>NC_059478.1:29015000-31415000 GCF_018139145.2 Gymnogyps californianus | reverse complement strand
ATGGAGCTCAGAAGTATGTGTGTGTCTCTCTCTCGATGCAGAAATATCTTCAAAGTCAAGAAGAGCAATGCAGAAAAAAGCAAGAAGATGGAAAAAGAAGAGAGGTTTTTTAGGGAAACATTTATGGTACGTGTCTTTTTAGAGAACTAGTTGTGTCAGAGGAGGAAAGCAGCTACGTGTCATGCTTAAAAGACGCACAGTGGAAAGTTATTGGTCCTTAGCTGTGCTGGGAGAGATGTCCCACTGACGTGCTGCCTTCTCCCCTAACCTGGGATCTTCATCAGGGATGTTGCTGGGTTTTTTTCCCCCCTCTTCAGCCCCAAACAAAGCCTCCCAACCCATCCTGAAATCTCTTCTTTCCATCCCTCCCCACTGCCCTGAAAGACATTGCGCGAGTGTAGAATAACTTGTGATTTTATTTCTTTTCTGCAGTACGATAAGGAGATCAATGTCATCAACACAGCCACTGCCGAGTGCTCGGTCCCCAGTAAGAGGAGAGTTGATCTCCCGGTCACAGCTGGAGAACAGCTGGACGTTATCGATGTCACGGAGGGCAACGCAGTGATTTGCCGCAATGCGGAGGGCAGATGTAAGTTTGCAGAAAGTCTCTGGCACGGGTGGTCACTTTGCAATCCAGTTTTGAGGAGCAAGCAACAGTACGTTCTTTGTGCTTGGCCACTGTGCCTTTATTTGCTCAGGAGTTTATTAATTTGCTTCTTTTTTTTCCCCCTTCTCTCAGATGGGTATGTTCTAGTGGAGCATTTGAACTTCAGGTAAACTCAGATTTTATTTATTATGATGCATATTTTCTTCTCCTTCCTGTGTATAGATATTTGAGATCTGGAGAAATGTACTTAAAACTTCTGAAGGCAGGGGAAGGTTAATGTAAACAGCCAGTATTAAATATTAAATAAATACTTCTAGTTTCAGCCTGCTATTCTGCTGTTATACAGGTTTCCAGTCCAATTGCAGCTAAAAAAAGCCCCGTCCAGTCATGACTTGTCTAAATTGGAGATTCTTGACTTGCCTTCAGATATGCCATATTAATTCACATCTGCTGCAAACATGGGCCACTCGATGTGCATCGCCTTGCCAAAACACACCCTTAAATTCCCTGCTGCAATATCATTTCCTTGCATGCTCATGCATAATTGATACAAATGAACCTCCTCTTGCCCAGGTGCCCATTGCTGTGAAACTTTCTTTTTTTGAGACAGACAGTACTAACTGCCCCGAGAGCTGCTCTCCCCCGGAGCATCCCTGGCGGTCTCTTGTGCTTTCCACATCCGTGAGAGCCCACGTTGGTCAACTGTGGAGTGATGATGCGAATGTAAATAAAGTTTTACTTTTTACATTTACACTGTTTAATGTGCAAGAGACGTTTCCTTTTTTGTCTGCTATTTAGAGCATGTCTTCACTGATTATCTCAACATTAGTTATTGTCATTTTAATATACTCACATATAAATATACTCACTTTTTGGAGTACCTTGCTGGTCAGCTCTGAAATAGCCATAACATTTCCGCGTTTGCATGAAAAAAATTGAGCAGTTTAGTTGCTCCGTCTCGTTACTGTCTGGGTTAGGTGCTGGAATTGCAAGGCTCCCCAAAAGATTTGCTCTTTAAAAAGCAAACCATATAAATTTGAACTAGTTTTGGGCTTGACAAAAGTATTGAGACAAGAAGTATGTACCGCCACTCTTGCTGGGTTAAATATATGAAATAGTGGAAAATTTGACTCATTTCTTTCCAAAAAAACATTAAAAAAGAGTAAATAAAGCATTCAGTCAAAATTTACTTTATTTTTGTAAGCTAACTTAGGCATCCCAGATATGTAAAGGCTGACTTCTGGCTCCCACCGACTCGCAGCGGCAGGCAGTTACCCAACAGTTGCCCCTGTGTTCGGGCTATTCTCCGCTGTGGGCCTGGAGGATGATTGCTTATTTTAAGAAAAATGCTCCTAAATGTAGGAAGAGAAATATAAATTGCTAATGCCTTCTCCTCGGTGTATCCAGTGGATACCTTTTCAAAAGCAGAAAAATGTGGATAGCGTTTTTACATGGCTTTGGAAGATAAAAACTTAAATATGACTGTAGCGTACAGCTTCTGCCCCTCCCTGGCACATTTTAAGAGCCCGTATCAGTTTGCTTATAAATATCCTAAAAATGTAGATGGTTTAATTAGAAATTATTAAATGTTCCAGGCTTAAGAAAACAGAGCAAAATGAAAGTGCTGTTTGCCACACAGCCATTTCAAAGCTGGCATAGAAGACATCAGAAAAACAGAGCAAATATTTAACATTTACTTTTAAGTCCATACAGGCATTCTTATTTATTTTACCATGTGGTTACTATTAAGTGCATTGGCCTGCATCCACCCTTGCAATAAAAAAATAAATAAAACAATCCCCTGTAAGCATGCGCAGCTTTGCAGGCTTGCCAGCCCAAATATTTAGACTTCTCCAGCGGAGATGGAGAGTTCGGGGAGCTGAAGTGCATGTTTGGCTTCAGAGCAGGCTGGGATGTGCACTATGTCCTTCATCTACAGCCTCTGCGGGGAATTATCCCGATGGAAGTGGTGGAGACGGTTTACCTGGGGGGCTTTTTTTCCATGACAATGTTTAGGATTGATCCTGTGGAGAAAACACCCCTTCCTTGACTCCTTCCTCATCCTCCTCCCCATCCAGCGCTAGCTCACAGCTCCTGAAGTCTATTAATCACACCGCTCTGTAAGCACTACAGGCAAATCTTGTATTAGCCACATGTGCTAGTTCTTTTTTGTCTCCTAAGGAAGTTATTTAACAATTTTTTCTTTTTTTTTAAATTGAATTCTAAAAAAAAAAATCTCCCCATATATCCTGTGATATACGTGATTGGGCCCCGATCCCGGTGCAA
Source organism: Gymnogyps californianus (assembly GCF_018139145.2). Classification (NCBI taxonomy): domain Eukaryota; kingdom Metazoa; phylum Chordata; class Aves; order Accipitriformes; family Cathartidae; genus Gymnogyps; species Gymnogyps californianus. The sequence goes on along the minus strand of NC_059478.1, from coordinate 31,412,107 downwards.
TTACGCACAGTCCTTGTGGGGTTGCGACCCAAGCCGCTGCGAAACACAAACTTCTGCACTGGCGTTGGCAGCTGACTTAAGGCGAGGACGCCTTGCGATGCGCTTAAACTGTTTTTCTTCATGGACAGATTCCAATGCATGTGCAGAAGGAAAGCACTTGCTATAGGATGACTCAAGACAATACAAAAATGCTTTGCATACAGCAACTTAGATTTCCTCCATTAAACCACAGGTTGGCTATATTTAGGTCAAGATACTGGTCAGAAAATTAAATTAGTCCTTTTTTCTTTTGTAGCCTTGCTGGTACATCCTAACCACATCAAAACTTCACGTAATTCGCATGTGAATTTCAAACCCTGTACCTCCACGTTCCTTCTCAAAATGGAGATCATCATGATAACTGCTCTGATTTGCTGAATCTGAGGGAGAACTGACATTTCTTAGAAGCCAATTCTGTATCACACAAATTGTGTAAAAAGGAGAGTGTGGATAGGGGCGAAACTGGAGCACTCACTGCAGCTTTGTGCTTCAACTGGCTTTACATCCCTCTGCATCACAGGCATATATGAACTAAGCCCCCAGTTTTCCCCCCAGGCGCCTTTCCTGCAATGAAGGGTTCTTTTTGCACAGTATCTTTAAAATCCTTCTCTCCATGCTTTTGCGTAAGGAGTCAAGATCTGAGTCAGCACAGGTCCATCAGCTCTGCTGGATGCACGTTAATACAGAAGAAAACATTTGGGCCTGGCTCCTGGCATGTATTTTGGGATGGAGAAGCTGTTGATGTTACTCACGTATGTATTTTAATTCCCCTCCCTGCCCCTTCGCCCCCCCAAGCCCTGGGGGCATCCATGGCCCCGCCGCCGGGATGTGCCAGGAGCATCTCCAGAGGGAAACTCTACCAGCCAGCCCCAGCCTCCAAAAAGGGACTATGCAGTAAGTAAGTTTTAAGGATTTGTTGCTTTTGTCTCTTTTCATCTCTGAGTTTATTAAAGTGCAAATGTCAACCATGGAGACAGCTATCACATGCAGTGCAGTACACCGAGAAACACTTTCCACACCATAAATGGAAGGTAAAAGGCTTCGTTGTGATTATCTAATGCACAGTTACTTGCACAAAAGACAAAACTGAACCTAGGCTCTGTGCCCTTCCACAACAGCTAGCCCCAGAAAGTACTAAAGCAGTTAATTTGAAAACAAAACCTTCTCCAGTCCATCAGTGGACAAAATACAAAATGCCAAGAAGGATGGAGTATTTATAGAGCCTGGTATTTTTTTCTGAGCTTCATGTTAATGATATGTTTGAAGGGATGCTTATACGCAGAGCTTTTTGAAGTTCAGTATTTTAACAAAAGAAAAATCATAAATACTCTTTATAGTAAGAACAAAAAATTACAATGGACTAGTCCGGTTCATATCTCTCATAGAGCTGAGGTTTGTCTGCCCAAAGATGCTGGGCCATGGACACTACAGTTATCCTGGGATTCAGTTTTGCTTTGTGCTCTAAAAGAAAAAAAACCACAAATGCATTGAGGTACAAAACACGTGAATATAACATGATACAGAACACAGGAACATGCTTTCAGCAACAAGAATAAATATTACCATGTCTACAGTATCTACTTCACAGCTTTGTGAGATGAGGATAAACAAACTATTTCAAAACTTGAAAAAAAATAGAGATGAGTCTTACAAATAAACTTTGATTTTTAAATTAAGGCAGCTTCAGCAGGAATTTCAAGGCTTTTGTTGAAAACAGACTTTTTGTAACACTAAAAGTGTACTCATGCTTTGCAGCTAGAGCTCTGATTTACCATACAGTTCTCCTAATTTTGATGATCAAAACGAGCAAAAATATGTACATCGAATGCGTGTAATACCAGGTTTGCTCTCAGCAAAGTCAGTGTTTGGTCAATAGGTATAATGTGGGAATTCTGAAAACCAGTTCATCTCTCAGGCACGGGAGTGAGGTACCTCTGAATGAATCGTTAACTCCATGTCCAAGAGGCAGACTGGAAATTCAGAATTACAGGAAGCTGTTGCTTTTTTTATAAGTGAATGATGAAAAGGAATATGTAAGGGAAGGGCTAAGGAAGCCAAGGAAAGCACTAATGGAAAGCCCATACCAAAGTAAGACCTTAAGAAAGGTGACTCTAGTAGGTACATCATACACCTGAAACAAAAACGGATCCTAAAACCTTCCAGTAAAATACTGCAGGAGCTGGAGTGGGGATTTGTTTGGCTCACCCGAAGGGATGGATGTGCGATTCTTCTTCCCCCTCTCCTCTCAGCTAATAAAAGGGTGAAGCCAAATAATTGCACAACAAATGGTACTTCAAGTATTTAGAAACATGGCCTGCATGTCTCACCGGTGGGATTCTGCATAAGCTGGGGGATTTGTGCACCTCCTGAAATAAAGCTGCGGCTTCCAGCAGTCTTAATGTATGTCGAAGGCACGATTTCATGTCCTGCGTATAGGTCTCTCTTCCTTCTATATGAGGGCACACAAGATGACTGATGGTAAAGAGCAGTAAAATGAAAAGGAGTAGACAGAATGGTTATTTTGTTCGAACTTCATCTATTCCAATACAAATGGCATTATAATCACACAAAAAAATGTATATACAACAGATACTAACCAGTTGCTTCACTTTTTACAACACTGCCCATATATACCCCTGTGCTTCTACACACCTTACGAAATGCTAAATTGGACACACACGCTGAAGATGCATTCCTGACCCATTAAGAGAAAAAACCAAAAAATCCCACTGCCTTCGCCTGCTCTGCTCTGACTCCTGAAAAGAAAGCTGCCCCAAACCCCATCACCACCACGGCTTTGGCCGGGGAGGGTGGAAGGGCAGGATGCTCACGGCTCCCGACGCCACCTCTCCTCCCTTCCCCGGGCGAGGCCGCGCGGGGTCCGACGGGGTCAGCTAAGCTACTCATGGGCTTTACCTAGAAGAGGGTGTAAAAATATCATCCCCTTTCTCCGGGTCCTCTCGCATGCCGGGATTAGTGTGCACGATGGCAGGCATCCAGGGCGCACACCTACCCGCCGGGCAAATAAAACTGAGAAGCCAATGACAGGGATGCTACCTAGATTTTTTTATATATATATATATGTATGTATACATATATAACATATACATATATCTATTTGCCAACTAGTACAGTACAAGGTATTTCTGAATTAACTCATTCAGGAGCTGGAGGTTAATGCTGGAGCCTATCTGAACTCTATCTCCTTTGCATTTTGCTTCTCTCTCCCTCGGGCTGAAGCAAAGTTTGGGTGAGTTTGTGGCTTGCAAAGCACAGCTGTCCAGTGGCTTTTGAAGAATTGCACTTGGAGTAATTCAAGTTTCTGTAGTTCAAATACGTCTACCCTGCTTTTCCTGATGCTTGTGCATGTAACCAGCATAACTCAAAAAAACTGACCACAGTGTAACAGTGTAAAAGTTAAACTTTTCCTCTGGAAAATGTAACCGGAGGTCAGCAGCTTCTTGCAGCTGGGAACCAGAAAACAGCCCATTTGAAGGAAAAATAAATAAAAAAAAGTGGAAACTTCTCAGAATATTTCAAAATGCAGCGTGGATTTGGGTAAGGCTTTAATGGACAGTTTAACCCGATGCGTTCATTGTGGAGGTACTTCCATCAGTGCTACTCACTCCACTGCCTCTGCTGACATCGAGCAGGCAAGTTGCTTCATCTCTTTGTGTCTCTCCATACGGAAAACTGAGCCACTCTTATTGCCTTCTAGGCAGGACTGGTTTTGCAGATCCATATATGAGTTAATGTTCGCATGGGTCTGAGAAGATGCCAAGTGCCACAAGGGATTATTCTACCACCTAGAAATCCCACCCACCTCCAGGAAGCAAATATTTCCTCCCAAGGGCATTTGCTGCTGTTTAATACTATTAGTTCTGCTGGGTAAGAAATCCCAGAGGACAAGTGTCATTTTAAGGCAAGACATCTGTACATCTACATGCTTCTGAACCGCAGATTATATCATCTAACGCACCAGCCCCTTATCAACTGGGCTACAGGTGTTTCCAGGACAAGCGACTTGGCAAGATGCTCAGTTGTGAGTGATGATTTAAACAGCCTTTTACATTTCAAATACATTTCACAGTGGAGGTATGGACACTTGTAGCTGTTTCCTGGATGGAAATTAATGTCTGTCCCTACGGCTGCTCAGCCGCCCTCTCCTGCTCCTTTCCAAAGGGGCACATCTCCAGCACCCAAAACCATTTAGGGCTGTTGGCTCAGCGTTTCCTCGTGTCTCAGCACTGATCCGAAAGCTGCTGAAGAGCTGGGTGCTGCTCAGCTTTGGCTCTGGGGTGGGGTTTTTTTTTGCATGCAGGAGTCTGGATTCTCCATCCTCGCCAGGTATGACCCGCTCACACCACAGCACTGGAGACGCGCATCATCCGAGAGCCGCCAGGCACAGTACCAAAGCCATCCTCCACCCCAGAGTATTTATTTAATAATGATAATATAATAAAAAGCTCATTACAAAACCTAGGAGTACTACAAATATTTCCAGTATTTCTTTTAAAAACAAAATTGTTCTGCTGCCGGGTTTATAATCCAACCTCTGCTGTGTTGGATTTAGCGTACAAGAACTTAACAGCAAAACTGATTTTTTTTTTGGAAGCTTTCTACTTTGTGCGGCTTCTGGAAAAATTGGAGCTGTAAAGTCACGTTAGTGAGAATCCAAGTGTAATCTGTAACAAAAGTAAGGCAATTTTGTGGTTTTAAAAAAAAGGGACTTCAAGCTGAAAATGTCCATTTAGCTGCCAGTAGATGGCAAAAATATCCCATATTTGTCTTCGTTACCTAAAATGATGAGTACAAAAGGCTTAATGTGTCGTTCTCTTCCTTGCTTCTCATAGAAACTTGCAGAAAGTATAATTAAAGTGCAACTGTACAAAAAAAACTAGCAAAAAACCTTGATGGGTCATAAGAAGCTATCAAAAAGATGGATTAATTTTTTTTTAAAGTTGAATGACTGCATACCTGGGACCAGCAAAAGTTCCCCTTTGCTTTGTCTCTTAAAACAAAACAAAACAAAAAAAAAAAAAAGGAAAAACCACCCAGGATTTTTTGGCAAAGTTTTCGTAAAGCATTTGTTCCTTGACTGATTAGACTATTACGTTCCTTTGCAATCAAGTAAATGGAATTAAGTACCATAGCAAAGCCAAGCAGATGCCAACGCTGTCCATTAGATTAAGCCTATGTAATCAAAAATAATAATTCTTTTAAACAAAAAGTCACACATGCATTAGAGTTTACCCTTGAATAACAAGAATTTAACCTTAAAAATTCCCGTAGTTTGTCTTAAAAAATAAAATCCCATCTTTCAGATAGCCAGTAGTAAAGAAACAGTAAAACTCTGAATTCAGATATCCCTGCCTTATCAGCGGAGTGGCGAAGGTCACAGTCCGGCGAGCAGCGGTGGGACGGGAGAGCCCTTCGGCATGAAAAGCGAGTCTCCAGCAGCGCGCAGCTGCGAGGGGGAAGGCAGGGAAGGCAGATTTGGCAGCGATTTTAGGGTGGTGACAACAGGCGAAGGCTTCCTACGGGAAAGGTGAGAGGTAAATGCTTTGGAGCTGCACGATGCTGCTGGCTCTCGCCCGGCAGTGCTGATCCCCACCCTTGGGCGAAGTGTGGGCAAAGCGTCGGGTTTTCGGGTGGCTCATCGGCATCCTGCCCTCCGTCGGTGGCTCATCTGAATCCTGCTTGGGATCCGGCCCCTGGAGCTGGCGGTGCGGCAGAGGAGGAGGGTGAGCGGGCTGGAGGGGGGTGACGACTAAGGGCTGGAAAAAAGGCAAGCAGCCTTCACCTTTGAACGTGGTGAGCAGGTCAGTGCCGTCTGGGGCTCTCGGGAGGAGGAAATAAAGCATCTTATGGGACACTCCCCTGCAAAGACTTGACACGTGGAGGCTTTCCCACGGCATGTTTCCAACAGGACCTTTGCACATCCCACCTTCCCTCTCCATCTTTAGCAGGGGAAAAAAAACAGAGGGGAGGGATGGCATATTGCACTAGTGGAGAAGTGTCTAAGCAGCTGCTAGTTTTAGGAGGAAAGCGTTACCAGAGGCCGGCAGCCCCGCTGGCACCTGGGTGCGAATGCCGCAGAGCTACTTCATGACCCCTCCGCTCTGTTTCGCGTAGCTCCTGGTCGACCCCTCTGACCTGGCTCAGCCCATCCTGCCCCTGCTCTGCACAGCAAAGGGGCTACAACATCAACCTCACTGCACGCTACCTACATCGCAGAAAGCTTGGCCATGGCTCCGTTAACTCTGGATGAACCGGGGGGAGGTGTTTTCCAAAAACTCAGTGATACATTTGCTACTTTACAGCCACGCCAACATTTCCCATTCGGTTCACTAGGAAAAAAAGGGTATTGGATACATTTCACCACAGTATAACGAGTGAAATGAAGTTATTCTTAATTTCCTCAGTGCCTTGTTAGAGGGGAGTATGTTTTGGGTCTGGAATTGGCTCTGTGTCGCAGGCTGTGGAGCAGCGAGGGGCGGAGGAGGAGGAGGAACGAAGCAGAAGAGACAAGGAACGGACAAGTCGGACCAGATCCTCACAGTGCAATACCGTGTGCGGAGGGACCGGTGCTTCGGTGCCGCCCGTCAGCGAGCCAGGGCCATGATCAGGCTGGCGCACATCTCGAAGAAGTCCATGGTGTGGCTCCCCAGGCGCGGTGTCACCGAGGGGATGGTGCCGACGAAGGAGCCGCTCAGGGAGCCCATCAGCGACTGGCACTCGGTGGCCGCGGCGGCATCGATGCTCAGCCTCGGCCGGTGCAAGCCGGCGGCGGAGCAGGAGCGCTGTGGCGTGGATGAGCCAGACCTCTGCTCCATCACGTCGTCTTGAATATTAAAAAAAAAAAAAAAAAGAAAAGAAAAAAGAAAAAGTGGCAGTAGTTTGGCATCTGCAATGCATGTTTGGTAAGGAACTAGTAACAGTAATGGAGACAAATGGATCAAAAGGGCTTTTGCTGACTTGAAACAGCTGCATAAGCATTTCGAAATGCAAAGAATTATTTTTAATTTTTTTTTTAAACTTCCAAACTTGCCATTTTATGTGTTTTACATCTCGTGTTGCACCATTTCCCGCTTACCATCGATGCTTTTGAAGTCCAAGAGATAGCTGCGGTTGTCAACCTGGTAGAGCTGCAGGCTCATCTTCACGTAATTGCCCGTCACCGGGTTCTTGCGGCGCACTCTGAGATGGTAGGAGTTCACCACCTGCAATGGGAAACTTGCTTTCAGGAGTAAGATTCAAGGTAGCAAGAAGAACATTTCTTTCCTTATTTTTTTTCTAAATACTAGCAAGACATCTTCTGAGAAAACCACAGTTTCTAGAAACAACAATGCCTACAAAATTAAGCAAACAGCTTCATATCCTATTTCCTCCTATCTTTAAAAATGCTCCTCAGGGCTCTGATTCAGCAGCTGCTGGCAGACGAAGCTGCCGTGACCCATCTGCCAGGCACCAAAGCGATGTTTGCTCCTCCTTCACCAGCAGCAATGGCCATATGAGCCAAAAAGTCCACTCGTGGACCCGTGTACGAGGACCGTGCCCGTGAAACCAGGGCAGGCTGGGCAGCTGGGGAGAGTAACTTCTCCCATCGGCGCAGCTAAATTCAGTGTTCGTGAATCAGCCTTGAGCTGCGTATTTTCTCTTGCCGCTTACCACCCCACAATCTGCCGCATCTCATTTGCAATGAGATCTTTTCTCTGTGCTATATTTACGAAGCAATTGCATGGATGGGAAAGCTATTTTGATGAAGAGTCACATCTGAAGTTATTCTTAGGGTGGGAAAGACTATTGTGAAACCTCCTCGTACAAAATAAGCTCCACTGCCTACATGAAGACGTTGGGCTGACTTGGTTTGTGAAGCTGTACCAGAAATACATCAGGTTTGTTCGCTCTCTGTAAAACCACGCAGCTAACAAATGTCTGGCTGGCGTAGGCATATGCATCTGGAGACAGTCCATCTCCTGGCTGGTGCAGTGAAATCAGGTTTCTGGGCGCTACTTTGCTTTAGGTACATAATATTATCAAAAATAAGAAGATAGGAGGTTTTGAAGAAGCAGCACAGTGACATTCACATTGTACAACCCTTGGGACCTGGAGTGAGGAGGGTATCTCCTCTGGTGAAGAAGATCTGGGCTGAAATTCTCCTTACCTTGCTCCTGATGCTCGCACGAGGCTGCTGCGAAAGGCCATGAGTCAGTAGAGCTCACGTCAGCGACTGTACCAAGATTTAGGGAATCAGGCTCAGCAGAAAATATTAAGGGCTAACTTAGGGATTTATTAATCAGACTTTGAAAAAGATTGTGACTAAATGCTGCGTAGCTCTGAAGAAATATCTGAAGTGAGTACTGTCAACTAAAATGTCATCTGGGTTTAAATCAAGCTTCAAGAAGCTGAGCCCTAAGCCGGGGAAGCAGGAAGTGTCTGAAAGCACATCTGGTCCACGAGCACCGCTCCATCTCCTTCGAGGAAAATGCCACCACATCAATGGTACAAACCCCTGCCCCCAACGCCCCCCTGCCCCTCACCTCTGCGTCTTTCAAGATGCGTATCGTGCCATTTCAGCACACATGACTGCTAGGACCCAAGCAGAAATAATGAGAGTTACTTTGCTCAGGAACGCTCGAGATATTACCTCGCAAGGCATTAGCCACTAAAATTAGAAATGTGACCGGCTCCTCTTATCCCTGCAGCTGAACGAGGCAGAATCATCTTTCCAGTCAGACGCTTAGAGCATTCAGAAAGAAAACTCTTATTTCACACCATAAACAAACACCACAGATATTGGACGACAGCTAGCATCTTAATTCAGCGTGTTTGTGTTAATGAGAAATGACAGGGATGATCGCAAGGTGTGGGCATTTATTTGGAAACAGGTGAGGCTGTAACCGTACTTATTAACCTCGCTGAGCAATTCAGCTCATGAGAAAAAGACCCTTGAAAACCACCACGAAGCACCAGCAGTGCCTACCTTCCACTCGAAGTCCAGCTGTTTCATAGCACGGTACACCTCGGCCATAATGTCATAGGGTTTGCTCTGGCTGCGGATTCCCAGGTGCCACTTGGCCTTTTTGACAGTCAGGGGTTTTGGCTTCGTGGTGTTGAGGGCATCCAAAGGACATCGCGCTTTGGGGCTGTCCGCTATCAACGGCGGCATCCGCTCGGGGTGCGGCTTCACCCCGGGAGGGATGTGCATGGCGCTGTCGTCCATGAAGGAGCCGGTGGGGGGGCTGGAGGCGAGGTAGAACTCGCTGGCTTGGTTCATGATCCTCCGGTTGTCGATGACGAGGTGGTAAGCCACCGCCAGCTGGTCCTGAGGGTCACCGCTGTACAGGCTGTTCATCACCTCCGACTCCGTGCATTCAAACTTTTCACACACTTCCCGAACCGCGTCGTCGTCGATGACGGTGGCGTCGTAAGAAGGGTCCTCTGGGAACAGGTAACTGGGCAGCTCCTCCTTAAACCACTCGTGTTCCCTGGGGAAAGGCAGAGAGGAGCTGCCATGAGCTCTGTGCAAGGCAAGCTGGGGCAACCACTGCCACCAGTCCCTCGCTTGGTCTAGCTGAGACTAATCCTCAGCTGCAGATTGGGGAGCTCAACCCAGCCCTGCATGGTCCCCCCAGTATTGCAACAGCGATGACACTTTCCAAGCATGGCTGCTTGCTCACTTGGCTTTGAAGTAAGACCTCAGCACTTAGGAGATGCTCGTGCTTTTTGATTACTATGGGTCTGATGGATATACAGAGCATCAAGCTATCCAGGTGCCTGATTCCCACCAATTTACACAGAAGTCAATGATAATTAAGTGACTAAATGCCATAGAGAGCCTTGTCTAGACGTTCTATGTATCCACTGTAATCTCGCCACATGTGCTGCTGCTTTAGCATGTAATTAAATCCTCTAGTATTAAGGAATTAATAAATAAAAAAGGCATTTTACGTGGTTTTACTTGAAGGGTAAAATTAAGGCCATCCATTGCAAATGCATTAAAAACCTGAGAACTCCTGAAAGTCCAAGTAACATTTATTATATGCTTAGCACACTAGCTAGATGTAATGATTACTATAAATTTCATAAAATGCGTATCGGGCTCCAGTCATACAAAATGTTTCTAAAATAGCTCAGATATTGTGAGAATTTTGAGGTCCTACTACCAGCCATGAACTTTTAATGATCTCTGCAGGCACAAATATCTGCTTAAGAGCCCAATTGTTCCCTTTACCTTGCATTTCCACAGTGATGCATACAGATAAAAGGTTCATGGGCACTACACTCATTGACTAGACAAGAAAACTACGCTGCATTTAAAGATGAACCATTTGCTCACATTTTAAACTATATCTGATATTTACGGATTAAGTTAGTAATTCTTGTGTTTCTCCTCCTTTTTTATTGGATAGACACTAAGTACAATGATTACCCTCTTATTCTGAACTGGTACCCAGAGGGAGGTGGTCTTGAAATAAAGTAATGAAAAATGGCTGGTGGATATTAAATTCTTAGGATTACTGCATGATATAGCTGGTTTTGCTAAGCACTATTAAGAGATTTTTGAGCCTATTTTATAATGCAATAAACCAGTATTGTTTATATATATATATAAAATATATATAAAATCATCACCCCGTTCATCATCACTCACTGCCAGCCAGCAGCACCCACCTCTCCATCAGCACAGAAGGGTGCAAGAGTGCTCCTTGAATCACTTGGGACAAAAAACCAGCTGGATTAGCTGACTACTCCTGTAAACCACCCTGCCCACCTGCCAGGAGGTGACCCCCAGGACAGCCACCATCCTCTGCCACCGGTACGCCGGAGCCCCCCAAACACAGCCCACCCATCCCGTCCCACCTGGGCTGACCTGATGTCCTTGATGGTTGCTCGCTTGAGGGGGTCAACCTGCAGCATGTGCATGAGGAGAGTGGCAACAGAGCGGTTGAGGTATTCAGGGATGTAAAACACACCTCCCCGGATCTTCTTGAAGAGGGTGGGGACGTGCTCGTCGTCGAAAGGCAGCGTGCCGCAGAGAAGGGCGTAGAGGATAACGCCGCAGCTCCAGATGTCCACCTCTGGGCCAGCGTACAGCCTGCGCGAAGGCAAGGGTAGGAGAAAGGCGTCACCCTCCGTCTTCCTCTCCTTAGTTAGGGTGCAGGTCCCGCTGGGCAAGCTGGTGACCCGCTGCCAGCTCCACCGGGGCCAGAGCTGCAGCCCACCCCAGGGCCGCTCAGATGGATGCTCCCCAAACCTGCCTAAGCCAAAATCACTCAGGGGAGAGGGGAAATGACACGGCAGAGCTGGAGCTGGCTGCCCACGCTCCTCTGGATGGCCGTGTACATCCCTGCCTCCCCCAGACCTTCCAAAAAGCCTCCAAAAAGCCAAACCCCACATTTCCAAGAGCTCTGCCAGGCTGTTTGCTCCTTCACCCCAAGGGCTCAGCCAGCAATTTCTGTTCATTCAGTGAGGCGATTAAATGGCATCAGATACTATATCTCTGAGTGTTTATTTTCGGTTGAAGTTTGTGTGCTGGTATGCAAGCACTCCTGCTTCCGACAAGCTGCTAATGTGCTCCCTGGCATCACCAAGTCGGGACACCCCAAATATACAGGTTTTGCTGCTGCTTGCTTGCTCGATTTGTTTATCTCTTTTTGCTACAACTGATGCTTTCTCAGAGATTTTGGGAGGTAGCGCTTACCCTTGGGCTGTAAAACCCTACCAAAATACAGAGGTTGAAATGGAAATACAGAAGTCTCTTCATGAAACCTCAGCATCCTGCACTTGCCTCTTCTGAAAAGCATCGCTGCAGACACACCGGTCTACAAAAAGCACCAGTCATGCACGCAGCCATTCTCTGAACACCATCAGAACACCAGCTCTGCTTGTCCAAGGGTGAGACTTTCCCTGCTGACGCCAGGGACAGCAGCAAAGTCATTTTGGAAATGCAGACGATTAGCTAGATGCCCCCTTGGTCCTGCCTCCATGCCCGATTCCAACAGATAGGAAGCCTGATTCTTTTGCTGATAACTGCACTGCCTGAACAGTTGATTGGACTTTTAAGCCCAAATGAGATGCACTTTCATGACTCTGAAACCTGAGCTGTCACACTCTACTGCTTTTGTGTTCTACCCAGCAAAGGCAGCAGGAGCCGGGAACCAGCTCCCCCTGCCCTGCACACCCACCGGCAAGGCATCCATCCCACTGCGGGAACAGCAGATCACGCCTCTCCCCTACAAATGCAGCTCTCGTACGCTGCTATAGCTTTGAGAAGAGGACAGCTTGGCATATTAATCAGGGGTATAAAACTCAAGCATCACTGATACTGTAAGCGGTACTGATGTGGGAGGGCTGCAGCTGTAGCCAGTGAAAAAGTGCAACCTGTAGGCTTGGTTTTGTTTTTTTCTTACTTTTGTTGTTAATAAGCTGTATTGCCTGCACCCTTGGAACAATCAGGCTCTGCATACAGGGACTAAATCCTTCTTGTTAATCTGCCATGTGCCTTGTCTCCTATACGAACTGAAAAAAACATGCGTCTGGCCTTTACTGAAAAGGACATGGAAATAATATATTTTTTTGGATTCAGGGTAGAGTTTCTGGCTTTGTCCCCCTCTTGACAATGAAGATTTACTTGCTTTCGCATGTAGAGCTGTAGTCACAACAGGGGTTTTGGATGCTGGTCTAATTCCTAAGATACTCTGCCAACACTTGCACTGGTGTAAACAGGGATAAAATAATCATAATCACAGCGAACACACTTTGAACAAGATGTTGTATTTAAAAGCTACAGTTATAGGCAAAAATACGCTGGATTAGGAAAACTAATGCTCATGCAAAGGGCGATTCAAAAATACGGGGCAGATAATGAGATGGGCAGTTTGAAGGACCATACAGAGGACTGAAAACTTGAAAATCTGTATTTGCAATCTTTGCTATGCTATTACAGAATGAGTTAGGGAAATAAGTACATTCTATGTAACTTCGGTCCCTGACAGTAAAATATAGGAGGTAACACTTCTGTATCAACATGGTGAAGTCCAATTCAACCTTGCAGAGTGCGTTCAACATGCCATGTGTTGTACAGATGTTGCACGCTGAGAGACGCAACCACACTGGAGGTTTGGCAATTCATCAATTCAAAACAAAGTTATGATGGTTGAACCTACTGTCACGAACAAAACCTCTAGCTTAAGGAACCAGAAGACAAGTATTTCCAATACAAGAGTTCAACAGTGTAGGCAAGCGATTAAAGATCTTCCTGATTCTTCTGTTAGTGAATGGTTTCCCTCATTAACACTGTGTTTTATATTATAGGTGGGCAGGAGAGAAGGAGGTGGCCTGGAAAAGCCTTTCCATCTGAAACCTCAGTATTTGCATCCAAAGAGTAATTTTCACCCTCTTTAATTAGCAATATAAACAGTCGACATCTGCTATTAATAATTCCTCCAAAGTAAACATCTTTAGCAAAACATGGTTTGCTATTACAGCTATTGAGAAACGTAATAACCAAGAATACTTTCAGATTTTTGCCAGCAGATTCACCCAAACATAAAATACAGGCTGGAAGGATTCAGCTGCTTTTACTGGATGTGCAAAGCTGTTTCCAATCCCAAGAACAAATTTAAAGACCGTGTGCTCACATAGGCTCTGATTAGAAGTAGAATGTCCTACCTTCCAGAGATGACTTCAGGGGCTGCATAATTTGGGGAACCACAGCTGGTGCGTAGAAATTCACCATCTGACATCATGTTGGACAATCCTAAAAACAAGATGTTTACTACATATTGATGTTTGATGTGAAGGTCCAGCCACAGAGGACTCCGTGTCGCACAGAGGAGGAGAGGTATAGCAAGTGGAGGGGGAAATCTGGAGGGGAACTGTTGACATAATTTAGATAAATTCCTTTGAGCTGATTAGCAAATTATTTTTATGGTTATTGTTATTTTCACATCCAACCAAGGAATATTCAGTCCAGGCTAATTTGTTTCTCTAAGTTGCAAAGCCCAGAGCACAGAGCAAAAGAGACATAATTCATCCCAGAGCACTTACTTTATATGGGAATTGTGTGGGGTCGTGAAATTAGTAAATCTTCAAAAGGATTTATCACTGCTAGAAAGGACTCACCGGGACCGAGCTGGTAGCCCAGCTATTTCAATGGATTTCAATCGGTAATGCCACTTAAAGACTCCTGTTACTGCTCATTTGTAAAATGAAGTGAGGCCAAGAGCACATGGCCAAACGTACGGAAAACACGCCTGAAAGTAAACACACGCAGCCAGCTCACCCTGGAATTAACTGCACCGAGTCTGTCTTAAACATAAATTAGCTAAATCTTTATATTAGGTGATTATACTAAAACATAGCAAAGATTTGCAAATTACTTTGCTGCTCCATTCTTAATGCCAGTACAGAAGCAGCCTACAATAAGTAATCCCCGCTTTTGCAAAAAGGCCGGTGTTTATAACTGTGGGCTTTTCAGGTAAAGCAACTGCTAGTGGTTAGGAAAACAAGCTCTGGGTTTTGTAAGGCGTGCTACACGGACACGCTCCAGCAAGCGCCTCGGAGCTGACTGCATTTCTGGAATGCTGCTGGGGTCACATACCAAAATCGGCTATCTTTGCATTCATGTGCGCGTCCAGCAGCACGTTCTCTGGTTTCAGGTCTCGGTGGACAACCATGTGTCTGTGGCAGTAATCCACCGCGGAGAGAATCTGCTGGAAAAGGCGTCGAGCTTCTGCCTCTTCAACCTATGGAAAGGGGAAATAGTCCTGAAGGTTGGTCTGCGTGCAGAGCTGGCAAGGGAAGGTTTGACTTAGCAAGGAGCCAAAACGTTCCAGGGTGTAGAGAGAAAATCACAGCGTGCTTGTGACCAGAAGCGGCAAATAAAGCAGATTTCCCCTCTTGCATTTTATCATGTGCTAGTGTTTTCAAATGATACAGCCCAGAGATGAAATCAGAAATTTAAATTCTAGCTCAGCTATCAAGGAGAACTTATTGGTGGCACCTATGAGGCCATGGCCTGCTGTCCCAAGGGGACCAGTTCTGCTACACAGCACATGCAGATTGAGACTGGACAAAACACCACAGAGGATGCTGCAGGGAGCAATTCTTCATGGACAGACGGCTTTGGAAAAAAAAGCTAAAGGTGGAATATTGTGATGATTTTAATTAGCTATATAGCTATATTAGCTATAAAGTTGTATGAGCTATATTAGAGAAATTATATTTAAAATGATGAGGAGACTGATTATTTTTACTGATGACTTCCTAAAGGCTCTCTTCATGAAAAATTTAGTTTCTGAATGCAGAAGTTCAGAAAGGATCCAAATTAGTCACTGAAAAGATCTAGATGGGTAAAATGTGCTGGAAATCAGAATTGTACGTAGAAAAGTAACCATCGACCAGTGCACTAATCTAAACCAATTTATTGTAAATGTATTGATTTTTGTAGTACAGAAAGGAAACGTATGATGGGCTAATCCTTCACCTGAAGCCTTATTCTGGATGTCCACTTCAGCCCATTTTTATCTCCTTGCCCTGCGATTGCTCCCTGCCTACGAGAATGTCCACAGGGCAGACGCTAGTCATTTTCTTTGTAACCATAATATCAAATTTCATGGGCTCAACCCATGCCTCAGGTGATTTATATCCAGCAAGATTACTGGCATTTGAAAATGTTGTTCAGATAAGCCACATCCTTAAAAAGTCTCCAAAAAACCTGACGTGGAGCCAAGGGGGAGGCGAATGACCGGGACGGAGACCACACCGAGTGCTCTTCCCCTCCGGTGCCCTGCACACATGTAAATCTGCTGCTGAACCGTGGGGGTTTTGACAGGCAATCCATAGGTAAAAATTATAAAAATAAGCTAGTTTTCAAATATTTGCACTAAGCAACACGTTACCTTGCATATTTTGGTTTGCATATCGAAATACATCAGAGAAGGTCGCAAAAAATTGCGCGCAATTTTTGTGCAAGCGGGGTACGAGACGCTCCAGATGGGATTGCTGTGAAGCAACTTCTATTTTGGGCCTTAACCTTAACCACGTTCCCTTTAGCAGTCGTTTTGCTTCTAAACACCATCCTCTTCCCACACAAGTGTTTGGGCTGACACGGTACTGGCACTTACACGTCCGTGCTTACAGATGTAATCAAATAATTCACCGCCAGATACGTATTCCATGACCATGAAGAAGTCCGTTGGTGTGCTGATGACCTGGTACCTTCAAAAACACAAGCGGATTTAGGAAAAAAAAAAAATTAAGAACAGGGAAAGGCTTTTAAACAGATTATTAGTCTCATGTTAACCCTTAAAATAAGCATTTGTTTGGATCTTGCATTTATAATTGCTTTCCACTTCTGAAAAGCCATCTCTTATTTCAAGAATAATCTTTCACTTGTCTATGAAAGGATCTCTTTTACAGACCTACGGTTTTCCTTCAAGCTTTTAAATAATCCTCTGAAATCTCCGCCAGACAATCCTATCTCATTTAGAACTGTCCTGACTTTCAAATTTCCATTTTGGCTAAGATCTGCAACCACAGCTTTAGAAATGAAGGCTTTGTTAGCTGGGGGTATATTTGGTTTCCTTCATATCAAGGAGAAGGAAGATAAAGAAGAACTCTAGACACTAGAGGGAGCTTCTTTTGGAAAGGTATAGAAACAAAGGCAAGCACCCCAAAAAGTTATTTTTCAAATATTAAATCCCTCTATATTCGAGAACGGGGAAGAAAAGGGAAAAAAAAAAAAAAAAAGAGCATCACCCTTGGCTCCCAAATTTATTCTCCATTTTCATTCAAAATGATCCCTGAGCGCTGCAAAGGCATTTCAGTGTCCCAGCTAGTATAAATTGCCAGTGATCAACTGAGGTCAATGCAGCTACAGGAATTCATAGCAGCACCAGCTGAGACCCCCCTCTGTTTTATTTCAGATACATTGTTGTTTGCGTTCTTTTTTTAACAGCTGAATTTCCGTGGGTTGTAATTTGAAACAAACAGATTTCAAACAATTTTCAGAGATCAGCAAGTGAACAGGTGATAATCCCATACAGATCAATAGGATCAACCTAATTTTTCTGAAGTGCTTCGGACAGAGACATCTAAGTTATTGTTAACTGTCCCACAATTTCTTTTATATACATGTAAAAAGCTAATGCAAGAGGAGGTTTATGTACCATGGTCTCCTCCTCACCTCTTTTCTTTCTCATTTCATTTCCGGATTGCAGTATGTACCACAGGACACTGATATTGTTAAACTGGGTTTAATTTTTAGGCTTTAATACTTTGACAAATGTGTGAACAGGACTTAACTTGGAGGATGCTGGATACGCAGCTGAGGACTCTTGCTGGCTTTTTCGTGAAATAATACCAATCTGTTCTCCAATAAATCCATGGAACTGTGAAGTTACTCTAAAGTCAACAGTTGCTGCATGGTTAGTTATTTAACTGTGGAGAGAATTTGTTTTCCCTTGCCTCTAAGTCCCAGGTATTTGCTATATCTCATGCCAGTTTTAAGGCTGACCTAAATGTCAACTTATCCTTGCAGTTACCATTCAACAGCTTTCTTTTATAGAAATGCCAAAGATATTATCGAGTGCCTCATTAATGTGGACTGGCTGCACAAACTGGGGATTGAGAAGGAATCCCAGAGGCTGGAGCGCAGGTGCTGATTTACAACTTAAATTCAGGTTCATCAGAGTGGCAACTTTGAAAACTTATGTCTGAATAATAAATTAAAAAAAAAAAATGTTCCTTTAAGCTCTGGATAATCAGGCCATTAAAACATAAATCCTATTGACTTCAGGCCAAGGCTTCACTCTACGAGCCTGACCGTGCTGCAATTCCTCAGGCACAATTCTCAGCAGCTTCAAGTCTGGAGGTACGAAGCCTAAAAAGGGTCATCACAAAAACTCCTAATACCATCCCGACGCAGGAAAGCCCACACCCTCTCTACGGACCTTTATAACGGCCTCTGCACGGAAGACAGGACAGCTTGGACAGGTTAGCTGAGCAAAACTTGATGCAGGGACATCAGTCTGTTGGCTGTTATAATAACTCAGACTCCCAATGGAAGAAACATCTTCCATCATTTCTCAAAGCGTCAGCTGTGTCCCCCCATAAGTTAGTGGGAGACTCTCAAAAAGCAATGTTCGGCCCTAACATACAAAAACTTGACCGCATACCTAACATTTTCCACTACTTTAAGCCGTCTCCTGAAACCAAGTCAACTGTGTATGTGAAGTCTTTGCAGATGGAGGAGTAAGCTGAACACATGGCAGAAAGGGGACTTACAGTTTGATAATATGAGGGTGCCGGAAGAGTTTAAGGTTTTGAATTTCTCGTTTGATCTTCCCAACCACATCCAGGCTGCGTATTTTCTGCCTGTTGAGTATTTTTACTGCTACTTTGTGCCCCGTCAGCTGGTGTTCGCCAACTATTAGAAAGAGAGCATTGCAAAGTCACTAAACAGTGTAGCAAGGTTCATACAAGCATTTTAGGACACTGTGATTTATAAGCAAAAAGCAACTCTTGAAGGGAAAAAAACAAAAGATGAGGGGGTGAAGTATTTTAAACTTGTTTTTGGTCTCTTCACTTCATTGTTTTCCCAGTGGAGTCATGGAAGACAGAAGAGAGGGGACTTACCTGCAAAAAACACTCAAGTAAATAAAACAGAGTGAGCTACTGGAGGAGGTCATACCCAAAGCTAATTTGCAAGGATTTATAGCATGTAAAAGCTAGATCAATCAGAAACAGATATATTTAAATGGCAGAGGAGAATCTCCACCGTAACACACTGGTTGATTAAATCCCTAATAAGCCCAGTCTTAAAACTAGACCATCACACTTCTTTTAAAAAATGATATAGGGGTTTTCCCTGCCCAAAATAGGACTGCGGGATTTGCATTACTAAAATGAATTTCTATTTATACTTTCTCAAGTGTGCTTCTTGGTTTGATGACAAGCTGCAGGAACACTGCTGTACTGCAAGAGCAAATTCTGGTTTTAGAAAAGATACAAACTTCAATATGGGTTTGTATAATATGCACTTGGTGCACTGAGATGCTGATGCTTATCTCCTGTGTACAGGGACAAACAGTAACCGCAACCTGGGAGTAGCACCACTGTCACTGGGGGAATTGCACTAACTTAACAATAATGTGAAATGAATTCAGCATTTGATCCATTTGTTATCAATAAACAGACTATACAAAAAATAAACAGCTCCTAGGAAGCAAGATTTATATTGAAGTTAACAGCAGAAACTGCTTGAAAACTGTCAATTGGATGTTTGTATCTAAAAGGGTTCTCTGGCCATGAGCTACCTCTTCTCAGTATTTTCTAATGTGATATTAAAAATGGTGACATATGGATGATTTTCTAAAGACTGCACAGAAAACCTGCTTACATTAAATACTTGTGCGCTCTAATTATGAAAGTTACCCTTCCAGTAATAACATAGAGTGCAAGGAGTTAATAATGATGAGCAAACCTTGCTATTACATTATTAGATTCTGTAATTTTGGAGGCTCTAATGAGCTGATCAGAAGCCAACGGCATAAGCAGACGGCGTGAGAAGGGCAGGGTGGCAGCGCCGGCACCGCTCGGGGCACGCTAGGTCACTATTATTAGCTACCAGATAAGACCTGCCGGAGATTCTTTCCTCAATAACAGGTTCCTAAAAATAAAACACTTTACTGCCCTTGAAAATTAAAGCACCACTTTGCGTGTCCATTTTATTCCTCGCAATACTTAAAACTACTAGATGAAATGAAAATAAACTAAGCTTCGCAGTATAGATGCAATTTAGGGATTAGCTGAGGGCTGGAGGAGGCAGATAATTCCTCTTGTGCGGTGCAAGGAGAGCACTGTAAATAGTCCGAGGAGGCATTTTCCCTGGTGCATCCTTGGGGAGAGGAGAGCAGGGCAGTGTTGGGCCGGCCCCATGGCAGGGAGGCTTTGCTTGGAGCAAGACACAGCAAAGCAGCGCGTGTGCAAGGGCTACAAAAGCATGCTCAAGCTTTACTAGGGCTTGCAAGGGGGCCGGGGTACAGCCTCTTCGTTCACTGCATGAAATTCTCCCCAAGTTGTGCCAATAGTAGTCTTATAACGGGCAGTGATCTCTCTTTGCCAAGGCTGTCATGGTATATGCACGGTGTATGTTACACTGAGGAGGCTGGGGAAGGCACGACAGAGGGGTGTAAGACAACTTCAGCAGACATCTTTGAGGTCAAGTCTTTTACCAGCAGCATTTGATTTGGTCAACTACAGCACTGTCTCTTTCCTGGGAGCACAAGAAGCTGTACTTTGAAAGCTGCCCTTGATTCATTCAGCTCCATTAAAGAATTATAACGCACTAAGCCATTAGTGGGGAAACTGAGGAACAGCAAAGCAAAGAGGTTTATCGCTGAACTAGGAAGAAACCCCTGATTTCTGCCATCCTTTGTTTCAAGACAACCCTTTCTGGCCTTATCCCAGTATATGCTTTGAAAAATTTTTATTATACGCTTGGGGGAAAAAAAAAAAAAGGCCATGCCCGGAATGAATAATTATTGTTTTTAATACAATTGCCGAATAGTTCATCCCCTTTCCATCCATGACAAACAACGTGTAACTCTGCGAAGGTTTGCTAGCTCAAACACATTAATAATTAAAAATAAACAGTCTATTTTGTAATCCATCTTTTGCTTACAGTAAGCATTAGATACAGAGATATTATTGTTTCAGTCCCCAGTGGCTTGTTAAGCCTACTCGAACGCCTTGAAAGATAGAGACAAAGAGAGAACATAATTTGCTATGTGGTGGGAGACTTCTAAGCCTTTCAGGTCTCTCTGGCTGCAGCCTGTAGATGCAGGAATTTTGACATGAGGCAGTAAGGACAACCTTCCCTCCGCTCACGGAGTCACTGTCTCTGACCCCACGTGCAGGAGCACGTTGGTGGGATGATCTGGCCCCAGGATGAGGAGCAATGGCAAGTCCCACGCCTCCCACAGGCACGGAAGGCGATGCTCGTGCAGCTCGTATCTAACGGGTTTGTCCCCTCCTCGCCCCAAGGATGGGCAATGGTGGTCTCGGGTGGTGATGAGGAAGCCTTCTCCTTCCCTCTCACTACCTCCCCAGATTAAAAGCCCAGGGGGAGGAGGGAGGGCTGAGCGGCAGTATTAGAAAGGGGATTTGAGCATACGTCTCGCCTTTCAGTGACAAGTACTCAGGTAAGCTCCACCGCAGCTTAAAACTAGCAACTAGGACTCTGCTGGGGTGAGCAGGGGAGACGGATTCGGCACTGAGACGAGGAACAGCATTGCACACCGTGCCGCAAAAAAAACCCAGCCATAAGGGTTAGGTGGTAACGCTGACCCTAAACTCCAAAAACCAGCACCAAATGGGACACGGTGTGAGCGTCCTTAGCTGCTACCCCGTTTGCTTGCACGTGTGACTGCCTGGGCAAGAGAATGCTTCAGCATCAGATGCTATTAAGGAAAGAAGGGAAGAGATGTAATAGAATTAGTTTCTGACAGAAGACTCTTCTAATTTAGTTATTTTTATAAGAGAAAAAATGAGGAGGAATAGTGTTTATCCCACAGTAAGCTGAGATAATCATTAAAACCCCTTGACAGCATGTTTTTTTACAGCAGGTACCAATGAAGCCTACCTCTGGGTAAGTGTTTGATGCAGCTCAGGTAGCACAAGCAGTTAACATTTTTGCAAATGCGTCAGGGGAATGTAAAAGTTTAGGGAAAGACGAGAAAACTCCTTTCTCATCAGCTGTGTCGGCACTTATCTTAGCCCAAAGTTAAAAATGAAATCCAGCCAAAGCATATATTTAGCAACATTGTATTAATTCTGCCCCAGTGCCACTTGCTCGTATATCATCCTTCCTTTCTCTTTCCTTCATCTGTTCAGTCTTCTTTAGTTTATCTTCCCTCCAATGCAAGGTTTGTCCTTCAGCAGCAATGGTACAGTGCCTGGGAAAATGGGATCTGACCCCGACTCGAGCCATGGAGGTGCCATCATAACCAACACAAACAACCCAAGCACTGCCGGTCCTTGAGGGACCACAAATTGATCACCTTGGTGGCCAACAAGTGTGGGTAAGAAACCACCAAGTGGCCACCGGGGACGTTGTGCGTGGCACCACATGGAAAAATATTTGTGTTACTCCGCTGGATTTTGATTGAAGCTCTCCAAGCTGCAACCACCGTGAACCTCGTTGTGCGAGGGTTGTGGTCACAGAAACTCTTCGGGGACCCGCAGGGTGGGATGTGCCCAGGACAAACACAGCAGCAATTTGTCCAGTCTGTTCTTACCAACCACCAGCGGAGGAGATGCCACCTCCTTCATTGCTTCACTAAACTCAAAATCCAAGATCATTTCCACAGTTCTATTTTCTGCAAATTAATTTTACCTTTGGCCTGGAGGACAGGGAAAATAACTATCGTCAGCTCTCCCTGTACACATAATTCTGTGTAGTAACGTTGACCCTTGGCATGAGACCTCCTATCCATCTATCATATTCACACCCACCACGTTAACTCCTGCCACCTTCTTCTCTTCTAACAGATGCCGTATTTTCATCACCATTTCCAGCTGGAATTTCAGTATTATCACCAAAATCCTGCTCTCATCTGCCAACCTATTTGCTCCCCTCCGTGCCTTGTATGGTCTTTCTATACACAAGATCAAGGAACTGAATGAGCTTAAAACTAACCATCTCTTGCAGCATTTAGCTAATTTTTAGGAGGATCGGTTCACCAATGACCCAGACAGTGCTGAGCCAGAATGAACATCCCAACAGGGCGGCAGGGACTTTTTCTGCCTTATCTCTGGTTTCTGATGGCTCAAAGTGACTATTCAGCTCCAGCTACAAATTCAAGTTCTGGTTAGTACTTGATCATCACTAAATCCTTCCTTTCATTGCCATTTTTTTATTTCCTTAATAATTGTAATCCTTAACAATTGTAATGTACGATTTCTTAACCTTGAGGAGTAAGGCAGGGAAAAGTCCCTCTTAGAGAGTCTTGTGCAAGGCAGAGTTTGAAGAAAACACATCAGCAACAAGAAATGTCACTGGTGGCACCGGCCTTCTTAGTGAAAAAGCAATTCTTATACACAACATACACAAAGCTTGAACCAATCAGGCAAAAATCTCTTCGCTTTTCTCACGTTTCTTGCTAAACAGGGTGAATACAGGTTTTTCTAAAGCTCATTTGATTAAAACGCTATAATTCTGTATAAATAGGAGATCTAGTTTCTTCGTCTCAGTTTCCAATCTCAAGTCCAAATTTCACCTGTCAGTTGTAGACAAAATATCAAGGGGGAAAAAAAAATATAAATATACTTACCCAAAAAGGATTTTGAGCTAGGAAATCTCTTTTATCTTACTTGAAATGTTTCTTTGGAAACTGTCAGTTTTTACCAAAGTCAGGTCATATGTGGGGTTGGGGGTATTTGTGCTAGTTACTCCTGAGAGGTAGTTAAGGAAAAAAGGCCATTGTTGGCAGCCTTAATTTGGTCCTCAAGAAAAAAATTGCCTTTGGAGCACTTTTTGAGGTCTGCTGGTATACATGAGTGATTTAAATGGTCCTTACTGTTAGAAGTATTTATTCCGATAATTCTTTAGTCAGTAAATTTGTGGTTTGGGATTAAACACGGCACTGTATTTTTAGGGGCCTGATTAATGGTCACAGGTGGATTTAGCTCCAGTGGTTGTGGTGGTTTCTTTCCCGTGCTGTCAATTTTGGTTTATTTTAAAACTCCAGACGCTGAGTGCGGGCACATCACCCCTTCGACCAGCCACAGCACTGCGGGTAACCTCCCGGCGGGGCAGGGGGACACTGAGCGGGGCAGCTGCTCCCCTGGCTCGAGCTAAACCCATTTCCAACCAGGAATCACAGCTATTCATTTTGCTTAGACAATAAATTTTGTTGGGGTTTTTTGTTTGGGGGTTTGGGGTTTTTTTTTTTCATATCTTGATTCAAAGATAAAATGTGCACGTCATGGCAGAATTCACAGGAAAAAGAAATACAAATCTTTGCAAATCTTACAGTCAGGTAAAGCAAAGCTGGTGCCTTGAAAATGCGAGTTGACTACTCTGGGCATGAACGACAGAGGAATCCCTAGGGAACGTATAGCCCAAGCCTGACCCGACCCCTCCAGCCCTGCCTGCTGCAGGGGTCTCAGCCCCGCGGGAGCTGCTTCCCAGGCTGCCAGGAAGGCTGCTCGGCTCCCCAGGGTGATGTACAGTGGGGCAGCAGAAGAAACCCCTTTTGCTCCCGGTTCCTCACGCTACGAAGCGCTTGCCGCCCCTTTGGAAAGGAAAGGGGAGAAGGGACCACAGCCTCGGCACGGAGGGGGAAGGATGCCTGTCAGTGCCTGGTTTGCTGTCCAACCTTCCCATCACCTTCCTCCTAGTCCGGGAGGAAAGTTTTGGTGGGTCCTACTCGGAGCACCGGGCGCCGGGGGCTGCAGCAGGCAACGGCAGCACGCCGCCCTGCTACCGAAGGGCGAGGTCTGCATCTCCCACCAGCTGCCCGCGACCCCCCTCATCCCTTACCCCCCACCACCACCCCGAGAAGGGGGCGCCTCCCACCCCCCTCCACCCCCACCCCCCCCCCGTGCCCACCGGGGAGGCGCCGCGCTCCGCCAGCCGAGCGCCGCCCGCCCCCCCGCCGGACCCCGCCGCCCCCCGGGGATGCTGCGCGGCCGCGCCGCGGCGCGGGAGCCGCTGAGGGGAGGCGATGCCCGGTGCGGAGGCCCGCGTTAGAGGGGAGGAGACGGGGGGGGGGGAGGCGGCGGGGGGCGCAGCCCGGCGAGCCCGGCCCCCTCCCCGCGGCCGCGGTACTCAGCTCTTGACTTTGCCGAAGGTGCCGACCCCCAGCGTGTCTCCCAGCACGTAGTGGCCGATCTTCACCCGCCCGTCGTGCTTCTGCTTCTCGGCCATGTTCGCCCCCCGCCGACGGACCACAATGCACAGGGCCGGCCCGGCTCGGCGCGGCTCGGCGCGGCGCGGCTCGGCGGGCGGGAGCGGCGGCGGCGGCGGCGGCGGCGGGGCGTGCGCAGCGGGGAGCGGCGGGGAGCGGCGGCCGGGCTGGGCCCGCGGGAGGCGGCTTGCGCGGCCGCGGGGGCGGGGAGGGGCGCGCCCGCCGCGGATGCCGGGTGGGGAGGGGGGGGGGGTGTGGGGGGTGTGTGGGGTGCACCTCCTTGGGGTGCACCTGCCTGGAGGTGACACTCTTTTAGGGGGGCGTCTGCCTGGGGGTGACACCCTCCTCGGGGCGTGCCCTTCTCCTGGTGCACCCTGTGTGGGTTGAATATTCCTTGGGGTGCACCCGGCTTGGGGGTGCATCTGCCTGGGAGTGGCACCCTCCTTGGGTGACACTGTTCTCGGGGCGCACCCTCCCTGCCGTGCACCTGGCCGGGAGTGACAGCCTCTTTGGGGTGACACCGCCCTTAGGGTACGCCCTCCTTGGGGTGCACCTGCCTGATGGGGACACTCTCCTCAGGGTGCACCCTCCTTATGGTGTACCTGGCACCAGAGGGTCCGTCTGACTGCTGGTGGCACCCTCCTTGGAGTGACACCTGCCCGGGGGGTGCAGCTGCCTAAGAGTGACACTCCTTGGGAGGCACCCTGCTGGCAGTGCACCCTACTTGGGTTGAACCCTCCTTGCAATGCACCTTCTTTGGGGTGCACCTGCTTGGAGGTGGTGCCCTTCTTGGAGAGCATGTGCCTGAGAGTGACACCTCCACCCACCCACGTGAGGGTGACACTGTCCTTGGGGTATGCCCTCTTTTTGGTGCACCTTTCTTGGGTTGATCCCTCCTTTTGGTGACACTGTACTTGGAGTGGCACCAGCCAGGGGAGTTGCTTTAGGCCCGTAGAGCACATCCCCACAGGAGGGGTGCTGTGGGGTGGGAGGCATGGCCCAACACGCACCGTGTGAGGCCTAGCTGTACTCTTGGGCTGGGAGACAAGGTGGGTGAGTAGAAGGGGTTGATGGTAATGAAGTTACATGGGGGAGCAGGGAGGAAGGGGTGGGGAGTTGTGTTGGGGTGGTTGGGTAGTGGGCTGGAGGGGGAGAAAAGAAGTGTCATGGAGAAGGGTGTTTGTGGGGTGGACGGTGGGTGTCAGGACCTGCCTGGTTGGGTGGTGCCGTGCCCTGGGTCCTGCATGCTGAGGAAGGGAGATGGCACTTATGGATGTCTCCTTGCTGTCCTTCACCCTGGACTGCAGGCTGGGAGAAGCAGAGACCCAGTGTGTGTAAGTAAATTCATAAGCGGTTGGGAAGGGCTGAATTTAGGGTGATGGTGGTGCTACCTACTGCCAGCAGCTGCTGGGCAGTGCATTGGGATGTAATGGTGGATGAGCGGTTCTCCCTTGGCAAAGCAGCTACAGGAGCCTTCGTGTGGGTCAGTAGCTGCGTTAATACAAAGGAACAAAACAGATGCACGGGGCAGGAAACATCAATAACCTCAGCAGTCAGTGCAGCCAGCTGAAACCATGTCCATATCTTGGCAGTACTGTCAGCTGCTGTTTCTCATGAGCTAGCAACTCATCCTAATAATAGCATTATCCATTCCTTAGCATTTCAGCCCTGGGACAGCCTGCAGTCTGGTAGGGTAATGTATATTAAATAATAACACAGCTGCTCTAAGCAGGCTATTTCTTGCTAGAACTTCTCACTAGAGATGTACTTCGGGGAGAAGAAAACCCTATCCTGAAGGAAACACCCATTTAGCGATCCCAACTCTTTTCCGTGATGAAGCTTTCCCCTTTTACATATTAAGAAGACAACTGCAACCCAAAAAAAGAAAGCCCTTGCCGTGCTGCACAGTAACTGAGGCTGGCAAGCAGCTGATGCAGATGTGTTTGCTGTAAGGTGAAGGTCTCCCTGCTCTGCAGTCCTGTGGCCTCAGCTCCCTCTTGCCTGGGTGATGGGACCCCTGCGAGTGCTGTCCTGGGACCTCTGCATCTCCATACCAGAGCTCATGCAAAGCAGGAGCTGCTCCTCAGCTCGGAGAGCTGTGCTAGGGGAAGAGGTTTGTTGTTTGCGTAGAAGCTCAGATCCATTTCTCTTTCAAGCAGTCACCCGCTAGACAATTTTGGCTGAAAGTCCAAAAGGTTTCCCAAGGAAAGCAGAATGTTCTCCCTCATCTCCTAAATACAATGTAAACTTTGTCTGGACCACGTGAATAGTTCACATTAAAAAACCGATGCATGCTCATCGCGAGTAAGTAGCGTGGTTGAACACTGAAATCGGTCTGGCGTATTTGAATGCCATGTTTTAATAGCATTAATTCTGACCTCTCCGTTTCTCGTTCAGCCACAAGAAGTAGCAGAAGGCAGTCACAAACGCAATCCACGCCCTGAAGTAGTAAAGAGCTATTTGGGAAGGTGTGTAAACAAAGGATACCTGATAAAATAATGACTAGACTATGCAACTGTACTATCATAAATAATAAAATGACAACATAATTCAACAAATCCAATAATAGATATGTAGTATAATGAAACCATATCTGTTCAATCAGAACAATAGATGTACATGAAGGCATAAGAGAAACAGTATTTACAAACAGTAAACTTTACATAGAATAGTAACAATACTATCTCCTGGAAAGCCTGAGAAAACTCGGTCTTCTTCAGGCAGCTGCAAAATTGTCAGTCCATGCAAGTCTTTACCTTGCAAGCTCTCGGCAGCTCTCTTCTGTCTTTGCTCACAAAAGCACGTGGGGTTTGTTTGATCTCCACTTCCAGTCTTGGCAAGCCCTGACTCTGCCTGAATGAAGCACCACAACAAATAGGTGAGATCTCGAATGGTATTTTTTTAATGGTTAAACTAATACGTTTAACAGGAGCTGCTGTATGTAGATGTACTGTTTTGCCATCTTGCTTGTTTCCTAAAAGTTGGTAACTAAATCTCAGAGTAAAAACGGATGCGTCATGAGTGTTTCCATAGCCTGTTATACACACAGAAGCTGTTTACTAAAAATATTGAATTAATATTAATCAGGTTTTTAATTTACAGGATATATTTTTGGGGCTTAAAGGAGACTGGTAGAAAGCCCTTTGCTCGGCATCAAGCATGTCACCAGGTGGGTGAGCACCTTCCAGCCCCACCAGTGTTAGTGAGAGCTGAGAGCAGTTGTTCTGCAGAGCCTGGTGCCCTCCTGGCAAGCAGTGCTGGGGCTCAGGCTTGAGGATATTTGCTTAATTTTCCTCTGGGTTTTAAACACATACATGTATGTGTGCATACATATATATATGTGTATCTATATCATCTTTATCTCATTTGCACACACTGGGGAAGGGAGCTGTGCTTATAGGCAGGAGCTGAAGGGTCTTGAGTAAAACACTGGGCGGGGAGGTGTTGCTAGGAGATGGAGACTCCAGTGTCTGGCAAAGTGGCATTTTTATTTTTGGTGTAGATCACACAAAATGCTATTTGACTGTGAAGGAGGACAGAAATCTCTTCCTTCTGCTTACATTCATCTCTGAATGATCTGTCGGTGCCTAGTAGCGTTGCAGCTTATTTAAAACGGAAATCAAATGTAGACTGGGTGCTGTTCAGTCCAGCTGGAGGCTGGGTGGTTTGCAATCTCCAGGCTTTTTTTTTTTTTTTTTCTTTTTTTTCTTTTTCCCTACTCATTGAGAAATCCCTTGTTTGAGCAGCAGGATATATGTCTCTGTTTAGGGGAGGGCATCCTCGCATGCCTTTGGTTCCTTTGTGGCCAGTTGTCTCTGCTTTTTCAGACACTGTGTGTTAGCAGTTGGTTTTTCTGGGTTTGGGCTTATTAAATACATCCCGCCAGGGTTTGTTCTCTCTTTATTAAATACATCCTGCCAGGGCTTGTTCTCTCTCTTTGCTGCTTGTGCCCCTTGTTGCACCCCAGTGCCAGCCTGGAGTCAGCCCCCCCATCCAAGCTGGCTGCACCTCCACCCTCCCTGCAGCTGGGGACTACGTGATGGCACAGGCAAAGCTGCCGTGGGGCGCCTGGCCCTTCACTTGGGGTGCTCAGCTCTCCCTGGTGTGCTACCAGGGCTGAATTTACAGTAGAAATTAGGTCTGAATGCTAAAACATGGGTTTTTTTTCACCCCTTTGTGGGGTGCAGGAGTCCTGGGCAGAAACAGACGGGCCCCTTGCAGCTCTCACAGAGGCTCATGCCATACGCTCACGTTTTGCTGATGCTCCTCTTGGGCACCAAACTCCCTTCACTCAATATGCAAGGGGCTTTTTTGGTAATGTGGGGCTACACAGCAGGATGCTGAAGGGTTGAAAGGGCGCCCGGACAAACCTGGGTGCTGCCTGTTGCAGCGCTGGCTTTGGTCGCCGTCGTGAACCTGCAGAAGGGCTCATAGCTGAACGTGTAGGGCTCATAGCTGAACGTCTCAAGCCACGTCTGACCTGTCAAAGGACTTCAGCTCGGCATCCTGAACCTCTTGGCCCATTTGGGAAGAGGTTAAGATGCTATATTTTTCCAGTTCAATGTGACCAAAAAAGACCAGGAACGCTGTGCATCTGTTTATACAAAAGCTCAGGTTCTGGGGCATGCCGTCCAACCCTTTTAAGTGCCCTAAATCTGTGGATTTTCAGTAGGATTTGCTTTCCCAGTCTGTTTTTGGAGGAGATAGTTAATGAGATAATGCAGCAGTGTGTAAACTGTGACATGTGAAATGGGGTTTTTTGAATGTTAGAGAAACTACATGCATCAGAGGCTTATGCACATTAGATTTGTAACCAAGCAATTCCCATTTATATTATGTAACTGATGTTATTTATCAAACCCCATGTACTGGCCAAGAGCAGATGTTGAACTGTCGTGCTACAGTGTTGGAAATTAACTTTTCTGGGGGTTAGTTATTCAAAAACAATCTTGTGATTAGCTCGTTGTAATATAATGTAACAACATGCAATATGGAAGTATTACTCCAAAAATGTAGTGCGTATGGGTCCAAATTCTATTACGGTCTCTCTTTGGTATCGAGTAAAAATCTGAACTGTATGGCAACGTATGATGCTCTGGTGGGAATGTGTGCTGAAAACCCTCCCTGAGTCAGAGTGGGGAAAGAGTGTGGTATTTCTTACATTGAAAATAAAACACTTTAAGCATGCAACGTGATAAACATTCATTTAAGGAGGAGGCTGCTGAAAAGAGACTGCTTGCATATGCAAGCACTGGGTGCATACACACTCTAACCAGCAGTTAGAGAAGGACACATTTTCTGAGTGGTTTACTCCTTCTACATAAGAATGAGACTTTTGGATAAGGTTTTTTTAAGGGCACAAATGAGTAACTAGATTCCTCATCCCATTAGAAGTTAATAGTAATGAATTCCTGGGGTTTTTTTATATGCTCTGTGATCATGGTGATGGTTTATTTGGGGGTTTGGGGGGGGTCATTTTTAAAGCAGATATGTACACTAGTCCTTTTTCTGCAGTCATGGAATCAATCTTTTAGGCTTTATCCACAAATGTGAAGCACAATATGGATATGAGGTGAGCTACATGGAAATGTGGGGGGTATTTTTTTGTTTCCATGCAGTCTTACTCTCCTTTTCTTTACAAGTTGTGAGCAATGCAATTCCTACAGAAACTTTGTAGCTGGAGCTCAGCAGCAAATCCTGAAAGATAATTTCTAGCAGCATGGAGGGAAAAGCAGTGACTGTGTGAGCTGCTTATAGCATTTTTTCAGTGGCTTGCCAAGTATGTTTTCTTTTAGGGCATAATCTGCGAGAGCTGGCGGACCTTCTCGTGGCTTTGCCTGATTAGCTCAGCTAGGAAAGCACTTGCTGGTGAGGAGGAGTCTGAAGTTTATCCTCACCCTTTGGTTTGGACCCATGAGCATCTATTCCAGGGACAGACTGAGGAAGAGTTTAGGATTTGGTCTGCTGCCTGTACAGTAGATCCAGCCTTTTTTGACCTTGTTATGAAATGCTATTTAAAGATCCATGACCTTGCAGAATCAGTCCACTATTTCCTTGCCCCGTCTGTATTGCTGCTCTGTATCACAGCATTACTGCAAACAGGGTGGAACAGCATGTTCTCCATGTCCACAAAGGCCAGGACATGAATAGGGCTAAAATTAAACCACACACAGATGGTATGAAATGAAGAAATACTTAAAGTGAGGCTTGCTGAAGAATCAGAATCTGTTATTCGGATGGGACTGTGCAGTGCAGATGTTCCTGCCTGGGGTGGAGGGATGCTGCAAGGTCAGTCCCTGCACATCAAGCGCCTGGTTCATGTCTCGACCAAGACCCTGGGATTTGGGTTCAGCCCCTGTGGGATGCCGGGCAAGCTGTCAAGGGTTACATGCAGTTAAGCGTTGAAGTGCCCGAAGTAGGAGAGACGGAGCTGAGCTGAAGTCTAAAAATCCCCATCCAAACCTTCCATTTGGCTGCTGCCAAGCCCTAATATTTAAGTGGCTTTTATTTTATTTTTACTTTTAAGCTCCCCACCTGGGAATCTGCCAAAAGTTAGACCTCTCTTATTGACCCAAACTGCTCCATTTTTAACAGCGCTGAGCTGCAGAGTCACTAAGCCCAGAACAACCCGAGGTACAGGTATTCTCCAGCGCCTTAGCAGCTGCATCTTAGGAGCATCTCTAGTGCCTTGTGGTGCCTGCAGTTCAGGACAAAGCTTTGCTTGGGGGAAATCAGGCGTTCTAGTTCCCATTTCCAGTTGTGTCTACACATCATCTTCAATCACAATTTTGAAGTAAATCTAGATTTTTTTTTTTTTTTGTAATTTAGCCCTCAGTCTTTCTATGTTTCAGTTCCCCATCCTCATAACTCATTCCTTGTCCCCGCCTGTGTCTGAGTGGGCGTTTCAGACTGGAAACTCTCAGACCTGTCCTGAAAACTGTATGTACTTATGGCAGGATGTTACACTTCATGGCAGGCTGCTAGTATGATGGGTTTGCTACACCTTTGAGAGATTTGTCCCCACTGTTGTCTTTGCCGGGTCTGAGCGTCCCTCAGCCGGGCTGTAACACATAGTCCTATTTGTGTGCCTGTTTTTAATAAGCGTGTTGTTTCAACTGAAATGCCTCTTTCTGGGGCTGGCGCTCTCGGAGAATCGCTCTCGCCCTCTCTCATCTCAGTGGCAAACTGAGAAAGGTTTCCTTTAGTCAGCTGGGGGAGAGGGAGAGGATTTATGAATTGGAGAAATGCATTCCTGATGCGGAATAGGCACATTCCCCATTCTCCCCCCACCACCCCCGCTCAATAAAAGCACCATTTGTGTGGCAAATAGCCAAGGGGTTTATGAATACAGCTCTTACTTTCTCCAGCTGCTAGAAACCTTTCTCAAATATGAATTAAAATAAAAAGCTTTGCTAGACACTTTTAGCGCTCATAATTCTGCTATTTTTGGTCTGCAGTGTGGAGTTCTTGCATCAGAAATCTTGGTTTGAGAGGCTTGAGTGGCTTTTTTCAAATATTACGAAATTGAAAAAAAAATCTGAAAGACGTATGACTTTAAATAATCTCCCACACTATAAGAATCATCAGGAACTCGGTGTGATTATGTCCCTAGATTTGATGCTTCTCTAGCTGTTATGGCTGTGAAATCCTATCTCTGATATTTTATATAGGCTTGCCCTTCCTTCAGAAGCCATTGGGGTGTGTTCTTGAGAAACCAGCATGGTTAGGATTAGGTGTTTTTAATAAATCAGCTACCGGGAAAAGAAAAGATCAGGACTGCAATCCATGCATAGGAATCTCTTACAGGTTTTAAGAAAAGCATTTTAGGTTACATTGCAGGTATGAGCTTTGGTAAGAGACCTGGGAAACCATGGTAACGTTAGGAAGATGGTTGAACTGTGAGTTTGCAGTTTGCGTAGCGGAGTGCGAGCAGGGAGAGAGACGTCTCAGGGATTTGTCAGGAAGGCAGGCGAGGGGCAGGGACAAGTGCTCGCTCGGCTGCGCGCTCGGGGAGGAAAGGGAGTGCTTTTTCCAGGGGGGATGAATTTGAACAGTTTGCAGTTGTTAGTGATTTTCTGTAAGTATCAGCCCTGTATTACCTGGGCATTTGTGCAGGGGTTTTTGGATACTTCCCTGCTAAGCGGGACTCATGCCTTCTTCAGAGACACTGGGGAGGGTTATCTTCTCGAGCAGGGAGCACAGGGTGGTACCACCTGCACAGTAGCTGCTGTGGGGCACGGGGCATCTTTTCCCTGCCGTGCTTATAATCCAGCTGTTCCTCTTCCTATAAGAAACCTCACCTATTTCTCTGAACCAAAGTTGGGTAAATTAGGAGTTTGTAAACAAAGCAAGCAGGCTAGATGCAGTGTGTGGGTAAGAAAAAAAAAAAAATCCATTTCTGACAGAGCATAAATCATGCTTCTTCCCCCCCTCCAATTGCAAACATCCTTTTGAGAGAGGAGCCAGAGTCATTTTGGCTATCCACAGTCAGCAGTGATAGAGGGATTGCTTTCCTGGAGGAAGGGGCTCACACGGTGCCTGCGTGGCCACAGGCACATCAGGACCCTCCCAGCCATTTTGTGTGTCTGTATTCAAGCGTTGTGGCAGCCGGCGGTGAGAGGAAAAAATCTGGACAAATGTAAAATCTCACTCACTCAGATTTTGAAGGTGAATGAAGAAAATGTGTCGGGGGGCGGGGGGGGGAATCTAGGTATATGTAGGTTGTGGTGCCATTAAGATGGAGTGGATGTAAGTTGCAGACATTCGTTGAATGATCTCTCGTATCTTCCTAGTCCTACCCACAGCAAGGAGAGGTGAAACTGAGAGCAAATCTCACCTTATGAATTTGTATGACATGGCAACAGGATGGCTCAATTTATTTGCAAGAGCAGTAGAGATTTTTCACTTCTGTTGCATTAGCCTGAATCCCAACCAGATCAGAGATAAATAACAGAGCCTCCTAGAGACAGAAAAGTAGCCAAAGGGCCATCAATGCCTTTGCATCTGGATCTACACTCAGAAATTCAGATTTTTGCTGGCTGGTAGGAAAAAGTGAGTATTCCCCCCATTCTTCACGTCAATCCTGGTGGGATCATCTTCGAGGATGAAAAGTTCAGTGTCTGCAATGGTTCTGCCAAGGCTGCCACAAAATGGATGCTCAGGGGTAATTACATGACTGGCGGCTTTGTGTGTCTGTGAGACGGAGGCTTGTCCGAGGC
This sequence comes from Gymnogyps californianus, assembly GCF_018139145.2. Classification (NCBI taxonomy): domain Eukaryota; kingdom Metazoa; phylum Chordata; class Aves; order Accipitriformes; family Cathartidae; genus Gymnogyps; species Gymnogyps californianus. Next base: position 31,377,930 of record NC_059478.1, on the reverse strand, counting down.
TGCAGCAGCATCGTTCATGTAGGTCACCAAGCTTAACAAGGCAGCAACGGGAAATGTGCGTGAACTGTTGCACTCATTTGGAGAGAGGACTTAATTATCTAGAGGCTTTGATGAGAAATAATTGCTAAAGGCTTTAATACAAGTTGCCATTGTCAAAGAAGATGTTGTCCCTCGGCTGCTCTGCAGGAACTTCATGTGCCCCGGCTTAGCCTGGCATCGATGGAACAAGCTGTCCGGAGTTACCTTGCTTCCATACAAGGGTAAGACATCTTACATGGGTGGTAACTATCCATCAACCAAAGTGGGGTAACACTTTATAGTGCAGCAACCTGATTGTGTGGCAAAGCCCTTAAACCATGCGTGTAAACTCTGACTTGCAGCACTCGTAAGTCGTATTCCTCTCCAGCCTGCGTGTCTTACTGCCATGTAAAAAATCTTAATGAATTAGGGCCTCCCCAAAGGGACGTTACTCATATTTTACTGATCAGAAGATAAACCACAAATCGCACATAATAAAGGATGTTTGCCCTGATTCCCAGGCTTCTGAGTTAACTTCTATACAATGCTTTCTTTAATAACTCGGCAGTGTATTGCAAAAATAAACCTAAATTTGACCATCCATGTTAAAAACAAAAAACCCAAAACCTCTTTCATGAGAAATAACGATGTCTTGGCTATATTTTATGTACCTAAGTAACTGCCTCATGAAACACTAATCATGCCCACTAGATGTATGCAGCAGTATTAGTAGATAGCTAAGAATATAATTTTTTGCTTAGGCTGTATTGCATGTTAGTGCATCAATTTAATTTTACACTCTGCTTGATATGGGTGCTTTTGTAAGCAGGAATATCATTTTACTTGTGTCCTATTGCAAGTTTGTGCATTAGCATAGTTTTCCAGTTTGTTGCAATGCATGCTTAAAGCAGTAGGCTTTTTCCCATGGACTTCAGTGTATGTTGTAGCAGGAATTTCCTGATGAATTTGAGAAACGATATATTGTAATAATCCTGCAGATTTTTTCTGACCAACTCATGTGATACAGAACTTCATCCTGCAGTAGCATTTTTGACCCATTCTTGTGCGTTGTGTGAATGAAAGTGATTTTCACAGCTGGCCTTCCCATCAGTTCTTCCTGCTGCCTAGAGATTAGATCTCCTAATCTGGTTTTATCATTTATGTGAATCAGCCATACTGGTTTAAACCACTCTGCTCTGCTAAGGCCGTGGAGTGCTTCCAATCTGAGGATGCCCTCTCAGATGTGAGCCTTGGGGCTAGCCTGACCGTGGGAGCCGTGCTCGCATCCTCTGCAGAAATCTTTGGAGACCTGCTCTCAGATGAGAACGTTAGTTTTTCACAGCCCGCTTAAGTAGAAAGCAAAATGTTTTTGCCAAGTTTGCTGGGCTGGGAGGAAAAATCTGGAATACGCGGATGTAGGTGGAATCTCATGAGCTTCCCTGGAGAGCCCTACACCAGCATGCATCGCTGCGCAGACCAGCGATTGCGGTGGCAAAGCTTAATCAGCAACAAAACGAGTTCTCGTTAAGTCCATTATTGTCATAGCTGGACTGGGCTGGGGGGTCTAACAAGTAGGAAACAGCAAATGACTTTGGGTCTTGTAAGCCGGCGTGTGGAAATGGAGCCCCGCTACGTTTCACGACCATCTGAGTCGCACATGTTCAGCGAAGGCGCTTAGGATTTGGCTGTTATCTCTGTATGGGGGAAAGTGGAAGATAAATCTGAAGGTTTTTCCAGACGAAAGGAACTTACCGAGTAATACTGAAAACAGACAGCGCAGAGCCAAGCTTGGATTTGGCCCTCATTTTGAGCTGAGTAGAAAGAAACTGTGGCCAAGGATCAGCTGGAAAACCATTTAACCCTCTTTGAGATTGAACAGCAGCTTTGCTGAGAAAGTCTAATTTGGAATACAAGCATGAGAAAAATCAAGAGAGCAATGATTTATACAGTGATTGACAGCATGTCATGTAGGACAAGCTGCAAACTCACCTCCTGAAGGTTATACCATCTATGATCATGTACTCTGATGAGGTGGAGCTATAAAATATGAGAGGTTATAGAGGAAAAAATGCTGCTTCTGATCCTTTTCACCTTTTCTGATGTGCCTTTCCCTTACCCTGCCTGGGTCTCAAATTCTGTTTCAGGCACCAGCTCCGTTAGGGCAAGTGAAAGTAGAGGGATTAGCTCAACAAATTCATGCATCCTAATATTGAGGGCTTTTTTATTTGTTGAATTCCTCATTGTTTGTTGCATCTCGGTTCTCTGACGTCCAGCTCATGCTCTCTGTTCCTTCGCTTGACCATACTTTCTGTGAGTCTTTTTACTCTGTTTTCTTTATAGAGTGCCCAGTCTGACTCTTCCGTATTTTTTTTTTAAAACCTGTCTCTCTTCTTCTCTGATCCCATTGCCCCTCTCACCTCCCTTTCCCTTCTTAGGTCTTTTTTTTCCCCCCATTGCTCCCTTGCTTTCCCTTTCCTCTTCCCCTTCCCTTCTTCTGGAGAGCAGCCCTGCAGAAAGGGATCTGGGCGTGCTGGTTGACAGCAGACTCAATACGAGTCAGCAGTGTGCCCTGGCAGCCGAGAGGGCAAACCGCATCCTGGGATGCATTAAATACACCATGACCAGCCGGTCAAAAGAGGGGATTATCCTGTATTGAGCGTTGGTGCAGCCTCACCTTGAATACTGCGTGCAGTTCTGGGCCCCACAATTTAAGAAGGATGTGAAGGTCTTCGAATGCATCCAGAGGAGGGCAACGAAGCTGGTGAAAGGGCTGGAAGGCATGTCCTGTGAGGAGTGGCTAAGGACTTTGGGCTTGTGTAGTTTGGAGAAGAGGAGGCTGAGGGGTGACCTCATTGCTCTCTACAGCTTCCTGAGAAAGGGAAGCGGAGACAGAGGTGCTGAGCTCTTCTCCCTGGTATCCAGTGACAGGACACGTGGGAATGGTTCAAAGCTGCGCCAGGGGAGGTTTAGACTGGGCATTAGGAAACATTTCTTTACTGAGAGGGTGGTCAAACACTGGAACAGGCTTCCTAGAGAGGTGGTTGATACCCTATGCCTATCAGTGTTTAAGAGGCATTTGGACAATGCCCTTAACAATATGCTTTAACTTTTGGTGAGCCTTGAAGTGGTCAGGCAGTTGGACTAGATGATCGTTGTAGGTCCCTTCCAACTGAAATAGTCTAGTCTATTCTATTCTGTTTCTCTGAAGGACAGCCCCAGACTGTTCTCATGCCTTGCCTTTATCCCTCTAACTTTGTTTCCTTTTCCTCGCAATGTATTTCCTTCCTTTGATCTCTCAAATCCAAGAAAAAATGAATTACAACTGTTTATTCTTACAAGTAGTTTTGACCTTCAGCTCCTATTCCTGCTTTTTTGACATCATGAAGTCTTAGGTGGATTCCTTCCACTTGCAAGGACATTTTCTGCTGAGTGGCCTCCTGTTCTTGTCCACATCCTCAGTTCCTGTGAGGAAGAGCTGGGACAGTCCTCTCTGCTGCTGAGCATCTTTTGGGGAGGACAAGTGTGAGAAGTGTGGTCATAAGTGCCTCTCAAAGACATGTTGGGAACAGGATGGAAAGGAACAAGGAGAAAGTAATTTGAAGCTTGGAGAAACCTTCTGGGCAGTTAGGCTATCACGCTTTTCCTCTTTTTTTTTTTTTTAATATAAAGGCATGAGACAAACATAGCTTCATTGCTGGGCTAGGAAGTCTTTGCTGGTTATTTCACAGGATGTTTATGATGACTTTTCGATTAATTGAGGAATTGTATTAATTTCAGTTGTATTCTCCCCATAAATGATGGCTGCTGCTTTTCCTCCTTTCTAAAGTGATCGGAGCTATACAGATGAGAAATGGTAGATGGGATTATTGGCTAATGGCTATTTTAGCAATTTAAGGCACGTTGGGGCTATTGTACAGGGATTGCCCTCCAGTGATTTAAGTGAGCTGATTTTGCTGTACTGTGGCTAAAAGGAAGAAATAGATCCATCTCATGCTTAGCTGTGCAGTGAAATGACTCTGGATGGCCAGATCTTTATACTGAACTGCATACGAAGTTACCCATTTGTTTTGTCTTGCAGAGTAGCTACGATATCCAGGTAGGCTTTGAATTCCACCTCTCTCTTCAGTCCATAGTAACCAGCCCTTTACATAGGGTCACGATGCAGGATGCGCTTGGATCTCCATGTGAAGTAGAGGCAATTTTTACTCTTAAGGCAGCCCTGGTGCTTCTTGAGCCCTGCTGAAGAAAGCATGTGGTTTTTTTGTGATAGTCAGAGCTGAAAGTCCTGAGTCCTTGCTGCTTATTCTTCATTTGAAGTCCAACGCTAGCTTTCCCATTTTCATGAAGGATGAGGCTGGTGACTGTAGGTTTGCTACAGGGTTGTTATGGGACTCCTAAGAAAAAATCCCACAAGAACTAACCTCAAAGCCCATTCTACTCCAGCTGCAAAGCAGAGGTTTTTGGTCTGCCTTCTTTAACATAAACACTAAGCAGTGTCTATCAGGACAGCTTTCCAAAATAAAAACCCTATCAAAACAGAAGGCATTGCATATGCTATTTCCAGTGGCAAAAGTGAGACTTGTCACTTAATGCATGATTGGAAGGCATTTCAGTATTCAAGATATGCAAACCTGTGGGACAGGTACTTATGATTGCTTGATATTTCCCAGTTATTTTTAACTGATGTATCATCTGATGCACATCTCTCTAAAATGCAGAGCGGCTCAAAGAATAGAGCTCCCAAAATCTTGGTTCAGGCAGCATTTTATCAACCTTTGGAATTCAGTAAAAACTAAGAAAAACTTAAGGATCTGTCATAGAGAAATTGGAGATGTAAACATCTGCTAGGCTGCCTTTTGCATCCTGTAGGGAGTTTGTACGCTTTAAATAGCAGCTCTTGTCTTTGCATAGCACCTAATGCAGAAGTGGTTTGAGGCATTGCTGGGGATCCCTCGGCGCTATTGCACAGCAGTTAGTTAATAAGAAGACATTGTTCCCTGTCATGTAATGCTATTATTATTTCAAATATTTTGTTAAAGGTCTTTAATCTCTCCTTGTGATCATCCCCTTCTGCATTTTTAATTATCAATGTTTTAAAGGAAGAAATGCTGAAGTATGAAAGATTACATAAGGAAACATTCAACATCAAGAAGCCCTTTGCTCAGAGGGGCTTTGAACAGGACTATTGTATTGATTTGTTAAACCAGAGCCTGTGTTTTATCAGCGACGCATACATCAAATGGCACTGTGCACAACAAATATACTTACAGTTTCTAATAGGAAAAGAGACCTTGTTCAGTGCGGTGCTTCTGCTTGCTGGTTGATGTGAGAGAACAAGAGTCTTTTTTGTAAATGGGGAATGATGGAGTAGGTCTATGAGAAAAAGATTCAGCTCGTTGCAAGTTTGAAGGAAGCCGTTTTGCTCCTGATTCACAGTGATTCGTGAGCTGTCACACATCAGAGACAGATCCAGCCTGGCTCTGACAACATGCATGACCTGAGCAGTCTTCTAAAACAGCAGTGGCACCGGGCAGGGTGACACAAAAAGGACCAGGAGGGGAAGCTGGACTGCAGCTCCAGGATGGGACAGCCCATTGCATTGCTGTGTAGCAGCAGCAGCAGAGTGTTTGTCTCGGGAAAAATCAAATGAACAAATAACTGAGGCTGTTGGCATGGGGGTTATTCAATGCTTGCTCCAGCATGGCCTCAGCCAGCACCCAAGGGAGAGAGGGCATCACCAAGGGCTCTGCAGGCTGCCTTGGGACCGTGTTCAAAGGGGGAGCTAAGTCTGGAGAACAGGTCCGGCTAGAACAACCTTAAGCTCTTCTCCTGTGCCCTCAGGCTGGGGATTTCATCCATGCCCTGTAGAGACCATGTTTACATTCAGATATAACTGGTGAGACTGGCTCTGTCCTTGCCCTGTTATTTTCCTGCCCAGCATGGCTGTACAGACCCACCGCTCCGAGTACAAAGGACAGCAAGCTGTGATGTTTTTCTGACAGATTTTGCTTCATTTTATCGTAAAACAACACCTAATCAATTTAAGCCAAGCTTTACTACGACAAGTCTAAACCAAAATAAATTCCTGCTACCCTTCTGTACAGGTTCACCTTATGTTAAACTTCGGCAGTTGTCCCAAGTGCAGGCTCTCCTGTTCCTGATGTGTTGAATGACGTTGGGCAACATCTACCAGCATCTCCAGCTGGGCAGGAGCTCTGTTCTCCCTCCCTCCTCTCCCTACATCTAGCCGTGCATTTTGGGCCCCATTTGACTTCTTTCTGTCCTGCGGAACAGCAGTGTTGAAACGGGGGAGGAAAGGGTATGCATGGGACTATTTGTAGCGTGTTGAAGAAACCAGGTAGAGTGTAAATGGCATCTTTGATCAACCTTTGAGCTGAGTATTGCTCAGGAAGCCCAACACAAACACCCCTCCTCCAGGTGGAAGGATGCGGCAGCCCCCTGCCTTGCATCCTGCTGGCTGTTTGTCCATGCAGCACACTCTCCAGCTACTCTTTCTCGCCTCAGGCCAGGGGTAATTGCAATTATTTCACAGGCAGCACCATCCAATGGGTTTTCTTAAACACACAGCAGGGATGGGCCTGATCTGACTAAGATCAGTTGAGTAGGTACGTTCTTCCCACATTAAAGCCAATTAACTTTGGAGGGGTATGAGTGAGAGCAAAATTTAGCCCAGTTTGTCTTCTCTGTGAATTGGTTCATGTTGGCTGAGATTGAGTCTCCCGTCTTTCCTTGAGGCAGAGGCTCCTGTACGCGTGAAGGCCAAGACTTACACGGAGCCATCAGAGCAGGGGAAGGGCTTTGATCTCAAAATTGCACCATTTGAAATTGCAGATGAAAAAAAAGGAATTAATAAAACAGCAAGCAAGCCTGCAAGTGAATCATTTTAGCTTCTCCTAGAGCAGGCTTGATCCCAGTGCCTCTGAAATGGGAGCACGACTCTGGCAGGAGCCATGCATTACCCCAAGGATACTGAGATGCAATGCTCCTGAAGGCCTTGTTGCAGCAAGAGCGAGGACATGCCACCTTTGGGAGGGGGGAGATGCCAGCGGAGGCAGAGGAAAGCAGGATTAGCAGTGCGTGGGAGTGCAGCACGGCTCTTGGAGAGCGATGGCGATGAGGAGCTGGAAGCCAGAGCAGGAGGCTTTGGAGGAGCAGGTCTGCACAGCCTCCACCACTTTTGCCCCAAGCTGGATGCGTGCTGTAGAGCCGTTTCAGCATGGCGCGGTGCCCAGGCAAATTCGGCTCGCTTTGCGCTGTAACGCTGCTCTGCAGCTTCCAAACCAGACCTGACTTGCACCTTGCCAGCTCTGAGCAGGAGCGGAGCAGCCTGAGCCTGGTGAATAGACATGCCCTGAAGCTATGTCTACATTGCAGTGCAGAGGTGAGACCTGGGCTTGGTGAGACAGACCTGAGCTAGCTCTTGGGAGCCGTGGGGCTGCGATGCGCTGGGGGCATGTGGGGTCTGTGTTCCTGGCTCTGGGAGAGGGGTGGAGGAGGAGGAGGGAGGTTTCCAGTCTCAGTGAATCTCATGACACTTTGGGGGACTGAGGCTGGGTGATGGAAGGACCTTATGGGCTGGCATGTGCTGTGCTCACTGATGGGATGGCCATTCCCTAGAGACCACACAGGAAAATCATGGCCAGCAGCACTGGGAAGCAGACAAAGTGGTAGTGCTGGAGTTTGGGTAAAATACATTGCCATCCTCCTTAGGATACACGAATCTCAGGGTTTGACTGACGATCCTCAGCCCTGTACCCCGGCACTGGGAGAAGCCCCAGCCCTTCAATAGGGTGGTTCATCTCCTGGAGACCAAAACCATCTCTGCAGGGTGCGAGAGGAGACAAGGGGTACAGCATTCACTGGGTGCCCAGCTGTGGGATAGGGTGCATGGGCATGTGTGACGGGCCAATTCAAGCAACCTGCAGGTTGTTCTCATGACCTAAGCTCTGTATGCATGAGGATATATAGCAAGAAAAGAATAAAAATAGTAGAAACCAGTAAAACTAGCTTCTGGTGAGAAGAATATAAAGAGGTTGGTTGAAAGGAGTTGCAAGGCATATGAAATTTTAGGGTTATTTTTCCTTCTGCATTCCTTCTATTCAGGTTGCAAGTCATATTTCTTAAGTGCCAGGCTATTTTCTACCTGTTTTCCCTCTACCCCCTCTGCACCTCGTGTAATCCATGAAGAAAGTTCTTATGTTTGAATTCACCATGTTGGCTCATGAAAATCTACCCAAGCTTTCCCTCAAAAGCAGGAGGACAGCCCTGCGTGGGATCCATGCTGCCCACTGAAGAGGTGGCTGTATCCATATGAGCCATTTTGGTTCACTTTTACAGTCAAATGAAGAGAAAGAGGCACTTCCCACCCTATGGCAGCTTTCTCTTATAAATCTGATAGACTGGCACTTCAAGGAAACATTTTCTTTCCACTGATTGGAAGCAGATTTTTAGATGGCTCCAGCAGATGTTATCCTCTAAAGGAGTCCCACCTCCTGAGTCTGCGCTGCTGTATCTTTGCCTATTCCTGAAATTATACAACATAAGAGACAAAAAAAGAGGTAGAGAAGGAAATGGTTGCAAGAGGCTTTATCAACCCAAATCACAGGTGATTTTCAGCGAGATCTTGGGAAATAAAGTCTGGTGTAAGCAAGCAGCTTAAAGCCAGAAGGGTGCTGGCAGCCCCTGGAAGAGGAGCGGAGATGATCTCCCTCCCCAGCAGCTCCAGGTCCCTGCGAGGCTCCTCCGCTCCCAGCACTGAGCACTAGATGGCACCCAAGGGGGGAATTTGGGCTCCCGAGTGCGGTCCTGGCCTCTGAAATGATAATTGCAGCTGGATCCAAAAATGGGGATCCCATCTGGATGGAGAAAAAACCCAAAAGGGCCAAGGAGGTGGACTTTTTTCAGCTCCTGCTGCCATCCTGTTGGGGTACAGCTCCCTCCAAGGTCTCCTCCACCATCTCAGCCAAGTGCTGGGCCATGGGGGCAGGAAAATAATGTGATGGGATGAAAAGCAAAGGCATCGTGCACAAGTCAAGGTGCGTTAAAGCCTGCATGGGTGCATTCACCCATGTCCTCTTTTCCCCCTGAATGCTGCCAGCCTTGTGGGCGCTTGGATGCGCAGTTGTTGCTGCGTATGTTGCTGTCTGTTCATGTGCTGTCCCTTGGTGTCCCCTAAGGTGCACAGTCTGGGAATGGCTGGAGGTGAATGGAAATGCAGCTGTTCTGAGCTGGAAAACATTTCCTAATGAGGGAATTACCTTTGCTTCATCCACCTCATTTTCTAAATAAGCCAAGTTGTCCCTAGGCCATTAATGGGCTTTGGAAGAAAGCAGAAGCACCACAAGAGATGGCTCTTGCCAGGGTGATTTTTTTCCTCCTCCTTACCTTGAAGGTGTCTTTCTGCTGGCGTGGGATGAGGAGGGGGAGTGTTCAGCATCTCTCCCTGTCCCATGGCTGTGCCCTCCTGGGAGGGAGCAGCTCCAGGCAGGATGAGACCCCCGGCTTGCGTATCAAAATACTTGCTTTTATCATCTCTCAAATAAGCAGCAGCCATGAACAAGCTCCTCGGGAGAGGCAGCTGTGCTTGGCCCCATGGCTCAGCCCCGGTTTGGTACGTGGGGCCGGGAGCCAGCACCCAAGCTGGGGCTCGAAGGCGCTGATGTGTACGGCACGGAGATGCACGCAAAGGTGCAAGGAGCCAGACGAGATGCCAAAATGAGTAAGTGGCTGTGGGTGGCTGCCTGGAGGTGCAGGAGCCATGGGAGGGACACGACGCTCCCTCACGGCCTTGTTTGCATGCTGCAGGTGACCTTGAGTTTAACAACTTAATGAGCGCTGTGCAATTACCAGCATCGTTTGCATGTGCCCTGTTCCTGGTTAGGAGGCTACCAAGTTACAGGTCCCAGCGCATGCTGGAGGTGACTTTACGGCTCTCTCTCCTGAGCCTTTTCCCTCTCTCTCTAGGTGAGCAAAGGGGTCTCAGGGCTGCAGCATCCCACCCAGCACCGCATGGGCTGCTCGCAGAGCCCCGCTGCCCTGCCTGTGCAGGCAGCAGCCAGGCAGACCGCAGCAGGCAGGAGCTGCCCTGACCTTATTGGAGAGAGAGTATCTGCCATCTGCAGCACCCCGCCTTGCCGCCCCCGCAGCCCTGCGAGGGAGAAAGGATGGGGGCAGGCACTTGATTTCCCCACTTGCTTAATCACAGGCATTCACTCCTGGGCGTAAATTTGTCTTGCAATTCGCGTGACAGGCAGGGAAGGAGCTGTCGGGGTTCGAAGGTTGCTTCACTGCCTGGAGGTCCAGCACCAAAAGGGGCTGTGTCTCATCACCACCCAGAAACCATTTTTCCTCTGAAAAACCTCTGTGCTCATGCTTTTTTTTTTTTTCCTTGTGTTTTTCTGGTGTGAATACAGCTCCAGGCAGGGATGCAGGAGAGCTTTATCGAGGTTCGGTTGGAGTTTGAAATAGTTTTCTTCCCAAAAGTATATGTACCTACAAGAAATAGCTTCAACCCAAGCCCTGGGTAGCCCAGAGTTACTACAGACTGCTGTTTGTGTGCCCGTTTCTTTTACCTGCAATTATGGGGAAATTGCCATCGTGTAAGCAGTGAGCTGTATGAATAGCTTTATTATTTGTTATTATTAGACCTAGATGTGTGTTTTTCTTGAGATTATATCTGCACAAGAAGGCACAGTAATAATAGCCTTTTGGACTGGCCAGATTTAATTTCTATGGACTGTGAAACTTTTGAAGCAAGGTGCTGTTTATTGCTTTCTTTTAAAATCAATGGTATTAAGCAGACAGTCACAGCAGAGAGACCTCTGCGTCGTCCGGGCTGAGTTCTTGTAAGGGCAGGCAGTCATGTTGTGCTCGGTCTCCTTGGCTGGCATCAGCAAAAGGGTCTCTTGTTACAGCCTGGGGCCAAGCTATTTTAGGAAGCAAGATTCCCCTTTTATGGAATTATTTTTCGTGTGAGTTTAAGTACTGAGCTCATTTGCACTTCTCTTTTTCTGTTTTGATCTGTTCTATCTCTTGCTTTCAGGTAGTGTGTGTAATATAGAGAGCAACAGCTTCTCGCCTTGTGACAGCAAGGTGCTATCTGAGTATGGAAAGCATGACCAAGAATGGGTCAAGAAATAGGAAAAGATGATGTTTTCTCTTTGAGGACCATTATCAGGAGCTTTTCATCAAAGTCCAGTAGGAAAGAGTAAAATCAGGGCTGGGTTCCTTAATGCACCTTGTGACCTACCAGTATTTTTTGGGCTGTCCCGTGAGGACACAAGCACACTTGGTCGCAGAGCCACCCAGGCTGGCAGTCTCTGAAAAGAAGATGAAAACAAAACCAAATTGAAATGGCCCCTTGTCAGATTTGTGCGATTTGTGCTTTCGGCGTTGGGTTTGTTACCCCAAAAGTCACCTCGCGGTTGGTATTTTGCTCCACTTTCCGAGCAGCTGGTGGTGCGAGGCTTCGCTAAAAGCAAGAGGGCTGTAAACGTGAGTGCGTGGCTGGAGAAAGGCGGGCAGCTGAGGAGAGATAAAATGAGAACTCAAAATGCATCACTTTGGGGGTTTTTTTCCTTTCATTTTTGAATCTTGGTATTTCAAAACAGTCTCGGGGTTTGGAAACAGGAGGATTTTAACATTTAGTGTTTGGTGTTGGCAGTACTGGATAAAGGAGATAAAGGGGCGTGTGACGAAGCACACGAGCTATTTGTGATCTGTTGTGCAACAACTGTCAGTGAACTTCTGTCTTTGTGTGTTTAAAGTGTATTTCCTGACATTTACTGGCAATTTTAAAGGGATTTACTCTTTGCTATTTCATAATCCCTGGTTCAGAGCAAATTTGCAGATTTTGGAGATCAGAAGAGACCATTAATGCCATAGTCTGAGTCTGTGGATAGCTCAAGCCACCTAACTTCATCCTCTCCTGTACTGAGCCCAATGCTTTGTGTTCAGCTCCAGCATGCCTTCTATAAAGGCACGATATGAAGGTGGAAAGATCAACCACTAACCCAACGGTTTGTTCCAAGATCGGATCATTATCACTATTTAAAATAAAATGGGTAATGTACTTCTCATTTTATTTTGTCTGCCTTTGGCTAGAAGAAGAATTTATGCCCAAACATTTGTATAAAAGCAAATATTTCTTTAGCCCTTTCAAAATAAGGCAAAAGATAGGCTAGATATACATTGCAGTGAATCTGTGGGGCTTTACAGAGAAAATAGCATCCTTCTAGTGATTTGATGCTGTGGTCTGCAAGGCAGCTCGCATGCATTTGTAAAAAGTCATTTGAGCTGTATTAAGGTCAACATCATAACTTGAACATCATTTCTTTCAGTGGCGTTTCTTCTTTATAGACATTTCTTCAGCCTTTTGAAATCCAATGTTCTAAGCAAAATTAAACTGGCACAGAAAAATGAAGCGGGAAGGGAGGGTTGTGCACTTAAGGAAAAAAAAAAAGGCATTTAATTGGAAATGTGTGTAACAAATGAGAGTGGGCCTGCTTTGACCCCTTCTGGCTATTAAAAAAGGCTATATTGCAAGATAATTTGGGAAAATACCGTAGCTAGAGAGAGGGCGTGAACCAAATGGTTCATACCGAGTCAGTAATTTGAGTGCTGTAGTTTTGTAATATGCTACTAACCCAAACCGTGGATCCTACCACTCCTGAGTTTTTGGGCCTGGCTCTTATCACAGTATCAAACAGCCTATGTGAAAGTATTCAGAATACGAACAGGGGAGAAAATCCTTTTCAGAGCTGTAAAACCATCTTCTGTTGTAAAGAGCTTGATCATTTTTGGCAAGACTTTCAAAGAAAACGGTGTCGAGATCCTCTCGATGAATAGGAACATTAATATATTAGGTATGTATTATGTAAATCCATACTTCAGTGGAGTGCTAGATAAGATAAATGGGAGCAAAGAGCAGTCTTTGAAGGCTGTTGGTGAGATTTTTGTGTGTGTTCTGTGCCCCTTGAAGGCTCGGTGCAGCACTCGCAGCTCACGGGGACATTGAGGTCCTGCAGCCCCCTCCTGCTCCTGGGCCGCTCGAGGGGCTGCTGCAGCGTAACCGTCTAAATTTTGTCAGCCTGCGGCACAGCCTTGCTCAGGCCACAGCACTGCAGCGTTATCCCCAAAAAACTTCTTTTGTCCCCATTTTGTTGCGAGGGCTGCCTTCGCAGTTTCAGTGCAGATGGAGGAAAGCTCCTCCATGGCAGAACTGGGGCAGCCCCTTTATGCCCCCCTGGACATTGCATGGCACGGAGGGATCAAGGCACGGATGGCCGGGGTTACAGCAAACCCAATTTGTGTGCTGAAGCAAATATTTGGGGAAGGCCCAGCTTGGCCCTTGCAAACACATTTAAATACTTCAGGATCGCTGACAATGAATTATCGAGATAGAGACTTGAGAGCAGATAAGGCCAGGGACTTGTGCATTGTATACAAATACACGGCCTGACCCTCGCATCTCATGTGAGGCAGCAGCGAGAGGGATGTTGGAGCTCTTCCCTGGCGCGTCTCCATTTTCATGTCATATAGTTGTGCAAGACAGGATTGATAGAGGGACCCCCGCACGTGAGGCCACGTGCTTCACGTTTTTCTTGCGCTGCTTCATCTCTTGATGAGCCCCACCGTTGCTCCATATATATTTTACTTAAGACATCTTTCAAAAGCCTCTCCCTACTTCCCCAGTTACACGCCCAGGCCCCTCCAGTACCAACCCATCGGAGCAGTGTCTCGGCTCATGTTCAGAAGACACAAGCCCATGCACGCCTCCTTCAAGGCTGCTCCTCACCTCAGCATCGCCTTCCCTGCTGCCCCACGGTGCCGGTGGCCAGCCAAGCACCTGCCCCGTCAGCGCCGTGTTCATCGTCAGGGGCTTGACACTTTGAAGGCGATGCCAAAAGCTATCGAGTGGCCCATAAAATGGTTTGGTCTAGACGTGCAAAAAGATTTTTTTCTTCTTTTTTTTTTCTCTTTCACTTTTCATTTGGATGCTGAGTGTTTTCAACCAGGTTATTGAGATAGTTTGCGACCAGAAATCAATCCAGGCTGAAAAAATGTAGGTGTACCTGTTTACATTATAAACCACAAATGTTTGTATCCTGCAACAAACATCTGGGAAGTGTCCAGACCAGACATTACAAACGTGTTAACTACCCCGAGTTAACCGGTAATCAATTCGGGACTAAAAACTCGAGTGTGGACCTTTCCTCTGAGACTGCTGTTTATAACAGGGCTTTCATTTAGATCCTGACCTAGAAGCGTAATTAAACCATGGCACATTCTTGACTTTCAAACAAACTTCTGGGAGCTCGCCAGCGCAGAGCACAGACCCAGATTTTACCAGGTTTGAAACGAGCGGCGATGTACCACCTCTTTCATTAACTGTTGTTGACGGTGAAAATGCCTGCCCGGTAGAAATTGTGAATTATGCAGACAGCCCTTTAAGGCTCTGCTAATAAACACATGAAAGGATTTGAGGGAACTATATGAAAATACTGGTCTATTGAAATCCTTTTTAATGCCACCAGTTGGGGAGAAGGTGTATTATTCAGGGCTGGAATTTCTAATAATTAACATGCGTCTTTTGTAATTAAGACGCTGCTTTTGATTTTTCCAGTCCAGGTTTGCTCCAATTTCTCCATCAATAGTGGGCTGTATCACCAGGCAGTGGGAAACCATAGCCATGACCTGCTGGAGCTGCTTTGATGAAGCTGAAGGGTTTGGTTTTTCCAAGCAAATGCTAAGGAAGGGCAGTAGATGGTGCTGTTATTCTCTTTTTTGAGGACAGGGATGGCAGACTGAAGACAGAGGCACAACTAGGACTATACACAAGGTGTTACCAGTCCCCAGTGCCCCCAAATCATAAATCAGGCTCCTTTGAATCATGGGATTTGGCCTTCAGAAAATCTACAGATTAAATCGAAAGGCGTCCTTTTCTACAGCTTGTGCATTTTGATCTTTCAGATGAGATTTGGAGGTCACATTTTCAGCTTTTTGTCATAATCATGTCATTTGAAATTTATCTTTCCCCCCCCCCCCCCTTTGTAATAATGCGAAGTGGAATCCTCTAATCATGTCAGGATCCAGCAAGATTTAGGGGAACTAAATTAAATTAAGGAGAAACACCAGGATTGTGAAACTTGGCAGTAGTACAGATGCTGGTTTCAAAACAGACTGGACTTGAAGGTTGTTGGCAAACTGAACGCATCTGACCCCGAGTGATCTGGGATGCCAGGAATGGGTCCGTGACCACAGAACTTCCTACCCCATGGGTCACCGAGGCACGTGCTTGAGGGATGACCCTCCTGGCCTGCATCAATCTGGATACCCGATTTCCTGAACAGCAGCAAATGCTGTATCAGGATGACATTTATCAGCTAATTTTTTAAATGACCTGAAGATTTACAAGGCTTGATTCTTCCCAGTGGCATTGGAGAGGGCAGAATCGGGCCCCTTTTGGATGTCACTTTTATTTGCCTCTCTCTGCAATGACAGGTCTAAGTCCAGCCTTCGCAAACATTTCTTAACGGGGCAGCAATGATTGCGCAGGTTGGACAACTTGGCACCGGTCAAGGTGGCCAGCGTGTGAAAGCAGGCAGGGGATGTGGCAGCTCTCCTGCCCTTAACCTCCTCCTGCCTTGGGGTGGGCTTGGCAATGCCCCCAGCTCCCTCCTGCGACTCGCAGCCCCTCTCGTGGTGTTTTCTCCAGCAGCAGCTGATGGTGCTAAAAATAGTCTTGAACAGGGTAGTGGTGGTTCAGCTTTGGACTTTCCAGAAGTTTACTGGTATTCTGGCCTCGTGACTCCAGTTTAGGCCACCTGATGTGCAGCACGTAACTTTGCTCCGATTTCCCTGCTTGGTGGGGAACAATCTCAGATAACGTTCGGATAACAATCAGCGGACTGAACACAGCTCACTTTCTTATTTTAGGATTGCTATAGACACGGTCATTAACAGCTCCAAGAAATACAATAGGCAGGGCCTGGTCCTTCCCTGTTGCATGTCACCTCTCCAGAAGAGCTGCTGCCAAATCCTCCCCGTGATGGAAAAGCAAAGTGGGTTCCTATATAAAACCCCGCTGTAGGTCTGAGGGGGCAGCAGTGGTTTGGTGCTGGGCTCTGCATCAAAATGAGCGTCCAACCATGCACGCTTTAGGCATCAAACTGCTCTGCAACGTCATTCGTGTTTGCAGCACGTGAGGAAGAGCAGGAGAGATTCTCTACACTTGCAAGCAGAGCAGCCTGGAGCGCCGGGGCCGCATCCTGCCCGGCCAAGGAGCAGCCCCGGGAGCACGGGGTCCATGCCAGCGAAGGGCAGTGCTGCTTGCCGGGCTGTCGCTGCACCCCAGCGGTAATGCTGGACTAATGAAACACATCGTAGGGACTAATTAAAGTTGTGCTAGGCTAAGGGGAGTGTAAGGGCAGGCGACAGATCCACTCCTCGCTCCAGCAAATAGTTATTTGACATTAAATAATGTGTGGGATAAACTACTTCCATGAGCCTCAGAGCAGAAGCCGGAGCCGCCTCCCTTCCATTGTCTCTCCCCAAACCCACCTTGTGTACCAGGTGGAAACACAAGCTCTCGAAAGACTCCTCTTTCCCCAAACCAGACCTTACTGTCTCCCTCAGACACGGTCTTCTATGGACGACAGAGAAAAAGTAAAAACAGGAACTATTTTACTTTTTTTTTTTTTTTCTCCTTAACAGAAGCAATACCCTTTGGCCTGGATCGTGATGACTGGTCATGCTGAATGAGGAAGAGCTTCTCTCAATTTTAAATGATTGCCATGTAATGAGCAGATTTCCATGTGGTCGTGTCCTGTAGATACAAAGGTGCAAGGGGCAGCATCCAGTTCCTGCCCCTTTTCCTGTTACAGGAGTAGTTTTAAAGAGCTTATTCTCTTAAAATGGCAAGATTGAATGAATGAAACACAATTCCTGTTTTAATATTGTTGGATTCTGAAATATCCTGGTTAACGTTTAAATCTGGGCAAGAACAAGTGTTACTGCAAACGTTTCATCTTCCCATAGATTATATCAGTGCTGCATTCCTTGTTCACCAGAGGTCTGGTCCAGCTGAGATGAGAAGGTGGTGAAAATGTTGGGAGATTAGTCGGTCTCCAAAAATGCGGGGCAAAATTCACTAGTGACATAAACTCAATTGGTTCAGTTAATCTATATAAAGAAAACCTCAGTCCATAGTGGGAATTTCGAGTCTGAAAGGAAAAGCTGAGCCCTAAAAGGATAGCTGCTGCATGGTGTATTCAATAATTGCATTTATGAATAAACAATTAATTATTACCAATGAATCTCTTGCATATTATTGACAAAGGCACAGAAGCTGCTTTTTGGTGCTACTGACGTACCCATTGTCAAGTGTGAACCGAGCAATTGTAGTGGCTGCTCCCTGAAGAAATTGTCCAAGATTCAGACTTACTTGTGTTCCCTGGCTTGCATCAATTAACAGTACAATCTTTTTGTTATGAAAATGCAAACATTAGTAGCCTGAGGGGTCTTGTAAATGCAAATATAAAACTATAATTTCAATTTCCCTTTAAGTACAAGAAAGGCTCTTTTTTTTTGTTTGCTGTTACAATGACAAGTCTCTTTTTTTTAATTTTATTTTCTTGCTTTAAACACAAAATTGAATTTAACCCAGGGAATTTCAGTGGGGATCATTTTCAATCAGCAGATTTGGGGATGCGGGGAGGCTGAAGCCGGCTGCTGAAAGCTGTGGGCTCCTCTCGCAAGGGCCAGGCTCTGAAGGGTGTGGGGAAGGGTGGATGCTTGGCCCCGCAGCGGAGGCGAGCTGGGCTGGGCAGCGTGCCCGCAGCTGGCGTGGGGCTGGCCCCCTTGGCTGGGGGAGAATTCCCACGTGAGGATTCTTTCCGCTCGCTTCAGGCATCCGAGGAGCCTAAATTAGGCACCCGCACCTCTGCCACGGTCAGGGGAAAGAGAGAGAGACCTTGAGATGTGTCCTCCAGAGGCAGCTTGGCCCCCGAGTGGGTGACCGTCACCGTGAGGCACCGTTTTGGGCCCAAACTGATGGTTTTGTGCTCAGTGCCATGGGGCGATACTGGGCAAAAGAGCGCCGTCTCCTCAAAAGTAAGGTGGGAGATGGCACCTGAGTGCATGTCACTGAGGCGTAATGCAAGAATTGGAGGTAAGTCCAAGGTCTGTTTTCCCCGTTCTTTTTACACCGCACATATAAAAGTAAAATATGAAAACAGCCACTTTGCTTTCTTCCTCCCAGGCTGGCCCCAATATGCCCAGGTATGTGTCTAAACAGATTCCTGGAAAACCTGCCCTTGCTGAAGCGCAATCTCTAGCGCTCAGGTTATAGTCTGCAGCTCCACAAAAAGCGGCAGGGAAGCGTGTCCTTGCTAGGGGGTCCTACCTGTCCTCCCTCCCTCCCTGCCTGCCCTCCCTGCCTGCCTGCCTGCCTCTGCAGGCAGAGAAACACCAGGGACCCAGCAGGATATGCACCTCGGCACAGGATTTGGCCCAGCGGTGGTTCGCCAGCACACAGACGGAAGGCTGAGGTCAGATACAAGACAAAAAAAAAGAAGAAAAGTGGTTAGATGCTGTCCTGAGCAGTTTCCTTTGGTACCACACACTCTTCCCACCACCCGTGCCCCTGGCCACCCTGCTCGGAGCTGCTAGCATCGCCATCCCGCCGGTCCAGGTTCTTGGGAAACCTTTCATTTAATTCCTTGGTGACTTTTAATTAGACCGAAGGGGCGATTAACCAACATAACAATCCCTCACCCAAGTCCGAACGCTCTCATTGTTATGCTCATTTTACAAAGGTGGCGTTTGCTGGCGCAGGAGGGCAAAGCTGCTGCGGTTCAGTGGTGGTACCCGGCGGGCGGGCGGCATCGCCAAACCCATCCTTCAGCCCTGAGCAGGCAGGGCAGGATCTGGCCCTGCTGGGGTAGCCCCGTTGGGGTCTGCCAGGCGTAGGGGTCTGTGGGTACCACACACACACCGCATCCCCTCGAAAAGGGTCTGTCAGCACATGGAGCAGAGCTGGAGGGCAGGAAGAAAAACCAGAAGAAAAATGTTTAAAGTTATTTGTTACTGGTTTTCTCCCCTTCACACCGTTACCACCTTTCGGGAGTCCTCCAGCCTTGGATCGGCTGGTTGTTTTCCTTCCCCCCCTCTCTCTCCCATTGCACTCCTCTCTTTGGTTTGTGAACGCTAGAGGCTCCCTCCTTCTGGTCTGCGAAAAAACTTTAGTTCCTGACTCTTTTTTTTTTTTTTTTAACTTCCCTCAGGAAAAAAATGTGGAGTTAATTATCTATGTAAAATGTCAGATGCAGGAAAGGGGCTGTGCTTACTTGGATATCCCATCCGAGGCGAAGTGACTGATTTTTTTTCCCCCTTCTTTTTTTTTTTTCTCTCTCTTTTTTTTTTTTTTTTTTTTTTTCCTAAGGGGTGGAAAGGACCTCGCGAAATAAAAGTGCAGAAACAAGCCGGTGGCTCCCAGAGCGGCCGGGGCGGGCGCGGCGGGAGCCCCCAACGCAGCGCAGCGCGGAGCAGAGCGCGGAGCGCCGCCGAGCCCACCTGCCCCCGGGAGTCAGCATCGCCCGGCTCCTCGCTCCGCACCTTTTTTCCCCCCGCGTACTGAGATCTTGATACATATATATATATTTTTATCCCTCCCCCCGGCTTTTCCTCCAGGACTTTTCCACCGCCTTGGGACACCCGCAAACTTCTCCCTCGCTCCCCCTTCCCTCCCGCCCCTCCTTTGCTGGTGGTTTTGTGCTTGTTTTGTTTTTGTTTTGTTTTGCCTCCTTTTTTTTTTTTTTTTTTTTTTTTTTTTTTTTTTTGGAAGACCCGCCTGCGTTTCGCCTCCCGTGCCCCACCGGAGAGGCCGGGAGCGGCTCCGGCAGCGCGGGCAGCACCTCCCCGCCGCACCGCGTGCGAGCCCGGCGGCCCGGAGCGGCCCGGCCCGGCTCGGCTCGGCTCGGCTCGGCGCGGCGCAGCCCGGCTCGGCACGGCACGGCACGGCTCGGGCGCTCGCCCCCGATAATGCAGAGCTACAAGTACGATAAGGCGATCCCGCCGGAGAGCAAGAATGGGGGCAGCCCGGCGCTGAACAACAACCCGGCCAAGAGCAGCAGCAAGAAAGCCCTGCTCATCTGCCTCGACTTCCTCTGCCTCGTCATGGGTGAGCAGCCGCGGGGGCTCCGCGGGGCTCCGCGCCCCTTCCCTCCGCTCCTCTCCCCTCCAAACCCGCCTCCCCCCCCCCCCCCCCCCAGCCCCCGGACTCCCACTTTGGGAAAGTTTCGCGGAGGGAGAGCGGGCAGAGCTCGGCCGTGCCCCGGCCGCGCCGCTTTCCCAAACAAAAGCGGAGCGGGGCCGCCGGCCGAGGCGAGCCGGGGAGCGGGCAGCAGCAGCGGCGGGACCGGGCCGGCGAGCGCGGGGCCGGGCGGCGGGGAGCGCGTCCCGCCGGGGTCACAGCGGGGCTGGGGGGGGGGGGGGAGCGGGGCAGCCGGCTGTCCGCGCGGAGGGGTGGGCACAGCACCCCCCCCGCCCCGATTTACTGATGATGATGATTATTTTATTTATTTATCGTTTCCCCCCACTGC
Source organism: Gymnogyps californianus (assembly GCF_018139145.2). NCBI lineage: Eukaryota > Metazoa > Chordata > Aves > Accipitriformes > Cathartidae > Gymnogyps > Gymnogyps californianus. Next base: position 31,357,291 of record NC_059478.1, on the reverse strand, counting down.
CATATCCTGACCCGGCTCTGGGGGGAAAGGAGGGCGGGGGGGGGGGAGCAGCCCGGCCGCCGCCGATACGCAGGGGGCACTGTGGGCTCGGGGATGCGCCCCCGGAGGTGCCCCCCGGGCCGTGCCCCGCACCCCGCCGCCTGCCCGGCTCACGGCCAGCGGCACCTCGGTAGGCGCCAGGGCCAGCTCCAGGTGGAGGTAGTGCTCTACGGCTGCACCGAACCGCGCAGCTTGGGTTTACTTGGGTTTTTGTTAATAATGAAAAAAAGAAACTCTTGCCACTCTAGTTGTTGCTCGGATGTCGGGTTTGCCAGTGGTTGTGTCTTTCTTTCCCTCCCCTTCTTGCAGCCCGTGCAGGCATCTCACTAAACTCATTTCTTTAAAAGATTGCTTTGAAGTGCTCTCAGGCATCTCGTAGTCACTGGCAGAGGTCTTAGTTTACTAGCCTGCTTGGCTTTTGGAAATGGTATGGCATGTAAGGAAACTGTCAACAGTCTGTCTCAAAAAGATTTTGCATGCCAAAACATCAACCGTTCAATTGTGGCTGCAATGCTGAATATTTAATTGACAGACACAGGCAGGGGAAATCAACTGGCTTCCAACAAAGAGATTAATAACACAACAGCACGTGAGTTTAATACTCCAGACACCACAGTCTTTAAAACAATTGTTTCTGCTTAGAGCCCATTTTTTAAAAGACTGTCAGTTTGATTTAATTTTTATGTAGTTTATTGATCATCTGGTGTATATTACGAGGCCCTAATACATTAAGAAGAGAGGCATGGTTTTCTCTTTATATTCCCACAAGAATAGAGGCCAGTGCAGAAAGCTTCATCTTCTTGTATCTGGAAAAAATAAAAATACTTGATATCCCATATATGAAACTAATATAAGTAGAAACATAACTAGCTTGACTTACCTCACTTATTTAAACAGAAGGTTGGATTCCTAGTAAAACAACTCCTAGGAGTCAGAACTTTTAAACTTTTATTTACCCAAGTTTTCTTAACTTCAGGCGTTCCTGGCATGAGTAAGTGCTATTTGAATGGGTAAAGGGTTTTTCTTCCCCTTCTCTAGAGTAAGGGTCCTAAATGAAAAAGCAGTTAGTTGACATGTGTTATTCTACTTGTGATAGTTTGGGTAAGCAGAACTTATCAAGCATCACTAGAAGGTATTGTTAGCAGGGAATAATGTGATACAGCAAAAACTGTGACTGTTGCTTTGTTTCACATTACTACAGGTGGAAATCAGAAAGTAAACACCAGAGTTGGTTTGGTTTTGTTGTTTTTTGTGGTTTTTTTTTTTTTTTAGCATGAGGAGCATTTAAAATTAAGAGCATGAATTCAACAGCTGAAGGAAAGTTTAGATCTGGCTGATCACTGGCAGGTGAAGAGCATGGGTGGGATGTGGTAAGGGAGGTGATTATATGATGGATAGCCCATGATGTGTGTTTGGGGATGGGCTTTTCAAATACACCCAGACCAGTAGTATCGGACCTGCTGGTGGATGACTGGGCATGAGTTGCTGTGAAAGCTGGCTGCCCCACTTGCAGGAGGCTTGGCTTGCTCTTCTCTCTGCCTTTTGCTAGGGAAGACTAAGAGCTTATAGTTTCCAAGCACTTGATTCCCATTTTCTTCCTTTATGAGTTTGGGGGAAAAAAAAACCCAAACCACTTTGAAGTTGAAAAAAAGGTGCTCTAGCTGAAGCCTGTAAGAAAAAGTTGGACAGATACAAGTTGATGGGTATTTACACGTTCGGTAAAAAAAATGGAGTCCTATGGAAGATAGTGAGAAGCAGAATTGGATGAAATGACTTGTGTTAAGGTGGAGGTACTCAGTAGAGGTCTTCTGCTGGTGCATGTAGGCACATGGCCAATGGCCTCCAGTGCAGTTAAACTGAGTTACGCCTCTTGAGCGGCTGCCCAAAGACATTCAGAGTAGCAGGGAAACAGAAGGCTTTTTCTCATTTGAGGACCACTCTAGGAAATATTAAAACCAGTCACTTGATTTGCAGAGGTCTGTGACGCTGCATTGGCTTCTACTGCAGGTACTGCTGTAATTCTGACCTGAATCGGTTTTCTATGGGGGGGAAATGAAAAGAATAAACTATGGCTGAAATGTCTTTCAGAAATGACACACGCCAGCTCTCTGTGTGGTGGTAGATGTGTACAAACCCTTCTTTGTTTACATAGAAATTTAAACAAATTACTGAGAAGACAATTATCGTACACATCTAAGTAAGTCAGAATAAGTAAAGCAGAGCGATCAGGAGCTTCCTTCAGCTTTAATTTGGCGCGAGTCGTTAGAAAGATCCACTTTTGTCGTTCATCGTTAAGTACAATGGTTATCTTGATAGTAAATGCATAAGGGGAAGATTTGTATCTTTGTTCCTTGGGGATCACGGGGAGCAAGGTTGTTGAGCCATTGGCAGAAGTGGTGTGGAGTAGGTTGGATGAAGAGCCGCTGAACCAGACCCCCCCATTTCTCCTGCATTTCCAACTTGTGTTGGATTGGCAGGGAGCTGAATATTTGGGACTACCCCACTCCTCTAATGAGTGCACTTGGCACTGACAAATCCCTGGTTTCTTGCATGAACAAGAGGCTTCATCACCGACACCGTGAACTTCCCAGAAATTTCATGTCGGCGCTTAACTCGGTAAAAGAGGCAGAAAAGAACTGAGTGTGCATTTATTAAAGCAGGTCATCCGAGGGGGGAAAATAACTTTCTCCATCTGCTTCCTCCTCTCGGGAGGGCTCTGTTTAAAGAATTAGAAGATGCTTCCTGAAATTGTTAGGGCCGCAGGCGATCTTGGTGGTGTGGAAGAGTCCCCGCTGCCCTGTCCTTGTCTCGCTGGTCACCGCGACACATCTGAAAATGTGATTGAGGAGCTCAGCTGGGGGGCCTGAAGTTGCCCTGGCTAAGCCGGTCAGTGTCTTCACGTTGTAGAGCTGTAAGGAACTCTCTGAGCAGCAAAATAAGAGGTGTGATGGGAGGACCTCACTCCACCTTCATCTGATCATCCTCAGCCCAATCGCAGCCCCATCCCTTTGCTAGGAGTTTCTTGCACCTCCTGCCCAGAGCATGGAGTTGTTACTGGGGGGGACTGGTGTGACCCTGGCTGGGACAGGTCCCACGGGGCAGCTTTCCCCAGTGCCATGGGGTTTTGCTGCCCAGATGCAGCACTGCACAGAGCTGCTGCAACCAGCCACCACCTTTCTGCAGGAGACATGGGCCAGGTGGGGAAAAGCCTCCTGCCCTGACCCTTGAGGGTTTTGGAGCCTGGCCTCACAGATGTAGCATCTAGGGTTAAATTTACTCCTCTCAGACCTGCCTTTTTTTCCCTTGGCAGGGACTCCCTGCGTTCAGCAAACTCTGAGCAGCCACCTGCGCTCTGCTGACGGGTGCTAAGTCGAGCGTTTAATCTCAGAAGAGGGGAAGGCTGTGTCAGCAAGGCCTATAGGGCAGATGAGGGTCTTCGGTAGCTTGTATTTGTGCAGCTTGCGCAGGTAGAACAGCTTCCAAAAAGTCCGGCTTGTGCTATAAAATAGAGGGATTTCATCTGGCATACCTGCTTCCTAGGCTCGTGGAAATCGGGTTTATGGGAGCATATGTTTCAGGCTGGTGAGATGTAAACTGCACCTAATTTACTGCCCTTCTTATTTTCTGTCTCTAATTTAATTTTCTCTCTTCTGTCAATCCCGGTTAATCTGTACAACGCAAGTTTTACTGCCTTTGGGAGGTTTTGAAGCAACAGATGGATAGGCCTCTTACGACCTTAATATCTCTTCAGCTTTCTCACAAATTTGGCATCTCCTCTTCTGTAGTGAGCTTGATGCTAAAATGAACTTTGAAAGTAAATATTTATGCTAGCAGGACCTTGACATGTTTATGTAAGTGGGGATATAATCTTATAATTTGGGCTAACAGTTTAGATTACTCTTAACTTTCCTCTTCTGTGTAGAAAATTGTGTCATCGTCCAGCTTTCAGAAGCAAAAAGGGTTTGAGCTCTGCCAGGGGCCCTGTCGCTCCGTCACGAAAATGGCGCAAACAGGCCTGGGATTGTCATTTAAGTGTAAAGAGTGGGAGGAATTAAAGATGAGGGATGAGGTTAGAGTTATTTAGATGCTGTAAAGTTGAATTTGATGAGCTAAGCAACTCTGCTTTGTTTGGGTTGGGGTTGTTTCTTTTCTTTTTAAGACTACCCTGCCGTGCAGGGCTCACTTGTCGTGTAGGTAACATCTTTCTATACGCTCCTGAAGAAACTGCTGACCCAACCGTTTCTTATTTTCAGCAAGAGACAACGAGATCTGACTGTACTAAACCAGCCGGGCAGTCCCAACGGCTTGGCGTTGTCTTCTCCATGCTGTGCCTCCTCCGTGTTGGGGAGGACTGAGTCCATACCACACGCGAGAAGCTGTGTGGGTGGAGAGTCGTCATCGTGTTTTGAGCATCCCTAGATGGGGTTTGGTCATTAATGTTTATGTATCGCTTATTTTAATACCTGTAGGATCTCTTGGCGGCAGCAAGCTCCCTGCAAGGCAGCAGGGTCTGTCTCGGGGATGGCTGGTCTGGAAGTGCTTTGGCAAAGGCAGGTTTGCAGAGGTGACATCTTGGCATGGGGTTGTGCGGTTGTACCCTGTCATAACTTGGGATTAAAGGAGGTTTTTTGAGCCTTGAAAAGCTTCTTATTAAACCAACAGTCAGCATCTAAGCATGATACCCATCCTTAGTTTTGCCCCTCTCTTGAAAGACCAAAGGAGCCAAAGAGAACTGGAAGAAAAGATGAGAAAGAAATATTTTGGAGGTGTTTAAAATACACTTTTTTTTTGCGTTGGCTTTATGAAAACCAAAAAAACATATCACGAGCAGGTTATTAGTGACAATTATACTTGAGGTGTTAATTGCAGAACAAGGAAATGCTGTACCTATGGCAGACCAAGTCCTCGGGGGTATAAATCTGCTGGCTTTCCCGAGTCAGTGGAATTTGGCCAGCCCGAAGATGTGTCTCCAGGAAAGCAGAATTACGTGCAACTGCTTCATGACCAGAAGTGCTTTGAATTCTGTGTACCTGCTGCTGAGACAGGCAGGAGATGGGATCACAATTACAGTAGATGACATTTTTTTTTAATTGTCTGTTTGTAGTGAGCACAGAAAATAGTATAAACATCACTCCCAGATCAAACAGATTATTTTTATACCCTTTAAATCTCAATTTAATATGCATGCCTTTCTTAGGCTGTTTTGGTCTGACTTTGTTTGTCTAGATACAGGCTGACGGTATATCCTCCAGATGCATGTGCCTCCGTATACCACCCGAAGATGGTTTGCATACCACAGTTGGGGAACCCGCGCGGCACGGGCACAGTCTTGCAAACCAGGGCTCCTCTTTAGTGCCTGCATCTGAGATAGGAAGGGTGTTTGCATGCCTCCATCTCTGTCTGAAATTACTTAAAAGAAGGGAAAAAAGCCCCAGCTCTGCTCCGTCCGTAGCTTGCTCTGGCGGAGCAGGCTCCATCCTCTCTGTTTCGTTCATACAATGCTCCCGCTTCATCCATGGTAATCCAGAAGGGACCGTTGTGGTTGCCCAGTCTGCCTGCGCCTCGAACAAGGGCATGCCTGTTGAAGGCAGCGTGGGGAAAGGCAGCAGCCTTCAATCCCTCCTATCCCAGCATCCACACAGCTAGCACTGAGAACGGTGGTTTCCCCTGGCCCTGTGCGTCCCCGGGGGGCTGTGTCCTGATGGGGGGGTGGTGGGGTGCAGCAGGGAAACCCCCTCCCCGGATGCGGCTTTCCCTCCTGTGCAGCAGGATGCCAGCTGGGGTTTTAGTACGAGTGCTGTCATATAATTTTTTTTTTTCTTTGTTTTTGTTCTGTCTTGGGGCCCTGGCTTCTGCAGTTGCGTTGGGTTTTTTGATAGGTCAGGTTTCATATTTCAAAAAAGAAAAAAAAAAAAGAAAAGGCTTAAAAATGAGAATCAAGTGAATGATAAAGCCTCCAAAAAAGAGGTGAATTAAAGTAATCAGCATTTATTCTGTGATTATAAAGTCTGAAGTCAGTTTTCTGAATATACTTCATGATTATTATTTTTTTTCGCTGGCTGATGTGGCAGAGCTGTGGGACCCCTGGTACAGCAGAGGCTAAAGCAGCCCTCTGTGCTTCCCCCTTGCTAACATGGTGCTGCAGGCTGCACCGCTGCGTGCGTGGGGGTCCTGCCTGCGCCCAGCCTTTGGTCTGGCTTTGCAGATACCCCAGCCGGGAGGGTCTCACCAGAAGTTGAGAAGAGGCTGCCCTGTCTGTCACATCTCCTCATGGATCAGCGTGGCCTCTTTCTCAGAAGGGCATTCGTATCCCTTTCAAAGCCACCCCATCTATCCCCGTTTTGCTCTCTCCCATGGCATCCACCTTGGAGAAGCACTACCTGCTCCACAATTTTAGCAAGTGGAAAGCTCCTTACTGCAGATCGGGTGTCTGTATATGGGGTTGTGTTGGAGCAGCTGTTGGGAAGTTATGCTCGAGAAACCCTTCTTCCCTTTTAGCTGCACGTGTTGGCTTAGTTGTAACGGTGGGATCATGATCAGCAGAAGCTGCTCCTCGAGTTAGACCTGAGGAGGCAGAACATCACCAAAAAAGAGGAATTGGAAGTGTCTTCATGTAGCTTTTGACACAAACCATTGGAAAACTTGCCTTAAGCATAAGTTTGTTACCAAGACAAAGTATTAATGAGTTTGAAAATTAGGTTTGTCCTGGCGGGTTTCTAAGTATCAGAAATTCCTACAAACTCCGTCCTTTCAAGTTGGTCACGTAAGTGGGCTTGTTTTTCACATGCGTTGGATGTTTTGAAGACAGAGGGTTGAAAACTGACTCTCCGCATCAAGTAAACGTTATAAGCAGAACATGTAATTTAACTCCAGAGCTTCTGATGCTCTGAAAATGCCTGTGCTCTTTATGCCGTGTGTTCTTGTTCCAGCGTTGCCTGTAGCTTGCATCCATATATGAGCTTGTCTTATCTGAGCATATGGTGCTCTCAGTCAGGAGCTACAGGGCTAGGCTGGGGCTACCAGCCAAAGCCCAGATGAAGCTGCAGTTGGTCTGACAATGCTGGTGACACTGAATCAGTGGAGAGTGTTCATAATCCTCTAGTACTTTCCCATAGTTTTTCATCCCTTGCCCAAAAAGACATGAAAGCTGTGTTGACCATAGCACAGAGAAGCTTGGGAGGTACCTCCAGCCTTTCCGATAAAACATACCAGTGGGCTTAGCCTATAGTGCCTGAGGGACACAGCAAATTGAGGCTGGATTGGCATTGCTGGGCTAACCCAGACCTTGCCCTGAACACCGAAGGTAGCTGTGGGATGGAGGCGTTCTTCATGCTTTGGGAATTTGCAGACGGCAGGCTGTACCTGTTGGAACCACTTCACCTTTGCCGGTTGGAGGAGCTGAGAACACCGTGGTTCTTCCTTCCACGGGTTTAAATAGAAAAAGTGAAAGTTAGTGGTTTTGGGCAGCCATCCCTCTTGAAACAAATAATGCTCCCTCTGAGAGCTCGCTTCTCCCGGCAGTGTCAGGGTTGTAGCCTGCTGCTGCGTAAAGGAAGCGACAAGTTGCGTGGCATCCTGTAATTAGCTTTCACCTGGTTTTTCTGTAAATTAGTGAGAATGACAGCCCTTTTTGAAAGCTTTTACAGCAGTGCCCCTATGTCTTATCATGCATGTACTGGAGACAGGCACTGCATGCAGATATTAATTGCATTGTTGTTAATTCAGCATGTGCTTATGCGAAGCTGAGGCATCATCGCACGCCTCTATGTCCGGCCACTGCATTTGAAAGCCAATGTGCCACATGGGGTCTGGGCTTCCTGTCTTCTTGACGCTCAGCAGGTTATTTATGACCTCCATTTTGGGGTGATGTGATGGGCCTTTTTTTTAAGCCTGGCTGCAAGGCTCAGCTTGAGGCTGGCTAAAGTGAGCAGCCAGCCCTGGTTATCGTTCCTACTGATGTTGACAGCGAGGTCTTTGCTGCGGTTTTTGTAGCAGCGCAGCAGCCGTGGCAACCGGTGCTGCACCCCAAGCATTTTGAGGGCTTCCAAGGCTTTTCTGCAAAGCCCACCACTCTTTAAAAGTGTTAGTTTCCAAAGGGAGAGTTGAAAATAGTGTGGCAAAATGCTGATAAGCAGGTCTGGTCAGTGAACGCTGGGTGCATTTATGTTCTGAGTGATGCTCACAGAGTAATTTGGGATGGACGGTAAGCTGATGGCAGGCAGCAAACCTCCTTTGAAGTCGAGAGCTGTGAATCAGTTTGGTGTTAGCAGGTTTCTGAAGCTGCTCTTTGATCACTGATCAGATGGCCCTTGCTTTTTGAGGAGCTGCTTCTCCCTTCGATTCCTGGGCTACAGCCCAGCTGAAGCCCCAGAGGAGTCCTGTGCCAGGATTTGAGCCCTGCTGCCCTTAGTCCTGCCCAGGCACGTCGCAGGGGAGGTTTGTACCTCTGAGAATTTCTAATCTAGGGAGACAGGGAGCGTGAAGGAGCATCACCTCCATGTGTGGGCAGGGAGCTGGAGCCCAGTGAGGGTGAGGGCACACTTTGAAGGCAGTATTTCCAGTACGAATGCACTCAGGTGCCCAGTGGGGCTTTCAGAGCTACTGAGGTACCTCTAATTCCGAACAATTTCAGTGAAGCTGCAAACTTCAATGCTTCTGCCAGTCCTGCCAGGCCATCGCCTGCCTCCCGAGGTATCTTTTGAAGTCAGATCCTCAGCGATGTGCAACCGTGGAGGAGAAGTCTGCGGCTCCCAGGGCTGGGGCTGAAGCGTGTCCCTAGGACATGTGTGGACCTGTCCCAGAGCTTTCCACCTTGATTCCTGCGAAAGCTTCCCTGGGTGGTTCCGTTCCCATGCTTCCGTGTTCTGCAGAAAAGGGAAACGACCTTGCATCACCTGTTGCAGTGGGAACTGGCTCATCTGTTCCCAGAATAAGGGCTGAACCTTTTCTGGTTAAGGATATGGGGGGAAAGGTGCACTGAGGCATCTGCCAGTTGATAATACATAAGACAAATGGCTAATTCTCAAAGGAAGGGCTTGGAGGGGTCTTTAGCCTACTTGTACTTGCCAAGCTAAGAAAAAATTCCCTTTACTGCCTGACCACAAGAGGCTATGTTTTCAGTAGAGGCCTCAGGGGGGTTTTTTGTTTTTTTTTTTTTCTTATTTATTCTTATCAAAGTTTGCAGCATCAGTGACTATCTCATCAAATAATTCCATATTTTTTTTTTCCATAATCTGGGACGGATATTTTTTCATCTAGCACTCCTCGTTTCTTGACCATCCCTGCAGCTTTAGCATGCAGCTGTCATTCTGCTGCAGCTCCCACAAAGCGGCTGAAAACCAAGGTAACAGCAACATTTTGAGTGAAGGGGATGAAATGTGGAATAGGTTCAGCGTATTTCTTTGTCATTGTTGGAGTCCTATTCAGTCTGGAACTGAATAGGAGGCTGATTAGCATGTGGAAGCATTTCTAAAGCATTGGGCTGTGAGGGTTGGGTGGGTTTTTTGTTTTTTGGTTTTTTTTTTTCCTTAAAGGAGAAGTTTTGTGGCATTTATTTTTTTCTGACTGAGCTGGAATGAATCTTTGTCAAATGCAAACCCCATGGAAAAGTCAAATAACGTTTTAGAGAAAGCCTGTTTTGATGAATCACCATGTGCATGGGCACAAAGAAGTTTTCCAGTGCCTAAAGCTCTAAGAACTACTGCAGGGTCTAGAGATGCCGTGTGTTTAAAACAGCCAGACAAGTGGGATAGAGTTTGGGATGCATCTGGATTGTAGATATAACAACAGGACTTTGCTTTTGCTGTCACTGAAGTTGTCTGCAAAAGTGGGTATTGCTTTACGAACGCAGGATTGGGTCCACAGTCTGAAAATCCACCTGCTTAAATGCTCAGCATTTTGCTTTCACAGAGAAAGATATAACGCTGAGGTCAATTAAAAAGCTAACTGCAAGTGAAAAACAACTTTTCCCCAATGAAATTGCTTCAAGTCCTGGGCCTCAGGCTGGTTTTGGAGAAGAGGGTTGATTTTTTTCCCTTTGGTGTCAGGGTGAGGTGCGGGGCTGATGTTCCCATTACGGTCCCTTGCTGCAAGATCTGCTGTGTTTTGCTCTGAGTGGTAACTGAAATTATTGCCTTGGTACTATTTGTGGGTCTCGGGTGGGTCTGTGCTAGACCAGAGGCCCTGGCATGGGAGTACCGTATCTCCTGCCCTTTGTGGGATTGCGGATTTTGGGGTGCTTGCAAACCCCAGGGGAGACGGGGGACCCTGCTGCATGCCAGGGGCTGTATGGATGTAGCACACTTGTGCCCCTGAGCTTGCAGACAGAGTGGGCAGTGCAGGCAAATGCATTTAATTTCTGGGTGCAATGAGTGATGGACTTGAGGTTGCATGGAAAGCTCATGGCAGCAGTTGGAGTCGAACCCTCTTGGTGATGCATGTATGGACCAGAACCCGTGCCTGGGTTTCTCCGATGCCTTGTCTAGTTTTCTTTCAATTATTCCAGTTTAAGAGAGAAAAAAGTGCATCTCCAGCTCACTGGTGTGCCTTAATGTAGGCTAGTGAAGGCTGATTAAAGCTATTGTTTAATTAAGGAGAACTTAGCTCCTCCGTTCACAATTCATGATTAAAGGATTGTTTGAAGTAATTCTGCAATACTTTCTTCCCCCCCCCCCCCTTTAACGTGAAGAAAGTTCCTAGCACTGTACGTGCCCCAGCACCGAGGTTTTGAACGCTATTACAGGACCACAAACCTGCTGGCGAATCTGGCTGCTGCCAAAGGCATCTGAACATTAAAAAGCCCTGCAGAGGGGTGGGAGGGAGTTCAATCTCAGGATACGCTGATTTGGAAAGGGAATCCAAACAAAGAGGCTTTTCAGCAGAGGCTGAGGCTTGGCTTCTCTCAAGGGCAGTTTGGGCTTGGGGAAGCATCCGGGAGGCAGCGAGCGGAGCAGGAGTACATGAGCTGGATGCCGCGCGGTGTAAGGTTTCCCAGCACAGCGCGGTTTTGTGTTACAGGCTGGGGAACTGGCTGTAAGCGTTCTCTCTTTTCTTTTTCTTTTTTTTCCCCCCCTCCTTTTATTTCTGTTGGAAACAAAGGGGAGGTTTAGTTTTTGGTTTTGTTGTTTTTTTGGTTTTTTGTTTTTTTTTAATAACGGAAAAATAAAGGTTCCCATCCCCTGCAGGTCTGGCAATGCCTCTCGCTGTTGATGCTGGAGGGGGACCCGTCGGTGTCTCCAACCTGGAGAAACCCTTTGCTGGGTCCCACGCCGGCCTTGCAGGGACATTTTATTTTGCTCAGAAAGCACAACCCTCTCACAGGCTCACTGAGGGCCCTCTGGCAGGAGCCGGTGTTGCTGAGGGGACAGGCACCTCATAAAGAAGGGTCTGCCTCAGATAAGGAGAAGGGGAATGAGATGGATGCTGGGGCACCTTCTTTACAGCAGGAGGGATGCAAAGTGGGGTGTGCGTCCGCCTGGCCCCCTGTTCCCACGGCAGCCTCGTCCCTCGCAGTGGCATCTCTGAGTGCCACCATGCTCTTGAGAAGTGCCAGGAAGAGCCAAGCAGGGAGGAGGTGCTACCAACCATCCCAACCAACCAGTTGGGTTTTTTTTATAGGCACCAGATGGTTTTAATAGAGGAAAGCTGAACTTCTTATGACCCTTCCCCACAGACGTTGTTTGTTGTTTTGTAATTGTGGCCAGGACAAAACCATGTCCCAGAACCTGCAGTGAGTGTGAGAGCTTGTTGCCTGGTGCCTTCTTCTCCCACCCCACCGTGAGCCCCCCCCACTGCCCCCACGTTCCTCTGCCTGCCCTGCCTCCAAATTATCCGGGGGAAGCTGCTGGGCATGAAAGACTTGAGGCTTTCCACCGATCCCTGGTTAAAGAGATTAGCAAGAGTACAAATTGGAGAAAACCGAAACATCTAAAAGCGAAGCACAAGAAAGCAATAAAATGTCAGGCCATGTTTTCCCTTCTAGTTGATTAAAAATTCTCCTGATAAGCAAGAAAGCTTTCATGGCTGGACGAGACCTGTATCGTGTCAAATGCAGTGAAAGGTTTATTAGAAGGATAAAGTGGTGCAAGCATTGGGTTGTGCTCGCAGCCCTTCTGGCGTTGAGTTATCCCCCAGAGCTGAAGGCATTTTGCAATGGTATGGGAGCAAGAAGTGCAATGGAGAAACTGCTTCTCCTATGGAAAGAGGAAAATGTATGGAAATGGGGGTGTCTGGAGGGGAGGGTGGGAGACAGGGGTGTCTGCATGCTGAACAACTGTCAGAAAAATTAACATAGAAACTGGCTGTTGCGGAAGGCTGTATGACAAAGGTAAAGGAAGAAGAGCAAAAGCTATCAAATTACTGCTAATGAGGGTCTCTGAGTGTTATACGTATATCCATAATGCAGCTAAACCCATGATTTTTGAGTGCGTGGTTGTCCTGTGGCTGGTACCTCTGGGAGCAGCGTTACATCCAGGCTGACCATTTCTGTGAATTCCCTCTTGCCACCCCTGTTTACGGTCTTGTTTCTGCCCAGGAGCATCAAACCTCCAGTAAATCTGAAATCATGCCCATCTCGTGCGCCACTTGTTTCATGGTGGCTCTGGGGACAGGAGGCCACCGAGGTGCTGCAGACTGGGGGGAGGAGAAGTTCAGTGGACTCGCCTTGGCTTTTGGAAAGTAGAAGGTCAAGCAGAAGAAGGAAATGAGGGCTAGATCTCCTGCTCTCCATGGGAAAATCAACAGTGGTGGCAAACCAGTGTGCTTGGAGATCTGCTCCAAGTCAGTGCCAAGACACTCCACTGGGCCCATGGTTTCCCCGTAGCTTGAGAAATCTGTTTGGGGATCAAACACAAGACAAGAATGAAAAAGCAGGAAAACAAAAGGCTTGCTTCCGTGCCGTTGTGTTTGACTTCCCAAGGTTTTAATTGCCAAGGGCTGCATTGGCAGCCAGCTGGCTGCAAAGGGATGCAGATCTCGAGTAAGAGATGGGCTTTTTTTTTTTTTTTTTTTTGGTCTGAGGATCTACTAACTGTTATATTTTCCTGCAGGAGATGCAGCTTTGTATATATTTCCTCCCGCAAAGGTGAATTATCATTTTTAGGTACCTGCTTCCTCAGCTTCTCCAGTTGCTGTTAAAGCTCCTGCTGTTACTGTTTTACTACTTACAGGAGTAAGAGGGTGCAAGCAGCAGGAATGGCAAGTATGGAGTGCAAATTATACCTCAATTTTAGAGTTTTTCTCCTTGGAGCAGAAAAGTATGCTTTATACAAAGGGAAAATACAATAAGTGGCTCAACTTGCAAGCCCTTGGCCCATGCACTGAGGGATGCATGTGTCCCTGCAGATGCTGGTGTGCAAAAACACCAGGATCAGGCCCACCAGTGTGCGGCCTGGGAACAGGCTGGACAATCCCAATTTTGCTGCCAAAACCTTACTTGTACAGTAACTTGAAAAGAGGAAAAAAAGGCCAGCTTAAAAAAAAAAAATATAATAATACAGCATGGGATATTTGGCATGCCGGTTGTACAAATCTCGACATTAGCTACCTGTGAATCATCCAGCAGCATGTTAATTGGTACCCCTCAGTAGATGAGGATTTGGCATCAGGTCTGCATGTAATTACAAGCCACACACAGAAGGACACAGGCAGCTAATGAACTCCTGCCAAACTCCAGCTCCGCTTCTGCGGCTTTTGAAGTTCGCTGGTCTTTCAGCGTTTTGTATAGTAAGCACTGAAAGGCATCAAATCACTCCTTTGACAGCGTTTAGAAAGGGTTGGTTTGTTGAATAACCGAGTCCCTCCAAACTCCCATCTGAGAACTAGAGCATCTATAGGCGCCTTTCTCAACGGAGCAGTAAATAGGCTGGAAATAGAGGACACCCCCTAAGAGCTGCTGAGCTCCTGCCTCGCTGACAGGAGCCAGCGGGCTCCGGTTGCCACGATGGGCTGCAAGAAAAGAAACTATTTCCATTTAAAAATCCTTCAAAACAACCCCACCGATGGTATGGGCTTTTTCCCAAGCCTCAAAGTGTTTAAAACGGAGGCTGTGCAAAGTGGGTTGCAGCTTGTCACATGTGTCTGCGGTTGCATCGGTGTTATGAGGGAAGTAGTAAAAGGGTTTTTGGAGGGTTTCTGCCCTGTTGGGAGGGCAAGTTTTCGTGATACTGGATGTGGAAGGTTGTGGTGCTTTTCCGCGGATGCTTTGTCGCTGGCATCGGATTTGAGCCCGAGCCCTTCTCCTCTTTTCACATCTGACGTGACAAAAGGAGTTGTTGTTGAGATAAAAACAATTTCCGTGAAAACCTGCAATTTTCAGGCAAACATACCAGGCGGGTTTCATGGCAGTACCATGGTGAAGAGGAATAATGCAACTTGGCATGAAGCCCTTCAAAAAAAAAAAAAAAAAAGGGGAGAAACAGAAGAGCCTTTGTCAAAATTAACTGCAATAAAGAAAAAGGGACTGCTATTCCCTTGGGCTTCTTTAACCTTTTTTCCCCAATTTATTCACACGTTCCTTGACAGCAGGACACAGCATTGTTACAGGGGGACGGGAAAGGGAAACTGAGAGTTATCCATTTTTTTAGTTTTAAAAAGCATGGTACGTGTTGTGTCCCTTGAGTCACTGTGAATAGAGACTTGGCCATTGCATGCGCTGTTTGGATGTGGCCCGATTTATACCATCCCCTAAGGAAACGGGGCTATGAAATGTCACCTGGCTGCAAAACACAGCCATCACAGGGAGGTTTGGGCCGTGCGTGGGAAAGGGGCTGTGGTGACACTGGGTGTGACGAGAGGGATGTGCCCACCGTGGCTGGCCCTTGTGCCAGCAGAAGAGGGTGGTGAAATTTTCGGTGTTGCCATGACACTGCTGCGGCACCTGGGTTTGCAGAATATGCAGTTTCTTAGGGGGATAAAAAGCACGCAGAAGTCCAAGATGGTGTGCAGCACAGAACCATGCTGTCCCAAAAAATCTCCATTTAGCTTTCGGGGACCCAAATAATTCATAGGGTCTCATCAAAGGACAGATGGGTCAGGGTAAGTAGGTCATCCCGTTCTTGTGAGCAGTGCCGGGTCGGCACCTCTGTCACCGCGGGTGATGGCTTGCCACTGAAGTATCCCATTCCCGGCTGCTTTCCACCAAAGTAACGCAGGCTTCTGCGGGCAGCGAGGTGGCAGCACGGCCAAGGCAGCAGCCGTCGCGCCTCCGCCTTCCCCTGCAAAGTCTCCCCTCCCTGGAGTACAAAGCTATTTTAATTAGGAGCATGATTTATTTTTTTTAATATTACCTGGGTACCAGTGCAGTCTCAGTTATATCATGTATTGTTATGCGTTAGGGTGCCACTCTATGCAGTAACTGCAGTCAAAATACAGAGGAGGGAGAAAAGAGATAATACACCTTTTTAACCTATCGGTGAATAGGCAAAGCCTTATTGAGCTCTGCTCTAGGGACCACTGAGATCAAACCCCCATCGCTTGAAGGGTCTTTGGATCATTTCCACCTATGCTCACGTTTTTTTGCCTTTCAGCACTGTGTACCATGCATTATATCCTGGAAACTCTACCAAATCTTGACTACTGAGGGGGAAAAGTTTCATTTCCAGTTAATCAAGGGAGTTGTGTAATACCATTTTCTCCTGGGGAACTTCCAGAAAAAAGAAAGGAGGAAAGGGAGGGGGGAAAAAAAGGGAGGTATTATATAAAGCAAGTATATTAAGAGGAAATAAATTATGAATTAAAAGTGATTAGTGAACTTTTAAGGAAGAGGTCAGAAGTGCCTTTTGGACTACAAACTTTTTAAGCTTTCAGTGCTTGTATTCGGTTACAGAGTTATAACCCGGCCTTATTTGTGCAGGTGGCTGCTGCTTCAAATCCGAAGAAGGATTTTGCATTTACAATAGGTACATTGACAGAACTGGGTCAGAAAGCTACTCGCAGCAGGCTTCAGCGCTGCGGACGCGGGCTCTGCCGCCTCCTGCACAGGGGCAATTGCTCCCAAAAACGTGCTTAATTACAGCTGCAGTGCCTGGCTGGGATGCTCCGGGAAGGGGGAGAGAAAGCTTGGGAAGTTCAGCAGATGAATTTTCTTTTTTTTTTAGGGACCTGATGTTGACCAGGTGAACTGGCTTTATTTTTGCTTCAAAAGCTTTGCGCCTTTATTGATTTTAAAAATAATTGAGATAATTTTGTTGATTGCATCACATTGGCTGCAGTTTTATATTTCCTCTTGTTCTTGTTAGGGTTCGGTGTGGCTGTGCAAAGAGGAGGAGCCAGGGCTTATATGTGGTGGTGTTTGGGGGCAGTAAGCTGAGATATGGAGCTTCTGCTCGTTATTTTCTGTATTAAACCAACACCAACAGCCTACAAAACTTTCCTCTTGAAAGGAAAGCTGATGTAGTGGAGCCGATTTGCTATTATATGGGGAAATATTAGGGTTCACACAGCCAATGTGTGTCAGTGGGGTGACACAGATGGAGGGGAGCAGCAGTTGTGCTCACCCTTACATCGGTTTGGAAGAAAGCTCCTAGATTTCCCCCAAAGAAATGGGGTGTTGTGCCCCTTTCCCACAGCGCGAGCATTGCCAGGGCCGGGCAGTGGTCCAAGCCCTTCCTCGAAGGCAGAGCCCGGAGGAGTCGTGGTGAGGCCGGGCTCGTTCCAAACCCCGCTGACCGGCAGAGTAAACCGTGTTCGCTTCGTTTGTAATTGAAAACATAATAGTCGCCACAGTCTATTTTTCACACGATCCATTTGCCCTGAGTATTGCAGAGTTCACAGACACGTTTTTAATTTCCCCCCCCCCCCCCTCTATTCAAGCTGGGTCATCCTAGGTCAGACTGTCAGACTTGTCATATCTGCGAGACCTTCCAAAGCGCTTGGAGGTATAGAGGTGCCTCAAAAGATGCTGACACATTGGGGTTTTCACGGCGTATTGCATTTTATTCCTTCCTGTAGACAATGTGAAATGATGGCTTTGTTTCCATAATGTTTGACTGGTGCTGGCTCTGGATTCCTGTTAATAATGTCTTTTTTATTCACCCTCTCCAACTTTTGCGGGTCGGCCAGTCTGGCTTAAATCTGTTTTACCCCACAAATGCAGAATTTTATATGCATCTAGATATTGTGGCTTGGATAAGACCTTTTGTTCTTATTAATGCATTTTTTAGGTATTAAAAATATATGTGCACTTTAATATAAAGCTCTTTTAATACATCACCTCATGCCAAACTCCCAGGAGGAATAACTTAACACACTTCTTAGAATTCCCTTCTCCTCTTTCTTCCTTTGTATGTGGTGTTTACCTCTGGAAATAGGTAACAGGTACTCTCTAAAAGCAGTATTTCACCCAGCAAAACCAATGGCAGCACTCCTGTTCATCTGGAACTCTTGGAGCGTGGCGCTGGCACGTTGTGCTCCAGCTGCATGAGGAAGCATTTCTACCAAGGTTTCGAATCCAGAGGAATTTGCAGTGCGTGAGAATAATTTGACATTTGGTTTAAAGTATCTGTGACCGAGAGCCTTTCTATAATAATATTCTCCCAGGATGGTTGAGTCAATAAACATGCTCCAGGTTGCACAGGGCTGTATTTACTGCAAAGGATGGGTATGTCTCCAGATGATGGGTTTGGGCAGCAGGTAGAGATACCTGTCATTCCTGCCACCACCGCTGGTTCCTTTAGAGGCACTTCTCAAATACCTCTGCAGCTTGGGGTCATCAATGTTATAGGGTTGTCCATATAGAAAATGAATATTCTTGGCTTTCTTCTTGTTTGCTATTGCACTAGCAGGCATGAGAAGGCATTCTGCCCAGCATTCCTGAATAACCAGTTCTTCTTAAAAAATAAACAAACAAAAAACCCCCCCAAAAAGTAAGAACCCAGAAAATATCATCATCTAGGTCAAAACGAACCTGTGTCTGCGCACTAGGAAGCCTCCTGGTCACTGCAGCAGCTGGTGGACCTAAAAATGGTGAGGTTTACATTGTTCCTAATCACTATGATTTGGCTGAAATATAACTAATAATAATAAAGTGGACTGAAATGTCACCCTCTTAATAGGAAGGACACCAGACAGATTGACATAGGTAGGTGTAAAGGTTAGTGTGAGTTACGTGGGAGAACCTACAGCAAGTAGAAAATGAACTAATACCTTGGTTTTTGTGGAAATCAACCCATTGTGTCCTAGGGCTTTTCCAAACAGGTCAAATCAGAGAAATGCAGTATATGCTGATGCTTGTTTATAGGTTCTTTAGTACTTTAAAGCAGGTACCTGTTCTACAGTAAAGTCTAGGGTTTGTTTGTGTGTTTGGAGAATGTTCTATCCTCATGTGTCTGTGTAGCTGAGAGTAGTGGAACTGTAATAGAGTTGAATGGGAATCTGTTTTGCCAACAAAGATATTAGATGTGTTTCCAAAATACAAGCTGATGCACAGAGCAGTCTTCTGGACTGCTGGAAGCAAGGTGAAGAACAATTAAGACTGAGCCGGTAATAAAATAACAGTTGACGGTACTCTGTATTTCTGATGTTAGCCTAGTTGTCTCCTGTGAATATATGGGCCTCAAGCATCCAGATTCAGTCAAAAAGCGTTGGGAAGGAGGCACACCACTGATGCTTTCAAGACCTTTAAGAATCCCAACAGAAGGGCCCAATCCAGTCTGCAGTGGGATCCTTCTTTTGGCTACCACTGGGCTGTGGATCAGGTCCTTTGAGATTATTTTTTGGTTGACCAAGCTCCTACGACTCCTTCAGCCACCCATTTTGTTGGTGCTGGTGCAGAATGAGGCCCTACTGTAATTGGCAGCATATGCCTGATATGTTGGAAATGTGGAAGTACTTCTATTCTTTGCGTTATTAAATTTTATCTGTGTATGTGTGTGTGTGTATATATATAATGTCCACTGGCTTCAAGAGTTGTTCACTCTTGCAGCAGCTGCCAAGGCTGGTCTGCAGTGCTGCAATTCTTCTCTAAAAGCTGGGAAAGCAAACTTCTAAAGCCCTAATAAAAGCCTACCATAGGCTAATCTAGTTTTTATGCATTTTAAAATATATACAAATATTGTAAACTGAATAAGGTTTGTATGTACCCAAGATCAGCCACTAAGTACTTCAAATAGAAAGCCCGTCTCTTATAGGTACCCAAATATTTACAGAGTGTGCCTTGAATAAGGAGTTAGATACCCCACTCAGCCCTGCCAAATTATTTAATGATCTTTTTCACTTATTAAGCTAGGTGTCTAATCTACCGAAACCTTAAAAACACGCCCAGGGCCTGGACACTGGCAAACAAACACATCACAGAGTGCTTGTTAGAAATTACCATTGCTTTGTTGAGATAGCCAGCAACATCCCACTGACCTGCAGGGTTGAAAGAAGAAAGATTTAGTGGGAAAAAACCAACCTTCAAAAAAAAAAAAAAAAAGACCATGATGGTGTTTAATTTAGTGCAAAGGTGAAGGTTGGGCTGGGAAGATGGGTGGGTCGCTGCAGAAACTCCTCTTCCCCTCCTGCTCCCTCCGTGGCTTTTCCCATGGGTGGCCAACGAAAGCTTATCCCCTTTTTTAATTTTTTTTCCCCCATTAAATCTGCACAAGCATTAACTTTTGAAAGACTCCGAGATTCAAAGTGCTATACCCAACACAGAGCCCTTTCTTCTGCCTTTGATTTTATGCACATTTCAAGCTGGTCAGAGAGTACATGGGGGTTTTGCAAGGGTTTTTGTTTAGGGTTGGTGGTGGGGTTTTAGCTTTCATGCTGCCATCCTTCCCAGGATTATTGCCTATTAATTGCCTCTTAATAAAGGTGCTGACCAAAGAAAGGAATATTTTTTCCTTGGTGCTAGATTTCCAAACTTGATTGGCTTTATTAAATGGAAAGACAAATAAATTTAAACCCTGCACTGAAATATCTTAGTATAGGACACCAACGGTTAGAGGTCACCAAGTCACTTGGACTTCCTCCCAACAAAAACAACATCATTTTTCAATGTCCAGCCCCACGGCATCCCGCGGTGCCTCGCACAATTCGTTAGTGTCCACACCCGCTCTGTGCCGCTCGGAACAGGGCTGAGCCCGTTTGGATGGGGCAGGATCAGTCCCCAAGAGATTTTTATTATGCTCATGGTTTGGAGCCCTGTTTGATCTCCTACAGCATAGTTAGATAAAAGCATGTGGTTGGGATTTCCTTGTTCTGTTATTAAAGCAAAAAATCCCCTTTATATAAGGAAAAAACCCCCTTCCTTCACCTTGTGAAGGATGTTACAATTCAGAAGGTAGTCTCAGCTCCATTTACTTTTTTTGCATTGGAATAAGCAAATCCGTTTGTTCTGTGCTTTCGTTGCCTCTGTCTGTGAGATGGGGATAACAGTACTTCTCTGGTTGCACAGCTCTATATGGATGTGCCAGGGTTGCCTCCATGCCTTAGGGTATGGTCCACAGGCTGCTGTGTAATTTCTTAGCATGGAGATACCAGTATTAAGGAGGATGTGAGGCCATTGTATAGTGTTACTAAAGATTTTGCAGTAGGTCTGTCCGTGTAGGTGAGTCGTAGCCACAGACAGAACGGCCAAAGAGGACCATTTTTGGAGAAGAGTGACCATCCCCAAAATCAGTGTAATTTTTTTGCCTGCCGTGTACATCTATCACTCACTTCAATGCAAGTCACCATTCGTTACCATTTTCTGAAATTGTACCTCTTGTGTTCTCAATAGTTTTGTACCGTGGGTAGGGGTGGGAAGTGGTGGAGGTTGAAAACTTAGCACCTTTACGGGGTTCAGCTGTTGAATTTATAGATGCAAATCACTGCAGCCAGGGATGCATAATCTGAATTTCCTGTTAAACACTGAATCGGAGAGGTAGACTGGGGCAGAAGAGGTGATGAGGCCAGATGTACCATCTTCATGGTACAACCCTACACTGCCTGCCTTCCATTTCCAAGGGCGTGTGGGCTGTAGCCCCACTTCTGGATACCTTTGCCTCCGGCAGATCTCCTAGTGTGAATAATGTCTCTGTGGTGTTTTGCTGAGGGATCCCAAAGGCATCTCTCTCCGCATTTAATTTTCTGTCCTCTTCCAGACTTCCCTCTGTAGTGATTTTCTGCAAAACCCATTCTCTGGCTGCCTCTTGGCACTGCTACAGGCTTCTCCGTGCTGGAACACCCTTGCCAAAAAAAATGTGGGTGGTGACCTAGTCATTTAGACAACCCATCCTCCAAGAAATAACCTTGTGAAAGAAGAGCCATCTTGAGCATGATTTACCATTTGCCATGGGCTGGGGTCTTCTCTTCCTTGGGTAATTACAGCTGAAAGAGAAGCCTCTCACACCCAGCCCTCGAAATCAAAGGCATGTTATGTCTTCTAAGTAATATCCGTTCAGCTATGGAGAGTATGTTTATGTTTCTCATGTTAAAAAAGGGGAAGGGAAAAAAAAAAAAAGGGGAATCTGAGGTTACTGTTTTGCTGGAAAAATGTCAAGACTTGATTGGCAATATCCCGCTAAACCACAAGTTTGTAGGAGAGAAAACAAAACCATTGGATTTTCTCAACTATGCCTATGCGCACTTTAAGAAAATGTATACCATATAGGTCAGTTATGCTCTTATTATAGCTGTGGCAAGCGTGCATATAATTGAAACGCGGAAATACTACCCCATGCTGTTCAATGAATGAAGGGAAAACAAATCTTTATTATTCCTGGGTTCACATAATATATAGGAACACTATTGTCTTTTTTTTTTTTTTAAAGCCAGTTTTAGCTTTCAGATGTATTTTATTGTCTGTGGGAACATGTGTTTTACAGACCTGTCATGTGAAAGCTATTAACAAGAGGAACTGGAGAAATAACAATAAGCCACGTAACCGTGGCATGTCTACTCCCTGAGTTCAACTGTTACGCCGCTGCTTCAAGTGCATGTGAAATTGGATCGCGCCGAGCGACGTTAGCTCTTCTCCTGCAATTTTTCATTGGGAAACTTAAGGATTTTTTAAGTGGCCTATTAATATCGGATTGCTGGCATCAGAGGCACGTTTTGGGGCCAAGCTGGCTAGGCATCAAAACGGTTAAATAGTGGAATGAAGATCAACTGGATTCACACGAGATGTCCGATTTTATTTACCAAATCGGAGCTCGGCAGGCGGTTCTGAAACCTTTCCTCGCTGGTTCACACGTGTGGTGGAAACTGTCCTGCTCTGCCAAGCACCGCGGGGCTCAGTGCTTGCAATCAACCCATTTCCAGAGTTTGTAGAGAGGATATGAAAGGGGTCCTGAGCGGTGGCCCTGGCCGCTCTTGGGTGCCTGAGAGGCTTCAGGTCTGTGTGTGGTTGTCCCTGCTCACAGATGATGGAGATTTTCCTTTTTCTTAAGACTGACAAAACCCCCTAATAATCCTGGATTAAGCAAACTTATTAACATATAGGAAAAGGAGCCAAAATGGATTGCGCAAAGTGAAATACAGAAAGTGGTTCACGTGGAGATGGGGAACATTATTTTGATGACACTTTTTAACAACCTGGATGGTACCCTTGCTAATCACATCTGGCAGATCGTGATCACTACAAATATACCGTGGACAAATTTAGGTCAAAACCAACAGAACTTCATTTTTAATTTATTTTTTATTTTTTTAATTTTAGAAGGAAAAACCCTCTGATGTCTTAAACTTCTAGCTGTGTAAACAAACCCACAGATACTTAAGCATGTTAGTGGTCGACAAATATTCCCTAGTGCTTTCTGTAGGATCTGGGCGTGAGACCTGTTGTCTTGGCCCAAGGACAGCTTGAACCGCTGTGCATTTGTTTTCCCCTTACCTGGGTTTCACTCTGCGAGTGGGAGGAGGGTTTCCTGTACCTTGTGGTTTGTGATTTACTCTCAATATGGGTTTCAGGGAATTTGGGGCTTGTTTTGGTGGGGATGTACTGCTCCTCTCGGTGACGGGCTTAATAGCAAAGAAGGATGGGGAAACTGAGGCGAAGGGAAGGAGGGTGCCCTGCCCAAGGTAACATTGTGGCTGGGAAATACCCCAGGGCTCTCCTTCAAGGTTTGAGGCAAGGCTGTATTTCTCTGAAAGACTTAGAAGAATACGGAGTTACAGACATGCAGCAATTTTGAGGAGTCCCCTCCATAGTGTGTGTCCCAAACCATCACACCGTGTTTTTGAGCAGATGTGCTCCATGCCTGGTGCAAAGGTCCAGCTGAGCTGCGCAGACGCAGGTCTCCTGCACAGAGGGTTCACAAACAGTGTTTAAAAACAGATTTCATGTGGCTTTAACGTGATCGAAGGTGAACGGGCTCTGATGGGAGTTCAGCAGCTCTTGTGGATGGGCTGGTCGGGTGTGTGCTCAGCTTCCCCTTGCATGGATGGGTCAAGGATTGGTGTCCCACAGCTGCTGAAAGCACGTAGTCTTATGGCGTTAGGAGGTACAAACACACGTATCCCCTGTAAATACAGAGAGGAGGGAGCCAAGGAGTGCTTCAAAGGCATAAAAGGAATGGGGATGGAGTGTAGCTGGGCTGACCAGGTAGGAGAAGCTGTGCTGATACTCGATCCTCTAGTGTTTGTTTGCAC
The DNA here is from genome assembly GCF_018139145.2 of Gymnogyps californianus. Taxonomy (NCBI): domain Eukaryota; kingdom Metazoa; phylum Chordata; class Aves; order Accipitriformes; family Cathartidae; genus Gymnogyps; species Gymnogyps californianus. The sequence goes on along the minus strand of NC_059478.1, from coordinate 31,333,702 downwards.
AGCTCTGGGCTGCCCTGCCGTGGGGCGCTCGGCAGAGCATTGGGCCCTCCCCGGAGAAAAGTGCCAGATTTGTTTTCATGGCTTTTTGCAGAGGGATTGCTTTAGGGGTCTGTTCCTGTAAGTTAATATTTGCAATGCACAAGGCTTAACTGAAACCAGGCAGTGCAGACATCCGATAACCATAACAGAGATGCTTTTTCCCTGCAAAAGCAACTCAGAAAAACAAATCCCAATGCTATTCCCTTTGGAAAGATAACAATATGAAAAGAAAAGCATCAGGACCGGTGCTGCGTGGTTTGCAAGGGGTTTTCTAGTTGAGTCTCTCTTTTTTTGGCAAGTTGCTTGTGTTTGCCTGTATTGCTGTTGGGTTTGGTTATTTGGAAGATATATATTGGAAGAGACCTTAAAGACCATCTAGTTCCAGACCCCCTGCCATGGGCAGGGACACCTTCCACTAGACCAGGTTGCTCAAAGCCCCATCCCACCTGGCCTTGAACGCTTCCAGGGATGGGGCATCCACAACTTCTCTGGGCAGCCTGTTCCAGTGCCTCACCACCCTCACAGTGAAGAATTTCTTCCTAATATCTAATCTAAACCTACCCTCTTTCAGTTTAAAACCGTTACCCCTCGTCCTATCACTACACTCCCTGATAAAGAGTCCCTCCCCATCTTTCCTGTAGGCCCCCTTTAAGTACTGGAAGGCCGCTACAAGGTCTCCCCAGAGCCTTCTCTTCTCCAGGCTAAACAACCTTATTGTCTTCCCCTCTTTCTAGCCGGGTTGCCCTTCCTCATCATTGAGACGAGCACAATCCAGCCCTACCAGCGGGGCTTCTACTGCGACGATGACAGCATCAGGTACCCGCTGAAGACGATGGAGACGATCAATGACGCAGTGCTGTGTGCTGCGGGCATCCTCATCGCCATCCTCGCTGTAAGTACCACCTCCGAAACCTCCTCTCCTGTCCCTTGGGCATCCCCAATGGCTTTTTGTCACCTCTTTAGCCGATGGCACCAACGTTCTGTTGGCGTTGGGTGTTTAATGCAGTCTTGCTGGTGTGTCCACACTATCTACCGAGGTGCACATCTCCTCTGCAATTATTTGACTTCCGTGTAAGCGTGGAGCAGTAAACATTTGCAAATTAAAGCTTGTAATGGGAGGAATGAGATTACTCTTGAAACCTGTAAACAGGCCCAAAGCTGTTTGGGCAAGTCTGTGAGCTCCACAAGAGCTTTTTTACCCTCCAGTAGAAGCAAAAAGACTTGAGTGTCAGTAAGGACTTGGCATGGTTTGTCCCTATTCAAATAACTCTTGGTATTTGCCTGTTTTATGAGGTTTAAAAAAAAAAAGAAAGGGTACATCTTTTCAGCTAACCAGTGCCTGGAAAAGTTTCACAGGTTAGTATTAGATTTTTAAGAGATTGTATATTACAGCCATTTAAAAAAGACAATTAAAACCTTCCAGGGGGAGCATATTCCCAGAGTCCTCACTGTAAAAAGTAGTTAATGCACCACCTTCCCAATGCCGCCTCATTTCTCTTTTCCTGCCAGCTTTCCTAGAGCTGTGCTAGGAAACGATTGCACGGTGAGAGCTTTATGTGTCAGCCAAAAAGCTGAATTCAGCCCATGGAGCTGAGCCTCCTTATGCCAGCATCTATCTGGTGCTGGGGCAGAAGGCAAGAGCTGTCTCCTGGTTGTTGGTTAAATGCTTCTGGCTGAAGATGAAATTCCCCTATGAAAAGTACCTACGTTTTCCTTCTCACCTGCCACCACACAGCTCAGGTGCTTTCCCAGAGACGCTGCCTTCCTCTTGGTCCTTCAGCTGGGAGGGATGGAGACGGAGAGGTCGGGAGCACTTGTTCCCCTCCCACCTTTCATCTTTCCTCATAGGAGCGATGTCACGCACAATAGGTATTTTAGCATGGCACGGTGCCTGCTTTGGTAATACCCCGTCCTCAGCCTTGCTGCTTCGTGCCATGAATATCTCCATCATTCCCTGACCACATATACTCACTTAGCAAAGTAGCTCCCCAAAACTGCCTTGTTCCTATGCCCCCTCCCTCCTCAGAACAAGACCAAAAGGTGCCAGACCCCCAATTCTATAAACACAGCAGAATTTTACCCTGCAGGTGAATTACCCCCGAGTGTGGAAAAGCCATAAAAACAAAATGAAAAAGCCTCTCATTTTCGCATTACTGCCGGAGCTATCGGCACACCGGCTCCATGCGGAGTGTGCTTCTGATCAGTAATGAGGCGGTGGCAAATACAGGAGTTGGAACAGAAACTGGAAACATAATCAGCTGCCTATGTGATCCATCAACTTTCTAACACGAAATAGCAGGTCAATTAAAAGAGAAAGAAAATCCCCAAAGAATTAGATGTTTCTGCCCTGGTTTCACTGTGCCCACAACAAATGTAACTTAATAAGGTAAATTCAAAAGCTCGGTTATTTGCTGTTGAGTGATACAAATGGCTAACGAGGAATTGAAGCAACAGATTTCTTTGCTGTGGCAGCGTGCTTGGAAAATTCAAGTCAGCCTGACCTCTTTTTTCAGATGTAACCCAGATACCAGAATTACTGTAGCATAATAGGAATTCCTTCCAAATCCACAAAGCACTGACTCCGCTCCTTTCGCTCACAACGTTTGTCTTCGGAAGGCAGGACAGCGGTTATGAGGACTTCCAGGGAGCTGGCGTTTCGAATGGCGCAGCCAAAATTTCACGCCCTTGCTTTACGTGGCGTCATGGGCAGTCTAGCCCCGGGGTAAAAGGTCCAGGTCATGTTTTAAATGGCTCAAGGACACCCAGAGTGCTCGTTAAGTAAACGGCAGAGACGAAGACCTTTGCTTCGATCAGGATGTGAGAGGATATGCATTTGGTTTTAATACCTATATATTTACTGACTTCAGGCAAATTTCCATGCAGATGACCCTGGAGAGGCTTGTGCTCCTGGGCTGTGCGCTCTCACATCTCTCCTGACTGCTCTTCTTGCTGGAAGATGGTTAATTTGATTGGCACAGAAGCATGTTGGTGATCCCTGGGATGGCCAGGGGAAGGTGACATTTTCCTCTTCCTCAGCCTTGTATGGGTACCGCTGCTGTGGTGCCCCATGTCCCCATACCTGATAGGTCTTGAAAGCCTCTGAAAAATACCTAAGAAAATTAATTTCCTAGATGATCTAAGTTACACAGCCGGATTAGCTGGTTGTTTTACAGTTGAAGGTGATACACTTCAATGTGATTAGACACAGAGAACGTTACACCAGAGACATAAGTGATTAGAAAAGCTCTAAAAGTAATTACAGGCTAATTGGATTGCTGGTGATACCTTATAGTAATGATAAAATGGGCACAACAACCAAAAGTCTGCAAAAGGCGTTCACAGACAGAAAAGTTTGATATTGGCTTCTCTCTCGTGACCATCTTTCTTAAATGTGTGTGACAGTCCCCTGGGAGCTGTGCCCATCACGTAGGTATGGCATACGTCCAATGCGGATGGCTCGCCAGAAGTGCAAGGCATAAGAAGAGCTTAATATCTTTAAGACTTGTTTTCTTTTCAGGATGTCCTTTCAGTTTGTGCACATCTGTGCTGCATTAGTTTTTCACTGTCCTGCTTTATCTGGGACGGCACTGCCAAAAAAACAAGTTTACCCAATTTTTAGCTTCTCATTAAGGTTGAGCCATGACTTTAACTAAGCAGGGAGGGTTCATGCCTGCCCAGCAGCATGTTAGCGAGGGAATGAAGTCTCCAATTTACAATCTGCTACATGTGTGCAATTACCCAGACCACCAACGGTGAGAGAAAATATTAATCCCCAGACTTTTGTTGGTCCCTGTTTAAAATGGTCACATGCCTTTCCCAGGCCAAGAGCTTCAGGTTTACGTGGATCTGTTTGTGAGTTTGGAGTAGTGGCACATCTGCCAGTATCAGATGTCATCCTTAATTGGTCTCGTCTCCCCTCTGCAAAAGCCATGACTTTTGAGCCTCGTAGCTCCCCTATTTGTGAATTTAGGCTTTCGGGAGGCTGGAGGCAGTGGCCGTGCCCTCATGCAGGAGCATCCGTGTCCATCCAGGACACCTTGGAGTTGCCTCCTGCCAGAGGAACAGGAGATGCTCCAAATTCCCTCTGCAGTTCTCATGCCAGTCAATTTCCTGGCTGCCAGCTTGTGCTGGAAAGTGGTCCAAAATGGAGCTAAACCATGGTCTTTGGAGTCTGTGAGGATTAAAATGACGCTGAAGCTGGTTAGCTGCAGCTCCCCAGACAGCTCTTTGTCACAACCGGATTTCCAAGAGTAAATCTCAGTGGTGACATGTTAGCCCCAAATGATGGTGCAGACACCCAAACTATTTCTGTGCATGGTAGCAGAGCGCTCTGGCTTGGCCTTATTTTTTATTATTATAGTTGTATCTCTCTCTGATAAAGCCTGCTTAGCTGCATTTTCAGCTGCCTTAGGTCAACCTTAGTTTTTTCAAGCCAAGGTACGAGTGAGTTCAAACAATGATACAGCTTCATCTCCTCTTAGTCTAATTGCCATACTTTTCCAGTTTATTAGTTTCCAAAGGTTGTGCCAAGCTTTTAAAAAAGGTAGGCAGGGGAGCCTTGTCTCCTGCACACTGCTGGCAGGCTGCCATGCCGGGAGGAATATTGCTGGCTGCTCCAGAAAGGGATTAACATGAAGGCATTTTTCCTGACAGTTAATTTTACATATCACAGTCCTCGTGACTAGAGAGGGGCAGGGACGAGGGGGCGGCCGAAAAAAAAAAAAAGGCACCTCGATTTATTACTCAGGTATAAAAACATTTAAAGTAATGAATAAAATCCTAAAGCTGTAAATCTGGAGCTCAAAACCTAGGTGTGTAATGTGACGGAGAAAAATTTAAGCTTTTGCCTCTTTGGGAGAGGTGAGGCATTTGGACTTCATTTCACAGCCTGATTTTCATTAACCTGCCTTTTAAGAGTCGGGATTATGAGAAGCCAGGTCCTCTGCTCCCTGACAGTGATTTATGGTGGTACTGTCAGACCCCAGCACCCCCGTCACAAGAAATACGTAATTTGCTGCCCTGCAACGGCAAGACCTCTTGAAAAGCCCAGAAATAGCTGGCGTTTATGGAGGCTTTGAGCAGCTCGAATTGGGTCTGGTGGTAGCAAATTTTGGGCCAGAATCTGAACAGTTTGCGGCTTTCTGAGTCTTCCTCTGTTGTGTTCATGGTTTTCAGAGAGGAAGATAAGCAGGTTGTTCGTTTGTTTTCCTCCAAGATCAGTTTGATACGAGGGTAATGGATCTGGCCTCTCCTTCCCAAACACACACTGATTCTTTATCTGGTCGTCGTTCAATTTTTTTTTTCCACTACACTGGTATAGATCTGGGGCACTATTTCACTTCTGTAAAGATATGCCAACGTGCTAAACCAAAATCTAGCTTTTTGTCTTTCTTTTTTTTTCCATAAACAACATTTTGAGCACTGCAATCTCTTCTTGAGAGGGAAGAGGAGGAGGACGGGGAGACGCTGGGCATGGGCTCTCCTTCCTCACTGTGGAAGCAGATTCCTGGTTCGAGATGCTCAGAGCATGAAGAGCTGTCTTAGTTCTGGATTTGCCACCCATCACTGGTTTTGCACAGCATCTTTCCTGCTCTCTAACCTCTCTGTTGCGTTTCCCCCACAGATTATAACGGGAGAGCTCTACCGCATCCACTACCTGAAGGAGAAGACGCGCTCCTTTATCCAGAACCCCTACGTGGCAGCGCTCTACAAGCAGGTGGGCTGCTTCGTTTTCGGCTGTGCCATCAGCCAGTCCTTCACAGACATTGCTAAAGTGTCCGTTGGGCGCTTGCGGCCGCATTTCGTGGAAGTTTGCGATTTGGATTTCTCCACCATCAACTGCGCTAAGGGAGTTTACATCCAAAACTACACCTGCAGGGGAAGCGACAGCAAGGTCCAGGAAGCCAGGTGAGAGCCCGGAGCATCAAAGTGATGGGTTGCTGCTACCAAAATGGTGTCTCATGCTAAATATGTCTCGGGGTTTCTCTGCCAGCGATAGATGATTCAAACGCTGCTTTCTCTGCGAAGGCTGTAACTCCGTCTGCCAGCGACAGGCAGTTTCCCTTGGGAATTGCGGGACTCGGCTGAATAATATTTCTTTTCCTTTCTCTTTACTCCTACACTATTGTTTCCGCGAGTGGTTGCTCGATGTGGGAATTCACCGTAACAGCTGAGCTCATGGTGAGCAGCTCAAGCTGTCCCATGCGGCGGAGCAGAGGACTTCTCCTGCAAGGAGGCTCCACGCAGGCAGGGCTGCCTCCGCCTCCCCTTCAGGCTCTCTATCAAATCCATCAGATGCTCAATTTTGACATTTCCAGGGACGCGTTTCACAGGCTGCAATTAAGCAACCGGAGAAGTTGCTCGCTTCTTATTTCTTTACAGTTTCCTGGTTATTTGAGGCGAGACGATGAGTTATCGGGCTATCCTGGAAATAACTGCTGTCCCATGAGTAGACCAGGAAGGGACGAACAATGCGAGCATCCTGTCCATCCGTTCGCTTTCTGCCTCGCGAGCGAGCGGGGCGGATAATGGCGGTTTTATAACCCAAAAGATTGGGGGTTGTGGGTCCCTCTGCTTTGGCACCCTCTTGGTAGCAGCAGGCAAGTCACCATATTACATGTAAAATTATAATCCGAAGATTATAGTGGCTGGTTCTTAGCACCTGCTTTGTTTTGCAGGAAATCCTTCTTCTCCGGGCACGCGTCCTTCTCCCTCTACACCATGCTGTATTTGGTGGTAAGTAACCTCAGCCTTGCTTGAGATTGAGCTGATTTATCCCCTGTCCCTCTTTCCCGAGGCACTCACCCACGTTCGGTAGCAATAACAGCACGATGAGCATCGGAGATAGAGGGTCGGTTCAAAAAAAGAGCCTGAACAAGCCAGTTGTGAAAAGATCCACTCAGCCCCTGTGGTGTTATTTGGGATGGAGACTCCTGGGGTGATAGCTGAGCTGTGCAGCTTTGGGATTTAGCCAAGGCTGCAATTAAATCTGAATCCTTCTAAACCTGTGGACGACCTGTGCAATTTTGTTCACCCCACGTTGTGGTTTCCACTGGGGAGAGTTTGGGGTGAGCCAAAACGTTGCATCGATGGAGGGGGAAGATGTGCCGTCACGGCTCTGTCCGGGGCGTGAAGACTGGTTCCCAAATGTGCCAGCAGAGCAGGTGGAGCAACCTCTGCCCGCCCGGATCCGGAGCGGAGGGCTGGGACTTGTTTTTCTTTGTCACTGAGAAATGGCTCTACCCTTCCTGTGCCGGGGCTGGGGCCGGGGCGGCTGCCAAGGTGCTTCCTGCCGGGGCTGTGGGAGGCACGCTGCCCGTGCCCCCCGCGGGGCCGGACCCGCAAGCAGCACTTTGGGAGTATCTGGGTAGTGATTTGTGTTTGGTTTTCTTTAGTTTTAATTATTTTTTTTTAAAAACGGGAAAAAGGTTTTGGATTCCTTTCAAGATTTGTGTCCCCCTCCCCTGTAAGCTCAGACTAGCAAGCAAAGAAACAGCATGGCCCTGATAAAAACATTAGACATGATCTTTTATCTATGAGCAGTGCTTCCCCCCCATCCCTCTACTTTACCCTCTGAAAAGATAAGTGACCACTGCTCCCTCCTGCCTTTTCAGCCCTGGATCCCTGCTCCCTGTGACCAATTCCTGTAATTTAATTACTAAGCTTTCCAGGCTGTTGGGGGTGGCGTATTAAATTCTTTCCTCGTTTTTCCCCTTTTTTTTTTTTGTTCTTGGAAAACTTTTGAATTTCTTCAGTTAACATTTTGGCCGTTTCCTCCCAGCCGTGTTACAACGCAGAGCCACCCCCGTAATGCTTCGCAGGAGGCTCAGCCCTCTGCCGCTGCCATCACAAAACTTTCCGAGCTAAGTTTGGAAACCATCACTCACACCAGCATTTATTTATTTCTGAGAAGATCTGCGGGCAGTCAGATAAGTCAGCCTCAAGATGCTTTCGAGCCTGGCATCTGGAAACAGCGAGGACTGCCAGTCCCTATTAAGTCGGTGGTGGTTTCTCTCCAAATACTCAGCAAGATTTGGGTTGTCCTTCCAGGTATTTTTTTAGGAGATGCTGCTCCGAGGCCTTTTTGGAAGCCAAGCCTGATGCTTTACCTTTTGCACAGGATCATGCCCTGCAGCATCCTTCAGGGTAGGGGACAAAGTCGGGGGGTTGTGCCCAGCTGGGCAAGTGCTCACCCCCTCCCTGCGTTTCCACCCCACTCACTTCGGCAGTGGCTGCCCAAAGTCGCCAGGGCTTGACCCTGTTGCCACAGGGTGCCGGGCAGACTATGTTGCTTTGCCAGTTTTTTCCATGTTTTTCTGAAAATCCAGCAGTTATGGAGCAGGTGAGAAACAAACAGGGGGCTGGTGGCAGGGGGTGCACTGGAGACCCCAAAACTGCAGTATGCATGCAGCATTCCCATGGAATACGTGGAAAACCTGCCTGGCTCATTTTCCAGCGCTGCTTTGCACCAATGCCTGCTGCCTGATTTTCTTTTTAACTTTGCAGCAGGCTTCAAAAGTGGCATTCAGCTCCGGCGTAACGCTTTGGAGCAGAAAGCTGCCTCTGATCGATCTTTGCTGCCCTTCCCTGTCCCCATATGAGAGCACTTAAGGTATCAGCGCTCAGCAGCCTCTGCCCCTCTCCCTCCCGATCCGGGACAACAGGCTGCTCCACTTATCCCTCTCCATGGAGGGGTTTTGACACCCAATCCCTTAAGAATGATTTTAATTTTTGCCTTGTCACAAAACTGGGATAAGGTTGGTAGCTGGCTCTGTCTGACCAGCTGCTCAGTTGCCTTGTGCCTTAAAAAGTCAGGGGAAAAATTACACCAAGTGTTAGGTCATAAACTGAAGGGAGAAAAAGGCAACTTGAGACAAGACAGTGTGATGCAGTGCATATCAGAGGTGAGGAAATGATGATCTTAAGGGTCTTTTCCAACCTAAATGATTCTATGATTCTAACTTGTCTAGCAGCACCCTGCTCTCCATCACTCCAGCTCCCTGGCCACCACCAGAGCCTGAATGAGAAATCTCATAGAAAAAGGGAGGCAGAAAATCTGTCATGTTGGAGAGGCTGATAATATCAAAAAATAATTTAAAAAAAAAAAAGAAAATGAGGTTATAATAACCAAGAGGGATTTTGTTTAATGCAAAATAAACCCCGCTGTCTTGCCCAGCTCAATGAAGGAATAGGGTTTTGAAAGCCCGGTTAGAAATGTGGCATCCACCATGCCAGCGCCTGCAGGAGGTGGGTTTGATGGATTTAATCAAGGAATCATCTCAATCAAAACAAAACGGTTGTTCTCCGGTTGCTGGGAAGCGAGGGCTGTGCGGCAGCAGGTTGCTGCTGGTGCTTTGGGTACCAGGAGTTTGCCGGGAGCCTTTGCAGAACGGGGGTACTTGTGGGGCTGAGCATGTGCTGTAGAGGCTTGGCTGATCAGCCGCGTCCTGAGCGCATTCCCTATTGAACAATACTTCATATTTCAAGGATAAGTCACTTCCCGTCTTTCCTGGCATTCGCTGGCTTCGCTCTTAGAGCCCATTCTGAATTATAATGTTTTCAAGTTTTCCTCACCTGATGGAGACGGGTGCCAGAAGGCTTTAGTTGGTCTATTAAAAGATACCTGGATTCCCACGCATCCCACGGGGCTTCGCCTGCGCATGGGGCTGGATTTGCCCAGGTATTTGGTGGCCAGTGGATGGGTGACCACAGCTTCCCCATCACCCGGCTCAGCAGCAGTGCCCTGAGGTATCCATCAAGGAGAAGCAGTGTAGCCACGGGCTCCCAGTAGGAAAATGCAGATAGATGCCAAGCCCTGGAGGGCTTTGGGGGAAAAGTCCCAGGGAAAGGCGCTTGCAACACAGTAAAATCTCCTGGGATTTAATTCTAAACACTGAGATTTCAGGGCTAAGTTTCTCGCAGCCTTCTTGTCACCAAGAATACCCAATTAACATCAGGCCTTTGTATAAAAAATTTAAAAGGGGAAATTACGCTTGGGTAATCCTCTTTGTCTTAATTTTCCTTGCTTTGTTACTCTTTGGCTGAGAGCGAGCCCGTAATACATATTTATAGCAGGCTGAGGAAAGAGGAGGTATGTAACAGCTTATTCCACGCAGCCCTCTGGACCTGACCCAGAGCTCTTGGTTTTGTTTCACTGGACGTGGGGAGTCTTTGCAGAGAGCGAGGGGGGCTTTCTAATCCCCTCAAGCACGTGAGACCATAATGCTGGTTGGTGTTTTTTTTTTTTTTACAGTATGAAGTTGCCTGAAACCACACAGAGGGTGCAGAAAAACTAAATTAATATCAGAAAGGCTAAATTAATATCCCTCAGCAATGTTGGCTGATTCTGGATAAAAGGGGAGTAAAACGGCAGCTTGCATATTTAATGTGCGTTGGTAGATGAGGTTGAAGACCTCAGATCAGAATGGGCTTTAGTGTGTTCTACTCATTTATATGAAAAATCAGAGGTGTTGCTGGTTTTGTGTATCTGGGTGAGCGTGAAGCTTTGCACTGGGGTTTCCTGCTGAAGGGTGGAGGAGGTCCCAACGCCCTCGTGCTGCTGAGCGATGATGTGCCCGTGTGAAGGAAACTCCGTGGTGGTTGTGGACTTGGAGTTAAGTTTAGCGGTGACCTAAGTAAGCGAATAAACTGCAATTACATCAGAAGCCAGGGCCGAGGTGTGAACTGCGTTGCTGAGCTGATGGGGATATTCCCGATGGGGTGGGAGGATGCTGTACGCTCAGCAAAGGCAGGGAAGAGGCAAACAACACATCCCTTTGGGGTTGGGAGGTCCTTGCCCTTCTCCTGTACTTGTCCCCTGGCCATCTTGGTCCTAAAAGATGGTCCAAATTCTGCAGTTCCCCTTCGTCCAGCTGGCTTTGCCCAGCCAGGGCAGTGCGTTACGCCGGGATGAGTTTAGGTTTGAGGGGTTTTGGCCCCATACCGCTTCGGGTACCGCTCTGTTTGCAGATGGGGCTGGAAATGGAGGTAACTTCAGGTCAGACAGTCAGAAACAAAACCAGCCATTTCCCAGAAGGAAACCTTAGCTGTGACTAAGGGACGTGGTTGATGGAGTTCAGCCTTGCAGTGGGGAGAGTGTGAACGGGATGGGATTTCTGGGTGGCAGAAAGCCGTGGGAGGCTGGAGGTGATGCTTTTAGCCCATGTCCCCTGCCAGCTCCTCCTCAATGGGTTTGCTCGGGGGTTGCGTGTGGCTGTGGGCTGTCCCCACCAGCACTGTGGAAGTCCCCTGGCAGAAGAAGAGCGATGTGACGTCCTTCAAGCCATCTGCTTTGTGGTAACTCAGCCTCTGCCAGGAGACAGTGGATGGGAGCTCCAAATAACTCCTGCTCTGTGTGATCCCATTTCATTCCATCCACCCTTGCTCCTGCTGATGCTCCTCCTGACTTTTGCTGCCCTGTGATGGTCTGTGGTGGAAATAACCCCGGTTGTGGTCTTGCTCCTCCATCCCCTCCCACGAAGGGCTCCATCCAGCCCCACGTTCCCATCCAAATCTGGCAGTCCTTAGCAGGCAGCACTTCAGATTTGCTCCCAGGTTTCAAAAAACCCCTTCAAAAGCAGGTTTTCAGATAAATTGCCAGGAACTTCCCATTTCTTAGTAATAGCACTAATTCCTGTTTTAGGGAAATTCTGATCCTTTCAGCCCCCAAGCCCCCCTTTTGCTTTTTGACCTTCTCTTATTAACCAGGTTTTTCTTTCAAACTGAGGGCAGAAGCAAAGTTTGGAGCAACCCAAGGCTCTCCTCTAAAGTACTCAGGGGATCCTCAGCACCCTGGTGTTTAAGCACAGTTTCCAATGTACTGCATGCTTATAATATGCCTGTGGAATATGAAAAGTGCTGTTATCCTCTTTTTTTTTTTTCCTTATGAATGGGGAACTAAACAGCAATTTTTCCAAGACTTTTACTGCTGCAATAAAAGGAGCTCAGTTGAGATCCTCACACTGATAGTGCGATGTCTGACACGCATCTGTTCAGGTGGGTTTTACTCCTCCAAGATATGTAGGTGTGGGTGTGAGCTGGGTGCTGGGGACTTGGGTGGCACCCAGCATACCCCATACGGGGCCACGCTGCCTTTGCACACCTTTTCCAGGGCTAAAGTGTGTACATTAGGCACACAGTTCAGAGCTGTGCTTTGGAAGGAGTGGGTCAGTATACAAACAAGTTTATTTTTTAATTGCTTCAGCCCCAGAAGTGTCTGCTTTATTGTATGTTCAAACTCGGTGTTAGCTTTTTCTTGCTAATTTTTAACTGATACTTTGCATCCTCACCTGTAGATGACCTATTTAGTCCGAGCTTGTGGAACGGAGTGGTTTCAGGGGATGTCAAGACTGTGCAAAAGGGACAAATTTCAGATTATCCAGCAGCAAATTTCTTTCTTAAGGGGTTTGACATGACAGAGCGTCAAGACTAAAGAAAGACGCTAGGTTTCAAGTCCTCCTCGTAGAACTAAGAGTAATAGTTTATAAGATATAATACTCGGAGCTAATTTTGGTCTGCAACAACATACCGGAACCTGAGTTTTGCACCCCTGGGCTGGGCTGAGACTTTTGAATGTGAAAATAATCTTGAGCCTAAACCACAGCAATAGAAGCATATTTTTATATCTTTTGTGTGCTTTAAAAATGCTATTTTTTCAAGGGACATTGTCTCTACACTGAGAAGTTGTATTTAAAGATATCAGGGCCCCCAGCTCTCTCTATCACCACCCTGAATACTTCCCAGGAGTACCCTGCCTGCACACTTTATTCTCAGTGGCAGATCACTGGGTGCACAAATACCATGGCAATGAAAATTCAGCCAGCCTAAGAATTGCAAACTAAAAATGCAGTTCCCTGCTAATGAACCGCATAGATATTTGCTTGCAGGATGAAGTACCTGCTGTTAAATCACTGCAAGTGGCTGTGCAGGATGGGGTTGTGCTATTTTGCAGCTCCAGCTTTCCAGCTCAGCGGTGGCTGCATTTTACGCGGAGGGAAAGCACCTCCTCATTGGTGGTGGGTTTTTTGTTATTTTTTTAGCTCTTTCTGGGCAAAACGTGCCTCCTAATTTTGATACGTTGATTGTTGACTCATCTTTCTCCCAAGCATAGAAATTATCATCACAAACTAGAGAACCAGCTCGGTGGTCTATTCGCTGGGCTACATCAGCGTGGGTTTGCTGTGGGGATCTAGAGAGCTATAACTCGTCCCGTAGCGTCGCGTGCACAAGTTTGCATGGTGTGGGGTGTGCGCCGTGGTGACGTGGCTCCATTCCCTGACTCAGGCTGGTTGGCAGATATATTCCCCAGAATCATAATGTGCATTAGCCAGCGCCGAGCTGTTCTGGTACTGCTCTCTTCCATGTTAATTGGCTAACAATTTGGATAATTTGGAGCATCTGCTCCATTCAAATGACATGATGTTTCATTTCCTCTAAAGAGCCCAGTGTGTGTTCTTTCCAAAAAGGGGTAAATATAATGTTTATACAACAGCTAAACATACTAAATTGGCTAAAATGATGCTTCCCCCTTATCAGCTTTCCAATTAATTCTGCTTTTATAGGTAAATGGTGTCATTAAGTTATTTGTGGTTTCAGGGAACCCAGCGAGAGCTTCATTCCCTTTTATATCAAGGCAGTGTAAACTGCTCTGGGTGTGTAAAAGGGATCGTAAATGGGTATTAAACCCCTTTCCAACCCTCTGATGTTGCAGAATCCCACGAAGCACGCTGGGTCTGACTTCCAGTGCTTCATTTAGGAACAGGCAGAACATAACCTGCTGTGGCTGAGCCCATGGCAGTAGGTCTGAGCTGCAGGAGCCCAGCAGCATTTGCCAGGCACTTTTGCACTCTTTGAGCCATCGAATGCCTCTCTGCTCCCCAATCTCAAAGGTTGCTGCGGCGTCCCTCTCTTCCCGCAGCCTTCCTCCCCGCACTGCGCCCGGCCCCGCTCATCTGTGGGCAGCGCGTTGCCGTTTTCCTGTCCTCTCTTCCCGCCCAGCTTCCCAGTTCCCACAGGAACCAGCCGTGCCCGCCGGCTGAAACGGAAACGGGCCTGAGATAGTCACGGCAGGGGGGACAATGTCCATTTGACATCACGTCAGCTTCATCTTTTCGGGTCGAGCTGGGACCTTGCTTTTCCCTCGCTGGGTTGGAGTGACTTCCCATGCCATGCAGTGGGGCAGCTGCTCCCTACGCCCCTGCAAACTCCGGGGCTCAGGCTGGGAAACATGATGGCAACGTTAGAGGATTGTATTTTGCATCCACATCATCAGCGGTTGCGGCTGGGTCTGGAAATCCTCGGGGCTGGCTCTGGAGGTGTGGCATGCTGCATTGATTCCTGTTTTTCCTCTGAGAGATGCCGTGGGTCCTGTGTGCCCCAAATTTGGGGCCTTGCTTCAGTTACGCGCTAAATAGCGGTGGGGAGGAATTTCCTTACTTGGCCCGATGGGATGCTGTGTGGAGGCTGAAGCGGGGCTGCAGTGTGAGCCAGGAGGCAGGGGGTCCCAAGCCCCTGACCCTGGCTCATGGAGGAAGGGCTGTACCCATCCACCTCTGCCTGCATCCCCTCCATGGGTTAAAATCCCTCCAGCTCCACTCCTCTCTTCATGATGGAGGCCACATATTTGCAAAGAGCATCCTTCTTCTTTGACAACTCCCTCCTCCTTGAGCCACAGGGGTGCAGGTGCCCCACGGCCAGCCCCACAGAGCGGTTGCTGCCATGCGTGCACATTTTGGGCACAGCTTCTCCTTTGCTGCCCTCAAAATTAACACAACCTCTCTGTTTTCCTCTCTTCCCCGCAGTTTTATCTGCAGGCCAGATTCACGTGGAAGGGAGCCCGCCTGCTCCGTCCCCTCCTCCAGTTCACCCTCATCATGATGGCGTTTTACACCGGCCTGTCCCGTGTGTCGGACCACAAGCATCACCCCACCGACGTGCTGGCGGGCTTTGCACAGGGAGCCCTGGTGGCTTACTGCGTGGTGAGTACGGCAAACCGCGCAAGGAACAGCGGCAGGGATGCCGGTGGGGGTCCCGGGGGAATAGCGGGCACCTCCCCAGCCCATGCTGCTGCGAGCTCATGTAACCTCCCGTTACAGCCGGGGACGTGGCAGGAGGCAGCATGGTCCGGGGGCTTGCTCCGGTGTCATCCCCGTGCGACAGTGCGTGTAGACCTCATTTGCGGGTGGAGCACGACTCAAGAGCGGAGCACCCTACCAGCCTGATGGTGGGTGCTCTGACGGGCACCCGGCAAAGGAGGGGGCACCTGCCAGCGCTCTCCCCTCCCCATGAGCAAACACCGCTGCTGTGCTGGAGGGGTGATGCAATTCCTCTTGTGTCCCCCCCAGACAAACTGCATATTCAGCAAAAAATGAAACATTTAGGGTTTTTCCCCATCAGCCTTGAGCTCCTGGAGGCTCCTGGGCAAAGGGCCCCTTCACCCAGGCAGCTCGGGGCACTGAAAAGGCATTCAAAGAGAGAGTATTTCCCTCTTGGCCAGCAGCATTCGCTTCTCCAGCTGCTCTCAGTAATGAGCACCGGCTCGTTGGCAAGGCTTTCCGCCAGGACCCAAGCAGGGAGTCTGGGGTGATTGGGATTATGGCTCTTCCCTGCACAATCCAGCCAAAAGCCGTCCCCTGGGAGCGGGAGCTGGTGTCTGCCCAGCGAGGGGAGGCAGGGTGCCTCGTTCGGTGGTGGGTTTTTAATGTAGCGAAAGGGCTCGTGAGAAAATGGCGAACAAAAGCTGTGCCTGCTTGTCTTCGGCTGCCGGGCTTGTTCTCATGCAATTTGCTTTCCAAAGAGTGACCTGATTGCGCAGCCCTGTAACTCGAAGTGACACATGTAGATGTTTAAAGTGGGCAGGGTGGGGGGGCACCGTGTCGGGTGGCTGCCTCGCATAGAAACAAAGGGGCTGGGGGTTATGGTTGTTCCCGTGTCTGTCCGAAATCCTGAAAGCAAGACTTTAACAGCTTACCACTTTCTTGGGGTTTTTTTTGTTTGTTTTTTTTTTAACTGATCTAAAAGTAAAGCAGCCCTGAAGGCAAGGAATTAAGTTCACTAACGTTATATTTTGCAAGGAGAGAAAATAGGTTATTTATGTACTTTCCACTCATTGATAGTATTCTGAAGCCAAGACAAAAATGTCATTGTCGGGAAGTTTTTACGAAGCATTATTAGCTCTCTGAGCAGTAGCTGTTGGGTTTTGCCGTTGCCTGATGCCAATGTCCCATGCGGGGCTGGCAAATTCAGAGGGGGAAACTAGAGAAGTGTGTGCGTGCACAGACACGTGCTGCTGCTGTAACGCCCGCTCGCAGCAACAGCGTTACAGGTCCTCTGTCCTTCATTCCAATATTGTCAGGGTGTTTCTCCAAATCCTGGTAATCTTTTCCTATCCTAGCAGTCAGCTGTAGCACCGCGATGGCAGTGCTGGCAGCCCTGGGGACAAAAGGCCCTGGGCCACACGGGGAGCAATGAAGCAGCTTGTCTCGGTCCAGGTACCTGAATTTGTATCGCGTGGGTTTGTTGAGACACCAAGTGCACATCGCCAGGCGTGGGGTATTTATCTCTCCGTGTGCCTTTCTGCTTGAGAGGTGAGATAACAGCAATATATAGGGGATCCCATCCCTGGATCCCAGCAGCGGTTTCAGAAAGACAATAGCTCTCCGGATGCTCGGGACGGGTGTCCGGATGCTTCCTGGCTGGGACGAGCGGCAGGGCTGGCTGTCCCCTCCCGGCCCTCCGGCAGCTGGAAGCTGTGCTGGGAAGGGGAGGCTGCGGTGGCGCTGAGCTGGTTTTCCTGTGTCGAGGTAAACCGACATAGGAAGCAGCTGCCTGGAGTTTCACAGGCGGGCTCGGGTCTGCCTGCGAGCCCAGGGCAACCTGCGCTGCTCTTCCCAGCCGGCTCACGGAGGGGGCAGTTGTCTCCGCACTCTTTGCAGGCATGGCTTGGTGGCTGGGGACGTCTCAGGCAGCAGCTTAGGATTCGGGGCAGGGTTTAAATCCAACCCTTGTCCCATTTCGTCAGCTTGCAAAGAACCGTCACTATGTTCTTGTTCTCCCGAACCTGGCTTTGCTGGCGTGAGCCATGGCCTAGGAGGGCCTGGCAGACTTTCCTCCCTTTTGGGAGATGGCAGCAAGGGACAAGAGGAAGAGTCACCCCAAGACTCCCTGGAGTTTGCATTGAATGTATAGTTTAGCAGTTTTTTGCTAAAATTACTGGTATATCAGAGCAATTACTGGTATGTCCTGGGGGTACTTGCTCAGCTCTGGGATCCAGCTCTCGTGCGCGGGATGCTCTGAAGCAGAGGGAGGAACCTGGAGACTCATCACTTCCAGCCCATCCTGTGTGCTCCTGGACACCCCTTCCCTCAGCAAAGCCTTCAAGAGTCCACTCTGATGATAGTCAAAGGCCGTTAAAATACCATAGTTATCAGGCTGTAATTTTCGGTAGAAACCAATTGTGAGTTTCATCTCCGAGGGCTGCCAGAGCTTAAATCCAGGTTGTGCTGCAGCAGCCACGTTTGTCCTTCAGTGCCTGAAATAACAAGCAGAAGACGTTAGTGTCAAGCGCTTCCAGCTGATGAAACATTCGGACTCGGAGCCAGGGTGAAGTATGATGAGGATTTCTTAAATGGAAATAGTTTTTATGCGCGTTGCAGGCAGCCTGCTGTGTGTCGTGTAGTTTATGTCTCATCTGATGGAGAGAGAAAAAGGGAGACGTCGGAAGGACGTGCTCCTGGTGTTGCTCTGGTTAGCTTAGATGAGTTGTTTTAACCTCTCTGTATATGATTAAAGATTTCTTCAATATAATGAAAAGGAATAGGAATTGTTAAGTGGCAACATAAGATATTGGCTTACTTTGTATAATACGCGCTTAGTCTTCTGCCGTCAAGTTTTCTTTATGGGCGGAGAGCACCTTCTACAGGAAATGGAGCTAATCCAAGTGAAAAACTTTGCACGTTTATTAGTCCTTTTTTGTGTTAAACAGTTCAAGCATTAGGAGGATTTAACACACTGTTTTAACCCCCAAAGATCACGTTTCACGATTCCTATAAGTGTTTATATAACCTCCAGCCATGTTAAAGTGAAATACAGTTTAAAGAGAAAGGAAACCTCTTACCCAGTCTCTGAATTAAACCCTGAAAACCAGCGAGCAGCACAGTAAAAGCTAAAATACCCAGGATGACACTCCACCATAACTCATTCCTGTCCAAAATAAGGACTAGACTCGGTGTAACCCTCATATGCTTCTTGCACTCGGCAATCTCCTCCCATAAATTGATTTGTCGTGGCTATCTTGGTGCAGAAATTGGACATATTTTTGATTGAATCCAGCTCTCCAAGGTGGGCAAGCGAGCGAGATGGCATCAGAAATGCGCCAAGCCAGCCGAACGGGGGTTTTATAGTTATTAATGACCCAAAAGAAAACCATTGCCAGAGCAGTTCAACATGCTTTTACACTGCGATGCTGCAGCAAGCGGCCAGACTCCAGCTTGCCATCCTCGGCGGGATCAGCTGGATCCTGTTATTTAACCAAAGGTACAAACGCTGCCACTTGGATGCCCTGTAAACAACTTTATCGGCTCTGTTATACAACAAGGCAGCCAGACACCAGCACATACACTGAAAAAAGAGCTGTTTTATGTGTCAGCTCCTTCCCTGCTTTTCCACGAAGCAATAAAAGCTGAGCAACAACAGCTCAGGTTCCTCCATCCCCAGTTATAATTGTAGGAGTAAATTGCCACTTACAGCAGGTTCACTGCCTGTTCAGCTCAGCACCTTATCTGGCCACGCTGATAGGGACTCGCAGAAGTTGTTTCCAAGGACGACTAGACCTGCTGCGCAGGGCTCTGGGTAGCTAGAAAATGTGGAAATGCAGATGGAGAAAACCTTTTCTCCCTCCTTGTGTTACCCAGCCTGGACGAACTAATCTAATATTATTCCTTTGAGCACTTTGGACTTATTTTTTTCCCCTGATTTACGCTATTGCTTAAATGTTGCGTACAAGTACTGTGGGAGAAAACTCAAATGTGCTGCTAATTCCTACAACCGCGTGCTGCTCCTCTCGGGGCTTCGGCTCAGCAAACCCTCAGCTCGGTCCGAATTATCGGTGCTTAAGGATGTCTGAGATGAGCCGGCAAATGTGGGCCGGCAGAGGCGGTCGGCAGCAGGACCGAAGTTTGGGGCTTTGGTGCCAGCTAACGAAACGATGCGTCCTCGCCACTTTTTTCTCCATCCAGAGGATCCGTGCTGTCTGACTCTTTTCCCTTCTGGCGCGGGGCTGAGGTTTGGCAAGGGAGAAAGTGCCCTGGTCCTGGAGGACTGATAAGCTTTGTGCAGTGGCTGCCAAGGGAGGATGTGGAAGTTTCCTCCCAGCACTTTGTTTCTTATTGTGTTACTACCTCCCGAAATTGCCAAGCGCTGGCTTTTTCACATCCGGGAGAGGGGTTACATCACGGGATATTTAGGAAGAAGTAGTCAGGAATAGCTCCTCCTCTCCTTAGGCTTTGGCGTCAGGACCAGACCCCGGCTCTGTACCGGTCAGCGCCTTGGTAGGGCATGAGGAGAGCATCACTCACCGTTGACTCACTGCCGATAACTTTTAACACAGCTTTGATTTGAAAGCTTTTAATTGCCTACCTGATGTCTGGCTGAATGAATTGTTTCACACCGACTCCATCCCTAAAACCACTCACCATGAGTCAGGCCAGCCCTTTGGAGACCTTTGTTATTTTATTGGAGTGTGGGCCATGTATCTGTTTCCTGGCTTTTCAACCCGTTCAGCAGAGGTTTGGGTATTGCACTCAGTGATTACACAGTGAGAAATGAAATTGTTCTGTAACGTTTTTACGCTGTGTTTTGTGAGGTCTGAGCCTTTTTCCGTATTGTACAGAAAGGTGGTAGCAGATGCTTGGGATTTCACAGCTATCAGTGTTACAGGCAGGCATTCAATAGCACAGAGAGTGCTATTTTTGCAGCTTAAAGATATGTATATAATCTGTAAACCAAATTTTTGAACAAAGCATCACCCAGTGTGGCTAAGTTTGCCTTTTCCACTTACTCCTACAGGTGTTTTATGTCTCAGATCTCTTCAAGCCCAAGACAAAGACTTGCCTGCCTCCACCACCCATCAGGAAGGAGATCCTTTCACCTGTGGACATCATTGAGCGGAATAACCATCACAACATGGTGTAGACCTTCAAGAAATTGGATGGGTGTTGTATTTTATTTTAAATTTTTTTTTTTTTTGCAAAAAAAAAGACTGCTGACAGCAACTACCTGCTGCTCTCAAATCTCATCAGACAGTAGAATGTAGGGAGAGACTTTCTTGCCCGACCAGTAAAGTCTTACTCTGTGGTCTTTTCAACTTGCGACATTTGGATGAAAGGGGTGGTGGTCAACTAAGTCAAAAGCGACAATGAGAAAGAAAAAACACAAAATACAAAAGCCGAACAAACAAAGAGAGGTGCCGGAGTTCTGGATGTGCAATTGGTTTGAGTGTTCATGTTGTAGTGAACGCCAAATTGTTCATACCCTAATGAACACTAAGGGATTTTTGGAAAGCTGGCCATCTTATTTTTTTTACTATGAAGATTTTCAATGCCTGCGAGAAAAAAAAAAACAACTCACAACTAAATTGTATAGCACTATATACGAGAAACAGCACTGAGTCAAGATCTGGGATTGGTTTGTAAGAGTTGCTTTTTTTCTCTTTTTGATACTAGTTTATTTTTGCCTCCTCTATTCCATACTGTGACTTAGTTTAGAAGAAGCTTGCCCGGTCAAAGATCTCTGAAGGGTCTCTGTTCACACTACACGCCTTTAACAAGCAGTCCTGAGACGCGCAGTGAGGCTGAATAACTCCATCCTCTGCGCAGAGAAGCCACATTTCTTCCTCTCCGCTTGCTCCCTGGCGAGGGTTCCTCCTGCCTAAGCCCCCAGGCGTGCGTAGCACCCACAAATGGCCCTTCATGAAAAGAGCATCCTCCGCTTCCCGGCCATCCCCTGCTCCTCCCCCCCCCCAAAAAATCACAGCAGATTTTCTGTGTGCCCACGGGAGCTAGCAGTTTGCAAGTGGGTAGCGACGGCTCTGCTGAAGATGCGTTCGCACTACGACCTCGGGGCTGAGTCCTGGGGAAACTTTTATTCTGCAGTTTCGGGACGGGCTGCTGGGCGGCACGTCCCAGCCTGGGTGTCAGTCGGTTTGTACATCCCCCCCCACCCCCCCCCCCCTCCTCCTTCTCCCTTGGGCACCCCAGTGTGCGCCACGGCAGGTACCAGGTCCTGTGCTCTGCTCGGTGACACCGGTGGTAAATCAGTCGTGCCTATATCGAGTGTGAGTATTTTTTTTATTTTTTTTTTGCCCAGAAACCACAGGTTCTTGGTTTGCAGCCCTTTCACAGAGCATGTTTGCAAAGGGATCCCGCAAAGCATGCAGAACGGCCATTTGCACATCCTTCTTACAGAATCCGTCCTATCATTTCAACTATAGCAAGCTATGATTTTTTTTATATATAAATATTATATAAATAATGTATAAAACCTTAAAAATTAACTATGTAAAATATTATTTCTGAAACAATTTTAGATATATCCACTATGACTATAAACTGTGTCCTGACCTGTGTTATTTACATTTTGCTGCTTAAAAAAGCATTGAATTAATTTTTTTATAGTCGACTAAAATATTGTAGTTCTGTGGTAGTAATATTTTAATGAAAATAACTACAATTAGAGACATTTGTATAAAAAAAAATCATATTAAATTGTCTGTATTTTTGTAATGTTCCATTTTGTAAAGAGAAGAATATTCAAAGACTTTTGTAGAATACAAAATTGAAGTTTGTATCTGCGAAATTATTGCTGTATAAATGTGCTTTTTAAATAAAAGCTCATAACACAACTAAACATGCCGGTGCGAGTTGCTTTCTGCCTTTGGGTTGACCTTCCCCTGCCAGAGAAATGGGGCCCTTGCCCAGCGGGACGATGGGGGGTGACCCTTTGGGATTTGATGATATACAAGGGCATCTGGATAAAAAGGGAACCGATGCCACTTTTGATGGGCGTGCGAGAAGGTCCCAGCAGCTCCTGGCTGGGGAGGGTGTGATGGGGACACTCGTGGGTTTGTGTTGAACTGCTCTTGGCTATGCCGTCTTTGAGCAAATCCCTTTTTATTGAGGGCATCCCTTTTCCTTTAGCAATATTATAAGTTTTAAAGAAATATTATCGAAATAAAATAGTCTGAAGAGCCACAGCCCGGCTGCCGGGTAGAGCCCCCTACTACGCTCTGCACCAACACCTTTTCCATGAAAAACAGACGCTCTGCAGCTGAAAAAAACCTTGCAGCTCGCTGGGTTGCAAAGCTGTGGGTGGAAGGGGAAAAGAAGAAAAACAAAGGCCCACAACAACATGTGCTCAAATATGCACATGTGCACAGCATACAGTTACAAGGCAGCCTTGATTTTTTTTATTTTTATTATTTTTTTTTCTCCTCCTACAGAAGAAAATGAACTTCTCGGCGGTGACACACGGTCAGAGCTGCGTTTCAGCCACTCCTTGGGTGAACCGCATCGGCAAGATAACGCGGCACAGAAATAATTTGCAAGAATGCATGACAGGAAGCGAATACCACATCAAACTGCAAATAAATAGCAGGTGGAAATTAAGCAAGCAGAACTCAGCTAGCACTTGCTATTATTATCCTAATTAGTAGTAATATTTTATTACGCGTGGAAAAACTTTGTAAACCTGCACCTGTCCTAAATGCAAAGGGAGTTTTCATGGTGCTGCGTGTGATTTGAAAGCGTTTGGGGGTTAAGTGTGTTGCAGAGGCGAGACTTCAGCTTCAGGGCAATGGCTGTGAGGACAGACTCTTAATCCCTAGTTTATCTCCAAAATATGCTGCCTGGGTCTAAGTAACCCGGGTAGGAGGAGGAAACCCTGCCACGTCTGCCTGCGCCTACCTGTGCCTGGCAGGAGCTTGGCCCCGTGGACCCCTTCACGTGCGGGGCTGGCTCGGATGCAGCAAGCGCTGGGCTGGGAAAAGTGTTTGCTTTGCACCTTAACCCCCAGCTACTTGGAAGAAAACAGGAATACAGATGTCTGGGTGAAAGAGGAGGACTTGGAGAAGTGTCAGAGGGGAAACAGCACAGGAGGCGATAAGAGCCGGGGCAGAGCCGGTGGCTGCAGGGCTGGCGAGCCGTGGGACCTCACTCAGGATGTGTGGGTCAGGTTGGGGAGAGGGAGAAAAGGCCATGGATACATTTGTGGAAGGCAACAGGCTCGAACGTTATAGCGGTCCTATTTCTGGCTGAGCGATGGTCGTTTCCTTCTCCGCTTCCCGTCCACCTCCCCGGTGCTGTCTGATCCCATCCGCGCCCTCGGGCTGGGAGGGTAAGGGCAGCTTTGCCCGGCAGCCTGTGCCCGGGGCGGGGGGTGCAGCTTTGCTGGGGTTCACCCCTGCTGACTGCTTGGGAAACAAGTAAAGGGGAGTGATAATTGCTGGAGGCGTGGATGGGAGAAGACGATATGTGGTGGCATGGTCCACAGAGACCTTTCTGGGTTAGCTGAGCGTAGAGTAAATGTTTAGGTGCTACAGGAGATATGGGCACTGATATTAAATGAGCATTTCAATGAAACCCCGTCGAGAAGTGAAAGCCAAAGGAGTGGAGGTGTAGGTACCGCAAGCCGTGAGCACAGCGACGGGGCGTATCTATTGCCATCGCTTCCTGCGGGGCAGGAAGGAAGTGAAAGAGAAATGGGTGAAATGGAAAAAAAACAAACCCAAACCCGTACGAGCACTAGGATCCCAAGGCGACTGCTTCTGCGGGTGGTGCCCGAGCAGCGTCTGCATGTGCAGCTGGAGCTTGCACCTTCCACCGCTGTGATGTTTGGTCCTTCCCGCAAACGCACATCAGCAGGGATGCTGAACAGCCAGGAGACTTTGGGGCTGGCGGTTTGCATGCTGTTCTGCACGCTGCAGCTCTCTGCAGCTATCCCGGCAAGGAAGACAGACGAACAGACTCAGATGCGTTCATGCAAACAAGGTGTGTTGCTGGAGCCCGAGGCTGGATGCTGCTTGTGGCCTTTAGTGCTGCAAAATCTGGGCTCTGCTCATGCCGATGCTAATCGGAGGCTGCGGAGCACCCAGCGCAGCCGTCTGCCTTTGATGCTCAGGCCTGGCTGGCAGATCCTTTCTGCACAAGGGGCCGTTCTGGTCAAACCTGTCTTTTTTTGCACAGAGACCGGTTCAGCGTGTTTTCACAGGCAGGGATTCGTGCGTGCACCTGACTGCCATGGAAGCAGGTCTTTTGTTCCAGGGTAAGAAAGGTTTACGCAAGCCCCAGGTTTGGCTGTGTTTCCGTGTACCTAAACAGCTTCACTCAGCAAGAATGCTTGGCAGCCTTCAGAGGCTGAAGCTGTTGTACTTCTGCTCAATGATTTTCGGATATGAAGTTCTCAATCAAGGGAGGGGGAGGGAGGAGATTCGTCCTGCAAGCAGAGACCTGTTTTTCTCATACTCCAAGCCTGCCTTGTTTTGGGTGTCCGAAGTTTTCATTCAGCCGTTTGTAAAGATAAAACTAACATTCAGCCGTGGAGCCAGAGGACATCTTGGGCTGAGGTCCTGCAGCACCGGAGGGCTGATGTCAAGCCCACGTCCACGGTTGGGGTGCAGCGTGGCCGTCCCTGGAGCCAGCACCCTGCGTTGGCTGCATTTCTCCCCTCCATCTCCCCTTTCTCTTGACACACCCTCTGCCTTCATCCACCGTTCTCCTCCCAAAAGGCAAGTGATTCCTACCTTGTGTTTATCTTTACCTCTGGAGACCAGATCAGAGGCTCAGATTTTATGAATGAAGTGAATCACTTGCCTCCTGGCTTCTGTAAACATGGTCCATATACCTGCCCACAGACATGAGCTACTGTCCATCTCCTCCAGACTTTCCTACCCTTGTTCCCTGGGTGCCAGGTGATGGTCCTGGTACAACCCCGATGGCCAACTGCTTGTCTTACCAAGCTACATCAAGGTTGAACAGAAGCTGTTGCCTTCACCAAAGGAAGCAGGAGGTAGAAAACAACCTCCTGTTGACTCAGCGGGGGGAAAAAAACCACATAAACAAACCCCAAAACCCAACCACTTTCAATTATCACCTTTGCACGCCACCCCCACTGGCACCAGCCGGCGCGGGAGTGCCTGCGTTAGCTTGTCTTGAGTTATAATTTCCTCGGGGCACAGACTACACCTATGTATGTGTTTGGGTAGTAGTGATCAGACTGGTTGCGATGAATCCCCGCCCTGTCCTATCTGTAGCTAGAAGGGAGCGAAGTCACCGGGAAAATCTCCCGGTTTCCTTAGAAAGTCTCGTTCTGCGAGTTCCTGCCCTACTCAAGAGCCGCCGACTGCCACCGCGGCGGTAGCTCGCAGGCAACGCTGCTTTTAATATATAGTGGTGCAGCCTTGCGTAGCATTTAATTTTTGTCTTTAACCCAGAAAATAACCGTCTTGGCTTTTTTTTTTTCTCTCTCATCAGGTGACTCTCAGCACTGTGTTTCGGGACGCATGAAGTGCGAGGCTGCCAGCTAATTCACTGCTGGTGGCAAAGGCATCAGCATCTGCGGTGTTTAAAGGCATGAACTCTACAGGGTTTGATCTCACTTTATGCTAAGGGTTCATAACCAGCAGGAACAATGGGCTATTATTTAAGAAAAACACCTTTTAGTGTTTCCACGTGTCAGCAGAAAGTTGAGAAAAAGAACCACCAAAACACCAAAAGATGTGTACACACACATCTACCGATGGGAGAAATGGGAATTGAGGGGAATTCAGCCTGCTCCTGAAGTCTTTGAAGTGATTGAAATTATACCAAAACTTGAAATAAAGCGACTTGTCTTTCCCACCTGAAAAATGAATAAAATGAAACAAAGCCATCACTTAGTTTGTACAGGAACTGGTGTGAAAAGCTTGGCTTTCCAGCCGCGCTTTGACATCTCCATTTCCAGGTGTGTGGTGTGAGTGCATGCTAGCTGAGGTCAGCCTGAGATATAAATTAAATAAAGGAGCGTTTAATTTGTGCTAGGCTGATCTTTCCCCTGGAGAAACATCATGAATGGAACAGGAAGAACTGTGCTGTTTTAATAAGGAACTCAGAAATAAAATAAAATCTAAAAAATAAAATAAAGAAATAAAATAAAATCTAAAAAAGAAACGAAACTCTCTTTTTATCCGAAGGGGGAAGGGAGCCAGATCTCCCGTGAGCACCATCATTTCAAAGGGACCTGCCTTCTGCACAAGTGCATAATTTGCTTATTTTCAAAGAAATTTTAGTGATGTTGAAGGCAAATGAATAACGTTGCTCCAGCCTCCCAGGGCTTGTCTGAACAGGAAAAGTTGTTAATGTTTAATATGAGGTAAAATTTTAATCCGTTTCATTAAACTGTGTAGATATTCTTAGTTCAGTTTTAAGCAGGATTAGTCCTGTTTACCTCAAGTCAAGTAAGCACAAGTATAACTTCAATTGATATAAGCCTTGCTTAAATTAAAGGAAGAATAGCTACCAAGGCTTAAGGGGGGAAAAAGCCCATTGAAGCTTTTCTTTAAAACAAAAAATGGGGTTTGCTTTGATTTTTTTTCTTTACAAAGTATTTCTTTCCATGGGAAAACAATAAAAACTAGAAAAAGTCTATGAAAGTTTTGCTTGTAAATGATGAGACGGTTGCAGCTGAAAAAACACTACTTAATTGAAGAGAGGTAATTCTTTTCAGCAGAGCCAGCCTAAACGTCCCCTTGAATGGACGCGGTGCGAGCCTGGGCCGGTTAGACGTGGCACTTCCAACTCATCCATTTCTAACAGTCACCAACACCGACTGTAAACAAATTAATCAATGCCGAGGCCAGCAGGATGCTCCATCCCTCGCTCAGAAATCATCCAGCAGCTCTTACGTTTAGCCTTGTAGCCTATGGCTAAGGTACCGCAAATCCTTTAGAAAGACATCCAGGCTTGACGTAAAGGTGCCAAATTGTATCGGATTTACCACATCCCTTGGCCAGCTGTCCCACCGGCTCATTGGCCTCACTGTTAAAAATATGTTGTTAATACTTCCCTTGTTTTTCATTACTAACAGCTTCTGTGTTCCCATGCCCCATATCCCTTTGCTTTTACTTATCAAAAAAAGCTTTCTCTTATTAAATCCTGCCATTTTCCCATAGCTGAATCCCCTGGTTGGCTTTTCATGAGGTTTCCTCATAAATAATGCTTCTAAGTTTAAAGCTTGCTCAGTTTTTGCTCAGGTTTTTGCTTCCCATACAAGAACATAGGGCTGCAAGTTAACACAAAATCAGCGGGGAAGGGACTAGCTGGGGACCAATTTTTCTTTGTATGAGCAATTAGATAGGAGCACCTTCTGCTTGTAGGTCAGATTTAATCTATGCTCTCCAAGAGGACAGATTCCTTATCAGGTCTTAACCCCTCCACCTTCCAGGCCCTGGGAGAATAGTGGCTTGATAGCATTTGCCCTCCTTCATGCCTTCTTCAGTCAGGCATCTTATCTGCTAGACCTCAGGGTACTTCTGAAAAACAGATAACCCTCTCTCATGGGGTTGTCCGTAGCTGCAGAAGAGGCCTCTTTTCAAAATGAACGTTAATGACTTCCGTGCCAATGTGTAAGATGCGTTTCTTCAAGCAACATAATGGGTGGGCAGCATTTCCAAGCTTGGAGGGGTGGGGGATAAGTCACTTTATACTTGGTATAAATCAGGTATGATGCCGTTAGGCAAGTGACCTGGGCCACCGTAAGCTAGGGTACGTACGGCAAAAGTCTTAGAGGTTTGGAGATGAGTCCTTGGGGTGATGTGAAGCTGGAGGCTTAAGAAGTCTTGGAAAGATGATTTTGTCATGGATTGACATGTACCTTAAAATTCACACAGCACAACTATCTATAATCATTTCAGCTCCTTTCCAAAGGAGCTACCAAGGAACTAGAAGTTACCTGTATGCTAAATTCTTGCACTGCAGCCGACATACCAGTAGAGCCAGAGCAAAGCCGAATGCAGATTTGACCTTGCTGAAAGCAAACAGCAGCACACTGGGTTGATAACGGTAACTGCGCAGACACCAGTGAACGTGAGCTGAACAAAAGGCCGCAGAAGACTTTCCACCCACTGTATGCTAATAGGCCGGAGGGGTAAGGGGAAGGATGCTAGGCAGAGGGTTACATCTTCAGTCTTATTTATTAAAGACAAAATATTCAAATAACCGTGTGCCTGCTCCTTGTCTGAACTGGCACTGAAAATAGGAAGGCAATTGCCTTTCTAAGCTCTTGCAGGAAGATTTGAATAAAGAAGGCAAGCTTACTGGAGGCATTAAGCCATGCATGTCTTACCTTGCAATGAAGGGAGCAGTTCCCTGCGGAAGTGGGCCAGGCTAGGCACCGAGCAGGTGGATTAACTGTTCCAAAGAAAGAGCATGGAAAGTAGCTTTCTTGCAGAGCAGGTCTCCATACAAATAAAGTATGAGGCAGCATGGATTAGTGCTTAAGCTAATGAACCACCCATCAGACCTCTCCGGGAGAAAATATTAGCACATAGCGGTACAGCCTTCGACAGGCTGGCACCTCTGCAAGGAGCCAGAGGGTTCGGTAGAGAACAGGCTGCCTGTAGCCAACCTCCCAAAATACACATTGTGCTTTAATGGAAACCTAACACAAACATTTCCAGCACAGGACCTGTAATGAGCTTCCAGTTTGCCTCAGGACATTTTCTCCCAATTTAGTTATATTTATGAGCAGTTATTTTTGCTTAAGTACAGCAGGAGAAAAAAATTGCATGGATTGAGATCCACTTGGCCCTGCACCCACCGCTGCAATGGGGAAGAGGAGACCTTTTGGGGTGGTTCACATCCATACATCAGCTGCTGCGTTTTATTTTTTGTTATGGGGGAAAATACATACATTTTTGCAGATGAAAGCCAGGCAATCAAGGGGTTTATTAAACAGAAAATGAGCTTAAGAACACGGAGAGGCAAAACTAGTTGTATGGTGCCAAGGTGGACAGGAATGGGGTGAGGTTGGGGCATGGAGATGGATTTGCCTGTAAAGCAGTCACCCTTCTCCGCCCATGGAAAACCTTTCATGGTTGGGTTTAGGTACTCCAGGAAACTGGGGCGGGTGTCAGGAGTCAGAAGGGAAGTGTGTCCTCAAGGGACACCTGTGTGGTTTTTCCCCCTATCTACACTATCAGCCAAGGTAGGTAACCTTATGCAGAGGAAGCTGATCTGCTGGTATTTCTAGTTACCAAAAATGTTTGGGGTTTCTCCTGGCCATTCCTTGCTTTATTAAGGCAGCTTTGAGTTCGGGGTTTCCCTTGAGAAATTCCGATATTTTACTTTGTATTTTCCTTCTGAATTGAGACAGAAAATCAAAATATTAACTTTTTTTTCAGGGAATGGGAAATTCCAACCAATCCCCATTAGGAAATGTTAAACATTTTTGTGCAAATCTATTTGCCCAGCTACAGTGCCGCCCCACATAGTTGCAGGCACTAAGCACAAACAAGTGTCCTTGACTCCAACATCACTTACAATCTCAAAGCATTCAAGGAGTATATTTTTCTTTTCTTTAGTACTTCAAGACACGGTACAAGCAGCAAAAGAAGATTCATTATTTTTAAGTAAGCGTAGTGGCAAGGCTTGCTCTTGGCCAGCCCACCGGCTGGGGTAGAAGGAGAAGCGTGGTGAGCTAAGCTCGTGTTCACCGAGGCAGCATCTGTGCAAGTGCATTTGCTTACCAACCTGTGAGATATTGCCTGGAGCCTCACTCCTGAGCTCAGGAAAACTCGGTCCTCCTGGCATAGCTGCTGGGTTCCTTAGCAGAGGTTACCTGTCTCCTTCCCCCCCTGAGCTGTGCAGGCACCCTGAGCTAATTGCTCCTAAGGGCTTAGCAGATGCTAGAAATGACGTAGCCATCCCTGTCCTAAAACCTCCGGGGAAGGTGGTATTTGTTGTAACGACCCATTTCCTCTCCCTAGAGCAATGCAAGGAGGTAAAGTGGGAGTTAATATGCCAACGATAATGAAGTGATGGGGATTAAAATGACTCCAGCGATACAAGTCCCCCAGCTCTGGTGTCCCCTGCAGTTTGCTCCGCGGCACCTGCCAAGCACCTAAAGGTCTCTGCGAATCTCAGTGTTGCTCTGCGAGGTTATTTAGGTGCTCTGCTCCTGCATATTTTAACAGGAGCTGCTGCTAACTGGGAGCAAGGGGTCTAAATAACCTTTTATGTAAGGGCCCCAAGTCCTGCGTGTGAGCCCTGCACGCTGCACCCACGCTCTGCTACCAACACATCGTGCCTGCCATAAATAGCATAAGTCATATAATGCTTAATCTGCATAAGCCCGTCATAATTAGATAAAAGTGAAATATCCTTTGCCTTCTGTAAATAACTCAGGCCAGAGTCAAAATAAGTGCCAGCAGAGAGAGCGTGTTCTTACAGCAACGGGATTTCCAGGAATGCTGCTTTCCTTACCGAAAAATCTCTGTTGTCCGAACGCGCTCGGCATTTGAGCAAACAGGGGCTAAGCCAAAGTGAGAACTAACTGCCGGGGCTCGGCACCACATGTTTCACATTAAGGAGCTGTTTGAGGGGCCTATGTGGCTTAGTGGATAAATCGTCAGGTTTGTCCCCTTGCAGCTCACAAGTCCAGAATAGCCTGTGGTCCTAAAGGAGAAAAAACTCAGCCTAAGCTCAATAGTTTCCATCGCAGAGGTTGTGCTCTGGTGTGAAACAGCCGGTGCACAGGCCAGGTCTGCGGGTTGGACCCGTGGGAGACCCCAGCCCCACCTTACATGGGACCTTGGGAGCAGTTGCAGGATGTGACAGTCCCGGTCCTGCCATGCGCAGCCCGTCCATGGGTCTCCTCCTCTATCCACAACCCCGGGAGCAAGCTATTGCTGAAACATGGGAAAAGCGATGAAAACAGTGATGAAACACAAGCCCAAGGATCTAGCACACAAATAGCAAAGGAAGGAGAGATAAATACCACGATAGTCTTTAAATATCCATGGAGGAAACCAGCCAGGAGCCAGTTTGGCTACAGGGGGACGGGCTGGAAGCTAATGACAGATGATCCCGATATTACCGAGTGGCTAAGTGGATTTCTAACCACCGTTTTCACAAAAAGAAGCCAAATGTCACATCTTAGAGATCGGGTTCATTTTCTCGGGAGGAAAAGGACTGCTAAAAGCCTTTAATAGCTCCTATTCAGGCAATCGTGATTATAAGGAGCTGGGAGGAAGCCGGGCTGATGTATGAGATGCCAAAGACTTGAACGCGGTAAACAAGGGTAGGGGAATATTTATTTTGACAGCACACTCAATACACAGGAAACATCAGGCAATAAGAGGGACGACTCCGCACAGGAGTTCCCAGTCCTATATTTAAGAGCAAATCAAACTAAGGGAGGACCCTGCAAATTATAGACATCTACAAACAACCCCAGACCTTTTGTCTCAGCTGTGGGAAGATCCTGAGGACACTGATAACAGAGACTGCATTGCACAACGCTGGGAAACAGGGTGCCTGGTGGTGTGTCCACTTTGCCCAGGATCTTGGCTCTAACTCTGGCTACAGACTGCAGGGGAAGGTGGAGAGAGCCCAGGAGAGGATAATTATGGAATAACCTGTTGATGGAGGAAGTGGCTTCCCAACCTCCCTTTACTTAGAGCTTGAGTTCTGCTCAAAAGCAGGAAGATTTATAACCTTCCCCATGGTTGTGTTGTTTTCTCCTTCTGGCCAGATTAGTTTAATAAATGAGAGGTAGGAAAAAACTGCTGAAAAGCAAAGCCCCTACAGCGATGCTGTGTTACATCATTAAATAAGGGGACTTTTTACTTAGGAGGAGTGTTTGACCCATAATTACACCTAAACTCCCATTTGGAAAATGGCTTTCAGTCTATAGGGGCTTCTCCTGTAATTTTAACAGGATGCAGCATTCGAATCCTCACCCTCTATTTTTGAGGGCAGTGTAAAGTGATTATATAATATTAAATAGCAGCTGTTTTTCAAGTTGGAAGGGGCTCTTCATTGCTGCGTGATTCTGCTATACACAAAGGCTCTTTCTGAAATGAAATACTCTCTGTAAATGTCAAATAGTATTTGGTTCTCATTCCTGAGGTCTGCACACAATTCATTGTAGCAAAACATAGGCTGAAAACTAACCTGACTTGTATGACAGAATGAGTATCGACTGGGAATTTCCAAATCCCAGCATCACTGGGGCATCTGGAGCTCAGAAGATTATCAAAGGCAAAGATATTGCAGTGTCCTGAAACACAGGTTAACCACGCTTGCAATATTTACTGTCCCCCAAGACTGGATTGGGTATACTGAGAATGCAATGGCATGTTTAAACATGTTGCCTCATCACCTTTTCGATCTAAACCAATTATGAATCTATAAACCAGCTCCGAGGTCACCAGGCAGCTTCTTTGGTGATAATAATAATTACATTCCTTGCATTTACACTGCATTTTTCACTGGTAGATCACAGGAGACTTCATCAAAGCAGGCAGCAATCATCACTTCCCATTATTACCAGCAGAGAAAATGAGGTGCAGGGAAGGTAAACACCTTGTTTGTCCCAAACTAGGGGTCAGGTGAGGGGGGTGGCAGGAATTAGGAGCCCCATGGGACCTTATTCAAAGGAGAAGCCATAGCTACTGACCCACTCTCCCAAATGGATTAGCATGAGATTGCCTAAAACCTAATGGTGAGGAGATAGCTGGGAAGTTTTGGATGAACAACTTCTGCTTTGTTCTTTATTTTTTCTTTGCTTTCTTCAAAAAGAAACATTTCACGGGAACCCACTCTTTCTAACAAAGCTCTCCTGAAGAAAGATTTCTTCACACCATAAGGTACTTTGTGGTCCAAAAATGTGTGTATTTAGCCACAAAGGCCCTCGACGGAGATGTGGGAACCCCAGACCTGTGTCAGACTTCATGACCAAATTTCCCCATCCCTGATGAGCTTCTGGTCGCGATCTCACCAGCATGGTGCAGCTGGTCCAGGCTGCTCACAAACGCGTGGTTCATCCAGCCAAAATACATAGCAGCTAGCCATCTTGCATGCCAGCAGACTTCTGCTTTAACCATTTCTCCAAGAAGTATTTAAAGTGTTTATATGCCCCAATGTCTGGATTGTGACCAGTTGTGGGACAAGACACGAGCTGTCTTCCTATCTGAAAGCTTTGAAAGGTGTTGGTCTCACATCCACTTCCCGGCGAGCAGGGCTAAGTTTTGATGCCTCAGCAAATTTTTCTGCCCGTCCTCATGTGGGAAATTTTCTGCCCATATTTAAGCCTTGCGCAGCCTCTTTCTGCTGTCATTCCCTCTAACAAGAGAGTTGCAATAAAAGAGAGTAAAACAAAAAAAACCCCGAGCCTGTAAAAACACCCTCTGCCTTATACTCTTAAGAAAGACGTTAATATTGCATTATCCAATTGTACATTTTCATTTCACATCACTTTTAATCAGACACAAGTTTCATTCCAAAATTGAGGTCTGGGAAAAACAGCAATTTTTTTTTAATAAGAAATGTTGCCTTCTTGGGAAAAAAAAAAAACCAAACCAGCAAAAAACCTTCTCTTGATTATCTCTGAGCAGTTCTTCAATACTGGAGCGTGCTTTATAACACATAAAGTCATTTGTGTTTTGCATTCAGCAATGCTTTGGGCTTTTGCCTGTAGTTGTGCAAAGTTTCAGCAAAAATAACCCAGTGAGAGTTATTTCAGTTTTTGATTCACATTTTGGTGTCAGCAAGGAACTAAGATCTCGAAGATGGAAAGAAGTTATTTCTCATAATTTTGCAAGTCTACACTTCATTTAATAGTTGTCTGAATCAACTCCATGAAGACTTCCATTGCTATTATTGTCCTGGCCTCCTTCACCAGAATAGGCATATTCCCTAAAAAATGAG
Organism: Gymnogyps californianus; assembly: GCF_018139145.2. NCBI lineage: Eukaryota > Metazoa > Chordata > Aves > Accipitriformes > Cathartidae > Gymnogyps > Gymnogyps californianus. The sequence goes on along the minus strand of NC_059478.1, from coordinate 31,299,710 downwards.
GAGTTTGCAAATTAGGGACAAAAGAAAGACTGGCATCCCAGGTTCTTTTAAATACGAAGGTGCACTTTGCAAATTTAATTTTTTTAGGTTGGTTTCTATTCATTCAATTTTGCATTTGAGGAGAGGCAGGGTCACGACAAAAGCCAAATTATCAGCTCTGTTGAGCTCTGGGCTTTGCACTGGTTTGATTTTCTTTTTCCCACCCAAAATAGCTGGCCTACTGCAAGGCAAATGGTTGCAGACTCACAAACTCAAAACAAAATCCCGAACTGGAGGCTAAAACCCCTCATGTCCTGCAGAAGCAACAGAGCATTTTATTGCGAGGTGTAACAGTGATTATTTGGGGGGCCAGGGCTGTGCTTGCTGGCAGCTCCCAGGACAGATTTGTGTCTCCACCGAGTTTTGTGCAAGACTCGCCAAGTTTCATGTCCCCAGCGAACCTGAAATGTGTGTTGTTTTCTGTTTTACACAGCTCCCAAGGGCAGAGGGAGGAATTAAATCCCATCCCAAGTGGGGCTGCTCGCCCTCAGTGAAGGAGGATCCGGCATGGAGGTGCTAATGTGCCTAATAAAACCATCACGGCAGGAAAGTGTCGGAAGTCTCTTTTCCGATGGAGCCCATCTAAATACCAGTCCTCCATGACAGCACATGTTTAGGCTTTAAAAACTAGCAAAGAAAAGGATCTTTGTGTTGACTTCACTTCCCAAATGAGTATTCTCCATGGCTGACCTCGGGGGTGGCTCAGGAGCCAGGGTGGGAGCATCAGCAGTTGTCCAGGGAGCTAGTGCCGGAGCCGGAGGAGAGCACGCTGTCATGCAAAGCAACCACCAAGTACTTTAGAATCTGATGTGGAGACAGAAGATGGAAGAGGAGCCAGATTCCCTTGGGAGATAGGGCGGGCAGATCTGGGAGGCGAAGGTTTTCTAACCTGGCAGGTGATTGCCATCCCCAGAGGATGCTGCAAAGTGAAGCCCCCGATAGCCGCCTGCCGTCAAGTGGCACCGCAAACCCTCCTCCACCTCCAAGGAGATAAAACCAGCCTGCGGACATCGTATGTTTAAGCTGATTTAGATACAGCTGGCTTGCTGGGAGCTGAAGATAATTTATTTCTCTTGGCTGATGACCTGCTGCCTTTGAGGGCTGCGTTTTCCAAGCGTTCTCTGCTTGGCCGCAACATTTGTACCTCTGACAATTATTGTTATTTTAATATTAGGCTAAGAACTAATGTATTAGGCTAATATATTAAGCTGGCAGCCTGTAGACTCTTTAGCCAGTCTGTTTTGGTGACACATGAAGGAGATTTTATAGATAGGCTGTTCAAATCCAGCTCAACCCTAGTTTGGCATTTAACTGCGGCTTGCAGAATATAATGGCTGAAAGCATTTAGCCCATGCCCACAATAACTCTCTTTGACTGCAAAAGAAGTTCCAATAAACATGTCATTCAAATGCGAATGTATTCCAGTAAAAATTAGTGAGCTGATGCTATGAATAACCTGCAGAGCTATAGTGTAGTTTCAATTGCCCTCCCATCAGACGGGACCGAGATGATTAACACCAGATCAGCCATGATATTTATATTGCTCGGATCATGGTGTGTCATAAGCAAATGCAAAATTGCATACTGTATTGTAACAGCAGGGATGGGAAGAGCCACGTAATGAGCTGGTTCTATAGCGAGAAACAAATGGGATTGTAACACAGCCCTGGAAACAAGGGAGCGCTTCCAAGCGGGGCAAGGGAACAGGACAGCGGCGTGTGAGAGCAGCGCTGAGAATGACTCTTGGGTTAAATCAAGTAATTTATATAAACAGAGGAGTTGGGTGGGTTATTTTCTTTTTTTTCTTGCAGCAGCTCTGTATGATATAGCATGCATTTGAATAAATGCCGTGAACAACATATTCCCAGACCCGGCCAGCTTGGGAGAGCATTTTATAAAGTTAATTATTTTTTGTTTGTTTCTGCTAAAATTAACTACTGCAAGTTTTGGTATTATCCTCTTTCCATCCCCTGTATTTTATTAATAACAGGGTTCCCTCCTGTGAATCTGCCCCTCTAACGCGCGAGTCCCTCCCCCACCTGCGGCCCCTTTCCACCGAGTGCTATTTTCTAAGATCTCTTGTCACCAGGGCTCTGCGAAGACTTAAGCGTGTAATGGGAAACATGTGTCTTTCCCTGGCGCTTGCAATCTTACCCCGAGGAGCTCCAGCGAGGGCTGAAATGGGAGTGCTCTCTGCGGAGTCAGGGAGCTGACGGGGAAAAGCTCGGAGCCAGAGACGGCAACTTGGGTGTTTTTTGTTTGCTTCAGAAGTGCAAGGATCTCACACAATAATGATAGCAGCAAACGGCAGTTTCTGCTGCGGAGGTGGGGGGAATGTTGGGCAATAACGCTTGTGACAAGCAGCCTAGACAAAAGGGAGCAAGGGGGAAATAAATGGCTTTCTAGAAGATGGCAAAAGCAAAATGATGGGAAAACAACCCCCAGATTGGAGCCTCGGCCTGCCACAGTATTGCACATTTTCCTGAGCAAGAGAAAAAAAAGGAAGAAGCTGGAGGAGATGCAGAGAAGCTGGGGAATCATTGGGGTTTTAAAATTATTTTTCGTGGATCATCACGATCAAAAAGAAAAGTGGTCATCATAATACTGCATGCATGATATATGATATATAATGTACATAATACATATGGGATAATGGGCCTCATTCCTCATTGTTATTCCTTCTGGATGTTTTAATCTGTAGTCTTCTGGACAAAGGAGATCCTGTAAAGAAATCGGTGCACTGCACAAGGATGCCAGGCCCAGAGTATGGGTGAGGTTTACTCCAGCAATAAAACCTGCTCATCACCTTGGCCACCTCCTTACATTTTCGGGGGTACCCGGTGGCCAGAGCTTCTCGAGCTGCTGACCAGCCAGAAACACAGTCCAGAGCAATGAGGACCCAGACCCAACTGCCATGTCTAAAATCTGAGTGTGACCTGGCCTCACCTGGGATTAAACTCTGGAATAACAAAGCATGCAGGATCTGGCCAGTGTGTGACAGCCAGTGCTTCTGGGTTTCCCACAGCCAACTTCATTCTGAGAAAAAAAAAATTACAGAAATCAGGCTAAGGCTAAGGCACGTTGTTGTTTCCTTGCGAGTCCACTTGCAAAGGTCACTGCTCCTGTCCCCCCACCCCAGTGTCTCTCTCTCTGCAACTCTTTTGTTTGTGCAAGACTTCAGGAATTAAAACCTCCTTTCAAGGGTTATGAGTAGACCACAGCAGTGGTACGTTGCACTGATTATCAGCAACAGGCGAGCTTTTCCCCATCAGCTCTTTAGCCACAGCAGTGTGCAAGATCTATATGGCTTACACTGATTTTTTCCGCCTGTAATTTTTTTTTCTAGCTAACAGGGACTCCATTGCATTAGCAGAACAGACTTATCATGATAAATTACATAGGATTATATTGTTACAGGGAATTGCCATCACCTCAGCAGTAATAGAAAGAAAAGAAAAAAAGATAAATAGATAAATAACTGCAAGATAGCTGGGAGTGCAGTGAGAAGAGAAATGGCCCTGGTAGGGAAGCAGATAGATGTTTTCCTCAGGTGGAAAGATTGATTTATGCAGATAGCACTCTGGGAAATCTTTGTATGAAAGAGCCAAGCTATAGGAAAGTAGTTGTCTTTATGTAAAAGGTGGGGGTTTAGAGTTTCCTAGGGGTTTAAGTTTTCTAGATCTGGAGTTCATTTGTTGGTGCAATGATGGGAACACCATTTTCAGAAGTGAACAGGAATTTTCAATGGCCTAATTTCTGGGTAGATAGATGGAGTAACCTTGGAAGATGCTGGATTTCCCAGAAGCAGCTGGTACCTCCCCTGGGAAAGTCAGGCTTCTTGCAGCAGGACCCCTGAAAACTGATGGAGCCCCATATCACTCAGTGCTTGTGCAGACAGGCACATCATTGATTAGAGGCCTGACAGGAATGCTATCTTTCCTGGCCTCTTGCATAACAGAGGCTAGATAATTAAATTTTATAATCTTTGCATCAAGCCTGTAATTCCCCGATTGCGTTAGAGTATGTCTTTGAGAAAAATCTCCAATCTAAATGCCCTGAGAAGCGTCTTGCCTCCCCGAGCAGTCTTTACAGTTGCCCATTAGAAAGGGTCACGACTAGAAATAGTTTAATACTTCCACCTCCCGTTCTGCCTGGTCTTGTCTGGGTTGAGCTTCCAGCCCTGACATAATTTCTGCTGGCTCAGTGAAAGACTGATTTGCCATCAGCAACCCTTTCCCTGCTGTGGCGACCATCGAGCTGTGATGAGGCCACCTCTTGCCTTCCTCCTTGGGGATCTCAATGGGTCAAACTTCTGAGATGCTCACCCCAGCCAGGTTTTCAAACAGCATTTTTCAGGCATGCTTTCCCAAACCCTCAATAATTCACTGACATCCTCTCCAAAGTCCGGCCTTCACACCAAGCCTGAGCCAGGCACGTTCCCAGCAGTGCTACACACAGTAGCAGTGACGCTCACCCGCTTGTAACGCCAGCCTCTGCCTCTCTTTTATTTCTCTATATCATTATGTTGATGTAATAAATATGCAGAGCAGCTCCAGGCACTGGCCGTGTCCTTTGTTTGAAATGCTCTACCACGTTCTCCCAACTGGATATTATTGTATGATTATATACATGCCAGAGAAATAGCTCTCGATGTCAGTGCTGCTTTTATACCGCATCTCTGCCTCCCCGTCTTCCCCTTTGCGTTTCCCATCCCACATTCACACGCTCCCATTACATGGCTAGCCTATATTTTACTCCCTCTGTTCTTGTTGCAGCTCTTCTCGGTAAGGGAAGTCTTGATTATACGTTACGGCCAAGTGACTTAAATCCTAGAAAAAAAAATGAACACAGAGGAGCGTTGCCTTGAGGTCAAAATGAAGTCAGAGCCCTCTGGTCGGGATGCAGGTCCTTGCCGAGAGCCGGTGGGCACCTCCTCTCGCTCTGCTGAGCCTCTGCACACCCGTAAGGACTTAACCTCCATGCGGGGAAACTCCAACGCCTCCAAGCCAGCCCAAGATGAACTGGGTGGAGGGCAGAGTCTTATACATGGGCTGCAAACTTCAGGCACCGGGAAGATTCCTGCCTATTTCCAGCAGTGGGAAAATGTATGAGCGGGGAAGTCATATTTACATAAGTCAAGGAAAACACTGTTTCCTTCTTCGGCAGGAAACAGAAGTTATTCTCAGAGCTTCAGCAAAAGAACAAGAAATTAAATAAAGTGCTGGCAGCCTAAACTTGTTTTATTCCTGTGGTTTTACAATCTCTGAGTCAAAATAAACACATTTTCAATCTCAGGAGAATTATTAGGGTAATAATGGGGGGGGGGGGGGGAGTTATTTACAGGCTCCAATGGAATCATTCAATGAATCATGTGAACTGAAACAACAGATTCCAGGCAAGAAAAATCACATTTATGCAACTCTCTGGTTTGATTCTTCTGTTACCGGGAGCTCTGATGCAGCAATACAAAATTGGGCAAACCTTTGGGTGCTCCCAGCAGGAGTTTTGCCTGAGAGAAGGGCAATAACCAATATTACAACACCCAATTTTTTTCAGTTAAGAGTTTTAATGGATTTGAATGGTGTTGTCCCTCCTTAAGCCTGGGGTGGACTCTCATGGGTGGGTACCAAAGCAGAGCTCCTGGGTGAGGGGTCCCATCCCAGGCATAATATGATGTTAATTTACATTGTCCCGTGATGTCCAAAGATTAAATGCAAATGAGAAATTTGAATCCTCATACCTTGATGTGCTTACCATCTCAGTTATTAAAAAATAACCCAATTTGGTGTTGTTTTTCCTCAGGACAAGAGGCCAACAGCCCACACCTAATTACGGTCCTTCACCTTCTCTTCTGACCGGAGCAGTTGTGTTTGCCCACGACATCACAAGGACATCCCTATGGGCAGCACCTTACGTTAGCTCCCTCCCCACATCTTCCTATTTATGCCTTTCCTGTGAAATTCAACGGTATTGCAAAGGCAGTTCTTTTTGGGTTGAATTCCTGTCTACCACTATGTATGACTACATGCCTAAACCACGCAGTGTAAATGAGTGGAAGGGTTAGATGTTTATCTAATATAGATATACACATATATATACATATAAGAGCCTATCCCAGGCTTAAGGAGGGACAGCACCATTAAAATCCATATATATACACATATGTATCTAATATATATACTAGATAAATACCTAACCCTTCCACTGATTTACACTACATGGTTTAGGCATTTAGACATATATAGATTTATCATAGGCATCACACAGGTCTTGGGAGCTGTGTCTACAGCCGGCAAGAGCTGCAGGTACAAGGGAAACCAAATATAATCACAAGAAATAACTATAGGCAGTAGTTACAAGGGTAAGTACAAGAGGTAGTTACAAGAAATAGCTACAAGAGGTAGTTGCAAGGGAAACTACAAGAGGTAGCTACAAGGGTAAGCACCAGAGGTAGGTACAAGGCTCTTGGCACTGGGAGTGTGAAGGGCACAGGAAGAGAAGCTGATGTGTGGATGCCAGGAAGGGAATGATGGAATCACAGCAAGTCCTGAAGCTCTTTACAATGCTCTTGCCTTTCACTGGGACCCTGGGAGACAAAAGCAGATAGCAGATAAGTGAGAAAATCTTGAATTGCTTACTCCTTTCAAACCCAAATTGGACCAGAGGAACTGTTTGCCCCGCACAAAGCAATTCCTAGGCTTAGACTGCTGTTTAAAGGGTAGAGGTTAAACTCAGAAGCAAGCCTGTAATTTTTATAAACAAGGCTCATATTTCCCTTCTCAAATATATATATGGAAACCCACGTACGCATGAAGTCTAAGACATGCACGAGAAGGCCATTGAAGCCTCGTTATCTTCGCTTTTGTTCTGCTTTCCTGGTGCTTTTTTAATCCCGGTACCAGTACTGCCTTGGGATTGACTCCTTTTTCCAGGACAAGCTTTTCACAGGGCTGAAGGGCTCTTTGTTCTCTCCCTGCCGCCTCTCAGCGTTGTTTGTTGTGCTGTCCCTGGGGTGTGCTTCTGCTCTTCCAGGGGGCCAGCATCAGAGAGGAAGAGGCAGAGGATGTGAACTCCCATGTTTGAACACAAAGAGAGAGAGAGAGGACCTGTTTACTCTTCTGCTAAATGCTCCCCAGCAGACAGAGAGATTTCCATGTGTTCAGGAGTAAAACAGTAAAAAAAGGGGTAGGGGAGAGGGGGACGTAAGCTGTTGGGGTGCTGTGGCGCTGGGTTTCTCCCCACCGAGCAACGCGTTGGCAATGTTTGCAGACCTTGCTGCCACTATCACCACCTTGTTGCTTAGGTGCATTCTTCAGATTTGCGTGGGAGTCGCTTATGGGACTTCCAGGTATAAAACCTGTTGGCTCCAGCAAAGCTGCTTCGCATACCATGGCAAGGAATGTAAATACTTTAGTGCCGATGGTGCTTGGGAGAGAGCCACGGCCATTCCCAGGCACGTAGGGCTGGAAGGGACCACCTACATCACGGGGCTCAGTCACCAGCTCCTCACAAACACCTTCCACAAGCTGGTCAAGCACTGGCTACTCAGTTATTTCCCGGATAGTCTTGCAGCTGCTACCCCTTCACTTATTAAAAGCTTGGCATAAATATTGGAGTAATTCAGTTTACCTCAACATTTTTTTCAACTAAAAGTTCACGGAGCCTTTTTGAGGAGGACTCAGAGTCCACCTTATGCATGTGCCATCATGTGTCCCATTTTTTTATAAGACTAGCAAAAAATGCAGCTAAGATGCACGTGTTGCACCGTTTTCCCAAAATGCTGTTTGGTTTTTCTTTTTGCTTGCACTCTTGAGAACATATATGTGGAGAGGTTTTCATGTTTGGTTTTCCAGCATGGGGAGGAAAGTTGGCAATCATTTCACAGCCCTTGTCTCCATGTCTCACAGCCCTGGTGGTCCACAGCTGAAGCCTGAGGACCACTGGGTTGGTTGTTAGTGAGACCAGCCAAGGGCTCTTGCCTTCTGCGCTCTCCCCAGCGGGCTGTCATGAATGACTGAATCATTAAAGTGAATAATTTGTTGTAACACAAGATCAACTTAAACACCTTCTGCATCTTCACAACGGTGTTGCCTCCACCATCCCCCTTGTCCAAATTATACAGCCAAGGGGTGAGCTAGATCTTGGAGATGATCTGGGCTATAAACAATATTTTTAGGGGGAGAAAGAGAGAATTAATTTCAATGAGGATAATTTCTCCACAGCCCAACATGCAGTTGTGAAGAACAGACAAGCCCTAGGCACTGGGAAAGGGCAGGAAGGAGTTTCTTATTTTGTTTCTATTTGCAAGCAGTCCCACCATGAAACCATACTCAAAAACAGGTATTTCAGAGGCACGTTGTGAGGCTAACGTAGTTGCAGAATTGAGCTGGAGGGGCTCTCCAGTGTGGCAGCCCTGCCCCAGTGATGGTCCTGGGGTAATGACGATGGGACCTGGGGGTCCTCATGACTCGATGAAACTGGAGCGAGTTAACTTGCATTTATTGTGGATTAAGGTGAGGACATGGACAATTACTGCAGAGCAGCTGCCACTCAAGCAGTTAGTGCCGTCCCTGCCTGGTGGGAACCTGCTCAAGAGGCCGTACCCATAGAAAGAGTGGATGGTGGTTATCTCAAGGTCACACATGCAGGAAGCAACCAGGACGACGTGAATATTGTGTGAGTGGGAGCTGCTGGCGGGGCTATCGGTGCTTCCCAGGTCAGGCAGGACATGCAGGGAGTTACCTGGCCCCAGAACGAAGCAGGAAGAAGTGAAGATGGCGCCAAAAATCCTGGCGAGAAGGTTCAAAGTCTGGTCAGAGCAACCAACCCTTGTCAACAGACGGAGACCCAGGCTGCAGTAATGCCCATCTGGAACTCGCCTTTGCACGGATCTTAAAACCCCGCTGCTTCCTCTTAATAGTACACACAGGCTCACCCCACCTACCCCTACACTCCTCCTATACCTTCAGCTGCCAAGGTTAGAATTAACTTTACTTTTTCATGTGAAAGAGCCCAAGGACAAGCATATAACTAATGGTCTACAGATGGTTTTTTGCCAACCTTTTTCAGGGGTCTCCGTGCCTTGTAGAACCTGCCCTGCTGAGGCTGAAATTACAAAAGCCTTTGGTGTCTTTTTGCTTGACGTTTATGTATTTCTTCATCTGAGAGCATCCTGGTCCATGGAGGAGCTCACAAGCAAATAACGACAGCAATTGTAATGAAATCACCACCAGCGTCTGGATCTTCTTGAGGGTGAAAACAAACGATGATGTGGCTGCACAGCCATAAAATCAACAGCAGTTTTCCAACAAAAGCCAGAGGACAACGACTTTGCTGGAGCACCAGCCATCACCTACATCTTTAAGGGTTAAAGTAGCAAGCTGACAAAAGCCTTAATGTTTTTACAGCACACAGACATGTAACATACAATACAGGACAATTTGTTCTATTGATGTCTAAAAATGCTTAATGGAGAAACAGGCTGTTAAAATACAGGATACTTTATAGGTTAGCTCTTCTCCATACTTCATCCTCAGGTATTTGCCAAGTTAGCAGAGCATCAGACTTCAAGTCACATTTAGGTTTCTTTAGAGCAGTTTTTCCACTAAAAGCGTAGCTAAAAGACATACATATTAATGAAAAGGAGTCATTCATTCTTGTCACACATTTTGTCCTCAGAACAGTTGCAAATCCTGCATATCATTTTTTTCTAATCGAGGGGAAATAAAACCGCTTTTATATAGTTACACAATTGTCCACAGTTTTTCCCAAGAATGGAAAAATGCCCTAAAAATGGAAAGCAGGTGGCTTTTCTCCACATCAAGTTTCTTCTTCTGCACAAGAACAAATAGGCTACATCCTTGTTTTCTGTTTAAAAAAAGCCATAACCAGCATGTCTTCTAAGAGAGTCCTGTGAGCTGGAGATCGGTTGGAAGTGTTTTTTTGGTGCCTGTACTAGCTGCACGTGTCTACAGTTTCTTCTAACTGGATTGACAAAACTTTCCTACTTTTGTACCATACCACAGCAACCTTGGCATCCCACCTTTCCTTTCCATCGCTGCTAACTTGGGAAGTTCTGCAGATTTCTTTGATGTTGCTGTTGGCTTGGGAGTGTCAAAGCTGAAGAAGAAAACAGAGGATGTATTCAGAGATGTTGATGGGGATGGGGGAGAAGAAGTGGAGTTTGTTGTTTGCTTAAAAGAGACACCTGAGAAGTGCAGAACATAAAAGGAGAGGAGAAATGCTGAACAAAAAAACCGCTGCTGCAGGACTCTGGGCCTGAAGCTCCCTGGGATTTCACTGAGGATTTGCTTCGTTACTTCTGAATGTCTTCATTAGCTCAGAAGCCTCCTCGACGGGAATATCGTTGGCAAAAATGGACCACTCTGGCATGTACTTTTTTTACATCCAGGTGGATCCCCGCAAAGTGCACAGTCACACCATTATTTCAGACATGGGTTATCAGCAACGCACACAAAAATTCAAGGTTAGGGCAGCAACTTTCAGAAGAACTGTTGCTGATAAACCTGGAAATACTCTTAGACCTCCCATGGCAGAGGAACAGCCAGGAATAGTTAAGTGAGTGCCAAAGCAAAACCCTTGACCTGAACAACTGCAAATTTCAGAGACATTTAAAACCAAATCTCAGACTGAACTCAGAGGCATGAGAACAGGACAGAAAATTAGGCTGACATTAATGAGGCACCAAATGGGTCTGAGGGTAGTTTGGGGTCAAATTTCGGGACCTTCCTGGCTTTTCTGGATTTTTTTTTTTTTTTTTTTTTGAACGTGCTCTAACTCAGTGAGAAGTCCTCGGTGGACACCTTCAGCTTGTTATCCACTCAGCAGCGTAGCATCCCTCCCAGATAAACCAGTCAGCACCACCCTTACTTACTGCGTCAGCTAATGGAGGGATAAAAGCAGATGGGACAGTTCCATTTTGCTGTTTTTCCTCCCACCTTTCTTCTTCTCAGCCTGTCACCAATTCCCTTTCCTCCCCCTCTCTTCCCCCTCTATTAAAGCAAAACATCTGCCACAGTTTTAAGATGCTTTGGGCTTTTGCAGGCTGTTACCAGCAAAGATAGCACTTGGCGGGGAGGGAAGCTGAGCAAGAGCCACAGCAGGTGAAGGGTTTTAATTCCCCTGTTACTGTAATGAGCTGCCACGGAGCCGTCCGCGGGAGGCAGCAGTAATGATTTCCAAACCCAAAAGAGAGCTCTGGCAGGCTGGACTGGGGCTTGGCCCCCATTCGTCAGAGCTCTGCAGAGCTCAGCTGGTGACTAGTTGCTGCGTCACTCCTTTCTGATTAAATTCCCATTAAGTTTAAAATAATAATACATCCTTAGTGGAATAAGAAACTCTGGAAGAAGAAAGAAAAAAGTCTTTGTGGGGGTTTTTTTGGCCAGCGGCGAACTAAGGGCCAGCCCTGAAGAAGCATATGGGAAAAATGGCTCTAGGACCATGCTTTTCTTCTGTTAAAGTGCGGGGCTTATCCTTGCATTTGCTATAACCACAAAATCCAGACTCACTGGTGAACTAAGACCCTTTATACGATTATGACAATGAAAAATGCTGGACAATGTACATAAATTATTATGTGTGAACTATACGGCACAGAAGTGCCCAAGTCTTTCAGCAGACAATTTCTCAAAGGGGGTTGATCAGAACAACCTGCACATTTGTGTCCGAGATCTTTGGTCTGACATTTTGTTCTCCCAGCTATCTGACCCTTTTTTTCATTATCTGTCTGCTCACCACCCTGTGCGGGAGCCAGCCAGACCAAGCAAAAGGGGCCACCAGGTATTTTGGCATCCCAGGTCAGACCAGCCCTGAAGGAAAAGATAGAAATAGGTCCATGCCACTGGACCCCAGGCCAGGGAGGTACCACCACCTTTACCACCAAGATTTGCCCATACACCCAAGGACCAGTAGTTACTACAGCAGGAATATTAATAATTATACTAATAATATGTCTTCTTGGCTTATGTTTCTTCTCCTTTAGTTCTTACAGTCCACTGATCATTGGGGAGGGAATACTAGTTTGTGTCTAGACCATTGATCATATCTTGCTTGTTTTAGCACTGAAATGGAAGAAACAACACTAGAAACTTTCATTAGTGGATCAATCTGAAACTTTTGGCTTAATGTGAGGTAATTTTTTTTACTTCATTTGGGGGCTATATAATCTTTTTGGATAACCTTTTCCTTTGGTTCAAGTTAATTTTTGAAACTGAAGCACTATGAAAAGCAGATCTGAAACATGTGAACATTCAGAAAACAACAAAATGAAAGATTGCAGCATTCCCATGGCCAATCTTTGCATTTAAGAAACACTGATAGAAAAGTAGGGATATTTTCAAGGGCCAACATTCCCTCTTTTCACAGAAACTATTCACCAGATTTGAATCCATTCACAGTCTTTCTCTTCCCAATATCCCATTTTGACGGATGAACTTACGGTAGTAAGTCCGCCTCAACTCTGCAGTTGTAACTGCCCCAGACACAGAGCAGATGTGGCTGAGCCACTTGGGTCTGCCCTACTCCCCTTCCATGAACCAACATCCCACGCAGACCCCCCCAGAATTTTACGCGGTGGGTAGCCATGTGCAGCACATGATGGTCGTGGGGGAAAGTGGAGGAACTGCTGAAAGTACGGATGTCTTTTGAATAGTAACAAGATGCCCAGCTAATAACACCAGGCTACCTGATGCTTGGGTCCAAGGTGTGTAAATAGGTAGTGGAAGTGTGAAGACTCTGGCAAATGCCCACTTCTGCTTGTGGTTGCTCATATGGCTTCCCTACTCAAAGCTAATTCACATCAAAGTCAGGTTACCTGGGAAAAGATTAAGAAAAAGCAAAAGAAGAGGCTGTAAATCATCTGGAGATCAGGTTGAATTCCTCAGGACCACAAGGTTGGGGCCAAAGACGTGAATGCAGCGTGTAATGGCCTTGCTTATCACCCTGGTGCTGTATCCCGGAGTTATTCATGGCCTCTGGTGTGCAGTGACAGTAACACCAGCTTGAGGAACAACCTAATAAAAAGAGGCTCCCTGCTCCAGGCAGCACAGCCAGGTCACTTGTAGGCACCACAGCCTCATTCCTGCCTCCCAAAGACATGACGCTGGTCATCTGCTGTTTCCACTGTATGTTTCCTCCATCGACATGCCTAGAAGGACACTAATGGCTCCCGTGATGATTTGCCTCAGATTATTAAGGTATTAGAGAGCAAAAGAAAGCTCCTCAAAGTCCTGGGAAACTCCACCTGGCACACACTGAGGGGCTGATAACACCACACTCTGCAACATGCTGGCAGGGGGTAGAAGGAGCCGAACTATTAATCTTTTGTAATCTAGCTGGAATTAAGTGACAGTGATGGAGTACTTTGTAATGGACTTCCTGAATCCTCATACAAACGGAGGAAGTGACCACCCTTGACCAGATTTCTGCTCATGTTGCCTGTTTCCCTGCCTGCGTTACACATTTTTCCCTTTTGCAATCAGCTCCGACCCCGTTTTAGCAGGGCTAATGAATTAATACTCAGCCAGCCTGTGAGAACGACGGCCTGGAGGGGCCGGGGGCTCCCTGGGGAGTGGTTTACAGGGTATCATTGAGCAGAAATCCTCAGTGCAGAAAGGTCTCCAAAGGGAAGGCAGCTCTGGGGCAGCTGGCCCCAAGTCCCTGTCGCCTGAGGAAATCTGGCCAGTGGTGCCTCAAAGCACCAGGCTTTCCTGGGCACACCAAGAAATGCTGTCCTTGGGCTGTCCCTATGACATGGAGAGTGTCTGGCCTTCCTGGTGGCTTTGGTCCCTCCTCAGCAGCAGAGACATGTTGTTCAACAGAGCCAGCAGCTGCGCAGGATGCACCGGAGCCTTTCAAGTCTTGCATCCTTCGGGCCATGCTGGGGAGAAGATGGTTTTATTTTTGGAAGGCGTCAGTTGAGCTCCATTGTCCTGGTGTATCCATGTTACAAAACCATGATGGGGACCCATCCCTGCCTCGTGACGGGCTTGCATAACCCTCCAGCAGCATTCGTGTTGAAAAGGGACCATGACCTTCCCTTTGTGGAGCAGCGTTGCATTGTCAGCCGGGAGCTCTGGCAGACAAGCTCCGGCAAGCTTATGAACTCCCTGTCTCCCACCCAACAAGCTGGCCATGAACATACCCCAAGGCTCATGTTGAAGAGTCAGTGTGAAACAAAAAAGAGACCACAGATTACGGCCCGTGGGAGCTTCAAACCACGCCAAAGGCAAGAGCCAATGGACACTATAGCCATAGAAGGGCATATTCAGAGTCAGTTCCCAGCATCCCGACTTTGGTTTCAAGCGCTGGCTTTGGAAACGCAGTCAGTCTGGCAGTCTGTGTGGGTTCTGCCTCTGGCATCGGGGCTGGCAGGAGAAGGGAACTGCAGGAGAAATGGAGCTCAGAGAAATCCCTTTGCTAATCTGGCCGTGGGAGTCTTGCAAGCACAGGGACAAAGACCTGGGCTGCAATGAGGTGGTTGCAGAGAGGGAGCAGAGATGACCTCACGAGGACATCGAGCAGCATAGTGAGATGTCTCACCGGCCAGCCCAGCCCTTATTAATATTACCAACAAGAACAGCAGCTGGCCCATCACATCTCAGCTCAGGTGTGGGCTTTGATTTTTTCATCTTTTCCCGCATCAAACTCCCAGGCACTCTGAGCAGGAGGGAATTTGAGAGAGGTACACCCCTTGACACCAGCTCTGGATTTGGCCACTTGGCCCTGACGTGTTTTAAAACAAAAATCACATTATCAGTGGTCTTTGGTAACCCTCCTGCATCCTGGAGCCCATCACTCAGCAAAGAGCCACCTCTGATCTTCACAAATGTGAGTTCACTCACGCTGCAGGGGAGGGTCAAAATCAGGCACTTGGGTTTTTGCTACCCGATAGTTCTTTGCTATCTTTTTTTCTTTTTCATCTTCTTTTGGTCTTCCCTCAGCTGGTTAAACCCCCACTTGCTTGCTGCCTGAATCAGGAAGGTCTGAAGATTTAGTAAAGAGTTCAGGCTACGGTCCAGTGGTTTTTTGTCACATACTTCTCTAAATACTGCAGGAAAAGCTCCTGCACTGCAAGCCAGGCTCTCCATGAAACGTGTAGAACAGGAGAGGTGCAAATGGAAACCTTGGTGGCATTAGGTGTTGTTTTTCTAAACATTCCCCATCAGTAAGCATGCAGTCTCTCAGCGCTGCACAGTCCCACCGAGGTCTTTAAATCGTATTTCTAGGATTTCTCTAAAACAGAGGCCTCAAGCTTTTAAACACAAAGGGAGCTGGGGAACGGTTTATTTAGCAAGAGATTTGAGCAAATCAGTGCTTTTTGTCTCACTTTTTTTTTTTTTTTAATGGACATCTGCTGGGGTTTGTATTTTTTGAGTCATGGGGGTGAAGGGGGTTGAGGGGGAAAGAGAGGTTTGCAGACGGGGTGAGCACAACTTATACTGGAAAAAATCCCGGATGCTATAAATGGGAGCCCCCTAACAGTGCAGCTCATCTGAAGCAAAATGAAAATATCAGGCATCCAAGAAACATATGTGCAGATGGCTTAGAGCCCAGTCTCCTTACTAGGGCTCTGCATTAAATAAAATGCACCGGGTCATGTTGCTATAGATATAAGAGATTACTAGGTGCAATGTGCACTTCTCTGTGAAACTGCAGGTTTTTAAACAATTGGAAATACAGACCTTGTTTATGGATCAAGCAAATGGCTTCAGTCAAGCAGAACAGCCCCTTTTTTTTTTTGCTAGGGCTGGGGTCAGGAGGCTCACACTCTGGTTGTGAGATTTCACTGCAGACACTGCTCAGAAGGAGAGCAGTCTCAACACCGACGTGAGAAGCAGCATCCAAGAGGGCTATTGACTATGACCTGTATTTTTGAAGGATGATATGAATCAATCCAGAGCCTTGGCAAGACCTCGCGGTTGGGGCTTGTGCTTTCAGCCAATGTCAATTATGTCATTACTGAGCCTGCAGAAGCTATTACTAATGTTACTTTTACAGTTCACTGCCGACCAGAGAAAAGAGTTTTTCACACTGTTGTCGTTTTGTTGGAGCAAGACTATACGAATCGCAGATGGCTTCCTTGCCAGATGTAGCCTTGCAGGACGGCAGTTTGGGGTTTACAAGAGGTTTAATGAAAACTTGGCACTTTCCCAACTTTTGGCAAATACTCTTGGGCTGTCAACTCACGCAAGCAAGTCAAGATCCTAAAAATGTCTAATGACTTGTTCTCACCGAACGAGGAGGTGAAAAGTTTTACCTAAGAAACAAAACCCAAATGAGCAAACCAATACTCTATCACACTGGGCCTGAGCTCATGATCACCGCAGTTATTGAAAGCTCTCACTGCATGCTGGATCTGTTCCCAAGTCTTTGCTATTGCTCTTGAGGGGTGCAACATATTTCTGCTGACATGGAACATTGATGGTGAGTAGGGGGAGAAGTGACATCCAGGTGTGTCGAAAATCACATCATCCTTACTTTGATGTCTGCTGCTCTTTTTTTCAGTTATGATTTTGCTGCTCTGTCCTGGGCTAAGAGTTCATTTGTTAGCCTTTCTGCTTGATTTGTTTCTTCCTTGATGATACGAGCAGTTCATTAAAATTGTGCTAAAAGAAATTCTCAGGTGTGTGCCTTCAGATGTAGGACATCTCCTGTACTGAACAGGCCCAAATGGTGCAGAAATAACCAGCATCTCCAGCTGCAAGCTGGAAACTCTTCACATTATTTGAGTTTTCAGGTTTATTATTTCCTTTTCTCTATTCATGAATATTTGTGCTCAGTGAGACCTGGCATAGCACGGTGTCATTTTAAGCATAACTCTTCTTAGTTTATCAGTCTCCCCATTTTCCATTCCCACCACCCTGGACTGATATTCATCCTTGTCTAAATGGTCAAATGGAGTCAGCTGCAGTGATTTGGTGGCAAAGTTTCTTCAGTTAGGTTTGGATAAGAAATGAGTTCCTAGGTCCCAGTAGCCTCAAAACGCTGCCTCATGGGTGCAGTGTGTGCACCAGTGGGACGGAGCACAAGGGTGCCGGTACATACAAAAAATGCGTTTGAGCCGTTCAAAAAATCAGCCCCAACAAACAAACCCTGAAACATTATCCACACCATGTTTCAAGGCAATGAGCCTGTCTCATCTGCGGGCCTTTAGCAGTCTCCCGTAACCAACTGCCTTTGCCTCAGCTTGTCTGCCTGTCTTTAAATATCTTCATCCCGAGCCTAACTTGAAAGGTACATTTTTTATCACCGTTGGTGCACAAACTAGATGATTGAATTCTCCGGAGGAAGGAGGAAGTAGTGCTTTACATCCATGTGGCAAAGCGATTAATAAAACGGCTGGAGAAGCGTAATCATGGAGATGTCATCCTTTTTCCACTGACTGAGGTTTGGATACAAACCTGATATCTAACCCTCCTTAGTGCTCCTGTGGATCCGTCTTCTTCAGAATCACTCTTAAACAGGGTTATGCTGACTTTTTTTGTGTGAGGTGCTCAGAGACTTTACAGAAATGAAGTTAATTTACCAAAATACAGATTGAATCAACATCCCTGAGACAAAGCACGCCAGGGACCATGGGTCTCCCTCTTTTTACTTTGGTGATTGCATGATTGCATGATGGAATTGCAGATCACGTTAGGGAAGCTATAATGGACTGTAAGTCTTCCTCCCTCTCCCCCCAAAAAGGAAAACTATAAGTGTCAGGCTTTTTTAAATGAGGTTTTTAATAATCTTCAGTTTTATAGAAGGACTTTGGATAGGATCAGAAAAAATCAAGTGGTTTGTGATGACAAGTCTTTGAGAAGTGCCACGTGTCTCTTAATAAAACGCTGGCTTCCTGGCCTGGGAGGGCTATTGCTAATGAAAGACTGCAAAGCTGCATAATATTCCCTACTTTACGCAACAGAAGAGACTTATCTTAGTATAGCACTAGCCCTAATAATAATCATCCCTAAAATATGTTCAGCTTGAAATTATCTTTTCTTGGATAGCTATTTTTTTCTCCCGTGAAATCTTGAGCACCTTTATTCCCACGATGCGTAACACCTCAGTCTCTGTTCTGCAAATGCTTCTTTGTAGACGGCCCAGAGATCTGGTCTTTACTGAGTTTTGGGTAGGGCTGAGCTCACAGGCAAGTGCTGGGACTCTGAAGAAGTGACCATGAAGCTCAGAGGTGTGCGAGAGGAAGATTTAATTCCTTTTTATTCCATAAACATTTGATGTGGGCCCTCAGCTAAGGCAGCTAGGGCAGATTTCATCTCACTATACCCCAACTACATCTGTACTCAGTGAAGAGATGAAGTCTCCAGAGCACGTTGTGGACACCTGTGATCTGCACCATGGAGGTGCCGGTGTCTCTTCATTGACTGAAAGGGGAGCTAGCTAGTATGGGTAGCTATGGGTAGGTGAGGTGACTAATATCCCAGTGCCAAATTCTGCTTTTTTCCTTCCTTCCATAAAATAGAAATGAATCTATCTCCACCTGACAGAGCTGCTGTAAGGACCCAGACCTTACAGAGAGGGAAGTGCTTAAATGAGCCAGCAAGGCAGTCATGGTAAATACCTACATTCAAGAGCGCATGGTTGGTAATGTATAACATTCCCTAGTAAAATCACAGCGTTATTAATTTTGCTGCCTTATATACCTCTGGAATGGTAAAAGCAAGAGGAGAAATCTGGCCCAGTGATCCATCATCCGAGGCTTTGAAATAGAGCCAAGTTCAGTGAAATTTGAGTGAGCCCTTAGAAACACAAGGCGGGCTAAAGCAACAAGTGCATTTCACTGAGCTATGATATCATCCTCGACTCGTTTCTAGAGGGGAAGCTGTTTATCGGATGTGTAGGAGAGAAGAAAGAAGCAGAAAAGCACACACATATATTTAAATATTCAAAGCTGCCCCAGGAAAGAACTTAAAATCTGAGGTCATTTCCTTGATGAGCTTAAAACATTATTTGTCATCCACACTGAACCAGAAGAAAAAGGGAAATAAAAGAAGGATAGGAAAAGTCTGTCGCACGCTTGCCATTTGTGGTTTGAAGGGGAAGGTGCTTAGTTACGATGGCCGGCAGCCAGTCAAGCCAGCCTGCGAGGGTGCCCCTTTGATCTGCTCCTGGCTGGCTCTGAGCACCAACGTGGCAAAATTCATGGAGGGGAACAGAGGAGGCTTGGCAAAGCCGTGGTACCACCTGGGACTGTTTTACATTTCCTTACCATCACAGGCATTTGTCAGAGCCTCCAGCCAAGTGGCCTCAAAGGAATGAACTTTTCTCCTCTCTGCCCCATCTAGGCTGTGTAGATTTGGAGGGAAGCATTAAATTCACTCCGGAGAAGGTAGAAAGAGCAGATCCAACTGACACCTCCAGGAGACTGCCTAAGCAGCTTTAGTAGTATATTAAGTGGTATCTTATTGGGGCTTTGGCTTGATTTAATAGATTCCCCTGCATATCAGTGCTAAGTGGGTGTAATAAGGTGTCATTATATAGTGTAAATAAGTGGAAAGTGCAAAAGTGCCCCTTGCGATCGTGATCATCATCCCAATGTTGATCAGGAAGGGCACAGGCTGGGGAGCCCACGAGGCAGAGCTGGGACAATTTAGGGTGAAGCAGCACCTTGTGCTCAAATTGAGTGGTGATGGCTGAGTAACTGGAAGACGATACAGTAATTCACTAGGAACTGCGTAAATAATTTGGGGACCGTGATCTGCCTGATGACAGCATCCCTTTTTATCTCAAGCACCCTTATTGCCGGCAGGGGAAGTGGGAACTTCACAGTGTTCACTGACCTGGCTGAGACCCTCCAAGGCATCCATGCATGAGAAAAAAGACAAGAAAGGAGACCTGCATGTGCATCATACAGAAATCCCCCCTGTCCCAAAATGTAACTATTCTTTTATAAGCCATGCAAGGTACAAGAGTTCACACAGGGGCTTTGCCAGGGCCAGAGGAACCATGTGACATGCTGTGACTGCATCCCTCATCTCCTGGAAGGCATTTGGGTGTGAGGACAGTATGGACCACAGGACAGAGAGGAACACCAGCTCTCACTGGCAGCCTTGGCCCCAGCTCAGCCACTGGCAGTCTTTAGTCTCAGAAGACCCGCAACCATCACGACTCAAATTGGGGACCAGTCTGCAGGCAGACAGGGACTTGCCCCATCCATAGAATCATAGAATTGTTTAGGCTGGAAAAGACTTTTAAGATCATCAAGTCCAACCTTTAACCTAGCACTGCCAAGTCCACCACTAAACCATGTCCCCAAGCACCACATCTACATATCTTTTAAATACCTCCAGGGATGGTGACTCCACCACTTCCCTGGGCAGCCTGTTCCAATGCTTGACAACCCTTTCGGTGAAGAAATTTTTCCTAATATCCAATCTAAACCTCCCCTGGCACAACTTGAGGCCGTTTCCTCTTGTCCTATTGCTTGTCACTTGGGAGAAGAGACCGACCCCCACCTCGCTACAACCTCCTTTCAGGTAGGTCTCCCCTGAGCCTCCTTTTCTCCAGGCTAAACAACCCCAGTTCCCTCAGCCGCTCCTCATAAGACTTGTGCTCTAGACCCTTCACCACCTTCGTTGCCCTTCTCTGGACGCACTCCAGCACCTCGATGTCTTTCTTGTAGTGAGGGGCCCAAAACTGAGGTGCAGCCTCACCAGTGCCAAGTACAGGGGGAGGATCACTTCCCTAGTCCTGCTGGCCACACTATTTCTGATACAAGCCAGGATGCTATTGGCCTTCTTGGCCACCTGGGCACACTGCCGGCTCATATTCAGCCGGCTGTCGACTAATACCCCCAGGTCCTTTTCCACCAGGCAGCTTTCCAGCCACTCTTCCCCAAGCCTGTAGCGTTGCATGGGGTTGTTGTGACCCAAGTGCAGGACCCGGCACTTAGCCTTGTTGAACCTCATACAATTGGCCTTGGCCCATCGATCCAGCCTGTCCAGATCCCTCTGTAGAGCCTTCCTACCCTCAAGCTGATCAACACTCCCGCCCAACTTGGTGTCATCTGCAAACTTACTGAGGGTGCACTCGATCCCCTTGTCCAGATCATTGATAAAGATATTAAACAGAACTGGCCCCAATACTGAGCCCTGGGGAACACCACTTGTGGCCGGCCACCAAATGAATTTAACTCCATTCACCACCACTCTTTGGCCCGGCCATCCAGCCAGTTTTTTACCTAGCGAAGCATACTCCCATCCAAGCCACGAGCAGCCAGTTTCTCCAGGAGAATGCTGTGGGAAAAGGTGTCAAAGGCTTTACTAAAGTCTAGGTAAACAACATTCACAGCCTCCATGATTTGTGTTTTCTTCTGCTCGTGCTGAACTCCCTGGAGGAGCACTGAGCAGCCCATGTGAAGGTCGAGCAGCAGCATGTGAGCAACTGAACAGTACAGACTAGTGCAGGCATCTGTGGGATGCTCGGCTCTCGCCCTGTTTCATTTATTAGCATGGATGCAGCTGAGATGTCCTGGAGATGATGAAGCCACGGAGAAGGCGTCTCCCTCTGAGCATCCCTCTGTCCTCTCTAGAGTGGCTTCCTGGAAGCTTTTTGCTCCCATTTGAGTTGGCCCCTGAACAACACGATGAGACTTGCTCTGCAATGAGCTTGTGGTCTGCCTAGAAGCACTGAACTGGCCTTTGGTCTGCAGCTGCTGTTTAGCCTCTGGATTGCGCAGCTCCAAACATATCATCGGTTCCCTGTTATCAAGGGCTCTGATTCAGAGCTGAGGAAAACATTGCCATTCCAGGCTGTGGGAGCTGTACATTTTTTCCCCCAGCAAATTTGACTTGAGCCACACCAGTCTTGTAAAAAATTATAATATCTAAGAAAAGACAAGACTGCCAATTTTTGCATATTTGCCTATTAAAAAAGCTGCACTTCCAGCATCTTGTGACTCAGTTGAGGGAAGCTTTGGTGTTTCTTTTTACTTTGTAAAAGAAAATGATAATGATGATAGTAACCAGTATGTGAGGTATTTCTCTTTGCTGAAACTTGGACCAAGGACCGAAAGATGCTGCACACAAGCCGATGAAGCAGTGTTAGTACTTGCGAGTATCAGAAAATGCCATCCTTTCTCTTCTGCTGCTCCTGGAGAGCCCAACACATGCTGCCACTCAGCAGCACGGCTGAGTCAATACGCTGGCATTGCGCTTCCCTAGAAGTTGGAGCAGTCTCGTCAGCACTGCTCTGAATGAGTACATCACAGCCTGATGTTAGGTGACACAGCATTTTAGTGGTTTTCTTTGACAGCCTGACCATGCCCTAAGCAAGAGCTGCGCTGCCAGGGAAGCACTCAATCCCTTCCTGCACTGCTGGTGCTGCACAAATGGAGGGTCTCCTTGCTAAAATACAGCAGAGGTGGTTTTGAGTGGCTCTGCAGCCCCTCCGCACCACAGGAATATCATACAGCCATTGGTCCTTGCTGGCAAGTAAGCTGAGAGTGAGCAATTTCTGTTTGTCTGACTGCCGTGTGCAGCAGATGAAAAAACAGCAGGGAAGCACTGGCCAGCAAGGCAGCAAGTAGTCTACAGCACGTCCGCACCAGGAGGTCTGCAGACATTGCCGTAAACCAATAAATGCTGCCAGTTGAATACTGGCAGTGAGATGAACTGGCTGCCCAAAGCCATAGGGGTGTGCATACTCCCTGGGTACTCCTCAAGCTCATTTCAGCTCATTGCAGCTTTCTCTAATACACAGAAAAAAAATGAAATTCTTTTTTAAAAGGGTTATTAATCCATTTTAGGGCCAGAAGGACCCTCCAGTGCAGCCACCTGCCTTACAGGGACCGTCCAGCTTCACTCAGCAGGGTCGGCATCATGCCTGTAACTGCTGGTAGAGCAAGCGTCTCATTTTCATCAAATGTGGAAAAGATTGGCTTTTTCCCTGCTCTAAAAAATCATGCCTAATGCTTTTTTTTGTATTATAATTTTAAAATAACAAAGTGGAATTGCTCAGCAGGGCAAACTTCAGCACTAACCACAAACACAGGCCTGGCTGCAGGAAGCAGCGAGCTGGGATGCATTACCAGGTTGTTAGTGTTAAAAGCAAGAAATGGCGAGGAAAATCTGTTCACCGCTCCCTCCGCCTTCCCAGCCTGATCCTTCCACCGGCAGCGTGAAAATCAGCAATGCCCAGCCAGCCATGTAAGTATAAAGAGATAAGGGTGGAGGGGGAATTATCTACAACTCATCACTAGGGCTGATTGCATTGCCATAATCAAAACCTGCTGAGCCATCTATCGATGTTCAAAGCCAAATGAAGATTGATTGAGGCAGACGTGATGGGGTCATGAAGTACACTCCTCATGACAGACGAGCTTATGTTTGTGTATCTGAATGGTACGCTCCCCTTTGCACGCCGCCTCGCTGTCTCCCCAGTACCCCAAGGAAGGTCTTACAGTCACTCAGGGTGTGACGTACCGCAAGGAATCCCTGTGTTGCATCCTGTGCCACTTCTAAAGGACACAAGGACTCAGCCCACCCAAGTCTTGCCCAGCACCGTGGCAAGATGCTTTGCCACATGAGAATCCATGGGGGAAGCAATACTCCAAAGATAACACAGCCCGCTCAGTAGCTTCCACTTAACATTTCCATTTGCCTCCCTTTGCCTCCCTTTATTACAGATACCATGTTGTTATTAATATTTTTTCTTTCTTGGCTACCTCTTTGTTTCTGCAAAAGGGCAACAGGCTAAATCAGCTGTCTATTACTCCAACAGCCTTTCAATCAAAGTAAGTGATATTCACTGCAAAATGTCTCAGTCTCCTGCCCTGGAGCTGAGTGGGTTTGTCACAGTCCAGAGGAAGCAATTTTAGCTGCCGTCTTAAATTAAGACTTGCAGCCCCGGTAGATGGAAGGTGAGAGCTGCGTGGCTTTCTCCATCACCAGGAGCACAGAGCCCAGGGGAACAACCGGGACCTCCGAGAGGCTGATGTCTGCCTCCAGATTTCCCCTGTGCCTCCTCCTTCTCTCTTTTCACCCTTATCTCCCTTTCTCACCAGATATTACACCCTAACGCCACGCAGACATGTGCTTTCCTTGACCACAGCAGACCTTCAGCAAGGCAATGCTTTTGCAGGTAGTTTTTTTCCCCATTTATTGTTTCTGAGACCTGGATGCAAACTCGATTTTTTAAATTCATTTTCAGTTTTGCTCTTCTTGTTCCTTCTGTGAGGAGGACAGGTTCCCTGATTATGCTTCCCCGGGCCAGTCTGCAGCCAGCCCATGGCTATCAAGGTCCTTCAGGACCTTGCCTCTTCTCTCGCTGAGCCCCATGGTGTTTTACTGTGGCTGAGACCCTCCCCATGCAACACTGTCCATGCTTTGGTTTGACTTTTCTGTCAATAACCTCGCCAGGTTGGTTCTGGGATTTGTCAGGAGAAGGACATTTTCTTCGTACACAGCTAAATACTCTGCTTGGACCATTTGTGATTCATCTCAGCCTGACATTTTATGCACTTTGAGAAACTCACATGGCCTCGAGTGGAATTAGATAGCCCTTTAATGGTGGTATGGGCAGAAATGCAATGGGGTCAGGGTGAAAAATGTCAAAAGTCAATTTAAACAATAAAACCAGGTGCTTTGAACCGAAACAGGACTTGTCTGTACCATAACACAAGGTTCATCCAGGTTAGGCGTGGTGGAAAACAGAGCACCGCACTCTTCCTCAGCTTACCAGTAGGGAAGGTTTTATGCATTCCTCAAACAAGCCCTTGGACCCAGTCAGCACTCCCAAGAGGAGAGACTGTCCGGACTATGTCAGATTTCAGAAAAACATGACGACAACAACTTTGCTTCCCAGATACTAATATTTCAGAAATGATAGTGCATTTTTCAAGGCAGAAGGCAGCAGCCTGGAGTTCAGTTACATTGTTTGGGTGATTAATGTGTTATTTAGGGAGCAGACAGAAGCAAGGAGCCTGAGAGAGGTCTCCTCCTCTCTGTGCCTGCCTTCTAGTGTTGCAAAAAAAAAAAAAAAGCAAATTTAGCTCATGTGGACACTGTGTGTTTTCTGACTATCTAAGGAGCATTTGAGGTACATCGCGTGCACGATGGGAATGACCCGAACAGTGACTTGTGCATGCTGAACACAGGCGCTGATGTTTAACTGCTTCACAGACACAGCTTATCAGAGTAACCAGTCCGACAACAAGCAAAACAACAATGCAAACAAAAATCCCAAAGACACCAAAGAAAATGGGACGTCTGGTTTATCCTTACAGATGTGTGAGAAGCAGGATCCAAACTGGTGCAGGTTTTGTACCATAGACACCAAATCTCCTTCCCTATCTCCTCCCCTTTGTACGACAGAGGTGGCTGAAAGGAGAAGGAAATTTATCCCAAATATGAGGGGCCTTTGATGGTAGAGACTCAGCAGAGCTGCTCAGCTTTGGGGTCGCAGGGGAGAACCTTGTGTAGTCTATCCGTGGGTGCCCTGAGTGATGATGGCGGGTGCAGGAGGGAGCTTGGTGGTTCACGTCTGCATCCAGCACCAGGGATGGGAAGACCACGTAAGGAGTGCCTACAGCCCATTTTCCCCCTGGGTACCAGATGTAA
Source organism: Gymnogyps californianus (assembly GCF_018139145.2). Lineage (NCBI taxonomy): Eukaryota > Metazoa > Chordata > Aves > Accipitriformes > Cathartidae > Gymnogyps > Gymnogyps californianus. Next base: position 31,274,091 of record NC_059478.1, on the reverse strand, counting down.
TAAATACCATATGTACCTACCCTCAGTACTGTCAGCCTCTGATTCCTAAGTGGGAAGTAGGGATCTCTGGGTGTCCCTTGGAAGATTTTCTCCCTGGAAATCAGTGTCCAGGTCTTAGATGTGCAGCCCTCGCATGTGTGTTTTACAGAGTATCTTTTTCATCACATGGTTCCCCCTCGCTCCTTCCACCCCCCTCTCCCCTCAGGGAATATAGTACAGTGCACGCACTAGGCATACGCTGAAATGTATAAATAAACCAACATTTTGCTGGGTCAGCTCCCTGTTGGCAACCTCCCTGTACTTTGTCACTGGAGGCCACAACTCCACTTAAAGTGACCATTTTGTCTTGGCAGGACTCGTTCGCTTGTTCGCTCGCTCCTCAGCTCTGCTGTTTGGTGCCAAAGCACAACAAGAGCTCCTCAATCGCCCTTGGCTTCCCCTCTGCAAATGAGCGCTGAGCTGTGGGGACAGTCCGTGCCATAGAAAAGGAAAAGGGAAAAAAATACTGCTTGCCAGCATCCAAGAAAAGAGAGGAGATACACGCTATCAGGTCCTATTCTACCATGGCCCATAGGAAGAACTGCAGGGGATGTTTATAGCTCCCACCATTGACTTCCACATGGGTTTTAAGATACCCTTCCACAGTAATAAAGATAAATATCTGTTGGCCCTGATGAAGAGAGGCATTTCATCGGACAGCCATGGCTGCTTACAACATTTCCCAGACTAGTGACATTCCTCTGTGTCCAGAAGCTGAATGGGCTCATCCCTTCTCCTGCATTCAGAAGCAGAATTGCTTTTTCCCATCCTAACTCTACATCAGGTATATGGGTTTGATCTTTTTCAGTGCTGCATTGTTTTTAAAATGTAAAGTGTCTGCAAATGGAAAAGAAAGAAGTCACGGGTATATGGCTGCCTCCCAGACAAGGGCAATGGGCTCCGCATCACTGGAAGGGTGCTGCTATGGGCACAGGCTCAGCATCCCTAAACATGAGGTCTCTGTGTTTAAAGAGGGAGGTTGAAATTTGGGAAACAGACTGGCGATTTCAGACGTACAGCCTCAAAGAAGTCTTATTCTCTGAGGACAGTGCTCTCAAAAAAATCATTCTGATCCCAAGCCGGACACTGCTCTGGAAAGCATAAAAAAATCTTGCGTGACATTTTGGAGCGATGTCCAAACCGTTTGTATTTTGTAAACAGGAAGTCACATTGTCTGGAGAGGATATTTCCCCCCTTCAATAGCTGCATGCAGCCTTTTTACATAACCCCTTTTTACGGTATTTTGGGACTGAAAAGTTCATTTCCCTCTCATAAGCACATACGAGAATGCAGCTGCCACCCAGACATCCTTTAAATGGGACCACATGTAAGCCACTTAGTCTCCAAAAATGAAAGCAAAACACAGTGCTGTCATCACTGCACGGCACCGTCAATCAGAGCTGTTCATAATATGCTGCACCATGTATATCTCATACCATGTTCATTATAAGCTTAGGCTAATGCGTAATAATAAAGCAGAATATTACAAATGTTAGAAACTCTGGATTAGTAAATGAGGGATAAGTGGAAAAAAAAAAGTTCAGATCCAGCCTCTTTTCTGGCAGTGAGAGTTGGTGAACACAAATTCCTCTAATGCTTAACTGAGGTATTTTTCCCAGCTTCACCCTGACCCTGACTGTGTTGTGTGCAGCCTCCTGAAAGGGAACTTATGGGCATTTTTGTTCATGTTCCTCCACTGAACAATCATCACAATCAAATTCTTTTACTTGCAAGTTCAGCAAAATGAGTTTGCCAGGGACACTCCCCCATGGTGTGGATGGGAGACACCAAGGTGGGTCATGCCCGGCTGTTTTCATCTCCCCCCTCGCCCTGTTGGTCCCATCGTACGATCCAGAAAGGCCACAATGGGATGAGCTGCAAGGGCAGATGACGCCTGTCACACCGAGGACCAAGCAGACAGGGAGTGTCCACAGACAGACCTGGGGCTTCAGGCTGCTTCTGGGATTGCCAGAAAAAATCATCAGAAAAACATATCCCCTGCAGTGAAATAGTTGGTCCAGGTCAAATCCCCAGATCTCACAACTGCTCTAAGTCATAAAGGCAAAGCAGCCCATATAGCAGATGGTTGAAAAAAGAGTGTCGCATCAAGACTCTTCCCTTGTTTAGAGGCATGAAAGACTGAGAAGAAAAAAGGATGTGTCCTCCCACGGGTAGAAAGAACGCAAAGCAGCAAAGTGTAGATGCATAAAGGGGCTGACAAAAGTAATAGCTATTGATAACTGCACCTTTCCCTTGCTCACTTAAAACCTGTAAATCTCATAAGACTTCTTAAAGGCCGAATGTTAAAAGCCATTATCTTTCCAGCATGGCATCATTGCTAGGATGCAGGGCGTGGCACTGGAAAAGAAAGATCTGGAGAGGACAGATGATGGGATGGTGCTGTACTGGGAGAGGTGCAGAGCACAGGAGGAAGAGAAGGAGGAGATGGGTCTGCTTGAATGCTTGATGCAGTGGAAAAAAGTGTTCAAGGAAGGAGAAAACCCTGGGAAAAACCCAGTTCAGTTCATATCATGGTAGATCTATTTGAAGTATTGTTTAAAAAACACAAGGAAATTATGAAAATATATCTGGTCATTTGTGTAAAGCCCTTTCAGTACCTTAACATCATCTGTAGAGCTTAAAAGAGGAGAGAGTTCATTAAGAAATGAGGTTAGGGTAAGAGGGGCTAAGGCTCTCCGATGGGGACTGGTGGGTGGGTTCATTCATCATAGGAAGGTGTTTCCACTCCTTTCAGCATGCCCTGGGTGTACAAGTAGTCGGAGTCTTAAACATACCAGCTGGCACAGGCTTAAAATTTTGTTGTTATTCATATGCATCCACGTATAAAACAAGGACTGTATAAGCTAAGTAAATAAGCAGACTCACTAGTCTCTGGTGAGGGGGTCTGTGTCGTTTTATTCACACTTTTTACCGTATACTCTGGGGTCATTTGCCAGACTGGGAATAAATGGCATCTGGTTCTTTAACCCAGGCTTGATCCCTTCTCTCTTATGAAGATGTTTCTCTCCTGGCTTCTGGGGTGCAAAAACCAGAAGAAGTGAGAGGAAAATCTAGCCATAAAATGTCTTAAATGTATCAGAAACCTTTGGGCCTGATTCTGACTGAGTTTATTCCCTTTTTCTGCCACCACAACAGGGCAGAGAATCTGACACTCTTGGTTTCATTTACATTCAACAAGAAAGTACTGAGATATTTGTTATAAATTTGCTAGAGCTCAGTAGAACTAATTTAAGTAAATCAGCTGCTTTTAAACATGCAATGCATCTATTATTAAACACCAAGCACGTTTCAGTGGGAGAATTTAACGAAAGTGATTTTAGAGAAGGAAAAATGCCATTTGCGGGAAGAAGAAAACCACCCAATTTAAAAGTCAATTTGTTCGACAGTGGCACAGAATTCACACCAATTCACCACAATTTGACTTCATTCAAGTTCCTTTGTGTCAATGTCGCTGAGAAAGGCAAGTCGGCCCTAACGAGTTGCCTTCATGGAGATTGTTGGACTCTGTTCTTTCAACAAACACATTTTATTATTTCATGATGGTGCTTCAAATGAAAGAACAATTTGGATCTTGCTGCAGCCGTGCAAATCCCCCCACTGCCTCCAGTAGAAGACCGGAATTATGAAAATGGTTTTGCTCATTAAACTCAATCCTGCAAATATTTATAAACAATGAAAAAAAAGCTAAGAGAAGACTGTAAACCGATATACCAGGGCATCAGGTCACAGCAAAGCGGTTTGGATTTGGGACTGAGACCCGGGTGCCTGAAGACCACGGTCGGGGCTTCGACCATCTTCCCTTGCTGCCACAGGCACACTTGCTGCCACCTGAAGCCAGCAAGATTCCTCAAAATACATAACTGGGAGAAGTAAAGGGGAGATCGGTGAATGCTACCGCTCGGTAGTGCTGGATTGCCGTGGGAAACGTACAGCAGTGCTTGGGCAGGAGGGAGAAATTGTGGGCACACCAATCACCCACATCAAAGCAGAAGTGGCAAAGTTTGGACTCGGGCTGGTTTTCCAAAGAGTATGGGAGGCACATCACTGGAAAATGTGGCACGCTTCTGGGTCCATGCAAAACCTTTCCCGTGTTATTAATTTTGGAAACTCCTTATTATACTTTCATTATACGATACTGCTCTTAAAATGCCCTTTATGCATTTTTCGTGCTAAGGGCTATGCACAGCATACGGAGCAGCTCTTGGTGGCGTTTCAGGTGCAACTTTTTTGGCCTCCTACAGCTTCTGGCAGGGGAAGGAGAAGAGCAAAACCAGAGACAGAGAAGCTTTAACTCCCTTGCGTGTTGAAGGTCAAGTGAAGGTGGATATTTGTGGTCCACTCCTGCTGTTATTGAAATAAATGTCAGGTTTGCCATCGATGTCCGTGGGAGTAGGCTTAGGCTCGGATTGTGATGCAGGCATGGAATTAGAGCAGTGCCTAACTGCATTAATTAGGGGGTGGTTAGCGGAAAAGCGAATCCCCAGCGGTACAAGAGATTATTTAGTGGTGGAGCACTGTGGGTTTGTGCCTTCTGTTATTGGACTGCTCTCATCCCATGTTCAGTCCTAGGCCGTGCTCCTGGCCTCCCAAAAATGCTTTTCTCCCGTGTAAAAAGACAGCACACAAACACATTCCTGATGAAAGCATCATGGCTGGCTTAATACAGCAGCATGAGTGGGGATTTTTCAAGCATGGTGACGGGGAAAAAAGACTTGTGCACTCCACAGATGTATCTTTGAAGACAGAACATGGGTCATGTCTTGGAATTTAGGGACTGTCATATGGGAACAGTTTACTGGGCTTTCAGGGTTTCTTTGCTATGGCATTTCGTAGCAAGATAGATCCTCGTCTGCTACCTATCACACATACCTAATTGCACAATAATATACCACAGGGAGGTATTTCTTTTCTTGATCTTGGCTCTTTGCCTTGCATTTTTCTCCTACCTGATATAATTGCAGGTATAATCTCTATTCTTATGCTTGCTTCCATGCGTAGATCAGTTTTTCACATCACCCTAAAAGCATCTCACCTTGATGAATCCCAAAACACAGCTTCACTCTTAGCATTTGCATTTACCTTGGCTGTCTGCTCTGCCACACAGAGAAGCCCAGGCAGGGCTGAGGCAGCTGAGGACCCAGCGCTTGTGCACTCGAGTGGCTCGACAGGGATTTCCCTCCCATGTACATGTTTCCAGGACTCAGAGACTCCTTTCTTTTAGCTGCGACATGCCCCAGCAGCATTTATGGGGTCTAAGGCACAGGAAGCATCCAGGAGAAAGCCCAGCCCAGAAAGCTGTGCCAGCTGTGATGGCAGTAGGTTTCACTGAGCTGCACATCAATTAGCTGCTGAGGTGAATGTCCTTTCAGATATGCACATGGAACTAATTAATTCAATGATGAGGACTACTTTTTGTTGTTGTTTCCTGGAAACAAACACTGCTTTTAGCTCTGGGATATACTATTATTGGACAAAGGGAGAAAAAACAAAATCACAAGGCTGAATTTTTTCGGGTGGTAAAGACTGAAGCTTTCAAAGTGGATTAGTATTATTGCTGGGTGGTGGGAAACATGAGACTCATCCCAGTCTAACTAGGAGTTCACTCGGATTTGCAAATCAGGCAAACCTGGGTTATGGCTGTACATCAAAACCATGGTAAGCGCTCGTTAAGCTTTCGCTGGTTCTCATACGTAGCCAGGAAAGCAGGACAGTTTGGCTGGGATCTGCTCCGGTTTGGGTTAATAACAGATACGACAGATGCCGAGACATACATGCCATGACTCAGTGCTGTGGATGCCGAGGACACAGCTCTGAGAAGCTCAGCTGTAACCCGCTAGCTCCGACGGTGGCTTTTGTTTTGGAAGAGTTTCTTTCTTTTGAATGCAATATTGTGCAATATGTGTATTTACTCCTCTGTGTATTTACCCTGACAGTGTAGCAGTGATTCACACGAGTAGTATTATATTATTTACTTTTTCCTTACTTTTTTCTCTTACCACATGCTGCTTTAGTGTTGCTCCTGCCTGGTGGATGGATCACAAGGCTGAAATGCCCATTGCATGCTGGCACTTCACATGACCCCTTTCATAAACAGATCTAGTTTTATTTTTAAAAGCAGGTTCAGAAATGGTTGCCCTTGCTTTGAGGCTCTTCTTGACCTTAGCGCCCTCATAGTTGCAGAAGAGCTAAAAAAAATTCGTTCAGAGCCCCAAATGGTTTGAGATCTTCTTTGGCAGTGCACATGAGGTGTTTGATCAGGGTTTGGAAACTCAGGGTTTTGGGTGGTCTTTGCTGTGTGAGCCAAGGACTATTGTCTTTCTGTGTAGACATGGGGCCTTGTTTGTCCCAGCGGCGGGGAAGTCCTCCTTCATCCTGATGCTCACCGAGGGAGAATGGGGCCCTGTTGCAACAGCCCTAAGTCCTCAGGGTTAGCCCAGGCTTGAAATAAGGCACATTTTCCTGTCGTCAGGACTAATCATTCAGAGAGCACAGCACCGCAATTAAAGATCTCATTCTCCAAACACTTACTCCCTGGTTGTGTTTCTAATGTCATAGCTGGCTCTATTTTCTTTCACTTGCAAACTCTCCTGCTCTCGCTCTGTGCTCCAAATTCATCCCAACCCCTGCAAGACAGCTTAAAAGGACAGGGTTGTGTAGAGGTACCCATGCAGTGTTCAGCCCAGGTCATGAAGTTTAGCAATTCATCTAAGCTAAAATACCATTTCTTGTACCTAAACTGCCCCTGTGCTTGAGGTAGCTCCAAAAGCAGCAGAGAAAACCTTTAGGTCTGGCCAGCCCCATTCTGCTGAGATGTTTAAATTAAAATTAAAAATGTCTATGCAGGTGTTGCAGTTCGTTTTAGGGTTTATCCTGGTTTTATACTACACCAGTATTAAGCTTAGCTCAACACTGCACTTTTAAATAACAGCAAACATACAGATTTGGGTAAAATAAAAAACTAGGCTGGAGTTGTCTCCCAAATAGTGTGACCAAACCTTTTCAGAGTGTGTAAAATTTGGGAAAGAAAGTGGAAATAATGACATTTCTTCCAGTGTTTCCATCAGAGGAAGCCAAAGCCTGGAGGTGCTGGATAAGTTTTGAGAAAATCTACCCTTGTCACTGGTATGTCGATGTTCAGCACTCAGGGTGGTTTGGGAAGCCAGAAGGTGTTTGTTTGGGTTTTCTCTTTGTTGGTTTATTAAAAAACAACAATAACAACAGAACAAAATAAGTTTCCCTGGGACTTAGAATAACTTCAAACAACAATGTGTAGGTGATGACAAGGCAAGAGGTGTTGTAAGCCCTTCCGTGAACAAAATTAGAGCCCCAAATGATCCGGACAAAGTGAGGCTCCATCTGAAATAAAAAGGATGCAATTTTGTGCGGAAAAAGGCAAACCCTGGCACTTCCCTAGGACGGGTGGGGAGAGCAGGCAAGGAACTGGAAGCCTGCTGCAGAAAAAGGCTGAAGTGGGCCACAGACTGGGATGACTGTCCCAGAAATGCCCCACAGACAGCCCAATATGCCGAACGACTTGTATGAAATGCAGAACGTGCTCTAGAGTGTGTAAACCAGAGTGTCATATGCCATATACGTGTCCATCCGTCACCCGCAGATGCATATCCCTTCTGCTGTGCTCAGGGCTGGCAAAGCCTCAGGTGCAGTGAACAGTCCAGCTTTTGCGATCCAGACTTCAAGGAAGATCTGGAGAGAGTTCAGCAAAGAATGATGAGAGGTCTAGCAAATGTGATTTCTGCAGGAAGATGACAAGAACCAAGCTCATGCCGTCCTGAGCAGGGAGGACAGAGGGGGAAGACATGAAATTATAACTCAAATATTTAAATAGAGAGGAAATGAATACACTGGTTTCGTGTCCACAAGGGAACGAGGAAAGAAATCACAGGCTTCATCTGTAACAAAAAAGATTTAGGTTAAAGGTAGGGATATTCTGGCATGGATTTTTGGGGCAGGCTGCGGATTTGCCACTGCTGCTTGGTGTGAAGGTAGTCGCACAGGGCACCTCTGTCTCACGGGGATGCTTCGGAGAGCTTTTGGCACCTGGTCACGCTGCGTGACCTTGCGAGCTCCCTTCCAGCTCCGTTTTCTGTGATTTCAAAATAATGGCAAAATTACACCCTGACAACATAAGAGCTGGGATTATTTGTTTTAGGATTAATATAATTAGGCTAAGTATGAATCAGATGTTTTAGCTATTTGCAATTAAAGCGCACAGAAGAGATGCGATACTGTCTCTGTGTCAGCAAAAAACCTATGCGATCGCAGAAAGCAAGCGCTGACAGACACCTTCCTTTCACCCCAATTCAGGTATGGCAGGTAGGACTACACAAAGGATTAGGCATCATGCCTTTTAAGCCTGTTGGATAGCACCAGGCTGAGTTTTGCTTGTATAACCATAGCATTTCTGCAGTCATACATTCAGCGTCTTAATTAACATCAATAAATGTTAACACTTGCTGGATTTACTGGGAAGATTTGAATGCCAGCTTAATTCAATGCTGACATATCAACACATGAACTCTGAGATCTGATCCCTCCTAGAGCTGTCTATTTTAAGATCACAAGGGATTGCTCTTCGCTGTCTACATCTCCTGCAGCGCTGTGTCGAGCCCACGTGCAGGAGCGTAACGATGTTCTGGGACTGACACCCAATCTGGATTGGAAATCTTCAAGTGATGAAGAGTCAACCACATCCCTTGGGAGAGCCCCAGTGGATAATTATATTCATGGCTCAAAACATGTCTATTTTCTGGCTCAAAACATGTCTATTTTCTGGCTGGAAGTGTTTTAACTCCAGCTGCTGGATATACCTGGGTTTTTCTTTGTCTGATAGATGACTGTATCAGCTAGCAGGTCAAGAAGAAGCTGCTTACTCCCCGTGGGTGCACACACCATGCAGTGATCAAGCCAGGAAATTTCAGATGGGCAGGTCTGTCACAGAGATTATTCCAGCCTGTTAATTACAGACAAACCATGGAGGCTTTTCTGGTTTTCCCCAGTTTTCCTCCTGGTAGCAAGCAGTTTGTTCATACACCTTGACACTGGCAAAGAGTTTAGCACAGGGAAACTCCATCCTTGCCATGCAGTGGTCCTGGCACGAGCAAGGAAATAACCTTTGGTTCTGACAGCTGCTGAGGGTTTTATTTTATTTTTGTGACTGTTTGAATGCAATGTGAACCGGCAGTACACTGCCAAGTGCGGGGAGAGCTGATGGTGCTCTTCAAACGTGCGGTGTGGTGGCTCTGGTGGGACCTGAATGGAAAATTCATTAAGACCCAGAAATGTGCCTGTTGTTGTTTTGTCCCTGTTTTGAAATTATCATCGCCCTTCATGTCTGTGGTAGTGGATATGTGAGATCATGCAACAATATAGACTCAGGAGAGGGGAAGACCAACACCATGTCATGGATGTATTTTAAAGGCAGCTTGCTCTATCCATCCACCCAACTTACGTGCACACGGGTCCTGGAATAGCGGCAGATAACACTATACTGGGCGATTGGTCTTTCTTCTCCTGAATCTCAGCACTAAAAGTTCAGAGGGCTCAATTTCATCCCTTCCCTCCCACTTCTGGCACAATTCCATCACAGGAGGGGATACCATGGTGCAGACCCCCCTCCGTAAGAAGTGCCAGAGCAGGTTTTTGGAGGACTATATTTGAACGCACCAGCTCCCAGCTCAACAACATCACTGGTTTACTGGGAAACTGTCTCAGCATAGCTCAAACTTTGATCAGCATCTGCTATAAACAAAGATGTGGAGACACATGCATTTCTCTGACAAATGCTTCATTTCTTTAAAGAAGAAGCGCCTACAGAAGTTTTGAAATCAGGCTGGATTCTGGAAGTCCCTAAAGCGAAAAAAAAAAAAAAAATGGCCAGGCTTTGCTCCTGACATCAAATTCCTCTGAAAATCCTGGCTGGAGACAAGGACACGCGATCCTAACGTACAGGTTGCTGTTTGCAGCCCAATTTAGCAGCACGCCCACTCGAGCCCTGGTTGCAGTGGTATCATCTGTGATCTATTATCGGGGATTTCATACTAGCTGGGCAACAGGAGCTCATCTGAAATCCACCCCAGCTCAGGAGCTGATGGGCTATTTAGCTACTGCTTGTATTTGTCTTATAAAAGTAACAATACCGTGTTCTGTTGCCATTAAGGTCTGACATTAAATCATTAATTTCCTAATAGATCTAAAGCAAGAGCTAGGAAGGCCTTTTATTTTTAATGAACTGAAGACTGCTGTGATCTCATTCATCCACCCATGAAATCCACTGACTGACAAGGTCCCATTTCTGGGCAGCGGGGTTAAATGTGCTTCAGACAAAAGCCAGATTTTCCTTTCTTCTGCATGCCATGGACAGGATCAAAGGAGTGGGGAAATGGACATTAAAGCACTTGTAATCAGGGACACAGACTCCAACCCAGCATGGGCCAGCCCCCTTGCAGGCTTATGGAAAAGCCGCTGTGCATTATTGCATGGGAAGCCTGGGAGCTTTGGGGAGCAAACTGGGGGAGTAAATAAGGCTGGGGGGCAAGTGCTGCATGGACCGGGCTCATCTGTCATCACCAGGAGCTTCTCCTTGGAGACCATGTGGGAGCGAGTATCCCTCGCACCTTTGGTGCTTCCTCTCTCAGTTTAAGACTTTCTTAACGAGCCTGTAATATCTCTGGGACTCACCAGATGGTGCTAGTATAGATAACCCTAGAAACAGAGTATGGCTGAACGGATGGGCAAGCAGATCTTGGGGGAAAAAGGAGAGCAAGAATACCAGTTTGATTTTATTTCTTTTTAGAAACAGCGGTAATGCGCCAGGAAAGCTTTCTCATTAATCACATTTCTCTGCAACTGGAACAACGCTGTAGCTGTGGCGGTGCAGATGGGAATCCACATAATGTGTGCGATAGAGACCCAAATGGGTGGCAAGGCCATTCGCCTTGGCTTGCTATGCAAACCACAGGACCTGGTTTGGAGGTGAGGATGAAGATGATCTTCAGAGAAGCTGGTGAGTCATTTCCCCTCTCGCATTTTCCTTTGGTCTTGTGTTTTAAAGTATCGTATTCAAGCAACCCTCTCAAATGATCTTGAAAGGAACGGGGAAGAAAGACTGCTGATGTCTCCCAAAAGACAGTAAACTGGGAATAGTTTGTTTTCCAAGCACATATGAGCTCATTTTCTTCTCAAAATTTGCATTTATTTTTAACTGGATTAACATCCAGCTAATGTGGATGTCAACCAGTTGGAATGCAATTTTGGGAATTACGGAGGAATTTAGCACTCCTGATATAAACCAAATGTGATGGAGTTGGAAAGCATATGATATTTATCTACATGGGCTTGGTGTCATCAGTATGCTCTGTCTTTCTCCTAGGTTAACTCTTAGGCAATCCAAATGGAAAGAAATACTTCTACTATAGCTCCCATATGACTAATATGATACAGTGTATTACTTGGCTTGGGGTTTACAAGAAATAATAGGGAGTTTATTACTCAGACCTTCCTTCTAATAGGAATGGCCAATGACACTATATATATAAAGCAGGTTTTTACTTGGTATGCTATTTTGTTTCGTTTGTCAATGTTTGAATTACAAAGGTTATTGTAGTGCATAAGGTTTTGTAAGCACATACATGCTAGCATAATCGTGCTAGCTATCCTTATTCTGCATGTATTTGAAGCGTGTTCAATGTAGTTATTATGGCATGTGCTGAGACTTGACGGTGGTAAGTCAGGAAAGGACTTAAACATCCTTAAGTCTGTACCAAGAAAGGAAAGCATTTAAATACCTGCTTCATACCTTGCTTTCAGGGTGTTTTCCTGCTGTCAGGCCACAAAAAGAAACCATCATCCCTTTAAATGGATGAGGTCCAATGGCCTTCTCAGTGCTGAAATCCTGCCTCCGGGAAACACAGACAGGGAAGCATCAAAGCAGAGAGGATGACTTGTTCCTTAATCAAAATGTTGTGAAACTGTGGTTCTGCCAATGGTTTGCTGTTTGGGTTTTGTAGATACGTAGGATGATTGGGAAGCTTCAAAGAAAGATGTCAACCAAATGTTTTTCAGAATCACATGCAAGGCAGAAGGAAATGTGCTTCCTAAAGGTCCTACTGGCAGATGAATATCTTTCTGCAATCATTAAAGTTGTAAAGTCATCCCTCCCCGCCCCACACACACATGAAAGATGATGTGATTTGCATGCCAGCCAAAACGAGATTTGGGAATCAGACATTTCCCTTCGAAGGAGCAGCACGGTGATCTTGCAGCGGATACGCTGGGGAAAAGCACAGCATGGACCCGCTCGTGTTGGGCAGCTCCTTCTCCTCTGCCATTGCGCTGCTGTGCCCCAACACCAGCTGGCATGTCTGTGCAGGGACCCCACCACAGAGACAGGGCTGCCTTGGGAGCCAGGTCATTGCTCATGGCCACTGCCACTGCTTTGCTGCCTCTTCCCACACAAGTAGCAGAGAATAAATAGAAGAGAGGTTTGGTTGCAACCAAAGATCCAAAGATCTGCATTTACTGTGTAGAAATAAATTTCCTGACCTGTCCTTCCTGCTCAGAGGGCTCATTACGGTACAGAAAGGCAATAGGCTTTCTTCTAGATGCTCCATAGTAACTGAGCAGAGGAGGCTCCCCGCCTGCTAGAGGTGGGAGGATTACCCTGTGCTAGCATTGCTCCCCACTGCTCCCAGAGCACAACCTCTCCCACAGGACATGATCCTGAATCCCACTGCAGCAAAAGACAGCTGCCTACTTTACCGGTCCATCATCCGTCTGTATCCTACATGGGGGAAAATTCATTTGGGAATGGTGAGGCTGACAGAGGCTTTTCACTTCTCTCTTCCCACAGAGTTGTGTTCACCCAACTATATTTTCTCACCCACAAAAATGCCTAACTTTACATGTGGGGAACCCCTTTCACCAGAGGACAGCAACATGAGTGATGAGTTTGGGCACCTCCAGCAATAAGTTAAAGGGGTGATAAAATAATAATGGTGGTCTTTGGACTCATACCTCTCACAAGTAGGGTTTGTAGTAACTATAGCAGGTTGCTTTGTCTGTCAAAGTAAGAGCTTTGATGAATATTGATTTGAGTATGAATCCCAGTTTCTCAATTCAGACCAAATTTAAGTTCTACTTGATGGTCCTCAGGAATGCAGAAGGATAATCTATGGATGGTGGCATTGGGAAAATGGCTTAAATTCATCATCCTCCTTCTGATAACTCCTTCCCTCCTTGAATTTGCAGGAAGCTTGAGTCATTATGGTATTACAACAATCTTTAGTGTAAGGTTAAATTCAAGGTTACTATTATTTCATAAATTATGTCTAACAGTCTCCTTGGAATTGCAGACCCTTGGAGAGATGTTGCTTCTGCAACACAGATCGGCTGAGCTGTGGTGGTGGCACTCTCCATGCACAAGATCTGACATGGACTGTTCACTCTTGTCTTGCAATTAACTGAGCCATTCCCTACTAAGTCCCATGAATGGCTAGAGGGCATTAAAAAGTCTCTTATCACTGACTAATTTCATAATTTTTGGAAACAGAAACCCCATGTGTTTTTTCAATAAGCACTTCTCCTCCTGACAGCGCTACATCTTTCACAAACACAGCAAGAATAACCTCTGGACTTTGCCTGCAGCAGTGAAGTATGAAATTTTGAATTCCATGGGTCACTGTTTTTGCTGCAGCCAGATGTGGATAAAAGGCAAAGGGTGTTTTATTGTTGTTTTTTCAAGAAACAGAGAAAGTTTTGTACTAAGGTACACCCTCTATCCTAAAAACAAGTGGCTAACATGTGGCTTGAATATCACCAATTGCCATTTCAAAAGATGAAACCTTAAAAAAAAAATATTTTTAATTTAAATATTCTGTCTGCAGCTAATAAAGTATGTTATGACTTTAAATTGGATTTGGGAAAACATACAGGAGAGCCACAGCCTTGATGCTGAGGTGTGCATTAGCAATGTGGCTGTTGGTGGTTTCGTTGGCATCACAGGTACCAATGAGTTGTGGTGGATGTAAAAGGGAAATACTCAATGGCTGAGAAAAACAGGGTAGTGAGATCTTCTTTTTGTTCTGAACAGATTGGGTTATTCATTGGAAATAAATTAACAGATGAATTCAATCCCTGTTTACAATGATGGATGAGTCTATGAAAGCATTCATTATTGGTATGCATTTTATGCCAAACCTTTTGGTGACTGAGAAGTGTTAAAAAACTGCTTAGCTTAATTTCTCTGAAGCCCCAGTGTGCCACTGATGATTTAAACCCTCTGTTTCTTGCTTGGGGAACTGGATATTGAGTAACCGGGAATGAATATCTCACTTCTGGAATTTTATGAGGAAAGTCATCTTCATGGTAAACTTCGGTGGACCTCACCACTTGGAAACACTGCCAGAGAATAGCTGAAGCTATGAAACTCATAAATAACAACTTGAGAACTTCACTGTTTATTTGTGGGGAAAATTTTTTTTTTTTTTTTTTTTTTTTGCATTACTTAATCCAGCCCTCCCTGTTGCACACACACTGGACAATATTTGGGTTCCCAGCCACTGTGCAGCCCGGCAGTGTGACATGATTTTGGCTTCCAGCAGTTTCACCACTGTCTCCTTAAATGTTCTATTCCAAAACCAAAGATAAAAACGGTGATCACAATGAAACACACAATAGAAATTATTTGATGATCCTGTAGCCTTGATTGCTGCTGCTTTTAGCCTGGTGCTTGACAGCACACTTGCCAGATGCTCTAGTAGCCAGGTTGTGACACCCCACAGAGTTTACTCCTTCAGCAGGGATCACTACACTTTAAGGACAATGGACTCTCGATGTCAATAGCTGTGAGTCGTGTATAGTCAGGTTTTGCGCTGTGGCAAGGGAAAATTCTGTAGGAAGTTTGATTTTTCTTTGTCTTGCTGTTGCTGCCTAAGTTCCCCTTGTCGATAAGATCAGAGAGATGGAACACCTCTCCTGTGAGGAAAGGCTGAGAGAGTTGGGGTTGTTCAGCCTGGAGAAGAGAAGGCTCCGGGGAGACCTTACTGCAGCCTTTCAGTACTGAAAGGGGGCTTATAAGAAAGACGGGGACAGACTTTTTAATAGGGCCTGTAGCGATAGGACAAGAGGTAATGGTTTTAAACTAAAAGAGGGTAGATTCAGGCTAGATATAAGGAAGAAATTTTTTACAATGAGGGTGGTGAGACACTGGCACAGGTTGCCCAGAGAGGTGGTAGATGCCCCATCCCTGGAAACATTCAAGGTCAGGTTGGACGGGGCTCTGAGCAACCTGATCTAGTTGAAGATGTCCCTGCTCATTGCAGGGGGCTTGGACTAGATGGCCTTTAAAGGTCCCTTCCAAGCCAAGCTATTCTATGATTCTATGGTTCTATGATCACCAGCACTGTGAAAACACGCATCAGAAAAATGCGTGCTGGTTCTCAGACACCAACAGCCAGATTTCTGGACATGCAGGGCTGTCCCCCATGACTTTATCTAAAATTCTTTAAGGTGTCTTTGCAACCACTTACGGATCAGTACTGCACTAATTTTATAATGCAGCCAGCTGCTGCATGGGAAAAGATGTCTCTGTCCATTAGTACGTGTTGAGAGCACCCATCTCTTCTTCAAATTATGGGATTCCTTCGCTTGTGCCTTCACAAGACTTTCTTGTATTGCACACAGAGCTTCAGTGCTTCAGGAGCCAGTCTGACTCACTGATGTAGCAGGAAATATCTGGCTGGAAAAGGATGGATCATTTTTTGCCCCCACGTTGGATGAAAATAGCTGATGAAGGGGCAGACAAGCATGAAAGCAGAGTATGGCCAAGCATGGGCTATTGCCGATGGGAGCACGGCAGAGGGGAGGAGGAAAAAGGATTTGGAGAGAGGAGCAATGGGAGTGGGAGAGGGGACCACTACAGCCATCTGTGGGGACCCAGCTGGGCTAGTGTGTGTCTCTGCTCCCCACGTGCAAGAAGCAGGTAAAGGAGCATCATCTTTCCCCTCTGTCCTCCTGAAGCACGGGGCCAGAATAGCCCTTTCAGACTTACCACCATGTGTGCTGCACAGGCTGGTCCTGCTCCAAGCAAAGCCTTCAGAGCAGGAACTGTACCACGAAGGATCATGGAAACTCAGACCCACCCCCGGTAGTCTAAAGATCTCAATAATTGAAACACTTTGAGGAGCAGATATTTTCATCCCTTTCTAATTTGCAGTTGAGACCTAGGGCAATTTTTGTTCCTAAAACTCTGGAGTTACTTCAACATTTTAAGCCACAGAACAACTGCTCACGTCCTCGCTCCAGTCATTTGAAGTCTCCCTGTGAAACAGCTGGCCTCTGATGTGCAAGATACCTGCTTCCCACTATCTGGCTTCCAACAGCAAGAAGATGACTTACGGCCATGAACTATCCCTTAATTTAACACATCAAAACTGAGCGAAAATAAACAAAGCAGAGTGAAGAACACATGTAGATCATGAACTCACATTCTGCACCTTGCACTTTTGCCCAGAGCACATGTTTTTGCAGCTTATCTCCCTAGGTATCTGTGATGGTGCCTTCTCGTGTGTTTGTTTTCTTTGTGTGGGGATACTTGGCAAGAAACTGCTTCTCCGGGAGAAAAAGCAGTTTTTGCTTCTCTCTGGCCATGGACCAAACAAAGACCTTAACTGGACACTTAACCACAAGCTTGCTGCAAAACCTGTCCTGATAAGTGAAATGGCTTGCTCTGATTTCAGTGGGTCTTGAGGAAGATTATGTCCAGACTGTTTTGTCCTTTTGAGCTACATTTCCTACCTTCATTTAAATCAGAGTTTGCTTTCATTTGTCTCTCTGTAGTCTTAGAAAGCCCTTCTGCAGCCCCAAAATGCAATTTAATGTCACAGCAGCAACATAGCTTGAGTCTTGCCTCTGTGTCTGAGATGGGGAAAAGACCCATCCATGGGTGAAGCCTTTGGCAGATGGGATTTATCCTGCAGTGCGACAGGCAGTGATCTTCTCTCTCTGCTGAGTGAGAGTAAAAGGCTAATAAGATGCTTCCTACCAAAAATGATCTATTAATTCTTATTTTTATTTCCATGGAGTGTTTTTTTTCTTCTGCTTTTAAGTGAAGGGCTACTCAGGTGTGTCATTCATGGGCACCTTACAAGGTATGGTAACATCAGTACTTCCCTCTTGGAAAAAAGATCGTGTTATTTGTGAAGGCATAGCTCAGAAATGCTTTAAACCAGAGATTCCCACTATGGACTCCAAGTCCTGCTGCATCCAGTGGCTCCCTGATTTTGCAGTTGGAAAACAGACTTGGTGAAGGTCAGCTTCAAGTTAACTGAAAGAGCCTATAACATCGCCTGAAAGCACTTTTAACTCATTTCTAAATTTATACTCTTCTTCGTACTGGAATAAATGGCATTTTAAAAAGATAGTAAGGAAATCAGTCCCAGTTTCTGCTGGCCAGAGAATAGACATAGTCCTTCCCGTCGATGCTGGGCTTGCGTTAAAGCTGGCAGATGTCTGAGTGGCCACGTCCCCCACCAAGAACAAGCATCCGAGTCTTCAGCTGCTTTTGCAAAGCCCCAAAACCAGCTCAGAAACTCATTCATTGTCAGCAGAGATCTGCCTACATGGATCTTTTGGATATAAAACCATGTGTGTACAGCCAAGAAGAAGGTGTTACAGCCAGTACATTCCCACTGCTGATAATGAATGAAAATACAGCCTTTTCTGTGTTACTCGTGATGAATACAGAATGAAAGGGTCAAATCCAAAAGCTAATGGCTGGTCAGAGATTCAGTTTGGTGAGGGTTAAGATCAAGTCTCACGGAGTCAGGAAAGAGAAAGGCCCCAAGTGTCCTCGAAATTTCCATATGACATTTAGGTATCAATAACGGCATTGTTCGGGAGCAAGAGCTCATTTTCTAAGAAAGGCGGCTTGCTCCTTGTGGACTGCACTCCCTGCAGCTGAGGATGCCAGGCTGCTCCTTGGCAAGAAGCTTGTTAGTTCATTTTAAAAATGCCCAGGTTAAATGAGGTATAAATCAACACCATTCCACTCACATTAAGACACACCAATTTAATCCTGCCAAGGACACTGACCTGAAAATATTTAATGATGTCAACATTTCTAGGGAAAATTCTTCTTATGTGGAATTTCCAAAGGGTTTTGGTGTTTTTGTAGTTTATTTTTCTTTTAAAAAAGCCATTTGCCATCTTTTTTTTTTTTTTTTAAAGGATTATCTGTTAATCTTACCCTGTTACAAAATGTATTCATAATCCTCATGGCAGTTACTTAGCAAGTCTTAAACCTGTCATTAAAATACCTCCTCTTGTTACTACAATCAGCAGTCTTAATCCACTGCAAGTCTCTTTTTTTTTTTTTCTTTTCTCACTTTGTTCCCAAATGGCTTAAACCAAGGTATGACAGGTAGCAAACAATCCCCTATCTAATTACTTGGAAGAAACAAATAAAGGGAAGGAACATGTTTGTGTGGCAAATTCCTGAGAGTTTGGAAACTAGAGGCCGTAGGAATGTGCCCTGGGAAATTTTAAACCCACTCCAAAGCTGTGGGTTTGAACAGCGGCGGATTTAGTCCCTGGAAGGCACTGATGGGGAGAGGTACTGCCAAAAGAGGGGGCGGCTGCGAGCAGCTCCAGAGGCGCAGCCCCGGCCCCGGGGCGAGGACGAGGTCCTGCGCGGGAGGATGCTCATGGGCCGGATCCAGCAAAATATGTGTTGAGCTTTACCTGGAAGTGCTCAGCAGCCCAGTGTGGCTCAGCAGTGCCTGAATCCCACCCGGCACCGAATCTCCTAGGAAAGCCCAGACTTGGGAGCTACGGGTGCGATTGGACCCTGGTGAGTAGGAGGGCAAGCGGTGGGAAGCGGAAAGGACCCCATTGCCAGAGAAGTGGGTGGGAGTATCAGGGAAAAAAAGGCCGGTAGCAGGATGTCTGATTCATGGGAAAAAAGAGCCTTAATTAGAGACGAGCAGAGGAAACGCAGCATCTCTGCACCCCACGTTACTGGAAGGGGAAGGAATAAGGTGTCATTCAGTCAATGCTTTAGCAGGACGCGGCACTAAGCACAGGTTAAATGCATCAGGCAGCTCCCACCTGTTTGAAGCTCACGGCTTGCTCCCTACCCGACCCCATCCCAAAAGTGCATCTCTGGAGCGGGGGGTATCCATAACCACTCCCAGCATGTGCTTTCTGTGAAGGCTTTTAGGGGAAAACAAGAGCTCACTTTCATACTCCCCAGAGACCCCATGCTGTCCTGGGAGCTGCCGGGTAAACACAGCACTGGTTTGAAATCAGATATCGCCTGTACAAAACTCTTCAGAAGATAATTAGGCTGAACTGGGATTTTTTAAAGGCAGTAAGTCCATGAACTTTTCAATCTAAAACAATGCCACAATGACCACGTTGGGAATAACGCATTATGGCCCTTCTTGGAGATCATGTGTTGAAGTTGTCTTGTTAGTAGGGAGACGTTAATGCAATAAAGGAAAGCATTGTGGCCTGGAACAGCTGGGCTTTTCTAACTGCTTGCCTAAATGTGTGTGATTAATGACCAAAATGCATCCTTGCTGAATGGCATTGAGAGTCTGGAGGTATTTCATGGTATTTTCCTTTTCCCATTTTTGTAAGAGATTTGTTGCAAACAAAGATCCATTGATGTGGGTCCGTTACAGATATGCAAAGTGAATACCGTATTATTGCCTATCTGATGGGTGACAATAATGTTACTTTGTTGTCGCATGTTTTATGCTGCAGGATGCGAAGATGCTTGAAAAACTGCTTGGTGCTTTGGGAGACTGGAGCCACTCAAACATTTTAATGAGATTTGTTGTCATTGTTGTTGGAAAATGCTGCTTCATCCAAACCAAAACGTCTTGCAGTGGAATAGTCCCATTAATAACATTTCCACGGGAAAGTTTTCAGAGTTTCTGGGGTCAATTTATAAGCAGAGAAGGATCTAAACGAGAACCCTGATCTTCTCAATCTGAAAACAGATGTTCCAATGGTAACAAAACCAAAAAAGAAATCCATTTCGGGGAAGCATTTGAAAAGTTTGGTTCTTGTTCCACACCGGAATGAAAACACATTTCCAGACCTCAGAAACCTTTGTGGAACTGCACTGCTGATCTCTGGCTGCCTCAGCCAGAAACTTCATGGCCTGTCGGAGAAGGGGCTGGCATGTAGGTCCTTTGCTGGTCCAGCCACGCCGTGGCCATCCACCCCGTGCTTGGACGTTGGTGGGGATATCACCCATCTTCTGCTGCTCTCTGCTCTCCTCCCCCGCCTGCCCAGAAGCCTCTGGCAATGCAGAAGAACTGCCTGATGTTTTGCCTTGCTTTTCTTCTCCTGTTGAAATGTGCAAAGTGGCTCACAAAAAATAAGAAAAGCTCCTTTGGACCTAGGAGCCACCGTCTGGGGGAGAGGTAACCTTGTGGTAGCATGGGAAATGAAATACTATCGCCAAATAAAACCACAGAGTAGGTTTACAATATAGTTATCAGGAGTGCATGGGAAAGCCGAAGTCAAAAGCTAGAAGACTCTGCAAGAGATGTCCTAATTTTCCTTCCTCAATGTTACTGTTGAAGATCACCCCACGGCCGCCAGCGTGCAGATTTGTGTCTCATCCATCACTGCTGCGTCAGCAATGACTTGGGGACTCTCGGCTGATAGGAAGTACTCGGGCATAGCTTCGTCTGGCGTCAGGCAAGGGATGAATTGAAATAAAAATCTGGATGCTCCGTCCCTGGCTGTCTTTGTACAGTAGCTGAGGGATTTCAATCATTGCTAATTTTCAAATAGTGTATTTGGGGGTGGGGATTGGGGCGGGGTTTTTTGGTTTTTTTTCCTTAGGAAATTGAAAGTACTAAACTAGGACAGGTGGATGGATCCATACCAGGGCCTCCAGGTCTCTTCGAGGTGGGACAGTCAGGTTTTAGTTTCTTGCTGACACTGTGTGCATGATTGCAGGTTTGCGGTCCATTTGGTAGGAAAGAAAGAACAACATTTTGACACCAGTCCTGCTCACTGACCCTTCTCTGCCCACTAGCAACACGTGTGCTTGGCAATTTCCTTCACCTAAAGGTATTGCTGTGATCGGGGAAGGTATACCTTGGATTTATCCAAGAATCTCACTTACAGGCAAGGTTTTTTTCTCCTCAGCCGTGTTGGCTTTTATCATTCAACAGGCCATGGAATTGTTTTCCCTAACATCCCCTTAAGAAGGATGTATTTTTCAAAATACTGCCATTCCCTTCTCTAAAACAGGTTTTGATGTGGCTACTTCAAATCAAAACCATGAGCTTTCCTCTCCTCACGCGCACCGACTTAAAATCTGCCCCCAATGCCAGTGGTTCAGAACTATCCAAATAAAGCAGTTGCTTTAAGGACTGTTTGCTTTTCCTCTCAGGCTCCTTCTCCCGACGCTATATTGTTTGTGGAAAAAGAGTTCTCTGGGTGGGTCATTTAGCTGTCGTGGTTAAGAAGCTGTATTTGAAGTCTGGTTCTGTGTAGAAGAAAAACATGTCAAAACAGCCTTGAAAATACAGTTCACTTTTTTTTTTTCCCTCCATGTCAGGATGTTACCTTTTTCCCTCCTTGAAACAGCTCTTTCCCATGAAAAACAGCTTCATGAGGACATTTGCTGGGTGGCTCCAAAATGCAGCGAACTTAACCCTCTTTTCATACCAGGAAAACAAACTACTTCTTGAATAAAGCTGTGCCTATACAGCTCTGCATTTTAACTTTGCTTGAACACTTACTTCTGAATATCTTTATATCAGGGAAACACGCTTAATTATTCCTGAGTAATTTTGCCTGCTGGACTGCAATCCCTCAAATTAATGCTATGTGGGATTTTGTTGACGATGTTGTTTCTTTCATTTGAAATTATGCCAAGGAGCAGGTTTCCCTCTTCCATCTTCCCCCTCTACCTTTTGACTTTAAAGCAGATTCTCTGTGTTCCTTAAACAAACACTCCTCCGAGATACTTTTTACAGAGTGGCGTGTACGCCGTGAGCCAAAAATGGCATTAATGCGTTTTTCT
This sequence comes from Gymnogyps californianus, assembly GCF_018139145.2. Lineage (NCBI taxonomy): Eukaryota > Metazoa > Chordata > Aves > Accipitriformes > Cathartidae > Gymnogyps > Gymnogyps californianus. Next base: position 31,251,962 of record NC_059478.1, on the reverse strand, counting down.
TCTGTGGCTTTGGAATGACGCGCGTCTAATGTGAATGTGTGTTGCCTCGGAGAACGCTCTGTTTTCTATTCTTGCATTTGATTTTCTGCAGCTGGGAAGCCACGTTTCACAGGTGGTTGGTAAGCTTATTAGATTATTCATAACTGGTTTTATTTCTTTTCTTTCCTTCTTTTTTTTTTTCTTAAAAGCAATTAAAAACATGTGTCAAAGGAGGCCTGCAATGATTAGAAGCACTGCTGACATCTATTTCCCAGTTACCTTTTGCTGTTTTCACTCGAGTTACACAGAGCCCAGTGCTGGTACTCGTACGAGCATGCTGCTTACACATAGACACGGCTCCGAGCTCCCACCGGCCAAAGGAGCAAGAAGTGCGTGCTCTTCCTGTTGGAAATAATTTATAAAAAAAAAAAGATTTGCTGATGGTTTATCAGGGATTGCTCTGTGAGAAACTTCTCTTGGTTTCCTGGGAACGAGCAGCAATCACAGCAATAATTACGATAATGATGATGAATGTTTTGAGGCATTTTTCTGCTGATGATCCCAAAGCAGTGACAAACTCTGGGCAAGCAGCAATTCATCTGAAGATGAATTCCCGATCTATGGCAGTCTCAAAAGAGGCACATAAACCAGGAAGGGGAAAAGTACCGAGGGAGTCACTGATGGGGAGAAGTTGAGCCAGCAGAAGAGGCCAGCTCCAGACCCTGTTAACACGAATCCCCAGCTGAAATTCAGTCCGGACTACCAGGCTTTTCAAGCCTCCATCGGGATGATCCCAGCCATGTGTGAGCCAGATACCAGCTCTGCATCTCCTCCAGAGGAGGACTTTGGTAGCTCTCACGTGGCCTGTTCAGCTTCTGGTTCCCAGAGGAGCCAAGGCTGACTTTTCAGAGGTGTTGAGCTTTGACTGGCTCGCGTTCAGGCTGCGCATTACCCCTTGCGAATAGTCAGACCCCAAAAAGCTGAGCTGATTTTCAGAGAAGAACTGCTAGCAAAGCAAATTAATTCAGTCTTGTACATTGTATACAGGCTTTTTAAAGTACTTTTGTTTAAAAAAAGTAGAATTCGTATTTGGTTGAAACTGCTGGATTTTAAAAGGATTCACGCATGCAATGGAAGGACAAGGGGTAAAAAGATCAGTATCAGAAATGGTAGTGTTGACAGGTGGCACCCACAGCAAGAAGGTCTTCTGGATATACTGCTTTGCTGATAGCAAAGACATCAGTACTCTGCAGTCTTCAAAACTCAAATGCCTCTCTTCAGGGCTGACTCCAGGAGCAAATTCATAAACCCTTGTATGGGGGATGCCCGGTCCAGCCCAGTCCAGACCTACAGACAGAGCAGAGAAGCATTGCAAATGGAGCTGGGAGAGGTGCCCAGCATAAACGCGGGCTGCAGTGATGGGACCTCTTTTGTTTTCATCGGGCACAGAAGCAGCTACTCACATGCATAATCCTGTGGGCCCAAGTAGAGCTATTCACCAGCTATTCACCCTGCTCCAGAGCATCGCTCATCCCCAGAGTGGTGAACACCAACACACTGTGGGCAGAAAGCCTTCGTCTTCCTCTTCCTCACTGTGTTTAAGTGACAACTACATCTCCCTGTTGGCTCCCAAAGTGCAGCTGCCTGTTTCCACAGTCAGCCAGTAAGCCCCTCCTTTTCTCCAACTCCTCTGCTGCTAAATAATTCAGATGCTGAAAAGCTTCCTTTAAAATGCTCCTGGCTTATTAGTACCCTTCATGCATCGCAATCTTCTGCATTGTCTCCTTCTCTGCCTTCGGGTCATTTCTTATACACAGGAAACAAGAACAGGATGGCAAAGTTTGCATGAAATATCTATTCTTGCCTGGGAGAAAACACAGACTGCTGACTCAGGCTACGCTCACAAACAGTCCAAACACTGCAAAATATATAGCCCCACCGCTCCTCCAGCTGTGCATTTTCCCACTCTAACCATCCGCCACGACTTGTTTGCACAATCAGCCTCTTTGGAAATCACCCACCTTGAGGAGCTGTTCTTTGCAAATATCAGGGGGGAAAGACTTTAAAAACATTTTGGAAGGCAGCGGGTGTCTGAGGTTGAGTACGCACTTACACCTAACCTCACCCTAACGCAAGCCGGAGTTGCGAAATGTGCTCTCTGCATGGAAAATAGCAGCCTTTCGTCATGTTTGGTGGGTACATATGCACTGGTGGAGGCTGCCATGAGCTGTGCTCCTCGGTGACCTTTCCTTCACAGACGGAAATGAACTTCTCTTCATCCTGACATCTGCGAGCAATCTGAGGCTGCTCCATACCACACAGCTTGGTTTCCTAACATTTGGTGAGGAAAGATCATGTGGGATGAGCCAAACGATATTTTCCAGTTTGCCCACGGGTCTCACCTCTGGTTCTAATCACTTCGTGGAAACCAACAGCATGTCTATGGTGTATGAGAAGCCAGATTCACTCAGCTATCTTTTTTTTCCCCAAAGGCTCTTCAAACTTGTCTGAATTCCTACTTTTCAAGTGAGGAGTTAGTGGGAGGGCTTCATTAAGTAGTCATGGAAACACCTAAGGAAAAGAAGCAACCTAACAGCCGACTTTCATGGAAGTGAAAGAACAAATCTGGCCTCAATCAGGGGAATCTGGAGTCATTCTGGAATTTTATTGTGCAAATACCAGTCTTCTTACTGCAGAAGACCCTCACCGCTTTCCTGTCCGAAGGTCTGTTCCTACTATCTCAGGCACTTTTCAGCTTTTCCACCTGTGAGTTTCATCTTCTGAGACATTTCCCAGAGGGCGAGGAGAGGTGGACTGTGCTCGCAGGTCTGTCTCTGATGCCCCGTGTAGCCCGTGGAGGTCACCGGCAATGTCACTCCTGAGAACGTGCTTTGCCAACTTAACCAAGGCCAGATTCGCTGGGAGGGCTGGGATCCAGGAGACAGCGCTTCCAGCCTGCCCGGCCGCATCCGTTCAGTCTACGGTGCCTGACACTGCACAGCCCCCGTTTCTGCCCTGGCTGGGACTACCCCTGGTAATGATGTTCCTACGGATACTGGGAATAAAGCTCCAATTAACCTCAGTGAGATCAGACCTTGTTCAGCTCGGAGTGATTCTGAAAATCCCATTTGTCTCATCTTCTTGGTCCACGGGTTCCCCCGGGATGATATCGCTTCATTTGCCTGCACTGGAGGTGGAAATGTCTTACTGCTTGCTTGTGGTCCTTTAGGATCGCTCATCAGCACCGGGAGGCACAAATAAACAACAGCGTATGGCATCACCTGAAGTTTATCGGAGTTAAGATTGGGGGTTTAATTGGCTAATGTAAGGAGAACTATGTTGGGGTTTTGTGGGTGGCTGGATTCCTGTTGGTGAAGCAAGAAGAACACCCTTCTGCCAACAGCTGTGCCAGGGCTTATCTCCTGTCCTCCACTTCTGGTTTATTAATGTTAGATCCTGCTTGATTAGCTGAGCTGCCAGCACTGCTTGCGCTTCCCTGCTCATCCGCACGGATTGCTTTCACAAATGGTGCGGTCTCTTCTTTCTCTGGTTACTCTGCAAATATCATTTTATATGAGCATGTTTTCCAGTCCTCCCAGCTGCACCGAAGTGACTTTTCCTGTAGCAAGAATTTAGTCCAAGGTTTTGCTGCAGCCTTGATGGTTAAGTTGGAGCTACAGGGAGCTGTCAGGCAGACTACATACTTCTCTCATGTTTCACTCCTAGATCACTCTTTTTTTGCAACTCAAGCTCTTTATTTTTCTCGCGCGGGACTTACAGTCACCAATGCTATCTCTGCATGTCCCAGTTCACTCCTAGGGCTCGGCAAAGCTCCCCTCACTTCAGGGAGCTGGGAAAAGATGCGACTCTCCTATTAAACCTAAAAAGAGCTGTCTGCGGTAGAAACTGCAGGAAAAAAGCTTTCTCTCCCCTCTCCTCCTTCCATCCTCCCTGTGGGCGCTGCCGCTCACTCACATTTTCCCAAGCGCTTTCTTGGCTTTATTTTCATGGAGTCAAGGAAGCAACTCGCTCTTTGGGATTTACATGCCTTTGAGGTAAAGGCAGAGCAGCTTTGAGAGATGAATCCTCCTCTCTGCTGCCTGCCTTGTGGCTAGCCTTACAAACCCTGGGAGAGGGATTTTGCAGCTCGAACTTTGCAGCCTTTTCACGTCAGTGTCTGAGCTGACACCTTTCCTTTGAAATGGAGAACGTGGCAAACGGTTTTTGCCCAACGTCTTGAGCCTTAATCCAGCTTTTGCAAGGGATTCAAGATTTTTGTGGGCAGTTTCTTTTTTATTCCTCCCCTGACCCACTTTGCTGCTGTGCTTGGATAAATAATTTCTGCAGGGTAGGAAGTGCAGCCAAAGTAAGTAGCTTAATGTCTTTTCTCAGTAAAAAAATCATGAAAATTATCTAGTCTCAGATTCACTTTGACACTAAATTAAAACTATGCTCAGACACAGCGGAAAAATATCACAAACAAAAACTGCATTAAAAAACTGGCTCCAAAGTGGTTAGTACCTTCCCAAGTTACTTATGCTCATGCAATGAAGTTGTGCTTTCAGTTGGAGTATAAAGGCAAAGCTGGTGTTCAATCTGGAAGCGATTTTCACCCAAACTTCACCTGGCGGCCTCATCAATCTTGTATGATCGATGCATCCCGTGTTGTCCTTGCAGAGCTGAAAGCAAAATGGAGCAATAGAGGGTTGTTGTTTTGATACCATATCACATTATTTCTGAGGGAGTCCTGCAAGGGGAGAGAAAGGGGTGTTGTTCCCTGCCTATCATCTGGGCTGCTTGCAGGGCTCTGGCTGGAATATCTCAGGGTTTGCCTTTGAAGTCCCTGCAGTGAGTGTGGCTCTTGCACACCCAGAGACACCCATCAGTCAGCTCCCGAGACCTCAAGATTTCCCTTTTGCATTTAAATTCAAGAATGAGAAATGCAGCCCAGTACCTCCCTAGGAGACCTCAGTGGGTTTTGGCCACCCTGTAGGAGGAGTGGTGGGATTCCTCTTCTGATACACGGTATCTCCTCCTGTGGCTAAACAACGGAGCGTGTTCCTACCTAAGGACTTTGCAAAGAGAAAATTAACAAGACGTGGCCATATCTGAACTGGCATGAAATATGGAGGCGCCCAGTGTTTTTTCTTCTCTTTCCAGCCCTCTGTCTTTTTTCCACTTGGTCCTTACGTGATGCCATTACAAGGAAAGATGTTTTTTTTTTCCTGTCAATGTTAGAACTGGTCACGAGATACCCTAATCCCCCATGGCAGTTACCTGATCGTGTCTGCATACACTGCCAGCACTCTGAAGTAGCCCATCTGTAGATCTTAAGAAGCCTGAAGTTATGTCTTTCTTTGCTGACTCCAGATAATCAGGTAAAGCTTTGTCCATGCCCCAAGGACAGATAATAAAATAAACAGAGAAATTCAGATAAACTGGAGGCAAAACATAGCCTCAAACTCATGTTTGGTTAATGTAAATAAAGATGACATTTTCACTTGTCATTAATTTCAGCTGATTCGCTGTGTTGTCCCATCTTGCCTGTATGGCATTAATAACCATTACAGGGTTTTTTTAGTACCTTAAACCAATCTGGTAAGGCAATTTCATTTCTTCTCAGCAACACTTGTGATTAAAAAACTCTCTTCCATAGTGGAAAAGACTGTGAAACATTTACTCATCTTCCCCAATAAAAGCCTTTCTGGGGCTGAAGGGGAAAAGGGGAAAGTAATGTTTTCCAGTACTCACCAAAGCTAGAACTTCATATGAAATTTTAATTCATCATACATTTTTAATCCTAGAGACCTGATCCGGGTAGAATGGTGTTTGTATATCATGTATCACACACGCACAAAATGCTGCTCAGAAGAACACACATACATAACTTGCCAGGGATTATTTTGCACTTCGGAATTTGTTGCATCCATGTATTGACATATTGACATATTAATGTACTCACATACTGAATTAATAGGATGGACTCTTGCCAAGAGCGGAGTGCATAGCATGGTGGATCAGCTGCCGTTCAAGCACCCCTGCATTGTCCCTCCGCCTGGGATTGCCCCTGAAGTATTGCACACAGATACCGGTGTCCCAGTCCTCCTCCATAAAGCACCAGCGCTGGGTTGGGTGGCTGCAGTGAGGTGTCACAATGCCCCCTTTGGGTTTTGCATCCCCTCTATTGAGTCCAGCATATTTTGGCTCCTTGAGGATTAGGGTTTTGCAGTTCCCCGTGTGAAGATGATGCCTGGCGAGCTCAGCCCAGGCAGGTGCACAGCTCGGTGGACTCGAGCCCGGGACCAGCTCTTCTCCTTCCCACGGCTGCGTGCTCACCGCTCCATCAGCGCAGATTTATTTCCATGCTCGATTTGCAGGAATAAAATAGCCATATAAGAAATATGTTTTTAATAGTAATGTCACCAATGAATACCGAGGATCTTGATATCAGCCATTAAGTAAAAGCAGGGGTGGAATGAGCATCATTTGTCTCTTGCCAGCTTCTCTCAACTGGCTTTCATTTAGAGGAGGAAAAAAAACGAATCATTGCTATCCAGGTAATAGTGAAATATATTTGTTGTCAGTAACAGGTCAAAATGCGGAGATATGTTATTCACAGCAAGCTGACTTCACTTTTTCTGAGCTAAATGCTGGATCCCTTTCCTCAATTATTCACATATGTTTTCTGGTTTAATAATAACGCACATGCTGTCCCCTAAAGAAAGCTTGCAGTTTACAGGCTTCATGATGTTCAACTAGAATACATACATCTGCTCAGCCATTTCTTGTTCCAGAAGCTGAACCAGTGAATCTCAGAGATGCAATTAAGAAAGGTGCCAGTACAAAGTGCATCCTGTTAAAATATAAAAATAAACAATTTACCCACCAAAGAGATTGCAAGTGAGGAAAGTTTTAATGATGCAGCTTCAGCGGAGTGCCTTAAATAAGAAACAAAACGAGGCTGATGGTCACACTGTAATAGCTAACGGATGTTTTCCCACAGCACAAAAACGCTCAGTCGTTCAGCATGTTTGGAGGTGGCTGCCACCGTGTTCCAGCACAACATACTGCATTCCATGGTGAAATAGCATATATGTAACGTTACATGATAAATGGCCACGCTTGCTGCTTAGCAAGCGCTCGGTAACTTTGATGTATGGTTTTATCTGGTGTGCGGCATGTGACAGCAGAATTGCCTGGGTAAACGAGTATGTGCTCTGGTCTAAACAAACACATCATTTCTGTTACAAGTGCTGGAGCTGCATGGCAGATGTCTGTCTTTCCTTCTTGCTCTCTTTCTTTCTTCCACCCTCTCTGCTTCAGGCCTTCTGCAAAGCAAATTACTTCTCTGCCCACATAGATTTGGACTGCTTTTCTATCAGCTTGGTTGACGCATTTTCTTACCCCTTGAATCCTGTGTGGGTGCAAGGCTTCATTCACCTTCAGAACAGAAAAGGCAAAATTAAAATAGCAAGCGTGAGCTGCCATTGTGTAATGCCTTTTTGTACGCTGCTTCAGAGTTACCATGTGAACAATGATCAGAGCCACAGCTGATCCATAATAGAGAAATTATGGTCTGTTACCCCATATAAAAAGCATAAGGATGCTAAGGGTGGAGTCCATCTAGGAAAAAGGGAGCTCAGTGGCAGTAGGCATGGCTGGAGCTAGATAAGGAGTAATTTGTGCAGTCAGGGACGTGCCAGGCAAGGAACGAGGGGTGGGAGCAGTCGTGGTCAGAAAGTCCCGTTCCTGAAATCTCCTGCTCACGGCATCATTCATGTCTCATTTTCAGCTCTGCGGCAGGAGGGAGATGCCAGCTCAGGAGACATTGCCACGATGGGTGACGCTGTGCTCATCATTACAAATCTCCTGGTCAGGTGTTGGATCCAGAGAACTGGGCTGCTCACCAGTGGGGGTTTCAGTTTCCGATAGAAAAAACAAACATTTTGAGAACACAGATGGTGTTGACATAACCAAACCCCATGTTCTCCCTGGAAAAAAGTTCAATGGGAGATTTTTGACCAGCACCAAGTGCACTTTCAACCAAGATGATAGCTTAGTGATCCCCCAAAGATGAAAGACTGAGGAGTTTTGGATTCCTCTCCTCCCATGTATCACCTCTGGGTGATGCCTCAGCAGTCAGGCATTAAACAGCGTCCTGCGACTCGTGAGCCCCCGCGTTCTTTAAGAGATCACTTTCAAGTGTAATGCAATAAAACCTCATATGATTTCCATATGTCCTGCTGCCTGAATATTTTGCAATTGATTCACAATGAAAAAAACTTATAAACACATTATCTTGACAGGGGCAATTCTTGAAGTAGCAGGAGATACGATAGCAGAGACTTTGAAAGGAGGTCGTTATTATCCAGTAGCATTTTTCACTATATGTCTACGAAATTTAGGTCAATGAGTCACATCCTTTCAAAAAAAGACTGAAAAGTGCCCTGTAGGACAGGTGAGCTCCTCCCCAAGCCTCCTCATGACTATTTAGCTCCAGAGCTGCTTGCAGCCCTGCCAGCAAGGCTATTAGCTGAACAAGCCACAGATCCAGATGCCTTGGCTGGGAAAGAAAATGATCCAAGCTTCGACATATGGGTTTTGCTACAGCTGTAGCTGCAAATGCTGACTCCTTTGCTGGAGGACACAGAGTGGCCAGATGGAAAGAAAAGCAACGCCGCCACTGCTGCCCACAAAACCGGACGATTCGAGGCAGCCAGCGATGAAACAGCACGCATGCTTCTGACAGCACGTAACTGGCCATGAGAGCACGGCTCCAGGGGTGACACGGCTCTTGCGAGCTCCAAGCGTTGTGCACAGGATACAAAAGCCTCCAGGTCTGCCAGTCTGAGCCTCCCAAGCATTCCCTACGAGGTTTGGAAGTTGTTTTGTTTAAGCTGGGGACATCTCCCTCCCCTGTGCTAAAGGACTGATTTTGATGCTCAAATTTTTTTTTTTTCCCCAAAATAACGATCTGGTTTTTGGTGTCCATTCTGATACTCCTTAGAGGGACCTGCTTTCCGGAGAAGGCTGAGCACACGCTTCTCTGCAAACCCCTGCCTGGAGCCCTGGAGCCACTATCACAGCATCATGGACTGTAACTGGGACTGTATGTCTGGAGCCGTTCCAGACTGGTCTATCAGCAGAGTAACACGTTGTGGGCATCTGCCACACTTCAGAGATGTGGGAGAACCTGTGTGGCACAGGGAGCCAGGGCAGCAGTGCAAGCAGAGGACAACCTGGAGCAGCAGCGCCAGGCTCGGCAGCTCTGCCCTGCTCATGAAGGGTCTGGCTCCTCTTGCTTCAGTACAGAGCTGAAACCTCAAAGACAACCTCAGCTGTAAACAAAACTGATGGTTTATGGCCTCATCTCAAACATAGCATGGATTTCTGCCGCGTGATTCAGTCCTGGTTGGACCTGTCTGCCTACTAATGCTCTGCAGGTTCATTTAACCCCTCCCGACTTTGTACCCTGCTTTCTTCCTGTGAAAAGCAGCAAATGTTCCTCTCTGCACCTGACTTCAAATGTAAGAGGTGCTCAACCTCTCCAAAGCAAGATATTTCAAAGGCAACTTCTGCAGTGCCCAATCTGGAATTATCACCAAATGGCGGTCCTAGCATTAAGAATAATTGCAAAGCTGATCAACAGCTGCCTGACAGAGCTAGCCTGGAAACCCCATACACCCACCCTAGTAGGTGGCATCAGACCTGGATCATCTGGATACTGATGTAGATGGAGGACTTCAAAAGCTGAAGCAGAAGGGGAACAACAGACCCTTGGCTCTAGTCACTGGTCCAGAGCATTTCTCCTGGGACACCAATGGACACGGCTCTCGTACATGGCACACAGCTGACCTGCCTTGAGTCCAGGTGGGATTTAGTATTGCCCTGAGGAAGGTCGCAGGAGCTCAGCTGTCCCCTGTAGATCTCTTGGACTCCCATAAAGAAATTTCAGTTTAAGTTCATGAATCCGTGAGAAGAGCCCTCCTTTATATCTCTCCTTCCTGTGTATTTGCTTCCCATCTTATGGAAGTGCATCCCTACCTTTAACTGAGAATCAGAAAGATAACTAATGCTAGTGGGGGAATAATATTGCATTAACTGCTCAAAGAGAAGCTGGTTAGATTGCATGTTTTCAGTGTGAAGGCTGGTTCAGCTCTTTGTGAATTTGTAGTAAATCAGTACTTCATAATAAGAACAAATGTTTCATTCTCACTTAAAAATTACTACAGTTAGAGGCTTGTAATGTGTAGTTTTCATGCAGGGGTTACATGACGGGAACTTAAAACTGTTCCATTTTCATCTATAATTTAAAACGTGTCATTTTGATCGATGAATTAGTAAAGGAACCCAGGATAATTTTGAAACTACCAGCTTAGTAAAGTTGTCTGACCTTGCAAATAACCTTTCCAGTTTAGAAGCCTTTAATAGCTTAACTATTAGCTAATCTCCTGGGAAACTTTTTCCCTGGGCAAAACTAGTATGGAAATATAACACCAGTAATAAGGTTTCCATCTTTCTTCTATCTTGATCTTTTTAATTAATTGCCACTCAGTAAAAACATAAGACTGGGAGGCAGGGGATAAAAATCCTTGCAAGGGGAGGGCAGGAGTTAACTGTAGGCTGTTTCTATCCTTTACCTGCCTTTTTTGCATAGATTCATTAGGTGCTGAAATATATTAGCAATTGTTAAGGCATAACTGCTGCTTGATTGCTTGACACTTTTGGCTGAAAGCTGTGAAATAGATCACTTTGTAATGGAAAAAAGCTGCTCCTGCTTATAATGAGCAAACATTTCAAAACCTTGAATGCTTTGCAGGGCACCTCAACAAGCCCCTGAGAGCTTTTGTGTTATAGTTGTGTTGTAGCTGGTTCTTGGGTTTTGTGGGTTATTTCTTTCTGGGGAAGGGCAGTGGTTTTTCCAAGGGCAACCAAGGACTGCAAATAAGTGATTTGTTGGAGGAAAAACAAAGAGTCATGTATAAGTGAAGAGGGTAGGTCAGGAATTCATGGCCCAGGTGAAACATGGACTAACATCTAGTCTAAAACAGGTCTCGGGTTCCTAAGCATCCTACTTTTAGTTTATTTTTCCAAAGTTTCTAGTGCCATTTTATCTAATGGCCCTCTAATACAAGCATTATGTTGAACTGATGAGAGGTTCTCCCTATAGCTTTACCTGGCTGATAAAGGGGTTCTCATTTTACTTCACGTGCATTTTGCACTATGTTTTTCCATGCCGTCTGGGGAAAAAAAAGAAAATCTGTTTTCTAGGCTAGCAGTGTGTGACCTTTTCTTTGCTCTAGCTCTCTGGCAGCCCACCTCCAGGTTCAGCTGATGGCAGTCCTCCTTCCAGTAAGGACAGGAGCATCACTGTGCCAAGCACCCAGGGAGGCCTTGGGTGTCTGCTGTGCTTCAGGTGCTGCTGTCCCCACTGTGTTTCACCCTTTTAACCCTATTAACTGTGGCTGTTCCAGTAATAAGAAACCAGAGGCATGCAACTGAAATGAAAGGTCCTTTCAAACCACAAATATGAATGTTTCCATTTTTAAAAAAAAGGCCTTTTTTTTTTTTTTTAAATGTGTGAATGAAGAGCTTAGTGAGACCTACACTTATTTGCAAGCATTCTGCATCTTTTGCTGGGATAAAGATCATCCACCGTGCAGGTGAAGGCACAGTTTACGGAGCAATAATATAGCTCCTGGATGAAGACATACAGAGTTTTGGTGCAAGGGAATGGAGCCACGAGGGCTTCCCTCAGGCTTATCTTTAGCTGCTGAGGTTTATTTTGCAAGTCTGCACTTCAAGCTTTTTGGCTACGTGAGTGAAGGTAAGTCCCTATCTCAGTGCAGTGTCACAACCAGCATCTGCTCTGGCACCACCCGTCTAGGCTATTGATCTCCAAACATCTCCTTCCCCGCTGAGACTGTGCAGATACCAACCACATGTGATGGACTGAGCACAGGGTCCTGCTCTGCGGGCTCTGTTTTTCGTGAAAATGAGCTTCATCTTTGCTCAGCGACTGGTGTTGCCTGGTGACCTTTGAACCAGCACTTAAGCCCCTGGAGCACAGAAATTAGACTTTGGTCTGGAAAGACCTCTGCTCCAACAGATGACCTGTTATTTTATCTTGAACAGTGGCAGCCACGGAGGAGCATTGGCACATGGCCTTTAGAGCTAATCACTCACGCTTTTTGAGGAGAGCAGGAATTTCACTCCCTCCCTCTCCAGCAACCTGGGACTTTATTGCGTGTCTGGATCATTTCAGGCTGATCCTTCCTTAACTTTTTCTGTTTATTTCCCCCAGGCTCAAATTTCTGATACAATCCCTGGACCTCTCTAGCACGTGTGGTGGAGGCTCTTCACTTGAGCCCATTGAACCCAACCCCTTTCCTACTGCAGGTCCCTGTTATCCCCCTCCATTAGCCACCTGCCATGTGTTTCATCCTTCTGGGATCTCCCCACCAAACCCTGAGTCTCCCATACCAAAATCCTGTCTTCTTGCCTCTTTCACTACCATCATTCATCCCTGATGATGCACAGGTGGCAATCCAAGGAAGAGGTGAGAAGCAGCAGCTCCCCCACTTCCTCTCTCTCCTATCAAGCCTATAGGGGAAGCCTGAGGCTACAACCAAATTAGAGGAGGGAATCTCCATTTTTTCATGCCCTGGGGCTCCTAAATATTTTTTGTTTCTTCAGTCCAGTTCTGCTCTACCTAACAAGGGCTCCCTGCAGGGACTGAAGTGCAGGGTAGCAACACACAAGCTTATGTGACAAGAAAATGACAGATGTCATAGCTAGCTGAGAGAGACTGAGATTCAAACCAAGAGCCCTTGTGACTGAATTGTGGAAAGCCATTGGTAATGTGCCCAAACTGCCCCCAAAACTTACATGAGAGCAGTGGTGAACAGGGCGAGCCCCGTGGCTGCTCCAGCTTCCCTCCTCTCCCATTAGGTCTAAATCAGCTGCAGGGTCTCTCCAGGGCTGCTGGTCACCACCTCCACCCATCAGGAGGTCTAGGCTGGTGGGTCAGACCCTGAAGTGGTTCCTCCAAGCAGGTGTTGACAGCCCAGCCCTTGTGACACTGCCATGGGGCCAGAGCTTGTAGGCTCCCAGTGGGCAGGATGAGACCCTGTGAGAGGAGAAGCAGGTGCTGGTGTGACCTCCTGGTTGCTGGCTGCAATATCAGATGCGGTTACTGTCAGAAATACATTCAGAGATGCTCAGCATCACAGGAGACAGAAGAAATGAACCTGTTGTGTCTATCCAGAGAGTCTCACAGTGGTGTATCTATCTCCAACACGGTGGCTGTCACCTCCTTCTCTAATCTACCATCTTCAGGGTGATCCTGCACCTCTGGTCTCCATGGGGTTATCCCTGGGCCATTCGCATCCCACAGCGTGCGCCCAGTCCAAACACTGGATGCACACACACAGCTTTCTTGGAGGTCCCTGAGCTAATAGGACTGTACCTGTCCTCGTAGCAAATTGCCCTGCAACCCACAGAAAAGCCATTTAACGAAAATGCTGGACTGTAAAGCTCCTGTCTGGTTTGGGACATTGCAACTGCAGAAGAGAATTCATGGCCTCTCGCAGAGGACTGCACTCAAAGTAAATAATATTATTTCAGAAAACAAAATTCATTTTGCAGCCTGAGACCAACTGCAACAGGATACGAAGCAGGGGGAAAAAAGTAAAAATGCCTTGCCCCCGGGGCTATTTATTATTTATACACCACTGTGCCTAGATAAACTGCTCCTTGAAAGAGTAGGACGAAAATAATTCTGCAATGTGGAAATAAACTACCTATTTAAAGTGATTTTATGCCTGAATGGCCTCATTATAAAAACAGTCTGCGTGCAATAACTTTTTACCTTTTTCTACATTATCCAATGAACTGCTTTTTGTCACTCTCACCAGTTTCAGTGCTTTCATGCAACCACCTTGGTGGAAAGCCTCCACGGTTTCCTTAGAAACGTCTTCCTTCCTGGATGTTGACCCATGGTGGTTGAGGCAGCTAAAACCCTGGAGAGGTCCTGTTCAAACAGGAAAGAGCAGACAGTTTAATGGCCGGCTTTGCAGCTCTGTTCCTCCACAGTTTACAGTAGTTGGGAGCTATAAAAAAAAAAAATCATAACCAATGTTTCTTTAGTTTATGGTCAGCTTTGTGTTGGTGTTTTTGACAAAAGCTGAATCTGTAGCTCATGGGCTATTGTCGGGCAGCGGTGGGGTAGAGATGGTTCACTTGCAAAGTGCTGGCGGTTGGGAGATGGCTCCCCACGTGCAAATAGACTTTGTCCTTTGGAAAAAATACATGCTGTTGAGCTTATAGGTGCATTCATAAGTCAGTAGCACAAGGGAGGCAGTCTGAGAAGCCGTAAATAACGTCACCTTTCAAGAGTTTTGCAGCACTCGTACATGAATGCCCTGCAATGTCTGAGCAGAAATAAGAGGCCAGAGTCCAGCAGTCCGTGAGAGAGCTGGGAAAAAACACTTGTCAGGCCGGGACATTATTAAACTAGGCTTATCTCCAGATCTGCTCGTGGCCAAACACTCATTCCCAGCGACAGGTATCCAGCTCATGTGTTGATCACTGCCATTGGCATTACTGGAGATGTTGCTGGCAAAGTTGGAGGAGGCTTCAGGGTGACCCTCATGTGAAGGGACCTGGTGAGACCTTTCTACCATGCACCTCCCACAGAATCATCCCCACCCATCTAAGACATCAGCGAGAGCAAGCCCATGGGCAGGTCATGCAGGTGTTTCAGATTTGCTGCTTCCTTGCATTTTTATTCACTTCCAGAGGAACTCATGAAGGCTTTCAGCTATGCTAAGACCTGGGCACTTGGCGCTGCCTAAATACTGATTGCATCTTCCAAATGCTGCCTGTTCTCGAGGTTTTGTGGCCTTTACACAAAGAATGAAATAACCAATGACAATCGAATTATCGACTCTAAGCTGCTTAACACTCCAGTGTGCACTCTCCAATCTGCTATTCTTGCTGCGTATAGCAGCCACAGGCTTGGGAAATCCATGGTATGAAGAAGAGCAAAATATCTCCAGGACATTTGCAGCCTGGTCCAAGCTGCATACAAGTCCTGTGGTGAGCCTGGCACGCATCCTGTCCCCATACAAAGGAGGAGAACTGTTAACTTCAGTGCAGTGCTGTGCTAATGCTGGTGCACCGGGTCAGAGGACAGCAAGCTTGGAGTGATCTGGGACCACCTGCAAAAACCATGCAGTGCTGGCCCAAGGCAGATGGCAGGGGTTGCTACCCACGCGTCTGCCTCTTCTGTGCACCCTCATGGATGCACATTCATGTGCAGAAAGTCTGCCTTACTTTACTTACATCTCTGTTGCACTCACTTAGCTGCTAAATCTATAGGGAAATCTTGGTTGCGAGGGCTGGGCATAAGCAGAAAGAATAAACATAAAGAGGCAAAAAAGGGAGAATTGTAATTAACAACAACGAAAATAAATTACGCAAGAGCATTTCTCTTAAATTTTTTAATAGCAAACATTACAGAGAGCCAGTTTTTCAAGCCAAACAGGAAGGAAAACAAACAACTACAGCCAGCTAATTCACAGGCTTTTAGAAGCCAGGTTATCAACCAGGGACCCACAGACAGGAACTGATGAAGCACAAATCTGCAGGGAAACAGATGAGGTTTTCAAAGAACACAAGCACATAAAACCCTACGATGTACGTACATTTATAAATAAGCCCAGGGAAGAGCTGGACACCTGATTCCCAGGCTGAGGGTTATGAGCTGGAAGAAGAGTCTGAAGACTTGATCCACACTGTTAAAATCAGGAAACGGCTGGGGAGGTAATTTGGGTACGTGCAAATCTTGGATAAGACAGATATAATGTTAGTGAGAGTGACTGCTGCTGGCCTGGATGTGACAGCAGAAGAGGAGGGCAAAGAAAAGCTGAAGAATATCCAGAAATGCGGAGGCCAAGTGTTAGGCAGCTCCATCCTCTCCAAAGGACAGTGATAGTTATGGAAGAGTGCTCCGCAGCACTACACACAACCTTTAGGGCGGAAACACTGCTATTAAGTCATATCAGAAACTATAAGGCTCTTGAGGGATCCCGAGCTCTGCTTCAGGATGACCTGCCGTGGGCTGAGCTGCTCTTATTCCTTTCCAAACATCTCTCAACCTCCAGATAGTTTATATTTTCAATGGCACGGTAATGGATAGGGTTTAATACCTACAGGCAAGAGTTAAATGGCTTCTTGGTGATGTGTAAATTAGCAAGTGGACAGTTGCTCCAGAGAGAAATGGCAAACAAATATTTATTAGTTGTTTCAAAGAACCACAGCCATAAAACTTTGTCGTTTGACTGCAGAAGTGTTTGTGTTTTTACTGAAACCAATGCTAAAGGTGATGGCTTTATTCCTAACTGAGGTAACATCTGTAACTCTGTGATTTACTGCCTTCAGGTAACAGAAAAAAAACCCCAGAATGTGTTTTAGTGTATATTGCTCTTGCCGTATGCTAGTAAGATGCCAAGAAGGAATTTAAATACCATTTTACATCAGCAAAATTACTGGTTTCACTGAAATATCTGATTTTGTGACTGCTGTGCTTTTTATCAGAGCAATCACCCGCCTTCTGGGCAAAGGGCTCCGGCTAAATGATGATGTAGTGGGACAAAATGGTGTAACGAGGAAGGTGACAGGGAGAGCATGAGCATTGGACCATGTAATAGGGCTTGATCCACTACTGTTCAACAACCCTGTTAGCAACCTGGAGGATGGGACAGAGAGCGCCCTCAGCAAGTTTGCAGGTGACACAGAATGGTTGATGGGTGTGCTGGTCTTCAGGGGGACCTCGAAAGCTGGAGAAATGGGCCAAGGGGAATCTCATGATGTTCAACATAGGGAAGTGTTGAATGGGGAGGAATAACCCGATGCACCAGGACAGTCTGGGGGTTGACCGTCTGGGAAGCAGCTTGGCAGAATAGGGTCTGGGTGTTCTGGTGGACACCAAGCTTAACATGAGGAGCCAGAAATGTATCCTCACAGCAAAGAAGGCCACCTGCACCCTGGGCTGCATTAGGAAGAGTGTTGTCTTCAGGTTGAAGGAGGTGATCCTTCCCCTCTACTTGGCACTGGTGAGACACATCTGGAGTGCTGGGTCCAGTGCTGGGCTCCCCAGGACAGGAGAGAATCGACACACTGGAGACAGTCCAATGGAGGGCCCCAAAGATGGCTGAGGCACTGGAGCATGTCACACAAGAAGAGGCTGAGACTGTTTAACCTGAGGAAGAGAAGGCTCAGGGGGACCTTATCAACGTATATAAATACCTGACAGGGCAGACTAAAGAAGACTGAGCCAGCCTCTTCTCAGTGTCACCCAGTGCCAGGGCAAGAGGCAATGAAGACAAATTGAAATACAGGAAATTCCACTTATGTGTAAGGAAAAGTTTTTTTTTAAATTGAGGGTGGTTGAACACTGGACCAGGTTGCCCAGAGAGGTTGCGGGGTGTCCCTCCTCTGTCTATCTTCTAAACTATCTAAGCCACCATCTAAACTCAAAAAACATATTTAGACACCTAATTACCTAGCAGGATATTCAGAAATACTGAGGGGACATAGGAAATCTTTAGCTTCAGTAGAGACCACATGTAAAGCACTGTCTAACAGGAGTGAGGTTGTCAGGATCTAAGGATACAGGTAAATTCTTGTAATCTTGTATAGATATCTTAAACACATATATGTGGATTATATAACACAGATGTATTTCCTAAATTACAGTAACTTCTAATAAGGTCCATGCTGAACAATGAGCAGTTTGGCATTAGGCGAATAATTCAATGTTAATTTTTTCCTTGCATTTTTAAGATGTCACTAAAATGTGCTGTCATTTGGTCAAGGTTAACTTATAGAAAAAATTAAATTTCTAAACCTACATATAGGTTGCTAGGTTGGAGCTTAGACAGAAAGGCACCAGGCACCTATGAAGGACAAGGAAATGATGAAGGCACCTGGGTGTGTGCCATCGCTGAAACTTTTGAGTTTACTTCAGTGCATCTTCAATAAGTGCTTGAATGGATGAATGGCCCGAGCATACGCAATGGGGGTTAGAGTATGCACAAATTTGAGCTTAATAGACAGTGCTGCAAAAGTTATGGAAAGACCCCAAAATCCATTAGTCTCGCTGTGTGCCATTTTCTTATTCCCCCTCAGACACAACAGTAACCGCTCCTGATCTGAGGGCTGTGGTTTAGTATGAAGTTATAGAAGATCATGGCATGTAGACTTCGCTCCAGCCTTTGAAATAACTTGCGTTTCAGTGACCCCAGCATCCTGAGTCAACTTGGTTAAGGAAATATGCACTGAGAGGTCATAAAAGAGGCCAGGCCCTCTATAACTCTGTGGAGACTCATCAGTGCCCGGAGACAGCCATCCTTCAGGCTCTGGTTTCCTACAATTTCTCTCTTATCTTCATGGATAGTACAGTCACCCTGCAAAATGGGCACTCTTGAAAATAGATAGTCTCCAAATGTTTGGCTTGAGGATTAAAACAAAACTCAGGGAGAATATTCTGATGATTTCAAAAAACAAGAGAAAGTTTGATGATGATTACTCTCTGCAAGAATTTCCCAGGTCTGCAGGGAAACTGTTTTTTAGCTTTCTGTGGGGAAAAGCTGTAGCTACCAGTCTGTTTACAGTGGGGAAAATACATTCTTTTCAGTATGCACGAGTGAATAGTGGCTAAAGTATTTCACTGCTCTGTTCTTGCTAATTCACCTTTCAGCTGAGACTACGACAAAAAAAAATGCCATCCCCAAAGGAAGACTTCATTTTTCTGGGAAGGCATGAATTAGCACAAATTAAAATTCTATTTGCATAATTCACTTGGAATTGTAATTGAAATGCTTTTGCAATCGTAATTACACCATTTGTTTCTCATTTAATTGCGTAATGCTACTGAATCAAGTTAAAAAGGAAAAGCTGCTGTATGACTTTCTTAAGAGACACCTAAGCCTGGGTAGCTGTTCCTGGGAAGCTTTGAGCGTGTGTCATCAGGCAGCTGGTCCCAGCCTCCTGAGGCTATATATTCTCTGTTCTTCCTTAGGACACGTGAGTATTAACTTGAAGAAGCCCTCTATGCCCCATCAAAAGCCAAGTCACCCAGGTGCCTTCAAGGAAGATTTTACAAAATGAGAAGCAAAAGAAGGGGAGGAAGAAAAATAACTCCAGGATGAATTTGGATGAGCTGTTATTAATGATGAAAATTCCTTTATTAACCCCTCCAGATCAGCTTTGCTGTTGCTGGGGCAGGGAGGGGAAAGTTGTAAAGATAACTGAAATACATTAAAGGGACGAACTCCACAGTCTGTGCAGAAAGCCATGACACATCAGATAAATCCCTATGGACTATCTGCACATTTACGCTGCTTTTATATAAAATAACTGGACTGTCACCCATGGAGCGACTCTGCTTTCCAGGAGTGCCGAATCCGGAGCTGAGTGACTCCGTCTGAAAGTCACATCAGTTTTATGTGGCCTCTAATCCCCCCAGACTACTTTCCTCCATGAAGACTACTGCTTCATTAGCGCAGAAGGTGAATTTTATAGCAACACCAAAGTCCGTTCTTATATGTTATCTTTGCCTAGAGAATAGGACTTTTGACATAAACCTGGAAGGTAGTTCAAAGCCTTGCTGCATAAACACACATCCATTTTTTGTACTTTAGGAATAGGTAATGTAAGAGTTGAAAGGTGAAGGTTATGGCAGTTCGTGTTTATTTCACCAAGAGCCAAGAGATGGGAAACATCTGGCACTTACACACCATGCAAGTCTTAAAAACAAAGAGACCTAGACTTTAGTCCGGCTGAGCAAGCACTGGGATAAAAGATAATGACAGGCTGCTTATTTAAAGGGATCATAATACAGAACAGCCATGTAGGGAACTAGGGAGGATTCGGGAGGGGGAAAATGAGGGGAAAATTTAGCTTTGTATTTCCAAGTTAAGGGTCAAAGCCTGACTTCAGTTACACTCCAGTGTCAATCCTGACCTGCAGGCTGTATACAGCATGTAGGACCCTCCAGATTTCACCCTTTCCTGGTTTCCAACATGACCAAATATCCAAAGCAGTGCTCAGAAGTGCTGCTGATGTGTTTCATGTGTGACGATGTAGAAGTCCTCAGGACCAATTGTTTTCATGAAGGTGAGAGGAGAGCCTGAGCACAGAGGTGACTCACAGGGATATGAGCTGTCATGTTAGTGTGAAAAGCTTATCAGCATTTCTTGGGAAAAACGGAGGTGCTCAAGCACATTGCTGTGGCTTCCCTGGAGCAGATCTTCACCTGCTTTGCATCTTCTTGGAAAGGCTTGTCCTGAAAAAGGTGTTTTGTAAAGCGGGGCTCCCTCCTTTAGAAAAATCCCAGGCTGAACATGTTCATTTATTGTGGCAGCTCCTCTTCAAAACGCATCACTTCTGATCTCCCATCTTCTTTACTCAACCCCCAGAATAAAATGGTCTCTTCAGCAGGATCCATTTTGACAAGCAGAGATTTACCCAGAAACTGAAGAGCGATGACTCTTTTGCCCCTTTCCCCACTGCCCATTGATATTGTACGGGCCATGCTCCCACATCAGCTCAGCCAATGTGGATGGGCTGCATGGTCACCCCCTGCCTCCCCAGCCTCCTGACTTTGCCTAATGTCCTATCCACATCCTAGCAGTTACACGAGAGCTTCATCTCCCACCACAAAAAAATCACGTAAAAGGAAAAAATAGGACTATTTGTTCTTGATGTGTTATCCATGTGTCATTTCTCAGCCAAGAACACACATGCTACAACCACGCTGTTTCGTTCGTAGTCCCCTACCCGCTGCTTTGGCGACAGTGCGAGAACCTTAGAGCTAAGGAGAGCTCCACTTTTTGCTTTTGGCAAAGTAAGTTTCCAATCCCAATCCCTCAACAACACCAAGAATTCATATTTAACATATCTCCAGAGTAACGAGGAAATGTGGACTCCTCCTTCCAAGATTTTAAAGCTAACTATTGAAAACTGAGCATTCTCTACTTCATAGCAAACATGCACGAGACTCCTCTATAACGTGTTGGTTTTTCAAGAGAAAAGACCTGTCCTAGGCATACAACTAAGCAGCATAAAACCTCTTGATCCCGTAACATCTGATAAGGAAACAACGGTTACTGCCCTATAAAGAGATTTCCGAGGGTAGCTATGTGACAGGAGCTCAAGTGCTAAAAGGCTGTGGTTTGCACCCAACTGTAAGATTTGTGGTATCATACCACTAGCGCCGTGTGCCAGATGAGCAACAAGCTGCTAGAGCACAGACAAACTCCAATTAATGGTTCGCATTTGTCAAAAAAACAACCAAAAAATTCCCTATTTATAACAGCAGGTCTTAACTTCATGTTGGACCAGCTATCTTCTGCCTTTCCACAGCAGGAGTGCAGCTAGCACAGAAGTATAAAGCTGGTCTAAATTCCATATCATGTCCCTTGGCTAATTTGACAAAACACAATCATGTGTCCATGCCTGATCCACATTAGATTTATAGTCCTGGGTGAGCTAGTAGTGCACAGATCTGGTATTAATAATCCTGGAACCACAGCCTAAATCTATTAGCTGGAAGCAGTTATATGATTCTTAATCCTATTTTGTGTCAGAGCAGATGACTGCAACCAAGACGGAGCAGAAATTACATGCTTTTGCCTGGCTAAACTTGCCCTGAGTCTGAGCTTTTGGAGAGTTCAAGCCACTCCAGGTACTAATCTTAAAACTGATGTTTTGGGGGCATTTTATGGGAGTTGAATGTAGAAATGCAAGAGCCCAAAGGACGAAGCTTTGTCCTGTAACAAATAAACTCCTTTTACCTGAACGATGCTTATATCCCATGCAAAGAAACGTCATCTATCTATGAGAACCCACCGTTGGAGCAAGATGAAAGCTTATGTGCTTAACGTAATTTGCAAGTGTGGTAAAGATTTGGAACAGTATTCCCTGAAAACTTAATGAGACCCGTACTGCAAGAGTCCACCATAAAAATGCCGCTCCCTTCCTTAGAACGATTTGCCCATACTAAATATCTGAAAATCATAATCATGCTGTTTCCTCAGCAATTAGATATTTTTATATACTACGTTTCTTTAATAATACTAAAACTTTTTTTTTATTTAAAAAAGCCATCCCCTTACAAACACATTATTAAATTACAGTTTATAGCTCTTACAGTGGGGTAAATTATGGTTGTTTTATTAAAGTATTTTAAAAACTGGAGTTTTACCAACATGTTGCTCATTGCCGACAGTTGGCCGGGCCCATGAATGCTGCAAAGGTGCAAATTGCATCTCACAGAATCCTTCTGCACAGCAGGAGGGAATTTATGCTTGGTTTTCCAAATAATGGGATATCATAGCAAGCACATCCCAGCTGACTCTGAACCTCTGATGTTTAACACCCATTATCTGTGTTGGGGGCGTCGTATTTTCTCTCTCACAAGCATTGAGAGGTAGTTAGACCCTAGGAGGAGGCTGTAGCCTGTTACTGTTCTTCTGTTTATTCTTATTGCGTTAGTTTGTTTGCTTCTTTGCAAATGACCCTGCTTCTCCACAGCTGCTGGCCCACCAGGAGCTCCTCAACTTGAAGCGCTACACATGCTTACCAAATTGAAAATCATAAATAAAGCATTGGCAACATCCAGGCTGCATAAAGATGCAATGAAAATGCAAACTCATGCCACTAGTCCAGCCACGCCAAAGGGCATGGATGCTTTCAGGACCCACTTCTCCTCTGTGTTACCCTCCTTGGAGTTACGCTGATGTCAAATTGGCATCAGGAAAAGGAAAATCATATCTCAGATATTAAACAGAACACTTGGGCCTTGTTTGGAGTCAATACCGCATTTTCCCACTTCCGCAGGCTTGTATCTGTAATTGATAACTGTGTGCTTCTGTCATTGTGTTTTCTGATGTTAAATTGCATTGCGAGAACAGACTTGCACACGCGTGCGGTCGTGGAGCCGAAGCTCCAACAGCCTCGCCGGGGGCTGATCCTGCAGGAGAGCTCCCTTGTCTTCTGCTCCCAGCAATTTCTGCGCACGGCATTTGGCACTGAAACAGGAAATTAAGGGCTGTAGGAAAGCAACCTTTGGCCTTTAATTCACTTTTTAATAAAATCATTAAAAGAAACCTACTCCCTGCCAGACATTATGGGAAATTGCTTTAATGATACTTTCAAGCAAAACACATTCACTCAGCTGCATGCATGGCTTGCTCAATAGCTTCAGCTCGCTTATTTATGTGTTTGCAGTATGAAAATGGTTTGAATTATAAAGTCAGGCTAGAAAATTTTATATGAACCAGGCCATGATAACAACTAGAGGCCAGGTTCTGTCCATTATACCCTTCTCTAACACGTAAACAACAGTTATGAAGTTTTGCTAGAAAAGATCAATAAGTTTGAGGCAAAGTCGAGCATCAACAACACAAAAGGACAAAGAGAGCAGAGGGGTTTTGTGTCCTCCCATTCTCTACTGGGAACAAAATGGGTGCCATTAACTGCACAAGTGATGCGCGCACAGCAAAGCAAACACGCAGTTTGTGGGAGCACAAACCCATCTGTCCACAGCTAAAAGCCTCAGGCTGTAGCTCCTAATCAGGCTGTTCTCCCATTGACTTTAGAGTTTGCCATTGCCCGTTTGTGTAGGCTCTTGCAAAAAAATGCATGGCATTCTTGTACTAGAGAAGAGGCAAATCTTGCTTTATAATTGTTAAATTCGTCACTTACCACTGGGGCACGTATAAATCTATTTAAGAAATTTTATTAATTGAACTGAGCCTATGGATAGGTAGAGGGTTACTGAGGACACCTTAAAAATTCCAGGAGAGATCTGTGCTAAACCAAATTCATTGTTTAGTTACAGCAGTGAAATTTTAAAAGACTGAATAATTTCTATCATCTAGTGCAAAATTTGCCCTCACATACTTCGATTCTTTCTTTTTTTCTTTCTTTCCCATTGTATAGAAAAATGTTAATCAACAAACCTGGTAGTCAGTTTTCTACAATCAATAAATTCTAAGTCCAAGCCACAGTAGCTTTTATGTCTGTACGTTGTAAAAGTAAATTTAGATCATATGTCAAACATTACACATGAATACAAAAACAACGCTGATTTCTAGTCCTAAAAGATATATGTGTATCCATAAAATCAGCAAGCTGTGTCCTGAATACAGCTGGATGATCATACTCTGACCAAATGGCTTTTCGTCTAAGACTGGAGATCTGTCAGACTCAACTGTTTTCCAGAACCGCATCTGTTTCAGGGAGCTTTGGGGAAACGCAGGACGAGCCCCTGGTTTTCTACCAGTCCTGGGGGAACACAAATTTTCCTGCTTCCTGGGCTGTGGAGCAGCCAAGGGGTCATAGCAGGTTCCCAGCGGCTCCGGGATGGCAAGAATCAAGCCCAAATTAGAGCTATGCTGCACACCCTTCCACGGCAGAAAGCCAGGCAGCCTGGTAAAGTTCCATCACCAGAGGGAAATGACAAAGGAGGAAAGACCCAGCTGTGCTAATTAATCACAGGACGACTCGATAGCACCAGTGTGATCTTGAGAAAAGCAGATCTGATCCTGGCGAGAGGGACTGAGCAGACACAAGGGAGCAGGGAAGCCTTTGCAAGAGGCATTGAGAAGTGCCCGTCGGGGATCCGGCATGCGTTGCTGTGCACCTTCCAGGCCAGGCGAATCCCAGGCAGAAGAAATGCAGGAAAAGGGCAACTAGAAAGACCAGGGAATATGTAGCTTTTCTTACAAGATGAAACTTAAAACCTGTGGTACCTCTAGCCTACTAAAACGAAATCTAAGAAGGACGCAGTATCTATCTAAAAATAAGTTGGAGAAGAGCAGTGGAAAGGAAGAAAACATTGCTTTAATTTAAAGAGCAAATGTGGCACAGGAAGGATGGAGTATAATCTCTGCCCATAATTACATAAACATACAAGGAGCTCCACTGACTAGAGGAAAGAACAGTCAGCACAGTTTTAAGGTTCATGGGTTTACCCCAACATGCTGGAGGTAGCAACATCTTCTTGCAATGGCCATAATTATTTACTTTTTTTTTTTTTTTTTTTCAAAAAATGAAGATATATTACTACTCATCTTTCTAACTCCAGGAGCCCGCACCTTGGTGGCTGGGGAACACAGCAGAAAGAGAAAAGGTAGAACCAGAAGAGAAGACCTGTTCATGGACTCTTGGTTAGTAGGAACGTCCTCTGTGAAAAAACACTGCTTCTGGAGAACGCACAATGAGAGCATTTCCATAACATTTTCCACTGTTTTCCAATGACATGACATTAGTTTATTTGGGTGGACTCCTTTCTTTGGCTAGTTGTGTCCCCGTTCTTGGCTGGAAACCTCCGCGGATGAGTAAGGAAAGGAACGCCACCTATTCCCACAAGTAAAGAAGCTTTTTGAACTGCAGTCTTTAACAAAGAAAGCCCCTGTGTACCTTTTTCATGGAAGGAATTTATTAGAAAATCCCTAATGAAAATTAATACATCTCTGAAATGAGCTCTTTATCTAATACCTCATCAACTTTCTGGGAAGTGACTAGGTGGAGGCAACTGGATTTCAAGCTGGATCTGGTTAATATAAACTGCCACCTGGTGAAAGCTAAAGAGTATTTTTGCCTTCGCTAGGCGTGGTCTGGTTTACACTCAGGAGAAGAGCTGATCCTCAGATATTCATGTTGTACAACTAGGGGTTACAACACAAACAGGGATATCATGAAATCACTGCATTACTTTCTTCCAGCCACACTGCACAGAGATTATTTTAACACAACGGTTCCTTCTAGAGCCCCCAGGCCAGAGCAACCTGAAATCAGGCATTCGCAGTTCCTGCTAATCCAACTACTTTTTCGTCCGAGACGTCGTAAGAAGCCGTCCTGCTAAGCCTGTGCTACCTGTTGGTAACACAGAAATGACAATACTTCCTTACAGGGATGGTGAAGGATGCTAAGGGCGACGCACGAAGTGTTCAGACCCTGTGGTGATGAGGCCACAGTGGTGTTTAGGGGAGATTTAGGATGCCAGGCTGCAGCAGCTCCTTTCAGACAGCTTGCGGCATCACAGACCTGCTCTGAAGCCTATTGACACTGAAGGACTCCCACGGGCTTTTATCAGCTTTGGTTTACATCCTTGGCATCTGGTTCATGCCTCTTTATTTATAATGTCATGCATATCAGAAGCAGCCTCCGAGGGAAAATACGCCAACTCATCTTCTTGCTCAAAGAAGCCATTTAGCTGTGATCATAATCTGTGATTTCATTGCTAGCCCCTATTTGCCTTCGCAGTTAGACTCTCCCGGAATAGAATTTTATTTCTTTGGCACAGCTTAAGCCTTGTGCTGTGCAAATCTATTTGTCTATTTATCTCACACATACCTATATAATAAGCATGTATATGATGAATAATAAGTACATAGGTGTTACGGGCCTCCTTTGTATTTCTTTGGCACTATTAATAGCCCTTAAAAGTGGGAATAACTCTCATTTGTGCCAGCTCTAAGCTGTCTTGATACAATCCAAGCATTGTAAGGGAGTTTTATTATAAACAGAACATTTCTGAATAATTAATCATTCAGATACAAGACACACATACCAATTCCAAATAACCCCTGCATGCGTTCTTGGTTGAAAGGGGCAAATGAAAGATGGAGAAAAAATACAGTCAAAATAAGGAGCTAAGACATAGAATCCAGCCAGGAAAGCATGGACTTTTTTTTTTTTTTCTCCTTACTCACACAATTCAGAACATATTTTCCCTATAAACTAAATGGGTAGGATATCCAAGTATACCTCTGACAGTATCTCAGCTACATGTGGAACAGTGGGGCATAAGGATGGGGTGCTGGACAACATCTGCTATTAACCACCAAGCGTGGTCCCAGAAAGTAAGTGCCAAGCTCTTGGCACCGCAGCAGTAGACGTGCAACCTGTCAGGCTGCCCAGAGGCATCTGTGTGTATAAGCTGGTGCAGCCAGTCACTTGTTTTGCTTTTAAGAAACCCAAACAATTATAAACACATGCACTTTTTAGCTTTAGCAGCTGTAGCAGAATTCACCAGGGTGAGATGGTCAAGAAACTTGTGCGAGGCAGGAAGTTTGGTGGTTGCTCGTAATTTCAATGGATGTTTCACCACACTCCATTATTTTTTTCGGAAACATAACGAATCGGTGTGCGGCACACCCAGCCGGAGGAGGCTATAGTCCATAAGGACACAGCCTACAGTATTACTCACTGCTTTCTATTCACTGTCCAGCTCATGTTGCTGTTTCTGAAAGTCAGTCTTGCCCTGCCTCAAACGAGTGGTTCATTATCATATGGAAATGGAGTTATGGGATGGTCTCTGTATGGCAGGGTAAGACACAAAATGACCCTGAGTCTTTAAACATGCAGCACAGCTCTGGGGAACCCACAGGGATGTGTTATTTTTGCTGGATTAATCGTACAGCAGGATCATCTTAAGAATGAGAGCTAATTTCTGCTTTTTCCAGTCATCTCATCTGTTTTCTCTCGTGTCATCTGAAGTCTCTCAAATCCAGCCAAGCATATCTTTAGTAAATAAAGGTTGAAAGAGCTTTGTTTTGCAGTCATGTAACATGAAATTATATGTAATATATGAAGTTAAAAACAAACAAACAAAAATCGGAGTGGTTCGTAGGAACAATGCATTTCTTCTCTGACTAATACAAAAGGCATTGTCAGAGCACTCCCAGAACCAGCATCTATAAACGGCCTCAACCTTTGAAATCCTGCTGCTGTTTATTTCTAAAACACTGATGAGCTGGCAGACCTTGGGCATCATCTTCCAAGCCATGAGACACGAGCTGAAAGGCTGGAGGAAATTTAACTTCTCCTTCATTCAAGACTCTACCAGGTGATGGTCTCATGTAATCTCATCTGCACTATGGCAGCGTCAACGTGGAGGGAAAGATCGTGGAGATTTATCGTAGTACACCTGCCTGTGGCCAGAACAACCCTGTTCTAGTAATGGATGGCCCAGTCTTGCAATTGAAATCCAGATCCAGGATGGGCTCACAACCAGCCATTTGGTAGTGTGATTTGGATTATCCATGCTAATTTCTGCTCTCTGAATTGCAGGAAATTGTGTTGCTGGCGGCTGTAGGCTCACATTTTATCACCAAGCTGCAAGGAGACATAAATAGTCTAACTATAGCTGAATCTGTCAGAGGAAGCACATGAAAATCCCAAGAAACTGGAGTTTGGACAGCGCTTCCTTAGACTTTAGTAGCAATTGTGGTATCTAGCAAAGGCTGTTCGTTGTTTTTTTTAAAAAAAATAATAAATAAAAAATTCTTTATGATGACTTTAATGGGAGAGGAAAATTGAGTGCCTGACTTTGCAGCTTTCTTTTAAGATTTGGAAGGATTTTTTCCATATTAGGGATCAGGACTTTTACTACAAATCACTCCCAAACCCCACTGAACTCCCTTTGTCACAGGGATACTGTGCCTGAAACATGCTTTGTGCACCCTGAGGGCCCTTTAGACCTTAACACCTTGGTCCCTGGTGCTAAACAACCGGCAAGCAAACACTTGTGCGTTTAACGCCATTACAGCAGGGCAGCTTACTACCACACAGAAAATCACACAAAGCTCTAAGTCTGTGTTTCAAAGTTATAAATCAGCCTCATTTACATAAGTGGACAAGTTCAAGTTGAAGTTATCAAGTATGACGGCTCAAGTGGCATCCTGTACGTCAGACCCAGAACTGAATGACCCCTCTTTTCCTTTTGCCAAAGAGACAAATGGTGAGAACCCGTCAGACTTTATCTCTGATTCACATTTTTAGCTGGGGATATAGGAAATTTTAAACTGAAAATAATGTCTTTCTAGGGGCGTGTTACAACCTTTTCCTGACAAGGTCTTTATTTTTAAAAACAGGGCAATAAACAGAACAACACCCAAATAATGACAAGGTTGAACTATACAGATGGTTTTAAGCATTTGTCATTAAAGAGATGCTGAGCTGCTTGTCTCCAAAGGCCGATTCATGAATGACTTTCCTTGCAGCAGGACAGCATAGCATGCCCTGGCCTGTGCTGCTACCCTGGCTGAGATAAGCCCCTGCCAGACCTTTCATCTTTGTCCCACTGACAGAAGGTCCCTGGTGATCCCTTGTTGAAATACCAAAGCACTAATGACATACCACACTCATTCTCCCACCATGAGGTTCCCCAGGACCACGATCTGGCCATAACATCTTATAGAAACAAGCAGTTGCCCTTGCATCAACACGGATGATCTGTGGCTGGGTTAGAGCACTTCTATATGCCAAAGTGCCATAAATAGGATGCAGCCTGGTGGAAGATGAGGTCTTCAGTCTTTATGCTCCCCTGAGCCAAGCAAAGCTCCCTCACATTAAAAAAAAAAAAAAAAATCAGGAAAATATCCTAGTCCTTCACTGCAGAGCAGTCAGATCATGTAATGTTAGTACACACATCTCAAGCAGAGATGCATTGCCCTTTCCCTTTGCGTTAGATAAACAGCAGCTTTCCTTTTTTCTTTCTTTCTTAAGGAAATCGTAACTGTGTAACTTGCCATATTACTCAAAGGCTGAGTGACTAACAGCCTTCACAATCCTTTCCATTATGAAGCAACCAAACAAACTTGACAGGAGCATCATATATTCAATCACTTCTACCAAATTCTGTTTATGTTATTTTTAAAGTGGATTTAGCATTCACAAGACTATATCACTTTTTGAAATGAAGGCAACAAAAGCTCTCGCTATTCACAGGAAAGGGACAGAAGAGGTCTTTCACATGTCCTTGAAAGCTCTCTGCTGCTCTTCTGGCTCTTGAGCCAGAAGTGCAGTGAGGTCCCGCATGTGGCCATGCGAGTTCTGCAGAAATTGCCAAAAACATGCCCAGAATATTGATTGTTTTCTGTTCCTGAGAAAGTGAGTGGGAAGGTCAATCTCATTGACTCATTCAACAAACGAAGGTTGACAGCCTTGTGGTGGTGACTGCCATCACCGCCAGACTGGACTTGATTCAGACTAGTACTTGTTCCTCCTGCAGCGGGAATTTAACCAGTGGCTTTAGTGGTCCAGCCTTTACGGGGGGAAAAAAGACAGCCAGAAGCCTCACAGCCATCCAGCTTAAAGCCTGTATCAACAACAAACAAGAGGGGGGGGATTGTGTTTGGTTTCCTATCTGCTCCTGGGCCCACCACGGCGGCTCATGACAGCCATGCGCTTCACCTCATCTCTGGGTTATCCTCCACAAAGCGAGTGGGATTTTATCCAGAGAAATTCTGTAAAGTGTGGTGAGTGGTAGCAGTAGCGTTTCGTAAAATGTTTCATTTCACACAATTAGCTTCTTAGTCCGCAAAATTATGGTTCTGAGAGAATTTCCATTTGTCTACTGTGCAGCAAAGCTCATTAATTTCACCTGACAATATTGCATTTTAAGGCTGGAAATAGCCCTTTCTTAAAGAAAAGGTTTCTGATCAGCCAGGCCTGTGGTGAGGCAGTGCTTATTGTTCCTTGGTTGAAAGAGACTTTGTGCCACGTGCAGACAAAAATGTCATTATTAACCCTAATCCCTCCAATGAACATCACACCAGTCCTGCAAATTGCTCTCTTATTCCGATAAGGAAGGAAAACATCAGTGCAAAATTTATTGGTCATCAGGCAGCATATTGTGGCTGGAATTTTCCAACTAGCTCAGCGTCTCTAGCAGTGGCCAAACATTCGAAAGAAGCTCTTCATCGTCCAAAATAAATGTCTACATTTGCAGAAGACAGGCAGAGATTAGGCACTGTCTAGGAAGAGATTCCACTTTTAATCACTTCCAAGTTCTAT
Organism: Gymnogyps californianus; assembly: GCF_018139145.2. NCBI lineage: Eukaryota > Metazoa > Chordata > Aves > Accipitriformes > Cathartidae > Gymnogyps > Gymnogyps californianus. The sequence continues at coordinate 31,221,110 of NC_059478.1, read as the reverse complement.
TTTTGCATGTGAATTTTGTCCTCGGGTCTGGCTGAGCTGGAAGAGGTACATGATGCTCTGCTTCTCAGAAGGGCCAGCCAAGCACGGGCACCGCCGATGCATGGGCTGGCCGTACAGCCAGACGCACCGCTTCAGTTGCACTGGAAATTGCTGCCCCTGGAAGATCGCTGCAATTTAGGGATCTCCTGCCCATATCCTCCATGTCTGGGCCAGGCAAAGAGTGATGCAGAGCTGATATAAACTTAAATTAGAAAGACTCATCAGCTTTGCCCTCTGGAGCGTAAGAGAAAAGCCTTGCAAATACTCACCCCCCAGAAAAGCGCACACACAGATCGTATCACATTGCCTACTGTAATGCAAGAGAAATGAGAAATCAAAGACACTGGAGACTTTTATTGTTCTTTTTAAGTTCTCTCCCAGCAAATACGGTGCCCATATTTTACAAGGCTACAACACAATAATCTACCACCACCACTTTAACGACCAAGCAGTTGCAGAGTTGATCTATAAACTGATGTTGCCATTTAATGTGGTTTCCAGTGAACTGTAAAATTTATAGCTGTAACTAACACCCCCCCTGCCCCTTTCTCTTTTATGTTCTCCTCAAAAAACAAGCTGCTCCACAGCTCCAAAAGGCAAGGCGCAGAAAATCAATGTGTAACCTGAAGTGAGCTAATTAGGATCATATTCACATACCATGGATCTGTGGCCTTCTGGTCAATTAAGCAGAGATTAATGTCTAACACTGGATGGATGAATACCACCAAAAGGAAGGCACAGAAATATTCAGATCCACCCTTCTTGTACAACTTCTTTCATGAACAGTGGTAAAACTGCTGCGCAGAGCAGAGACCCTCTGGGAGCTTTCTTCCCTAGGCTTTCCCCACTTTCTCCCTTGCAAACTTCTCAGTTCTTTTTGGGCAGCCTCACCACCACCGTCATCTCAGCATGGTGCCGCTGGCACCCCTGCTTTGGCAGCTGCCTGGCATGGGTGTCCCTCCCCTTAGCTGTGCTGATAAGAGCGGGTGTAAGATGAAATCCACTTCTGCTCAGCTGGCCTGGCCCTTCTCACGTTCCCTTTCAAGCGACTGATGGGATTTAAATGGGCTTCACTTCAAGTCCACTGCACGGGGGGAACTTTGTCCCAAATGAACGTAATGTTGGAAAATCTTCTTGGGCACACACAAGCGCATGAACCAATTTAAGCTCACTGTTGTGAATGCTTGGAATAAAAACCGGGGGCCTGATCCCAAAGCCCATTAGCCTTTGGAAAGGCTCCCTATGATGTCAGTGGATTTTGGAACAAGCTTTTGATGCTTTCTGGTAAGGGCTGATGGAAAAAAATCTCCAAGCTTAATTGGGATGGGGGGGGAGGTGGTAAGGAAAATGTTCTTAGATGACCACCACCTTTACATGTGCTTGCTTAAGGTCCATTGATACTTTCTGTAGAAAACTCCCACACTTATTGCTTTTGTCTATTTGTTTATAGGGTATAATTTGGGGGGGGGGGGATATTAAATTTCTGACCTCATGCGAGAGCACATTTAATGTTCTAATCTTCTCAACAACTTCCTAATGGGAAGTAGGACCCATTTCAAGACTTTTATCTGGATATTCAATCAAAACTTTGGCCTCCGCTCCCCTTCCACTGCCTCTCCGCCATGAGCACAGTTGTCTGCAAGTGCTGGGAGTGGTGACAATGCCGTGATGTATGGAGCAACAGATGCACTCTGCCTCCATGGGAGGTTTCTCAGGGGGATGGGGAGAGCAGTCCAAAGGGACACAAAGTCTTCCCTGGGCCATGCTGGGAGCTCCCGGGGCTGCAGCGTGTGTTTATTGGCTGATGAGAGAAGTCACGGTCTTCAGCATCATGATTGCAGTACTTTACTTATTTAACCACAGACTTGCTTTAAGGTGGCTTTGTCTGGAGTCGCGATTTGGGGTAAGACTACCTTATGATGGTTTTTGGAGAATCATGCTAAGCTCATGTCAATGCTGCCATGCTTTTTATTAAACAACAGAGCAAAACGAAAGCAGAGGGCCAGATTCTGATGTCATTTTTGCTAGTAAAACCAGGCATAAGTCAATGGGTAATAAACTTGCCACTGGAGAACCATGGTGCAGTGCCATGTAATTATGGTCAGCCCCATAAAAATCGGTGGAGGTGGGAATGGAAGAGAGCTGCCATCTTAGGGAAAAAGAAATTAGGAACTCTAACAGTAGGGGAAAACGGGATGGATAACGAACAACTGGATCCAAGTCCCTGGCTTGGGATGTTCAAAAGTGCTAGATTAATTTTTTTTTTCCCTGTACGTCACTTGCTGTCTACATTTGCCACGGGGGGACTATCCACTGGAAGTCTCCCCGCTCCATGCGGTGCAATTATACCAAGATATTGTTGTGCAAGGGTGCAAACACAAGGATCCGTTGTTTCCTGATAGGCCTGAATGTGGAAACACTGAGCAACTTGCAAGCATCTTAGCAGAGCTATAGGATATTGAGGGAGTACCACATTGCATAGCCGGTTAGTGTGCAACCAAAGAGCCCATAAAACAGAAACAACAAAAGAGCCATTACAAATAGCAACAAATATTATCTCTGTGAATCTGCTCTGCACACTTTACAGCAGGGAGAGCTCAGCTCTAGTTTTACAAAATAGCCTGGCAGCTGTGCTATTTATATGTTCACCACCAAGCTTTCATTAATTTTAGCATGTGTTAATGGACACCCCATATTATTTTGGGACACTAAATGTGAGATTTATTTAATTTCCTTAAATATCAAATATGGGTCAAGCAAAATAAACCACGGATTGTATTTTTTTTAACACAAAAAAAGTCAGTTTAACAGAATTCAGACACAGCAATGTCTGATCATATTTACAGCATTTATAGGTTTGGAAATCTCCAAAGAAATCTGAGGAAACCTAAAGCCTGCCTGAGTACATTGAGTGAAATTCCTCTTGGTAATGCATAAATATTCCACAGGTCTTTACAAGAAAACCCTTTTAACTATACGTAAATATTCCACAATCTTTTAGAGAATCTCCAATTTAAAGGTGATGCTTAAAACGGGCTCTTTTTTTAGTTTTAATTTTTTAAATGCCATTTGCAGATCCTATCATTTCTCTTGGCTTTCTTCCTTTTCCTAAAAAACATCAGTGTTTCCAAACAGCCATACAAAGGCTTTCAAAACAGAGTCCTTGTGTTGTTTAAAAAAAGTTCTCCAATATGAACTACATGCACCTAAATCAAATTGCAGCTACAAACAAACTTACTTCTCACCTCATCTTGTTCCTTAGGATTTAATGGAAAACTGGCATAAAGTGTGGCAACAGAAAAAATACCTGCCACAAAAAATAAATCTGTCATACTTGGGAAAATCCATTCATCAAAGGAGGAAAAAATACAATGAAATCGTGAGAAGTTTATGGAATAAATCTGTAACTGATTTGGCTCTAATATTTAATCTCCTTCTTCTACCTTGTAGCGTGATATTGTGTTCACCCTGCATAACTTGAACATGACAATAGGTTTTTAGTAGCAAATTTATAACTTAATCAGGAGATTACTGGTATGGTAGGACAAAGCCAGCGTCTTCCGAGTGTTTCTGATTCTGGCCAGAAGGACAGATGCTTGGGGAGGTAAATCAGACATAGTTTGACTGGTAACGCATGACTTCTTTGTAGAAGCGCCATTGATTTACACCACTGGAGAGCCTGGCTCTAATCTGCACTGGAAAAGGCACCTTCAAAGAAAACCGCCCCCATACACACCGGTTCCAGTTAAACACAATCCTGTTTTGTCCTGGGAGCCAGGATCTGGGATCACAGGTTTGTAGTGAACAAGGAAAAGTGCCAGGAGAAGCGCTCTCAGCTTCATTCCTTTAACACAGTAAAAACCTTTACCCTCGCACACCGTGACGGCGATGCTGAGCTTGCTGACACACCAGGCTTCAAAGGAGGGCGAGGGGCAGCTGTGAAGGAGCTGACCTTGCAAAGAGGTTTGTTTATCGGCACGAACGAGTGCCCTCCTCCAGCCCAGCAGCCAACTGAGTCAAACAGCTTCTGTTCGAGCCCATGAACTACAGGAAACTGGAGAGCCCATGGGAGGGCTGCAGCACCCATCCAGAGATTTGACTTTCTTGAGTGACAGCTTGATGAACTCAGGCATGAGGAGCTGGCCCTTTGAAGAAGTAATTATGCTGCTAGTCAAGAAAAAAATAGCTCCGGATTGTGCTGTAAATGTTTACACGATGCCAAAGAGACAAGCAGGCACTCCTGGGGACGGGTGCCACAACAGGGAAGATGCATTTCAAAGAGTTATTTATTCACCGGAGATCCTGAAAGGATGTTTATTGGATCGTGCAGAAGAGTGGAAGCTTCTGAAATCCAGGATGCCATAACTTCAAGTAGGAGTAGGCAGCAGAAGATTTATCTCTCTGGGCTACTGGGAGCTTGTCACTGCTTCAAGTGCCGTAATTACCATTTGGTCTCCTCCCACCCGTGACTCCCCAGTGGCAGTCTCCTTTGTGACAACCCTGATGGTGATTACTTATGTCATATAAACAACACATGTTGGCATAATCATCTTTCCCCACTTCTTAATTCACCAGTTTCTCGACGAGCTTTGCAAATGTAAAGGGAACGGGAAGGAAGATGATCAGCGCTAAGCAAGCTAAGGGGTTTGTCTGAGATGTCGTTCTTCTCCTCACCAAGGAAGAGCGAGAGTCTCTGCATGCCACCGTACTGCTGGGTACCTGGGGAAGTGCTGGCCTGGCCTCGTCCCTTAGGATGCTGTCAGCTCCCAGTGCTCCTCAGGACATCATTTACCACAAAAGCAGTAAAAAAGTGCATATGTGGCTATTTTTATAACAAAGCATCCACCTTCTGCCTTCCTGTGCTGCGTGCTTGCTCTGAGACAGATGCCTCCCCTGCGCCAGCCCCTTGCCTGCATCTTGTTCCTCTATCCCTCTTGTTTTGTCTGCTCTCTCTGTGATAAATGGCCTGCATTTGTACACTGCATTGTTTTAATTCCAGCCACCAGCGAGATAAGACTATCAGTGTATCACAACTTTTGCTTAGGATAATCTGCCGTGCGCTCTTGTGAAAGGCACGCTCTGCAGCATCCAAGGGGATGCTCATCAGCCATGGCCTTCCTGTGCAACCTGAAGCAAGTCGCCTCAGCTATTTTCCCATTTGGCACCATCTGTCGGCTTATTTTTTGAGAGTAAGGCTGACTTTTAATACAGATAGATGGAGCACTGAGCGTGGGGCTGGACCTTGACTGAATCTCTGCTGGCTACTGTAATATAAAGTGCATTGTAATGTACAATATGTTGTCTTACATCCAAGTTGTAGGCAAATATTTGTATGTAGATAAGCTGACATTTTGTTTAGTACATGCACTCTAATTTCCAATAAAACCTCTAATAAAGAATTATAAAGTGAATTTATTGCTTCACTTCAAAGCAAGGACATGGTGCCACTTTGAAGGGGTATTTGAAGTGTTAAATCCATTTCTATGATGCTTTAATACATTTTCTATACTTTTTTTTTTTAGTTATTTTAATATTATTTTGCCACTCTGTTAAAAGGCCATAAAATATTTTAAAGAGCAATAAAAGTAAACACAAATGCTAAAAAGCCCATTCTTCTCTCTCCAACCCACTGAGAGAGGAAGAGACAGAGGATTTAGGCATAACAAAATTCATGGCAGCTGTGTAAATAAAATAAAAGAGCACACTGTTTTTCTGTTGATGATGATTCTTAACATCTTGCTATCTAGCAGGAGCCCAAGGCAAGCTATGGGAAGGAAGCAGAAACACCGAACGAGAGCACGCAACGGAGGGCAGGCTTTGCATCCTTCCTGAAAATGGCAATCGAAATAAAAGAACAACAGAGGAACCTTTCCAAGGCAAAGAGCCTTCTTCCAACAGACTTCATCTGCTGCAGGCATGAACCAGCTGAAGGGTGTTATTACAACCAGCGTTAATAAGGAGGTACTCCTCACCAAGCCAGAGTAAGCTTTGGTAGGACCTACCCCCCTGAGATAACCTCCCTTCTCCTCCCTGGCTTTCATTTGCTTTCTGCAAACCACAGAGTTTAGCTCTGTGCTGGGTACCTGCTTATGGTTCACGGAAGTTTTAGAAAAGAGGGCTTAAAGAAGACATAACTCGATAAACTACATGGTTCTTCTCAGCCCGCCCATGAATTTCACTCGGTGTAGGAAGGGGAAAGTCTAGTCTAGGTGCAAAACTGAAGCTCAAGCGGGGATGAAAACGGTCAGAGAGAGTCTTTCAAAAATCTGAATAATAACCGTTGATGCTACTAAAAATAGAGAGACAAAAACCCCTGCCAAAATGGGGTTATCTCAGGGAAACTGGATTCTCAATGGCGATGCTCTCTGCAGAAATTTACAACAGTTCTCATAAAAGAAAATAACGGATTTTGAGCCAACATCCCTCCTTTCTGTAAAATATTCCTGACAAAAGTGGGGCTTTTTTTCCGCAGCCTGAGCCAGTGCAGGGAGCACAGCACCTTCCCACGCTGCATCTGATTGCGACTGATGGCAGCTCTCGACGGCTCCCTCGGTCCAGGGCACCAAGGAGCTGGCAGAGCTGCCGTCAGCTCTCAGCCCTCCTGCCTTATTAAAAAATAAGAAAGCAGCTTGGGTTATTCTATTTATAGCATCTTAAAATCTGAATTTGCAGCTAGGTCTACAGGTACAAGCTGGTTTACTGCTTGGGATGAGCACGAAGCCCCGTAATACAGCTTGTGTTTAGGGTTCAGGAATAATTATACAACAAAACCTCCCAAATTGCCATGTCTATCAGAGTTTTTGGAGATGTCAGGCATGTCATGGAGAGACTGCTTATTTTGCAAGATGCTGGTACTAACCTTCCTTGCCTTGAAGACTGTTTCACCAATGAGCTCTTACAAATGTCGTGCTTCACAGATGACAGCCACTGGGTTGATGGCAGAAGTGAAAAGAAATTTGACTTCAAAAGCCAAGGTGTGAAAGGAGAGTAGAATAAATTTGGGAGAACTGGGATTAGGGAAAGCTTAGTGGGAACAAAATATGACTAATGATCAAGTTGGTCCAACAGGAAATGAGCATCATGGAGGCTCCTTCAAGAGCTGGAGACCTCCTGGCTTATGTTAGAAATGTTTCCCAGGTAGGGAAAGGTAGCAGGATTCTGCTCTCAGCATATGCAGTGAGCACCACAAGCCCTGATCAGCCTGGGGGCACCTGAAAGGACTGCCTTGCAGGGCCTCCGCCACCCCATTGCACCCCAACCTGCCCCACACCGGGCAGGGCACATGGCTCTCCTAACTCCTGAAGAGTCCGCTGCAGTCTGTAATTGCAGCACACACACACAGAGACCCGTGTGTTACATGAGCAAAGCACCTGACAATGTTTTTCTGGAAGTGACTTTATTGGGTCTGAGACCTTAATGCAGGATTTCGTTGTATTTATTTATTTTTCCCTGTGTTTTCTTGTCCTAGACAACATATTTGCAGCTGCGAAGGGCTGATGACTCCCTTTGCTAAGCAGACTTTCTCCTGAGAGCCTTCTTTCAATGGTCTCCATTGTAACGATCTGGATTTTGCATTTCCGCCGTCGCGCTGACGAATGGAGTCGCAGGTCCTGGAGTCACTACAATGAGCACGGGGCAGAAATCACAGCCAAATTCACCAGCGCAGCTCGCTAGCCACTGATTTATTTCCCTCTGTGACCTCCACATGGCTGCGGTCCAGACGTGAGCCCACGTACCGCTGGAATCCTACACATCATTTCGGGGTCTTTACTCATCATTTACTAGACAGTGCTCTCTGAGTTGTCAGTACGGTTTCCAGGAGTGAGAGGCTCTCCTTGTGCTCAGTAGGGATTTGGCCATGGCTTTCCGGAAGGACAGGAATACTGAAAATACTAACGTCCTCCTAGTTACTCACTTCAGTGTGTCTGAAAGGTCTGCATATGGAAAATTATTTGTCATTTCCTTGCAGACGCTATTTTCAAAGGAGAGATATATCATTCTGGCAACAGTGCAGCACTGTGATTTAATAGTTTGTTTATCTCTCAGTCCAGCTCTGCTGCTTAAGTTTAGGAGTCTAGCCCTGTCCCTTCTTCCTATCCTTTTTTGTTAACAAGCACACAGTTCTGGTCTAATAAAACTTGTTCGTTGAACAAGATCCACTGACATGAATGAACCCTGGCTACCAAGGGAAATGGGGGTTTGCAGTGCTCAGAGCTTCATCCAGCAGGATGCGGTTGCTTGAAAGCCTAGAGTGACTCCAACAGCTAAAGAGATTTAGAGATAACAACCCATTATACCATTTCACTAGCGAGACACATTGGGGTGCAGAGGTGTCGGAGGAGAACATTGCTGTGGGAGAAGCTTTCTAGGGTAAAGAACCCATGAAAACAGTTCTTTTCACTCCTGTTAGCAGAGTAAGTGGAGGAAGGGATATGAATAGGGTTTCTTTGTGAGCCACCAATTTTCTCCATTTCTCTTACCTCCAGAAGCCTTGGGTACCATTTATATCTATATTATAGCAGCTCTCAGGCCTGGCACACAACTAACTCAGCTAAGAAGGGGAGGTTGTAAACCAGCCCTGGACCTTACCACCCATCCTGATGATGGGCATCCCTTGACACTCCTTATCCCCAGCCATCCCAGTGGTTTCAACCTCTAAAACAGAGAGCACAAGTTCATTTACATTTATATATAGTTTTAAGATGTTCTGAAGCAGTAAGAGCTTTCTCTCGTTTTGCTCTTTTTTTTAAAGAGGCAGAATACTTTATTATCCATGTTTTATAAGAAGTGAAGTTACAAAGGGCCTGGTCTTGTGAGGGCTTGAGGGCACTTTGCTTCGATGGAGTTCGGCCCCAACATGTAAATTGAGCCCCAGATTTGCTCTGAATAGAAGCTGAAGTGCCTGTAAGTTCTGGCTGCAGAAAAACCATGGATGTAGTCAGACCTCTTACAGGAGAAGTCAAATTACATCTTTGGAATGGGAACCAGACATTTCAGAGCTGAGACAGAAATTCATTAGAAATAAAGACAGAAGACCATGAAGTCCAAGACTGTGAATGGAAGAAGTTAAATAATCTCCTGAAGCCCTGACAGGCCAACAAGCTCCTCCACCAAAACATTAAAGATGCCTCTTCACAAAATAAAAAAAATGTGCATTTTAGGGCTTGAGAGAGGTCTGCCTTCAGGAATTCCTTTGTCCATTTGCCCAAAAGTCTCAGTATCAGTTACAGCCTGTGAAACACTCAAAGCTTTCTGGGGTCTCTTAGCCAGTAGATTCCCTCTCTCTGCTTCCAAGAATTATTTTTTTCCCCATTAGAATACAAATTTTGGACAATTTCCCTCTCATCGTGCACAAGTGTAACAGATTATCTCTCACTGAATTATTTTAGAAATGCATTTATGGAGTCTGTTGTCTGGGATATAGAAGCTCCATCTTTCCTATGCTATATATTACCAAATATCGTTAACAGGGTCCAAAGCATGAAAGACCGACTTTGGAACTGAGAAAAACCTTCCACCAGTCAAACCAGACACTCTGTTATGCATCTGCACTGTGCTCATAATGCGCTTTGCATCTCTCTTGAGCGTCTCTTGCACGTGGAGGATAGAAAGCTATTACTGATACCAGCTGAAGGAGCTGCTACCATAGCTCAGGTGACAAAAGCTTATACCTTTTGGTCACATAGATCCCATGCCTGCTTCTCACCAAGGACACATCCCCGGCCATTTGAAGCAGCAGACCCGACACTGTTGATGCCATATACGGTTGTGATGCTGCTTGCTGACCTGGTGACCTCTTTGGAAAAGCGATGGCTTTCTATGAAATGATCATGATGGAAGAGAACGGGCCCCGGCCACGTGCGTGCTCACCCTCCTGGTCTCTGGGTGCACAGGTTGGTCGTGTCCCGGCTCCTTGCTGGGAACTGAGCTGAGCGTGGTCTGTCTCCCGTGTGTGCCTCATTTCCTTGGGAAAGGAGGGGGCCACGGGACGTTTCATGAGATCCCTTGGCGTAGACAAACTTCAGGCATGGGCTACAGACTTCACCATGCTGAATCATTAGTGTTGTCTATGTTTCATCCGTTGTGTTGGAGTTAGGCAAAGGAAAGTCGTTATAAGGATTTATTTACAAAGAAAACAGAAAGAAATCACAAACCCAATGCTGTACAGTGGGTAGCATAGAAAATACACTGCCGTGAGCCAACCGAATACTGAAGCTGATACTTAGTGTTCTCTTTGTGTTTAAAATTGTGCATGTTCAGGGATCTGGTCCTGGATGCTGAACATCTTAGGCAATTCAGCCCCTCAGTGCTGCTCAGGACATTCTTTTTGGTTTACAAGGAATCTTTATTGAAGCAGTACACGATGATAAGCATTAATAGAAAGGACATCCCTCTCCCATAACTTTAAAGAGAAACCATTAATTCCCTTTGCAGAAATGTGTGCAATGTGAATTCCTGGAGGGGCAGGGCAGGAGGGAGAAAGGACTGAGAGATGAAAACCTGGGGGAATGGTGTCAAAAATAAAATGTAAGCTGTATATCGCATTATGTAGCTTTAGAGAAGCAATGTGTCTTGGTGAAAAAAAGCACTGGTCAGCCACTATTGGCAGCATGTCCAATTTGATCATCTGGTCCTCAGCTCATGTCCCATGTGCTGACCACCGCAGATGCTGCTGGGCATGGTCAGTCCGTTGTCTTCCCCACTTGCTGTCCTCTGTCTTGTCCTAGGTCTGTGCTTGCTGGTCTCAGACCTGTCTGTCATGCTGCTGCCCTCTCCTGTTGGATGGGCTGAGCATAACCATCCTTCAGTGGGCAGAGAGCGCGTGGAGGGCAAGGACCAGAAATGCTTACAAACATGGCACGGTGGGAACGGGAACATTGCCCCTGCATCGATTTGCTGCTGTTGCACTGAAAACCACTTCTGCAGGTCATGCTTTGAGTGCCAGTCCTGAAGTGTAGATGCGTTGCCATCCCCAGGGCTAACCCCAGGCTGTGGACAGAAGGACGAGCGCTGCAAGACTTCTTGCCGTGTGCCATCGCCCCGCAACAGCCAGTCCATTGGGGCACTGAGCCCAGTGCCAAGAGCAGGAAGGGAAGAGAGGAGACAGAGATGTGAGGAATCAGAAAGGCAATTAACCACAGCCTCAGATAAGAGTAAAATATTCCGTCTGTCTTTGTTTTAATGTCATTGATCTAAACCAGAGACGCAATGATTTCCAGTGCAAAAGTTTACGGGCATAATCTCTGTTTGCTGGTGGAAATGGCTCTCTACTTCAGAGTGGGAGCATGCCATGTTGGTGCAGTTTATCTTCTGGTGAGCTAAAGACTTCAAGGAGATCACTTTAACAAGGGGTTAGTAAACTTCATAGTTGTCTGCAATATTTTATTGGAGGTTGGAGAGGCTGTTCAAACATCTGTTCGGAAGAATAAACAAACAGCCTTGCCACGTCGGTTATAGCTGACTCACGATTTTTGTGAAGGAGGTGATCAATGGACTTAAATTACAGTTTCAAAGTGCAGGCTAGCTCCTAGGGTATGACTTATAAGGCAAATAAGAGCATGAGGAGGGTGCGGAGCCTCTGTGCGATCAAGTTCTGGCCCTCTTCATTGCATTCATACTTTAATATCGCGTCCCAGAAGGGAGATGCAGTGGTGGTTGTTTTTCAGAATAAACATTCTGGGTCAGGAGCAATGATTAATACAGCAGAGATCTGGGAAAATATACCTCTGCAAACAACAATGTTTTATAGCTGTGAAAGGAACTGTGTGTACCAAGAATCCTCTGCCTGTATCCGAGTATGCCCTGCTCACAGAAATAAATCAATAGGGAATTTCCTCACTTGGAGGAAAATATTCAGAAGATTTCATTTGTACAATACATTTCATCAAATCCGTATTTCCCTGGAATGAAGAGGTAGAATATAGACTGTCGTAGGAAATTAAATACAAGAGGAACCAAAGGAGGAGTCAGCGAGATTTCTTATGTGGATAACATAATGAAATACATTAGAAAACCTTAACTTTGCTATCAGTCACCGTAGAGAAAGTTTAAAATACAGATCCTGCCTGCCACAAATTTCCAATGTAATGTTATTGTAAGAATGTTGCACATATATATATATCTATCTCCACAGAAATACAGACGTTTAACACTGGAAAAATGTGTGTCACCCAAATGAAACAGTGAAATATGCAGGGTGCAAAGGCATTGGTGATATTATCTCTTACCCGAGCGCCAGCTCTGCCAGCAGCTGGGAACACGAGCTCCACGGGGGTTTGAGGTCAACAGAAGAAGCCCGTATGGGTAACCTAATAGTGCAGTATAGGCAGGAATGATTTTTACTGTACAAAGGGCAATTTCATGGTCATCTCCCTTGGAAAGCTGGTGGGAGTTGGAAGCTGAACTGCTATTTGTGTCTTTGAAAACCTCTCCTGTAATATTTAGACAGAAAGGCGATAGGTTTTAAAAAAGCACCCCAAAACAGGCAAAGGTGGAACCTGTTTTAATCTAATGCTGTCCAAGGATAGGAAAGTCTGTCATTTGAACAAGAGAAAATTCTTAAATGTTGACCCGTGAACCAATGTGCCTTTCATTAAACTACCCTTATCAGTGCTCGTGGCTGCAGGGGATTCCCCTTAACATTTGGTGAGCCCTCGAGTGACATGCAATGTCCTCTGTGTTTCAGGACACTCCAGAAGCCACTGACGTGGTGACCGGGGATATGCATAGCTGTGTCATTCATATAGAGAGTACAGCAACCAACAAACTTAGCCCTGAATTTCAGTATCCTTCTTGTGTTAAAGAACAAACGGCGTTACCAGAAGAAAACCTGCATTTCTCTTTGCAAGGGTGACTTTGCTCACTCCCCTGGCAGAAGCCAGGCACGCGAAGTCCTTTTTTCCCTGTAGATATTCTCTCTTTCAATAGATTTCATAACATGCAGTAATCTTATTATGCTAGGTAGGTTGTTTTTGCAAAGAAAACAGGGCTTTTCCCTCTAAAAGACTGCTTCTTTCAGAGGAAGATGGTTTTCTTCTAAGGAAAAAACAAGGCCTGGGCTGTGGTGGCAAGTGGAGCTGATTCATTGTTCTGGTTGCCTTTGGTGCCAGGGGCCTCATGTCTCCTGGCCTCCCCATCACGCATGGACGTTACCTTCTTGCCCCTTGCAGAAGGCTTTCCCCAGTGCTCAGGGACATGAAGGTGTCCCTCGTATTGTGGCTTTGCACCCTGCCCCAGGAGAGGAGGAGGAGGGAGAGGAGGAGGAGAAAGAGAAGGTGAAGGTGATCATCCATGCTGGGTGAAAGTCAGCCCCTGGGCTTTAGATTACTATCCCAAATCTTTCTGAAAATTGAACAATTAACTTCATAACAGGAAGTCAGGAGCTGGCAAATTACTGTTCTTATAATCAGAACAGGAGGCTGAGAGAAGGAGTTGTGTTTTGGCAGTGATAGCTAATTTCCACGTCTCATTAAAACAACGTGGCTTATTCATATATTTTTAAGGCTGTTTTTCGTTTAAAGGATAATAGAGCAACTGCCCCTTTTTATGAGACATTAATCCATTTTGGCTGAGTGGTTTGTATTGGTGGAGGAAGCGGATTTATTCAAAGTGCCTGGGTAAACATGGTACCAGTCCTGTGTCCCTCTGATACCAGGCTCTTACGGGAAAAGACATGAAACACGTCACTTCCATGGTGGGTCTCTGGGCTCAGCTCGAGTTGGCGCAGCGGCTGTCCCAGGAGCCCTTTCATCCTGCACGTCCCCTGCATTGTTTTTCTCCCAGAAGAGGCTCAACATTTTGATGTGGGTGTGACTGAAAAGTCACCCAAAGGATAAATACGGGCTTATGTTATCAGGGTCCAGGCACGTACCCGGCCACTGTGCAGTGCAATGGGTGGCTGGACCTGGCCCAGTCACCAGCCCACATCCCATCTGTAAAAGAGTGATGTTTTGTGACCAATACCAGAAACACCATCATCAATCAAATCCTTTCCTACATCTAAGGCAGTTTAAGGGTAATTCAGGTCTACAGAGACCTTTCTCCTTGCCTTATTGGTAAAAAGTCCCTACCCATGAGGACAGAAGAACTGGTCTTGTAGGAGGAAAATGTATAACAAAGCAGATTTCTTGAGTACATTGTGACTTTTCCCAACAGCAATCCTCCTCGGTGGACGCCCGTTCTCCTTCCTCCCTGGCTGCAACCCTTCCAAGCAGGGGACTGAGAGATGTGGTGGGCAGCAAAAGCACTGCACAACTCACAGGGTGTTTTGCAAAGCCAGCTCAAAGGTCTGTGCAGAGACACAACAGTGATAAGACAGAAGTAAGAGTGACCGAAAGCCTGCATTACCAAAGGTGTGGGTCATAATGATCCCACAACAACATCTACACAGAGTTTCTGGAACATGATCTTTGAAGGGATAAGGCTGTATTTTGACTGAATTTGGGCTGAAGGCTGTTGTGGTGAGTTTCTTTGCTACAGCCCCAGAATCAATGGTTTGGCCAGAAGCCTCTTGCTGCAGGACTCAAGGCAGTGCTAACTGAAATAGAAAACACCAAAAAAAATTGGCATAATGTTCATCCAAATAGGGACTTTATCCTTTGAGTTATGTTGAAAGATAAGTAGAGACCAAGCATGTGTCTTCATCAAGCACTTCTATAACATGATCTGAAACAAAAAAGTTTGGGCTGAGCAATTTAGGAGCAAGGAGAAAATCCTGAAAAGTCAAACTTCTCCAGTTTTATATATAAACTGAACAGCCTAGCACAGAAGGGAGCCTGGTCTCTGAGGTCCAGCACCTTTTGCTAGACGATATATTGACTGAGAGTACAATGCTGTAAAATATCCTGTCTGCTTTATCTTGGGTGGAGCAATAAAGGAAGGAAAGTCACAATAGCTCTCCTCCCTTTATCAAAATAGCCTGTGCCTATCTAAGAATCAAGGATAAATTAATAATAGGGATCCTTTGGGATTTGGGCTGCTGCTAGAAGCCAACGGGTGACATGGTGAATAAGCATACTTGAATATCATCCAAGCATTTAACACCCTCCGATTTGGACAACGTGTCTGTGCAGCATCCCTCCAACCAGTTCCTGTGTAGCCTCATAAAATACATAAACACAGCGCTCTTTTTTTGAAAGCTTCTCCTTCCTTTCATATTTGTTTTTTTTATATATCTCTCACATCCTCCGCCACTCTCCTCCCATAGAAGATCCAGCACCTTTCCAGCCCTGCAGCCTCCTGGAGTCCCCATTGCAGATGGGGAATGGCACCTTCGGCATGTCCTCGAAGTGTTTCTTTTTTTCAGCAGCTGAAAGATACCCCTGCTGAATGCCTCATTTGCACTTGGCCACATATTTACTCACATTTATTTTGCTGGCGCTGAATATTTATGCATTTCCTGAATTTAAAAATAGCAGTGCAGAATTTTTCTTCTCCAAGGAAAAAAGAAGAATAAAAATTTGACTTGCTATCAGATTCCTAAGCAAAATGGAGAGAAAAATCTGGAGATGATCAGAGAAAGGACAGTAGGACTGATTGACCATGCCCAAAACAGAGAGGTGTGCACACCGCAGGCACGCTTCACACCTGCACCAGGACTGGTCGTGCTTTGCTAGGGGCAGACACACCTAAAAGTGTTTTGTCTTCACGACAGCTCAGCCGAGCAATACTGCACCTCATAGCCAGGGCTGACTGCTGTCTCATGAGCTGCCTCACAGAGAAATCAAACAAAGCATGAACCATCCATGGTGCCCGGCCACCCCGCAGAGCAGTCAGCCACAAGCCCTGCCCTGGGTTCCCTGAAACGCAGGGATGGGGAAGGCACACCAGGTGATGGGTGAAACAGAGAGGGAAAGCTGCTGTAGAACAAGACCATGTAGTGGCTAAGTAACAACTAATTTTATTGCATGGTGCTTTTTTTGTAGGCCAGTCTGGTTTATTTTATATAGCCGACTTGTGCTTTTGTGTGTGCCTGAGAGGACCTTTTTCGGAAGGTCTTGGCTGAAGTGAAGCTGGTAAGCAAGGCAGGGAAGCAAGCTGAGCAGAGGAGGCTGGCGGGGCAAGTTCATAAACAATGTGTCAGCAAAGAGGGAAAAGCTTTCTGTACAAGTGAGCAATGAAAACAGACTCTTCAGGTAGGTCATAGGATGTAGGGGCATCAACGGGAACATCTACTCTGTGTGAATGGGATATCAAGAGCTCAGTGGTGGAATATATCCTCTAATTTAAAGGACACTGGTTCTGTCTAAATTACAGAAACTCAAGTCCCAGGAATCCCTGGACAAACCTCAGCTGATCTGTGGGTAGGTTAGATGCTCCACCAAGGTTTAATACTGGGCTAACCCAAATTATTTGTCACTGTTTGTGGTTTGATGGGAGAAGATCAAATATAAGGACACTCCTCATCTCATGTAGACTGAAACACAACCCAGAAGAGGGGAAAGGTTTGCTCTGCTGAGGACAGTGAGTCTGGTTAAATGGGGAGTGTTCCACGTTTCCTGGGCACAGGGGGAGCGTGGGGAAGAACCGTGCCCCGGAGGAGCGACCCTTCCTGCAATCTCCCCTGGGACAATGCTCTTTTTTACCCCTCCTTCTTCAGGGTTGTTTGCAGCTGATACCATCTGACCCTAATTCACTGTGAAGCTGTAACTTGCCCATTGCTTTCTCCAGGATGCCACGCAAAAGAGTGGAGGTGACCGAGCCCTGCCTTTAGACAGCAATAGGCACATAAGGCTCTTAGTGTTTTAAGGGGTACAGCATACCAAGAAGGAGAGAGAGAAAAAAAAAAAAAGGCACATTTTCTCATGATTTATGCAACTGATATGAAATATTTGTTATACATTTCCTTTGGGATGTATTTTGGTTCAAAACCTGTGATACCAGCTGATAATGAGTTACACATTTATTTTGAAACAGTGCAGACCAACGCTAATTGGAAGCACGTTCTGTTTGACTAAGCAGGTACAATAACTCTAAAATATTCACTGTCATTTAACAGGCTTCTGCAACGATATTAATCAAAGCACTTTTTCTAAGCTAAGAAAAAGTCAATGCAGCAGTGATCAGGTATGATACAGAGTAAAGCAACAATCAACCAGGACCAGCCAAGGAGATTTTTCTTTTCTAGGACTGTTATGTTTTCATCAAAAAAATCAAAAAGCTTTCAACCGGGGCTAGTAAATTTTTCATTGTCAGATGAAAACTTCTAGTGATTTCAGGAAATGTCAATTTTTTCCCCCACAGAAAGCAGACCTTTTTTGTAAAAAAGGTGATTGAAGTTATAAGCCTGGCTGGAAATTTGTGACTAGTTTTTACACATGTTCTTTCTGTGCTCTCTGGCAATTGTGTTGCATCTACAAACATTAACGCCTTGTGCTGTGGCCCATCCGCAACCATGTGAGATCGAAGGAGAGTACCGTATTCCTTACAGAGATGAAGAAATGGAGACACAGCGAGGTTACGGCAGCTGCTCCTACAAAGCCAGCGTAGCTGAACGCCTGACAACACTGTTCATCATCGTCATTTGCACTGTATTATCCTGCACGATCACGCAAGCAAGGCTGAGACTACAGACTGCAACGTGGTGTACAAAGACACATGAGGAGGCTATTACATCTCTTGGGACAGGATTTAATATTATCTATAACAGGTCTGTGGTGATAGTCATTATGCAGAAAAATAATTAACTTTCATGGCCAGGAAAGTGATGCACAAGGACAACCCTTGAGATGGCACATTAAATGTAGAAAACTGTGACAGCACTGTGCTAAAAGGACTCTCAGCCCTTGAAATTTGAAAGTACTGACAATCTGGATTTTTTAAGATAGCAGAGGGATCTGCCTTTTATCCCTCCACTATTTAGATAGATAAATGGATAGAAATGATATACATGAGTGTGGATGATGTAGGAATCTTTTCTGTGGGTGGAAATCGATTCAGAGAACTACTCAATAAGCATTACTGCATGCAGTAACAGCTGCACTGAAAATCAGGTTGGTATGATGAAGGCGAGGAAATGACCCGAATAAGACTTCTGGTGGCAGATCTTACAATCACATATCTGACGCCCCAAGCTGTTCGTGTCCATTGAAGTTACCCATCCCCATCACAGAAATGTGGTTTTCATGGTGGCATTCAATGTGGGGAATCGTCTGCTAATTTCAAAGCTACAGCTGGGTTTTTCCTATTGCCACATCTTGCCAAATACTTGGGGAAAAAAGTAAAAGGATATTCTCAAATGAATTTATCTTAATTTTTCAGGTGTTAGACACTGTTTCCTTCTCCAAATATAAGGAAAAAATGTGGTGGTTTCTTTTTTTTTTTTTTTTTTACTTCTAATTCCAGCCATGGGCTAATTTTATGTACCTGGCAATCGTTGCTTTGCTATCTAATAAGTTGCTGTTGAGTGTTCACAATTGGCTGGAAGCATTTCAATCATGCTCTTGCAGGAGAAGAGTTCAGCAAAGTTTCACTCGGGTACTCCAGTACGAAACTTTCCTACCTGGCTAAGTTACAAAAAGGGCCTTTCCCCCATACCATGAGGAGAGTTAATAAACCCGTGAAACCTCTAACCACACAGGTTGGAGGAAGAAGCCAACGCAGAGGGACTCAAGGGCCAGGGCAGAATGCACCGGCGCAAACACACATGCAGAGATATTCAGTAAATAGGGAAAAAAATAGCAGAGGCATAATTAGATCCTGCGTGGATCTGTGATGAGGAATCTACTGACTGAAAAAAAACCCAGGTTGCTTGGTACTGCTGGGCTGGCTTGTTGCCTTGGAGAAACACAGATCTCCAGCGAGGGAAATTTCCACGAAACAGCATCGTGAGGACATCCTGCGCTCGTTCACCACGGCTTTTTCCAAGGAAAACAGCCAGCAGCCCAAACCAAACCCCAAACAACGTAGACCTCAGAAACGTAAATAAAAATGAGCAGGAGAAAGAAGCCTTCGGAAATTTGGGAAAGCAGGGAAAGGAGCAGCCCAGCTGAAGGCACCCCAGGACTTGAAGAAGTCCAGCCTGCTGCTATTTGTTCATTGCACCAGAGTAAATGCGATGAAACTGTCCCTGTGAGCAAGAGATTTGGCTGGCTAGAACACAACAACGTGCCTGTTCCCCAAAATGGGAGGTTTCGTGTGGACTTCATCACCACCGAGTAGTAACTTTCCATTCGAAAGCCAACAAGGAGATTGACCGTGATGGTGTAAGTCCTTGCCGAAGAGGAAAGGCATTGTGCACTCCTGGTCCCTTGGACAACGGATGCAAGTCCATGGGTTGGAGTGTCTATTTCCAGACACTACAAAAAGCCACTTCAAACAAAGGGCCCTCTCAATGTGACACAAGTGGTGGTGAGCGTATGACTGTAAGTGCAGCTGACATCAGAAAAAAACAGTCTCCAAGAAAAACAGCACAGGCTCAAGTACTGTGCCTTTAAATAATAAGCTCTTCTTTTCCAGATGATTTTAATAAGCTCAGGCACATGTGTTGTAACCCCTTGATGCAGTACAATATGAATAACCAAATAAAAGATCTCTCCAGATTTTAAGATTTACTGTTTGCGATGGGAAAAGGCCAACCAGATGACATCATTATACTTCAAATGTGAATTACTGCCAAGTTTGGTAATACTAAACTAGAGAAATTGATCCTCTATGTTTTTGCAGAAAAACGATTTTTGGCTTTGGGGGTGATTTCTTCTCTTGTTATTTATGTAACTATAACGTTCATGTTTAGCAAACTTGAGTTTTACTAAACTAGAGCCAGAGTACCTTATCTTACAGGTTATTTGTTTTCAGCCATCTGCTTAGCTGGAAATAATTGAGTTTGACAATTTATGGGTTAAAGAGTCAATGGATTGTGTTGGATAATTCACAAAGAGCCAAATTCTAGCTCAGGCAAAACCGTACTTGGCTTGGGTGGGAGTCTGCCTGATGAGGATGTCAGGATCTTGGTCCCTGTCTGGAAGATGTTGCTTTGTTTGCCTCTAAGGAAGAAAAACGCATACGTATGTAGCAATAACACTCTTTTCATGTAAGACATCTGGATTTCTGGAAGTATAAAGCCATGATACTCCAGCAAGCATGATAATACTATATTACACTTACATGCCATCTTTCTTCAGGGACTCTGCATCTTCTCATCTCTCATGGATATTTCAAACACCCCCTTAAATGAGGTCCACTAAATACTGTTCAGCCCACTGCAGAGCTAAATAGATCGAGTCCCCAAGAGGTTAAGCCACTTGCCCAAGACTGCAAAGTGATTCACAGGCAGAGCTGAAACCAAAAACCACAAAGCTCTTTTTCCCACACCCCTGCACACCACTTCTTTTAGACTGTTTGTTGATGATGTGAATAACAACAGTTGCAAAGTTTTGTACTGCAGACAACTCCAGCGATTTTTTTTTTTTTTAATCAGTGCTTACCAAAAATCTTTTGTTTTCCACTGTAGAAAAGGACTCTGAAATTTCATGTTACGGCAATGTTTGCAGACAAATCCATACCCTTAGGGCCGGGAAAATGTTCTGTTTTTACAGCATACATAAGTATATTTATTAAAGCAGCCATATATATGTGGAATTACGTTGGATCTGTTTTCTTCAGAGAGGAAGCCCCAAGCTGTACAAGTGTTGTTGTTATTCTTAAAAATGTGCAGCACGGCACCCGTGAAATGCACTTGGTTCACCGATCACAACAGAACAGGTCTTATTTAAAGCTCGGTGCTGTGACTGCTTCAGAGTATTATATGCCGTGTTCGACCCTTAAATACCAGTCCCCCATCCTTGCTACCGAGGCATGGTGCCACGAGCTGCTCTACCCTGCAGCTGGCACCGGGAGGTGAGACACATCAGGTCCTGCTGGTCTCGAAAGCCTGCAGACCACAAGCAGCGCTGCACGGTTGTTTTTTCTTGTTGACATCTGTTGCCAATGGGTGAATCTCCTCGTGGTGGACAAGGGTTTGCTCAACACTGACAAGGGGTTGGTCTGAGGTGACCTCCTTTGGCAGGACCGTGAACTCCATCCCATCATGGAGGTGATGGTAAGCATCTGGTGGACGTGGCGGTGGGAAGAGTGCCTGGAGCATACCCGCAGCCTGGGAGCAGTGGCGAGAAGCAGAGGACGAGGCCAGAATAAGCACAGGAACTGAGAAACTCCAAAGGGAAGTTTTTGGGGCCAAGGGCTGGTTGAGAACAGCACTTGGCTCTCCGAGCTACAAGAGCCTTTCCGGCTCTTTGATTCCTGGTGTGCAGGGGGAAGTGGGACTTCACAGCTTCCCATGGAAGAAACGGCCCACATCACCACCGACTCTGACTCCAGCCAGGCATTCCTTTCCCACCAGCCAAACAGGGAAAGAAAAGAGGGGGGAGGAAAAAAAAAAAGCGCTAAGCCCTGAATTTTGGCGAGCCGCTTCAGCCAAAAAAAAGGTTGAAAGCCTCTCTGGTTACAGTGAAAACCATGGTTGGAACTGCGGGCGAGTTCAAACCTAGGGAGGCTTTTGTAGGACCAGTTGTGAGGGGGTTTGGGGTGGAGCATTTCGCACACCTCATCAGGGACCAGCGCCTGGGCAGGAGCTGTGGCCAGTTTTAGTCACACTGGCTGGCATGGAGACAGACATCCAGGGCAGCTGCGTGTGATGCAGCATCACTCTCTTAGATCCTCTCGGCCTTAGAAGCTGGTTTGCCTGAAGCTCACAACTCAGGGAGTTTTGGGTGGCCCAAAGAGCTTTCTGTTGTCAAAACCAAACCTGGGGGGAAAGGTTCAGGGATGACCAGCTCGTGGGTATGGAAAGAAGTACAAATATTTGCTGCTGCTTTTTTTAAAATGGATTTTTTTCTGCCTAGCTACACAGACGTTCTCCACAGATCTTGTAGAGGATGGAGCTCTGGGGTGGGAAAGCAGAAAATCTCCTCCTGCACTCCTTGCTACACTCCTAGGTGCTCTGCTAGTTAAATTGTTGGTAGATATGGGAATCTGGCAAGCTAACTAACAGCCACATGCTTTAACCAGAGAGTGTGAATGCAATTATGTATTTCACAGCACGCAGAAACTACCGTGCGCTTGGCAGAAATGTCCCCATGAGTCAAAAGAGTAAGGAATATATAAAATCCTGAATTCAAACATCCAAATGAACTGGAACACAACCCCAGAAAGTAGAAACTAAAGAATTAAAACACAACATTTAGTAAAAGGTCCCTACATTAAGAGACATCAGGGACATGTTTTCCCCCGAAGCTTTATTTTTAACTCAGTGTGTGGAGGAAGGAGGCCAGGTTTGCTGACATGGCATGCCATACTGGGAAAGGCCATCAGCGGTGAGAAAGACCAAGACCCTCCCAACGAGGGGGAGGTGAAGGAGCTACAACAAAGCCCTCAGAGGAAAGCACTGTCCCTTTCCAATACCACGTCCTTTATTTGTCCTCCTTCTACCCATGCATGGACCACATATATCCCAGTGCCCTCCATGAAAATCACGTTGCCTTCAAGTACTGCCCAAACCAAAAGACAGCAGGGAAGATGAAGGAAGGAAAGGCAGGACAACCCCGCATCCCAAGCCAAAGTCCTCATGCACCTAAATTCTGGCTGTGTCACAAAGGGAGGGTAAATCTTAGGATAAATGAGGCAGGGACCACCACGGGAGGGTGTTTACAACCAGGAAGATGCTCCAAGTTACCATTGCGCTTGCACTTATGACAGCTTTCGGATTCATTTTATTTTACAAATAATCATGGCTGGTTGCCCGACTTTGAACTTCAGTCGGGTGGTGTTCTGCATTTCAGCAGAAGCCTTGTATTTAGTGGCGTCCAACTAAAACATGTAATGTGGTCAGAAATGTGTTTTCCCTGTTTTAAGAGGAGCAGCAGAAGGAAACTTGGAGGAGCTTCTGGTCCCTTTTTTCCCCTCTCTATTGGATGACTTGAAAAATGAAAGAGAATCTGTTTCTGTGTGAATGTATCCCTTTGGACTATTTTTGAAACACGTTATTTAGAGCTGTGCAAAGAATGGATTTTTTTTTTTTTTTTTAATTTGGCTGCCAAAACAGAAAAATCAGGAAAAAAGTTCGTTTCAGATTGACTAATCTATTTTGTGTGACTATAAATGAATGATTCTGTTTCATTTTCACATTTGGATTGTTATTTTCTTAGCCTTTAGAAAAGAGTTGGAATTGTTTTTTCAGGCAAAAAAAAAAGCCATCTCCAAACTGAACAGGGAAAAAAAATCTGTTTAAAAAAGGCAAATAAAATATATGAAAGTTAATCCATTTTCTCCCTGGTTTGCAGATGAAACTATCTGGAAGTTGCCAACTAATTTATCATCTCAAAAGAATATTTTAGCAAATCCTCTTTTCAGACAAAACTCCAGCAAATTTCCAATAATTGTTCAATATGAGGAGATTCATGGGGTATTGTTTCCCAGACAAATGTACCATTTTAGAATTAACAAAATAATACAAAACAATTTTTCACTGTCGCCTTAACTAGTGATGTCAAAATATTGAAACCACGCAACATTCAGGGCTGGGTAGTGGACCTCCAGCAAAATCTCACCAGCTTGAAATAAAAACATGGCCTGAGTGCAAAACTCTTCTGCAATACAATTTCCTTTTCAGGGCACACGCAAATCAGATACAGATACAGCAATGTCTCCTCACCTTTCAGCTGTGGAGCCACAACTGACGGCAATGTGTATTTGTAGCCCACCTTGACTGCAAAGAAGTCCAACACTTGAGCCTCAGCATGATCATCTAATGCCATCTGCCTCTCTTGTAGTTATTCCTGCTGTTGTCCAAGCAGTGCATTTTGGAGAAATACAGGGAAAATGGTATAGATACTCCTAGCATTCTTGACATCAAAACATGCACTGAACAGCTACCAGCTTGCCAAAGAAGGATTTCTTGGAGGTCCCTGACACAAGCCATGACCCAGATGCCTCTTACTTTTCTCTGAAGACATCATAGCCCACAGTGGACTGTTCTGTATCCTTCCCAGCAAGGTATTTAGGAGAAAGAATGAGTCCTCTTGACATTTTTAAGGTGCTAGAATAGGATTGGGGGAAGCGAGGCAGGTTTTTGACGAAGCCCAGTCATTGCAACCCCAGTCACCAGGGGACTGCATTTGAGGAATGAAAATACCAGAAGCTTTTCTCCAAATTGTCTCCATTCACGCACCAGCGTCCAGACCCCTGTCAAAGTATCGAAGGTCTGAAACATCATTTGCTTGCGTGAGGTTAGAGTTAAATCTTTCTAACACATTTTTCCTGTCGGCAGTTGCACACAGCCAGAAATTAATATCTAGAGAGAGCGCATATGAAGAAACTAACACAATTGGTGTTAATTTGGAAGTGTTAGATTTGAGGGTCCATGAGATTAAACTTCCCCGAATGGATCTCAGTTGCGGCACCAAGTCAATGCAGTGTTTTGTGCGAGGTGTGTGAACTTCAGGAATTTGAACTAAGAATCGTGATGACACTAAGACACCAAAAAACCACATAAATGGATTAAAAAAAAAAAACTCCTCTTTTTCCACATTATTTCAGTATGTATTTTAATGGAATTTTGGATGAAATTCAGCTAATCCTTGGAAAGGTTTTGGGAGTTTTACTGTCTTAACCATATGTCAGTACTTCAGTGCTTCCCTGTTAGATTTAGGGTGTCTACAAACCAGTAAAGAACTTGTCGTGGTTTAACCCCAGCCGGCAACTAAGCACCACGCAGCCACTTCGGTCACTCCCCCCACCCAGTGGGATGGGGGAGAGAATCGGAAAAAAAAAAGTAAAACTTGTGGCTTGAGACAAAGACAGTTTAATAGGACAGAAAGGAAGAAAATAACAATAATGATAATAATAATAAAAGATAATAATAATAATAATAAAGGAATTAGAATATACAAAACAAGTGATGCACAATTCAATTGCTCACCACTCGCCGACCGATGCCCAGTCAGTCCCCAAGCAGTGGCCCCCGGCCACCCTTCCTCCCATTTTATATACCGGGCATGACATCATATGGTATGGAATATTCCTTTGCCGTTTGGGTCAGCTGTCCTGGTTGTGTCCCCTCCCATCTTCTTGTGCTCCTCCAGCCTTCTTGCTGGCTGGGCATGAGAAGCTGAAAAGTCCTTGACTTAGGATAAACACTACTTAGCAACAACTAAAAACATCAGTGTGTTATCAACATTATTCTCACACTAAATCCAAAACACAGCACTATACCAGCTACTAGGAAGAAAATTAACTCTATCCCAGCTGAAACCAGGACAGAAGTTTAATCAAGTGTGTCCAGAAAGGACAAACCCAGCAGTGTGTGACCAACACAGTCTCTTTCTAGCTCCTTTTTTTGTTTTAACTTCCTGGTGTGCTAATACGATCATTGTCCATGGAAATGGAGTCTTTATTTTAGGGAAATCTTGGAGTGGATTTAAAACACATTCCTCATCTTCTCCCTGAGAAAACATTTATGCTTATTTTATGGTTGGGTATATGCTCAAATGCCCATGCAACACGTCCAAGGGGGGCTGGCATGTGAGAAGAGCAAGCCCAGCTGCTCAAGGCAAGTCACCCTGAGGGCAAGCTTGGCATTTCTCCAGGCAGCATTTTGAGGGGGGTTCAGTGGAGCACCTGACAAACAGCTCCCATGCAAGCCGGCTGGACCAGCCAGCCAGCGGTGGCTGCAGCAGAGACTCGCCAGTGATGCTGGTGGTGCAAGGTGCTCCGGGCACCCACAGCTGACCACCCATGGCCCACATAGGTGGCTGGTACAACCCCTGCTTCGGCCATGGGCTGTGCAAATGGGTACGGAGAGGACAGGGTGGGTGGCAGAAGTGCACAGCCCTCACCTCCCCCAGCGTGGCTTTCCAATTTTGAGAAGAAGAGGCTCCTCTCGATTTCTTGTGTCTTCCTGGAGGATCCTGGCACAGCTTTCCTTTGCTTTAACTCTCCTTTTCAATTTACAATAAATTAATATTGCTACTATTATTATTAAAATAACATTTGAGCAGCCCAGGGAGGCTATTTAAGAGGAGCTGGCGACATCCTGAATCTCACACAACCTTTTACCCTCACATCTGTGCGTTTTCATCAGCCGAATTAAGAGTGAGTGGAAATACTCACACAATTACAAGCTTTTATGTATGAAACGACTGGTTGGATACCCACGTTACTGGGTCCTGTGCCAATTAGCTGAGGCATAGCAGAGTGGTTCCAGCTCATCCACACAGCGCACGGCACTTCATCGTCTCAGCCTTTCCCCTCTAATAAGGGGTTGTGATTTGGTCGCATAGTTTGGTCTCCGTTTGTAAACAGAACACATTGGAACGTGAAAATCTGGTTGTAATCTTCCCACATGATTTTGGGGGCACGACATTTCACTCCCAAGCAAGGGGACTAGGAGAAATTTTTCTGGCAGGTCATGCACATCTTTTAAACACCTTTGTGAGAAGCAGCTGAGTGATGACCTAGTGCTCCCAGCAGCACCGTGCTGGGGAGGCCCTGAGCCCATCTGCCTTGGGATCAATGGCAAAGAGTCACTGCGTCAATGCACTGCATCCAAGTTTCGACGAAAGCACGTACAGACTGCTTTGCTACTCCACACAGAGCAGTTGGCATCTGCATTGCAAAGGATCCTGCCCAGCACAGCCTCCGTCCCCTCTCCCCCAGAAATGTTGCAATAAAAAAAAAAAAAAAATCCCTCACTAAAAAAAAAATTGATGGATCTTCTAGACCTCCATAGGATCTATGTCCCCTAATTGCCCCCTCATTGCTACTGTTCATCTAACACTTTCCTGTGCACTTGGAGTCCCACGGCTATCAAGCACCTTAACCTTGTCATTGCCTGTCCTCAGACACACTGTCTCTAAGGATGACACCGTCAGGATGCTCGGACTTGGCTGCTGGAAGTGCTAGAAAGGGCTCAGCTGCTTCCTGCACAGTGACCACCACATCAGCAGAAAGTGTGCTATGAGACATGTTTCAGAGCAACTGCTTTACTCCAGGAGACAACAGAGCGTCTTCCAGTCTGCAAAGCACAATGCAATCCATCTGCTCTCTTTGACATTGCTTTGCTGCCTTTTGCAAGACATATTCCCCAAAGTCTCTGTACTTGCCAAATACACTGTGACTCATGTTCTTCCCAGGTACAGCAAAGTTGCAAATTCCCCTCAGACATTACAGCGGTTCGTATTTTGATGGTCTCCTGCTTCAGTAGCCTTAGTAGGGTTTGATGAATGTAGTTATTGATGTGAAGAGTAAAACAGATGTTTTGTTTTGTTGTGGTTTCTTTTTCCCAGCAAACAATGATGTTATTTCTACACAATAACACAATAAGAAAGTGAAATCCTTCCAAATCTCAGAGCGCTAACCTGCAGCTTTAGCAGTGTGTGATTTTCCATTTAACCCACTAGTAGCCAGAAAGATAAATATGTAAAGGAAACACAGGTAAAACCGGCAGATGTGATGAATGAGCCAGATCTTTGTCAATGGATTCACCTCCCGGCACTTTAACCGTACACGAGGCAGACTTGCACATGGTGAAGAGATTCGTGGGGCCCTCATGAGTCAATGAGAGGAACAGGAGTATTTAAGGTGTCATGGCTACTGCAGGGTAAGTGGTTGAGGTCCTTTAGGTGCCTGTTTCTCTACTCGCTCTAAGGATGACCAGCTCAGATTTTGACATTGGCATATGCCGGGTCAGGTGAAACATGCTGTTTTCAGGTTCGAGGGGCAGGCTGTGTGCTGGAGAAAGCTTTCCATCTGATCAGTCCAAATTTTGGTGGAAAAAAGCAGATCACCTTTTCCAAACCACAGAAAATGATACGAGGACATAGTGGCATCTCTCCATGATGACTGAGGTGATAACATAAAATATGGCAAAAAAGAACAAACTCTGAGCTTTGGTAGGAATAAAAGATAATAAAACAGTAAGTCTTGCTCTTCTTTGTGTGCAACTATAACTTGTGTGTGTGGTTATCCAGGTGACAGAAGATGTATTGGTCTCTGACTGCTAAACTGATTTAATGCGTTTGTTTAAATTTATGACACCAAAGTAGAATGAAGCCTCTCAGATGTTTCAGATGTCATTTTACTTGCTGTAAGTAGGTTCCTTTGTTCTACTCCTGCAGTCCTTCAATACCTATCACTCCAAATGGGTCTAAAACAAGGAAATTTGAGGTGGAATCAGGGCTTCCTAGTCCAATTTTAAGGTTCTATTTAATTGCTCCTTGGAGGCCCAACTCGTGTTGATTTCTCAATTTTAACGTCTTTGTTTTAGCAGGAAACAAAGCTAAAATTGCATTTCCTATCAGAACAGTTGCTGAAGCTGCCACACAGATTAGATGATGACGAGAGGAGGAGAAGGGATTTTGCTGTCTCAGGAACGTGAAGGGATACAGCTAAGATGTGGTCCCTCCAATAAAATGTCTGAGCTCTCTTTGCCCTATTGGCTTTCCTCTACAAACAGAGGGGGGAAGAGCCCTTCTTTGCAATTTGTCTCAAGTTTCTTTTTCATGAGAGGAATGGATATGAAAATACAGGGCTTACCACCAAGAATAGATGTACATTTAAGCTCTCTCAAATAAGCAGTCATCTCAGATTTCCAAAAGAATACAGATAGTTGAGCTTTGCTGCTTGAAAAGGGCCACATTTTCAAACAAAATTGCTTCAAATCCTCCTCTTAACCAGCTGCTTATTTCCATGCTTAAAAACTCCGACAAGGTTTCTCAGATAAACCAAGCAACTGAGTTATATTCCCAGGCAGGGAAGATGCTGTTATTGAATTATGTCTTGCCAAACAGTGTCCAGTCTTGGAGTCTCTGGGCTAAATGAACAAGGATTTCCATGGAAAATGACCTAGGTTCCTTCTTTCCCTGAGCTTCCTGTAGAGCTGTCCATTGGAAGACGTACTGCTGGGAAAATACTACAAAAAGGGTTCCCAGGAATACTCATTTTAATGCCTTATTGAATGCACTGTAACTGGTCTTATGTTCTTTTCAAGTTTCTCTTTCCAGTAATGAACACGTTTACTGACAAGAACAATTATAGAAGCAACAACTTAATGGAAAGAAATTTTATAACGCAAGTGTTCATATTGGAAACTTGGCACTAAATGGTGTGTTCCTTTGATCATGGAATGAAGTCGTATTACGCTCTCCTGTAAATCTAACGGCTAATAAAAAAAAAAAAAAAGATGGCATTTGAATATTGATAAGAAAAATTGACAGATGATCAATTATTTGTGAAGAAATTTTTGTAACAATTCAGAAAGGTGATGATGTTCTTAGATTATTCCAGATAAGAAAAAGAAAAGGTAAAATTCAATGGCTGAATGATTTGGTTGGTGTTATTTGTATCATCTCATGAAGAGACTTTTGTGGGGCGGGAGCAGTGTGTATCTTGCATGCTCTGTGACCCCACCACAGCTGAAAGCAAGCAGACACAGGCAACAGTGTGCACCTATGCCGAATACAAAGGGATGGGAGCTTTAACCCGCGGTGAATGCTGGTTATTCGACATTGCGCTATCAGACACATAAGGAGAGCTCGGCTTCTGCTATATAAGAACTCCTGCATTAGTCAGGATGCTCTACTGATTCAGATGGAAATATGGCTATTTATGGTCATTATGACTAATCATACGAATAGGGGGAAACAGATCCCACTAAACTAACCAAAAAAGCCAGCAGTGCAATGCAATTACCATCATCATCATAAAGAATAAAAACTAAGACTTAACACCTTAGAAACACTCTTAAGGCAATCCAGACAATTTTGTTAATACGGACACAGTGATGACTTCTCAAAAAAAAATAAAACTCTACAATTAAATTTGAACAGGGCTAAAGTATTTTAAAATCTGCCCCATCTATGCAGTGTAATTAAAAATATGGCAAAACCACCACTTAAACCAGCTTGGTTGTTGGAGAATATCAGTAATTACTGAACTCAACTGGTTAACCTTTATTCCTGCACGAGTAGTAAAAGAGATACCTATTTGGATTGATAGGAAACACCTCAATTAAAGGTTTTCTAATTTAAGCTTTCTTTTGCAGGGCCAGTCAGACCTCTGTATTAAACCAAAGATAGAAAATGGGGAAAAGAAAAAAAAAAAAAAAGCCCAATACTTTCTGCAGTTAAAAATGCCATAGCAACTTAGCTGGGCAGATGGAAATCATCCGTAGCCAAAATTATTTGGTCACCAATGGTAAGACAAGAAATCTGGCAATAAGTAACAGGGGGATGGATGTTCCTGACTTGTCTTCAGATACCATTGAACTCCTCTGTGGGAAGCATATCAGGCTGTTCAGCAACAGAAACGGTCCAGATCTCAGTTACAAATCCCACCTAAAAAATAGCACATTTCTTGACTGTATGTGAAGATATGGTGATGGAGTGCAGCGGTGGAGCGAGAGGATAAGTAACTATTCACTAGAGCGGTTTAAGCTTTCCTCCTTTTCCTATTTGAAAACTGATTCTCTTCAGACACAACAAAAGTAAAGAGAGGTTAAGTCTATTAATTTCAAAGGGCATGTGTGGAAAGAGATACCGAAGAACGCATAACACTAACTTGTGAGCTCCACTTCATACTTACAGTCCACTATTTTTCATGAAGGATTCATGAAATATGTTGAGACTTTTTAAGTGCTTCATTTTTTTGCTACAGAGTGGAAAATAATCTTTTCGTTTAATAGACTAGCTTTTCAAACACTTAGGCCTGATCTGAAAATCTGCCAGTATTTTCTCTCTTAGTAGATGAGTAGGTACTTTTCTTCAGTACTTATCTTCCGTATCTTTCCCCTGACCTGGTGGCATATGAAGTGGTGTGCAGAAAAATGTGAAGCTAAAGGGAAACAAAAATACTTTTGTGTCAAACCAAAGGTATTATATGCCCACCTTTTATTTTCTGAGACTGACAAGTAAGGGTGCAATTGCTTTTCTGCTGTTCCCTCTCCAGAATCTCCCCCCTGCACTCCTGAGCTGATCAGCAATGCAAATCTCACAGAACTGGTTTTCCAGTCATTTCTTGTAATGTAAAGCTGGGACTGCCAGGTAACTCCTAGGGACTGTACACAAAGCCTTTAACCTTTTTACTTCCATCAGATGCTTTTAAATTGCTTTAGAGTGCTCTTAAAATGTCTTCTGCAGCACATATAAGAGGAAAAGGGCACAATCCTGAAGAAGAAACCATGCATGATCCCACTGTTTTCTCCGAAGGGAATTGCATACGTGACGCACTATGCATCATTTAAGCACTACTTAATTTCCTCAGATTTCCCTAAGATTACCTGAGACTTGAGCCATAAGTCTTTTACTTCCCCCATCTCCTCCACGAGAGCATGTTTTTCTCCAGAGTCTGGGGCTTTGTGGCAGTGAGATCTTCAGAAGTGGAGTTAATTTCCCACGAAGAAACCAACAGCTAACAGGCTGATGTGCATGGCTATGTTTCTTTTCAATATTTGGATAAACTCTGATTCAACTTACTTTTTTAGCATTTTCACAACGTAATTATTTGGAAAACAGAACAATGTACAT
Source organism: Gymnogyps californianus (assembly GCF_018139145.2). NCBI lineage: Eukaryota > Metazoa > Chordata > Aves > Accipitriformes > Cathartidae > Gymnogyps > Gymnogyps californianus. Next base: position 31,189,557 of record NC_059478.1, on the reverse strand, counting down.
TACCAGGAACATTCGAAAATAGAGATTGAGCAATAACAACATTATAGGACTTGATTTCAAAAGAATGCATGCAGCAATTATTCCAGGCTGCATTAAATTACAAAAATTGAGAAAAGCTGTGACCTAGATACTTCTTCTCTAGAAATACTTTTCATTTCAAGCGTCTACTTTTTTTTGCAGAGTCCGTTTTGTAATGAAAGGAGTATTATTTTGTTGGTAAGGTTTTTATCTTTGCAAACCCATTACGCTATATTAACAGGTTGCAGGGAATAGTTAAACACAACAGAGACGTATGTAGTCCCAGCAGAGCAGACCAACAGATTTTTGAAACAAAGATACCCTGCAAACCATTGGAAGTTATACAAAACAGACAGGAGAGCTATTTAAGAGAGGAAACCTGATATGGATCCAGCGCTGGAATTGAAAGGCTGAAAAGCTCAAAGAGCAAAATTTGAGTATAAAATGTTATCTGTGCAGGAGGGGATTAGCTATGAGCTGAATTATATTAAAACACACTCTGTGTTAAGGAAAAGTTCTGATACACATCTTTTTTTCATAGGAAACATACAGTCATTTTTCATAGGTTCAGTACTCGAAAAGTGGTATCATACACAACAAACAGAAGAATAGCTCCATATATTGAGAAATGAATGGATTTTTTGGTGTAATTGAGTGCTTTAGAAAGGGAGAAAAGACTCAGGCAAAATTTAGTATCCTGTCAAGAGCTTTCAAAATAGTGTGTAAAACTGAATGAAAAATACTAAACACAAGGACGTTCTAATTGGAATAATTACTCTGATTCAGGATCCACATTGGCTGCGAAAATTATGTGGTGAGTTTTGTTTTTTTTTTAATCTACTCCTAAATAGTGTTTAGCAACATAGGCCTAAGTTCATCTGTGGAAATCTTACAGGATTAATGACTGCTGACTTAAAGGTTTCAGTAAATTGTAATTTACTGAAACATTACTCATGTCTAGAATAAAGTCAAGTACTTACCGTCTATACTTACCGTCTATACACAAATTGCTTTACCTCAACTGGTTTATCAGATACCATTAATAGTTCTCTTATAAATTCTCCTGCATCCTCTGAAAACAGTTTTGCAAATCCTTAATTGCATCATCACAGGTCAAAAGCAATTTTCCCTGGGACTTTATTGCCTCTTTGAAGTATTAACTGGTAGAAACACTACTCTCTGCATCACACCTAGCAAGATCAAGGTCCAGCAGAAATATTGCCATATATTTTAGATGAAGACATTCAGATGGGGGCTCTGATAGAGGCTTCAAGTCAGGCAACCAGCACTCCTTTCCCAGAGCTAGATGTGTTCTTGGCTACTGCCTCCATGACTCAGGGCAGCCCACACTGCAGTTACTCCACACCACGGGCATAGGGAACTTCCCCGCCTGCATCTGTGGGCAAGAGGAGAAGAATGCAGAAGAGCTAATCCCTGAAGAACTAATCCCTAAACTGGATGCACTGATTTCCTTACAGCCTACCCCAGCCTAAGGAAGGCCTTATCAGTGACAGCAAGAGAAACCGGTTGCAAAAAGCAGATTTATGATTTACACAAAATCCAGCCATTAAAAACACTTGTCTTTACCAGAAATCATGGCTAAGAGGAGAAAGATGCCAAAGGACCAACAATGTTTCCGAGAGGAAGCATTGTCCTTGTGCCACCAGGATTACCCCGAAGGTGGGAGGACATCTGCAAGTTGCTTAGCTGCGGCAAGTGGGAACCTGTCGTGATTTTCACTGGAAGAAAAAAAAATAGTCATCCTATAGAGTCGATTTCTCAAGATCAGAAGATCCAAGCCCTGTGCCCACAGCTCCCCCAGAGCTCAACAACTGTACGTAGAAAATATTTTCCTACATGCTGAATAATGGCTTTACCCACTCAAAATAGATTTTCAATATAAATATGTCCTACATGAACTGAAGAGACTTAATTTGAAAGAGCTATTCAGGTCTATTAAGTCAGACAAATGATTGAAATTTAACATTAAATGTGCAACTCCACACCTTGTACCATTTATCGACAGGAAATTAGGAACAATTAGATCTCTGTAAAACAAGGCAAAACCATGATTGCCGAAGGTCAGGCTTCAGGAAAACCCTGCAGAAAGCTCAACAGCAGAAATTCTTTACAGGTATGCTTCTTTACACTTACATCGTACATATGGTTTCAGCAACAATCAGGTAAAATGGACAAAACCAGATTTCCCCCACCAGCTGTAATAAATTCAACCTTTTTTTTTTTTTTTCCCCTCCTGTTATAAACAAGCAGAAATGTTGCAAAGAGCAGACACTCTCTGGTCTTTTATGGGTATTATTGTGCTCTGGAATGGAAAGAGGACTGGCAAAGATTGCTTGCAAGTACAGAAATGAAAGGAAGAGAATTAATTTTCTGCAACTCGCTATGTGTATTTCTTGAGTTTTAATACTTTCACATTCAGAAAGTTCACAATGAAACACCTTGTGTAAATATTGCAAGCCCCTGCCTGGAATCCTCGCAATGAGCTGTCAGCAGATAAACTTTCGCCTGTTGCTTTCCGTAAATGGATAACCTTGAAAACACACACACACAAAAACACCCAGTCAGATCTCATGATTTCTTTTCTTCAAAATGGACTGAAATGCTGATTCCTCATAAGTATGTGTATGTTAGGTTAGAAATGAAGAACCATTTTCCAAAACGTTATGTCCAACTCAAACCAATTTTGAATAAAGCTTCATTAGGGTTCTGAGGTTTTAAAGTTTTTATACACATACACATGCCTAAAGTACATTAGATAGATAGGTAGATAGATAGACAGACAGACAGACAGATAGACAGAGGGATTTTTTCCTCTAACTTCCAGTTCTGGCTAGCACTAGAGCCAAACATGCCAAAACACAGCAAAGAGGACTATTCTCTTGATACTCCCAGCTGTGGCCAGAAGAAATTGTGCCTGAAATCGCGTGAGAAAATTTCGAGACAAATGAGCTCTGGCTAGCTCAGCTGTGAACGTCTGGACGCTTATTTAAAGTGAAGTGACCCCAAACTGCAAAACACTGGATGTTCACTCGTCACTAATTTCTAATAGTCACTCTGAGACAGGGTGAAACAGCCAAGAAAGGGTTATGGGCTCCTTGCTCGCACAGAGGATTTAAGAGGTGAAGGAGGAAAGGAAAATTCTCTGGGGTTTGTAGGCCATGTTGGTTGCAGAAATTGTTTTTCTTCAGTGTTATGCAGGAGTTTTGATGTTTGAACAATACCCTATGCCCAACGGCTGAGAGTGAGGGCAGCCATCAGGGTGTCATGGTGTCCTTGTAGGCAAGTCAACAGCCATCACCGTGGTCTGGCCCTGCTTCTCCTCTGTGCACAGAGGACAGGGGATTTGTGGAGGAGGAGGTGGAAAAGGCATCCCTCCATCTCCTATGCGACAAACAGGACAGTCCCACTGCCTCTCCTCTGCCACCTCTTGCCCCTGAAGAGCTTCCTCCGCTATGTGTTGGGCCACCTCCATGCAACCTTGAGCGAGGCTGAAGGAATAGAGACAGACATTGAGTGATTCCCTTGGAAAAGCTTGTTTTGGGGGGCTGAAGGTGAGGGAGGGTGAGTGCAATGGAGGAGGATAAGGAGAATTTGTGGTCTGGGAAGTCAGGGAGCCTATTCTGTCGCTGGTCCCTCAGACGAATGCAGCTGAGATGAGTATGTGCTTTTACAAGCAATTATTTTAAAGTGTGCCCAGAGGACGCAATAGTCAGGCTTTATTGGATATGTAATACACACTGTGACAGTATACGGTGCTATTGCAGGCCAAAATTACAATTCTGGGACCTTACAGCCTGCAGCTGCTCAGTAAAACAAAGGAAATCCCACCGAAAGAAAAAAGGGAGGGGGGTTAATATGCTTTTAAGCAAAATCCAAAACATAGATTATATGACTTCCCTCATTTCAGGGCTTTTCTGTGCCTTTAGGGGCAGCTGGAGGAAATATGAAAGAGCATCTTCCCTAGGGCTTTCCCTAGTGAGGGCTGGGGAAAGCGGGGAGGGGGGCACCGCCACCACAGGCACACCTCATGTTCGCACAGCTCATGCCCAGGAGGGGCACTGGCATCGGAGGGGCCAGAGCTAGTGGTGGCCCTTGCGCTGGTAATGTCAGGACTGTGACGTCCCTGTTGGCTCCTCAGAGCAGATCTCCAGGAGCATCAATGCCACGGTTCAGTCCCACATCTTCATTAACATGTCATTGGCCAAGGAGCCAGAGCAGAAGCATCCAGCAGATGAAACCTCTGCCTAACTGGAAGCAATGAAGATCATCTTTTGGGAGAGGCTTGCAGCTAGTCCTGGAAGTTAACCGGAGCAGGACAGTGCTTTGGGAACAGAGGCAGCCGAGTACACAGGCTGTGGGAGATCTGTCCCACCACAGGAACCACACAGCAGATTTTGTCTTTCATGGTGCTTATTATGCCACTGACCCTAACCTGTTTAGTAAGTGACATATTGTTCTGCACTCTAAATCATTTCCCATGAATAACTTTTTTGTTAGTTTGCTTTCTTCTCTAGAAGTTATTTTCGTTTGGGGAAACTTTGTTACTGTATTCCAGAAATCAGGCTAGGAGTTTCCCTTCTAGAACAGAGTGTGTGCAGATGTTGGCAGCACAACCTCAAGACAAATTAGGATCTGACCAAGTACTCTTGCAACCAGACCGATCGACACAATGGGCGAGTAGAATATGTGATACAGATCTCAGATAAGGCATGCAAAACACAAGATGAACCATGAAGCACAGAAAGGGGATGGTCAAGCATTCTTGAATGCTCTGGGCAGGGGCAGCAGCTCCTTTGTGACTTGCATGATATGCAGCGTTAATACAGCCTCAAGAAGCCATAGCATTGCTTTAATGGCAAAACTAAGCGTGGCAAATCAAAAGGAGTTTGTGCTTTACTTCATCATTGCAGTTGTGCTGGGAGCGTATTTCCAGACGGTAAGTGTTGCTCAGGTTCGGGGCTTCAACTGTTCCTTACCTTGAAGCCCTTCTTGGAAATGCAAATAAACGTGTAGAAGTTTCTGAGCCATGTTCTCTGCAGCAGCAGCCAGCAGACCTCAGCTGCATCGCCCACAGCCAGCTCCACATTACACACTCAAGAGTATTTGTAGAACAGAAGGTGATGGCACCCGTTCGTGCAGAGCTGCTGCAGCAGAGATGCTGCAGTGCATGGACCCACTATGTTCACGGGAGGCAACAGACACGGAAGGGGGATTTGGGGACCAGGTGAGTTGGTCTGTCCCCGGGACCATACACCTGTCCACACCAGGCAGCGTTGTGGAGGCACCATGGAGGACATGTTAGGGTACAGCACACGGAGGCTTCGCCCGGAGCTGGAAGATGGGCTTTGTACCCTGCAGTCCAGAAAGGCATCTAAGGACTAATGAAAGCAAAGGCTTTTCAGACCCGTTAACTCAGTTGCTGGATGCAGAGTTAGGAAGTCTGAAGTAATACATTAGGTCAAAAACTCCATTAACTCAAGCTGAGTAAAAACATCACCATTAACCACTATCCAAGTTTAACACAAAACCCCTTTGGCTCCCTGATTCTAGCAATTTTATCAATATTTGATCTCCTTTGACATCAGAGCTGGCTTCTGTCTCTAGATCATTTTGTCTAGACTCGGTGTTTACATTAGATTTACCCAGATTGGCATCGTTTGCTTGGCAACCTTTTTGTGTGCGCGTGTGTATGCTTATAGCAGCTTTGTTTATGCAGTTTCCCACTGAGTTTGTGACCAAAAATAAACACAGAATTAAATGTGAGCAATACTGAGTGGGACTCTAAATGCATTTTATAGCGTTTGCCTCTGAAGCAAAGGATATGAACTGATTTTCAGACATCTACAAAGGGCCATAATCAAACCCAGATCATCAGACAAGAGCGATTGTTCGGGTGAGCTAAATTTCTTCTGCTTTTCACCATTGGAACAATTACCAAAACCTCAGTCATGTTCAATATGTAAAGTGGCAGCAAAACCCAAGCCTCAAAAAATTTTCAAGACAGCTTTTTCTGTGTATAAATACACCAGCCCAGGGCCAGCAAGAGTCAGTGAAGAGCTGCAGAGTCCAGTGGACTTTGGATAAGAGTCGTAACGATGTTGGTAAAAGAGGTGTTTCATAGCTCATGATGGCTGGAAGTAGTTACTCCACCTAGGAATCAGCAGCCAAAGTTCAGCTTCTTAAAATACCGAGGAAAAGGTTTTTTTTAATGAGAGGATGCATAGAGTCATGGATCTGGAAGCCAGAAAACACTGTTATAACTACCCAGCTGCCCTCCTGCAAAAGCCCTGACTATGTTTCCAAAGGTAATTCAGATGTGCATGTCAGAGTCACAGTGTCCTCTAGACAAAAATCTGTCCTTGATTCAAAGGGCCTACATGACTTCAGCTAGACTTCTTCCACCATCATCGCTCTTTGTTTGTCCTGGGCAAGAAGAACAAAAAGTTAACCATAACTATAAACCCAATATTTGGTCAACATGACTATCCAGGTCTTGAAAAAAGGAAGCGATGTAAACATCTGGAGTATGAGCAAAACTCAGCCAGGGAGCAAAAGAGTTAACGGGAAACGGCAATGTTTGCTTTCACCCAAAAGCTCCCAAAACTTTGCATTTTGTTCTGGGTTGTTAGCATTAATCGCTCTAATCAAGTTAACTATCAAGATATTGTGTAGTCCTGCGTTCTTCTTTCTTCCAAGTGTCTCTTCCTGGTCATGTTCCCATGACACACGTTGGCTGCAGCTTGGCTGTTCATTTATTGACAATGAGACTTAACAAGAATACTAGGATGAAAGTTTGTCCAGTCAGAAGAAAACAGCCCAGTGAACAGAGGCACTAGGTTTTCTGCTGCATCTGATGCTGCCTTGAATGGATTTTGCTTTCAGGACACAGGAAAAATACAAAATACTTGCATTTACTTAGTAAAGAAGTTGTTTTTACTGGGGCTGGTCTTTCTGAAGTAGCAACAAATGCTTGAAAAGCATTGGTTTGCAGCAGATCTCCATCGTTTGGAAGGATTCCTGGGCTGCTCTGTAGAGTTTTTATTGATTTTCTCAGACTCATTTGTCCTTCTAGCCATCAGATGCATATGACCTCCCCGGCTGATGGCAGATCTCCAGCAAGACAGCTTGAACGGCACACACAAGTTACGTACGTATTCATGGCTGCAAAAAAGCAGCTCCTGAGCTACTATAATGAGTACAAGACACAGCTGAGCTGATATGAAGTAATGTGTGGATGTCAATTTTCAGCCAATAGTGAAGTGTCAGGACACAATTGTTTGGCAAGCCCTTTGCCCTTTATGTGTCCAAAACGGCGTGTCGATGCCTTTGTACAGTGAAGGGCTCTGGATGTTACAGGAAGCATTCCTTGTAGCTTTTCGTTAGCTCCAAAAAAACTGCAAAAACCTCAGAAATTAGAAGTGAATCACAGGTCATTTCTATTACAAAATCTCAGCGATAACCCTTGATCGTTCAAATCTTCTCTTTCACATGTAATCCCATCTTACGAGCCGTGGTATGATGTTCCACTTACTTATATGGAGTAAGAAACGATGACTCACACCTTTTCCCAGTTGTTGTACAGACAGCCCTTCCTATGTAACACTGATATATATCTGATTATGATGATAAGAGGTTCATGTATGTTTTAGCTCCTTGTGTAATTTCCAGCCTGTATTCTGGAAATAAAACAACTAGAAAATCCCAGCTTGTCCAGTTGGTCTTAAAATGAAGCATATTATGGGCATCAGTGGAAAAAGTACAGGCCAAGTTTGTTAGAAGTGTAAACTTACAAACCTACAAAGGAAATCTAGTGTCAGAATTAATGTGCGGACTCAGGAGAAAACCTTGCTGGTGTCAAGATATGCAGAATAACTGAATAAATTTGCTCGGATCCTCGCACAATCTTACATCTAATTAGATCTGCCTGAGGCAGAAGCTGTCAATGCAGAGATGGAAATCTCAGGCTGGGGACAGGCTGCCGACCCTCACACTGCTTGTGAGCTCACAGACTGTTTTTCCATGGCACTACAGCATTTACTTCACAGGCATTAATTAAGATCCAAAATAAGGCTGGAAAATAATTTTCCTGCAGAATCAGATTGGAGGCAGGTAGAGTTGACAAGTGATTTTGCGATGGAAACCTGACAGGTGTTGCACACAGAAACCCTTTTCTGTTCAGTTGACCACTAATTTGAGGGAATTGAGGGGGCTTAGGGGAAATGAGGAAGCATGGTAGGTTAAGCATTGTGATCCTAGGAACAGCTATTCCCGGGTTATCTATTTTAGGCTAGCGGGGCTTCCCAGGAAGCCTTGACAGAGTTTCCTAGCCGTGATGAACAGTCACCTGGCCTGCACAGCAAAGCGTGGAGTCATTCTTGTCCCACCTTACCGCTACAACAAGCTCTTCCAGAAACCTCCCTTGGAGATTTCTTATGCAGATAAGCGGCAGTTTTTCTTGAGTAAGGGCCATGGCGTTTGTACAATAGCAGTCATCACAACGATCTCCTGTGGCAATGAAGTCCACGAGCTAACTATAGGATGCCTGAGGAGCTATTTCCTGGTATTCTTTCACTTTCCACCAGCTGTTGTTATTATTTAACTCATTATTAGTTTGAAGTAGGATGCAGCATCAAGCGGTTGTTGTTCTTATTAAGGAAAAATAATTGGCTGTCTGGCCTCCACTTGGATGAAAGCTCGTTTCTCTCTGGGGAGTTTTCAGCATTAGTTCATCTCCGGCAACAAAAGCTGTGATTTTAGCACCCTCCAAAACACTGGATTACAGTAAAAGTGGCAATCGGGTAGTGAAGCAAAATTCACAGTATTTCCCACGAGGAGTTCTTCATACAGATAGTCAGCAGAATGGTCACTTATGTGTACAAGAAATTCTAGTAAAATAAACACACCCTCCGAACTTCCTGGGCTCTAAATCATGCTGCTAAATTTGATTATCACTTAAGTGATTTAGAAAGCAAGATGTTCTCTGCGTTATAAGCGTTTATTCACAAAGTCAGCTAAAAGTGATAGACACTGCAGTAATTCAAACCAGAGGGTGGGGGAAAAAGGAGTTATGAAAACTTGGCTTAGACTGGAGACCAGAGAAGAAGTTGAAGGAAGAGCAGCATTTTTGAGGGAAAGGCGAATTGAAGGAATGAAGTTTTGAAATTCCTGTCTTTCCTGCCTCCTCAGTAAGCAGGAGAATCTAACGTTCACTGGCTTCACGGGGAACAAAGCAGAGCTTGAAGTTTTAAGCTTTGCTGCTCCCACTGGCTGTGTCTACATGGCTGCTTAGCCCGAGCTCCAGCTCTCGTGTACACACAAAAAAGTCTCTGGCTTGCTCCAAACTTGAGTCTGGTTTGTAAAAAAAAAAAGGCTCTCCAGAAGCACTGGACCATGCTGGCACTCAACATCGGACCCCCCGGATGTCAGAAGGACCAAGGCTTGAGTGCTGAGCAGAGAGGAGGGTCTCCTCGCTACACTCTGCTCATGGGAAAGGCAAATAGCTGCTGCACACCGGTTCTCAAGGGCAGTGAGTTAAACTACCTCCAGATCTGCTCAGCACTGCCCCTTCTGCTGACCTTTCTCCCTGAGGCAATCTCTCTTCCAAAATACGCACACCCTGTGCCTACTGCACATGGCTCAATTATGAATTTTCCAAGCAGCCGCTGACATCCCAGCTGATGAGATGACACAGCCTGTGAGCAACCTTCACAACACAGAAGCAGCAGGAAAAGATGCCATCCCTCCTGCATGGGATCTACTGAGCCACACAGCTCTGCACCAAATCCCACATAAGACTTCTAGAAAGCCTCAAATAATTAACAGCGTGAAGCTAACCGTATGTCAAACATTTCACGGCATATATCCAAACTGTAAATGAGTATCTGTTAGAATTTTACTTGGAGAAGAAAAACAATAGAGGAAGATTTATTTTTTATTAATGCTCTAACATATTTCCTTACCTATCTCCCTATCCAAGAAATTTTGCAGTTCGGTATCCCAGTCTGGGCTCAGCACCATCACATTTATATCCCATTTGCCTGTCCTTAGCTTCAAATAAACTTTGAAACAAATCAGAAAAAGTGAGGGAGGCTCTTAGCATTTTATGTAGCTGGAATAAAAGTGGGAACAGAGTCGTCTGTATGATTTCCTTCCATCCTGGTAAAAATAAGAGAATGAGAGTAGACCTAGAGACGTGCCTGCCATGCAGGAGGCAGAGAAATGTTTGTGAAAGCCTGTGCAGCACTGAGCCTGTGCCTTGTTGCCCTAAGATTTCCAACAGCAGCTCCAACAGCTCCAACTCAAGAGTAACAACAAGAAACTCATGGAAAAAAAAGGTCTGTTGGACATAAGTATCCACCAACATTAACTAATAATCTTGAGACAGTTGGGCCAAGAATTTCAATCACAATCCCAGGAAATGGGTAAATTGGGGATCCTAGACCTTCATGTGCATGGGTTGCATGGGGGTCTTAGCCCTTCAGGAGGGGAGATTCACATTGATCCAGAACAAGACATGTGGGTCCACTGAGCCCAACCTCAGAGATTTAAGGACCTCAGATGTAGACTTTCTGGGAATTTGTGTCTTGGTCAAGAAAAGGGTTCATGCTTTTGGAGCATTTCTTCCAAATTTTCTATCATCTGGGACAAGAAAATGGGCTACCTGATTAATCTGCCATCAGAAATGTCTTTATTAAGATGCTCTGAAAGAGTCTGGCAGTGAACACGGATTGGTACACAGCTACCAAACCAGAACATGCCCACATGGGCATGGTGTCTCAGAGATTACCTGTCAGCCCCGGCATCAGCCCAGCCCTGACATGGCATTTCAACGGCTCTTCAGCATGTGAACTGCAGGAACTAAAGGCTGGCACTCGCAAACGCAGCTTCGTGTCTTTTATTGTAAAGGTCTGACTCCTTTTCCTGAAGCTTTTAAGTATGGTCCTTTGAGCATAATTGAATGAGACAGAAGCAAAAATCAAGAGGCCTCTGCTTTGGAAAGAGATGTGACACTCACTGATTGTTAACCACAAAACACGGGCCTCTTTTCTTTCTTCTTTTTTTTTTTTCTTAGTGTTAACTTCACAGTTTTTCTTCCTTTGAAGTAGCTTGATGTTACCAGAGCCCAAGAACCCAAAATATCCTCATCAGCATGTTGGGGCACCCCTCCTTCAAGGAGTGGAGCCACCAAGCAGTCCCTGGGATAACTCTTGCATCCTGACAGTTTGACTGTCATCACAGCACCACCAGACAAGCAGGAGGCTTGCTTTTACCTGCACCAAACACCTCATTTACATTTCCACTTCCTATAACTCCTGTCCGCCTGCCATACCACGTTGCTGCCCAGAGGCTGCAGCAGAATTTCCCTGGACCATGTGTATATAATATTTCTTGCAGGCTTAGAGCGATGCCGATGAGCCTGGTCAGCTCCATCTACAACAACTGCAACAGTCTTTTCAGACCAAAACTGCAGAAGTCTTGGGGGGTTAAATTTCTCTGCAGATGAACTCTTCTGTCGCCTACATGAGAACTGAGATTTGAAGTGCATATTGTTGATAATTACCTACTTAATGCAAATCTGTGATTATAAGGATGAGGCGGACTGTAATGACTGTCTTTTGTCATCTCTTGCTTAACCCAAGCATGAACCTTGTCCTGTTGTCACCTCCTGCCCAACGCAGGCATGACCTGTGTCCTGAACTAGTTTCTCTACCCGGTCCCCAGGGTGTCTCTGAGTCATGCTGAGCAGCTAGAGGAAAACAATCCAACCCTGGCTTCTAGTGATGGAGAATCCTACATCTCCCATCCACAAATCAAATCTTTATAAGGTATCTCATGATTAACTACTTTCACCATTAAAATTTTTAATTGTGTTTCTAGCCCAGATTTGTCTGGATGTGGCTTACAGCCATTGTATCTTGTTATCCCTCCTTTTGATATGCAAAGGAGATCCCATTCCCAAATTAATTTTCTCCAAATTTCAAGTTGATTGGACAAATATTTTTTTTTAAATAAAATTTAAGATGATTGGGCAGTCTATAAGGACAACAGGGGGAAAAAGCACATTTCCATACTACTGTTTGTCCTCAGCAATGCCCAATCCAAAGTCAAATAGTGATGCTGTAGCAGCATAGGAACTGTACAAAAGTGTGAGCCAATATCCATCTGCTACTCAAAGAATTACCATTTCCTTAACTCTGAAACCATCATAAAATAAAATAGTTCTTGGATGTTCTCTGACACATGAGCAACAGTTTCTGAAAGTCAGTGGGAGCCTTTCCACCTCTATTAGTGGGCATTTTATCAAATTCTGACTTCTTTTGTAAGTGAAGCTGGGCTAAAATCTCCAAATCCTACAATAATTTTAACTTTACTGCCTATGCAAGAGAAAAGCAGCCAAAAAAACCCCAAATAAATGTATGGAAAAAAAACAGTAAAGCAAGGTTTCCCCAAACAGCATTCACTGATAACAATACAGCTTTGTGATTGCTGTCATTTTTTTATGTATTTCCAAGACAAAACAAAGGGAAATATATGATTTCTCTAAATTTCTGCCAAAAAGGCAGTTCCCAGAGTATACATTTAATGACAGCATCACAGGAAGACAATTTTTCCCATCCTTTCTAAGTTCCCTGCCCACTGCAAAAAGGACATCAACAGGAAGAAATCCCACACAGAAGGGGCGGGTGTAAGGACACGTCTGATTGAAGTGAAACAATTCTTTCTAGCTGAGCTGGTTTGAAAGGGCTCTGGTGAGCAGCCTGTCATCTACTGGAGATTGCCCAAATCCAGGGTCTCACTGGGGCTCATTGAAATAGGCTGTTCACTCGTTCGGCTAACAGGAGAGCGCCAAATATCTGTCCCCAGAGGAATTTCTCATACCTGATGAGATCATGGTCTTTTTGGTTTTTTGGGGTGTTGTGGGTTTTTCCCCCGCCCCAGGTTGGAAATGGAGAGTTTTATTTCTTTGGAAGAAGAATTTGCAGAAGGGCAGGTTATCTGGGCCCTTGGCCATCAAGCAAAGCCAAGCTCAAGCTGCCTACGTAGCACTCGGTGGAAAGTGGCAGTGACCCCTGGTCGATGGGAGATTAAAAGGTGATTTGAAGTGAAGGAAGGACCACCCCTGATGCAGCACTTCCAGTTGAACTGAAGGAGAAATGTCTGCTATAAACAACATAATATATGTAAACTTCACTTCTACTTAAAACCAGGCTTGAAAAAATACTAGTGGGAGAAGAAACACCAACAAATCAAAAGTGGCAGAGGATAAAAGGCGGATTTCAGAGAGGTCTGAACAAGAAGGCAGGCTCCTATGGAAGGCCAGACGGAGCACAGCCATCCATGAGTTCACAGCAACATCCTCCCAGCAAGGGAGGATTTAAAGAGCCAAATAAGTCCATGAAATTCACAGAGGGCCTTCAGGGATGGAAGACTTATTACACTTGAAGAGACACATTCCCCAATCAAGACCACAAAAGCCCTTAACATTATCAGGCGAGTTGGTCCAGACTCTCCAGCAGGATTTCTGCAGAGCAGCAAGAGCTACGGTGTGGTGGTCTCTGATAAATCACAAGCCACTGCTGCGTTGCTGATGCAAAGAACCGAGGTCCATCAGGGACCAGTTAGCATCTGTCCGGGACAGAATCATGTTGAGATGTGATGCTGTGACACTGAGTGTCTGACTGAGACTTGACCTTGGCAATGACCCCTGCATGGTGTTAGAGAGAGGGAAGCTACCGGGAATTGTGCTCTTGATGCAGGTTTCCTTCGGGGAAACTGGGGAAATCACTCTACTGTCTTGGTGGAGCCCAGTTATTCCTGGACAGGCTTCCTCACTAGTCGCTATTTCTGACCTGCTTTTGGTTAAGCACCAAAAGAATGCTTTCTAAGTCATAGCAAATAGCCTTAAACTGAGTGATCACAACTTGACTCACTTTAAGTAAAACCATGGCTTTCAGTATCAAAAAGGAAGTAGAGCTGGAGGAGTCAGGGGGACTGAAGAGCTCAGTGACTGCTATGATGAAGGGGGTTGGAATTTCTTCTAGGAAACACAAAAAAATGCCTTCAAATATATCTCCCTGGTAAAAGAGGAAGGACTCCTCACTGATCTACATGGATATCTTAAGGTGGCAAAAGAGTAGGAGTCTTACCAAGCATGCAAAAAGGGACACAAAAGCAACAAAGGAAGCATCTTAGAGGCTGGGGAGAGGAGGTAAAATGAGAACTGTCAAAATTAATCCAGCTAGAGTTTTTAATGAGGAAAAAAGCCTCAGACGTTTTCCAGCCACAAAAAGCCACAACATGGAGAAAGGAAAAGGGTTGTGGTGCAGTAAAAATGGAGCAGAAATAGGAGAACCGAAGGTTACTCCAACCAGCCTGCCACCCTGCCTGTGGTGCTCAGCAAAGAGCTGCTGCAGAGCGTGGGGTGAAGGCAGGGCGGCAAGTGAGAAGAGGACATGGAAAGGATGGAGCTCAGAGGGAGTTACAGCCATCGCATCACACGGGGAGATCCAGAGGGATGGGGAAATATCCATCCTGGGGTTTGAAAAGAACAGGCACAAGAAATTGCAAGTCAAGAGCACGGATTTGTAACCCCTAGGCATGCAGTAACTGCATTTAGGGAAAGGAGCAAGGACAAAAGAACAGTTCAGGCACTGGCAGGCCACTGAATCTGAACTGACAGCATAGGGAGCTTTCAAAAGCAATTTTTCAAGAAAAATTAGACATTGTGAATCAGGCTCTGCCTCCACTCCTGTTCCTTCCAAGAAATGGGTCCCAGCTCTCTCCTGGCAGGACATGAGTCATTCCGACCACCCTCAGCAAAAGTCAGTCGTGTCCGTGTGGGAAGAAGAAAGCCCCTGGCACACGCCACGGATGTTGCTTTCCTGGGCATCATCTGGGTACCATACTTCCAGCCTGAGCTGCCATTCATTTTTGGCAAATGACTAATAATGACTTGCAAAACTTGCTACTATGTTTTTCATCACAGCTGCTCTGGGGATATGTTTCTGGCACACAAAGCACTGCTACCGTCATGACAAAAACAATTATACTAGTAAAAAAAGCAGGCCAAAAAGATAGAAGGTTATTGTCAGCGTGAGGGCAGGGGAATTATTGAGATGAGTTGTCTACAAAATAGCTTAAGCGAGTTGATTTCTTATCAGGACATCATGAGTTATGCTGACTCAATTATGATGAGTGATAATCATGACAAAAACTGCTCTAGCTATGGTCTTGGGACAAGAAAATCGAGGGGAGGAATTAGCAGGGGGTGGAGAAAAAAAAAAGGAATAAAATTAAGTCACAGGCAACAGAACGAAAAGCTTCAGTACATATTAAGCCAAGAGAGATTGGTTTAAATTATAGTGTTTAAGCGGAGTAGCGGGAAAAATAACTCCACAAAAGCAGGGCGAGGATTATGTTATAGTGCATGGCTATATAAAGCCGGGCACACTGGGGGGAATTAGGGTCAAAGGAGCTCTGGCAGTGCAAGCAACCCAGAAAAGGTACATGCACCTGGTCCCCAGGCAGAGTGGGCATTTAGGATTGGAGCTCGGCATCCTCAAGTCTTATTCTCATCATATAGCACTTTTCATAAATCTGTCTAACATCCCTATAAAACTGGAGGATTTTTATGCCTTCTTAAGTGCTCAGAATCACACAGTTATGAGTTGTCAGAACTCATACAGAACCATACATAACCTGAACTCACCATAACTCTGACAACTAAAGTTATGGTTGTCAGAAATCTGTCCTTTTTCTCCTAAATCTCCTTATTGTAAAGCTATACCTGGACATTAGGTGTCCTCCTGGCACGGTCCCCTCTTAGGATGCTGCAGAGCTGTAATACCCTCACGACCTCCCTTTTGCATGGATAACCAAGCCAGCATCTCTCAGTTCCTTCACATCAAATAGCCCTTCCTTTCCCTGGGGCTCTGGGGGCTGCTGAGTGTATTCCAGGTGGGAAACCTGATCCCCCAAAGCTATCTCTGCCCTGGAATTAGGGGGGCAGCTGTGTGTTAAGCAACCCACCTCTGAGAAAAGGGCTGAAAAACAAATAAAACCATGCAAGAGCTAAGGAAAGCTGGAAGTAACAAGACGATTTGTGTAAACTTTAGATTGAGCAAGTTTCATGCAGAAGGCTCAAGTTACATTTTGCGGGAAGGGGGAGGCAAACTCAGGCACAACAGCAGCGCCTTCAAAGCAACACAGAGATGATTTCTTCCTCGCTGCCTCTGTGCCACCCTCCACCACATGGAAAAGTGGGGCAAATGTATTCTTTCAGGTTTGCTGTACGCTAAAGCGAAGAAAAAAAGTCAAAATATCTGAGCTTTCCCTGTCAATTCTCGGCTGTCGGAAACAGCCAAGCATTTGTGCTGGGCACACCACTGCAGGCAAGCAAGGAGCAGCCTGCCTGCCCTTGGCAAAGCTTGTGATCCGGGAGCTCAAATTTTACCCGTAGCCTGAGATTGCATACGAAAGGAAAATACATTTACGTGTTTTGCAGGATGTTTGCTGCCTGAGCACACGTGGAGGGCTAAGGCACGGCGCAGCCAGCTCCGGACGCACTCCCCCACAGACCACCCACCACCTCCAGGTCCCCGCTCACAGCGAGCGCTTGTTCTCCCTCCGGTGTCTTTGGGACACCCCAGCCCGGCGAGGGACCAAGAGCAATTTGAAAGCTAAACAAACATAAACAGTTGCAGGTTTAGAAAACAGGAGATAGAGATTTTTGCGATAGAGCTGTCGCTCTAGAAAGTGAGACATAACTATAACGTCAAAATGAAAAACCTGTCTGGCTCGGGAGCATGGAAAATGCACTGAGGGCAGGAGTTATGCAACATGGCAAGATGTTTATCAGTTCTGGTTTCTTCACTTTTTTTTCTGAAATTGGAACTGAGAGCTGGAAAGGGAGATGCTGGGCGTGAGAGAGAAAACAGGGACTTTTCATTTCCTGGGTTGCCATTTCAAAAGCACGACACAGAGACAGCGATAGTGGGAACAACTTAAAAGAAGCCTGTGGTTTGCTCCCCTCTGACTACTTTCAAGGAGGATTCAGATGTGACAATGGCGAGGGAAAAAGAGATAGACCCTCTCCCACCCAACAGCTCCTTGATATTAACGCTAACATAGTTAGGGCTCAGTCTGGAACAGGATGCTCAAGCGCGTCTCTGCCACACTTGGCAACATGGGATATTGCTCCTGTCTCTGCACTCAGCAACACCTTAACAAAATGCCTTTCATAGGGGATTAAAACCAAACCCAAATGCTGCTGCCTGTCCAAATCCAGAGGAGATGACAGCTGAGAGGTTCGGGTGAAGTCAGGAAAAGTTCACAAGAAACGCTTGCGGGTGGTAGAGTGATGTAACCCTTTAGGTAGCTCCCAGCATTTTGAGGTTAGCCATCCATTAACTTTCCATTAAAAACTTGGCAATCTTCACGCAAGCATTGCAACACCCGATTTCTGTACTCCCGAGAGGGTGCTGACCCAGGGGCTGCCCCCCGCGCCCCGCTCCCCTGGGTGCACAGGCGCTGCTCTGAATGTCAAGAGCCAGAAGCCACTCGTTCCTGGGAGAAATGACTCAACACTCGGACCAGAGACACATTCCAGTGTGCAGGAAAACAACTGAAACCTTGAGTGGTCTTGCAACATCCAGCCACTCAACAGAGTGAAGCAATCATCCACATGAGCTGGTTTTCAGCTTAGTTAAGCCGAAGTCTGTCTGCAGAGCCCAAGAGTAACCAGGACCAGAGTTTGCCTCTCCATGGTTTATGGAGTACCCAAACCCAGAGTAGCATGACCCCGGGGTGGACACCAGTGCCCCTTCCCACCTCAAAAGCTCAGTGTGGGCAGTGGGGTGTGTGCTGGGCACCCCTAAACTGCAGAAAGAGCCCGCTCAGGCTGTGGTATGGGCAGAGAGAAACAGTCCAAGCTTTCCTTCGCAGGGATGCAAAACTGCTGCCCTGGGAGGAGGAACCACCTCCTTATCCTACGTCCTCTGTACTCAGGAACAATGGCTGCGGGAGATTTGCATTTTTGGCACCTTAAGAGTTGCATTAAATTTGGTTGGATTTTTTCTTTTCTTTTGCAAGCCTGGAAAATGTTTATGCTCTAGCGAAAAGACAAAAAAAAACCAACAAAAACCAGAGAAAGTGAGTATACATTTTTAGTAGCAAGGAGGGTAGCTTTTCAAAATTTTTAAAGCAAAAATTTTGTATTTATGGGGGTACTTTTGTATTACAGAAAGAGTTGTGAGAAACAAACATTTCAGAACTAAAAGAAGCTCAGCCCTAGCAGGTGTTTTATGATGTTAACGGAGCCAAGTGAGGAAAGCATCTATCCATTACATATGCAATTATCTGTTTGAACTGAAAACATGAACTTTGGAGAAAACAGCAAAATGCTTGACTTCCAAAATATTTAAGTTATTTCGAGCATTTGATCAGTAGGAGGGAGCAAAGCAGGGACAAAACCACTCGTGTAGTGCTTCCAAATGTACGTATACTATTCACGCTTTTCATAGCTGAACGGTTAACAACAAAGACAATTACATTCTTGCTACAGCTGATTAAACAGTTGATGCCACAGACCCCAGGCTTCTCAGACACGGTTGTTTGCTGTAAGTATAACCAGCAAAACAAAAACAAGGCTAAAGTGGAGATGTTCATCTGTCATGGCTCGGGTTCAGGACAGCAAACCTAGCCAAAGTCATGCATAAATAGGAAAAACGTCCTGTTTATACTAGAATTAATACGATTTAACCAGAACTTAATAGAGTTGGGAATGCAGAGGTGCGGTTAACTTTGTAAGTGAACTAGGATCTGAATTGTCCCTCTTCTGCTGTCATCAAAGAGCTGAAGCTGCCAAGCCCCACACACAGGAGTCCTGGATCCCTCTTTTGTTTATGGGTTAATATCCCAGTGTTCAGTCCATGTTTTCTTGGCTGTACCTAGAGCGTCCTGCCAGCCCAGCTGGGCAACTCTAGATGATGTCTTAAGCATGCAAACAGCTCTCCAGTTGAAAAAGCTCTGATTCCCGTTGAGCTTGTGCCATAAACACACCACCCAAGAGTCCATTCCCCACCTACAGCGGCTCCCCCGGGGCATCGTGAGTTATGTCACACTAAATATCTGACTTCTAGAGAAATAAGTCTCATTGAATTTTAACGATCTATCATCGCAGCAGGCACAGACTTATTCCTTGCTACATTCCACAAATTCCCCTCAAAATTATTTTACATTCAGCTTTATTCTTCCTTTTTGGAAGTATTGAATCTTGTCTCCTTAATGAGCCTTTGCAAGAAACAATTGCATTTGTATTGGCAATCCTTTTTTTCAAGATATTACTAAATCTCCAGTCCTTTCCCTGTGGGATGACAAAAGTTGCATAAATAAGAAGCAAGCTGGCTTCTGACCACTTTTTGCAAAAGAGGAAAAAAATGTGCTTTACTATGTGGCATAATAGATAGTATTTCCACATAGTTAGACAGCAACTCTTTCTGTGGAAAAAAAATACTGCAAACCTTTCACATTTTAGCCCAAGTGGAGTATTCTCTCCAAAACAAAAATGCTCAAAATGTTCTAGAAGTGAGTCCGTACTTGATATTCAATATTCATCAATCACTTTTGTCTCTGTATTATTTTTATTACAGCGAATCTTAGACCTGAACACAGCTGACCTTTTTGTACCCCTCGGTTGTGTATGGACTATAAAAAAATGCTCCCCCACATTCCCATATTGATAAAGGAGCTCCAGTCCTGAAAAGTTTACAAACTAAAAAAACAGGAGAAGCAGTGAGGGAGAGCTGTCACCACCACAGAGCTGGAGACCTGGAGCACGAGAGCGGAGGCAACGTCCCCTTGCAGAAAGCATGTGGCAGAATGGAGAGGACCATCACAAGCACGAGCCTACAGCTGGTGTTCCTACTGAGATATCTTATGTCTTACTGTTAGAGCAATGTTTTAGCCTTGGAAGAAATGCCATGTTTCTTGGTGGTTTTGGTGAGGGAACTCTAGCAAGGGCAAAGGAATTTGCTCTTGACCCTGTGCTCTCTAAACAGAGTAACTGTTAGAGGTAGAGTTGGTCCCTCCAAGGCTTGGTCTTAACCCTGAGAGAGGAGACTGCCTGTTCTAGAAGCGGCAAAAAAATAATATATCACAAATATGTCTGCACTAAGGATGCAATGCAAGCTTTTTTCCCAAGCTATCTTCAGACCCCTGGTGCAGTGGACCTCTTTCGGTACATAAAACGCTGTGTAAGGCACCACAAGAAGACACACGAGCATCCCCTAATGTCAGTATGGAGCGTGGAGCTCGCAGTCCACCTGGGCCTGCTGCATGACATGAAGCTGAGATTTACAGCCAAAACAGCTAATAGCCACCCGCCACCCAGGGACGTGATCTGCAGGGCCTTGTGCACTCGTGTTTCTCCACAGCTAAGTGCCTCTGAAGCTGCAGCTCCATTTTATATTTAGTTAATGTCAAGTTAATGGAAACCAACTGGAAAGATTCCCATTGACTCCAAAGGGCCATGCCCCAACACATAATGTATTAATGGAATAAACCGCCCTGTTAAATCATCAGAAGTCATGGACAGACTCGTTCCTCACACCGAAGCCCCTGTCCAAATGATACAGCTTCTCTTTAAGGGAGGAACAAGAGGAGTTAATCCCAGGACTAAAGTCTGGGCTGCTGAAATGCAAATTTCGTGCTCCCTCCAAACATCTCTGAACACGCAAAAAGGGAAAAATCAGAGCACGGTCCCCAGGGCCAGACCAGAATGAGCCACCCTGATCCTGTGATGGTCCTTTAGCAGCCAAATCCTCCCCTACCTACCCTAGAGGGATCTGGCTACATAGGTAGTAAGGAATGTGCAGGCAAGAAAAGGCTGCCACTGCTCATTAGAGGGCGAGGATGAGAGTGAAAAAATAAGCGTACTCTGGAAGGCTGGATTTTGCTGCCTGGGATACATCTCCATACACTCAGCCCAGCTTGGAGCTAGAGAGCCCTGCAGCTCTTGGAACCTTCTGCTGCAACTTTCCATCCAAAAACTCCACGTGGACTCACTTGTAAATGGCAAGAGATTAGAGAACTTCCCGTCGTCATCACTTATTCACAAAAAGTTTGGAAAAATCTTGCTTTCCACAGAAAAAAAAAAAAAAAAAGGATCGGATCATGAGGGAGGGGGGAGAAAAATAAAATGTTTATAGTGTGCATTACCTAAAAAAATAATTCATATGATGAATCTTTATCTTAAAAGCTCTGGACTAAAAACAAATAAATGAATCATTCAAATTATTGTGGAAACAGCTATGTTTCATGTTATTTATGTGTTTAATGTTCCTTTTAGGGTTAGGTTTTTTTCTTCGTATAAAGAAAGGCAGTTTTCTTAGCATTGCCATGAATACCAATGTCAAATTCCATTTTAACAGTGTTCAGTGATGCATGAACATCCCAAAGGCAGAATTTTAAAAACACTAAAACCATTTGTTAAAGAGTAACTAGACAAGTTGAACAGTTTTTCTTTTCTTTTCCTGCAAACTTTACAAAGACAGGACAAAATGTGGTTTCACATGGATAGCGTCTGAGCCAATTCCCATTAAAATTAATAGGAATCTTTTCATTGACTTTATCTGAACTTTGGATTAGAACCGTAAAAGTCTTTTTCTACCGGCAATCTGTCTTTGTGACCAAAATTATTGATAAGATTGCAGGAAGCCGAAGTATTTATTAAATGGCTAGTGGTTTTCCAACCAGATGGTATGCTACTTTCTAGTTACCCTCTGGAGACCTTTAAGCTGCCACTTAAGGTGTGGGATGCCATCTGCAGCAACAGAGCAGCAGTGATGGGACTCCAGAAAGTGCTCCTACGCAAAGGCAGAAGATCTCCTATCTTTTTTTAGAAAAGGAAGAAATGAAAGGAACCCTGCTATGAAAAGGAAAAGCCCTGTCTCAAGCCCAATCATGTCTTTTGGGAATAGCAGGTTTCCTTTCACCAACACAGCAACCTCATCTTTGCTGGGTCGTTCCTCGAACAGGTTACCCAACGCAATTCTGTTCCAAAGGTATTCCTGTTCAGCCCTCTGCTGTGATATTTCTAGCCTCATCCTTGTACATTTAGTTGTCAAGGCAGGAATTTGCTTCCTTATTACACATCTTCTCACCTCTTTTTTTCTTCTCTTTTTTTTTTTTTCCACTCTACGTGATATACCATGGGCGCAATACTAGCTCTGCTAATTTTAGCTGGGTTTAGCCACGGCTTTTTTTGCATTCATTTCTCAGCCTACAATAAAACATGAAAAAATTATAACGTTCAGTTTAAAAAAACAACCCAAAACTCAGGCCGCTTGCCTTCTGCTGACTGCCCCTTGCATCGGCCACTTGCAGAAGGGGCTGGGGACAGCAGTTGGGTCACATTCCCACCCTATGGCTCATTGCAAGGGCTGGTGTTGGGGACAAGGTGAGTAGCAAGGTGGGGAAGAGGTTGTTTAAGCCAGCAGTGCCCTGGGGAGCTGTGGGGACAGCGAGTCCCAGTCCAGCATGTAGGGAGCATTGCTTTCAGAGCCAATTGAGTGTGAAGGATGGATGGAAGGTTACCTGCCTGAGAAAGACAGAGGCTGAGAGTGCTGCAAGACCACTCAGTTTTGCTCTTAATACCTCTGATGTATAGCAGCATCTTTTCTTTAAATTATTTCCCCTAAATCCTCCGTTTATGGCCTATCAGTGCAAAAGTGCTGACCAGTTAATCCTGGGAGGAGAGAGGCTCTCTACGGGATGCTTGGCCAGCATCAGTGGACTAACATCAGCTACAGACCCAGCCCCTCCATTTCTTTGCATAGATTAGGTCAATTCATTTAAATAAAGCCTTTGAGTGAACAGGTGCAGGCACAATTAGCATCATTAACCAGCTGTAAAACAAATGAGTAGCGTGCTAAATTTCTCTCTTCGGATGCATACCAGAGAGCTTACATGTATGTGAATAAGCATGTGCTGAGGATCTCTCGGAAAGCACGTGTTACGGAGCTGTGGCCTTCAGGGAGGCGTGAATGTTCGTGTGAGCCTTGGGATTTGGCCATTCCTTTGTATCAAGGGTATAGTTTAATATTGAATGTGGGTAATGACAACACGAGAGATCTACCAGTCTCTACCAGTGCTCTTTTGACTTTCTTAAAGCCTCAAGATGCGAGTGGGAATTACATTATTATTATGAATAATAATAACAGAGAAGGGAAACACCAACAGCAACGATAAGAATAACCCAAACTATGTCAGACTTGTTAAAGGCAAGTTAAAAACAATTTGGGACCTAATTTGTTGAGAATAAAATGTCAACAGCATTTAGACCTGTGCCTCACCTGGCCTCAAGCTCTGCAAGGGACTTACGCATAGGCCTAATTTTAAGCACACAATTCATGTATGTGATTTAATGGGTGCATTTTGTGAGTTTAAAATTACATATATTGAAGAGCACTGCTGACTCTGGGGGTATATTCCTGTATTTATGTTGTAGCTTCAAATTCTTCCTAATTACATTACCCTTCCTGCTCTCTTCAGATATTTCCATCTTTCCTCTGTGTCAGGAAAAGTCTCTCTTTCACAGTTTGTTAATCAGTTTACGATAACACAATCTTTGTGGTGTTTTCCTTGGCAGCATGCCTTGGACTGAAATTATTTAATGATCTGAGCATTAATTGACGATTAAGGTTTGTGGTTGTGTGCACTTGGGTCTCCCATTGAATATGAACTCAACAGAGCTGAAAACATCCATCCTTTTCTAGGACCAAGAGTCAAATTACTAAGAAATAGTGAGATCCAGCAGGCTGGTGTCATTGTGGTGCTGCTTTGTACAGATTTCACATGGCATCTAGGTTTGTATAAACATTTTTCCAAGGAAATCAGAGAAGTTTAGTTCCACTGCCCTCTCTTCACACGCACGTACACAAGGCTGGTGCAGAGAGCTGATAAAATGGCCCAAAGTCACTTATTGCCTGAGGTTGCCCCTGAGACAGAAGACGTTGATTTGCCCTGCAACCCCCAAACTGAGCTGTGGGGCTGGGTGCCTGCATCCCCAGCAAAAAATGGTCCTGAAGAAGGACATACTTATTTCCCCCTGCTGCTGTGATTCACCTGTGATATGGTCCTCCAAGGAAGACCTGGCAGGACCTAGCAGGATTTTGCCCCGAGCCCCAGCCAGTCACCGCAGGCTATGTCTTTCCCACAGAGTTATTAGAAGAATTCTTAATTCTTTTACTACAGTTTTTTTTCACAATGTTTTAACGCAACAGCAGGTTTTCAAAAATCCATTTAATAAAAAAAAAAAAAATCAGCAGTAAAAGTGTTTTAGGAAGTGGAGGTGATGGCTTACTGATTCTTTTCCATATAGCAGGAAGACATGTGGTTCCAAAGAAAATCAAAATATAGACGAAAAAAAGCTTCAAGAAAATTGTAAAAAGAAAATAAATTAAATAAAATAAAAATCCCAGTCTCCCCAATTAGTTAAACGAGGGAAATGAATGCCACCTGGACTGCAGCAGATATTGGACTGTTTGGATTTTCCAGAAGAGGAAAAGAAATTCACTTTTCTCTCCCCCTGTGTCCCCACTTTTCATCTGTCTTAATTTGTTCACATTATTTTGTCAGACGTCTGCCCAGCTCCAAGTCAAATAACCTTCCTCCTCCTGCCTTCTGCAGGATAAAACAGATCCAAGCAAGGGAATACAGCACGTATATCTGAGCAATCTTGGCACTTGGGATGTATAAACCCAAGCTTAAGCCTCGCTCTCAGTTCTAGTTTGTAGGTCGTCCCTTTAAAAACCTGTTGAAATACTTTGAATAGCTGAAATTAGCCTTGTAAATACCCTGCTCGCTATGCCCCAAAAAACCCCAACTACGGAACCTAGATTTCCACTGAAATATTGAATCATTTTGTTATTGCCTTATACTGCTTCTGCCTTTCAAAGAGCAGGTGGCCTTAGCGCCGATTAGTTAAATAAACATACAGAAAGGAAAAGTTAGTCTGGCAGAGACGGGGAATAAGAGCTAATATATCTTCGTGCTGAGGTCCGAAGCGCGTGCGTGTGTACACGCAGACAAAGCGTGCACGGGAATTTTTCATTGTTTTGTGTTTTTCATGGTGACAGGGATTTACCAGCTCGAGTGGAAAGTAAAAACAAAACCCCATTCAGGGGCAAAGCCTGTCTAAAAGACCAGAACAAATTCTGTCTTTCCCTTAGGAAGATTCTTGAGGATACAAGAAAAAGAAGGAAAAAAAAAGGGTAATAAGAATCGCAGGTATCTGGCAAGATCAAGCGACGACGGCTGAAGACACAAAGCCATTGTCAGGTGGGAGAGGGGATGCCTAATAGCCACTTTTGCTGATAATAAATGGAAGAAATAGGGGGTTTTTTTGGGGGGGGGGGAGATTTAGTGTCTAAAGCAGTAGGAGCCACTGCCCAAAGCACATAGCATGAGTTAGCCAGGTGCTAAGGGATAAGGATTTGAATTTCTTTTAAAGGAGTGAAGGAATTCATGCAGGGATTTTGGGGGTGGGAAGGTGGGAAGGAGGTAGGGGAAAAGGGGAGAAAAAAGCAGGAAAAACATCATGAGAAATATCACAGTAGCAAGGAGAGAAGGCAGCTGAAAAAGTCAAGGATAACTAAAGAAGCACATGAAGCGTGACCTTGAAATGAGACTGATGAAGTGAGCTTTTTGGGTTGAGTGCTGGCTGGAAAAGGGGGCTTGGACCGCTGCCCAAGGAAACTGCCTCCTGCTATTTAATTCCTAATGAGTTCAGGGAACAAGGATTTTGCACAGTCTTTGAAATAAACAGGATTGTGTTAAAGAAATACTTGAGACCATCATTAATTTCTACTTCTAGTGGAAACAAGCCATGAGACCCCACATCCTGGCTAATCACTTGGGTCAAAAAAGTAACATAATGCAAATTTCAGCACCATATATTATTTTGTAGGGCCAAATAATTTCTACGTGTTCATTTCACGCCTGTATTGTGGGTCTTCAGAAGAGAAGGGTCATTGCTAATAAATTGTTATGTTAATTATATACTGTAGGAATTCAGCATTTTAGTTTCTTACTTTTCCTTGCTTCCTGTGCCAATTTTTCCATCCCTATAATTGTCCTTCCTGTTTATGCAATTCCATCTGCACAGTGGCTACTAAAAGTCAGCTGTTAAAACTGTTTACTGTAAATATTTACACTGTGGCCATTAGCGAAATCTGTATCTCTGAACGGATGATGGATGGCAGAGGGTCTATTCTGAGAGACCCCGTGGGATAAACAGGGGAAAGTCACGTGCGGAGGCTGGGAATGCTGCTTCCCACTCCCTTCAAGGCAGAAGAGAAAGTCCTATGCTTGGGATATTTGCTCTGAAAAATGCTAAGAAGCACAAGGTTATTTGCTGACGTCTGTGGCACTGAGGTGCCAGAACATGTACCAGTTATTACTGAAAGCGTCCAAAAATCCTGACAGGAACAAGAGGGTTAATGGGCTACTGCAGCATATAATCTAATAAAGGTTGTATTGTATACGGACTGGGCTAACCGCGCATATTGTACATCTCGAGGCCATGCTGTGAGCATGCAAGGAAGGAAAAGCAGAGATACTAAAATACCAAAAGAGCCAGTATTCATCATTTAATGGAACTGCAGAAATTAGGTCAACCCCCGCCTGATGCCGAGAAATCCTGACGCATGCTGCGCTCCCCGACACCCAGGTGCTCAGGGCGCTCTGCCACGGAGGTCTCAGCGGTGTACAGCGAGGCAGGCTGGGCTTGGGTGTCCGTCCCACGGCGCTGTGCAATGAGCTGAGCCTGCCCCGAGCCCCAGCCGGCCCCGACCCGGGAGCAGAGCCCCAGAGGAGGCACATCCAAGGACCACAGTGCACGGGTGTAGAACACAGAGACATCTTCACAGCACGGTACCCAGAGCCAGCGCCGTTACAGCTCACACACCCCATGCCCTAGCTCCTTGCTGCGCACCGTTGACATTCCCCTACTTTGCTACTAGGTTTCATTTCCAATTCTTCACCTTTGCTCTTTTCTGTATGCTCTGGTTCTGCTTTTAGGGACATGACCCATTTTGGATGCCCTTTTCTCCATGGCATTCTGGGGTCTGGGCTGCCAGCAGCTCCTGGATGAACAATGGGCAGTCCATCACCTTCCGGAAAGGATGGATCTCAAGTGCCCCTGTTCTGCACATGTTTTGTCCTCAACGTTCTTTCAGAAGCAACTGGTGAGGCAAAGCACTTACTCTCATGAAAAAGAGACACTGAAAAAATAACAAAATTAAATCGCCTCCAAACAGTGAATTATTTGGGAACAGCAGAAATGAGCAGGTATTTGATGTTAATCAAATATTTGCTGGAGTAACAGTTTGGGCTTTGTTCAGTGTTAATAGGAGTTTTTCCACCCGGTGCTGTCGGATCAACCTTCAAAGAAGAGTCACATAATGCAAACATGCATACACCTCTTTCAGCCAAGTCTGAAATCCTAATTGCACAAATAAAGAGAATCGGGAAGGTGACATTCCCTGGAAACCTCCGGACAGACAGGTCAATATATCTCAGGCTAGAGACCGGCCTCATTCCACGGTCCTAATCAGAGTTATGGGTATTATTTACAAATCAGGATAGCACATAATCTTAAAGCACATGCTTAAGTTCCTTGTTTAAACCGCAGCATGTGTTCGGATGCTGTTTTGCAGGGATGGACTATCCTAATGATCCAGCTGATCTACGTCATGGAGCATGTCCTATGGGGAAATAACTTGGCAGTTTACTCTGGATTTAAGATAGGACTTGTGCGCACATGAAAAACACTGTATGACTTATGCCTGCACGATGTGATGGTTTGGGAAATGTTTCACGTGTTATAAAACCCATTTGAGATTCTGAACTCTGCCTTCTCTGTTGTCATTTTAATTCCTAGACAAATGGAAAATCCACAGGGAAAGAACCAGGCTAATAACACTGATGAGTACGTGTTCACAGGGATTCATCCTCAAGAACAGCATTTCTCCTGACCAATTGGCCCGGAGGCTGAGCAAAAGCAGGCTGGAGGATAGAGACAGGCATGGGGCTCATCTGAGAGTTGAGAAGCAAAGGAGTCTGGAGTAAAGAAAAGGACAGGACCTTCCCTGAGCACTGTAGGGAGAAGGAGATGAAGAGAGAGAAACCTTGTGGTCCACACAAGATGTCACTTGAGAACCAAAAGAAAATGGCCGTAGACAACACGGTCCCAAATCCCACTGAGGAATTAGGATTATGGAAGAGTCTGAGGCAAGGAAGAGCTAACAGCTATTTTAGGCAGTTATTTTGTGGGCATTTGTGGCTGTAGGAGGAGACAACCCACAGGCTGTCCCCAGGGGTGGCAGAAGGGTGACCCAGGGCCACTCAGCAGCACCTTGCTGCAGTGCCGGCGACCAGCTCATAAAGCTCAACATCTCCCCAACCAGAGGAGCCACATTTTGGTGTCGTTCAAACCCTGCTGACCTGTACCAGATGTACAGCAACGTTCATCTTCCACGTACACACTGGCACACCTGCAAATGGAACTACAAAAAGCTCAGTTTTGGTGAAAACGCTGTTCTCCACCAGCTGCAAATCCATAAACCTCCATTTTCCTCCTTGCTGCACAGGTGCCCCTCTGATCAAAGGGAAAACAAGTCCTTTCTTGAATACAGCCTTTCATTTTGCAGAAGTGCCTTCCTTCCCACACCAAAATTAATCTCAGCACAGGTAGTTTTCCATTTGTAGCTCAACCTTCTTTGTGGGAAAGTTTATTTTTGGACAACGGTATAAATGCTCAGCCTAATTAGCCAGTGCTGCAAATGGTCTCTTATCCGCAGCCCTTTGCTGCATTTAACGGGACATGGATGGGATCTGATGGCATCATCTTTGATTTCTCTCTGTACGGTATTTCATTTCTGCTGGCACTCCCGGAGCTCAGGCTTGGACGTGTTTATGACACAGCTTGATGTTAATGGCAGTTTTCTGTGCCCCACCATTGCATTCTTACTTATCGTTCCCCCACGTGTTACTCTGCTCTGATCTACTACTTGTATTTATCTTTTCCCCACTTTTTGGTTTTATGGCAAAAACTCATCACATGGAGCAACAGATGGAAGGATCAGAGCAGAAAACTGTCTTCGGTTTGGCAGAGAGCACGAAAATGGGCTCAAAATACCACAGGCACACGAAGCCATATCATCTATGTCTTGTTGGTCCTCCTGCAGCTGCTGGTGGAGCATGGATGCCACGGTGGGCACTGTGAGGGAGGGGGAGCTCCCTCTTCCCTCTGCCCTGGAACAACTAGTTAAACTGAAATTCATTAACTTCAACTCAGCCGACGCAAAGCTTGCGTTGGAAAGTGTTTTCAGGCCGGCAGATTAACCTGACCCCAGGTCACACCTGATGTTCAGACACAGGTTTGAAGGCAAGAGAGCTGCATAAGCTCACAGGGTTTCGCTAAAGCCACTCCGCTCGTCACAGAGGCTGGTGGGGAAACCGAGGGCAGCTTTCCACGGCCTCGACTAACTCCTTTGGCACGTGCCTCAGTTTCCCCCTCCCTCAAGCAAAGGCAGCCATGGCTTACAATGAGTGCCATTGAAGAGATAACCACGCTCCACTCCCTGTTATTGACTTTAGAGTGGCATTTCCTCTATCACGAATGAGCCCCACAACAAGGTATTTATACCTGGCTGCAATACAAGCTTGCTTTTTACCAGTGCCTGCTGCACATACCGCACAGAGGTGTTGGGAGGATTAATTACTTAGCGTGCGCAGAGGACTTTGAAGATAAAATGTGCCAAGTAATTACTATGTGTTTTACTGATTTGGGCATGCACGGACATTTTTTTCTTAATGGTTTGTTGATTTTGTTGACTGGCAGTGCGGGACAAAGCTGCGTTTCTCGTGAGGTTTCTTTTTTTAATATTATTTTAATAGGCTTTTTAATTGCAGTATTTACTTTAGTCACCTATTAAATAGCTAATTACTTGTGATCCTGTTTAGATTTGTGTTTAGCACAGACAACAATTACATCTTTTCTCCCACAGCCCACAGTTACTGCATTACATGCTGGGCTTGATCTATTTTTTTCCCCTGTAAACAGGACTTTCTGACTGTAATAACTTATTTTCCTGGTCATGCTCCATAAGGTGGAATGAATCTCAGTAAAGGCTCTCTAAGGCATCTCTCATAAACATGATAGATTCATCCTTTGTGTCATTAAAAGGTGTAAATGGAACATCAGTGTAAACGGGAGAGAGGCCAAGACAACAGGGTAGGGAAAGAAAAAGTATGCAAGATTCGGTGTTCTGCTGATTATGAAAAGGTGCCAGCAATACCATCTTGGGAGGTCATTAGGCTTCAGTTTTAGGAGAACAAGCTAATAGTCGAGCGGGGCGACTGGTGACACACTCTCATCTGAGCTTTATGAAAAGCACTGACAGAAACATCAGCAGGGAGGCACAGCGGAGGGTGTTTCATCGAGGGTAACCCGACCGGCTTCGTGAGAGCCTGCCCGGAAAAGAGGAGCCCAGCCAGCCACCCATGCACCTTCTCGTTGGTTTGATGTCTTCCACGGTATTTAAACTACCATTTCCACTTCCACAAACACCCAATTAAAGAGAAAGACCTCATTAGACAGAATTTGGCAGATCACTTCTATTTTACTTCCTCACCGCTTAATGCCAGCGTTAAGCTCCTCTGCAGCATACAGGCATTTGTGGAAGAGTCAAACCTAGCTCAGAAATTGCTATGACCAACAACCAGACAGGATGGGTCTCCTTTCTTGTACGCCCTTAACCTCCTTTTATTGCTGCTCAATAACCTGCTGCACGAGGATTTCTAAGCTGAGAAGCTTCGACCAGATTACTTTTTTGCCTATCCTTACTCCTAGCCTTTGAAAGGACACCTAGTCCTGCAGGCTGAACTGAAGACCTTCCCAAGAACAGAAAGTGAAAATTAGATCTCTTCTTGCCAAGACGACCTTTGATTTACATTTACCTCCTCATTTCTTCTCCAAATGTTTTGTTTCCCCAAAGACAGGCTGCTGAGGAAGCAGTTTCAGTTAGAGGTCAAAAGGAGGATGTCAAGGTGAAGAGATGAAAAGAAACTCCTGCTATCTGCTAAATTATCTACAGTTATCTATACTTGAGCCAGTCACCTCAGCTCTCACTTTCTGTTCTAAAACTCAGCAAAGTCTCCATAGCACTTTGCTCCAGGAGCTCCAAAAGAGGAGAAACAAACCCAACCAAACCCTCTTCGCCAGCTCAGCTCGATGAGAAAAAATAGTTCCCCCACCTCCATGGTCCAGGGGGCTCAAGGCACAGCCTCGCTCCCTTGCATTTGCTGAGCACAGAGGCTAAGGGAGGTCCAGCACTGCTGCGGGGCCGCTCGGCTCCTGCCCTGCGTGCAACGGTGCCGCTCCTCAGCTCTTCTCCCCAGCCTTTGCAGACTGATGCTCTGTCTGCCCCAGGAGATGCTCTTCCCAGCGCCTCTCCTTCAAGACATGAGCCAAAATAGAGTTAGCAGATGGAAATGCTGGATTTGCCTTGCTGCAATGCCATCCAGAGGCAGGACGGCTCCGAGGGGAGATCCTGCCACATGCAGAAAGAGAGCTGATACCTTATAGCTACTCCACTGGGATCTCAGGGGCTCATTCAGCCCTGCCTCTGTATTTACTTTTCACAGGTTTTATGGCAGTGGCTGTGCATTGCAACAAGTCTTTTTTTGCCTAGGAATTCACAGCAGGTGCAGGATCGTGGAGGATGCTCGCAGGAAAAAGCCAGGCTCCAGGGAAAAACCCCTCCACTGTTGCCTGTCCTGCCATCTCCAACTGAGGTCAAGGCAATCCTGCTAATTATTGCATACATTAAAATCTTTACAAGTGCAGAAGTCCCTCCAGGAGTCCTGCAGTCAGGTTGAGCAGTGCCCTGCATCCTAAACGTTTCAGGGCAGGCCAGCTTCAGGAATATCATGTTTTTCCAGGCACAGTACTGAAAGTAACAGGAAAACAACTGTCTCATTGTTTAGAGCATCCCTAAATATTGCCAGTAAAGATCTGGTCAACTTTCCACAGTCTGCGGCTTTTGCGATTTTTCCATCGGGGTGATTTATTTCATCAAAACAGCTCTCAGGCCACCAGCTGTTAAAGCACTTGCGGAAAGGGCCAACGCAATTCTCATTATTCACTGCAGGTTTCCCTTAATAGAATCAAACTGGTTAATAAGTGCTAATACCGGTAATACAGTCCTCTCTACTTTGACCTAAATTCTCCTCCGGCTCCCGAGGGGGTGGACACAGGAGGAGCGCTGCAGTATTTCCTCCAGTGCATGGACAGGCAGGATTAACCCATACAGGCAATCCTCATCCGCTGTGTTTTGGGAGCATTTTGAGGTCTAGGCTCTGTTGTATCCGATACTGTGCAAAATCCCATCTAAAACCTCCGATCTCAAACTGCTCGTGGCCCGTTAGCATCCAAACAGTGCTCGGTCTCAGTCCCTGTTCTCCAGAATGACCTTCCTCTGCTGCATGTAGCAAGTTCAGAAAGTCAAAGCTGTTTTTTTTTTTTTTAATAAAAAGATAAGACGTGGCACAAACAGTTTTCTAAGCTTGGTAATTGTACTGCCAGTTTAAGTACACAATAAGAAAGCAAATATTACTGTGAAATTAAGGAGGGGAAGGATGCCTTTTTTTTTTTCCAGGAGAACATCCAGAAAAATCAGATTGGTGTAAACACTGCAAATGCCATTGTATTTTTGTGAGGTTCATTTGGCAGGTCAGGTTCAAATGAAATGGTTCATTTAGTTACTTTCATTGCTATGTAGTCCAAGTTGTAGTTTTAGCTAGATGAACCATGCATGCTTCTCTAGGACATACGCAGAACTGCAACAAAAGCAGCTCACGCAAGCAGGCGTAGGGCAGAGCGAGGCGGTTCAGAAAGGAGATCTGGGGTGAAACGAGGTGACTTTACTCCTACTGGTCCCAATCCCAGCAAAAGCACATGTTGTTGCCAAGGGAATTGGCCTGAAGTACTCCTCAAGTAGAAATGGGTATCATTAGGCTTCAGGGTTAACGCTCCAGGGTGTTGAGCTGGGGGACAGTTTACAATTATGAGCCGGTGCAGTGGTATACGGCATTACCGCGCTTGCTCCTCCCAGCTCACAGAGAGGAGGAGTCGCAGCGCTCCCAGCGCTGACCTCCCACACGGCTCAGCCTGCGCTCTCCAGACGAGTTTTGGCAGCAAAGGGGAGGAAGGAAGGAATGTAGACTCCTCCAGTCACCAAGTTAATGGGTTTCAATGTGTAATTAGTGTCATTCTTGAAAACCCATGTCTTGTCACCACTCTAAATGTGTTTAGCTTCTGTTTCCTCATTATTTTGGGATCTCATTTTTCCGCTAGATTAAGGAGATACTCTTCCCCCCCCCCCAAAAAAAACCCTCTCCCACGTGAGTATTCATAGATGATTAAGAGATGATGGGAAACCTCTTGGCCTGCTCTTTGCATGTTAAACATTTGCCTGAGGAAGGACAAATATCCACTATACAGTTTGGAAGTCTGACAAAATCTGATGCATTGAGCAGAGACTAACAAATCCCTGATTTGTATCTAGTCCTGGGTACCACAATTCTTTAGGAGTACTTATGCATAGTGACCACGAAACGAATTAAAGACTAATTTTCCTGTATTGGCAACAGTAATTTGATGGGATTTCAGACTGCTCTGAAAAGCCCAGAGTCATACACCCCAAGGGAGCTAATTTAGGAGATCAGTCAGCACATGCTCTTGTTATCATTACTGGGGAAAAACAGGTACCTTGAGAGGTAAAGTCAACTTTTAGTTGGTGGGGAGGAACTCTTTCCTGTCTCCGCTTTCTCTATCGGCGAAAACCCATTTCAGTTGATGCAATGAGAAAACATGACTTGACATCTCTGCCTCTAAGCGAAACACATGATTTTTTTAACCCCGCTGCACTGGTATGGCAGGGTACGTGGCCTCCTGCAGCCAAGGCATTTTCCAAGGTCCCCGTGCCTGTACCCACCTCCACCCCAGGCAGAACGTGCAGCAGTGACGGGCTTCAGGCACACTGCGGCTGCCCCAGCTGGGTAAGCTAAAGAAACGCATTCAACTCTGCAAATGCAGAGATCTAGAGTTACACATTACATGTTTCTGCTCTCTTACCCTATTTTATTTCGATTTGATTTTTATTTGCAAGCCAGCACAACTGCAAAGTTCTGAGGAGGGATGCACTTTCTTTCTCCTGCCTTGAGACAGACAGAAAGACTTAGGAAATGCCACAGAAATAAACTCTGCTAAGAAAATGCAAGAATTGAACAGTTCAGCTTTCAAGAGTCAGATAATGGCAAACAGAAGGTTGAACTTTTCCCCTCGTGTGCATATGCATCATGATTCATTGCATACTCCTCTTATGCTATTCCTCAACTATTGCAGTATGCCATAATTTGTCTCAAGAGGCAAACAGTAGTTTGCAGAGCTGCATACTTGTCTCCGTGCGGCAGGGCAAGGCTGAGTTCACAGCACACCCCCTTCACCATGCCCAATGCACTGCAAATAACAGCAAGCTTGCTGGCGTCAGGGAGAAGCAAGAGCGGGGCTGCTCCCTAAAGGAAAATCCAGGAAAACCGAGCAACAACTCAGGAACAGGGCAAGGGGCAGGCAATCCTACAGTGTAGCTCAGGCTGGGCTGAGCTCAAGTGGGGACCACCAAAGGTCCTAGGCGAGGCTGGTCAGGGAAATCGAGGTCTGTTAGTGCCTTGAGGGCCCCAAGCTGGTGCATGGATGTCCCCGAGACATGGCCACTTGACTTGTAGCTTCAGGCGTTGCAAGCCCTGAAGCCAGTCTCCGGGGTGCAGGCAAGGCTGGCTGCGTTACGTCAGACCAAGTGGCCTGCCCCATGGCTTAGCTGAAAGCTGCACCGTGCACCACGCTGTGCAGGATTTAGCCTCGTGAGATGAGAAGTAGTGGTAGGTTTGCGTCACTTCTGGCAGCAACCTGTGAGGAGCTCATCGTCCCCAAAGCACGGCTCAGAAAGAGCTCCCCTAGAAAGGGGGAGTCTGAAGTCACGGCTTTGTGTCCACATATCCACATCACTGCTTCTCCCCGGCCAGTTTGTACCAGTGAAGCCTAGCAGACTGGTATTGCAAATGCCTCTAAAAAAGGTCCCAGAGCAGACTTCTGAAAGAAGTCCAACTGCGACGTTGATACTGCTGAAGTCAGCATAACCCTGATCTCAGTCGAGTCCGCTGCCCGGGGAGCCTGCCTGTGTGCAGGACACGCGCTTCCCCGATGCTGCACGCTGAGTAATCAGCTATTCCCATGCAGATGAGCCCCGGGAGAGGAGCAGCAATCAGCACTGGGACTCGCAGTTCTGGGAAGCGCAGACCTCCGCTTTCAGAAATATCTCACCACAGGAGTAATACTGCTCAAATCTTGCAAGTAATAAAAAGTAATGGGAAACAGATGCTGCTGTACCTTAGATTAGAATCTATGTTTAGATTTCCAAGATAATTTTTATCTCCGATACTTTGGCTAATGTAAGGCTGATATGATAAATGGATTTTCTACAGAGTCTGAAAACAGTGCGCCTGCTTCAAAACGCAACCTGATATGCAGTTGTCTCCGGCAGGGAGACAAAGAAAAGAAACAGAACTGGCCTGAGCGAGGGTCGGGATGGAGGATGTGTTACATGTACGAGGTCAAATGACCCTGAACTGGTGCTGGAGGAGGCGGCGTCACATCTCCCCTCCCACCTGCCCTACGCATGGTGGGAAGGACGGTCCCACGGGGCTGCTCGGAGGGCAGGGGAGCCTCCCCTCCATCCCTCCCTGCAGCGGTGCAGCCTCCCCAGCCCGGGACATGATCTTGGAAAGACCCTGGGAAAGCTGTCACTTCTGCAGGCAAGTGAAAGCAGGGTCTTTAAATCCTAAATGGGTGAGCTCAAATACCCAGTACACCGACTTAAAATCAGCCACTAATGGAGAAAACAAGGTACCACACTCCAGCAACCCTATTCCAGCAACCCTATTTCCACTGGCCCACAATGCTAGGATGGGTATAGACCTCCCTGCACATCCACCTCCTCCTTAGCTTACTTGAACCCTATTTTCTGACACCTCCTTTTTCTCCATAAGTGGTCTAACATACTTCAATATCCCCTCTCCCCATTACCATGCCTCTAATGAGGCCAGGCACAGTTTGCTGCCATGCTGCAACTGCCTTTTCCCACCTCTTTTTCACTGTCCCATGGAAGCAATGGCCACAAATGGTGGATACAGCCTTTTCTTGGTCTGCAGCCAACAGGGCCAAAGGCAAACGCACATGGCCAAAAAAAAAAAATGGGGGGAAATAAAGAAGAAAGATTTTATTTTTTCTAAATTATTTTTATTATTATTTTCCAGCCTGAAAACTCCTGGCAAAGTCAAACTCATCAGTTCCTTCTAGCATTGTAAGCAGAGATTATGTAATATTTACAGTGATATTAATGCAATCAATCAGCGTCAGCAAGTGGAGATGTGGGAGCCAGCTATACACACGAGAGAAAAGTGGGGAAAAGGAAAGCACAAAAGGGTCCCTGTGATGGCCAGGGAGGGATGCCAAATACTTTCGCTGCTTTCCAAACTAATATGTTACAAAATAACACAATCAGCTTTGGCCCAGTTCATTAAAAATAATTAACTTGACTGCTCAGTGACTTCCCCACAGACTTGAGATACCCACTAGCGCCCAGGCGTTCGCATAAACACCTTTCCTCCTCCCATTTGAAGGGGAAGACTTTGCCCAGCCCTGCTCCAGCTCAGTCCCAAATGATGTCAAAGGAGCCCTTGTTGGATCTTGGGTTACTGGGAACGGTGAAAGCGTCATGGATCGAGAGCCTGCACTGAACAGAAGGGCTTTGCCACTGCCCCATCCACTTGCAACAAAATGCCAGCGGATGAAAAGAGGCCATTCTTCCCGAGGTGTGCGCCTTGCCGCCGCCAGGCAAGTGACTTCGCAACCCTGAAAGGCGCACAAATAGCTACTTCTGCTGCTTTGTTTTCTTTCTTTTTTTAGGTGGAAATATTAGGGACCAGAGGGGATTGTTGCCAGAGCTTGATTTCTGCCTGGCCATTAGAAAAATTTTTGGCAGCAGGGAAAAGGTGTCGTTTTGCTGTACAAGGGTGGGAAGTGGGATCTGCAGATGATTCGACCGAGGCTTCAAACCCAGCCCACGCAGCTGCCACCAGGCAGGCTGAGAAGGGGTCAGCAGTTGGCTTGCAAGGAGCTGGGACCATGCCGAGGAGCAACAGCTGGGAGTGTCCTCTGGTCCCTGCCTACCAGGGTGGAAACACTTCAGGCATTTCTAAACCGTATCTCGGAATAAGTCTTTCCTAAATAACTGCTATTGACGTTTGGACCCCAGCCTACAGTTTGGCAGAGGCCAGTCTTGGGATTCAGATCTTGATGTGGACTATCTCAGGCTTCCGACGATGCTGGAACCAGGGATCGTTGATGCTCTGGCTGATGGGCCATTCTCACGAGGAGAAATAGGCAAATCAGTTCAGAAGAAAGAGTCAGGGCACATGTTCATAAAACCATGAATCCTACCTTCAAAAGAGGCCGAAGGGATGAATTACCTTATTTTCTTAATTTTAAAATGTTTATGTAACTGTGGAGATACTGGGTTGGATGGTTCTCACATACCAGTAGAAGACCTGCTTACTGATTTCTGCTGGACCACTGAAGAGTTTCGTAGCCAAATCTGACTAATCCAAGAAATTCAGTTCTCCTCTGGATGGGTCACTGCTTGTTGATGTGCTTGTCTGAACTGAATAATTACAGCCTCCAGAATTTACCCTTGCCTGCTACCTAAAGGACAAAACCTGCCTATCTTTAGAAACATGAACATCACTTGAGAAACCTAGGCAAGGACCCTAATATAATTAAGAATAACTCAAATGATGGCAAGTGTGTAGATGCCTAAAACCCTACAGCATTATCTTCAGAGGACTTGTTTGGCCAAGAATTCAGTTTAACTTCCGCAGTAAGAAATTCCAGGAATGTTTCATTCAGAGAGTGGAAATCTAATATATTTTAAAATCCATCAGTGCAGTAGAAGAACCGGAGGGACATACTATTTTTCCCATGTTCATGTCTGTTATGTTACCCCATATCACAAAACCAGAAAAACCAGAAGCATGCTCGGGTCACAATCAAAGCAGATGTACCCAAGGTAGATATTCTTTTCCTCTGTGGACCTCCTGCCAGAACCCACCACAAGGAAACTCCCACACCTTCAGAAAGGTTTACTGACACAAACCCTGGCTGAAAGGGAAGGGACAGCTGAGTGGCAGAGCATCAGCTGCTGAGCTCCTGACCCCGGTGCAGATGGAGATAAGGCTAGAGCAGATGACTCCTTTAACCCTGAGTTTGGAAAGAGCTAGTGGCCCAGCCACGATTGAGAAATGCCTGATCTCCGGAGGAAGATCAGCATGCACGCAGCAGTGAATTTTCTAAGAGCAGACCTCCCCAAACAGTTAGGTTGGCAGTAAGAGTCAGTTGTCTTTGAACAGGCAGTCAACATGTGATCATTTTGGGCT
Organism: Gymnogyps californianus; assembly: GCF_018139145.2. Classification (NCBI taxonomy): domain Eukaryota; kingdom Metazoa; phylum Chordata; class Aves; order Accipitriformes; family Cathartidae; genus Gymnogyps; species Gymnogyps californianus. The sequence continues at coordinate 31,150,905 of NC_059478.1, read as the reverse complement.
CCTTCCCATTTAGGAGTATGACTCTTGGGGAAAGCTTGACATCAGATTCTGCCCTAGTTAGAGAGTGCAAAACTCTGTCCGAGGCCAAGTTTTGTGCATTTCTGACTCCTGAGCCATGCTCTCTCTTCTCCTGTGACCCAGGGAGTCTATTTTGGCCTGAGTGACACAAGCAGGAATTCCTAGAATAAGACCCTTGTGCACAGATGGAAGAGCAAACTGTTTTGACCACTGAGCAACCACAACCACAAACCACTTCCATTAACTCCAACCTTTTGCTCCAGCTTTAGGTTTCCTTGTAGATGGCTTGGAAGCTTTCTTCTGGGTGAAGTTCAGTGCTCTCTGGGAAAAAGGTCCCCTTTTTTATCGTTGCAGGGACCTGTCCCTTGCACCATGGAGGTGCCCACCAGATGCCCTAGAATCCTTTGTCACTGGGGGCAAAGGAAAAAGAACATGTGCCTCAGACAACTTTAATCATGTTGTATAAGCAGCTAAATTAGGCGGCTGATCTTCCTTCCATCTCTTTATAATCTCTGTAGAGAGATCTTTCTTCCAGTGAGAAATTCAGAGCAGGAATTAACCTCATGCATAGGGAAGAGCCTTACAGAGTAACCTTTCTCTCTCCCCTGTATAGAGGAGCTGTTGAGCAGTCTAAGCCAGGCAGCTAAGTTAGACACCTTAAGTAGACACCTGGAGGTGGATGAGAAAAATACTTCTCTGGTACTCTACCCTTTGTGTCTCCATCCCAGTGGGCAATGCCTCATCTGCGCTTCAAAATCTGGACAACATCTTTCTCAACACCAAACTGACCAAGAATTGATACTGGACAGAAAAGTGACCTGAAACTCTTGTTCCAGGGGGTCAGAGAGGAGAGAAGCAGTTGCTTTCTTCGGTCTGCGGTGATATTCACAGCTTTCTCTGTATGTCATACTGAGGCAAAAATTACACAATGCCCTGACCGTACATTTATCCACACTTCTGATGCTTTAGCAATCTGGTTTCTCAGCTAGAGGCTGGAGCCAAAGTATATCAAGAAATGAGCCTGTGAGTTGAACATATGCTATCAGCAAAGTCTCATTTTATTGTTGCCACTTACTATTTCCTAACAGAAGGAGAATGCACATGGGGCTGTCTTGAGACAGGAACGATGTAGGGCAAAGCCCTGAATTGTTTTGCACCTTCAGGCCACTTGCTGCCACTCAGTCTGCATTGCAGAGGTGTCCAATTTTGACCTACCCAGTTAGGGCTAATGGAAGTAATCATTAACAACAAAAACACTACAGCAAGGACCTGAGATGATGGCAATCACCCCACCACCACGTTGCAGGCTAATACGGAATAAGAATGACTAAGCTGCAGATGAGCTCAAGATGGAAGATGGCTTAGGGACAGCTGTTCACTGCAGTCCAGGAGAGCAACGGGCTTGGCTAGCAGTCCCCGGCTAATGCCGAGTCCATCCTGTTTGGCTATAAACACAGAGCAGCACTTGGCTGCTGCTCTTTCTTGTATTTCCATTTGTGCTGATAATACACATTTTTAAAGGCGATGTTAATTGCAGCACTAGATTTATTAGCATGAATATTATCCATCCTTTCCTTTCACTCCCCGCCCCCCCCTTCAGCTCAATTCATCATTTTTACGAGAGGGCGAGTTGAGGACCACACCTCCTCTGCTTCCTGGGGATGGCACTACGAACATCAGCTTCAAGATCACCCATAGATCGAAGAGGATGAGTTCATAGAAAGTTGTGGGTAAGTGACGGAACTGAGCTCTGAGAGGCCAATTGCATGATTTTCTCCTGATAAACCCTGAGCAGCTCGAGGTGCCAGTAACATTGCATCCAGTTTGCAGCAGGGTAATGAGAACAAAGAGCTTTTGGGGTGGAATCCAAACCACATCCTCCTATCAAACCCCACCGAGCAAGTACGCTAAAATGGCTGAGCGTGCAGCATGAAGCTATATAAAGCTGCAAGGATAATAGCCATTGTTTGGTGCCAGGCTTGAAGCTGAAGTGAGTTTTACAGGAGGAAGGTTATGGGCCTCTAACGGGACGTAAATTGTGTTTCTGCGTGCAGCAGAAAGTGTGTGCCTGGTGTCTGTGCGGATCCTTGCAAATTGCATCTTTAAATGTAAGCATCGGTGGTGCCAAACAATTACGATGTTTATAGAAACTGATGGCCTACATCTGTTTAAAATACTTCTCAGTGTTTAGACTGACAGAACAGAAAACATTCTGCAAAGAGTAAGCATAAATTGGATGGTTTGATTTTTTTTTTTTAAGCAAGAAGAACTCACACTAAATTGATTAACTACTCAAACTCATTAGCACTGTAAGCACTGTAGAGTGAATGCACGCCATAAACCTGCCTTCCTGCGTGACAGAGAATTAACAAAATGTAAGAAAATTCTTCCAGAGGGTAAACCCTGTTTGGGACTAGAATGTAGTCTCCTATCCCAGCACCGTTAGAGTGTTCCTGCTTGATCTTAAGCAAGGCAAAGCTTGTTCTCCATTGAGAAATCAGCCTTGTACATCTTTGCCTCAGCTCCCAGTCTCTGCAATGGAGATAATTCTTACTCCAATTTAGCTATTTACAGCCAGAAAGAGCAGAAGAGCAAGCTGAGGTCTCAATGTGACCTGCTTGCAAAGGATAACTGGATTAGTTGCACCACACAGAAGCCGGACCAAACCCCTTGGCTTCATCTCACCTGCCTGAAGCGGCTTTTTATCTCCACCCCAACGCTTTCCTCCTTCCAGGGGGCTCTGCAGAGTCAGTGGTCCCTCTTCACGCCAGCATCCTGCTGGCACCATAGGATGTACCTTCTTTCATCCGGGCAGCTCTGGACGTGAGCAAAATTTCCACATGATTTGGGGATCAAAGAAGCAGAGATTTTGTAGATCATGACCATGAAAGCAAAGAGAGCAGAGCTATATGGTCCTGCAGTCCAACAGCCCTCAATGACACAGTGGCTCTTGAGGGACCTCAAGAAGCCAGTGCAAACCATAGCCAGCTTCAGAAAACCAGGCACTGCTTCAGCAATGGCCAGACCCCAGGACATACTGGGCTTTGGCAAACCGTCTTCCCTCGGCCACAGCAGCTCTCTAAGCAATGCATACAACACTGCAATACCCAAATTCTCATGCACGTACCCATAGGCTTGCTTGTACGGCCATCCTTAGCTTGCTCTTCCTTGAATGCGGACTGCTGTGCTGTAGTCCTTTGCCACCTGACTAATCAAAGAAACCTTCCTTCACTAGGAGCTTGAAATCTTGCTATAAATCTCCCCATAGGTCTCACTCTTGGGTGACAGTGTTTCAGAAGAAAGAGCCCCATTCATCAGACAAGCCTTTGGTGTTCACTTTCTAATTTTTAATGTTAGTCTTAGAGGGAGGTGCAACTTTTATGGGCAAAGCACACAGATACCCTAGAAGGGACACCCTGCTCTGGAACTAGTTATAATCAAGTCCCCTCAGGCATGGCTGCTGTGCGGCAAGTGGGAAGGTCTCTCCTCTCTCAGTTATACTGAAAACAAATGTATGGCAGAAAAAAAATCGAGCTCTGGAGCTTTCCCATAGTTAATTGCCAGGATTATTATGGTATATAGCTTAGTAAAAGACTTGCAGTTTCCATTCTTCTTTTCCTCCCACCCAGCCCCTTGTATTTTTAAGGCCACTTATGTCTCACACACACACGCAAAACTCCAGCACGAAAAGGCAGCCACATCAAACACAACATCACAAATAAGCAGCCTCCATCTCTTCCAAGCCCTCATTCCTTCTCTGTCGATGTGCTGTAAATTAGTATGCAAATTATGTCTATTAGAAGCATGTGCAGAGTGGAAGTCATTCTCCCTGGCACTGGCAGCAGGCCCTGCGTAAGCACTGCAGACTTCAGAGCGTTATCGTGACCACCGACATCTCCGGGTGAAGCATTGCATCTGTCAGAGCAGCTCCCTGAACCAACACGGGGGGGCACAGAGGAGATACCCCAGAGCAGCGCGCTCTGCAGATGAGCAAGGAGCAAGAAGAGCCCTTGCTTTTCCTGCTCAGCTCCACAATATCAAGCAGTTCTCTGCCAAGCACCACGCGAGTCCAGCTTGGGGCAGCCAGACTCATGCAGGAAGAGGACCGCATCTCCCATCAGGAAGCTCTCTGGGGCATTGGGACGGTGTTAGTGCTACACTTTGCAGCAAAGCTACTGCAAAAGCCCTGCACATGCCCAGCTCTGCGACACTGATGCTTTGTCCTGCTCGCCTCAGGTGCCCAGCTTGTGCTTGCTCCCCCGGGAGAGCATCCTGTCCCCTCAGCCATGACACTGTCTGCATGGGGCTCTGTGTGTTGTTCCAGCACTGCTGCCTCTCCCCTAGTCCTGGAGCGGAGCTGTGTAAAACACGCAGACATTTTCATCACTTAACTTATGGCTGCCCTGAGGGAATCTGCATAAGATTACCCAGTGCTCTTTAAATCAGTCCCAGAACAACCTTTTCCAACCACTGCCAAACAAAAGCTTTTCCAGCAGAGTTGCATTCTTCTTTTCTCTGTAAGAAACCCCCCTTTTTCAGACCAGCTCAGCTGTTACACTTGGGTACTAGTTGGTGGAAACACACACAAATACCTGTGACCCCACTGAAATTAATGGAAAAAACTGCTGTTAAATTCAAGGAAAGTGGAACAGAATTTTACATTCATTTTTCTCAGGAAGGAAAAAAAAGAAAGGAAGGAAGGAAGGAAAAGATCTGTTGAAGCCCAACTTTAGTCCACGCTGAAGCAAAGCTTGACTGCTTTCATATCACCTGTGAATGACATGTAAATCCTACAGAAGTGTGCTGCTGCTGCTCCACCACGATTGTAAGAGCTGCAAGGATGCAGTCTGCACTAGGCTAAGCCTTCGACCTGCTCCTCCTTGTGTCCAAGCTTGCCTGTTCCTGTATGCATTGCTGCTGCAGTGATGTAAACACGGTGAAGTGCTGGTCATAGGCAGAGCCTGGTTTTGTATAGCACCTGCATTGCTAAAGAAAGCGCCAGACAGGTAGGTGCAACATCTACCAAGCATCATCCATCAGGGGGTGGGGTATTTTTAGACCTTTATTCTCCTACCAAAATAATTCAGCCACTGACATCTCAGAGTGGGCTTTATAGGGTGAGGCTACACTACATTTCCATTCAGTTTGATGAGAACCAGAGGATGCACTATTCTGCACCCAGTTTGCACCCATTATCACCAGTCCAAAGGATCACCTAGGCTTTCAGGGAATGAAGACTCTTGTGCTTCCCCAGAAGCAACCCCCTGTTAGAGACCTGTTTGCTCTGTCCTCCCTCTCTGATTCTCTCACTCATAACTGCAGCTTCACACCAGGCAAGTCAATCAGAAATGCCAGTACCACATGAGAAGGGGTGTCCCTGCCAGGTAAAGGAGTGCTACGAATGGGCAGCACTTTAGGGCTCCCCTCAGTGATATCTGTTTACACCAGCCAAAGAGGTTGTTCCTTCCACCGGGATGGATAGGTGGATTTTAGGTGAAGCCAACCTAACAGGTCCGCTGCCAGCTCTCAGTCTGGCTATGCAGCCACTTTCAGACATCTGACATGATCACACACACCGGAGCTTTTAAAGTTTCCCTTGGTATCGGCTTGGACTGATTAATGTCTAAGGCTTATGAGGATGCCCAGCATGACTGTGTACTAGAGCAAGGCCAAGCCACCGCTGTCCATTATATGGGGACAATCCTGGGGACATCTCTAGCCAATGCTGAAGGACCTCAGCAGCTTCAGAGACTAGCTCCATCTGAAGGGATGTGGCATTGCCATCCGTGTGAGGAGACACATCAGGGTCAGGGCTCTGAGGTAACAAGTTGTCCCTACACAGCCAGTTGTTGGATCTGCTACACATTGATATTTCTATACAAATAGACTTGGAAGCTGCTCACATCAGCATTTAGTTGGAGGAAATCCCAGCCGCGAGCCCACCGGGATCAGGGGAATCAAAGTGTTACTAATAAAGAGCCATTTCTCACCCTTCCAAATCCACACTCCAAACAGTAGGATGCAAGAGGGAGGATTTCTCATAAGCTGAACTGCTCCAGCAGGAAACGGCACATTTAGCACTTCTTTCATGACTTTCTTTTCACCACATTTCCTTCGTGCCCTCTCCCGAACTCTGCTGATGGCGACGGCAGCACACTATCTCTGTAAGCAGACCCCTTCATCTTTAAGGGCAGCACCACGCACTTCTGCCAAAGCAACCTGCACCCCGGGTGCCTGCACACACCTTCTGCCTGGCTGGTCCCCGGCAGCGTGGCCACAACCCCGTCTCTCCAACTTAGCTCTACAAATCACAGTGGCACCAGATTAAGCCTTTGGCTGTGTTATTTCTTGAGGTTTACTCATCACAAATGTTGACAGTAAGGATCAGCTTTAAGTAACAAACCAGAAAACCAATTCCCTTCCATATATTCAATAAAATCCTGTTGCTTCCTTCAGAAGAAAACATGCTGCACTACGTTATTATACAGGCACAAGAGGAAATCACTCTCTGGATTTGGAGAGTTGATATTAATGGGCTCAGACTGCAATAGAGGGCACGTTCATTTTGCAATTGAGTTACTTTCTCTGATACACTCTTGATTCTATTTTCCTGGCAAATTGTGATTGCTAATAAATTGCAATAACTTTGAGTTTACATTATGACTCACAGAAGATTATTTTGGGCAGTAATGACATTCCCAAAGCAGAGGGTCTCTCCAGTGAAATACCTGGCATATGGAAGAAATTCAGTATTTACAGATTCAGATGAAACCTACATATTACTGATGAAGAAACCATATTTTGATAAGATAATCGGCAGCAGTGCAAGCCGACAGACATATTTCTTAAAGGGAAGAAAATATGAAGCTCCTAATGTCTACTAGGAAGTCAGGCTTCACCCAGAGCTTACTGAAGCCAATAGATTGAGTCCTCCAGGCTTCGCCGGGGTTGAAAGTCAAGTCTTCACCCTTCTTCACAACAAGAACATGTTCTGGGTCAGCTTGCTCCATCCCAGAACACTTTATCCTACAATAATATTCCAGCCTCCTGCTTATTATATGCTGAAATCTGTTTATTTCCTCTAATATCTAGCTCTCCCTCAGTGTCTCATTTTGAAACCCCCAGGGCAGCTAAAGCGGGAATTTTAATTTTATTGCTCTGTTAGTCAAACTTTTCCTTTTTTTTTTTTTTAAACACTGTTTACACAGAGCAGCCTTCCTCCCTGATCCCCTCTGGTTTGTCTTTCGCTTCGCAGGCATTTCCTAGCTGCTGTGCTTGGGCTCCACCTTGTCATGTAAATCCAATTTAATTTGCACAGTTCTGCTTGACTGGGGCTGTTTTCTAACAAATTCAAGCTCCATGAAAAATTCCAACCAGGTGATACACTCAGAGGCAGCAGCTCCTAATGCAGTATGTGGTAAGGATCTTCAAAACACACTCTAAGAGGAGGCAGGTGGCTTTCAAGGCCATTTGGCCTTTTACTTCTAATATTGACTTCTAATTACCAACAGCTAAACCTTGTTTTTCTATATAATCCATCGCTGCCTCAAAATTCATTTTGTCCTAGGGTTATTGACACAGTTGGAAAACTTACCATGTTTACTTTTTTCGAGAAAACAGTTTATTTTTCATGCATTAATTTCAAACCAAGACTATGCCCATGCTCACACTACAAGCTCTAATTCTGCTCTTCCCTAGGTTTTGGGCTTCTTCATCCCTATCCTTCATAGGGAGTTGTCTTCAGAAACCTCCAGTGCAGAGATGACAGCATGCAGGAAACAAGGACAAAGGATAAGTTTTATTTTATGGTTTTACTGCTTCTGCTTCTCAGCGGGTGAAATTTTGCGAATATTCAATAGACTAAAAAGCAAAAATCTCTTTGCAAAAGGGGGATGGTTGAGTCTATAAGCCCCAGTACAACACCACTCTGAGTTAGCACCAAGCAGGATCTGAACTGGGTGGCAACAGAAATAAGCGAGCACTGTGCTCTGCCCAGCCTAACACGGGCCAGGAAATTAAAGTCCAAAAAACCTCTTCTGCTATAAGCAGAGTCTGGGAGGCTTCAGAGCAGTGCCTACGAACAGAAAAAGGCCCTTTGCTCCATGCCTCACATTTCAGTGCAGGCTGGTGCCTCCCCACAAAACCCATTTTCGGCTGCGGGCTCAGCCCTGAGTGCAGGTTAGGCAATGCACGTGGCTTGCGACCACCGAGCAACTGCTGCTCCACCTCGCCTCTGAACTGGGTTTGATCCCCTGTGAAATACCTCCAAAAATAGCAGCATTACATACCTCGAGTACAAGAGGCCAGCTTGAGGTTTAGGTGGCATTTAATCTACTCTCCTGGGTACAAAAAAAACCCCAAAACTCAAAAAAACTCACAAAACAAGAGAGCCTCAGCTTTTGTTCTACTTGGTCAATAAACCCCCAAAATACTCCTCTAACAGCTTTGCAAATAAATACAGGGCACCACGACAGTTCAGGTGATTTATTGGCACTTAACATTATGAGGACGATAGAAAGCACTGCAATAGTTAAGTACCACAGTCATGGCCATTATAAACATTTTTTTTAAAGGGGTTTATTACAGAGCTGTAAAAGTAAGCTCTAGGCTAGAAGTTGGCATGTGAGTTCTCTCTACCTTTGAAGTATTTATTGACATTAGAAATTTGGAAGGGAAAAAAATATCAATTTGGAAACTATGGTTTCATCAGATTTTGAATAGCAAGTGTAAAAAAGCAAGCAGATAAGAAAGTGGGGAAAGAAGAGAGGGAGCAGTACCGTTAAAATGAATAACATTCAGCAAATCATTTGCCAGGGAGATCTTTTTGGTTCACCTTTTTCCATCTATAAGTGACTCACAAAGCAGTGGTTTCCACAAAGTTTCTCCGTCTTTCAAAATATTTGCCCAGCCATTTCCATGCAGTTATTGGTGTGTAATTTACAGCTTTTCACAGCAGGGAATGCAAGTCGCCCTGGGGTACGGCATGCCATTGAGCGCTGCTGGGAAAGCTGCAGCTCTCCGCCTGGCTCCCTGCTTTCACCAGAGAAGGAATTTGAATCCAAGTGGCTCAGCCCTGCCAGGTTACACATTGGCAAGAGCAAGGGGTAAATCTCACCTGGCCTGATTCTCCGGCTGCAAGGCTAGAGAGCTTCAGAAGGCTGATCCAGGCGGGAGGGGGCTGCTTTTCCGTTCCTGCAAGTACTCACCAAATGCAGGTACCTCTCAGATTTCAAATCCAGAAGGGACCATTGTGAGCTCCCTATGCAAGAGAGGCCATTCCATTTTTTGCTTACATATATTTGGTTAAATGTCGCCACAGCATTGCTCCTGCTCATCAGTTACTCAAGGCACCTGCACAGCATCACTGTACCACCAGTGCACATTGGAGCATCCCTGGGAAGATCTGTGCTCAGTGTTACCTTTGAAGACAACTATAGAAAAGGGCTGCATATAGAAAACACTTGGGAATGGGTTTTCCACAGAGGAGGACAGTAAGGGAACATTAACTCCTCTATTAGCACCACCCAGGGTTGCACTCTGAGCATGCTGCAGCTCAGCATCCCGTTTTGATGGCTTGTGTGTGCCCATCTGCACTTGGTGCACCACTGAGCACTGGATTCACGAAGCCCAGTTCAGAGAGACAAGAAGCTTTCTTCATTCATTGTCTCACTCCTCCAGGACAAACCCCACAGTGAAACCTACTGGGATGGGAGAAACAATCTGGAAAATCAGCTTGGAACATCTCAAACCAAACCGGTAAGGTGTGGGGAAGATGAACCACGCCTTGAGCAGGCAGCGCAGGAGAGGAGACACCCTGACTTACACCAGCTGGCAGCCTGGCCTTACACCCTGGGAAGCTGATGCTATTTTTGTCCGCCCTTTTCGCAGCCACGTTCACCACTGAAATCCTCCCACATGCTGAATTACGGGCTGGATGGATGAGTCCAGCTTGGAGCAAATGTTTATCTGATTTGCTTCCACATGTTTTTAAACATTTCACATGTAGGAAAACGATAAAAGCAAGAAGATTAAACATGGATGTCCAAAGTCTAATTAACATCCCCACTGGTAAGCTGGGTGTGTTTTATCTTTAAAACAGAGTGACACCAGCTTCCTTTGTAACACGCATGAGTCCCAGGGGGAGGCGATCAGAAATAACATATTGATGTTGTTAAGAAACATTTATTATTACTGTTACAAAGCTTGGGTGAATCAACTCAGTAAGACCAATACAACCTCTGTGAATCAGTTAAACTCTATTTTAAGGTCTTGAATAAAACTTTGATGGGACTGAGTGTAAAAACCTACATACAGGCAAGATGCAATTAAGGAATTTTGGCAAGGGCATTTGATCAACCCAAAAAATCCATGCATCAAACTGTCATCTTCACCAAATGTGCATGCCTCAGATTTTCCAGTTCAGCAAGATTATAGAACATTAGGGCTTTTTATATATTTAAAAGTGCGAGCTAAAATATAATTATAATATAAAAATGTTATAAAATAAAAAGCTTATGTTTTATAAGCGCGCCACACTGGAAAATTTGAGGCACAATAATCTTCTCTGTAGCAGTCTCCATATTACGGTTCCAAGTTTCTCACACCTTGTAATATAATTAAGCGTCCTCCTGAATGCTTTGTCACACTTCGATTTTTGCAGACTATCGTCAGAAATGGCTGATCAGGCTCCGCTCTCACCAACCATCCCAACACTTGGTGGCTTGGAAATAGATTGCTCTGAGAGCAAGTATGAGAAGTGAGCCCTAGGGGTAGCTTTGGCTCTATAAACTAACTGCATACAGAGAAAGAGAGAGAAGGGACAAAAATATTTTCTTCCCAGATGCAAATGTGCAGGCAGGTGCCAAAGGCTTCTAACTACATGACTTTATTTGGCCTGGTGACAAAATAAACCCCTGTGTAGGAAGATACAGTAGTTCTAAGCAATAGGTTAGGGTTTTCAGTTTAAGCAAGGCCTAAATAAGTTCTTTATCAGAGGGAACAGCGTTAATATATATATATATTCTTTAATAAAATGTTGGCCCTGAGGTCATGTGTCTGAACTGTTTTCTTTTTCTTATGTTCTAACAGTGCTTTCAGATGTTCATATCCTGCAGCTGCAGTTCCCATGTAAGCATGGTCCACGCTGCCAATCCTGTGGCAAAGGGATATTAGCACCTCATGGCCACTTGTTGCAAATTGGCTATTCTTTGGCTCAAAGGCTCGTGCATCTTTGAACTTCTGGGCTGAAGACGTTAGTGAAATAAATAAGAGTGAACCTCCTGATAATTACAGGAAATTCTGGACATGGTAGAGGTTCCTTGGTTGACTGATTGCAAGAAGTGTGCATGTCAAAAATCTCTCTAGTTATGAGCCTAGGGCTTGACTAAAGGAGCGCAGAGGATGTTTGGAGTATGGATTAGATCATTCTGCACCATAAGGACACCCCATCATCCCTATTTGTTGTCGTTCTCTTTCTTCCTGGCTCTGTGGGCTGGATTATCCAAGCAGAGCACAGTTGCCTCTCAGGACCCATAATCTACAGTCGTGATGAAATCAAGTCTTGAATTCTCAGACACTGTATGGGCCACGATGTTCACCTGGGAACCAAGGGATGAAGTGGAGAAAAGGACAGAAAGGTTGTGCTGTCCTGCCCAGATAAGGAAGAGACTAAATGGGTCTGACTGAGGGGGCAGGGAAAGTGTCCCAGTCCTGGTTCCCAGCTAAAACCCTGTATGTGTGCTGACTCCATGCCATTCCTCCATAGGGTTTGGTTTTCTTTATAAGGAGATCCAGGAAGGGGGTCAAAGAAGAGCTACAAGAGGCTCCATTATGCCCCAGCTTCTGGATGATGTCCTGTGCATTGGCTGTATTCCTTCCCGATTCAGCCCCAAATGATCCTGACACAGGAGGGACTACAAGGGTAAGGACCATCTCTATTGCATCTCTTGGGACAACTCACAGAGCGTGGACACAACGCTGCTAATCCAGCTGCAGGTGGTTGGGCGAAACTGGGTGGACCATGACAATTTAGGATGGATAAAAATAATCTGCAGCATGTCCAGGACTGACTCTTAGGTGTTAGGGAGGGCCATAAAGAGTGATATTCAAGTTTTGGAAGACTGAGTGGAACGTTCCAGTTCTTCCCAAAATACACAGTGGAAATAGTTGGGCTCAGAGAGAATGACTATAGCCAGGACAGCAAGAGAAACAGCAGTGAGTCCTAGTGCTGGCAGTGCTAGAGAAGTTGAGAGCTGACTCAGAAAGTGAATTATCTTTCATGCTGCCGATCATAATGTCCCCGCCCGGCCTTTGTTAATGCATTTCACTAGTGTACTGAAAGCCAAACCCCCAGCTATGGGTCAAGCCAAAGAGAACAGGCTTGAACGTGGGGCGACTGGAAACAGAACAGTTTCTCCAGACACTTACTGGGGGCCAGAGGTGAGCTGATCTATGATTATTATTGCAGGCTGGGAGGTGTGGTGTGCTTGGCAGCTGCTGTTTCCAGCTGCTTGCATGGGCTGGATGGGGGAAACCAGAGAGGCAAATTCATCCAGGCCACTGTCTCCAGCCACCCATGGGCCTGTCGAGGATGGTTGCCTTCTGAATAGATAAACCTCCCAGTGAGACAGTCTCTTCTCATTCTTTGTGCCTTTGTACAAGAGGTCACCATTTATTGATGAGGGATTTCTCACAAGGACGTTACAGCACCAAGAATCACAGGACAGAACTGTTTCTTTTTCCTTGTCTGCTTATTCTGTTTCACCCAAACCATCAGAGTTTCTTAGCATTTTGTTCAAAAAGTTGGGCAAAAGACAGTGAACTGCTTCCAGGCTGGACTTAGTTGACTGTGCACCTCTGCAGAGTCTATGCATGTTTCAGGGGTCACCATAAAACAGCCACTAATAACCAAAATTTTACTCCAGTTAAACAAAACAGATTACAATTGGCATCCCATCAAGGTACCACCAACTTCCTGGGCCCACCAGGACACCAAGGAAGACAAAGCCCCTCCTCAGGTCAACACCAACACATATAAGACCAGTGGCATGAAACTACATGAGTTATTCCTGCAATTTGTGGGAATTCAATCCAGGCATCAGCCAGAAGACCAGCTGCTCTTTTCCTTTTGGCCTTTTCCATACATAAATATGGGTCAGCAAGAGGATTTTAGGCAGCTTATTACAAAAGGGGCACTGTGTTTTGGGGCATATCCCACAGTACCACCCTTCTCATCAAATCAGGCGATCAACTGAAGCAAGACCTGAGCTGATTTTAGGGCGATGAGTCCAAATTCCCTTCCCACGGCAACCAGTCATAAAAGGAAAAACAGAGTCAGCATGTGTCCAGGGAGCACACCCGAGTCCCACTGTGTGGGCATCACCATGGGCTTCCTCCAAAGAGATGTGGTGGTGATGCTATTTATGAAACGAGCACTAACTTTTCCCCACCCTCACTGTTCAATTTTACTATTTTTGATCATCAGGCAGGAAAGCATAAATAAAATCCGCTTAATGTCACAGTCATTTTTCAAGCAGGAAGTGACACTGGTTGACACCCAGCCATTAAGTTGACATGGGGTAGTAAAATCATTTGATTCTGCTAGCAGAATTTTATAGGAATTAAGCAGTCTTAAGATTTACGGACAATATATTGCTTTCACTGTAAAGGCTGGTATAAAAAAAATGGAGCATCATCATTACTTATTGTAAAGGGATTTTTTGACTATGGAAACAGAGTCACCTAGGAAACCTTTGCTTTTCTGTAAACCCCACCCCCCAATTTTACTCTAATTTTAAAAAAACAGAACAGAAAGATATTTTAGGAGAAGCAGATGTTGTAAGAGGCATAGAGAAATGGATGGGTTTTTAGTGGTGTGTGAACTTTGCTCCCAAAGAAAGATCGCGCACATGTGCTACAACCAAAGAGATGGTGGCTATAGTTCAAGTCTCAAAGAGTGTATTATTGTCTAGTTATCTGCTGGAACCTGAGGTGGTCATGGAAGTCTTTGGGCCTGATGAACACCTTCAGCCAGGCAAGGGAGAAGGAAGGACTGAAAAGGCTGTAGCATGCTTGTCATAGCCATATGCCTAATCCTGCCTCACTCTTAGCACAACAACCAAAGGCCAGTGAAGGACTGTCATGGACTCAGGCTCTGGATTGCATCTTCCTGGTCCTGTTCTGCAAAGCCTAACACACACGATATCACCTCAGTTAAGCTAACCGCTTACATGCATTAGGACTCTCTCCCCAAGTACAAGTTTGCAGCTCACACTCTAAATCGTAGGCGTATTAGAATAACAAATACGGTTGTGTGCGCGAAGGGGAAGCGTGCGCAGAGGGGAACTCTGCCAAGTAGGAATCGTATACATTTTTCCTTGCAGCAGGCTCCAGCCCCAGATGGCAGCGGAGCAGGGCTGCGCTCTCCCCCACCCTCCCGCTGGCCACCGCCGTGAAATTTTCCCTCCAGCTGGGGGGAAAATGGAGGGTGGGCGGAAGCATGTGGAGATCCTTATCACGCTGCAGTCAATAACACCACATCAAGCAGCATGCCTGACATATTATACCACCCTCTTGAGATGAGCCAACTGACCCAAGCCCGTGCTCGCAGCCTCCACCAGCTCCCCCGACAGTGTCATCCCATGCAGGGGCCAGCTCCTTACACCACTGCCTTGCTCCTTCAGGCTCAGCCGCTGTCTTGCTCACTCAGCCTTCACACTCGTTTTCCCAGCGCTATTTAAAATGCTGCAGAGAGGGCAGGGAGATGTTCCCAGCACCTCCAGACAGGAGCGAAACCTGGATGCTTGCGCAACCGGTCTCACCAAGAGATGACCAAGGTACTAATGATAAGCAGATGAAGGATGATGCTAGAGTAAGAGTCCCTGGGAAGGGATGAGCTGCTAGAAAAGGACAGCAGATCCCAGAACAGCCATCCTTGTTCCTTCGGGTCGGTCCCCACTGCCAGATGCACCCAGCTGCGAGCCACCTTCAGCACAAGGAGCACCACAACCAATGCATCCAAATTTGATCGCTACAGTGCCTGAACTGATAAGGTGAGAGCTGATGTTTATTATTATGGGCATAGCTGTGCATTAACAGGCTCAGGTGGCTTCTGGCTTACATCCCGTCACCTTGGAGCAAGGTGGAGCCGGTCCTGATCTGCAGACAGCCGAAAGCCTATTGCTGTTCTCGTGTCTGCATTGCCTCTGCGACGCCTCACGGCCTCAGCCGAAATTCCTGCACGAACCAACCCACAGCAAGAGGGCCTTTGCACCAAGGAGATTTATATGCTCGACAGCAGGAGATTTTGGGGGAGCAGATGTAGAGAGAGAGGGTCATGCAAGGTCACATTGGAAATATATGGCAGAAGCAAGAACTTAGCTCACTTGAACTAAATTCTCGCTCAATGGCAAAACCATGAGACCATCCTTCCTCTTAAGAGTTTTTCCATGCCCTAACAAGCCTGGTGAGGAACTTAATGACATCTGCGTGCTCTTGCCTGAGCAAGGACCTCATGATTTGGCTGGACGCCATGAAAAAAAGATGTCCAGAAGTTATGAAAATAAAGGTATTTATCTTCATTGTTAGAAACAGAGACTGAGCCTTTTATTTCTCTCTCTTGGAGGATTAAGCTCGCAGATTTACAAAGAACTGGTTGATTACCAAAATAAATACATCGCCATGCCAATTTATAGGACACAAATGTAGGAAACCCATCCAACCAAATCAGGCAAAGTGTAATTCATGTGAGAGCCCTCAGCATGTGCAAAGGGCACAGTGCATGTGGAACAAAGTACATAGAGAAAACATGCTAGAAACCTCTATCTGCAGGAACAATTCCCAGCGCAGCATACAATGGAGCTATAAAATAAATGGCTTGGCTCTCCACTGGAAGCAAAGCCCAACTGTTCTCAATGCGAAGGAGGATCATGTATCTTTATAATGAGAATTCAGTCATTTTCAAATGTTGGCTTTGCTCATATCACCACCAAATCTGTCTGCAGAGCTGACAGGCTGCAGACTTCATTTGGATTTCTAACTGTGATTATACATGGCAGTGATGGATACCACAGGGTTTTCAGGGGCTTAGGGTTTAGGGCTGGCTTTTGTTTTTCAGTTGTTTGGGGCTTGGGATTGAGGGGTCTGTTGGGGTATTTTTAGTGTCACTGTCCAACGAGGCTTAAAGAGCTCTTTCCTCATTTTAATAGTTCTGATAATGCACAGAGATGAAAGCAGACCCTGAACAAGTTCTTCTTTATATTGGCAAAGCTGCCCCTTCTGCAATGAAACCCAAGAGCAGTTTCTGCTTTCAGTGCTCAGTGAGATGGAGCAGAACATGTTTACTGAGGCTGAACATACCATTGCCCTCAGAGGTGTAAGCACCACCCTTTGCAGCAAAGGTGATCCTCAGAGCACTAAAACATCTGCTTGCTCAGTAAAAAAACAACCCCGCAACCACATTAACGTTCAGGAGCATGGCACATTCAGGAGTTAAGGGAACTTTCCTCTCTGTTGTTTCTTACAAGGCAGAATCATTTTCTACAGCCCATAGCACATACAGGAGTGATGCATTTCACAATCAGATCAGCTCCTTTCACAGCCCAACCTGAAGAAACAGTTGTCCGTCTGAAAATGAGGTAGCCTTCATGCAAGGCTTAAACCCACATTTGGAAGCTGTTCTTTCCCAGTCCTGCCATCCACCTCAGATTACAGGGCTACAGACAGGCATAGCACTTCCATTACAGTGGGATGCAAAGCAAGAGACTTTGTAGCAGCACAGTGCAGCGATGTCCAAGGCATTACAGGAGATGGGCGCAGGTAGGGTACTTGTAAATTTAAAACTCCATTTCTCCAAATCTTTGCTCCTACTATTAAGACTAAAGAGCAGAAGGTTGTCTGATTACTGCTGGGGAAACCAAGTAAATGCTATGATCGCTAGGGACCACAGCCTGGTCTCCAATGGTGTCCTGGTTTTGGCTGGGATAGAGTTAATTTTCTTCCTAGCAGCTGGTATAGTGTTATGTTTTGGATTCAGTATGAGAATAATGTTGATAACACACTGATGTTTTTAGTTGTTGCTAAGTAGTGTTTATACTAAGTCAAGGATTTGTCAGCTTCTCATGCCCAGCCAGCAAGAAGGCTGGAGGGGCACAAGAAGTTGGGAGGGGACACAGCCAGGACAGCTGACCCAAACTGGCCAAAGGGATATTCCATACCATATGGTGTCATGGCAGTATATAAACTGCGAGGAGTTGGTCGGGAGGGGCAGATCGCTGCTCAGGAACTGACTGAGCATCAGTCAGCGAGTGGTGAGCAATTGCATTGTGCATCACTTGTCTTTCTTGGGTTATATTTCACTCTCTTTTTGTTATCTTCCTTTTCATTACAAATTATAATATTTTATTTTTTATTTCAATTATTAAACTGTTCTATCGCAACCCACGAGTTCTACTTGTTTTCTATTCTCCTTCCCATCCCACCGGGGGTGGGGAGGAGTGAGCGAGCGGCTGCATGGTGCTTAGTTGCTGGCTGGAGTTAAACCACGACAAATGAGAAAACCAAGCGGCATAATTTCAACTTCTACAAGGCTGTTCTCCACATATCCTGGGAAGAACATCCCTGCATTTGTGACGTGAGGCATTTGGAAAGCAGGAACCCACGTATTAGCCTGATTTGGGGCACTGTTAGGCAGACTGGAGTTTGGGCATGTGTGAAAGATGGTTGACCTGAAAACTGCTGCATCAGAGACGAGTTCAATGCATCCAATTTGGTGAACTGACGACATGCATCGAGCTCTCAGCATGTTCTTTGCAAGTAGACACAAAGCAGCTCAGAGGACTGCTTCAGATCAGTTGCCAAGAACAAATGTGCTCAACTGAGCTGATCTGGCACACCGTGGGGCTGGGTCTCAATGGAGAGGATCTCTCCTGGACTTCACAGCACCATGCGGTCCAAGGTGTGCCAGCTCTGCACAGGAGCTGAATAACACCGTGGGCTCCAGACTACCACGGCCTTCAGAGCAGCAGTACCTGGCCAGGTGGTATAAAAGCAGCTCAGGAATATCTAGACCTCACCACAGTCCTTGCAGTGATGGGAACACCCCAAGATGCTGTTTGTTCTTCGCACAGGGGTGGAAGGCTGGGCGCAATGCTTCTGGGACTCCCATCCTTGCAGCAAATATCATCCTGCCACTACACTGATAGAAAATTTAAAGGCAATAAGGACAAGTCCACACTCCCAAACAAACTAAAGCACAGATGCCCCAAAGTTCATCAGCAGCACTGTTGCAGCACAGCTGTATCGCTCCCAGTACCCCAGTTCAGTGTATAGACCAGCTGCAAGTGTTTTATAAAGGAAAGTGTTCAAAGCCAAGCAGGGCTCCAGCTCTCCTCAGCAGCATGCCAACCCCTTCAACCCAGCGCTCCTTCCCCAGCTTTAGCCATCTGTGCAGAGCCCTCGAGGCCAAAATGAGAGGAGCCTTCCCAGTTGCAGCTTTTGGAGCAGACCAAAGTCTCTGTACGTTGTGAGCTGTGAAATATATGAACTCCCAGGCTTTACATGAGCCTCACTCTTCTGTGCAATATCATATGGCTTTCAGATTTCTCTGCCCTGTCCACCTCTCCCATGTGTTTCTGATAATTGCTTACATATGGAGGGGTTTCTCTTGTTTGCCCTTAGAAGGGACCTGCTGCTGTTCCCCCTTCTTAGATGAGGCTACGGACGTACACATCATTTTTATGGGTGTATTTTATTGCCCCTCCTTCTTTACAGCATACACCACCGGTCTCCCCAGCCTTCCCTTTCAGTCCGCTGTTTGCCATTGCCTCTCTGTTAGGTCTCCTCATTCCCCATCTTTCTCAGTCAAAACAGGGGCCCCTAATTAAGAGAATGCCTTATAAATCTCTCCGCATCCAAATAAGATCCAGAGCCTGGCTGGGGAGACAGATCTGGAGACAGTGGGTAGGTCTGGCATTCCTCATGTTGCACACAGGCTTTCTTCAGCATCGCTTTGCTTGGCATGTGAGCTTGGGTTTGGCACCAGCAGCGTGTGGAGCACACTGCTGGTGCCGAGACCCAAGCTCACGTGCCCGCTGCTTATAGCAAGCAGCTAGGAGAGGGATGGGCTGGAGACGACTCGCTTGGACTCCAAACCTTGGTTATGCAAAGCAAAGACCCAAAATGGGATGCTGACCCTGCACGAGAGGCAGCCACCTCATCTAGGGCTTCCTTGCAGGACCCCATGGTGCACATTGGTAGGAGAGGTGGGTAGCAATCTCTCCCCCAAAAAGCTGGGGGATTCGGTGCTCTCTCAGAGGCATGGCCAGCAGACCCTTGGGTCAGGAGAGGAGCTGCATTCAGAGGTTCTTCTTCCACTGCCAGGGCATGTCCTACCCTCAACACCCCGCAAACCAACCCAAAAGCCAGGATGGAGGTTCCTGCTACGAAGCCCTGCCTGGATATGGCTTTGTGCCCAGTTTCACACTGACTGCTGCAAGGCAGCTCCCAGCTCAGCACACCAATCCCATACCTAGCCCATCACCTAAGTGCCCATGGAAGCACCTAAGAGGCTTGCCCTGGTTTAGGGCTCCTAGGATGCTGCGTGTGCACACAGAACACAGGTCTTAACCCAGGCAGGATCACCCTGCTGAGACAGAAGCCTGTGACTTACACATTGCATCGCCCAAATTATGGGTCTAAAGCAGAAGGCCCTAGTACAGACCTCAAAACTCACAGTGACACCAAGCACCTCACTGAAAACCTGCTCCTTGTGGAAGAGTGATGCTGGAGGCACTATAACTCAAAAAGCACAAAGGATAGTAGTGGCCTGAGACAGAAAAAACCCACCCCACTAAATCACCACGTTACTTTTGTCCATGCTTGCCCACAGTCCTGACTTTTGATCAATACTGTGCCTGCCCAGGGACTTAAGCTCAGCCTCCAGTGGTGTCTCTGCATTACACTCGCACACAATAATTTCCTCGGTGTACACATCGCTGGAAACACAGCCGGTGCCAGAATTCCCCGATACCAAATCCCTCCTTGGGCCAGTGCCCAGTACTCTGAAAAGACCGTCAACATCTGGAAGCAGTGATACTGCACATCTGCGAGACCCTCAGAATTACAGGATGGAGAGAGAACTACCTACAGGATTACTTATGTTGATAATTAAATCCCAAATAGCAGGACGCTAGATGTACTCACCTTCCCTAACACCGTAATGCTTGAACTATTACATGACCCATACATGATGCTGCTGCTGTAAACAACCCTTGGTGTAGAAATAGATGGAAATTTTGCTTGCACTTGTAACAGAAGTGCAGCTGGGGAGGCTAAGCAGGTAGGATAAATCTAAAGAAAACCTCTCTGATTATCAAGGGACTGATTTTGAACCTCTTATTCATGTGGAGTAGTAATAAAGCAGATCATTGCACCGGCTATCAGCATGACTCAGGGTACTGGATCCAGGCTTTAACCGCAACCAGGACCTCTAGGACCAAACCAGGGTCATATAAAGCTGCTCCAGGCTTCCCATGAACTTGGGAAACCCATTTACCCCCTCAGGCTGCACAAGACATGGCATTTCTACTATACCCAGCAAGATACCTTCATGCTTCCAACATACTGGTTTTCTGGATGCCTGGTATGGAGGAGCACAGAAGAATAGCTTGTGGTTTTAGTTGGGTTGGAAACATTCCTTATTCATCATTCTGGCACAGGTTATACCACAACATACAAGATACCTTGCTCCAAACCACGTGACACTGTATCTTTAATGCATTTTCTTTAAGTCATTTAGGTTTTTACTCCTAATGAAGTCCTGATTTCCTGGCAGTGGGGTCAGGTTTAGCAGAACAAAAGAAAGGACAAGAGGGCCTGTAAGCCCTCTCTGCTCTTCCCCCATCAGCACTGCATTAGCATTGCTCAGCCCATGCCATGGCACAGGGGCTCCGCTCGACACTGCACCCCACGTTGCAGCTTCAGCCCGGCTGGCCGGGTTTTTGCAGACACTCACATACACACATCGCTTCGCATGCATGAGAAACCCTACTGAAACCAGAGAGGCTGATCGGGCACCTGATGCTAGCTGTTTGCTGCACTGAAGTTTCAGTGACAGGAGTTTCATCAAGTCAACCAAAAGTCAGAGGTGTCAGAGTCAAGGAGAATTTAAAAAAGGGTCTACGTCAGCTGCTGTATTTGTGTACTAACACCTCCTGCTTGGCTCAAGGGCTATAAAAATTCAAAGAGGCATTACTAATGTATATTTTTCTATTCTATTTACATTCTTTATGCAAAATTCACCCCTTGATAGCCAAGATCAGGGATCTCGATCACTCCAGCTACCCCAGGAGCTTGGGGAAATGTTTCCCCATGGTGATTCTGAACAGAAAAGACATCTAGACCAACAAAACGCTGTTGATACAGGCTATAAAGCAGCAGAAGCCACCTGCACACACTACAAGAGCCATCCTGCTGGACGTGATATGCACACTACAGACAGATAATAATTTGCACAAAGAACAACATTTGCAACTGTAACATGAAACGCAAGTAATGAGGCTTTCTGACACCCACCTCTTTGATCTGAGACCTAGGCTCATTGCAGTTATTTTCTAAGTCATCACAGATAAATACTGTTGTGCATTTTCAATGACCCCAATCAAAAGCTTTTCCAAAATCAGAAGCTCACAGGACCGTGGTGCAGTAGCCTTCAGGAGTACATTTTGGAGAGGGTGGGGCAGATTTTTGCTCTTTTGCTAGTGAATCAACCCATTATGTGGACACCCAGTATTGAAATGATGAGAGATCTGGGTTCAAAACAAGGTTTTTGTTTTGCTGTAAATCCTATTTATGGCTTAGGGTGCAGCTGATATGCTGTTAGCTTTTATTTCATTGATAATTCTGTGATTGTAGTTGAAACCTTGCAACTTAATGAGCTGATGTTATTACTCATACTGTGTGGCCATCTGGAACCAGTTTGGTCAGAGAGCCCAAAGCACCAAAAGCCACCTGTAATGCATTAAGCCTCAGCCCAGTACCAGCTTCGTGGATTTGAAAAGCCAGGCCTGCATAAATACTAACCTGTGAGAATGTAATTGGAGAAGTGATATTTAAGAACTTACAGTTTGCCAGAAAGGCTCATTCTCAGGGGAATGTATGCAGAGGCTTAAAGTTTAAAGCCAAGCGGTTTTTAGTTTCAACATTGTGAATCAAGAAAAATCATTGCATATGGATGTCGTTGGACTGTCCAAACCACTAGGTCTATCCAAACAGGCCAAGCTATGCCAGGGCTTTTCAAAACCAAGGCTCCCTCCTAGCACCTGAGCCTCACGTTGCACATGTTGCTTATTACTGAGGTACCATCTCAAGATATCACTCCAAAGGGACTGAAGAAATAAGGGGCAAATCCTTCATAACGCTTTACAGTCACAAAGAACATGCAACTGCCACAATCACTAACAAAAATAATCACTACAGAGCTCTCATGTATGCAACAGATAACACCCAACAATTTGGAAAGACGCAAACCAGCATCTACATATCCCAACAAAACATTCTACTGAATATTGTGATCAGACATGAGCTGTCTCTGGGCCAAAAAAGGAGGTGGAGCAACTGCATTACCTGAAAGTCCCTGCTGTGTCCTGAGCAGACCCATCCTTGGTGGCCTTCTCCTGGGAGAGTGCATGAGCTAGAGCTGCTGGCAGCTCTGGCACTGGTGCACCAAAAGGGTAGGCTGTGATGGCAGAGACATAAATTAGCGTGGTTCCCCTCTGCTCATCAGTCCATTGCTGATTTACACCAGCTGGGGGTGTGAGTCACCAGTCAGATTTCAGAGATTTGGGTAAAATACAATTCAAGTAAAATACATTTTTTTCTTTTGATTTTTCAAAATCCTTTTGGCATTTCAACAGTAAAAAATCTATTGGGAATTGCTTAAACTTTACCTAAAGCCCCTGGTTCAGCTAAAGACACACAAAGCTCTGAGGCTTCAAGGTAAGAGTGCAAATCCAAAGAAACAGAGATGGCTCAGTCCTTGCAAGGGTTTTAATTTCTTTTCTTCCCTGTTTGTCCTGCACAAGGGGACTTTACAGAGCAAATATAAATGGTCGTCTTTCTTCTCACAGACATTTTCTTCTTCTACCAAACTAACACTGGGCAGAGAACTCAACCAAATCTCCGTATTGTTCCTCTTTATTCAACTACAGATATTTCCTAGTGTAACCATCCCAAATCACAAGACTTCAGAAATGCTCCCCTGAAAGCAGGATGCGATAACTGTGTCTCTTAATAACAAGAGAACAAGCCCTCTTCTACCTGAACTGCCTCATCCCCAAGATTTGGCTCCTTCTTTACACTGTGTCAGACCAGTGACATGAACTTCAGGGACAGGGTAATTCAGAGCACGGCTGGTCTGCTTCAGCCCTGGTTTGGTTTAGCAATGAGGAGTGCACTTGGTCAAGGAGGGCAGCAGTTTCTCATACTTGCAGCAAGCGGCCAGTTCTTACCGGGGAGCTATTAGGACGACAGAAACACAACGGGACAAGGAAAGCAGCCCAACTGCTTAGTCCATTTTCCAGCAATGTGACGGCATCTGCAAAGGGTAAAATGAGTTTTTGTTCTCAACAAGAAGCAAGTGTCAGTGAAGACCGTGCAGTGGACTCATGCAAAATACTTCTCTGAGGACTGCAGACTGCAGCAGTGAGAATGCCGGAGCATGCAGAAGCAGGAAACCAAAGCCATAAAGAAGCATATTCTGTGCTCAGCAATAGTTACAACATGGTCCAGAGGGCCAGCCAGAATGGAGAATTTTCCTTTAAGTGAAAGATTTTTTTTTTTTAAATCTGTAAGAATTGTTGAATTGGGAAATAAAAAGTACCACTCGCTTTTCCCAGGCTGTACTTGTATAATGCATGGACACCTCTTTGGAACACTCCGTAGGTGAGTGGACAACGGCTTCATTGGAAGAAGAGACAAGACTAAACGCTCTTACTTTTGATGGCCTCCCTCATACCCACATGATGGAGCCATTTTCCATTGAGCTCCAAGACCTCCCCAGCCCACAGTTAGACTTGGAGGCTGGTAAAACATACTAAGTCCAAACTTTCTACTTAAGGAAGTCTGCTTCAACAAGACGCCACTTTTTCAAAAGTGCTTAGTCCCACTGACTTCCACCTGAAGCTTTTTGAAAACAAGAGTGGAGCTCCAAAGTTATCCAGAACATCTCCTTTGTGAAGTCTCCTTTATCTGAGGTATTTGGAAATCATTTCTAATGTGGAACTCAAATGGTTGACTTTTTCTGCACAAGCAGTTACCATTTCTTCGTGATCTCCCAGTAACATGGTGACTAATGCAGCCATATCTGAACGGGGTAGGAGTAGGGCACGACGTGGCACAAGACACGTGTGTTGCAACGGACAGTGCCCATGGGGAATCCTCTTCTCTCTCCAGTAAATACAGGCCTGTTTGAAGACACAACTGGATGCATGAGCATTTTGTCTTACAGGAGAGCCTTAAATGTTTCACAAGGTCCATGTAAGCATATAAACATGGTATTTGTGTGAAAGTCATACTTTGTTCAGCATCATGCGCATTTTACCCACTCAAGATACATTGCAAAGGCTCAGCATGGCCAGCATCATCCAAAGCTCAACTATCACATCCATCTGTCTTGCCTGGACACAATTAGTTAGTGGTTTGTTGGTTTTTTTTTTTTAATGCATTTTGGTGACAGGAATGAATCCATTTTTGATGAAGGCTGGAAGTACCTTTTTTTTTCCCCCTGCGTAATCCTGAAGTGCTTTGAAATTTGCAAACAGTCATAAAAAAAAAAAAAGGGGGCCAAGGAGAATTTTTTCTGATCTGGTTTTGATATAAGTGATGCAATGCAATATAAAAGAGCGTCTACAGAAAGCCCACGATAACAGCGAAAACATGAAAAGGTTTGATTTTAAACCCCAAAGTGTGGTGCATATATTAACCAGGAGTTGGGGAGAGGTCATGCATTCCTCAGACATAGATGTTTTCCAATCCCATTCCCGCCTGGAAAACGCCCCACTCTTTTCCTCCCCCCGTCCCCATGGCCAGGTAGGGGCTGCAGCGGAGGCGGCACATGCCGGGGGCCATGCCCTTGGAGAAGAGGGTTGTCCCCTGGCCATGTTGACCAAAGCCCCTGAGACCCACCGCAGAACACGGGGAACAAAAACAAATCCCGAAAGAAGGGCTGAATTTCCATGTGGATGTCCAAAAAATGGATCTGGCGGCTGCTTGCTTTTCATATATTTTCTTTGTTCTGTGTCAGAATATATTATGATACAAATCTTTCTGGCTTGCAGACATAAAGCCTTTTTTGTGGGACAGTAGATACTTATTTATTCATGATCCTTCAGATTCCTTTTTTTTTTTTTTTCAAATTTCAGCAGATTTTTCAATATTTTGTGGTGGGGTTTTGAGTAATTCAGAGCATAAAACTGCCTAAGGAATTTTTCTTTGTAATAGTTCTTCGTGGGTTGACTTCCTGTGAACATACTTGAGTGAGAGCTCCATCAAAAATTCTAGCGTCTCTTAAGTTGTGTGAAGATTAGGACGGGAGGATAAAAACCCACAAAAATTCTGAAGGTTTCACAAAAGCATTTAGAAAAGTTACTGAAAATTGCCCAGTATTTTCTCGGAATTTTTTTTTTTTTTTAAATCAATGTTCTACCTTTTCTCTGAAATGTATTTGTGGCTTGGATTGTGACAGAAATCTCTCTTGCCAAAATTTTATTAGTCTGAGCATTCATAGCTCCATTTACATGGAGGCTAACAGTAAGAAATACTATATCATCCCCTATGATTGTTGCATGCTGTTGGAAACTTTGGGCTTCCACCCTACCTTTGAACCTCCAGATAAGTCCTTCTTCTTCCCTACTTTTTATTTCAAGTCATTTTCTTCCAAAGCTTTTCATTTTTTCTCGACATCTTATCTGAGATGGGCATCCCACCCATGCCTATATGCTATTTCCCCGATGGTGGCAGCATCCTCCCAACCTCCTCTATTGCTATTCCACCAGTGTTTCTCTGATATGTAAGATCTCTGAGGCTGGGATGGAAAGATTTTATTCCAAACTTCTTTCACACTTAATCAGCCTCAGGAAAAAAGAAAAAAGAAAAAAAGAAAAAGAAAAATAATTTTAAAAAGCAGGATTCCTGGGAAGCTCAGTTTGGAAAACATCACTCACAACACCTTGAAAGCCTCCCTCTCACTGATAAATCTGACCGTGAACAGTGCCACCAGCTCGCTGCTGGTGACAGCTCCTGTTCCACGTGGGCCCCCGCAGTGACAGCAGGGACAGAGCTCATTCCAGTGGTCTCTGAGCAGGTACCTGGCTTCCTTCAGGACAGGGAGGCCCAACCACAACCTACAGCAGATGCGTTCCCATTGCAGCCAGGAGCCACTCTTAGAATAGGATCCAAGCGAAGGTGCTGTTTGCTTTGCCACGCTATCTCATATAAACCGCTTGGATTTGCTCTAGGAATAACAAAAATGCCTTGCTACTTTGTTTGCATTTTACTCATTCACAGCTAGGATTTCCAAGAGCTCAGAAGTGTGGGCACACACAGGCTGCTCTGCAGTCAGTCCAGCATTTGGCTGTCAGAATAAAACTCAACCTACACTCAATGCCTACAAGGAAAGAAAAATAAGGAAACTCATCTAGATTAACTGGCTCATTCAGTGTCCCACAAGTTTTCATTCACAGCTTTTGCTGCCAGTGTTGCACCATTACAAATTGAATGGTTCAAAGCTTTGTTTCTCCAGAGGCTTTTTCCTTCATATAAAATACACGTTACTGCAATGCATCCCCATGGCAGCATGCCAGCCAAGATCAGCCATCTGCACACACCAGAGCAAGAAACTCGCTTGTGCTTAGCCAAAAAAAAGGGGAAAAAAGTTCATTCATGGACCACACAGTGTTAAGTAGAGGTACAAGGGCTATATCTGTCCTGGATGCCTGCACAGGGTCACCTGCAAACCCCAGCAGCATCTGGGCCATCTGCCTTAGCTCAAAGCTGTTCTGTGCACTGCTGCTATTTCCCCCAGCTGTCCCAAAAACCAAAGCAACCCCCCACTCCGCACACAAGTGCCTCTTCCAGTGGCAAAACCAAGTTTCTGGGCTTGGGTCTCTACAGAGAGACCAAACCTGGCTCAGCTTTTCCCAGCAGCTGCCTGCTCCTGCTACACGATTTGTACCTCGCTCCCTTCCCTTGTGTAGTGTGTTAAGACCTAGAAAGCAAAACCACCATGATTTTATAAACAATGTGGGGAAGAAAACCCCAAAACCAAAGCAGAGAGCTGACATGAGACATCCCATCCATGGTTTGTCCAATCATTTTTGCAACACATTACATCTTTAGACACTAAATCGCCCTACGTTCATCTCCCTGCATATATTGAAATCTGCCTGTGCAGACCAGCACTGGGGAGAAACCCCTTATTCAGGACAGACTGGGGGTGAGCAGGGCAGGGATTTCCACCCTCCTTCACTGAGCATGTAAAATACTTGATTGCTGATATAAAGCAATAGGAAATTACATCCCTACTGTAACAAAAACCAAGCACCATGTTGCGGACCCGTGAGCAGTTACCCCGTTCCTGCTCTGGGCTTACTGCTGCTATGCACTGTCATTCATCTACCAGCAACCTCCACTCCCACTTGAAAAAAATAGCATAACGTTTTAAAAAAATAGCATTCCACATACACAAACACATGTTTCTCTGTAAATATTTAGAGAACATGTGAATCCTCAAGAGAACGGGGCAAAGCAGTGAGAGCGTCAGCAATCGCTCCCATTGCTTTCCAGACCCCAAACACTAACAGTTACGGTCTTTCTCCATCTCTCTCTTGTAAGGAGTGTTTCTTCTTGCGGTAGCCCCTGTGCATCCCGTCGCCGTGGCGCAGGGATTGACACTGTGTGCTTGACACGTTGCACTCCGCTTGACACTTTACAGGGCTTTTAAAACAGCAGGTGTGCAAGATGCAACCCCGGGTCAGTCGGTGGGGATGAGAGGCTCCATCCAGTCAAACGAAACAAAACCAAACAAAACCGCTCCCTTTCATGGTTTGCAGCCGGTCATGAAAAGGCCGGAGAGCTGGAGCCCTCCTTAACCTTGGGGCTGCCGGGGTCTTCTGCAGGCGGCGGATGGGAGGGGAGCGGGCGTCCGGCGCAGCCCGCCTCTGTCTCCGTGGAAGTGCTTATCAAGTGGAAGGAAGTTATAATAAAATTTACTGCAGTTCCACAAAGTACCACTGTTTGTGTGTTATTAATCACTTACACGGGTCCCCGTCAGAGGAAATGGCAGCCCCGACAGTGATTTATACGCTATTTAGATAACCTGAAGAGAGCGCATTACAAGCTCCACACCCGGGCTGTCATCCGCCAAGGGGTGCCCCCTCCTCCAAACGCCTGGGGGTCCCCTCGGACCCTCCCTTTCGCCTTCAAAGCAACCGCGCGCCTTATCAAGGCCACCGCCAAAGCAGACGCTTTTCAAATGCACCCGAACGCAGCAGCTTTTCCCATCGTTGGAAGATCAAACAGTCCCTCCTGCCTGCAAACAAAAACCTGGCTGGAAAACAAAGTGGCCATCCCCTGCCTCGAGTCCCAAGGGACATCAAGTGCAGGTGGACGGCAATGCTGCTGCTCCCACCCGGTGCTGAGCCCTTGCAGGGCAGTGCCCAGCACAGGTCCCATCCCCTGGCCACCCCAGCATGGGAAAATCCCATTGGGATGTTCATTTTGCGGCGGTAAAATGGTTAATGAAGGGATGTCAGTGTCCTTTCAGAAAAAGAGAGAAATTTGCATAACTGATGTTTTGAAAAAAGACTTCTTATGTTAACATACGGCTTCAGTGAGCCTGGGGTGCAATACGCTCGGGTAGCAGAAGGTCTTTGGGTTGCAAGTGTTTCTGCAGCACTGCCCTGGGCTCCAGGCAATGCCCCGCAGCCACCAAGCCCTGTGCGATGCAAGGGAGGACGGTGCCGAAGGGACCGGAGAAGGGATCCTGCTCTGTTTGCTGGCACTGAGACCCAGGCTAACCATGTTATAGCACTCCTTTTCTCCTCCCGATCGTTCCTCCAGCAAAGCTTTTCCCACTCATCATCCTTCACCATACATTCGGGGTGCTCTGGCTGCTGCTTCAGGCTTCTGTAGAATGACATCTTGCTCTGTGGTCCATTCTTGGACGCACAAGAAAGGATTCACGGGACTCAACCCTGCCCGGTCTGAGCTGCGGGCTGGATGTGGCTCACTTTTTCTCCAAAAAGCTGCAAAATTTCTGTTTCTTTTTATTTTTTTTCCCCCTTGCTTTCTCATTTTGGTAACTTCAGACAAGCAGGAAGGCCCAATTTCACTCACTCAGTCTGAACCGAAACATTCTTCTGCACAGAAAAGCCCTCAAATCTCTCTTTCCATCCTGAATTTTTTTTTCCCCTGTGATGTGGAAGTCTATGTATCCTTGAAAAATCCACGTCCCTGTTTCTGAGAGAGCCTAGAGGAAGCGGTTCGGGGGGAGAAGGCAGCAGCACGGCTCGTCTCAGTTTCGGTAGAAGGGTTGTTTTCCTTGCCCCTAATCTCTTCTGCATATCGCATTTCCTCTCTTTTTCATAAATGAACAAATTTACTGTAATCATGAGAGTTTTACTCCAAAATTAAAGGCAGGCTAATACAAAACTACGCACGTATTAACTTTGACTTTGCTTTTGTTAAGTCAGATGTTTCTTAATCAAAACCATATTTTCTGCAAAGTCTGGTGATTTTAGGCACCTTTAAAAAAAAAGGGGAAAGAAAAAGGAGTTAACCTTCCATTAAATATTAACCTTTCTTCATCATAAACAACTCAGCTCTAGATCAATGGTGTTGACATTTGCTTTCGCAAATGCAAGTGTTTGTTTCTGTCTTTTTGTAAACAGAAGTAATGTCTTCGTGGCCTTTTCATTTTCGTTGATGTGGAGAAACACACAGTATAAAGACACAACCCAGAAAGCTCTGGCTGCAGAGCTGGCGCTTTCGGAGAGGTTCAGAGTCCCACGCTAAGGGTGGCTCTGAGGTTCAAGCAGAGCTCCACGGATTAGAGTGCTTGACATCCAGAAACTTTCTCAGAAGTTCAGTTGGAAACCCAGATCTGACATTTTGGCCTCTGAATCGTTCCAGCTGGTGAGGCAGAAACGCTGCCATGTACTGCAGGTTTCAGCCAAGCCCCAGGCAAGCTCAGGACTCAGGACCATACATTCAGTGGGGCAGATGCCCTCACCTCTGCCTGCATGATATAAACCATGATTGCCAAGAAGTAACAGAGGTTGGAGACAAGCGTTGGAGAGAAAAAGGCCATCCTGACTTGCAAGTATGCTGCACCCAGCAAGGGGCTGCTCGCTGTGTGCAATGCAGGTCTCCCCTCCTTCCCATGTTCCACCTTTCAGTCCCATGTGGATGGCTTGGATACCATCGGAGACTTTAAACAATATTAGATGCCTGTGTTCACCTGAAATGATCCCTTGTTTTCCCTGGATTTGCAGCTTACAATAGCCTTCCCATTTATTAGGGCCTGTTGAAAACCTCAGTTGCTTCTGCATCTTCTGGAGCCTCAATGCCTTTCTAAAACATGACCCCATGCAGAGGCAAGTGCAGATCCCCTCAGACCCAGCTGGCAGGACTTGTATTTCAGCTTGGCAACACATCAGAAAGCCCTTCCCCAAAGTGGCGGCCTCCGTGGCATCCGTGCTATTTCACTCTCCTACTCTGGAAGCACTGAGAATCCCCAAACAGGACAACTCCCCCCTCGTGTTCGGTATCGCACACCCACAGGTCTGAATGCACACATTCCTCCTTAGCCCTGCACGGTACAAGTGCTGTATTTGCTGGAGCTTCTTTTGCCCCAGTCAGGTCACAGGAAAGGGAACACAAACACTGCAAGGTGAAATGTGTCCTCACATGGGTCAGGTCCAGGAGCAATAGGGTCTAACGTGGAAATACGGGAAGATGCCGGCACTAAGTGAAAGGTTCCCTTCTCATTCCCCCAAAACCTATTGCAAAAGCTTTCGGCGCATGCCTTTCATCGCTCTCGAATTTAGAGATTGCACCTGAGGCTGTCAATACCAATCCCACTTCTTCCCACTTTTCCCCACTATCCCATGCTGCAGCTCTGAGCTGCTGTCTGAAGCAAGCATTGAAACTGCCAGAGAAAGGATTTAACAGCCCAGGAGACCTTACCCAGCCGTGGCATCCCTGTCTCTGCTTCAGCCACAAGCTCCCATAGTGGCCACAGGGCTAAAAATAAAGTAGTGCTATTTAAATCAGAAAGCAAGATGTACTTTTTCTCTCGTCCTGCAGGTTCGAGTAGTTGCAGCTAAAATAACTGATTTGTTTTGTTGTTTCCCTCAGCTTATTTTAATCCTCATATGGATAAGTTATGAAATTGTGGTAGCACATTTATTGACTCAAAGTATTCATTCAGAAGCTGCAGACCACTGAAACCCACAATTTTACTCATGAAGCAATCCCTCTCCGAGCAGAAGCACTAGTTTCATGCTCATAAATAACAACAGTAGAGAAAGAAGAAAAGCCTAAGTAAGACGGAGAGAGAGGGTTCAATAACAAACACAGCTCGCTTTTCAAAACAGCCTTACAAAAATGCTGTTTGTACCACAGGTCTCAGCTGGACAATATGAGGAATGTCAAGAATCTCATTTCTAGAGTCCAGTCTTTGGGGAAAAGGCATTTTTTAAGAAATACTCGATGATACGATCCTGAAAACAGTTATATAAATCACAGCTGACGCAGCCCAGAAAACAGCTACTTTGGAGCTCCAGCAACCATGGCAAGAGATGTGCGCGTATCTGTTACTTTTGGTCTGTGTCTCTTACAGGACAGTTTATTCCAAGACCTGAGTGCTTTATAAGTATCTTAAACACCTCTTCAAACCAACACGCTGGAGGAAGGTGTTTGTGCCTGAGCTCTTATGTCAGTGGGCTCATTTTGGCTGGCGTGCCATAAATGAGAGAAAAATAACATTTTTGTGGTAGTAACTCTAACTTATTTACATCAACATGAAAAATGTTTACTTCTCCTTCCTGAGAGTGTGGCAAGGACAAATGAACCACTCATGGTGACGCAGGGCATCAGTGGCGGTACGAGCGATTTGTGACTTGCCAACGTCCTCGGCGGCGGCAGCAGTTTGATCCCGTTCTGAATCAGCGTTTCTAAAAAGCTTTATGGACTCAAAAGCCCTTTCCGAAGGGGGGGGGAAGCCGGGAGGTTTGCCCCTGACTCGCACCCTCCTAAAGGAATTAGGAGCTCTCATCTGCTAAGCTGACATGACCCAGTAATGATTTCTCGGCAGGCTTTGCTTTATATTTTTATCTCCCCACTTCATTTTCCTCCTCAGCACACAAAATAGCCGCTTTTCCTCGCCGACTCACCACCACGCTCCTGCGGGGCGGCAGCGAGCACTGTCCCACCTTCGCTAGCATCGCTGACAACCAGCAGAGGACAGAAACTGCAGGAACTCAGCCCAATTTCCCCCGTGGCATTTCCTAATTGGCAGCACCAAGCGGCAGAGATGTGAAGGCATCTACTGCCCACGTGAACCCCGCCGGCCGTGGGATCAGCTGCGTCCCTAGACTCGCCGCGTCAGCAAGGTATCAAAGGAGACATCCAAAGTGAATCTCCAGACCTGCTGGATGTAAACCTCTGTTCGTGATGTGCCTGTGACGCAGAGCAGAGACATGACACAGGAGGTTCCCGAGGATGGATGAGCTAATTAACACACTGGCTGTCTCTGGGGAGCTGGCTGGAAGGAGCTGGCTTAAAGGATGGAGGCTTGATGGGCAGGCGGGGAGTCCGTGCACTTCTTTGACAGGCTGCAGTAGCGATTTTTTGGTGAAAAATGATGACAGCTTTTGAAGTTGAAGGATCAGCCCAGGGAAGGGAGAGAGAAGATCTAAAGTAAATTGAGACGGTGTCTGCACTGGCATGCCAGTGCTGCCAGGCACCCCGGCGAGGGGGGGGATGACCCTTGGAGCCCCGTCTCCTTCCTGGAGGAGGGGATGTGCTGGCCATGAAGCCGTGGGTTACGTAGGCTACTGGTCTTCCCACTTTCCCCAAACAGGGAAGATGAAATGGCACCCAACAGAGACAACAACAGAATGAGGCTGGGTGTTGGGAGACATCCCCCTCACGGGTGGTCTGTGCAGGAGCAGCATCACACCACAGCTCAGCCACCTCCCCCTCTTCAGAGCCTGTCCCACACCGTCTGTAACTCTGTAACAAGGCAGGGAGCAGAGGCTGCTGATGCCAGCAGACACATTCCCATTCCTAGCGGATCAGGGCTTCACAGGAAAAAACAGCATGTTCTCCAGACACGTCTCGTGTCTACGGAAAGCCACAGACCTGTTCCCTTGCTCTGTCATTAGCTCTGCGTGGACAGCCTCCACGTCCACCTTGGTGGTACCCAAATTCATCCTCCCTCCCCCAAGCCCCCCAGCTGCAGGACATCGGGGTGTCTCAGCCCGTGCTGCCCCGCATCCGCAGTCAAGAGTCTGGCTCTGCTACCCCCAGTGTCAGTGGCTAAATTCCCCTTATTCGAGTGTTGCCCTGAGTGATTAACCAGACAAACACCACCGTACAGCGGACCAGCTGGATGGGTGACTTGAAAGCAGTTTTGCTCATGACGTGCTTGGACTCTGCCTGGTGAGAGCGAAGGGTGAAGCTAAAAACATCATTCACCAGAGAGCACATTTTTGCATTTCAAAGAAAAAACAATTTTACTTGCTAATAAATGATTTGTTTATTTACCCTTTCCTCCCAGAGAATGGTTTCATGGCTGCAAGTCCAGATAACTTATGCTTCTATTTAACCCCCGTGTGACTTCGAGGTCATCCATTCAGGGAAGTGTAGTATTTCTTACGATGGTGTGGAACAAAAATAGGCTGGACTCTTGCCAGATGGGAGGTTTGCATCTCCCCACGCAGAAGACACCCAAGTGGCCGTCTGGCTGGTGGCCATGCGGAGCGGAGAGGTCAGGGGCTATCCATCAGGTTGGGTCCCTTCTGGGTGAGCAGAGCCGAGTAAATAAGTAGTTAAGTCGCCTGCTCCATCCCTGGAATTGGAAAAGCCATTGGGAGTGGTGTTTTTTTGCCGTGCAGTACAGCACAAACTGTCAGCCAGTTTGTTTTGTTCGCTAATGTAGCCCAACAAGTGACTGGTGGGTAAATTTAATCGGTTTGAGAACACACAGTTCCTGGATAGGTTTTGAGATATGCCCATGAGTGAACCCATTTCCCTGGACTGCTACAAGGGTTGGGGTTTTGGTTTGTTTGCTTCCCCTTTGCTTTGTTTTTAACACAGAGCAGACCTCATTTATTGTAACAGGAAAACCAAGAGCTCTATTAAAGTCGTGATTATGCTGCTGCCAAATATTTGGAATGCTAGAGTTGGGATTTTTTTTCAGTAAGAAAAACCTCCCTGCTCCCCTTCCCAGGTAAACCTGTTAAACACTTTTCAAAGGTCAGTTTTCCTTCCTGTTCCCCTTGTGTCAGAAACATTTGTTTCATATGTTGGTAATTTTCTGATGAAAACAATAACATCTCAGTGATTCGGAACTGAAGCACCCATATTCAGGTTTTCAATACAAAACAAAATTTTCCAATGAGACATTTCAGTTTCTTCAGGAGCTCCAACCCTTGCCCAAAGAGAAGACTGCAGTGCTACAGATGCCGTCTAATTAATCCTCCTTGCACCTTTGGTGTATAGAGGGTATTAACCTCAATTTACAGATCAGAAAAATGAGACAGGAGGGAGATGAGTGACAGCTGTAATGAAGCACATTGCTTCACTCAGCCAAGGATTACAGCTCGTGAACCCCTGGTTCCCAATTCCCTAATTAGTAAATTACATAGCTCCTCCAATGGACCAGAAATTAATATTTTTGAATAAAGCAAAATATTTGCCTTCACATGTTTGGGTTCCTGCAAAATACCTTGCTACTGAAGGTGATTACAAGCCCTGCTTCTGACACTGTCACCTCTCCTGGTTTTGTTAATGACAAATTCATCTTCAGGGAGGAAATATCTGCTGTCACACCACGTCATAGGAGGAAGCATTACAGAAATGTAACTATTCAGCAATCTTCAGGGGATCTGGCTGTGCCAGGGGCTGTTCTTCACATGCTGATTACGGCTCCCATGCTGTTTTATTTGCTGAGTGTTTAGGTCTTGGTGCCAATGGAAGCCCAGTTTTTTCTGGCATGAGAACATAAATTTGATTAAAAATTAATTCAAATCACCTCAGTAAAGTTCTAGAGCTTTGTATAACTGTAACAAGTGAAAACCAACACTTCTCTGTAGATGGCATAGTTTTTTGCATACATTGCATGCAAACAGCATGCCTTGGTATGGGCAACAACCCCTGCTAGGAGAAATCCCGGTGACTCCAAGGCATTGCCCTGTGACAGTTGATTTCACCATTGCATCTCTTCTAGATCTAGTCTAGAAGAACAGATCACAGTGCCACGGAGAAGCCTGCGTATTTATGGCCACATCCTACCTACCCATACCCCTTGAATATTTCCTATCTGTGCACTTTTAAATCTCAAACTTTCGTAGGCATTTTGGGTTTAACAGAGCGGTTTGCACGTTTTCCAGAAGAAAGTTGTTTGGGGTTGGTTTCCCCCCACACACACTGGAAAAGAAACAATATTCCATAAAAATCTATAAGCTTCACAAATTTTGTATAAAAAGAAATCTCCTCTGCAAAAAGTGTTCTGATTTTCCTGAAATGGAAGGGTTGACGTAACTGTGACTGGCATATTTCAGCTTCCTCTTTTGTTTGCAAGACAATGATATAATTTTAGAGAAGTGAAAAACACTTTCATCAGTGAAAAAAATCAGTTTATTTTTGTTTTTGAGATTTTCTTCCCCTTTGGAAAACGTTTTCTTTCCTGTAATTTCAGAACGCGTTTTCTCTAATTTCAGATTTTTTCCATAAATAACAAATCCGACTCCTGCCCGGCTCTATTGCATCCTTTCTGCAGGGTCCTCCCAGGAATGGCATGCCTCAAGGATTAAAGAGATGTAATGTTTGTAGAGAGATAAAGATTAAGTTCACTTAGTTCTTAGACCTCATGCCGGCTCTGAGCACAAGACTGAATTTCACTTTGTATGAGTTATCACAACTGAAACTGCTCTTCGGTGGAAACCACTATGCAACCATCCATTTGCAGTTGTAAAAGTCAATATATTTAAGCCTGCAGTGCATAACAATGACCCCTATGGATCCTCCAACGTTTTTCTTGGATCTGTATAAGCCTGTTTTTAATATATTACTCATCTAAATTGTTCCTGGGACTTGATTATTTGCTGGAGTTAAAATATCCAATCTTAAAAGATTTTTAAACATGTGCATGTTGAATTCCCCACTGCAATAAGCTTCATTTAGCTCAACTAAAACTGCCATGCCATAAAAAAATGCTTTAAAAAATCTCAAACTAACTGCTCTCCTGGTTGGTGGAAGCTCCCCAGGCAGGATTCCTTAGTGATGATAATCTCTGGTTTTGGCTGGCTCTGTTTGGTCCCTGGAAGAATAAAATCCAGTTTTCACTGAGCTGCATATTGAGGTGAAAACAGAGGGCACAGCCATCCCCTCTCCCCTGCAGCGTCCTTCCCCATAGTACACGGATACTGGATGTTCCCCAAGGAAAAAAATGTGGCAAGCCAAGCGATCTACAAAACAATATTGATTTATGCTCCGTCTCTGAAAAGCGTATGAAATCACCCTCGTTTGCATGCGCAAGTGCTCGCTGCATTCTTTCCAGTCACCGGGGCCATGGAGAGCCCTCCTCGGTATTCAAAGGCAAATGGCTGCACATCCAGCCCAGCGCAGGGTCCGTCCCTTTGTAACCATCGGCTTCTGGGGCAAAGCCTGCTGAATTCAAACGCCGATCGAATACTGTTCAGCCTTTGCTTGGTTTGCTTTCTAAGCCCCAGCTCCTTTTCATGATGCTGGTGTAAATTAGGGGCCAGTCTGTTGAAGGAGATGAAGTTATAGGAGAAAAGAACTGGGCCAAAAAAACCCCAACAAAAAACACTGCACAGAGTTCAGCAGGCGACTTTTCCTTCTCTGTTTCTTTCGCAAAGAAGGAGAACTGGGTCATCTTGAAAATCACTGCACAGGGGCCAGCATTTTGCCCCCTCCTCTCCTTTTCTATATGGAAGGGCAATTGGGCAATCATGCGAACAACTGCATAAAGTTCAGCAAAAGGTGTTGGTGGTTTTTTTTCCTCCTCCTCCCCTGAATAATCTTCCCTTTTGCTCTACAGCAATGAATACTTACAGGGTGATGATACTGGTGTGTTTTCAGAGGGTTAGGATGGTGTTCAGAGGAAGTGCCAAACATTTATTTCTAAAACTTGAAGTTTTGCAAATTGTTCGGCTTTGTGACTGAAGTCTGGGGGAAACACCCTCATTTATGTATCTTTGATTGATTTTTGTGGAAATTCAGAATGTCTTTATCTCAGCCATCCAGTCAGATTTCTGTGGTTTTGGCCACAGAGCCTCCCTACAGTTTCAACAACTTGATATCCAGAATGAATAAATCTGATATGTGCATGCTTTTACAACCCCCTTGTCTTATTCCCCCAGGGAAAAATATCATCTGCCCTATTGTTGACTGCTTGGATTTACCCCCACAATATCCCTCCCATCAACATGTGATTAATCACCCTACTCCAGCAGGCATCTCTCAGGAACTCAAGACCTTTTACAAGCCTTAATTAAGCCTTGCAACATCCCTGTAAAATAGGTTGAAGCTGGGGTTAAATGATTTGCCTGGGGTGACAAAGCAAATCAGAAGCAGGGATAGAAATAAGAAGGAAAGCTGCTGCTTCTGAAGCACGTGCATGGCTCCCAGTATCGACGCAAGATACCAAAGTCTTTGTATTTCTTTTTGGAGATAGGGTGCTGCAGCCACAAAAGCCACGGCAGCCATGCAGCGAGGCTTCCCCAGCTCTTACCCACTGCACGAATTTGCTTCGATCCCTTCAGCCTGGGCATCCCCTGCAAGCCCAGCCTCTCCTCTCGCCCGTGGTCCACGTGTGCAGTTCCCTAACCAACTACTTGTACAAGCTTTAACTGCCTGTAAACTGGCAGCTGAGCCCTGCCCCAGAGCTGACTCTCTTTCATGAGCCACCTCTCCCCATTTGACACCCAAATTGAAGTCAGACCCTTGACACTTGGCACATCATCAATTTTAGAGAGCAAGCGGGGAATCAGAGCCAGGTGTGAGGATGCTGGGGTCCGGGCATCTCTCACCGCCTCTGCAATCGGAGGGGAAAATCACATCAAGGAGGGTGAATCCCATGAAGCCTTCTGGGAGGCAGAAGTAGCAAAGCGGGGGGGGGAAATGCATAACTTTTTTTTCATGGCCTGGGAGCTCCTGTCACCTTGCCAGGGGTCTTTTTGTGGGATCACTTATTTTCTAGACTCAGGAATTAGAGAGTCTCGTGCAGGTGGTGGTGAGGGCTGTCCATGTGCTCGCTTCTTCCTCTCCACCGAGTTATGAAACACAATGTGGGTTTCTGAGGTTGGTTTTCTTTTTTTCTTCCCAAGAAAAATCTTTGCTTTGTTTTTTCTTAATTTGCCCCAGATTTTCATGGCAGACTCCAACACTAAACAAACAAACCAGCAACCCAAAATCAATGTGCTCTCAGCTGGTTTAGTGGTTTCCTCAATGACCCAGCAGCAAAAGCAGACTGGCAGGGGTAGGGAGATCTCCTCATGGTACCCACCAAAGGAGGCTCTGTTGGGAAGGATAAATACCTACGGCTCCAGGAAAATGTCCCTTTTCCTTGGGGAACAGGGTCCCCCTATCCTTCTCTCCGCTACTTGTGCAGCTCCTTCAATGTATTCCTAAAGGTCATCCAAGGAGACATTATTCCTAGAAAGTTCCTCCTCCCCCAGGGCTTTACATCTCCTCTCACAACCTTTACCCAGATTGGCATAATATCGAATAAATAAAACATAATGAATTCTATGAGGAAATGATGGTCTGAGACCCTCGTGCATGCTCTGCCACTCAGGGGGTGGCTGTGCTGGACGACAGTTCAGCCATGGGCAGTGGCCTGTGGGAAGCAGCGAGAGCATCAGCCCCGTACAGCATTACTGAAAGCTTTAATGAAACATGAGAATAAGCAAAGCCAGCAGATCCCCACTTCTGTTTGGCATCTGTCTTACCTATTTTCTTGGGGGCCAGCTCAGATTTTTGGCGTATATCTAGGCTGAGGGCATCCCAGGGACATCTTGACAAAGAGATTAATTATTCATACAGAAAATATTACCCACTGCTGTGACCTCCTGAGCACACAGGACCTTTCCAGCCCGGTGGCCTGGTCCACCATGTGTCCCTAGAGACAGTCCCTGCAGCATGCCAGCTGATGGGGACAGAAGGCTGGTAGAGCTGGTGGCCCCACGCAGCATCCCCAGGGATGCTCTCGCGTGCCTGTCCATGTGGGCTACTCCCAAGAACAGCTTGTCTCCAGGTTTGCTCTGCTCACACCATGATATAAACATCTGGGCAAGTGGCATACCGCAGCGCTCAGGCATCTTTGCCTCGAGAGGTCCCCTGGGAGCTGCATCAAAAATACTCCTCTTCCTTCTTGAGTTCTGCTCCACAGTTGTATCAGCCACCCTGTCACACGCATGCTGTGCGCAATCAGCACATGAATTCCAGCGACTCAGACTATCCCTGTCCGATGCTCTCGGTCTGGAAGTAGTTAATACACAAGGTGCCAGGAAATGGTGCTAAAAATATGCTGCATGGTTCCTCCGTAGAACATGCCATGCTTTACACGTAGCTTTTTCAGTGCGGTTCTTCAGATCAGCCCTTAACAGAACATGGTAATTTTTTTCCCTGTACCTATTTCAACATCCGAAACAGAGCCACAGGCAACGGGTGGGTTGCTCCCCCATCCTCTTGCAAGGCCAGCATTCCCAGCTCCCTCAGTCCTTCTGGCAGGTTTTGCAACATTTGGCTATTTTGAAACCCCAAGATGAATTTCCAGGCCCATGTTTACAGCAAAAGGCTTGAAAACACGGATCCTAAACCCCGGAAGACAAATAGACACAACTCTAATTGCAATGTTATTCTAATCCCAACAATTTTAATTAAGTACTTGGATTCTCGATGGGATTGTGCTTTTTTTCCTGCCTTTCGGAAACACTTCTAGAAATACAAATAGTCTCAACAGTTGGACATGAAAATGGGAAATCAAAAAGTGTGCAGAAAATGCTAATTAAAATGGAACCAAATGGCCGAAAGCTCAGCATTTTCCCTGCCACGCTCCCCTGTCTGGCTTGGCTGCTCCAAACTCACCTCTCCACGCTGCAACGGGAGCTTGGCAGGCAGCATCCTCGGGCTGAGACTTTGGAAACGGAGACTATTCTTGTTTCAAACACCCAAAGGTGCAGGTCAGACAGTCCCCCCTGCATGGATCCGATTGCTGCGGTACGGCCACAGGCTGCTAAGACCCTCGCACCATCCATTTCCCTAAGTAAGTCAGCCTTGGTACTGTTGCTGTTATCAACTGAGTAAAATAGCACTTGCTCCACAAAAAGCAGCCAGGAAACAGTTAATCCCAATTAGTTCAAAACAGCAGATATCATTCTTTATATTTTGGCAGTTCTCATTTTGAAGGAAAAAATATGTTTGTGTTCTTGGAGTCAGTCTGAACAATAAAATCGGATGCCAATTTTCTGGTCTAAATTAGGTGAAAGACCAGACTTTTTATCATATGTGTGTGTCTGTGTGTTCTGTTCTGTTACATGTTTATTTTACTCCTCTGTATATTTACCACCGAAATCACAGGCTGCCCAGAGCATGCCGCAGCGTGGCAGAGAAACACGACGGCCCGTTTCATTTACTAAGGTTGGAAATTGAACCTGGCACCAGGAAAACGCGAGACGCTATCAATTGCAAAAGGAGATATTGCCAAAAGATAAACATAATAAAGTCAGTCATTGTCAGCATATCGAATGAAAGCCTTTCCAGGGTGTACGAATAAGGGTTTTAAACTTTTGCACTGGTTGAAGTGTTTTCATGTCTGATTTCAGTGTGCGCTGAAAAACATCCAAACGCTGGGCTTCAAAGAGGCTAAAATCAAAAGGATTAATGAGTGGTAAAATGCCATGGGGAAAAAAAAGAGGCTGGCACATCTTCCATGGGACATATTGTCCACTGTGAGCCCATAGCCGAGGTGCAGGCAGCATTGCCCCCCATCAAAGGGGAGGGAAAAGAAAAAGCGAGTAAAATAAGCATGCTTTCAGCTCCGCTCCACACGCTGTTGCCATCTGCTGAGATCAGCTATAGGAGCCCAACCAGGGGAAAGCGATGCCGTGTTACCAGCTCTCTGCTGGGCAGCTCTCGGACCCCACTGACACTGGCCAGCATGCAGCTTGCCTGGTGACACAGGGCACAACCCAACCTGCGTGATCCACCCGGGAAGGCTCCACTACCCACACTTTTCTTTCCATGCAAGTAAGGTTTTCATAATCTTGTTTTCGTCGTTCATTTTCTTCAGATGTCACTAATTTTCAGGACAGGCAAGAGGATGCCAGACTCGCAGTCAGCACAGACGCCGGCACGCAACGGAGAAACTATTCCTGCAGTGGAGCAGAAGATACAATGCAACCCAGCCAAAACGCGCCTGATTAATCAGCCGAATCAGCCGGCGGCAGCTCTGCTCGCAGCACGATGCTCCCCATCCAAAATCCCTCCAAGCCCTGTCCTCTGGTCATCAGTGGAGGTGCACAGTTATGGGGAGAGCTTGCTGACGTCTGTTTTCTGCTCGCTTAACTAGGAGAGCACCTTGGACATTGAATCTCTGACATCCCATTTACCTCCTTCAAATTGTTTTCACAACACTAGAGGGAGACAGGATTCAAATAAGGTTTTGCAATCAGAAACCAGTATTTATCAATGACAGAAAACATCCAGAAATGCTCACAGACCCCAACGCACCCAGGAGAAAGTAGGTGCCACCTCTGAGCTCGGCCAGCTGCAGCCTGAGCAGACCCTTTGCAAAAGGGGATTCAAGTGTATTTTGGGTATTTCACTCAAGAAATGCACATAAAACAGATAAAATTTGAGCCCAGGCTTAAATTTAAGCACATACTTAAGAGCTTTCTGGTGCAAGGGCTCAACCAAGGATTAAGAGCCACACACCATATTACTTTTAATTGAGCTACTGTCTTCCCATATGTTTTTCCCTGGGGAGATCAGTGGCTGGCTTATGAGTTCAAGTAACAACATCAGTTAAAAGAGTATTCGAACAATTGCGGTTGGCAGTTCTCTGAATAATATGAATGTTATAGAGTGTCGGAAAATGTCGTATCATCAATTTTCTGGTTTCCTGCACTCATTGCTTTTGATCTCCACTAAAAGATTTATTGAATGGTTTTCATTTTTACATTAACCTAGTCCAAATTACACCGATTGAGAGCTGGGATTTTTTTTTTTACTTTTTTTTTAAACATACAAAGAGAGATTTTTAAAGCTGAGGCTTTTGATTCCTTCCAGTTTTTATTGTTTGAAGCAAAGGGCTGTTTTGGCAGGTTTATGAGATGGCGTCTGTTTTGCTGACAGACATGCCTGATAGATTGCTTGTTTGTGTTTTATTTTTGGAGCCATTGCTGTGTTATCTGCATTTGAAAAACCATTTACTTTGATTAAAATTTAAATCAAATATATGGAAATATCAGCCTTGCTTACAATCAGATCTTACATCTATCCTGTTGAGCATCTTTTCCTCATTGTAGGTGAAATGCAATACAGAAAAAAGTGATTCCTTCCCCTTCGGCAATGCCCATGCTCAGTCATTATTGCTCACAAACGAGGAATAATTCCTCCCCATGAACCATGCAATGCCTTGAAAGGTGAACAAGGACACTTCTTGTACTGCCTGGCTAACCTAAACATGCTATTGATGAGTGTGAAATTAAAACATTCCTTAAAAAATAATAATTCCTTAAAAAAAATTTCCTAAAAAATAGCAGCCAGGACATTTGACTTAGATGATTTCCTGCAGCAGTGAATTTTAGAGTGACCACAGCGTACGTGAAGGATTATCTCCTTTCATTTGTCCTGGGTATTTAATCATTTGTAGCCTTTGAGCTCTGCCCAGGGATCATATTCCAGGAATTTGTTGTTGTTTAACAAGACTATTTTCACTAACCTGTGCCACACCATAAGTTGTGGGTGAGTTAGAGAAACAAAACTCAGAACTTTTAGTGCCAACACCACTATGCAAGGGAGCTTGCCAGTCGGTGCTCTTCCTTCAGTTTTAAATGATACCATTTGCCATCCTCTGAGGTCTTACAAGCCCATTTTATTCTCTGTTAAAAGAAGAAAAAAATGGATCTTTCATTTAAGCTACATGAAATAGAGATGCCTCGTGCAATGCATCGAGACCTTCAGTGGCAGTTGTGGGGGGGGTTGGGGAAGAGCTCATTTTCCTCCACTGCTCTTTGCTGTTAGACAGCCCAAACACGTTAATTCGATGAGCCAAGTTCACACCCACAAAGTCCATCTGTGACAGTACTGATGAGCTTGGCCTTGCTGATGCTTCTTGAAATAGCCTCCAGCCCCAAAATAGCCCTGCACACACAACAGCACCATTTCCTGAGCGTGAATCGCAGGGACGAGGCGGGCAGGGAAATCTGTGGCAGCTCATGACTGAACATCAGATTTGAGGATGGTCCAATTTTCTATAAATACGGCTAAACAAGGCAGAGCGTCCCTCCTCTCCTTCTCTACGTTCTTGATCTCCCTTCTCCTATCTCAGCTGAATTTTCCTACCAGCTTCCTGAAAACACTTCCCGATTTCACACCATAAACATCCTCCGCTTTTATTTGACGAACACTTCCTACGCTGCGAGGCCTTCCGCCTGGCTCCTCCAGAGCTACTTCTATGTTTCCCCTATCTTTGATATCTCAACAATAAATGAAAAACAACCTTTCCTGTGCTTGGTACTGGCATGCTTTCGGCTTTTTTTTTCCCTCCCCGCCCCACTAAGCGGTGAGTGCAGGCCATTTCACACCTGGGTTAGCCAACAGCCTGCTTTGCAAGAGGTAGCAACGGAGTTGGAAGGACTCATTGCTCCCAAATCAAGGGCAGGAGGAGCATCACGCTCCGAGGGAGCTGACATGGTGCTGGGGGGTTGCTCCTGCACTGCGAGGATCCCTCCAGACCCACATCAGTGGAGGCACATGGGGAACGGGACTGTCCCTTACTAGAAGACGGAAGGTCACAGCCACCCTGGTCTCCACAAGGAGTGCTCCCTCAGAGCTACACGCCACTGTCCTCAGATCACCTCCTCCTCCTCCGCTGGGGAATTCCCAGAGCTCAAGCCAAGGCCAGCTGAAGGCGAGAGTTGTTGTTTATGTTGACTTCAGCAGTGTTGGACAAGGCTTCCTAGAAGAAGAGTTTCC
This sequence comes from Gymnogyps californianus, assembly GCF_018139145.2. NCBI lineage: Eukaryota > Metazoa > Chordata > Aves > Accipitriformes > Cathartidae > Gymnogyps > Gymnogyps californianus. The sequence continues at coordinate 31,106,382 of NC_059478.1, read as the reverse complement.
TGGAGAGCCAGCGCTGATGGACGGAGAGATGCTTCCTTGGGAGACGTGCTGCTGCCAGCCAGGTAAGGTGCAACCTTCATGCTGTCTCTTCCTCCTATGGAGAGCTTTAGCCACTGATGGAGACCGACCATGCCTTATCATATTATTGCCCTTTTTCAACTTTTTATTTTGCCACTCAGTGCCACATGAACTCCCCAGAACTCCAGTCATGTACGATGCTTATTGGAGCCCCAGCAAACAAGAGATAGGGCATGTCCTCCACTGCAGGCAGCTCATGAGCACGCAGGACCCATTTTGTTGGGCTGATGAGCACCGACTGAAGCTGGAAGAGCAGTGTTCAACCATGCTGGAAGTCAGCCTAATGCCAGGGCTAAGGCGGTACATAAAGGTTCTGTAGGTGACTCAGCATTTGGGTGCTTGAGTTTTGATGGCCTGGTAGTAGGATCTGCAGCATCCAGAAAGGGCCTGATTTTTGGAAACAGCATCACATCAGAAGGCTGAAGCACTCCAAACAATTCAGCTCTGATTTAAGGAGAGGTCGTGTAACCTCAGCTTCTGCAAAAGTCTTTACAGAGGCATTTGGCTAGTGCACTTCAGCAGCAGCTTTGGGAAGATCTTCTGACACATGAGAAAGCAGAAGAAATTGCCAGGGAAACTAGGTTGAGGAGCAGCAATGCATATTTATGGACACCCGGCAAATGGGCCATCTTAATTCACCGTGATTGTATCGGAGCCACAGATGGACAAATGCCCTGCTTCTGATGTAAAAATAAGAAGGCGAGGATTAGTTTGAGAACTATTATATTTTGTTTCAGCCACGTTTTGTTAGTATCAGATGCAGCCAGGGATATACTACCCTACCTCTGAGCGGCCAAAGACAACATGGAAAGCTTTGCTAAAAAGGACGACTCCGAAAGCTGAGGGAGTGATGGGGAGGATGCACAGCATCGTGCGTTCAACCAGTAGCAGACATGCACAAAATACCTGTCCCGTTACCTGTCACCCACACTCTCCCCCCTCAAGCAGCTGTATTTTTTCCATCCTGCAATTCTTAAGTGACTCTCATCATTAGATTTCATTTGACTGCATGTAGCGTTGATTCTTTTATCAAACTTTGGGTAGAAGCTAAGAGCATCCTTTGCTTGTTAGCCATTTTTGATTTGAAATCAGAGAGGCAGGAGGTTCTCTGATTGTTCACATAACGTGATGTAGGAAAACTGGCAAGGGAAGCCTGACTGCTTTAGTTGCAGCAGCTCTGCATTTATTATTAAAGATAAAGCACACTGTTGAGAAAGTTTAAAGCTGTGAGAGCCCTGGGATGCAGAAAAAATACTGGCCATTTCATTTGTGTTTTACCCTGTTGCTTTTTTCTTAAAGGGAAAGGACAAAAAAAAAAATTACCTTTTCACAGTGTTCCGTTCGGGCAGGATTTTAATCCTCCTTGCATCACTATAAAAAACTGTTTGGTGAACAGAAAAAGAAATAGCAAAGTGGTTGGTTTCATAATTCTAATATTTCTGCAGCATTAGAGCACGATAAAGCAAACCTAAGTTGTCCTTATTTAATGCTTACAACATAACAGTTATGGAGACATTTTTGTGATGCTTTAGGAGTCAGGACACCTGCCTGCCACATGTCCCATCACATAATTTAAGTGTACGCTGCCAAGCATGCCAAGACCTTTGTTGGAAGAGACATAGCTGGGTGCAGATGACTCTTCCTCTTTAATGCTCATGTTTGGAGCTGAGGAAGGCGGAGCTGAAGCAACACTGACTCCATCCTAACCAGGGGCACCGTGCCCCTAGCAGCAGGGAAAAACATGACAACACGTAGCATTTGTTTGGCCTGCCATGGTGCTGCAATTTAATTGCCAACTATCCAGTCACTGTGAGACACAATAAGGATTTAATAGGATTTATATACTATAATACTTTGTATATTGATAATATTGTGTTATGATACAGGTTTGTGTGCAAGTATAGATACTGCCTATACACTCACATACATATTTTTATATATATATATGTATAGGCACACACACAGATATGCAGGAGCAATGCAAAAAGAAAAAAGAAAAAGAAGGTAAACATTATGCAACTGCAAGCCTCAAACTCAGAAGCATGATGTCCTGGTTTTGGCTAGGACAGAGTTAATTTTCTTCCTAGTAGCTGGTATAGTGCTGGGTTTTGGATTTAGTGTGAGAATAATGTTGATAACACACTGATGTTTTTAGTTGTTGCTAAGTACTGTTTATACTAAGTCAAGGACTTTTCAGCTTCTCATGCCCAGCCAGCAAGAAGGCTGGAGGGGCACAAGAAGCTGGGAGGGGACACAGCCAGGACAGCTGACCCAAACTGGCCAAAGAGCTATTCCATACCATCTGACATCATGCCCAGTATATAAACTGGGGGAGCTGGCTGGGAGGGGGGATCGCGGCTCGGGAACTAACTGGGCATCGGTCAACGAGTGGTGAGCAATTGAATTGTGCACCGCTTGCTTTGTATAGTTTAATTCTTCTAGTATTACTATTGTCATATTATTATTATCATTGTTTTTCATTCCTTTCTGTCCTATTAAACTGTCTTTATCTCAACTCACAAGGTTTTTTTTTTTCCTGATTCTCTCCCCCATCCCAGGGGTGGGGGGGCAGTGAGCGAGCGGCTGCGTGGTGCTTAGCTGCCGGCTGGGGTTAAACCACGACACATGACAAGAGCATATAGCAAAGAGAGGTCCTGTCTCAGTGCCTGCAAGCAAACGCAGCCAGAAACACAGACCAACCCAGCGGGACAGGGAGTTCAAGGCGAATGTGAGCACACACTGGATGAACCTTGCTCAGCTCACATCAGCTCCGTCAATTTTATGCCCGTATCGTATGAGCAAAGAGCTTTAAGGAGGGACTTGTAGAGGGACAGCACGGGACTTGAGCAAGTTCTCGGGGCAGACGGCTGCCGAAAGCAGCTTGGCAGGTAACCTGGTCACGCGCGACAGCGGTGATCCGCACCCTCGCAGAGGAGAGGCTGCTCTCAGCTTCCCAGCACCGCGCCAGAGATGACAACAACGTGAAGCTCAGCCTCTAAGAGCCTTACAAGCAAAAACAACTCTAAACTCTTTTTTCCTCCAATAAATTTTCGCTCGTGGTGAGAATCACTGGAGAGTTTAGTTATTTTTTCCAATACACAAAAAGCAACCGTCCAGTCCAATGTCTGTGTAATATCTAGCAAGAACAAAACAAACGAAGGACAAAATTAAAGCTGAAATCCCCCAGGAATGGGCTGCAGGAATCCTTGGGAACAACATGCTGCCACACATGGCACACCAGGAGAGCGCTGCTAATTACAAGACAATGAACCACCCCGTGTCAAAATACTGAAGACCCGACTCCACCTCTCCAGCATCAGGGCTACATTCAGGACATGCTGTATCTCAAGTGCTGGTTAAAAATCAGTTATTAACACTCCGAAACAGGCAGGCAAGACTTTTTCAAGAAAACAGATTTGCAGAGAGTCAACAGATCATGGGAAAAAAAAACAACAAAAAAACCCATTCTGTGTTTTCCAGCTTGTCTTTTTGGGCCAAAGCTTTCCAGGTGGCGGCACACACCAACTGAATTTATACCTTGAAAAGCCTCAGAGGCTGCATTTTATTGCCCCCAGAGACAGTCAGATGTATCTTCAGCCAATGCTGTCCATCAGAGCCGTAACAGGGTGACGGATGTCCCTGCCCCATGGGTCCTGGGCCCCCACCCCGTCTCTGCAGAATAAGGGAGGGACCACACTATAACCAGAAACCTGGTGAGCAAGAGGATAAGCAACACCAAGAGACTCAGACCGACAGCAAAGACACCTTTCTCCGCTGCATGCAATCTCCATTGACCTTCTCCAGATCATCCACTGCCCTCTTCACCTCTCAGCGAGTTCCCAGCTCACACAACAACCTCCCAAAACATGGAGACCGGGGGACCATTAACACCAATGGGAGTGAGTATCCTCTGGCATCATTCGGCACCACAGGTTTGGGTCCTCAATGCAGGCAGCTCATCCCTGCCTGATGCACCATTGCCCTCGTATCCTCTCAACACAACGAAGACCACCAAGTTGTGCATATTTGTCCCAGGCGAAGTTATTAGCTCCCAGCAGCTTACTGTCTTATTAAAATAACACCCTTTTGTCATCCAGGCCCTGAACACCTCTCTGGAGCACTTGTTAAAGGCCTGAATACCCAAGGGTTTCTTAGAGGGAAGAAGAACTCGCGCTTCTCACAGGAGCTCAGCTGAGAAGGCTGATAATCATCTCGTGATCACAAATTACTTTTCATAAGGACCATTTATGAGGTAACAGTTGGCATGCAGAAAGCATTTCATTTCACCAGCAGCTTACTGAAAACGAAACATCGTGAACCCTAAAAAGAAACCGTGAATCAAAGGCTGCATTCTTCTCTGCCACAGTGACCCCTTTGTTTGGTTCTACCCAAAAGTTTCATTACGAAAGTCTGATACAGGAGCCTTATTAAATTGTGATTAAATGACGTGTCCGCGTAGAAGTCTGCTTGTTCTGCTGTTGATGTGGGCTGGCTTTCTTAGACATTTAAAACATACAGGCTTATGAAATAGCTGCAATATCTTTTCCCATGATTGCTAGGGAACGGAGGGTCTTTGCTGCTGCTTTAGTCGTACCTGGCCTCACTCCAGAGGATAACATTTTCATTAAAAGTGCATTAGGTGCACAATTCACCATGCAGCCATCCTGACGAAGCGCCTGATCCAAAGCCCGTTGACCTGGCTCAGAAGCCTTAACAGGCTTTGGTGAACTTTGCTGGCCTCTATAAAAACAGAATCACCCATCACTAGAGTTACTTTGAGCTGCTTTTGCCATCAGTTGGATCCAGTTTGTTCCCACTGCTTCCCCCTAACTCTTTCTATGTTTTGGGATTTAAAAAAAGTAGCACAAGCTGAATCATGGCTCGGGCCAGATAATTGCTAATTACTTTCTTAGAGCAACAGGGCTGACATTGGGACAGTTGGGACACCTAAGAAAGGGTTAAACAGTAGAAAGTCAAACCCAATGACCTCTCCACCATTTCTGACCAAGTGTTAGTTCTGAGCCTCCCGTAAGCTCGCAGCAGTGCTGCATCTTTTCCTTCAGATGACTCACTTTAAATAGCGCCCAGTGATTTACGCACAGAAAAATGTATTAATAAATACGGAAATGCACAAATTTGTACGTTTTAAGGCCAGGGCAACCGTCACACATGTTCAGTCTGACCCTCTGGAGACTGCAGCCTCACCCAGCAACTTCTGCTGAAATGCATGGCTTCTGTTTGAGTGAAAGCATCCAAATATCACAGTGGAATGCTTTAAAATACTTTCTTCTAATATTTGTCAGAAGGGATGTTGTAAAAACAGAATCCCCCTCTTTCTGCTGTTTCAGAAAGTCTAAGTCAGGGCAGAGATGTCAAGATTTTTTTTTTTTTTTTTTTTTTTTTAAATCAGTATCCCTTAGTGCTATGCTGCTTCCATACTCAGAGCTGTGCAGCATAGGGCTTTGGGGCAAAGCTGGTTGGCAGCTCCCAGTCCATCCCACACCTTCAGCATTGTCACAGGCAGCCCCGCTAGCCTGTCTCACCCAGTCACACCCATCTATCCCGTAGGCCCTTGCAATCAACACAACACTGGAGTAACGTAGCTGGTTAACAAAGCCACTGCTTCACATAACCTACAGCTTCCTCTAGGCAAGAGCAACGCTGTGCTCATTCAGCAGATAGTAGATCAAGCTACTCACAAAAGGTGGCAGAGGATGGCCAGAAGCTTTTATGGCAATATGGGTTATTTCTGGGAGATGCTGGCAGCCTTCTGGCTGAGTCAGCAAGAATTCTCCATGGGGCATGTATCACGGGCTGGCCTCCTCGCAACCCTGGGACCGGAGGGCCGGATCACAGAGGCACCGTCTCACTCGTCCAGCAAAGGCAATTTAAATCATGCTTTACAAAGTACAAATGCGTGTAAATATTTGTGTAAGATAAGATCGGTGAGCAGCCTACCAACATTTCAAAGAGCTAAGCAAGGGCAAAAAACAAATTATATGTACTGCTTGAGAAAAATAAAATGAGGAAATCTAGCAATGTGTTTATGTTAGGGTAACATTTGCTCTGGAGTGGGTTTCTGTCGATGGATGTCCTACACATGGAACAGGCAGTGGAAATACGAGGACAGGGCATGCAAAGAGATTTATCTGAAGATCAGACCTGAATCTCATGAGGGACTCCTAATCAAGCCATTCACCAGCCACAGGACATCAAAAGGCTTTTGGGAAAGGTTGGTGGGTCTGGTTGACATATGCAGGCACAGGCAGCTGATTGCTAAGTTGTATTTTATTCAGAGCAAACACAGAGTGAGCATCTCTGAGATAATCAATCTTTTCATATTCAGGAGACGAAGTTTGTTATCTGAAGTAGCTGCAATGCTTTCTGACAGGGATACCTTCCAGATTTTCTCCTTTTAAATTAATATTTTTGATTAATACTTATAGCCCAGGGTCACAACATCGTGGACACCACCAAAAACCATCCTGAACTGGAGGTTCGGAGAAGTGCCGTACCACCCTGCCACCCTCAGCAGGCGAACACTGCTAATGCTGACCTGTGATGCTTCAACACAAAAGCCGAATCTACTTACAGAGAAGGCAGAAAGACCAAAAAAAAAGGCCTGCATATTTTACAGGTAGGAAGCAGACAGTGCCAGTCTCTCAAATGGTTTAGCTCAGAGAAAGAATAGCAACACTCAGCTTTTCATAAAGACCTCCACGTTTCCCAGGGATGACCACACTGCAGTACCAGATGACTATAAAAAGCACTACATCATTTTATAACGACTTTGTACACCTCAGTTGCATTTTGCATCACAAACCAGATTCTCAGCATCTCTTAATCACTTCGTCTAACACTTTAATCTACAGCAGTCAACGTAGTTTCTTCTGCCACAGCCACCGACATCTTCACACTGGGAGCAAAACCACTCAACCCTTCCCTAGCACCTGGCATTCAAATCCTGCACGGACAGCACAAGGTGGTAGGTAATCACAGTGGAATGACTTGAGCTTTCTAATTGTAGCCATCAGATTTGAAAACATCGGGCGACATGACTTGGGCAAGGAATGAGAGAGTTGAGCAAGGAACCATGCTCCAACCACCAGACAAACAACTGCCTCCCTCACTCCGCAGCCTCACTTTTTTTCTCCAGATGCTTCGCATTTCCCCTTTCCGCTGCCAGGTGCTTTTAGCACATCAATGCTAAAAATTTCAGCATGTTCTAGGATCCCAGCCTGCTTTTAAATAAACTACCACAGATCTGTCTCTATGGAAGACGTTTCTTGCCAGAAATATTATCTAATTTGTAAGCATTTTATGATTTTCTAAGAGTTATAAAATACAGTATTAGGAAACAAATGGCCAACGGAAAAGATCCCTTCTGGTAGCCAAAGTGACCATATAATTGATTTTTATGAACAGCATCTGAAGAAATGAGTCACAACCCATATGGCTATTTTGGAATCTAGATATACATCGCACTTTAAGCCTCTCAGAAGATTTATCCAAGTTTTCCACATATAATCAATGGTGATTAGACGAGGATATGAATCATTACAGTTCCTAAGGCTGAGCACATGTTCGAAGGGTGAAGGATTCACACATTCTTGCTCTATAAATACCCATCCAAGGTTGTCCAGAGCATGAGAAACTCAGATGGCAGAAAGTAAAAAGGTATCGCAGAACAAACTGCAGACTCATTACAGAACCAAAGGCCTCCTCCCTTAGATGGGTGTAAATATTATTAACTTAGGACATGGTTCAAACTTCAGTTGAAGTCAGACGGAAAAACTTTACCTCTAAGGAGAACTGTGTATCCTCTTTCTCCATGGCTTTAACCATTTTCTCATAGCTTGGCCCCAGCCAGTGATGAGGTTAGGTTACAAATTTGCTCACTCAACTGTGATGCTATACAAATAACGCCCACACAGTTCACATGTGCACACTCTTCCCATGGACATCTGGGCTTTCCAGTGGTGCAGAAACATCCCTCCCATGGGCCCACATTTGCACAACCACACACATGCACACCTCACACATAACACACCTTCATACACCCAGACTTTCTCCTGGGCGCTGCGTGCAGCACCACCATTTAAGCCTGCACTACCTTTTCCCGTGCCAGAGGATTCACATTCATTCCGTGTCAACACAGGACTGTATCCTGCATCTTCTGAAAGATGCTGAGAGCCTTGTTTGCAATTGTTCAGGACTTTTGTTACTGTATTCCCATTGATCCAACAGCGGTGTTGGGAATTTTGCTTGCAATGACAGTAGGTGAAACGGGTACAAAATCCTGAGCAACTCAATCCCTGCAAACATGGTTGCTAAATTATATTGCTTTGCATTCCAGCCTCAGGTGCTGGTCCACAACACCCTTCCTCTGCTCATGACATGCAGCACCGGAGCACCTACGTATCACAGAGCATGTCAGTTTTCAAGGACTCCCAGAGAGGGAAATGTCTCCCAGTACAAAACAGCCTTCTTGTTACCATTGAAATCTTGGCCAAATACATGTTTTGCAAGTTCATTTGCCGTGGAAGAGAAAAAAGCATAAGCCAGGATTTATGCATGATGCTTCATGCATAGTATCTCCAATGCATTTCTTTCCATCCATCAGACTTCCATGCAGCCACAATTTCCAGCACCCAGAATAGCTGCTCACAAATATGAGAGATGTTGGGCCTAGACTGCACATTTATAACTTTGATAGACTTTTAGAACCAGAAGGGACTGTTATTATAGTCCCATCCAGCTTCCTGTGAAACACAAACCAAACAGTCTCGGCTGATAATTTCTGTATCAAGCCCCATGACTTCTACTTGAACCAGCACCAGACGCACTCCCGATGTGCTACAGCTACTATATTATATACCTTACAGTTCCTGTATTCCTCCAGGCAATGCAAAGGAGAGAAGGGAGCTGCAGTCCCTTTTGCTGCCTATTCGCCCTGATAAATGAGCAAGCGAACTGAGTGCCAGCAGTATTTTTAAAAGCTGTCTAGTCTTGGAGGCAAGTAAAGCCTCTGCATTCCTTGGAAAGAGACGATCGGGTGAGAGAGAATAGACCAGGATCCATAATCTGTTATACAGGTTTAACTTCATAACACTAGCACACATTCAGATCCTGTTTTAAAGGAAAGCTGAAAGATTAACATCGGCTCCTAGACCAAGCCTGTTGTAATGAAACCCTTGCCTATAGTTTGACAGAGGCACTAACGGGGTCTTTTATGATGACTGCCAAGGGAAGTCTCCAAGACAGCCGAAAACTTTGAGGTTAAAATTTGAAAGGAAGACAAACTTATCCTCATATTCATGTTACAGCACATGATAAACTATTCCAGAGGGGATTTTTACCAGGATGCTAAAAGAAATTTTATGGAGAACTAGAGTCATTCATCTAAAATGAGGATGAAAGAGTAGCATATTACCTAGGAGGAAACAAAGAAAGGTAATATTTTGCCCTCAATTTTATTGTGTTTCTAAGGCAATTCAGTCAGATAAAATTTGCAAAGCCATTTGAAGATGAAAAGGCCTGTACAATAACCAGGTCCAGAGGATCATGATTTAAGGAAATATTATGCCAGTTGTAGCAAAAGTAGAAGTTTTCATATTTAAGTTATTTCATATTATTATGAAACATACCAAGACTAGCATTCTTCCACTGGGAGATTTCCCACCCACATAGAGTCTGAAATCTCTATATAAGGAGCTTTTCCCCACTTCACAGATCAAAGCAACCTTCCCCATGCTGGCAGCTCAGCCAGAAATAGGGCTGACGTCCCTCAACATGCAGTTTAGCATCTTTAGTCTTGACTTTAGCCCCTCAGTTAACCATTACAGCAACAAGTAGATGCTTTGCAGCCCACTCTTACTACTCTTTGACTAATTGCCTCCGGAGGCAGTAGACATGTGAGTCTTCTGAGCACATGGACAAAGATTTTGTTCCTTGAATATTGGGGGCATCTATCTGGTTGGTTCCCAGTTAGCACAGATGATTAAATCACCTTTCCAACACAGGTCAGTGCCCCCTGCCAATGTGGGGCCGGGGGCTCTGTCCCCTCCGGCGTAACAGGAGCCTCCGTGGTGCCGAGGAGCCATGCTGAATGCAGCCAAACCCAGCCTCGCAGGCTTGGAACTGCTCCCGCGCCAAGAACAACAGTAAATAACCTGCTCTCGACCAAGAAGCACGAGGGTTTCCAAGCTCAGCTGGGGCCTTTTACCTCTTTTTTTTTTGCCTGAGAAAAGTCAAAACGCTCCGAGATGCCTTGGAAGTACAGTACAGCAAGTGCTGCTGAAGGGGATATTTGCAAGGAGCCCTGCCATGACCTCAGCTTTAAAAACACTTCAATCAGAACGACTCAGAAGTCATGCCAATGCCAAATTATCCCCATGCAATACAAGAAAGGAAGCTAATCCCTGCTTCTTGATGATAATTAGCACAATGAGAAACACCTTTCTGACATGATTTAGCTCAGAGCCAAGGCCCAAGCTGTCTCAGAAGAAAACTTCTTCGAAGGAGCAGATGATGACAAAGTCTTGAGTGGTACATTGCACCACACCGGTGGTGTTCAAAGAAACAAAACACCTGGCCTTCCTGGCTCATCTGCTGCATCTGGCCATCATCCATGATTCACCCCCCACCGTTTTGCACACAGGCAGGAATTTCTTCTTCTTTCCAGTGGCCAGACATACTTGATTTTCTAGCTATTCCACCGAGGAAATAATCCCCCAGGTGATTATGTGCTACAAGACTCTGCACAGTGACTCAGCCCTTGTGGCTTTTAGTGGAAACGACTTCACAGGAAGATTTTTTGGGGGGGGGGAAAAATATTCTTAGTGAATGTGACAGTGAATAGATGTGGTAGTGAAACTCCAGGCAGATGCAGGTTTAACTCCCAGGTGACTTTCCAAGCACCTACCCTCATCCCCAGGCTTGAACAGGCTCTTTTTAAGAGAAAAGCCATCACAGAAATAAAACTTTCCATATGGGTAATTCGGAGGGGTTGACTGGAGTTTTACCACTGGCACCTACAAGATGACAGGTGAGGGCTTCAACCACGGTGCTGCCAAGCATTACTGGGGAAAGGATTACACCAAAACAGAACCACCTCAGACTCAAGACCTCACTGCTGCTGTTTTTCAAAGGGCTTGAGGCTGGGAATCCAGAGCTCCCTCAGCACCAATCCTTTCCAGCCACACCCCAAGGTATAGGGCAGGGGAACAATGCATTTCCACTAGGATGCCTTGATTGCCTCTGACCCATTAAAATGGTAAAGTACAGCAGGACCAGAAGCTTTAAAAGGTCCTGGCAAGATCTGGGAATGGTTTTTTATGTGCAAAAAGCCCCAGGTGCCAATGCCACCCTGCATCTCATCAGGGCACAGATGCCACGTGCCCCCATAGCCAGAGCAAGGGATGCATCTTTAGCCCTGCTTTCCCCAGCATAAGCAGTGAGCAGGGTGTACTTGCAAGAAAATTTAGAAACCCTACAAAAAAAAAAAAAAAGAAAAAAAAGAACTGAATCCTGTTCAGAAACAGTTCTCCTCTGGGGGAGATAAGATGAGAAAGAGCAAATCACTTGTGACAGATGGCAGGGGTGGTGGGGAATGCACTAATGGGAAGCACACACATCCCAGGAGGATGAAAGCAGTATAAAACCTTATAAAAAACCAACTGCGTGTCTCATTGGGCTGCTTCACTGTGGTTCCTTTTATAAAAGATATATTCATTCAAAGGCAAATCTTGATTTCTGTCATGAGCCCATTATTACACAAGTGCTGTGAATTGGTGTTAAAGATACAGTAAGTCTATATACACCCACATGTATATTGAACCCAGATTTATATAGTCAGTGCTACAGGAAACTAGGCACTCTTTATATTTACTAAATGTTGAATTCAGTGCAGCGGCAGCATAAACTGCAGTGAGCTTAAAAGCAAGGTGCTGACTGCACTGCAGCATGACACTGCAGCTGCATACATTATTTCTGTCTAGAGCCATTGCGGCTGGGTCAAAAGGCAGCATTTTCTTTCTTTCTTTCTCTTTCCTGGCAGCGCCTAAAATTAGCATTATTACAGGAGTGCTGCCTTTCAGCAGTGTTGGTGTACAGCTCAGATTTCACTTTCGGATCCAGCCTTAATCCTTTGTCATCGTGGAGATGCAGAGTTTTGATGGAACCTCCTTTCCAAGCCTTCGTGCCGGCTGCTCCACCCACAGCCCGGTGATTCCCACCGCTCTACCAAGTGATGCATTTCATTTTGGTCTCCTTCACTTTGTGTTCTCCAGTTATACACCCTGTTCAAATTAGTGTACCTGCTCAGGGAAAAAAGAAAAAAAAAACACACAAATACCAGTGCCTGGGCAACTGGGCCTTGGAATGGACGGGGACATTTACCCAGGTACCTGAATATACGACAGGACAAAAGATTAGTAATGAGAGTACGACAGAGTGAGTCCTCCTTGGTTCTCTACGGTCTGTGGGTTCTCATCTAATTCAGGGGAGTGCTTAGGCAAAGGCTTAGCTTTAAGCAACACTTAATCATCTAATTTACTTTATAAAGCCAAACTACAGGATAAAATTCTCTGAATGGAATAATCCCACCAAACATTGGTGAAAGAGTAGAAGGGGTGGGTAGGACCTCCAAAATCTACATAGCCCAATAGCACACTGCACAGGTCCCCCAGCCAGCTCCAAGAGAGTTAACAGGACACACGAAGCCACGATAGCCTGCTATTGTATTATTTGAGTTAAAGACATATAGATATCTATCTCACATCTCAAAGCTAGTTATCATCTAGTACGGACTCCTACCCCAGCATGACATACTGCTTCTGGTACAAGCAAGGTGGCAGAGATACTCAGCATCCTTCCAGGCACTACCCACCTCCTTAGCAGAGGCAATCCTGGAAAGCACTTTTGAGTTTCATCAGAGCACATGCAGCATAATGTGAATTTATTGTTTCTATCTTCTGACACAAATACATCTACTGCCTGCTTTCAGGATGTGCAGACATCCCACCAGGCTGTTAGATATAAAAAACTATCAAAAAATACTGTATGGAGAATATTGCATTCCAGCCCTCAGTGGTATAAAGGACCAATTTCATTTCTGAAATGCAGCCCACTGCTTTATAATAGCACATGCTGGTTTTATGAGATGGTCCAGAGGAAAACATCCAGAACACTTATCAGCTGAAACCACAGGTAGCACACAGGGAAGCAGGTTAAGGGAATAACATGTTTTGTGCAGGCAGCCATGCCCCATGCACACATGAAAAGCCCAGGGGACAGTTAACCCCGAGTACAGCTGCTAGGGTTTAGTGCTACAGACCCACTGAAAGATTTATCTCTAATTCTCAAACAGGCAGGAGTTTGGTAGGGATTCAAGGAAAACAGTAGTGAGTCCCCTTTCATTTAGCATCCTGAGCAAGTCTGGACAGAAGAGAAATTTCAGCATGAGACAGCCACAGGTAGGAGCTGCTAATTTCTTGAATGAAGCTCAGACCATGGGAGGTCAGTAGTAAATCATGCCTGTCACCCCCCCACGACACATGCAGACCAGCCCAGCCAGGGTGCTCAGGAACCCTGAGCTGGCAGCAGGCACCAAAAAATATTTCAGATCATTAGAGTCTGGAGGTGATGGAACCACCTTCCACTATGGGAACTGGGGTTAAGAGAATATAAACAGCTTTTAAGATGGGTCTTGACCAATTTAGGAAAAAAGATCCAAGATATGGACTTCTCCAGCAGCTGAGGACAGTGATCCAGGACATCTCTCAATCCAACGTCCAAACATCTGTGCTACTCACAGCAAAACATTTTGAGGTTAGATGTTTGCTGGACCAGCTCCAAACTGTTGTCCTAAACAATTTCTGTGATCCCCACTATAACACGTTGCTCTTTTTCATTATGTCCAAGTTCTCCATCTCTGGGTGTGCCTTACCATCGTGAAATCTGACTCTGCCACTTAATTAATACCATAACTGCACACTGTAACTGCTTGCCCTCTGCTGAGCACCATCCGCACACTCTGAGGTATTTGTTGCTGCGACAAGGGAATACAAAGCTTTACATGCAGGAGATGGAAAAGGTTAAAGTCAATATTTTGGCTGGTGGAAATATTTATGGAAAGAACCCGTGAATTAGTGAGCTGTATTCATTCCACTGACATTTCCTAACTGCGTTAACCTTTTATATTTCTTGTGGTTGGCTCCTGTTTAATATGTTCTAATTATATGAGAACCAGGAAGCAAATGAATGGCTGAGATTAAAGTTAAACAACAGCCATAAATACTGCAGGACAGATTCTCAGCACTGAGCCTACAGATTTACGCCTCCAAGTTCAATGCCTTGCAGATGAGACACATAGGGCTATCAGACACATGTGCAGAGCTCATAGTTTCTTGCCCACTCCCTCATTTGAGGGCAGAATCTGTCCCTTCTTTGATGGCACCGTGTTGATGTTTCGTTGCGCATGTAGTAAAGCACATCAGTTGATTCAAAGAGGGTTCACAAAGGACAAATAGCTTCTGCAAAAATCACCATTTCCTCTGGTCTTCATACAATGAGAAAAGCAGGAAAGGAAAAAGGGATTCGAAAGCCTTGAGTTAATGACGGGCAGATGTTCTCAGAGGCTTCGGCCAACCTTAGGCACTGATCAGGTACGACTGCATGCGCTGTGTGCAGTAATAGCAATTCCATCTAACATCCGAGCAGGCAGTCACTCAGCAGTGATTTACAAGCACAGCAATATCTGTTACAAAACACACAAGATTGGAATAACTTTCTCCCAGCAAAACGTTACATCACAAGCGAATGCAGACAGTTGCAAAATTCAGATCCACAAGTGGAAGATGTTAGCAATCTGTTCTAGTTCAGCTTGACGCACGGAAGTGCCAGATGGCTACTCTGCTGTTCACCACCTCCAAAAGTGGATGGAAGAGGTTCATGTATGCAAGTTGTCCCTTTTAACAGAAAATAGTCGAAGCTGGTGAACAAGGGAGTACCGGCAATTTGCTGACACTGTCACAAACCCCCCAGAATAAAGCTAGCTAGAGATGCCGTCCTGTGGAGCAATTGCACCTCTGCTGGAGAATTAGATGTAGCTTCAGTGTGAGACACTCAACCATCACCTCCACTTTGGGGGTTAAGAATGACAATACCAGCTACACCAACACTTACACATGGCCAAGGTGCTTTCAGTCCGCAGTCCTGATCGCACTGCCATCCGTATCTGCACGTCTGCTTCCTTTGACTGCCACAGGACAGTACTTAAGATGCTTACAGGTTGAGCAAGAGGTCTAGTGAGATTACATGGGCTACTTTTGATCTAGCGACCTCCTGCCTCCTCACAGACAAAGCAGAGATCCATGTATAGCGACAAGGAAAAAGGGCATCATCTTTTATCTATTTGGCCTGTGTAAATGCGTGTCCTCTCAGCTCTTTGCTCCGCTCTCTATCCGTGATCCATATGATTGCTCAATAAGCCTAATTGTTGTTTTGTATCACAGCTTCCGATATGATGCAGCATCAAAGGGATTCATGCATGTGGTTACAATTAAATCTGTGCTTAAGCACTTTGCTGAACCCAGGCGTTCATTGAACTGCAATTGTTTCTGAGGTGGGGGCCATCTTTTCCTATAAGATGCCTCACACAGCCAGTTTGACCCCGATTGGCCTTCTCTATCCCACTAAAATAAAAATAAATAACTAGGAGTAATAATAATAAATGGTGTCACCCTGGTAAAAGTTTATTTCCTTTGTGTTTCCAAGAACGGTACACAATCTACAAGGAGGGATGTTGCTGTCTCCTACCATCAACAATGCCAAAAATAAATAGAAATTAAGTGAAAGAGTCAAGTTTCAAGCAGCATAAATTCAACCACAGCAAATATTTTGTGTGGATGCGGTATAGCTTAGACTCCCAACATGTTTCCTTATGGTCTATCTACTTCCTCAAAAAATATCAACCATAATCCCTCTACAACAGCCAAGCCTAACACAGTATATCAATTCAATAAACATCTCTATTCCCCTATTGCTTAAGGGGCAAAAGGAATCCTAGTAGGTCTGTAAAGGATTTTTTGACAGCAAACCTCTTGGCTGATCTGTTAAAAATCACAGTGTTTGCCTTACACAGCGCTAGCAGAATCTGTTAATAGCCCAGACAGTCTCTGCTTTATTTTCAGTAACTCTGCTTCCCTTCCCATGCACCATTTTTTTTTAAAAAAAAACTAATTTAATATAGTGATCTTGGGTATTTTTTGTAAATACATACATCTATATACATATATATACAGTGCCTATGCCACCACAGCCTGCATGCGTTAGGCAACGCCTGTTGCATTGCACAGGGACGAATTTCCCCTTTGACTGGTAGGTCTGTGTGTTTGCGAAAGGCTCCGACTCTCACCGCAGTTTTCCCATTTGTAAAGCCGGTGTGATTAGAGACTTGAAGCACTTAATGATTTAACACACTTTGGGATAAACAGTGTTACATTAGCACAGGTGCAAATAGCTTTCTAATTATTATTAATTTAATAATACGGTGCTGCTGGTATGCACTAATTAGATCCATGTTGTTCTATACTAGGGGAACAACACTAGAAATTTCCACAGCTGTCAGCTGCTGTCTTCTCGCAATTGCTATGGAAAGCAAACAAACCGTAAAGGCAATTCATAATTATTATAAACACTCCCTAACCTAAACCACGTTGACATTTCTAAATCAGAGTTGCATGCTTGCTCTTGTCTGTGGTGTCAGAAAGGGAACAGAGCCAGCTGAAGAAAGGACAACCAGCTATTAGATAATTTGAGGGCCAAGCAATTAGTTTGGTTTTAACGAGCTCTTTTAACATGCAGAAAGTGCTTCCTCCATTGCTCTGACCAACCCATCCCACCTCTCACTCCATCATGTTGATCTTAGCTTGAGACAACATTTGGCTTTCCAGTATTTTCTGGGGTTTTCCTGCAAGGTAAGTGCTGTCCTGTTTGGAAAAGGCTTTGCCATTTCTATCCGTGGGGATTCATTCCCCCCAGCTAGAAGAAAGGAAGGAGAGATCCAGTTCCCCGTGCCCGCTGCTGAGTCCCTCCGGGTTTTTCTCATAAACTCATTCCAGGAACACGGCTTAAGCTCTTAAGTGATATTCAAAGCCCTCAGCATGAGGTTTATGGCTTTCAACGTCTGCTGAGAATATAGTTATAACTGACAAGTTCAGAGGCAGGTATTTGGATGCTCTTCCACAAATACATCCCTATAAAACAAATCTCAACTCTGACATTGACCAAGACTTAATTTAAAGTGGTTTAGTAGAAGCAGCTGACTGACAAAAAAAGGTCTACACACAGACAAAAGCCTACGAGGCTGAATCTGCAGCCGAATGCCTTTCTAGCACAACCAGGACACTCTGACTCTCCACTGAACTTGTGTATCACTCACTGATTTCGACTTTTTTAATTTAAATTGCTAGTTCCACCGTAGAAGAGAGGAAATCCTTGTTTGCTATTTCTTTTATGTTATGGTTTCATTTAGATTTCATTATAAGAATTCTGGTTTCAATTCATGGTATTTCATGAATGACTTGGTGTTCTGTGAAAACCCCCAGAGGATGGTCAGAGC
This sequence comes from Gymnogyps californianus, assembly GCF_018139145.2. Classification (NCBI taxonomy): domain Eukaryota; kingdom Metazoa; phylum Chordata; class Aves; order Accipitriformes; family Cathartidae; genus Gymnogyps; species Gymnogyps californianus. The sequence goes on along the minus strand of NC_059478.1, from coordinate 31,088,681 downwards.
CAACGAGCTCAGGGTGTGGGGATCAAGAGGCTCTTCCAGGGGGACCTGCATCCCCCTGCATGTTGCATCCTTGATGGACAGACATGGCTTGTGCAGAGGGATGCACAGAAAGGAGGCTGCCAGGGTCAGCCCATGCTAGCCTCAAAATTGGGGTGACTCCATTTGTCATCTCCATCTGGCCAACACAAAGGGCACTCTAGAGGACTCAAACTCAGCAGCATGAGAAAGCAAGAAGGAAACCAGAGCAACATGACTCAAGAGAAATCAAGTCCAGCAACGAGCAACCCTCCAGCCATGCAGCACAGGAGCATCCAAGCAAGGACTAATGCTCACTCACATATTCCCAGCCCTCCTGCAGACAGAAAATCCAACCTGCAAAAGAAACCCAAGCTCAAGTTTAACCTTTTTGGTTAAAGTGTAATTCTGAACCTTGGGAAGATCACTCTGACACATAACAAGATATTCATAATCTTCAAACCATCACTGAGTTTGGGTGACAGCAAGGGCTTTGCAAGAGTCCTTTTAGATGCAGTGAATTCTTCAGAAGTCAGACACTTATTTTACCAAGGTGCTCTGAGAAATGCCAAGAAGGAGCAGAGCCCTGTTGCATTAGGACCAGCAGAGCCTCCCAGCCTCAAATAGCTGATGGTTTTGATCAGCAGGGCATGCCAGCTCGGGAGCCATTGATGGAAACGTTCACTGGAGTCAGGGCAAAAGTTGTCACTACTCCTTTAGTGTAGCACCCAAAGGCTCAGTCACATCAAGGACCTGCACTGAACAGCGTAACAAGAGACACCAGTATTCAAATCTGCAAACGGCTTACTGTTTGAGCAGGACAGAAAGGATATCCATGTTGTGCAATACAAACACACCTGGATCAGCATCAGACAAACAGGGGACATGTCCCCACGGGCACCGTAGCTGGGAGAAACCCATTTGTGCTGTCCTCCAAAGCTCCCTCTTTGTGCTGAGACAACACTTTCCCCTGCCCCCAGAGTGTTGATAGGAAAGCAGGCCAAATGAAAAGTGGAACTAATCTCAAGGATTGTGTTTCACCGTTGTAAAACTCTTGGCAAAAAGGCTGCCCTCAACCTCCAGCTCCTCCAAGCCTCACCGATGCTGAGCAGCTCGGCCACGCTGCTGCACCTCGGCATGGCCACGCTGCTGCTGTGGTCCAGGTGGACACCTTCACCCTCCTGCACTTGTGTTCAAGCTGGGCTCAGACAAACCAGCAGGCGTGGGACGTGCTGTAAAGCTCTCTTGCTCTAAGTAGACAAGCAAACAGGAGTCAACCAAGATGACTGCTTAACTGGCCTCTTCCAATCACCACGTAACCCTTCCATCTACTGCACAGCCACTGCACGTGCACACTGAAAAGCAAAATAAACTGCCTCATTCGGAAACTTTCATTTCTTTTATATTGCACCGTGAAGTTTGAAACATCGTGTTCAAGACCTCCCATGCATGCAAAGTATGCTGAAAAAGACCATTTTTTCCCCACAGGCTGATTCCAACTTTGAACCAAAAAGCTATATAACACACTTTACCTAGGAAATCGGATATGGTACGCTCTTCTCACACTTTTACTAGGTCTCCACACAAGCTTACAAGTTTGACTTTCTAGCCAAGACCAGGTGGGAAAGTCCTGCTATTAAAACACTAACAGGAAGCTGTGGGGTCATTCAACATCCCTACTCTCAAATAAAAGCTCCTCTTCCACTGACATGTAGCTGACGGCTCTTGCTTGTCTTTCCCCAACCACAAAACTGGACTGGATGTTAATTTGAAATGGAAAATGTGTCCAAATGTGATGACAGTCTACTAAAAAATAAAATAACCTTAATGTAGTAAACTCTTTGTAACTACAAGAACCGCATGGTATAAACACTGCTGGCACTCATAAAGCTTCAGTTGGCTTTAACAGCTCTTCTTTCAGCCCAGCATATCCTCAGCAAAGGACAGTTTTTATTTCATTGTGATCACAGTGAAGCATCTTTCTTTAATAGTGTTACCAAAAATAAAAATAAAAATAAAATAAAAAAATAAAAAGTATACCGTGCTGTATATCTTACAACTTCCCTTCAAAAGCTCTCCTTCCCCTACCGAAGCTGGCGCGGTGCCTTTGGGAACCCAACGTCTTCTCCCCCAGCCCTTGTATGAGCCAGGGCTCACCTCCAACGATGGGCCAGGGTGCTGTCCTGCATCCTGGGAAATGCAGTGTGGGAACCAGCTGAAGCCATCGCCGCTGCAGCTCCCACAAGGCTGGCAGGCATCAGGCAGTGCCTCTAGGTCTCCGAGTGGGCCTAGGGAAAATAACCTGATTTGTCTGAACCTAAGTTTTTTCAGGACCTTATATGCTGTGTGAGATGTCTCAAGGCTGACTTTTCTTTACTTGCCATAGGGTGGAGTGAAAGTTAAAAATTTGCACCACCCAGAAATGTTGCTAAGCTTTTTAACCTTGGCCCTGGTTTAGAAATTGGGATCAAACAAATAAAGTTCAGCCACAGTTTATTGGACTGGAGAATTTAGATCTTCTGTTTTATCTGGGGATATTTCCAGCATAACTAAGCACATAAGAGTCCTTTCATTTCAGTGTTTCATGTCACCTGCTCTTACCGGGCCAAATAATTCTTCTTAAAAAAAACCCAGAAATATGGCAGGAGGAAAATGGAGAGAAATTATGTTGAGCAACATTCTCCTGTCAGGGACAGATCATTTTGGGGTAGGATAATTAATCAGCCACAGTCTAAATGGCTTCTGTCTTAAAGGACTTCCTTCTTCTCCTAACGTATCCTCTGTGGGTCAGAAATGCCAGTGCAGTATTATCATTCTGTCTTTGCATTTGAAATACTAGCTACCATGTTGATGAAACAGACCTTTATTGAACTTCAAAGGCCCATAATTACATATCCTTTCCCTGAGCTTTGAAATTTTAATATTCAGCTGGTGAAATTATTATCTATTCTAGCCACAAAGCATTTATTTATTTTGCTTGCTTTATCTCTGTTATTTCTGCGGTGGTAAGAGGCTGAGGAAGAAGCCCCCCTGCTTATTGGCAGCAGCAGAAAGTGGGAATTGAATGTACCAGGACTTTTATCTCCAGCAGCTGAAGAACGAAGCGTTTGAACTCCTCCTCGAACCCTAACGGGACTCAGAACCTCTCCCTGCAGCCAGTTCCTCTCATTTATGCTTTTCAAGAGCCAGCCAATTTTCTTTATATAGGTTTCCCTGTGCCATAAGGGAGCACAGGAGGGTCAAGAAGACACCATTCAGTACTAACGATGGTATGAATTTTTCATCTGAAAAGGGCACTTTGGGTTTGGAAGCTGCAAAAAAAAAAATCGTTGCTTGTGTTTGCTCAGCTCCAGCCTCACCAAGGTGGATGTACGTGCAACAGGGGCAAAAATATTTTATGTATACATCCAGCCCATAGAGCAGCAACCATAAATACACACAGGTAGAGCACAGCTCCCCTTGCCCGCCAACAAAACAAGGTGGTGTTTCATGGCTCTGCATCTCTCACGAGAGAAAGCCCCCGTGAATGCTTTGTGCCCTTCTTCCAGGGAGTTTCAACAACAGGACTGAGCTGCAAAATTCAGAGCAAACCTGGATTTGCCAAGCTCAACCTGCAGGCCTGGCCCAAACCTTCAACAAAACTAACTGAAAAGTGCATTTACATCATCAAGAGATTTCAAAATAGGGTGAAAACCCCACCATTTTCAGAGTGCCTCTGCATCTCATTGAAACAGAGCTGTAGCGAGGAGGTGCTGGAAATCACATCAGAATGATGTTATTGAGAGATTACAGTGTGATTTCTAAAATAAATCCCCTCGGATGCGCCTGGATCTCTCTCCTGGAGAAACAGCCTGATGGTTGATCCTGTGCAGGCATTTCTCAAGAGTCGTCACAAGCTCGCTCTCTCTCTTGTTGGGTCATTTCCAAATATTCCTGAAATCAAACCTGTGTTAGATGAGCCCAATATCAGCATATGGCTTTCATCAGATGATTTCCAAGCCTTTTAGGAACGTGACTTAATCAGACTTCACAGCAGCCCCTGATGGGCTTCAGCAGTCTTTGCTCTGCCTTGCTGAGCTGGAAACTGAGGAAAAGGGTCTATGTCACCTTTCCAAACTTGTAAAGCAAAGCAGCAGAAGTGGCAGAGTTACCATTGAGAGGTCTGAGCTCCTTGCCTCATGCTTCCTGGGACAGGCTTCCTAAAATCCAGCTCCCTGAAGAAAGTATTTCCCCACAAGGCGGGGGGGAAGTTAGCCAGTTGGAGTAGGACATTAATGCTCAAATGTTCCATAAAATTGTGACCCTCCACTTAGAGAAACATTTGAAATGATGAATTCTCACCATGGGCTTTCCCAGCACTAAAACTGAAGAAGCTCTTACTGCAACATACAGGGTGAGTGTCCAGGCCAGAAACCTCTCTTATTCAGTCCTCAGAGTCCAGCCCGATGATAAGGGGGAGGTATTAAAGAGGTGGGTGGAAGTCTCTAGGAGATGTGCATGGTTCCCACACGTGGCCTTGCAGAGGCTCTGCACGTGGCTGGGTTTGTAGCCTCCGGACACCTCCTGAGGCCATTCAAATCTGTTCCAGGGCTTGCCAGGAAATGCTGGTAAAAGGCATTTAAAAGGCAACGTGGACATGTTCCCTTCCTACCGAGCCGTGCCGTTATGCCCACCGAGGGACCCTTCAAGAAGCAAAGGCAAATGGCTGGAAGGTGTGCAGCCGGCATGCAGCTGCTAGCGCCAGCTCCCCGAGCAGCAGGCAGGGCTCACGGCACACAGCCCGGTGACGAGAGTCATCCGAGCCCACGCTATTTCTGCATGGCGTCATGCGAGCCTCAGACCTCATCCTTGCTCCTTCAAACCCTCACAAGTATCTCGCTTTTCATCTCTCTTGTTGTTTACCCAACATTTCCCAGTAATGCAGCCACTGGCGAGTGTATTTCTGATAGGCTGCAGGAGCCTGCTTGTCTGTTTGCAGGATTTAGTTGTTTATCTTCTTACGTGGGCCATCGGGAAAGCGATGATCCTGTTTACGTTGCAGTCAGTGTTGCCGTATTCCAGAAACATTAATGTCTGAAAAAAATAGTGATGCACTGTCTGGGAGAATGGGGACATTACACAAAGCAGAGAGGTGACTGGGAGCCAAAGCACCTCTCTGTTGAGCAATGGCTTGGCTTGGTTCTTCAGCTCACAGTCAGCTGAGGGATGCTCAGCACAGGAAAGATACAAAAGCCTCTTAAAGCCAAATTGGGTATGTATTTGACCAGGAAATTTGGGAAGAAGGAATGGGGGAACCTCATACGCCACATTCTTTTTGCAAATGAAAGAATTTGGGGTTTAGGTTTTAGTAGTACCAGAAAATCTTGGGGGTTTATTTGCAAATTTTCATACAAAAATGACTTTGTATTCGGAAATGTTAATGCTTGACTTTCAGCCCCTGAAAAGATGCAAAGGAAATGGAAATCTAAATGAGTAGGATATGCCATCTCCTCGGCTCCACCAACAAAAATATTTGGTTTCCACTTGCAGCTACCCAATCAAAAAGAAGTTTGAGTTGCAGGAATGTAAGTCGAAGTGAATGTTAAATTTACATTAGACATTTGTTAATTAGCCAGCAAATGAATCACCCCCACGGACTGGCACAGTCCGCACAATTTAAAGCAAACACTTGTGTCAAGTTAAACTGTTGCCCTGGAGTTGACTAAGCAGAAACATTCCAAAATGTAATTATTAATAAGATTTTCTTGTGTTATTAAAAACATCAAGATTAAAATACCTCGGTGGATATTTACAGGCAGGGAAGTAGGAGAGAGACTCAGCAGGTGTTTATTAAATCCATTTCCACATATATATCCACTCTTCGCGTGCTCTCCACTTCCCTGCGAGCAAAAGCCCTCTTTTATCTAGTGTCTGTCCCTGTGGGTACCTCTTTGGTTATTACACCCTGGCCAGCATGATTTGTTGGCTTAATCAATATTCAGGTTAAACAATAATTTCTTTTAGGGACTCTGTCACCCTTCTCGGTGTGTTGTGCCAACACATTAAGGGACCAAAATATTTTCCTGGGATGTTAAAGGAACATTCCCGAGACAGTGCCTCAATGGGGACTGGAATAGCTCTTAGGGCTGGAGGGGCTGTAGCACGCACAAAGTCTTGGCTATTGAGTCTTCCTCTTCCTCCTGAAGTTGCTGACACCTTCGAAAAGGCTTTGGTGGATGTAGGATTAAGGAATCACTGTGGCCTCAGTTCCTGATCCCACATGGTTTCTCCGCTGGCTTTTCTCCCCAGTGAACAGCCAAACAACCCAAATAAAGCTATTGGGGAGCTGGCTTTACTATTGACACTGAGATCCTGGTAAACTTTCTTGTACACTAACATCTGAAACTCAAGTGCCCCAAGACCTTCAGAAAAGGATATCATTATTTTTTTCGCTTCCTTTGAGCTGAGGCCAAAAGCCAAAGTCATAAATAGAAACAGTTATTCTGAGCTCAATATCACCTTTTGTGCAATGACAAAAATAATGTGTTGTTGAACTGTTTGGCATGACTGCCCAAGCATGTGACAAGAAGCTAATTACTTTTGAAGCCAAATCCACTCGAGAAAACAAGAATCCAACTTACAGCAACTCACATTTTGCCAATTTTGCTGCTCCAAATGCATATTTTCTTTCCTTTTTCCTCTCTCTCATGACATCCTTTCCTTCTTTTTTAAATACTAACACACAGTTTGTAGCTGAACTTGCAGTCAGTCTCTACAGTCCTTCTCTCAGCCTTGCTCAACCCGTGTGATAACCAAATCCTTCCTGCAGAGCTGAACTTTTTTTCCACCGTCACACAGTACATTAATTCACTCAACACATTTGTTTGCAGCTGTCTTCCATCACCAACCCCACACCCGGCTGGCTTCTCATAGGAGAGGGAAAACTTAATTTTCCACTAATGAAGGTATAAAGAAGGTCATTTTTTGTCCTTTGCTCCCCAGAAAATTTTGCTTTATTTTACTGGGAAAACAAAAAATACAGTAAAATGCTTGGGCTGCTAGTTTTGGTCTTAGGGTAGGTGATCAAATATGAGCCTCTTCCGAGAAGGAACAGCTTTCCGATTTTTAAGCAAGTTTAGCTGAATCCAACAGCGTCTTCTTAACACAAGCTGGTCATTCCTATATATGTGTATTTCTTCTAGGGTAGGTACAGCTACTGATTTGTTATGAATGATCATGTTAGTGGCTTCCTCCATTGCTCCCCCAAAACCATACCCTTGTTTACTTTCACCTGTAAATGCTAAAGAAAACAACAACAAAACCAAACCCAAAACAAAATCTCACCAAATGAACAAACAACCTGATCTCACACTCAGAGGTCTGCAAGAAGATTTGCTTGAAGTGATGTCCCCAAGACTGAGACTGCAAACACAGGATGGGGTTTTCTGTCCCTTGAAATTTGCTCTGCACCTGATATTTGGGAGGCATTTTCCTCTTTTCTCCCTCACTCTTCAGCTCTTGCTTCTAATGTCAAACACAGGCAGTAGCTTTGAAGCTTTTCCAAATGAAAATGCCAGAAGAGTCCTGGTTTTCCAGTCAGCCTGCCAACTCCAGCAATCATTAATTTTATGTGCTAATTTTAAAGTTGATTGGTTTTGTGTCTTTGACTTCAAAGGCAACTCCAGTGAAAAACCTAAAATATATTTTAAAAGGTAGAAAATAATTTTGTTAAAATGTCTTCTCTTGCAAAAAAATCCATTATTTTTATTTTAAGGAACACAGATTTCCTCCCTATAGCCTGCATAAATGTTGCTGAAGATTTTCATGCCAAATATTTGGTTTATTCCGAAGAAGTCTTTAAAAAAATTAAAAGAGTTAAATAAATCAGACTAAAAGTGTTTTCATTTGTTCCACTGGTGGCACTGTGGATTTTATTAGTGAAGTGTGCATGTAACATATGTGCAGAGCAATTAAGTTTTTCAGTTACAAAACACTACTCATTAGATTAAATAAAATGACAGAGATTTTGGTCTGGTTCTGCCCTCAGATATTACACAGTCACTTGACTGGAGTACAATTTTGACTGTTTTCCCAGCTCATCAGCACATTAAAACCAGCTGTGGGTCTCAATAAATTGTTTCAGCAGAACCCACTGAAAATATCTGTATTTTCCTCCCTCCCAGCCCAACAAATGAAACTTGGAGGTCATTATGGTAGTTTTAATTATGATTTGGTAGGGATGTCCTTCACTGAGATCCATAGTTCCATAAACAACATGCTTCTTCTGTCGTATTAGATTTCTTTATTTCAATTGTAAAGTCACAAAACCATGTGCTTTCCATTTTAGCTCCTGGACCCCCTGCTAAACTTATACACATGAAGGAGTGGTAGCAAAGGGAGAGCAGCAGCCAGGAGTGTCCGCAGCCTTATTCCTGCTTGTGAAAAGATGTTTATTCATTCTGCAAACAACAAAAAGGAAAAAAAAAAGAAAAAAGAAAAAAAAGGAAAAAAAAAAAAAAAGAAAGCCAAACCAAAACTCAGCAGACTGGGAGCAAAATCAGGCTGGTGTCAAGGCGGGTGCAAAGACAGAGCTCCAGAGTGATAGGGGTTTGTAAATGTATAACTGCATTAGCTGCGAGCCTCGTACATGGCTCTAAAGTGAAACCAGCTGCCAGCGCCTGGCTCCCGCCGCCTCGCAGCAGAAGCTCTGGGACACGTCAGAGAAAAGTTCCCCAGTGCTGCAAACAATTACCGTGGTTTTTTATTTGTTCCATTTTATCAAAGCCCTTAGACTAGAGGAGAGAAAAGAGAGGAAAAGAGAAATTTGAAGGGAAATAGGAACAAAATATTTAAGAAGGGCTTCACTTGGGTTTAGTTTGGTCTCGACTGGGTTAAATCCAAGAAGAGCTTCCCATATCTCGCTACTAGGGAAATTTTAAGTCCCTCCTCAATCTGCGGTAGCATTTAGGCTGTATTTTAACACAGCCCTTAAGCATGTGCTTCATTTTAAGCACCTGATTTATTCTATTGACTGCAAGCCTAGTCTACCAGTGAGTGGGTGATGCAAAATGTAGATAAACACTGATTTGACTTTATTCAATAATTCTCAAATAATTCAGGGCCCATAATATAAAGATGTCATTATACTAGTTTATTGTTTCTACCACATGTAATATGTTTCAGTGTCCTGGACACGACCAAACAGTTAAAGTGCTGCTGAGATAGGCCCTTCCAATCGGGAGAACACTGGAAAAACAGTGACAAACAATTGTCTTGAACAAAGCCCAAGCATTCCCTTCGACAATATGCATTGAATTTATAAGATAAATTTTGGCTGGAGAAGGGACATTTTGGGCAGGCATTAAGCATATTTGTGAAAGAAAAGTTCCTGTGGAAACCTGAGAAGGTGGTTTTGCACTGAAGAGTTCACACAGTTGGCTTGACCTCGTACTGATTCCCTTATAGCTTCACATAAACACTTTAATTATCTCATCACAGACTGGAAACAATATAATGAGGGAGACATTTGTTTCTGCCCCACTGTGAAACATCGCTTGTGATAACGAATTTCATCTTTGTCAGACGAAGAGTTTATGAGACCAAATTTAAGTTTGGGAAATATCACAAAATGTCAAACTTCTCAGACGGCAAACAAGTTCGCGAAAATCAAAGCCAGGAACAAACCAAAGTAGTGGAAATTCCAGTTTAAAATGTTAGACTGGTTCCCTGCCTTTTGTTGACAGTCGGATTTTGGAAAAGAACAATTAGTGTAATAGGTTCTGGGAGCTACTGAGCCAGAAACTGAGAAAAATGGAAACCAAGAGAAACAGCTGAAATATCTTCTCATTCTCATTTAGATTGCGGTTAGAGCAGCTGAATGGCTGTTTTTTCTGGTCCACTTGTGTAATACTGAAAACTGGGGAGGGGAGGAATTGTCCCAAGTCGACCTCATGGAACAAAGGGGGAAAATCGTGGGACAAAAAGAAAAGGAAAAAAAAAAAAAAAAAGATTTTCTTTAGAGAACTGAGAAGCGTGCAGCATTTTCTGTTCGGACGGATCGATGGCTTCGCTCAACCCCAAAATTAGATTATTTATTTTCTTTACAGACTATTTTTAGAGGGGAGGCGGGAGAGATATGCTCGGTTGTATAAGGAAAATTGAAGGATATTCCAGGAAAAAAAAAACCAACTTTGGACTGAAAGGCAGAATTTTTCAGAGGTCTTTTTAAAGAGATGTTTTAAATAAAAAAAAAGAGAAAGCTTTCTGCTTCAAACTTGTTGAAATATTGCCTTTTTTTTTTTTTTTTTTGGCAATTCTGTTTTCATGGGGGAAAATGAAGGCATTTGACATAGGTTTGCAAAACAACCAAATCAACTTTTTTTGAAGGGAAGAAAGGAGAAAGCACTGTACCATGCCCGGGGTGGGTAGTGGGGCCCAAGCACCGGCATATCACGGCAGAGCCCCTCTGCCCTGCTCAGCCCAGCATGGGTCCTGCCCCAGGGCAGATCCTTCCTGGAGCTGGGACCAGTACCAAGGCACAGAGACCCTCTTCCACCTGCAAATGTGGGATCTAAGGTCTGTGAAGACCCTGTGCCAGCAGGAGCACAATGCCACCGGCCCAAGGCAGAAGAAAGCAAACATCCATGGGGCCCTGCAGGTGAAGAGAAATGTAGGATTTGCAGGGTGGGGATGAGACCTGAGTGAGATCAGTCATCAGATCCCTCCAAAGAGCCAGGAGAGGAAAGGCAGACATAAACCGATTCCAGCAAGCCAGGTGCTGGTGCCACGAAGCCAAGCAATGACGACATCTGCCTTTCGAAGCACAGAGATTTGTTACCTGCCAAGTTGCTGGATGCCTGCGCTCCCGTTCCAGGGGCCCAGGCATGATATTCAGACTATAAAACCCTTCCAGACCATCGGGGCTCCAAGGGTATTACTCAAAAGTGGTTTGGGATGTGCTATATCTTTCTAGTATTGGCTTCCTATAGGACAGGATTTTCCAGTTGTGGGGACAGGTGTCCGAAAGACATTGTTTGCTCTAAAGCATTGGTAGCTGGGGAGTGTTAGGCTGATGGATCTGGGTCAGCCGGAGGTTTCCCAGGATGGAGACCTGCAAGGGGTAGCATTTAGCCTTCAGTGTTTAATCTAGACTAGTTGTAATCAACATCCATGAGCGTAGCGTCCAGTCGAGGACTCACAATCTGAGTCCTTGATGCTCTCATCCCTTGGGAGCTCAGCTTAGCACAGGGCTGCACTGCTCCCACAGAAAGGCTGGGAGCACAGCAGAGGGTTCACCATCCCCATTGCAACATTTCACCCTGGAGGCTTTTACAACATCCTCCAAGATGATGCCCATATGCCTCGGTGGGCATTACTGCATGCTGAGCCCTTTGTGGTTTATTTATTTCAATTGCTGGGTTATTTTAAGGATGCAAGATACAGCTTTCTCAGGCCCAGATGATAGAACCAAACCCTCACCACCCTCTAGCTTTACAAAAAAACCCTCAGAGATCCCAAATCTGGTGTCCATGAGCAAGGCCCACATCTCCAGCCCACCATGCTGGTCCTGCACATAGCTGAAAGCTGCTCCACGTGGGTTTGCTTTTCCAGCTGCCCCGGGGGGACCCACTCACCCGTACCTTATTGTAGGGCTAAGACTCCCCTATGTCCCGAGGGACCTTCATACACAGACCCCATGGGTGCTGGCAACTTGGTGTCGGACAGCTAAAGGAGTTTAAGAGCTTAATTCCAAGGAAAACCGGTGGTATCTAAATTCCCTTAAAAAACTGAACTTGCTTGAACAAGTTCAAAAAGTCCCGTTGGTGTATTATTGAACAAGCAGAAGGAGTTATTTACACCACTGATGTGGGCAATGCTGGAAAAACCCCTACAGGGGAGAGCAGAGTCCTTCCCTCCACAGAAACTCCAGGTGACTTTGAGGGCACTAAAAATATCTTTTGTCGCACAAGGAGAGCAATTCAGATACGATCTTCCCCTAATGCTTCGCTCCTGACTAAAAGGCATTACATTATGTTTCCAAATGGTGGTTCCCCATTGAGCTGCTAAAATTGTCTCGGATAACAGTGTTAGTGAGGGCCCGTAGATAACACCAGGGACATGAGGGACGTACCAGTGGGGCCACCCCTCCCTGCAGCTGCTGCTGTCCCCTGATTCGGGCCGCCTGCTCTCTGCTCTCGGGACACCTGTAACTTCAGCCCTCGATGCTGAAATGGAGGTTGCTTCAAAGAGGGACTTTTCACAGTGGAGAAGTGCCAAACCAAGACCTTCACAGTGCTAACAAACGGAGAATTCAGACACTTTCTGGTTCTCACGGTGGGGTTAGACACAGCTGCGCTCAGACCGGATCTTGGGCCAAGGACTTTAAAGCTATTTGGATACTTTGGCCTTCCCACGTCTTTGAAAAGGTTGTCAAGGCATTCTGTGAAACAGCTGAAATGATTTATTAAATTCTGCAGAAAGCTCCAGAATTTCAAACAGGCAATTTTGTGTGTATTAAATGGTATTGTCACTGCTTTCCCCTGCACTGGATCCCGGCTGACGGCACTAAGCCCTACCACGAGGAGATGCATTTACTGGGTGCACTGAAATCATCCATTGGGGCATCCATTACTGATTCAGTTGTACATCTATTCCCCCTTGACCGTAGTCCTAAGACACAAACCCCAGCCAACCATCCTGACTGCCCAGTTGTCTTACGAGGTCATCATTTAACAATTGCGACATCATAGTTTGGTGAAGCTTAAATGGAGGCAAAATCACGTACTCAGGACCAAGTTTCTTCTTTCATTTGGAGGAGGGAGAGGCATAGAGCTGAGAAATCACAGGTGTTTTCCAAAAAAAAAGCAGTGATAGTGGAGGAGGCAGGGAAGGGGTACACGGATTGAGGAGCAAGGTCTGAGGGTTGTTCCCACTCCCCGCTTCAATGCAGTGCCAGGAACAGCTGGTGCCATGCTTGGGAATTTCACCCTGGGAGCAGCTTCACACCCACTCTCCCCAGCTGTGTGGAGGTCCACATAAGGACCCCCGGCTGGTGCAGAGCTTGATATGCCAAACCAGGAAATGTCCCAAATGCTTGGCTGCATGCTCTCCATTATATTTGCCCCACCTCACCGCTGCGGCATCTGTGCCCTTTGGCAGCAGAGAAGCAAGTTGTGCTGAGGGGCTGTGAACCAGCAGCCTTCTGCGGTCGCTTTTCCACAGACAGGAGATATGTCTTCACTCCAGCTGTTAGAAGACCAAAAGCTGATGAGGCCAAAGGCTGAAGGTGTAAAATATATACACAGAGTTGCCTCTGCTCCAACAGGAATTGAAGGCAGATTCATACAACTGCGAAAGATGGGAATCTAAGTTGCATGGATAGCTTGAGAGCCAGGGCTATAAAACAAAATTAAGCATTAAATGTTCTTAACAAAGGCAATCTGGGCTCACTGTGTTCTGTTTTTGTTATGTTTCCCCCTGTTTTATGCTGCTTTAACCTTCAGTTGTTGCTGTTGGAATCCTTTTTGCACTGTTCCACTTGTCATTCTTCTTATTTTTATTAGAGACACTTTGGCAGAAGACTTATCAAAATGCACTGAGCTTGTCAACAAACGTCATTAGCAATGAGTTGAGGCAGACAGTGTAAGCGGGGAAAGGGCATGGGAAAATATGCAATATAAAATAATTTTATACGTCGAAGAAATGCAGCAGAATAATAATGGCAAAGGCCTTGCCATAAATTATTTGTGCTGTTATAGAAGTAAGTTCCCACTGTTAAGTGATTTCTAGCCAGGCTTCAAAAGGTCTGTGCAGGGGACCAGATGCTCTTCTGGAAGAAAATGGCATAGCTTCATCAAAATCAAGGGCCTGGCCACTCTGTGTGCAATGTAATCAGGTTGAGACACACTACTCTCCGCATCAGATATACCTTTAAAATCTCAAATGACAAATTAAGGACTAGATCTCCAGCTCTGGAAATCAAAATCAGCCTACTGGCAAAAGTGCAGCTGTATCAGTCTATGCTTGAATCACGCTTTCTTCTGGGCTAGTATTACACACTGGTGTATCCAAGTGGCCCGCATATTCAGCATCGTGCTGGGGTTTGATCTTAACATGCCAAGCTGTTAGTTACAGGGCTAAAAAACTGCCCCTCTCCCAATCCCCTGCTTTGAAGTTCCCTCAAAGACATTTGCTTACTTAAGCTCATGCAAGAGAAGGTGAAGTCTGACCCCACCATCCACTGGTGGTGTCCACTTTCATAAGGGTATGAGAAGAAAAATAAATCACTGCAAAATGAACGTAAGCAAAGCCTTACGGTGTGCTTACCTAATTAGGTGTAAGGTTATATTGCAGGTTGCGCTGGGCTGTACAAGAAGGGCTGGAATTCAGTAGGCTTAGGTTAAGCAAAATAAATCATAAGGTCAATGGTAAGGTGAAAATAGAAAGGCATCCCACCCACCCACCATAGTACATCAGCAGCAAGCAAGAAAGTGCACTCTTGGTATCCCAAAGGCCAAGGAAGACATATGAGCCCGTAAGATTTAGACCCTTCGGCTGCAATTGCTGCTTACAGCTCTTTGGAGATCAGCTTCTGATAAGTAAATAGGTCAGACTGCTCCTGGCCAAGGCTAATGGTCAAGTGATGTTATTTAACCTCATGTGCTTCCACGGGGCACTGGAGCCAGATGGAGAGCTACCACCAAGGGTCACTGAACATGAGTGAGCACGTCAATAGGAACACGGGTGAAGCCCCAAGGAGACAAAATGGCAATAACGCCGACCCTCGTAGCTGCACCGGCCAGTCTCAGCGGCAGGAGGAGGGTAGCACGTGGTGGCTCATAACACATCATAAACACTGCTGGTTGCAGCTCACAGGGAGGGAGGGGGCAGGGGGAAGGTACAAAGGAGGGGAAACTTGGAAGAAAAAGGTGATTAGAATTTAAAATGCTTTAATTGATTACATCGTTCATCTCCTCAGCGTCCCACTAAGTGTGATGGGCTCTAGCAAGCTTGCTAGACCACAGGCGGGAACTCAAACATCTCAGATATGGAGCTGAAGACAGTGTCCTCCATGAGGCAGGGAACTACCCTTCCATCGCTGCACAGCCTTGTGCAAGGAGCTCTCGAGTACATGTAAGGAACAGGGGCTCAAAACAGTTTTGCAAACCTGACTCAGCCTTAATGGAAGCTAATGCGATTTCTTTGGGCTGCGCTGAGGCTGTACGTCTTTCATAGCCTGTTTTGCCTCAGGGAGCATTTTTATGGCCAAAATAATATGTGCCATATGGGAAAGCCCCACAGAAATTAATAGGAGTGCAACCAGTAGGATTGGAGAGAAATGAAATAATCTATGGAAATGGCTGTGTAATCTTTAAAATTTGATAGAGAATGATCCCCTCTCGCAAAGACTTTTTAAGACATTCTATAGAATTGCTATGATGTAATTCACTTTTAAATCCTATTCAAAAAGCTCCAAAGCCTAAGAATGGTTATTGTTTTCTTATTAAATTCTGTAAGACTTTTCCATAAAGAAAGAGCTGGTATTCTCATAATATCTCCACTATCCAAATTTGAAGGAATACAAGACCACTGGATTTAATTATATCAGGCACATAAATGTCTTCCAAACCATTACATGTATCTGTACACATGAAAACACTCATTCATACAAATTAGGTGCCATTGGAATCAATAGAGTTGAACCCGCTCCGATGGGACCAGCTACTGAAACAACTACAATGACTGACATGCTTTTAAAGGCCACAGAAGGGAATGGGCTGGAAAGCTCTTACGAAATGTTTTTGGAGGTGGAAAAATACCGATGCATTGAGATGGAAACTCTTTGGAGGAACACGGTAGGTTTGCTCCCACTTCTTTTGCAAAGAGGAATTTTTGGTCGTGCACAGAAAGGGAGTATGTGCTCACCCCGGTCCAGAGCATCCTGCGGCCTGGGGTGGGGAGGCCAGCTGGGATGTGAAAGGCATAGCCTTTAGAGCTGGGAATTGAGCCTGGAGTGCTGGCAGCCCAAGTATTTCCCTCACCAGGGGACTGTAAGGTATTTGTTCTCCTCCTTTCTCTCTCCCACTCATTCATTTCAAATGAGACCTATTGGTTCACAGTGAGATTGAGAGGGAAAAACAACCCTGCAATCACAAAGTGCCGTTATGAGATGGAAAAACTGGGTTTTACTCAGCTCTGCTCCAAAAAAATTAAGGGAAGAGGTGAGAGTGGCTGCCCGAAGCCTGCCCGCAGATCACGAGGGGGCTGCGCGCTGGTGGAGCATGCCTGGGATTCCTCCGCCGTGATGCCGAACGGGCCCTGGCGATCGCAGCCAGGGGGAAGTTGCTCAATGTTGTGAAACACAGGAGGAAAAAAGTTATATTAAAGTAATAAATGAAAGCAAAAGTGCTCTCTGTAAGGGGGCTGGGAGCAGGGGAAATCTCTGTGTGTGGTAGACCGGTGCGAAACTCATCTTGGCATCATTTTCTGCAGTGGAGGAAAAAGGGACATAAATAGATGCAAAAAAATTTTATGGCTGGCTGGTAGAGTATGTATGTACATGTCGTTAAGGAGCTCCGATCGCTGATTTAGTGAAGTACTTTAGTGTATGTTTAATTTTCAGCATGTTAGTACTGAACTGGGTCATAGAGCACTAACGAAAATGACTGGTGTTGATCTAAAAATCTAAAAATTATGAAAAATAAACAACGAAGAAAGATACATATTTTTTTTTAATATTTCTTGGGAACATTACTGTTTAAAAATAAAAAGCACTTCAATATTTTTTAAAGAAACTTTCAAATTTAAATTTCCTGTTAAACTCAACTCCCCTTCCCAAAGGAACCTAGAAAAAGATCCAGCAAATTGGAGCATTTTCCTGGAAAATACCTGGTTTCGCCATTTTTTTAAACACAAATGTATGGCTGTGGATCTCCTGGCAAGGGTCAGGGTCATACCAATATAGCCCTTCTGAACGGTAGAAACAACTGCACCATACACATGAAAAAACTCAGCGTGAACCTTTCACATCTACTCCCGACACGTGGTGAATTTGCCTCAACTTGGCTTTTATTATTCAGTTCAAACGACAGTCCCTGAGGTGGACCAAATTTCAAGCAAGTCTTGGCTGTGCTTCAAGGGAGCAAGGGCCACTTTATAGCTTCAGGTGCAAAGACTCCGTGACTTTCTTTTTCACATAAATTTGACGAAGTTCAAACGTTACAATTTTAGCCACACTGTGGGAATCTTCTCAAATCTCTGCCTTCTCCAAGGCCACCTGTCAGAGAATCACGCCCTGAGCCTTTAGGCTGCTGTGATTTATATTCTATTATTTTACTGGACACCAGGAAAGACCACAGTTAAAAAATGAATAGTATATCATCAAGGCAAAAGCTTTCCTTTAGTAATTGTATTCAGCTGTCTTTTCAACAAAGGCAGTACAGGGAGAGGCAGCAATTTTGCTATATCAGCCTAAGTCTTAATTAAAAATGTATAATAAATGCTTCTTGTTTGGGAACAGAGAGCGCAGAAGAAAGCCAGAAGTTGTTTTTCTTTATCCGATAGCCATCAGAAGTGAAAAATCCCAGTTTATATTCTGGATTTCATCATTTCTGCAGACTCTGCATGTTGTATAAGATCAACCTGCCATCACCGAGGCTGGCACACTCGGTGCTGCCAGAGAAATGCCCTACAGAAAACAAATGTTCATCTGGGGAGGGGTCAGCCTCTCTGATGACCCTCTCATGGGACAGGAGATACTGATATACGTAAGGCAAGCTGCTGTGCAGGCACTGTGAAACCTTGGAAATCAGACTGCCCGTGTTCTTTGGGAGGACGCTAAATGCTTTTTGCTCCCAAACTTGAAAGACCAGCCCATGTTCAGGGCTGAACAGGCCTCCTCAGTGGTCTGCAAGTCCATCAGCCCTGAGGTAGGGTGTTGGAGCAGCCATCTGACATGCAAAGGTATTTGTCAGCCTGGAGAGTCTTGTGCAAGTGCAAATGCATTTTGGCTTCCCCCTCCCACGAATGACCTCCTAAGAGGCAGTGGCAGCTGCCCGGGATCCGCTCTTTGCTGGCAGAGCGTGCCGCAGGTGGCACCATCTGCGCCCTCCACTCCAACCCAAACAGCTCATTTCCAGCTGCAGGGAACGGCTGGCAATGTGATAGTGACTCCCAGGCGGGGCGAAGGGTGGCTCACACACTGGCTCCCTTGTGGAGGAGGAACAGTCAATACTTAGCACCTGTAGGCAACTCCCAGCCCCTGCGATAAACACAAATATGTCTCCTGGCATGGCCAGCTAGGAAAATATAAGCTGAAAAAGCCCCCCGTGCCAGACACATTCCACTGTATGTGTGCCACTGCTGCGTGCCAGCTGCTTGCTGCGGGTACGTGTGCTGGAGAGCCAGCAAACGTGAGCCTGCTACATCGTTAGGAAAGCGAATCTTTTCCCCTCAGCTGTTTTCACATGCTTAATAGCACATATGGACTTCAGAGATACTCTCAGCTTCAGATTTTCTTTTATGACTGAAGGAAAGATGTGACCGCAAATGGATTTACGCTATTATTTTATGCAATGTATGTTTAATTTGTCCAGTTACTTCAATAAGAGGCCCACAAGTGTCACGCACACCTTTCTAACGTCCCTCTCAACCCTCCTGCCATCCGAAAGCACTCACATTGGTGCAATGCAGATGTTATGGCATGAGGAGCAGCAGATGTGCAGCAGGCAAAAAAAAAAAGATGGTACCAGTCCAAGACATTAGAAGAAACCTCTCACAATTGGTATGGGTTCTTCTCTGATGCCCGGAACCCGCCAGCTTGTGGGATTTGGGAAAGACCTTGACCATGAGAAATGTCATCACAGTTGACAGTCCAGGCATGAAGGGCAAGTGGGCCCTCTGGTGATTGCAGTGTGGGAAAAACCCGGCCAGCCCTACACCCCGGGGGACATTCGACAGGGGGTGGCCATCACCAGGCTCCAAGAGGACGCGTCAGGCGAAGGGAAGAGACGCCCATGACCTTCTGCCACCATCACTCTGAGAAATGAAGGCTGGACGTGGGAAGATCCCAGTCACCACTCACCCCGCCAAGGGGGTCTGTCGGAGGAGTTGATGCTGCCACCAGCACAGCTGCAGGCACACCAGGCTCAAAGACAATAAACAAAAGGACTTCGCTCTCAGAGCCGGGACTGGGCACGGGGTTATGTGATTTTTGGAAGTCTTGCAAAAAGTTGTGTGTGACAGATGGAATTAAAAATCCCTTCGCGTTGCTTGTACGCCCTGGCGCTACAAGGCAGCTCTTGCTAAGCACTTTGCTAGGTGGCTACCTGCTGTGCAGCTCGATCTAATCAGTGTCGAACATCTCCAAAGGAAACAGCTCTGAACAGTTCCATTGTTTTAATTTTTTTGCTCTGGGCTCACAAAATCCTGGTGCTCGCTCTCTCAAGTGTGAAAACTGAATATAAAGCAGATCGGACTCAGCTGTGGCTTAGTGGGCAGCGTGAGCTGCACACCCGTGACGGGCTTGCCTATAAACCACTTGGCAGAGCTTCCAGGACAAGTCAATTCCTGGAAGGAAAAGTGGCTAATAGGTATGAAATACACTTTGCTTGTACCAATAAGCACTAAGGCCAAATGTCTGACTGTCAGACTGATATAAGTCATAAAGCATTGACTATTGACAAGCCTTCTGCTCCTGAGCAGTCGCACCTGAACCCTTGCTTCTCTGAAATTCATCTCCTTGATGAAAATATACTCTAGGGCTCAGCAGCTGAGATGTCTTGTGGCACACAGTGTCCATTAGTCACAGTTTAGCTGAAATTCCTGCTTGCTTCCCTGCTGTGCCAATTTGGACCCCGGTTTTACCTGCGACTGGCCAGGGTAAGTGACGGACTCCTGCTATGTATTTTGCCATATAAAAAGAGCGTTTGTATTCTTTCAACCAGTGTGACTTTCGGTTTAGATTCAGGGGGAAAAGCAAACTTTTCCTAACAGGGGCAAAGAGTGTGTCACCTCCATAACATGCTACATAAACAGAGTTTCCCTTTTGGCAAGCAAGACCCACCTGAAATACAGAGGAGCAGCGCTGAGCAAACACACTTAGAGGTGTGATGGAGCTACTGAGGGCTGCCCAGTCAGCAATGCCTGCACTCCAGCGACTCCTGTATCTGCTTTAACAACCGGAAAAGTCAGTGTGGATAGGCACGCGTTGGCTCAAACTGTGGCTGTGCATCTGCTCTAATTCCTGGATGTTCAGATGATGTTCCTCAGCACTGCTTCTTTGGTATAATATGGGTACAGCGAGCAAGTATTAACAGCTTAATTCTTCCCATTGTGACTTTTTTCCTCTCATTGTCCTTATCACCCAGGATGGAGTTAGTTCGATTTAGGTTCTTGTGGTCAACAGCCTTATCAAGCTCAGAGCTGGCGGGGAAAATACCCTGCAGAATAAATATGTTGCAAAAGAAACTATAGGAAACTTCATGTTGTCCTGCATCCAGGTAAACAAAAGGAGCAGTGCAGTTTTAGCATGTTGAGTTTAATTTAAACTATTTGGTACTTTGGAATCAGATTAATTTGGATGAGTACAGAACTGGCCTTAGGATCTGAGATGGCAAATTTCCTAAATAAAGAATGGTGATCTTAATGGTTTATAAAATCCTCCAATGTACTTTCACTTATTGCTGTGATTAATGTTGTGCCATTGCTATGGTCCAGATAATAACCACATCAGAAGAAGCTCCTTTACTCATTTACAGATAGATATGACCCATGAGGCTTCTGAGAAAACATCTGGTCACGGTCAGTTTTCCCCCATACTTCCAAGCACAAGCATCTTCACCCTGCCAAGGAAAGACTGCTTTCCCAGGAAGGGGGTGACTGCCTCGGTGACTGTCATGACTCTTTGTAGATGTTTTATGCCATAGTCCATGGTCTATCCAGAATGATGCAAAGGCACAAAAAAGGCAACCAGCCCTGCTGCTCACAGAGAACTCACTGCTAATTCATGATTCCACCTGGGCTGAAGCCTTAAATTTCATTATGTGCTTTATAAACTTAAGAGTTTTAGAAATAACATATAATATTACTGGCTCAGAATGAATTTCCATCTAAAGGCAAAGCTCTGAAAGGGATATATTAAATCCAGGGAAATTATGCTTCAAAAGCTCCACGCACTTCTGAACATAATATCCCAAAGTCATACTCTGAAGTTAAAATTTGATAAAAACTGGAAATTACTTGGCATCTCAGCATCTTTGGAGATACTGAGCAATAAAATGGATAAGATCTGTGCCAAGCATAAGATGAATTTTCCCCATTTGTTTAAATATTTAAACTGTACAGAATGAGAAAGTGCTGCTTAATATTTTTTAAATGTGGCAGATGATTGTTAGTGGCATCAGTTTATATGTCTCTATCTATTTCTCCATATTTTTTCTCTCTGAGTTCAGTGTAGGTAGCTGAGATCTCATCTCCTGCTAAAATCAAGGCTTAGGCGTACAGCCAGAAACACCTATGTAGAAGACAGTTTTAACTGATTTCATGAATCTGTCAACCATCAGAAGTCTTTTCCATGATCAAGTTCAGAAGAAATTTGTTATTTTTAAGACATTAGGTATTGTACTCTTCTGTCATCCACGACTCGACATGCAATTGTTTCTTTCACCAGAACAACTAAGAGAATCCTTTATGCCATTTCACTCCTCAGAATATGATTTCTCTCAAGATTTGTATTTTGGCTTCTTTTTTGCTGTGGTGTTGTTTTTTTCATGTCCTATCCTCTCTAGGGTGATAAATACCCAATATGCCAGGCACAGGTTATTGAAAACAGAACAAGATAAATACAAGCAGGGAGAAAACCTTGTTTTCTGGGGTTTGTTTTTGAGGGGGAGTTTTGCAACTGGAAGAATGAACATTGGTTGACTTTGTTCTAAAGGCCACAAAGAAAGAAACACGATGCTGGTTTTTTATGAAGCCTGCAAACCGCATTATCTGAAATAAAGAGTTCTGCCTGAAACAAAATGGGATTTCTTCGGAAATGTCTGCTGAAAACTAAATACTAAGAAGATGTCATTAGATGTGTTGGGCAAGGTCTTTTCCTAAGGCCACTTCAGCGAATAAAGGCAACTGTGGATTTTAATAGCCACCCTGGGGAAGGGTAAGAACAAACATATTTGGCTCATCAGCATGTAACAAGAGTAATTAGTGACTTAGAAATAGGTGTGGCAGGGGAACAAAACAGCGGACTGACAGAAGGATTCGTACTTCAAGAATATGGAATAACTTGGAGGAAATCTGGGGATTTACCGACAAAGTTGAAACGGAGTATGCAAAAATAGCTGTGTTCCTACTCTGTCAGTTAACCCAGAGGTGTTTTATGTATACACGCGGCGGGGAAGCCCTTTAATCCAATTTGCAGAAGCAGGTGGCATTGGTTTGAAGAAAACAACGTGATTCCCTGGTCAGAGGAGCACTCCGGGGTTGTGGTCAGTGTTGGCAGAGCCCAGGCACCTCCTCCTGCTTGGATCTTAGACGTGGTTGAGTTAATTTAGTTCCTATATAGCTCACTTTGCTTCTACCTGTAAACGAAAAGTGAATTGTATTTAGGTATCACCTCTGTAGCACCTCTTTCATTGGTTTATAAAATGCCTCTGAAGGAAAGATGTGAAGAATGGTTATTAACAAAGAGTCTAAAATCCTAGAAGCCAAAAAGAAGACAGTGATCAGAGCCTTAATAAGGCTACCAGCAGACTCAGATGATGTTGCCCATCAGGGAGGAGATTTCAGTCTTTGATTTTTGACATTGCTATTTACAACGAACTCACCTAATGCAGTCTGTTTTCTCTCTTTAAGAAAAACCACAAAATCAGTTTCATGAAAATCCCAAGTTGCTGTGGGACAGCATCTCCTATTTTAACTCTTTTTCTTCTTCTTTGCCATTTGCAGTGAAGAGCCATTGACATAAAAAACCACCTCCAATTTAATGCAGAAATGGAGACAGATGCATTTTATTAGGAGTTTGTACCGCTCTGCAGAGATGAGAAAACATTTACAGATAGTTCAGCTGATCTTTTAAAATGGCATGATTTGGTTGCCATCGAATAATTATTATGAAAACATTTGCAAGGTTTTTGTTACCTACCTTCCCTTCTCTTTAGATGTCTTTCTGGAAAAGATTTTTCAAAAAAATGGGGCGTAATGTAATACACAGCTATAACATAGATTGTTAATTTTTAGTGTAGCTGAATCACAGCATGCTTTGATTGAGAGGAGCCAACACAAACATGCAAAATATGTGCCTCTTTGAACAGGATACACCACATCCTGCATTTGGTAGCCAAAGGTTCCAGTTTGCATCACAAATGCAGTCCAAGATCTCTCTCTCCTTGAGGTATGTACCTCGGAAAGTGCCAAATCTGCAAGACACGCCGCCTTTTTTTTAATTTCTTTCTTTCATTCTTTCCTATTTAAAAAAAAAAGTTTAATCATTTGCTTGTTTGGGTTTTAGTAGAGACTCAGCAGGTGATTGAAAGGAAGGACTGTGTTGTCAGGAGGGACTTTGATTAATCAGAGACTTGATCGTTTGATTAATCATCCCAGAAAGAGCTGACTCTGGCAAAAGTGCCCCAGCCAACATGTAAACACGTCGAAAGAACATTTTCGAAATACATAAAGACAAATTGCAGTTCAAAGCTACTCTTACTGGCCTGTTGATTTGACTGCTAGAAACAAAAGCCTTTCTGCCTGGTTGATAGAAACCAGACCTTCCACGGGAGGAAACAATTGACTTCAGGTCCTTTCAAATTTTGAATAAAAAGAGCTTGACATTTTCTTTTTTAATTAATTTTTTTATCTTCTCATTCTTGTTTGCAGTAATAAATTACAGTCCTTAGTCTTTTTATAAGGAAAGTTAAGTTTCCTCTCATTTTCAAGCAATTTATAACACATGTTTAAGACCTTCAGTTACATAAGGGCTCTGCAGAGCTTCCTAGCAAAGCATAAATTATCACAGTGAGGTAGCAAACAAAACATTGTGCTGTGCATCGCCCAGTCATCATTGGCTTGTACCTGCCATTTAATGGTACCCAGTAGGAAACCTTGAGTTGGAAAAATATTCAAAAAGCCTGCCTGCTTGCCTAGCAATCTCATCATGTAGGGGGAAAAAAAAAAGGGATTTACGAATTCAGCTGGCTCCCAAGCTAGTGGAGGTCATAAAAACTCTTTCTTGTCATGGAAACACACGGTGAGCTGACTGTAGTGAGCTGCATGGTGTGCATAAGCACTTGACAATGTTTCTTCTCAAGTTCAGGAAAGCCCACATACATGCCCAAGACCAGCCCTGTTCAGAACGGCACGTGAGGAAAGCCAGTAAAAAGCAGAATTAGTATTTTGCAGGAAATCTGGGGAGGGCAGGAAACAATTTCCTTTCCTGAGCAAAAATAAAACTTTCCTACAGATTGTGCAAAACAGAGAATACGGGGAGAAAACTGAATGTTTCCAATGTTCAAGCCAGAAGCAATCGGTTTGGTCTTCACCCCACGCTACCTGGGGAAATCCCTGATTTGTGGGCGCCATATCCTCGCTGGGCTGCCTGCGCACAGGCTCAGGCACGGAGACACAGTAGCCTGGCAGCCACCAGCCCAATTCCTTCGTAATCCAATTATTGTAAGTGGCTTAACCGCTGCTTTGTATCACAGGCCTCAGCCCAGGGTGAATCAGCTGTTTTTCTTGTCATCAGCAACACAAGAAAGGATCTAAAGAAAAAAGTTGGTTCAAGTCAAACCAAAATGGAGACTACTTTGGTTTTGCCAGTGCACCCCTGCAACCTCCCATGTCCATCACCAGCAACCCAGCAATAATTCTGAGTCAACTGAAAGCATTTGTTTGGCCCAAAAAGGAGTAGCTTAGATTGAATGAGGTATGTTTGTCAGCCCAAAAGAAAACTTAAAAAGAAAAGATAGTGTTATTTAGCAACTGTTTAAAAATATATGTGAATTGTGAGACTAAACAAATCAATTAAAGTTAAAATAATCTCTAAGCAAAATTCTGAAAAAATATTTTGACACTTCCAATGTAAGTGTTTCATTTTTCAAAATGCTGAAATATTGCATCTTGTCTTTTACATTCCTTCCATTGACCACGACCCTTGGTTTTGAGGTCCAAAACTTGATTTTGAAATAGAGTTTGTCCTTCTCAAGCTGTAATTTTTAATGCATTTACTATTCCAACTGCAAGGGTCACAGTTACTTGTTTCTCGTTTCAGCATAGCAAGTCAGGTATGAGCTGGGCGAACTGTCTTGACAACGCAACAGCACAGTGTAGCACTTTTTGTGAAAGCATTAAGAAAAATCAGTGCAAACAATCTGAAAAGAGTCCACAAGTTGACAGTCCAATTGCTTATTAATATTTGCTGAAATACAAATAGACAAAAAACCCTATTCCCAAATGTTTTGCTAACAAAAAAGGAGATGTACTAGAACATACTGGATGCTTTTATAGTAATTGATTTGTAACATATATTTTTGCTTTAGTTTGCTTTATTTTGCTGTATCTTATCTTCACCACGTTTTATTTATCATTAATTAACCCAGCTTTGTCAAAGACCTTGAATCTCAACCCTGAATTCTAGCAAAGCACCACGGAGAGCTAAAATTACCAGCCTCTCCTCCCTTCAGCTACGGAGCCAAGAGATGAAGATCTACTTTGCCTCTTACAACTTCCTTAGTGGCAATAGGAATCCAAAGGATATTCCTCACCTCTTGTATATATCAATCGTACGTCCTTTGTATTCATTCTTATTCCCTATGCAGCCATATTTTAATTAATGAAATCAAAAGACCATCTACTAAAATAAACCAGACTTAATGAGGGAAGAAAGTCAAAACAAACAGACACTGTTTGCTTCCTTTGCACTGATTTGCCAAGAAACAAGCTCCACATCCAACATCATCGATTCATGTCAGAAATATTAACCTCTCACAACAGCATGAAGAGTAGCATCTGGATCGAAAGGGTGAGGGGGGACAGACGTGCAGTGAAATGAAAGCAACACGACATTGCTGCACGGCTTGGCGGATGTCTTCACCCCCACAGGTAGCGTTTACGTCCTGTCGATCAATACCGCAGATGGAAATGTGACGTTCAAGGTCTCACATTTGGTTGTGGTTTTGGCTCTCAGCGGTGAGGAGATGGGGAGTGCCATGTGCACGGTGTGCCCTCCAGAAAGTGCTGCTCCGAGCCACATCTGGAGTTCCTGGCTCATAACACTGAAAGATGTGGTACCATATGAGCATAAGTAATACAATTCAGCTGTCATCTACCACTGACCATCTCCTTAGTGTGAAAGTGCTCGGATTTGGTGGCCATCACAGCAAAATGTGACAGCCATTCATGTGATTGAGTTTGTAAGGAAAGGAGGCATCAGACTGTCCCCAGAGCAGGTGAAAGCGTGCAGAGACATCTAATCTGAGAATCACCTTCATTAGTTACAGCTCTGCACACAAACACTCCAGCCTTTTGCAATATTTTACGTGAAAGATTTTGTTACTGAAAAAGCAGTTTTCCCAAAACCAAAAGATTCAGTCCAAAAGTATCATTTTCAATCATAGATCTTTTCTTTCACAGAAAAGGATTTTAAAACAAAAACTAACTAAGGTCTAGGTAAGCTTTGGTTTTTAGAAAATGGAAGTGTTACAAGCTTTTCCCCCCCTATCTTTAATTGATGACTGTTCCTCTTTCATCCCTGCCCCACCTTCCTTTCACCACTGAATGCACTGACAGGCTGTTTGGCTGGTGGGGTTGGTTTTTTTCCTTTTCCTTTGACATCTTCACAGTATTTCTCCGACTTCTGCAATATGCAGGGCAGCCGCCTGAACCCCTGCTGGACCCACCTTCAGCTGTGGTACCACCCTGGGAAACAGAAGCAACTTGAAGTTCTGCAATTTTTCTTCATAAAACGCTGTTTTCCTCCTTTTCAACTAGCTCTGCAACTATTAGGCACAGATCTTGCAACACTGCTGGATTTCAGCAGCGCCCTTTGTTATCCCCCCCGTTTGCCGACGAACAAAGAGGGAACTGGATGGCTTCTGCAAGTTGGAGTGGGATGTTGGCTCCCCATTCACTGCTTCAGATCTGAAGCTGCTAACAATGAACAATGGTAACACACTGACTCCCTGTTGCTTTTGTGCTCCACGTGGTGTGCGAATGGGGCCAAGGGCATGGACATGGCTCTGGGACAGAGTATTTTGGTTTCCTGCCTTTTTTGTCCAGCGCAGAGCAGAAGCCAGAGCATCCACAGGGGTATTCCCTTGCTACACTTGGTGGCATCTGCCCCTCAGGGGCTGTTTTGTTGCTGAGAATAGTAAGAGCATTAAACAGAGGCCAAGGAAGAGAGCGATGTGCAAATGTCCCATTAACTCCATACCGCATGACCAACTCCCTTCTGCTGGCAAACAGCAGCACAGTGCTGCTCCCACACCACCTCGGTCTCTGCACCTCATGCTCCAGGAGCCACAACCGACCAGAGAATGGTCCTGGCCCCTGGGCATGGACTTAGTGACCTCAATATTGCTTCTGGGAACAAAAACCCCGTCAGCCAAGCCACCGGCAGCTCCTCAGTGTCCAAATGGGTAGACAGGCACTACAGCGGCAGACTTAGAGGTGGCCTTTCCACTTGGGGTTAAAACCTATTGTCAGTCTGAACATTTGCAGCCCTGTGGATAAACACAGGACTGCCCGGAGCCAAGCATTAAATCCGTGCTCACATGCAGAATAAATAAAGAATTAAATGCGGTGCATAAATAAATACAAATGTTAAGCGGCATGGAAACTAACACAGCCTTCTCTGTGTCCTCCCGCTGGAGGGGCCTTGGTGAAGGAGCCCGCCCCGTCTCAGCTCCGCGCCAGGCTGCTGCAATCAAAGCCAAAACGCAAACGTGCTCTTTTTTTTTTCCCCTTTTTCTCAGATCTGGTCGCTAAATTCTCACTTTACATGGCTGACAGAGGTCAGCACAAATAGCGCAGAGCCAGGTGTGATGCGTTTGTGCAGAAACGAAGCCAACTAGGACAGTCCGCTCATTCCGTTAGTCCAACACGTTGGTAAAGTCGTAACGAAAAATGCTGACTCCCTCACCCTGATTTTTTCTTCCAGATTATAAGACACACAGTGATTTCTCTGGGTTTCTTATCCCATATTCACAGAGCTGGTTATTTCTTCACTGTTCTTTTTTCATTTTCTTTTCCATTTTTCCTTTCGTTCCCTTGACTCCAAGCCAGGATGTCAGCTACAAATTCTCTCTCTCCTCTCCCTCTCCCTCCCTCTCCCTCTCCCTCTCTCTCTCTCTCTCTCTCTGAAAAGATCAATATATATATCTTTTCAGAAATGCCTTTCAAGTACCAGCCTTCCAAACAGAAATGTACTCCCAAAAACTAAAGCAAGTGAGCAACTAGACCACTTCAGACCCCCCTCTGATCTCACACCCATCGTATCCAGATCTAACACAACCCATTTCAATGGCATTGACATCAGCAGTTATTTCTGATTTGCTTCTGTGTGTGTTGAATCAAAGTCAAGTCCCTCTTGTTTACGAGGGTGGCTAGTCTTTCGCATATGATATTTTGACTAAGAAACTCAAGCAATAAACACATGAGAACCAGCTACTCTACAGGTCTTCAAATGAGAGTGTCAGCACGGCACAGGACACCACACAGGAGCAGGTCTGTGCCCACTGTACATGCTGGATCTACCACCCAAACCGTAACGACCAAGGGTGCTCTCTAAAGACCTCTTTAGTTCAGGCCTCCTTGTTCACTGGAGACAAGCAGAGCCTCAAGATGTTTTTCAACAGGGAGCTGGACCAAGCTTTTCCACTTGGGCTGTCCAGACTCTGTATTCGGTTGTCTCAGCTGAGGGTTTGGCACTCAGGTCTGGTAGCCATTGCCCCAGCCACCCTCTCATTGCCCTGTAGTGTCACACGTCACCAGCATGGTGTAAGCAAGGGAGTGACATGCTCCTAGGTGGGCTTCCTGGTCATCCAAGTGATACTGAGACATGGCTTATGCCTGGGTCTAGGCTAGTAAATAGGTATACAGAATGGACTTTTCAAATGGCAAAGGGAGCTGGAGCTGAAGTTGTTCTCTAGTTCCTTGCAAACATGGTTCTTTTACACTCTGTTCATGGCACAGTTGTTCCCCAAAGGCAACAGGGCTGAGGGTAGCGCTCCAACAAACTCTGCAAATGCCCCATGGCCAGGAGAGCCAGTGGTGCCTTTGGAGACGTAGCTGAGGGTCTCTGGAGTGCTGGGAAAGCCATGTTACCTATGCTTGTCCCAGCAGTTCCTTCCAAACCCCCCTGTACTGCTCTAGGATCTCGAAATCCTCACCACACAGGCGCCACTGGGGAACCTCTTTAGTTTGCATGAAGACATTTGTGGATTTCAGCTGAGGAATTCTGGTTTTCAACCATTTGGAGGATGATTTTTGCAGCAATTAGCTATCAGATCTGTCTCCATTTCCCTAATTGCCTATGAATTTAACAGTGAGCAACACGAAAGCCATTAGTGGTCAGATAGTCACAGTAGATTCAGAACACATTTCCAACTGAAAGAATTATTAACTAAGATTTGTTCATGGCGACATCCAAGCTCCACTAACCGCTTTCCAAGCGCTCAAGAAGGGATTATGTCTGTTTGGAGGCACTCAGATTTCAGGGGTGCAATATCTCACAGTTAGAGTGGGGTTTTTTGGCCCATAGGCTTTTAACTACATCTTATGCATAGACTTTAATAAAACTTGATAATAATTGAGTAAGATGAACTTCCTATTAATTGTGAAGCAGCACAAAAGGAGCAGAGGTGCTATCAGATCCCACGTCTCTATCCCATAAAAAATAAAGGAGCCTTTCTGAGGGTACCACACAGATGCTGTGTAATTTCCAGTGTGCAAGGTTATGATGTGCACTGCATGTGACAGATCAAGAGAACTGAAAGGGCCAAGCTTCCTCGCTGTAGCAGGGTTTCTGTTTAGTGATTTCATAACTCCAGCTGGACCTCTTTTGGCAAGGGAGAAGATTTTTTATGAGGGAAAATGCTATAAATCTGCTGTCGCTAAAGGCCATCAGACACCATGTGGCATGTTCATGATATCACCAGTGTGCACCAGTTTTAAAACAGAGGTTTTAGCCATAAAGCTGCCAACCAGGAAAATCACATATGACAGCAATGCTGAACTTTTAACAGCGAAACATCCCTTTGAAAACCCTTCCTCTTCCTGCTCCTTCTCAACCCCAAAGCTTTGGAGAGATAGAGAAGGGGAAAATGAAGGGTGTATGCTTCAAAGTGCTGTGATAAACATCCCAGAATTAAAACAAAGCCAAACTTTGTGTCCCGTTTCTGAGCAGAAACAGCTGTCACTCAGCAAAAGCGTTTGCTTAATGATGACAGAGCTAAAAAAAAAAACCCTTCCTTAAAGAAAGGGAGTGTATCTGTTTCATAATGTTCATTTTGCCCTGCCCTAAGTTAAAAATCAGGAGGAATCAGTGCAACATGCCAGGTAGGAGTCAGATGTGGAAATCTAGCAGGGTAAGTGTGAGCTACACAGCCATAAATTGCTTGCCTTAACTGTTTGTGACAATTGGTAGCAGACAAAAGTTATATATCTTCGGCAAGCGTTTCTGCAGTACACAGCTTTCCGTTCTGCTCCAGTTACCATGGCTGTTCTGACCACCTTCTTGCGAGAGTTTTATCGTGTCTTAAGGAAATGCTCCAGGCTGGGAGGAGAGGGGAGCAGCCAGAGCCGGGCCAGGCCACTGAAACCCTCTGACATGGACTATAGCAAACGAAGGCAAAACATAAGAAGCCTCAGGGGACTCAGAGCTCCACGAGGCAGAGATTTTGTGCATTGATACCTGCAGACAAAATCCTGATTGTAGACACCAGTTCAGTGCCAGAAGACTTTTCCACTAGGAGACTTTAAATTTATGCTTCTAGTAGGGTTGAGAAGTTCACAGAAAGGTCATATTCGTCTGCTTCTTTGCACTGTAATGCAATACCTCTCCCAGGGATTTTAATTAGGACCCTCACAATTAATCTGTTTCCTCATCACATTTGTATTTTCACTTCTTATCACAAGTAGAAGAAATGCTGCTGCAGTCACTGCCTTCCCTACCAAAGGAAAAATGAAGACTCATTACTTTTGTCAACAAATAAAGGGTTATTCACCCTACCCCACTACACCCTGGGCTTTTGCACACAGATTGAAGATAATTGCTCATTTCAGCTGGCTGCACGATGCCCAAACATCTTTGATTTTGGAGGTTTTGCCTTGTTATCCCACTGCCTGCTATTGGAGTTCAAACCAGCTGGCTAAGTGCATGCAGAGCAAACTTTGCATGTGCCAAGGTGTGGGTAGGTGGGTGAGAGCAGGAGGGAGAGGGGAGAGCAATTTTACAACATCATTGATATCATTTATATGGTGTCACAACTGAAAAGGACGAGCAGTGATGTTCACATTTCCCACTGCAGAGGCTGCACAGTTGAGTTTTCTCAACTCTCGTCGAGTAAAAACTGGAATATTTGCAACTTGGAAGATAAAGTTACTGTGACTGGGAAATTCTCTTCTAATAATGAAACACACGGAGGGATGATGTTTCCTGCCTATTTTGCTGGGTGCAGGACAAGAACATTCAGCTCCTAAAATGCATTCAGGTTTCTTTCTGCTCCTACATGAAGACTAAGTCTTCTAACTTGTTCACTTTTCTCAGTGCATGGGTTTGTACAATGCAAATGATTGAGAAGATTACAGAATTTGGCCTTAAATTACCAGAAAAGTTTCAGAACATTTTTTTGATCCAGTCACAAACTGCATTTTGCACTATGGCCCTGATGCATAGGCCACATGTCAATGGATTTCAAGGAGCTTTTAGATAAACCCCATGCGCAGGACAAACAGATGGGCTTTCTGCTCTTGCCACTTTGTATGGCCAGCTCACCACTTTGGGCTTCAAAGACATGGCCATAAATTTGGCTAGCAACATCCAGAGGCCTCCTGGGTGCACAGCTAGTATTTAGAAACTGCCATGTAGTGGTGGTGGCTTGCCCAAGCTCTCTGTGAGTTCCTAAGGAGAGAAGGAGCTTTGAATTATTTCAAATTGAGCTGATACAACGTTGTCACATTACAGCTTTTCATCACTCTGTCCTGCCCTGTAAAAGTCTTACTCAGGTTTCTTTGCTTCTCCCAGATGAATAATGTTGAGCTATACAGAACGCTTGGAAAGCAGCTTTGGATGGAGAACAAGACATCATCAAAATTATGCGATGCATGATCCAAATCTCTGAAATGTGGGGGTAGAACAAATAATCCCTTCTCTTACATAAGTACCAGATTCATTCATCTGTTGAGGACTCGTAAAAGGCACGAGCCGGCTGGCTACGAGGCAGCTTTTCGGCCCTCTGTGTCTATGACGGGGATAAGCCCATGTGAAATCATACAGAAACTCTTGAGAGTTTTCCATGAGGTCACTTCAGAGCTGTCCTCACTGAAGCAGAAGGATGTATGAATTTTAACACTGCCAGTGTTTACCTAATCATGCTAAATGCTGAACATCCTTAACCCTTTCTGGTAAATGGATGTTTCTACACTGGGCAATGAAGCAAGGAACAGACATGCCTGACTGCTGTCATTGCAAGAACGCCAGGTAGTTTGCTGCTTGCCGTAGCAATCAGGGTCCTTCTGTTCCTCTTTCCTAGTTCAGGAGCAGATTTGGTCATCACCAGAAAAAGAAGAGGCTGAAAGTACTTTGTTGGAGCTCTGTCCAGTTGGCATCAGTAGGATTAAGCTCAAAAGTTGGGGAGAGAACGCAAATGAACTGGGCACATTCTTAACACTGGCTAAAATAGCACAGACCTGGGCCCTCTCTCAAACCATCACATCCTGACACCTGTGGAACAATCTATTGCTCTGTCAGTTTGGCCCTAAGGGGGAGAAGGGACCACCTAAGCACATTAAGACATGTGAATGATGTTTTTAACACCATATATTTCCATATTTCAGGGATCTGAGGAAGGGAAAGGGATTGAACCTAAGCAACTTCCTAAGCAACCTACACAGCTTGTTGACTATTAAGAGGAATACCTGCCATCACGTCAACATTCAAAAGTTTGGTGGTGGAGGGGAGCAGACTGCAGTCGCCACCCAGCACAACTCCTGCAGGCCAACTGACATCAGCCTTCCCAACCTGAAACTGGAATTACTCAGACAGCAGCAGAGGCAGTGAGTGCAGACAGCTGGTTGGCCTTCAGGATGAAAGTTGGATCCTATTCCTTTGGACCAGCCCTTGCCCATTGCTCCACCTGTGTGCTCTACTGTGTGTGTCTTCCAAGTCTTTCTCCAGCTTTGGCTCTTTTACTGTGTCCTGTTCTAGAGGCTCTTAAAAGCTATTGGCCCAGCAAGGTATCCAGTGCCAGCTATATAACAAACTAGCAGACAAAAATCAAGGTGTCAATGTAAAGAAAAGAAAGAACCAAGGAAAACAAAAGAGAGCATTGTGACCAAAGCCAAGCCTGCCCTATCTCAAAGCGGTGGATGCAAAAACAGTGCATATGTGTTGATGTTGTTATGCATACTCATAAATATCAAAGGCCAAACACAAGTACCAACTGTTGCAGAAGCTAGTTTGCAGCATAGTCCTTCACACACTTTCAGGATACATTCAGCCCTCCATTATCTGAGACAATAAGGATTAAGGATTATCCAGACAAATTAAAAATGCAAATGATACCTACTATTCTGGACCACCCCACTGGCATCCCACAGAGCCAGTTGGCTCTCTGCAACTCTTCTCAGCTCTTGTGGTTCCAGGAAGGCTTGGTAACTTCACCACAAGACTGCGCACTGCACACACATGGAGGTGGTCCTGGGTGCCCCTGGACCCAGGCTACCTCTGGAAGCAGTGGAGTGGCAGGTGGGCAATGCCTCTCCTGGGCTAATAAGTTCTATAGAAGTAAGATCACCATCTCAGTAAGACACTTTGTCACCTGTGGCTAAATATATTTTTAAACAGTTACCTCAATAAGTATGCTTCAGAAAGGTCTGCGTTCAGTGCCTGCCTGCCATGGCAATAAATACAATTTCTGTTGATATATTTGCTCAGGTTTGGCATCTCCTGGTGGGGTGCCCATAACAGTTGTGCCTCTCACAGCATTGCCCACACAAGACCACCTCAGGCATCCCTGTGTGTCTGTGGTGCAGGCTACCAACAACCTAACCCAAGTACTTGGTCATTCTCAAAACAGGAAAGTAAGAATTACAGTGCATGTAAGCCCCACAGGGCATCATCTCAGCCATCTTCAAGACAGAAGGTCTCACAGCTGCAAGCATGTACTGAGAAAGAAGTCAATGTGAGGGGCTAATTTGGCCTACAGTAGGAGTCTGAAGGAGTACATGACCACTGCAGAAGTAAAATAGGGTGCTCTGACACAAAGCAAAGACAAGGAGATGGAAAGAACATGATCATCTAAAGAAGGAGTTGTTGAAGATCAACATTCCCAAAGGAAAAACCCATTTGGAGGACCTAGTGGGTCCGCTGTCAATCAGCAATAAAGACCATTTTCCTGCCCAGGGAAAACTCTGAACTTGTAACCTCCAGGCTCAGCTAGTAAGCAAATGTTTGCACAAAAAGCACAATAACAATTGTTTAAAGGAAAGATGTAGCAATCTACATTAAATTTTGAGTAGCAGATAAAATTTGTTCCTAACTATTTGCGGTTCACAACACTTCAGATCTATTGTAACCACTTTATGACCATGAAAAATGTCATGTTGTCACTACACTAAGCCCTGCAGTCATATTCTAAAAGCACGATCCATCACTCGAGTTGAAGAAAAATATCTTGTAAGGTTTGGCACTATGAGGTTCATGACACATATCCTGTCTCAGAGAAGATGGTGACGCACAAACTCACCAGCCAGTCTACTACAATATACCAAATAGTCTGACAAAGTATTTTAAGTCTTGCTCTTTTTCAAGTATCCAGGCCTGTAAGTGCTCCGATTGAATGGTTCTTCTAAACTGTTTACTCCCAAAGTAGCAACAAAAGGAATGTGGCACTCTGTCAAACTATATCCTGATCCTTATTTACAACAGAATCGCTCTGTGTGGCTGGCTGAGAGGTGACACTGGACAACAAATAGGGCATTTTTCCGTGAGTAGGAAAGTGTCCAAGCAGAGTTTTACTGGTGCAGCAGGATTTCACTGGTCTGCTTTAGTGGCTTCAAAAAGAAGTGCAATCTGAGTACAAGGAAAACACGCAAAATTTGAAGGCAAATTAGTCTCAATCCAAATGCATATTTAAAATTTTTGGTGTTGGCCAAACTCTCTCTCTCAAGCTTATTAATGCCGATGGTGCACATTTCTTCTTTCAGAGTGTTACAAATCATTTAGCATGGTTTCATTGAGAGACAGCATTACAATTGTGGAATATTACTGCTTTATCTTGCATTACCAAACTTCTCTCCTCCCTCAATCTCCATTAAAAGAGCTTCCAAAGATTTGTTTCTTTGAGCTCTCTTAATAGTTCTTCCCCACCAGTGTGAAAATGCCAGGTTCTGGGAGCTGTTTTAAAGGCCTTCAGGTTGGGATGAGGTTTGAGGTTCAGCATTTGACAAAGAAGCAAACACATCAGCTTCTCAGGTATTTATTGGTTGGATGGAGAGTTCGTTCCTTAGCAAACTCTCATTTGAACATATGCTACTGAGCAGAAACTTTAGATATATGCCTAAAAAGATAGCTATTTCTGTCCTTGAGTGATTACCATCACCAATGGTCATCCAGTGACCTATAAACTCTGCAAGTCCTTGAAAGACAACATAAAGGGGGGAAAAAAAATACTCCTCTGCCTTAAAATGGATCAAATCAAGTAGTAGCAACTTTACTAGAAGAGCAACTAAGTGCCAGCTGTGCACAGGTCCCCTCATGGCCCAGCACTATCTACATTCAGCACATACTATTCAGTACACCATTTTTGGAAAAGGTGTGAGCTGATTTCTGGATTTAGCTTTCAGGTCAAACCCCACTGTAACCACAGGACAGATCACATCATTGTGTAAATCTGCTGTGGTCACCTAACTGGTAATTTCATCTTTCCTGGAATGCATCATGTTAGAGGAGGGTGTAAGCTGTTGCAAGCATGCTCCCATTCTGCATGGGCTCAACACGGTACAGTCAAGCTTCTTAGGCAGCAGAAGAAAAATAATAACAAATGCTAAGATTTTTCACAAGTGTCTGCTCTAGGCTGTATCCTGTATTCAACTAAGAAGAAAAGCAAAGTTTAGCAGTAAAACAAGGACCAAACACAAGTGAACAATGTCGAAGCTCTCTAGTGAAATGCTTTTCTTTAAGTTGTATTACATGCATGATAAACTGAAGCAGCTCTGAATTCTTGCTTCAACTGGATACGAGGCAGGGGAGTAATTAAACCAGCATAAAACAGTAGACCATGTCAAGAGTAATCAAAATTTACAAGTTCAATAGATAAAGATTGGTTTTTTTCCCAGAAGCTAAGAGTAAAGCTATCAGAGCATTAGAGGACACCAACAAAAATCTAAGCATTCTCACTTATTTTACAGAAGACAGCAGCAGAATTATTCAGAACTACAGCACTCTGCCCTGGCCTTGTTGGCAGATGGCCCATTCACCATGAAAAAAATCACACAAAGATTTCAGTGTACAGAGCCCCAGACTGCAATGGTGTGAACTGGAGAAGCACCGGGGACTGAGCAGGGGTAGGAACTCATAAGACCTGTGGGTCCTTGGGCCGTATTGCAGCAAGCAAACTGCTCAGACAGACAAATAAGAGCCCGTGAGAATGAGGAGTCTCTGTCTCCATTTAATATATTTGTTCTAAGGCAGAGTTGTACAAACTGTCCCTCTGCTGCCTCCTTAGAGGTGCTGAAGCCAGCCCAGATAAACTACAGCTAGTAACAAGGCAAAGGGAACATTTGCTGCCTTTATTGCTGGCTTCTATTACACAAATTAAGTCTTATGAAAGACAGCATCATGCTGAGGATATAAGATATCAAATGAAGCCAGCCTAAGAAACAGGATTTTCCTAAAACCAGATTTGGAGGTTTTCAACAGGAACAAGTTTTGTTTTGTTGCTTTAATTAAAAATTCCATTTTACTAAGAATTCCTTTTCTTCTGGGAAAAAAAGCCCAAAATATAAACCAGAAAGAAACTGCAGTGGAAAAATACAGAGCAGATCTATCACACATATTTTTGTTCCCTGTTTGATTCCCGGTTGTACGCATTCTAGGAGAACCTCTTCCATATTCCATGGCAGGTGAATTCAAACAAGTGGGAAGGCACAAGCTGGGTTAGACATGCAGCATGAATAACTATGGAAAATTGGTGGTGTTCCTCTCCTGATGTCTTGAGGTTGAGAAGATGCTTTTCTGGAGGTGATCCTTTTGCTAACACGCAATCAGCTGGTCTCCATACCAGGTTAACCAGTGAAATCTAATATCTACTAGATTCAGAATGTCAGCCTAGAAGATCCAAGCATTCTTTTTAGTCCTAAACTCTACGATCCAGATCTATAAACAAACCATCTGAGAGGAATGCAGCAGTACTTCACATCTTGCCTTCAGTAATAGGTCTTCCATCGACAGTTGATGACCACTAGCATCATTCCCCTGTGCAGTCCTCTCCCATATTTCACCCTGAGGTGCATGGACACTATGGAGTCCATCCTCCATACCCTTCTCTTATGGGCTGGGGCTCGGTTCCTGGAAGAGGTTCTTTTAGCATCACCACAGCGTCCTATACTCCTGTATCAGCGCTGGGTCTGTCCCTTAACCTGAGGCTCACCATGCCAGCTCCACAGCAGCTCAGGCATGGGTGTCACACCGGCAAGAGGAACCAGGGGTGCAGAAAGACCCTTCCAAACTGAGCTCCCAGGGCCACGATCTGGCTGATTCCATTTAACCATCACTGTATTTGTGTTGCAGTAGCATCTAGTGGCCAGGGCTATGAAAACACACAGCAAAGGAAGCATTCCTGCCAAAAAACTAAATACAGTTAAGCTTAACCAAGAAACAACAGGTGGACATATGTGACTGATGCAGCCAGCACAAGGCAACCAAGTTGACTCTAAAGGCCTAATTCTCATGTGAAAGTGAGAGTAAAAATAATTTACATCCTGCGCTTGCTGGCTCAAGAGACCTCAGTATAAATGAGAATCCAGTCCTAAATCCTCAATGGGATCCAGGCTTCAGGAAGCATTTCAGCTTGAGAAGGGGTCTGGGTTCTACTTTGCAGTGTGCGAACAGCTGAATGGGCAATTCATATTATTTTAAGAAATGTCATGATGGGTTTGGTTTGGTTTGGTTTGGTTTTTTCCTTTAATAACTTCGCCCCACTGATTAGGCTGTAACCAGGGGACCCGTAAAGCCTGCTGAGCTAAGATCAGCACAAATCATCCCATCAGAAACACACAGTGGAAAACTGAGAATGCAGGAGGAAGAGATGTTGCTGAAGAGCATGAATCATGCAAGGAGAGGTACCTCTGGGAAAAACACCCGTTGTTGTATCCTTCCTAAAAAAAAGAGAAGGTGGTGGTTCTTTCTTATTGGCAGTACAACTGTCTAATTCAGGCATGCGGAATTTAAAAGCAAACTGAGATCAAAGAGAGCATCAAGACAGGAATGTATCTGATGGCTAAATTCGCTTTGCCTTTTCATTGTTTGGGCAGAGCTAGGGGAAGTAAATGTCATGCAGAAGCACATGGAAGCAGGTCCTGAAGTCCCTTCTCTGAGCTCCAAAGATGTCTTGATGAACAGGACTGGGTTGAAAAATCAGAAAGTTTTCCAAGACAGCGCATGGTTCACTTGACACTATGAGCTCAGTCTATGCTCTTATGTTAGCTCAGGGCTGGAAACCACATTTGGGTCCAAGACAGCCTAACTGTCCATACTGTCATATTTTGGCTTGCTGTCTGGATGTTGTCTGGATCAACCAGCTGACTCTGAGGTGGGGAAACCAAACAACTCGCATTCAAACTCTGTCCCCATGGAAGAAAGCGACAGGAGCCACTGGCAAACCCAAGCTCAGAAACAGCTACCAAGAGGAGAATAGCTGCAGCCAGTGATGAGAAAGGTCATCACTCCTTGTCCTGCCATGCATCAGCCTGTAGCAAGAGGAACTACAGGTCTTTCAAACCCAACAAACAGATTTCCATGTAAAAAATCCCTGCCACAAACAAGATAGATAAAAAGAACTGACAACAGGGACTTGGGGAATGAAAAATAGTCAATATGTCAAGGGCAGTTCTGTTGGAGGGGATGAGCTGGGCTAAGATGCACACAGATTATCTCAGTTCTGGGCCTAAAAGGGAGTTGTGTAAAACAGGCCATCACTGAGATACCTGGAAACTGTACTCCAGGAATTAGCGCAAGAATCTACTCTCTTTTGCTCTGGCTACCTTCTTCCAGTAGAAAAAAATGGAGAGGAAGGAAACTCCACATTTCTTGTAGGAGCTCTTTGTTTTAAGATTTTTTATTAGGGATGAAAGAAATGTTCAGAGGGAAAATGAGCTCATTTCTGTCATCTGCTGCCACCATCTGCAAACCCAGCAGCAACATCTTTGAAATTTTGAATTAAATCCACCCACTTCTCTTGTTTCTGTCTTCCCTCCCAGTGTGGTGGGCAGTATGAGCCAGTAATAGGGAAGCTGGCCTGGGAATAAGGACCCAAAAAGGGCCAGTACAGACCCAAACTCCTCTGTCATTGCTGTCATCAGCCTGCCCCACCAAATAAATTCATTTTTCCTCCATTTCTCCTTCTGTAGGTTGGCTAAATTAACTGTTCCTCTGTGCAAGGTTGTTGTGTTACTTTAGAAAGATGGTGCTGGAGAGAGCAAAGTGACCCAGGGACTCTGGGGGAACAGAGCACAGAACTATACAGGAGCAGAGCCCATTTTTGCCTGATGATCCGTGCTTTCTGACATGTGAGCTGGTCTGTTGCTGAGTGCAGAGCTTGAGAAAGAAAGGAGAGGTCACGTAACACTATGAATGTCCAGCCTGGGTTGAATCCTGCAGTAAAGGTTTCAAAACAAATACTAGTAATACAGCATATTTTTTCATGCCCCACTGGTTCCAACTAGGACTGGGACCAGATGTGCCAATTTTCAACAAGAAAGGCTACTCATGCTATTCTTGGCACAGCTTGAAGCAGCAAGTACCACAAATCCTATTTAATATAGTGCCTAAATGCCACAGACCTATTTGTTCGAGTTCCCTCACTTGGTTTTTCAAGCTCAGCTGGTTCCGATAACCATCTGACCTCCAAGGCCCAATTCAGTCACAACCCTGTCTCCCACCCTTCACAACTGCACCCATCGCTAATGTTTTCCTTCTGTAAATGGGTTTCTTCCTATGTCGAAAGATTGCCTTGCAAATAAAGTTTACATGGATGAAGTGCAGACACTTCACAATTCTTGAGTTAAATTGCACTGCATTTTTAGTACTGAGATACAGATCGTTAAGCATTTTTTAGGGTTTGGAGGCATGTTGGCATTCCAGATTAGCAAGATGGGCACGGGTGCTACTGACAGATGTTTAGTAAACTGTTCACATAGCTGGAGATAAGGGATTTACTACCCAGAATATCCATGAAAATCAGAGGAGATACAAGCATATCAAAGTTGCGTAGAGAATTCATCCCCCTGTGGACTTTAGTCTTAGAGGAAA
Organism: Gymnogyps californianus; assembly: GCF_018139145.2. Lineage (NCBI taxonomy): Eukaryota > Metazoa > Chordata > Aves > Accipitriformes > Cathartidae > Gymnogyps > Gymnogyps californianus. Next base: position 31,047,949 of record NC_059478.1, on the reverse strand, counting down.
CAATTTTACAACATTCTTGGTGAATGTAATATACACACACAGTTGGGGAGTTGTATCTTTGAAAGGACCTTACACAGGCTCTTATGTTGTGCAGAGATTCACATTATACGAGACTGATCTGCCGGAACTCAGATACTGAGCAAAGCAAATCCCTGTCTCATACTCAGCTCTGAATGATTACAACATGTTACCCTGCAGTCCCATTACTTGGAGTTCAAATGGGATAAGGTCACTGAAAAAATCGTCATTTGTGGGGAAGACAGACAACCGCTTTCAGTTTGAAAAAGGCTAAAGTACTAAATATCTTTTTTCCCTCTGTCTTCACCAGTAAATCTTCCTCCTAGACCTCTGCACAAATCAGAATTGCTTGGGAAAGAAAGGGACAGCCAACAGTGGAGGAGCAACAAGTTAGAGACAACACAGGGTAGGTGCAAATATTCAAATCCATGGGGATGGATGGTTTCTACCTCAGGGTACTGGAGGAGCTGCATGATGTTACTGTGAGACCACTGTTTATTACCTGCAAAGACCACAGTGGTTGGAGGAAGTCCTTAACGACCAGGAAAAGGCTGATGTTACACCCATCTATAAGAAAGGTGAGAGAAGGATCTTGGACAGCTAGTTTCTCTCCATCTTTGGAAGGACCATGGAGCACATCCTCTGGAGTCCATTTCCACACATGGGAAGAACTAGAAGATAAATAGGGAATAGTCAACACAGATCTACCTAGGGCAGACCACGCTTGACCAATCTGATTGCCTTATGTGATGAAATGACTGGCTATATAGACAAGGTGAGAGCAGTGCTGTAATATACTTTGCTTTTAGTAAGGCTTTTGACACTATTTCCCACGGTAGTCTCTTTTGTAAGCTGAGGAAGTATGGACTGGACAAATAGATCATTGTATGGGTTGAAAATGGGCTGGACAGCTGGACTCAAAGCGTGGCAATCAATGATTCAGCAGTTCATTGCCAGCTGGCAAAAAAGACAGGGTAAAGGAGCTGGGCTTGTCCAGTCTGGTGAGGAGGAGGCTAAAGGGGAATCTAACAGCCACCTACAACTACATGAAGGACGGTGACAAAGGTAACGGAGCCAAATGCTTCTAGGTGAGGAGAGAAAGTTAATAAAAGGTGCAACACAAATTGCAATACAGGAAGCTAAGCTTGAACATTACAAAAACTTTTTACTTAACAAGGTAGTGCAGCTCTGGAAAAGGTTATCTAGAGATGATGTTGCATCTGCATCCATGGTTGTTTTCAAGCCATGGCTGATCTGATCTAGTTCTGATGATAGTCCTGATCCAACTGAGAGGTCCCCTCCAACCCGTTTTTCTATAATTGTGTGATTCAGACAGGTACCTCCATGGAGGAAGGAACTGAGTTAGGAAGCAAGAAGGGAAAAGCATGTCAGGACAGACCCTGGCTCTCACTGCTAATCTATCACTCAGTCCCCCATACAGAAACAGGAGAGGACATAGCTACTCCCAGTACAAGAGGTAGATGGGACATTATCTAAGGGGGAGATGGTCACCTGGCTGATTAATGTTAATGAAGACAGTGAGCTATTAAGTTCCTTCTGCCTTACTACTCTCCCCCTCGCCGCCCTCTCCCCCATCCCCCCCCAAAACCTGGACTTGATAGTTTGCTGAAAGGAAACTTATTAACATGTGAGAGGAGCTCCACTACTACTGACATGAGAATAATTTACAAAATCAGGAACCAAGGCCAGACCAGATTTTGTAGTAAATAAAAACAGTTCTTTGTTGTCAAAAGAAGGACTGGATCTTTGGCAGGGTCTGGTGACAAAGCAAAGCTCCATATGTGGGAAGACAGCCGTAAGAGGCTAAAAGCATCTGTTCAGATATGCCTGAGAAATAATCCAGTGTTCGCCTGGCCAAAGAAACGAGGGACCGTTCAGGACAGAGCATCCCACTTCCCAAAGAGGCACCTTGATTTGTTCTGGATTGCGGGGCAGTGAGATGCAAAGCCTTGTACCCACGTGATTTCGATCACGCTTCTGGCACATGTATTTTGTGCTCTGCTGGCAGAACAGTCACCCAGCAAGCCTGTCTCTGGTTAAGGCCTCCCTTCCCACTCCCCCACCCCCTGTTGTTACTAAGCAGGGCTTTTCTGTTTCGTCTCACTTCACTTTTATTATGGCAAAGCCCTATAAAACTATCAAGTAGAGCTGGCTGAAAAGCAGTGTTTCCAGTGCCTTGAAAATGTAGGGTTTTAAATATATATATATATAAAAATCTGGGTTTGATCCAAATTGAACAGAAACGTTTTTCAGTTTTTTGAAAAGAGAGTAATTTCCAGGAAGCCAGAAGCTCCCCAGACCCTGCTGCAGCCTCCTAGTGAAACGCAGTCAAAGCTTGTCAGCTTCAGCGGGCAGCCGCAGAGCTCCCAGCACCTCTGGCCTTGGGGCAAATCCACCAGGTGCATCCACTCGGGAGCCAGAGACTTGTACACACTATGTTTCTCCTGTCCTGGAAGAGATCTGCCAGGAGTACAGGTGGGTTTCCTCAAGCCCTCTTCCTCAGGCATGGGGAAAGTCAACTGTGCTTAGCATGGTTCCAGCAAAATAAGCCAGGCTGAAGGAACGATGTTTCATGGGAACATTTCTGACCAGCTCAACTCCCTGGGATAAACCATCAAAGAAGAAACTTGTTGGCTGAAGGAGCATTTTCATTGCAAGGATATCTGATCCATCTGCAACGTGACTTGCCTCGCAGGAGTGTCCAGTCTCAGTGATCCTTTCTCATTTAAGCTAGCTGCCAACAAATACTACTCCATATGGAAATGTCAAGGCAACAACCACCCCACCAGTGCTAATGGTTACTGGGGTGATGTCAGTGGATGACAATTTTGAACATCTAAACTGCTGTCTTTAAAAGCAGAACATCCTGGTATCGTTTTATGACTTTGTTGGGTGTATCTTCCCTTCATGCACTTAGGCCCGGTGATGAGAACGTCCATAAATTGTTTGGATGACTTTTAAACAGATTCTTCTGAATCAGCCCATATGGATATGACAAGCTGGTGAACCATACAGCATGCTACAGCTTGGCACCACGCCTGCAGCTCCTTCCCATAAAATGGGCAGCTTTTAGACCCATTTAATCACACTTAAACAAGCTTTTTATCTCATTTGTTCTGCGTCATAACTCTCCCTCCAAACACTATAAACCACTGTGGCAATACCACAAAGTACAGGCCAGCCACACGTTTTAGAGTCATCTGCCTGGCTCTCACACTTTGTTTAAATCAGTATTTCATGACGAATATCTGTTTTCTGTGGATTTTTTTTTAAATGCTGCTCTTCTTCCACACACACCCCACAGCCCTTGAGGAGGTATATCCATGCCCTAAGTTCATTTTCTCATGGTGAAATCACTACCCTTTTCAGCCACTACATCCCTGTCGAGGGCTCAGGCTGCAGGTGTATTTCCAGTGCCTCCAGCCATCTGGAAATGGTACCTAAGGGAACATGTTAGGATTCCTCCTGTCCAGGAGATCCCCAAATGTGGCACAGATGGCTTTGTGTCACCTGCTCCTCTGCACAGAGGTTATGGGTAAGCTAAAGATTGGTTTGATTTTTATCTTTCTTTCCACGTTCAGCCTCCCTGTGCTAGCCCAAGTGTTTCAGCACTCACATGGAGCGACTCCTGCTACTTGCTTAGATGCAGTGGGTGAAATACAAAAACCACACAGTGATGGGTGCAGAGAGGAAAACATACTTCACATTTGATAAGCAAATTAAGCAAGCAACTCCATGAGAACATCTGCCATGAGGGCTTCAGAAGGAACAATGACACAGCCAGATAGGTATTTATAGGCCACCTTTTCCCTTCATTTACATGAAAGAAAACCCAATAATGGCAAAACTTCCCTTCCATATTTGTCGCACTGTTTCGCCCGTGACAAATCCTGAGAGCAAACCAGGATTAACTGGATGCCCCGCCTTGCACCTGAGAGTGCCAGTTCCCTCTGTTCAATAGATGTTGCCCATCACAGGACCTCAAGAGTTAAAATACTCTGATAGGCTTTAACCTCCTGAGAGAGAGGGAGAAAGACATCTGCTTTTTATTTTTGCAGCCCTGCGTCTCTGCACTCCGGTTTTGAAAAGTCTGCATTCCATATAAACAGAGAGAAGTCCTCATAATTTATGCAATTATACACTAACGCATTAAAAGGGTTATATTTTACTCTAATGAGAGAAATAAGGATCATTTCCTTCACACGAGGAAGGAAAAGTTGTAATAAATGCTAAATGGGCACCCCTTAATTTCTTTAAGGGCAAGGATATTATGACAGCAAAGACTTTGAGCTCTAGCTACCTATTAAACAAATCTTTACCAAAACAGATGTTGACACTGCAAGGACATCTTGGGAACTAAAGGATGCAAATTTATTTGAAGAAGGTTAACGAGGAGAAAAGCATGTCTGAAAATCTGTTGTGTTTCTGAAGAACTCTTTGCAAAAGGAATCCAAATGGAGTAGATGAAAAAAGCTCATCCTGACAGACAATCCACCATTAATGGCAGAGAGAGCTGGAGTTTCTACTCTTTTTTGAATCTTCCAGCAAAATCAGGTGACAGCTGTGCTATGTAGGTTTACCCACGCAACTCCTTGTCTCACCGATTGGTATTAAGTGCGTGCTTCTTGGATGGACACATGAGAGCAGCAACATCTGCACTGCAAGAAAATCCAGTCATGGCCATATAAAATCCACAGCTAGAGGCTGCTCCGTCTTTTGGGGGGTTCATGTTATGAGAGAAGAGAATCGTGAGTCCAACTTTGTCCTTTGTCCTTGTTCCTCCATCAACAGGAGGGAATACAATCAAGTCTCCAGTTCTGCCCATCTCTTGTGCTTATGGCCTGTTTGGAGCATCTCTTTCTCCCTACATCATCAGGGAGAGCAAGGTTGTGCCCAGTGAAGTGGCTGCATTACGCTGTTTGCTTGTGCTACCTTTTCTGTAGTTGTCATCTTTCCCACACTCTCAAAGCAAACCTTTTTCTTGGCAGTAGAAGGACCAAAAACTCCAAGACGAAAGGCAGAAGGAGTTTTCATCTGCAGACAGTTACGAAACTGCAAAAGGTCTGTGTAAATACAAATGGTAGGAGAGCCTACAGGTGAAGGAGAGAGATCAAACGGCAGCAGCACTGTAGGAGAGGATGTTCTGTTCTTTGGCCGATTTCCCACTGGGAGAATATAACTTTTAGACAGCAAGGATAAATGGAGATCTTCATTTCTGCTGCAGTGCTAAACTGCTTTTAGCTACTGACTGGGCATGCAGAGAACCAAAGAAAAAAGGTGCATTTGAAGAGAGGGAAAAAAACAAATGAAGTGAAAATCACCTCAAAACATACCCTGATCATGCTGCAGATTCTGTCTAGCTATAGATAACGTGACAGCCTTTCTATGTAAGACAGTGTTTGCTCATATACTTGAGTATTTAAATAATTTACCTCGAGAAGGACTTTATGAATTTCAGTATGATTTATACTGACGTAAAAAAGCAAACAAGTTAAACTACTAAAGACCAGCACAAAAAAAAAATTCATTTTAGAAACACTTTAAAATACTAAAATAAGGAAATAAAGGCAAGATAAAATTCCAGTTCCACTCTACGACACTGTCTTAGAGATCACTACAAAGGTCCATTCAGCCAAAGATCACACTTGCATTGGAGGAAGTCCTCTTTATGCACTGTTAATTACTTCAACAATCTATAAAATTAATGGCTAAATGAACGACATTTATAGAGATTATATTTCAGATATTATTTACATTTAACAGAATATCCTTTGTTAGTAATTACTAGATTTATGAACTGTTTGGAACAAAATGGACACACCCCAGGGAACCTGCTTCAGTCCCACAAACGCACCACAGACACGGACACACATCATTCATTCAGTCTGATGCTGCAGAACTGCACCGAGGGAGAGGCTTTTCACTGCCCTTTTCAGTTTTCCTAAATCCTGCATTATGTGCTCCTGCAAAGGAGGTGAGGGAGGACGTGGCAGCCAAGCTCCCTCCCCACAGGCGGCAGACCGGAGCCGCTCAGAGAACACGGTGCTCCTCGCTGTGATGCATCTTCAGGCTCTCCCAGCCTGACACCACTCGCTACTTCTACTTGAACACACAAGGCACATCCAAAACAAAGATCTGGGCAGCTCAGATATGCTGAAGGACACAACTCTGCCTGCCAAACACCAGAGGCCAAGGCGAGCCACATCTCCAGCTTCGCCTAAGAGATCTGCCACCCACAGACAACTTTGTCAGTTTAAGATATTCATTTTTAAAGGAAAAAAAAAAAAGTCAACCTGTCTTATTTTGACTACAAATTTACATTTCAGTGACTGTTTATGCTGCCGTGGCTAACTTTACAAGTTTGACAAGCTAGAAGGGAAATGGAAATCTTTCTGGATTAAAATAACGGGAAGAAAACGTAGTACCATCCATTTGTTAAGATACTTGTGACCGCACCCAGCCCCCATTGGTCAAAAGTGCTGGGAGACAAGATTGTTGTCTCATTTCACTTGGGGGAAACTGAGGCATGGAGCAGGATGAAGCACCCTGCCCAAGGTCAAGGGGGACGTCTGTCCCCAGGGAGGAGGCTGAATTCGAGTCTTGCAGTTTCCATGTGCTAAGCTCTAGCTCAACTGCCCTCTCCGTGTCTTTATAACACAAGCTTGGAGGAGACTGAGCAGAAAAGCCTGGTTTTACTATCACCCCTGTGTGAATGCAGCATCACCCTCCCATCCAACCCCAGCCAATGCTGTCAGGTTAGAAGCGCAGCCGCTTTTACCCCGGTGCTTTCCCACGTCAGGTCCCCGGGGAGGTTATGCACAGATTAAGGGAGAATCAAAGGAGCCAGGCACGGGGAAGACAGGTAGAAGTAATGTCACAGGTCACCCCAGCCCTTCGCTGTGGGTTTTTCCGAGACCTGCCAAACTCAGCCCTCAGCTAAAGATTCCACCGGGCTTCTCCCTAGGTGCAGCTCTGCAAACCCAGTCCCAGCAGCCCTCCCACAGGCAAGGGAGATGAAAGGCATGGTTGCCTTGCTTTGATCTGCAGGCTAAGCCCCAAAACGAGCATTCACTTTCCTCTGCAGTAGTGCTGAGTGGGTACTGCACAACATGTGATTTATGGGCCTCCTTTCACCTTTCTTCCCACTCATGCTATGTTCATGAAGATCAGTCTGAATGCAACACGTGCGATTTTGCCCTTCACGTCAGAGAGCTTTGTCACGTAGTTGTGACCAGTCAAAGCATCCATGTTGTGTTTGGGTTTGGCCTTGTTTGGGGAAGCTGCCAAGTTACTTCCAAACTACATACTTGCCTTGTCAGCTTTTAAATTTGGTTTCCAAATGTAGCTACGTGACCTTGAAATTAACATTCATCAGGCTTCCAGAGCAGTAAAATTAGCACTTGGATATTAGCAGAAAGTTAACCCCAAATAGGCACAGCTGAACTAAAATTACATAAAAAATTGGGATACCATGTATGCATGGTATATTCAGCACTGGTCACTGCATCAGCCCTGCTTCAAGTAACCCCATGACAGCAAAACGAAGAGCAGAGAGAAAAACGAGTAATGCTTTAAGAGCCTGGGCCTTGTGGCTGCATTTTGGGTCTACCACAGAAACCTCACACAGAGGCTATACGGTAAATAGCATTGTGCATCTTCTACCCTCATATGAACTGTGTTATGTTATATGGATCTGGGTGCAATTTAACTACACGCTGCATGTGGTAGAAAACCGGGGTAATCTATGTGCACAGTGCCATGCAGGAAGACTGATTACCTTTAATATCTGTAATGGAGGGTAAAGCTGGCAAGGGCTGGGGAGGGGACCCAAGAGCTGCTTTCCAGGCACTCAGGAACCCTCTGTTTCACCAACCCAACCTGGGGTGGATTTGGGTTTCTTTGAGTAGATCCAGACCTGAATGTGGGTGTTCTGAGTAAAGCTTTACTGCTTTCAGCCACCAGCTCACATCATCCTTAAGAAACGCCACTTTCCTTTCCATGTTAAGTATTTCTAGAGCACTGTCTACACTAAAATCATTACACTTCCACCTATATAAAAGTATTTATATATGAAGGCTTGAATTAGCTCCCTGGCTGGTGGTGCCCAGGAGATGGTCACACAGATGCTTTGAGAGCCAAGTCAGTCTAGGTGTTAGGTCCTTGAATCTGCCTCCCCTGAAATTAGTAGCAGGTCAGCATCAACATCTTTGTAAGGCCAACAGGGCAGACAGATCCTTGGCTGTGGGGAGGAGACATCCACCCAGGTATACTGGTGTCCAGGACCCACATTACCAGTAGGACCAGTCACCCACTCCTTTTTATAGAAACTTCCAGTGAAAAGGAGTAAAGAAAGATCTCTCTGTGGGCAAGGTAAAAAAACACTTTACATTTAGGTCCCTTTTTTAAATCAAGAAAATTTCTTCCTGTTAGCCTGAAATCTTCCGAGGTATTAAGAACTTCTTTTGCTATCTCTTCCCCCATCTGTGATATAGAAGTAAATCTTTCTCTTCCTTAAATCTCTCTCTCCCTCTTGACTCATCTCATACATTCCTTCACTTGGAGATCCAGATTCTCATCCGTTCCAGGCCTCCTTCCATGCCAGACTCTTTGGGAAGGATTTTCTTCTCTTAGTAAAGAGCTGAATTTCTCTCTTCTCTTCTCCTTGCTTACTTTCCCAGATCAAGCCCACGCCTTCCTGTTGGATCTATTAATTATTCTCCTGTTGCCACACTCGTGTAGGTTCCCATTTCCCTTCTGTTGCATTCAGGTTTCCACCTGCCAGATTCCCATTTCTGACAAGTTTATTTAGACTCTTTTTATTCTTTACCCAATTATGCTCCCCTTCTCTCTTTGGCTGGTATTTTTCAGATTGGACAAACCACTCATTTCTTTCAGTTCAAACACAGGCAGGTGTTTCACATGTTTTATATAAAGCTGTGTGCATGTGCCTGAATTTGTATGAATATAGATGTAGATACAAGCCAAAACTTGTGTTTCCAAGCAGGAGCAAAAGCACGACAATAAATTTCCCCTTTTCACATCCACTCAACAGTAACTCCATTTAAGGAACAATAATTTAGGGACTGAATGCATAAACCAACTCCAATTTCTTCTCATATGATGGGCAAGTGGGGAAAGGGAGAAATAAAATTCCTCCCTTCCCCATCTGGGCACAAAGTGCCCCAGAGAAACGTGACCCATACACCATGCTTTGACTGAGAACTACTGAGGTGTATGACAACTTTTCTAACTCTTTCTGTGGCCCAAGATCCCACTCTGAATGCTAGGACCTGACCCTGTCATGTCCAGATGCCTTTGGAGACCTGCTGGTTCTCCTCGACGTGGACAGGATCCAATGAGGCAGGTAACCTGCTCTCCAACCAGCTTGCAAACTCCACTCCAGAAAAGCATCAGCTCCATCCTGGACACCAAGATTCACTTTTGGACAAAGATTATAAATCGCTTGCATTAAAGTAGCCGGTAAAATCAGTTGCTATTAACCATTTTTAATAGCACACAAGGCTTTAAAACAGCAGTTGAAAGAAAGAATAAGTAGACATAAATATATATGGGAACTGGGATAGAGTACATCTTTGGGATTTGACAAAGACAGATATTAATTTCATCTGGCTTCTTTGCTAGAGATTTCCTAGAGGACATACAGTGAATCCAATTGATCTGGACTTCAGTAAAGTATGTCATACAGGGCCACATGGAAAATGGCTCTTTACAGGAAAAAATGGGAATTTGTACAAGATCTGAAAAGTACATAAAGTGTTGATTTGTATGAAAGGAAACACATTATGTGAAAAGGAAATTCTTCGACTAAAGGGAATTACTCATGGACCCCTTTAGTGTTGGGTCTTAGGAATCTTGCTGGGTATTCTCATTAATGACCATAGCACGTAATGTAAGAAATGCACTAATGAAACTTGCTGATGATCCCAATTTCAGAGATACTCTAAACAGAGAGGAGAACAAGAAGGTTAACATGAACTGGATGATCTTGAAATAAGAAGTCACAGAAAATGCACAGAAATTCGTGGTGCAATGTGGGAGGTGACGTATCACTGTAACCTCACTGAAGTGGAAAGACCTGGGAGCACTGACTAACACTTCCAGTAGACGGAGGGAAGTGATAACACTATTGTACTGGAGTGTTGTGTCCAGTTATATATAAGGAAGGTAAATTCATAGGGCAACATATGAAAGGAAGGACTCTGGGATTAGCAGAAGAGGGAAGCACTTTCGGGAGCAGAAACCAGAAGAGGATGGCCTACTTACAAGGAGAGCGAAGACACCCCTTGACTGCAATCTTCACACTCTGGTGACAGGAAAGGAGAAGAGTGAATAAGCTAAAAAATAGCACTGGAGCATGGGGATATGAATGGGCTGAGAGGAAATTCGGGCTGTAAATTAGAAGGTTCAGTGACAGCCTTGCACAATGAACACACAGGCAAACAGCCCTTAACTGATTTCAGGATGGAGCTTGCACAGTTAGTGAACGTTTATGGGATTTCGTTCTCTAAGATAGCAGTGGCCTGGCCTGCTAACTGCTTTGCAACAGTTCAGTACTCAATCCAATTTAAATACTAAAATTTCCCAAAATGAAGTGTTTTGCCCTTGCTTTGTTAATTGTCTCTTCTCCAAAACAGACCTCCATAAGGGAGGAAAGGCTTCCCTCCCAGGATGAGACCAACTGAATATTGTACTTCTTGAGTCCAGCACCCATAATGACCAATACATTAAAATGAGCAGGCAAGTTACTGAGGCAGAGGAAACAGTAGTCAGCCACAATTGCTCTTCCTGGGTAATGAAAGATGACTGATTAATTTTTGTACCCCAAATCAAATGTGGTTTAAATGAAAAAATGGGCTTAAAGTACATAGGCCAGAAAACCTTGAAGAGCCTCATGCTCTGCCTGGGAATAATAAGCAAAAGCTCTAACAGGCTGCTAAACTTAAAGGTATTTGTTTTGATCATCAGCCCATCAGTGAAGGACCAGAATCTCCTCCTACTGATACCAGCTTTCACTGATGGCATTTGCATGGTCGCCTGAACCCAGGCGTTAGCTGTATATGCTCTGTCTGTTAGAAATGCCTCATGCTTCAAAGGTGAGAAGCAGCTCTGGGGTAGGACATGCAGCACGTGGAAAGGATGAGCAGGCTGGGAAGTGGGAGGCGTTGCAGACCTGGTTTCTAAAAGGCCCTGCAAACTGTTCGTGAGAGGTCCCAACAACAGGGAACACGTTGAGGCTCTGTGTCTGCAGGCAGGCAGGTTCATGAAGCTGTCCAAACAGCCAGGTGAGCACCGGTAAGGGAAGGTGACAGCAAACATAAGGTCCCCCCCAAAAGCCATGGAGTGCATTAACACTAGCAAGAAGTTAAAATCAAAAGCGAACAGCGTCATGAAAGGAGGTGGTAAGAAGCCAAAGTTGGGCGAGGTTTCTACGTACAGAACCAGTCCAAATCCCCATCTTCCCATGATTTGACATCTTAGAGGGAAACAGACTTTTTTTCCGCTTTTAAAGAAAAAACATTCCCTGCAGTGAACGCAGCCTAAATATCCCAGCATCCTGTTATTGTATCCAGTCCAGGAAGTGAAACCAAGGCCCTGGGTCTGTAATTGGGGCCACATGGACATCCCCACGCTCGTGCTGAAACGTTCTGACTTCACCAGCCCAGCCGTGCGGCTCCAGGTGAGAGCCGAGCCAAGGTACCCGAGCTGCTGCGCAACCCCTTCAGCGTGACCTTGGGCAAGTAATGCTGACTCTTTAACTCAGTTCCCCATCTGCAAAACTGGGGTAAGCATCCAGCTGTCATCTGCTTAGAAGCTCATCAGGGCAGTGAATGTGTTTTCTAGATGACTGCAAGAGGACCCCGATTTTGGCTAAGGCAACTGAGTGCTACAGGAATTATACATATAACAGAGGAAGAGTCATATTATATAAATTATTATAATCAAGAATCAGTGGCTATTCTCCTGAAAAGTCCCAGTGCTTAGAGTTTTCATGTTTTTGTTTTTGGAACAGACTAATCACTTTCACATCATAAACAAATAATGGTTTTAATAGATTCCACATTTGTGGAACTTTTACAGCTAACATGCAGCAAAGCCCTTGTCCTCCATAGGCTTTCTTTTTTTTTCCTTCTTTTTTTTTGCTGAAATAGCAAAATATATTCTGTAGTAAATTAAGTGCGATTCACGTGGCATTTTGTATGAACGCACTGTGGATGTGGCCTATGAAACAAGCTTTGTTAGAATTCTGTAGCCCCTATGTTCCATTTTTGTGCTTATAATTCTAAATATGTTTTTGCTGCAATTTCATGTAAGGAACAACAGGGGAACCTTTCTCTGTCTAATATAACACCTCTGAATTCCCATCAATGCAAGTAACAGATGGGGAGGAGTCAGATGCTGCCCTGCCATCCACACGGGCTGTGTGCTTCCCCCCGGCTCGAGGGCAGAGTAAGTGAGAGCAGAAGCCAACCCTCTTAAAGGCATATGTAATCTTTCACAGGCGAGTTCAACTCCTGATGAACCTTTAGGACTCATAAATTAATGTCTGCTTTCCCAGGCTACCCTGCCTTTCCCTGTTGCGCTCATAGCCATCCTGGTCTCAGGCAGCGGCTGAGAGCAGCTGCCGAGCGTGCAAGAGGCAGCGATAGTCCACCAGTGGGATGAAGCTTGGGGAATTCCGGCGGCTGAGGTGGCATCGCTCTGTGCAAGCTCAGCGCTACCACCGAACTCCCCTATTACTTTTTTTGCTGTATTCGGTATCTCTGCATCCCTTTGAAAAACGCAGCTCTCTGCAGAAAGGCTCAGCTTATAGCAACTCAGTCCAAAGAAAGCCTCTGTTGGATGATTTTGCTTATCAAGCCCAGAAATCCCAGCTACAGAACCTCTGCTGCTGTGAAAAAACCCAGCACTTTGAGTCATATGTGCCTAACATAAAACATACTGGACTGAGAGGCCCAGAGAAAGGTGGTGGAGACAAGATTAATGGTTTTAACTGGGAGTGAAATCCAGTAATTAAGTAGTGACCCATGACACCTGAGAAGCAGTAACAGTTTGTTGACCACAAGAATGATTGCTCAGAGCGCCTTCTTAATGTTGTAAATGTGAAAATGATTTACAGTATGACCAACAGGGAAAAAAAAGCAAGCTAGCAAGCAGACACGATTGACATTAGTAATTGTTCCTGACTGCATACATATGTGGAGGTAAGAAAGTAGAAATACTTTCGGTGTGTAGCATGGTAGCAATATATCAAAATTACTAACAGCAAAGGACTCAAACTCCTTGAGCTGAGATGATTAAAAAGCATGCAAACACCATTCATAACACTGAAACAAACAAGAAGCCTGAAAGGGATGAAGGCTCTGCTTTGGTTTTCAGTAGGGCTTGTTTGCCTTAGATCCGCAGCTGTGAGCGTATCAGAGCCTTGCAGACAGAGTTAAAAACAAATTATTAATATCCAGTACGAATCTCAGTGCACAAGCTGCTCTGCTTCTGAAGAAGAAGTAGGAAGACTCTCAGGGGATTTCGGCAGCATCTGAAAGCATGAATCAGTTCAGATTTAGCAACAATATGAGATCTAACTGGAAGTCAAGAGAGAACTACCCAAGTGTCTGAGAAGGACATGACGCTTGTCCTCCAGTGAACTTTACTCACTGGCATGCTGAGGATGGTGAAGTCCAGCCTTGCAGTGGCACCTTTTGTGGCCCTGAGAGAAGACATGAACATCAGGATATCCCGGCTTCCTCTTTGCTTGTAAAACAGGAAGACAATCGAGCCTTCTTCCCCTTGGCCTCAGCCAGCCCCGCTGGTAGTTCACGGGGGCAGGGATGGTCTCCTACAGCACGGCCCAGGTTCTGACAGTCTCACAGAGCAGGATGAAGGCTTCTCTTTCATCCCATTGCTTTATGCTGCTAGCAGGGGAAAGAAAGAGGGTTTGTGCTGCCCAGGTGTAAAGTGCCAGAGATCTGCTCTGTGCTGTTTTGGAAATGTTCCCTTTTTTTGTCAGCTCTGCAGCTTACAAGAGAGTTTGGTAAAATGGTGACATTTTCTCCTTTGTAAACACCTGGAGGATTGGAGAATAGTCTCCTTTCCAGCCACTTTTTTGCTACCTGAACCCCAGCTTTGCTTTCCTTTTGTGAATGATCACAACTTGCTGGGTCAAGGAAAAGAGGTTTTCTGAATAGAGCAGGGCTATTCAGTGCACCCCAGGGAGACACCAAGCATCCCACCCACACCCAGGCACCTCCAGCCACCATCTCTTGGGATGGCTCACCCAGATCCTGTGCAAAAAGAGACCTCATCACATTCGGGTTGAAAACCAGGTACAAAGTACCCCAAAACTGGCACTGTTCAGACTTGAGATTTTATGCAGGCTTTAGCCAGGTCGTTAAGACCATCATCAACTGATGACAAATGCACAGTGACAAAAAAGAAACAGGGTCTCTGATCTAGCCAGCTGCCATGCCTTGCATTTCTCGTGCCTTGCAGTGCTGAGACCTGTGCCTCCCTCCCCTGCCTGTCAATCCCAACAGCATTGGATTGCCACTCAGCAGCCCCAGCCCAGAGCTGCTCTTCTCCCCTCTCCAAAACGAAAGGCAGTGGAGGAGATGTAGAGGGGATAGGAGCAGGGGTCATAATGAGGCTGAGCAGAAGAAAGAGCAGGGCCTTGTTTCAAACGTAATTATTTTCATGCTTGGCTTTTTCGGCATCACTTAAGCCCTCTGTTCCACCATCTCCTGTTAAAAGCTGGTAGGTTTTGTTGTGTTTTTTAATATGGTCGTAACCCCATTTTATATAGAAGGGAAAATGCTGGCTCCCTGTGGCTTTCATGTATTTTCATATTGGTGTAATTCAAACAATATGATGACTCAACTTGACGTCGTTTCCTGGCTGCAGTGGGGCTTGTGGTAATCGAGAGTTTAAACTTTACTGGGACGCCTGATGGAGCAGCAGCAAACACCGCAGAGAGCCCTAATGAAGGCCAACAGCGGACAGACTGGACGACTCAGCCCAGTAAGGACACTTCTTACCCCAGGTAGGTGCCATCCAGTCAGGTGAGCCACCCAAAAAGCTGCCATCTCCACCTGATGAAATGCAGTCGTGCAAAGGGCCACAAGCACATGCACAGAGACTGAAAACAAGCAAACCCCACTCCCACTGCAATGTGCAAGAAGAAAGTAGAGGTACGAAGGATCTATGCTACTTTCCCAGCACCCTGTAAGTTGGGTTTGTGCCATCCCAAAGCCATTGTGAATTCTCCTCTTAATAATAATTCTCAGAGCATAAAAAGAGTCAGTGTTTTGTTCCAGTGAGGACAAGAAGCATTTGCAGTCTGGTTTTAATTACAGTTGGAGGAGGAAAGACAACCAAAACTTGAAGAATTAAGGTTGAGAAGAAAGAGGTGAATAAGAAGTGGTGTCTTGGAAGCGCAGGACATCGGTGTGCCATTGCATTTGTGCGTGTTTCCAGCCAGAAGCATCTTAACACAAATGCATGTCTGCGTCAGGTGTATGCACATCCCTGTACATGCACACATCTAAGAGGCAGGGCTGGTAGCACAACCTATTATTAAGCTTGCCAAGCATTTCCAATTATAAAGCCCTGTTTTCAATTGCTAATAACTTTATTAAACTTAAACCACTTGGGCTGCAATTTTCCATGCCAAGTGTCTGCCTTGGGCTGAATTTTCTCTAATGCCTTCTTTTTTTTAGCCATCAGCCAAAAAAAGTTTCAGCTGTTTCAGAGAAGATGGCTAGGGAAAATACAGGGGCTTGCAATACAAAAACATCCTAGCAACCTTGTCTTGCAAAGGTCTAGAGTCCTCCTGCTTTAGAGAAAGGACTGGAAATCTGCAAGTGGTGGAAAATCTTGTCAAATTTGATGGAGCAAAATTGCTCTGAAAACCCTTTTTATACCCAAGCAATACCTCTTACATCTCTGCGACTCCATTTTTACTGGGCACGCTTTAGCCTTTCACCCTCCTGGCCATGGCAGGACTGTTTGGGACCGCTCCATCACAGCCCAGCTGCACTCAGACAGAGGGGCAGAGAACCTGGTTTTCTTTCAGCCCAACTCTACTACCAGCCATCATCCTTCCCTTCCCAAAGGCAGCCGTCCTCGCTCTAATCCGAAACCCCTCTCTCTGTATTCCGCATGCTGCATTTTTCAGTCCCAACAAGGAATGCAAAGCAAGGTATGGTGTAAAAATATAGTCCTTCCTTATAAAACCCATGTGATAGCAAAGATGTGTCTTTGCCCCTTCTCCCCGCCGTGCAGCAGTACCTTCAGGATCCCTGGAGTTCGCCCACTTATTAATATCACTAACATTCACATCTGTTTCAGATTGGTTTATGTGGATGGGATTTAATAACAAATATGTTCTCCATTAATGCTAGCCCTTGCCGTGCCTACATTCACTAACAGGCTTACGTGTTTTCTGATCAGATCAAATGTTCTCTGTGGTTTGTTTGTCAGATTTTCTGTTTGGTGACTTTCTTCTAGCAAATCAGGTCTGCAATGTAAAACATGCAGAGAGTAGCATGGAGCCACCAGCATCAGCGGGCTCAGAGAAAACAAAGCCAGACAGGCATCGTGCAGCCCCACTTCTCCTGGATTTACAGACTCCTGGCCTGAATCACGGATATGCCAAAACACCCTTTGCCGCCCCGTGGGAGGTCCGCATTCTCCCTTGCATTGCACTCCTGCGAGATGTTGGACACGTGGCAAATGACACTTGCGTACCTCCGGGACTCAGAGAGGGCCTTCAACAGCATGGAAATACAGCTGAAAAATTCATTCATACAGGCAGGTGTGTGAGGATTTCAGCTTGACAGGACTATAAACAGAGGGTGCAGAGTTCTCAGCAGTCATGTTTCTTAAAAGGTGAAGGAATCACTGAAATAATCCAGGTCTAAATCCCCTAACATCTACATAAAAGATCTAGGAGAAACGCTATAGTTCACAGAGAATCATAAAACTGGAGATGCTGCCAAAAGCACAGGAAAGGAGGAAAAGAAAACAGTGAGCTTGTTACGGCTTTTCAGGTGGTGCTTCCCATGCACGAGTCTGGAAAGAGAGCTGGACTGAAATGACACAACGTGATGGTTGCTGATGTCATACAGGGGGTTGGGACATGAGGTTGAGCCTCGAGTCAATATAGCTCAGGAATATTCAAGAGACGGAAGAAGCCAGAGATGGGAAAATCAGGAGCCCTGCAGTGGGGCCAGAAGCGGGTAGATAGGAAGTGGTAATGCAAACACAGCGGCTTCCAGCAAGGCAGACATGCTCTTATCAGTGAAGAATAACACATCGGTGGACCAAAAGGCAGATACAGAAATACAGGTGGTACCACACTACAATAAGGATAAAACGCCAAAGCTTACTCTGCTTTCTGGGGAAGATGCATCAGCCCGTGATGTACTAAAATTCCAAATCCTCCTGTAGTGGTTATTTTGAGAGACACCACCACCTCCCCCAACAATCCCTTTCCCACAGACAATTCCATTTAATTGTTGAGAAAACAAATTTTCTATTAGGGACAAAAAGCCCAGAAACACATTTTCTGAAAAAAACCCAACGCTATCTTCTGGAGCAAAAGCTTCTGCCCAAAGCCTATCACCCCAGCAAGGGACACAGAACCCCCAGCACAGTAGCAGCAGAATTCAGACCAAGGCAAAGCCGTCAGCTCCCATTTCATACATTCAAGAGGCCCAGAGGGAAACCCACAGCAGGTTAAGACACTGAAATATTGTCTGAAAAAGATGTTTTCTTTTTTTTCTTCAGGGTGAAAGCTGTTCTGCCCCGAGATGAGGTGTGTTCAGAGTCAGCCAGCAGGATTCATGAAAGATAACAGCTCCAGTGATCCTGCAAAACATGGCCTGTGAACATGCATTTCTGTTTTGCTTTCAAGCAGCTATCGCAGCGCTGAGCAGGCTGAGGGTCAGAGCTTACACACTGGCTAGAGCTGCTCAGCTTGTGGGTAACCCAACAGAAGGAATTGGAGTTTCTTGGAGAAGTTCCTTGCTTTTCTAAACTCATGTCTACACAGGCAAGAGCAAATAGACCCAAATTTTCCCCTTCTCACCTTTTGAGTTAACCAAACACAAACCAAGACTAATCCAGAACTCTTATAGCCATCATACCTTGCACACTGTCTCAGCTGACCACCTCTGGCCAGACCTGGCTACAGACAGGTTCACTTTCTGTGGCTGAAGTTGTGCTGATCCCCTATTTCACAGTTCCAAAGGGTGTAACTGGAAATCAGGGAGAGCTGCTGTTCCCCTGCAGACATTTCAGCTGGAAACCTTGCATGGTGCAAGGTGGAGACCAGCAGAGACTGAAACAAGCACCCAGATCCCGATTAGCTCTGCAATGAGGAGCCAGCACTTAGGGCCCCAGTGCCGGGCAGTGTGATGTGCATGGATGCTGCCACCAAAGCCATGTGCTCTGCAACAGCTTGGTCCCAGGGGTAGCATGGCCCACAGAGCTAGCCATGAAGAGCGGCCCGCTGGGGCTGCTGCAGACAGAAGAATGTGCATCACCACGAGGGAGAATTTAACCCGGCTCCCTCATCCTTCAAATGCCAGGTGGGAGGTTTGACCTTGGGCAGCAGATCCAGGGACCGTCCCACGGCGCAGACACACATGTGCACACGCAGAGGAAGATGAAGTGCTTTTGCCTAGTGACCCCAAGCGAAATGGCAAGCCCCAGGCGGCCGGGGTATTCCAATACCCACTTGGCGTTTGTAAGCTGTCCTCTGGGTAGGATTTCCAGGCATGTAGCGTCATATCTTTCACACTTTTCGAGTAGGGCTATAAATAATGGCGAGAGTCCCTGTAACTTCAGCCCGATCACTCCGTACTCCTGGCGCCTGCTGGGTTGTTGTTGTTGTTGTTACAGCTACAGCTCCAAATGGGGAACGCGTGATGTACGGCTGGGAAGGGACTTTTCTAACTGCTCAGCGAAGCGGTCACAAATAGGAAGAAACTGCAGTTTCCTACAATATTTAGCATTATATAGGCCCTCAGCAGTGCCACACTTTACTTCTTCATTTCTAGCATCCCCCTTTGAGAGCTCTACCCCACTTCATCATCATAAACATGTCAACAATCGGTCTCCATGGAGGGCTCTGCTGTTTGTTCTTTGGCTCACATGGAGAAAGCATGTCCCCGCTCCAGCCCCCAGCACACATTTCTCTATGCTCAAAGGGGCCGGAGTTGGAACATGGCCATCTTGTGGCTCCCGGACCTTGGTATTTAAGGAAAAAGGAAAAAAAAAAAAGCAAGGAACATGAACTTGATAAATATGATCAGCTGCCGGGAACGTGCCTGAAGCCTCCTGCTGCTGTTGTTGACATCAGAAAGCTGCGGAGCCTGGGAGACGGGAGGAAGTTTTATTGTCTTGCTCCTACCAGGAGCACGCGATTGCCGTTCCAGCTGCCTGGTGCTACCCAGCGCTTCTCTCGAGTGGCCCGCCTGCCACCGAGAAAACAGGACATCAGTTCTCACCTCCCGAACCCGACGGCCGGGGGGAGCCTTCCCGCTGCCCCTCCCAAAGCCTCAGAAGAACTTCTTAGCAGAAACAAACGCCAGCATGACTTTTTCCCAGACTAATTTTTTATTACACCTGAAGCTTTCCCGTCAGCCACCTGACAGCTCTCCGGTCTGCAAGGACTGCTAAGTGGGCTAAATTGTATGGCCAGACAGGGTGCACCCGAGCACAGGGAGAGGTGCCGCTCGAGGGTGCAGCTGTGTGTTGATGCTTTTTCTAGAGTGGCTCTAGTCGGTGGAGCAGGGCAGCCCCAGCTGAAAGCTATTTCATGTTTTAGGAAGAAAGAGGATCCAAAATGCTGGTTCCTTTTTGCATCTGTGTCCCCCCATCCGAGCTTAGCAAAGAAGTTCAGGCTTCCTTAAACTTCACTAACACAGCAAGTTGGTCTATCAAAGGACCAGGAGTGAACTTCATTAAAAGTGATGGAGAAGAAAGCAAGCCCATTCTAGTTAATAGATATATTATCTGAATACTAATTCAAGGAATTGAGCTGAAAAGAGATGAAAACTCCTTTGGGGAAAAGGGAATCTGAAGCAGAGCAGTATTTTAGCAGGGGCATGATGAATAATTTTGCAGTGACAAGTCATGAATATATGTGATGAAGACAGAAATACCTGAGAAGATCCTACACAAACGCCTTTTCAGAGCTTTTTCTTCCTTTTATTTTCTTCCAGTGTGCAATGCTCCCTCAATCTTTCAGGTCCAGGGCATTAGGTATAGTACAGGAGGGAATTATTTTCTTCCATATAGAGAGTTTAGGCCCCCTGAAAGGGGCTGGCTGGACAGTTATGAAGATGTAAGCACTCTGTATATACCCAGAACAAACTTCCCCAGTGCTTTGCTAAAAAATACGGTGCAATGGTTGGCTGGATGAAGCATGGTGAAAGAGCTCAGTTTTCATGGCTCATTTAGTCCGGGACTTTTCTTCAGGGACAGCCAGCAAGAGCACTGATTTTGATTATTTTCTCCTGATGTGGACAAAGTTATTCTGGGATTTGGGCTGAGATTGGCTCATTTTACAGGACTTTTAAGAGGCTTCAAAGTGGTCACCTGGAGAAGACAGTTTCCAAATCTGCCCTACTCCAAGCCAGCCAAATCCTTTCTCACATGAACTTATAGCAGTAATGCATTTGGAAAAGAAAAACATCTATTCAGAAATGTTTTTTAAAAATTGTTTGTCATTCAGCTATGGCTGCAAGGGAATGTCTCCTCACCTCAAGTTTCTAACCCTTTTGTAAAAAATGTTCAGATCTCTCTTCAAAGTAAAAGATTTTTTTTAAGAAAATAGTTTTTTCTTTTAAAAAAAACCTTACATTTGGCAGAAACAGACAGTTCCTCATGAACACTACGGTTTTTTAATGACTGGAACCCTCTTGCGGCAGTGTTCACTTGCCCAAGCGGCCCTGGTGTAGGAATGTTAGGGGCACTCAGGTGTGAAGGCGCTGAGAGACCTGTAAGTATCTGGATCAAGAGACAGAAAGAAAATGCAAAATGAAACTTTCCTGAGTAACTCAAGGGTTTCTTCTTTTCCAAAATCACTAGAAAACCTTTAGTACGAACTACTCCTCCTCCCTCATTATCCCAGAGACAGATTTAAATAGCACTATGCTTTGCAAAAGAGTTGTAAAGAGCCCTAGAGCCAGCCAACTGAGATAAAAGGCCACAGCTGAGTGTTTCTGTAAAGACAACAGTTGCACCATGAGTGACAGATATTTCGTTATATCGGTACACCGCACCACGAAGTTCTTCTGTAAATGGAAGAAAAGATGTCTTTATGCACCCTGTCACGGCTCTTCCCCCGCATCTGCGGCACGCAGGGCTCCCCATGCAGGACACGCTGCTGTCTGGGATGGGCAGGAAAATGAAAGGCACAAACGTCTTAGCTTTGAGCATATAGCGTCTCACTGCTATCGCCAGACTCTGTTAGTATCCAAGAGTGAAATACGGCCCTATGCTGGTTCATATCACAGGTGCACAAATCTAGCCCTTCATAACTTTATTACTTATGACCCCTCAGTGCACCAGCAGCCGCATTTGGGGAGCGTTACCAGCTCTCTGCACACTTTAATCCCTGTCTCTCAACTCAGCGGCTGCCCTAACTCCCCATGAGTGATCTGCTGCAGGACAAACCCTCGCACCTGAGCACACACCTGGTGCAGCACATGCATTAGGTTGCAGGCAGGCACCTGCAATTTTGCATACGCCCCTGCAGAAACCTGCACCTAGAGTTATGTTAGCTCAGATACACCTAGTCCCTAAATTCTCTCCTGCAGTTCCTGAAACAGCCTGTCCTATCATTATGAGGCTGAAAGAAAATAAACTTTGATGACCATTTTTATTATCCCATTTAAAAATTGTTTACCACCTGTTTCATTTCCATGTTAAAATGTGCCATTAATTTGGACCCAGGCTAACCCCTCCTTTGTCATCAAATTGTTGCACTTTGATCAACCAAGACAAAGACCTTTTTTTTTCCAAAGTAAATCTACTTTCTTCTCCATGCTAGCCACGATTCTTGGCAAAGATGCTTAAGAGAGGAGCTTGGAGGAAATGAATAATATTTTTGATTCTAGAGAAACAAATGCCAAAAGTCAATTTTGAAAAGATAATACAGCTTCAGTTAACTCATATGTTTGTCAAGATGCTGTGACTCTGTAGAGCCCCGGTGAAAGGAAGAAGCTGTGATTTTAAACTGCATAAACTGTTGATCTTTTGCATTGTTCAGACTTTCGCAATCAGATCTGTATTTCAGTTAATAAAAATAAGGCAGTTACTCAACATTTTTTATATTCAGGGCAGCAAGCAGACCAGCTCTCAGAGACACCAGCCAACTGCCTCCAGTAAAGCCCAGTTAAATGCAATCACATGCAGCTGCTCTCCTCCTGTCTGACAAGGCAGCATTCCTGCAAAAGTGGTTCTCCCTCACTAATCCCATCATTAAACCTGAAAACCAGATCCTATTATTTTAATTCATCTGGCAGCAGGTCACCCCAGTTTAATTGCACACCCGTACAAATTGATATGTCGCTTCGGCCCAGACGAAGGGAACCCAAACTCCACCTCGAAGCTGTCAGCAGAAACACACTGAGCAAGTGTTCAACAGCCCCATTTGACACGTGGCTCTGTGTTATACCTATGAGTTTCCAGGCCTTAACTGAGCACGCTTACACGACACTATAAGGGTTTAAGGTCTCACTGGTAAAAGCTCTATTTACTCCCTGGGAAGTCACACACAGGGTATTATTTTAGTGGTTTGTCAACACAAAGCTTCAATGTGACTGGGGTTGTGCCATCCCAGGCATATATTAATGAATCACTCAAACAGAAGCCGTAGCATCTTAATGCAACCATCCTTTTAAAAAATCAATCAGAATTAAATGTAAACCGCAAAACCAGTAAGTGAATGTATTGTTAAGAGGTTTTGATTAAAGCTTTTGAAATTAAAAGGATCAGACTGAGGATCAGAGAAACATACCGCAAAATCATCAAAAGAAGATGAGGAGCAGATTTTGTAGCCCTTGCTCTTGAGGGAGATAAATCAGTACTTTATATTTTATGTAGGGAAAGGATTGCAAAACTTGGCCTTTGATACACAGAAAATGTTCTTAACTGATCTTGAGTCCCTGAAGCCAATTAGTCCTTTGGTGTTTCCCCTACGAGGAGGCTCTGGTAGCAGGACAGCTACCCCGAACAGAGGTTTCTCTCCTGTCACTTGGCTGGATGTGCCAGGGCAACTTTCAGCACACCACCAGCATGGTGACAAGCAGCCAGATCCTGCAGCTCATCCACCTCTAATTGCTGGAAGCAGAGAAAGCTTTTTATAAACCAGTGCTACCACCGAGTGAGAGAATTGCTTATGTTGCCTGACGGGTACAATTTAATGCTTTTATGTCATAAACCTCCTTGCATTGAATTTCATACAGAATAACAGCAGTGTGCCATATCCTGTTTTTAACAGGAAACCTTAAACATCGACATGAATTTTTGTTTCCAATCCCACTAAAAATGAGTGAAGATCATTAGCCCTGTAGGCACGTTAACATGGTCAAACCCTCATCCACCCAAAATCCCCACTGAAACTCCATTCTTCTATTCATCTACCAAGCCTTCTGTTTCTATCTTAACTTCATCTAAAATTTACCCCCTCCTTGGATGTGTAGTTATAAAAATTGAGCATTGGATATAGCCTTTGGATTTGAGTCTGTACGTGCGCTATCAGAGCTGAAAGCAGAGCAATGTAACTGCCCTCTAGCAGTTACAAAGAGTCAGCGATTCCAGCACAGCTTGTGTGGTGAATAGAGCTCTAAATCCAGATGCTAGTTTACAGATAGTCTTTCAGTTCAATTACAGTAAACTTCTCATTTTTAGGCTACCCAAAAGCCACAGAAATTAATCCCCCTTGCAATATGCCTCTGCTAAACTGAAACCTGGTTTAACACATGCTTGAAGAAGCCACCTGAATTTTTCTATATTTACCACACATTTAAAAGTCATATTTATAAGTGACAGAGCTAAACAAAACAAAACCAAAACAAAAATAGGTTCTCTGCTGAGAATTTATGTGGCAAGCTTTGCCCCAGAGTGTGTTTTTATAGCCTGCTTATAAACCCCTGGAAACAGAAGGGTATATAATGGAAACACTGACAGATCCTTACCTAGAATATTGCAAATGAGCACACCATAAAAATGACTAATTACAGATATTGTAAAACTCAGCTTAGCTCTCAGGCTCAGCTGCTGGGCTGGAGGGGGAGATGCAGACAGTGATAACAGAGGGCTCGGCCTCTGCTCCTGTTGGCTTTGCCTACATACAGACAGGGAGCTTCTAGTTTTGACCCTTCATTAATGGCCATGACCACAACAGGAAACACTTTTTATAACATTGTGAGCATAATGGCAAGAAGAGTGTTGCAGGTTACCTGGCCTGCAAAAAAACCCTGCCCTTGTTCATTGCCTGCAACAAGTCTCTGGCATATGTCCACTCATAAAGTCCCAAGCAAGTTCCACCTTAGTAGACCTCACCTGTCTACTTCAGATGGGGCTTGAGGATGTGTTAGACCATATACCAAAACCCAGATTCCTCTAAGTGGCTTTGTCTGGTTTGTGAAGGAGGAAGGGAGTCCCGCAGAGGCTCTGAAGAGCAGCACAGAGGGACAAGGTGAGGAGCTGGGAGCTGCCTGAATGGAGTCTGTCCACATGAGGACACATGGGAATTAGGTGGTTATTGCACTGGGGCTGGCCCCACCGAAAAAAAGACCAAAAATAAATGGATACTTGATGCCACCGAGCACCCATGCATCAGCAGGGGCAAGTTAATTTGGTTTACACACTTGGAGAAGTGTAGTTACTGTAAACAATAGTTTCTGCAGGACTGCAGGGATGGTGCACATGCTTTGCACGTCATGGAAGGGGTCTGCACAGCTATTGCCTGCTAAACTGGGAAACTGCTCAGGGCCAGACTCTGCTATTCCAGCATGGTCCTGAGAGCTGATGTCCCCTGGGAGCTGCTCCCTTGAAGGTGTTGACGAAGGGCCTTGCATCCGTTCCACCCACTCTGGAGAAGCTGATGTTGGCTGGCAAAGTAGCAGGCTTGAGGCTCTGGGCTTGGGGGCGATCTCAGAGAAAGACAACCTCCAGCATTCTCATTTGTCCCTGTCCTCCTCCCCTCTGGTGGTGAAACCCCCCCTTGGAAGTGATGGTATCTCCACCACCCTCTGAGCCTGGGTACATCACCTGTATGCTGGGCACTGCCTTCAGTGCCTGGTTGGGCTGGACGCAGATCCCTGCACGCTGTCCCTCCAATGCTTGCAGAAACCCCAACTCCAAAGTCACAGCGAGCTGATCTGAGGAACTGGCAGCTGTATCCATCAGGAAACCTAAGTGGAGCTGGTCAACTTTACAAGAGGTGGTTGAATTGTTCTTACGCTGGAGGGGCCCACTATTACAATAAAGACCTCAGCAACAACAAGGGGACAGACCCTGGCCATGGACACCCTGAAGGCCTAAAGATAAAGGGTTGGATTACACAAAGCAGCCTCTCATTATCCACTCCTTGATACTGGTTGGTAACTTTGTTTTTTAAGGAATCCCTTAATTAGGTTTTACAGTGCATAGGTTAGGCATTTTCCAGCAAGAGCTTTATTGTAATGGGTTGCACATGTTCTCATACTGTACACCGAAATGAAACTTAGCTACAGGGCATTTCCTTCCGTTGCTCTTGCTGGGGAGCAGCTTTAACCTCTTTGCAGACACAAAGCCATATTTCACTCCTGAGAGGCCACAGCGGTTCCCCACTCCCAATCACTTGGGTCATTTCAACCCTTAACTGTGCAGGGAATTCGCAAATGTGCTGCAGGGAGCAACCCTGAGGGGGTAGAGGAGAGGTGAGACAGAGATGGAAAAGACCCAGGAGGTTAAAACCCAGGAGTGCCTCACTGCTAGCAAAGCCCAGGAGTCTCCCAGGAGGAGCCCACGGTCCTTGGCTGTGCAGCACATAGCTGGTGGCCGCATTGCTGACCATTGCTAGACTGCGAGGGGAATCCTCTGGGGAACCTCCTCCAACACCAGCAGTGCTATATTTCTGTGTTGCATTTCAATGCACCAAAGTCAGGACTGGTTTTGAAAAAGAGAAGAAAAAAGCAGTTTCATGGGAATGAAGACATGATTCATAGGTAAAAGAGAAAAAACAGATTGGGATGGCCAGATATTTGGATAGGATTTGTCTGCAGTCACTGGCTGTGGTAAGATGTTCTCCTGACCCTGGACTCTGGAGGTGGGTTACTCAGAGCAACTAGAGCTACTTCTTGGACTGTAGTTTTTTTTCAGCTGGAGATTGCTGTGAAACTAAAGAAATGAAAATTGTATTGGGGAGTATGAATGCTGCTAGGTCACAGAAGTTACTCACAGATTCCTCTATTCAGCCCACCAAGCTGACAATGCAGCATGACCATCAGAAGAAAATCTCCAGCTATGACTTAAGTGTGCAGAATTTACCCCGAATTTTGTTATCTAGCCCAAAACTTGGAAACTTATGGCCATCTTCCAGTATGAAAACAGTGATATTGTAGGGGACTTCCATGTGGCAGATTCAGATCAACAGAGACAGCTCAGCACACAGCATGCAGGGAAGTGGTGGGATTCCTTGCTGCAGGATGTTGTAGGAAAAAATAAGTTTACATGGGTTTAAAGGGCAAGGAGACAAATTCTTGGAAGAAAAAATCCTGCAAGGTATCTTAAATACCTAACTAACCACAGTGTGCTTGGTTTTCCTACAAACCCGTTCCATTGCTTGGATACCAGAGTTACAGAAATAGTTTCTCTGGCAGGTCCTCTGAGAAGAGGCTGACAACCTGCAGAGCTCAGCGCATCTCTGCCCTGCCTGACCAGTGTGGGCAGGAAACCCTAATTAGGCAGGTCTCAGAAACTTCAACCTGCAGCAGAGGACTGTGCTTATCCGCCCAGGAGCTTGAGCAGTTAACACAGCTAAAATATGCATTACCCTTAAAGCTGCTGTTGAGGGATTAAACCTCAGCCCCACAAACAGTCAGGGATGTGACAGCTCTGTGCACACCAGGAGTCTGGCTGAAATGACATCTGCGTAAGTGTTTCTAGGAATAGGAATTTGCAGCTGGGTTTTCCGTGGTACCCGCTCCTGTTTGCACTTGGACCTTTGAAAATCAGGCTATTAGTATGCTCACATTGAAGAAGGGAATTTATGTTGTCTTTATGCTTTAAGCCTGAATTCGTCCTGAGGGAACAGTAGCAGAAAAAACAGCCATTTATTTTTAATAGACACCAGTGTCGTTACTTAGGTCTGGTGAGCTTAAAGGATTGAGAGGTGAATGATATCATCAAGGAAGTAATTTCTTTCTTTACTTTTTTTCATACATCTAAGAAAAAAAAAATCCTGCACAGGAATACAATACAAGAACCTTGCTATGGTTTGTAAATGCTTCCCCTCAGGACTGCAGACCTCATTTATCTTGTCTGCTGTCCCTTCCCCAAGGCACAAACTTCCCTTATTGTGCTGTCCCGGGGGCAGGCACCTTTTGTCCACCCTCTGCCTTCAGCACACTCATCAAGAAATGAACCAGTTGATGGCAGAGGCACCTGCAAACCCCCACATTCCTCTCTCCCAAAAAGATGGAGAAGCCCCTCTCAGCGAAGGAGAAGCGAGGATTTATCTGCAGCGACAGCCCCCTGGCCCAGGCCGGCAGCAGGGAGCGGGGCCCCCCACCCTAGGACACCTTGGGGTCACCGCAGGCCAGCCAGAGCACCTCGACTTGGCTGTGACCTTGCAGAAGCCCTTGCAAATCACATCTGGAATGTGTTTCAGCTTCAAGAGCAATAAATGAAAACACTGAACACAACAGGGTTGAGGCAATGTTGTTTGAAAGAAAAGGTAATGCTTTGACCCTTATTTGGCCCATGACATGTCTGGTTATTCCGCCAAGAACTGGGGAAGTGTGGCTTGGGATGGGTAAAGGATAATAACCTATTTTGTCATAAAATAATACAATTCATTTCAAGCTTCAGTGGCACCCAAGAATGGGAAATGTGACTTCCCCACACTCCAAGCCACTCCTTTTCTTTTGTCTCCAGACATCCAACAAGCAAACGAGAGCTCCAGTGGATTCACACAGAAACAATCAAGATCAGACAATTTCATGTCATTTTTCAAGCAGTTTGGCAAATCCTGATTTGAGAAAAATTAGAAAAAGGCTAGTTTAATTTATAAACTAGCAACAAATGGAAATCCAACTTACAGTGACAGCATCAACATAAAAATGACATGACCTCCTGTCATTTTTCCTTTACTTCTCACCACCGAAGCCATGGGTGTGATTTCAGCAACCTGCTCCCTCAAACAAGAGGGGTCCCTTTGGCAGGATGCGGTAGGGCTGGCTGCAGGTACCCCCATACCTCCCTCTCCTTTGCTGCCCACAGCAGTGTACCGCTCAAGCAATCCTCGCTCCCCTTGCTCGGCGTGCCTGGTCCCGTGGCCACCTGCAAGAACTATTGTCTGGGCCACAAGGAAAAGTGCAGCAAGTGCTTGCAGCATTCCTCTGAGGATATCCATAATCGGAAGGTATTTTCCCTTTCCTGATGTGGCAAAATCCACTTTTTCCTTAGGAAAGCATTTGCTTGCAGATGAAGTGAATAGCTTCCTTCTAGATGAGCCAATGCTTGCCTTATTTTTCAAATACAACTGGAGTAAAGCCTCTTTCTTGAACCTGAAAAGTTCAGGTCTAGATTTGGAAGTTTGCCCTTGCCCAGCTGATGCCACTTATATTTCCATTTATATTTCATTGCCAGCACTGACAGACAATCTGTTCTATCAGGTCCATTAATTTGTTGCTTGAATGAGTAGTTTTCCACTTAGAAAGGCAATAGCTCCAAGTTGTGAGTTTTCCAGCAGCAGGGCCCATTTCAGAGCTATCTGCCTTCTCATGCCCTAGCTGGCCCCAATCTGTGAGTTTCTGCTGTGTCTCTTTGGACTCTTCTTGGAGGCCTCACCCCACCTCACATCAGCGAAAATATGGGGAATTCAAGCCAGTTGACTTCCATCAGAACAATGGAGGGTTTTTAACTCAGAATATATTACTGCTGTGGCTGAGAGCGCTGTCTCTCAGAGAGCTGAAGGGAGCAGAAGACAGTGATGGGCACAACGGGCTGGAGTGTGGTGCTGGAGCCATCATAGCATGGCACCATCCGGCTGCAGGGGAGAATCCCTGTCACCTCTTTTCATGGGCTACGGCTGCAGGAGGCTGCCAAGAAAGCGATGCCCCAGCATTGAATTTTTTGGATCTCCATGCTGTGGTCCCGGGTAGCCACAGATTTCCGCGGTACCATTCTCACCATGTGGCTGGGTAGGTTCACAGCCATGTAGTCCCCCTCACTCCATGCCTGCTGGAATTTCACCATGTCCATGTTGCAGTGTTGTGTCTGTTTCATTATTTTATAAAAGGATTTTATGTCTTCCCCTTCGAGCCTGGTTTGTTACTACAAGTAGGGATGGGAGGGAGAAGAAAAATGACTTGACAGAGGCTGCAGAGTGAACACAGCACACCATAAGCAACCAGCTCCCCGTTTTCATTGCAGCAGTTTCAGGCAGTATCTCACTGGCTTTTTCTGCCTATTTTTTTAAATTAAAAAAGAAAAAAAAAGCCCGACCACCCTCTTGCTGAATAACTGGCTTACAGAAAGCTGTCGCTTTTTCTCCAAAAGGATTGAGAAACAGGGGCCTTGAATAGCTTCTTTGTGCAATTTTATTTTGCAGCTTCCAGCCCAAGACAGCATTTCCTGACCCGTGAGGATATGCTGCCCTCTTCCAGTCTGGGACACTGCAGCTCAGCAGTGTCATGGAGACGCATCTCCATGGATCTGCAGGATTAACCCAAAGAATCAGTAATCCTCCACTTCCACGGTCTAGTTTCTCTTAGCAGTTAGGTAATGGGTTAGGCAGAATTCATTAAAAGCGTAAGGGACTAGGATCCGTGTTCAAGCAGGCTCTTCCTGACCTCACGTCCCCCATCTGCCCTCCCTCCTGCCCAGTTTGCAACGCCGAGCCCCTCCACCACTACACACTAGCCCCTGACACCTCTCCTCACCTTCCCCACCATTCACCCTAGGGAGTCTCCTTCCACACCTAAAGAATCCTATAAAGAACAAGAAAATCCTCAAATATCTTTTACTAAAATGTCATGATCTGGGAGCCTCCACCAGGAATTTGAACGTTTTGGGGCGGACAACAGAGATGAGTGAGCAGGAGAGAGTGCCAGGAGCCTGCCTTACCCAGTTAAGGGCTGCAAGCCTTTTTCTCCCCTTTGTGCAAGGGGGACAGATGAGGACTTCCCAGCCCCGAGTGGGACTCCGGGTTGTCACACCTGCTGCTTTCACAGGTGCCTGTGTGCCGGGAGATCCCCTCCAGCAATTCCCCTGTGACTGCTCTTATCAGCTGCTGAAGATTAGAGGTACCTTGGAATAGAAACTTCAAGGAAAAAGGGAAGGGGAGAATTGCATTTCAAAGAAAGTGCTTGAAAGAAACCTTTGAAGGACCCTATTCAAAGGTTCATGACTTGATATAACCATTTTAAAAAGAGAGAAATTCCTGTTTGGATTTGGGATTGGCTCTCACCCCAGCAGGACAGAAAAGCTGCCTTCTTTGTATGAACAGAGTCCCAGCACAACACAGGAGATGAGATCCCTCTGATAACATCTTACATTACTTTCAACCTAAAAAATCCAAAGGTAATATATTAAGGTAAGACCTACTCTCACATATGCATGAATAACTTCCATAAAAAGACATGAACTTGTGCTCATAAGCTTTTAGGTAGTATAAAGAGAGGTAAATGTTTGCGGGGCTGGCTGTATATCAGATATCCTAGTGAAAAACCACAGTCAACATTTACATGACTTACTGCTGAAATGTTTCCACCCCAGGATTAAAGCATGGTGGTGACTTCCCAGCCAGCACAGCAGCTAAATCAGATGGCCAGGCTGAACTGAAGCCCAAACACAGGCAAACCTTGGGCACAGCTTATCTTTTTGCTGGTCTCTGATGGGGTCCAGTCCTCCCCACTCATCCCAAGTACGCACCTTTCTGGCAGTAGCATCGCCACACGAGAGTCACCAGGCCTGACAGCACCAAGATGCATCTGGGCTGGCAAATTGCTATTAATGGGTCAAATCAGCTCACAAGCACAAAAATACCCTGTCTGTCTAATTTCCTGATGCGCTGTTTCCTGGTGGATTTTTTCTTATGTTTGGAATTTTATTTCTCTTGAAAAAAAATTTTTATTTCTAGATATACTGAGGAAATAGCTGATCTTATCAACTCTATTATAGGTGACTTCTTAAAAATAATATCTTTAATGATGCACAGCCCTCCATTTACGCAAGCCTTGGTTCAGCTAAGCCCTTAGCCCCTGTGTAGCATGAAGAGTGTGTTTAATGGGATTCAGCAGGATGTATTTTTAAGGATACACTCAACCAATTTGCTGACACAGGACCAGGGTTCTTACCGCTGCCGCTCTCAGCCCCTTCTTCCTTTTTTGCACCACGACTCCAGTTTGGCCATATCTGAACCTGCATGGGGAGACCTTCCTTCACCCTTTCACTTCCCCCAGCAGCAGCCCCTCATCCTGGCTGTGACCTTTGCCTGTTCCTGCAATTCCTGTAGGCAAACATAGGAGTGCCCCAAGGATGCTGGGCAGTGATCCCACGGGGAGGAGAAGGTCTGCCTATGCTGCCCAGCACGAAGAAGAGTCTGAGGTCCCCACTCCAGCCTTCAGAGCCAAGGCAGCTGCACAAGCATGCCCAGTGCCCGAATGCTGGTGGAAAATTCGCATTCAGGTGCTGGGCCACGGTGGCAGTGCCAAGCAAGGGGTGCAGGCTGCCTGAGCAGGGGCCCGGCAGCCGGCTGCAGTGGGGAGGAGCAGACAGTGAGTGGTTCAGCCTCTCCCCTGCAGCATCAGCATCTCGCAGGGCTGCACAACTAGAGAACCGGGCAGAAAGCCAGGAAATCTTGAGTTATATTCCTGATGCTGCCATTAATTTCTTATATGGCCTTGGGCAACTTGTATCACCTGCCAGTTAGGGTTTTTCCTTAGATAA
Organism: Gymnogyps californianus; assembly: GCF_018139145.2. NCBI lineage: Eukaryota > Metazoa > Chordata > Aves > Accipitriformes > Cathartidae > Gymnogyps > Gymnogyps californianus. The sequence continues at coordinate 31,015,723 of NC_059478.1, read as the reverse complement.
AGTAGGGAAAATAGTTAACATCATGGATTTATAGAGCTTAAAGCTCTACAAAGAAGCGTCTGGTCTGGCTTCTCTATATCAAAAAAAACTTTAATTTCACTCAGTTGTGCCTGAATCGAGGCCAATTGCTTATGTTTGACCAATATATATCTCTCCATCTCTTACAGAAGAACAACTTATCTTCATCTGAAACATCAAGAGATGGAGAAAAGCCAGCACTTCCCTTGGTATTTTCCCCCCTGTGATTAATTCCCATCCCTACTGAGCATTCAAGTTTCATTTCCCAGTCGAATTTTTTGGGATTCTTCTTTCAGCCACTACTTCTAACAATGCTTTTTTCTGCTAAATGAAAGTGTTCGCATGATTCGGTATTTCTCCCCATGGCTTATCCACACTCGTTGGTGGGCTAAGGGCAATAATGGCAAAGATAATTGAAATCTGCCCAGTGCTTTGAAATATTAAGCTCATCTCTAAGGCCCACTATCCTGCTCAGTGTCAGAGGTACCACTGACAAGTACTTGACTTCAGCCTTTCAGGCGGCGCGCAGCTGCCAGAGAAAACCAAGAGTGGAAAAGTACTATCCCTTCAGAAAAACAGATGTTGCAGCTCCAATTTGTCTTCTGCCAAGACAAAGGAGATGCACTAAATTGATCTTTTGTAAAGGATTTTGTTTTGCTTCCAAGATTAATATCACAACAAACTGGGAGGCACCATTCCTCAGGGTGCAATGCTATATTGCAGAACTGAGCCTAAATACCCATGCTGAGCATAATTTAGTTAGTCTGAAACTATGTCTGCGGAGGGGGAGATAAACTTTTTCCATCCAGTAGCACGTTATCTAAATAATCTCTCTATCTCAGTATACACAGGCTGCCCATTCAGCTTCAAAGCCAGGCAATAGCTTCTAGGCTTGACGCTGTTCACCATGCAGTGCCAGTGGTGGTCCTCAGAGCCCTCGCTGGTGGCCTTCATGGGGCTGCTTGGTCACACAAAAGGAAAGGAGGAATGAAGGGATGGGAATGATGACCTGGGCCATCCTGTGAGATGGTTGGAGGGCTCTGACTGGAGCAAACCATTTTCACTGGCCAGAAAACCTCATCTCAAGTCATGCAACTGGGTAAAGCACATCCAGCCAGGGCTCCAGCTTATGGGGAAAGTGACTTCTTGACACCTTTCACAAAAAGGACACTCTCTTTATCCACAGACCAGAAACACTGCAGTTTTTATGCTGCTTTTCACCCTAGGATCATGTCTGCTTGTCACCATTAATGGCATCCTCCTGCGGTACCTTTTGCCCTTATACAAAGTGACGACCCCTTTCCCAAACACACCGGTCCCAAACGTGGCTATTCTTCCCTTGCTGATGTGAACCATTACCTGTCTTCACCAGCCACTACTGCGTTTCTCCTCAGCAGTATTTGCACTTCAGCAAAAGGACTGAAAATCCCTACTTGTACAACCTGCTCAGGATGAACGGCAGCATATAATTTAAACGCATTGATTCAATGCTCCTTAGAACAACAAATTGGTCCTGATTTTTTTACATGGCATATCCAATTAACAGATTGAAACAAGCACAATCATTGGGTTATGGTATTCTTTTTCCACGCTTCTTCGTCCACCTGAATAACTGCAAATAAATCCCATGTACTTGTTTCACCAACACCCAAATCTCTATGCTATGGCAATTTGTGAACAAGGTCTACACACACACAACCCCTCCCAAGGTATAATGGATCAACAAAAATGACTGGACAAAACAGAGCTTTTAGGATTGCTTTTTTCTCTGCACTGTAGGAAATCTTTTACAGCAGTGGAAAACACATGTAATGTACTACCTCAAGACAACAGCAATTCTCACTGGTGCATGGAAGTGCTCCTGAAGCAAGCTGACCCCTTTTCTGCTAGGGCTAGTCTACACAAGGAAGTTTTGCAAGCCTAATTATGTCAGCTAGGAGTGTGAAAAAACAAATACATCATCCCTACGAGAGAGAGCTACGCCAACAAAAAGCCCTGGTGTGGATGCAGTGCTACAAAAGGAGGGATTTTTTTTTTCTTTCTAGTATAGCTAATTTTGTTTGGGTAGCTCTGATAAACTACACCAGCAAAAGAAACCTCTTGGCTCGAATAACTGTGTTTCCAGCGTAGGTTGCCAGTCCGGCGATATCTGTGTGTCAGCACATTCCTCCTGCTGGAGAGGAGAGACCTAAGGCTGAATTCTCTGAAGTCTTTACCTGGTATAGAGGAAGGCTAAAAGAAGGATCAGACTATTCAATATCTAAAAGGACGCCGAGACACAGTGTGGTGAGGGGGAAAGCTCTGGCTGCCCTGAGCCAGAGGCTGGCCCATCAGACAGCGCATTCCTGCCTGACACACACCCTCTCGGCTGCAAAGTGAGTTTCTTGTCGGAGACGATCCCCAGCCAGAGGGTCGCTCTGTGATAACATGCAGTCATTCCTGGGCTTCTGGCATGGCCCACCGCCCACCTCAATGGCAAGCTTCTGCTTCATCCAGGGGTTTATAGCTGGACCTCAAGGGGTTTGGTCCTGCCTGTTGTGGGCACAGCGAGTTGTGAGATGGCTACCCAAGGTCATTATAGCTACACGACGCTCTGGGGATGTGATGGCAGAAAGTGTTTCTTTTAACCTAGAATCAAAACAGGGTCTCTCTGGTTTTACCTGGAGGTTGCAGACAAGGTACACTGGACATATTCAGGCTGTGCAATTCACCTTTCCCTCCCACTGCTACTGAGCCTAATGTTTGCCTAATGTGAGCCTAATGTACTCTCACAGGCTGGCTGCCACCTGCTGTAATCATGCGGCTGACTGCAACACAGCCAGAGCCAGAGCCAGAGCCAGAGCCAGAGCCAGAGCCAGAGCTATCTTACAGGGAAGGTTAATCTGAACGACCCCATGCCAGGTATATACTACCACTCGCTGCAAATGGGCACCTGTTGGGGCAAGATGTTTTCCTCTCTCCTGCCCTCTTTGCAGCCTTGCCTAAGTAACCTGTAAGTATCCTCAGGTGGGATGGTCTGAGACCCTCTCTGTCCTTCCTGCTCTGACCACCGCACTCCTCTGCAACACAACAGGCGATTTCAGTGCTCTGTTTAACAGGGCTTCAAGGCTGTGGCTAGGGCCCCTTCCTTCGCATCCTCTGGAGCAGCAAGTCCCACCTTTTCCTTCTTGCAGAGCAGCATTGGCTCGTTGCCCTCACTAATCCTGGGGCGGGGGGGGCTGTTTGTTGGGCTTTTCTTCCTTGATCAATCCACAGAAACTAGCTTGCATGAGGCTTTGTGTTTCTGTGGAGCGAATTCCACAAACAAGGTGTAAAAGTAATTAAGGCGCCAGGCTTCAGCTTTCTGACATTGCAATCAGTGAGCTGTCCCCAGGCAGCCACCTGCACAATGAAAGCACAGCGAGCGCGGGGAGGCGAGGGGGGAATCTAAAATCCGCGGCTTTTAGAAAGCCACATCATTTCTCGGTCCAGCTCTCTGGGGGCCAACAGATAAACAGCACTGCCCCAAGGAATTTCCTTCCTCCGAAGGTGGGAACTGGCCGAGAGCAGCCACGGCCTCCCATCCTCCGATGACATCAGCTTCCTCGGGCGTGAGGCGAGGGGACTTCAAAGGAGGAGTTAGGGGAAAAAGCCCTCCTGTGAGAACCAAGAAGGTCTGGTTTCTGGCCTGAAGGCCGTGTGGTGGAGCCCCGTTGTCAGCGGTTCACCCCAGCACGCCCCAGAGAGACAATAAAAACGGGAAGGAAAGCATTAGCACAGCAGAGGCAGCCACGCAAAAGCGGCTGCAGGGCTGTGACCAAGCTGCCGTTCCAGTTACTCTGGCCAAATGGTCCCAACACAGCCCCATCTCTGCCGACATCTGACCTAACCCATGGACCTGCCTTGTCAAAAGGCTGCCAGTTTCCTGGGGCTCGTGCCCCTGGGCTGAGCTCACTGTGAACTTTTGGATGCCAAATCCAGGTTAACCTTCAATGCAGTCTCTGTCTAATGATGCTACATGCACTTCCTTCTTCCTACAGCTTCCTCTAGCCTTAAATCTTGAAGAACTGTAATATCTTTTTAGTCTCCAGCTCTATCCTAAGTTTTGTTGCAATTTGGCCAAGAACTTCCTGGGGGAAGAGGAAAGAGAAGGGACTGGCAGGCAGACACAGTGACACTATGTTCACATAAGCTTCATTTCCTTAGGAAACCAGGCTAAAAATAAGAGTCAAAAATGTTGGGCAATTGCCTTCAACTCAACATCTCTCTCTAGGCAGGAAGAAAGGAAGGAATTAGCAGACTGTATGTTATATTTCAAGGTTTGTCTACATGATTTGAAGCACAGAAATTAGAAATGAAATTAAGAAGATATATTAGGTCGTCTTGCCCCTCCCTGGGGAACAAACCTACAGCTGTTTCTCTTAGTATATTTTTTAGTGAAGTGCGCAGCCCAGTTTCAAATGATCCAAATGATGGAGCTTCCATCAGTTTTCAACAGGGACCCATTCCTTTGCTTACATATCTTTCCTTTTCTTTTTTTTTAAAAACAATTTCAACTTTTTTATCCATTGACCAAGTTTCATCTCATTATTTCTAGCACACCTCTTAATTGTTTTATAAACTCACTAGAGTAGAAAGGTAAATAGAAGTGTCTACGCATGCCACCTACATACTTCAAATAGCATCACAGGGTTCATTTCACGCTTTTGGCTGACTGAGAGGCTCTTATTCAATACAGCTTAATGGTTTTATCTGTGTCTTTCCTGAAAAAAAATGGCTTCGATTAATAAATTCCAGGGTTTTTTTCAGTCCGATTTTTTCAGACTTCCCACCCTGGCCCCATTTCAGCTTGAATTTGAAAGGCCCAACCCACTCAAAATATCTTCTAGAGGTTTTTCTCACTCCCCTTGACTTTTCTACTTTAGTTTTCTGTTACATAATTTAAAATTATGGAAAGGGAAGAGTTACTCTAATATGACATTATTCCAAGAAAATAACCTCTCCTTTCTTAACCACATAGCTGCTTCTATTGTACAATAGACTGTTGCTTTTCAGCAGAGTGGGCCCTATAGATCTGATGACATTTATCTCATGCTGTACACACAAGTCCTCGAGGGGAGAGGGTCGCAGTCTGTGTGCCGGCTATCAGTGCTTTCTGGAAGCATTAGGGCAAACTGTATTTCCCAGGGAGCAACTCTGCCCCAGACCCAATTATTAACCATTGAGATTAAGGCAGAGAAGAAACCACTTTGCTGCTTGCAACAGCCTCCTCCAACAGAAACCACAGCGCAGCCTGCCCAAGACTGTATTTCTCCCCAACACTGCCCGTCGCTCACATGGTCAGAAGAAACCCAGCGATGGTCCGACAGCACCATCTGCTGCCCCCCACCCCTGCCAGACAGAGCAGGCAGCAGGCAAAACCCCACACATGGCAGGCTGGGCAATGCCAAAGGCCTGAAGGGAGTTAGGACCTACCTAGGGGAATTAGGATGTGGACAAATCACTCGTCTAACTGCAGGACAGCAAGTTAAATTAACTTCTTCTGTCCAAGCTATGTGTTTGGAGCAGGTCTGAATTTGACAGCAAAAATCCAGCACAAGATTGAGGAGGTACCCAAGGATGAATTAGTGCTGTCATATATACTTGACAGAGAAATGTATTTCTTTTTGCTACTTTGCAGCTATGTAACATGAAAAAATGCCGTGAGGTATAATCAGCTTCAGCTTCTCCACCCTAAGCACAAACACACAGAGGCTTTGACCAAAACCCCCACCTTTAACATGCATGTTTCACATTCAGAAGCAGAAGACGTGAAGATATGTGAGTAGACACAGTTTTCTTGGCCATACTGCACTTGTCAGGGGCCAGTTTCAGAGAATTTTATGAAAATGAGATTCCCCATCTCAAAATCATCTGACTCAGAAGAGGGGCTGGTTTCTGGTACTCTCACACCTCCCTGATGGATAGCAGCACATCCACAGCTGCCAGCAAACACAGTGAGGAAATGTGCACGTATTTGGGATTCATCCCTCAGCAGCTCCTGGGTTCCTCCTGCACCTCGCAACCTTGTAAGAAGCACCACGGCACTGGTATTTCTGTGCCTGATCCCCTGCTTACAAAAGCCCCTTGTAACTGGGAACTGCTGGGAAGACAGAGAAAGGCTGGCTCTGTAGATGGGATGAAGACCCGCACTGGGAATATCTCCCAGAGCGTTTATGGGTCTCGAGGCCTCCGCAGCCCTGCAGTGCAGAAGTCCCATGGTTCCACATCCATTCTTCCTACACACATCTGACCCACAACTAACTCCACTGTTGTCCTGAGCCTCCTGCTTCATCGAGCCTAATGCCACACACAGTTTCCATAAAACCAAGAAGTAGATTCAAGGCCATATTAGGCATAGTTAGAGGATACTAAATGGAGGTTCCAAGAAGTCTGAGCCCTTTCCTGAGCACTGACGGCTGCATCTGAGTCAGCCTCGCTCTCTGCTGTTCTCTGCTGAGTCACTTTTTATCCCAAAGCATCGGCAGCAAGCAGAGAGCAAGGAGGAGGAAGAAATGAGGCAGCACAGCCAGGAGAGGGTGTGCAGCAGGAGCAGAGGGCACCAGGCTGGACCTCGTCCCAGCTCTTCTGATGTTTGTGTTACTGGTGGGAAAAGTACTCTGAAAATACAGCTTTCATGAGGGTCAGGCAGTGACAGGAGAGAGAAGGACCATGGTACCCAAACCCAAGCAGGATACTTGGGGAGCAACAGTGTTGTACTAAACTGAGAGGAAGAATTGTATTTTGGAGTGGGTTCATGCCAGAATAGGCATGTGTGTGTGTGTGTGTGTGAGCATGTGTGCACATGTGTATGAGCACTGTGTGTGCATGCACACACTTGCACATGGTTTTGTTTGGACAAGGCATTTTGGCAAAGTCAACAAAAACTAATTGCAAACAAACTGCCTTTATATTCAGCCCCCACAACAGCTGCTTTCAAAGTTGTACCAGCAGGAGTTAAAAGCATCACTAGCTGTTCCTACATGACCCAGTAATTTCGGATGCTATACCTTCCGCTCCATCACAGCGCTTTCCATTTGCTGGCCAAAATGAACAGTGAGGTGCTGAGAGTCTGTTCATCTAGTTATTCAGGGCTCAGCACTGCTTTTCAGGAGCACTATATAAATTCAGAAGTTGCCTGAAATAATAAATAACTGTGACAGGTACAGAAATAAAGCCTGTAGCTCTTGGGCTAGTGTTTCCTCCTCCGGAGAGGTTTTTGTTCCCTCGTGTCTGCAGGACAGAACATTCCAGCGATGTTTCAGCACTGATGGGCTCTCAAGCCTCAGCCAGGAGAAAAGTCAGCTTTCTGGCAGAAAACCCTGACTAGCTCCTGGAACCGAGCAAAGAAAAGGAGAAAAGATGAAATACTTTGTTTACCGTATCATGACATCACCATCATCACTGGAGAAAAATGCAAGTTCATCTTTCTTCCCTGGGATGGTCCGTATGGCCTGAATCATTAGCACTGCTGGATAACGCAGCGGTGTCCTTCCCGCTCCGCAGAGAGCTCTGGGACCACAGCGCGGGCATCAGCACACACAGATGTGTTTGACCTCGTGGCCACTGACTTCGACAGGGTGCAGATGTAACCCAGACAGCTCCCAACACTGAATTCCCTTTGCAAGATATGAGTCCAACAGTGATGTTTTTCCTCTCGGGTTGAGCCTGAATGCGCACGCAGAGTTGCTGACTGCTTTGTGGCAAGCTGTACCATCACCCAGGACAGTGTAAGGGCTCTGTGGAGACAGGGAATGATTTCTGCTCAGAAAGTCTTTGCATCGTCCACTGCTTTAATTGTTAGCATGTGCTGGCATACAGAGCAGGGAAGAACGTACTCAGGCCTTTACAGAAAGTAAATGATTTCCTCCAGAGGAAACAGTCCCTTCAACTGGCATCTGTCACTCAGGTTACACAGAGGAGTTGTGGCTCTCTGAAAAAACCTGCCTCCAAGGAAAAGTCTGGCTTAATTCAAACTTGTCTAGGTTAGCAAAGTCTTTTTCGTGGATGGTTTCATCTTCCTCCTTTGCTTCCCTTCTACCCCTGTCCCCCCAAACTCCACTGTTATTTGTAAGTGCTCTGCTATTTTCTATATATGTGTTTCTGTTCTCTGGTAACTGAGCAGTTGTTGAAGACTTCATGGGACAGGTAAAGCCAGGATACCCCAGTACATCACATTTTAGCTTGTTTTATTTTTTCCTGGTTTTGCTCCCATGGCCTCCCGACAGATTAGGTCCATCAAAACCAGTTTTAGGCTTCATGACAAAGAGCCTGGTTAAAAGGAAAAGGGTGGGTTTTCTACCGGAAAGAGGGGCCACCGCTCTATTCCAGGGGTAAAAAATGTCTGAAAGCATGCAGAACTGCTGTGACTCTGACAACCAGAAATGCAGGAAAAATACAGTCGTAAATGGCAACGTAGCCAGCTGAGACATCCCTACAGTGAGGTCTTCCTCTACCTAACTGGAACTCAGACTGAGTTGTCAGAAAGCTCCAGTAAATCTTTGTACTCACATAAGACCAGAGCCAAGGGTCTGTGCTTTACTGCCCTGAGATGGAATGGAAAATCAGAGCTTCACAATCCTTGCAAAGGGATCATCTCAGGAGGGGAAATGGCATGGATCAACTGAAATGTTCATTCTGGTTTTAATGCTACAGACAACAGGAAAGCAAGATAAAACTGTAAAAAACCATCCAGATCTCATGCTTTCCGTTTTTGAAACCACTTGGAAACATTTTCGAGACTGGGAGATTTACCAAACTGACCCTCGTCCATGCAAACACAGAGAGGTTATCCTAGATTACCATTTTCTGATTACAAAAGCCCAGTCAGAAAATTCCTGACCAGACATTTTACATAATTACAACTGCAAGAAAATGCCAAATCAGAGCATAAAGAAAAAATCCTGGCAGATAGATTCCCATCTGAATAAAAATTAATGTTTTAAAACAGTCATTCATTAAGACACTGCTCCTGTGGAAGCCAGAGATCACTCATTTCAAGGTACTGGTAGGAGCCCAGGCAAAAACGTGTTCAGTGGGAACAGCACCCAGTGCAAAGATACCCCATCCCTAAGCCACATGTGCCAGATGGACTAAAGATCATTTGCTCTCAGCATCCTTTTTTTTCGTGATTATCTGAAGCAGAAAACCTCTATTCCCACCCTGCTGTGCTGAGCTTTGTCCTGGAAGTGAGCAGAGCACCTAGCGCTGAGAGGACTCGAGGGACCTCAGCAGGCACTGCTGCACACCCTCCCCATCCACAGCCTCGCGTCGGCCCCAAACAGCCCAAAATAACCCGAGACTGTGCATGTAGACAGGCAGAATAATTCAGAAATACCAGCCGAAAAGGCTGTTCCTTTGTGTGAATTCTAGCGGAATTCGTTGCCTCCAAGGACTAGTAATTCATTTGAACGTTGACTCAGAGATGACATTATGGGCCTGTCCTTCACAATTGCTTCAAGCGTAATTTTGGCCTCAACAGTTTCTTTAATTGAATCTGATTTAGATGGGAGTCCACCAGCACTTCATTTTTATTTTATTTTTATGATTCGATTTAGCATTTAGTTTCAGTTGCAATCTGATTTTATTATAGTTGTTGCTAGCGGAAAACGTATCCACCTATTACTAACACTACATAAATTCACATGCTGTCTGAAGAAACATTCTCACACGTATGAGTGCTAACATTTCATATATAATATGCCTACTCGTTGATAAGGCTTGCTGCATGACTCAGTGCCATGACCTTTCCAGAGGAAGTATTGTTTCAATGCATAATATGTCACAAAGGCAAAGAAATGCAACCTTTCCTATTGCTGTAACGCATGCTATCTTTGGGGTGTATCCTCAGAGAGCTGAAGATGATTCAACCATGCACTGTGCACTTGCTCCAGCAGGAGTGTCGATTTGAGAATATATTCCTTCACCAAGGAACTGGTATTCACATGTCTTGAGGACTTTTTTTTGTATGAATAAAGGGCTCTGTTTCACAGATCTAATTTCCCTTCCCGTGTATATTGTAGATACTGAAATAGCGTTGCACCCTAGAAGCAGCAGTTGCACTGCACTATTTGCTACTAAAGGCAGTCAGAAGAGGTGTAATATTCCTGGAAGACCTGAGTATTCCTGCTGCAACATCATCACATCCACTGTAGTTTCAATAGTAAGTAGAAGTGAAGTTTCAATAGCGTAGAAGTAAACTGAAGCCAGAAAGGCTGTGATTATACCTCGGAGGAAACTTTCTAGGCAGTGAGGATAGTACAGGATTGCATCGGACAGCCTGAGTAGGCTGCGGTGTCTCCATCACCAGCTGTGAGCCAGGACTGATGTGGGTAGAGTTGGTCTAACTCCACAGCTGAGAGAAGGAGGAGGTGACTTTTCAGGAGGGCTTTTCTAGCCCTGTGATTTTACACTTACACCCAGGATTTGAGTTTTGGGATCTACCTGCAGGAAGCACGAGTTATCAGGCACATCTACATTGCTGTATACCAACAGCAACTACTGCGTGAGCTGCCTTACCCGATGTACCGTCTGGTTTTCCATGCCACGTTAAGCTCCACACAGCTGTGGTTAGACTGCTATCTATCTAGTGCAAAACTGCCTGGTTTCAAATCGGATTCACTGCAATAGAAAGTGAGTAGATCAGGCCAGATTCAAAGGCCCGCAAGGCAGATCACTTTTGAACACAAACAAATCTAGAAGAAATTTAGATTTAATTAATTCTTTTTTTCTGATCTAAGCTAAGAGCTTTTGTAACATCTGAAACTTTTATCAGAATTGACAATGGTATAAATACCATCCTGCCAGCTCCTAGAGTACTAGCAAACAATCTTTCATCAACCAAATGAACTCTTACAGACAGAGCAAGATATAAACACCCATATGTAATGCACATTCTCTGGACTGGGTCCACCACTAGCAAAACCCTCCTGCTTCCCTGGAACCAGCAACACAAACTCCTTTTATATGTCTTAAGTGTCCACAGTACAAACAATAACACATTAGCATGCTCTGGACACTGCTGTCAAAATAAACAGCTATTTATTAACATCCTACAAGGCATTATTTTTAAAATAAATCAATCGAGCACTAATGTCAGAAAAAAATATATATCCCTCTGCCCCAGAAAACAGCATCTCCCTTTTACTTAAGACAACATCTGGTCCAGATAACAGCTGCCAAGGGCTAGAGCTAAGAGGCATAGTGATTGCTGTTGCTTGGTGGTTGCTCGAGTATTTTTGAGAACAGCATTTTTTCGCTGTATGGTATCACTGCCAACTATTCCCTGGGATCCCAGGAGGACAATGCATTCCGTTTCTGCTCTTACTGGGTAAAGAGAATAAAGGCTGAACATGATGCTTGCTCTCACCAGTCAAACCTGCACTAAATACAAAAAGATATTAAAAACTGCCTCCCCCACTCTCTTTCTGAGGTGAAAACCTCCCCATCTTCACACAGGGAGACTTCTGCTGCCTTTTGTTCCTGTGGTTAAAGCAAATTTAAAGATATCAAGGAACCTCTTGAGAAAACCAAGAGAGGAAGCTTGAATGCAAAGTGAACTTACAAACAAAAAGCTATTTTTAGCGTTGGGGGAAACTCTTAGCATTGAACAAACAATACAAGGAAGTTTCAGACACTGACTGCTAGGGAGAGCTAATATCCCCTTGTCGCTGCCCCACCTAGTCTGGATACAGGAACGCTGCTATATTCTCAGGCTTCTCACAACCCCCAAATTATCCACCTTCCCCTCAGCATGGTGCAAAAGTTCAGGGCTTAGGCGGAGAGCCACCTGGTTGGCTCATACACACAACCTCACCCTCCCGCTGGCATAGGTGATTTGAGGTCACAGCGTGGCCCTGATGGGACCATGGGCTCCATGGTGTAGGTGGGGATGGGTGGTGGGACTTCCATTTGCAGTACCACCAGATGTGGTGGCAGAGCACAGCTGGAAGCACGCAACAGGGCTGAGGCCAAAGAGCAAAGGAAGAGTCTTGTGTACCCCAGGCACAGAATTAGGACAGAGCAGCTGGGCAGAAGCAGAAGGAAAGACGTGAATGGCCTTGGGACAACCCAAAAAGGACCCTCCTAAACAGAGAGCAAAATACCTACCTGTGCTTCTGCCCTTCATACATTGCTGGACCCTGGGACATTGTCTGCAGTTAGTCAATGGAGTCACACTGGTGCTCAGCAGCTGGGGTCTGGCTGTAGATTCAGGACACACCAATAATGCTTTGGCAGTCCCCATTGACACTTCTTTTCCTCCTAGCAATTCAGCTTTCCAACCCCCCAGGCAAAACAAATATATATTTTTCAAGCGTTTATCAATATGCATGTTCTTTGGGGTGGAAAGCTTTTACACAGGAGTTTTTCTAGCTTATTCACTTCTTGCTCTAGCTGCATTCCTGTTTATTCATTTGCAACTAGAGTGAGTACTAGGAATAGTAGCAGCTAAGAACAGTCTGTCTTCCGAGATCAGTGAAATAGGACTAGACGTGAAGGACACTGTTTCCCTTGAAACCTCTCCCAGACCTTTGTATTGCCCAGAGACCTGAACCAGTGTTCAGGGAGCGGAAGGTCCTGGGCAAGTAATTTCATGGAGCAAACACATTTCTGCTTTTGTTGCTGCTTTTGCTATGAGCTTACAAGCACTTAAAGCAAGGCTTTGATGGACAGAGTGAATCAGAAACTGGATGCAAGGTGGAACGGTACAAAAAACAGAAGCTATACAGGATTGCTCAAGTCCTTATCTGGCCCTGTTGCCTCTATAGACTCACGAGAGGTTAGTCAGGGACATTTTGTAGATCTGCCTGCCAGTGGAAGAGAAGGATATTTATTACTTTGCAGCAAGCTGAGCCTCAGTCAGCAATGTGCCCTTCCAGGGACAAAGTCCAACTCTGTACTGGGCTGCAACAGCAAGAGCGTAACCAGCAGGTTGAAGGAAATGGTTCTTCCCCTGCATTCAGCACTTGTGAGCCCAAGTCTGGATACTGCATCCAGCTTTGGGCTCCCCAGGACACGACACTGACTAAGGGGAGTGAGCCAGTGAGCCCGGCTTTGCCCATCAAGATGGTCCGGGGGCCAAAGCACATGGCGTGAGAGGAGGGAACTGGGCTTGTTCAGGCTGGGGCAGAGACAGCGACGGGGAATCGCAGCTTCCAGTACATAATGAGTGGTAACAGAGAAGATGAAGCCCAGCCTCTCAAAGATGCACAGCGAAAGGACAAGTTGCAGCGAGGGAGATTCAGATCAGTTACAAGGAAAAAGACTTTTGCCCTGAGAGTGGTCAATCGCTTGGACAAGAACTCAGAAACCTTATATCCATGTAGTTTTTCAGTGAGTCTTTAAGTTAGATAGGGAAAGGCCTCTACACCCATCAAGCACTCAACTCTCTTTGACCTGCTCAGGGACACTAGAACATGCCCGCACCTGAACACCTTTGTCTAGTCTGCTCCAGAAGGTCTGCTAATTTTTTTCAAATGGCACTTATGGCACTGCATCAGTCAATTTTCAAAGAAAGTCACCTTTAATTTTGGATTCTGAGCCTCTCCTACAGGCTTTTTCAAATCGCTTTGTTCCACAGATACTTTGTCCTTGTCTTGCTAAATATCTCCTGGGTGAGAGGACAGGGTTGTTGGTTGTTGCTTCTTTCTAAATAATTTCCATATGGGTTTTGGTTTTTTTTTTTTTGGGGGGGGGGGGGGCACTCATTGCAAAAAGCCTCCAAAGAACGAATAGGAAGAATTTATTTCTGATCTGGCTCTTGGTTCCAACACAGGGTTGGTCTGTATCTGCAAAGGGTTAAGGATTAGCTGATGGAAAACATTTGAGAGGCTCTGATAACAGAGCATATGCAAACAGTGGGATCAGGCTCACAACACTGCTGGTTACACATTGCAAATCACCTGCTTTAGCACAGGCAGTACCAGCCTCGTACCCTGCACAACGTTTCTGCTTCTGGGGTGCACCAACTCCTGCAATAACTCACCTGTCACTCCCGAGAATACTTTGGGATCTCTTTCTTTCACCCACCAGCCGACAGGTCTGTAGACATGCACCCCAATGTCCCCCCAAACTGGTATCATACAAACCAGGGGAACATGCTGTTTCAGAGCAGGCACTCGAAAGTCCAGCACAGCCGAGATGATGTTTAATGGAAAATGTGCACTGACTCTGAAACACTTGGCTGCAGATTTGTTCAGCTTTTTGAGAAGAGAGATTGCTTGATAGGGCAGCATGAGTGAGCTCTCTAAGTATGCTAGGGAGTGGTGCACGGTTATAGCCGAGCACAAAGATGCTGCAGCTTAAAAACTAAAATACACTGTGAAAGACAAGACACTCGCTGTTTTCTGCCTGAGTCCCCAGCTCTGTAATGTAGCACTGGCTTGAGACACAGCAATGTTCCTCATGTGGCACCTGGGACTGCTACATGCACAAGCATCTTTGCACAGCCAGGACCAGCCTCGCACCCGGGGGAGCCCAGATGTGGGCACAGCTGGCACCCACATTAAGAAAGGCTCTTGAAGTAGCTGGGGAATTTGACCAACATCAAAGTCAAGAGTGGAGTGGACTTCCACTCTGTCTTATGCTTAAATACTGAGACTGCACCTCACTCCTCTCTGTTCCTAAAAGAAGTAACAGTGCCACAGTCATAATTAAATGCAGCCATTATTAAACAGTGCTGGGGATATGGTAAAAACTGGTGTTATTATGTACACATACTTCACCTCTGGGATTAAACTGCCTTGTTTCCTTCCACTAACATTCAAAACTTACTCTTTCCCATCTTCCTCCAAAGATGAGCACAGCTAATGGTTCAGGTAAAAAGCAACCTAATGACATCATTGACGTCAGTGGGAAAATCCTGACCCCCACAGCACTGTGCTGATTCACAGTGGTTCACTAAAAGTTGAGGATCAACCCCAAGAGCGTACAGAGCCCCTCTAACACAGACCTGACACCTGATCTCCCGTGACATTATTTGCTTCTTAGCCCAAATGGTACCTCCAGAGCCCACGGGTCCGTGCCTACAGAAGGTGACGAGGCGGTAGCAGTCGTTGCCTCCCAGGGTAAGGAAGCAGGAATTGTTAGTGTGGATCAGGTCCACAGCTCGTCTAGCCCAATATCCTGTCTCAGATGGTGGCCAGCACCAGATGCGTCAGAGGAAGGTGTGAGGGACCCCATGTAAGGCAGATGTCATGCCTCACTGCAGCCTGCCCGACTTAGGAAAAGATGAAAACAAATGAGTTTATAACCTTTGTCAGCCTGTCCCAAGGATGTAACTTCACAAATATTTAGGTCAAATGGGGCACACCCTGTGCTGCACAGAAAGAGAAAAGAAGAAAACCCAGTGCTTCAAGTCTTGGATGCCATGCTCTGTGTGCTAGATAAGATAAACTAGTGACAGTCACTTGCTATCGCTGTGGACGCTGGTCTGCTGGCTCAGCCCAGAAGCTGAAGGTGGCTTAGGACACAAGTGAAGTGAGTACTGCAGTCTCAGTGCAAGCCATCATTTTCCACATGACAGTCACAAAAAAAATTTAGTTAATCAAAGAAAAACAAGGATGAAGCTAAGCTAAACTAGGCTTCTCTCTGTAGATTTTTTAAAACTCAATCCAGTTTATACAAAGGATTCACCAAACTGAAAATCTTTCCTCGACGCATGGGAGTGCACCCACTTTAGCCATCGGTTCCCAAAAGGTCATGAAGAAGTCCCCACAAGCATGCTGTAAATGTGAAGACCAGCTATAGATGCATGTGGCTCCTGTCTTCTCCCAGTCTGCTCCTCCTTGGTGGGACCAGGAGCTGGTGACTTCTGCCAGGTCCCCAGCCAGAGCCCAGAAAAACTGACAGCCACAGACCGGTTCTTATTAAGAAGTCATAACAGGTTTTCTCAGGTATCACAAAAAGTATCAGTAAGGTTCCTAATCAGCCTGGGACTTTGTTTCCTCATGGCAAAGCCTGATTGAGATGAACCTTCTCATTTCTGTCTTGGCAGTGCCTGGGGCTCTCATCCTGCTTGTGGAAATGGATCTCCACTGCCCATTCCAGTGCAACACGATGGAGGGTGGATATCACCTGGCCCACAGGGATTTTGTCCAGGGCTGTCCTGAGGGCAGGGATTCAGTCTGGCTGCAGCTTCCCCAGTGCTGGTCCCTGCTGGTACAAACCCCAAACACTGCAAATGCTGGTCTAAATACTGGGCAGGGCAGAAACTTGCCCTCACTCCAAGGCTGGGTGTCCTGGCAAGGCAGGACGGAGGCAAAAGCAGATGAAAGCTACTGCCTGCCCCAGCCTGAGTGAGGGGAGAGGGAAATCTGTTCTGCGGTTTGGCACAGAAGGGTCTCCCATGTCCTTGGTATCCCCGGGGTGGCATCACTGATGGCATGCGAGCAAGGCAGAGACATCGCCCAGCTCTGTGAAGGGGGCAAGGGCCAGCTCAGAAGCACCCCTGAGAGCAGGCAGCCTTGCCCACAGCTCTTTTCCTCCATCAGCTGTTAATCATTTGCCTCGGCTGTGTTAATTCACAAATTTCTTTCTCCCAGCTCTGCTCCCATTGTTTCCAAGCAGGGCATTGTCATGAGGCCAGTTCTATATTTACAACAGGATGTCAGCCTACGCTTACAGTCACCTTCTTTGAACTGGATACTTTTACCTTCTATGTTGGCAATGATGCAATTCAACAGAAAGGTAGAAAAATAAACAAGTGTTTATTTAAGACATGCTTGGTTGTATCAAAACACACAAGTGGCACTTCTTCCTATTGGCTCTTCCATGCTCCCGGCCAGGAGAGCACAGGTTTTTTCATGGCATAAACAAAGGATTATTTCCTAAGAAGATTGAGAGTTTCCTTTAAAGGAAAACAAAAAAAGAAAGGAGGAAGGAATCTGCAGAATAGCCCTTAGGAAGTTACAACTCTGGAGGCCCTTTAGTCCCTCACCAGCAAAATGTATTTAAATATAGCATGGCCTGCCCAGAGCGCAGCCTGAGAAATGCCATATACCCAGCAAAGAAACAACTCTGCAGCCAAAGCCAGAGGGTGCCAGGCTTCAGGCACATGCCCCTTAATCAGGATCTGCAACCAGGCCTAAGAGCTGCATCTTTGACTTGAGTTGGCTGCTTCAAAAGGTTTGATTCTGCTTTACTATGTTTTAATTTCCACACACAGCCTAACTTTTTGTTTGTGCAGCAAAGCAGCCTGCAACCTTTGTCAGAGCAGGCATGCAAAAGCCCTTATCCACTGAAGGATGCCGCCAACTTCAAACGAGACTTGAGACTTGAAGCACCCACCTCCTCTGCTCCTCACCCAAGGACCACCAGGCTCTCTCCATGCTCTTCACGAACAGGAGACAATCCCAGGTGGACTACATTTCCCACTTCCCATGGTCTCCCCTACCAGTGAAAAGGGTGATGCTCCAGTGACATGAATGGCTGGGAGTTTACCCGGGGAGCCTGGCCACTGGTGGGAACAGGGACATGTGCAGTCAGGACTGGAAGACCCATGAATGGGAATTTCAGGACACAAATGTTTCCTCTTGGTCAAGATTACAGTCATAGTTTTGGTTGGGGTCATTCTACTTCCTGGCTAAAATTTACATCTTTCCTCTTCATCTCCCTGGAAAGCAGATCACTTTGTGATGGAGGAATAAGCCAAAACTCAGTCTTCTAGGCAGAACGCAGATAAGTGTGTTTTGTCCAATGTTAGTTTGGAGCCATCCCCTGTCACCGCAGCCTCCGTTCGATGCTGTACCTGCTCTGGAGCTACACAGTGACCTTGTGCTCCAGGACACTCTGACCTGTCTCCCACACACTCTTTCCAGAGCACAACAGAGTAGCTATTAATTGCATTCAGCTGTAATGAGAAGTCTGAAATAGCTCAGGCTCTCTGGCAAGAGACTTCTGTTGTAACAACAGGCTTTGGCTGTGGATTTATCTGCCATGGATCCTGCTTCCCATACAGCACAGGGTAACTGCAGCAGGATGAACCCTAGAATGTAATAATATAAGCAGGAAGGGCTGTAATTTGAGGACCTTCCCACATCAAGTAAGTAAAACAATCTCCTCTTTCAGAATGCAACATAATTCTTGCATAAGGGTCCTTTAAAATAATATACAGCGCTGCTGAACGGGAGCCGTGGGGGGACTCTCTGATCCTCAGTTCGTTCTCAGATTGAGCTGATAGTTTTGCTCTGACTGCTCTAATTCATACAGAGGAGCTCTAAGTTTTTCTTTCAAATGCAGAAAAGGCTGCACAGACCACTGGCTGTTTCCTGAGCCTTTTGCAAGAATAAAGGTACTGACATACAACATGTGAGTTCACCCCTTGCTTCCAAATAATCAGTGTCCTGGTACCTCAATTTCCCCTCCCCAGATGGTAGCAGGTTCTGCTCGTGCTGCATTTCCCACCCAGAAGGACTCTTTGGGGGACTCTCTTCAGATACCAAAGATCAAAGTTAGAATAAGCTGTAGCTGTATCAGGTGAGCTTCAATAAATGGTACAGCACATTCGGACAGAAATGATCATTTCCTCTTTTCACTGTGCAGGATTCATATTTGGGATCCAAAGTTAACTCTGGAAAAGGCAGAAAGCCACCTTATATTATTGTTATGTCAGACTAGCTATTATCCCTGGATTCAGGGCAAGTAGACATACTTTATGGAAGGAAACAGTACTCTCGGCCCTCACTGCTGTTTGCTCCCCATTTCCTTCTGTCTTAAGACCTGGCCATTTTTTAGGCATCCTAAAAAATCTGGGAGGTAACAGGAGACTAGAAGACCATGAAAAAACTGATGAATAATGAAATAATCTAGATATAAAGACACACCAGGGAACAGCTATATGTATTTTGCAATTATGTTCGTAAGGCAAGATCTAATATCAGTGCCCTGCTTCTAATTTTAGAAGAAGGCTTTCATAGTGCAAGAAGCCCTTGTTACCTCTCGCCCTGAGGAAATCACTGCCGGTCTTCAGAGAGATACATTACACAGAAAACCCTCTTTGGATTATATGTCACAAGAGCTATCAAAATTTCCATTACAACCACTGGGAGACCTAGCCCAGCGACAGTGAGAAAAACCTGCCTTTGTTTGCTGCCAAAGTCCTAAATATTGTTAGTCTACTTCAACAGCCAGAGATGTTGCAGGTCATGACAGAACAAGGAAGACCCAGGGCTTCGCAAATGGGAACACAGTGTCCACAAAAACCTCATGGCCCCATCCAGATGGAGTCTGACCATGTTAACTCTGTGCAGCGTGGCTCGGGGAAGGGATTGCTTGTTCAGGCACAGCACTAGGCTAGAGATGGTTTGACTGTCCACAGGCGAGCCAGTTCACATGCCGTAAACTGGGGTGTCTTTACATATGCTCTCCAGCAGCTCCAGCTCCACGTTAGCACAAGTTTGCATCTGCTAGCACCTACCATTCTCAGCCATAATACCTGTCACTGAAGGGGCTGTTGAACAATGACTTGTATTGCACAGATCATCAGATCAGAAGATTGCAGAAAAAAATATCTCACCCACTTATCTTTAATAGGGACTAAAAAATCATAATTCTTGGCAGAGTCCAAGCAGCACCAACATAGTGAAACTGTGTAACAGAAACAGAGCAGAAGAAAAAGGACCAGCACTTCTACAGGGCTATATTTCATTGCAGTACACCAAGTTTGGAACAGTGGAAACAATACAAGCTGTGCAGCAGAAATCACTCCCCATGGGCGCTCCTATTTCAGCAAGTGCTTCAGAGAAATCTATGGCTAATCAGGAACATGACATTATTAACGCACTTTGTACCCAGTCAAGTGCAGATGTGTGCTTGCATAAACATTTCCTTATCATTATTAAAAGCGATGTGCTGCAGTCTGTCACTGTTCAATAAACAATTCCATGTCCAAGATCTCAAACGTTGCCGCATTGCGTTCTGATGATCTGAGCTTTCCTTATAGGGTGTCAGACACAATAACAAATACATGACCACAGCCCCTTTGGGCTGATGTGTTTCCAAGAAGGGGCAAATGTTGATTACTCTTGTGTGTTATTTTGCCTACATAGTTAAGAGTCATCCAAAGTCTAAAGAAGCCAGTGGAAAACCTCCCACTGGCTTCACTGGGCTTTGCATCTAGCCATTAGTTATTCGAGTACGTTAGCCAAATTTATGCCTTTAGCGTAAGACAGCCCCTAAACTACTATCCAAGTGTAGCCTACGTTTTGGGGAAAGACAGACAGCTAGAAAACATTCTAATTCACAAGTCTGGTGATTTTGCTTTGTATTTTTGTTAACAACTTCTCTCAATTATTAAAAAAAAAAAAGATTGACCAACAAAATTTCTTGTGAATACCGCCACCCCAGTTTCCTCTCCATTTTGCAAAAAAAGAGTTGCAGGGCTGCAGGTGCATTGCCTTTCCAGCCATTTTTCCTGTTTAAAGTTACATTTGTTTTGGTTTTATTCACATTTCTTCAAGCCCTTGTTTTCCCCATCCCTCATGCCTGGCTGGTCAGCAGGCTGGCTTTTCTAGGATGCCGCAGTGAACGTTGCCCATTTAAATGCAGGGAGGGGCTGGAGAAGACATCTGGCCTGGATTCTGGTGATTTTCTTCCTGCAGATGTAAACACGAAAAGGGAATTGGGAAAAGAAAAGGTAGCCTTTCTCAGGCCATATCCTGCAGCAGCCAGGGACCCACCTGGTCCCTAGAGAGCATTAGAAAATCCTCAACATTTTGCTAACTGGTCATCTGCCTCACATGGCCCCTGAACAACAGAGAAGAGCCAGAACACAGTTAACTTTAGCTACACCCTAACCCTCACAATACCAAAGGTCTGCTCCAGGCACAGGCAGAGTAGGCAGCTGCCTGGGGCAGCCATCAGCTTGGGGCAGGCAGTAGAACCAGATCTTCCTTCTTCGCAGTGCTAGAGCTTGAACTGACTGGAGGGGAGGCTGATGGAGCCACAGTGCACCTCCACCCGCTGTTCATGTGCTCAGAGATCAAGGAGATGGAGGCAGGGGGAGCAGGGTCAGGCCAGGAGTGCAGGCAGGGTAGTCCTGGGAGGATGGGTGCAGAAGTGCTTCTGGTGTGCTAACCCCATCTAACTGAACCTATCTGGAAACTACTCCATCACTATCAATAAACTGCATTTTCTTGCCAGAAATGACCCGAACAAAATAATTTCTTTTTGCCATCTCCAGAATGAGGGACAAACTCAACTGTTATGGGGCTTGGATCTCTTTCTACCCTTTCCTTGATAGACAAAGGACCTTCACTGCATACGTGATCTGGAAGCCTTTTGTGGATGATTTCAGAGAATCAATCTGGAGAAAATTAGAGCTCTATTAGAAAAATTTCTCGTCCCTGGAAGTTTATTCAGCTGTAACTCTGAAAGTTATGTAAGGAAACTAGATAAAATTAGAGTATTGGATAAAAATAGCACTAAAAGAAATCTTCATCTTACTATAGCATTTTGAGACCACTTTGGGATCTTTCCTGCTTCTTCCCCTGCTGGCACAGGAAAGCAGCCTTTGCCCTAAGCTGGCCTCTGGTTGAACGCCATGGCATTTGCACTGCCAAGGAAAAAGTCACCTAGGATGGTAACAGTCTGGTTTCACATCCATTTGTGGCAATGTCGATGGCTGTACTTCCCAGGCAGCAGTCCTCACTGCTTTACTACAGAGCAACAGCAAGGCATAAACACAGGTCCTGACAGTGAGTCAGCACTGAGCTGTCAAACCAAGCTGAAATCTCCAGGAAGCAAAATGTTCTTTCTGCATATTTTTTGTACCACTCAGTATGTTACATAAACTCCCAATGGGTAGAACCATAGCAAGGGTTTGGAAGGATAAATTTATTACAGCAGTAATTCTAGCATTTAAACTTTCTGACAGCTGCTGTGGACAAATATGCAATAAAAATCAAAGCCAATTCAAAGCTAATATTCAGAGGTGGGAGACTGCATAAGCATTTGGGTTCTGGGCCATGTCGTGCTTTGTTTAGCATTCAGATGGTATGGAGGACTGCATCATCCCTTCTCCACACTCAAGTCAAGCTCAAGTCACTTTGGCTTCATTTTCCAAGCTTGGCTGCGTAAAGTTAGAGCTCTGTCTCCCATTATCTGAGCAATTGGCTGCCATGGTGTAAAACATGACTGGCCCATGACACACAGCTTGTAGGAACAAACAATTTGAGCATCCTCAGCTGCTCCAGTTCACACCTTCCCTCCTGCTGCTACAAGCATGATATCCTCTGTCAGAGACACAGGCCGATAGCTGAGGACAGTAAAAGCTCAGTTCACTGCCAGGGCTTGTCTGTCAGGGCCTTTGGGTACCCACACAATGTGCCTATTCACGTTAGGTAGAAATAAAAGTAGCCTGTGCTGCAGAGGTCCTGAGCTCGCTACCATTCACTCCTGGAATCACAGAAAAATGTAGGTCGGGAGAGACCCCTGGAGGTCACCTAATCCAATCTTCCGCTGGAAGCAAGGATGACCTGAAATTATTTCAGATGAGCTCACGATGACGCACTATTCCAAACATGAGTTAGGCCTTACACGAGGCCAGGAGAGAGACGCTACAACTGCTATATGGATTCCTGTTGGGAAGCCACAGGCTCCCTCCGCAAATTGCCCCACTGATGCCCAAAAGAAAGATGGCAGCAGAACTGCGTCTGTTCAAAGCTTTCGGAGGAGGTCAGGATATTTGCCAGTAAGCAACCTGCCCACAGTGCGAAGCAGTAAAAGGGACCCCACACTCGAAGGAGCCTTATCGATTTTAGCGTGCGGCATCCGTTGTAGTTACATGTGACTGACTCACTTAGCGAGGTTACATCGAACTACAGCTGTTCACAGTACTCAGAAGGGAATTCAAGTGATTTCTCCCGCAAAAGAGCTAGAAGTGTGGTACTTCTTCAGCCAGCAGAGTTGTTGTCAAAGCAATCATCTGTCCATGACTCTGCACTATACCCTTCCTGATCTATGAAAGCAAAATGACTGCTGTTTCTACTCTCAGAGGCACATAACGCTATAAAGACATTCACTGAGGAGAATGGAAGATCTCTGAAGTGACAAGCTTTTCACAGCATCAGCCAACACGTTAATTGTTGACTGTGTAGAGAAGGCTGTGTCTACACAGCAGGAGCTCTTTTGCACGAGGCGTGCACACTTTTTCTGTTCACACTGCTCCAGTTCAGGCTCAAATCAACCATCTTAGGCTAAGGAACAGCTAGTTTCAGGACATCTGTTGACATTCTTGCCTGCCTATGCTAGATCTGTCCAGTTTGAAAGAATTTAGTTCTCTTCTAAAGACATTTTGAGTCTCACTCTGCCACCCCTTCCAAGCGTACCATACCTGAGCCTGGTTTTCATGCCTATCTTAGCACTTTCTCTACAAAACTAAGCAATGTGCACAGGAGGCAAATCTGAATTGGGGAATGAGCCACAGCCCAAATTCACCTAAACGTACCCTAAAAGCCAAACCTAAATTCAAGGTCTGCACTTGCAACACAGGTGAAGAGCAAATGCCCAGGCCCACAGAGGAGTGTGGAATAACAATGACTCCATTGCCCACAAGATCCCAAGACTAGTTATGGTTGATAAAACAGATATTCCTGCTGGGCGTGCATTCAGGGAAGAATTACCCTAAGGAATGATTTCAGGAACTCAGCCTGTTACAGCCAATTCCCACTGAAATTTAGGAGAGTCTTTTGAGGGTCTGTGTTGTCTGCAGGGGTAAATAAGAACTCATACACAGAAGGTCTGGGCATTTTGTTAAGTAACAGGAGGTTTGTACCATATAGCCACGGAGATGAACGATCCAACCCATTGCTTTCATTCAAGCCCTTCTTTAACAGCAAGCAAGTCAGCGTTATCATGCTAGCTATGCCAGTATTCAAGCTAATTGGTTCTCTGGAGAGAACTATAAAAATGTTGGTTTCAGGACCTGCCAGGACAAATGCCCTGCAGTTGGTCTGCTGTGGAAATATTTTATTATCTTTGACAGAAAATGCCATTTTTATCTGTAATCTTCTGTTACAGTATGTCTCAACAACCTGTGAAGGAAATAAAAATTTGTACAAGATCTCTTACTGTTCTGAGCTGCCTTGCCAGTTTTCAGTACTTTTGCTGAGTTGGTTGAAAGAAAAATATACACGGCAGAAAAAGATCCGTCAGTAGAATGGGGAGGAAATTGCATCCTGGAGGAGAGAAGGCTTTGAGTGATGTTGTCTTCAGAGTCTCCTGTGAAGCCAGGAAATTCATGACCCCTTCCAAGCACACACTTTACCCACCTGAGCTATCAGACCATATTATAGTTGCCAAAGTTGTTCACTTTTTCCCTTGATCTGGTTCTTCCCACAATGCTTATCAGCTCTCCCTGCCATCTTTGCCTCCACTTGGATTCCCAGTTTTTGAGACCTGGCCCATTTTATCTTTACAATGCATACTAGCAGAATCAAATAATGATACCAAGAAATCTGAAAACCCACTAAGACAGCTGACTTATCTCCTGTGTTAGATTTCAAAATTCTCTGCAATTTAAAGAACAAAGGTCCTTGCTGAAATGTTCACACTGGTAGGTCTTCTGGGACCTACTTTATTTCAGAAGCTTCTGGAGGAACTGGATTCATCTGTGGTTAAGGACAAGATAACCACAGCAGGTGTATTCCCTTTCTCCAGCATCCTGGATCGTCTCCAAGCTGATTTCCATCCTCCCCATTCCAACAAAACAGTGTTCACAAGGGTCACTGATGACGTTTTCTTGGCCAGCTCTCTATTCTCTTCCACTTCGGCCTCTGTGTTTATGACACCCTTACATCTTGTCTCAGCTTTCATGATCCTGTCCTCCAGCATTTCTCTCCTGAGAATGCTTTCCATATTGAGCAAACCAAAGGGCCCTTCCATTGGCAATTTGATTCAAATCAAATCAAAAGGGGGTGGCAGGGGGGTGGGGGGTGTTAGTTTGTAATTTTCTATTTATTTTGAACCAAACTGACCTAGGAACTTCTAGCAGTGTATTCTGGATTATCAGACTGAAGACAACAGAGTGTTTCACAGACCCACGTTCTACCTGTGGTTAAGCTGCAGTACAGAATACAGCAGCACTGGAGGTACAGTTCACATCTCCGTATTTGCTGTCCTTTGCCCAACTCCAGGGAACCACCAGGCTGAGCCAGACTATTGATCAGAGGGAAAGTCCTTCAGAAGGTGAGCTTACACAGTCCGTTCTCATGCAGGAATGCAGGTTTTCCACTCACTGCAGGTTCCAGAGCCCCATCTTTGATCAAATGAGATAGCTCAGAGAAAAGTCTAGCAGATAGCAGCCAGATAGATAATCTTAAGGGGACTCCCAACTACCCCTAAAACTGCAAGGTAAGATTGTAAAGAAACTAGATAATAGAGCAATGACATGCAAACAGCACAGATTCACTTGTGGCAAGAACTGAAGGACAGCAGTTGACCACCTCTGATGAGAAAACATTACACACCCAGCCAACCAATATGTTGATGATCATACAATCACAGAACAGCCCAGGTTGGAAAGGACCTCGAAAGATCATCTGGTCCAACCTTTCATGGGAAAGGGAGCCTAGATGAGATTATCTAGCACCCTGTCCAATCATATCTTGAAAGCCTCCAGTGATGGGGAGTTTACCACATCCCTGGGGAGGTTTGATTGATTATCCTAGTGATTGACTGTTCTCACTGTAAAAAATTTCTTTCTTATATCAAGATGATGGGATCACCCTACCGACAAGAAAGGCCTTTTCCACTCCGATTTATTACTGACAATCCAAACAATGTGAGGGATTTTCTCATTTTTCTGCTGCTTTTTCCTACTGTCCATTTCAAGGTTGTGGAGCAAGATACACCCGGGTGCAGATTTCAAAAGCAGTATTAAGAAGGTCAGCTCTGGTCACAGTCGGCTCTAATTGCCAGTTGTAGCGGGATGCAGTCTTTTCCTTAGTCACAAAGCACAGCACTTGAAATATCCTGTAAGATGAAAACAATGCCTGCTACAGCATTTCTCTCCTGATTTTTGGGAAGAGGGCCAGACAAGCACCACAATTAGTTATACGTTCCAAATGCAGTCCCCATTCTTAGTTCCAACCTCTTGCCTGTCCTTATGCTAAGAATGAGGCTACGATCTCCACCCCGGAGAGGGTCTTTGCCTCAGAGTCACACACTATCAATCAGTCTGCTCCCAGTAATGAGGAAAGATGCTTTCCTTCCTTCCACCTTCTATTTGGACCTTCGCCTTCCTGGTGGGATCATTTTACTGGGTAAAGGAGGACGGAAATAGACGGAAAGAAACATGTCAATATGTGCATTGAAGAGGAATTAAAAACAAAACATAATGAAATATCTGAAAGCACATGGGAATTTGCTGGAAACTAGAGGAGAGAGGAAGAGAAGCAGCTATCAAGCCTTTTACTGCTGCACATGGAGTCAGTTTTGAAAAGTTCCTTCTCCCTGTCCTACCTCCCTCCCCCTGCTCGCCCCTCCCCTGGGGAGGGGAAGGTAGCAAAGGCATCATTACAAAATTAATCACCTTGAAAAGGGTAGAAACCCAAGATTCTAAAATCACTGCAAGAGGCAGAAGCGTCTTTGGGGGAAAGTTCAAACAGCTTCTTTTGCCTGACAACTGCTGGAAACAATATGGCAATCATTAGTTTTTCTCTCTCCAGTTCAGGGTAGTCCATTTAATTTACACATGATGAACAACAGACATACACATAGGTCCAATAGCAATATTAAGGTTGCCTCTCTTGCCAAGAATTATGCCACTAAAAAGCACATGTGCAAACCCATGTGAGTCTGGAAAGGGTTAATGGGCTGCTCGGGGCTCATGCTTCTTGAAGAGAGGTAAAAGGAGGGAGAGTAGCTCAGCTGGAGAACATACTTCACTCTCACTGTGTGACTATCCACGGGTATGGCGGGACGCATTGTCCGAGAGGGTGGACAACCCTCTCATCTTCAGCTGAGCCAACTGCGCTCACTATGGGTTTGGCAAAAGCCACCTGGAATGCATCTGAAAGGACAGCATCCGACCTGGTGTGGAGGTGCAATGATCTATGAGTCCTGCCTGATTTTTTGGGTAAACCCTGAAGCCCATAAGAATGCCTAGCTTAGGCATCAGTCCATTGCCCATTCCCGAATAACTCCAGGAAAACTGGGTCATTTTTTACCCTTTATGTGAGAATATCTCTGGTGACAACCAACAACACCTTTGCTCACCTCGGGCAAGGTAGATTTCCAGAACGACAGCTCCCTTTCTACATGGACCACCAAATACTTGGGACAGTCAACAGGGTCTTCAAGAAAACCCTGACTGCCAGAAGCCAGCTCTGTACTCTGCATTATCATGAAAAAGAAGCATGTCATCCAGCCAAAGAGTCTCCTGTTCTCTGGCATCAGACAGATCACTACAAAAACAGGAGCTGCTGTATGACCTGAATTCTTTTTTACATCTTCCCAGTGCCATGTGCTTGTTCTCCACATAAACAGTCCATGCCACTGAATTCTTGGTGTTATGCTGACCTGGAGCAATGAGCTCTGTAGCATAAAAGTAATTTGATTTTAACCAGAAGCCACTGCACAGTGTAGCAGGATATTTTCCACTCTGACTCTGGCATTGTCTGCTTGGTGACCTTGAACAGGTAGTGTTATCTTTCTTCGTCTCTTTGTTAAACAGACATACTGGTACTGACCACTCTTGTAAAGTACTTTGACGTCTACCGACGATAAAAAGCCAGGTGTTGACATTATTGTGCAGCAAGTATTTACCCTCATCTGCTTTAAATCTCTCCTTCCTTCATTTCATTGAATAACCCCTTTGTTCCTATATTATGAAACACTGTAAGTAGACTCACAACTGCTCACAGAAGTGAAAACGGATGGACACAGACTGACGGAGAGCCCCTCCTGCAGAGCAGGACTTCCAGGGGTGAAACCCTGGCTCCATTGACCTCAGTGGGAATGCTGCCAATGGGGTGACCACTTTATTGCTGATTCACAGTAAATGATAGTAAGAAAAGCATTTCGTAACATTTTCTAATCTGCTTCTTGAGGGTTTAGTCATCCCAAAAGTCAGTATGAATAAGGATTACTCTTCCTTTCAACAAATGGAGCCCTCATGTAAAAGTCTGCCCAGATAACAATTCCTTCACTGTATGGGGTTTTTTTTTGTTTTTCTGGTGAAGTTACCACCATCTGTGGCCAAACAACACACTCAAGCCCAGTAACCTTTCGGAAAAATGACAGATGATGTCTGCTGCTCATTTCATGTGTTTTTTGCCCAGTACGGTCTCTGAGGAAAGGAAGAAGGTGCCAAAACTGAAATAAGAAAGATAACATTGGTAAATGTCAGAGCTCCCTGGTGAGTGCAGAGGTCTCAAAGACTTGAGAATGCTGAACAGATGACTCACTGGGAAGGGTTGCCGCACGTCCTGTTTTCGACAGATGGGACACTAACTTATTTTATCTAGGATCCTACATTTTTATGGTATTATAGTAGCATCTAGAGGCCTTAATAGTGAAGGCAATGGCTTCTGGGACTGCGTGGGGTAGAAACTACCATGCAGGACAAGGGAACTGGATTTAACGTAAAACTTTGAGGCCAAATCTTTGTATGAAAATTTTGGAGCTGCTTACAGCCAGGGTCTGGTTTACAGGTGCAGAGGGGCATCTTCCTTACTGAAAAGACAGATTCTGTCATGGTTATACATATATACCTGTTCTCCATAGAAATACTAGATATATGCATCAAGTTTCTCATGGAGCCTGCTACATCTCCTAATCGTCTGGATCCTTCACACATTTCACACCTGTTCTCAGAGCTTAACTGGACAATGCAGAGATTTTGCCTTAGTCCCATGGACAGGTTTCAGAATTATTTCCGTTCAGGTCAGCCCAAAAGCAAAATTTTTTTATGTTTCTGGCATTGAAAAAAATGTCACATTAAAAACTAAACATCATTTTCAAGTGAATAGGCGATGTATTCTGTATTTGAAATGTTGAAATCACAGACTGACTTTCCCATATTTCCCTCTGCATTTTCAGCCAAAGCCACTGGCTGAACGCAAAAGTACATGAACAGCCCTAAATCCCACATTATTTGTAATTGAGTTTACTATTCAACAAATAAATAAAGCCACACAGCTCTAATGTAATGATGCTTGTGATGACATTTTCCACATCCTGCTCCAGATCTCCATGTCATTTGTCCCACCACAAGCTAGTGCAACATACCCTACAGCAGGATGAAGAGTTTGGAGTCTGCTACTGTCTGTGAACTAAAACAGACCTGGAGTGAAATCCTGACCTCAGACAATAGCAGCTTTGCCACCAACATAAGTGGGACCAGTTTATTAGCCCAGGATTTCTAACTCAGGCATTAGAGGCTTGTATTTTTGACAGTTTTAATCCAGAAGCCCTGAGCTCACTACCATCATC
The DNA here is from genome assembly GCF_018139145.2 of Gymnogyps californianus. NCBI lineage: Eukaryota > Metazoa > Chordata > Aves > Accipitriformes > Cathartidae > Gymnogyps > Gymnogyps californianus. The sequence continues at coordinate 30,986,257 of NC_059478.1, read as the reverse complement.
TGTGGATGTGATTACATGAGTAGACAGGATAAAGCTGGAGTACTCAGAGTATTTCTGCTCCACTTCTGCTTCCAAATTTGAAGCTGTCACTCAACCAGTCCTGTCCAGCCAACTAATTGTTCTTCTGGGGACAAAGTCCTGTGGCTAACGTGCCCCCATGGTCTCCTATTTAACATGCTGCTGAAGGAATACAAATTTGTCCACTCCCCCCTCCCCTTCTTATCCAGTTGAAATAATAAATATTTTACTCATGATTTATTGGATTTCAGTTTGTTGAAAAGATCCTCCAAACAAATGAAGTTTTAATGGCAACAAACGCCAGCCGCAGCGCATTAGAAAATATAAACAGCAGCGGAGACCGTTAAACAAAAACCACTTCGGATACAGCTGACATAGTGCTCAGCAATCTTCACCTCCTGAGGCCAGGGCCCTCGAGAGAGGGTCACAGCAAGTCCCTCACTGGAAAAAGAAATCTGGAAGTATCACAGATTTGAGTCCTTTGAATGCTGAGGGCTGCAAGAAAGACTTTTGAAGTGATCAGTCCAGGCTTTGGGCTATTCAGGACCACAGGCAAGACTTCGATGAAGGGATTCATTTCTAAAGAGGAAGAGCCGAGGCAGCCCCCACTCGTTGGTCCCTTCCCGCTGCCTTCCCCACTGCACACCACTTTTTGCCAGCCCAGTCCAGCCCTCCAGCTCCCCACCGCTGTCCTGTGCTCTCCTCCTAACAAACGGGCTCAGAGTTGAGCTCCATCACTGCACAGGGCACGTGCACAGCACCTGTGTTGGAGCCACCCAGCACTGTCCCACAGATGAGCAAGTTGCCCTGAATGACCCTTACTGGAAGAAGGGCTGATGTGCACGTCTTTGCAGCCCAGGGGAAGTCATTTAGGTCATTTTGCTGTGCTATGGAAGATGGATGTGCTACCTGTGCACAGGTCACAGGAGTCACTGCATGGCTGGGTACCACAGAGCAATTGTCACCCACTCCAGGAAGCATCCAGTGTGCTCAAGGCCCATGTCGGTCTCCTTCACACATCTGTCTTTGCATGGGTAGAAGCAAGTGAGTTCTGTTTGCCTGGGCTTATTCTCAGTACATCCCCCGGTACTCCTCTGCCCTCCCATCAGACCTGCCAGCACAAGTGATTGTGCAATCACTCTTAAAGCCAATGCTGTCAAAACAACCAGATCCCTCAACTACTTCTAGTAGAATGATTTTTTCTGACTGGTTTTGACAGTATCAGAGTAGAGAGCGAGTACCTATACAGCTATATCTGCATGCTTGAGGCTGGGGCATGTAGAGATCAGGTGGAGATCAGGTGGATGTGGCTGGGAGCCAGTAACCTCTTCAGTGAGCTCATCTTCAGCCAGAACAAGATGCTTCAGCATCGTCTCAGGACCAAATGACCCTAAACAAACACTCTAGTTACAGATACCCCACCCTATTGTGTGGGGAATGGATTTACATCTATTAACAGACCATCTAGAAAAGAAGTTATTTAGTTCAATGTACTGCAGGGGAAAAAAAGAGAGTATTTGACATATGAGGCAATCATGGTTGCTGCCATTGCTCATTTAACATGAATTCCTTTATCCTTTCTCTAGATACGATGATGAGGCAGGTAAATTATCCTCCAAGAAGTCCTTGTCCACTTACTGCAACTTTGGGATCTGCTACTGGACCCATCATAAAATATGAACAGAGGAAGAATCTTGCCCCTCTATTTTTGTTAGCTAACAATTTCCCTGAGGTCTCCTGCAGCTTGCCTGAGAAAGATGCAGGTGAGACATGCCTTTGAGAAGATGGTACACAGCTACAGTCCTAGATGAGGCTAACTGTTGTAGCTGTACTGAGGAGTCAGTGGATATCAGCTGATGCTCTGTCCTGCAGAAGTCTGACCAGTCCCCTCTATCCAGTATATTAGCTGGACTTAAGGCTTGTTTGAGGTTTTTATTTTAAACTTTGGGGCTCATCTGTCAAGGTAACAGACAGACTGAACGCTTATCAGGAGTCATTTGAGCCAACAGTGGCCTTCTTGAGCCTGAGCAGCAGTTTCTAGACCAGAGCAAAGACTCAATCTCAGAAGATTTTGATGGTTGAACACCAACCAGTAGCACACTGTCACCCACCAGGCAACCCTCCTGTACTCACCAAGCCAACACAGAGGTGAACACCCGCAGCACACCCAGACAGGCCTACTGTGAAGGGTCTCAGGCTGGCTCCCCTTTGCAGTGGTGTGACACAATGGAAACCTTCAGGGAAGCTCTTCAAGCCATGGAAGCTTAACTAGGCCATATAAGAGACTGGAGGCTCCTGCTTGAGAGATAAAACACTCTATTCCTTCACAGCAACCACATCAAAGTCTAAGTAGAAAGGGACTAAGAAGAGCTATCCAACAGCACAACTCCCTTTTGTCAAGCCCAGTTCAAGGAGGTTTTCTGCTGCACAAATCCTAGGGTCTCATCTGTCCGCAGCATTTTCTTAACTCATAGATGCTACCTAAAACAGCCTTGACGAGTGCACAGCCAGGATTGCCACCTTTTATTCAAACAGGGGAAGCATGGACAAGTAATGTGTTCCAGAGACTGGAAATCAGGATGTTTTGATTTGAGATAAAGTACAAAACATGTGTGAGTGACCAAAGACACCCTGCCTGAGCCTTTCAGGAAGTAAGTGATTTAAGATATTTTACCATAAGAGCAAGAGTTTACTGTCAATAAACCATTGTTTACTGTCTGCACAAGAGCTGTGGCTACTACTTTATTCAAACATTCATATTTTGTCTACTTAATCCATTCCAAGTCACTGCAAACAATTTCCCTTTCATCAGTCATGGATGCCTGGGAAAGGGCCCTGTCTGTCTATATGGAATCCAAACTGCATCTTGACATCCCAGCATGTCCAGGGCTCCTATGTGCACCTCCAGCCCTGCATGTGCACTGACCTGAGCAGACACCTCTTCCCTGCTCCCTTCCCAGTTCCAAGGGCAATCAGCAGGCTTCATACAGCACTTTGCTGAGGCCATGACATGAAGGCTACCTTCCAGGAGCATGGCCCCTGCCAGTACAGCTCATACAGACTTCACACTTGAGCTCATCTCTGGAGGCCCCAAGCTAAGGCCGTGGAGTACCAGCATGGTTCAGACAGATGCTAAGTATCTGGAAAACACTGAGTTTCATTTTAAAAAAACAACCATAAAGGCCACAACAATCTACATCAAAAAGTTAGTTCTACTCCAACCTGTGGGCTCATCATAAAAAGACTGACTGCACTGGGAAAAGTCATAATTCAGTTGATTGTAAACCACATACCGAATACTCACAATCAATCATCAGATTTATTTCATGATTTAGAAAATCACTAAATCATCACTACAAGCACCACGCTGTGTTGTATACTGAAAGACACCATAATTAAACTGCAGCAGACCATAATCGTCCAGGAATGAACAATGTCAGGAACACGAAGTGGCCAATGTGCATTTGCAAGAGATCATGCAACAATTGTTGCAGGGTAAAAAACATTTGTTTGTCTGAATCCTGAGCATTTTAATTTCATTTTTAACTGAAGATCAGGATAGGATTCAGGTTAAGGAGAAGGCAGCAAGCAAGGAGGATGATGTAGGTAAATGAGGTTAATAAAAATAATCATTGATAATAGCAGGGGAGAAAAATAAAGAAATCTAAATACATTCACTGAGGAGGATGTAGACATAACCAGAAACAACTCAAGGTTCTGCAGTGAACAATCCCACACTGGTAAAGAGCCTAATCCAAAGCCCATTGAAATCAGGGTCTTTCCACTGACTTTGTCATTTGTGACTGCATGACAAGCAAAAATTTTCCCACTGCAGACTGTCTGCCACAAAATCTTGTCTGCTTCTCTACACATTTTTCCACTGTTCTTAATAAAGCCATTTTCTTACATTATGTTAATATTTAAAAAAAAGAAAAGAGAAACCCTTCATAAATACACAATCAACCCTGAGGTAATTTTCCTAAAATAATTTTTTAAATAAACTGCTCTGTACAAACTTCAGTCACTTCAAAATGTGCTTTGAAACTGAAGACTGGAAAAGTTAAAGAAGTGATTGCTGATAAATAGTTCCATATGATTTATTGAATATAATATCCTTCCCCCTACAACAGAATGCTTTTTCAGATCTTGGGGCATGGACTTTTTGCCTGCTAAGAGATGTGTGCTAAGGTTTAATAAGATATTTATATGCTAAAGAACTTCCTTCAATTCTAGAACACCCTATACCTATTCAGCATCAGCAGTACTCTCGTAAATAGAAATATCCTTTAGGATGAAACCGAACTAAATTGGTGGAGTTGTATAGAAGTGACTTCTAGAAAATACTTGAAATGTTTCTCCTTGCTGTCAGAGCAGGAAGGATGCCCATTTTTAGTTAGGTTGTGGCAACATCCGAAGATTTATCAGATGTTCTGCTAAATTCCACAGGAATTTTCCTGGGGTCTGAAAGAGAATGGAAGTTGTCACTGCCTCATAGCAGCATCAAATACATATGATGGCAATATAACAGAAGATGGAGAGGTTTTGATGGCAAGATTATAGAGTACTGTGTCTCAATAGCGGCTCTGAGCAAACAGACCACCTCCCCTTTTTCAGAACAGGTCATGTAAGGCATTTCAGTATATTGCACTGGGCCTTAGCAATATGTTATCATCTGGAAAGACTGTGCTGGTTTTGGCTGGGGTAGAGTTAATTTTCTTAATAGTAGCTAGTATGGGGATTTGGTTTGGATTTGTGCTGGAAACAGTGTTGATGATAACACAGAGATGTTTTAGTTACTGCTGAGCAGTGCTTACACAGAGTCAAGGCCTTTTCTGCTTCTCACCCCACCCCACCAGTGAGGAGGCTGGGGGTGCACAAGGAGTTGGGAGGGGACACAGCCGGGACAGCCGACCCCAACTGCCCAAAGGGATATTCCAGACCATAGGACGTCATGCTCAGCATATAAAGCTGGGGGAAGAAGAAGGAAGGGGGGGACATTTGGAGTGATGGCATTTGTCTTCCCAAGTAATCGTTACACGTGATGGAGCCCTGCTTTCCTCGAGATGGCTGAACACCTGCCTGCCGATGGGAAGTAGTGAATGAATTCCTTGTTTGCTTTGCCTGCATGTGCGGCTTTTGCTTTACCTATTAAACTGTCTTTATCTCAACCCATGAGTTTTCTCACTTTTACTCCTCTGATTCTCTCCCCCATCCCATCGGGGGGGAGTGAGCAAGCGACTGTGTGGTGCTTAGTTGCCGGCTGGGTTTAAACCACGACAAAGACTCAGTGTGTAAAACAAACCCAGAACTAGGCACCTTTCCAGCTTTCCTGCATAGCTCTATTGCACCAGTTACCTTACAAAGCACTTGGAAAACCTCCCTGGGTAAGCTAATGCAAACTCTGGTTTAACACATGCATAGATACTTCACACTGGCTATATAGGATTAGTGCTTTCTGCCAGAAATTATCCAGGTTTAAACATACACAGGTGCATCCATATGCAAAAGCCTCAGATGTAACCATCCTCTCTCTTCTGCTAGAGCAGTGCGACTTTGTGCATAGAGAATTGCCTTCAAGACAACTGGACCAGGAACCCAAAGTTTGTGCCTGGCTTATTGCTAATCATGTGAGGAACAGGCCAATCATCCCCATATACTGGAGTGTAAAGACTCCAAATTGGCTTTACTTAGGACACATGTAAACCAACATAGGCCTGATGTCTATTCTACAGATGCACAGCAGCTTCAGGCCAGAAGCTGCATACCTTGGTAGGGTGAAATCATGTATGCGCTAATCCACCCTTTTACACAGCACTGGATCGGCCAGGATCCCCAACCCTACTCAGGCAGAATGCAGGCAGGAACAGGCAGATCTATCTGTACCAATTTGTCACATGCGAACTCAGATGCCTTCAGAGTGCTTGGAAGGACGTAAATGGTGCTCCTTTCCAAAACCCGTAGCAAGGAAATGGCTGGGCTGAGCTCTCTGAGCTCTAAACAGGAAACAGGTTCTTCGCTCTCAAGTGGCTCAATGAAAAATATCGTCCAGAAGTGGCAGTCACGCCTCTGTTTGCATGCAGCTAGAATATGCCAGAAGTTCAGGTGAGAACACATGAAAGCCCCAGATGCCAAATACTGACACTGAGCTGAACGGGGCAACTGAGCTTCAGGTTCCCCTTGATCAGCAGGGCTGATATCCAACTGCTAGGCTCTTGCCAAAGGTACAAAATACTGGGCCTTTAGGACAGTCTAGAAGGAAAAGTGAGAGGGCGGGGAAAAATACTGTAAATGTTCACCTTAAAACCTCCAGAACTATGACCAGTGTGAAAACTCCTTCTATAAGAAGAAAAGATAAGATAAAGATGCATTTGGATGGGGAACTGAACCACTTTGTCTCATTGTGCCACACATCTCTGCAAGGGCACATAAATGTCCCCAGATGTCCCAGCAGACTCAGTACTTTGCTACCAAACGCTCCTTCAGCTGAAAATGTAGCTGAGCAGGAGATGGACAGTACTGATCACAGAGGTGAGGAAGAAGTCAGCTGAGTACAAACATGTGGGACTCACTCATATGTTTTGTGTTCTTCTGTTTGTTATAGGAAAGAAAGGTTGTGTGTGGGTGGGCTGAGAGCCCCCCACTCACACAATGTGGAAACAATAAATCACGGGCAGCCCTGAAGAGCCACTTGTGATTTTTAAATGTGAAAAGCCCTCTTTCTCCTCTGGAAAAACCTCCAGTTTTACTCTCCATCTTAATCTCAACCCAGCACAGGTTTCTTGGGAAGGGTCTCACAACCCATGAAGCTTTCCCTGGGCAGAGCAGCCAGTGGGTCTGCGAGATAACTGGCTGAACCACTCAAGTCTGGTCTTGCTTGGATGATGTGGTTTTAGTCTCAACTCCACATACACTTTGTCCCTTGACTATTACACCACTAGATCTTGCTTTGGCTAGCCAAATTCCCATCACGACTCAGTACATGCAAGGAATGCCACATCTTTCAGCACATTAGTTCTGCTTTGCTGACTACAACAGGCTTCCTTAGAGGTAACTGTTGTCTTACCCCTCCTTGGCACTTTTTACCTGTCTCTGCTTTTCACATTTCTCTTTCCTCCCAAGATTTCCCAGTGGGGACTTCTGAAAGTCCTTATGGCCCAGCACTCAGCACGGAGCAGGGACGAGAGAAAGACGATGGAGTTCATTGATCCCATCATGGCCAAACACACATACACTTCAGACAGTGGTTTCTGTAATTCCTCAGCCATTCCTCCATCCTCTGGAAAGGGGTCACCATGTTGATTTATAAACTTAGGAACCAAATGCCTCTCACAGACCTGGTGGGTAAACAGGCCAGCCTCCCCAGTAGCCTTGTATAGCTACATATGGCAAGCAGAGCTTCACAAAGGCTTTTGTCCGCATTTCCCATCAGTCAGACTCTATGAAGACAAATGACTAAATCCAAACTATGGCCAAGGTTACCTTATCAGTGACCCCCAGCCTCTGGCCCTGCTTCAGTAGGCCCTAGAGATCTCAGAGTGTCCATTCCCAGCCACACACAGATACTCTCCCCTGCCAGGCTTTCTGCCCTGGTAAACATTTCAGTCCTTTTCCCTGGGAAACGGGGGCTGCAGAGCATGGAATTAGCTGCATTAGTCTCAGGGGCATCCCCAGAGGGAGGACATTAACCTGAAATTAGACATTTTCCACTTTTTCTCTATGCTATAGACTTTTCTAAGCCTACCTGCCATTTTGGTCCCAGTGCCCGAGGAGGTGAATGGCATCCTACTGTCTCCATCACCAAGACACATATGGCATGCCCTACATGCACAGGCGAGTCATTTCAGTCAGGGACAGGCGACATCCATCCTGTGCGCTTTTACCATGAATAACAACCTTTACTTGTCTTTCCTTTCTGCATGCTTCAGTAGAAGTCTGCTGTTGGTTACTGCTACCAGATACAGTTGTCCTCTCTGCTGTCTTTATAAATGTGAAATATGTGCTGCTACGTTTGCAGTTACAAATGTTTAAATGAAATCTTAATTGCAAGAAAAAAGTATTTTTAGTCATATGTACACTACCTAGAAGGAGTAATGAGAATTCATATTGTGTCAGATGTCAGAGGTTTTGTTGTTGTTGCTGTTGTTATTCTTTTGACCAGTTCTTGAGCACAATAATTGAAGCCATGACAGAAAAAAATTACACTATAGTCTCTCTTGTGTTCCATTTTTGCAATAAAAATCAACAAGCTAAGCTCAGCCTTTGCTACAAAAGAGTTAATGTAAAGAATAACAGCGGGAACCATGCTCTTCTCAAAGGGATATTTATTTGGTTTTAAAGAACTCGTTCTTCATGCAAAGAAAATGAAGGTTGGAACCAGAAGAGAAACATCTGCCTCCTCCAAAGTTATGAGAAACTGTGTTGCACATTCCTAACCTTTCTCCTGTCCTTTTGGCTAAAAATCAATTACTTTTCTTTTAAGGTAACATATACATCTGGGCAACTGGGCAACTAGCATATAAAAATCACTCTTCAGAGCTAAACACAAATAGGTTAACTAAAAAGAAAGGGCATAATATATTTTCTGGGAAGAAATATTTTCAATTACTGGAGAGACATCTTTCTGGAGGAAAGATCTGATCCTTTCTGGTCTTTAAGATCTGAGGAAGGTACAGGATGACTTACAGCAGACACTCAATTGCTTTGGGTTTTGGAGCAAAAGTAAAAAAAATTTCTTTAAAACACTTTTGACATAATTTGCCCCTCCACCACTCCTCTACATGAAAATACTTAGTGAAATGTTGGTTCCTTTGAGACTGACGTTTATCTTAGCAAAAGAAGTAAAAACAAAGACTTCAAATTTTTACCCATTTCTGCTAGGACTCGGGGTGGACATGTCACCCACAGCCCCTGCAACACAGGTTTGAGCCTTGCTCTGGGTCATTTGGGCTGAAGTGTCCAGTTAGATATGCCAAGAAATATGGAGGAAACTGGGCACAAACTCATACATGATTTACTAAATTCTATGGCGCTGGCAATTTCGGCAGGGGAGAAGTGGAAAAAAAGAGAGTGCAAAACTACACAACTGCCAAGAAATTCTAGCATATCCAAAATGTATTACCAAAATATTTTTATGCTTTGAACAATTCAAATTGAATGAATTTTTTCATTTAATCAAACTGCTTTTCCATTTTTTTCAGCTGCCCTTCCTATCTATTTAGAGGCGGTTTTCTTGACTGGCTGAATACAATTGTAAAAACATCAGACTAAAGCACTTAAAGACACCAAATAATGCTTTTGAGAACAGGTAGCTTTACAGAGTCCAGAAGGAAATAGCTCAAAGCTAAAATGTTTGGTTTATTCTGCAGGAGTGGGGCATAATGAAAACAGATGGAAACAATTTGGATGGCAAGCTTCTTTTATACATCTCAACATCTCCCTAACCTCAGCATTCACCTTGAGTACAAATTGCCCCAGCAACTTGCAGTCTAGGATTAAGAAACTATTGCTTATTTAAATACAGATTTGCTGGGGATATCCACAGGAAATTTGAGGAGCTACTTACTGAATGCAGACCATTGTTTGCATTACAGTAGCACTTAGAAGACTCCAGCAAATCAAGCACAGTGTGCACGGTACTGTACAAATTTTGGAGCTACTCTCCCTAGCTCAAATTGCCATAATTTTCCACTATTACTACATCTCCTAAGCGCTTAGATGTTCCTGTTGAGTTGAAAAGCTCCTTTTTACCCTGAAGCTGTCCCAGCCCCATGCAGCTAATAGAAACAAAAAAAGGGGTTCTCATCAGCTCTAGCAGATGGGCAGCTGTGGGCACAGAGGTGAACGTGACTGGTTCAAGGTTACACAGGCAATCTCTGGCAGAGCCAAGAGTAAATCCAGGTCTCTGGCACCACAGCCTGTGTCACAACCAAACCCAGTTTTTCTCTCTGATCCTGCTTCTCTCTTGCTCACATAAATATTTGCATGGCTAGAATGAAACCACATTGCATTTTTTTCCCCTTAGGAAAAACAACAAGCACTTAAAATATTTCTGTAGTTTCCCCCCCTTTTTAAGGAGTTGATGGGGGAATATATTTTTATTTTTCTTGGCAAATTAGAAAAGAAGGAGCAGGCCCAGGTGGAGTCAGACTCCCTGAAAGCCCTCCATTCTTCAGTTCTGCCTGCCCTGGTATCACCACAGGACAGCACAGTCACAGCTGCAACAGCTTGAGACTCCAGCTCAGGTGAGGGGAGCAGGTCAGCAGAAGTATGAAGGTTTTTGTAAGTAAGTAAGTGAGTCACCTGAATATTTTCATGGGAAAGTTGTGTAATCCATGCTGGATTACCCATGCCAACCATAGTTCACTTAAAATTGACCCATGTCTGATTACAGTACAAGCATACTCTGAATATCTTAAGCAGGATCATCACGGAGGATGAACATGATTAACCCAGGCCTCTCTGTCCTTCCCAGGAGCAATGAGAACAATTCAATCCCTTTAAAAACCATCCAGGGTCATCTCTGGCTCTGCCAGAGGAATTTCACCTGCTTGTGCCAGCAGTGTGTCAGCTCCAATAAAAGTACCAGAACATGCTCACATCCACGTGAAACAGCCCAAGGTGGAAAAATTTCCCACTTTGCCCCAAGCCTGCCTGACCCCTCTCTTGGGACGATGGCTGGTTGATTTTGCAGGCGTAACCAAGCCCCCTCCCAGTGAGGCGAGACACGAGAGCAGCTTCACGCCTGCTTGCCTGCGAGGGTGCAAAAGGGGGAGAGGGAAGGCATGTATGTCTTCAATATGTTTGCCCATTTCGAGTCTTTTATTCCTAACACATGTTTCTTCTTTTATGCAAAACATGTCTCTTCTGTTTTCTGTCTCCTTGATTTCATTTTAAAATGCAGTATTTTTATGGCATGAAGAGATAAAGATACGAAGAGGGGAGGGAAAGTGGTACAAAAAGCAATTAAGTCTGGTGGCTGGTTATTGTAATGCACTAAGAAACAACCAAAACCATTCCCTTTGAAAAGGGGCCACTTCTGCTGCTGATATGCTCAGGGTTTTCACAGCTCCCATTAACATGACTGGAAACTATCCAGGTAAAACTCTTGTCTCGGTCAAAGATTAGACTATCATGTCTGAGATGAATGGAAACCTTTCAAAGGAAGAACTAGCATCACTGCTGGATCACTCTAGCCTTGTCAGCCATTTATTTAATCCATATTTGTGCTCCAAAATTCTTGTATTAATACATGAAGGTTCATAACTGAGGCAATAAACTGCTTTAATGAGCTTTATTGAGTACATCTATGCTGAACGGCTGAGCAGAAAGAAGTACAGGGAGAGCCTAGAAGTTCTGCTCTGGAGTAAATGGGTCGCATGGTTTGGTTTTTATAAAACATGCTTTGGAGGTTTCTCAGATTGCAGGAAGTTCACATCTGTCTGTTGATCCAAACCCTGGGGCAAATACTATGGCACAACACTTCCAGGATGTTACCGTCCTCTGCTGTCCGACACATCTGATACCGCAGAAGTCCCCACTATTTGAATTAAACCAGTTTTGTTGGAAATAGAAAAGTCCCAGTCCACAAAATTTTCTATGAACCATGGATTATACAGAAGAACTAAAACTGGAAACTGAGATCAGCCTTTCTCAAGGAAAGCACTGCAGGTTGGGGGTATGTGATACCGCATGCCTCCACAGGACAAATTCTTCTTGCCAAGCTGCAGGCAGCTCCCACTGAGAACGTGCACCTGTATCCACGAGCATTTTTAACTCTGCTCAGGTACAGCCCAAGGCCTGCCGCGCTGGCCCAGACCCTGACACACCTTAAAAAAGTGCTGAACCACCCTGACTCCATCTGTGCCTGAGTTTTTCAGCTGCTCCTGCAGACCAGCTCTGCTGTCAGTGTTTCCAAAAGCAGCTGAACCAAGAGACTCCTCGGCACTCAGAAATCACCCTGAGCCAGAGGGTCTGCCAGATCCCTCACTGAGGCTGCTAGTGCATCGAGGTCGTCTCCCACGAACCTCGCACGACCTCGGCACGGGGTCCTGTTGGCGCCGGGGAGGATCTGGGGAGGTACGGCTCCCCGCACGCCTTGGGCTACGAGCGCATTCCTGAGCACGGACAAGCCGCTTGGTACTGGTGACGGAAGTTAACATGAGCTGCTACAAGCTGGGACTACTTTCCGTACTAATCTAGTCATAACGTTAAAACAAACTATTTCCGGACTGCAATTATTGCACCTCATAGAGAAATTGTACAATGCTGAAATTAACAAAATGCTCGAGTGTATTTAATTACTAACAGATACCTTTAAACTTGCGGTTAGGAAACTGTTAGCCATTCCTGAAGCATGTGCCCCGCAATTCAGTTCCACTCTGAAGCATTTTCAGAATCTGCTGATCCATAAAACGTACCATTGGAGAAGGTTTGTTTTGGCAGAGGTCTCAGTTTTGTCCAGCAAACTAATGGTGTCCATTAACACACCATTACATACATCGTTAACATACTTGGCAACTGGGATTTCCCCTCAAGAATAAAGAAATCATGTGTAAATCATAATTATTGTCCGCCTGGCAGTATCAATCATCACACACAAGGCACTTGTTCTATTTCTCTACCCGCAAAAAAGTTCCCTGCGAATGCAAGCGGGGTTGTCCTTGCACGTGGCGACTTACTAGGAATCGCCAGTCAAGCCACATACGCAGTGAGTTTATACAGTCAGTTCCTATCAGGAATGCAGAGCCATAGAGAAACAGCTTGCATTAGGTTGACAACAATGTACTGACATGATGAGTAAGAGACAGGGATTACCTATGGAGCAATCCTTGCCCTTAACATGCAGTACTTCCAAACAGCCACTGAAATCTATTTCTTTTCCTCTGTAGATGTCTTAGGAAAACAATGAATGCAAAAAAAAGCGCCTCATCTATAACCTTATGAGAATTATGGTGCTGAGTGTGCACTCCCCTTCGTGGTTTTTGCACACTCTTTCCTGTTTTATTCCAGGCCCTGTTCAGCTGTACAGGTATAGATCAGGACTGACTTATTTTCTTTGCTTAGACTGTAAGCTCTTTTGGGGTGCATTTGGGGAAACCTTGCAGAGCGGGTTCTTTTTATAGCGGAGTTGATTTTTGAAGGAGTTCAGCTCCACACCATGAAACCCAAGTGGCTAGGTGGGCTTTCAGCAGAGCTCAGAGCTGGTCCTCTGAAGCTCTACTAAGAGTCTGGCACTAAGAAAGGTGGCTGAGAGGTGACAGTGCAAACTACTCCTTCTTTAAGTGTGTACGCAGGAGGGTTTGGTCCCTGCTCCTAAAACTGAGATCTGGGACTGGTGGGTGAGATTTCATTCCTTGAGTTGATGCATCTAATTAGGCAACAAAGATTTTCTCACATCCAAAATCACTCTCAAACCTGTAGGTTGAACATTTAAAAAACATAGCAGTGATAAAATAATAATACCAACAATACCGCCAGCAGATGTGACTGCCAAGCAACATCATTATCTACTTCACGGTTTATGACATCCATTTGATAGAAAACACTTGCAGCAAGAGAGATTGGCATTACAGCCAAGGGAAAAATTCAACTGTGCAGTTAGCAGAAACCGGGGGTGGGAATCGCAAGCGCTGCAATTTTTCAGGAACAGGACAGAGTAACAACTGCCACACACCTCTAAGAGCTGACATTGCTTTGGGGCAGAGACGGCCTGGCTAACCTTGAGATCCTGCTTTCTAGGATTCTGTGATTTCCACTCTCTAATACAAAATGGCCTTATCCTGATGTGCGCAAGTCACTGCCTCGCTCATCCTTTAGTCCACAGGAAGGGATGGATCAGCATTCACATTAGGCAATGAAACAGTGTTCACAGTATGCTCCTGACAGCCCCTGGCCTTCACGGAGGAAAGTGAAGCAGCCTGGACTCACCAACTCCATTGCCTGTGCATTTACTAGAGAGAGAGAAGCTTCCAACGGAATTCATGCTTCCCCCACCACACCTCGCCTTGCAGTGTAATGGTAGGAAGTTGGAGGTAGTATTCAGTTATAAAAAACAAAAAAAAGGAACAAGGAATTTGCACTAGAAAGATAAAACCTCTTTCACAATTGCAGCTTGGGAGTCTCATGACAGTAAAGAATATATTTATTTTCTGTGTTTGCATTTACACTTCATCTCTGATTCCTTCCCAATACTCCCACCCTGTATTGCTTATATAAAAAGAGACGTACTAGAGACTCCAACTACAGTCTGTAGTATTTTCAGGCCTTGATGGAAGTCTGCAGTCTATTTTCCAGGCTCGTAAATCTCAAGAGAAGTGTTTCATTATTCTGTCCAGGCAGTGTGGAATATCTGAGCCATAGATCCTCACGGATGTTTCCTTTCTGGGCCATTCCATAGATAGGCAACATTTTGCATTTCAGAAGTGCCCTTAAATTCTTTCACCAGCCCATTCCTCTTCAAATAAGTTGGAACTGAAAATTCCTCTTTCAAGTCCCATACGATAAATTGCAACCTCAACATTCCAGCCTGAAAGGAGCATTTTTCCTCTTCTCTTCAAGCATTTTGCCTTGTAGGTAGAGGAGGACAAAAGCCATGACCTTCTTCAGCAAATTCAGGACACCAGAAGCCAAAGTAAACAGCTTTTACAGTGTTTTGTAGTGCTTAGGAGTAAAGTACACAGTCTTCTTGAACAAAAAGCAGCACTGTTTCTGGTACCTTCACTACAAGCTAATGGACACATTAATTAGCAACAGGTCAAAGTTGTGTAGTTCATGTATGGATCCAAATTAGCCTTGTATTTGGTAGTCCTGGGTTCAGGACCACCTCACCTAGGCACATGAATTTGTGAGATCCTTTAATACTTTTATATATGTGCAAAGAATATTAAATCAGCTTTGCTATTAAGCCATCTGGAACATGTAAGCTGCATTTTAGGAGTGACTGTACGAATTCAAGCATCTGTCCAAATGCAATACATTTCCAAGCTATTCTCGCTTAGCAAACAAAGGAGACAAGCGAAATACCTCCTAGAAAAAAGCTCTTGTTTCTGACCTAAAAATCACAAGGGTAGTGCCTTTGGTCAAAGAAGACCAAGAAGTTGGTGCAGAAACCAGACTCCTCACTGCGATGCAACACATACTCTCAGGACCAGCTCTGCAAGAGCCTGTGTTGTTCAGATAACCGTCCTCTTTCTTGCGTTGTTGTCACAGAAAGGCATTTCAACCTGGGAGGAAAGTGTTGCCAGTCAGATCTCCTCTCATGTTCCAAACCACTGAGGAGTCCCCAGAAAAGGGCCCAAAACGTCAGCCTGAAGGAAGTGGACATACAGTGATTTGCACAGTGGTCCAATGCACTTTGGGACCTCCAAAGGTCCGGACTGCTCATGCCCCTAGGTAGCTTGCAGGCTAACTGGGAGGCACGAGCAGTGCTGGTTTGCTTAAAGAGGGAGACAAGTGAGACAAGAGTACCCTCTTTTATGTCCTTGCTGTAGAGCTTCTGTCAGAAGAAGGGAAGTAGGGGAAAGCAGGGTAAACCGATTAGGACTAATCATCAAGAAACAGATGAAGATCTGCCTTACCTTTTCCATCTACCTTTTTAGAGAAGGGTAGACCTATACTGAAAGATGAAGTCTTTGACGTTAAGTGATGAATGAAAACATAACTGATAATTCAAACCTGCCATGTGGCAAGTTTAAAGGAGGGTTGCCCCAAATGGTTCCATTATGTTCAAAAGCTACTGCCAGGCACATGGATTTTTTTTTTCCGGTGTTTGTTGGTTGCTCTGCATTTAAAACATCTCTGTATGTTTGTTTTTCTTCCGGTCTTTTGTGGTTGCTTTGTAAACATCTGGGCTGGTTTTTTAGTCCTTTGTACAAGAAGCGTGTGTGTTGGTTTTGCCAATGGCTCTTACGTAATGTTTGTGGGGATGAAGGAATCGGTTAAAACAGCTCCTTTGAAAGGGCACCCCAACCCAAAACTATTATGAGAATATCTATCTCATGAAATGTCCTCTTCCCCCTTCCATACCGCACCATCAATTTCCCTGACTAGGTTAAAAAAGAGCCCTCTCTTTCAGTGGTAATTACTCAATATGACATTTACTTCTTGCAGTCCCATGTTTCTGCTGAGTTTCATGGTGGTTGTATGTCACCAAAGGACACCTATGCACTTTCAGTCTAAATGAATTGACTCATTTGTAGGGCACAGAGGAGTACATTTCCCAAGAATGAGAGCCATACATTTCTTCTCTAGTGTGCAACACTTAATCCAGCATAAAAATGTTAACCCCTGCCAGTAATGTAAGAGTGAAACTTAGCAGCTAGAAAATAAATTGTTCAACAGCATTTTCCTGCAATAGGTATGATGGGTTATTTGACAGCTAAGATCCCAATTCTTTTAAGCTCCTCTGAAAGCCCCTGCAGTTAACATTTTTATATTACTTCAAGCTAACTCTCCCCCAATAAGTGAAGAGTTCGGAGCTTTTAAGACCAAAGGAAACACTTTGTCTGTCAAACTCTACTTTCCTGTACAATCCAGACCATAAATTTTTACCTAGCATTTCCTGCTGTAAACTCAAGGATTTTGGTTGGTCTGTCACAGGTTTTCAACAAACATTTGGTTTGACTTGGACCTCTGTTGTTGGTGCAGAGGTCCAGCCCATTGTGCCCAGCACCCACCTGCTGATCCCTTCCCACTGCTTGAGGTGACAGCTGCCTCTTTTCCAACCTGAGGTGAGAGCCTACCTCAGTCTTGTGGGAGGTCACAGGGAGCTGGATTTTTAAGGAGGACCCCTCGCCTCATTTCCCTCATACCCCAAATGGAGGAAAGGCGGAGGAGAGGAGAGAGGTAGAGGAGAGAGGTAAAGGGAGGAGGCTCCGTGGGAGGAGAGCTATGGACGCTGAGGTAGAAAGATCTGCAGGAGAAGGGGAGCTGAACAGGCTGAGAGCAGAGAGGTCAATATTACGGTGCTACGTGGCTTGTACAATAAAATTTCTTAACAACGGCCTCTTTTCCTTAGGAAAAAATAATCCCATTTCACAGGCTTTCATGGTTACAGAGTTCCCTCCTCCCTCATTAAAAAATACCCCCACAAAGCTCAATCTTCTTAATTTGCTTGGTCACAAATAGGAACAAGCTGCACTTTCTAAATAAATATTTTACGTTTTTTTCCTTCTCCTCAACAACGGAGTTCATGTAACAGATTATCTGAACCAAATGGGTTTACAGTTCCCTACTTCCCCAGTTCCTCACCAGCAAGACTACCACAGCAGAGACAGACCACACTTCAATACCAGCAGAGTAGTTGATGGAAAATGTGGGGTTTACTCCACTTTGAATTTGGGTCAGTTTACCCACATTTTATTTACCACTAGACTACTAGTCAGTACCAGATACAGCCCTGCTTCTCAGG
The DNA here is from genome assembly GCF_018139145.2 of Gymnogyps californianus. NCBI lineage: Eukaryota > Metazoa > Chordata > Aves > Accipitriformes > Cathartidae > Gymnogyps > Gymnogyps californianus. The sequence goes on along the minus strand of NC_059478.1, from coordinate 30,968,832 downwards.
AGCCATACATGCTTTCATTTTGCACCCATGTCCCAAGCATTAGCCAGACAGGTACAGTTTTAGGGAAGGGAATGGATTTCTACATGGTCTGATCTTAGAGGACAAGTGTGGACACAGGGCTCTGAGACAAATCAATGGTTACCCAAGCACAGCCACTATTCAAACAGCTCGGTGTTTTACACCTTTGCTTGCTCCCTATGGTTGTGGTTGCAAGTTGTGTTTGTCTAGATACATGGGGGAAAGAAGAAGTGAAAGCAAAAAAGGAGAAAAATATGCTGTCACCAAGAAAACGTTATTCTGACTGTTACTGTAGTTAAAGGTAGCAGATAAATCTGTAATGATGAGGAAGGACAAAGATGGAGCACTACAGTCCTGACCTGAATTTCCTGAGTTCACACAACATCTTGAGCTTTGTTCTAGGTCACCACACGATGCAGGAGGTATCTATGCTGGTTCTGGCTTTCTCCCATTATTTCCCCTTCTATACCCCAAAAAACTGAGAAAAAGAAATAGGGTCATGATTTGGACTGAATATTCATAATATAGTTCTAATGAGAGAAAGATGCTCTTTCTACTTCAAACATGATTATCCACCCTTTAAAAACTCCAAAAGCAGCATCCCATGGTCTTGCATGGGCTGCCTCAGAAGATCCTGGAGGATTGATTCTCCCTCTGACACTGAGTTCTCAGCGTATATCCCCAGTATAAACTGGATCAACCCTTCTCTCTCTGCATAGGAAAGTGCCTTTCATTTCCCTGCATAGCACACATGTCTGTGAGCAATGGGGTCTCTAGGAAAATAAGGCTGCAATCAATATCCTAGCCAACAAACAGGAGATGCCCATAGAAGACTATATGACTTAACTATCATACCTATGCTTGTCTGCGTGTGCATGAATTTAAGCCTCACGTCTGCTTTCTCACTATGTTGGAAGAATTCATTAAAGAATTTCAGGATCACTGAAAGAAAGCAAAGGTAGTGGAGTCAAAACTTCTGGTTCTGTCTCAACTGAACTTTCTCCCTGTTCTTTTCTCTGACTTAATACAGGTGAAAAGGTAACACTTTTAGACAGCCAGACATTTCCCTGAATGGAGAATAAAACCAACATCAGCTGTCACAAGGGAAATAAACACACATTGGCAAAGACCACACAAGACTAAGACAACAAATATTGCAAGAGAACAACACCCCCCCCCTCCATGATGCCCTGTCTTGTTCATATCATAGATGCCAGCAGACAAGAGTGACAGACATACTGTTGTAACTCTCCGATGACAGAGATTCTCACACTGTTTTGAAAAACCTTGGATGATAAACATCATGGCTGACAAACACCCCACCAGTGACCCCTGCAGAACTCCAACCCCAGGTAGCAGAAGGTTAGAAAAATATCCTTTCATAATCACTGGCTGAGACTGATCTGATAAACAACCATTAATCCCTTCAGCAGCTTGCTGAGCAGCTCATTACTTTCCATAGTGAAGGTACATTACAAATCTAGAACCATGGGCTGGTTTGATGATGGCTTGATCAGCTCATCTGCTGATCACAAACTGATGTATCACTTACAACAGGAAAAAGGAAGAAAGAAAGAAAAAACTTTGAAGGGATTAAACCTAGAGCAACCAAGAAAGATATTAAAATGAACATGGAAATAAACTACAGGAGATTAAAGGGCTGTTAAAACCAAATAACTGAATTTTGGAGAGTGACGGTCACAAATGCAATTTGTCTTGCAATAGTCTTGCATACCAGTCACAGGGGGTCAAAACTCAGCAGTATGATGCAAAAGAATCATGAAGAGGTAGAACTTACTGAAGTAATAATGGGAACAGTGGCAAACACCCTGAGCTCTCTGAGCTGAAATGGAAATTCTGCTCCCACACATTCCAATATCAAATTTCTAAAAAAAATATATATCTGGAAGTAACTAAGCCAGGCTCTTCCTTGAGAAGTGAAGACTTTTTAAGCAGGAAACACGTTGGACTCTTTTCAAGAGAACAAGTGAACCTCTCTACCCCAAACAACATCTTCAGGGAAGTCCAACCTGTAGAGTCTCTGTTTCTGCTTACCTCAATTTTAGATCTGTTTCCGAAACATAGATAGGTCAAATGCAGACCAGCACCCAATCACAAGAGTAAAATTCCAGCTCTTCTGTCTGTACATAAATCCAAACTTTGACAAAATCTGGAGGAACCATAGATTTCACTTTTGTCCATCTCTGAAGATTTCCAGGGTAGAACAAACACGGCATGTTCAGAGTCTGGAGTGTGTCTACAGCTCCAGAAATGAGTAGAAAACATGTCTGGGTCCAGAGCTGAGGGAATGGGATCTGTATGTTTGCCAGTGGGAGAAGAAATATGAAATTCCAAAAGGTAATGTTTTTAAGCTTGCTTTTAGGCTGAAACCTGAAATTCAATAATTTACTGTAACAACCAATTACAGGTTTGGGTTTGTTTTTTTTTTTTAAAAAAGGCTTTAATTGGATCTTTTGCACATCAACTCTGTTCCCACAGAAGAGGCTAGTTTATTGAGAGCCAAGTGACTATTGAACTAAAAGTCTGGATTATGACAAGAGGTCTGACTTAATAACTTGCCAAAGCTGATCAGATTAGCACTGTTCCTTCACACAGAGAGTGCCGACCCCAGATAAGGCCTCAAATGTTTGCGAGGGGACCCAGTACCTGGGAATAACTAACACAGAGCCATTCAAACAGACACAACTTCTTTTCTCCTGGTGGAGACAGCAGGTCTCTGCTAATTCTCCCACTTCCGCTGTGGCTTTCCGAGCCACTCCTGATGTACATGGGCGCATCTTTGGCCAACTGTTACAAATAACATGATCGTGCAAGGGTAACAGAACAAATCTGGCCAGAGGTAACTGAATAAAACATGACTTCAGACAGAGTCCCTCTTGGTTTTGCACTGTCAAGCAGCCAAGGCTACAGCTTGTAGCTGCATGAGGTGCATAGCTGAGATAAACAACCACTGGTGACATTTTAGGCCAGCTGAGGTAATAAATTAACATTGACCTCCATTACTATCTCAGATGAGTGGAAAATATTGGCTCAATTGGCAACAAGTTTCCACGAGCTGACTTAGGATAACAGACCATGCCCTGCTTTTTCTGTGTTTTCATTCAGAGTTTTGAATAGCTTTTTGTTGCAGAAAACCTTTAAACCATGTAGCGCACACAGAGCTCCAAGCCATCCGAGCCAGAACTTGGGTCAGGAATGCTCTGACCTTGATACAGGACAGATACGGCAGCTGTAGATTACCATTATTTTTTTCCATGCCAAAACCAATTCTTCGTGCCGTGCTCACAGGACAGGAAGTCGCTGATAAGCAATGTTTACATGCAGTGCAAAGTTCTTCAACGCGAGGGCACAGCCGGTGATTGGCACCATTGTCTGATCCAGCACAGACAAGCTCCAGAGACGTCGGGGGGAACCATTACAAGACAATTTGCCAGGAGGGGTGTAATGCGCTCTTTGACAGAGCTGTGGAAAGCCCAGCGTGCACACTCCCTGTGGATACCTGCTCTAGCACTCGGCTGGTGCAAAGCAATCAACCACAGAAGTGCCCTCGGCCCACAAAACAGAGGGTTAAACAGGCCGGGGGCTGAAGCTGCAGGCGGAGAGCTCAGCTAGGAGACAGGTGCACACACACACGAAAAGGAAAAAAAACATGCTGGAGGGCAAGGAGGGGAGGTGTGTTTGCCTCCCACCAGCAGGAGCCTGAGTGTCTCTGGAAACCAAACGAAGCCAGGAATTGCTGTTGCATGCCATGGTCTGGTCTGCATTGACAGCCTCTTTTCCTCAAACCGGGTACCAATTGGTGAAACAAAAGTTTTGCCTAGACCAACTTCCCCAGAAGTCAGGATGTCCCCTTGCCCTAAATACTAAACAGGGTTGACCAGAAGCGACGTGCAAACTCTGCTGAGGTTCACCTGCTGCATGTATTGAGGTCTGCAAGCCAGGCCTGGCAGTGAAGGAGTAAACCTAAGGTCTTTCAGATGAAGCCAGAGGGATAAAAAGGCAGCATTTATCAACAGAGCTGCAAAACAGTATACCAGAGACTGGAGTATCAATGTGAGTAGTCTGGTACAAAGAGACCCTTGAGGTGAAAGAATCAGGGTAAAGAATGACTCAAACCTGGACCAAAGGGTCTTTCAGGTTCCCAGGTGGCCCTTCAGATATTAAACAGGAATGGGGTTTGCCTACAGATTTATGGATTAGATAAGAGTTTCACAATATGGATATGCTCAGGGATTACCTAACCATTCGCTCATACCTGGTCTGCATAAAGCATTTCTGCTACGGTGGTAGCCCAAAGCGGATTCTGTGCCTGCCTGTTCTAAACTCTTTCAAGGATGGGAATATTTCCTGCAGATCTGGGCTTTCTTTTCATTTGGAAATCACAGAAACAGAAACGTGAGTTTCTTTGGCAAAGTTTCTTGGTTTGCCTTGCTGGAGATGGAGTAACCAAAGCAAATGAATCGGGAGCAAGATGAGTAAGTACATATCTATCCAGTTGATAGCCATCTTACAAAGCTGTTGGAGGGCAAAAAAGTACATTCTCCTGGACTGAATCAGGACATCGCAACTACAAAGTGTTCCAAGTTAAACACATCCAAAAACTGTTTGACTCATGTTTCACATTTAATTCTGTATCTCTAAAAAAGTTTACAAAAGCAAAGCTCGCCTGGACTAAACAACTGAACTGCATGAAGCACGTGGCATTAGCTCAGGCTTCTCTGGCCAGCTTTCTAAATGAAGTGTTTGGAAATAAGAGAAACACACAGATTTGGGAGTGGAATGGATAAGAGATTTAGTTTCTCCTTTTATAACAGAGTCCTGTGTAAATCTGAAGGAGCCTGCAAAGCTTCAACAAGACATGCATTAAAAGCAGCAGCAGCTCTGTCCACTTATAATAGAATTATTAAAAGCAAGGCAAAAGAGAAAGATTGAACACACTGCTGGAGAGCTGCCCAAAAGCCCACAGTTGTGATGTAGTGTTTGGACTCGAATCGTGTTAACAGGGCAATATAAATCTGCAGAGAGTAAGATAAAGTCTGAAGAGAGCAGACCTAGCCAAGAAGGCCCAAAAACTGGTCACAGATTCAAGTGGTAGGTAGTTCAAAGGGGAAGTATTTGAAAATCTAATTCTATATAGTAAAAAGCTGGCTGTGCTCATAGTTTATTTTGAAGGTCACACATACATTATAGTACCAAGGGAGCAAAATCTGAGTGATCAAGAGAATGGCATAGCAAAGTGCACTATAAAGACTTCATTTCCCTCACAGGTTCTACAATGGGCAGTTCAGTTATTGGCAGTGATGATGTTATTTCTAATGTAAATATTTCACTTTCAGCACAGCTGAACTGGGAGGGATTATAACAAGTAATGAATGAACCTCCAAATACCTCTCCAAGCCAAAAAACCCCAGTGATGGCATGTGGAGCTGAATCTTTCCAATCATCCAGAAAGAAATAGAGAGGATTTTGCATGACTCTTAGTAATTACTACTTCCAAAACTGCCAGTGATGCCTTTTCCCACCCCTCTGTGGTCAAGGCAATTATTCTTCCAGGTTCTCACTCTTGGCCCACACCTCCATTGTCAAGTCAATGGAAGAATGACAACATCCACCAGCTGCCTGGACAACATCCAGCCTGGATTATTACAATGAGCTTGCATGAGAAACAGGATTAGAAAAGCAGAGAAGGTCTACTGATAAAGCTGCCCCATTTGTTTTGATTCAAGATATTAAGGTTGTTCAGTAAATATCTGTGGTACGTGGGAGACTTCCCTGCACCCTGAACAGCTCCATGGCATTTGATTAGCTTCTGCTTTATTGCAAAATCGGATAGCTGGGGGGTGATAGCTAGGTCAGTTTCGGTGAAGGTTTTCTAGGTTTAGCATTTGTATTATTTTCTCCTTGGTGTACTAAGAAGTATTCCTAGAGATCGCCTACAACATGATGGGGAAGGAAAGTTCTTTGTGCAGGATCTCACTGTTTAATTTACGGCATATCATAATGTTCCCATTCCTTGTAATAACATAAGCTAGCATCCATACTCTCTTAAAATATGGTCCAACCAGATGGGTTTGCATATTTACAAGTCTAGCAATGAAGTAGTAATTGCTTATATCACATCCATTTTGTTAAAAAGCCCTCTGGAGTATTCTTCCAACAACTAAAAAGACCACCCTGCTCTGAAAATGCAGGATATCATTTGACGGTGCACACTGACTTCGGCTTGATGAATTTATGAATTAAACTGTAGAGCATGACTGTTTATCCTGCAGTATGCACAGAATGGACCCAACGACCAAGGAGGTCCCCTCGAGTGCTGCATGCCCACCTGCCCACTGAGTTCATAAAGGATCACATCTAAAAGATTAACCAATACTGATGTGTCTGGTTGCATCTGTGGAAAAGGACACACTAAGAGCTTTGAGACAGAAGGGCCACTTCAGGCCTCTCAGGAAGGTGACAAATGACACAGTAGCAGACAACATAGTCTGTCTTATATCACTGTCATAATATGACCACCTCTCTGGCCTACTTTTAAAACCTTTGTAGTCTCACTGATATCACACCCAGGCAGATCCTGAACTCAGGAACTACTCTGTTCTGTTCTGTTCTGCTTCCCTTTTCTTATTTGTTTGCAAGCTCTTAGCAAAACAAATCTTGGGGAGCAAAACTCGGACAGTCAGATGTGAAGAAAAGAAGCAACATAAGAGAAGTCAGTTTTGAAGAAAACCAAAGATAGTGCTTGGCTGACCAAAAACCCTGGCATTGGAATCTTCCAGCGTTCACAATACAGGCCATTTTTGTGAGAGAACAGAGATATTTTCTACTGTCTTCCAAAGCAAGGTGTTTTATCATCTGGAGGATCCTGTGACCGATGTGGCTTTTGTTCCCATGCAAAAAAGCATTTAATCCTTGGCTCTAGCCCTGTTTTTGGACATGAGGCTGGTGAAAAACTGAAGCAGTGATTACAAACTATTCCCTGTTCTGGGAGGAATAATGAGTGTAAAAAACACAATCCCAAGTGCCAAGCAAAATGGCTAAGGTTAATATTATTTGTCATTACAAGTGCAGAAAGAATACTAGCTGCCAGAAGCTCTGTGCAAGGATGTGAAATCCATATTTCTTGTACTTTTTTCTGTTTTGACAACTAGAAATAATATTTTTCAATTGCTAGATCAACCTAAAAATTATGGCAATGCAGCCTTAAAAGGATTCACAGCCTGCATGACCAGCGTAGAGGCAGGGATTTGTGTGCAGCTCCACACACCAACTTTGACCATTCCTGTGGATCCTGGGCCAGGTCCTGACCTCATTCAGATCCATATAAATCCACAGCCGTTTCAGTGGGGCTGTGGGGATGTGAGATCAGAATTTGGCTGGTTACATTGGCTGAGCTGTGGCAGGTGGGCACTTGCCAAAGAACTTCGTAATGGATCGTGTAAACACCAGGATTGCTCACAACGATTATGTAACCTGCAGTTACACTGCTTTACAGAAAGATTTACAAAAGGCAATGGTCTCCACGGCTTTCCCACTCCACCCATGTGCCATCATAGAGATCCTGTGTCAGGTCCACCCCTTCTGAACGCAGGTGGTGTTGTTTCTGAAATTACAAAAGAAAACTCGGGCTCCTTACACAAAGGGCACTGCAATAGTTCAGATAGATAACCAACAAGCCCAGAGTGAAGCAGCTCTCCTGATCACACACTCTCGGTTCTCACCCTTTCCAACTCCTCACCTCATGTCTACTTGTCCCTCCTGGCCAGCATGGAGCTGCATCGTTTGGGAAGAGTGCTCAGCTCTGGACTCTCTAGAGTCAGCTCGGCTCAGCTCAGCCCAAGACAGCAAGGGAGAAAACTTTTCATGTAAAATAGCGACAAAAGGACTCCTTACGCCACCTGGCACACAGGTCGGCAGGAAGTGAAAGCAATGAGATTGGGAAGGGTACTTCTTGAGTTTGGTCTCAACTCTCAACTACCACCCTTGTTCATCCACTATATCAGCAAATTTCTGGATACCTAATCATTACATACCTGCTACTCACAATTTCTCCCTCCCTTCCATACATATCCTTATCACTATACCAGACTCTACCCCAGTCTTCTTCCCCCCCAGTTTATGGCCCATTAAGTCATGGCTGGTGACAAATAACTATAAGAAAGGCCCAAATTCAGAAAAACAGTATTTTACTCTGAAAGAAAACTGTCCACAATGCTCAAAGTTTAGTCTGATTCCTCACCCTTTTGCATACTTCGAGAAACATGACCATGTTGTAATATACTAAAAGATTTATTTCTAATATGAAACCCATATTTAGTATTGGTTTGGCAGTGGTAGGGAGGAAACCACAGGCAGCTGTCATGGATTAAGTGTTAGTTGCTTGATAAACCTGGAGTTGTCAGAACTTTCAACTGAGTCTGCTGCCATCCAGAGCTAAATATTTGAGAAGGGTGCCTTTGGATGAGCAAGGTTTTGTTCTTCACATCTTAGCTGCATGGATACCAGCAAGAGATATATGTTTGCACACATGAAATTTCTATGAAAAACAAGAACTGCCTGTAGCTTCTCTAACATTCTCGCTGTTAGCTCCTTGGTAACAGCTTTAGATGCATCAGCAGTATACTTCTTAATCCTTTTAAATTATAAATATTACAGACACAGTAGTTCACTGTTTCCTGGAATAGTTTCACTATCTGAAACTTCCACTGTTTCAAATTAGAGAATTCTGAGTCTTTTTCCTCTGAATGCCAGAGACTGTTTACTGACTAACATTCAACTATTCTCTGAGGGAAATGCAAAGAACTCAGGTTCATGATGCTGCCACCTGAATGAACGTGGTGCTTAACAGTGCAAAATTTGAATTAGATAGATATAGTCCAAATTACCAAATTCACTTCCAATGACTCACTGAAGTCTTCGATCTTTAAAATCCTTATTTGCTAGTAAAATGCTGGCACCCAAGTGTTTCCACAAAGTTAACATGCGAGGTTTTTGAACATAGGCCAACCAAATTCATTTTGGAATTTGAAATAATATCCATGAGGATTTTTTCCTATTTGCTCAGTTCTAGTCACCATTTCTTACTGACATACCATCTGACTTGAAGTAGAAATGAAGACTCTTTAAAATGTCTTGCAATTGTTCATTTATGAAGTGTGGGACAGAACAGTGAAAATTGAGATGATTGCCTGAAAAATGTCAGTGCAGGTGTCTTGACAATCTTCATTCTCTACCATGTATCCCAGACACAGGCTTTTGCTGTCCCCCCACTCCATGCAGAATTGCTTCCTCAGCCTTGGAAACTCCAAGCACTCAAGAGTCAGGATACTTTCTCTTTCTACAACTCCCAAGGAAATCATTCAGTTTACAGACCAACCAAAACCAATAACCACCATATTCGTAATTCTTGCCTTTTGTTTTATATGGCTCACAGGGCTTGTATTTTTAAGCGTTTTCCTGTAACTTTGAGAACAACAAACTTTTAGCTCCAACAGCCAAAAGCACTGCAGAATCATTTGATTCCAGGACATGGTGTTTTAAGGAAAAAAACTCCAGAAGTGGTAAGGAGACCCAAACCCGTACCAATACTACTGAGGTGTGTCCGTTACATTTCACAGCATAATCAGGACTTTTTCTCCATTTAAGCGAGAAAGCAGATTTACTATGGACGAAGTCACCTCTGACAGCCAGTCGCCACAAAGCAAACATGACTAAACAAAATCTGTCTTAAGAGATGCGGGAGGTTCCTAACAGGGCACACTGCTTGCTTGTCATGGGAGAAACATTTCAGAAAACAGGCTTATATTTAGCAAGTAATCTTGGATTTCACAGCTCTAAATGCAATTATATGCCAGATTTTTGTCATCCAACCTTCCATTAAACCTCAGATACTAATAGCGTCATATGCCAAACGGCCTTTCACAAACCCTCGAAAAGTGACTGCCACTAAAAAAACAGTTTGCTTTTCCTGGCAACATTACAAGTGATTCCCATGAGAATGGAGCTGCTTTGGGTTCATCCACAGCAGCTCAAGTTCACTGAGGGCCAGCGAGGAATTGTCCATACAGCACTAGTTTTGCCCAGGAACCTACAGAAGGACCATAAACTGGACATACTACTAGTTATAAAGCTTTTAAACCAGCTCGGGTAGGCTCAGGAGGAAAGCAGACATAAGCAAACCCCATCGGTCAGGGATTCAGTGCCTTCAACAATGTTAGACACAACTGGTCCTTGCATGCTCAGCCTGCTTGCAGCCTGATTTCTGTGAGTGGAGAAAACTTCACCCACCACCAGCTGCCAAGACAGATGTAGGTAGCCGAAAGGAAGTTGATCTGTGGGCATCCGTTGTTCAGGTGTGTTTCCAACAATAAAGTCACTGCACCAATTCTCTTGCAAATACTTCAGCCTTTGGCTCACTTCCCCCCCACACACCTTTCAGATGCCACTAAATTAGAAGTGAAAAATATAACTTGGAGAGCACATTTAACATAAGTAAAGAGATTAAGGAGTTTATCTGTCAACACTGGAGTCCAGATGTTTTTAAATTGAAGGAAAAACAGGAGATTGAGAGAGATGTTAATTATAAGCTCTTTTCTTCCCTTTAAAATGTTGTAAAATATTTGTTAAAATACCTAACTTTTCCTGTAGGTTTTGGAGAGAGTTTAAAAAAAAATACCAGCATAGATTTCAGACTAAACTTCAGTGTCTACACAGGCCTGAGGAGGCTCAAATCTGCTCCTCATGGTACGTACCGTCAGAGTTTCTTTGCATATCCAACACTCATAGAGGAGTTATTTCATAGAAATTTCTGTGTATGACTTCACCAGTACCAGAGCTCAGGCTCAGAAAGATATTGAATTCCACTGTTTTTCATCCTTGACTCTCAATTTCCATCCCTAATCCAGTTCTAGGAGTACTGAAATCATGGACCTACAGCTGGACCTACAGCAGGCTCCCGTGACACCAATCTAGCTTGCACAAGGATGAAAATAAAATTTAGTGAGTAAGTCTAAAAAAAAAAAAAAGATCTAGAAAGAGAATGGGACTTCTTTAAAAACAAGCATATCCTAATAGTGGTTAAATTCAAAGAGAGGCTCGATTCAGAATTACACCCGTTATAAAAAAAGGGAGCAAGCCCCTTTTGTTTTACCCATCTTTCATGTGGAGGACATCTATTTTAATATTCCTAGGGGCTGCACCAGTGGCTTCTGGGATTTATTTGATCAATTTGTGCTCAGTTCTTACTGCCAATTTCTCCAAGAGAAAATCTTGATTAATGTCCCATATCTAATACAGATTGTGCTCCTGTAGCCTTCGTATACCCTGAAAAGGAAAAGAGAAGACAAGACAGGACAGAATGCCTACTTCACTGGGATATCCTTTTGGAGATCCCTGTGTCAGGCACATCAGATGGCTGTTACTACCTCCCTCTTGGATGTGTCATGAATCAACCTGATAAAAATGGTGGGAAAAATTCAGCAGTTTGTGCCCAGCTGAACATGTCATAGTTCAAAGGATCTGATGCTGCAGGGCTGGGAGAGATGACTTTGGATAATAATAAAAGAACTCAAAACCATGGGTTCTTCTAGCACAGTAATTCAATTGAGACTGGACATTCTGAAAGAGCAATCATTAATTCTGTGACAATACCATGCTACTTTGATCAGTTAATGACCAAATACTAAAGAGTTGAGAAGCTAATGATTTTTTTTTATTGTAATAATTAATTTTAACAGGAAAGAGCCCATTTTATTTCCTAACCCTAGATCTGGGTGTAAATCCCCAACTTTGGGATGTGTAAAGAGAGAGAAAAGCTGTCTCGCAATACCATTCTGTAGAGATACAATGGATTATATGGAAGACAAAGACACGATCCCCAGCCCACATTCCTTATAAACCCATGTCTAGAAAAAACTTTGTTTTTTCTTACAGGAGTTTCAAAAGTGTTCTAGATTTCTATTTACACAAGTCAAGCCTGTCACCCAGTCAAGAACACTGAGATAGCTGAACATTTTCAAATGTTGGGTCATTGAAGGCTGTTGATGATGGAGTGGCTGAACACTGCAGCCGTTGCACAGTTCATTGGGTCAACATTGGAATGAGGTTTCATAAACAGACTGGTTCTACTGACTGTAGCCCCCCTAATGGTTTATTTTATCCAAATTACTGATCTTTATTAGACAAGGTCTCACCACGTCTCTCTCTACCAAACGATAAAAAATGCTCACCAGAATTGGGGACATATTTCTTCATAAGTTTAATACAAATCCTATTGGCTCTATTAGCTGTTACAGAAACACACTCCATTTTAATATGTTTTTTGGCTCAAATGACCCTTTTCTTTCCAGCTTTAGTGCCTTCCTGTCCTCATTTTATCAAACTCCTAAAAACATTTCCTAAAAATAGTCTATTATTGTATCTTTAAAAAATAATAATTTTTTAAAGCTATTAAAATTCTTGAAAAACTTAACTGTATTCTGAGTCCTTTCCTCTTACTTTTGGATCTCCTTCCTGGTCCCATATTCTTTTCCACAAACTGAGCAACTTTATCCCTCTTCTTGGCCATGGACAGTTATTGAGACTCCATATCACCATCAGCACAGACAAACGCTTGAGGGTCGCAAAAGTTGATCAGCAGGAGTGATGAGAGATGCCCACAGAAAGCCCCCAAATCAGGCAATACAACAGCATGTACATAGGAAGAAGGGTCTATAAAAATCTACCTACAACTGAAGACCTTTGCAGAAAGATGTGTTCTGCAAGGATGCTCACACAGTAACAACTACTCGTGTTCTAGAGTATTCATGTGTCGACAGACATACGGGCCACACCGCTAACCTGTTACACATGAAGCCAGTGATTCCCATTGGTATCACTGTTCCCAGATGGTAACACTGAGGGTACTTCCCAATGAGTCCTAAGCAACTCACAGGTCTTTAGGAATTCAGGATTCATTCTTTCATAGAAAAGTTCCACTTATAGAAGACATCAATTTCTTTTCTTACTGTTGATGGTATCGCAGAGTAATTCTGCAACAACTCTCATATGTCTCTTAACACAGTACCTTTAACTGGGCCAAAATCCATCTTCCTTTTTCCATAAAGACAGCTGACATCTTGAGTTCATATGAGGCACACTGTGCTTTCTCTGGCATATTCCTAGGCTTTACTTCATTATTTTATATTTATGCAACAGCAAAAAAAGCTTATGCCATATGGATGTGCTGGTGTGGGGAAAAGCAACCAAGCTCTGTTGAAATCAATGGAGTTAAACTGGCATACACTATTGTGTATGAAGTTGCAGAGCACCCTAGGCATATGAACTGATAGTGAAGACTCAGAGCTGGGCAACTAAATTGCTTTATGAGAAGTTTTGGATGGAGTACAAACACCCCTTTGTGTGCTTTCATGCCTGATAAATCTTTAAGTGGAGCAGCGTTTCACACGTGTACAACTGCAAGAAAACTCAGTTTTTAAATCTACAATTATTACAAAACACGGTGATCCTTCTTGCAATCCCTAAACACGTCCACATGCTACAACAATTTCAAATTGAAGTGAAAGAAGATCTTTGTAAAACTGCCACATCTCAGCCTCACTTACTCTGTTTGCAAACTGTGACAACTTAAAGCGATCTCAACATGGGAAATTGCTATGATATTGTCAGAATGGAGGGTGACTTTAGCTTTTACATATTTGGTCTGTTGTAACTCATTTGCTCTCTAAGGATCAGCTATAGCCTGAGAAGACACCAATGACTACTTAGGATATGGAATACAACCTGACTTCTATGCACACTCCAGGCATGAAGGACAGCAGTGCAGGACCATATCTTTAATGCCCATATGATGGGGAAAAATCCTATTCTTCTCGAGAGCTGAAGACAGAATGGGAAATGGGAGGATCTTTGTCTTTGAGAACGATGCCTCAAGTTCAAGCCAAATCAGTACATTGGCTCCTGTCTTTTCTAGCCAGATGCATTAAAACAAAAAAAAAAACCCCAAAACTGGAACAATGTCCCCTGGACAAAGAACATCCTGTGAACTGGAGTCCCAGCACATCTGGGGGCCTCATGTTGCTGCTGAGTAATGCATGACCTGGGGACACTGTCATTTTGTGCTTAACTAGTCTCCAGAGGGAAAGCTGACATTTGAAAGAGACAGAAAAGCTTCTTCATGTGATGCCAACGCACCCTCTCCTGTTTCACTGGAAAGTGGGAGCATGTGAACAACACAGACATGAGCTCATGTAGCTACACTGATGTGAGCCACAGCCTCCCGGTCTCAATGCCAATATCAAAAGCCATGTGTCAAGACACGTGGCATCTCACAGCACCTTTTATTTTCTATTATTTCTGTTCTGCCCAGATTTCCATTAAATTCTGGATTAAAATACCAATCAATGTAGAGGGACAATGAGAGAAGCTTTACAATCATTGCTTAGGAAGGCACCTGATTAGTTCATTTCTTAATCAATAATTTCCCTATAAGTCATTCTTTACAATCCACTCACCAAACAGGTACCATGCATGCAGATCTGGATTGAAAAACTATAGTATCAGTAAGATTTGCTTGAGATTTCACAAATCAACTATTTGCCATTGTGTTACACAGTGATCTAGACTTATAATTGAGGTGTGGAGATTCCCAGTCTCATGAGCAGTTCACATCCCTTGATGCTGGGCATGGAAAAGGGCATGAAAGAATATGACAGGCTGGGTAACTAGCTTCTTGATGGGAGTGTAGCATGTGCAGGGAGATGATGGCAGCAGGTCTGATTGAGAAGATCCTGGCTTTTGACCCCTCGATGCTGCAAAGTAACAGACCAGAATAAGTTGTCTGAGGCTTAAAGCAGAACAAAACTTTCCCCACGATACATAGAGGCAGGCACCCCGAGACTGTGTGGTGAGGCATTAACACTGGAATTCCTTCACATCTTCCTTAAAATCATCTTGAGTATCTTCGGGCACGTTCTAGATCACTGAAATGCTTCTTTCCATCTCTGCATGGTGGAAAATTTCCAACCATATGTTTAGACCTGGACTTTGTTGGAGTTGCTTACAGTTTGTGGCATCCACGTACAGTGACCTAATTACTATACTGACCCCTTCATGAAGGCTGCCTTGGCTGGCTACATGAGGAACTGATATGCTGTCTGGAGCAGAGAAAAGTCCTTAAGACCAGCTAAAGTTGTTTTCTGTCCCTGCCAGTTCCAGACGAAGTACTGGTAAGAAGAGGTTTCACTTTTTAAAAGGAAACATGGTCTCAACATGGTTCTTATAAACTAAACCACATCACTCTTTCAAAAGACAACAAAGGAACTGCATGCATGATTGATGAAATATCCTAAACACCCTTACAGAGGAAAATGTAACAAACGCATGGGCAGATCATAAGCAGCATGCACCAGAACAAGGCCTGACAAACAGCACAGTGCAATATGCATTTAGAACACGACAGTGAATATTTGCTTACTACATGTTTGTTTATTTTAATTGGAAATAAAGAAACTTGGTGACGAGTCTTTAGGTACTGGTACAGACATTTTCAAGTGTCACACAGGCCATGGCAGGCTAATTATTACTTGGTGTAGAGCATTAGAACTCCCCGGTTCTGACTGCAGACACCAGTTGAGGAAGTGAGCCATTGCTTTGGTTACAAAACTCATCTTGAGGAGATGATCAGGTTTCAGCAGTGCTATGCAGACTCCCTCTGGCTCACTGGGAAGCCAGCCGCCAGCCTGTGTGTCACAGTAAAAGCTGTGAGGTGGTTTGTTCCATGCGAGGGTGGGAGGCTGCCAATCTTGAAAAGATCATTTTTGTTATTTGCAAACACAAAAATTGCTTCAGGCTCGCTGGACATGCCAAAGCCTTGATCAAAATCACGTCCCTTTCATGGGGACAAAACATATGTTCACATTATCCCAAAAAGAAACAAGGGGGCATGGGGGAGAAAGGGGAGGGAATCTTTTTATCTTGGTTTAGCATGAAAATACCATGCATGGCTGCCAGTTGTTTATCAGCTTTTCCAGATCAACAATATGTTCTTTCTTAAGGTCTTTCATTAAAGAGCTTTCTGTCAATCTAACTTCTATTAAATAACAAAAACCAAATGGGGAACAGTCTCAGGCTCTGGGCTTGTCACATGACACTGCTGTTTAAAGAGCTTTTTTGGTCACCACCTCACAGCAAGAGTATTCTGGAGACTCTAATTCATAACTACTCACTGCTTTTGCTTTGGGATACTTCCCATGTGATTCCCTTTTTTTTCTTTTTTTTTTTTGCCTGTGACAGAGGAAGGAGTATGCTTGCTGCTTGGTCAGCCATCTCCACTTCTCCATTGGGTCGTTCTGCTGTTGGTCCCCTCTTTGCATGGTCGGTCCCTTCTTTGCATTGTGTGCCCAGAAGAGAATAAAAACTCAAAGAAGCATAGCAGGAGGGAATTTCAAGTCATGCAAAGAAAATCTGATACTGGCAGAAGAAGGATCATGGAGAGAGATCAGGGATCCCTCTTCCAGGATTGGAGTCGGGGGAAACAGCTAAGCAAAGAAAAACAAGGTGGCCTTATCTTCTAAAAAACACATCTATCCTTCAGCTTCAAAAGATCTTCTGCGAACAAATACCATAAAGGAGAAGATAGTGGTTTGCATAGGACAAAGAGTGAATCAAAACAGGGTTTTAACAACTCTCTCCTCTGTTCCAATGAGGGGGAAAAACTGTAAATACAAACACACAGGATGTATCCCAATTGGGGGTAGGAGAGAGAAGCACACAGGATATCAGCTTGTGTAACTATAATTACAGGGACTCTGTCAATCATTAAAGCAAAGTAACTGGTATTCCTTCCTGCTGAGATGAATTCTCACACACATTGTGGCAGGTCTTTCCAGATGGATGAGCCCTAAATTGCCACAGGCAAAGGAAACCATCCTTGCTGTTAAACTAATGCTAAGATGGAGCAGGATAAGGCTGTGAAGGGTTGGCATTTGGAGTGACAACAGCAACCAGAACAAATAAAAGGAGAAAGTCATCAGTCATCTCTGTTTCTCTCCTAACATCATCTTCCAGGTGGTCCCAAGCTTTAGGCATTTTTATAATTTAAGGGTCACTGGTATGTATTCTTTTATACTATCCATCCCTCTGGCAGTGGCTTCATCTGATAACAGCCACAGATAACAAGGGCAAAGAACCTTTAGTTCCTGACACCACCTGTTTTGCACAGGATGATGTTAGAGCTCCAAGCGGGGTTGTCTTTGGGCATTGTCAGCACTCGCAGGGCCGAGTCCTGCCACTCTGCTGTCAGCTGCAGAGCCAGAGGAGTTTTTCTTCCTATGTCCACTCCCAGAGTCTTGAACTACGCTGGATGAGGACATCAGAGGCCCTTTCACTGTGCCAGACGCATCTCTTCACCAAACCTGCCCCGCTGTATTCTGACTGGCCAGCATTCCAGCAACATTTCACATTTTTAAAGCATTAAATATATATATATATCTTTTATACGAGGTTTGAATTTGTCCATAGTCCCCTCCGGTCCATACATTTTACAAAATGGTTAATTGAGAAAAAGATTTCCAAGGCACAATATCTGCAATACCTCCCAACAGAAACTACTGGAAGTTGCCAGTGCTCAACTAATCTGAAAGAAACAAACCACACTGAATTTATACCAAGTGAGGAAGTTAGTTCATGTTTTGAGTTCCTTTTATCTTTATTACCAGAGCTATGGCTTTTTTGTCCTTACAGCTGTCTGTCAGCAGTACTAGAACAAAGAGGGCCATCCCTTGAATTTTAATCCTATATTCTGCTTCTTGAGAGAACTTTAAACACATTATTTAAAAATAAATGAATATCCAAAGAAATTTTTAGAGTCAGTGCAATTTAAATGAACTCACATAAAGTAAGGATGATGGAGAGACTCAGGTTTTAAAAAAATTTACCATATGCCTTAGAAAAGTAGATAGAAGTCAAAAGACCTGCAGTTCTTACTGTGCATTACTCACTGTTTTTTTCTCCCCCAGCGTTTCTATGCCCAAGGATTTGCTAGCAGAGAGAACAGTTTTCTTCTGGCCTTCTTCAACTCTGAATGTGGCTCTCAGTCTGCTGGTGAACATGTGAGCATCATAACTTCTACTTAGGACAGAGGTTGTAGCAAGTGAAACTACAGGACAGTTCAGTACCCTTAAAGCCATCACATTCAACTACTTCTCTATCAAGCTGTCAGACACAAATTAGCAGACACCAGCACGGAAGGGAAGTGTGAACAATCTCCATAAGGTTCAGGACGAATGGTCACTTCTTAACTCTTCAGATTTCTCATCTGAAGTAATCTACAATAGATATACTCGAGTTACTAACATAAGAGGTTTTCAACCATAGCAATAATCCAACTCCTTTAACATCAAGTGCAGACACAATTTTTAGTTTTCATCAAGGAAACTAAGGGAAGGATAGAATAAACTGATGCTTTTCCTCTGTCCCTGTACAAGGCTTTAAAAGTACATATCTGAAAAGCATTAGCAATAAAGCTGTTGAGCAACGTCAGCAAAAGATGCCCAGTTTAGCAATGTTTCTTACCCTAGAAGCAGCCTGAAATGCCCAACAGACATTATCTCATCAATTCATGAATGAGCAACACTGTAAGGACAGTCATTTAGAGGCCCTTTTAAATCTCATGACTATGGTTCCTGCACCTTTGTCCACAGTGCATATGCTATACACACTGCATTAAGGGATTCAGATCTCAGCCTGCAGAGAGTGATGGTGCTAAGCGCAATGGAAGATTACATGTCCCCTTCCTCCCAGCCCAGCTGATAGATGCTATTTTCTTACTTACTCCAGATAATCACTGCTCTGATAGACAACTGATTAAACCTCACAAAAATGCTATATAATGGCTGACATTCTGGCCTTCATTCCTGCAACAGTGCCTCTCCATGCCGAAGTTCTGGGCAGATCATCAGCCTTATCTTTGAGCTTCCTGCCTCATGTCACAACCCTACTGTTATTTAAACATAGTTTTGTATTTAATTTAATTTCCTTGTTTTTGTTCAGCTTTGATAAAGAAAAGGAAATCTTTTCTAATCGGTTCAAAACAAGACCATTGACTCAAGACCAAGTTCAATGAGCTATCAGGGGCAACAGGATACTAATGGCTAATGCAAAAGTCTGAGAAAGAGTCATGGGAACAAAAGGCACTGGAGGAAGAACAACTTGTCCTTTAAATCTGTAAAGACGAAGTGGGATGCGGAGAAAAGTTCTGAGTTGAAAAGCCATTGCAAGAGGGACTGTGACAGAGAATAAGCAAACGGCCAGGGTGAGCTGAGAGGGAGATCACAACGTAATGAACTGAGACTTGTGTGCATATATACACGTGTGTGTACATATATGTGCATATACATACATATGACAATGTTTGTATATGTACATATATACATAAATACATATATACAGATGATAATTTTTTTTTGCCAAGCAAGGATACTAGGAAGGAAGACTGACCTACAATCACAGAACATCAAGGAATTTAAACCAAAGTATTTCTGGAGTTGGGAAATGTCTACATATTGGCTCTCAAAAGATGTAATCACATACATTCTCAGAACACCAAGTGATCACTTAATGTTGACTTGACTGCATGTCAGTGTAAAATAAAAAGTTTTAAGAAATGGAAAATATAAAGGGGTCAGTTCTGCTGAACTAGGTCAACAGTTAGAGTTTGAGCCTGGCAGAGAATCGTGAAAATCTTTGGTCCTGAGAACCAGCCATATGGCAGAGCCTCACCCACAAGTCTTTCCATGAGCTTCAGAGAACTTTGGCTCATATCCCAGAACAGCTATTTTCAGGCTAGCTAAGGACAGAAGTGCTCCTGCAAGTGAACACCATAAAGAGTAAGTCCAAGTCATAAAAATACTGTGCTAGCAGTTGAGAAAGAATACAAAAGTAAGTGAAGAAACAGATTAAGGCCAAACAGTCATATCAGAATTATCCAAGTCTCATGCATTTACAGATCCTTATCTACAGCAAGGACACTTTTTATCTAAGAATTCACATGAAAACCAAAACTGCAGCCATCAGAACCCTTCCAACAATCACTGTCCAGACTTCCAGCCAAACTGCTTTCTCTCACAGTTGTTAGTCCAACAGCTCTAACTTTTCAAAATCCTCCCAAGTATATTGGCCCTGATTTTCTTATCTCCATCGATGCACAATAATTGGGTCAGATCTACCCTCTAACCTACTCCATGCAAAATCCTCAGTGCACTTTTACTGCATCGTATCTGCTATTACAGAGACACTGTTATGATATCTAGCTTTTAATGCAGTGTTAGTTACTTCTTTACTAGCTCTACGGACCAAAAAAATCCCTGGCTCTTTTCATAATTTGCTAAGACTGTCAAGGGCATATTTTCTCCATTGCTACTAATTCACATTAAGGGCCCTTGGTCATGCTCAGTAATAGCTGTCGCTTTGATCAGCACCCAGGTCAAATACCATGAGAACAGCCTTCCAAGAAATGTTCAGCTGTTCTGTCTTCCATCATCCTAAATGTAGGCTCTGCCAACAAAATGGCTAGGGATTTCATTACCTTTACTATATTAGGTTCTTTACAGACTTCACGCTCATCTTTATTAAATCTTCTCCACACATTTTCCCTTACATTCTCCAAAAATCTATCTCAGGGCTTTGTTCAAGTTATTTAGTGGTCATTCTTCCATCTAAGAAGAGGTCCAACAACTTGGATCTCTGCAGCTTGGTCTTTCTCACTATTTAGGACCTAAGAGTTACCTGCAGAAAAAGTAACGTCATTCTCACTTTTAACAAGCCTTAATTTCCTCTAAGGTGTTCAAACCATTTAACATCAACATAATCTAGTGTATTTATTGACTCCCAGAAAAGCTTTCCCAAGATGATCTTAAGCTAACAACTGGGTTTCATTTTCTTCAAATTTAAGCACTGTTTGGAGTTTGTTTATTTGCAGTACCTTCTGGTCTCCAACTCTCTTTTGAGCTATATTTCTTCTCTCTCATGATAGTTAACTCACCAGCACGGTCAAAAAGGAAATGTAAACCATTTAAATTCACACCATTCTGAGAATTTCACAATGAGCATATTAATCCCTACACAGTCACATTAAAAGTATCATGAATGATACTTCAGCAACTCTCTAGCTTAATCCTTCACTGAGGTCAAATAGAGCAGAATGTGTAACCTTTGCCATTTCAACCAGTTCACATTTGCACCTTTCTAATACTTTTTTCAAGCTATCCAGATGCTTTTTCTGCTGAAAGTCAATTTGTGACAAATACATAAGCTTTCTTAAACCTCCCTAAATGCTACAGAGCAAACATATATACATACACACAGAGAGATATATATCCTGATCACATTCCTGCCCTCTCTTGAGCACCTAACGGATCAAGTCTCTCCCCTTTGTGAAAAACATTTTTTTTTTATAAAGCAGATTGGACATAATAGGCTGTAGGGAGAAGGGAAAATGCTGCAACATTTCTTCCATTCTGGTTTCTCCCTTCTTCAGAATTGGGCATATTCGCTTGGAATTTGTTCAAGCTTCCAAACCAAATCAGTTTCTAAAGTCTTTGAGTTCGTGTAGGCCCTCCTGTTTTCAATAATGCAGCAGGAACACTATCTGCCCCTGGTGCTTTATTGGTCCTGAGAATTGTAATTGTCTCTCAAAGCTCCTCAAAATGTGGTATTTCTACAAAACAGCTGAGCTGTCTGGATTATAGCCAGTATCTCTTTTTTCCACCTCACTATTAAAGAGATCACAGTATTTTCTCTTTTTATAGTTACACTATAATTTCCACTTTCATCCTTAATCATGCTCACTCACTCCTCCACACATGGATATTCTTATAAAATGCATTCACATTATTAATACTTTTCTTCTCTTCTGTCATCTCTACTTTGTTTTATTATCCGGTGCGTCATTTAACTCGTCCTCCACCTTTATTGTAATTCTCAGCATAAGGTGGCTTCTCATTCTGAAGACAAATAATTGTCTCTGCAATAGCCCTCTCAGCTTCTATACATAAAGTTTCAGCTGCAAGTTTCCTCTCTATGTTTCTAAAAAGTCTCTTATTCATTATCAACAAGTTTCTAAAACCTCAAACGTGCTCTCAGCTATTATCAGCAATACCCGGGTTTTCTGGATATGTCAACTATTTTGTCTTGTCTCATGGGCTCATGCATTTTATTGTGTTAGGTCATTCTCAGCATTGCTGCTTTGAGGTTATACACTGAGCAACAGTCTGAAGACTCTCTGGATATAACTTTGTCCCTTGAATAAATAAATATAGTGTCAGACTGACTGATATCAGCTCTATTTAAGCTTACAGATGTTCTAGTGCTCTTCATAACTACGTTAGATATTGAAAAACTAACTCATCTCTGTAGTATTTAATGACATTAGAAGTTCATTCAGAATTCTTTTGAATTCCACATAGAATGCAGTTTTAATTTCATTGTGTACTTCTAATGTAAGTTCATATAAATCATTATGATCCAAACAAGCTGTATGTTATCCTTCTATTCTGAAAAAAAGAGACATTCACTGATAGCTTCAAAACAAGAACTTCTGAACGCTGTCACTCATTACAAAGACTTTACCCATTTCATGCCTTTTAGTCTTTACAATTCTATGTTTCTGGAGAGAATTATGCACTGTGGTTTTTTTGCAATGGCAGGATACTATGGAGGTCCAGTCCTTTGACTTAATGTTCCTTTCCTGTATTATAAAATTAAATTGGAGATACTCATTTTTCAAACAATCAAGGCTATGGATGAGCCTTACTCATTTCACATAATTTGGAGGCTTTCTGGCCACATCAACTCAGAAGTTCCATGCTTCCAAATTCCAGTCCTCTCTCTGTAGGTCCTCTATCCATAGCACCGACTGTTTGGGCGTTTGTTTGTTTGTTTGAGGGTTTTTTTCAGTATTTAACTGAGCTTTATTTGTCCTTTATCCTTCAAAATATCTGACTTAAGAAACACTTCTGGCCCCATCTCTACTACCAACGTTGTTCTTGCAGTCATAGGAGCACCTTTCAGAACATCAGGGAAGGAACCTTACAGATGCCTGAGTATGAGATCTGTAATGCATCTTTAAGGATTTTGATGCTGAGTGTTTATGAAAGCCAACTTAGATATAGTCTGAAATGCAACATGTTTGATCCAAGATTCACGAAACTTTTGAATATGAAAGCAAGTAAGTGACAAGCTTGATTCAAAGATATTTTCACCTCATTCTCCTTAGATGTCAGAAATACACCAAGATTCCTTTATTTGCCCTAAATGAAAAAGGCACAGCTCTGCGTCAATGTCCTTCCCAGAAGGAAGACAGGGGGATGTTTCAGACCACTTTATACATGAATCTGGGTTTAGAAACAACGTTACAATGAACAACTAGTGCATGCCTATACCATTGTGCCCAGCTGAATGAAAGCAGACCAGTTCATTTCAGTATCATAATAGATCCTTTAATGCTTATTGCTAAAGTAGTTGTTTCTGTTTCAAAGAACAAACTCCTACAGTATCAGAGAAAGAAGTTCTATCCTGGTACTGAGAGGTTCGAAACATTATTTTTCGGCCTGTCCATTTTCTTAGTATGATCATGTTTTGACCAAGGAAAAACATAGAAAATCCTACAGTTTATTTCCTTTTCTTTACAGGATTATTATTTTTTTGCTGTCCTGGTGCTTCAAATGAGACAGCTTCTGTGAACCTTGTTTGGAAAGAGACACCATGTGCTTACACATTTGGGGAGTCCAAACCATTCCTGCTACTACGCTTAAGATTCTTCATTAAAACCAGCTGAACACAAATAGAAGGGATTAATATATTTGTTCCCTAATTATTAGATCAATATCTATGTACAGCTGAGATTATTTAAGTGGGAAAAAGGCAATATCTTTTTAAGATGTTAAATGGCACTAAATGCATCCAAGCAGAGAGACTCACAAACTAGCTTGAATCACTTCTGTTTATAGTCGGTGGCACCTCCTAGTTCATGAGGTTTGAGAAGGCAGTACTTACTCCAAGAGGAAAGTGCATTCAAAATCTCCAAAACACTTTAAATCTAAAGTTTTCTGAGTTTGTTAGGTTGTGGAAAAGCTCAAGAAGAAGGATTTTCAGTTACGTATTTTACCTAAAAAAGACTCAGCAAGGCCCCTTGAATACTTCCTTTCTTTTCATGAAGATATCGATACAGAATTATTATCTAACCTATTTGTATAAAAACAATAGAAATGGCAGTGGGCGCAATTCTTCTCTCCCTTGCAAAAAGGCAGCATGGGATACCACCAAAGCCAATGGTTAATTCGCAGTGATCTCATCGGCATGAACAATGCTGACACTTTCCCTGCCAAGAGCAATTCTCTGCAAAGGGACTTCCTGGACAGATAAGGGTAAAGAAGCCTACTGCGTATGTTGTTATTCCAAAGCCTAAGTGATGAAACATATGGATCTTGAGCAACTCCTGGAGAGTAACTCAGTGCATGAGGCAGCTGGAGAGAGATCGCTTTAGAATTAGCACCTCGAGCTTTTGTACCAAGCACATGCAACAAACTCAGATTTTCCCCCTTCTCGGGGAATTTTTTCCCTTACAAATCCCTTTCTTTGGAATCTGAAGAGAGCTTCTACGAACAGGCTTGAGCAAGATAGGCCATGATGAAATAATTATGAAGTTTACGGTGTTAGTACAATCTTTCCTATATATTTTTAAGAGCGCCTGAGCAAGATTGTATAATGAAAAAATGACTTATAAAAGTGTCATTCAACTGCTCTGTATTCACAGTTGTGATCAGTGTTAAGTCCTTGACAAAGACAGAACTCAAATACTGTGGATACTTTGTGCCCACAGCCAGTAGTTTTCTTTAATAATTGTTTTTGTTTAGAAAAGTAGAGTCAGGAACAAAAGGGAGGCTCTGAGAAAAGTTGCAGTAATTCCTTGAAAATAGGAGTATTTTTCTTCTAGAAAGCTCCTAAACATCTTTTTCATAAAGAATCGTAGGGTCTATTAAAAGTTTAACAGGACTTTAGATAGCAGTTACAAATGCCTATAAAGTTTCACAATCATCTGCCTCGATTTGAGGGATTCTGGGACACTTCTTGCTCTCTGCAAGGTTTCATCCACAAGCTTGCTAAGGATGGCTTTGTCCTTCCCAAAGCCCCCTCTCTGTTAAGCCAGCCAGTCTCCATTTGCTTCTGCAAGCATCATTTTCCTATTAGAAATGATGTTTTTATTACTCTCCTATCATGCTGAGCAGTGGGGGATATTACTTCTCCAACAGCTGGAGTGCAAGGCCTCTTACCCTGTGGGGATTTGGCAGTTACCAGTTGCAAACTAAGTGGAGCAGTGAGCAAGCTCTGCAAAGAGGATGTCTTTACTGTCAGCTAATAGCACACAGATCACTCCATTCCTGCAGAACTAAAACCAGGCCACTATTTTGCTTTTTAAGAGACAATAGGTCTCTTTCTCCCCTCCTCCAAAACAGGCCAGGCACAATAGCTCCAAAATGAAAACCTTTTGTGCGCACGTATTATTTGATTTCAAGCTGCCTAGAGTATAATGATGATTTTTTCAGCTCCTCGCAGCAGCTGCCAGCATTTCTGACAGCCTGTACAAGGAGATGGGAGTACTGAATATCTTTGTGTGTGTTATTTGCTATGATTTTTAGTTTTTTTAAAAACTGTCAAAAGACCGTTTAAGAAATTGCCGCCAGCTTTCCTGGTAACCCCACTGCATTTTCCTTATGGAAGGAAGTTCAGCAAGGAGAGCCACCACTTCACTTCAGAGAACACTAATCTATTCTGTGCTAAAACAGAAACTTGCAAAGCCTAGGGGAAACTCTAGAAATAGAATAAGAAAAAAAACCACAAAGCCTCTCAGAAACAATAGAAAGACTCTTCTCAGACTCATATAAGAAACATTATTATTCAGAAAAGAATAAGACCCATACTTCCTCTCATCCTTTTCCCCCACCTCAGTCCTTTTATAAGAGAGAAGCTCCTGGAACTCACCTTTTATAGATTCCCTGGGTATGGTTACAGCCAAGCATAAGTAATCACTAATGCAGCCTCAGGTATCTGGCTACATAAGTGGCTCTGCAGGGCTTAATTTTTTTTTTTTTTTTTTTTTTTTTTTGAGGAGGGTGGGGGGAGAACTCTTTTCATATCTTGGGTAAGTACTAGCTAGGAAGGAAATTAAATATAGGAATTTTATTTTCCTATTTATTTTTGCTTAAGTTTTTTTAGTTGTACCACATCTTTATAGAGACTTTTCCAATAACTGAAGTTTTGCTGTAGATTGTCCTGGTAAGAGTGTCCTGAACAATACCTGGTGAACTACTAGATGACTACACTCAGATAGGCCACCACGTGAACAAATCCCTATACTTGCGAGAATGAAGACTAGGCCTGAGGTTTAATATGCTTTCCCATTCTTCTCACAGGATGAGCTCTGTGTTGTATTTGGGATACTCAAGGGCTGTGAGCTTGTGAAAAAGCAATCTTCTCAAATCTTGCTAGACCTATACATCTCATTGTAAAACTTTATATTTCCTTAGTGATTTTAGACTTCATTCATGGATAGCTTCTGTCTCATAGGAAAGGTTAGAAATCCAGCCCGGGGGACATACTGTAACTGCAGACACCTTTTCTTCCTAGGGAGCTGCTAATTCTCTATATCTTGCACCACTGTAGAGGTCTGTGGGTTCCTCACTTGTCCTGCTTTAGCAAACTCCTTGGATGCATGAAGGCACACTGCTTTTTTCCTCATTAGCTAAAACAGCTGTAGCAAATCTTCATGTGTTTCTCCAGGCACAGCTAACCTGCTGATTGTTGTCTTACCCTAAACCTGCTCCACTAACTTTCTGAAGCTCTAAGGTAGCTCTTTGGCCACCTCTCAGGCTTGGCCAAAGCAGTCTCTAGTTTCTCTGCAGATGATGCAACTAAAGCCCAGAAAGTTGGAGACAGGATCTCAAGAGTTGACAGTATATTTTAAGGTACAAGGCCCTAACTTCCAGGTACCTGGGTATCTGCACAAATGGCTTTGAAAACCCATGCTTTGGTTGTGAGAAGTACCGAATGTCTTGGAGATCTCAGAGCTGTGACATCTTTTAGTCAACAGTAATTGTCATGTTCTCAATGGTAGAAGACTCTAGAGGCCTGGAATGTGAGATTTCATCTTTAAACTTCTATATGCTGTCACTTGCTCCTAGGAAAGCCATTAATCACGACACTGCACTCCCAGACAGAACAGAGCAGGGGGTTCACTTTTCTGCCATGTCATTAAGCATGGGACAGGAGTGATTTTGACTTCTGGCACATGGATCCTTTATCAAAGATTAAACATCTGCCTTTCAAACAGGTTGCTGACCACTGAATCCAAGGGCTGCCACTCAATCATATTTGCAAAGGCTGAATTAGAGTCTTCCAGTGTTCAATACTTGTGAATAAACTGTCTCAACTGGCTACAGAAAACCTTCCCAGGGAAACTAAGGCCATACGTACACCATGAAATAGGGTTCTGTATTCTGCTTCGAGGTAAGGCTGACCCAGGCTGATAGAGTGCACCTCTAGAAAGCATACAGCTATATTGTTTTGGCACTACACTTAAGCTTTGCTCTTCCTAAGGCTGATAAACCTATTACCTCAAGTTTGTCATATGAAAGTGAAGTGGAACTGATTCATTCTGGGGAAAGGAAGAAGATGCTTGCAAAGGGCTTTTGGTTCTAGGTTTGGCCTGCTTGGAGAAGGGGAGAATCCAAACCCAGGGTGTTGCTATGCCCCGTCTTTCACAGCGAGAACAGGATCTGAGTGTGTTCTGGCTCACAGCACTGGAGTCGAACTCTCTCAACCTTGTCGAGTCCCAGGCTCCGGTGGCTTTTAGCTCGGGCCTATCTCTAGCAATCATTCCCAGTGTTTGCAAGCTAGGGAACAGAGCTGCCGCTATTCATGGCATGCTGTCACAGTCTAAGCCAGGGGCCTCCTGTCTTGTGATTGCTGATTTCAGTTCATTTCTCTGATTTACAGTTTCCTGATTTGCAGGTTGTTAAAATACTTGTAAAAAACACTGGTCTGGAAAATGTTCCTAAATAATTATGTTGGTGACTAAAAATCAGCCTGAAAGGGCTTTAATTCATAGCAGCTTATACAATAAGGGAGATTTAGGGAGAGCTTTTATTCTCAACTCATATTTTTAATGTTTCATTCATGTTCATATCCTGTACTACAGACCCCAAAGTGAGTTTATATGACTAAACTCTAATTCTACAGTCAGGAACTAGTTCATTCTCTGGAAAAGCTTTCTTAGGCAAATAAATTCTTCTATCTGAAGGTTAGTGTTGCGTTTATGTTCTGGAGGGCTTGTGGGGAATTAGAGTCCTTTCCCCTTTGGAAGGGGATTGTGGGAATTGAAAGGTTAGCGTTAAAATAGGGAGTCTAAGCATCAGTGAGAAACTGAGGTCTAGAGTGTGCCCTGTTTACTTGCTGCAAGTAAAGATCACAACTGAGTCTGTGCTAGGGGATTTGTGCAGTACAGCCGGAAACATCCTGGATCTGCAAATAAGCAAGACACATCCAAGACTATTTTGATTGTTACCTTTGGTGCTGAGAGGAGAGAGATCTGTTGTCATTAGCCCAGGCTAATGTTTAGGCCTGCAATAGTGTCATCGCAAGTCTCAAGTTTCTTATTTAACCAGTCCCAGCTGTGTCAAATCCTGCCTGCAACAGAACTAGAAACTGGAATTAACCATTGAACCGCCCAAAACATATGACTGACTGACTCTATTGTAAGGTCTGGTTAGGACCATTTTGACATGTCTTCTGCTGGAAAATGTCTTAGTTAAAACTCTTCAGAAATGCATCTGTTTGTTACTTAATGCCAAGACAACTCAGAATATCCCGAGTGAGGCCTGGTCAGGACGGAAGATGGGCTTTACCACATCCCAGGGGAATAAGTTTAGTCTATTGTGAGCTGTTTCTGGTTTTGTAACAACTCTCAGCAGGGAAAAAGCTTGAGATTCCCAGTTTTTAGAGAATGAGAGAAACATTCTCTGCTCAGCTCTGTTTGCAAGTCTTATGTTATTTAAAGGCCTCAGCTTGCAGTAAAAGAAGTTAACAGAAATATCTGACTACATTCAAACAAGCTTTCTTAAGCGAGGTGGAGCAGTTTCTGCATTAATGTAACGTAGAAGTACAGGAGTTTGCCTGTCAGATGCAGGCAGCCCTGAACTAACTGACACATCTTCATGCAGTGTTGCAGGCCAAGGCATGGGTGTTCATATGCTCCCATCAAATGCGACAGGCACTGCCCCGAGGTGCCAGAGGCTCAGGTGAGAGTTTACTCATTTATGGAGAAACAGAACTTCTGGAGGCCTTGCTAATACAGAATTCCTAAAAGTTTGGATCTTGCTTAGCAGCCTAATGTATTAACAGACGCATTAAAAACAAAACAAAAACAAAAGCAGCCCTGGTTAGTGCAGGTGTCTGCTTGGCCCGCCAAGAGGCAGGCATGTTTTCAGTTGAAACCAATTACCTTGATGAGTGAAGTAACTAGGGCTATAAAAACACTGTCTCCTGGTGCATTAGAAAGTGTGCTATGCCCAGCATCTGCATTTGTCAGGACAGATCTAAATGAGATGACCTACCACCTGCCATGACTTGCTAGACTCCTTTTTGTAGAGCAGTGCATCCTCCTTGTCCTGCTGTCAGGGAACAGTTGTTAGCCAACATTTGCTTTGTTTCATCCTTCTACTTCTCATCACACCTCCTTGTGCACAACAAGGACATGCTAAGATACTATGCTAGCTTCTTGAAGACTAGTGCAGTAAGATGATCTTGTAATGTGATCTTCAACAGGTAAGTAATCTGCAGGTAAGGTACTTCTGAGCTGTGGCTGCCCCAGCCCTTCTGAAAGCTGTTTTGAGATTGCAAATCCATTGTATGGTGTTTGGACAGTTTATGGGGTCTACTACTGCACAGTCATCCAAAAATGAAAGTAGGGTCTGGGTTAACTGTAAAAGACTCCACAACCTTTAAGTGTGCCATATATGCAGAACCACGTGCCAGCCTTCCTTGAGGGGAGAACAGTCGAATGATCCAATCCACTACACTAGATCTAAACAGAGTCAGAATTCAAGAGTTATAGACTTCTTACGCTATAAGTGCTCTGGGGCAAGTGTACCAGTAACTGAGTGGAGTTGCAAGCAATCAATCAGCTTGGAAAATGGTACATTGAAGGAATGTCCTTTGGTACTGTATTAAGTTACTGAGAAAAAAAATTACTATCTACTAGAGGAATTGACAAAGCAAAGAAGAAACAATGTCTTGATCAAAAGCTTTCATCAAATCTTGGCACGTAAAACAGTAGAATGGTGGAAGATGACCTAGTACCACGAAGGAAGAAAGTAGGATGTTTTAAGAATTGCCGTATCATGGCTACAAAGGTTATGATGGGCAGAATGGAAGAGAAGAGCAACAGCTTACTAGTAACCCAAGGTGAATTTGGAAACTAGATGCGCATATTTCTGAGGGACAGATGTGTAACGTGTGATACTTGTAGTGCCAAATAAACTGATCTGCTTGAACACTCTGAGATCAGCAAGCTCTACCCTCTCCTTTAGCAATTTCCTCAGCTGTAAGCAATTGAATTTGTAGTTATCTCCTTGTGTGCAAGTGAGGGTGAGAATATGGAACTAGTCAGTTTTAGGATGGAGGTGTGGGTCTTACCACTGAAGTAGAGGAGTCTACTCTGCTCTACCAGAACTTTTGCCACTTATATCCCTTAACAGATCCCTTAAGGAACTACAAAGGATGCAGCACAGACTGAGGTTGAGAGTTTTTAAAAGCCATTTCCACTTTGTTATTAACATATGAATATTGGATTTTATTATTTCCTCTTTGATTTTATGACTATTGCAGATTATTCAAAAGCAAACTGAAAAAGTTATTTATTGCCTGGGTTTGCTTTGTTTTTTAAACCTGTAGCACTTTAAAGCATCGTGAAGAGTTCTGGATCATACTCACAACAGGTAGAATGTGTAATGAATTAAAAGAATTTGTCTGCAAGTCTGAACACCACCATAAATGGTAGGGTAGGAGTCCATGTGGAGCTGTAAGGTCAGTTATGGTTCTGAGAATCCAGTGAAATTGTGCTGTAACTACTGACAGAAGCACCTCAAAAGTCTGCCAGCTTTGCTAAGACTTCCTGCCCTCTCCAGATGACCTTCTATAACTAGACTGATGATCTCCTGATAACAGGTTTTCTTGGTACGCTTCCACATCTTCCTGATACTTTGGGTCTTGCTAGAAAACAGATGTTCTTGTAGTACTTGACAATCTCACTTTGAACACTGGCAGAAACCAGAAATTGGAGAACATAGAAATAAGAAACCTTTTTTTTTTTTTGATTGCACCTGATCATTCTTGAGACTTGATACTGGGGACTAAGATTTGGGCAAGGATCCAAATTGGCTCTTCCCCACGAAATCCATTCTCATGTCCCTACATGCACATTAAGGTGAGCATTAAGTCTAGTGTTTCGGTTTTAAATCTCAATTCCCTTGCTTAGGTTCTGAGCCAAACATTTGCTAGGGGAGAGACATGCACAGCAGATGAGTAGCCTTCTTCCAGGATACCTGTTTCCACTAAATGTGTGATGAAAGTACAGATTATACTGAGTGGTTCTAGATGTTTTGTCCAAGAGACAAGCTCATTAAGCAGCAATGTGGCCCCACCTTGACCAAGTATAGGTTTTTGTTCAGCACTTTTCACAAAATATTGCCAAAGCGCAGGTGGCACCATGACCTGAAATTATTGCCCATGCCACCTGCATTTCAGACAGCCATTTCTTCAGGTCACAGACTAATTCTAATTAAGTCTTCTGAAGGAGTTGCTTCAAAGGATGTCTGAAATGGGAGAGGGATATGGAAGGCAGCTCAGTAAAAGTCTGTGCTGAAATGACACACTGCGAACTATAAAGTCTAGGCTTTATCTATAGATATCTAAACATTTTTTTTTTCTGTCATGCCTCCTTTCCCCAAACAAACCTCTTCAGCTTTCCACCCAGAGACAACTGCATTTGACTATTTGACTGTTTACATGATGCTTGACAACTTAAAATGCATCTTTTGTGTTGTAAAGTTTTTCCAGTATAGTGGGCTGCTAAGCAAGCTTTTAATGGCTTCAAGGATCATGCTATCAATGAGGAAAAAAAAAAAAAAAAAGCCTGTTTAGTACACAAATCATCATAACTTAAGATAATTGTGATTTGAGTAACTGGGAAACTCTCATTCAGTTGAGCAGACGGCACCTGATAAGGTTAGTACATATTCTTAAAATAGGCTATCATCAGCCGTACGCATATTGGATATAACAATAATGCTTCTGGTCCTCTGGGCTCCCTGAAAGAAACGTGAATCCATAGGTACTCATGTCTTGGCTACTGACCAGTTTAATATGAACTGAACACACTATCCAAACAAGGGGCTCCTAGGCAGGCCATCAATAATAGAGGTTGAACCTGGGGCCTCTGGAAGGGAAAGCAGTGAGCTCTGGTGCTCTCAGGTTAGAGGTGAACAGCCAGGACTACAGGAAAGTTATTCTTCTACTGCCCTGCTGAAAACAGTGCCCTGCAGATTAGATGCAGGTTATACTTATTGCTGCTTCTGGGGTGGTTGGTGGTTTTTTTTCACTTTATCTCACCGCCAGACTTAGGCCAGTACCACTGCTGGGGGTGGCAGGGTGACAAACCATCCCAGGAAACTGATCCACATGAAAAAAACCAGATTTTGTTTCACCAGCAGACAACACAACTGGTTGTATTGGCATACCGGAGGGGCAGTGTGGAATGGGCTTGCTGAAGTCTGTGCTGCTGTCACAGGCACTGCTCATCACCTGGGGGCCTTAGATTTGTCAGTCAGGTGCTGGCAGTAAAATCCTAAATTAAAAAGTGCTTCCATTGTGTCAGGCCGCTCCTGCAATGGGAATTCTGCACAAATCATGGCAGTGCTCTATGCCAAACGTTCTGTAGGAATAAAAGGCAAAATAAGTAGTAAGTGACTTAAGTGATGCTACTGGCTTGCTTCAAATTATTCCAAATTAAGTCATTTTTGAACTTAAAACCTTTGGTTTAAAATAAACCAGAGAGTCATTAGGGAAGAAAAACCTGAGTGCCATGAAAACTGAGCTGTGAGTTCATGGATATGATTCATTTTCCCCTTTCCTTTCCATCCATTCAGGGGCCAGCCAAATCCATCTCTTACCTGGCCTTTCTTTACCCTGAAACTCAGCGTGATGGGAGGAACAGAGGAGTTGATGTGACAGGATGTTTGTAGAAGGCTCTGCCATGGGTGTCCTGTGAATTGTTCTTGATATTCCTCAGCTGGTATGCTGTTTCTTTGGGTAGAGACAGGTATATTGTAGTGATACAGAACCTGGGCTGAAACAATACGTCCGGATGGTATTGACATGGGGTTTGGACAAAATCATCTCTCTCCATTTCTTCTAAGCTAGGGATGGAGAGATCTCTCTCACACACACACCCCACATACACATAACCCCTCTGGAGTATGGCATGAACATCTGAAGGCCCTGTGGTTACAATTTTTATTGTTGATGCTCACTTTCATCAGGTCTAACATTTGCTCTGAACTGACTACTTCTAAGAATGTCACTCTTCGCAATGTGTATGGATATTAATCTTCCAAAGAGGAATTTAAATGGCAGGGTGGACCCTTCAAACTAATATAAGGGAGGTGATGCCCTGTCTGTTTTTAATTAGAGCTAGCTTTCTTAATGAGGTAATGTTCTGTTGTGCTGGGTTATCTCCTAGAAGACAGGGCAGCAGGCGAGCTGTTGGGGAGGGACACTTGAAAAACATCACAGGCAGGCTGTTTAATGTTAGCGCTATCATTCATCACCCAGGCTCTTTGGAGAGCCTGACAGACGGAGCACGTCCTGTGGGGACTCCATCAGCCTCTGGCGTGCTGCTTAACGCAATTTAGCCAGATGTATCAAAGTGGCAGGCGAGACCCTGCTATTTGGACAGCATTTATAGCATCCTGGGCAAATAGTCAGGAAATGTTCAATAATGTGCCTTGCACAAGTGTGGCAAGAAGCAGATTCTTGGAATGATGGGTTGCCAAGAGAAATCCTGGCAGTGCCTCATTGCAGCTTTTAGTCACATGCTGGTTTTGTTGTTATTGTTTGAGGGCTTATTTTTTTAAAGGCTGTCTCAGTTTGAGGTTTCCAAAGACCAGATTTAAGGTGACTTGAATACACCCATCTGGTTCCCGATCAAGTGGACGAATGTGTACAGCAGAATCCCTGGCCCACTCATGCACAGCGTGGATCTGGGCACCGGGCCTGCTGGCGTGCTGCATTGTCTTCCCAGCAGACGGAGCAGTGCAGAGCTGACTGTTGCAGCAGCCCCAAACGCTCTGCTCGTGATGCAAAAGGGATCAGAGCTGTTTGGGCAACCGGAGAGCAAATGCCATTACAGACAGGGCATTTAGTGGGGACTCTGGCTACATTTCTAGGCTACACAACGGGATCCAGCCTGGTATGCTGACAGCCTCTGTTACGGAATTCAAGAGGGGCTCTGCAGAGTATAGTTCAAGTATACCTCACTGTTTGATACTTAAATAATATTAATTCCCAAATTCTGCAATCTAGACCTTTTCCTGAAAACTTGAGTATACCCACACACCCGGCTCTGGTTCTCCCCCTGGGGTATTGGGCGTATGAAATCTCTCCATCAGTTACACAGGTAGGAGGATTGCTCCCTCAGGAGAGCAGAGCCTGCAACAGGGAAGGCAGACACCCTGGGGAAAACAAGGTTCTACTCTTTCTACTTGGTGTCCTGCTGCCCAGACTGGTTGCCACCGCCACTAGCTGCCACAGAAATCCTAGCTATAAGACATGAGGGTGCTGAAAGCAGATGTGTTTTGTGCCACTGGTGTTTTGCTATTTAAGTCTCAAACTTCTTTGCCAGCAATGGGAGAAAAGAACAAGGTTAAAGCACTGCCCTGTGGGCTGCTGGCAAAAGACGTGTAGCCTCTAGAGGGGGAAAAGCTCCAATGGGCCTGGAAAGGGAATAGCTGTGATGTGTATTTTCAGCCTAAAGGCCAAAGCCTCATTAAATTCCCAATGCAGAAGCAAAGCTGTCCTTTGCACCATTTTTTTTATTATTATTTTTAGCAAAGTTCTCCCCAAAACCACTTTTCTGAGGAGACCTCCACATCTGCTGGGAGCCAGAACTGCAGCCTGGGTGAGGGACAGACATGCAACCCAGGCACCTCTCCGTGTGCTGTGGTGTCAACTTCACCTGTGAATTCAGCTTTGGCTCAGGGCTGGTGCATAAAGATGTAAAATCCATCTGGGCCTTGCAGCCTTGGAAAGCTCTTTGATGATGTTTCCAGCAACAGAAATGTAGCATGTGCAGAGCCTTGCATCCTGTTGCTAATAAGTCTGCTTTTACACCACTCTGCTGCACTTATTAACTTTCATTTACATATTTTTCCAATAATCTTTTTAACATGTGACTAGATGACCGTAAATCCTGGAGAGTGAGGAGTGCAGGGTATGTTGGAAGAACAAGTGCTTGGGGCTCAGTTTAACCCTTCAGTTACCACTAGAAAGGCCAGGTCCTGAGCAGCTGTGTCCTGCTGTTAGCCCAACAGAGACAGGGTGGCAGGGAAGGGCAAGCCCTTCGAAGGGAACAGATTTTCTTCTTGTGGTATCCCAAAACAAGTAAAAAATTTGGTGCTGCTGCCAAGTCCCAGAAAGCAAATTAATGCAGAATGGCGCATTTGAACTGTTTTGCTAACAAGTACATGCCGTGGTTCTGCATTGATATTTAGCTGTTGATGAAATCCCATCTGTGGATTTAGCAACCAGGTTCACTAAACCAAATGGCTTTCCATGTTTCATGATATATGATGAAGCAAAGGAAATCTGGTATGGCTTGTTAAGGCAGGACAGAATGGGGACAGCTGGTTAGTGTATGTGAAACACCATCTCCTACTGCACAGAACAAGTGCTCAGCAATATCCAGAGCCATGTACTCCTACGACAAAATAGGGGATTACTGGGGGAGGTGGGGTGGGAGGGTACCGACACTGAATTTCTAGGTTTGAGTTCTCCCCCTACTACCCTTGGATTTCAGACTTCTCACTGACAGAAATGGTGACAACTAGAAAGATTGTCCAATATATTTTTTTATATTTTTTTAATACATATATACACATAGTTGCTTCCAATTACACAGGAATAACTGTTTCCTCTATTGAGCCAGCTGCATAGATGGCTGAACAATCTGTCTGTTCAAACACATTTCAGTCAAATTTCTCTAGCTGATTTGGCATGAATCTTTCTTTCTACGACTGGATCTCCTCCAGTAACAACTTAGACAGCTTTTTGACTTTAGGTCATGGCTGTATGACACTGAAGGATTCCTTTCACTTGTCTCTACAAGTAATGATGGGAAAACCAAAGGATTGTCATGCCTCTAGTTGAGAAGGGACAGTTTAATTGTTTGTGCCACACATCCATGTGTCATCTGGTTTTACACCACAAAGCAGGATGCAGGACGGATTACCTCAAAAACAAAGTTTTGGACTGGCACTCGAGGGTTCAAATCCTGACACGTCCTGGATAATCACCTATTTTTGCATCTGATTGTATGGAAATAACTTCTCACCTCAAAAGGCTGCTGTAGGGACAATATCCTGTTATAACCGGAGGGCTCAGAGTAGTGATGAGCATTAGGGGAAAGAAATCTCAGTCCCAGGCAACCAAGAAAGATCTGGAATAAGATCTGCCAGCAGCAGCAAGGGTGAGCAGAAGGGGATAGTGTTGCCATCAGGAAGCTGAGGTCCACTTCACCTCCCTCAGTGCCACCCTTTTGTGACAGTTCTACTTGGACTGTGGCCATAAAGACTATGAGAACCTCTAGGCAAGTTACGGCATATACATTTTGCATGTGTAAATTTATCCTGCTCTCACTAAAACTTCAGCTTGGAATGACAACCATTCGCAAATGTTTCACATACCCCAACTGAGGGGCTAGAAGAAAATGTGGCCTTGATTAGCAACTGTTAATCAATTTCCCTCTCAATTAAATCTTGTTGTTCCAAATACAGCGTGAGACCACTCAGTTTGTAATGCACCGAACCTTATGTTGCTGCTCTGCATGATGAAACCAGACCCCAGTCTCCAAGGCTGTCGTCCTAGGGACTTTGACAAGCAGTAAAATGCTATTTTCACAAGATCAGCACTTACTTTTCTGCAGCCATTTCCCTGATGACTTAGGGCAGTCTGCTGGGACTGAGTTTGATAAGGGCCCCTGATCTTAGTAATGCAGCTTAATCTCCAAAAGTTGGATTTCAGCACTACCTAATCACATTGGGCTCCTTTGCCAGTCCATTATGCTGCTGCAGGCTTCAAAGATTTTGGTGGCATAATGACATCTTCAGACCTATCTTTACTGTATTTCCAAACTCCCCATGCAATCCCATGTCTCAGAGCCTATAATATTATTTTAATTGCCAGTTCACTGCTTTAGGGGCACCTTCCTTCATAACTTCTGCTTTGCTTGTAATGATGAGATCTCTTGCAGATGCAGTTAATCAGAAAGATTACAATCACTCTAGAAACACCTGCATTGGAAATAAGTCTGGCTTTTATTACTAAGAATTCCTACTGCTGACAAGCTCTGGGAGGAGAGGATGGGGGAAAACCCAAGATCCCTTTGCACAGCTGGAATATAAATGTGAAATTTTCTTCCCATTTATTTTTCTTCTGTAAATGATTTAGCTGCTATTGATCACGATTACCACCAAATAAAAATCAGAATCTACTAGCTTGTGGTGTTTTGTGTAACACACTGATAAAACAAATCTATGCCTCCACCACTGGAACAGGCCACGCTTTTTACTGTGATATGTACAGAACTGGAAGTAGCGTTCATTGTCAGGGCTCAGCTAACAAGCGTTCAAGAGCAGCAAGGATCCCATGTTGGGACTCCATATTGCATATGGAAGACAAAATAATTTAGTCGTTCCAACGGCCTGCATCCTCTTAACCCTTATGATATTACGGACAAATATAAAAGAGTGAGCTCATTAGTTGCAATGAATAGGTACAATAGGAAGCAGAGAAGTGAGAAGTATTAAGGGAGCAGAACAAAGATGTGTAATTGACTGCAGGGTAAAAAGACATTCTTAAGCCTGATGCAAGTACTTCGAGTCATATTCCTATTATTATGAATCTCTGCTCTCTAACTGTTGGGTAAGTGCCGGCACATTGTGTCCAAGAAATACTGTTTTCAACAAAGCCCTGCAGTGGTAAAGGTGACACAGTGTTTCAAAAACCCAAGGTTCAGATAATAAAAGATCTTGGGATCCTGAAAACTGGCAAAACAAGAAACAAAATGCCATCCCTTACAGGAAACTGAAGGACATTCAC
This sequence comes from Gymnogyps californianus, assembly GCF_018139145.2. Classification (NCBI taxonomy): domain Eukaryota; kingdom Metazoa; phylum Chordata; class Aves; order Accipitriformes; family Cathartidae; genus Gymnogyps; species Gymnogyps californianus. The sequence continues at coordinate 30,930,312 of NC_059478.1, read as the reverse complement.
GTCCTTCAAGGACGGGCTGGTAATGGTCTAAGAAATAGCTCAAGGTGTTCACATTTATTAAGGAATGTTAATCTACTAAAGTCTGCAATTGTCCCAGGCTCTGGAGACAGAGATAGAACTGTTTAAAAATTAAATATTACATTTAAAAGCTGTGAAAGATGTTCACAATTTTTCTTATTTTTTAAGAAGCTGGAAAGTGCTGCTTCTACAGTGATCTACTAGCATAGGAAAAACAAAAATGAAAATGTCTCACTGTCTCCAGGACCGAATTCTCAGTCCACACAGAGTCAGTATGAAATGCTTCCAATCCACAACATCCTGCTTTCTCTCACTGGATAACAACTCAAACCCAGTATGTGCTCAAAGAAATGATATAGTGGGGGATAGTCTGTCCCACTGCTTCTGCAAGAGTTACAGGAAAGAATCTCTAATGCAAAAGCAGAAAATGTAGCCCCTTTACTGACTCCTGACAATAATGTTTTTTTATCTTCCCTAGGTTCTTAGCTTATCTGCCTGTTCAGACCCAGAAACCATCAGAGATTGGGCTGGCACAGTTACTGCCTGGTTTTAAATGAAGGTATTTGTCATGCATATCCATGTAACTTCCATTCATTTAAGTAGTCTGGAATCGGTATTAGACAACTAAGAAAAGGAATGGCCTTATCAGAGAAGATGCTCCCTTAATAGGAAGATGACACTTCATATTTTGAGCGGAATAAATATTTAGGGCCAGATCCAGCAAACCACTTACTTAGGTTCCTACAGTGCAAGCTGGATGGACTTCAGATATCAGAATCCAAGAAGATAAGACACAAACCCAATGTAACTAGACAGTTTCTGAATTTCGCATTAAGGACCCACCCAGTGAAATATGTACAGAGTTTTAAGAACAGGGACCACTGGAAAACAAGGGAATATCTTCTGTGGCCAGAGTAATGCTCCCTCTGGCCCCAGCAGCTTCAGCGAGAAAGCTGGAGAATCCCCTTCCCTCATCCCAAGTTATCTTCCAGTATGAAATGGAAAGAGGTGGGTCAGAAACCCTCTGGGCTAAAGAAGGTCTAAAGCATACCCCTTCCACTTCGCCAAGTGTTGTAACTTGAGGTCTGTTACAGAGAAGGCTGTCACTGCTGTGATCCCACCTGGCTGTATTTTAACAGAAAGCCTGTCCAGTGAAGCAACGCAGCACCATCGTGCACCAGACCACTTTGGGTTGTGAAGCACAATCTCGTAAAGTTGGTTGAATCCAGCCTGCAGATACTTTGAGTAACCTGAAGTAACATGAGGGGAAATATTTCAGATACCCTTTTCTCTTTGATATTTCTCTTGGCAGACTTTCACAGCCCCCTCAGCAAGATGGCTGATGTCAATGCTGGTTTTGGGCGCCTAACTCTTCACTCAGTGCACAACTGAGTACCTAACACACTTTAGAAATGGCAACACAGTGTTGCTCACTACATTGATAAGTGTTCAGCTGCCACTAATAACCACTCATTCACTCACAACCAAGCTCCATTTCTTCTTCCCAGAGCACTGTCAAGGTTGTGTTACTGAGGAGTGTCTAAACACGGCTGCAGAAACAGAAGGACTTTCCCTAGTAGGAGATAGGAGGTCACTGAGGTAACAGTCATTGCTGACTTCAGTGTACTTAAGTCAAACTTAGCCTGTGGCTAAATATACAAGTCCTTTGCCCTTTAAGGCTTAAAATAAATTTGTCTTAAACTACTGCATTGGCTTACATTACAAGATAAATTATGAAAAATAAGTTGGCCTCAAAGCATAGTTTTGCTTAGCTGCTCTGAGCATGAACCATTTCACTTGGGCTCTGTTTTCCAGACCACCTATCTCCCTCACCAGGAGGATGAAGAGAAAATAATCAAGAGGGGCTGGAGCCTATTTAGACAACTGGCCAGCTCCTTGCAAAGGGCTCCTTCTCAGTTAGAAGAGAGAAGATCCACCACAGAGGAAAAACAAAGCCTGCTAAAGGCTGAACATGGTAATGATGCAATGGTATGATGTTACTGGACAGAAAGGACCAGGTTCACTGGTTTAACCAGGAACATAGTGTATGGTCAGGATCTGCACCTTTCTTTTTCCTATCTCATCCTCCTCTCTTTCTCTTGCTCTCACCTTGTCTTCTTTCTCATCTTTACTACTACATTTATGTAAGTGCTGAACAGGCACACGGTATTGCATACTACAACTCTCATCATACCAATCACTTGACAGTGATGATCCCAGTGCCCTTTATGAGATCTGTAAACAATTATAGTTGAAATCAATATGAATCCATCAGTATAAGCTCTTGAACTTTACAACCAAGCAGCAGTGACATGTTCATCCTGAATCTTGTCTAATAGCATGATCTAGCTGACTCAAAAGGGGAACTGTATTAAAATATAGTACTGATACAGTATGTCATATATCACAAGAGGGAACTAGTAAACTACAAAGACACCTCTGTAAAGGCATTATTGCACTGTTATTGAATAGTGCCTTTCAACAGCAAGTCAATCATCAGCTCCCTTAAACTTACTTAACTGCAGAAATACAGTGTTTCTAATTCCTATTCCCAAACATGGCCAGGGGTTGTGCTGCCTTCCCAAGTTTTGAGACAGCTCTGCAAAGGTGACCCACTCCTCTTGACCTCCTCAGCAAACTTTCATTAACTGCCTTGCTGCTACCTCTCTTGGTCAATACAGGCAACTCTCTCTGAAACAATGAACGGGACCGACTGCGCCTCACTTACATTTAATATGTACCCTACTTTGGGTTTGTGCCTAGACTTGAACTACAAAAAAAGAAAAATTAAAAAAGAATTTATGATCTCATGAACCTTGAGAGCGGAGGCCCTTGAGCATCTTGTGAATGACAGCAGCATTCTCAAGTCTGGATCCTAGCCTGCGTTTTCAATCCAAGAGGACTGAGCGATGTTTGGAATCACATGGCGAGGAATCTAAACTAAACCAGGTGTCTTCCCAGTTTTGCCAAAAAAATAGTTTGACACATACTAGCTTATAAATAGATGGTTCTGCCAGATCAAACAATGATATATTACACTGACCACTCAAACAGCCCAACAATGAAGCAATTTTCATGAGGATGCAATACTTTTTTACTTTTTTAAATTGAAAATAATAAACAGATTGGCTTGTATTATCATGAAAAACGTGCTAAAGGGTAAGGTCTGTGAAGAGAAATCTGACAAGTCATAGGTCATAAAAGTTTCAGTTCAAGCTTGTTCATATTATAGTGAAGTAAATTATTGCTGAAAACTTCTTTCAAAGAGTTCCTTTTTGATTGAGTCTTGGTTTTAAGATGAGCAAACGCTTTAAATGTGAGCTATTTCCATTGTTTGTGAGCAATAAACAGCAGGCTGAATAGAAAAGCAGAGACCACAGGTCATTCCCACTGGTGTAAAAGAAATGCTACACAGTGTTTTCTTCCAACCGCAAAATACCCTTTATCTAACTATGACTGTATACATCATCTGTCCATGCACAGGCACCTAAACAGGGAGTTCTCAGCATCGTACAAGGTTTTTCTTTCTTGTACAGTTACAACCCATAAACCCAGCTGGCACTTGGGAAAATCAGACTGGCCAACGCAATGCTGACATGACTGAGTACAGCACAACCTGACAGCAGTGAGATGCTCTGGGAGCGTAAGTCTTTTTCTAAGACTTAACTCCCTTTACTGGAACTGTTTGCCATTTAATTCTCATTCTGTTCTTTCTAAAATAAGACTGTTTTGATCATGATGAGCAGTGTCTCCCTCAGGACAAAAATTATTTTGAGTGGAGATGTGATGTAGATCAGTATAGCCGCATCAAACCACAGGACCAAAGAGTGCCTTGCACCTATGGTGTCTGCAGCAGAACTACTCAGTGCAAATGATTCATTGAGAAACCTCTTTGTCCTGATAGGCTCTGGAGAGATGCCTGAATATGGTGATAAGGAGCTGACAGGGAACCAGCCATGCTCAAATGCCTTCCAGTTCATCTAAACATGCAGAGAAAATCTCCTCCCCATGTTTAATGTCTTTGGGACCCTTCCAGTCGTGTCTTTCCCTTCTGACAGTCTTCCAGCTCCCTGGGACTTTCTGGCCCTCCTCAATATCCTCCTCCATCTCCTCCTCCCCCAAGGACAGCTCTTCTCTTCTTGGTCCATTCTGCTTCCGCCCAGGAGGTTCCTGGGGAAGAGGCCGCAGGTTGTGCAGTGTGTGTGCAGCTCAGCCTGTCACTGGGACATGCTGCCGTCAGCTGCACCTCTTCCTCGCTCAGAGACCCACTGGATCCTTTCAGACAAAGATTTTATCCGCCACAGCAGCCGCAACTCTCCCCCAGTGGCTGTTTCTAGCAGACAGGCCTGCGCTCCGGCATGTGAAAGTGTTCTAACACACAGCACATACTTTTCCAGGCTCCACCGCAGCGTCAGGCTTAATGAAACACTTAATTATCAGACCTCGAAACTCAGGATTTCCAAGCAAGACAAATGGATGTCCTGCATCGGGGCCTGGCTATGCAATCCTTCCTCTGCTGAACACTTGCTCCTGGGGACAGGTAAAACTAACAGGCTGAGAAACAAAGAGGCTACATAAAGCATGCCTACTGATAGGAATGAGGCCATGCTGGCAACTTGTTCTGCCAGCATAAGGAAAGCCTGGTGACAGGATCCAAACAGCTGCTTGGCATCTGAGAAGCAAGGAACTAAATCAGAGGCCGGAGACCTAAGCATTAGTCCAAGAGCTAGAATAGGAAATACTGAAATCATTGCATTCATTGATTGAAGTAGTCTCACCCAGAACAGGAAGATCTGGCTGGAAGAGTCTGGAATGACTGGACACAAGCAACAGATGCAGAGAAGGAGACACCACTGAAACTGTGGCTCTTGCCCCCGTTTTCACTTTCAGAACAGTTCAGTGAAGTCCACCAGCAGCTCTCTCCCGGTGCTGAGGCATGGGATCAGACACATAGGGAGTACTCTAAATTCTTAGTTTCCAGAAAAAGTTGCAGACTCTGGTCCAAAGAACAAGCACTTCAAACCATGGTGGCAGTATGCAGGCTTTGCAGCATCCATGTCACAGAGAAGCACAGGGGGTTTGCAGTACTGACCATTTGTTTTGTACTGAGCACAATGATTCACCCAGAAGTCAGATGCACATCGTTTCTCCCTCCCAGCCTGCCAGCCACAAAACACTCACCAGCTTTCTTTTCCATTACAAATTTAAGATCTACCTGCAAAAACTAAAAACCTTCCAGCATGACAAACATGCAGAGCAAGAGCAAGAGATCTTAGGGCTGTCACCACTGTCTGTAAATCTCTTTAGTAGCTGGGAATTTGTGAGGTGGAAGGTTTTCAGTACTGATCTGCTGTTATCTCAAATGGATTGTATGGCACTCTGAATATTTTTATCAAATCTGTAAAACCAGTAAAACACAACAGTTCTGGTTAGAAGAACACTTTCAGGGTGGAGTGAAAAACAAGAAACCATTGCCGGAGAGTATCTGGTGTTGATCACAAGGGAATAAATACTATTTGCTCAGAGAAAACAAGATTTTTCCACTAACCTCTTCTTCTGCTTTCTCAGCAAATTTTTCTGTTTTCTCTAGTCTGCAGCCCTTCTCTAGCCAGTAAATTCAATATCTTGTGAGATCTAGAGAGAACAAAGTGAGCATTAGACAGACAAACAAGGAAGGGGTCAATTATTGTATTAAAATCCCCAAGTGCATTGTTTGAGCACAAATTTCACATTTGCTTGCACACGCTTTTAAGTGATTCCTTATTTTGTACCTTATAAATGGGCACCAGATGCCAGAGAGAATGATTGAAATTGCAGTGAAAGTCGAGATCAAATAAGTTTTGCCCTGACCTAAACCTACTTAAGAAATATCATACATGCTTTTCCCCCAAAGATTTAACAACAAAAAAAGCCTTTCTCCTAATTTGTCACCTTATGAAGTTGACAAGGAGAAGCGTGCACACAAGTTGCAAAATCTCAAAGATTTTGCACTCCCGGTCACTCCCCTTTTGAGGCACTAAAGGACTGGAATTATCCTTGTCTTAAAATCATGAGTTGGCTTTCCTTTCCCAAATTCAAACATCCAACAGCTGTAAAAATGGCATCCAATCAACTGCTGACTCTGCCAATTTTGCAGTGTTCCTGCTCACGTCTATCCGTCTCCTCCTGCCACGCCGCAGCACATCAGCAGCACAGTGAGGAGGTAGGGCAGAAATTGGCTTGCTACCCATGTGTGTGGGCCAGTAGCCAAGCGATTCCACTTAACAAGCTGGCCACAGATCCACCTTTCATGTTGAAACATGGGGAGAATTAGGAAACTTTTTAAACTAAATAATTCTACAATTGCTGTTTTTCTGTTGTGTTTTTTTTCTTGAAAACTTTTTTCAAATTTTTAATTAGAAACACTTTATTTCTCTCCTTTTAAAGCCCTCCTGGATTGAGTTAGCTGGATCAAAAAACCAGCAAGTTCTATACAAGTAAGATCATGTTAAGTCACTGAATATTTTTATGAACTATCTGGCTGCCTGCAGTATGGCTAAAATATTTTTTTGCCACCGTATGAACTGAAGAGAGACTGCAAGTCTCTCATCAGACACTGCTTTCTAAGAAAGAGTCCTTTTAGATATAACCTGTTGCCTCATATTAACTTCAGGTTCTCTCAAAGAGCATTCCTAACTATATTTTTAACAATTTGGGATATTGGAACCAATCTTCTGCTCTGCCAGAGCACTGTCATGAAGTCAGGGAGCTGAGCCTAACCCAAGCAAGGCCTACACAGCTTTCTAGAAGGTATAAGTCACCCCTGTCTTGCTGTAAGGCAAAGAGCCACTGGTTTCTCCTTTCTAGAATGTTGTAGGAGTTTCATTTTCCCACACCTTGGACTGAAAAAACGTTCTTTTCTGAGTTTTCCCCTTGTGCGATGGGAACTGTACTCCTCTTCACAGTCCACTAATTATAAACTTTGAACCAAATGTGCCAGCTCCTGCTGCCTTTTCATCCAATAGCTAGTTACTGCCAGCAACGCTCACAGTGGATGGTGTCTTCAGCCACCCTGAATACACCTCCATTCAGGAGACCCTGCTCTGTGAGCTTGCAGTGGATCTCACCAGGCAGGTGGTTCTCCACAGAGAACCTCTGACAACTAGGCTTTGTGAGAGATAAAAGACATGTGCAGCACCACCGGCAGGTCCCACTCCACCTACTGGAAGATTTAGTAGGCACTCCAATGTCCAGCATTGGAGGCAGGGAGACCCAGTTCTTCCTCTCCGTAGGCATTCCAGCCACCTCTGCTCTTCCCGGGCTTCTGGAAACACTTTATCCCTCCTGGGCTTGCTCAGGAGCCACCACACCTTCCGCAACATCACAAATGTGATTTTGTTTGCACAGGTGTCACTTCAAACTTGACACCTTCCTTACATGAATAAGGATATAAACAAAAGAGATATGAAAGAACTGGACATTCCCATCATTTGTGCATGAATGTTTTCCACAGTCTGAACCAGAGGGTGCCTGCCAGGTTTTCAGAAGTTGGATCAGTTTGACTGGTCATAAAGACACCTCCCAGCTATAACCCACCTTAAAGGACAGGAGCCTCCAGTGGTTGAGTGAGCATCCATCTAACCCTTACAGATGTAAACAAAAGCTGCAGTTTGCATCATGTTATTCTAAGCTGAGAGAACCAGCAGGGAACCACCGCCATGGGTCTTGTTCCCTTAAGGCAATGGGATACAGCTCAGCTCCATCAGTCAGGAAAACAGAATGAAGGAATGGTATATGGGCATCAAACTTATAATTTCAGTATTGGCCTATGAATGAGATGACAGAAATCTCTCCCCCTTTCTGTTAGGGAAAATGGGAATCGAAAGGAAGCAGGAGAAAAGACAAGACAAGTTAGAAAAAATGGAAATTGCTGTATCACAGAGCTCTGGCGCGGAAATGAGTGACTGCAATGTAACAAACTACCAAGCACCAGCTTCTCTCAGTCCACATGCATGCTCATATCCCTGGGGGACCTTTTTTTTTCAAATATGGGGTAACTTTCCCACGAGTTAAAGAGAAAAACACTAAATCTAATTATTTCCCATTTATTGTGGATTGTCACAGGGTCAGAATATACCAACAGCAAGTTATTACTGGGCAGCTGACAGATGCTTGCTTGTGTGTCAAACCCTTTAGATCAGAAGCTGAGCTGAGTCCTGTTCCTTTTTAAGTCAATAGAACTTCTCTGAGATCTTTCGCTATGTCCTAACTAACGCTGCTTTTTATGGCAACCTTTAACTATGAAACACCAGGGATTGTCTAAGTTAGACACCTGGCTTTATATTGATTTCAAGTTAACACAGCCCTTAAAATGGGGGTGGGGTTCTTAATGCCTTTGAAAAGCCTGCTCCACATTTTGTCATATATTTGGAGAGTGCAGAAGCATAGAGAGTAAGTTTGGAAAGTCACTTGTGTGATCTCTCACTAAAACTCCAAGGTACTATTCAATAATCCAGCCTTTTGGAAATTTTTGCATGCTGCTTACAGGATACACTTCATCCTTTTGACACAAATAGGAAAAGTAGTTTGTATCAAAGCTTGATAGGTTGGAAACTTTCCTCTTTCTACATATAATACATAACAGAATAACTTCCGGAGCTGAAGTAGCTGATGGCCAAACCCTGTCAGTAGGAGCTTTGCCATTTGCTTCATTAAAACCCCAGCGTGGCCCTACAAGAACAGTATATACTTTATAACTGCAAGTTAAATTCAGTGTTGTTGCATAAAATATTCTCTCTCCAACTGACAGCACAGGAAAATTATGCCCTCTGCTGCACCTCTGTATTTGTATTCTATATGAAAGTCTTTCAGGCCATGCTGTCTTTCTCATCGGGTGGTGGGCTCAGTTTGTCAGCCCACAATTTTGCAAGTGAGAGTGATGAATTTACCACTTGATCTTAACAGGCATTTGAATTCCACCCCCTGTTAAAAGACCTCTTTATTCTCCTGCTTAAGTTTTGGAGAGGACCTCACAGGATCAAACCCTTCCACCACTTTGATGGCTGTTAATGATTTGCACCATCAGAAGCTGAGTTTAGCTCAGAAGATGTCCTCGGATGACCCACCAGCAAGAGGTCATCACTATATATACAGCTCTTAATCCAACACTATACCTCTGATACGCCTGCAGAATTTGGCATTTCACTCCACTGTGTAAAACCTTTGGACTCTCTGGAATTTAGACCATTTAACTTCAAAGTTCAGGCTCATTTGCTGGTGATGGGTAGTCTCACTGAGTCACCCAGTGTGTTTACTTCTAAGAAGTCTGTCCCATATCCTGTTTTCTGGGATGTTTATAAGCACTTTTGGGATACTCATTGCATCTCCCCCATTCAGACAGAACATCTTAAGTTCAGGTCTTACCTGGGAGGACACACTGGGATTTGGAAGCTGGAGGACGTGTCATTACAGCTCTGTGGATGCACTTTAAACTACCCGATGGCCAAAATATTGTAGATTAATTGCCATTTACCAGGTTTCTGGTGAGGATTTTGCTACCTTCTTAACCTCCACAATACCACAGCTGGACTGCTACCAGCCCCCAAGCTGGTCCACCTGAAGTTACTTCCAATGTATCTGCAGCCACAGCCCAACCATCACTTGCCACATCTTGCTATGATTGGGTCACCTAAGACTACAACCCCGATGCAAATCAGCTACTGCAAATAAATTTATTCTCTGGTTAGCCACAGCACCCCACTGGTGTTTATAACTAAGGCCAGTGTCGATATTAGCAAGTAGGCAGGTTCCTATGGCAGCAGGCTGCTAAAGGGCAGCAGAATAGTCTTTGTGCCCTGTGGCTTAATTTCCCTGCATGGAGCACTGGAAAGCCAGGCTGGCTGGGAAAAGGGTAGGATAAAGGCATACTGCAACAGCATTTTGAGTAGACTGAAAGAGGAGGGGAGAATGGGGGTCTGAACAGCCCGAGGCAAGGAAGCTGCAGCACTCGGATGAGTGAGTGAATCCTGGACAAAGGTAACCACCGAGAACAGTTAATAATAATCTAACACACAAGGGCACATCAGAGACAAGCACTCCAACATGAAATGCTGTTCACAAAAATCTCCAAATGAGCTAACATTAATGAAAACAAGGGGCTTGGAAACTGGATGGTCGCGGGAGGAAAGGAGAGGTTGTTGTACGACTTGCTCCTCCTGCCCAGACCTGCCAAGGCAGCTGGATTCTGACTTGCAGCATCATCACTTTTCCAGTCTTGGCCTCCTGAACCTGCAAGCAGCCCCTCGCGGTGACCTGCCAAACCTTTGCTATCCAAACTCTTCTCCCTTTGAACAGCCTGATAAGGGGCCAACCTGTGCAGTAGCTTCTCACTATGCCCCGAAGGAAGAATACAATGAGGCCTATAAAGCCAATTGCACTTGTTACCGGAGGCAGCTTTTGAACTCTGCACAGAGAGGCTGGAATGCCCCCTTCCACTTAGCAGAACAAAGGCCAGCCAACCTGCAGGGTTTTAAATCTGAAAGTTAAACAGGAATGTGATTAATGTGTGGCTTTGAATTTCATGTATTATTGAATTGTATACATTACTCCAGGCTTGGAGGTTTTTCCCTTTTATACTGCAACACAAATGTATGTTCAGTTTGGGAGGGGTGCAGAGTAGAGAACACCAGGCAAAAGTACTTCCATATGTATTCCCCAAATTCTCTGCCTGAAGGACTTGAGCAAGCCGGGATTTATACTGTGTTCCACTGACCCCGAAAAAACAACTTGAAACAGATTTAAAGAAGATGCACTGGAGCTCATTGCAATTGAAACGCTGGATACTTATTTGACAGCCTCCAGGAATCCTTCCAGGTCCACCCCTTCCTGTGAATCTGCTAAAGCTCCAGAAGATTATCAGAGTTAAGCTAATGTGCAGGATGCTGGGTTTGAGGAGACGGGTTGCCCCTGGTAAGAGTCATAAAAATTATCATCTCTTGTAACCAGTGCTCCAACTCAAAGACTGAGTCCTTGATCCCATTTAAGTCATAATCCTCTTATAGGAGCCAGAAAGCTGGACCACACCACTCCTGTATGATCCTGCTGGCTTCGATGGAATGCTGCATGACCAGAAGAGTATCCTGGCTTTTACTACTGGGGAAAGGTTTAACATATTTTTAGAAACAGTTAATTAACCCCATTCATCACATAAAAGGGGCAACTGTAAAGTGCACTTGGACACTTCCAGTCAGGACTTTTTCATTCTCTGTATGGCTTTGGGCAAGTCTTCTGACTTTACCACAACATAACATAAGACTAACAAAGGTGCTGAGAAAGACTTGAAAATTTTATTTTAGGGAATATAGTTCTCTTTTAATTAGACTTCTCCGTTTTAATTAGATTTCTCTGTTTCCCTGGAGACATCTTATAGAATGTCAAATGGCCAGTATTTGCTATGCACTACCTGCCTTTCTGTGGCAATGGATCTCCTTCTGCCAGTCCCGTGCATTTTCATTCATTCATCCAGCCTTCTGCTGTGCTAGGTGGAGTTCTCACTACGTTAGTGATGCTGTATAGAATTGAACAACACGTCTGCATAAATGATGAAGCTACACAATTCAGTGCCCTGACACTTTTACTCTATGTTATGATTTTGATCTGAGAAGCACCTTCAGCTTTGCCTCAACGACAAGAGACCGGTTTCTCTCCCACCGTCTAACTCGGTCAGTTAGTACTCTGAATGCATGCAGTGTAATCACAGGCCCCAGGGTGATGAGTTTATTGAGATCATTCTTCAGTATCCAGCTAGATCTTCAGAGAACTGTCTGCATTTTGATAAGACCACTGGGAGGAAGGATTTGCAATTGTATCACATACCATCACTCAGCTTGCTATGGTTAATTCTACAAGGACCATCATTAAAATGTCCAGTGAGCTGGCCTTCCATGGGATGCTCCTCACTGGGCTGGGCAGGGAGGATCTTGAAGAAATGAGACATGATATAAAGAGTTCCCCTTTTCCAAAGCTCAGATCTAGACGGCTTCTCATAATTTTCCATGCCAATTTGCATCTGGAACTTCATTTGCTTGTGGAATGGAGCAAGGCTATTACAGAAAGAGAGCTCTGTCTCCAGAAATAGTTTCTGGCTCAGGAGGATGACTGACCTTTGTTCTGAACAGGAATATGAACTCTGTTGCCTTGGGACACCTTTGAATCCTTGTCTCCTATGCTTTAGCCATTACTAGCCCTATGATTCCAGGACATGAATATAGGTTTATCCTAACAGCACTAATAACTTTCCTGGCTTGCCAAGCTTATTACAGAGTAATGCTTCTTTAATTCTTTACTTCCCAATCAAAAGGTCCAGACAGTGGATATGGGAATTGTAGCAGTGATTCTTAGACCTAATATATGTCCAGTACTAATTTTGCTAGAGTCTTCCTGAAATATGTATAGAAAATATATTGACCACTTAGGACCTTTTAGGAGCAGGGAAGCCCAGAATATCGTATCATTGAGCCATGGCCTGAGATCAGCCCTGCAACTTGATCATCAGTCTGAAATCTGGCAAATGCTGCGCACTTGCATGGAGATTACAGAATCTCTTAACTGCAAAGACTAAACCTGCCACATCTCCAGCTCACCTTGGTGCAGAACAGATGCAAACCAGGCAAAGCATGACAACCACATTTCTGTCAAATGAGTGAAAATACATGATATGGTGCTTATTCTGGCTATACAATTTATGCTTGGGCCAGAAGGACAAATAAGCTTTGAGCAGGGGACTGGGCAAGAATGCTCTTACAGTTCTGTGGTCCTCGGTCTGGCCATAAAGTGCTGTGGACACATGACGACTTATTAGACCTGAAATCTGCCAGGATGAAGTTACTTCTCCAGAAAAAGAAAAAAAAAAAAGCAAAAGAAATGCTGAAATGTTGACCCAGCTTAGAAAAGAGTGTAATTTGGGACCTGTTGAGCACTTCACTTTGTTTGGCTGTGACAGCACTGATCTGGTACCAGGTGCTCCAAACTGTAGCCTTACAAAGAAGATTTCTGGGGAATTCTTAATTCTAGCACATATCAATGTAGCGGTCAAATGTAGCAAAAATGTAAAATACATTTTGGTCCAGCTCCCAGAAACAAAAAAATCTCTACAGCTCCTCTGCAAAATGATGCTTGCAACCCTTACATACTGCTCCCAAGCCCAGAGAACTGCCTGTTTGCTGGGGACACCTGCATCACTTTCACTATTGTCTGCCAGCAAGAAGGCCCGACCTGCATCTGAACTCATTCCAGGGATATTTCAATAAATCTGCAGTTTCCCAGTAAGCCCAAAAATCCTTGGCTAGGACATCTCTGTCCTGTGCAAGCTAAACCAACTCTCCCATTTTTAATTTGGCATGGCTGGTCTTCCCTCAGTCTCTTAATTAAATGCAAGAGGAAAAAATAGAAGGTCTGACAAGACCCACCGAGTGGCCTCTATTTCTATGTGCTCATGTGGCTCCATTCTTGGAGGCTGACCCAGGGCAGAGCTCTGCTCTTCTACATGTATTTTCCAATGGAAGCATTTTTTTTTCCTTCTGTAGATTTATTCAGACTCCAAACTTCAAATTCATCAAAACTGTCACGGACCATTTGCAGGATGAGAAGACATTGTGGGTCCAATCAGCGTGGGTGTCACAAACAATTATCCGCTGCAGAATGATCCCAATTAGTAAACACCCTGCTAACAGGCCACCTCCCCAAGGATGCTGATTGCCTGTGACAGTGTTTTTTTCAGGATGTCTGCTGGAAACTACAACTCAAGCCTTTGTGGGCTGGCTTCTGGCAAATTCCTTGTTAACCCTACAAAAGAATCTACACATGAATAATTAAAAATAGATTGGAGTAGAAATTTAAAGTACATTTAGCTTTGTCACCCAAACCCTTTATAACAAGACCTACTTCTTATCTGGAATAAAATGGAAATTCTATTCCCTGTCTTGGCTTGTACAAGGCACTCTGTGTTTTGATGCTTTGCTCTAGGCTTTTGGAACTAAATAAAGATTTCAATATAAACACTCCTTTCCACTTTCTGCTTTCTTCTCTCCTTTTCTGTTGGTGCAAAACTCTTTAAGAGTTGCCTGAAGGATCAAGCTCAGTGAGTGTTTGAAACCTAGCTGCTGACTCCTTGCTTAAGGCATGCTGCCTTTTCTGCTGTATGCCGCTATCTAAAAGAACAGCCTTTAACAATCCCAGAGCTCTTTTTATGGAATGAAATCACAAAGACGGGAGCAAACAAAGATATAAAACTAAGTATTTTTTTAAAAAGTAACCTTTTGACCACCCAGTTCTCTCCTGAAATGGACTGGGGAGTGATCAGTCACTCCTCTTCACCCTGATCTACTATCAAATCAAAAGATAGCAAGCCCAAATCTGGTGTAACCCAGGAATAACGCCACTACAAGTAGTGGAGCTGCAGAGAGACTGAAGAGAGGAAGAACAGAACTTTGCTTTCCACCATGTGAACTCAGACCCTGCAGTTCACATAAGATGGGCCAGAGGACAACTAGCTGTAGCTAAAATTCAATACATGGTAGGTAATGCCATGAGTACAGAAGTTTGAAGCTGCAGTATAAGATCATGCTATGAACTACCAATTGCTTGGATCAGAAGATTTCAGCTGAATGGCTTTCACACTGAAAGCATTTCATATTAGCATTACTGCCTATAATGCAATGGTTATAGTCTGACCAGCTTTGTACATCCTTTGACTAGCCATCATTTTAAATGCTCTAATGGCTAAGTCACGGTTTCACACTGCTACCAGCAGATGCTTCAAAAGACTAAACTGCCAAATGCCGCATAAAGCAATATAAAAAGCCATACCTCAAGAAAAATGTACTGAAGAGTAACAGTAAGTTGCAATTTCCTCACTGGTGGCTATTGAGAAGGGCCCAGGCAGCATTTGACACAAACTGTGGAAATCAGATGAGGAAATCCTTCCTCCTCCAGTCCCAGAAGCAGCAAGCCAAGCGCAGTGATGCAGGATTGTTTCAGGTTTAGCCCTTCCATTCTCACAATGCTAACTGTGTTTTACAGTGTTGCGGATGATGCAGATGGAAACTCACCCGGAGCAGGGAGAACGATAAACAAAGCATTCCTATTCTCCAGCCAGGTGGTCAGAGCTTTATTGGATGCAAGTTGGATGGAGAAATACACTGTTGAGGCACACAGGTTCCTTCTTGAACTGGCCACCGTACGTAAATGACCTGCATGCATGCATCTCTCCAAGGATAGGAGCTCAGTATGGACTACGCATTAATGGTAAAGTCATCATAACTGGACTCCTTGGATCGTGAGTGGGCAGCTTTCTGAAAGAAAATCTCATATTGAGCCACAATTGGTTGGGCTAGACAATATTCACATCTACTACAGGGCAGAGTAATTCTTTCTTCTGTGGGACTGTTGGGTAAAATCTCATGACGTGCCTGTAGTGAAATCTTAGCCATAGTCCACAGAGTCCAATTATACAGAGGTAGGAAGACTGATTTGGTCATCAAGGCTGCCTCCCAGCCAGCAGTCTTGCTCCCAAGGAATGGGCTTTAGTGCCATACTCCATTTCCTTTCAAGTGTGCCAAGTCGTCCCATACCGCTCAGTAATACTCCCACACCTCTGTGATTTTGGCAGGCTCCTGTACAGCCCCTCTCCTTCTCCTCTGGCCTGGGGTAAGCAGACTCTCTTCTTTAATATGTGGGGGAAAGTAGATTCATTTAACTCATCCCTCTTACTTTCAGCTCTGATTTCAATCCAGTTGATTGGTAATTTCTTGGCAGTAAGTTCTACCCCAACTGTATCTTCAGCAGGGATAAACTGCCAAATCTTTATAGATGTCCATGGAGCTATGCTGCTTACCCCAGTTTACAGCCTGGCCCAATAACCTGACTTCAGTTACCTTGTTGTTAGTCTATCATCACACGCACCCAAGTATGCAAGCCCAAACTACACACTGCTCACTTTGCTGTCTTTCACATTAAAGCTTTCAGGGTTCCTCCTTCCTACAGAATTTTGCTTTCAGATGTTTCTCTCAGATAGAAAAACTTCTTTTCCTCCTCTAACGTTCCATCGCTTTCATTATTTTTATCCCAGCAAAATTACCAAACCTCCTGATTTCTGCCATGCTTCATGTACAAGGTACTCAGTAATGTTTGCAAAACATCGCACCTAACACTGTCATTAAAATGCTCTTTACTGCTTTGCTAATGCACAGGAGGAGCCCTCAGTAAAACAGATGAATCAAAAACTTTCATCAGTCACATTGGTCGAAAATCTGCATGATCAGAGCCACGTATAATTTGTCATTTCTACTAATCCACATGACTGAGTTCCTATCCAAGACAAGCCAAACAAATTTGGAGGGAGGGCAAGATCTTGTAAGACCCTGTATCAAATCCTCTACTAGGCTCCAACTGCAATATATCTAATACAATCCCTTTGTCCAATAATTTGCCTTTGCATGATTGAGGATGAAATTGCATAATTATTCCCTCCCTGCCTCTCCCCCAAGCACAATACCCTGTGGTTTGGAGCAATTTAAGACTTAGTTCAAGAATTTGTCTCACTTTTCTCCCATCCTGGTGGTCCACACTAAATCCCAACTCTTTCTCCTTTGCTTTCTTATTCCTTCCTTCCTGATCCACTATGGCCCCAGCATCCAGAGCTTCACCATTCTTTTTCTTCACCTTCAGACTGCAAAGTCATTGGGACAAAATGTGAGAGAAGATCTCCAATATGACCAACACAGTTTACACAAATCTTAACGGTGGTGCTATTGCTTTCCTATTCACCTCCCTCTTTCCAAAGGAGGTTAAGAAAGACTCCGAATTCCCGTCTCGGTTGAAGAGACTGTTCAGCCCTCTGTAAAACTGCAAGGGGTATGGACACTTGCGAATTTGGGAGAAAAAGCAGGCTGGCTTTCTCCCAGGGGAAGGACTTTGCACATCAAGCTGAAGACAGAGAATCTGGCCCTGCTTTAAAGAGGAGGGACATAGTTCTACTTCTAGCAGGGACACTGTGTGAGTAACTCCCTCTGAAGTCAAAGGATTTTGCCCTCAGATATCCAAGGGCAGAAACCAGGAGCCAGATTCAGACTTTGTGCCAGCTGATGGAACAAGCGCCTTCCAGCTGTAAAAAAATAGCTCGGAACACTGGGATAAAGCTGGAGCCACTGGAAGTGTCCTTGAAGCCACAAACAACAGATTTATGACCCAAAATTCGAACAGGAATTATCATTGCAACCACTGCTGATGCCAGGAGACATTCATTCCCTGCCTATCCACCCTGTTTGGCTCACAGATCCCAGTGGTCCTCCTCAGGACAGCCACACAATCTATGTGAAAGCACTTGGCTTCTACGGATGCCATGAATTTTCTGCGTTCCCTACTACGCACATTCGCCAAGTAAGTCTTGATTTAGCTACAGTAATCTCTGCTGCCTGTTCCCACAGAGAGAAATGTTTATTTTATAGGCTTTGATCTCAAATGGATGGTAATAAACGGCCTGCCTCTGCATCAGAACAAGGTCGCTGACCCAATCTGCTGCCCAGCAAACGTGTATAAATTCAGCCAACCCCAGAACTGCAGTACGAGCCAAGCCTGCCCCAGTCACCCTGGGCTGCCAAGCTGGCTGCCTTGTGTTGGTGTATTGCAGGCAGAGAAAGCCTGGCCTGTAAATGTGACTTGAGGGATGATGGGACATCAGGGAATTGCACCCTTGGAAGGGCAGCAGGCCCTAATTGCTTTCACCGCTGCAGATCCAATATAAGCTACACAACCAAAAGGGAGAGACTTCACAGCTTGGCCAGCAGGAGCTTCCTGAGCTATGAAGGAGCAACAGCACTTTGGCCTAAGAGGGAGGTAGCCCATACACATAGCTGCAGCGGCTCGAGGCACCTCTCCTTCACAGGGAAGGTGCACTGACTAGCTGACGCATGGTGGATCAGCTTGAGAAACGGGAAAGTTCTGGCAGAGCCTGCTTTCTGGCCACGATGCTTCCAGGCCAGAGGACTCAGATGAATGTTTGAGTTGGGCTTGAAGTGTTTTACCGCAAATGGCCACTTTGACACCACCACACACATGTATACTGTCAGGTTTTACAGTAGGGCTCATGGCACTTCCAGAGCCGACAGTTTCGCAAAGCCTCACATCGAGTTAGCCAGCAATTCAGCATGTGGTCACTGTGCGTTCTTCAGCCTCGGATCCCTGACCACACGATCCTGAGCCCATTGGGACTCTGGTGTGGGCCCACAGTCTCATTTCTGTCTACTAAGCCAGGACACAGGCAATGGAGTTTTCACCAGTTTTATGAGCCTACGCCAGGAGGGCAGACAACACCTCGCCCAGCATAAAGCCTGCCACTACCAAGGGAATCTGCCAGGATGATTTGAACCAGCAGAGAGAGCTTGTACTGGACCAGCATGCTCTCTTGTGTGGCTGCAGTGCTTTGGATCCAGTACTAACAGCCCTAAAGACAGTTTTATGGTATCATTGGGGTGAGGACTTTGCTTGAACTCCTTTGGTTTAAGCCTTGATTTAAGCTAATGCATAATTCATAATGGGATGATAACAGATGGCAACTTGTTAAGCCACAGGAACTCAATCAGTTCTGATCACATGACAACACCCTAAATAATTTAAATCATATCTTACTGCAAGAGCTGTTCTGCTGGGGCCCCGTGTTACAGAGAGACGCCAATGCCACACTGTGGGACTCATCTCACAAGGCAGTTGTTACCAAGTCCCCCTGTTTGCAAAGGGAGAAACTGAGGCACAAGAACGAGTGGCTTCCACGTGCTCGCTCCATGAAAGCAGATCGCTGGTGTCCTCCTGCTCCTCTGCACCAGATCCCAGCCATGAGGCCCTGGTCTCTCCTCTGTATGTTGTTCGTGTTTACAAAGATATTTGCAAGAGGTAAATTCAGACAAAAAGCATTACTTAAAAAAAGGAGTGTGGGGTGCCTGTCCTCCACAGCATGGTTGCTAACTCCAAGCAGACCCTTCAGAGAAGTTTATCACCAGACCAGACCTATTAGCAGGTATATGATCCAACCAGGATAAAGGGGTGATTCAATCCATAAGGAAATCCACTGAAATCAATGGATCTAAAAACTAGATTCAGATCCCAGCTTTCCACCGGCAAAAACCCACCCTTGCTCCTGGTTTACCCTGCTATACCAGAGAGGTTGCAGGGGCAGAGTGTATTCAGACCACTTCTGACTCCCAATTTTCATACTCTGCTCAGCAATGTAGTCAATCAAAGAGCCAGCGGGAAAAAAGAGACTTCATAGAAAAGGATTCAAAACTGGAGCAGTCCAAGCCATCATATCCTGAAATATTAAACCCAACTCTAGGACTCCTAATACTGGGTCAAAAAAGCCAGAGCTACGTGATGCAAAAATGATGATCCAAAAGAAATTCACAGATTTACCTTTTGCTGTTGGAGGCTCTACGTTAGATCAGGACTTTGCTGTCTCCCTGCAGCAAAAGTAAGAGGATAAAGCCATCTCATCTGCTCTGGATAATTCAACAAAAATGAAAGCACATCCACTCTTGCTACAGATCCAATTTGTTCTCTGGGTATGACATGGCAGTGAAATGTCAACCCCCATTCTCATGTCAGAATATCTCTTTCTTCTTCAATTACAGGAGGAAACTACCTTTCCAACACATGGCCTAAACCTCAGTGACATGAAGACCCTTCAGTGTCTCTACGAGAACCAGGAGGCCCTGCCAAACACCTCAGCCACTTCAGGAAGCAATGTGGGATGGAGGGGAGCAGGGAGTTTTCTCTTACAAGTTTCAGCACCTTCCTTTTCTTTCCATCAATTCCTAGGCTGCCACATGCACATGAAATCTGGGGCTCTCCAGGGAAGTTTCATTCCCAGTGAGTTGAAGCAGTCTTCTGAATGAGAATACTCTTTAGGAAAGAAATGTTCCAAGAATATTCCAACATGCTCTGGATTACAGAAATGCTTCTACCATCGCAGGGTACAAAGCACCACAAAGAATATAAAACTTTAATGAATTATTATTATCATCTCAGCATACTTATCTACCCCTTTGAGAAGACACACTGAGTTTGAGTCTTCTCTGGAATTGCAATCAATCATAACCAGCAGAGTTAGTCCCGGCTGAAGCACAGGTATTGGCTGCTAACCATAAGCATAATTAACACAGACTGCTGCCTCCCACCTCCTGACATAATACAAGGGAAGACTGCCTACACTACATTCATCCTTAAACATCACTGCCAGACCATTTTTACTCTCCACTTCTAAAATCACCATCTCCTTTTTTAAACACTTCAAATATAAAAGCGCTCATGAGCTGACCAGCTAAATTCTCCTACAGTAACTCTTGCGGGCACTTCATCTCCTGAACAGAAAGGAAACTGCCATCTAAAAATCCTTCCCCATCACAGAGGTGTTTGAAGCCCTGTTTGTTGGTCTAAGCACAATGCATGGAGTTCTTCAGCACACCAGTTCTCACCAAAGCAGAAGCGTGAACTTTCTCTCTGGTGCACTGTTAGCACTTGGCAAAGATGTCTGCAGAAATACCATTACACAAAACAAAGCCCTGTGGGTACAAGATGGACCAGATTCTCAGCTGGACTAAACTCTTTGAATTCAAGGCAGCTATGCCAAATGACATGAGCAGAGATACAGATCCGTGTTTCCTCTAAATCTGTGTGTTAGCAGTGAAAGACATAACAGTATGGTAACAACCCTGTCCTGATCTTCAGGCAAGGCTGCAAATCAGAACATACCTCATGCCATGGAGGATCCTAAAACAGAAGAGCTTTCCCTCCAAAATGGTAATCATCCCAAAGCTTCTCACAGGTGAAGCAGTTTTACATTCAGAACAAGGCCCTGCAAAATGTCTCTGTGTTGCCTGAGGCAGGGTCCATCACTTTGCTAAGTGACTCCAAAAGTCTCGAGAAGTTGCAGCCGGGGGCAGCCAGTACTGAATCAAGCCCCAGGGAAAACGCGAACCATGGGTTTAACCACAGAGAATCAGTCAAGAGTGATTTTGTCCATTTGAGTTTGGACCTAAGGAAGCCCTCTCTTTGTAAGAAGCAGAATCCATTTTTGCCACCATGAGTGAACAGTCCCCAGACAAGGCTCACAGTCTCTTCTCCATTCCCTCCTCCCCAAGGCTGCCTATATGACAGCCAGCACAGCCAAGCTGCTCGCCCTGGGGTGGGGTACCAAGAAGAACTTCTCACAGGCAGCGATGGACACTGCCTCTCTGCCTCACCTCAGCGCAGGCTCAGCGATCAGCCCTGAGAGGAGGCCCTTTTTACACACAAGTAATTCAGCTTGCCTTTCTCAGAAGGAAACCTGCAGGAACCCACATCACTCACATGCCCACCTGTTCAGGCTCCTTAAGGAATGCCTCTTTCCATCTGAAAAAGCAACCTGGCAACTTTTTTTTTTTTATTTCAAGCAAGTAATGACATGTCTGTCTTATTGCACAAACCATCAAGGCAGTAACTTCAAAAGCAATGAATCTTACACTTCACTCTTCTTACAGGGAATAGAATTATAGGACATTTTTTAACATGGGGAACTGGAGTGGTCTGAACCCAGACTGAACTTAATCTATCAAACAGGCCCAAACCCAAATCTCTACTCCGAGTGCTTCCAAACTTCAGGCCAGGTTGTGTCTGGCTTATGTCTCTTGGTCTCGAGCATGCCAAGTCCTGCAGCTCCATGCAGGTCCTTGACACGCTCCCAGCAAACTGGTGTATTGGCTACCTGCCTCTGGGGAGGAGAGACAGAACAAAACGCAAGATACTGCAACACTGTGACCTTGGGCGATAAAATTGCCCGAGGAAAACGAATAGCCGGGGTTGCAGGGAACAGCTCTAAAGAAACCAGCGGCAGAGCAAGGAGTGCCAAGGACAGCGAGCTTAGCAGAGGGTGGTGGAGGGAGGGAGGCTGAGGCTGGGAGTGCGGGATGATCAAGCTGAGACAACCCAGAGAGGGAAACGCGACCTGCCAGGCCGGGAGCGGGTCCATAGACTGTCCAACAGTGTCCCCTGGTGGCAGCAGCCACAGCCTGCCGCGGTGGCAGGGCTCCCGCCCGGTCACCCACGGCCAGCGTAAAATGCATGTCTCTTTATCTTCTAATTACATGAGTGACTAATGTAAGTGGATAAATAACAGTTGCTAAGTCATTTTGATCTTGCCTGTAGCTATAAGGTCAGGGTATGGTTTTGATCAAGCTGAAGCGTGAGAACTGCAAAACAAATTGGCTACATGAATGCACACGCTCCCGCTCTGGACTTCCCCGTGGCTACCTGCGGACTTGCCCAGGCTGGTCACCTACAGCCGGACCTGCGCAAGCTAATCACTCAGCAAGGAGGCTGCCACATGTACAACGTCTTTCGTGCAGCTGGCCCGCAGGAATCTGAGGCTGTCTTCAAAACATGGCTTGTTGCATTGGAAAAAAAAAAAAAAAAAAATCCTTTGGCTGTTTTTCCAGCTTTCCCTTTTCGTTTCCGTTTTAAAGAAAATTCTGGTTCAAAGGCCCGACTCAGAAAGGTGTAAATCACTATAAAAATACCAAGTGGAGATTTGGAGTGAACTCAGTTAGGCTTGGAGAGTGCCGTTCCCTCGAGCTAGCCCAGCCAGACAGTCCCAGCACAGAGCAGCTCACCACTAGCCGTGAGCTTGCAAGGCCACAGAAAGAAGTGAGGCTGGGCACTAAGGCAGGAACTTTCCACTTTTAGATGGCTGGTTTCTCACTGGCACGGGAGTAAGGAAGTCACCACACAGCCAGTAGACCACTGATTCACGTGAGCAGTCACCACATGGCGGACTCCCAAAGAAGATGTCACAAACCTCAGAAACCACAGAGGTGACACATAAACCCTCCTGAGAGGAGGCATGGAGAAGCAGAGTCAGGGAGGATCCAGCGAGATAGAAGTCATTTCTTTCCATGATGGCAAATCTGTGCTGAATTTTTTTCATGGAAAGGTTCCCCTTCCTGGCATCCCAACTCCTCCCACCATAATCTGACTTCTGGTGGTCCACAGGCCAAGACTGCCAGGTGTAGCCCATGGCTTGAGGAAACCCACGGGCTGCCAGATGAAAAGGCAAGCTCAAAATGTGGGCATGGGGCTTCTTTCCTGCTCACCAAACCCACATGCCAGACACGTCGTCACCCTAAGCAGTGCAGAGAAATCCCAGGGCTTTGGGGCTGTGGCTGACCCATGCTCCCCAGAATTACGGGGGCAGATGTCAGGCAAGCTCTGCTAGCCAGCATATGCTTTCCCACCTAACACTGTGTTTTAGCTGTCACAGGACAACAAGAGCTGGTCAGGTAACCAGCTCCATGTTAACCCAATGTATCGCTGCATCTACAGGCCCCTCCAGGATTCAGAAACCCAAATGAGGCACCTCAGCCCCGCCTCGTAAGCATTACGCATAAAAAATATATTTCTTGGAGTGGAAACCGGCAAAGGCAAGCAAGCAGAGACATCATTTGAATGCCCCTTCCTCTGAACACTGTGTGCCGTCAGGCTTCTTTACATCCGGAGCTCGGAATGCTCTTCAAGGGCAGGCACTCCCTGCTGTGGCATACTGTGGATCAGAAGTGATTTTTTCCTTTTAAAAGCATAAGAAAGAGTACCAGCCTGGCAGAGCACTGAGTGGGTGTCCTGTGCCCCAGGACAGCAGGTTCCTAAGACAGAGATGTCTCCTCAGGATCTTAGCAAAAGTGTGCTGAGAGCAGAGCCCAGAGCCTGCTGCTCCTGTCCGAGCGCATGAGGCTTTTTCACGTGGGTAACTCTGCCCCGCTCTACCCCTCTGCTTCCCAGTGAGAGTGCCCCAAGGCCTCCCTCAGCCTGCCCAAGCCTTCCCCAGCAGCTCGTGGTTTCAGGCAGTCTCTGGGAGGTGTGTATGATCTCCCCTACAATGCAGAAAACCCAGCTCTCCCACTCCCTGTGTAGGTGTTTAGATTTTGACTTTGCCTAGGGTTTGACTCATGATGTGGGCATAGCCCCCGGGGACTTCCTAGCTGTGGGGAGCCAGACAGTGACAGCGCAGAGCAGGCAGTACTGGGATGGTGTAGAAACAGAGCTACAGGCACACGCGGTGATTTGCAATCCACACAGGAGGTGCACAGTGAGGGGAGGTGACCCCTTGAGTAAGACAGGTAAGAGATGTGAGACATTTGGGATCACAGTATCTTTTTTTTTTTTTTTTTGAGAACTAGCTCTGTGGCTCCATGTGCATTTAGATGAAAGGGGAGATACCCATCAACTTGTGGAGCCCCAGGACACTCACTGTTCTGGGGCACTCTGACCCAAGCACTGCCTATTTCCATCTGCTGCTCCTTCAAGAGTACGCACAGTGAGTACATACACTTCCAAGTCACATTGGGTTTTCTGGATGACAACAATTATTTTGACAAAAGACAAAACAAAAGAACACAATCACTCTGAAAAACAGCTAACTTTTCCTAGCCCCCCCTGCCTTGCTGTAACATGAAATTTCAGCAATCCAAAAAGGAGATAGTGCAGATTAATGAGGTTCTCCAGGACGCAAAAAAGGTTGAGCACAATGTCAGACACTGCCAGTACAAAATAACCCACACAAGGGCAGGAACAAACACAACATGTAGCAGCAATGTGCCAATGTGAAACCATTACATCCCACTTGTTAAGATACCTGTATTGAGCAGTCCAGCGCTCAGCTTCACACTAAATCACTCAAGCAGCAGCCAGGGACAGGCTCTGAGCTAGCGTAACCCCAAAGGGCACTGCTGAGATCAAGTCAGAGATGTCTCTTTCAAGCACGTCTCTGTTCCCAGATTGCTCCCACGAACTCCATGACATCTGGAAGCGTAAATTCTCTGAAATGTTTATGTCATAATTATGATTTTCCAACATTACATAAAACTCTCATTTACAAGAAAAAACAGATGAAAGTCTTCCACCACGTGTTCAAGAATCAATCTAGCAGATTTCTGCAGTTTCTTACGTCGCTTTCCTGCATACAATGATAAAATCACTCGTAAGTTATTTTTCCCACAATTGATTTCATGCAGTGCTGAAGCTGCACACAAACCCTCCCGTGAGGTCCAGGAGGGGATGCTGGAATCACCTACAAAGTCGGTAACTCTGACTGAGTTTATAAATCATAGCACATACCCGATTCCCCCACAAGGCTCCAGCAATCATCCCTTGGCCACCCAGACACTCGGGAAGGGCAAGTTCCCCAACCCAGATCCAGAGCCCGCCTAGGACCAAGAGAGGGCAGTGTGTCCTGCAGATACAGCCAGCATGCCAGCAGCTCCCAGAGAAAGAAGCAAGAGTCTCATTTCCTCACTGCAACCACATCGCACTAGCCTTGTTTCTTAAGGCAATGAGGCTCTTGCTATCCATTTGGGGTGCATCTGTGTCTGTCTAATCCTACTTGAGTCCTTTGGTTAGCCCTAACCAAGCCAGACACTGAGGTGCAGGCCTCAAAGGTAGATCATTTCCCTCAGCGTCGTAAAAACTGGGAATCCGGCAGAAGAATCATGTTCCCACTGAGGACAGGCTGAGAAGCTTGCATGTTATTAATCATCAGCAAATCCACATGTGGAAAGGTAAAAGACAATCAGACACACTAGAAATCCAGCTATATTAATTTTGCTGTTCAAGAAACTGCATGCTTTAAAGAGTGAGGTAATTTGCACCTTACAGGAGAGGAATAATGAAAGCAAGTTGCCATATCTACTTTCGGAAGAATATTAGAAGTACAGAGACTAACTCCCGTGTGCCTGGGACTGGACTGCTCCAGGAAAAGAGCCATTTCGCCCTGCACACCAGGCTGAATCCGCTCCAGCCAGGAAGAGTAAAAGCAAGCGAACGCTGAGGCTGAATGCAGCCCAGGACAGAGCTGCGTGCATCTGCTGTGTAGAGGGAGGGGAAGACGGGAGAGGGGGCTGTGCAGCAGGAAAAGTGCCTCTCTTCACCCTGAAGATGGGAGATCATGCTGTAAAAGGCAGAGCTAATGGGGAAACAGTATGCTGCTTCTCCACTCCCACTCCCGCCTCCATAAATCCACCTCATCGTAAAGACAACGCTGAGGCTCAGAAGAAGTGGATTATTTTCAACTCTGCCACTAACCTCCTTTGCAGTCCTGGACAGATTCTCCCCTCCTGGTGGGGATTACTCGTAAATCAGAGCACAAGCTAGAGATGTAGGATCTCTCTGCACATTTATAAATAGCTCACCTACACATTTCACAGGAGGGCAAATGGCAGTAAGCAGCTTTAACAGCAGCCCCAGCAACGACAACGGCAGCAGCGAAAACACTACCACCTTTCTCCAATGTGTCCTTATTTCCAGCATCCATCACACTAATAGGGACAATTAAAACCTGGAAGAAGCCCCAGGACACTGACAATTAGTGATTGTAGGCCAGGCCTGAAACATAGTCAAGGATCAGTAGTTGGGAAACTGTGAAACAGGCTGGGCAAGTCATATGAACTGAGCACACGACTGGCACCTCTGCTCCCCGCCTCAGTCTCCCCACAAGCCTGGACCACATCTCACATGTTTTCCGCACCAGGCTGTGGCCCTTCTCCTGCCCACACACCAGGCACAGCTTTTAACTTGCCAAGCAGTTTTGCACAGATCAGTGTGGGAGAGAAGAGAGGTTTTAAGGCATAAATAAAACAAGCCCAACCTGGCCAGTGGAAGGAAAGTGATTCATCATTATTAAATCATGTTAGGATCAGCATACTGCGGTCAGGACTCCCAGTCTTAAGGATGTGTTGCAGA
This sequence comes from Gymnogyps californianus, assembly GCF_018139145.2. NCBI lineage: Eukaryota > Metazoa > Chordata > Aves > Accipitriformes > Cathartidae > Gymnogyps > Gymnogyps californianus. The sequence continues at coordinate 30,903,504 of NC_059478.1, read as the reverse complement.
TCTGGGCTGTGCCACTTGGCTGGACCCCATTAGGAGACAAACACCTAGGTAGCCACAGCCTTTACATGACCTAGTGCAGCAAACGTCCTCCACCCCGTAGCCCAGCCAAGGCCCCCCCTTGAGCGTACAGATGAAATGAGCTGGATTACTGATCGGTGGCACAACAGCAGGAACTGACTGCTCTGTAGGCTGTGAGACAGCATGGGTTTCTTACGCCGGAGTTTCTCCCCCAAATCCTACAAGTCAGGAAGGCTTTCCTAGGTCATCTGATAAGCACCACCTCCAGCAGAACTGGCTCAGATGCTGCTACTGGTCTTGCTTCCAACACTACTAGGAATTTAGCTGATTTTAAGCAAATAAGTTTTGAATTATTGTGTTATCTCTGCTTTTGCCCATTTGTCACTGTAAAAAAATGGTAAAGTACAGAAAGTGTTTTCATTCCTGCTGCGCACAGAGCACCTTTCTTTCCACTGAGGTCTCTAGCTTTGACAGAATCAACCTCAAATTAAACAAGATCCAGCCTGGGCAGCAGAGGGGGACTTTCTGCTGGAGGACAGGATTCATCACTGCTCAGTAACATTCGGATTTACAGACCAGTCAGAGCCCACAGCACCAGGTGCTGTACGGATGGAGTAAACAGCCCCTGCCCCATAGTTTTTTAAAAGCAGCAGCCAGACAAATGCAACAGGGAGAAGGAAGGGAAGAATTAACCACATCATTATACCTCCATGTAGTGTCTGATAGAAATTGCCATCTTGTAGTAAAGTGATTTCTACTATGATTATTTGAGGATTGAGGGGAACAAGAATTTATTTCATGCTTTAGAGAAAAAGTATGAACGTGCTTGTGAGAGCAGCGCACAGGCAGCAGATATTGCAGCATTCGTGGAGTGATGACGGCCTTGCACAACGTAATGCAGTATTAAAAACCAAGGGAAGTTCTTGCTGCAGTATGGTAACAGATCAAAGGCTGGGAGCACCCTAGGAGTGAAAGGAGTAGCCGATAAGAGGGTACAGTAACAGAGCTGATACATGGGTGTGACTCAGCCCCGAAGCACTTTGCTGGTGAAGATAGAGAGCCTTCAAATGAGTCACTGACAGATCAAATGCATTCTAAAAGGGACACACATAGCTGTGTGTGCCAGCAGGCAGATGAGGCAGGAGAAATCCGAGGCTTTAGGCTCTCACAGCCTTAAAGAACCTCTTGGTATTTCTGAAAACTTAAGCCTTGTGTTTGAACCAAAAGTAATCACATGCTTAAATGCAAAAATAATCACCTCCCCTGTAGTCCCACCTGCAGATCCCTATGCACAGCACCAAGGCCTTCCTCTGGCACACAACGGCTGCTGCCTCCCACCCAGAGCTGAGTTTCAGTTTCAGCTGCCCTTCAGTCTGCACTTGTCCTGGTTTCAGCTGGGACAGAGTTAACTTCTTAGTAGCTGATACAGTGCTGTGTTTTGGATTTAGTGTGAGAATTTTGTTGATAACACTCTGATGTTTTAGTTGTTGCTAAGTAGCGCTTATCTTAAGCCAAGGACTTTTCAGTTTCCCATGCTCTGCCAGCAAGCAGGTGTGCAAGAAGCTGGGAGGGAGCATGGCTGGGGCAGCTGACCCGAACTAGCCAAAGGGGTATTCCATACCACGGAACATCATGCCCAGTATATAAACAGGGGGGAGTTGGCCAGGAGGTGCAGATCGCTGCTCGGGCATCAGTCAGTGGGTGGTGAGCAACGGCATTGTGCATCACTTGTCTTTTCTTGGGTGTTTTTTTTTGTTGTTGTTGTTGTATCCCTTTTCATTACAATTATTATTATTATTAGTTAGTAGTGTATTTTATTTTTACTTCAGTTATTAAACTGTTCTTATCTCAACCCACGAGTTTTACTTTTTTTCCTTTCCTCCTCCCCACCCCACTGGGAGGGAGGAGGGGGAAGCGGCTGCGTGGTGCTTAGTTGCGGGCTGGGGTTAAACCACGACAGCACTTCATAACCTGCATGAAATGACAGAATCTGCCCAAATGAGAAATTGAGAAATCCTGTGCAAATACAACTGAAGCAATGGTAATGTTAAAGAAATTCAAAAAGGGAAAGAGGTTCTTCCATCACAGCCCCTCTGCCTAAATACCCCCAGATTTTTAGTCAGGATAGTGGTTTTCACCTCTCCCACCTCCAAACTCCTGCATGGGGCTGCTGGTGCCAAGCAGCTGCAGTGCTCTAGTACAAAACCTTGGCAGCAGGAACACGGATTTCAACATCACTGAGGGCAAACACAAGGTGGTGTTTTGATCAGGAGGTAGAGGTGCCTCTTAAGAGCAGGAGAGGAGTTGTGGACCAGTCTTTAATATAAACCAGTTTTTTGTGCTGATTTAAGCCCAGCACCACACAGCCCTGTGTTGCCGTGGAACAGAGTAAAATAAAAAATAAATGGCACCAGATCTGTAAAACGGTTTCCATTTGGTGATTATCTCCCTCAGCAGATTCCTTCCTACCTATTCTGTGTTTCACTAATTAGAGCTTAAAAAATCCTCCAGCTTCACAGACTTGTTTCTCAAGCTTCAATGCAGAATTTAGACAACGAGAAACTGAAGAAGCAGGTCTTGCTTTAAAGGTCAAAACCTAATTCAAAAGGAATCTGCACAGGGCAAAAAGCCAGCAAGGAGTTCCCTGTTGCTCTATCACATTGCACCACATTTCAGCCTACAACAGGGAAACGCCAACTGCTTTTGTTCCTGGATATCAGATACACACGCACTACAGAAAACAGCCTTCACCCTCAGAGTACTTCATGTTACTACAAGCGCTGTCGCCACACTGCACTGCCCTTAGCTAGACTGATGTAGTCTGTAAGTTGAGCACATCCCATCAGCGTCGGATTCACTGTACTGTTTCCTACCTGCCTAAACAGAGTCTCCATGCTGTTCCCCTCCACAGTCTCTTGCTTGTTTGCATTGAATTCATGCTCCTATTCACAACTCTACTGATGATAATAAGACTGCAGTCTGTAAATGTTGGATTGGTATCACAACAGCCATGACACTCAAACACAGAGTGTCGTACCACATCTCCCCTCCCTACAGCAGTGTGTTAACATCCGTGGCTCTGTATTGCAGGATCGGAGGGATCCCTGAGAAGGGATCAGCAAGCAAGGCTGGGACAATTTGAGGACAAAATAAAAGCACCCAAAGGCTGCCCTGTAAAACTGCATGGTGCCTCACAGACTTGTTCAGTGTAACAAGAACACCAGAAGTTTCCATTTCAGATCATTTTGCTTCTAAAATGTCACTGCACGAGTTTGTTCCTGCACAAACTGAGCTCTACAGTCTGCTATTACGTCAAGTTTCCTCAGCTAACTTGGCTGAAGGATAGAGTGAGCATTCAAGTGCCTGCCTCTGGGTGGGTCTCTCAGGGTGCTGCAGCAGCTTGACACTGAATATCCTGTTTGTATTGTTTCTCCCCTTCACCAGCAGCTCAGCTAGGGCCACTCCAGCATCAGAAATAATTCTGTCATTGCAGTTCATCCGATACTGAACTCACATGTCAACACGTCATTCATCTAAAATGACAGTAAAGAACTGTAACCAACATAGGGAGAGAAATGATCTTTAAAAGAAGTGATTTTACCTACAACCACACACATTAAAAATGGATTAGTCATAACTGCAGGTTTTTTCAGGGCTCTGTTCCAAATCTGATTCCATTCAATGGCTTCACTCTGCATTTCTCTATCTTAGTGCTTTCAGCTTGTTTTAAAGTTCAGCCTTAGCTTTCATTTTCCACAGCTTATGAAGCTTGTTTCAGGAAGAATGAACAACCTCCTTGCAATTGTTTCATTTTCCAGCCCAGAGCTGTGGAGATGTGTTGTGAGACCCATGAGATGGTCTGAGTTGAAGAGCTGAAAACAAACCCACACAGTGAAGCAGAGGGGGCAGATCTGCTCAGCCCCTGGAGTCAGCTGTTCTCTCCTTTCAGTCCTGTTTCCCTTAACATACTGTTCCACTCTTTTCACGCTCACGTCATGCTGCTTCCATTCAATGGAAACAGTATGAAACTTCATTTCTGTATTCAGGAGACCAGCGGGTACTCAGCTTCTGCTGCAGAAAAAAAGGTCATGGTTCAGCTCCCGTTCCCTTTGGACGCTAGAATAACGATGGGGACAGACTTGCTGGAGGAGATACATCAACACGACGAGATCTGTTCACCTTTCTTCTTTCCCTTTCAGCCCCACTACGGTTTGTAGCAGTTGTAAAAATTAATACATGTTGAGGAGCTAATGATACCCCTCCATCCCCGTGTAAGGCTTGTTAGATAGCCATCTTAAAAGCACCGTATTAGAGCTAAATATTGTAATTATGATTAGTAGTGTACATGAGTCCCAGCTTGAAACCAAGGTAAACTGCCTCTTTGCAAATCACTGCTGACAGCAGGCTTGCCTTGGCAGTCACCCCAGCACAAATCTCCTTTCTAGCTGGCCAAAAGCTGTGAAGGCAGCAAAAATTCCTAGCGTAGACAAAGTCTTAAAGTATATTGCATGAAGCTGTCAGCTGGTGCTCGTGAATAGACTCACACACTTCTTGTGTCTGCTAAAATCTTTGTTTTGTGTGAAGCTGCACAGCTACCTGAGGAGTCAAATGCATCTGTGCATCTACTTTGTTATCTGTCCATTGCAACTGTGCTTTTCAGGGGGTTTACATAGTTCTTCACTACACAAATGCTTTTAACCCCTCTGCTAAAGGCAACCAAACACCATTCATCAATATCTACCTATAAGAAATGTGGTTTTCAATAATTCAGGGGGATTTGCACTATCTGGTCCTCGAGGCACTTTCTTAAACCCCCCCTCTATTACGTTTAGCTATAAATAAAGCAGAAGCAGGAAACTGGAAGAGACTAGGTGGGACAAGGAATAAAAGGGAGGGAGGGAGGGAGGGAGGGAGGAAGGATAAAGTCATTCCAGAAAACCTAAATTAATTCTTTGCAATACTATACAAAAGCTGAGTTCTGCAATATCTCAGATAGATAGATACTCTTTCTTCAGGTAGTAAAAAGCTCCTTTGCCCCAACAGCCAGCTATACTAAAAAGCAAGAAGTGCCTTGCCCATCCAAACCATAAGATTAGGGAAACCTTTGTAAACATGTTCCTCTTGTCAGTGCTTGGTATGTTTAGGGGTACAGGGACAAGATATTTCTCACTAGCAAGTTACCTTCTCGTCTCTATTGGGTGATGAGATTTCCTGCAAGACAATACCATTTGTTTTGCTGCCTCTTCTGTTAATCTAATTCAAGCCTACCAAAAAGCCTGCAGCCTGTGGAGAGTCTTTCTGTTCACCTGGCAGATAGGACAGAAGCCTCTTATAATCCTGAGATCTGACTATATTAGGTGCCTAATCCCAAACCATTAACATCTGTGAGAAAAAGAGTGTTCTTCCCTTCCAAAGGAAGGAGCTGGGTTTCATACAGGCTCATACACACTCCTCATTCATGCAACAGCTGCAAAGGAATTTCTTCTAGCTACTGTAACTCCAGTTTTCATACAACTCCTTCTGTGCTTATGTACTCTGTAGTGGTGGAGCCCTGTAATTAAATTTTGTCCTCATTTCCCACATTTAGTCAATATTTATAAAAGATTTATGAACAGTAAGTTTTAGCTCATATTAAGCTTCTCTTGGTAAGATACTCCTATGGTACTTCTAACAAAATATGAGAAAGAAGCTCTTTTATCCCAAGTAAAACATACATGAAATGAAAGATTTGGTGGCAACATAATAAACTTTACATTCCCTTCTATCAAAGTCTCTAAGTATACATGTAACAATCGTGGCTGGGAAGGTACAACAAAGAGGGAAACCAAATCAGGGTGGCAAAGGATGTTTTCCAATTGCATTTGAGATTTTGGTTGGAATTCCCCAACAGCTGTAAACAACAAGGGAAACCTCCAAGTTCAACAAGCCAGAGTGTCACCTCTTAGTTTGGCTGCATGTGTATGTTCCACCAGAACAATACAGCCGTTTCTCTTTGAGGGAAAATGCTGCATTCGCTGTTTAAATAGTGAGAAAGCTGTAAACACAGGACTGGTTTTAAAACAGGCTGATGAAGAAAAGCATAAAAGCATTTTCAGTTAAAAAGACAAATTAACCGAACACTCCTACTGTAACATCTCTGCAGAAGTGATTGCAATTCTCCATCAAACTCTATTTTTAGGCTACCTGGCAACACCATTGTCAACCCAAAAAGCCAGGTTCGATGTCACAGTATGACCACTTACCAAAACAGTTGTTTCTGTTCCAAAATGTCTCTTTTCCATAACGTAGGGGTTCCTCATGTCCAGACATGCTTCAGGATACACATATGATGCATTCTGTAGAAAGTAACTACCTTCCATAAAGTAATGCGATCAAATAACTAGTAAACATGTGTCATATCAAACTGGCAACTACACAGGCACAAACTCCGAGTTATCTAAAGGCAGATCTTGAGGATATTTGCTCCCCCCTTCAATTTCTTGCTTTGCCTTGTCTCCTTGCACCTCCTGGTGCCCCGTAAGGAAAGACTCACTCACTGCTTTTCTTGTTCTCAGACAAGTTTGCCGTGCTTCTCCCTGCAACTTTTCTTGAAGTGACAATGCATGAAAAACATTTGCAAACTGGGACTTCCAGGCTGAATAACTTCGAGAAAAAGATGCACCCATTCCTTCACTAAGCTGCTGTGTACGATCTTGTCCTTTAAGCAGTCCCAAGAGAGATGCTGTCAGTGAAGTCTGTAAAAACTAATTTTAGGACCAGTACACCTCACTGTCAGTTATGTTGAGCTGCTGTGTCCAAGTGTTACCCTTACATATTGGTAAATTCAAATTCCCTTCAAACTTCCTTCAGGACAGCTGGGCTATGGAGCACAGGTAACTTAACAGTAAAGCATTCTCTTCTTTCTTAGTCACCTGGGATTACAATCAGTTCCTCCATTACTTTTGGTATGTTTTCATTAGCTAGCTCAGCGCAAATTTACAGGAGCAGTTCCTTGAAATAAACCTGAAAGCAATAATGACATCTAATAAAATATTACTTCCTCCTACAAACTCTTCTTCCATTAGTAGGGGAAAACAATGCCAACCAACTTCATCAGGCTGTGAGGATTAAACCGTTATTTGCAATACGCTTCAAAAATGAGAAACTGTAATTTAAATGTTGGTCACGTGAGTAAGCAGTGAATCAATATTCAGCATATTAATTGAATGCATTTGAAGTGCTGGAATTTTTCTGAAGCCTGCCAAGCTTGAGCCATAACAGATTCTTTTATAACTGGAGATCAGTGTGAATGAAAGACCTTCCTTAGATCCAGAAGCTGAAGTTCAGAGTCATATGCACATTACCTCCATTCCACTGAATGTCAGCCTACAGAAAAAAAAAAAAATCAGAGATGAATGAGCAAGATGAAGGAGGTGTGATTACCTTTTGGGTCAGTATATAAGGACTATGAGATCACTGGTGGCATACTGCAATCTAAAAATTAATCCGAAACTTTGCCACTCCAACAGACTGATCCATCAGTTTGTCTCTTTCTACAGACAAACTCAGGAGCAGAGACAGACACTGAGGTCTGAAAGTCCATGTAGGTTAGACACCTAAATATTGTTGGTGTTCCCTACACTTGAAAGTTTCCTTTACACTGAATGCAATTTGTATCTAAGACTTCAGACAGCTGTTTCTAGATTCCTAACCCCAGTGCTTTCAGTGATGTCAGCCACTGTTAACACAAAATAGCTTGCCAGAAAACACGAGCCTCCAAAGACAAATGTATATATGCAGATACCAGCACTGATCTTGACAAATCTTTTATCTGTTTCTTCCTTCCTCCTCTTCTCTGGACGTAGAAAAGACATCGTTAAAACGAGGTGATAAATTTTGCCTGGGAGATTGCCAGGAGATCCAGATCTACTGACTTTCGTGCAGTACCAGAGTTCACTAAGTGTGTTTAAGAAATACATACAACTTATTTTCTGCTTTGGGCACTAGCAATTGTCATGGTTTGACCCCAGCCAGCAACGAAGCACCACACAGCCGCTCATGCCTCACCCCTCCCAGTGGGATGGGGAGGAGGATCAGGAAAAAAAGTAAAACTCGTGGGTTGAGATAAGAACAGTTTAATAACTAAAGTAAAAATAAAATATTATTATAATAATAATATTATAATAATTGTAATGAAAAGGAATATAACAAAAAAAAGAGAAATAAAACCCAAGAAAAGACAAGTGATGCACAATGCCGTTGCTCACCACTCGCTGACTGATGCCTGAGCAGCAATCTGCCCCTCCCGGCCAACTCCCCCCTGTTTATATACTGGGCATGATGTTCCATGGTATGGAATACCCCTTCGGCTAGTTCGGGTCAGCTGTCCTGGCCATGCTCCCTCCCAGCTTCTTGTACACTTGCTTGCTGGCAGAGCATGGGAAACTGAAAAATCCTTGGCTTAAGATAAGCGCTGCTTAGCAACAACTAAAACATCAGTGTGTTATCAACATTGTTCTCACACTAAATCCAAAACCCAGCACTGTACCAGCTACTAAGAAGAAACTTAACTCTACCCCAGCTGAAACCAGGACACAATTTTTTTGAATTTTTTTGCTATCTGATTGCACTCTACTTCATTTGGTATGGATTTGCATCTCTGCTTGCTATATCATACGCTTAAAGAACACATTTCTACAGAGAAATAAGCTGGAACCTGCCAGCGACGGCAGCGCTCAGCCTGCGGTTACAGTAGCTGCTCAGTGTACTCCTGTGAACCACATCCTCACTCGGGGAGGCCCAAAACGCCGCCGCTCACCTCCTCCGTCCCAGGACTCGCTGTCCAGCTGCCACCCACAAGTGCAGGCAGGGCAGGAGCTTTCGGCAGGGGCCAGAACTTCGCTTCGCATTAAAACCGACCCTCATCACCTCAGAGAAGGCCACCTGCTCACCGCCTGCCCGACCCGCCCGCTCCCTGCCCACAGACGCCCACCGGGTGCGCCAGCCCCTGCCCGCTTTCCCGCCTTGCCCAGCCTCCCCTCGCCCCCCCACCCCCCCAGGGCCTGTCGTGTTTCGCTGTAAAAGCCCAGTCACCGCCCCGCAGGCCGTGCCCCTGCGGGACTTATTCACTAGTTAAGAACCGTAATTAAAGTAGGAACTACCGGCAGCGGGCAGAAGGCCGGCCGTGCAGCCTACGCCCGGCTCCCGCTAGGCGGGCTCCGCCGCACAGCACCGGCCCGGCCGCTGAGGCACAGCCAGGCCGCAGCGCGGCGCGGCCCGGCCCGACCCTCCGGCCGGGGTCCCGTTCCCCAGGCAACGCCGCTCCCCCTCACGTGACCCTCGCCGGCCACGCCCGCCCGCTCCCGTTGCTGTGGCGACGGCCTCTCCCTCGCATTCCTCCCTCCCCCCCCGCCCCGTCCCCTGCCAGTCCATTCATGCCCAGGCTGCACCTCCCTCCCCTCCCCGCTGCCTCCCCCCTCACGTGACGCGGGCTCGGCGTGCGCTCCCCAGCCGGGCTTCGGCGGCCGCTTCCGGGCTGAGGGCGGGGCGGAGGGGGCGCGTGTGTGAGGGCGCGAGCGAGGGCGCGCGCGGCGCGGCGGGGCGGGGGCGGCCGCCGCGGCGGCGGCTGAGGGGAGAGGCGCTCCCGTCAACATGGCGGCGCGCGGGGCGGGCAGCGCCTGAGCCCGGCGCCCCTCGGTTCGCGGCCCCCTCCTCTCCCCCGGCCCGGCCCGGCCCGGCGCGGCCATGGAGAGCGAGGAGGAGCAGCACATGACCACGCTGCTCTGCATGGGCTTCTCGGACGCGGCCGCCATCCGCAAGGCCCTGCGCCTGGCCAAGAACGACATCAACGAGGCTGTGGCGCTGCTCACCAACGAGCGGCCCGGCCTCCACTACGGCGGCTACGAGCCCATGGAGAGCGGGCAGGGCCCGCCGGGCGGGCACGGCTCCCCCGCCGGCGGGCAGGGCCCCCGCGGCGGCGACGGGGACGGCGGCGGCGGCGGAGGCGGCTTCGACCCGCCGCCCGCCTACCACGAAGTGGTGGAGACCGAGGTGAGCTGCGGCCTGCCCCGGGCGGGCTGCCCCCGGGCCGGCCTCCTGTCAGCGCCGGCTTCCCCGCGGGGCGAGTCGAAGCTCCCCGGGAGCCTCCCTGCTGCGGGGGTGCCGGCGGACAGGCGTCGCCCCGGGGAGTGGGTCCCGCGGGAGGGTGCCTCAGGGGAGCCCCCGCTCCCCGGTGTGTGTGGGGGGGTCGGCCCCGTCGCCCCACGGGCCGGGGCGGCGTGCCGGGGGCTTCTCTTCCGACCGCCCGACCGCCTCGCCGGCTTGCTGCCGTTCGGAGCCGGGGAGTGCGCGCCGTGGCTGTTCGTTGCGATCGCTGCAAGGTGAAGAGCACCCAGGCTTTTCCTTGGCATTCTAGGAATGTGTGGCTACCGTAGGATTTACCCACCCCCCCCACCCCCCCCTTCCTTTCTTGCATAATCCAAGTGACTAATGACTGTCTAATTTTTTTTAACTGTTTCTACAATGTGAAGGAAAGTGCAGTCTGGGTATTACTTCGCATACAGTTTTATTTGGGTAAGCTAAGCACAAATTCTGAATAGGAATGCAGTGAGTTCAGATATTTTCCAAACAAAGGCTTTAGCTCATAACTTAAATTATAGCTGTGTTCTAAAATGGACCTGAAGTAGAAGTGCTGGAGAATGCCAGCCTTTCCCAGTTCTCTCCTTCCTCCTTGTCTGCCTTTTTCTCTTCTCCCATCCTCTTCCAGAACTCTGAACTCCTCAGCCAGCAGATACACTCATGGTGCTTTCCCTGCTGCCTGGAACAGTCTTGTAGCACTTACCTGGAAAGCTGCCTCCTCCTCCAGGTCTTTTTTCCAAAACTCCCAGAGCGCTTGTATGAAAAGAGACAATTAGTAGTGCCCAGACTATGGAACCCATGGGGATGAGAACAGAAGAACAGCCCTGCTGTGCGGTACCAAAGGGCCACCTTGCGTAGTCTCTGTCTCAAGAAATGGTCAATAGCAGATGCCTAAGCACGTGAATAAAACCAGGGAAACTCACGTACCCTCCCAGGCTTCAGTGAACAGTGTCCTGAGGATTTCCTGTCCCAGAAGTGGTATCTTTTTGTGTACATGTGTGTCTGTATCTATAAATATATCTATATGAAGAATACACGCACATATCTTCTTGTACGTAGCTACGCTTGCACAGATCATCCATATCCATAGCCTTGGTATATTGAAGTCCAGTCTTGCAGAATAAAGATACGTGATCCTGTTCACTGAATTAACTGGGTTAAATCCTTAGCTCATATAAGCTGATGATGTATGCTTGTGGAGTAAGGTGATCTGTGGGACAGCATGTGTGCTGTGCAGAAGAGGAGTTGCTGTTTAACTTTACTGATTGAAGCAATGGGGAACTGGTTTCTAACCTTTGCTTTGAAGGGTTGGGAGTGAATGAGAGTTGTGCTTGTTTGCATTCAGATCTCTGTAGCCATCAAGAGAGTGGATTTTGCTATCGGATATAGTTATGGTTGGGACAATCTGGGTCGTCAGTGTGACGTTTCAAGAGAAGCTGTCAGTGTAAACTTCAGAGAAGCACTTTTTTCCCCTCCTGTTCCTATTACAAATGACACTTTGACAACTCTGACTGAGAGGACTTTTTCCCCCTATTATTTCAGCTTGTATGTCTGATCAAACTTACTTACACTTCACTTTCCTTTGCCACTCATGTTCTTGTCTGCTTTGACTTGTGTTCTTGTTAACCCACAGCAGGGAAACCAAAACATTTCAATATAGGCAAACGACTGCAAATCCACAAAGTAGGCATTTCAGAAGGATTGAAGTATCTTGCTACATGAAACTTTGTATAAATTCAGGCCTCAATTTAGTAGTTGGATTCATTTGCATATGAACATCTGTCAACTCCCGCACATGTATGCAAAACAGTATTTCTGTAATATAAGAGTTATACCTGCCAAAATCTTCAGACTTGGGATTGTTGCCTGTGCTTACTTGTCTAATATTGCAGTACAACCTAGCAGCTTTTGACATATATTTTATAAAAGGGGGGGAAAATACATACGAGCAGTTCTTGTTCTTTTTATTCTTCAAACGTAATCTAGAACAACATTTAATAAACTACAGCTATTATTTAGGTGGTTAATCGGTAAGTGGTTTTCCATTCAGCACAAGCTTATGGCATATGAAGCTGTACAGAAAGCCATTGCGCAAATAGCTATATTATTCATTGTAGTCATATACATTATGTTGAAACATATTATACCCCATGCTAGCTTGTGGTAATTCAGATGTTATTTCTGTTTTTCTTCCTCTCAGTATCATCTCTCTTTGCAGCAGCTCTTGGAGTGTGTATTCCTCCTTCTTATCATAATACCAGTTTTAACTTTTATTTAGTGGGGAGGTAGTGGTGTGTAAGATTTTTGATTTGATTTTTGGATTTTATATATCAGCAGTGTACATGAACATATAAATCAAAAGAGAACAATTATTAGAAATGTTCTCCTAAATAAAATTTTCCAGTCTAGTAATCTTCTTCATGAACAAAAGTTAGGATTAGATTTTTTTAATTTAAAAATAAGAAGAAAGCTTTAGTCATTCTCCAAGACGTGTGTGTAACAGATCTGTACTTTGTATTTACATTCTTTTTTTGGCTGAGTACAGTTTACCATGCGTATGAGTATAGATTTATGAATGATTAAACACTTTACATTTTCCCTAATCAGTAATGAATCCATTATGTTTGTATATGCTTATTTGTTTTCTATTACATAATGTTAGAATCTGTTCTGTTCAGTAAGCATGTTGATCAAAGAAAGGCCTGTCTGTTCGTTTTCTTTGAGAATAACACAGCAACCAGATACATATCATACTAGTAAAAACATGTCTTCTTCAGATAAGATAGTAAAACCAGTGTGAATCCTCTTTCAGTGGTCCAGACTGCTGGTCTTCAGGGGTGTCTGGAAGTGTTACAGAAGCCTGAATTTGGAATAACTGGCCCAGAAGCAAGACAGCTGCTATGAGCTGGCCTGACACGTGCTCTATGCTTTATATGTGAGACTTGAGATGAAGACATACATAAATTCATTTTTACGAGGGCTAAAGCTTCAGTTTCAGCAGGCTAATGTCTTCCAAAGAGCGTACAATTGATTCAGTTTTAAGTTAATAGCTGTGGTGTGCCTCTGGCGTTGATGCTGTTAGCATGACCATGCTTAACTCATTAAAAGAAAAAGGCCAGACAAACTTGGAAATACAAAGGGGGCTTCACATTTGTTTGTGCAGTCTTCCTGAAATATCAGGAAGTTCAGCTTTAGGTTTACAGTTGGTTTGAAGTTTTGCCCTGTGTAGTGCCAAACCACTTCGATAGGCTGAGATCACCTGCTTTTACAAGAGGTAACTTTGCCTGTTTGACATAACTTCTATGTTTATGTCTGTCGGCTGAAGTAAATCTGGGAAGTGCATTTTGGCAAGAATCTGGGATTTCTGTGTTTATTCCTTAGGCAACATCCAGATTTTTATGGTGTGATTCTTTGCTGAGTGGGGGGCGTGGAAGGATGGTGTAATCATCTTTTCATACGACTGACAGATAAGCTGTTTTATGAACTGCTGATAAATCCTTATAATTTAAGATAAGGTTGTAAATGAATGTGATGACAATGTCTGTCAGTGTGTCTGTGAATTGCCATGAGTGCCACAAGTGTTGACTTTCACGAGTTGGGGAGGAATGGGATGGAGAAGAGCAGGCCAAATGAACGTGGGGATTGTGACCAAAGAACCTAAAATTGCGATAAGGGGTAGGAACCCACTTACACTAAAAGTACTAACATATAACAACAGTTTGTGTAACCTGTACTAAAATAATCTTGATGTGCTTTTAAACAGCTTCTGAGAGTCATTACTATGACCTTTTGGGTAAATTGTGATGAACGGATTATATTACCTTCTAGCTATTCCTGTCTCCTTTAGCATGTGCTCTTTTGATTTTTTTTTTTTCAGTTGAACTGGATCAAAAGCTCATATACGCCAGATTTTGCTAGATAAGGTTTATAATAAAACTTGTCCAAGATTGCTTTTGAGGTACTGCTTGATTTCAAGAGAAGGGGGTTTTGTAAAGGAAACAGGCCAGCAACTGTAGTGAATAACAGTGCCAGGAACATTCTCACTAGTCATGCTGCAGAACTATTGTGTTCAAAACCCTGTCTCTCCTCATTATTAGAGCTCAGTACTGAAAGCAGTTCTGCCACAGAAGCACTGTGTCACGGTGGGTGTGTAACTTCTGTTTTAGCTTTGAGTGTGTAAAATGAGGATAATGGTGTGTGCTTTATTAGGAGTACCATGGACGTTAGGCTTGCCAAGTTCTTTGATCCTTGAATGGAAGGAGCTGTATTTATTTAAAGACCAAAAAGGTATTTAGCCTTCAAGCGAATGAGATGAATTTTACACTACCATTTTATAAATTTAAAGTCAGTCTTCTGTTTTGTAAGTAGTGTTGAGCTTTGCAAAAGTGAGTATTTCTGGCATTCTCATGTGGAAGTTTTACAGTGTGGCTTGTCTAGGAATTGGCCTTGTAAAACAATTAAGCAATCAAATAAAGCTCTGTGGTGGATTCTGGCATTGAGTCCTTGGCTGGATGCCATCAGAATGTCAAGTGGAATTAGTATTTTAGCACTCCTGGTTTTCGGCATCACTGTTTTCAAAAATTAGTCGCCCTGGTGTACAACCTCTATTTAGATTCTGGTTATGTTAATGCTTTCTTGGATTTTGAAAGAAAATACTCTGATTTCCATTCTTGATATAACACAGACTATTAGAGATGCTACATGAAGTTAGGGAAAATAGGGGTAATACTGAGAGGTGCAGTTGGTTAATTTTAAATGTAAGCTTCATTTCGAATAATTTGTAAAGTCATCATCCTGTAATGTGATAGAGTAATCTTCGGGTTGAGACTAGCACTTTATAATTACTGGTTCGTTAGTGAAGGTGATGCCTGTGGGGTCAGTGGAGGTAGGAGACAACTCTGTATAGCCAAATTCTCAGCTGGGCAGGAAGTGTCTTTGATATAATGTTCTCTGGAGGCATTTTCTGGTCATCTTCCCAGTTTACAGTGCTATTCTGTGGCAGCTGTTTAATAAGGAAGTGAAATACTGAGGAAGAATGAGAATAAAAACAAATTAGCCAGTGTTAGAAGTTAATTCCAGCAAATCATTTGGATTGCTTTTGGATTAAGGAACAGTAGCTCTTTGTGTGAGGAGGGCAAAGATGGAAAGGAAGTGCCTGTTTCTTTTGTAAGCTCTTATTTAAAAGAAAAAAAAAAACCTACATATTTGTGCTGCCGTAGAAATAGTCTTTGGTGTGTATGTTTCAGTTATGCTTCATGGGCTAAATTAAAAAAAGCCAATGTGCTCGATGTTTCTTGCCACTTGAGCTTCCTGCTCACTACTTTACAGCAGTTCTGACTTCTCTTGTTCTGATGCCTCTCGAGAGGCATTTAAAGATTTTTCATATTAATTAATCACAATTTTGTGATGATACGTTGTGGAACTTGAATTCGAACTCTGTCAGCTGCTTTGTCAGTTCTAGTTTGTCTCACTATACATCAGTATGCATCCATAGAACAGAAGTATAGATGAGTGTTTAGCAGTGTTATTGAATTAATTCTCCCTTCCAGAGCCTGACCTTTGGTCACTAAAATGTTATAATAAATACTTTATCTAGTGTTTCTGCAGCACTTCTCTATTAATGCCTGGTGTTTTGCCAAAGGCAAATAGAAGTGTTGACTTAAAATTAAGTACTGAAATGCTAAGCATTTGTGATTCATTGTTTTATTGTATTAAAGCACAATGTTTATCTGATACCACACAAAGTTATTTTGAGTTATTTGGAAATAAGCATGGGGTTTTGTGCTTATGAAAACTCGAGGGTTGGGAGGAATAATGGTATCGACTCAGAGTCTGGCTGTTTGCAGTTACACTAATGGAGTAAGTTTTTTAAATATATCCACAGACAATACTGAAAACACATGCAAGATAAGTGTGTTTTCTTTGGTTCCTTATGAATGGCATTCTTAACAGTGCTTTCCGTGACCTCTCGCTCGCCTACAACTAGTTATCAAACTTTAAAATACGTTGCCAAAAGTGGTTGTAATGAATGTCTGCCTCAGATTTCACTGAATACTATGGTAATAGTACTATAAAAGGGCAAAGATATTCCTTTTTATTTTTTTTTAAGTTCAATGGATCTTTTAATTCAAATATGATTTTCACAGAGACTCGATTATTTTGTTTTGCTGTAACGCTTAGTGCTGTGTTTATCTCTGAACAACTAGGCAAGTACATTGGGGAATATTGCTTAGTAACATCGCACCATCACCCTGGAAATCAGGGAGACCAGTACAAGCAGTGTTTTTAGAGAATCCTAGTTAATTTCTAGCTTTGCTGAATTTATTTTTGTTTTTATTTTTCAAATTAATATTGTGTTCTTATTCCCAGTCTTACACAGTTCTTGGTTGTGAGATGGGGGGGGGCGGGGCAGGAAGGGGGAGCCATGGGGTTTTTGTGGTTGATTTGTTATAATCCCTTACAACTACTAAGAAGGGTTTAGTCTAACCATGCATTCTTGATAGTGCACTTGTACTACTCTCAGTTAAGGTCAGTGTCCAAAACTTTCTGTGAGAACATTCACTAAATAAATCAGAATTTTCTTAGGACGTCTTTATGGTGAGGTGAGAGACCAAATCAGCTTCAGTTAGGTGGAGTCTGTAACATAGGATTTATTTTCCTTTAGTGATAGACTGGTATCATTCCTTTATATTAACATGATGAAATACTAATATTTTTTCATATGACAAGACTGCATTTGCTTGTGTAAAGTAGTGCATAGTAAAAATTTGAACTAAAGAACTTAATTTCTATGCAAAAAGAATAAAACAGAACTTCTATATATCTCCCCAACAAGCTTACTTTGTCTTAACGGAACGTAAATAACAAAAAGCATTCCCGTCTATTACTGGACTCAGAAATTTTGCATGCAGATATTTTCCTGTGGATGAAGATGCAAGGGCAAGATGCTATATCTGTTTAGGACTTAAAACAGTTAAAAACTGTTACTATAGTTTGCAAATAAATGTCTGTCAGTAAAACATTTAGGAAATCACAGTGGGTTTTCTTATTGCCAAATAAGAAACATAATGTGGAAATTCCATATATGACACCATTTTCTGAGGCTTACTAATATTGTCATATTCATAAAAGGATACCAAGCTTGCTCTTAGCAGTGTGGGTTGAATGAGTTTGATCTGATGGCAAGAACAGGCAACTGGGAAATACTCTTCAATTTTGTTCCCACATCTGCCACTTAACATGAGTTTAAAGAAGTTCTTTAAGCTTCTGGAGCACCAGTTTATAAAAAGCAAGTAGATTACAGGTATGAAAATGTAACAATTTTTTAAAACATTCAGTACCTCGTGCTTGGTATGTTCAACTGTAAGTGCAAGGTGGTAGCTTTGATTTATTTGAAAGCCTTTTAATTCTGAACCCTGTGATTCAGTTCTTGGTAACAGAGTATCCTCCTTTTAGGAGTTAATTGAAAGAAAAAAGAATTGACATCCAGGTGTGAAAGTAAAAGCTTCTTTAATCAGTAGTCTGGCAGATAGAGGGACTGTCGAGTCATGATTTTGCGATTCATAGCTTCTCCCACAAATTGATGGACATAATAGATCAGAGAGCAGAGAAATGCTCTGTTTTTATGGGTATTTGATGTATTTCTCTTACTTTGCATCCACCTGAGCATCTTGCAGTACTTTGCAAACACTAGTGAATGGTGCATCGGCATGCTGTGGCAGAGGGAAGTATCACTGGTGACACTTTACAGCTGGGGAGGCTGAAGCATTGAAAAATTGATTTCCTCGTTATTGCTTAGTATGTCTGTGATAAAAACTGAAAGGTGGACCTAGAATTTTTGGCTTCTAATTCTGGCTTTAAGCATTTTTTTTCATTACTGCTTTTCAGAGCAATAAAATTTCGTTCTGTTTCTAGGTACATAGTAACAAAATAGGGTTTCTTTTTTTTGTTAACAATACAGTGAAGCATCAAAAATATGTTTTCTTGGCTAGAAAATGGTGGTCATTTTGTGAAAATTGCTTATTAGAGAGGCATGAGGGTGAAGGGAACTGCTTGGTCTGCTGGTACCTTAGAAAGTCTGATCCTGTTGCTTGTTGAAAGAAACATGACTGGAGTTCTGTTTTGTAAGTTATACTAGATTCAAGAGCACATAATGTGACTTAGCTCTGGTGATAATAAATTCTGTTGGTAGCCTTCTATCAAAATCAAATTAACAAATTTAAATTATAATTTGATGGTAATTTCATTACTAGACTGCCAATTAGCATCAAAACACTTTCTTACACTCCTTGTTATTTTATGTAAAGTGACCGGTATGGTAAACATCAGTGGCTTTAGTTAAACAGTGTTTGACGAGTTAATTAGCCGAATGCTGCAGGAATATGTTTTGAAGCTTTGAACTGTGACCTTTTGGCAATTAAAGTTAATTGATATTTCACTTTTTGTGTGAGGGCTAATCTTTGTTCTGTGTTAGTCTTCCATGGAAGGTTTTATACTACAGACTTAAGCAATGCTTTATTGATCAGATATTTAACAATTTTTGTTTATTCAGCCTTGCAGACATTTCTGAGAGATGCCAAGTCCCCAGAGTGAGAATCTTGAATCAGTGCTTGAGACTGTTCTGTGAGGATGTTTCTCGTGGGAGCCTGTGTGTGTATGTTTGGACATAACTGCATTTTCACACCTTGAAAATAAGCCAAGAGAGTCAAGTAATGCTGTTAGAATAGGGCATCTTCAGGGCTTTTGTCTAATAAGAGATATATCAGAAGGCATGGAAAATGATGTTAAAGGTTTGCCAGCAAGAGTTTTTTGGTCTCAAGATTTCAGCTGCAGAATAGAGAATAGTCACAGGATGTGTGATGTGCACCATGATTTCCTATCTCACAAAACAGATGATTCTTACAGACTTTTAAACAGTTATCTTCGGATGACCTGTTGGCTGCCAGGAATACTTTCTGTGCTTTTTACTATTCTATTGGTGGAGAATATCTGTATAAATCCTTAACATGTAGGTGCCAGTCCACTATTAGACCTAATTCAACCAGAATTGCATAGTCCTGATTTAGGTCATCATCAACTAGCAGACACCATTCTTAAGTCATCTGTTTGAGGGGAGGGAGGGAGTTTCTATATATATATTTAAAAAAAAAAAAAGTATATAGTTCCCCCAAAAAAGAGACCCAGAACACCACTTTTTGGGAGGCTGACATGGCCTTGTGTACTATTGTCCTGGTTTCTGCTGGGATAGAGTTAATTTTCTTCCTAGCAGCTGGTACAGTGCTGTGTTTTGGATTTAGTGTGAGAATAATGTTGATAACACACTGATGTTTTTAGTTGTTGCTAAGTAGTGTTTATACTAAGTCAAGGACTTTTCAGCTTCTCATGCCCAGCCAGCAAGAAGGCTGGAGGGGCACAAGAAGCTGGGAGGGGACACAACCAGGACAGCTGACCCAAACGAGCTAAAGGAATATTCCATACCATATGACGTTATTCCCAGTATATAAACTGGGGGGAGTTGGTCGGGAGGGGCGGATCGCTGCTCGGGAACTGACTGGGCATCGGTCGGCAAGTGGTGAGCAATTGCATTGTGCATCACTTGTTTTGTATATTCTAACTCTTTTAGTATTATGATTGTCATTATTATCATTATTATTATTATTATTATTATCATTATTTTCCTTCCTTTCTGTCCTATTAAGCTGTCTTTATCTCAACCCACAAGGTGGGGGGGGGGTTTCCAATTCTCTCCCCCATCCCACTGGGTGGGGGGAGTGAGCGAGCGGCTGCATGGTGCTTAGTTGCCGGCTGGGGTTAAACCACAACAACTATTTACTTTCATGTATAGCATAGTCTTTCTTTAAATGCTTTTATTTCACCTGTGGACCCATGCCAGTAGAGTCTGTAGTGACAGTTCTTAGCTCCTCAGTTGCAAAGTGTTAATTGTGGCTACTTGTTCAGAGCCGTGTTGCATTTGTGAATGTCAACAGAGCAAGTAAGATCTTCAGCCTGTGTTGGTTGGTGAGCCAACATAAAATTCTGCAAGAGCTGAGCTGACATTGCACCTTGCTACAGCAGCTGCTAGCTGCTGTTGATAAATCCCTCACTTTAAAGAGCAGTACACAAATCAATTTAAAAGTTGGATGGTGAACAGTTTGGGGGTTTTCTTTTACAGAAGCACACTAATTATAAAAGAGCAGCAGTAAGTCTTTAAAGAGGCTGTTACTTATATTAGATATGTTGTAAGAAACAAGACTCAGTCTGCAGTAATATAAACTGAACATAGCAGCAATCTCCAAGAAATGCAGGGTATTAAATTTATTAAGGGTTTGAAGGGGAATTTGAGTTTTAAACTACCTGGGCATTTATTTGAGACTGTTGCAGGTTTCACAGTAGCTGTGAAGCTACTTGTATGTGGTATGTTCTAAAATTAATAAATAATTAACCTTGATACTTCCTGGGCAGGGTTTCAGTAGCAGAAAACTGACAAGCAAGAAGACTTCTTGTCTCTAATTAGTGGAATGTGCCAAAGATGTGCTCCTTCAGTGCAAATAGTTCGCATTGTTATTAGGTCAATATTCCCAGTACCGCACCCGTTGTTATTTCCTGTGTAAAAAACCCATCTTTTCACTACCATTGTTGGTAGACTCAATCCAGCGATAGGCCAGACATGTCCTTAGCGCAGTTTATGATAATGCCCTTATTTGTGGGAGCTGAATGTACAACGAAGAACATGTGTTATTTCACTCTTTCCTTATGAATTTCCATATTGCAGACACTGGCAATCACTTGTGTGGTAAGAGGTAAATAAAGAGCAACATTGCTTAAAATGCAGATGGGGAAGGAGAACAACAGGTGGAGTTTTTCAGCAACAGTTGAAGGTCTGTACTGCTATTAGACTGCACCTCTTAAACGATCCATTACTAACACTAGTTTTATTTAATGTGGACACTTTCCTCCAGGGAATGGGGCAACCGTAGCTCAGTTACTGTAAGTATTTGTTGAAATGTTGCTTTCCTTTGCTACAAGTCTAGGCTGAACTGAAATTGCTGAACACCTACCAGTTGGGTGTTTATATTATGCTTAGTCTACCTTTATTAGACTAATCATTGTATCCCGTACTGTTACTGTAAGGGCTTTCTTTATAACTGCACGTTTATTTTCTACAGGAAATGGTTTTGTGTTCTGGATGGGTGTCCTTTATAAAAGCTGTAAACTTAACTGTTGTTTGTTTAATCAATACAACAGGATATTTCCTAGAAAACTTTTGCTTTTAAATGCTTTCAGTGTCTTTTCATTTAGACCTTCGAACATCTCTTCTCCAAAACTTGAAGTATTGAAACAGGGCATGATTTGCTAGATGTGAATTACATTAGAATTCCATGCACAGTACTGGATCAGATGACTACAGTTTCAGAAGCTGATATTCAGGTCTGTTAAAGTACAACTTCCCATAATGACAAACTTAGTCCTAAATGTTTAGTAGCGGGTTGGGGAAAGGTGGCACCTTACCTCCCAAACTCTGACATGTTTTTTTTTTCTGAGCACTATTTTGTGTTCCATTCCTATAAATTTTACTGCTGCTGTCCAGAACCTGTTAGTAAGTCCAGCCACTGTGTGCTATTGTCACCTGCACCAGTGAACTTTAAAGGGTAAGCTCTATACAATTGCTGTTACCTTGGCTTAATATTTTTGAATCATTATGAAAGTGACTATGACACATTTACTTTTTAATAAACAGGCCTAATCCTGCAAATAGCAAGTGCAGTGAGAGAGCCAGAAGCATACTTCTCTGCATCCATTGATTTAATTCTTTGTATACCATGTCCTCCTGAGTTCAGTCTTTCTTTTGGTTTATTCCTTTCTATTTGTTCCGTTCACTTTCCTGACACTGTCTTTTTTTTTTACTCTTGAACATGTTTCCTGCTTGTCCTTCTTCCCTACATGTCCCTGGCTTCTCTCTCAGGGGGATCTTGTTACCATCACTGCACTTGTGTTTTCCTCTGGCTCTGACAGTTGCTCCTGGTTGCTGCCAGGTCTGATCCAGACATTGTGTCCTTCCTCCTGCTTGAGTTGTCTGCTCTTGTGAAGGCAGGGAAAGTTAGTCGATGTGAACTCTTTGACACATTGGGTAGCTAGCATCTATGTGAGGTTAAAAAATAAACAAAAGAAAATAAATGGATAACTTGTCTACTCTTTCATTTGGCGCTACTGAGGCAGTTACCTCATATGGCACTTAGCAAAGAACATGGGGCTAATTCTGTATTCTGCCTGTACACAGAAATAGCTGCTGTTTAGTGACACTAGCAAGGAAACCTGTAAAGCTTAGCTGCAGACATCTGCTTGCTTTTTCCCTGTTTGCCTTCCAGAACATTTTCCAGTAATTCATTTTGACTTCAAAAGGACAATTGTAGTTTCCTTGTTGGACAACTATGTTTGAGATCTAGATTTTTCTTTAGATAATTAGCTAGTAAAAAAAAAAAAACCACCAACCTGATGTACCGGGTTAGTGTCTTGTGTTTCTTAATGTGATGGGATGAGAGGGTGATGAAATTGGCCTCCCTTAGAATAAACTGTTCCATATTCTACAGCATTTGTTGAACAGAGGATTAATATGCAGATCTATGAAGATCAAGGTTTGTACTCTAGAGTCTCACAGGGACTGGAAGTACTTATCACTTGGTTCTACAATCTGATATGCTAAGGAACAAGATTTGCCACTTAAATAGGCAATTAGTTAGCAATTAGTTATGTAAACATAGTAATCATCACCTACAGGAAATACATAAAGGTATGTAATCCCTTCAATTCAAATTGAAATACTAAGTTCTACTTTGAAAAACACAAGCAGCCTCAGGGTTGTTGAGAATTTGACATGCTTGTTACAAGCACAGCCGCTTTTTCTGAAGCTACTAAATCCTTTAAAGTGTCTAGGAGAGAGAGAGATAAAAAGTGTTTCACTTGAACTTCCTTTTTATTCACAGAAAAATGATGAAAATGGGAATTGCTCTGGTGAAGGTATTGAGTTTCCAACAACGAACTTGTATGAACTGGAGAGCAGAGTTTTAACAGATCACTGGTCCATACCCTATAAGCGGGAGGAGTCTCTAGGCAAGTGCCTAATTGCATCCACCTACCTAGCAAGACTAGGTAAGTTCTCTTTCTACACATATGAAGATTATCTGTTCAAAGGATTTCATAGACAGTATGGTGGGCAGTTATGTCTTTTGTGTTAATCTTGCAGTTGTTTACTTAGCACCCTGCAGAATGATCACATCTCTGTGAAAGTGGTTAACAGTGAACTATTCTACCCAATGCTATAAAAAGAATGTCGGTCTCTTTTTTTTCTCTAAAGTAATTTGTTTACTTAAGCTTTTTTAAAAAGTGGGGCACATGTTTCTTTATGTTCTAATGATTGTAGGAATTACTGTTTTTTCAAAGCTGAATTACTGACTCTTTTTTTCATTGTGCTGGTTATTTTCCGTTCGTAAAAACAAGCTGTCATCTAAATCCATGCTGTACCACGCTTGTATAACTGGTTGTTTTTCCCTAGTGAAATGCTTATACTGCATTAGACCTGAATTTGACTTCTCTGTATTCAGTACTTTGGCTGGGGTTAAGAGTGTTATGGAGGCATCATGCCCAACAACTGGTATATAATGAGAGTGCAAGACAGTTTTTCCATCATGCCTGATGGCAGACTAAAGGGATGTTATAATCTGTTGGAAGAATGGAAGTTGTTCGGTGGTTCTGGTTTGCTTCTTTGTTTCTAACCTGTGTTAAAAGGCTGTACGTGAATTTGGTTTTGGGTGGAGGCTGTGAAGCATCAGCAGTGATCTGAAGTTAGTATGAATTGTAAACTTTGAAGGGAGAAATACTTATGGTGCTAATAATGCTTGAAGAAGTTGTAAAAGGTGGAACGTTGGGAAACTTCTTATTTCTAAAAAGCAAGTTCTCTTGACTCTCACTTTTTTGTGGCTGAAAAAGCATGCTAGTTATGAATGAACAGTAGCACATTTATTACTGCTGGATTTGGTTGATGTTCCCAAAAACTTGCAACGAGGTCCCTGATGTAATCTTAAAAAAATTTAAAAAAAAAAAATACTTTAAAAAAGCACTCTCCTTTTTGTAAAGGTCTTTCTGATTCTGATGAGAATTGCAAGCGCTTTATGGACAGATGCATGCCTGAAGCATTTAAAAAGGTAAGTAGGTACAGTAGACCAATTCAATGTTTCTTTGTGGTGTTCATGGCAGAAATAGTGTCTTGTCATCCAGGCTTCAGAAACTGTGGTAACTAGTGAGTGTGTTCTTAGATTAAAATCATACTCAGATTATTTTCCTAGATTAAAATCATACATAGACTTAAATTAAAATCATACAAAGTCCCAGTTCTGCAACTCTGGCCAATTCTGGCACGTACCTTGCTCTTTTTTTCTTTCCTTTCCTTTTTTTCCTTTCCTTTTTTTCCTTTCCTTTTTTTCCTTTCCTTTTTTTTCCTTTCCTTTTTTTCCTTTCCTTTTTTTTTTCCTTTTTTTTTTTTTCCTTTCCTTTTTTTTTTTCCTTTTTTTTTCCTTTCCTTTTTTTTTTTTTTTTTTTCCTTTCCTTTTTTTCCTTTCCTTTTTTTTCCTTTCCTTTTTTTCCTTTCCTTTTTTTTCCTTTCCTTTTTTTCCTTTCCTTTTTTTTCCTTTCCTTTTTTTCCTTTCCTTTTTTTTTTTTTTTTTTTTTTTTCCTTTCCTTTTTTTCCTTTCCTTTTTTTTTCCTTTCCTTTTTTTCCTTTCCTTTTTTTTCCTTTCCTTTTTTTTCCTTTCCTTTTTTTTTTCCTTTCCTTTTTTTTCCTTTCCTTTTTTTTCCTTTCCTTTTTTTCCTTTCCTTTTTTTCCTTTCCTTTTTTTTTTTTCCTTTCCTTTTTTTTTTTTTTCCTTTTTTTTCCTTTCCTTTTTTTCCTTTCCTTTCCGCGCTTCTTTTTTCCTTAAGTGAAGAGCTCTATAGTAATTAGTGGAGCCTAAAGACAGGTTTAAAGACCTTTGGATACAGCCATTAGTGGCAAGTTCAGAATCAGATTTTCTTTATTCTTTCTGCCCCTTCTTTGGAGGGTTGCTAAATTCTTACCTCTTTTCATGATCTGTTTAGAATTTGTCTTTCCCCTCAGTGCTTAATGCCTAATGTGCCTCTCTGGCTGTTCTTCTCTGGGTTGTAGTGAATTTTTTCTGCAAAGCTCCCCAAACCAATTTACTTCCCACTGTTCTATCCATTTTGGATACTGCCTAAATTTCTTGCCCAGTTTTTAGACCGTATGTATAAAAACATATATACACCTTTTAAAAAGTTACTCAGTCCTAATCTTAAAATACTGAGAATATAAGTATATTTCAGGAAGATAGAAATTTAAGGGAAAAATTCTTTTTCCATTTGGCTATTAGAGTAATAACCTTACATGTGATGCTTTTAAATCACTTGGGGTTTTTTGCATATTAAATAAACAGTATAGATTGCTCCTCCAGAAGGATAATCTGTAGAAATCCAAGTTCAGAATGTGCTGAATTACAATTTGCTGAAATATTTGCAAGAAACTCTATTAATGGTACAAAAAGTGATTGTATTTAAAGTATTAAGCTTTTTAACTGCTTATGTTCAGACACAGCTAGGAGAAATTAAATGAAGTTTGCAGATGGAAGCTTAATGTCCTTTATAAACAACCACATTAGATCGGATTTAAAGAACATGTTTTAGTAGGTGGGAGAGCAGCATTAAATACCTCTCCATGGTACATGTTCTTTTGTTTTCCAATAGAAACTGCTCAAAAAGTGTGAATTGGTAAATGGTTATTACAGCTGAATCAGTGCAGCTTTGTGGCACGCCTACTTGAAGATTTAATAGTTGTGTGTTCAATCTGCAAACAAATTAGTTTCATATTAGTTGTTCTTTGCAAAGGTTACGGTCTTTACCAGTGCGTGGAAATGGAAAACAGTTTGCTTTGACACATTTTGTTTTCTGTCATAAACTGTCATTTAAGGTGTTCTTGAATGAAATTACAAATCTAATTAACTCTTAAGCCATTAGTGCAGGAAGAACATCTGAAAAACACACCACACAGTGATTAGTACACTCTAAGGAAACATTTGCTCTGAAAACAGTCTCGGGGGTTGATAAATTTCTCCTGTTTTGTGATTGTGCTCAAACTTCAAAAAATTACTTCTTTTTTTTTAGCTGTTGACATCCAGTGCTGTTCACAAATGGGGAACTGAAATCCATGAAGGAATATACAACATGCTTATGCTGCTAGTGGACCTGGTTGCAGAAAGAGTAAAACAAGATCCTATTCCTGTGGGCCTGCTCGGTGTACTTACAATGGTATTTGACTCTCTGATGCAGTTTCTAGTATTTGGCATTTCATATTTATGCTGCTGATGCTTTTTCTAACTGTTTAAGTTGTAGTGTATTGTCTTACAATCTGCAGCCATTGCTTGCTGCAGATTTTTAACATCCAGTATGCAATTCATAAAGGGGTAAGCGCTGTTCAAAACTTCTGAAAACTAGCACTCTCAAAAAAAAAAAAATCACATCTGCTGTCACTTCACTGTTTATTTTTTAGAACTGGTACTTTGAGTTCATCTCCCCCTTTCACAGATATCTGGCTTACATGGGTATTGGATATTGTCTATACAGAATGGAAGCTTCAGAATGCTTTATACAGTGAGAACTGAGAGGCAGGAGCAGGGGTCTTCTGTTAAACTTTATTTTTTGCTAGATCTTTAACTGTTAACCAGGAGAATGCTCAGCTGAAAAAGTCAAATATTGTCAAGTTTTGAGACTGGCATAAGCCATGCTGTTCATTGCCATGGGCTTTTCTTTCAAGGCGTTTAACCCCGACAATGAATATCATTTCAAGAATCGAATGAAGGTATGCCAGAGAAACTGGGCAGAAGTCTTCGGGGAGGGGAATATGCATGCTGTCTCGCCCATATCCACTTTTCAGAAGGTGAGCGTGACCATGCCCTAAAACCTATTTTTAGGGTAGATGTGTTTGTTTCAGAAAAGATTGTTTGATTAGTAGGTATTTATAACACAAGAAAGCTTAAATGTGTCACCAAGAATTACAGCAAATAGATGTTCAGTATGTGTTGGTCTGTAGAAATGAATTTGTCCTCTCAAATCGTCCCAGTTCTCTGTTAGAGGCTGGATTTAGAAATTGGTGTACTTTCATGTCTAAAGTAGCCCAACAATCAGATGGGTAAATCTGTTATGGCTAAGGACTGACATCTCTTTGGCTGTTGAGTGTGAAATGACCAGGATAACTCAGTGTACAGTTCTAGGAGAGAATTCATGCTTTTCTGACAGCCAGGGACAGGATATCTTCAAGTCAGACACACTGGCAAGGAGACAGTTTTTGAGGTTTGCACGTCTTGTTGCAGTTATTCCAGATGGGTGGGTCTAAAAAAGCATCAGTGGGGTCTAAAAAAGCATCAGTGGAGTTGATCTCTCCTTCAGGAAACAAGTTTGTGGCCGTAGAAAGAAAATTCTACACCTGCTGCTTTGGGAAAGGTTCTTTAGTAATGTTCCGCACTGCTAATGTGCTATATAGTTGCTTGTGAGTCAGCAGCCACAGTGCGTATTGTTGCCACAGCACATGGTCAGTGATGTCAAGCGGAGTCCAAAAAAGGATGATGCTAATGAGAACCAACCAGAGCTCCAGCTACACGCTTAGTAAAGGAGCTGTTACAAACACAGTGCTGTTTTCTTTGAAATAATAGTGCATGCGTTTGAGGTGTGGGTTAATGGGCTGAATGTGTCTGTCCAAATCTCTGTTTCAGAAGACAAATGTTTAGCATTGATGTTGCAGCTACTAATTTGTTAATGTTTTAATTGTTCAAGGAACCTCATGGGTGGCTGGTGGATCTGGTAAACAGGGTAGGTAAATGTAAACCAAGCAGAATTGTTATTTGTCCCTTGAATTCATTGATCTTCAGAGATAATTTCTTCTCCCCCCCCCACTCGTTTTTCCACTCTTCACTTTTCTGACAACCACAAAAAAAATATTTTAAGATTTTAATCATGCCTACATATAGGGAAGGGGCCTTGCTAAATACATCTTGTTGAGTTGCTGCCTTCTCCCTTGAGCACCTTTACCCTGACATGATAGCTATGACTGGAGGAAGTTGAGACCTCAGCTTAGGCTTAGTGCTGTTTCCCAGTCAAACGTGCCAGGCCAGTCAGCTGTTGCTATATGTGGTCTAACTTTCTTCCCTATATTCATTTTTACCCAAGACAGAGTTTCTAGCTTGATATTTAAACTGGTACCAGGTATAATTGCGTTGCATTCCCCAGTGTGCCCCTGAATTCCCATGAAAACATAAAGCTTATGTTGAATGTGATGTTCCACGGTAAAGGATACTTGTTGGCATCCCAGGAACTGTCAATGGAGTATTTTCTATAGTAGCTTATTTAAAAGATAAAATACTGTAGTTCACTAACATAATACAGATTATTTTATTTCAGTTTGCAGAGTTGGGTGGATTTTCAGCAATTCAGTCCAAACTCAATTCAGAAGATATTGAACTTGGGGTAAGTTCATCTTCTGTCATGAGACTTCTGCCTTTCCATTACACACTTCATGTAGAACCAGTAGTGTCCCTTTTGGCAGTGCTCTTACCTTTGCTTTAGTACCAGAGCAACACTCCCACAGAGCCCTGGAGAAGTGCTGTCAGACTGGAGGTCAAATGAGGTTGTGCATAAGAAGAGCTTTTGAGACATCACAGAAAAGAGGAAGGGTTAGTGTACCTTTCTGGCTTCCAGTTAGACATCAATCAATCTAGTTTCAGTGTATATTCACCAGTATGTCCCTGGTTTTCTGTTTATTTCAGCTGTAGCTGCATTTAGCTACAAGTGAATTGACTTCTGTCATTTATTATAGAAATCATTGTTTAAGGAAAAAAAATCCTTAGGAAGACAGACACTGTCTAATCCTAAGCAACTTTTCAAGAGCTGTGTCTAAAAACTGACTGGTTCAAAAGTGCTAAACTATTTTTGGTGACAAAGCCCAACTTGTTTAGTTTTACCTTCCTAACAGATATTCAGGAGACTTCAGAATCTTTCAAGCTTTGAAGAACAAGGAGGCTAAGGGAAAACAATGTCATTTAGAATCTTGTCCCCCAGTATAAAATCAGTCTGCTTTCAGTGAAATGCCATTTGGAGAGAATTCAACTTCTTTTCTTGGGATGTTGATATTTGCTGCTTTATAAAGAGATAGGTTCATATGTGAGCATGACAGAAGAAGAAGAAAACTAGATTTAAATCCTGATCCTGCAATAGAAACTTTGACTTTGTTTAATGATTAATAACTGCTTGCTTAGGAAGGAAGTCTGGGTCAGTGTCACTTAATTTAGGCTTTTGATTGCAGTGGTGCACACTCAATTTCACAATTCTTGATCCAGTGTGAGAAGAAACCAATTTTGATATTATTTATTGGCAAACAAATGCCATTATACATTTAATTCCTCGATGATAGACATCACTTGAAAAGCATACATTGAAGAGATCTTGACGTGTATATGACACATTTACAAAAGCTTTCTCCCACTTAATGCTTTGGGAAAGAAATTTGCCGTATGGCTTTAACCTTAAGTCTTGCGTTCACACTTCCCATTGCTGTAGAGAGCAACCAAAATGTGATGTGTCCCTTTCCATCTGTTTACTTCTGTGACTGAAACGGGATCAGAGAAGACCGAAAAGAATGATGAGAGGACCAAGATTAGTGAAAACTGGGAAGGCATTTTTTATTTCAGGCACAAATACATAACACATACTGTATGCCATAGAGTAAATCTCTTTCCTGAACCATGTGTTGTTGTAAAGAACTTGCACACCAAAATCAATTTGTAGCAGATGACTGGAAATTATTGTATGAGATAATACTTATTCACCTTCATGTGCCTTTTAAGGTATAGATCACTAGCTCTGAAAAGATCTCTTACATGCGCACCTAAATCCTTGCTGTATTTCTTTCAGGCAATCTCTGCATTAGTTCAACCATTTGGAGTTTGTGCAGAATATCTTAACTCTTCTGTAGTACAGGTAAAATGCCTTTGTTATGAGTTATCGGAGGACTGAAAATTAGTTTACAACTGTGTTGGTTTGAAACTGGTGACTAATTTGAAAAGCCTTCAAAACTCACATTGCATAAAGTACAAGAACCGTTTTGAGCATCCTGAGGGTGATGCATAGAGGGCTCGGGCAATATTCCGATTCATTTCCTAAGCACAGTGATCTGTAGTCACCTATCTACATCCGCAACAGTGAGAAGCTTTGCCACTGCCATTAGTAAGCTTCATCAGTGTAAAGCATGTGGGAAAAGAATCTAGCCTGATGGATGGATTTTGGGTTTAGTTTAACTTTCTGGCTGAGATCAAGCACATAGATATGAGAGTTTACACTGGAAAAATTGTGGTACAGGAAAAAAAAAATCACCATGATGTATTTGTACATGCAAATGTACTCCAGGCTTCACACCTGCACTCACTAATAAAAACTGTCAATTTAATAAGTGAGTGAAAGTCTTTATTTGAAGAGGAGGTAGTTTAGAAGCCACTGGGAGTCAGAGAGGCACATGCATCTAATAACTGATGCATTTTGAAAGGTCGATCTGTCTGTCTGTCTTTTTTTGCAAATCTGTATTACGGTGGTCTGAAATGGCTGCTTACTCTAATTGCTGCTTTTTCTGGACATACCTAGCAGGATAGTTTTACGTGTCTTGTAGGTGTTGCTTTATGTCTAAGATAATTGTGAGCTTTCAGCTAAGTATTTCATTTTGCTGCAGCCAGATCTTCTGAGTAATGCAACTGATTTCAGGAAACATAAAATGATTGTCATGCCTTTTCTCACGTTCTTTAGCCCATGCTGGATCCAGTTATTCATAAAATGATTAAATATGTACAGAATGTAGAAGAGAAGGACTTGAAAGACAAGGTAATGTTTTATATATTAAATATTTAGGAAGAAGTTACTGTGTGTCTTGGAAATGCTGGCAATGTAGACTAGAACAATAGCTTTATTTTCACTGGCAAAAATACAACCTGTTCTGAATTCTGACTGAATGACATAGAACAAAATACGTTTACCCAATTCCATTCAATACCCTTTTCAGTAGATATCTGATGTTATGACCCTTTTCAAAATATTTTGCTGCTGTTGCTATCAAGTATGTTTTTGTTGGTCCCCTTCTGCAGCGTGCTGAATGCTCACTTCGACTGACTTGAAGATGCTTACTATATTGCAGTCTGTTAAATACTTATAACTTGTGTGCATATGACTGTTGCATTAGCTGTTTGCTTTTGAGAATTTGGTAATTGTTGATAAAATGTCCGTGTAACTTGTGACTACTTCTTGTATTACCCTGAATTTGGCATTCAGTTCTATTAAATTTTTGAGTGTTCACTTTTTACTTAGACTTAAATTGTTAATTGTAAACTGGAAAGTATGCATAGGTTGTGTAACTACAGAGGAGGAATTTAGTGTACCAAATCTGTAGCAAGAGAGTCCACTTTAACCACAGGTTTTGTTGTCTTAAAATTTCTAGCGTACAGGTAATACTTTCAGATGTACATGGTACTGCATTTCATAGATTAAACAGTCTGTATTGGGTCACGAAACCTACTCTTTGTGAATCATTGAAGTCTGAAACAGAATAGCAAAAATAGCAATGCTTCTATTTGTCCTTTTTTTGTGTGTGGTTTTTTTGTTTTGTTTTAAACAGAGACTAGTCAGTATCCCTGAGCTCTTGTCTGGTATCAAACTGCTGTGTATGCGCTTCCAACCTGATTTGGTAACTGCGGTAGATGACTTACGGCTGGACATTCTGTTGCGCATGTTAAAATCTCCTCACTTCAGTGCAAAAATGAATTCTCTCAAAGAAGTAGGTTTGGGTTTTTTGTGTGTGTGTGTGCACATGTCCGTGTGTGTGTAGGTGGGATGGATTGTTAATAAGCCATTGAAACCACAACGTTAAAAAAAGAGATGGCACAATATTTCCTGACAAATTATGTTGCCTTAGCAAAAGCTCAGTTTGTAATAAATATCAAAACAAGTTAATATGACAGGAGTTCTTTGTAATATTAGTAGCCACTGCAAGGACTGTGGCCTCCCAATTAGAAAACAACTAGACATAGTTTGAACCTTTTCTAAGAACTGCAATTTCAGATTGATTTATAAGCAATGGTCTATGCTATTCGTTGAATATTCACTCTGAGATAACCCTGATAATCAGAGCATCCTATGGGATATTCCTTTTCTCTCCTCCTCTCATTGAGAGAAAAGGGGAAAAAAAAAAACCCAAACGGGACTTAATCCTAGATTGGTGTCTCAGTCCGGTTATATCAGGTCATTACACTATGTAATTGTATTTTTTTTTTTTTTTTTTATTATGGTTGTACATGGACACTGTAGTAGCACCTAGGAGCTGGAGTTTATGGACCAGGGCTCTGTGCTAGAATCTTATAACTAAGTAGAAGAAAACAGTTTATTTTCGATGAGAGTTGTGGTTTAAGTATGGAGTTGTTCATTCATCTCTTCCTTCCAGAACTTGTACAATTCAAGTGTCCCAAAAAATGCATTTTTTTAGTATGCAGACACTGCATAGAGTCCTTCTTTTGTGCTTTTTGCTTCTTCATTTATGGGAAAATTGAGATGTTAAACCTCATTGCTGTTTGATTCTTAATCACAAATGCTGTGTATCCTTGGTGAAGTTATAAAAGTGCAGCTTTTGAAGGCTTTAGCAGAAATGTACTCTTCCTCCCTAGAGTGAGGAGCCTGTATCGGTTCTGTATTGGATAAAAATAGGACATTGATTTGAGTGTAACAAGCAGAAGCCTGAGATAACCTACTTCTGGTATATCTGTAGAAATATACCTGGCAGCACAGGCCAGCTTTTCTGTGTCAGACTGAGAATAAGAATCTACTGCATCAGAGGCTGATGACAAGGAGGTGTTTCTGGTTAGGAATTTGCATTTAAACAGCTTATTAAAAACCAAAACCAAACAAACAAAAAACAAAACATAAACCCAAAAAAACCCCAAAACCAAACAAACAAAAAAAACCCAGACACCACCTGTGCTCAAAATATTTCAGGATTCACACTTAAGCTTCATAGTAGGCCTTTTGAATAGATTTCATTGTGTGCATATATAATGCATGTGGGAATCATTGTTAGAATCTCACACTTTGCAATTTCTAGGTGACAAAATTAATAGAAGACAGCACTGTATCCAAGTCGGTGAAGAATGCAATAGATACAGACCGATTACTAAATTGGCTAGTAGAAAATTCTGTCCTGTCAATTGCTCTAGAAGGTAAGCACTTTCACAAAGACTTTTGGCATGTGCTTTGAATGTCTTAAATTTAAAAATTTCATCTGTCCCTTTCAATACATTTTAATGGAACACTATTAACAAGGGAGTTCAAGGTTTTTGTTGTCTTCAAAATAGAGTAAGGAAAACCCTGCAAATTCTGCTACTATCATTTAGTCCTCTATTTGACATCTGTGCAGATGTCTTCTGCTGTACCTGGGGTTTTTACTCTCAGTTTATCTTTGTATATCGTTAGCCTCTAGAAAAGAGAGAAAAGAGGGGTTTTTTTTCCAAGTAGTAATATCCTATAGATGTGAACTGCTATCCGATGTATGAAGTAAAACAAAATAAAAATGGAAAGAGCCCTGTTCTTTTTTTGGGGGGCTGATAGATTTGTCTGTAACAGTGAAGAAAGAATGTTCAAATGAAGATAGCTTTGTTCTTCTCCCTTTTAAAAGCACGTTTATTCTTATACATTTAATGTATCTAATACTGTTTTAAATGTATTAATTTGGTTGCCTTTCTTTGTTTCATAGGTAATATAGATCAAGCGCAATACTGTGATCGTATAAAGGGAATTATTGAACTGCTGGGCAGTAAATTATCTTTAGATGAGCTCACTAAAATTTGGAGAATTCAGGTAAGCAACCAAGACTAGGCAGGTGCTTTGAGACTGTCTTACAAAAGCAAAGATTCTAATGGTGGGATTTTTTTGTTTATAATATATGCATGTCTTTATTGCAAAGTGGAGGTGTTGAGATTTTAACAGTATAATTAATGCAAAGGCTTTCTTCTACTTCTTCCTTTACCATTTAAAATCAAGTGTTCTGGCAATTTCTTGTGACACAGCTGTTAAATCTTATGATGAAGTTCCGTTCTTTGCAACAAGTGTTAAGGGGCTGCAAAAATATTTGACTTGAAATAAGAGGTTGTCAGCCTGAAATAGGTGATAGAGTGTTCGTCTGGACCAAAGACCATGCCTAAGGATGTTAATTTTCATGGCTGGAGGTATACATTTGAATGCAGCTCACAGTGTGACTTTAAAAAGAGTGGGCTCAAACTGTATGAATTCCCGTTTAACTTCCTGTACATACATATAATTGACTGACAAGTCATCTTTTCACATTCACTTTATGTATATTCAACTTATTGCTGTGTAGAAAAGGTGGTTTGACTGCTTGATGCAAATGACATGTGGAAATTCTGACCAGAAACGTAATCTTCCGCTGCAGGAAATTCTTTTCTTCTCTGTCCAAATGTTGAAGTTTTAGACTAAACTCATTGGACGCTGTCAGATCCACAGTATGTGCGGGCATGGTAGCAAGTCTTGCATGCTTAGTAGAGCTGAAGTATGATTCTAGCTCGCTCACTTTCATTCTTTAATAAAGTGCAGTACTTCCTCCCCCCTTCTGGCTGTTGTTACCATGGTGCTCCCATCAGTGTGGGAGGAGATTTTGTGTTGCTCACTTTTGCGTAAAGCCTTAAAGAGTGTCAGAGACAGAGCACCCCACACATGAACATAACCAAGAAATAAAAATGGTGATGTTTATATTGCTGGCACCACACCTTACAGCGGTATGTGCCACTGCAGCATCTTGACGCTGCTGTAATAATGGCAGACTAACTTGTTCTTTTTTGCTTTAGAATTACTTCCAAAGACCTCTCTGCCAGTGAAATGAGGAGCAGAGACAGTTATTCTTACCTTGTGTTTCTAACATGTCAAAAGCTGTTATTCTTTCTCATTAGTATGAACAGTAGGATAATGCTTACATGAAGATTATCTCATTTGGGATAAAGACCTACCTTCTTGTGTTTTCCTTCCTCTTTTCAGTCGGGACAATCCTCCACTGTGATTGAAAACATACATACCATTATTGCTGCAGCTGCTGTGAAGTTTAGCTCTGATCAGCTCAATCATTTATTTGTTCTAATCCAAAAGGTAAGTTTTCACATGAATTTACATTCCTTAGGAAGAGAATTGATGAGCCATACTCGTGCATCCAGCCTACCAAAAGGCAAATGCCTTGAATACGTTTATATTTTCTATATAAATATACAAATACAAAATTGGCTATAAAAATAACACTTTTAATACTGATTTTTTTTTTTGTTAACCCAAAAGCTTGATCTGCTACTGTGTTGCTAATTGACTTAGATTTTAAGTACATTATATAGACAGTGCTAAGGTACTTAAAGTGAGATTTTATTATTATATTTAATCTCTTACAGTTTATATTCGAAAAAGAGTTGGGCAAATTAGTACTGTAACTCCCAGTAACAAAAATAAGAAAATATGCATGGTGGAAACATACTTGTTTGTATTTTTATTTTCCTGCAGTAAAACGATTGTAAATTATATTTTTGCATACACTTGAGACTTAACAGATTGACAGTGCTTGCTGCTTTAATAGTGAATGTTATTTCTTTGCTATACAGAGCTGGGAGACAGAGAGTGATAGAGTGCGGCAGAAGCTGTTGAGCCTGATAGGGCGCATTGGTCGAGAAGCGCGGGTGGAGACAACCACTGGAAAGGCATGTGAATGTTTTTTGTTTGTTTTTTTTCTTTATTAAACATAGGGTTGCTAGTCTCTGTACTTCCTAGGTCCTGACTATCTTGCACTTCTTCCTCTAGGTTCTGGAGGTACTTTGGGAGCTGGCTCATCTTCCAACATTACCATGTAGTCTTATTCAGCAGGCCTTGGAGGAACATCTGACAATCCTCAGTGATGCCTATGCAGTGAAAGAGGCAATCAAAAGAAGCTACATCATCAAATGCATAGAGGATATTAAGAGGGTTGGTTTATTATTTTATCTTTTCCAAAATGAAATGTTGTCTAGCATTGATGTTGCCATTTCTTTCAAGATGCACAAATTGCGTGTCCCATCTGTAAGTTCTTACCTTGAGGAGTCCACGAGAGGGGTAGGCTTTGTGTGAGCCACTTTGTTGACCACGAGACTCATAGTAAGTCTCTTGCCTTTGTTTTAAACAAATTTTCAGCACAAGGAGTGATCAGTTTATTGGAAACTACCAGGATGGGCCCAAGGTTAGAATTTGCAAATGGAACCACTATAAAGGTATGTCAGTATTTTAACTGTCCCTTTCATGTGAAAGCCTAGATTAGGTTTCTTTGAGTTAAGCATGTGTTCTGGCATGACCATTAAGTCTCAAAATGCAAATCAATATTTAAATCATAGTTGTTTTGTATTTTAATAAAATACTTAAACGCTTTTCATCTAACATAAAGAAGCCATTCCCGCAGCTGCCTGTGCTAAGATGTTTCCTGGCAGCAGCAGAGATGTGCATGGCTTAAAAGACTGCATATATTCTATCCTGCACTGTTCACATAGCAGGCAGTTTTTCTTGAGGTCTGCAGGAATGCTGCTGTCTTCCCCCCCGCCCCCCCAGTCTGAAGTATGCTGTAAATAAAGAAAAAGGCTTGTACTCTTTTCATTCATTTCTTTCATGATAAATTAGGTTTTGTCTGTGTTGCAGCATCTGTAGAGGATTTTAGTTGTTGAGGAGGCATAGTATGTTGCTTCTTGATATTGATCACACTTTTTTGTGTGTGTGTTTATGAATACAGATTTCAAACTTTGGGTTCTCAATGTCTGTAAAACAAGGTTTTTTCTTTTGGATCTTCTGTTGTGCTTTCCTATTCTTGCATTCTTTTTAATTACATTCTGGCAAGGGCCTTTACAGAAGTGCTGCAGTGGGAAACACTAACGGAAAGCTGTAATTGTAGGCTGGAGGGGATTGGGGTAACCATACAGTAGACTTCTAAAAATACATCATTTTATTTCCCTTCATTAGGGGAAAAGAAGACATAAACTGGGAGGGAATGTAATACTAAGGCAGCATTCTCAAATACATGAGGGAGTCTTCAGTAGAGAGCTCTCTGTTATGGGCAGGTTACTTTAATCTCTCTAAGTGTGTAGGCGGTATTGGTTGTTGTCAGTATTTAAAGCAGACATCACTTCTCTGAACAAGCAACCTCAGTACTGGTTTGTGTGGTCAAACTTTACAGAAAATGAAGCCTTCCAGAAAAGTGATGAGCAGTTCTAACAATGAGGTAGGAGGGTTATTCTTTGTAGGATCTCTTTCAAAATGCAGCTTAAGTATCCTTTGCTTCCTATCAGAGGGCTCCTTGCAGCACCAATCAGAAATTTCTTCTTGTCTCTTGAACCTGAAATACTGCTGATTAGTTTTTCTTCTATTATTCTTGCTTCAGCAATAAGTAACATCATTTGACTGGATTTGCCCTTTTATGCCCTAACAGGCCTGCTTCATCTCCCATAATTGAGGAAGGTGGTGGTTGTCATCTCTCCCTGGTGCAACTGAGTTCTTTTTGTCTACTTAATTTGCATGTTCTCTAGAAAGGAGGTGGTACTTTGGGCTTAATGATAAGGATAGCAAAATGGCATATGTGGGTGTCAAAGGACTTCTTGTAGAAAGTGAAGAAGGGCACCTTGAGTGTGTTTGGAAAGGGACCAGGAACAAGTAACTGAAGCCTTCAGAGCTAGTAGCTGTTGTTCTGGAACAGCAGCATTAATAGAAATTGTTAGGCTTCTAGGAGTCTTAAGAGGAAAGTTAATCTGTTGTTGAGCATGTACTCATGCGTAATTGTTTTTATCTTTCCTACTACTAGTCGTCCCAGCACAATAATCCTCAATTTGTGTGGGTGGTCCCAGCATTACGTCAGCTCCATGAAATCACACGTTCATTTATTAAGCAAACTTACCAAAAACAAGACAAGGTAAGAATATATGCTGAGATGATTTTTGAAGCCCTTGTTATGTCTGTGTGGCTCTGCTTCTGTAGAACATGGAAGTTTGAATTTAGAAGTGAGGAAAAAAAAACCAAACTAAAAAACACTTTGACAAGTACAGTTTAGTGATGTAGCATGAACAAACTGTTCAAGTAGAGATGCTGTGTTGTGTGCCGTCCATTTGTGTGCACATGTATATATATGTATAAATCTGTTTGCTGTGTCAGGACTAATTTATTTTATTCTCAGCTTTTTGTAGAATGGCATGTCTGTTAAGAAATGAACAATGGCTAATGTTTAGACCAACTGCTTTGTAATTCAATTGACATTGACTCTTGGAAACAGACTAAAATACCAGCAAGTCACATGCGTTATACAGTGGCTGAGTGGAGGTGTGGGACTTTGTTTGCAATCTGCAGCACGTGTATTTCAGCACATGCTGAAAACTCTAATGTCAGGGCGCTTTGGATGCTTGGAAGGAATACAGCTGACTCTGGTGAGGGGGGAATACTACTCCTTCCGATAAGAGACACGTGTCTGTAGAAGAGCAGACTGCTGCGTGCACGTGCCTGTTTATGTATTATCTTAAAAACCTCTTTTCTCAATGTTTGTTTGTTTGTGTGGTTTTTTGTTGGTTTTTTTTTTTTTTTTTTTGCCAAGAGCATTATTCAAGATTTAAAGAAAAACTTTGAAATAGTGAAGTTGGTGACAGGAAGCTTAATATCGTGCCACCGTTTGGCTGCATCTGTGGCAGGTCCAGGAGGGCTTGTTGGAGCAACATTAGTGGATGGCCGATACACTTACCGGGAGGTACTGAACCCTGAATTTCTTACTACCTCAGGTTTTTGAAAACATGATGTAGTGTATTGCTGGCCAAGTTGCATAAGATTAGGTGATGTTTCATTTTTTGAATTCACTGGTATTTATGTTCTCTCTGGTGAATAATTACACTAGTTTTTATTTATAGTTCTGACATGTATTAGGGCTTGTTGTAGCATTGTTGTTATATTATAGAGCAAGGGTGGGCAAACATAATCTGCAAGTTTCTTGGCAAAGTCTTTAACTGGTCAAGAGCTAGATCTCTCCAGCCCAGGACCTCCTGTCTCCAAGCTTGTGCAGCTTCCAGCTTCTCCAACAGCTTCAGTTCAACTGT
Source organism: Gymnogyps californianus (assembly GCF_018139145.2). NCBI lineage: Eukaryota > Metazoa > Chordata > Aves > Accipitriformes > Cathartidae > Gymnogyps > Gymnogyps californianus. Next base: position 30,864,119 of record NC_059478.1, on the reverse strand, counting down.
CCTTGTAGAGACTGTACCTTTGAATTTGGTATGAAGCTCTTGAAACCTAAACAGATTTGCTGGTTAGGACTTGGAAGCCACACACAGAGATAGCTTGTAACAGTTTGTTGCTAAGGGTTTGATAATTATTTTTTGCACACTAGTTGTGATTTAGTAACTAGTGTCAAATAATATCAATATCAGGAAAGTAATACCAAATCCAAGGCGACTTGAATGTTCCTTTTCTAAAAAGGTAATCAAAAAGAAGTAATGTTAAAAATTGTGTAAAATAGAAATAAATCTCACTGCAGAAACAACTTCTGTTTTGCAGGCTTTGCAAAGTGTACTGTTATTTGACAACTAAGTTTACAAAAAATAAAAAGAATGCTCAGACTTCTTGTTTCAGAAAGAAAAGTCTTAAGCTTGAGTTTTTGTTTCCTCTTTCGCAGTATTTGGAGGCACATCTAAAATTTTTGGCATTTTTTCTGCAAGAAGCCACCCTTTATTTGGGCTGGAATCGTGCCAGGGAGATCTGGGAATGCCTTGTAACTGGCCAGGATGTTTGTGAGTTAGATCGAGAGGTAAGAAAAACTTGAAAAGTTGGTGTCTGTGGTTGCAGAGTGAATCTTAATGGATCATGAATAGCACATGTATTTGTTGAGACATGTGAAACATAAGTAGCAAACAAACTATTAATGCATTTATATGCTTTGAGTAAGCTAACGGAGCCACTGTTACATGTTCACTTATGACTAGGATGCTCTTTTAACATTAAATTTGACTGAAGGAGGAATGTTGGCCAGGAGATTAGTTGCAGGTTTATGGATGCTGGTTTGAAAAGGGGTACGTGCAAGTTTGCGGAGTCATGAGAGAGACATTCAGCATTATGTGGGTGAAAGATGACTATGAAGATGAAGTACCCTAATGTTGCGATACAGCCTGTATAATATGTGAGGTTACTAGGAGATTAGATTTTGAACCTCTTGCTGTAGATAAAACTTCTGTAAGATGAGTTACTGTAGTATCTGACATAGTTTGCCAATGCTGTACAAAACGAAAATATTTGCAATGACAATGGGGTAAAAATACATCTGCCTTTCATTCACAGATGTGCTTTGAGTGGTTTACAAAAGGACAGCATGATCTAGAGAGTGATGTACAGCAACAGCTCTTCAAAGAGAAAATTCTTAAACTGGAGTCATATGAAATTACTATGAATGGTAAGAAAATGGCTTTGGTCAACAGATTTATTTTTGAAATATGTACCAGAAATTTGCTTCCTAAGCCTTCAAATTAAATATCCAAACAGTTCTGTCAATCAATATAATAAAGCTGTCTTTTCTATCATTTTGAGTTTTAATAGTTGTAGAGGGAAAAGGTCATCTCCTGTATGTAGTATCTTCATGTTTCAAAAAAGCGTAGAAACTTAGCCTGACCTGAATAAAAAGCTTGCACCTTTTTTCACTTTCAGGTTTTAGTTTATTTAAGACTTTCTTTGAAAATGTGAACCTGTGTGACCATCGACTAAAAAGGCAAGGAACTCAATTGGTGAGTGTTCTGGCAAGTTCGTTCTTGTATACTACCTGTGGCATCTTGGGGATGGGAGGAGGTGAGACAAGGATTCTTTAGCATCTGTTTGACATGGTCGTGTTTGTATTAATATGCAGATCGTCCTTCTAGCATTAACATTGTTAAATTCTGAAGGTAAAAGTCCAGAATTACGACGGTTAGAATTCAGCAATTGGTAGCTGGAAGCTGGTATGTAGCTTCTAACACTTTGCAGGAGGAATGAGTGGACTACTCTTTTATTAATAATCATGAATTCTAGTGTGCATTTTTTGCTTCTCCCTAGCAGGGAAATATTCCTTTCTTTTTTTTAAATTTTTCTTCTTTACAAGAGATTCAGGCTTATCGTATTCAAATTCTAACCTACAATGATTTTTAACTCTATGATCCTTCAATGTTTTTGTTAAATTAATGGTTATATGTTAAGTAGTTTTCCGTAGGCATTTTAGATCTTAATCACAGAGAGTTAACTAACTTCAAATGCATAATTTTTTGCCAAATATTATAGTAGGTTTTGTGATGATCTATTATGTGGTTAGTTACCATGTTGACCTTTGTGAAACAAATTCCATTCACGATTAAATTTCTCTGTGCTTTTGAAGTTTTTAATTTTTCACTTGGCTTGACTGAGACTGTTCTTTGGAACTTGTTTATCCACCTGTAAACAAATTATTTTTTTCTAGTATAAATATACAAATCTGCAGCTATTGATTTCACTTTGCACTGTGCCAAAGCTTGGCAGTGTGTCGGAAAAGAAAATTTTTAAGATTCAGTCAAAAGATGCTTTTCCAGCAGATGGAAGACTGTTTTGTTCCTGTGGTTCAACTCACTATTGTGTAAGAAATCCAGTCATGTTTTACTGTTTTTCTTTCTTGTACAGAGTGTAGAAAAACTGGAATTAATAGGAATGGATTTCATTTGGAAGATTGCAATGGAGTCACCTGATGAAGAAATTGCCAATGAAGCTATTCAATTGATAATAAATTATAGCTATATTAATCTAACTCCTAGATTGAAAAAGGTAGGCATATATTTGTACGTGAAAGTGCTTTGACATTCATAGAGCCTTGATACTCTGCGTGTTAAAATGTGTAATTTGTTGGGTTCTGTCAGTTTATTAGTGATTCCCATGATTTTGGTTCTAATTCATTTGTACATTTTATCTTTAGGATTCAGTATCACTGCACAAGAAATTCATTGCTGATTGCTACACACGATTAGAGGTAAAGGACAAATTTTAATTGTTCTTGTACCTACATCCTTTTTCAGTTTTGTGTCTTAGAATTAGAATAATTGACTATGATAATTCTATTTAAAGAAAAAATTTCTTTCCACAAATATTTCTTGTCCTCTGAGCTCCTCCAGGACATACTAATTGTCCATGTAAACCAGCACTTATACTCTGCTTTGTATTCTAGGCAGCCAGCTCTGCACTCGGTGGTCCAACATTAACACATGCTGTTACAAGAGCTACAAAAATGCTTACAGCAACTGCTATGCCTACGGTAGCAACATCAGTTCAGTCTCCTTACCGGTAGGCCTGCTTTTAAAAGAATAAATATTACAGTAGACATTTGCTCCCAGCTGCTTCCCACAAGATTTTGAGTGCTAATTAAAATTCTCAGTATTGGTAGTTTTATATTCTGGTGGTTTCTCAATTGAATATTCCAATTACAATGCAATTTGAGTTCCAAAGAGACTTTGAAAAACCTGTGTTTTTAAAAAAAAAAAAAACAACAACAAAAAAACCCACCAAACAAAAAAACCTAACATCCCCCCTCTGACCCCCAAAACCAACGAACCAAAAAAAAAAAAGAAAAACCCCACAGACTATTACCAGCCTATTAGTCGTGTAATATTTCTGGGGCAGCGGGGTTTGGTTTTGGGTTTTTTTCAATTGGGAGAGAAGAGGATGGTTTTTCATCCTCTAGCTTAACTTACGCATACCTAAATGTGTGTAGCTTAAATATATATGAGCGCAGGGTGGGACCTTTAGAAACATGAAGCTTCTTCTGAAGCTGGCTACATCTCAAGCAGTATAATGCAAGCTTCTTGGCCTGTTTTCCCAGTTAATTTCAACTGAATTAACTCCAAGTTTAAGGAGTTATATTTGAAAGCAGCTAATTCATGGTAGTTACCCGTGGGCGTTGAAAATTAATCTCTGAGACAAGTTACTCTTGTTTTCAATGTTTATCTCTAGGTCAACTAAACTTGTAATAATTGAGAGACTGCTGCTGTTGGCAGAGCGTTATGTGATAACAATAGAGGTAAGATGTAATTTCTTACTAGGCAAGGCTAAGAACACAACTTCCAATATTATTAAAAATAGTAAAAGTTATTTAAACCTATGCGACTCTAGTAACTTTGTTACATACCATCATAGAAATGTCTTTGTTTTCAAGGGTGGTATTTACTGTCATCCTTTTCTTCCTGTAGGACCTTTACTCTGTTCCCCGAACTATTCTACCTCATGGTGCCTCTTTCCATGGACATCTTTTAACGCTTAATGTTACGTACGAGTCTACCAAAGATACCTTCACCATAGAGGTAAGTGTGCACAGGTTATGTGTGTCATGCAGTGTTGATCACGTAGCTACTCTTGGGTTTTTTTGATGCTTGGACTGAACAGAGTAAGCTGGTTTTAAAGACTCCGGTCCACTTGAAAACTCTATTTGAAAATGTTAAAAGTGTGTATAAGGCTACTGTAATGGAAGTGTCTGTAGACTAAATGTGTTTTGATCATCATTCCAGGGTGGGAAAAAGAAGTTAGTTGCTTACTGTCAGTGATGGAGCATTTCTACTGCTGTCCTACCCTGTCAGTCTCTTTTGTGGACAATACCTTTACCACCCTATGCAGAGGAGCAGAAAGACTTTAATGGAAGATTTTTCTTTATTTCTCGTGGCATTTTCTGCTTGAGCAGAGTTACTGAACCAGTGTCGTTTAATTTTACAGGCTCATAGCAATGAAACTGTAGGGAGCGTCAGGTGGAAGATAGCAAAGATGTTGAATTCGCCTCTGGATAATATACAGATATTTGCCAATGACAGCCTGGTATGTTAACTACAAAGAATTCTCATTCTTTATGAAATTGAGTCTCTTTTCCAGAACTAAATGATATTTTCTTGCAGCTAACCGTAAACAAAGATCAGAAACTACTCCACCAACTGGGCTTCTCTGATGAACAAGTCCTTACAGTAAAAACATCAGGAAGTGGGACTCCATCAGGGAGCTCTGCAGATTCCTCAACCGCTTCCAGCAACAGCGGCAGTGTATTTAGTTCATCCTATGCAATGGAACAGGTACAGCGTAATAGCCTGAAACCTTCCCTCAGATTTTTCCTGGAGGGGGGATAGTTGGGGGAGACACAGCTGAGGTGGAAGAGGTACAGTGAGATGAGACAGAAGGTGTTCACCTTAGCGTTGTATCCAGTCTTTAGTAGTCTGGTTTTGCTTTCAAACTGCAATTGAAACAAAGCATTTAAATACACAATTGCCTTATGCATGCAGATTGGACTTTATAATCTGTATTCTGTCACCTGTTGTAGCCCGCTTCATGTTTATTAATCCCTACAGGGTCTTTTAAACAAACAAGACCCATATGATTTAATTTTGAGATTGTATATTTGTTGGGGGGAGAGATTTCCAGATTTCCACTATTAATAAAGCTGCAGTATGAAAATAAACTAAGAAGCATCAACTAGTGTGTTCAGACCACTCCTGGTCTGCTTTGTATGTCAGCCCTAACTAACAGTTTACTTCAAAAATTGACTGTTAAAAGGGAAATAGGGTAATGTAAAAATTCAAGTGTTGTCTCAGTCTAGAGATTTCTACGGGCCAGGTTGGCATCTGGGTCAGTTGCTTCAGTGAAGAACTCTCTTAAATTACGTGCAACAGAGAGGGGAGAAAAAGACCTTTGTATTTCTGCTTAATTCTCAGGAGAAATCCCTCCCTGGAGTAGTCATGGCTCTCGTGTGTAATGTGTTTGATATGCTTTACCAGCTTGCCAATCTAGAGGAGCCAAGGTAGGCAAACTAAATGGTTATTAAATATTGAAGAAATGCTCGCACTGCAAAGTTTGAATAGCTACTTATTTCGCAGTGTGTAGGCATCCACCAGGCCACAGTGTGGCTGAGCCCTATTTTGCGCAAGTAACTTCTGATAACTTTTCAGGATAACACTGCGAGTGAGGAAACTTCTGCTCTTGATTCCCACTGACCCAGCTATTCAGGAGGCTCTTGATCAGCTTGATTCCCTGGGAAGGAAGGTATGGATTAAACAATACCTAATCTTGGTGAGCTTAACAAAAAGGATTTTACTACTAAGTTTCTTAAATTCCCTGTCAGATTATAATCTGTGAAAGGTTTGAAACTCTACTGCAAAATAATGCTCATGTTAAGCATTATTGACTTATTTCCAAGCAGCTGCAGGCAGGAGGGTTATTAAGGGACTATAGGAAATGTATTGCCAATTACAACAAAATGCAGTAGTCTCAAAATATTTCTTCTGTGGCTTTTTTGTCCTAGAAAACACTGCTATCAGAATCAAGTTCTCAGTCTTCAAAATCACCATCCTTGTCTTCAAAACACCAACATCAGCCCAGTGCTAGTTCAATACTAGAAAGTCTTTTCAGATCTTTTGCTCCAGGCATGTCCACCTTCAGAGTGCTCTACAATTTAGAGGTAAGAAAACAAAAAACGGTTTCTTTCAAAAACAAGGTAAGTAACAAAAAACTGTTACTTCTTTCTACTTGTGTTTCTGAGCGCTAAGGTTTAAGTAGTTCTAAGTTTCTTAGGCAGGAGTCCACCATGACAGGGTCATTATGCAAAATGCAAATGTCATGTCATAGTCTGCTTTTATGTATGTGATAAATTCTACACAGAACGAAAGGGGTAAAAAGTTCCCATTTAGAGACTTTACTGTGAAGCCAGGCCCCTCTTTTTGTGATTTGCAAGGTGGAAGGAGTATTCTGAAGGAAGTGGAGAGGAGCAAAGAAACATCAAAGTCCTTACTGTTTAGGTCAAATTCCTGCTTGAATCTCCAGAAACTCTGAATATGTGATTTTTAGTGTGTGTGTGTGTATATATATATATAAAAAAAAAAAAAAAGCTGGGCCCATTAAAAATTAATGGGAGCTGTTGTTTAGTTTGATTGGGTTTGCTTGATTCAATTTGAAAGAAAAAGAATGCTAACTTCCCTTCTGTATAAGTCTACCGTATTCTGTCTGTAGAGGCTAAGGAGGAATATTTTTGAGAAGTATTCAGCTGTGAAGAATTTTCACTATCCAAATGTGCAGGGCCTTTACCCAGAAGCTTCTGGCCTGTTTTAGCTGTGAATGTAAAGTGAGTGGAATACATACAATTTTTTTACCCCTAAGTATTCTCCTGAGTAAGTTCTTTAGCCAAAACACTGGATTGGACCCTGTAAAAAGGTTCTTTCCAAGTGTTCAGTGCATGGATTTTAAAGAGTATAAGAGAGTTCAGCTGGTGCTGTCGTTAGGACACTGTCATCTGCACACTCCAGGAAGCTGGACAGTTTCTAGTTCTACTCGCAGGTCCCACTGTTTATAAGGACCCATTACAGATACGGTTTGAACAACTTGAAGTTGGAAGACCGGTTGCCAGCAGCTTCAAAAACAGTGGACAAAGTTATTCTCTTTCATTCCCAGTGTGTGCCAAGATTACTGTAGGAGTTTTCTTGTAGTTGGGTTTCTGTAGTCTAATGTTAGCTCTTCGTCTTCCTACACTGTCGTCACACTGCAGCATTAGGATTCCCCCCTTTTTCTGTACAGCTGGAATGAAAGATATTTGATGATGTCTTTGAAATATGTTGACAAGTTCTACAACTGAAAGCAAATGGTTTAGCATATCACAGCAAGGGTATCTTGTTGAATGGCAGGTTATATTACAGTATGACGAGATAGTTATCTGCTGCTTCTATGCCAGAGAAAATAATAAAAACAAGTAATAAATTGCTTGCTTTTCTGGCAAGGGATGAGAAGTCATAAATTGGATTAGATGTGTAGATTATGTGAGTGGACTTGTTCCTCAAGTCCAGTCAAGCCAATTGGAAGATGATTTCTGTCAGGAAAAGGATGATGTGCTTTTTTATCCCCTCAACTGGTGATCTGTTGAAAATATGGGAACCAGTCTGAACTGCTTTCTGAAAAAATGTGCACCGGAAATTTGCAGAGCATGTGAAAGAGATGAAAATTAAATGTTGCTGATGTTCAGGGTTATATCATGCAGCGTTGTGATAAGATTTCATGCCTGGAACTCTGTAAACCATTCTTCTGACCTGTAACCTGGAAAAGATGTATTTTGTTTTCCCACATGCAGCATTGTTGGCTGTACATGCCAAAGAGACTTCTCAAGAAAGTAAATAACTTCTGGGGGTGTTCTAGGGTTTTGGGAGGGGCTGGGGTTTTTTTGTTTGTTTGGGGGGGTGTTTTGTTTTTTCTTTATGTAAAATGAAGTGAAATTGATTATAGATGTACGTGAGATCTGACCCACAGAGACTGCGGACTTCCTTATGGCCATGTTTCTGAGTGTAATGGCAATAATCTTCACAGAATGCAGACTTAAAACAGGAGGGATGATACAGTGGTGATGTTCATAAGGCCTGTAGAATTACCTGGACCATCTTTATTAAGACAAAAAAGACCAATAGCAATACGGTTATGTTTCAGAAGGCATGAATCAGTAAGCAAGCCATCTGTAGGGTGTTTTATGAGATACTATCAACTGAAAATCTAGAAAGGAGAAGGATTTGGGCTCTTAAGGAGCACCAACTAAGCCTGAAGACATTTCATGTGCTAGAGTATGTACTTTATCCTTTCCTTTAAAAAGTAAACTGCAATGAGAAAAAAATGCCCTTTGATACAGAATAAATATCTGTACTAGCCATAGCTGTCTTGAATATTTTTAATGTGATTTCTCTTTACTGACTACAGCTTCGCGTAAGTGTATTGTTAACTGCTTCATTTGTAGTGAATTTTTTTCTGTTACACTTTTAACCTTCAGCAGATAAAGAATACTAAGGGCGGGGGGTATGCATGCTTATTTTATTCATTTGTTTTAGGTACTGAGCTCCAAGCTGATGCCAACTGCAGATGATGAAATGGCAAGAAACTGTGCCAAGTCTTTCTGTGAAAACTTCCTCAGAGCAGGAGGTTTGAGGTTAGATTTCAAAATCTTGACTCAATTTATAACACTTCATTTAGTTAGCAGTTCTGCATGGTTTCTGATTTCCACACTGTAGCACACTAGTACACCTGTCAGCTGCTTTTTCAGAGAAAAAAAATCCACCCAAAGCGTTTTTTTCGTTATCCAGTGTCTGAAAAGCTACTGTAGCTACCATAGTAATGTAACAGAGTACCTGTTGTTAAACCCCAAAATAAAGTTAGGCACAGATAAGCTTGTGAAGTGTAGCTTTTACTAAGGTAGTTGATATTTGAATAGTTAGCACTTAAGTGTTTCAGTTCAAATTTGCAAGTGTGTACATTACACTATGTCCTGCCTAGATACCAGTAGACATTTTAAGCAGTCAAAGCACAGATTGTGCAGTGGGAACCAAATTAAATTTTACAGTCCCCAAAATTCAGACCCTTCAGGTAAGAGTTGAGGCACAGTGTGAGTGGTTTGGAAGACCTGGCAATACTGCTTGTGCTTGTGTCAGAGTTATCAAGTTTATGTTGCTCTTAGTAATTCTATCCACCCCACACCCCCCCGCCCCATAGATCCTGAAGCATTTTCCAGCAGGAACAGAAAGCTTCCATCTGTAGATGTAGGAGGGGAAAATGGGGATGTTAGTCTCCAAAAAAGCCAGTTTGGCAGTTTTAACTGGCACTCAGCTGACTGAATAGGAGGAGGGAAGGATAGAGAGAAATTAATTGCAGCTCTCTCCTAATGTAAAACATTTTTAAACGGAGTCTGTCTTATTGATTTGTTTTTAAGTTTGGTGGTGAATGTGATGCAGAGAGATTCCATCCCATCAGAAGTGGACTATGAAACAAGACAGGGAGTCTATTCCATCTGCCTGCAGCTTGCAAGGTATGTAATTGCCTTTCATTAGAGAAAGTGCTGCTTTCTTGGCTTTTAGAGTGCGGCTTGTAATATTTAAGATTAATTGGTACTTTGAGTTCTGTTTCATTCACTTGCTGTGAACATTCAAAAATAAGCCTGACGTTTTTACTCTGTGAATGTAGGTTCTTGCTTGTTGGCCAGACAATGCCTACCTTACTGGATGAGGATTTCATTAAAGATGGGGTAGAAGCATTGTCCTCACGCCCCTTCCGTAATGTCAGCCGACAAGCAAGTAGGCAGATGTCCATTTGTGGAACACCTGAGAAGTCATCCTACCGACAGCTCTCTGTGTCTGATAGATCCTCCATTAGGGTAGAAGAAATCATACCAGCAGCAAGAGTTGCCATACAAGTAAGGAAGTGTTTGATGATTTATGGTGATGTAGCGGTGTCGTCTCCAGTGACAGCTGTATAACTCCTGGATTGTTAATCAAAAGTCTACCTTTTATACAGGTTCTTGCCCAGGATCCATTTAAAAGCCACTGAAAATCCTGACCATCAGTCTTTTTCCCAATCTTGATCTGAATTTTAACATAGTCTCAGAAATTATTTTGGCAGTACAAAGGGAAGCAGTACCCCAAAAGTGCTTACCAGAAATAGATCTACACAGAAATCTTACTTGTGATTTATTTTCAGTCATGCTTAACTCTAAGATCTTATTCTGGTTAATTTTCTGTGAATAGAAAGGAGAAGGTTCCTGCTTGAACTTGTGGCTTATAGTCCATGTTTCTTTGAATTAAAAATTTTGGGCAAGTTTTTTGTTTTAAATAGCTCATTAAAAATTAAATTCACTTGATGGTACCCTGGGGAAAAAGGAAATGTTTATTTTCAATACTTTAAGAAAATGCTGTTTTCCCCTTTATAGGCATGTCAGTGTAATTAATCTGAGACTGTCTACTTACTAAAACAATCTAATCTGACAAGAACTCAACCCATTTGAAAGTTGAGTCCAGTTGAAAGAAACTTCATAGTTAATGTAACGGGTATGCTATGTTAGGTTCTTGGGCAGTGCTTCCCAAATGGATCAATATGATTGAAATCAGCATGCCTAACTCCAGATAGGTGAAAAGGGTATCTATCCTAGTGGAGAATTTAAAAACGAACTACTTCCTGTTAAGGGAGCAATACTAATCTCTCCTTGGGAACAAAAAGACTCCTGTATCCTTGAGCCCACTTAGAGAAGAGAGAGGAAAACAGATCCAAGTGTCAATTTGATGTGATCCAGAAGATACATTCCTCTTATCCGTATAATTAACAAAGGCTGTTGAATATCGCAGAAGTAACTGCTGTTTCTTGTTCCTTCAGACTATGGACGTGAATGATTTCACTTCCACAGTGGCTTGCTTCATGCGACTCTCTTGGGCTGCTGCTGCAGGACGACTGGACCTCGTGGGAAGCAGTCAGCCAATAAAAGAGAGCAACACTTTATTTCCTGCTGGGATTCGAAACAGACTTAGCAGCTCAGGTAGGTTAACTGTGTCTCTAAACCAATCTAAAGAAAGCGTTTGGTTTATTCTTAATTGAACACTTCCTAAGCTTGAAACTGAATTCATTGGAGTTGGACTCAATGATCCTCTCGGGTCCCTTCCAACTCAGGATATGATATGATATGATTGAATTACACAAATCTGAGCAAAATGCTGTAGATTCATGTGGCATTTGGAGACGTGGCATTTGGGGAAGTTTTCTAAATTGCAGGGAACTGACCAGAAGCTGAAAACATCTGAAAAATGTATTGGATTACAGCACTTGTTCATTTCTTAATGCAGGAAGTAATTGCAGTTCAGGAAGCGAAGGAGAGCCAACTGCACTGCATGCTGGTATCTGTGTGAGACAGCAGTCCGTATCCACCAAAGATGCTCTGATTGCTGGAGAAGCTTTGTCTCTCTTAGTAACCTGCCTTCAGCTACGCAGTCAGCAACTAGGTATGAAATAGAATTGGATTACTCACTCTTTGGAATATAAGTAAGGTGGGGGAAGGCTTTTAGAGACAGACAAGTACAAAAAAATCATGAGGAACTTCTAGCTTTGTAAGCTGAGACAGCTCAAGTTAAAAACACAAGATTTCATTAAAAAATACAGGGGTTTTTTTCCAGGACTGAAGAACAGGTGGCATGAAACAAGGCACATAGTGCTGTGCCTTAATGAAATGTTTTGGGAAAGTTGACTTAGTGCCAGTATATAAATATTTGCACTGGCTTTGAAGTATGTAATTCTGTAAGCGCTGCTGTTTGCATAGCTAGTGTTTAGTACTTGAACCTTTGTGTACAGGAAGCGTAAACATTGGTGGAGGTGGAAGGTGAAGGAAAATGCTGTTATAACGTGGTGCCAGTCTCTGGTGAAGGAAGGACATGGGGAAATATGCAAATAGCCATTACTGGTTTTCAGTGTTGACGGGGGGATGTCCTCTAGGTCCTATGGTATTTTAATGCAAGACTGTAACTGACTTATTTTAAATTATTATTTTAAAAAAGATAGCCTGGTACTCTTCTGTTCTAGGATCTTTTTATAATTTGCCTTGTGTTGCTGATTTCATCATTGACATACTGCTTGGATCACCAAGTGCTGAGGTGAGGGTCTTTCTCTGAAAACTTCTTAAATGTTATACTTCTGAAATGCGTACACTTTGATCATTTAATATGGTCTGAAGATAAAATTGTTCATTACAAATATTCCCACGGTTTTTTGTATTTGAATGAATAACTTCTGTATAATTGTTAGTAATTCCAGTATCTAGTGATGTGTTGATAGAAAATGCTGAAGTATTACATTCTTTAGGCTTGTTTAATCCATGAGGCGCGGAGGACTGCGCTGTGACTAGTCTAAAGAAAATACTCTCATTTTGGTGAGACAAATTCTGTAAAACTAGTACTTTAGGGAAAGTTCCAAGTAACTTTCATCTCAAAAGATTTGGGTAAGATTTAATGGACTCTTCTGAACGTTTGAAAAATTCTTCCAAATGTCAGAACCCTCCTAAAATTCATTCTTTCTGATTTAAGATTATTCTGGATATTCTAAAATCTAGAGATTTTCAAGTCACGCTTACTTCATTTCATTGCATCGTATATATTTTGCATGAAGTCATTGCATCTTTTCCCCCTTATCTGAATTTATAATCTGTGTTTAATAAAGCATCAGAGCTTTTAGCTCAGTGATGAAAGTGGATTGCTAAATCCCTGTAGATAGAGAAACTGGCTGGCGGGTGCAGAGCTCATAGTCTGGTTTACCCAAGCTTTTCAATGTCTGTTTTTTCTGTTAGGTTTCTAACAAAATAGAAGTGTATTTTTTTGCAACCTTTGAGCAACTGCTAGTGTTTGACAATGACACTGTTTCAGATTCGTCGTGTTGCCTGTGACCAGCTGTACACCCTTAGTCAGACAGACACATCAGCTCACCCAGATGTACAAAAGCCAAACCAGTTTCTCCTGAATGTTGTTCTTGGTGCCCAGCTCCCTCTTTGGTCACCAACCAGCATCATGAGAGGAATCAACCAGAGGTAAGTCAGATGCGTGTTTATTGAGGAAGCAAATCTATCACATTTTTAAATGAGTAGCGCTGTGGAAGCTCTGAGGCACAAGGGATTAAGACTTTGCAAGTCTGTCGAAAGTAGACATCCCTGTCACGCCCCAGATAGTTTTGGAAGTATGTAAATTGAAGGGAAATAAAGCTGAATTCTCAAGGTACAGCTCTTCCTCTGTGAACTCTTATAGTTCAGCTTGACTTCCCATTTGGGAGGTGGTGATGGCTAAATAGGCCTTTTCTTTCTAGGATGTGGTCATGGCAGTCAGAACCTGGCTGGAATCCTGCATGAGGCATAGAGGCGATGGGATGTATGACAGTAACATTGACTTTATTTGATAGTATTGCATAGATCCAGATCAGAAACCAATCCTGAAGGCTCCAGCTTTTTCAGTGATGTCTGGACCCATGACTTCACCTGGTTTCTTGTTGCTTAAGTTACCCATTACACCTGTAGGGACTTGTAGGTGTCAGTCCTGTTAACTTGTCCCTGACTGGCCAAAGGTTGTTGAATTTAACAGTAACTTTAAACAGCAATTTCTAGAGGAATCTGAATAGCGGAGTAACCGAGAAGTTAAAACATGTTGTTGTTTTATCGTTGTCTGATAATTAATTAAAATTGTTAGGAGGTGAAGGAAGAAAGCAGCATTAAATGTTATAACATTCAGAAGTAGCTATTGGGAAGGAATTTGTTTAAAAGCTGCGGCATGTGCATGCAGAAGCGTACCTAGATAGCTGTGCTATTTTGGATTAGATGGACAGAACACACAGGCCTTAAAGGCAACTGCTTAGAAAAAAGTTTCTGATTTTAAATTAAACCTTTCTTCTATTTGTACCTGTTTCAGACTTTTGTCCCAGTGTACAGAATATTTTGACCTGAGATGTCAGTTACTGGATGACCTCACATGTAAGTATGTACAGGCACACATGTCATTCTGATTGCAGCTTCCAAGCATGTCTTCCTTCTATAGACAAGATATAGAATTGCCTTCACAGAGGGGTTACTACACCATGAACTCTGTGTGACCTGCCAGTGTGCTGGCTGTCCTGTGTTAATGCCTGGCATGGACTGTTCTTGGTGTTCAGTAACAGCAAGGCAGCTCACTCCTTTTCAAAAGTGAACTGAGTTCCTTTGTGGAAGGTATACTTTGTACACATTGTGGGGGAAACTAGACCGTTACCAAACTGTTTGAAATTCTTTGTATTTATATTCTACATTTATAGAGCTGTTAATTTTTCTGGGTTTTCTTTTTCTCTTGCAGCATCAGAAATGGAACAGCTAAAGATAAGCCCAGCTGCCATGTTAGAAGATGAGATCACCTGGCTAGACAATTTTGAACCCAACCGCACAGCTGAGTGTGAGACCAGTGAAGCTGATAACATCCTGTTAGCAGGACACTTGAGGCTCATCAAGACTCTCCTTTCACTTTGTGGGGCAGAGAAGGAAATGGTTGGTAAGTATTACTTTTTACTCTAAAGTGACTAGACTAGTGTGAATTCTGCATAGTACTAACTGATGACTTGATCAGTAGACAGTACGTGTGAAGACATTATAATACATTGGCAGAAGTGATACAGAGCTATGAGGCATAATTTTGACAGTTCCTTTGTTGTACCTTTGACATTTGATAAAATATTTGGATATGTTTTTTTTGTCGATATGGTGCTATTAAGTGATTTTGCTGTTATGGAACACCTTTTGACATTTGCAGTGATAATCTAAGTATTTAACAGTAGATGTGGATTACTGTGTTACAGGTTCATCTTTGATTAAGCCATTGTTGGATGATTTCCTCTTCCGAGCATCCAGGATTATTCTGAATAGCCATTCTCCAGCAGGCAGCGCTGCAATCAGTCAGCAAGACTTTCATCCAAAGTAAAAACTGGGTTTTTTGTTTATGTTGGGTTTTGTCCTAGATCTCATGAATGCAAATGTCACATTGGGGCTACAGATACTAGGATTTAATAGCAATGTTGGAGCATTTCTCCAATTCTCTCCATTTCCTACATAAGTGTCCAAATACCATTTTTGTCAGTTTTTGTGTGACCCAAAATCTTTGCTTTTCTGTACTTCCAAAGTCTGTGCTTTGTTTGTTAGATCAATGATGAGCTGCAAGCACAACTGAGTGCTAATTTCAGTTGAGCCCAAAGAGTACTCCTTTAGCTTGTCATTGCTTGGGATGTTGGCTAAATTGGAGCATGAGCAGGAAATTAACTTTCCAAGCCCCTTGTAAATGAGAATCTCAAAAGTTCCACTATTTTCTTTTTCCCTTCAAAAGAACTGCGTTTTGTAAAAAGCTAATGCCAAGCAAGTCTCCTTGCACCTGAGAGAGCTGATAATAGCCCAGAATATATCAAATGGGGAAAAAAGAGTGGGCTTTCTCTTTCCTGTCACACCTGCCTTCTATTATTGCCATACAATATCTGAAGGGGTGGGTAAATTAGCTCGTGTGGAGTTTTGTGCTGCTGTAGCTGGATTGCTTACATTACAGTGACTTGTTGGTGTTAAAGTTGGATCAGGCATATCTGCACTGACTTTCCACAAACCCTAAAGAAGGTTCCAGTGGAGCATTTACAACCGCTGAACTGCATGGGACTTGCTACACCTTAGTGTTTTGCTCCAGCTTTGCTCCGCTGCAGTTCATCTCAAGCATGCTCTTTTGTTTGCTTAAAGTAAATAAAACCTTTTCTTTGGTTTTTAGAAGAAAGGGCTGGTGTGTTTGATCCACTGAAAAGAGCTAAGTAGAAGTGTTTTGTACTGGTCTAGCGCAGCTTAGGTCTAAGGTCATCTCTTGCACCCGGTCGAGCTCTTTCAAAGCTTGTCTCCCTGTAAATAAGTCATTATGTCTCTGTCAGTGTTACAGTGATAGAGAGTATCTGTCTGTCCTCAGATGTACAGCCAATTCTGTGTCTTCTTTTTAGGGCACCTACTTTTCCTTGCTACTGAATGTTAACAACAGGTGTCTCCATGTCAGTAAGGGAGGCTTATTTAAAGGAGTATTCCTGGTGCTGCTCTTCTGGTTCAGTTCTTCCCTGTTCCCGTTCCCCAAGAAAGAAAAAATAGCACTCTGCAGTCTCTCAGGGGTGTTTTATCATTTAAAGTGTTCCTTTTGAACATTAATTGTCACTTTTTCTGAGTAATATGGCTTTCTGGAATTAGAAATAATTGAGTTATCTACAAAATAGATCTCAAATGTGGTTTTCTTTTTAGGTGCAGTACAGCAGATAGCCGATTAGCTGCGTATGAAGTGTTAGTAATGCTGGCTGATAGCTCACCTTCCAATCTCCAGCTTATTACAAAAGAGCTGCTTTCTATGCATCACCAGTGTGACCCTGCACTTACCAAGGAGTTTGATGTAAGCAAGAAGCCTTTTTTGATTTGTATTAGCATGGTTTGGAGAACTATGTATGATCTAGTTAACTGCTCCGTTCATGCAATTTCCATGGTCTTCAATTTAAAATGACAAAAAACAGGTAAGAGTAAATGCAGACCCATTTGATCTTCCTCAGAAGCAAATACTCCAGTAAGTCTTTGTCAGTTATTATCTGGATGAGAAAGAAGTATTTCGTAAATATCACCAAGTTTATTTAGATACATTTTAGGCCATTTTTAACAGTTTTGTGCAAAGTGTTAAATATCTGAATGACCAAATACAGCACTCTTGTGATCTTTCAGAATTTATATTCCTGGTTTTCCATTAAGTTGCTCTTAACAGCTCATATAAAGGTGATTATAAAAGCTATAGGTTGTTGTTGGAGTCTTGCGCTTTTTATAACTTACTGGGACAAAAAATGTGTTTGTCATTCTAGTATCTTCCACCAGTGGATAGTCGCTCCATTTCAGGATTTGTGGGACTGAAGAATGGTGGTGCTACTTGTTATATGAATGCCGTCTTCCAGCAGCTATATATGCAGCCTGGTCTCCCAGAGGTAATTGGTTCAACATCCAGTAAAGTTCTCTTTTTGGAATTACTGTCACCTGAACTGCAAGTTCATCTTAGCGCCTTTTGTAAATGGATTGTTTAAAAAAGAGTAAAAATAAAACTGTGTATGTATGTGTGTGTGCATAAATATATACACACAATAAATATTTAAATTACAAGTTATTGTGCTGTGTGTCATGACAACTTACAGTAATAATTTTGCCAAGAACCAATTTAATAACGTTATTTGTTTCCTTCCAGGCCTTGCTTTCCATTGATGATGATACAGACAATCCAGATGACAGTGTGTTCTATCAAGTTCAATCTCTCTTTGGTCATTTGATGGAAAGCAAGCTACAGTATTATGTACCTGAGAACTTTTGGAAGGTATTAAG
Source organism: Gymnogyps californianus (assembly GCF_018139145.2). Lineage (NCBI taxonomy): Eukaryota > Metazoa > Chordata > Aves > Accipitriformes > Cathartidae > Gymnogyps > Gymnogyps californianus. The sequence continues at coordinate 30,846,657 of NC_059478.1, read as the reverse complement.
TCTTTTTGTTTAGAATATATAGCTTTCCTACTTAACAAGTAATCATTTATTCAGCCTTTTCTCATTGCAGAATTTCTAGAGGTAAAGTAAGTTCTACTTCAAAAAATCAAAACATGTAAAAATAACAAATTTCTTTTAAAAAATCACTTTCTTTACTGATATGTGTATGGAATAACCACCTTTTTATACATATTTATACTTCATATAGATTTTCAAGATGTGGAATAAGGAACTTTATGTTAGAGAGCAACAGGATGCTTATGAGTTCTTCACCAGTCTTATAGATCAAATGGATGAGTACCTCAAGGTAAAAACCTCAGTGATTTCTTTCCTTGTTTATATGCATTTCCTTGGTACCTTCTCTCTCTTTCTCCTTTGTTCTTCAGAAAAGAAGGCAGAGAGCCATTCAGCTTATTTTATAATCTACGTAGTATTCAGAAGTTTAAAATTCCTGTTGCTTTCTTGGTCTTTCACTCTGCAATATATCCAACTGATGTTTAACTTTACATCTCCAACAGAAAATAGGAAGAGACCAAATATTTAAGAATACTTTTCAAGGAATCTTCTCTGATCAGAAGATCTGCAAGGACTGTCCTCACAGGTAATGTTAAATTTAGTGCATTAGTTATCAAGTTATGTGCTCCCATAACTATTAAAATGTGTAGCTCAAAAGAGCACAAGAAGGTAGACACATTTGCCTTTGTGAGCATCACAGCTGTTGATAGCTATGGGGCAAATGCAATATTCTTTCCTAAGCATATGTCTTGTTAATGCAAGTTGGATAGGTTCTACTCTGTCAATGCCTTGACTATTTTTCTTCTTGAATTTAGGTATGAGCGCGAGGAAGCCTTCATGGCTCTCAACCTAGGTGTGACTTCATGTCAAAGTCTGGAAATATCATTGGACCAGTTTGTTAGAGGAGAAGTTCTGGAAGGAAGCAATGCATACTACTGTGAAAAGTGTAAAGAAAAGGTATTGGTTCTTAATGTATGTGAAAGAAGATTAAGTTGTAGCTTGATATCTTCTTAAGCATTACATGGTCATAGAAGCCATGCTTAGATACTGCTTACTCTTTCTACATTGAAGACATAATCAAAAGGTTAAATCCATGCAGATAGCACTCTTCGTTCCCTGTAACTCGTATTGTAGACTGAACATTTAGAGGGATGGTAAAATGTTCTGTAACATACCAGCCCACTGCACAAACTCTGTAATACCTGTAATAGTACCCTGTCTGTACATATTATAGTCATCCTATGGTCATCCTGCCTCCCACGGCTGTATTGTAAATCAGTTCGAGATGGCTGGAATTGTGCATCTGTAGAAGAATACTACAGAATGCTTGAGGTATATAGATAGAGGTGATATTCTTTTTTCTTTTTAAGAGAACTACAGTGAAGCGCACATGCATTAAGGTCCTACCTAGCCTGTTGGTGATTCACCTGATGAGATTTGGCTTTGATTGGGAGAGCGGACGTTCTATTAAATATGATGAACAAATAAGGGTAAGAAAACTTTTCTGTATGGTGCCTCCCCCCCGCTGCTTTGTGGAGAGGACTCTCATGCTTCCTATTCATTCCTCCTTCTTTTCCCCACATTTTGATACAGGGATTTTGAGTACATGGTACACTTACAACACGATCATGCTACAGAAAATAAGTATTTTTCCTTAGAGCTTTCCTTGTCTCCAACATTCTCGGAGTCCTTTCAGAAAGCAAGAGCAAAAACCTCTGTAAAGACACTTTATTTAACTTCTGTGTCATAAGAATAAAAAGTTGAAGTACCATGTTTTCCTTTGGTGTTCCCAATGTGGGAAGTTTTAATACAATTCTCATAAAATTACACTAATCTCTCGGTTAATCTGAAATATTTCTTCAAACAGTTTCCCTGGATGCTGAACATGGAACCTTACACTGTGTCAGGGATGGCTCGCCAGGACTCGTCCTCAGAAGTGGGGGACAATGGCAGAAATGCAGATCAAGGAGGCGGAGGCTCCCCAAGGAAGAAAGTTGCCCCTACAGAAAACTATGAGCTTGTTGGTGTGATTGTTCACAGTGGCCAGGCACACGCAGGGCACTACTACTCCTTTATAAAGGACAGGAGGTAATGGCCAAGAAGACTTGCATGGGGGGTTTGAGGGCGGTCTAAAGACTACTTGTTTTGGGAAGGTATAGTGAGCCCTTCAGAGCTCTATTGGAAGCACTCTTCCCTTTCTTCACACCCAACATTGTGAGTGTTAAGATGACAACACAATATTATGGGACACCATATTATAAAAGTCTCAGCAATTCTTATGTACCTTGTATTGCAGTTTGAGGGCTTCCTGTGACACTTATTTGCAGATGATGTACTTGTCATATTTTTAATCAAGCTTATTTTTTTAAAATGTAACTTTGACATTGACTGAACTAAGCTTTCTATTTGCTGTCAAAACAAATGTGAGTTCAGGGTTGTAATTTGTAGGGTATTCAGAGTGATTTGGTTTTTTACTAGACAATCAAGTAACTTTGTTTCTGTTGTGTTTTTATTCTGTTTTGATCACAGGGGATGTGGAAAAGGAAAGTGGTATAAATTTAATGACACCGTTGTTGAAGAATTTGATTTAACTGATGAAACCTTGGAATATGAATGTTTTGGTGGAGAGTATAGACCGAAAGTCTATGATCAATGTAAGCAGAAGTACAGATTGATTTACAGTAGCTTTATATTTCATACTAGTTCTGAGTAGAGGTAGAGCTCAGTCTACTTTGAGTTACTTGGTCTAATAATCCTTCTGAAGCAGTTTTTTCCTGAAGTCTTCTGTTTACTGAAGGACCTAACAGCTTGTATACAGCCTAATACTAATTGAACCATATTCACTGTTGTTCAGCACTTTGTAGACTTAGCAGCAGAGGAGATTCAAAAGTAAAATGGCACCTTGTTAAAATAGTTGGGGGGGGAACAAACCACAAAAAAGGCCTTATTTTAGGCTAGTGAAAATGACTGTGTATAGAACATGGTGTGGCATCATATAGTCAAACTTTTCAATGCTTTAAGGAATTAATTCCAAATACATTTCCACCAATATTCACTTGTTTCATAACTCTGATAATTGTCTTTTTTAAATAAATATGCTTTTTGCAAAAATATTTTAGAATTCAGGTTTTCATTATTCGCTAACATAGACTGATGTTTTGATCTGACAAATGACTTTATACTGCCACTGTGTATATTACTTGCACACCCAGTTTCACTTCACTATAGGAATGAAAAAGGTACTAAACCTTCAAAGGCTTTCATCGAATGCCTTTTCTCCCATCAGCTAACCCTTACCCTGATGTGCGTCGGCGCTACTGGAATGCCTATATGCTGTTTTACCAGAGAGTGTCTGATCAGAACTCTCCGGTCTTACCAAAGAAAAGTCGAGTGAGTGTTGTGCGTCAAGAAGCTGAGGACCTCTCATTGTAAGTTCCTCTTGCATCTGTAAAGGTTTCTCTTACGTTGCTATCTAGACCCTATCTCCAGAACTAAGAAATGAATAATTCCTGCTCAACAAAGGAGTATACTGACACTTCTGTTGTTTTGGTTTGGTTTTAAGCTGCTTAATGACTAGTCTTTTATTGCTTTTATAATTTCCTCTTCCATACCGCTGTCACTATTGCAGTAAGAAGTTCAAGCTGACTGACAGCCTCACGAAGTATTTAGACTGTCCTCTAAATTTGCCTTAAGATTATACTGGCTGTACTGGTATTTTAAACGTGAACTGTAGATTTGTCATAGGTTTTCATTATTCACCTTGAGCTTGTATATATTTCAGATCTGCTCCATCTTCACCAGAAATTTCACCCCAGTCATCACCTCGACCCCATAGGCCCAACAGTGACCGCCTCTCCATCTTGACTAAGCTGGTTCGAAAAGGAGAAAAAAAGGGACTTTTTGTAGAGAAAATGCCTGTGCGGATATATCAGGTAGAGCACTCTGAAAGTGACAATTAAATCCTACTCATATGAAATTTAGGCACATGGTAAGAGGAACACAGTAACTTTGAAGGTGGCCTTGAAGTAATTCCCTTCTTGAAAGCAAAGCTAGAAAATAATTCTGAATTCTGACATAAAGTTATTAGCAAGCTGTTCAGTGGTACATTATTGTAAGTTTTGCTATCCCTTCTCACAAAATTGACCCATCATTCTTTGCTTTGAAGAAAGTGCAAGCAAATTAGTCAAACATGAGATATGGCAGCAGTCAGCAGGCAAGCAGGGAGAGATAAGAGCAGAGAAGATGCTTCATTTGAAGTACACTTGAGGAGTAATGGAGACGATGGCAAATTACAGTCATCCTCGAGTTCTTGAGTTCACAAGAACGGAGAAAGGGGAGAAGGAAGAGAAACTAAAAGCAGCTTCAATTCTGTTCCTGTCTGTTAGCTTATGTAATACTGAATATGATCTCAAAGGGGAAAACACGGATGTTGAAGGCAACTTTGCAAGTCAGGACTGAAAATGGAGGTGTGATGGCATTGGCAGAGCAGTGAGAGAATGGTAGAACCTGGATGTCGGTTAGCTGTCATAAGAGGAAGGTCTCAGTCTGCAGGCCTGCAGCTCTGGTCCATGCAGGAGAGGGTACAATCTTGCATATATTTGGCCTCCTGAACACACACCATCCTGCTGATCTGCACATGTGCAAGAGAGCCTACATCACATACACAGTCAGAATAAACTGTGCAGGCTATGTATGGCCCTCCACATGGGCTGTATCAGGGCATCAGTAGTCACTTTAGGCATTCTTGTATCTGGGGTTGTATTATTACAATAAACAGAACTTGGATCAAATTTATTGAGTCTTTCAGCAAAATCTCATTTGAAAAAAGAGGGGCTTGGCGTTTAAGTACGTTATTGTGGCTGCAGCTTGTAATTATACCATGGCTCCTTGCTCTGTACATGTAAATTTGCTAAGCCAGCCTTTCGGGTTTGAAGGATGTTCTCTTGGCTTTTTTATTAAAAGTAAGCAAAAAATAGAACTTATCAGCAAATTCTTCCTTTTTCTTTTTCCTTAATGGCCAAATGATTAAGTCGCTCATCTGTTGTCTTGTGTTTTGTAATATCCTTGGAAGAAAATCATTGATTTTATACAAATCTTCTAAGTCTCCTGTATGTATTTTCCCCTTTGCTGAAGTAGTGATCAGAGCATGAACAGAATAGGTCTGACACTGCTTTTTAAACACCACACACATTTACATAAAAGATGCAATTTTAGTTAGAGAAATGTACTTTGACAACTTTTTTTTTTGCCTCCTTTTACAGATGGTGAGAGATGAAAACTTGAAATTTATGAAGAACAGAGATGTATACAGTAGTGACTACTTCAGTTTTGTTCTGTCATTAGCTTCACTGAATGCTGTAAGTACCTAGGTTTTAATCTTAGAGTATTTGGAATATGTTGGGTGGGAAGGGGCACAGAAGCTATGTGGGTCACAACCAGGAAAACTGGAAGAGAAGGGTTGACATGGTTTTGCTTTTCCAGCTGAGCAATTCGTTGTCTCCAATAATTTTTCACGCTGATAACATCTGTCTCAAAGCAGACTCCAGCCTCTTGTTCTAGTAGTGGGACAAACACCATTGTGCCATGGTAAAATTATGAAATAACACGCACCTTTTTTTAGTGATGCAAACTGAGCTCGAGAGGGACAGAAATTCCTCTCTATATGGAAGATCCACAAGTTGGTGTTAGTCACCTCAAAGTTGATAGACTTTCATTGGAAATACAGTTTACTAATTAAGTTTTTCTAAATGGAGTAATAAGCAAACCAGCATTTATTAAATTTATCAGATCCACAGATCTAGTGGGCCTTACAGCAAGTTTGTTCCTGTTTTAGCATATTTGTTAACTAGCATAGCTCTGGAGACTGTTTTTAGCACAGAAAAATGCTTTGTTTTATTTTTTCCAAATGAAGTAAATTACTTGAATAGAACATGTTGATGTGTTTAAGAGACAGCATATGTGCTGCAGGCATGCTTCTGCTCTGAAGTAAATTTGACGTTTCTTTCAGACTAAGGTGAAGCATCCTTATTATCCATGCATGGCAAAGGTGAGCTTACAGCTGGCAGTCCAATTCCTCTTCCAAACCTATCTCCGAACCAAGAAGAAACTCAGGTAAGGCCTTGTTCTGGGTGCTGTAACAACATATTCTGAGGTTTTCGTGCTTGTCGTACCTACAGCACCTTGAAATACTGCAGGTAGCATAGACATTCACAGGAGTAGCAATACATTTCTGCTTTGCATTGGAATCCCATCACAAAGAAATCTGAGAGAGGAAGGAACATCATGTATAACCTGATAGTTTGCTGCCTCTCCCAAATGTCCATTATTTCCGTTGGCCATGGAAAGGCTTTAATGGTTTTAAAGACAGCAAGTTGTTCCAAAATACTTCTCTAAGTGTTTTTGTCTTAAGCCATATAATGTAAGTTCCATTAAAGTAAAAATTCTTTCTATTTGGTAAACAAGAAACATGGCTTAGGTTTTGGAGGTGTTTTTTCTCTTTCATTACTGACAGTTGTACCTGTTTTGTTAAAGGGCTGATACAGAAGAATGGATTGCCACCATAGATGCACTGCTCTCCAAAAGCATTGATGCTTGTCAGTGGTTAGTTGAATATTTCGTCGGGCCAGAGGGCCGGGAGCTTGTCAAGTAAGTACTGGTAATTCTGTCGTAGGTGTTTTGTGTCTCATGTATGGATAAAGCTTCCTAATAACATGATCTGGCCTATACTGATGTATTCCCAAAGAGTTGACTGTGCACATTCTTTAAACAGACACTCTAGATAATCACTTAGGTTTTTATTTCTAGTATTTTCACTGATTGTGCAGCTTTCTGAGTAATTCTGAAAAACTAATAAAATAGCGCAGCGTACATGGAGGAGGATGCAGATGTTTAATTCGGTGGAGTGCCTTGGAATGTGTTTATGTCTAGTCACTCCTGTAAGTGGTGGGAAAAGAGAACATGGTGAAAGTGTTTGGGGTAAGGTGAGTTAAATACTTACCTGACAAAGATCACAGATAAACTGGAAAGAATTTTTCTCGCCAAGCTCAAGATCAGCTCATAGGTGTTTTGAAAAGACCTAAGACAAATTACTGGAGATCTGACACACCACTTACAGAGGTGTGTCAATGTAAAGAAAATTTTATCGTTGAAGTTGCATTGAAAGACAGGATCCTTTGATAGCTTTTAGTTTTGTATTTATTCATTCAAGTAACAAAAAAGCTGAAGTAATATCATAGGCCTTACTAGTGACGAGCAGGAGTGCAGGAAAATAAGTTAAAGCTTATCCACAGAAGCACAATACAAGAAGTATCTGGACTGTTATCCTTTTTAAAATAATAACCACCACACTTAATCATAGTAACCGTGTGTACACGTTGATTCCAGTTCTCTTTGCAGCTTCGCCTTTTATCTTCCAGGACTTTCCTCCTGGAATGCAGTGTGAGAGAGGTGCGAGTTGCTGTAGCCACTATTCTTGAAAAAACCCTCGACAGTGCCTTGCTTTATCAGGAGAAGGTTAGTGTCACCTCATCTCACCAATGATTCTGTTGGTTGTCTCTACCTAATGCCTCTTGCTGTGTTTGCAGACAATGCTGTGTGATTTGTAAATGACAAGGTGAAAGGCTCTCTTCTTGATCATGCTTGTAGCTCTTCATTTCTTGAATAGGTTAATGCTTGTCTGTTCCTATCGTAGAAGGTAACCTGCTGCTGTAATTCTCAGAATTTAAGTTCAAAGTATTACTTATAAACAATTCTGCCTTATTTCAGTTTGTCTTATAAACTGGTATCACGTATTCTTTTAATAGTTTGGAAACAGTGTTTTCTTAAGATTTATTACCTTTTACTGATTCCAGAAATCAGCTTAGTTTTTAACTGATTCTCCTTCCTCACTCACTCAGGAGCCTATAGCTGGAGTAACTGAGTTATCTTGTTCCAGAGAGAGACCATAAGTATGGTTATTGTTAAAGGTTTAATTTTCTATTAGAAAATCTTGGCAAGGAAGTTTGGGAAGTGCAGCTTTGTTACGTTTTGCTGATCTTAATATTCTAGGAAAACCCAGCAGGAAATTTGTGAAAAGGAGTCATTTGTAGAATGTTTGAGATTTACCTGTTTACCCATTTCCCTTGGGATACCTGAACCAAATCATTTGTATAAAGAGAACTTAGACAGAAGTGTTATCTGTGTTCTGACATGTTCCTGTAGGTTGTCAGTGGGGGCTTGGACACTTTTAAATGTCCAAGTCTTGCATGGATGGAAGGCACTACTGTTGTATAGGCTTCTGTTAAGGAAAGTTTGTCGTATTTAGAGCTTTCAGGAAAGATTGCTATGAGATCCTACAAGCTGAATACAGTAGTAGGGAGATGAACATTTACAATATAGTTTGATAATTTTTGGTTACTTCCTCTTGGCTGTTAGTTGCTCTCTGTTAACTGAGATGTAATAAATTATATACCAGTCTGTATACCCTTAGCGTGCTTTGATGCAAACTAAACACTAACATTGCTTTTTGCATAGTTGAGTGTGATAGTACACTAACATGAGACCTTGAGTGACAGTTTACTTCTAATCTGGTTTGGTTTGGATTACTGTAATGAGTGGAACATTTGAACATCAGTTCAGTCTGAGGAGTAATTTGAATTGCTTTTAAAATATTGCAAACTTATGTAACTGCTGAGTTCCACCTCTTTGAGCAAGTTACCTAGATGCCAATGCTTTCATTACTTTCCTGTTTAATATATGCAGCATTCATTCAGAAGAGCTAAAAATGGGAAGGCTGCAATCCTATGTTAGCTACTGATATTCATCACAGCAAGTGTATCTGACCACATATGATTTTGTTAACCATACCTTAACTCTGATACGTGAAACACTTCTGTTTTTTTAAGCAGTAGACAACTCTTTACATTCAAATTAATAATTTTTTCACAGTTAAAAAGTCTACATCAATTATTGGAGGTGCTACTTGCTCTACTGGATAAAGATGTACCTGAAAACTGTAAAAACTGTGCTCAGTACTTTTTGCTATTCAATAACTTTGTACAGAAGGTAAGAAACTATTGTTTTTCCATACTATTTTCATTTTAAAGGACAATAGTAAAGCATCTGGTCATCCATATTCATAGAAGGTTTAAGCAGCACAGTGAAACTCTTTCAGAACCTTTATTTCTTCAAGAGTATTCTTTTTTTTTTTCTTTTTTTGGAAAGTAAATTACTTTGAACACTGGATTAGGATAAAATCACACAAAAATATACCAGCAAAATATACCAATTGAAGATGTCATTTCCAGAGTCTGAATTTTGAGTTTCTGTTTTGGGGGAGTGTTCTTGGCTGGTCTTAAAAGAAGAAAAAGAAAAAAAAAAAAAAAAAAAGAGGAAAAAAAAAAAAGGCATTCAGGATTTTTGTCCTGTAGGAAGCAGAATAACTGACTGGACTGGACTGTTCACCCCAGTATGGTTTCTCTCTATTCCACTATTCTTTTTTTTTTTTTTTTTTTTTTAATATGACGCTTATTTTGCATATGCTGATTCTGGTCTGGTTTACATAATGAACTCCATCTAATGAGACAGCTTTGTAGAGGTGTACCTTATTGATCTGGCTGACGATTTATTTATTTTTTTTTAGAGTGGAAAATGCAGTGTTTAGCCTATGCATTTTACTTTTGTACCCTAGAGTGCTAATTCTTTACCTGCACAGGAATGTAACTTTTCATTTTTGTCTAAACAGCAGGGTATAAGGGCTAGCAGTCTTCTTCTCAGACACTCTGCTTTGAGGCACATGATCAACTTTCTCCTTGGCCCCACCCGTCAGAGTAATCAGGTAAAATTTATGTAGCATGTGTTGTGCTCTAGTTTGTCCATCCCCATGTTTTTTATGATGCTTAAATTATGGATAAATACTTTTCATGTGGTAGGATAGACTAATCCTTGGATTATTCTGTAAACTTCATGCAAGTCTTAGTCTACCTATGTGTAGTTAGCATGGAAGTAGCTGTTTTGGCAGAAGTGAGCGTCATGGTTTTGATAATAACAAAATTTTCACTGTCTTCAAAGTATTAGAACATGGTGGTGGACTGTTAAGGACATTGCTTTGTTGTGACTTAACAGAAGTTGACTCAATCAACCAATCAAAAGTTAATTAAATCTCTCCTTTGGCTCAAGCAGAATCGCAGGTGGAGTTCAGCACAAGCACGTGAGTTTGGATATCTTCACAATACTGTAGCACTACTTGTTTTGCACTCTGACGTCTCCTCACAAAGAAATGTTGGTAAGAATTGCGGTTTTTGCCTTTTGGTGACTTTGCATTTCAGTTACTTTGACTGGGAGTAACTTAATATCAGTGAGGAAAATACAATAACTTTGAATTTAAGGCAGTAATGGTTAGCATACGTTTGATTACTTTTTATATTGCTATAAATGTACCGAGAGGCTGTGGCAAACAGTATTACAGGCACTTGGTGGTGGTGGGGAGGGAATCTTGATATCAACAGTATTGTGTCATTGTTGGCTGGAACAGACTCACAGCCCAACAGGCTGTATTTTGCTTAGATTTGTTATGCCTTTTGCTAATCTTGAAGGGGAGTATTTAAACTGAGCTACTGAATAACAAGCAATGAAATACTCTCCTAGATATTTCTTGCAAGAGGCAGAAATATCTAAATAAAGATAATAAAGGAATAAGTTGAGATCTTCAGTTTCCTGAAGAAGGAATTTAAAATTTTCTTTTTAAAAGAATAATTTGATTTCTGTCTAGGGTTAAAAGTTTCTGGAGTTGGAGGCGGTCAAAAATCATAAAGTAAAAGAAGAATGATAAACGTTCTGAATATGATGAGTGTGCAACAGTGATTGGGAGTGAAACTAAAGCTCAAAGTACTGATAGTAAATATGAACGTTTTGCTTTGACCTTCTTGCAGTTCGTTTGCCTATGTTGTCACTAAAGTAAATGACACTTCAGTGCGCAAGAGATTGTTACTTGGAGTGGTACCATACAAGCTATAAACTAGTTGAGATGAATGTCATTATAGATTACATGGTGCCAAACAAGCAGCAGTGTCTTCAAGGTGTGTAGAACAAACTAATTTATTAGTGGATTGTTTTTGTATTTGCTATTATAGCTCCTGGTCTCTTTAAGCAGCGTCCACCTCTAAGCATCACCGCTTCAGGTCCGCTTTTGACGCTTCATGAAGAAGTGGAAGCCTTGTTATTCCTGTCTGAGGGAAAGCCCTACTTAATGGAGGTATCTGTTCTAAATTCTGCCCTGCTTGAACCTAAAAGCTGGTCTGATGTGATTTCTTTGAAGTATCCTTACATGAAAAACACTGAATATTAAAAAGCAGCCAGCTGGGGAGTATGTGGTTATTATTTTGAGCCTAAACAAGAAGGCACCTTTGGCTGCTTCTTGACTCCTTCGTATTTTAGTATATCCCTAAACTTAGGGGTCTGGTTTGAGAGTTTACGAAGTTAGCAAAGGCAGCGGAACACATTTTGCAAGTGCCTATGCAGTCAGTTACTATGTCAGCTGGAGGTGCTAACTTGAATTGCTCTGACTTAATGGATCATGGTTGACCAGACCTTTGGAGGTGGGCAGCAGGAGCGGAATGGAGTGCTGTGAGGGCAGGGGTTCAACGCACTGAGCCATGCAGGTGCTGGGAGAAAAAGCCGCATCCTTCCTGGAAAAGACTAACATTCTGTTACAAACTTACTTAAAAATAATTGTATGGCTGTATCTGAAATTGTTTGTGCTTTTCCATTAGGTGATGTATGCGTTACGAGAGCTAACTGGATCTCTGTCGGTTCTCATTGAGATGGTGGTGTACTGCTGCTTTTGTAATGAGCACTTTTCCTTTACTGTGCTACACTTCATCAAGGTAGGGAGAAAATAAAGATAAGCTTTTTGCGTAAGTGTTTCTTCTAGGATTTCGTCATACTGTGTGTTGTGGGTTATAATGGCACTGGGATCTGCAGAACAATTAGTACAGTTTGTTGGATTTTTGAGGGGTGGTGTTGGTGGGTTTGGGGTTTTTTTTAGGCTTTTACTGTTTAAAACAACAAATTTGCAAAAAATCTGTAAAGCTGTCTTGTAATTCTTTGCGTCATTAACGTATTTTACTGTCTAAGTAACTATATTTCTTACATGCAGACTCAGCTGGAAACCGCTCCACCTCATGAACTGAAAAACATATTCCAGTTACTCCATGAGATACTGGTAGGTGAAGGGTAAAGACTTGTACAGGGTAGATTTTGTATCGATGCATAATGAAAAAAGTCAGGACTGCATGGGTAATTTCAATATCCACGTATCTTTTAATCCTTCAGTTTGGAGTTTTTATTACTTTTTAAATTGCTGTCTTGATAATCCAGTGATATATGAAACTTCACAAGTCTTATTTGTTTTTCATGTTGAGGTGGTTAAAACCATTCCATAGAATAGATACAGGTATCACACACCACTTACTTACATTGATCTTTTTCTTTCCCAACAGGTTATTGAAGACCCATTACAAGTAGAGCGCATCAAATTTGCCTTTGAAACTGAAAACGGATTAATAGGCAAGTAAGGCAGTGGGTGAACACTCCTGTCTGCTACTGACCCTTATGTTGATGATGGTTCATATCATCTCCTAGTTTCTAATCCTTCTAAACTGTTTTAGTTCTCAGGGAAAACAACTCGACACATTTGATTTAGCCACCACCACCCCAAAAAAGCTCTAAGAAAATCCAAAATAAGCATTAGAATATTATAGTAACGGCAAACTGGAAAAGAATTTAACTGGGAAAAATGAATTATCTCCAATAACAGCAGTCAGTGAACCCAGAGAAGAGTGGTACTTACGTACTTAAAAAGTGACGTTAAGGAACCTTAACCAAGAGCTTGGCAAGAGAGCTAACTTTTTTAAAGCAGAAGCAAATCAGGGTGTATATATAATGCGGGGGGGGGGGGGAAGTACCTTGGACTAACATAACAAAGTAGCTCTATGAATCCTGTAGCCTTAAAAATTAATTTTTATTTCCTATGTATCAAGAAATTGCCAATCTTTTTGTTTTGTCAGCATCCTAATTACCATAAAAAGAAACTGGTTCAGCACGGAAGGATGCTGATACTACTAACTGCAGGATAGCCTCATAATCTGACAAGTGGCTCCCATTTGTTGCTGCTCATACAAAGCGTTGTCTTTCCATTTGATACAGAAACTTTATTGAAGTGAAGTTACTAAAGCATTCAAAAGGAACTGAAAAGTCCCAAAGTGATGAGAGCTTACTTCGTATGAATCAGGAGAGGAGACTGTGTGTGCGAAAGAAGAGTGGGGGTAGCCACATGATGCTCAAAGAGCACCTCTGATGAGTTAGGGCAGCTTGAGCATCTCTTTCATAGCTGTTCAGATGAGGAGCTGCTTCAGACTGTGGCTTTCACCTTAAGTTATTTTGGATTCTGTTTTAGTGAGAAGGAATATTTAGCTTTGTTCTTTATTTCTCTCTTATACTTCAGTGCTCTTCTGCTTAGTAGTTTCCATGTATGACTGATAGAAGATAATATGCAGCAGTGTAAGAAAATAGCTAAGTGGTTATTTTATTTCTGGGTAAATTGGTCCCACTTGGACCAATTCTGTTCTATAACTTGGGCAATACGTGACCTTATTTCCTCTGCAGAGGAGACGTGCAATTATTCAATTGGATTTTTATGTTGAAGGCGTCAAGAACTGCTGTGAGTTTTGGGAGTGAAAGTTGTAGTTTTACCTTGGAGTTTCCTTGCAACAGCACTGAACAGCGTGCAGTCTCACTGCACATGGACCGTGACCTATCCGTCACATTGGCTAGTCTTACTGCAAGAAAGGAAATCAGCAAACAAGAGTTTTCTGTGGTCCTCAATAGGGTGTTTGTGCATAATTTGTAGTGCACCAGTGCTGTAATTTTAATCATCTGCTGTGCTTCAACAGTAGAAAAACTGGCAATTTGCAGTTCCCTAGCAATTATTTGCCAACTTTAGAGGTTTCGCTACAGTGTTCTTCGCTGACTGCTATGGACAGAGCAATTTTTGAGTAGCAAATCTGATTGTGGCAGCTCCATGGAAATCTTTGTGCTTCTCCTCAGTCAAAGAATTTTGTTAAAAGATGGGGGAATTCACGGTATAGAAAACTTCCTGGTAGGAATGGCCTGGGGTTTTCCCCAGGTCTCCCACAGAAGAGTTTCATGGCTGTTGAATTCTGCTATGCTTGTTTGTGTGAAGAAGCTTTAAGCATTCTTCTAGCTTTGCAAATTTTGATCCAGGTGGAAGCTGGTGATCTGGTCCCTTTATGGGGGTTTCAAACAATTTTTTTCCTTCAGATAGATGTAACCATAGCGATTATCTAATATAGAATGGCTTATAGGGGAAGAATAACTGCATTAGGAGAGGACTGTTTAAAATTCAGGTACCGCATTTGAAAGAATTACTGCATTTTCACTTTGATCTATTTTTAATCCAATAGAGTTGTGGAAGTACTCGAAACTGCCAGCAATACAGCAGTGTGTTTTACACAAATACTCGTGCTAACATCTGTAGAAATAACTTTTACCACCCAAGTTAAAATTTGACCTTCATCTTTGTTATGTTTTCAGACTGGCTGGTACACAGAAATCTGAATTGTGGTTTTTAATCCACGTATTTCTCCCCACAGCCTTGATGCACCACAGCAACCATGTGGACAGCAGCCGTTGTTACCAGTGTGTCAAGTTCCTCGTTACTTTGGCTCAGAAGTGAGTAATACGGGTTTCAGAGTTTAACCTCATCCCTACCTTAGGCCCCTCTGTGACTATTTAGGCTGCTACTCTTTCTACTTCTGATCAGCTTTATTTTTTGTTACTGTGATACAAGTGGTGCTCAAAGGTCTTGATAGTACATATGTCAGTATGAAGTGAAATCTTTACTGATTAGTACCTGAGATGGATTTCTCATATAACAGTTGATAACTGCTGTTTATAAAGGCAAAGGTCAGCTACATTCTGTAGAGCAGGAGCCTAGCGTTAACACCAAGACAAACTTAAGGAAACTGTCCCAGATTTTTTAAATACTGTGATTCCTAAATTCTCTTTGTTTAGAACTTGGCATATGTCCCAATAAAGCGTAGTTCTGAAATACGTGAATCTGTGTAGTAGACTACTTCAAGTAAACGTAACTAGGCATTATTGCTCTTGCTAATTCAGTTAATAACAGGGCTGTACAGTTTAAGTCAGAGTTTGCAGTGATAACAGTGCATACAGAATGCAGCAAAGAGAGAGAAGTCTTTGAAGTAGTTTTAAGTTTGCCAGAATGCCTTGTTTGTGACTAATGAATATAATTTCAATTTCCAAGGTGCCCTACTGCGAAAGATTATTTCAAGGAGAATTCCCACCACTGGAGCTGGGCCGTGCAGTGGCTACAGAAAAAGGTAATTTGGCTGTAACTTTACCAAGAAACTGTCACTTTGTTTACAATGAGAATTATGAAATCTCCATCCTCTATATGGCTCTCTGAGATGACTCTAAAGACAAAATACAAGCTACTTCATTTTTTACAAGGACAGATTGGATGCAGCTAAATCTGAGGCATGCAAGAACTTCAGTAGGCCCCCACGTGTTTCAGGCATAGATGCGTGTACAGTGAATAAAACCAAGTGTGGATAGTCATAATGATTATTCCTTGCCATGTGGGAAGCTTTCAGTGCCACTGTATTCATGTTAGAAGATTTCACTTTTTTAAAAAAAGCAGTTTTCCTTTGCCTGTGTGTTGATGCGAGAGAATGCATAAATGAGTGGATTCCTTACAGAATCATTGCAGCTTTGCACAAAACATAGCTGTTGACAGATACAGCTTTTTCCTCCCACACTGTGTAGTTTTTGTTCTTCCCTCTAAACTTAATGTAGGTTGGCCAACGCATCTTTAATAAGTACCCAAGGACACTTTGGAAACTTAAAGCGCAGCAGAATTGGCCCAGGTTTGCCTACAGTTAAGCAGGGCCATGCTTGGTCTCCCAGCACTGCGTGTACAACATGATAGTATCCCAGCTCCAGGCTGCCTTTCTGTCCTGACGGCTGCTGCCAGGCAGATGCCAGATGCGTGAACTAGTACTGTACTGAACACTGGAAGCAGAGTCAGTGTGATGCTTGGAGTGCAGCTGGCACAACTTGTTGCCACTCTTCTCTTGAAACACAGCAAACCGGCAGGTCTGGATAGTCCTGCTGTACCCATTTTTACTTTGTACTGGCTCAAGTAAACCCCAAATCCACCACTTTTCGGCTGGCATCCAGTAACTTGCACGCATGTACAGTTACCAAATAAAGGGAGTTGGTTGCTAGTTTTCAGCTGAGGGGCAATAGCCTCTCTGACTGTTCTGGCTGCATTAAAACTGCATGCTTGTCTGTGCCGTAGATCTTCAGCTCATTGCCAAAGGATTCAGGAAGCTTGTTCCAGACTTGTTAGTTCACCTACCATCACAAGTGGATGAGGCTTTACACATGTAAAACTCATATGGCAATTTTATGGCTTTCTTGGCTTTTTATGCAGATGTCTGAACATTATTGGGCTCCACAGAGTAACGTATCCAATGAAACATCAACTGCAAAAACCTTCCAGCGCACTATTTCAGCACAGGTATGTGTCAGTCTTGGGAGACGATGTTAAACTTGTTTTATTTCCTTTTTTGCTTTTCAGTTAGCATCTTTGGTTTTGGCAGCTTTGGCATATTCCAGTGCATTTAAGACCATTCTTCTTTTAGAAGCCCAGACCCTGTGGTTGTTCCTGAAAAAACTAACCCTTGAACTATATTAGTCAATACCTCACAATTACCTGTGGTGACTCAGCTATCTCACTACAGCAGCTATATTGTTTCAGGATCAACTTTAAAAAAAAAAAAAAAAAAAAAAAAAAGATTGTGAAATGAAGGTATCACCATGGCCCCTGACACTCTCTTGGTCTGTTTCCAACTCAGGACACGCTGGCCTATGCCACAGCCTTGCTGAACGAGAAAGATCAGTCTGGAAGCAGTAACGGGTCAGAAAGTAGTCCAGCCAACGAGAACGGAGAGAGGCATCTGCAGCAGGTAACAAAGAAATAAGGGCACGTTTATCTTCTGTTGCGTTGCTCTGTTAGCTTGTTCCTGGGGCTCGGGTCAGAACCATCACTGAATGTAGACACAATAATTGTGCACTTTACAAAAGTAATGTGCCGTATCTTTCTCTCCTCATCCCTTGTGTGTATTGAAAGGGCTCAGAGTCTCCTATGATGATTGGTGAGCCTAAAAGCGACCTCGATGATGTTGACCCATAACGGATACCGATGAACACAAGAACAGATCAGCTCAAACATTTAATGCCTGGTACCTCCTGAAACTGGAGTCCCGTTGCTTATGCTGTTAGAAGAGTCTGGAAGAGAAGTGGCTTTATAGGATCGGAGGCGATGCTGGAGAAGGCTGTTTCCCTGAAAGCTAAAAGCATTTTTTGGCCACGAAGGCTTCAGATCAATAAATGCTCTAGAAAACTGCGTCTTCACCTGCAGTAGCTCATGACAGTCCAGACACCGAAAACAGTTTGTCAAGAAGATTTTATCAAATACACAAACGCTAGTGGTTGAATTTTTATGTGAACATTAAATGAGTGAATGTAAAACTGTTGCTTTTCTGTGATGCTGCAAAAAAATTCTTTTGGTTTTTATACAGGAAAAAAAAAAAACAGGCTGCCCTTATGTATGGAGGGCAAATTTTTAATCTTTCTGATAATATTGAATAGGAATATTCAAATTTCTGTAAAGATGTGTGATGACTTACATTTCATTGTAAAATATTAGTTAAAGAATGGGTTTACATAAGGACTTCTGTATTTAATATGTCTCCCTGCTAATTTGTAAAGCTCTTTATGAGAAGGATCAGCAAGATTGCTCTGTAAGGAGAGCGATTCGTTACAGAATGGTTTGGTCAATGAGCTCTGGAATGGGTCATCTTTTCTGGTACCCTTCCAAAAACCACAGACAACTGGGAAGGGCAATAAAAGAAAAGCTTTGTTCTCTAGTTATGCAAGTGTTCATTATTACAGGATGTTGCTGGATTTAAAAAAAAAAAAAAAGTTAATGAGTAGTTTAAAAGAAAAAAAGCACTTTAAGATGGAATTCTGTTGCAGTTTTACTCATTAAATTTTTTTAACCTTTGGAGACATATTGAATAAAATGTAGTCTCAATCATGTGATCTGCAATCACTTGCTTATGCTTTGAAATTACTGAGAAAGTTGGTATTGGTTGTATATGATGAATAATTCCTTGAGTGAGTTAGGGACACTGTTGTGCAGATTTTATAGCAGTTTTAACACGGGGAAAGAATGATTTGGCTTTGTTTGTATTTTCACTTGACCAGGTAACGTTTAAAATATCACAGCTCTTTTGATTTGCTCGTAAACAACTGGAAACCAGTTGGGATGATTTGAGCACAGTTTTGTTTTCCATGTCAAGTGCAGTTCAGTGATTTCCGGCTCTGGATACTAGCTTCTTTTGTGCCAACCAACTCTTCATCTTTTGTACATTTTGCGTTTGTCACATGTTCTGCACTGCTTTTTGCCTTTATTTATGGATTCTGCCTTACTTTTAAAAAAAAATTATATAAACAAACATGCACAGAAATGGGGGACATCTTAAGGAGTGCCTGGGTACCTCCAGAATAGATAAATTTGCCAAGTTAAAGGCACAACCAGCCAAAAAGTGCCTTTTTTTTCTTTTTACATACTGTTGCCGAAACAAGAAGCAGCAGACAGCTTTTCACTGTTGTGCACTAATATTGAAATTAACCAGTCATTTCACTGTTGGAAGTAAACATCTGATCTGATCTGATTTCAGCTGTACAGCTTTGTAACTTATTGCGGGTTAAGAGAGCCGTTGTCGTGAATTGCGCGTGCAAAGAAGTAAGGGTGACGTTGTAGTGAATCTCTCACTTTCTTTTCCAAACAATGTCTTCATAGACACATGGCAGAGTTAGCATTTTATAAATGTTTCTGATAATGTGCTGGGACATTTTAAATGTGATGTTTTAAATTAATTTTGAATAAACCATTTCTTACGGATACCCCTTCTTTCTTCCCCCATCCCTAATACTTTGTTAATGGGTCATAAATCATCACAAGAAGTCAGTACACAGCGGTGATGGTGATGGAAGAAGCTGGTAATGTTCCTATGGCTTGGCACCACTTGTCACTTCAGGTTCCTGTTATTTCCTATGGAAACGACGTCCTCGATTACCGCAGGCCCAGAGAAGCATTGATAAGAGAATTGCATCAGGATGGCTCATCACCACTGTATACTTGAAACCAATACAAACTTTTTCATGGTTCTGCTCATGCTTGTACAAAGTCAGTGGTTATAATTTGCAATAAGATGATACTTGGTCAATTATTTTTGTTTCCAGCTGCTGTCATTTGAACCTGCTGAAGATTATTTTTTGGAAAATAGAGTTCAACAAAACTAGTTTTTGTGTAAATTGTGATGCATTTCTATGTTGTAATTTTTACTGCCAATCTTTTTGGATGAAAATGTTTTTATACAGCTTACAAAATGTTCAGTGAGGAGCAGCCGCAACCTGCCTGTGAGCATTCGGGGAGATACTGTCCAATTAATACATAGACATTTGGCACTGGAAAAATAGGCAGTCTTGATGAACAGTCTTGGGATTCCTGGTCAATGGAATAAAGTTATTCCTTTCACAGAAAACTAGTGTAATCTTTAGACTGCGCATACACTGCTACGCTGTTTTCTTGTTGATCCTCTTACCTTGAAACTTCTTAGGCCAGTCCTGCAGATGATAAGCTCTGAGAGGTTACCCTGATTGCTATTTTGGCAAATCGAAGCAGCTGAACGGCCCCCGGAGCTGCGCCACTGTATATGCCATGGCATGTTCTGATGCGCTGTCAGATTTGTATCTGTGTGCAGTTTCTTCTGACCTTCTTAGCGGAATGATTTACTCTGGCTACACTTGCAGTCATGGATTAGACAGGATTTTGTGTGTCAGATAGCAAGATTTGCAGGCGATCTGGACTTGAATTAATACTGCCTTTTCTGTTGGTGCGAGGTGCAGAAAGCTGGACGCGCAGCAGTGCCACGGTGCTGGTATTCCCCTGCTCACCTCTCTCCTGCCTTCGTAAGCAGCACTAGGAGCTACAGCCAGGGCTGCCATCCCGGCTCTGCCTTCCTGGCAGGTGCCTTTGTCCTCTGCTCTAAGGACAAAGACTTTTACATTTCAAGCATGACCCAGCCTGTGCTCTCCACTGGCAGTGCCAATCCTGGGAGCACGGACTGGGTATTGCAAACGGTGTGCTGACGGGACCGGCCGCAGCATACCTGGGATCAACACTGCTTTCTCCTGAATGAGAGAGGCTTTTCTGCCTACCCACGTACAAGATACTAAGCAAGGGCTAATCTTCTTTGAATAGTTTCCTTCCACCAGGCTTATCCATGCTTGAACTAAGCCATGAAAGCTATATCTGGCTTATTGTGCATGGAACGTGCTCACACCTTCTGCTGGGAGCCGGCGGGGGAGCAGGCAGCAGGATCTTCCCCTCTCGCGGGGAAGTCAGCAGAGGTGAAATATCTGATGCATGTTTTCAGAGGTTACAGCCTAGTAAGTCTGCTGAAAAATTACCAGCTGCGTCAGAGCTCTTCAGGAGCATTGAGGCTAACATCCCTTTTTCTTTTCCCCCTCTTTGTGCAAAATTCCGATTATAGCCGATAAAATTATGGGCTGTAATTATATGCATGTTGTGTGATTACATGTTTAGATTAGGGGTTGGGTTTTTGCCATCCTTGGGTAACAAGTTAGAAATAGTTAAAGCCTTTCAAAGTGGTGCTTCCTACCGGGTCTCTGTCTTCTCTTGCCAATTAAAGCTGGAGTAATGGATCTGTAAGGGGCTTTTTAACACGGGAAAAACACCCAACCCAGAATAGCCGAAGTTTGACAGATTAACCTGGTGCTTGTGGTATCAAGCTTTATTTTTTTCATCTGTCCTCAGGTAACACAACACAAATCATATACTGTAATACCAGGAGCCTGCTAATCAACCGAAAAAAAGCAAGACCCTGCTTTGGTGGCTTCTGGTACTTCTCAGCCTTTCTCTGCTGCTGTGCATCTCTGAGCATCTATGCTTTGTCGTCTTTCTGGGGCTTCAACGCATACCGAGTGAAGCCCAGTGTTACTAGCAACAGCAACAAAAAGCACAAGGGCACGTTCCCCAAAGCTGGATGAGGGTTTGTTTCCGTAACTGGAAGCTCTTGTCCTACACCACTGTTTTAAAAACAAACTCCTGTTCTTGGATGTGCGTGGGACAACAAGACTCAGCCCCTGGTCTCTGCGCCGGTCCCAGAGCTGAGGCCAGCTGTGGGCAAGGGGAGGGTGCCCACGCTGTCTGCAC
The DNA here is from genome assembly GCF_018139145.2 of Gymnogyps californianus. Classification (NCBI taxonomy): domain Eukaryota; kingdom Metazoa; phylum Chordata; class Aves; order Accipitriformes; family Cathartidae; genus Gymnogyps; species Gymnogyps californianus. Next base: position 30,825,254 of record NC_059478.1, on the reverse strand, counting down.
TGACCTCTGAGGATGCCAGCAGTCGTCCAGGGGCACCTCCTGCCAGAGGCAGGGATCAGAGCCCGAGGTGGCGGCCTGTGGCTGCTTCACTAACGAAGCAGAGCTCGTTTGGGGGAGCAGCATCCCTGCCGGATGGGTGCCAGCTCCCCCTTCCAGACTGGTTCCCCGTGGGGATGTACGTGAAGCCAGACAATGGATCGTATCTACTGAGCACTGGTCTATGAATTTTATTTTAAAAAGACATTTATAAAATGTTTATTTATAAAATTCTAAATAAATATTTAAGGTACAAATGTAAAAACCAAGGTACTATGAAAGCTTTTTCTTCTTCTTTTTTTTTTTTTCTTTTTAAAAAGGAATTACAGCCGGTTCTATGTGTCTTGGGAAGACCTGAAAGGGAAACTGTTAAAGCAATGCATAACACCAGCAGATCATTAACTTTGACTTAACAACAAAAAAAAAAACCACTAACAAAGCAGTAGCTGACTGTAGCAATGCAGATTAAAATCTAATTAAACAAGCAGACTGTTTAAACTACAGCCCTTACACTTAACTAAAAAGTAAAGTCTCCTAGATAGATGAGTAGGCAATTATAAAACTGCCCAAAAATGGTTAACCTATGATTTTCCAGGTGCTAAGCAGCATTAGCTGACATCTAATGAGCAACTAACCAGGAAAGAAAGGAGCAATCCTTGCCACAGTATTTTTTTTTTAAAAGGTGGTGGGTTTGTCATATGCTGGGTGACAACACAAACAAACAAACAGCCTCGAGGCAGTGCATACGGTCAGGGTATTGATAGAAAGACCCACTGCATGACAGGGAAAGGATGCCGGGATGACTCCTGTGATGGGGCAGGGCTCCGGCTGCGCGGGGGCTGCTTGGAGAGCTCTTGCAGAGCCCCCTGGGTCTCGGCCCCACTGTGTGCGAGAGGGTGACGAGCTTGTACCCCACCATCACGGCAGCCCAAGCGCCGAGGTCATCGGCAGCCACGTGTCAGAGCGTGGACTGTGCTGGGAGCGGCAGCTCAGCCCCGGGACGGTACCAAGCCGGTGACGCAGCGGTCCAGCAAAGCACCCATCCCTGCTCTGCCGGGCACGCCAAGCCGGGGCAGCCGCGTCTCCGGCTCAGCCCGTCCCTACTGCCGGCTCCGGCAGCAAATGGCGATGACCGCAGCCGTGCTGCTGCCAGGGACGCTGGCTGCCACGCAGGTATCGTCCACGGCGTAGGCTCCCATGGTGCCGGGGCTCTGGGAATGGGCGTTGCAGCCCGTCAGCGTCCAGCCATCATCACAGGACACCGTCACCTAATGGGGGAGAACAGGTCATCCTCCACGGGTCAGCAAAGGGGCAGGGGTCTGCCTGTCCCAATGGTCCCCGGGCTCAGGGTGATGTGGCAGTGTCACACTGAGCCGCTGGACCCCAGCTGAGGGGGTGGTCCCATTACAGGTGGGCAACTGGGGACACCAGTGAAGGCTGGGGTTGGGGTGGCCACAATGAGATGCCGAAGCCAACCCGACCCCCCATCAGGGTGGCAGAGGGACAAGCAGAGGCGAGGATAACACCACGGCGGAGGAGCATGCACTGTCCCTACCTTCTCCACAGAGCCCGAGGACGTGTGCTCCTTTACCCGGCACTCAAGGCTGGCGGCAGGGCAGCACAAGGCGTGCACCATCACCTCCGTCCTGCCGGCGCAGTGGCTGGGCCCGCTCCCCGGCCCTGGGACGGGCCTGCCGCCATCACCCAGCACCACGGTGGGGGAGTGGAAACTGCACCCTGCCGAGGGGAGAGGGGCTGTCGGCGTGGGGTGGCCGCGGCAGCATCCCAGTGCACGCGCAGGCGCTAATGGATGTCCCCGCTGAGCCCTGAGCCTTCCCTGCCTCCATGCACACAGCACAAATCCCCCCTTCCCTGGCACCCCAGCACTCACACCCACCCTTTTACCCCCAGGGTCCCAGAGTTTTTCTGGAGCAAACACCCTCGGCCATCAGGGTGTTGGCTCAAGGGTCTGTAACCCGCCGTGTCAGGCGTTACCGGTCAGCACGTGGTCCCGTGGGGAGCAGCCGGCCCCCTCAGCCACCGGGGAGCTGGCGTTGATCTGGCACTCGGCCCTGGGCCATGTGCAGCACCTGGCGATGGCGTAGACGCCCTGGCCCCGAAAAGCGTTGTGGGCCACACACTGCTTCTGCCCGTCCTTGTCCTGCGGCCGGAGCAGCACGGCATCACCGGGGGTACTCGGGGGCCTGGGGACACCCCTCCGAGGCCAGCGGGCACCCCAGGGGCGGTACTTCTGTCTCCGCACGCTCTGCTCACCTCCATGTGCTCCCCCAGCCGCCTGCCGCTGCGGGAGAAGCTGGAGCAGCTGAGCATCTCCTCGGTGCCAGCGCAGCGAGCCACAGCCGTGGCGTGCCGGGTGAGCCCCGAGCGCGCCGACCACACCGAGCGGCAGTACAGCTGCTCGTCTGTAACGGAGCAGATGGTGTCAGCGGCGGGGTGGGCACTCACAGCAGCACCCAGAGCCCACGGCACGGACGGGCTGCCAACGGAGGGCTGGCAGGTCTTCCCCCTACCCTCTGCGTGCAAACAGCCACGCTCAGGCTCAGCCATCCCCGGCACAGCTGGGGTAGGAACATGCCTTGCCAACGCACCGTGCTTTCACCCAGGCACTTCTTTACCCAGTAAGCGCAGAGCTGTGCCAGGCACCCAGCAGGCAACTGAGGTCTTTACCTGCGCCCAGCCGGGCAGGCAGCCCGGCCACGCTGTTGGGCGTCTGGAGCCGCTGCTCCTCAGGGAACCATGCCATGTCCATGACATTCTTGGTGGCGAAGTGCAGGAGGCGCTGCCGGAGCTCGGCGAGGCTCAGCTGGGGCTCAGCGCTGAGCAGCATGGCGGCGATGCCTGCCGAGAGCCCAGGGGGCCGCGGTGAAAACCGGTGGCCACGCAGCCGCCTACACCCGACTCCCCTGAGCAATGCAACTCCAGCGAGAGACAAGAGGAATCACTGCAGCCCATCATCCACACGCACGGGATGTGGGAGCTCTGTGCAGGCTGCAGCACCCAAATGAGCTAAACATGCCAAAACCGTGGCACCATGGCACACAAAAATATCCCCAGCGCAGGCAGCCCTGATGCCCTGCGCCTGCAGGGACACGTGCCCAGCACCAGCAAGTGAAGGGCCAGCCCTGCCTGCCACCCCGGAGCCCAGCTCGCCTGCCACGTGCGCGGCCGCCTGCGACGTCCCGCTCTGCGCCGTGAAGCACGTGCTGCAGTCGCTGGAGGCGCCAATGATGTCGTCCCCCGGGGCGAACAGGTCCACGCAGCGGCCAAAGTTGGTGCCCAGGGTGCCGATGGAGGCGGGTTGGTCCTCACTGTTGGTGGCGCCGACTGTGATGACCTGCCGGGGCAGTGACGGAGCGGGATGTGGGCGAGATGGGATGCACAGCCCCAGCCCATTTGGCTCACTTGGTGCTGGAGCAGATGAGCCTGGGGAGGTGGCAGCGTGTCCCCACGTGTCCCCATGCCTCAGGGAACCCCCCCCAGCCCGTACCTCTGGCTCAGACGCTGGTGAGTACAGGCAGGCATCATCCTTGTAGTTACCGGCAGCCGTGACCATCACCACCCCCATCTGCGCCATCCGCCGACAGCCAGCGTTCAGCACGCGGCTGTAGGCACCGGCGAAGGGCAGCAGCACCACCAGCGGCGCGTAGGGCTGAGCCTCCAGCGTCGCCTTGATAAATTCCAGGCCTGGGAGGGACAAGACGAGGGACAGGAAACTATCACAGGATGGGGACGAGGGAAGGGGCTCTGGGAGGGAGCGGGCTCCTCTCCGGGGCATGGGGTGACTCACCGATGAGGGTCCCGCTGACGGTGCCCTTCCCCTGGCAGTTCAGCACACGGAGGCTGCGGATGTTGGCGCCCGTGGCCACGCCGGCATCGCGCCCGCTCAGCACCCCGGCCATGTGGGTCCCGTGGCTGTCGCACTTGCTGGCCTGGCACAGGCGCCACGGTTTTATGCCCCAGCCCATTGCGTCGAAGCGGGTTTACAACGCCGCAGCGTCCTCCCCATCCCACCCCACCCCTTGTGCTTTGCACCAGCTAAATCCCGCAGTAGAATAAATCTTTAAAAATATTTTGGGGTGGGGGGAAGGTAAAAAAATCATCCTGCGCGGAAGGAGAAAAGCTGGCAGAAAGGATGGGGGATGCAGCCAGCCTTTCCTGGGGCTGTGCTAGCACTGGGCTTCCCTATGCACAGAGCAATGCGAGCCATGCAAGGCAGTGCTAGCACGCACTGCAGGGTGCAGGCAGCCTTCGCAGCCCCGGGTGTGGGGTCGACCTCTATTCCCTCTTGCAATGACATCTTGACACACACCCATGCCCCCCAGCCTGCTTTCCCCAGAAAGGAGCCCTGCCCCGCTCAGCCACAGCCCCAAATAGACCACGTTGAGGGTCCCAGCATCCGCCAGGACCACAGCTCCTGCTGCTGCGTGTCCTGCCTGACATTTTGCTGCGAGCCAAGTGTCCCTCTTGTCCTGGGAAGCCCCACAAGCCTGGCCAGGGTTCTGGGGGGTGCAGGGGGATGCTCTTGCCAGGCTGCAGCGTGCAGCACCTCAGGGCTCACCTGCCTGTGGAAGCGGGTGCCGTCCTCCTCGGGGACGCTCTCAAAGTCGGTCACAAGCACCCTGCCCTCGATCTCCCGATGGGTGCTCTGCACGCTGGTGTCCAGCAGGTAAATCTCCACCAGGTCACCTTTATCTACCAGGGACACAGCCGGCGGCAAAGGCAACCACCGCCATGGTCAGCCCCAAAATGCAGCTCCAGACCCACAGCACCATGGGGCAGGGGGATATCCCGTCCCTCGAGATCAGGAGAGGGGATGGGATCACTGACCCTTCCCCAAACCCCTGTGGTCCTCCCCCCATATCCCAGCGCTTACTGGGAGGGCTGTAGGCGCCAGAGCTGGGCTGCGGCGGCACGATCCTGCCCAGGTTCCAGGGGATACTCTGGGCAAAGACGTAGGCGTCCTCCTCGACGTACTCCACGTGCGGCAGCTTCAGCGCCTGCGGGGAGGAGGCACAGCACCCGGCGTGGTGGCAGAGCTCCTGTTCCCCCCGAGGCTGGGGCTGCCACCCCCACCAGTGCCCACCGCTGCTCCTGCCCTCGCCGCGACCCGCCGCCCTCGGACCCGTCGCCCGCTCCCCATACCGTGTCCAGGACATCACTGCTCATCTTCACCAGGAAGGCGGGCAGGAGGTGGAAGACGTGCAGCAGCTTGGTCAGGTATCCCCGCCGAGCCGCCCGGGCCTGCAGCCGCCGCGCCGTCGCTCGCACCTCGGCCTCGCCGCCGCCCGCCCGCAGCACCACCACGTAGCGCCCGGGCAGCCGCCACGACGCCTGCGGGGACGCAAGCGCCGGCCTTGGGTTTGGGGGAGACACACACACGCGTGGCCGCCCCGGCCGCCCCCACCACCCCACGCTCCTCACCTTGGCGGCTCGATGGAAAGCAGCGGGTCCCGAGGGGGCGGCCCCGACGGCGGCTGCCTCCTCCTCGGCCTCCCCCAGCGCCAGCACCAGCTCCTCCGCCAGCTCCGCCGCCGCCCGAGCCAGCACCAGCGCCAGCACCAACGCCAGCACCCGCGGGGCCATGCCCGCCCGGACCCCCGACGGGGAGCGCGGAGATGCTCGGAGCCGCCGAAGCCCCTCAGCACGGTGCAACCCGGAGCGCGGAGCCTCTGCGCGCCCGCGGAGCCGCGCAGCCGGTGCGCACCCGCGGCTGCGGCTTTGCCCGGCGCGGCGGGGCGGGGGATCACGCCACCGCCGCCGGCCCCATCGGCCCACCCGGGCGGGTTAACCATTAACGGGGCCGGGGCCGCGGCCGGGAAAGGGCGCGGGTGGGGGAGCGGGGCGGGGGCGTGGGTCGGCAGCCGCGCGGGGAAGCGGCACGTCGCGGGGCGGCGGGGCGAGGAGGGGAGCGGGCAGCGCTGCCCGCACCGGCCGCCGCTCACCGGTGGGCTCGGAATTCCCCCAAGAGTCCCCCGTGCGCCGCTGGGAGCTCTGGCAAGCAAAACGCAGACGCTCAAGGACTATTTTCGGCAGGGGCTGAAAGCTTTTATGTGCCTCTTGCTGCCTTACTTCAGAGATAAATTTCCATGAAAGCCTCTAATCCTGTTTAGGCATTTTTTACAGAGTCGTCACACATCGCAAATATGATTTTTCCGGGATACAGCCGGTGCTTTCCCGTGGCTCTCACCGCTGCTTTCCACCTCTCCCCTCCCGCAGCGCCGGGCTCCCACACTGCCCCGACACCCCCGGTGACCTTCGGCAAACCCCTTCCCTGATCCCTGCTTTTGAGGGAAATCGGGATTTATTTTTACAGGCTATTTAAAAGCTCCTCAGAGCTCACAGGTTTTGTGTGGATGTATATGTTTTATAATGATGTGTATGGTTTATATGGATGCATATGTTTTATATGGATGTATATGTTTTATATGGACTTACACATTTTATTTTTAATGAGACCTCGAGTGGCTGCCTGTACTCTGGTTTGGGTAACCGGGGGGGACACCGGACCCCACTTGCCTCCCACTCTCTGCCACAGCGAGCTGACATCGCCAGGGTTGGCATCCACCAGGCTCCTCATGGGGACAAGTCTCGCTCCTGATTTTTGGTTCAGCTTAACCAGGTGCCGCTAAGTCGTCCTGCAACACGGAGCTGATGCTTCGGGACACCTTCAGGGCAGCCGAGCACTGGGGGACCCCGTTTCGAGGGGGACAGTCTCCCTCTCCCTGCAGAGTCCCTCGCTTCCTTTTTGCACGGGGGACAAGCTGTGTCCGAGGAAGGATGGAGAGAGGCCCGCAGAGGAGGGGGTGGTGAAGGCCCCCCCCGAGCCCCACCTGTACCCCCACATGCTGAGCAACCCTGGGGAGGTCTTGGCATGAATACCTGGCCCCAACGCCTGTGCAGGGAGTGTGAGAGATGCCCAGCCCCGGAGCGCTCTGGAAGGAGTGGATATCTACAGAAAGATTATTTTTTTTCATGAAAAAATATTCAGAAATAGCCAAAAACTTGCACCTTGTAGAGAAGAGATCCATTTCCCGTCCTGTCACTCAGGGGAGCTTCTAGCAGCAATTCCTGCTGCTGGTGAGAGCAGCAGTACCCTCCGGCTCTGTCTGTGTAAGGGGGGGGTGGGGGGGGCCTGTTTAGAGGGGAGGAAGGAGAGAGCAGAGAAGGCAACAGAGAGACCCCAACAAGGGGGGAAAGGGCCCCTAAATCCCCTGCTGCCCTCCAGCCCCGGGGGGGTGCTGGCAGAGAGCAGGGCGATGCTAGGCCGGGGATCCCCCCCGCATCCCGCCGTGGCTGCAGCAGCGGCAGGCCTCGGGGCAAAAAAAAAGGCTTTTTCACCCCAGATTTTTGAGGCAGCTCTGTGAAACTTGATTATTTAGAAGCCACGGAGCCTCAAATAGTGGCACAGCACCTATCCTGCACCAGCCGGGAATCGAACCCGGGTCGCAAGAATGGGAATCTTGCATGATACCACTACACCACTGGTGCGCTGGTGCTGCTGTTCCCCGCGCGCCGCCAAGGCCACGCGGCGTGACACCTCCGCACCCCCCCCATCCCGCGTGGGCTGCGTGGGCAGCAGCGCGACCCCGCTCCTCCTCCCCGATCAGCTCCCTGCGGCGGGGACGGTCCCAGCCGCATGTGGCCGGGACGTGGGCGTCCCACAGACGCGGGGTTCCTGCGGGTGGGGTGAAACGCGTGGGGGAGCGGCCGGGTGCTGCGCCCCCCTCCCCTCCGAGAAGCCGAGCGGGGCGGCCGGGGCCTGGGGCTTTGCGGAGCCCTTAATTTCATGCAGGAATGTCCCGTTTCTCACAATGTTTAACCTCAGCCGGCGTGGGGGAGCTGAACCCTTTGGCTCCGGCAGCCTCCGTGCCCGGGGTCCTCCTGCCTGTGGGCACGGCAAGGATGCTTCGCTGAGGGATGCGGGGACCCAAATCCGGCTGCACAAAGGGCTCCTGGGGAAGGGAGAGGCTCCAGTCCCCGTCTCAGCCCTCTCCTCTGTCCCTGCCCAAGGAAAATGCTTTTGAAAATTAAGTTTCTTTTGCCAAAAGCAGTACTGAGTCCCAGGACACGAGATGGGCAAAAGCTTTCGGGTCTCTACAAGACTCCTACGCTCAATACGAGCCAGCGACACAGAGTGGCATCCTGCGCCGGGCACCCTCTGGAATTCAGTGAGACGTGGCCCTGTCCGAACGGCGTCCCCGCAGCCACCACGCTCCCCGCCACCGGGAAGGACAGGCAGGAGTCGAGCAAGTGTAAACAGTTGGGTAATGCTTCCTCTTGGACGGCCGCTCGCAATCCTGCCGGCAATATTTAGCAAACACCGGCATCTTCGTTCCCCACCCTCCTGACGGCACCGTTGGCCATAAACACCCTGAGTGTGCAGGGCGCTGCCTGCCCTTTTCCCCTTGCTGCTGCAGTGACGCGAAGGTGAGCAAGGGGTGCAGTAACACCAGGAAGGGTGTCACAGGGGCATGAAGCCCCCAGGTAGAGCCATTTCTTGCACCCCACTGGATTGCACCAGCAAAGCACTCCCTGGGCGGCAGGGGAGCACGGGGAGCATCGTTTCCAGGGTTCCCATGCTCCATCCCCCTTGGGTGCCAGAGGACAGCTTTCCCTCCGCTTTTCGGCTTCTCAGCCCACACAAATTTGCTGAAGAGCCACTCTGCCAGCAGATCCACGCTCCCAAGCTTCCTGGGGCCATGCCAGTCACAAGCAGCATCCAGCCCAGCTTTCCCAAAACAGGGTGAGGGACTCTCAGCATCCCCATACTGTTGGATCCGCTGATGCTTTGATCCAAACCCAGCTGCCCCGGGGAGGCTCAGCCACGCAGATCCCCACGGCCCCAAGCAGAAGGGCAGGCGGAGGTCGCAGCTCCTGCCGGCGCTGCCATCTCTGCGTGTTGCAAACAGGCTGCGGAAAGCCGCTGCGTTGCCCCTGTCGTGGTGACAAACCAGGCTTAGCTCCATCAATGTGACTTGAAATGAATGCTTATTATTCAGAGGGAGTTTGGGGACGGCGGGCGCCGGCATGCAAAGGCACCCGCAGCACCGCGGCTGTTGACACCAACCCAGCAGAGAGAGAAAATGTTGCCCAAAGCCACTGCCTTGAGCAGCCCTCGGGAAGCCACAGCCATCACTGGGGTTTCGGCTCAGCTGAGTCCTCCTCCCTTTGCCCCCTCCAGCTCTGGAAGCTGGTCCTCATGCAGGAGATGGGGAACAGCACAGTCTGTCTCCCCCATCACCCCTCTCCCAACCTGGAGACATGAAGGCTGCCTGCTGCAGGAGTCTCAGGATCTAATTTTAATTCCAGAGGGGCTTTGGTAAGTGGGAGAAAGGCTTTGCAGACATCTCTGCCTCGTAAAGCCTACCTGGGGTGAATACATCTTTACCTACCTAAATGCTGATCCTGTTTCAAGCAGCAAAGCTAATCTTTTCCCTTCCTAAGCACATTATTTAGCCCGGATCCTGCCCAGCCCAGCATTCGCGCTTATCTGCGCCCACCCAAAGGGGTCCGGCGAGGGGGACCTTGTCCCCTCTGCTGCAGAAATTCAGGAGGTGGTGGTGCTCCCCTCAGGTTTTGTGGGACGGCAGCCTCCCGTGCGGCTGGGTGGGCGCAAGGGGCGCAGCATAGCACGGGGGACAGGCAGGAGCCTGGGGGCTCCTCCGCGCTGCAGGCGCTGCGCTTTCGGGGGCCAGCCCCAGCGCCTTTCTTCCAGACTGTGATGTTTGCGTCCCCTCTATGAGATGAGTCCATGCCAAGTGGCCATTCTCTCCAGGAAATCAGTTTTCAGGCTCAAAAAGGCGGTCGCTATCCTCAAGCAGAGCATCCGGCCCCTCTTGGAGCCCGTAATAGAGGTCATCCTCCTCCCCAGCACCTTTGCGAGGGGAGCCGGGGTGCTCTCCCCCCGCCGGGGAGCTGGTCAAGGTGCAGCCAGAGCCGGCGGCGGATGGCGGGGTCCGGTCCCGTGGTGCGGGGCTGCCGGGCACAGAGCCCTCCAGCGACGGCGTGTCCATGTCCTCCAGGAGGGATGCCAGGGGCGCGTCCCCCGGGGCTGGCCGGGGGGGGCTGCGGGAACAGGGAGGGCTGATGGGCGGCGAGCAGCGCGGGGGTTACACTAAACACAGCTGGGAGGAGCTGGGATTTCCCCTAGAGCTGGTGGCTGCTGGCCCCGGCGCTGGGTTGGCATTGCTCAGCCAGCGTCCCAGCATCACCAGTCCCCTTGGTGGGTGACTGGGGCACCCTGAGTGGGCCCTATCTCAGCCCCCAGTGCCTGCCTTTATGGGAACAACGTGCCTGCCAGGTTCCCTCTCCTGCCCATGGGATGAAGTAGCGGCTGCCCTCGCACGCTGTGCCTGCTTTCCAGGGAGAAAGCAGAGTGCCCCGTCCCAGCTGTAGCTGCATTTTGGCAGAGGGGGTGCCCGAGTCCCACGCCCCGAGGCTGTGTGGTGACCCCCATCGCCTGCAAAGCGCTTTTGGGACCTCCCAAACCAATGCATGGGCATCATAGGTGACATCTGGTTTGAGGGACACGTACTGAGCGTCTCGTTTCTGTCAAAGTCTGACCAGGAACTTGGGATTTATCCTGGTGAGGCACGTTGTTTATATTTATAAAATGAAATAGAAGCAAAATGCAAATTACAGCCAAAGGCAATCCAGATTTCCTCCTAGTAAATAATTTGGTACTGAGACTCCCCATCGGCTGAGACACCATCCAGACTCCAGCGGGGCTGGGGGGCTGGGGGATCAGTGCTGTGCGAGCAGCAAAGACCCCTCTGCCTCCTCTCCCACCTCCCACACCGGGCATCTGCCCCCCACCCTGGTTTCACCCTGCATCCCGCCGGTGCCACCCCAACCCCACGGGCATCACGTACCAGCTGCCTGCCGCCGTTTCCAGCCGAGGCGCCAGCTTTCGGGGGGGTTCTCCAGCACCCCCCAGCTCCCAGTGGACCTCTGCTTTCGCCTGCACCGCCAGTTGGGAGCAGCTGCGGGGTCTGGGCTGGGCTGTGGGTGGGAGCGGGTCCGAGCCCACCACCTGCCTCTGGATCTGCTCGTAGGACGGCAGGCTTTTCTCATAGGTGCTGGTGGCCTCTTGGTTGGGGCAGGGTGCCTGCAAGCTGGGGGCGAAGGAGAAACAGGGTGCTGAGCAGGACCTGGACCCCCACGGAGCCAGGAGATGCTCAGGGTCATGCACGCAGGACTCCATCAGGTGCTTTAGAGGCCACTGAGGCCACATCACTGCCCACGCCAGCAGCAGAGCCAGGGGGTCCTTGCCAGGGGGATGTCCGCAAGAACGCAGCTGGATGCTTTGCACCCTCCAACATTGCTCCGGGTCCGGCCCCGGGGGGGGGCTCAGCCAGCCCTTGCTTCCCCCACCCCGGCCCCTGCTTGTCATTTTTTGCTGCAATAGGTGTAGTTGTCCCCGGTGCCAGTGTGCTCAGACACTGCCCTTGTCCCCGGGGGCATGCAGATAACCGTGTGTACAGATGAAAACACCCACCAAAAGGAAAATGGCCGCTGGGGCCGGGCGCTGGGACCTACCGGGTGTCCCTCTCCGGCAGCACGATGGGTTTGTGGTCCAGGAACCGCTCGGCCTCGAGGTCCGCAGGGATGAACGTTACCTGGGGGGAAAAGAAATGCAGAGCCCGGGGGACAGCTCTGGGCATCGCAGGGACCCTCGGTCCTCGTTAGTGGTAAAATGGCTGGGGTGTTCCTTCAGCTGGGGTTTTGGTCTTTTCCCAGCACATTTGGATGTCTTGCTTGGAAATGGGTTTTTGGGGGGAAATCAATAACAGGTTGAATGAACCCCGCACACCCCGCTCTCAGCACCGTGTCCCCAGTGGGATCATGTGCGTCCCCGAGCCCAGGGGGGTCCCAGGGCCCATGTGGGAGGTCAGTAGCCAGGGACAACACCGAGGGTGCCCCGTCCTTGAGCCCCGAGAGCAGTGACAAAGCCACGTCTCCCTCCTCGCTGGGGCTGAGCTCGGCTTTGGGGGGAGCTGGGGTCAGCTTCACCCCAGTCCCAGGGGACCCAGCCAGTCTCAGGGCTCCCAGCTGGTCCTGCATCCTGGGGTCCCACGCACTGCCCCACATTTTGGGGTGCAGCCAAGCTGGCAACAGCCTATCCTGCAGTGCCCAGATCAGCACCACAGCCGCCCTCTCCTTGGAAAAAAGCCTTTTCTGCCAGCTCCATTTCCCGGGGCAGGGACGCATGGCCGCCCTGTTGCGCCGGCGGTGCCCTCTGCCAAGGAGACCGGCAGGTGAGGGCTCTACTCGGGGGGGCCGGGCCTCTCCAGACCTCCATGGCCATGACAGCCCCTTCTTTGAAGTCCTGGGAGCCCACCAAGCCCCCGCGAGTGCAGGGAAGGGGCTGTTTTGGGGAGAGTTGCAAGGGAGAGGTGAACACGAGCTGATTTCCTTGGGCTTATTCCCCGCTGCCTGCTTGACAGCAAAGCCCCAGGCTCGGGGAGGTGCAGGGGCACAGGGGGACGAGGGAGCGGGGCCGCATCCTTCAGGCATCAGCGGGGAGGTGTAGCAGGGCACGAGCCTCCCAAACCAACACTTCCCCCTCCAGATTGCCCCAGCCAGCTTTGCCCCGGGATCTGCCGCTACCCCACCCCACGGATGGGGAAACTGAGGCACAGCCCAAGGCTACACGTCCACAGCAGCCGAAGCCCCCCAAACCCAGCTGAGCCCTCGAGCCCCCCGAGGCACGTGGCGGCGGGACGGACCCTACCTTCGGGTAGCACTGGCACATGCTCCAGGTGATGCCCACAGCTATGAGCAGGACGCCCAGGGCGCAGAAGGTGATGTAGATCTGGGGCTTTTCCACGCTCATGATGAACATCCCCGTCATCACCAGGAAGAAACCCAGCATGATGAACCCGTAACGAAAGGTCTTCTCCTCGGCCATGGGCGCCGGGTGGGAGAGGCAGGGGAGGAGAGATGCTGGGAAGCCCTTTTACCTGCGGCTGCTGCCCGCTGAGCACACCTCCAGGGTAAGGCAAGGAGTGGTTTCTTTCTCTGGAGGCTGCCAGGGGCTGAGGATCAGCTGCACGTTGAGCCTGGTCCTGCCCAGGGCTGAGCCAGCCAGTTTTTAATGGGTTTGTAATGAATGCAAACACCGACCCGCCGTTCACACTCCACTGAAGCCGCCCGGCACGTGTCCGGGTAACCTTCCCTGCAGGCACACGCGGCCGGACCCCACGCCAGAGGAAGGGTTGGGGAGGGAGAGGGGGGCACAGCGGCAGAGATGAGGACCCAGAGAGCGGCTGGTCCCGACGGGACTTTCCCAGCCCTGGGGGCTGGAGCTGGACTCGGCTGTAAATCGGAGCTGGCAGAGCCCCAAATAAGAGGGATGCCAAGGCGCAGCATGTTTTCAAGGGCTGCGGGGCTGCAGCAGGGAAGGAGGGAGCACTCTGGGGTCTTTTTGGAGGCCGGTGTATTGGGAATATCCCTCACCTCTCTCCGGCTGGGTGCTGGGGAACCACCAGTGGGGCTGCCTCAGTGGGGCAGCAACTGGGCTGCGAAGTGGGGGCTAAAGCCGGGGAAGGATGGAGCGGGGTTGGTTCCCCCAGGGGGAGTGAGGACAGAGCGTCCGTGCGCCCTGTGTTTGCTTAAGATGGAGCTGGGGTGTTAAAAGGTGTCCCCTTCCCACCGCACATCCGACAGCCAGACAGTAGCAGTGGCTTTAATTAGCTTTCGTTTTGTTCCCTTGCTTGCCTGCCCATGTGGAAGCACGTATACCTGGCTTATGAAAAATAATCTATTATATTTTAAACAATATGTTCTATTTGGCTGTGGCTCCGCAGCCACTCCGCAGCCCTGCAGGTCCGCAGGGGGCCTGGGGCAGCCCGTTATTTCGGTGGGATGGAGCAACCAGCAGCAGCCCCCAATGCAGCTGGCCTTTCCTCTGGGAAAGGCTGCAAACCCGTCCGTGGCGGGCAGGGAGGGGGTTGTGCCGCTCAGGGTGTCTTTTTATAGGATGCTGCCTGAAATGCCAAGTGCACTTGGATGCCCCGAACGCACGCACGAGCCACTGAACATCTCTAAACCAAATGAAGTGAGGCGTGGGAAGTCAGTATGCGGGGAAAGCAAGGTGGAAGGGACGGATATACGGCTGGAAGGGGCATTGAAAAGGCAGAGGAACGAATGGGGCGGCACAGAGCTGGTTTTTCTCTGACCAGATTCCTCGTTCTTTGCTGCAGTTTTTATTATACAGCTCTTGCTTTGAGTGGGCAGCCCCTGGCTTGATACGAGCTCCCCAGGGTGGGTCAGAGCAGGGAATGCAAAGCATCTGCAACCAGCAGTGGTTTTATTAAAAATACGAAGGCTTTCAAACATGCCAGTTACCCCCGACGCTCCGAACACATCGCCCACAGGACCCGCAATCCCGACAGCCCCGGACTGATCGCTCGGAAAGCCAGACGGACCCTTTCCCCTCCTCGCCCACCCTCCTCTCACCCCAGCAAAGGAAGGGGCTCGGTTTAAAGCTGAGGGACTGGGCAGCCACCCGCAGAGTCCCAGCCCGTGCCGCCGCCAGCTCAGACGCCACGGACGCTGATGTTTTCGTAGCTGGGGGGAGGCGTTGCCTGTGGCTCCCCAGGGTGCTGCGTCTCCAGCCAGGAGGGGCTGGGGCGGAACAAGGCGCTGTCGAGGAGCTGCGTCGGCGGCCGCCCTGCCAGCTCTCGTCCTCCTCCAGGTAGCGGTACAGGGGCGGCGTGAGCTCCTCCTTCCTCCCCGGGGCATGGACGTAGGCTGGGGCGCCGTGGGCAGGTCTGCAGGTCAGGGCTTCTTCGTAGGTGGGGATGGCGCTGGCATCCCAGGCGCTGCAAGGGAAGAAGAAGAAACCCAGCAGCGTACCCTGTCAACTGGAGCATCCCAGCACTCAACAACTGGAGCACCCCAGCACTTGTCAACTGGAGCATCCCTGTGCCCCGTCAACTGGAGCATCCCTGTGCCCCGTCAACCAGAGCCAGCCCAGTGCCCCATCAACCAGAGCATCCCAGTGCCCTGACAACCGGAGCATCCCAGCACACCATCAACCCCAACGGCTGGAACATCCCTGAGCATGATGGACACGTGTGTGCTGGGGACGGCACATGGGCAGGTTTTGCATGCCCGGGGTCAAGGGAAGACCGTGCCAGCCGCTTCCTGGCACCAGGAGGGTGGGGAGCCATGCAGGAGGAAGGGCACCATCCATCAGACCTTGTGACAAGGCAACGTCGCCCAGTTCCCACTGAGTTTATTAACCCCTCGCCCAAGAAGAGGAAGGGCAGCCTGGCAAGGCAGCCTCGAAGAGCCGCCACCTCCGGCATTAAGGTGTGAATGACCACAAAGCAGCAGAGGTGCTGGCTCTCGAGACATCTGCCCCCCGTCCTGCCCCGCACTGCTTCCCACAGGCAGGAGAGCATCCTCATCATCTGCCTAACCCCAAAGTCACCCCCCAAAGCACAGAGGCTGCCGGCAGCCGAGTGAGCACTTTGGCACAAGCAACCGGGCAAGAGCCAGGCATCCCGGCTCAGTGCGGTCACACCCCACCCTCGTGCCCGCCGGAGCCCTCCATGCACCGGCCAAGCCTGGTGCCACTTCCAGCAGCGCTTTGCTGAGCAAACACAGCTTGTGTACAGGGAAAACCTCTGCCCAACCTTTGCCCTGCGTGTGGTCCTGCTCGGCACCCTGCGAAACGGTGCAGCCCCAAAGACGGGGAGGCTTTGAAAGCAACCCACCGTCCGCTTGCTTTTGCAGATGAAAAGCCAGCGCAGCGTGCTCGGGGAGGCTGCGGGCATCGGAGGGGCACAGCTGGTCCAAAGGCAAAGCTGCAATGCTCCACAGGGATGCCTCCATCCCAAACTTGGCAGCCCCCTGTCCCAGACCTACCGCCCCGGGCATCCGTGCCGTGGCTTTTGCCAAACAGCCTCAGCTTGCAAAGGGATGCTGCCTTGGAAATGCGGAGAGGAGGATTTCTCTCAGCGCAGGATGCTTTGCTGCGCGAATGCCAGCGCAGCTGGGGCTGGAGGAGCTGCCGCAGTGCCAGGGCGCTGCCTTCCCATCCGGCGTGGGAGCTGGGAGCTCAGGGAAGGGGACATTCCCCGTGGGGGGCACAGCAAAGCCCTCCATGGGAGGAGGAAACCCCCCCAGACTACCCAGACGGCTCACGATCTCACCCCCAGATATTCAGATGGGCACTGAAACCCCTGGAGAACCAGGAACGTGCCTCCCGCTCCGACTGCATTTTTATGGTTTTATGTTCTTACGAGTTTCTTTTAGTGCTGCTTTTCCCCAGAGCCCGATTTATGCTGGAGCCAAGATCTTTGCTGTGACCCCATAAAACAGCACTGGGAAGGGCCGGCTGGCTCAGCTTCCACAGCAGTCTGGAAATAAACCCTCTTGATCAAAAAACTTTTAAATCAAGAAGTGGGAATAAATCTCAGGCTCACACAGGAAGAGTCTGGGGACTCAACAAGCAGCAGTGGTGTTCGGGGCAGGGCGAGGGGTCTTTCCACACCCCAAAACGGGCTTTGTAGAAGGACCCTCTGCCTACACTCCCATCTCAATGCCAATCCGAGGATTATTTTCCTTCTTTTTTTCTTTTAACTCCCTTTTAACATAGATTTTGCTTCCATTAAAGATGGCATAACCCCCCTCCTCTTTACAGAGCACTGCAGACCTGGGGCACTGGGGCAGGTTTCAACAGCTGGAGGTCTGGATGACCCCTCCAACCCCCAAACCCAAACCTTCTGCCAGAAAACCAACGTAGTCTTCTGCTTGGTGGCTCTGCTAAGGAGATGTCCGCCTCGGCCGGTGATGGCCCCGCAGGGCAAGGAGAGCCATCTGCAGCTGAGCCGGCCGTGGGAGCAGCCAGCGTGGGCACGGAGAGTGCCTGCAGGGAGGGGAGGGTGCGGGGGCTCGGGCGAGGGCTGACACTAATGAGCAAGAGCATCTGCTCAGGGAGCAGGAGGAGAGCACAGAACGGGGTCTGAGCAGCGCAGCAGTGCGGCGGTGTTACTGCTCATCTGAGCTCGCCAGCAAGCAAGCCTGAGAGCAGGCTTAGGTACACAGCCATGCCGGGACAGTCAAACCCACCCCTGACCCGCAGGGACCCCAAACTCACCCGCAGATGTGGCACCCACCTGCAGTTCCACTTCTCCAGAGGCTCCGCGGCGAAGTACTGCAGGTCCCTGGGGAAATGGTACTGGTAGCGGCGGGAGACCACCCTGGCGTTGGCTTTCACGGACCAGAGGAGCCCGAAGAGGAGGAGGATGCCGCCGATGCCGCAGCAGAAGAAGCTGATGGAGCGGAGCAGGGCGCTGGAGGAAGAGCTGGGAACCGCCTCGGCTTCCCGGGGAGGCAGGAGGCGAGCCCCGCTGCCAGCCGGGGAGCCCACATCCCCGTCGCTCCACCAGGCAAAGCACAGCGTCCCCGTCACCAGCAGCACGGCCCCGGTGATGGTCATGCCGTAGCGGAAAGAGGCAGCTGCCATCCTTTGGAAGGAGGTTTTAGGAGGGGAGAAGAGCGAGACAAGGCATGAGAGAGCCCACGTCCTGCAAGACAAGAAAGGGACTGGGTTTGAGTGGGACGAGGTCATGGAAGACCTGCCAGAGGAGAAAACTGCTGAGCTAGGACCTCTCTGGGGGTGCACACTCTTTAGCTACCTATTATTGACCATCAGAAGGGGCATTTCCACCATCTCAGATGGGCAAAGCAAAGTCAGCCGCCAGTTTGGACCCATAAACTTCCCAACAGCCTCGTAAAAACATCCTCATTTTCAAGAAACAGCGCAGTGCTCCCATGGAGGCAGGATGGAAACCCCAGCCAGGGGAGCTACGGAGGCGGCTCCGGGGACTCGCATAGCTCTTTGGGTTTTGTTCCAGACTTCCTCCCAAGCTCGGAGGAACGCCAGCTGGGTTTCTGATCAAAGCAAGGCTTATAGAAGAGGTTAGGGAGAGGGACATAAATTTAAGATGTCATCACTTCCAAATGATCAGTGCGCATGTTTTCTCCTCTGAAACTGGAGGTAAATCAGTCCCGCTGTGACAGTAGGTGTCTGGCGTCACTGCTCGAAAGCCCGCAGCCCAGGGGATTCGGGGCTGCGCTGCCTCTCGCTTTCTCAGGGAAAAGAGCCAAGTACCACCTCTGAAAGTCACAGAGCTGCTATTTCAGGGGGAAAAAAAACCCTCAGATGCTGGCAACACAGGGGACCTCAGCTAGGGATGGCTCCTGAGACACCGAGTGAGCGGGGACCCCAATGAGCTCTCCCGTCACTGATGGAGCCCGCAATAGCTGCGCTCCCTGCCCCGAGCAAGCTCAGGGCAAGGATGGGAGCAGGAATCCATCCGTATCTCCGTTAAAAGTCAGGAATGTGCTGGATGCAAGCTAAACCCTCGAGAGGCTATGACCTACTGCTGAAGTAGGTGTTCCTGCTATGGTGGTCAGCGGGGCTGAGGCAACAGACCACTGAGATCTGTGAGGCTTTTACTGACCCAGCTGTGATGTCCCATTTTGAGACACTCCAGAAGCGGAGACGGGCTTCAGTTTATTTTGAAGGTGGGGTAAATATCCTGATGCTGGAAGAGTCTGCTGAATCTTCATCCAAATGAGCTTTGGCACACAAAATCTTGCTCCCCTGGGTCAGCTCCAGCGCACACCTTCTCAGCTCCCCAGCACGCTCGATCCCGCAGGTGTTATCATCACCTTCACTGTCCCTATCAGGGTGGTTGGGGGTTGGTTTGACAACCAAAGAGATGAGGCAGTGCCACATATGCCTGCTGGATGACACTTCTCAGCTAAACGACACACGCTGAGAGCAACTGTCCTTCCCCAGCGCAGGAAAATGTGGGGAGGTGGAGCTGGTTTCTGATCTCTGGGGCTCTCGCTCCCCTTTGCTTTCTCCAGCAAACAACAAGCATCTGCTCTCTGGGCTTGGGGATCCCCAGCCCCCAACTAACCAAACAGCACCAGCAACCGAGGAGGCAGAGATCCCACCACGTCCCCTCTGGCCTCGCTCACTGCCCAGCAAGAAGATGCAGGTTCAGCTCCCACTTCTTGATGGACAAAAAGCTTTGGACCATGTGGGAATTAAGCACCAGCACCCCCTTACAGATTCAGTCTTGGGTGACTCCTCTGCGAGGGCTTCTCGTGGTGGCAGTGCCAGTGGAGAGCCTGCATGCCGGGGGACAGCCAGGATGGAGATGGGGTTCAAGCGCAGAGGTGGATGGAGAGCTGGGTGACCCACGCTCAGCCCCCACCTCTGCCTTCATCACTTTGCCTGTATGTCAGTAAAATGAAGATAATCTGGTGGCTTTGGTCTCCATTCCTCCAGGCAGGGCTCTCCTCCTACAGCGGGGACTCGAACTGTACCCTGAGATCTGGAAGGGCCAAGCCAGAGCTAAGGAGGGAGCAGAAGCCCAGCACAGACCCAGTGTGATCAAGGGCGGGTGGAATTACATTATTTCAAGTCATTATTTATCAGATGGGCCCACTAAATGGAAAGCCAAATTACTTTGTAGTGAAAGAAACACCATCTGATCTAATCTACATTTAATGAAGAAATCCGATGAGAAGTGGGATTTAGGAAACCTGCAGGAAGGCTGCAGGACTGGGAGCCCCGATAACACGCTCCAGCTCTCATCCCGCGGTCACGAGCCCGAATCGCCGCCCGGGCTTGGCGGTGGCCGGTGGTCCCCACCAGCAGCCGCAGTCACCCGCCGGGAAGGAGGTGGTGTTTCTGGGCTGAGAGGAGGTAAAGCTTCCCCCCATAATGAGGGGACATGTTTAGATGCTCCCTCCTGAATGGCGGGGGCTTGGCTGAGCCGAGACGGAGAAGAGACTGTTAAGGACTGGTTAGAGATGCTATTAGGGATCATCGTCCTCCAACTCACCACTGAATGTGAGCAGGACACAGCAGACAAGCTGGGCTCACGCTGCCTTGCAGCAGTAGATGCTCAGGAGAGCGCAAGGACCCTACTGATTCGTGAATCCAGCTCCTTTTGAGAGCATCGCATTTTCCTGGAAAATTTGCAGCCAATATTATTTGGAAAAAAAAACCCACAACCCAAAAACCCCTACAGCAAAGCTCTCGATCCAACTGCGTGGAAATGACAGGTCACTCCAAACTGAAAGCCTGGATTGAAACAGCACCAAGAGTTGAAATGCTCAGCTCCTGCAGTCAACGCTCTCCTCGTTTTGGGGTCAGCCTGGTGAGGTTTGGGAGATGCTGTGATTCCCCTGGTGAGGTTTGGGAGATGCTGCGATTCCCCTGCCTGGGCACAGGGAATTTTGCAGCCCCTGCCGCTGCGCACATCTGGGAGCGGTGGCAGCGAGGGGGAGGCGGACGTGGAGAGAAAGCGGAGAGCCTCTGGGAGGTGACGGATTGACAGCTCGAGAGAATAAACTCTTCTCTCTTGACAAAACCAGCGCAGCACAGGGAGCAACGCTAAAAGCTCCTCCAGCCTACCCAGCACGTGCTCCCACAGCGCGTGTGCGGGGGCAGCTCCTCCGCACTGGGTGACATTGCCATCGCACCATCCCCTTGCCAAAACCCCTCTCGGGCTGACACAGCTCTCCTGAGCCTCTTTAAAAGACCTACGATGTTTTTCTCAGTGCACCAACCGCTGGAAGACGAGGCCGAAGGAGCAGGGGCGGGAAGCGAGGTGTGATGCTGGGGCAGGACCCGAGTCCCTGCTGCCCGAGCCTGCTCCCGGCTCCGCTCCCGCGGCACTCAGCATCCCGCACATCAGGTCTCCCGGTGAACATTTCCAGCACAGGTTTCCACGGAGGGGCTGCCCCTCCGAAGGCGGCAACTGCCGGCTCCCAAACACCCATCTCCACCTGCCGAGCCACCCGGACATTTTGTTCTGCCCCGTCTCCTCCTCTGACCTGCTCTGAAATAGTCTTTCCGGGGAAAGAGATCTGCACGTTGCATGGACAAACAAATACGAATGTTAATAGTTTACATAGTTCCAGTAAGATGCTGAGAATAGCATCCCCCATATAAAGTTATGCAGATGGTGATTCATAGGGTCTACTAAGCATTACTCAGAAAAACACTCTTTTCCAGCAACACAAGAAACGAAAAGAGTTTTGAATCTCTCCCACCGCCATCTCTCCCATCGCCACCACCTCCGCACCCCGTCCCTCCACAGCACTTACAGCCTGTCCTTCCACCGGCCGGGCTGGAGACCTTTAACCGTGCGCAGACGTGCCAAGAGGAACGCCGGGGAGAGACGCGCCGAAGTGTGAGCGTGTCATTAGGGAGATTCCTTCCTGCCTTTATCTGAATTTGCTATTACTATTATTGTTATTATTATTATGACTTAGGGCTTTGGTACCCATCCAAACCATAGTAATAACGATGCTTTTGAAAGAGCATCCGACAAGCCCTGGTGCCGTCAGCCTCCCAAACGCAGGTTCAGATGGAGGGGAGCCCTCGCGGAGCGAAGCACATGGATCCCCCACAGCCCCCGTGCCCCCCGCCGCTTCGGCCGCCCCGACGGCGGCGATGCCCGAACCCGACGTCCCCTCTAAAGAAGTGCCTGTCACCCCCGGGGGGACCCGTCCCCGCCGCGGCCGGTGCCCCCGCCGCCTCTCCCCTCTGGCAAAGCGACCAGCCGCGGGGGGTGGCCGTGTCCCTTTCTCACACCCCCCCCGGACCCTCCGCCGTACTCACCCGCCGCCGCCAGCCCCGCTCCGGCCGACCGGCGGCTCCGGCGGAGCCCGACCCGCGGGGCGGGCGGGGCCGCGGCCGGGCGGGGCCGGGGGCGGGCGGTGGCGGCGGGGCGGGCGGGGCGCGGCGCTGCCGGGCGCCCATCGGTCCCCTCCCGGCCCGGCGGGGCGGCGGTCGCGGGTCGCTCCCGTCTCCTCGGGACGCCGCTCCGGTCCCGTCCCGTCGGGAGAGAGGTTCGGGCTGCAGAGCCCATGAGAGGTACCCTGTGGCTGGGACACCTCTACCCTGTGGACACCATTACCCCACGGGTGGGACACCACTGCTCTGTGGACAGCCCTACCCCACGGGTGGGACACCGCTGCCCGGTGGACACCACTACCCCATGGCTAGGACACCACTGTCCTATGGGTGGGACAGCCACGCTGCAGCACAGGGGGATCTCTGCCACAAGTTTGCTTTGTGACCACTTTAGTTCTCGTCACCTCTCCATCAAATGCCAATATTGCCCCTTTCCCCCGTTCCAGCTGGATCTTTTTACCCTGCAGCACTCATGAGGATACCTGGATATTAAACAAGCTGAGGGTGCTCTGCTCTGAGGTGCAGGGTGGTCTGTATGACTGGCACCCAGATTCGTGCACACTTCCTCATCACACAAGTGGAGGCAGAATTTATTCTCAGCTGTCCTGCCACGCTGTGCTATTGCTGTGCACCCTCACGGATCCATTGCGTTGCTCTTGAGCTACAGCTGAGCATCGCTGACAGACAAAGCCGTTTTTATGGACACATCTGCACCATAGCTAAAGCCTGAGCTGCTGTTCCTGCGCTGCTCGCAGCTCCTCACCTTGCTGGCTCAAAAACAGCTCAGGGTTTATCTGCACAGGCTGCAGGGACTGATGCAAAGCCCCGTCATGGAATTAATATCTGCTTCATATATGCTTAGTAGCCACTCAGCCGAGCTGGAAATGTGTGGGTGTACAGCCCCTTTTACCTGCAGACACTGTGGAGTTTTACCAATGGTAAACTGAGGCACAAGGAGGGCTGGTTCACATGGGGCTGGCCCTGCAGCAGGTTGGGTCTCCGTCGCAGAGGAGAATGGAGCAGGGCTCCCCAAAGCCAGCACCCCAGCGTGGCCTCACCCCCTGGGCTGGGATGCAGCAGGGTCCTTGAACCCCAGGGTGCAAATCCCCAACAACAAATCCCACCCCTCCTCCAAACACTGTGGTCATCGCTCCTTGGCAAGACAGGGTTTGGCCCCGGGGATCCCAGGAGTAAACATCTGGATTCCTCTACGGCAGAGACGCCGTTGCTGAGCACTCACATTACCATCCGTGAGTGACACGGGCACTGCGAATCACCAGTTCCCCTGTTAAAGGACAATGAGACATCTTCTTCGCTCATTACCTGCTCGGATATTATATTTAACAGAAATTTGATTGTCAAATGGCTTCTGAAGCACTTCAAGGCGGCGTTAGCGCACGGCTCTGTGTGCTCTTCCTAGCACAGGACTGCAGAGAGAGAGGTGGCTCCGTGCCAACGCGTTGCTCTGGCCCTTTGGTCCTCCAGCCCCATAACCATCTTCTGGCTTCCCCAGAGAGCTGGCCTACAGCCAGCCACAAACCCACAACCAACATTGTGCAACAGGGCAGAAGCTGTAAGGCCTGAGTGTGCCCATCACAGAAGAGTGCCAGCACCTCTGTCTGCTTAGCAGCACCTTGGCCAAAGTTCATTTTCCCTCTCTGAGAACTTTGCTGCTGGTGGACAAGGTGCTGCGACACATCACGGGGCACAGGCAAAGGGCTTCTCCAGAATAAAGACAGAATATCTGTGCAAAACATGTAAAACATCCCCTGCACGGTGAAACCGCAGTGGAGAAAACAAGAAGATATAAAAGACAGTTACAGCCCCTGCAAGAACAGGAACAAAGGAGGAACGGAGAGATTGTTCCAGTAATTGCCTCCCCCAGGTAAGGATGCTGTGCCTGAGCAATGCTGCTGGCACGGAAAAGTGCTGCTTTTTGATTCACCGTTCACCACATTGTGCTGCTGCAGCGAATCACGTGTAAAATAGTGTATTTCAGTGTATAATCAGGCTAAATAAGTTAGCTTTTTCAATACTCTGTGTGTGTGTGCGCGTGTGTGCGCACATGCACGCGCTTTCTGCCCCATCACGACAAGGTGGTTGATACCAGAGCACCAACTCAAGAGTGAATTTGGGTGCACCAGGGCACCAAGTCCAGAGCAGAGGAGCCCAGGCTCCCTGCCAGGGCCCTCATACCTGGGACGGGAGTGTCGACACCCTGGGCCAGGTTGCAGGTCTCCACCGGTGATTTGGCACCCGGGCCACTCTCCCCGTGCCCAGCTACCCCCCGGCAAGCCCCGCTCAGCAGGGTGCTGCCACCCATGACGGAGCCACTAAAGAGGCACTGGTGAGGCTTTAGGGGACACGTCTCTGCAGGCATAAGGTGCCCACGTTGTCTAGATCCATAGGGAAGCCATTCCCAAGGGGCTGGCACACCTCGTGTTTTCCCTTAGCGTGGGCCATCGGGCACAGCAGAGGCGGGTGCAGCCTGCCAAGCTGATAAGGGGCTGCAGCACGCAGCCATGAGGATGTGCAGATGGGAAGGAGTTCCTGCACCCGGCACACGTAAAGCAAGGGAGAAACCTCCTGCTGTTTATCTTTGCCTTAATTTGCATCTTCTTAAAATGCCCAATCAATCAGTTCCGTTAGTCGATATACTGGCTCAGGCACTCCTACCTAATCCAGTCAGTAAATCTAGGCATTGAAAATATTTGTCCTACATCTTCAAATGATGCGATATTCACCAGTGTCCTCAGGCTTATTTGGGGTTGAATCTGCAGCTGGCCATAGACCTCTCTTTGGTGGTTCAATATATGGTGGTTATATGGTGCCCATATAACTGTATGGGCAGCTGGAGGGTTTGGGACTCCTCATTCTTGCTCTCCAGCAGGAAAAGCTTAGCATTTGGATGTGAAAGGTGATCATCCCCATGACCACAAAGTGGTGTTTGTTTGTTTTAGCCATGTTCACCAAGAAGCACTCTTTCCGTGGACAGCTCTGGTTTTGCCCTGAGACTTTATTGACTCCCGAAGCCCATTTTGTACATAATGTATCTTATTATTTAGTTCCAACGGCTTTTACTGGATTTGAATTATAACGGAAGAGCAAGAGGTGTATAAACTACAGCTCGATCACTGGTTTAATATCAGTTTCTGAAGTGGTTTCTGCACTAGCTATGTCCATCATCTAGCAAGCCTCTGGGCCCAAAACCTCTGAGTGTTTTAAAGCGTACGTGTGCGCTAACCTGACCGTAACGGTTTCCTAACCAGCAGTGTGTAAAGCTGCACCACGCTGAGGAACGTGGCTGTGGTGGGAAGCCCTGGAAAGGGAGAAGTACTGATACCCTCATCCACAGAGAGCTTTACAGGCGAGCAATGATCTCAGATTCCTTCTGCTCTTCATTTGGGAGCTGCGTTAGTACAGGAGCACCAGGCCACCTCCCACTGAGGCTGTTGTGTAGATAAATGGGTGTCGTGGTTTAACCCCAGCCAGCAACTCAGCACCACGCAGCCGCTTCCCCCTTCCCCCTCCCAGTGGGGTGAGGAGGAGGAAAGAGGGGAAAAAAAAAAGTAAAACTCGTGGGTTGAGATAAGAACAGTTTAATAACTAAAGTAAAATATAATACTAACAATAGTAATAATGAAATATAATAATAATAATAGTAATGAAAAGGAATATAACAAAAAAGGAGGGGGAGGAAGGGAAAAAAAACCAAACAAACAAAACCACCAGTGATGCACAATGCAATTGCTCACCACCCGCTGACCGATGCCCAGTTAGTTCCCGAGCCACGATCCGCGCCGCCCGGCCAACTCCCCCCTGTTTATATACTGGGCATGACGTTCCATGGTATGGAATACCCCTTTGGCTAGTTCGGGTCAGCTGTCCTGGCCATGCTCCCTCCCAGCTTCTTGCACACCTGCTTGCTGGCAGAGCATGGGAAACTGAAAAGTCCTTGGCTTAAGATAAGCGCTACTTAGCAACAACTAAAACATCAGCGTGTTATCAACATCATTCTCACACTAAATCCAAAACCCAGCGCTGTACCAGCTACTAAAAAGAAAGTTAACTCTGTCCCAGCCGAAACCAGGACAATGGGCATGATAAAGCTGTGGGTTTCCTGTAAGGGAAATTTCTGTGTTGCAAATGGGGACAGTAAGAGCTTTGCAGGAGATTTCCACCAAAATCTGCAAAGGATTTGAAATTTGCCTAAAAAGGGGTGAGGGAAGGAAAGAGTTAAATCCTGATGCCTCTGCTCAATCTTTAGTCAGGCAAAACTTTTTTTGAGCTCCTGGAGATTTTTGCCGCAGGGAGGCCCCACGTGCTCCGCGCGCGTTTCAGATCTGAGCTTCTTTCTCTGGGAAGAGGCACAACCGTTGTGCTGACACGTGCGTAACCCACCACCCAGCACGTTTTACACGCTGCAGATGTTGCGGCTCTGCTAGAGCACGAGCTGCCATTTGGCTCGCAGCGAAGAAACATTGATTTTTCAGCCCTGTAGGCTCCTCAGTCAAGCTTGATGCCGGCCGTGAGTGCATCTATCACACCTGAGCAGAGAGAGCTATCGAAGATCTGCACTGGCTGCTGAAACACGGCAGCAGTCAGCTTTACTCCACACATTGAATATCTGAGGCTGAAGCTCCTGTGTATCCTTGATTCCAAATGCTGACGTTCAAAAAAGTAGCAAGCACTTATAATCAAAAACTGGCTGAATTTTCTTTCCAGCGAACTCAGCGTTACACGCGGGATGAACTACAGCTACCCTGACATCCCCGAGACCCAGCGCAGTCTTCACGCCTCCGCGACACTCAGCTGTTACAGTGGTCTCCAGGGAGTAGGGAATGGGCTTTTTTTTTTTTCCCCCAGCACAGAAAATCAAAAAAGAAGCTGACAAGCAGCATTAATTATGAGTTTTAGAAAAAGGATGGCACAGCCGTCTAGCTCTTCTGGTTGCCTTCACGTGTAGAGCCACAAGGAAGCCTTTGGGGTCCAACACACACCCGTCCCAGAGTCTCCACAGCTGGTTTCCTTTCCCAGTGCCCCCTGGATTATCTCGCTGCCTGGCTTGGCATTGGGCTGCCCACAAGCACTCGCTTACATCGGTGCGCTGTGCTGGGAGGTTGCTGAGGGATATTATGCTGCCAGCAAACCTTGCAAAACTTTTGTTGGAAGCGTGACAGCCTGAGGACATACGCAAGGTATGGCTGAAAGGAGAGGGAGCACCTTTTATTAGTCCGAGGGATATATAGCTGGGAAAAAACCAAACACACTTTCAGGCACAAAAGTCCTTTTGCAGGTCAGAGTATTTGGGGCAGCATCTGGTGTCTGAGGGTTATAGGTGGTGGGAAAGGTGCTGTGTTACTTACACCAGCTTAGGAGGTAGGTGTTGTTTAGCTTGGTTCTCTTTTCTTCACGCCACGTGGTCGGCGTTTCAAGCAGCAAATGTCACTCTCTTCCTTCCAGCAGCAGTGATGTTGCTCTGGCTGTACTGCTGTGCCCAAAAGCTTGTCTGCTTTCTTCAAAGCTTGTCTGCAACGTCGTCTGTTGACCTAGTAAAAGCTGTTATTTCTGCCTGCACACCTTGCCTCGCTTTTAACCTGGAACATTTACATCTTCTTACTCGAGTTTCTAGGTAACTGGAGACAATTTTGAAATTCTGCAAAAAATGACAGGAGGTGAGTTTGGGAAATAAAGGGCTGCAACTTCTCCGTAATGGCATTAAAAGTGTCAGAGCCAGGCTGACTGAGGATATCAACACTCGTCTCCAGTGAAGCCAAGGGCAGTGCCGTGGCTCCCTCAACGGTAAATTTGGCTCGCGCTGCAGTTAGCTCTGTAGTTTGAGGCTCTGTGGAGACCCCACTCCCAACATGTTCTCCTGATTTACTCCTGAACGAAACAGCAGTAGCAGAAGATTTCTCCTATGGAGGTGTAGAAGCAGGTTGCTCCTATCTCTTCCCTCGATGTGTCACAGAAAAACAGACCCTGTACCAGCCTGGGAGAAAGAGAAGAATGTGAACGTGAGTAACAGATGTTTATAAAGATGCACGTGAAGAAACAGATGGAAGACGTTGCCTAAATTACTTACCTTCAGACTGAAAAAAAGGTCTCTATCTCCCATACCCAGGTGACTTACCATCAGCATCTCAGACTGTGGCAGGACCTCAGAGAAAGCACCCGTAAGTAGCTTCCGTGAGACAGAGACCTGCCATCCCTGATGGAGAACATAGGCTTCCCTGCTCGACCTCCCTGTGAAGTCATCCGGGACCCAGGGAGTTAAATCTTTCTCCCCAGAATGTATCCTGTCCTTTGCTTAGCTAGGTAGCTACTCTGGCTACTCATCTTATTTGAAAGAGCGTAGTTTCACTTCCCCGGAGGTGTAAATATTCCTGTGCCAGAAAACTGTCAACTCTTGTTGGCGGGCGACTCCTTGCCTCGCAGAGGGATGAAACTCTCCTCCCTCGGTGATTCACTGTGCCCCTTCCAGCATGAGGGAGAGCTCATCCCAGCCCTATAATCTGCATTAGTCGGGATGTGAACGGACACCTCAGTGCAATAAAAGTTCCGAGCTTATTACAGGCTTTTGGCTGATACTAGAGATAATGGTAATTAACCGCTCTGGGATGACAATGGTTTATTGCTGGCTGATCTCCCGATGCTTTTCTTAAGCATTTTGTAAAAAAGTGGGCCTCGCCGAGGATGGAGAGGGCAGAAGGAGACAGAAAGCAGCTGTGTGAGTCTCCAGCTCAGCACGCGAGGCTTGAGGAGCACACCTAGGTTTTAACGGGAGCTGGAGACCGGATCTGTGCGTTTACCCATTCTCAGCTCTGCTTTGGGAGTCACAGGATTTCTGCGCGTGGGTGTAGAAAGGCCACTGCTCCCCATCGGCACAGTTTTGCAGCCGTCACATTTCTGCGCTTGCTAGAGGTACGAAAAAATTGGTTTTTTGATTGTGTCAGGAGGTACTGGAATTGCTGTCTCGTTTTACTAGGTATTGCTATGATCAAGTCTGCCAAACTGAATTTTACAGAATCTCTAGTATTAAAGAAGACTGAGCAATCACACCCTCGTCACCTTCCCGTGCAGACGCCTTTGCCAATCACTTATTATTTGCAGGGGTGAGGACCAGTCTATTTATTCAGTCCTCAGTCTGGAATTGTTCTGCATCTCCACGAGATGATCCACACGCGGGAGCACGTCTTGTCGCTCGCGACAGAAAGGGGCAGGAACCTCTTCTCAAAGCCTCCAGCTTCCTTCTGCTCAGCTCCATACACGTGGGAGTCGCTTCCCAACGTGGATTGCCACCAAGGCGCATCTGCCGTCGAAAGGAGGCGAGCACCTCGGAGGGAAGTAAAATGGTTTAACAGATGCCGGCAATCAGCTTTTGACCTGATTTTGTACTGAGTTTTCTAGCGAAAAAAGGGCATTTGCAGTCTATCAGCATAGCACTGAACCATGCTAAATACGCCTCCATTTATCTTCAATAAGACTAATACAGTTCCTTATTATTGGAACAATGGTATATTTTTGTCACCCTTAATTATTAACTTATCTGGCTGCGATTGCTTCGCTTATGAAAAGGATATGCTAGGTAACTATTATAGCTATACAGCTCTTATATAACCAACATTTTCAACTTTTTTTTCAGCCGTTCTTTTCCTTTTTTTTTGCTTTGCTCACAGCTTTTCTATTTCTCTTTGGCATAGGTAAGTAAACCCAAAGGGCTAAATCCTACAGTTACACTGATGTTTTTGGAGCACGGCCTGGAGTTTTATCAGTTTACGTCATCTGGGAGCGGGCCCATGAAATTTTTAAAACGTTGAAATAAATGAAAGCAGACAGGTGACGGAGTGACACCACCAGACAGAGAGAATGGCGACGGCCAAGGCAGCGCAAGTCTTAGCTTTATTTGGAGGAATAGGGCCCACAAGTACATCTGGTACCGGGAGGCTAAACACACAGGCAGATTTGCTGGGAGCTGAAAACAGGAGAAAAATGTGGCCTGTACAGAAAAATAACTTTCAGTGTTCTCCTCCGGTGACATTGGCAAGCCTTCACCGTCACGTTAGCCCCGAATGTTTTTTGCGTGTTCCCAGAGCATTTGCCACTCCAGGCAAGAGGAGGCCAGAGGCAAGTGATGGGAGAAGGTATCCTGGAAACATTCAACACCAGCCGTAGTTCACTACTGCCTTCACGACAAAGTTCACCCTGGGCATCTTGGAGGCCACTGGTACAGGTGTCCATGATATCATGAGTCTGAAATAATATATTTATTGCCTTTCAGTGACTGCAGCTCCTTTCTGATGCCCAGCACAGTCAGCGTCTCCAGGATCTCAACGACGGAAGGAGACGGGGGACCACCACCGCTTCTCCAACTGCTGCCCCACCTCACTCTCAGCCTCATGCCCAGCGGGGCCATGAAGCCAACTGATGGTTGCCCATGAGCTCGCTCTCCTCCACTGCTCACCCACGAGGAGCGCGGCCTCCCTCAGTTTGTAGTTTCAGTGCTGGAACCCCAGGTCCTTCAGTAACCAGCTCATCATGCCTGCTACCTTGCCACAGCCGTTTCATTTTTGCTGCTGAGGACACTGGCCCCAGTGACAATGAAGGGAGGGCTGAATTCCTTTCCCAGCCCGGCTCTCTGTTTTGACAAGTGATTCTTTTTATAAATCCCAGACAGTGCGTCTTTTCACAGGCAGTTGTAAAGCTGGATTTAATATACGTCAGAGAGAATACACGAAAGCTCTCGCACGTTCTGCGGCACGGGGGTTTTTTTCGGCGGCTCTGCGAACGTGCTGACCGGCAGCTGACCTTGCCTCCTGACGCAGTGCACGGCCACCGAAGGATGGGCCCCATTCTGCCATCGTTCATATTCCACATTTCACTCCACGCCCTACATCTGCTTCCTCCCAAGACGATGACTGGGGTCCCACCAGCCGTCTACAACAACTCATTGCTGGAGGAGTGGGGCCACACAACACGGCCAGTATGCAAGCACGTAGGGTACAGCCCAGGCATCCTCGGTTCCTTGTCCTGCCTTGCAGCACCAGAGTTATTCCTTCTCTTGGTGAAGCCCTTCCCAGCACAAACAGGGTGACCGCAGCCTTGAGAGGACAAGGGGAAGGCAAGGAAGAAAGAGCAAAGTCACCCTCAGGACTAGGTGTGCTGAGCAGGCTGGGCTACAGCCACCTCAGGACCCTTCCCCATCACAGATGTTAAACAAGTCCTTCCGCATTAGATTAGGTCCACCTACACCTAAAATAGCCTAATCACCCTGAAGATTAAGGGTGAAGGTCTAAGCCTTCAGATGGTGTTTCGCTTTCCCTGAGAGCTACCTGGCAGTTTCTAAAGTAACTATAATCCCATTGTCTCTTTTCGATCGATTTTCCAACAGCCACCACAGCTACAGCTGCTGTACTAAACCCTCCGCTCTCCTCCTCCTCAAGTCGTCATGCATCTCTACTCCCTCACATGAAATATTTGTGAAACCTGAGAAGCGGGTCCTGGATAACAGATATTCTATTGATAAATACCTTTCAAAAAACACCATTGGGAAGCTGGGCAATTGAGTGACATGAGGTAAACCACATTCTTCCCACACACCCTCTAAAGAGAAGCTTTTCTAAGGCACAGCATGCAGGTTTGATGAATCAAACATCAGTAGAAATGCCTCTGCCGTCTTTTGAAATCTCCGGGGCCTCACAAATGTGCATCCAGGTGGAGAAAGGTCACACGGAGCCACTCCAGTTCCTAAGTCCCTGCTCTTCAGACAGGTAGGACCACCACACCAGCTATTTTCCATTTGGGTTTACACTATCAAAAGGGTTTCGCAGTGTTTGGCCCACCCTTCCCCATATCCCTTGGAAACGTACCCCAATCCCAGCACGTGGCTGTCAGGTGTTAGGTGGGGTACGTGCTTCTCCTGCCCGGTACAGCCCTGCTTTGCCTCAGAAAGGCACAGAGCACTCGCCAGACCAGGCTGGCTTTAAATCTTCCTGTACCACAAAGCGACTTTTTTCTTTCAGAGGTAATATGTAAGTATGTGTCATCCCTCTGGAATATTCTGCCGGTTTGTTCTGATATCATCTGGCTATAAAACAGCTGATAATGTTCCCCTGTATTTTTTTTCCTTAAAGCCCTCAAGCTGAAATTTGACATTTTTCTTCAATCACTGGATGTACGAAAGCTCTCAAGATTCGTTCAGCCCGTATCCCGACCAACGCGTGCCAACCCGCCCGTGTCACGCAGAAAGCCCCGCTCCAGCCTACGTCCCCCAACAGGCTTTTCCTTCAAGGCGACCGAATACGCTTTGGTTTCCTCAGCAGAGGGAGCTTCTCGCACAGCGCTTTGAACACCACCTCCCTCTGAAACCGCGGCCCATTTCTGACAGTACCAGCTCTGTGCCAAACCTACCTGCGCGAAAGCTGAAGGTAGGGGATTAGGGTTAAAGATACTCCTACCCCTACTAACCGTAGGCTGGTTTGTTTATTGAATTACGAAGGCTTGCAGCCTTCCGCAAATTCTTGACTAGTTTTCATAACTATTACTGTTAAAATGCCCGTCCTTTTGACGTCCTGCTAGCACTCTAACAGCAGCTCTGTGGCAGTCAGTACCAGGGCTATGAGAGCTTGCGTGAAACAAAGGGCTTTCTAACGCTTTTCAACGCCTTTCTTTGGTTCCACGGAACGCCTCGTGGTACTTTTCTTAGGGAAACCGAAGTTTTCAGCCTACTTTTGTCTGCAGCTCAAATGCTCTGTACATTATTGTCATGTCCCTTTTAGCTGTCTCCTTAGACAAACAGCTGCGTCTTTTCATTCTTTCTTTGTCCAAAAGCCTTTGCATAGTTATTACTAAGTCCTGCTTGGTAATGAACAGTCTTGCACAGTATCGGCAGGGCGATCCGTGATGAGCTCTCACCAAGGAGATGGGTAGCTCCGGCACGGTCAACGAGAGGCCCCTGCTCTGCTCCCTGCACCCCACTTACTTACACGCACATGTGTGGGGTGAACTCCACCAGAGAGCTGATCCAGGCAGAAAAAGAATTGATTTAAGAAACAGTTCAATTCTGCAGTCAGATCAGTTCCCCAACCTGTTTTACTGAGTGACAGCAGAAGCATTTGTACGGCACAGCGTGCCCAGAACAGCGTGAGTGGGCGGATGGGATGGCAGGAGAGGGAGGGAGGAGAGGAAGGGAAGAGGACTGCTTTTTTAAGAAGCACTAACAGCTTAAACACACTTAAAATGATAATTTAATTGAAGAGACCAGGGATTTTAGTCTCATCAAAGATACCAAGGGAACTTTAGCTTTTCAAACCAGATTTGTAGATGATGTTTTCCTAAGCCTACAGAGATTGTTGGATGATGTTTTGCTCACACCTAAAATAAATGAAATTGAAAAATGTCAGCATTTAAAACATCTGTCTCCCCTTCCCTCATCCCCTTCTGATTCTTGTATTTTCTAGGCTTGGCATCGCTAGGTACACAGGCAATTTCACCATAATCTTAATGGTGATTCACTCCTCTCTTTTAAAGCACGGTTTCACATCGCAATCTTTGAGCTCACCTACCCCCTTCTTGCTGCCTAGGCCCCTACAAAAACAAGAGCAGAACATGGAAAACATTATAAACACTTTTAATGGGTCTTCATAAAAACAATTTTAAAACAGTATTTACACTGAAGGTATAAATATCCCCTTATGAATAAATGATGCTGTTATCCAATAAGCCCTGCACCTGATCACACTCAGATCAAGAATAATTATTTAGCTCCTTCAGAGAGGTTAAAATAACCTCTCTTAGGGCACGGGAAACTTCTTTTCCATGCATAATTTCAGTCAGCAGACAAATTGGTAAATAAAAGCAGATAACATCAACTCGGATGTTAAGAAGGAAAAGAGCTAGTGGGCAGACTAGGCACAAGTGCAACGAATATAATTTGGCCGTGAATAAATTTAGGCTGGAAATCTGGAGACCATTTCCAAATATCAGAGCCGTGAAGTTTCAGACCAGTCTTTCGATAAAAGCAGTGGGACAAAAAATGAACAGGGTTCAAAACAAAGCCTACGAGTTGTCTGAAGAAGACTACAAGGCGTGGCTGCCTGCCATAGCTGAGCTCTGAACCTTGACGCAGCAATCCCTCCCAGTCTGGTGCTCCCAAGTACCTCCTGTGGCAGCTAAAGGCAGAGGTATTTGTCCTGCTGACAAAGAGGAAGAGGCACCATCTGACACGTTAGTGTGCTACATCACTGTGGTAGCGTCCTCACAAAAACGCCTTGACACCAAGGTTCCTCTCTGAACCCAGCGGTGCTGCGGCAGCGTCTCTCTGCCACTCCGGGGTCCCTGACAGCACTGCGCCGCGTCAGCATCTCCTGGGGCGGTCACTGCCTGCAGGGCACCTCTGCCACTGTCCTCTCAAACAGCACACCTCTCGAGAGACGTAAGATTTTAGCTTAAAAAAAGGCCTCATCTTCCTCACAGACTTTATGTATCTTCCCTTCCGCTGTTCCATCGTGGAGAGGAATTTTCTGCCAGGGTTTTAGAGAGCAAGCTGTGTTTTTGAGGGGGGTATCTCCTTCTTCCTTCTAGAAAGTGAACGGAGTGGCACTTTTGACTTTCAGTGGGAGACACCTGCACTGCCAGGTTCACTGGTACCTAAAACACCATGAGGGCGCCCAAGAGAGGCGTGCAAAGGTGTTTTGCTCCTGCCCCCCAACCCAGAGGCACCAGGATTGAGCCCCTTGCCCGAAGGACACTGGCCACCACAGCACCTCCACCACAGAGCTGCAATGGGCCTGTCCCCAGCCCCATACCCGCCTCAGCCCTGACTGAGGGGACGTCCTCTGCCTCAGGCCCTGTCCCCTGCCCCACACCCCGCCTCAGCCCCGACTGAGGGGACGTCCTCTGCCTCAGGCCCTGTCCCCTGCCCCACACCCCGCCTCAGGCCCTGTCCCCCGCCTCATGACCCGTCCCCAGCCCTGGCCGGGGGTCTGACCCTGCCCCGGGCCCCCTACCAGCCCCGGCCGGGGCTCCCCCCGGCCCCTCGCTGCCCCATGGGGCGGGGTGCAGCCCACGGCGGGGGCAGCGGGCCGGGAGGGGGCCGGCGGCCGCGGCGATGAGGGGAGAGCGGGGCCCGTCGCGCGCAGCCAATCGGCGGCCTCAGCGCCTGGTCCGATCTCCCCGGAGCTCTCTCATTGGCCGCTCCCCTCCCCTCGCCTCACGGCGGAGGCCGGCGGCGACCAATGGGGCGCGGGCGCGTGGGGGTGAGGGGCGGGGCCGGGCGGCGAGGGCGCGAGCGGCGGGCGCGGCATGGCGGGCTCCCGGCAACGGTGAGGGAGCGCGGGTGCGGGCGGCGGTCGCCATGTCGCCGGTGTGGTCGCTGGGCGCGGGGCTGCTGCTGCTGCTGCTGTGGGTGCGGCACCGGGGGCTGGAGGCCGTGCTGGTGCACCACCGCTGGGTCTTCGTCTGCCTCTTCCTCCTGCCGCTCTCCATCCTCTTCGACGTCTACTACCAGCTGCGCGCCTGGGCCGTCTGGCGCCTCCACAGCGCCCCGCGGCTGCACGCCCAGCGCGTCCGCCACATCCAAGCGCAGGTGAGGCCCGGCCGGACCCCCGCATCCCCACCCCGGGCCCGGGGACGGCTCGGCGGAAGGAGAGCTTGTCCCCCGTCCCGCTCCTTGCCAGCCTGCGCCCCCGCTGCGGTGCACACCGGTGCTGCCCGGGACCGGGCGGCCAGGCGCTCCACCTCATCCTCCCCACCCCCCCCCCGGAGCCGGGGCAAAATCCAGCCTTGAATCCGGTTGCAGCAGCCGGAGCCGGAAAAAGCAAACAAATAAAAGCCAGCGGGTGTTTCTGCCCCTGTGGGGTTTTTTTCTCCGCCTGAAACTCCTCTCGAAGTTGCGGCGTCAACTGCTGGCAAGTCCAGATGCGGCTGTCGGCTGCTGCCATTATAACATCCTCAGAGATGCGCTGTGAGTCTCTCTGTACGCTCGCACGGCTTAGGCATGTACGTGTGTGCACGTGTGTAACATGAAAATGTTGGTCTTTGAACGGTTGGCTTAATAGCGTGTTTTAATACCACTTACATCCAGCTTCTCGGCATTGTTAGTTCCAAGAGATGATTGAAGGGGAGCTGAAACTTTTCTTCCACCCAGAAATGCAGATGTCTTTAATGTTTCTGTGCTCTCTAGTATTTATGGTAATTCTATCATGTCTACTTCTGTTTTCTTCCTTGACTCTCATGTTCATTGCAGATACAGATGGATATTAATGTGCACGGAGTTACTCTTTGAGGGTTTGGGGTTGGGGTTTTCATCGCCAGCTGTAGTAGCAGCTGAGCTTTGAAGAAAATGCTACAATTGATGTTTGTTCTCCAAATGTTAACCACTGTGGCTTTGCAAAATTCGTGAATTGTGTATGGCTTACACATTTTCCTTCTCAACTTTTCTCTCTTTGCCCATTCATTTTCAGGCTCAGACCATTTTTTGGTGTGTTTAGGAGGAGGCATTGTTTCATTAACCTTCATGGAACTGACATTATTCATGATAGTGATAATACCTCCCTTCGAGTACAGGTTTTCCTGTGGATTTTTAAAACTTTCATTCTAGTTTTCTGAATCCCCTCTCCAAAAAAACCCCAAAGCTGCTGGGTATTAGAAATGCTTCCTCTACATAACTAGACCCCTCTGGTGGTATTTTATTTAGAAGTTCAGAGGTCTGCAGAGAGACTTCTAAAGCATTGCTACTCAACATAGAGACATCCAGGCTTTGTTACTTGAAGGTAACATGCATGTAGATGAGAACATTTCTGAACGCTTTTTCACAGCAGGGGAAAAATGTTTCTGATATACATTATTGATGACGCATGTATGCTTTACAGCGTCAGTTCAGCTGTTACCTCTTGCAGGTTCGGGAATGGAAGAACGAAGGCAGCAAAAGATACATGTGCACTGGCCGGCCTGGCTGGTTGACTGTATCACTTCGTGTTGGGAAGTATAAGAAGATTCATAAGAACATCATGATCAACTTAATGGATGTTCTGGAAGT
Source organism: Gymnogyps californianus (assembly GCF_018139145.2). Lineage (NCBI taxonomy): Eukaryota > Metazoa > Chordata > Aves > Accipitriformes > Cathartidae > Gymnogyps > Gymnogyps californianus. The sequence continues at coordinate 30,788,421 of NC_059478.1, read as the reverse complement.
GGACAGTGAAAGACAGGTAACAAATTCATCACAAAGCTTTCATAGTAATGAAGTTTACAGCTTTTTTTACTGTATTTGTAGCTGAAGAGGAGATTAGATTCCATAAAAGCCAAAGGATTTTTGTAGCAGTAGACCCACCAAATTTCAGGTTTTACCATGTGTGCTTGGATCATTCTATCCAAAAAAACAGCATATGGAATTGCTTAGCTTTTATGTGCTGAAGTCTAAAAGACCAGATTGATTTATGGTTTTGGGGACTGAGCAACAAGATGTTGAGGCAGAGGAGGAATCACTAAACAGTTTCAACTATTTTTAGTAGTGCTCTTTGGAAAGTAAGTCTCTGCATTCTGGTAACAGATGGAAGTACAATCCAGTTAGCCATATTTTGTCATCGTTAATGCTGAACACTTAATTTATGTTTGGTGGGGGGAATTGGGTTTTTTTGCTTTTTAGGTTGTTCGTGTGGAACCTTTGGTGACCATGGGCCAGTTGACTGCACACCTGAATCCCATGGGCTGGACTATTCCTGTGGTACCAGAGCTTGATGATCTTACAGTTGGTAAGGGTCGTTGTGATGACAAGAGACTCATTGATTTTGTTGCATTTTCATTAGCTTTTTATGCAGTAACATGTTGCAGTATTTTAAAGGTTCTGGAAATACTCAGTTGAACCTTGTGTTCTGTTGTGGAAGTGTAAGCACTTCCTCTTTTTTTTTTTTTTTTAAATAGTCTTAAAAGTCATGCCCAGAGCTTAAAAGTGGGGTTTTGTTCTCATAAACCACCTTCATTTTGGAGTGTGTTTCATTTGATTTGTTATGTGCTTTCTTGATAAGGTGGCCTGATCATGGGAACTGGCATTGAGTCTTCATCCCATATCTATGGACTTTTTCAACACACCTGTGTGGCCTATGAACTTGTTCTTGCTGATGGAAGCCTTGTGAGATGTTCACCAGTAAGACAAAATGTTATTTTGCTATCATTTACAATGTCATTGACAGTTACCGGTATGGATATATGATTTAGTATGACATACTTTTTGCAGACTGAAAATTCAGACCTATTTTATGCAGTGCCTTGGTCTTGTGGTACTCTGGGTTTCCTGGTTGCAGCAGAAATAAAAATGATTCCTGCCAAGAAATATGTCAAAATACATTATGAGCCTGTGAGAGGACTGCAGAAGATTTGTGAAAAGTTTACTGAAGAATCTAAGAAAAAGGAGAATAGTTTTGTGGAAGGACTTGTGTATTCTTTGGAAGAAGCAGTCATCATGACAGGAGTCTTGACTGATGAAGCTGAGCAAAGCAAGGTAACTAAAGGGAAGTTACTCACAAAGAAAAAAAATACCCCCAAAGTTTAACTGAAGCTGTACTATATGCCCATATAAAACCAGAGTCATTGTAAGATTGGAACAATCTCTTAACACGGGATTAAAAGTTAGATCTGTCCATCAGAATATTTTAAATTACAGCTCTTTCCTACTACAACAGAGTCTGTACTCTAAATCTCTTCAATTGATAAGAAGTGACCCACTAATTTCATTATTCTAGCAAGTAATTTAGTCTACAGCCTTTTCATGGCACTACCTAAGGAGGAAGAGAAGTATCTTGTCTCATATACAGAACAATGCTGTTTTAAACTGCAGTTATTGAGAGTAACTCTTTTCCCAGCAAGCTTTTAATACAGTTAATGTTGGTAAAACACATCAGGGACATTTACAGGAGGGACATGCTAACTGTTCACTGCAACCCTCAACCTGGGTGTTTCTCCTCTGCCATAATGAGACTTTGGATTAATGATGGGTTGACAGTATTTTAGGAATCCAGTTCTGTCACATTCATGGTCTCTTAATTAGCTTGTAACAGGCAAGCCTTAGCAAGCCTTATTTAAATTAAACCTTAATGGCAAGAAAGGTAAGAAGGAGCCATGCATGTGGAGAAATGAAGGCTCCCTAGATCTCTTGTGACAGTCTCACTCAAACTGTCACAGCAGGTATAACATTGATTCTTCACAGTAAAGGAATTTGGGGACTTAATGTTGTCTAGTAAGGTGTAACTGTTATCTGTGTTGGTGCTTGCTAATGAATGTATGTTTTCTTGTAGATAAACAGAATTGGCAACTACTACAAGCCATGGTTCTTTAAGCATGTGGAAAAGTATTTGAAAGCTGACAGGACTGGAATAGAATACATTCCCTCAAGACATTATTACCATAGACATACACGCAGTATCTTCTGGGAGCTCCAAGTAAGACCAGTTCCAAAATTAAAATAACATCTGCAGGAAGGTGCTGTGCCCTTTCCCAGTGTAGGTACAATGTACCTTCTTCCCCTTGGCAACACTTCTGTCTTTCATGGCAGAAAAAAAGAGTGAAGATGATGGCAAATTTAAAAGTCCTTCATTTGGGCAAAACAAATCCAAACGCATTTCTTTATATATAAGGCGTTATAGCCTCCTAATTTCTGTTTTAGTGCTTTTCTGAGTTTAGACCTTAAGTACATACTTCAGTGTTAAGCTTTTATAGCTACTAAGTGATTTCTAAAGGCAGACAGTGGAAAAAACACAAATGTGAAATTATGGCTGAAAATTTGCCCTGCCTAAACTCAGAATAGTAATTATACAGTAAGGTCATTACTTTCAATTTTGTAAATGTATTTGTTGTGGTGTGCATTTATGTAAAACTTTATTTGGCATTCTGAAAGATTCCCGTTGTTACATTTTGAATCTCTGGAGTGAGATACCGGATCCTTTCAGCTCCCGGAGAAGTTGGCTGTGCAGGAAGTACTTAAAATTTTACAATTTTAAAATTCTTTTAAGACCTGATCTTGTGTGTATTTATTCTTGCAAGAGTTCTGTAAGTTTAGGTTCTTCTGTGCTCCTTCCTTAGCTGTTTTAAAATAATAGCCTACTGTTCTCTGAACTTCATTCTCTGAAAGTATTTGGGGCTGAGTATGTTGTGATTCATATGACTGAAAATCAGTCGTTGTAACTAGAGGAGGCTCAGGGCAGGGCTGTGTAGCTAAGTTCAGTCCAGGCCTCTCTTACTTGTTCATATTTGTATTACAGTAGTTTAGCAAAAGTATCAGCAGTTAAATTTATTGAAAATCTGGCTTAGTATTGCTCTGAGGATTCTGAAGTATTGTATTTTGGTTCATTTACACATTCTTAAGTCAAACTTTTTCCTTTCCTCTTTAAAGGATATCATTCCTTTTGGCAATAACCCCATTTTCCGTTACCTGTTTGGCTGGATGGTTCCTCCAAAAATCTCTTTGTTAAAACTCACCCAAGGAGAAGCTATTCGAAAGCTGTACGAGCAACACCATGTTGTACAGGACATGTTGGTGCCAATGAAGAGCCTTGAGAAATCTATCCAAACCTTCCATGCTGACCTTAATGTAAGATCACGTGTTTTTAAAATGCAGTGAATCTTGGACTGTGTGCAATAAGAACTGTGACTGTTATCGCGAGACATAATAGTCTGCATGTGTAAAAGTTCATTATCGTATCCTGGGAAGTACTGTGCTTTGCGAGTCTGTGATGCAAGGCTGCAGAAGAAATCAACACAGCTTTCTGAAAAAAGAATAAAAACATGAGATTCAAATTTTAGTAGAAGGCAAACATTTCTGAAAGATTTCATCACTTAGTAAAACTTGAACTGATTTTTCTTTCACTTGAAATCACTGGTGGTCTCAGTAAACCCCAACTGTGGGGATTAATTTCCCTTTCTTGCTTTTATATCTGAATTTATTTTAGTTAGTATAAGAAGTACAAACTTGGCAATTTCAGTTTTGCACTGACCTGGAAAAGAAAACTCTTCATTCTCTTTTTACTCAGAATGTGTATTCAGTGGTTGCTTTGAGATCAGGGATATTTTTTTTTTTTCATTTCACATATTTAAGGGGGAGGAGATGTAATTCTAGGAGGACATTGCACGTATTCTGAGCATCTCAATCTGTTTGTGTTACGGTCATTAGAAAGTGGAGCTAAGAACCATAGCAAGAGAACTGGAAAGGAGGAGCTGTGTAAGTTTCGATCCCAAATTGGGAAGAAGTCCTCTTAACTCTTCATTTTGTCACCTTTGCTAGGAGATAGCTTAAAGGATTGTTTTGTTAAAAATAAGTGATAAAGTGTGTTCTTACCTCTGCAGGTGTACCCTCTTTGGTTATGTCCTTTCATACTGCCCAATAATCCTGGTATGGTCCACCCAAAAGGGGATGAAGCAGAACTCTACGTGGATATAGGAGCTTATGGAGAGCCCAAAAGGAAACAATTTGAAGCCAGGGCTTCAATGAGGCAAATGGAGAAGTTTGTAAGAAGTGTGCATGGGTAAGGATTCCACTCCTTAGAATAGTAATAATGCCATATGATTTACACCCATGTGGTTTAATCAGTTATTTAATCCTACAGCACTTTAATATTGCAATAATTTAACCACAATAATTGAAAACAAATTTTAATGACTAATTTTGATGTTATGATTTTTAAATATGATTTTACTCTCATTATTTGATCGCAAAACCAAACAGACGAGCGCACTGGCTGAAGTTTTTGCAGTGTATTTGGGAGCTGGGTAGCTTCAGGTCGCCTGTACATCCTTTCAGCTCCAGGCTGCTCTAGGAGTAGAGTCTCTGCTAAAACAAAATACATCCACACAACCAGGTGCAGAAAGACCTTGGCAGGTCTGTGCTGGCTGTACATAAACCAGTTGCTGTCCAGAAGCGGTGTTAGCGTGGGTCGGTGACCGCTCTCAGCAAGGCTGGCTAGCCCAGCCCTCAGGAAGGCAGCCGCCGAGCTTGCATACTGAGGCTGACTTGTTTCAGGCTGGTTCAGAGCAGGGGCAGAGCAAGTGCTGTTTTGGCCACAGTTGGCCGCAGTCCCTTCAGGAATCCCACAGGCTGTTAAAGTTTGGACAGCTTCCCTGCCTGCCCTTGGGACTGTTCTGCTCCCTGCAGTCCTTGCAGCGTCATGCTGCAGCTCTGCCCCGTCCTTGCGCTGGTGTGTCCTCGCGCGGGGAGGCCAGCCTTGGCTCTCCCCTGCAGTCCCTGTGCGATGGCAGGAGTCTTTTCCCCCCTCACAACTTGGACTTCCATAGCTTCCTCTTCCCTGCGCCGATTGTTACTACATAGGACTGCAGTAGGCGTGAGAGATGTGCCCACCATCTGTCACAGACTCATGCCAGCCTAATTTGCTGTAGTAGTGTCAGTGGAGAAGCAGTTACAGGCTTGTTTCTCAGGAACAAATAACAACTACACCATTTTTTACACCATCAGTATAATTTATCCACATTTCTATTTTGACCTACTTCTCAGTCTAACAGTGATTATATCCCATGTGGCTGAGTAACGATGGTGAGTCTGCTTCGAGATGATTTGGAGAGTGTAAATGACTTTTAGCTGCAATAAGTGATCTGCCAGAGAACAAAGCAACCGAAAGTTAATTTTAAGCTTTTTTTAATTAACTTGAAATTAAGCTTTTAATTTAAAGCTCTTTACTAACAAAGTTTTGTCTCTTCTGTACCTGTCACTGGGAAATGAACAATGGATAAATGCTTAATCTTACAGTTTCGTAATCACACAGAACAATAGAGCTTTTATGTAACAGTTTGTGTTTTACTGCTGTACTCTGATGCTAGCTGCGTTTTAGAGCGCACAGTATGAAAGTAAGGAAGTGTCCACAGCTAAATAAGGATTTCATTTATTTTTGTAAATGGACCTTTGTTACACTGTGCTTTGTTTACACTACAAATTTATCTTCTCAGCCTGGTCTGATTTGGCAGGCTTTTGCTTTCCCAGTTATATTCTCAATGTCCAGTTCAAAGAAACCTTAAAAAGGCAGAGAACATATTGCTACCTCTGCCTTGAATGCATTTTGTAACGCAGGCTAATACAAGGCACCATGACTGTACCTCCATGGATCATAAGAAAGCATGCAGAAAAAATACATCTTTTTTTTTTTTTGAAGCTGGAATTAAAAGGTTTTGAATGGGAGAAAAAGGAAAGCAGGCTTTCAAAAGCAGTTAGAAAAGTATTTGTCAGTTAGAAAAGTATTTGTCAGGGAGAATTTAGGTGATGTGTCGTTTTCGGTGCAAGGGGCCAGACTCTTGATTTGAGAGAACTTTTGAAGTTCTCTCTAGACTTGTGTTTCTGTGAACACAAGTTGTTAGAATACAAGTTGTCAGAAGATTTGGCTGCACATGGTTAGGATGTCTAAACATGAACCACTGTTTTATACACCTTTTGTAGTCCTCCTCCTTTTCTCTTTGTAGTAGCAAAACTAATGAAAGTATCAATACATTGATAGCTAAAGAAGTGTTCTGAACCATATTTTAAAAGCAACAGTTATTTCAATTGCTTTCTTTTCCCATCTTCCCCTTCACCAAAATGACTGTAGCTGTATTCTGCTGTTTTGACCATTACATGTTATTTCCTCTTGGAAAAGAGATCATGGTAATGTTAAATCTGCAAAATATAATTGGCTGAGTGTCCCAGTGTAATGCATGTGAGCAATTATATTTGCTTGTTTTTAAAAAGCATTTTTGATGGGTTTTTTTGTTGAATATTTGCTATTCATAGCTTGCCCTGATTTTTTTTTTTTTTAATATTCTATTTCAAATCTTGTGGCACAATTAATATTGAATCTCTGTCTTTTTTTTTTTTTTCCCTCCCCTCTCCAGTTTCCAGATGCTGTACGCAGATTGCTATATGACCCGTGAGGAGTTCTGGGATATGTTTGATGGTTCGTTATACCACAAGCTGAGGGAGCAAATGAATTGCAAGGATGCCTTTCCAGAAGTGTATGACAAAATCTGCAAAGCTGCGAGGCACTGAGCCTGGATGATGTAATCAAGCAATCAGGGAAAGATGAATTTACCTATAGCTAGTCAGTATATCCTTTAAAAAAAAAAAGCTTTATTGCTCTCCAAATAAGCTTATTCTTGTTGATGTTTAAAGGTATAAATTCCTGCTTTATAAATTTATGTTTAGTATTTCTTCGTATGTTTTAAAACCAATTTTCCAAATACAAAGTGATTGTTTTTAAGAAATCTTAAGTGCTAGCTTTTATCTAATGTAGTGACATAGGTGAACTCACCTATTTCCAAGCATAAGAAAAATAATCGGACAGGATGAAGATACTGGAGTTATACCAGCCGTATACTGTAGCTATATTTAACATTACTTTTGAAAATGGTAGGGAGGGCTCAGAAATAGGTGCCAAAGCTGAACGCATTGTCAAATTAATCATGATGTTAAAAACATTTGCCTCCAGTCGGTAACCTGTAGGACAGCTTAGCGATGGTACCATAATCTTCCGGCTGTACAGCGCTGCATGATGTGGTGTGGTACTATACTGCTTGGGTTATACCGTACCATAATCTCAGCAGAGCAGTTAAACTCCCTAACAGTGGCTTCAGTTTCAAAACTGAGCATTGAGGTGTGAAGAAAAGGCTTTTTACTTGTGCCTATCATCAGATCTGAACTGATTTTGATTATAAAGTGTAAGCGGATGTAGGTTTTAGGTACTTTGTAATTGGCTAACAGTGCATTGGTTTTTTGCCCCAGAATATAAATGTTCTGGCTTCGTAGACTACTGAAAAAATTGCTGCTATTTCATGTAGCCAAGTTTTCATTTCAGTTTTTACTCATTGTGGGTCAGTTTATTTGGATTTTTTTGGTTTTGTTTTTGGGGGTTTTTTTGCGGGGTTTTGGTTGTTGCTTAATTTTAGTGCCTTATAAATACTCAGTTGGAGGAAGACGTGGGTTATTTCAGACCGTTCTCTCCTGGCCGGTAGGAAAAGGAAGTCAAGGCTTTATTTATACGAGGTTTGTTAGAGCAAGTGGCTGTGGATAAGAAGAACTCTTGTTGTGAATCCTGATACACACAGGCTTTGGTTCTGACTCGAGTGACATTTTTGCTTTTCGTTTTAGCGGGATTAGATTGATAGGCTTTGTAAAAGGACTGTTTCAGTCACCTGGAGAGGACGTCAACAGCAAGTACTGTTCAGTTCCCCTCCTGCTGCTCGCTGGTGAAAATGGCAGAGTCACGCACTTCATACAGTCAGGCGTAGAAGTGTGGAAATGTTTTGACGCTGTAGCCAGAAACACGGTTCCAAACCAAGCCCGTGTCTTGTCCAAGCGGTTCTTTAAATTGTTACTTGACACCTTACTGAGCTTGAGGGAAAAGAAAGTAGTTTTCTTGAGCCTTGCGTAGGGGGTAACACGAAGAACTTTTTCAACAGTTACCAGTGGGAGGCGTTGTAATTTTTATATGAGTGCTAAACCAATGATTTTATTTATTGATAGATGGATGTTTATGGTCCAGATGAAACCAATGATAAAGCAGTAACAAGAATAAGCTTGGCCTGTTACTCAGTGATGCACGCTGGGCAAATTGTGTGCAAATAAGGTACCCCTTAAAATCCCGCGCAGGGGACTGGGAGCAGGGGCAGCCTGCCAAGGGGGAGACACAGCCAATGCAGAGCACCTACAGGGCTGCCCACGGCACGGAGCCGGGCAGGAGGTGAAGCTGCGTCAGTGATCCGGGAGCGTCTGCTACGCTGTTCCAGGCTTCGGGGTACACAGGAAGGCTAACGCTGATTCTCAGGGTGTACCCTGCCTTCCTGCCCCTGTGAGGGAAGCGGCACCAGAGCCATTTCCTTGTCCCTGGGGCAAAGCTACGATTTAGCCCAGTGCTTGGAAGATAACCTGCACGGGGCAAGAATGGGTTTGGTTAGCTTTTAACGGGCGATGTTAAAACAGCTAGAGGATGTGCAAATACTTTTACTTAGGCTGTGTTTCTCTCACTTCTATACTGATGATCTTTAGGTATGCACTGTGTTTGTTTTTTCACTCCTTAATTTATTGGCAAACTTTGTATGACGTGATTGGGTACTGTAGCTGTATCAGTCACACACATACACATGCATAATTGCTGTTGCTCTTAATTTTTGATTGTACGGGCTGTTTAAAATAAAGATCTAGCCAGCGTACTGTACAAAGTGGTGTCTTTTAATGAACGCTTACTTTTCAACAGTTGTGTTCATCATTTCTCGTGCTTGTTGCGTTGTTACAGAAGGTCAGCGATTACTGAGAAAAGCTGCTGTCTGGGTAGGAGACCAGAGGCATTGCGAGGCTGTTGAGAGATAAGGACCCTAGTGCTGCAAACAGCTTTGAAGGAATATCTTTGAAGTCTATAAGTCTACTCTTATCTCTGGCCCAAGACACACCTGTGGAAAACAAACACCTTACAGCTGAGCCTTAACCCTTCAGTTATGCCCCACTAATTCCACATAGCCTCATGATGCTGATTATCCTGATCTTTTTTTTCCCCACCTCATTCTTTCCCTGTGACATGTTGTCCAAGGAAGACAAAACCCCATTTTGGATTTAGGTGCTACAGCCGCTGACATGGATAGCTACTTCCTTCTTCTCACTTCACACTAATAAATCTAATCCTGGTTTGAATGAGCAGCCACAGAAGCAAGGATGAGGATTCAGTGCGCTCTTCAGCCTGAGGGGTTTCACATCCACATCTTCTGTTTCCTTGAAAAATGCTTTCGCAGCAGCTCTGTAGGCTTAGTCGGAGGTATTCCTGCCTCTCCCTTGGTCACAGCTGGTGCATCCTCTTCCAATGCTCTCTTCCCAGAGAGAAGCTCCTGGGCTTTCTCCTGAAATCCAGGCTGCCAAATGCCTCAGCCCCGCTGAAACAGCAGTTCAGGTGCCAAAGCCCTGCGTTCCTTCAGTCACATTTCTGTGTTGGCCCTGACTTACGCTGCATTTCACAATCCTCTTCTGGTTACCCCACCGGTATTTCTGCAGTTCCCCGCTCACCCACATCACTGCCCAGGCATTTCTCTTGAGACACCTCCTTCCTCCTTTGCTTGCCTCTCTAGAACAATAATCAGTATTTCCTTAAATCACTGCAGTTTTACCTGTGTTCAATTATCTCCTCCACCGAAGGATAATTGCAGATTAATTAGCATACTTAATCAGCCACAACTAACATGTAATTACACCTAGATTTAATTATTCCAGTCTGGTCTAAACACTAGTACGAGACTTTGTAAAGGTTAACTCTAAGTGAACCAGCGTACTCACAGTACTTTTGTATGGCCATCCTTTGTCACCACTGTCACAGCTCCATTTCACTTTCTCCCTTGCCTCTAGGTTTTAATATCCTCCAAAATTTGGAATGATGACACTAAGTTCCCCCTCATTCCCTCCAGCTGCTTATAAACGTTTGCACTGTTAATTCAAGCGAAGCTGTACGTTACAGCTGGCGATGAAGATCCTTGGGCACAGCTACTTTAAAGATGGCACAGGACAGGTACGTAGGCGGTTGCCGAAGGCCTAACTACTCTGCTTTGCTTTAGTAGTGCTTTCTCAGACCCAGCTCTCCGTTGAGTTGTGCTGGTGGACCTGGGGGTCTTCAGCTGTGGTAACACCGCCGTGCCCCGTAACAGGTATGTGCAACTTCCTTAAGTAGCGTCGTTTGAAAGGAAGTGTTTAACACTGGGTGAGCTGTGCGTGCCAGCAGACCTTCCTTCGGAGGACGTGCGGTATCTGGCATCCTCTTCTCAAGTATGTCGCTTTTATAAAGGCCAAGGTGGAAATAATGAATTAATCGACAGAAAAGTCAGACTGCTGATTGTCTAAGGAAGAGCGTTTTATTACCACAGAACAAGACTTGAGTTGTTTGCTATCTCTTGACTTGTGTGCCAGCGTGCTGTAAGTATTTTCATCTACTCCGTCTCATCCGCTGGCGTCTCTGCCACGTATTCACTGACTGGGGCTCTCCAGCACCATCTGATGTTCGGAAAACAGTGATTTCTTCAGAGGTATCTGGACAAGGTGTAGCAGAAACCAAATCACTCCAGTTGATTTTAGCAACGGGCTTGAGCCGCTCACTGTGGAAAGAGGATGATTCAGTGGGCTCAAATTATTGGCTGGATTAATCTCATTAGTCTTAACGAGCATGGAGGTGAACAGAGATCTTAAAAGCCTGGCTACTCCCTTAAAAGCACAGCTGTAACTTGAAAAGTGATTTTGGAGCTAGTGCTATTTGATCAGAGAGGTGCGTTTGAATTCCAAGTCCTGCTCACTGTTCAGATATTTTTTTTATTCTTCCTGGAACTGCAAGATTAACAAAGCTGAGCAATATCGAAAAGCTAGATTTCATTATGCTTTCTCCATCATAGGATAGCTAACTTCTGGCTGCCCCACTGAAAGCTGATGAGTTCTATTCAGCCAAAACCGATTTCTAACTACTCTCTGGAGATGAAGACAGACCTTTGCAGAGCTGTCAGCCCATAGTGCCACCGCAGCAGTTTGCTAATCTTGGCCACAAGCAAAGGTGAGAGCGGAGGGCTATCCTGAGGTCTCTCATTAGTGTAGTTCCTAACTGCTTCACAGGGTTTTCACGCTAGCGATTTCAAAGCCCTTTGCAGTGAAAGTGAGCCTTGTTATCTTCCTTCCTCAGATGGGTAAACCAAGGCACAGCCTGAGAAGGTGATTTTTGTTTGGGGCTGTTGAGCAGTCCAGTGCCAGCACTGGGAATGAGTCCAGCCACCCTGATGATCCATCCACCTCCCAGTTCCTTCCCAGGCTGCTTCCTCTAACTCGGTGGAAATTATTTGCCTGCACCTCCGGTACAGGCAAACTGCATTTCACAAGATACAACCACCACCTTGGCATCTGTGAAGTGCCTTGAGAGCCAGTAGTTCTTCAACCCTCCCACTACCCCTACGCGGTGGGGAAGCACGAAGGTCTCCTCGCTTTCCTGGGAGGGGAGAGGTGCAGCAATACCAACCTCCCTGTCCACAGAGGGAACCTGCGGTGGGGCTGGCGAGTGTTTCTCAGTCTCGATCCAGTGCTTTGACTACACGATCATCCCATCTCACATCAGTTGTAGTGTCAGTAACATGCGCTCAGTCTCCCCAGAGCTGCTCAAGGTGATTTTCCTGTAAGCCAGTGTGAAACCATTTACAGCCCCCCTGTCTGTCAGACTTACAGCAAGTAGGCATCCTGCTTCAAGTTGCTCAGGTATCGCTGCGCGTCACACCGGTACAGGGACTGGTATCTCATCTTCTGAGGGTATTTTTCATGCTTGGTGATGTCGTAGCGACCGACACCTACAGGGTTCTGGAAGGAGAAGGTCTCATGTGCTTCCCCATCCAGAGGCAGCATGGGGGATGCAAGTGGGGCAAAACCATGTAGTGCCTTCACATGGCCAGGCCTTCAGTTGCAAAAAATCATAGAATCATAGAATTGTTTAGGTTGGAAAAGACCTTTAAGATCATCGAGTCCAACCTTTAACCTAGCACTGCCAAGTCCACCACTAAACCATGTCCCCAAGCACCACATCTACACGTCTTTTAAATACCTCCAGGGATGATGACTCAGCCACTTCCCTGGGCAGCCTGTTCCAGTGCTTGACAACCCTTTCGGTGAAGAAATTTTTCCTAATATCCAATCTAAACCTCCCCTGGCACAACTTGAGGCCGTTTCCTCTTGTCCTATCGCTTGTTACCTGGGAGAAGAGACTGATCCCCACCTCGCTACAACCTCCTTTCAGGTAGGTCTCCCCTGAGCCTCCTTTTCTCCAGGCTAAACAACCCCAGTTCCCTCAGCCGCTCCTCATAAGACTTGTGCTCTAGACCCTTCACCACCTTCGTTGCCCTTCTCTGGACGCACTCCAGCACCTCGATGTCTTTCTTGTAGTGAGGGGCCCAAAACTGAGGTGCAGCCTCACCAGTGCCAAGTACAAGGGGACGATCACTTCCCTAGTCCTGCTGGCCACACTATTTCTGATACAAGCCAGGATGCTATTGGCCTTCTTGGCCACCTGGGCACACTGCTGGCTCATATTCAGCCTGCTGTCAACCAACACCCCCAGGTCCTTTTCCACCAGGCAGCTTTCCAGCCACTCTTCCCCAAGCCTGTAGCGTTGCATGGGGTTGTGTGACCCAAGTGCAGGACCCGGCACTTAGCCTTGTTGAACCTCATACAATTGGCCTTAGCTCATCGATCCAGCCTGTCCAGATCCCTCTGTAGAGCCTTCCTACCCTCAAGCTCATCAACACTCCCACCCAACTTGGTGTCATCTGCAAATTTACTGAGGGTGCACTCGATCCCCTCGTCCAGATCATTGATAAAGATATTAAACAGAACTAGCCCCAATACTGAGCCCCGGGGAACACCACTTGTGACCGGCTGCCAACTGGATTTAACTCCATTCACCACCACTCTTTCGGCCCGGCCATCCAGCCAGTTTTTTACCCAGCAAAGCATACGCCCATCCAAACCATGAGCAGCCAGTTTCTCCAGGAGAATGCTGTGGGAAACAGTGTCAAAGGCTTTACTAAAGTCTAGGTAGACAACATCCACAGCCTTTCCCTCATCCATTAAGCAGGTCACCTTGTCACAGAAGGAGATCAGGTTAGTCAAGCAGGACCTGCCTTTCATAAACCCAAGCTGACTGGGCCCGATCACCTGATTGTCCTGTACGTGCCGCGTGATGGCACTCAAGATGATCTGCTCCAGAACCTTCCCTGGCACCGAGCTCAGACGGACAGGCCTGTAGTTCCCCAGATCCTCCTGCCAGCCCTTCTTGTAGATGGGTGTCACATTTGCTAACTTCCAGTCAACTGGGACCTGCCCGGTTAGCCAGGACTGCTGGTAAATGATTGAAAGTGGCTTGGTGAGCACTTCTGCCAGCTCCCTCAGTACCCCTGGGTGGATCCCATCCGGCCCCATAGACTTGTGTGTGTCTAAGTGGTGTAGCAGGTCGCTAACCATTTCCCCTTGGATTATGGGGGCTTCATTGTGCTCCCCGTCCCTGTCTTCCAGCTCAGGGGGCTGGGTACCCTGAGAACAACTGGTCTTACTGTTAAAGACTGAGGCAAAGAAGGCATTAAATACCTTAGCCTTTTCCTCATCCTTTGTCACTATGTTTCCCCCCCGCATCCAATAAAGGATGGAGACTCTCCTTAGCCCCCCCTTGTGATGCTAATGTATTTATAGAAACATTTTTTATTGTCTTTTACAGCAGTAGCCAGATTAAGTTCTAGTTGGGCTTTGGGCCTTCTAATTTTCTCCTTGCATAACCTCACGACATCTTTGTAGTCCTCCTGAGTTGCCTGCCCCTTCTTCCAAAGGTCATAAACTCTCCGTTTTTTTCCTGAGTTCCAGCCAAAGCTCTCTGTTCAGCCAGGCCAGTCTTCTTCCCCACCAGCTCGTCTTTCGGCACATGGGGACGGCCTGCTCCTGTGCCTTTAAGATTTCCTTCTTGAAGAATGTCCAGCCTTTTTGGACTCCTTTGCCCTTCAGGACTGCCTCCCAAGGGACCCTGTCAACCAGTCTCCTAAACAGGCCGAAGTCTGCCCTCCCAAAGTCCAAGGGAGCAGTTCTGCTGACCCCCCTCCTTACTTCTCCAAGAATCGAAAACTATCATTTCGTGATCGCTATGCCCAAGACGGCCTGCAACCATCGCATCACCCACAAGTCCTTCTCTGTTCGCAAACAACAGGTCCAGTGGGGCAACCTTCCCTAGTTGGCTCCCTCACCAGCTGTGTCAGGAAGTTCTCTTCCACGCACTCTGGGAACCTCCTGGACTGTTTCCTCTCTGCTGTATTTCCAGCAGACATCTGGTAAGTTGAAGTCCCCCACGAGAACAAGGGCTAGCGATTGTGAGACTTCTCCCAGCTGCTTATAGAATATTTCGTCTGCCCCTTCATCCTGGTTGGGTGGTCTATAACAGACTCCCACCATGGTATCTGCCTTGTTGGCCTTCCCCCTGATTCTTACCCATAAACACTCAACCCTATCGTCACCGTCATTAAGCTCTAGACAATCGAAACACTCCCTAACATACAGGGCTACCCCACTGCTTCACCTTCCTTGCCTACCCCTTCTGAAGAGTTTATAGCCATCCATTGCAGCACTCCAGTTTTGTGAGTCATCCCACCATGTTTCCATGATGGCAACCACATCATAGTTTTCCTGCTGCACAATGGTTTCCAGCTCCTCCTGTTTGTTGCCCATGCTGCGTGCATTGGTGTAGATGCACTTCAGTTGAGCTGTTGATCCTGCCGCCTTTGTGGGCAGAGAAGCCCTAATTCCTACGTGACCATTCTCAGGCGCTTCCGTGGTTTCGAACACATCAATAACCCTTGCATCTTTGCTACCGCATGGATCTCCATACCCTACCTCCACTGAGACGGCAGACCAAAGGACCTCACTAGCACACTGCCCCTCAAACTTTGGCGTGCCGCCCCCAGGCTTATCTCTAGCAAGCCTGGTTTTATCCCTTTCCCCCTTCAAAGCTAGTTTAAAGCTCTTTCAGTGAGCCCTGCTAACTCCTGTGCAAAGATCCTTTTCCCCCTTTGAGACAGGTTGTACCCCGCCTGTCGCCAGCAGGCCTGGCGTCGTGTAGACCGACCCATGATCCAAAAACCCAAAATTCTGCCGGCGACGCCAGGCTTGGAGCCAGGTATTGATCTGCTGGCTCTTCCTGTTTCTTCCCTCATCATTCCCTGCAACTGGAAGGATAGAGAACACTACTTGTGCTCCTGATCCCTTAACCAGTCGTCCCAAGGCCCTGAAGTCTCTCTTGATTGCCCTCGGACTTCTTGTTGCAACTTCATCGCTGCCTACCTGAAAAATCAATCATGGATAATAATCTGAGGGCCGTACCAGGGTAGGAAGCTTTCTCTTCACATCTTGAACCCGGGCCCCAGGGAGGCAGACGACTTCCCTAAGAAGTGGGTCCGGTCTGCGTATTGGGCCTTCTGTTCCCTTCAGAAGGGAGTCTCCTATGACAATGACCCGTCTTTTTTTCTTTATGGAAGCAGTTTTGACACGGGGCGTAGGCCCACTTAACCTCCAAGCTAGATGAACCATTGTCCTCGTCATTGTTCGGTTTGACTTGCAGAGCCTCGTACCTATTATGGAAGGGCACCTGGGACGGTGGGGGAGTCACGGAGGAGACGCGCCTGCTGCGCCGGGCAGGAACTTGTCGCCATTGCCCTCTATCCCTGAAGTCACTGTGTTCAGCCCAGTGGAGAGAGGATCGGGAATCCTCCGTATCATGCGTCCCGTCTGCCTGCCGGGCCTGTCCCGGGGAAGGTAGGATGCGATTCCAGTAGTCTGTGTCTCTCTCTTGCATACTCCTTAACCTACTCACCTCCTCCCGGAGCCCTGTCACTAACCGGAGGAGCTCCTCTCCCTGGGGGCACCTCCCACAGGTGTGCTCATGGCTGCCGGCGGTACTGGTGTAAGAGCAAGGCACAGCCCGCAGCCTGGCACCGGGGCGGCAGCCTGTTCCCACCGCAGCTCTGTCTGGGCAGCTGCGTCAGTCGTGGTGGGTGCAGAGCTTAGAGAGGCCGTGGCTTTCTGCCGGGTGGATACCATCGCTCCCTGGTTGAGCTGGCACGGCTTCGGCGCCCTTCCTGCGGGAAGTGCCGCACCGTGCCCTGTTTGCCCGCCCTGGTCGCCAGCGCTCCCCCGGGGCTTCTTGTATACGTGGGGGGGGGCTTGGCCGCCATTGCTCCTGGCTCTGCCCAGGTCCTGTCAGCTGCTGTCATGCGAGCTGCAGGCTCCCGGCAGCTTTCTCGGCTCCCTCGGAGGTTCCTCCGGTTCGGGAAACCCCGCTGTGTGCTGTGCTGGAGCGCTCCGCTGCCGATCGTGCCGGCACCAGAGCTGCTCGCCTCGGTGACTGTTACAAGAATATGTGGCATATCTTAACCAAACTGAGCCTATATTGCAGAGGAGGGAGGAGAAGATGCACTAATCGGTGTTAGCCTGGCCAGTCCCCTTCACGAGTAGTTCCTCTCGTCACGGCAGTCCATAAAGCAGTCGATTAGCTCTGCGGGCTCGAGAACATTCACCAGGCGCCTACTGCTAGCTGTAGTGAAGGGCTGCCGTGTCACAACCTCCCCACTGAAATGGAATCTGTCGAGTTCCCCAGCAATTACGAAGATGTCTTCATCCTTGACCTCTTTCAAGTTGCCTGTTCCCCACTCAGCTGGATAAAGGAGAGAAGCCACGTGGAGGTCTGCTCCTCATCCCTAGCCAAGGTGGACTGTTTCAGACTAAAGCTTTCCCTGTCTGCTTTGAGCCCTTCAGGCTTTGTTCTGATTCTCCGTGGGGAAGCTGCCAAGATGAATACAGCTCCAGGAACAGGTACTAAGGGAAGGGCTGCTACCTGCATTGGCTCTGCAACGTGCTGCTGATGCTGCTAGAGGAAAAACTGGCTTTCAAGCAGCAGCATATGACTTTCTGGGAGGATACCAGGAGCCCCTGGCATCTAAAAGGACTCAAACCCAGCTGCCCTCATCCATGAAGTGCATCCGCTTGCTTGCAGCTGATGCAGAGCAAAACTAATGGGAAGGGTTGTTTGAGCATCCCTTGAAAAGGGCAAAGGCCTGAGGATGCAGGCAGAGATAACGTGGTCGCTGCTGAGCTCCTGCCCCTCTGCTCGGCACCAGCCAAGCTCGCCTGCCTGCGGGCAGCACGTGCTCAGCGGTGGGTGCTCAGCGTGCTGCTGTACGCAGGGGGCACCTTTCCCTTGACCTGGCAGGGCGTTGGGCTGTGGGCCTTTATTAACCATTTATTCTTTAGCAACCTGTTCTGAGCAAGAACAACAGCACCCAGAGAGGGACTCGCCTCCTCTGCAAAGGATGGGTATCTGGCCAAGTCGCCTAGGTTTCCTTGATAATCAACGGGGAGAGAAAAGCACTTCCTGAGGTCAGTCTGCCCTTCTATCACAGACAGCCACCTGATGTGGGACTTCTACTGGGGTGCTGCTCCGTTCAGAGGACACACCTAACGTTTAGCTGGCCGAAGCTGGTGAGGAGTGCCCAGCCTTACTTGGGCTCAGAAGAGTTTTGTCCTCTCCCAGGGGTGCTGGTAATGGATTGGGGATGGTCATGGAGGAAGCCCAGCGCCTGACTGTTCCTGCATCCCTCTCACTGCCACGTCCATTCACTCACCTCGTTCCCAGTAAAGAGGCGGTAGGACTTTCTGTCGAATCTCTTGGCAGATGACCAGAATGGGGGTTGGCTGGAGTACGCTGGTCTCTCAACGGGCTTTGGGTTGTAGGAGCCTGGCCCCATCGCATACTGTGCAGAAGGAAACCTGTTATGCTTCGGTTTGCTCGTAAAAAGAGCTGCACAATGTCGGAGAGCCATCCATCCATTCATCCATCCATCCATCCATCCTCCCATCCATCCATCCATCCATCCATCCATCCATCCATCCATCCATCCTCCCATCCATCCATCCCCCCAGGGCCTAATGCATCCCCACCCTGGGCACCGGCTGCACCACCGGGGATGCCAGTGACAGCAGCCGGTGCCGATGTCCATGCTCCCACTGACCGCCTCCCTCGGGCACTGGCTGAGCGTGGCCCAGAAGATCCTCTCCATAGGGCAGCCCAGGTTCCTCGGCAGGGTGCTGAAGCAGCCTTTCTTCTTGTTCTCCTTCAACGTCAGCTCGTCCAGGAAACCCTTGACAGTGCCAGTGCTCAGCTCGGCGCCTCTCCTCTGCCGAGACAAGGGAGCGGCACGGGAGGCTCAGCTGCCGGTGGTCTCTCGTGCCACCCCATCCGTCCCGTGCCATGAGAGCTCAGCCCTGCCGCTGCTCACAGACACCAGCCCGCTCTCCTGCACGGTGCCTGCAGCCCGCTCGCTCCCCAAACACTGCTGCGTGGGCGTATTTTTCCAGGATCCAAGGGAAGCCAAAGAGCAAAATCCAAGCGGGACAGATGCTGGCGTAAGGCAGCTCTCTATCCTTATAGCAATGTGTTGGCAATGCCGCAGCTCGCTGAGAAACCTCGTCCGGGTGTGCGGTCCCGGGGCAACTCACCTCCAAGGCGTGATGGCCACCACCAGCGGGCTTCGACCTGTCCCCCGAGAAGGGCTGGCAGGGGCCGGGGCCGCCCGCCCGCCGCAGCCCCTCGTCGATGCTGCTCTGCAGGTGGTAGGTGCCGGGTCCCAGGCCGCTGCCCTGCAGGCACGGGGGGAAAGGCAGCGGGGGCTGCGCTCAGCGGTGGGACAGGGCCACCCCACACGCATGTCCCCAGGGCAAGGGGCAGGACTCGCCACGGCTGCCGGCAGGGCACACTTCGCCGTCCTGCTGTCCATCAGCCCTCGCGTGCTGGCGGACTGCTTGTCCCTCTCCTCAAGGCAGACGTAGGGGTTCCCTCGGGGGCCGTACGTGCCGGGACCAGGGAAGCAGTCCTGCGGGAGAGGTGGGGTGGCCGTGGGCAGCCTCGGCAAGGGGGACAGGCCCCAGCCCAGCAGGAGGAGATGGTGCCCACGGTAGCTCCTAACCCTTGCAAAGGGCTTGTTCTCCAGAGGCATCAGCCCGAAGCCAAGTCCCGCAGCCGGTGGGCACCATTCCCCAGCATCTCCGGCGTCAGGGTGTGACTTACCCTGTGGGTATCTCTGAACCGCTGCTCCCTCATGTCGCAGATCCCCCGGAGGCTGGAGGGCCGTGTCTCCTGCAGAAAGTCCCTGATGTTGTAGGTTCCTGGGCCCAGCCTTTCCTGCTGTGGAAGGAGAGTGGGGAGGGTGAGGACGGGGCTAGGCAGCGCTGCCTGCGCTGCCTGCACCGCTCACCCCCAGCAAACGTGCACGGAGGACGGATGAAACCCAGCTCTTACCTGGCGTTTGCGCCTCTTCGTTATCTCCTTGAACTGGAAATGGGGCAGCTGACTAAGCCAGGAGCCCTTCTCTGCTCTGGCCCAGCCAGAGGCTGATGCTTTCCCCTGCAACGCAGAGCCGGAGCACTGCCATCAGTAACGCCAGGACTGGAGCATGAGGCTGAGCCCATGCTCAGCCAGCCGTGGCTCCGCAGTCAGGTAAAGAGGGGTGATTAGGGGAGATGGGCACGGGGATCTGCTGCTCCACATCCCACTCCTCCGTGCTCTGTTGGCTGAGCACCGGGAAGGTGCCAGTGAGCTCCGGCGTGAGCAGCTCACATCCCACTCTTCCACCCTGTGGTGCTCCCAGCCTGACACTGGGTGTCCCAGACCGTCATGTGCAAAAAGTGCCCGTGTGAGAAGCTGCTTCCCAGCGGGCGCAGACAATCTGGGAGGTGAGGAGAGCTACACCGGTAAGTCCAGCTTTCCCCACGCATCCAGGCAAGCCTGGCCGGTAGCCTCACCTGGCTGCCCATGTCCCGGGGGAGTGCCTGCAGCCCCATGCTGGCAGCTCTGGTCCCTGGGGGCTGCGGGGTGGCAGCCGTCGCCGTGGCACCCAGCATCCCAGTTCCCCAGGGAACGTCCTGCTGCCAGGGTAGCTGCCAGGGTGCAGGGGATGTGCAGTAATTTTATATCCCCCAGTAACTTCCCAAGGGGTGAGTTTAAGACAAACCCTGCAACTACCGCTTCACTGGGCATAAAAACATTGTCCTGCAGTCGTGCAGTTACAGTAATGTCACTGGAGGGAATGAATGTACTCGGGAAAGTTAGTCAGCCAGGTGCGTGAGCTAGTGCTGTGGGCTCGCGGACCCTACAAGCTGTGTAAGAGCATGCCCAGGGTCGGTCGGGATGTGCCACCTCTCTGTGCCGAGACCCCAAGCCCAAACTGCAAATCCTCCGCAGGACGGAGAGAGGCTCAGCCGCTGAATGACTTGGCCTCTCACCTGCCCTGACTTCTCTTCCCTAGCCCTGCCCTGGTGCTACCTGGGGATGCTGCTGGAAAGGAAACAAATGTCTTCCACCACCCCGATGGGGATCCAGGACTGTGGCTTCTCTGAGACCAACCCCCTCGATTGCTTTGGCAAGGTGCTATACCCTGCGCTGCCGCGCCAGGGACCGATTTGGGTCCTTCGTTCACCTTCCCCCTGTCCTCAGTGCTTTTCCTCCTGGAAATCCCCCAGGGGAAAGAGGGGAGGCCCCAGACAGGAGCCGAGACCCTCAGTCCTGCTGTGTGCAGGGCACACTCCTCCCAAGCCGCGAGTTTGGCCCCAGTGGCATAAATCAGCCCCTGGCAAAGCAGCAGGCGAGCAGTTCCATGAAAGGCTGCAGGGACAGCAGTACCTTTATTAGATTCCCCCAGCACAGCTGGAAAAAATAAGGAGCACAGACAGGCTTTCAGGCACATAACCCCCGAGCTTAGCCCCGCATTCAGTCCTGTCTGTTGATTTAATAAGAGATATCAGCTTTCCCCGCAGACCGCGTCTCTTGTATAGCCTCAAACCCTCCCGGTTAAAACACCGCCCTGGCGAATCAATCCAAGATGTTTTTGTCCCTTTGATCAGCACAGCAGGCAATAAGTCACTGTCGGAAACGTGTTTCACTTCTGTGGCTCGAACAGGCGATAGAAACGGCGAAAGACAACCCTCCCGTCCTGAACCGCCTGGCAAAAATCTTCCACTTTCTGGGCAAGCAGGAGACAGCCAAAGGGATATGCAATATGGCACTGGAGATCCTGCAGGACCCGCAGCTCAACTGGGAGGCGTACTGCACCCAGGCGCAGGTGGGTGCCCGTCGGGGCCAGCACAGCGTGCTGGGTGTCCGAGGGGTGGACAGGTCCCCTTCCCACGGGGACGTGTCCTCCTCCTCCAACCTCCGAGACAGCCACGGCGCTTCTCCCAGACAGCATTTGCATTGCTTGCTTAATTATGGTGAGAAGCACACAGGGAGAAGTAATTGTCTGACAACACCGGTGAAGGCTGGTCTGGGAGTGAAGCTGCTGCCTGGCAGCCAGGAAATCTGGGCCAGATCCTGGCTCTGGCACTGAGGTGCTGAGGGACTTCCCCAGGTCCCTCTGGGCAATGTTTCACAGGATGCTAAGTCACCTCGCAGAACTGGCTCGACTATTTAATGACTTTAATGCTCCTAAATCACTCAGGAGAATCAAAAATGTGCTCTTTAATCCCTTGATTTTGCCTATTTCCAGCCCCCTGTAAACAGGAGTGCACATTAGTGAATATTTCCCATTATAGAAGAATCATGAAGATTTCTTCAAATCCCATTTTTAAATAAAATAAGGACACATTCTTACTTCTTTATATTTAAACAGGATTATTTAACTCCTCATAAAATGAGGCTCAGTGAAGTGAAATCTCCTCCTCTAGTGGAGTACTTTAATATGTGCTTACAACTGCTCTTCAGAGATGTTTAACTTCCTTTGAGCTCGAGGCAGGAGGCTGAAAAGTGCAGCGTGGAGGTGGTCACTGGGTGCCAGGCGATGTCTGTCTGCCAGATCGGACTGGAGAAAGCTGAAATGACATAAGAAAAAGGCTTTTGATTTCTCAGCCCTTCTTCAGGCGCACTCCTATGGCCAAGTGGTTCAACCTCCGAACGCGTTAGGGCATGCTGCCCCCGTGTCTGAGCCTGGAAGGGGGAGCGGATGGGGTAGTTGCTTTCAAGGACCCCATGATCACCGGGAACCAAATTTACAGCCAAGGTCAACAGGATGAGCAACATCTCAGGGGCTTGCACCACCTTTCCTGGTACTGCTAACCATGGGGTCACGCTTTGGACACTGAGGGGCTGGTGCTGGGCAAGCTGGCCTGGCTCTCTGGTGTAGCGTGGCATGGCCAAGGAGCTGACCTGATGCGTGCTAGTGGTTTCTACTCACATCATTTCATCATCCATCCCGCAACTGGGCACTAAACCAAGCTGATGAGTTTCCTCTGGTCACCAGATCCACATGAAGATGTATCTGCAAGATCTGGAACGTGCCAAGATGGGACAGGGCCCAGTGCCTGAGAGGAGAAAGCTCATGCATGCTAAAAATGACCTTGAAAGGGTCCTCAAGGTTTGTCCGTGCCTGAGGACAAACCTGGACATGGGCCAGGTGAGGATGGGCACATCATACCCCTGAGATCCTGGGGAGCTCCTTGCGGTGTCCCCAGGTTTTCATTAACTCTCAGCCCTAAAGACAGACCACAAAGACTGAGGGGACTGGCCCTCGGCTGCCTCTCCCTCCTGTTGGGCTCGGCTCTAGTTTGGTGTAAGGGAGATGTAGGGGTGCAGCAGGGCTGAAGGCAGGAACAGGGAACGGAGGGATTGCTACGGTTAACGTCAGCCTTAGCTGGGAGGGAATTCAGAGAGCTTACCGGAGTGAAGAGCCACCGGGAGACATCAGACACAAGGACGGGAGCAGGGATCCATCCCCGCATGTACACTATGGACACGGTGCTGAGAGCAGGTCAGCCACACTCTATCTCCTCTCCCAAGAGCCCGATGGGGAATGTCATCCTCGGAGGCAGCCGTTGGTCTCTGTTTTCTCCCGACAGCCCCATTTTGTCCTGCCCTGCCTCTATTTACTGTTCTTTACTATTACATGAGGGTGGATGCCGTGCAAGAACTGTTCCTGGTGGATGACACTCCCGAACAAAGCCATGGAGTTTGACCTGGGCGATACCGTACCTGAACTGCAGCTCTTCAGGGCCAAATGCCTGTGGCTTAAAAGCCAGGAAACACTCGCCATCGAGTGCTTCAAGCGGGCCATCGAACTGGACGATGCGGGCTCCACCGAGAGCTTGCGGTGCCTCCTGGAGACACTGCTCGTGCTCTTTGGTCAGAAGAAGCTGAAGACAGAGATGCTGATGCAGGAGGTGGAGCCGCGGGTCAAGAAAGCCAAGGAGAAATTCCCACGGCGGCGCCTGCAGCAGGAGCTGAGGGCAGTCCGCCGCCACCGCGCGCCGGTGGTGATCCAGCTCTGCAAAGCCATGATTGTGTGGGGGAGGACGGAGCTGGTGAAGCTGCTGTTTGAGACGATGAAGGTCGATTCTTCCAAGGGCAGGACGAACGAGCGGTCGCTGTCCCTCTGAGTCGTCGGGGCGGCAGCAGGCTCTGCAGAGTGGCTGTCTCTCTCATGAGCTGTCAGGACCTCCTCAGTTTTCTAAAACCTTGTCAATTAAAAAAGCAATAGACAAAATCCCTTGCGGTGTCAGCCCTGCGAGAGCCCTGTTGTTGCTCCGCTGTCCCCGGCACCGGTGGCCATCCACCGCCATCCCCTGCCCGTGGCTGGCCGCCTGCTGAGGTCCCTCCGAACCTCCAGCTCCCGCCCTGGGTAGGCGGCAGAGAGCCTGGGGTGTCCCCCGCCTCCACCGTGTCCCCAGCCCCAGGGTGGCAGAGCGGGAGGCGAAGGGTTCCTGCTCCTGCCCTTGCTGCGGGGCCGCTGGCTTTCAGTGGCACCTGGGCGGGTGGCGTCCCCCCGGAGCAGCCTGCCTCAGCTCCTGTCCCCGCCCGAGGACGCCCACCCGCTTTCACGCAACCCAGCCACGGGAGCTCAGCACACCCACGGCGGTGCTGCGGCCCACGCCGGGTGGCAGTAGGCAAGTGACCCCGCACGCCCCGTGGGGGGTCACACCTGGGCGGACTCCTGCTGCAGGCCGCCCTGCCCGCCCGGCAGGTGGCGCCCGGCCCCTGCTCGGTGCCCCGCCGCCGCCATGCCGGCGGAACCATAGAGTCCCGGCCTCCTCCGCCCGCCGGCGGAGGCCCGCCCCGCTCACTTCCGGCTTCCTGCCGGCTGCGGGTGGCATCCCCCACGTGACAGGGGACTGTGGTTCTCATTGGTTGTGTCGGCGGGGCGGGGGGCGCGGTCGTCCCTGCTGGCGGGCGGCGGGGCGCGCGCGGAAGGGGCGGGCGCGCGCCAGCGCCCGTGTAAGTGTGTGTGTGCGCGCGGGCAGGGGCGCGGGTGCGCTTGTGCGCGCGTGTGCTCGTGCCTGCACGCGTGTGTGCACGGGTCTGTGGGTATGCAGGTGTGCTTCCGCTGCGTTCACGCGTGTCCGTGCCGGGGTACCTGTATGTCCCAGCAGGCGCGCATGTGGGTGCGCGCCCAGGTGCATGTGTAGGTACGTGTGAGCCCTGGTGCGCGCGCGTCTGTGTAAGGGCGAGGGTGCCCGCGCACAGCCGCGTGGGGCGGCGTGTCCCGGTGTCCGCTCCGTGCAGTCCGCCGGCAGCGCTGCCCGCCGGTGGGCGGGGGGACCCCCCGCCTTGCAGTCGGCGCTAACCGCCCCCACCCCGTTCTGCTGCCGCTCCCCCTCCGCAGGCTCCGGGCCCCCTCCTTGGCACCGCCATGGAGGCCTTGCTGAGAAGATGGAGGCTCCCGGCGCTGAGCGCCCGGCAGCGGGGCTGCAGGCCCCGGCACGGCGCCCCGGGCAGGGCCAAGCGGCTGCTGCTCTCGCAGCTTTTCCAGCCCCTCAACCTGCAGGTGGGCGGCGAGGCGGGGTGGGACGGCAGGGCCGGGGAGCCCACCTGCCGGAGCCAGAAGCTGATGCTGCAAGGGGGGCTCATCCACCCCTCCAGCCCCGGCTGCTACTACTACATGCCGCCCACCGTCCGCGCCATGGAGAAGCTCATCAAGGTGATGGACGAGGAGATGCAGGCCGTGGCGGGGCAGAAGCTGAACATGCCCAGCCTGAGCTCGGCGGAGCTGTGGCGCGCCAGCGGCCGCTGGGACCGGATGGGGCCGGAGCTCTTCCGGCTGGTGGACCGGCACGGCAAAGGCTACTGCCTGGGCCCCACGCACGAGGAGGCGGTGACAGAGCTGGTGGCCGCTCAGAGCAACCTCTCCTACAAGCAGCTCCCGCTGCGCCTCTACCAGGTAACCAGGAAGTTTCGGGACGAACCCAAGCCCCGCTTCGGCTTGCTGCGCAGCCGGGAGTTTTACATGAAGGACATGTACACCTTTGACGCCTCCGAAGAGGCGGCTCGGCAGACCTACGACCTGGTGTGCGACGCCTACCGCAGCCTCTTCGACCGCCTGGGCCTTCCCTTCGTCAAAGTGCAGGCGGCCACGGGCAGCATCGGCGGCACCGTGTCCCACGAGTTCCAGCTCCCGGCAGACGTCGGCGAGGACAGGCTGGTGCTGTGCCCTGCCGGCCATTTTGCGGCTAACGTGGAAACGCTGAACGGGGAACAAACGTCTTGCCCCGTGTGCAGGGAAAAACTCACCCAGACCAGAGGGATCGAAGTGGGGCACACGTTTTATCTGGGCACCAAGTACTCCTCCGTCTCCAACGCTGTCTTCTACTCCTCCGAGAACAAACCCCAGCTGGCAGAAATGGGTTGCTACGGCCTGGGCGTCACTCGCATCCTGGCGGCCTCCATCGAGGTGCTCTCTACGGAGGACAGCATCCGTTGGCCGAGCCTCATCGCGCCCTACCAGCTCTGCTTCATTCCCCCAAGAGGGGCAGCAAGGAGGAGGCGGAGGGAGCCGTGCCGATGGAGCGGCTGTACGACGACCTCGCCGAAGCGCTGCCCCACCTCGCCGGCGACTCGGTGCTGGATGACAGGACGCAGCTGACCATCGGCAAAAGGCTAAAGGACGCCAACAAGCTGGGTTATCCCTACGTGGTCATAGCCGGGAAGAGGGTTTGCGAAGACCCCCCCGTCTTTGAGGTTTGGAATCAGAACGCTGGCGAGGTTTCGTTCCTCACGAAGGAAGGTGTCATTGAGTTGCTGAGTAAAGTGCAAGTCCCTTAAAATCCCCGTCTCTGAATCTCTCGTCTTTGCTGCACTGAGTTTATCTGAACGGCCGCAGTTGCTTTTCAAGGACGTGCAGCTTGTCGGTGATGGCTCTGGGTGAGCGGAGCTGAATCCAGCTCATGTCAGAGCCAGCCACGGTGTCTTGCAACACCCCCCGGGGGCCGGGAGCATTTCTCCCTCTGGCTACAGGCCCCCGCCAGCTGCTTTTACCGGTGTGTGTGGCCTCGTGCGGCTGTGGGAGCGCCGGGCTCGGCCCCTTGCTGCCCAGCCGTGGCAGACATGGCCTCTGTCGAGCACACGCAACAGCTGAGGCTGCAGGAGGGAGGACGGGAGGGCTTTCCCTCCCCCTTTTCAGGTGCTGAGCTCTTCAAATGAGGGATTTTAAGAAGGAGAGGAAGGAAGGCGCCTTTCCTCCGTTTGCGTCTTCTCTCTGGAGACACCCAGGTTCCGTGAAGGCGGAGGTTAATCTTAATTAAAGCAAAATGGTGAACTCTAGAGCCTTGTTCACCTTGAAAATGCCGTAGCGCTGCAAATCTGCAGGAATTAAGGGGAAGAACGGTGTCAGGCATCCGCACGCCAGTCCTGCAGGTCAGTCCAGCTGGTGAGACGCCTGGATCTGCTGGGCTTGGGTGGTGACGGTGTGCTTTTGGGAATGCAGCCTCAGAGTGGGAGAAAATCTTTGCAAAAAAATTAACAAGGAAACATGAAATCTGGGGACCTGCAAAGCCTGGGGGTAAAAATGTCCAGGCCATATTGTTGCGTATAGGCTGGAAGTAACCCTGTCCCGCAGGGTGGTGACAGCCCGCCTGTACGTGCCCGCTGCAGCGCCGGGCCCTGGGGCTCCCGTGAGGAACAGCTTGCCACCGTCCCAGCGGCACCGACTGGTGCCATCGCCCCATGAGCCTGCCCTGGACGGGGAGCTCCTTGGAGGGAGCCGCCTTGCCCCGTGCCGCGGCTCCTGGGTCAGAAATCTAGAGATCACGATCAGCGGTAGGGCTTTGCGGTGGACCCAGGCTCTCCATGTGCTCCCGGACCCGAGGAGGTCACCTAGTCCTCCTCCTCCTCCTCCCTGTCCCAGGCAGGATCAGCTCCACCTGCCATCCCCATGGGAGATGCCACCTACAGCTGAAGCTGAAAGCGGGCCTGAGGCGGGGGAGGCCGGGCCTGAGGCCGGGCCTGAGGCGGGGGAGGCCGGGCCTGAGGCGGGAGGGGGCGGTCGGAAGGAGCGGGGCGGTCCGGAGCGGCAGCATGGCGGAGGCCGGGTCGGGCGGCGGCGGCGCGCCGCGGTACCGGGGTGCTCTCCACCCCGACACCTGGGAGGAGGTGAGGCGGCGGGGCCGGAGGGGCGCCGGGCCGGGCCGGGCCGAGCTGAGGGACGGTGTGTGTCCATCCGCAGGAGCTGGAGGCCATCCCCATGTTCATGAAGCGGTGCCCGGCCGAGATCGACGCGGCGCGGCAGCCCGAGCTGGCCTGCCTGCAGTCCATCCTCTTCGACGAGGAGCAGGGCCCCGCAGGTGGGCAGCCGGGGCGGGGGGGGGGGTGTGTGTCTGTCTGTCGGTCTGCCCCTCCGGCCCCGGCCGGGGGAGAGGGCTTGGGGTGTCCGTGGGGTGCTGGGGAGCTGCGCCCCCCGCTCAGGCCCCGTCTCCGCCTCCATCCCCTGCAGAGCTGGCCAGGATGTACAAAAACGAAGGGAACGAGTACTTCAGGGAGAGGGACTACGGGCGAGCTGTCGTCGCCTACACCGAGGGGCTGAAGAAGAACTGCGAGGACCCGGAGCTGAACGCCGTGCTGCACGCAAACCGAGGGGCCGCACAGTTTTACCTGGGTAAGGGGACCTGCGCCATCCTGCCCCGGGCGGGGCTGGGAGGGGGGCTCTTCCCTGTGTGATGGATTCCTGTCCTTTCACTTCTTGCTCTTAGTTTGCTCTTTCTTCCTCCTCTCGCCTCACAGTGATTGTAGAAACAGTGAATTACGGTGTCTCCGCATAAGCTGTTTTGTCCCCTTGGGATCTACTCGGATTTCAAATATAAATTAAGGGTTCTGAGCAGTTTTGCTTGCTTTATAGGTAACTACCGTTCTGCTCTCAATGATGCCAGCCAAGCGAAAAAGCTAAAGCCCACCCATCTCAAAGCGATCATAAGAGGTAAGAGTTAAAACACACGTTACCACGTGGAGCACAAGGAACGTGGTTTCAAAACAGCTTTGCACATGTTCAGTTTTACTTATTACGCTGTTACTGTTACAAGCCCTGGAACAGGCTGTTGTTGGATGTTGCTTTGTTTCTCTGCATGTTTCTGTGCATTAAATAACAGTGTTTGTAAACCTTAAATTACTGTGGGTGTACATTCATACTTTGTTTCAGGGCAGCATTCATTTCAGAAAATTAAAGCGGTTACTGTACCAGATCTCTTCTCTTGTTTTGTTATTGCTGTTTCTCCCCAAAACAGAGCTCTGCGTTTTGCTTTGGATTTTCAGTCAAAGCACTATCTTTTTGCTCTTCGCTCTTCAGCTTCTATATCTGTCAAAGAGGCATTGGACCTGTTTCTGTAGAACATAGCAGAACTTCTGCTGTTTTCCACAATACTGGTTTTTGGAGTTTGGTTTTTTTTCCCTTTCTCACTCCATGGAAATGGCCACTTTATTTTTCCTTATGAGACAAATACTGATATGTTAATTATAATGATAAAATTTTGCTTGTAACGGACACTTCTGGCATCATTCTGCTGATTTCTGTGACTAGATGAGCAAATGATACAAGAACTGCTGAAATATTTTAGATTTTCTTCCCAGCTGACCTGCTGGAAGTCTATGATTGAACATGACCCTGCAAGACAATAGCGTGCGCTGCTGTGTGTGCCTCTTGAAAGCACTAGGGCTAATGCTGTCTTTATAGTATTGTATATTTTATATATATAGTATACTGTGTATATAGTATACTATATATAGTATATATAATGTAGTAGTTGTATACTGACGCCAATACTAGAAACTTAAAATCTTAATCCTTCCAGGAGCTCTCTGTCACATGGAGCTAAAGAATTTCTCTGAAGCCATAGCATGGTGTGAGGAAGGCTTGCGAATAGATTCAAAAGAGAAAAAGCTTGTGGAAATGAGAGCTAAAGCTGACAAGTTAAAGGTAAATATTAAGGCAGTCTAGCGTCTACAATGCTCGTCACCTACTTTGTGTCAAGAAGCACTTTGGGATCCTTGGTTGAAGAGTGCTCCGTACAAGTTTGTGTGTAGTATAATATCCCCAAACAGAATTGAGTGGTGGTTCCACATAGGGTGTGTTGTTGAGATGTGTAGGAGAAAGAGCTGGAGGGGACCCTTCTGGAGATCTGAACTGGTTTCTCCACTCGTTGGCAGGGTAGAGCAGTGGTGGGCATTGACTTGCTGTGTGTGACCACGGTGCAACCTTTTCTTACATGTAGCGAGCTGAGGAGCGGGATGCAAGGAAAGCAAAGGTGATGGAGAAGAAAGAGCAGTGTCAAAAGGAAACTTTGCTTGCAGCAATAAAGGTGAGTCGGTGAGGGGGTTGGTTTTGTTTTAAGAGCTCTCTTGTTTGTCTCTAAGCAGTTGTTCTCATATGCTGGCCTTTGAGGGCTAGAGCCAAAAAACTGAGTTAAAACCATGATTCTCCTTATCTGTGTGGCTGTAACCCCAGCTCCCAAGCCTGTTTCCACGTTTTGGGTAACAACTAATGCAAAATACAAACCCAGTGTTAGGAGATGGACTGGGCATCCAAGAGAGTGCTCTGGCTGCTGGGCTGTAGCATCACACTGGCCCAATGAACCTTGCTTTCTTTGCTGCCGATGGGCATTAGTTCAGCGGAAGGACAGAAGATAACCATCCATAGGGTAGAGGAGGGAATCAATCCTGAATCGTCTCCTTCCTCAGCAAATGTTTGGGCTAAGTTAAAATATTTTGGGCTATTACGTAAAGTCGGATCTCCTCTTCTGCAGTTGTCTTTCCAAAGAAAAGAGTGAGCTTTCTTCATTTCTCCGAGGGAGTGGATGTTCTCAGGAGCTGGTGCATGTAGTTGCACCCTGAAGTTATGCCTGCTAGGTCCCAAAGAACAGGATTTCAGATGCATCCCTTTCCCCACATTTTCTCAGGCTCTTTCCTCAGCTTGCTGGCTCCTGTGGATTCCCACCTCTCCTCATCCATTTTAAGAGGAGGCTAGGTGTCTGGCTGAGGTTCTGGATTCTGCTGAGAAGACCGGTCACCTTAGTCTGATACTGTAGGAAGGCTTTTGATGGCATGTTTAGGAGCTGACTCATTAATAAGAATGACACAATTTGGCCTTTTACTGACTGCTGATTTTTTGCTCTTATTCTCCCCACCATACCTGTTTGGGTTTTGGTTGGGTTTTTTTTTTTTCCTTCCTCCCCTCTAGGAAAGAAATATCAAGCTGGTTCTTGAGCCTTCAGATGAAGAAGAGGAAATATCAGATGGCCTGGCTGAGATATCCTTAGACGGGTTCCACTCTGACAATGCCACGGGTGCCAAGGTGCACTTAGATGCCGATGGCAACCTCAACTGGCCTGTCCTCTTTCTGTACCCTGAGCACGAGCAAACAGACTTCATTGCAGCTTTTCATGAGAACTCCAGGTAAGTGCGCTGTCAGCAGCGTTCTTGAATAAAGGAGATGTTTGAGTAAATGACGACAGATAGCAAGTGAAACACTGCCATGCTAATGAAGTAGTTCCAGATTTCTAATCTCCTAGCTGACCCGGCTTTTGAGCAGGAGATTGCAGCAGATGACCTCCTGAGGTCCTTTCCAACCTGAATTATTCTATGATTTACAAATGCAGCTTTAAAATATGAGGGGCACAATCTATGAGGGCCAAAATATGAGGGCGCAGAGAAACACGTCCTATCCAGCCAGTGTGGTTAAAGGGGCTTGCAGTGCAAGCTTAAGCCAGTGGCCAGTAATACCTGTGACCCATCCCGTGCATGGATTTCAGAGGTTCATTAAGGCGCTGTTTCGAAGCCCTCCGAATGTGTGGGTCTTGGAAGGAGGATTAAACTTAGAAATTATAAAAAGCTTCCAAAAGGGACCTCTCGTAACCACCAGTGGCCCCACAGTTTCCTTGGGGCTTACAGCAGGCCTGCCTGAAGTGCTGCAGAGCGTTCAGACTATAAGCCGAGTGACAGGCAGGGTGAGAATTCCACTTTTCTTCATGTAAACTTCAGTTTCTGGTCTTGCAAGGTTAAACAAACTTGGAATTCGTAACTTTTTTTTGTGAGGAGGTAAGTATTCCTTAGATCTACGAATAAGTTGAGGACTTAAAATTACAGTGCAAGCAGATTAGTAAAGTTGTGGTTCTTAGATGGTAGTGTTCACTACGCCTTTCCATGACCAAAGGAAGTGAAAGTGGGTTCTTAGAACAAATTGGCCACCAGCACTCCTGAAGTGCCAAAATAAACAAGCCTCTGACACACAAGCGTGTTCTCAGCACTCTCATCTGATGAAGCATGGTGCTGGTGGACCATGTAGAAGGAAAATCAATTTTAGACAAAGTGTAGGGTGTTTATTTTGACATCTTTTCCAGTGTGAAAATGAAAAGTTAACAATTTGCTGTTGCACTGCTTAAGTTTGAAACCAATAGCATGAGTTACAACAGGGCCTTGGTCTCATTGGGAAAGCAATGAGTTTGAAGGGAAGAAACTATTAGTGATCTAAAATTACTTTCAAGTCTGTTGTCTGATTTGCTAATGTATTTTTACCATCATTCAAATGCAACTGTACAAATTATTGAAGCTGAACACTTCACCTAAGCTAACCAAGAGTATTTTGGCTTTTAGGTTTATTGATCATTTAATGGTGATGTTTGCTGAGTTACCTCCTTGGGATTTAGAAAGAAAATACCTTCCCAGCAATCTTGAGGTGAGAAGTTTGACTTTCCTTCTGTTCATGGTTGTTGTGTTGTGGTGGGTTTTTTTTCTGGAGTGAGATTGAGCCACTTTGAGTGTGTGAAAGCAATGGCATCGTTACCTGTTTACCATACATGGATGTGAAATAAGGATTTGGAGAGCTACGTTCGTTCATTAACTCAAACGTTTTCCAGATGTGCTGACATGGACACAGAATTCATTAATGAAAATGAAAGTTCTTTTGTCTTCCACTTAGGTTGTATTTGACAGAAGGTATTTATAGATATTGCTTAGATTCCCATCTTTGTAACGATAACTAGGATTTAGACCATCAAGCTGCAGGCTGCCAGTTTTTTAACTGCATTGTTGTGAAGTTGCTCAATACAAATGAGAAAATATTTAAAAAAAAAAAGGTTATTTTCAGATCTAACTAGTGGTGCTTAAGCACTTAATCCTATCAAGACAATATATGGCTCTTAAGACTTTAGCACATGTGGGATGCGAGTTGGTTGTGGCTGCAGCAGGTTTGGAGAATTTTTCAGAAATTGTACATAGAAGGATACAGATGTTTATTTTTCATTTTCCACTTCAGTGTCACATGTGCCAGGCAACAGCGCGGCTCTTAGTGCAGTGAGCAGACAGGTCCAAAAGGACAGTGGCTGTGTACTTTACCGGGTTAAAAACTGGGATTATAGCTCTGTGTGTATGTACAGTCTAAGGCACAGTTGCTGGATTCGAATCTCTTACATCTACTCTGTTTTGTTCAAATATCTTTAAACCTACTAAGTTTAGCTCATACGATTGCTGCATTTCACCTGTTAAAAAGCAGCCTGCAGATTTGGATTGCTTCTCTGTAAAGCACAGGAACAGCCAGTGTATTTTGCCTTCCTGCTGTCACTGCCATAAGAAGCTAAGCTGGTTTATACAGGGAAGACTTGGATTTTACACAAAACAGTTTCTACATTGCTGAAGTTAGCATCCAACACAGTCGGTTCAAGCTACAGAAGTTTAATAAACCTCTAGTAGATATCTGGTGTGCTGTTACTGGACTTTCAACAGCTAAGTAGTTTGCCTTCGTGTACCTTAGGTATTTAATAACCCTCCAAAATTTTTTTCAGCTCTATTTTGAAGATGCAGAAAGAGCTGAAATGTACAAGCTGAACCCAGAACACACGTTGCTACAAGTGCTGCAGCACGAAAGGTGAGGCTGTACCTGTTCATGTCCAGAGAGAGCACGAAGGCAAAAAGTATGAGCTTTGGGCTTTAAGTGCACTTTGTTCTCTGATTTACTAGTCCTAACTCTTGGACTTTAATAGTCCTAACTCTTCTCTGATTTAACAGTCTTAACTCTTGAACGTGTAAAGAAGTGGGACTGGATAGATTTTGTGCCTGGCTTTAGGGACTTACATATTTTTTTTTCCCCTGAAAAAATGAACAACTCTTTCCAGAACTGGATGGAGATGGGAAGGGAAGTTGGGCTACACACAAGCAGCAGCACAAAAGGGCTGTTTCAGATCCCATCTACACAGTACTACTTAAAAAAAAAAAAAAAAAAAGGCAGCAGCATATAAAGAGAGCATGTTGAAGGTTAACAATGCTCTCACTGTTAATAATGCTGCGTGAGCAGCCCCAACACAGCGTGCAGCACAGTTTCACTCTGAAACTGGCTTTAAAGTGTTGTGCAGTTATTTAGAGAGAAGAATTTGCTGTTTGTCAAGCCTGTGCTGTTAACTTGCACCATCTTGTAGCTAGCTGGAGAAAGCCTGCTGCACAGCGCTAGTGGCTTGGTCTGTCGCAGTGGGAGCAGAGCTCTAGGTCCACTGCTCCAGGCTGTGTCTGAACTGTCACTCCATAAAACTCAGCAGCGTGCATAAGCCCTCAGATTTCAGGCTGTAAGGGCAATTGCAAAAGAAACCTCCTTCCAGAGGGAGAAGAACAGCTCTTTTAATTAGAAGTAGCTGTTGGGAGAAGAGTTGATTCATAAAACACTCCTCCTCGGATGTGTGTAGCCC
Source organism: Gymnogyps californianus (assembly GCF_018139145.2). Classification (NCBI taxonomy): domain Eukaryota; kingdom Metazoa; phylum Chordata; class Aves; order Accipitriformes; family Cathartidae; genus Gymnogyps; species Gymnogyps californianus. The sequence continues at coordinate 30,754,092 of NC_059478.1, read as the reverse complement.
TGGCTCTGAGAGGCTCTGCTAATCAGCAAAAAAAGCTTGTTATCGGCCTTTGGGAGGTCAGTCTTTATTGAGCTGGGCGGAAGTCACTCACTTTGCATGACACTTGGCCAGCTCCAAGGAAGCCAAAGGATTCCTTTTAATCTTTGCAGGTATTTTGTAAAGGCCGGGACTCCAACAGTTTTGGCATTTGTAAAGCGTTCTCCTTTCTCTAAGAAGTACTTCTCTGGCAAGAAGGTGCATCGACTATAATGAGCAAGAATGAAACGAGGAATCCTGCGCATGAGGCTGCTGTTTGTTATCCCAGCTACAGACTGCAAGCTTCTGCTTGAACAAAAATACCTTGCACACTTCAGGGAACAAATAATCTTGGCACTCGGGGAAACTTCCAGGAAAGCAGCATAGGAGAATGAAGGGCTTACAAGAGGGGATTATTTGTTTAAAAAGAAATCCAGCTGGTTTGCAGAAGGTCTCCTCTATGATAGGCTGCATGTGGTTTTGAAATAAACCTGAAGCAGTGCCAAACGCTGGCTGCAGTTGAAGCAACAGCAGCTGGGAATGTACTTACCTGTGAAAAATCACTGATTTCCGTGGAGGTGGGCTGTAGTTGCTGGGGTTTAACAGCAGTGGTCTGGGGAGATACCCGCCTGTTGCAGCGGGATGGATGCAGTCAGATTCCTGCCTGGGATTAAGCTGCTGCTGTTTTTTCAGCGCTTGGCTCAGAGCTCTTTGCGCGGAGCGGTGTGTTTTACTGACCCTTTTGCTACCTTACTGATTGTCCTGTAGAACCTGGAAATAAACGTGTCTATTTTAAGTAGACTGACTTCTGCCTAATAAATGAGACAATAATTTTTCTCACCTCCTGAAATACTACAGGTGAATGACAAACAGTAATTCTAAACCCAAACGTAACAACCTTATCCATTACACTAACTGGTAAAGCCAGCAGGCAGGGTCTTCTGTGCTTCTGTATTAGCTTTCAGCATTTAATTAAAAGTAATTCTAAATCTCTCATTTCTCTCTCTTCTGCAATCTCCCTGTGATTGCAGAAATACGCTGCGGTTTTAGACGCATCTAGTGCACGGGGCATTAAAAAGCTGTTCAGCCATAAACACTCCTGCTTAGATCATGGAGGATTTTTCTCACTCCAGAGCTGGATTCAGGCAGCTCTAAAGAAAGCGTTTCCATTTCGCTATTCCTAAATTTCTGCACCATGCACAAATACAGCTAAAACTATCTCCATCTGAGGACGCTGAAATTTAATCTCCAAAGCTTAGGGTTACTTTACAACAAGGCAGCAGGATGGCTCTGTTTTTCCAGGGTGTCGGTTCTGGCCGGCCAGTCCTTGCCTCGCGGTGCCCTGCTCTCACAGGGCAGAGAGATGGGCAGCCAAATAGTACAAGCTCAAGCCGTTGCACGCGATGCAGCAGAGGTTGCAGAGGGAGGACAGAGCGCGGTAGAGGGTGAGCTGCCGGGACAGCTGCCTGTAGCTGGAGTTGGAGGCATGCAGCTGCCTGCAGGACTTGCTGGTGAACAGCCCGACCTCCTGGCCGAGGCCGTGGCTGCGCTCGACGAGGTGCATGTCTGCCACGATGTCGGAGGTGACCTGCCCGAACCACTGTGTGTTCAGCACAGAAGCAGCGACGCAAACGAAGAAGACGATGATCTGCAGGGGAGCAAAGCCCGCCGTGAACATCTCACACACGTGGTGGATTAAATTTCTCCCCCAGCCCCTCTTGCACACAAGGCTCGCTGCAATCTGGATGCTAACTGGTTTCTTTTAAGCAGAGCCATGTGCAGACCTCGTCATCGTTTGCAAACCAACCTCAGTGGAGCGGAACGGAGCGGGACCCCACAGAGAAAGCGATTTGGGCTACAGCCAGCTCACATTTTAAAGCGGAGGCTACCTGGGTCGTTTGTTCATCGCTGAGCAGCTCGCTGGGGTGGTACATGGCAAATAGAGTCAGGTTGAGGAAGGCACAAGCGGAGCCGATGTGGAAGTAGTAGGGGAAGAGCTCACGCTGGATGAAGCCGTAGGTGTGGCGAGGGAGGTGGCTGCCCATCACGAACCCTGCAAGGGGGGAGAGTGGGTAGGTCCTGTGGCAAAGCCCCCTCCCCTGGGCCTCCCCCCAGGCAGAGAGCCACGGCGGTGTGTACAGACCGCAACCTACCAGCCACGAAGGTCACCCAGATCTGCATTCCCCAGGAGGTGGAGAGGAAAACCAGGTGCAGCAGTTTGATGGTGTTAGAGGGCTCTGTGTCGGTCAGCATGGTGTCCTGGCCAGGGACGGGTCCTTCCATGTCAGCCAAGCCACCCCCAAATTGAGCGCTGAGCTGCTGTTACTGCAGTCACTTTGCTGGATCCGGCAAACGCAGTTTAGCTTCACAAGCCCGCTTATTCGGGAAGAGCCCCAGCCCCTTCCCAGCCCCACCACCATGCACCCGACTGGGCTGCAAACCCGATTTTCAAACCCCTTCTGTCTTAGGGCACGGCACTGCGTCAGCACCTGGTAACCGGCCGTTTTGGGTGGACTTTCGGCAAAGTCCAGCCAAAGCCCCGTCTGACCCCTGGCAGCAGGAACAAGCAGAAAGTCAATAAAAAGGGGAAAAGGAAAAACCCTGACAAATAAGCCTGCCCACACTGCGGCCATCAAAGAGGCCTCTTGGCCAGGGAGAAGTCCCCCTGTTTAAAAACAGCAACAGCTTCTGCACACTTTAACCAAAAAGCCTGGGGGCTCGAAGAAGCAGGGCTGGCTCCCAGGCTCACCCCGCTGCCCCGGACCCCACGCTGGCACAAGCATGAGAGAACGGGCAGTGGCGGGGAGAAGGAGGCTTTGAACGAGCTGCCTGCTCCGCTACAAGGAGCGCTTTGGAAATTAATTAAAACAAAGCTTCTGGGAGCAGCCCATCAATTCTGCTGCCTGCTTCATTCCTCCTCCTCCCCTCGGCCAGCCGCCTCGGGGCATAAATTACAGCGGGGATAGCCTTGAGAGAGACACTGCCATCTAATTACATCCCGCTCCCCCTGCAAAACAGATAAAAGTATGCTGTGTTTTTATATATCAATTCCATATATTTATTTAGGCATCTATAAAATTGGGCCCTTGAAACCTTCTCATGATGGTAGCATCATGTACTGGAGAAGGCGCTCGATCCCACCTGGAGTGCTGGCCTGTAAATCCCCAGCTGTCTTCATGGCCTTTGCTTTGCCAAAAGCTTCTTGGCATTTCTGGGATGCTTCCCCGCTCCATCCTCCGGCAGCCCTGTCCACTGCATGATGGTGGGGGCCTGGGGAAGGCAGCCGTGGTCCTTTGGTGAGGCTTTGTTCCCTGCATCATCCTGGGCAGGAAGGCAGCGATGGGCGCTGTGGGCAGCCGGCATGGAGCCCTTGTGCTCCCGGGGTCCCAGATCTGCCTTTCCGAATCGCTCGCCTCCGTGCAGGAATTAGCAGCCGAGAGCAGCAAGGCAGCTGGGTGCTTTCGTGCAAAGAAGCCGCAGCCAGGAGGGTTGGTCAGAGCAGGGGGTAACACCCTGCCGGGATTTCTTTTTTTTTTAAGGGAAAAAGGAAAATAGTGATTGATTGCTAAATTTGCCCTAGAGCGGTGCATTTGGTGGGGAGGGCAAATAGGAGGCTCTAGGAAAGGCTGGCAAGAGCAGGCTGCTCCCAACAGGCTCCAATGCACCCACCGGCAGGTCTCTCCTCCCCTGGGAGCTGGCTGTGGGATGGGGCGGTTGGAGATGGGTGCTCCAGGGATGCTCCAAGCTGCCCAGTCCTGCTGTCCACCATTCCCCCATTGTTCCCTCCAGCAGAAGATGCCGCAGGACTGCAATTTTTTCCCATCTGCACATAAACCGCAAGATGCTTCGCACCGTTGCAGCTCTCTGTTGTGCTCCCATCCATTTCCCATTGCCCTCAAGTCGCTCCCGCTCCATCACCCTGCACCCCCAGGCACCCAGCCAGGCCGGGGTGAGGGCTGACCGTGGCCTCGCAGCGGGAAAAAGCACAATACTTAAGGAGAAGGAGAGGTCAGTTAAAGTTTAATGTTCAGGCGAATACATCATTCCCTCCACTTAATCAAGCAGCAGCAATTTCTAACGATAAGTAGAAAGGATGGCTCGCATCCCGGTGATAAAAAGGCAGGATTGCTCCGAGTTTCGGGAGATAAGAGGGCTCTATAAAAATTGAATGTTTTGTACCATGTTCAGCTTGAGATGGCTTTATCTTGTAGTGATAACGCAGCAAGGGGAGGTCAGGGCAGCGCCGTGCCAGGCCTTGCACGGAGATGTTTATGATCGGAGATATGGCAGAGATTAGGAGCTTATGGCTGCAGCCGGCTCCAGGGGTGGGAGCCGCTGGCCGGCACCTGTGGGAGAGGGGCAGGCAGCTCCTGCTTATAAACCAGGTGGGGAATTTGGGTGGCAAAGCACCTTTATAGGGACTGGGTGTTGCAGAGAGGGAGAAAACACCCTGTTGTGCCTGGAAAAGACCCTGTGCTCATTTCTGGTACCCCACAGCCTCATCTTACCCCGAGCACGGCGTCACCATCATTTGCTCACGGTTAAGCTCTGCAAAAACCCTTGCTTGGGGTTAAGCGCATGGGGGCTCTGGTAGCAAAGGCGAGGGCACGGCTGCCACCCTGGGGCCGCATTAAACCTGCTGTGCCCACAGCTCTGTGTGCCCAAGGGCTCCTGGGCCTCGTTCCCTTCCCAGCAGGCAGCAAGCCTTTCAGAAACCTCAATGCCATCAGAAAACCTCTGGCTACGTGACCCAGGAAAGCCTGGGAGGTGGCTCTCAGCTGGCCTGTGGCGGAGGGCAGACATCCCCTGCAGTGTGACTGATGAGTAGCACTTCTACCGTCACCCGTGCTGCATTTCGGGAGAAACATGTTGGCAGCAATGGTCCTAACCCCATCCTCTGCTGCATGCGGGCATGCGAAAAAGCTCCATGCTACCATCTGCCCTGGTTTCGGCTGGGATAGAGTTAATTTTCTTCTTAGTAGCCGGTACAGTGCTATGTTTTGGATTTAGTGTGAGAACAGTGTTGATAACACGCTGATGTTGTACTTGTTGCTAAGTAGTGCTTATCCTAAGTCAAGGATTTTTCAGTTTCCCATGCTGTGCCAGCAAGCAGGGGTGCAAGGAGCTGGGAGGGAGCATGGCCGGGGCAGCTGCCCTGTGGGGTTGAGTGAGGAGGGAAGGAGTGAGCAAGCGGCTGCGTGGTGCTTCATTGCCGGCTGGGGTTGAACCACGAAACCATCAAAGCAGCTGGGAGGGGAAACACCCCTGGAGGGGCTCAGGTCATTAGTGCTCGGGGCAATTAGAGACAGGTATCGAAGCCTTTGAGGCTCCGTTTCAGCATCTGCCTGCACCTACTCCCCATGTCCTCCGCAGCCTTGCTCAGACTGAGGGAAACAAGGTTTGGGTTTGTCTTTTTTTTGCTTTTTCAGTGCCCCTGAGGCAATTGGGGGTTTACGGCTCAACGCATTGGTGCACCCAACGGACGGGGACGAGGGGCAGCCCCTGGGTCTGCACCAGCCCGCACTGCCCCTGCCGTGGTGGCGATGCCTCCGGGCAGTCCCCAAAAGCCACTCGCATGGAGCACTGGCTGACACCCCGCTTCCTGCAACGCACAGCCCTGCCTCATACGGCCCCCCATGTCCGCCTGAGCCCTGGGCAGCAGCTCTCGGGGTGGGTGACCCTGAGCGGCCCCTTCCCCCTGGGGAAATGGCACTCGCCGGGGGTGTGCTGTGCGTGCAGGACCACCACTCCACACTCGCCGGCCAGGCAGCCACACAGCGAACCCCCAGAGCAGACACTCACCCAGAGCACATATAGATATTTTTCCTTTTAATGCACTTTTATTGCCACTCCTTCCACAGCTCCGTGGGGTGGGATTTCAGCCCGGCAGGAGCAGGGGCTGTTTGCCAGCCCTGCCCAGGAAGAGGAGCAGCACCGGGCAGCCATGGGGGGAGTGGGATGCTCCGCCGGCTGCCCCTGCACCAGGGAGGGATACGGCACCCTCCCCACATCACTGCCCCCTCTCTCCCTTTGGTACCTCAAAGGGAACCAGTTTCCCTCATAAAGAAATAGTAAAAAAAAAAAAAAAAAAAGAAACTGTTTTAGGAAGACGTCGGATCATATAAAGATTCAAGTAGCGTTAAGTGAACTAGAAAACAAAGTCCTGTACATCAGCTTATAAAATTTCTAAATAAAAAAAAAAAAAAAGGAAGAAGAAAAGACATGACACGTCAGTGCAAAGGGTGAGGCGGTACAGGGATGCCCCTCCACCCCAGCCCCTGGGACCTGGCTCAGGCCAAAGCCCCCAGAGAGGCAGGGTCTGGGCGCCACGATCCCATGTCCCCTTCCACCACCGAGGTGCCCCCTCATCTGTCTGTCTGTCTGTCTGTCTGTCAGCAGGAGTGCCGCGGCTTTAGAGGTCCTGCAGCTGCACGATCAGCTCCTCCTTGTTCTTCAGCAGGAACTTCTCGCAGGCTTCGAAGGTGGCGCAGAAGTTGGAGGACAGTCCCGCCACGTTGGTGGTGACGTAGTTGAGGTACCCCGGCGTAGCCTGATTGTAGTAAGCCACCTGCAAGGCAGGGGAGATGGTGAGTAGGGGCATGTGGGGATGGGGGAGCCTCCCCGATGGGGTGTGGGTGGCACGGCCCCGCAGCACAGCTGCAGCATCCCACCTTGCTCGTCTCCTCTGACTCCGGCCAAATGCAGAAGCCGGAGCAGAGCGTCTCCCCCCGTGTGAAGTCGGCGCTGGCAGGGTGGGTGGGCAGCGTCACCGACCGAAAGGCCACCACGTAGGGGTCCCTGGGGAGGAGAGAGCCCGGTGAGCTGGCACAGCCCAGCCAGCGGGGAGCGAGGAGTCGGGGACGGGGATGGTTACCCCTTGCCGCAGGGTTTCCGTCGGGATGCCAGGATGACAAAGTCCTGCGGCTTGTTCTCGCGGCTCAGCGTCTGGCTCACCACGTGGTAGATCATGTCGTCATCGTCTACTTGCTGGACGAGCTCAGCACTCCTGCGAGGTGGGAGGGGACGGGTCAGAGAAACCCTGCTGTTGCCCCCAAGTCCGGGGGCTTACACATTTACAGCCCACCACCATACCCAAAATATTTTGGGGGACCCAAAATAGATGTTTTCTGCAGCAAAGCGCAGCCATCAGCCCAGGCAGAGCCAGGACAGGGACACATGGTGAAAGGTCTCTAGGAGTGATAATGGCTCCGGGGCAACACACTTGCTCCCAGGAAAGCCCAAAAGGGTGTTCAGCGATGAGCCTTAAATTTAGGGATGTGATTTTTGGAAAGGGCCGGGTGTCCCCGGGAAGCCCCGCAGCACTCACGCATAGTGGCTGTCCCACTCTTGCCGGCGCCGCAGGTCGGAGAGCAGGGAGAAGGCTCGGCCGGCGGCGATGCAGACTGACATCTCGATGCGGAAGGAAAGGAACTTGTCCTCCTCCAGCGTGTACATCCGCACCTCGGAGAGCACAGGGCACGGGCTGGGACGCGTTCACCACCACCGAGCCCCCGGATTGCCCCCGCTTTGGGGGCAAGGAGCAGCTCGGGGGGAAGGGGCAGGGTTTAGTACCTTTTCCTTTTCTCTGGCGAGTGCCCAGTTCGCTTTGGCTACGAGCGTCTTCAGCGCAGAGACGTTGTTGTAGCTCAGATAAACCTGGGGCAGGGGCAGCACGTCAGGGGCAGGAAGGGGGGCAGGAGGCAGCGACTCCCGCGGGGCAGCACCCTACCTTGTTGCTTTGGTCCCAGGGCACGGAGAGCGGCACCTCGGTCTGTTTGCAGGAGACGACGTATTTTCTGCAGGAAGGAACAATTTCCCTTATGGTGGGACACAAACCACCCACAGACTGTCCCTGCACCCCGTGCCAAGCCCCCCTCTCCTCCCTCCTCCATCCCTGCATCCCACTTGCTTTTTCCGCTCACCGGTCCAGCCGAATTTTTTTCCTAGCGCTGGCTTCTCTGTACCTCCTCTCTCCGTCCTGATAAACGGGAAAAGCACATTAGGTTAATAGGAAAAGGAGGGAAAAAAAAACCCACCACATGTCTTTTTGGGAGCGGGCAAAATGTTCAGCAGGGAAGGGCTGGAAGGTGAAGCCCCTGCGCTCACCGGCTGCTGTCCCAGCTACACTGGCAGTGGTGGTTAGTCCGTAACCGTGAGCTATTTTGGCATTGCCACAGTGCTATGATCAAGCGATGGGCACTGGCACATTAGGAAAAAACCCTTGCTGCGGCTGCAGAGCTGCAAACTGCCGCTGAAACACAAATCGCATCCCCTAGCATGTGCAAACATCCCCTCTTGGGAAATAAAAACCCAAAAAAAGCAGCTTATTTCAAAGAAAGCAATAGCGCAGTGCTTTAAAGCAGGCAGAGAAGCGGTTTCAGGGAGCACGGCTCCAGCCATGAGATGCTCCCCCGCAGAGTGGGAGAAGAGTCCTAGTTTTAAGGCATCTAAAAAATCAGGTGGGGGGGCACGGATCAGCCAAGGGGAAAGCGACGCCGTCGCTCACTCGCGCTACGATGTGCCCCGAGACACGCGGGTGTTTGCTTCGCTGCCGTGCTCGCGTGACAGGTTTTCTTAAATATTTGGATCCGAGCAAATTATGGATCAGGGCGCTTTGAAAGGTAAAAACAACCTAAGAGGTTTGCATTCTTTCCCCTAAATTGTAGAAAAGATGAGCTCAAACTTGCAGGCGATATTCTGTTAAGCCTTGCATGGCTAATACGTCTCCATCTCTGCATGGGCAAGTGGTTTATTTTTTTGTTAGTTATACCGAGAAATCAATTTAATTCACTTGCTATCGAGCAATTTCATTTCCATCATCATAAAACTGCATTTGTTTTGCCATGAATCCAAGAGCCTTTCAGGGCTAAGCGGGATTCCCGGGGGTCCCATGCCACCGCGGCGGGGAGAAGCCACCCCTGCCCGTCCTTACCCCCGGCTCGGGTGCCACCATCGGCAGGGTGCAGGGCCGGCCCTCCTGGTCCAGCACCACGAAGGTCATGAAGGCACTGTTGATGTGCCTTCGGCTGACGGACATCTCCTGGCCGTACGCCTCAGCGCAGACCCCCACCTCCATGCTGGGGGGGAAGGGGGAGAGAAGAAGGGGTGAGGGCGCGGAGAGCTCCGGAGGGTGGGATGGGGACCCCCTGCCGCCGGCACCCACCTGTTTTTGAAGGCGTTGTTGACGATGGCTTTGAGCACCAGGCGGTCCCCGACTTGCGATGGTCCCCGAAAGTGGAACATCTCGATGGCCTGCAGCGTGGGGTGGGCATGGCACAGCCGGCTGCGGGTGGCAGGCGTTACCCCCTGGCCGTGGCCCCATGCCCCGGCAGCCCCACGCACCCTCTCCGACCCAACCAGAGCTGAGGAGACCCCAAAAAATGTCACCCCTGCATTTCAACCACCAAAACCAGCCATGAGAAGGGACAATAAGCAGACTGTGGTGAGTGTGAACCCTTCCCTGGGGTCCTCCAGCGCCATGCACCCGTGGGACTCCCTGTATGGCATCGCCCAAGGGTGATGTGCTGGGGACCATCCCTTTGAAGGGTCTCTACAACCCGGCTGTGGCCTGACCCGGCCGGACGCTGCCCTGGCTGTGTCCCCCCTCCAGACACACCGTCCCCCCACCCCAAATCCCCGTCAGGTCACCTGGCTGCGATGGTGGCCACGTTCTCCATCCAGGCCATGATCTGCCCGCCGAAGGTGTTGCCCTGATGGTTGGCGTGTGGGGGCAGCACCAGCTCCACGCTCTCCACCCGCGTCTTCTCCGCCGGCACCGCCGCGCTGCCATCCCGCGTCTCCAGCTCTGCCACAGGTGGAGAACGGGGTTCAGCCTGCCGGTCAGCCGGTGGGACCCCCAGTCCCAGTACCCCACCAGCTCTTGCCTCCTCTCCCCATGGCCACCCTCCCACTGTATCAACCCTCCCACACCTCCCAGCTTGGGGGTGCCGGATGGTGGGGCTGATCCCCTCCTCCACGGCCAGGGCATCCCCAAACCATTCTTAACCTGCCCCCAGCATCCCGCCAAGGAAGAAGGATGTCACCGGTGGGTGTCAGGGCTATTTTGGGGCTGGAAGCCCAGGCTGCGGGACACGGTACCGGTTTCACGAGGGCTGCGGGTGAGGAGGTCCTTGAGGGTGTCCTTGTGGACCAGCCGCATGCGGCGGCGCTCGGCAGCGATGCTGTGCTCTATCTTCTCCTCCTCCGTCTGTGGGGTCAGCGGCTTCAGCTTCACCTGCAAAGGGGACACGGGCAGGGTGCAGTCCCACCGCGGGAGAAGGCAGGGCTCCTTTGGGTGCCTGCACGCACTCCCGTAGCACCGTACGTCCCACCGTACGTGCGTCAGAGCCAGCCGTGCTCCTCCTGGGTTATATTATAGCTGCTCACGGAGGGGCCAGAGGGCAAATGGCTCCTGCAACTGGATAGGGATCCCCTGGGAGGTGTTGTACAGCAGGGATGGGCACTGATGCTAAGGAGCCGTCCCGCAGCGCCGGCAGGGAGGTATGTCCCTGCCCTCCCCGGGCATAGAAGAGGGGACGGCAGGAGCGGGCAGGTGCCCTCTGTGCTCAGAGCGGGACTGAGAGGCTCAGCACCCCACCGTGCACCCACATGCACGGGATAAGGGATCACCGACCCTATCGTGTGCAGATAGGCACATGCCGTGATGGAAAGCCAGGCCCAGCCCAGCTCGCCTCTCCCCAGAGAGGCCATTTCCTCGCTGCCTCTGCACAGGGGCCGACCGAGCCCCCACAGCCACCGGCCGCTGCTCACCTTGCTGCCGGAGGGACACTGCGCCACGAAGGTGGCATACGCCTTGCAGATGCTGCAGTGTTTCCCGCTGCACAGGTCCTCGTAGCTCACCTGGATGCCCACCTGGGAGAGGGCACAGCACCCCTGAGAGCCAGCTCTGCTTCTCGGGGACCCACATCCCACCAAGCACCCCCCGGCCAGACCCAGCGGGAGGGGATCGATACGCGGGATCAAAGCTGGAAACCGCGGGAGGATTTGGGTATTTCACATTTGGCGCAGCGAACGGGCACGCACGGCTGGTGGGGACGGGCGCACGGCGAGGGGGATAGGGGCAGGGGCGGGGGGTGAAGGCGGGGGGCGGCACACCAACCTCCATGCTGGAGTTAAAGGCTCGGTTCACTTTGGCTTTGATGTTGACAACTTGCCCGACGCTGAAAAACAGAAAGAGGAGAAAGCACATGGGGGTTACCGCGGGATGATGGCTCATGGTTATCCAGCACACGTGCCGGCACTGAGCGTCTCCATGCTGAGCTGCTGCAGCGTTACAGCTCACTGCCCGCTGCGGTAGCGGCTGCCTGGGACAGTGGGGACATGCTGGGATGGCAGGCAGGACATGGGGACAGCCACCCCCCAGCTGTGGGAGCCCATGGGCGTCCAGCCTGGCGGTGAGATGTCACCCTCAAGCAGCTGCGTGCAAATGGGTCCCCAGGTCTGGGGTGCTGCCGGGACACCTGAGGGGTGCAGAGGTGCCCGAGGCTTGCTTGGCACCCCCCGCCACGCGGGCATGCACGCTCCTGCCAGAGCAAACGGCTCCTCCAGCCTCGCATGCGCTGTCCTGCACAATGGGGGCACCCATGGGGCCTCCCCACAGGCCCTCGGCCAGCGGCAGCAGCAGCCCCAATGCTGCAGGCACCTTGACTGCTCCTGTCCCTCCTCCTCTCCGGGGCCTCCCAGGGATGGACACCTTGGGATACTGGGAGACAGCAGGAGGCAGGATCCGGCCAGGGGCATTTTGCACCGTATCTCACACGAAACATCTGCTGGCAGCAAACTGCTGCTCACAGAGTCCAGGAGCTCTCCTCTGGGCCTTCAGTAGGCTTCAGAGTAAACACACAGACAGCTTCAGCTCTGCAGCCTAACCTACTTCAGACTGGTACTGATCAAATGAGCAAATGCAGCTTATTGGCGATACCATCAGAGTCTTTACCAAATGCATTAAGTCAGGAATACTCCTCATCCCCTAAAAGAGACTAATGCTAGAAAACTCAGTGGAAAAATAAACCCTATAACTGCCACCGCAGGTTTGTACCGTAGAGGGCTCAAAAACAAAAGTGAGGAAGAGTCAGCGTGTGCTTCAGCACCGTAACTTCCTCCTTGCCCCCACGCACGACTTCTGGCTTCAAACGATTGTAATCATCTCGGCTACTTGTCACGCTTTGCACGTTGGCTCTGGCTGGAGCAGGGACGGCACGACGCTGGGACAGTGTCCCCGGCCATCCCCCGGCACGGACCCCAGGCCCAGCGGGAACCCTGTGCCTGCCGTGGCATGCCGAAATGTTAGCAGGGTTACGTGAGCAGCCTCCATGCACCTCCCAGGCCGTGCCACGTCAGTGGGTTAATGCTCCCAACTCACGGCAGCACTGCGTTAGGCCGGCTGCTCTAGGGCTGCAAACGTCCGTACCAGACACCGCTCTTCCCGTCCCGCTGCCCAGGAGGGTTTATATACAGCTGGCTGGTGTGAAAAGAAAAAGCAAGATGGGGGGAGAGGGTTAGAGATGAAGGAAGCAGTGGCATGGCGAGGCTGGAGCACAGACGCTCCGGCTGGGTTTGCAGCGAGGGGCGTGCAAGGGCAGGGGTCTGGGCAGGTGCATTGGCAGCCCTGGCTGTCTATAGTACAGCCCCCCAAATGCTTTATCCTCTCTCTCCTTATCAAACAGCACAAGCTGGTGCCATAAAAGCCACATGAACCCACGTGAAATCCTCCCAGGAGGCTGCACTTCCACGCGGCAGGGCTGAGGGATGGGGAGCATCTGATGCCCAGCCGGTGAGTTTTTAAGTCAGTGATGCTTTGGGGTCTCCTCTGCGCCCCCAAGCACCCACAGCCCTTCCCTGCCCAAGGGGGTCTCTCCCTCACAGTGGGAGGGTGGCAGAAAGCGCAAACAGCCGGGAAAGGAGGAGAGCAGACGGCAAACGCCACCCTAAGCTCCCTCTGCCTTCAAACAGCTCTGCGGGAAAACCCTGCCAGGGCCCATGTGCAGAGCATTACGCCAGACCACAGCAAGTGGGATCTGAGTCAGGAGCAGCACAAATTCCCTGACCCCCTGGCTCACCCCTGAGGAGGGATGAATGCCTTGCAGGGCTTGATTTAACGCTCTGGAGAGGGGCTCAGGTCTGTCCTCCAACTCCCATGGGGAAAAACATCCTGGGCAAAGCTTCCCCGGGAGCTGGAGCTGTGCAGTGCCGGGCATGGCACCCGCTGAGCCCGCTTGGTGCAGGGCATCGACCCCAATGGTGCCACCCGACAGGCACCCCAGCGTCTGCCAGTGGCTTGGCGACCCACCAGCACCGCGACATCTGATGTGAGATGGAGAAAGCAGGAGTTTAACGTTTCCTGGGGATGACGGTGAAATCCAAGAGCGAGTCAGACTTCCCGGCACCAAACAAATCAGCCGACAGTCTGGGACCCCAGCGCCAGCCCTGGGTGCCCGCACTGGTCTCTGTCCTCAGTGGGCAGACATGTGTCCCCTGCATGGTGGTGAGCTGCTAGGCAGCATGAATCCTACGCTGCACGGCTTGCTCAGCCAGGCCAGCCTTCGGCCAGCAGGTCCCCAGGGTAAGGGGGTGCCAAAAACCCCTGTGCCAGCACACAGGCACCTCTGCCCTGTGGGCACCTTCGTAGGTGCACCAAAACACCCGCTGAGCCCCCTGAGATGGTACCCAGGGGGTGAGCAGACGGGCATCCCCCTGCATGGGGGCGTATGGGGGCTCTGGGAGATGAGTAAAGGCGGGTGGCAGCACCTGGGCTTACCAGGGGTAGTAAGGGAGGAGACCACCTTGGGCACGGAAGACCTACGCCTGGTGGGAATGCTTACGTTGTCCCCTGCAACGTGGCAGTCCAGGGGCTGTGCGCATCGGGGTGGGCACCTCTGCTGGGGCAGTGCCCAAGGGGATGCCGGGACAAGCTTGGGAGGGGATTTTGCCCGGGCAAAGCTCAGCCTGGTGCATCTTAGAAAGCGATGTGCAGGGAGGTCCCACTCCCCCCAGCACCTGGTGGGTGGGTGAGCTCCGCCGCACGCCAACCACCCATGCGGCTGCTACAGAGGCACGATTTGCAAGATTTAAGTTTTCCAGAGCACTAAGTCAGAGTTGTTTCTTGAACAAAGCCAGGGAGGAGCTGGGGTCGGGGGAAATACCGGGAATCCAGCCCAGCAGGAGCTCCCCAGGCGACCAGACAGCGGATAAATCAGAGCAGACAGTCAGTCCGCAGCCCTGCAGCGGAGCCGGAGCCTCAATCCCTGGCTGCCCTGTGAGCTTGGCACTGCCACTGCCTCTCCTCCCCACCCAAGCACGCTGCTCCCTGTCCCGGCTCCAGCCCCGCTGTCCACGTTGCACCCGGCAGACAGGGAAAAACCCCATCCGCCTTCCCTGTGCATGCCCCGCTGGAGAGTGGAGTATTTACCTAATGGTATGCTCAAAATAGATATCATCCATGGAAGCCGTGACGCACGGGCAGCCGGCATGTCTCTCGGCTGGAAAGGAAAAACAAACTGCATCAGCAACCTGCAGCAACACGCCGAGCGTGCGAAGGGCATGCGTGCTCCTCTGCCCCATGGCCGCTACCTCGGGGCTGGTGACACCGGTGAAACTCCGGTGCCGTCCCTTTCCCTGCTCATGCCCACCTGCTGGGTTTGCAGGGGACGAGAGCGGGGTCTGAGGTTTCTCCACCCCATAGCAGCGTGGGTTTGCAGATGTTTTAAGGGTTTGGAGGGTGTGTTGTAACTAGGAGGCACGTTGCCCTGCTGTTTGCCTTCCCTCGATGCTTTCAGCCGCTGCGGGGATGCGCAGGCAGCTGATACCATCTCCCCGTACACAGCAAATATTTTAAAGCCACCCTGCCGGTCTGGCTTTCCCTTGGGACTCTGGGAATCTCAAACTGCAAAACTGCCCTGGGAACCTCATCAAACTGCAATATTGCACCCGTTTTCCTTTCCCTGTGCTCAGCGACCCACGGCGCGCTTGGCAGGGTGAGCTCCTCGCTGAGCGGAGGAGCTCAGCCCCATCCGGCAGAGCTCTCTGGCCACTGCCAGGATGCTGGGGACATCACCAGCCGGGTCTTGCCGCGCCCTGCGCACCAGGCGAGGAAAAGGGCAGTGTTTTGGAAGAAGCAGGCGTCGATTTTGATCTGTCCTCAAGCAAGCGTGCGTGCTGCAGCGCACGTCTCCTCCCCCTCTCGCCCTGCTCCCGTTCGCTCTCTAATTACTCAGCAAAACGGCATGACGCGGGTCCCCAGCTGGCGTCAGCTCCGAGGGACGGCGCTGGACTGCTGGGCACGCCGCCGAAGAGCTGGCTCCTGGGGACACCGCCAGATCCTTTCCCTCCCGGCCCGGCAGGACGATGGCTCCAGTGGGAGAGGCTGACTTACCGGAGAGGCAGGCGGCCGTGTCGATCCACTTGAGCAGCTGGCCGGTGCTGAGCTCGCCGCGGTGGTTGGTGTGGCAGGGCAGCACCAGCTGGCTCATCTGCACCTCGGTGGGGTTGCCGGCGGGCGAGGGGCTCGCCATGGCCCCCGGCACCTCCTCCCGCTCCCTTGGCTCCCGGGCACGCGGCGGAGAGGTCGAGCCCTGCGGGGGACGAGAGCTCCGTTTTACCCAAACAGGAGGAAAATCCCCTGAGAAAACAGTGATCCACGCAGCCCCCTCCCCACGCAGAGCCAGGGGGAACCCCAGCCCCGCATGGCCCCGGGCACCACCAAAACCCACCCAGCCCATCGCCAAAGACATGATGCCCTCAGCCGAAAGGAAAAAAAAAATCCCTCTAAAAAGAGCTCCGTGGGTGATCGCTGCAGGTTTCCAGGCCATTTATTGCCACCAGGGCAGTGGAGAAGCCCCAACCCAGCCGCTTCCTCCCGAAAACCGTGCAAAACCCCCTCCCAAAGTCAATCAATTCTCTGGGAAGGAAGTTTGCTCCCCTGAGAGCTTCATTTTTAGGGTGCCGCAGCAAAGGGTGGTTTTGTGTTCCCAGGGCTTGTGCCCAGGGCTGGGCATGCAGCAATGCTCCACACCTTCCACCAACATCCCCCTTTGCCAAAGGAAACACCGAAAGCAGTTTTTCCTGTCTCGTACAAGCCGAAGTGAGGGGAATCATCCTCGATTTGGGGTTGTTTGCGCAGTCAAACATGTTCCTTGCTGGCTTCACGGTTTGCTGGGCACAGAGCTCCTCTTGCCTGTCACCCCGGCAGGAGGTGGGTTGGGGGAGAGAGGCTCTGTGCCAGCAAGAAAAATAGCTGATTAGATATCAAGTGAGCCGTGTTACACAAGGGGTGAACTCGGTTAGCCCGGTGAGTAATTGAGGAGACACGAGGAGCCGTCTGGGCTTCGTTACAGCCCTTCCTTCCGTTTTCTGCTCCCTCTGTGGCTCCCGTTTACAGCACTTGTTGCAAGAGCCCCATTGCAGCAGCTTCTTTGCCCTTTGCTTTGCCCAGCTTCTTTTAAAGATGGGTTTATGCTGAAAATGAAGCTTTCCTGACTACCCTGAGCTCACCGCCTCTCAGAATAGAATTTTTCTCTAGCGGGTCTAACCTCTGTTTCCATAGCTACTGGTATACGACATCCCAGGAACGGCACAAACCTCGGCTTAGCAGAGACCACGGCAAACGCGGCAAGCCAAGCCTACGGCAAAGGGCCCCCCCATCCCACAGCGAGACAGACCCCCGGCCACCGGAGCCCCTCCAGCAGGCTCCGAACCCCTTTGCAAACCTCCCGGGCTGTTTCCCAGTGTGCTGAGGTGCCTACACGAGTACCACAGAGCTATTTTGGGAAGCTGGCAGGCTCTGGGGTACAAGCCAGCAATGCAAAGAGCTCCAAAGACTCCTGCTGCGAAGTGAGCAGCCAGCCTGGCCAGAGCTCCCACTGGTCGTTTTCCGTTTCTAAATTTTAGGGAAAAAAACGGCACCCCGTAGGAACAGCCCTGACCCCACGGTAGCCAGCAAGAGGCCGGGGATGCTGATGGGCAATGAGTGGGGAGTGGATGCAGCCGGAGCCGGTGTGGGGCTCAGAGCGGCTCCTGGCACGGGGTGGCATCTGCCCAGCACAGCCTTGGTTAGTAGCCGCCGGCACAATGGGGAGCCCCGGGGTTAGCTGCACGGCACGGGGGGTACCTGGAGGCCATTGCAACAGAAGCTCAAGATCTCTTCAGGGACTACAATATTCCCCTTGACCATTTTTAAGAGACACCTGGAAAGGAGAAGAGTGGCTCTGGTTACAGCAGGACCAGCAGAGCCGGGGGTGGAGGACGCCCGTGACCGTCCCCCGGCAGGGACACGGCAGCGTGCGTGGCGGGTGCTGCAGAGCCGCCGTCTGCCGCAGCCGCCTGCGCGGTGGGTTGTCACACTCTGTCCCCATGTCCCACGCTGATGTCCCGCCCCACGCCACCGGCCCCTCACCAGCACCTATCGGGGGGGGCTGCCGGAGCCGAAACGGAGAAGGGCAGACCCAGGGCTCATGCCTGCCATTCCTCGGGGGTCAGGTCCAGTGCTCACCGGCTGTGATGGAAAGAGTCCTAGCTATTCTGGGGTGCTGGGCCAAGCCCAGGGCGCAGTGCCGTGGCCGATCCCTCGGTCGGTGACGCTGTGTCAATACTTTCCATGTTGCTACATGTGACAGAGGGCTGTGTCTTGACGCTCCTCCAGCCAGCACGGTGACACCGCCGCGGTCACAAGACAGCCAGGAGCGTATTTTTGGCAGCGGGCAGGACTCGCGCGGTGCGCGGGTGGTACCAGGGGCAGCAAATGGGAAGCGCCTGTTGCCGGCAATGCCGCTGCGCCCTGCACCGGCCCCTCTGCCTGTGAAGCCCTGGCATCCCCCAAGGGCATTGCGTGCCCTTGGGTGCCCCCGGGCTCCCTGGCCACATGCACTGCGACCGGGTCCCAGCTGGACACGGTGGTGGCACTGCAAGGAAAGGCGGCGTGGGAGCTGCAGCAAAAACAAGTGGACGAGGCTTTATAGTTACAGTTTGCTTTTAAACACAACACTGACGGGCCCTTGGCATGCCCTCAGCTGTCCCAGCAAACATCCCTCTCCCGCGCGGGTCCAGCCGGGCTGCCGGAGGCAGCGGCTCCTTCCCCAAAGCGTGGGACCAACCGACTTTGGCATGGGGTCAAAAAAGTGGAAGCTGCAGATTTGCCTCCTGCACCGTCAGCCCTTCACAGGAGCCGGCGTTGGGGCATTGCACAGCGCACACCCATTGTGGTCGGTATGAAATGAGGGTGCTCAGAGCACCGCTGGATGCAAGCGGCACTGCTGAGGCTTTCAAAGCCTCCCACCCCTGCCTCGGCGGCACCGCGCTTTGCTTTCCCCAGCCCCACGACTTCTCCAGGCTTGCTCTTGAGGCTTGGGAGCTTGCTTACGGTTCACCCACCCTTGCAAGAGCTCGGTGCAAGAGTTACTCTCCTGTTTAGCAAGCTGGATTTGCTCCCCGGGTTTGCTTTATTGCAGGCACAAGGCGGTGGCAGTGGCCGGGGGTGGCCCCGTCACACCCCAAAGCCGCAGCAGCCAACACCAGAGGGCACGCGGCTGGGGCCGTACCTCGGAAACCCAAACCTGCTCCTGGCTCTGCAATCGTGTCACCTTGTCCCTGGGATGGGTTAGCAGGAGGGGGAAAAAAAAGAGCCATCTGCTTTGCATCCATGCCTCCCCACTATTTCCGAGGCGGCCCCAGCCCACGCTCCCACCCGGGAGTGCAGGGCTCTGCCCGGGGAAGGGGAGCACCCCGGCCGCGCGTTGCAAACACGCTCCAGAGACCTGGAACCATTCAGCCGGTGGGTATTTATAGAGTATTCAGTTATTGAAACTAAGCGAGCAAGTGTCTGTCCTCATTAAAATCTTCAGCCTCACTCAACTGTCACATTTTTAAAGCTGTTGACTGATGCAGCCCTCGGGTCACCATGGCAACGGGATGCAGTACCCAGGCGATGATGCTCTTACTCTGTCACCCCTTGAGTGAGTGACCCACTTCTACCAAAAAAAAAAAAAGTTTGCATTAGGAAAAAAAAAACTTCCAGCGGAATATTTTTCTTACCTCCTGCCACGCTCGCTTCCTGCGCTGCCGAAGGCATAAGGAGCCCACAGAGCAAACCGGGGGGCCGGTGCGGAGGGGGAGACACCCCAATGGCTCCGCAAATACTGGGGGAGAGGAACCCCGCAGCACCCCACTGCTCTTCTATACCCTGGCAGGGGGGTGTCCTGCAGCACCGAAGCCCCCACAAGCTCTGGGGATGGTCTCTGCTGCCGAATTGGGTGCTGGCCTCTTGGAAAAGCACCGGGGAACCACCAGCCCAGGGGAGCCTCTGTCACAAAACCCTCTCGGGTCCCGCAGCCCCCAGGACAATGCCGGGCAGGGATGCAGGAGAGCGGTCGTTCGCCCAAATCCTTGAGCCCGCTGGAAGCAGGGTGTTTGCTTTAGCCACCCCCAAGCGGTGGATGGGAGGGAGGGACGAGGGTGAAGCCAGGGCAGGGGTCCCGGGTGCTGGGCTGTGGGGGGCCCTGGGCAGAGCGGGGCAGCCCCACGCCTCGAGCTGCCCCTGCCTGCCCTCCAGAGCTCTCCCACCGCCTCACCACCACCTCCTGAACGCCTAACCCCCATTTTCCCTCGCCTTGCTCTGGTCTCCTACCCCTGCCCCAGCCCCTCAGCGCATCCTACCCCTCCCTGGGAATATTTAAACAAAAAAGGGAGATGGTGGGGAGGAAAGTGGCGACAATGAAGTTCTCATGGGGGATTATTGGTGTATAATTGAGCAATATCCATGGTAACAAGCAAATCTGCACGCGTTAAAAAATTAACCTGACCTACTTTGGGAAATTCTGCCATCTCGACAGGGCAGCGAGGGCTCTCCTTCCCCCGAGAGCCGGCCCGCCAGTCCCACTGCTGGCAGCGGCAAAGCCCTGGTGCTCCCAGGGATGGGACGGGCAGGTTTTGTGCAAGGGGAGATGTCCCCTCCAGCGGGACCCCCACCAGCGAGCGGCGGCAGAGATGCCCAGCACAGCTCAGCTCCATCACCCCATGCCTGCAGGGGTGGAGCGGGGTCCCCGGGACGAGACCCGCAGCGCTCGCTCGGGTGTGGGGTGCTGGCTCCTTTGCAGGGCTGTCAGGACTGAATCACCAGGTCATGGCATGGCGAGGAGACACGGCAGCTCCCTGTGGCGGGTCTCAGTGGGACCCCAGGAGGGCAGCCAGCCCGAAAGAAAGGCCAGGGCGCCCTGCGAGTGGTATTTTTGGGACCACACGTCATGCTTTCCTTAGGGTTTCATGGAGCAAAGCAAGGCAGGGGCCAGGAAAGTGCAAACCGAGGGCGAAAAGCAGCAGGGGGCCGCAAGGATGACTCCCCTCACGAGGGGTTTTACATCCACCACCCGTGGGAAACCTTCGCTCAGGGTGAGCACAGCGGGGACCCCTCCAGCCCCCTTGCATCCCTCTCTACTGCTCGGTTCAACGCTGGGTGAAGCATCCCCAGCCCTGGCCATGCCTGCAGCCCCCAGCCCCATCCATGCCCCTGCCCAGCCGCTCTCTGCGGCTCCTGGGAAGCTCCTGGGAAGGCTGGTGCTGGTTTGTCGGCACAGGGTCAAAGTCCCCCCAGGGACCATCCCAGCGGACAAAGGTCCCCTGACACTGCTGCCTCCAGCCCAGGGGGAGAGCAAAGCCATGCGTCACCCCGTTACAGCTGCAAACGCTGCCAGGGCCAAAATTCACCAGCATGAGGACACCCAACAGCATCGCCCAGCCCAGGCACCTTTGCCCTGCCACCCATGGCTTTCCTGGGGAGGACACTGCTGTAGCATCGAGGCCACCATGGTCGAGACTACCACGGTCGAGCCCACCAAGTTGGAGACCACCATAGTGGAGATCGCTGTGGTCAAGACCACCACGGTCGAGACCACCAGGGTGGAGACCACCACGGTGGAGACCATGATGGTGCAGTGGTCTCCACCCTGGTGGTCTCCACCCTGGTGGTCTCGACCGTGGTGGTCTCGACCGTGGTGACCACCGCAGTCGAGACCACCAGGGTGGAGACCACCAGAGTGGACACCATGGTGGTGCAGTGGTCTCCACCCTGGTGGTCTCGACTGCGGTGGTCTCAACTGACCACTGTAGTCAAGACCACCAGAGTGGAGACCACCACGGTGTCATGCCACCCACCCCATCCAGCCACCCACGCTGCCCCAGCCAGCCCCAGTGCATCCCGCTGTCCTTCCCACGATGCCAGCATTCCTGGCAGCCCTCTGCCCACGCTTCCCAAATATCTGCCCCCCCCTTTTAAGTGAAAAATGGCTGATTCAAGCCAAACCCCGCCGGCATCCCTCCCGGCACACCCGGAAAGACCTGGGGAGGGTTGACGTTGCCGGCTTTCGCCCGCTGTCCCCATTGCAGCCAGAGGGTGCCACGTCCCCCTCGGCGAGCCGCCGGTGCCGACCACGATGGAGCTGCAGCACGGCTCGCTGCAAACCCCAAGGGCAAGAGGGCATCACCCGGGCAAGCAGGGGGGGCACAAGGGCCTTTCACCCCACATCCTCCCCCCGGCAGAGCCACCCAGCGCCGACGCAAGTCAGAACAAGCCACCGCTCCACCGCCGGGTGTGGAAGTCTCCGCAGCAGCGCCGGACGCTGGCTCCTGCTCACCCAACCTTGGGGTCCAACCCCCCCCCCACCACCACCACCACCTTGTCCCCATTGTCCCCAGCCCCCCCCCCCCGGCCCTCACCTCAGCCAGAAGAAGCTGAGCATTTGCAGGCGGCGGCGAGGCGACGGCTGGCTCGGAGGAGAAGCGTCCGGACACCTGCGCGCGCGGCCGGCACCGGGCGCGGGCGTCGAGGCCGGGGCTGGCACAGGGCCCTGGGACGGGGCCAGCACACACCCCCTCCCGCTTCCTTAAATATAGTCACGCATAACTTTTCTTAAGGTAGCGCTCGGCAAATCTGCTCATGCTTGGAAAATGGCCGGCGCTCCGGAGGTTTGCTCTGGATACTTCGCCGCAGGAGCGAATGTGCCGGGCCGGCAGCAGAGCTGGGGAGTGCAGCGGGAGGCACCGGCACGCTGCCAACAGCTCTGCGGAGCAGGGTGCTGCCGGTTTCCTTCCATCTCTCCCCAGCAAGCAGGCCCTGAGATGGGGTCCTGGGTCCCCTCCCCAGCCCCACGCATCACCCCCTCTTCTCCCCCCATCACCCCAGCAAGGGGCACGGGGGTGCCCAGCTGCTCCCCCAGCCGCTCGGTACCGACGGCACCGCATCGGCACCGGGCTCTTCCCTCCCTCAGTTAAAATAATTTTCCCTCCCTGTCTGAAAATATTTGTTTTTTCCCCAGAGCCGCAGGCGCCGACGCCAGGCTCGCTGGCCAGGAAAGCCTCCACAAACTTCTCTGGGAGCCACTCCAATCCACGCAGCCGCTCCCTGGCCCTGCTGCCTTTGAAGTACCTCTAACAGGGCTTATAATAAACCCCCTTTTTTTTTTAATAACAAGGAAATAAAATGCAAATTGCTGTGTCAACGCATTACTGATACAGCCTATTGGGTTTGGGGGAGATGTTGTTCTATTTGTATGTGATTTACGTGCTTTTATAAGTGAATCTTGGTAATCGAGGTACAAGAGGTTGATCAAAGCTCCTCGCAGGCACAGGCAGCACAAGCGTTGCCATTGGAAAGCCAGCGGTAAAATAATTAAACAAATTCAACAGGAAATAAGGCCTCACTTTTTTTGGTAAATAAGAATAACGAAGCACTGGAACAGAGCAAACACTCGCGGCGGGCACCGAGCATCAGTATCTGATGCGGTGGGTGCTGCCCCCACAGTGCTGGGGCCTCAGCGATCCAAATTTTAGGCTGGACACGGGAAAAGCTCATCCAAACCCCAGACCTGGGTGCAGGTGAGGCGGGACACCTCGGTACCTCTGCGAAGGCTGGGCTGGGCAGGGATGGAGCTAGTGGCCCAGCCCAGGGCGATACTTGCCCACAGAGGGTTAGCAGCCTTTGGGGGATGGAGGAGGCAGCGCCGTACCCAGTGATTGATCCGAGCGAGGTGATGGAGATTCTGTCTGGAAGAAGATCATTGCCCCACTTTGACCAAGGACTTTAACCCACCTGAGCATTCGCTGCTCAGCTGCTAGTATAAAATCTGCAATTCTTCATCAGCTTTCTGAGAGCGGGGAGGGGGCTCCGCTCTGCCCCGCACAACCTCTGCATGTCTCACAGGTAACTTTGCACACCCAGATGCGATTAACTCCAATCCTTTCAGAAAAGAACATTTCCTTTAAAAGATTTTCCTTTTTTGGGGCAGCAAATAAGATCATTTTTCACCAAGACGGTTTTCTACCCGCTTGCAGCAGCCCAGGTGCCCTGTAAGGCTCATGGGTGGCCAGATCGCAACAAGCATCCTCCAGCGGATCTCCTCACCTTTAGCAGAGAGGCTCATCAGGGATCAATCCCTCCCTCCTTAGGACTGTTTGTTTCTGCAACCAGCGATTATGATCAAGAGGTTTGCTCCATGAGGGGAAAATGATTCTTCCCCCCCCTCCACGTCAGAGGAGGCAGCACAATTAGAAACACTTTACATCCTTGACCCCGCTCAAGCCTCCAAACAAAAGTTGCAAGGAGAGGGTTGATGTTTTCCAGGCCCAGTTGGGATAATACTGTGATTAGGGTTTGCGGCGGCCGTATTCCCCCAGCTCTCACGCTGCCTGCATCCCTTCACCCCGGCGCGCCGGCACACCCGGCGAGCGCGCACCCGGCTCCGGCAGCCCAGCGAGCGTGCGCAGGCGCCAGCTTCTTCCTTCTGATCCATCACCATATGCCCGTCTTTTACAGTTCTTTGGTGCGTGATGCTCAGAGAGTGGATAATTAGCTAAATGAATTAATTGACATTCATACTTGTAATTAGCAACCAGTTACAAGCAGCTATTCTCCTTGGGACAACTAAAATTTCTCGGGGACTGGTGTTAAAATACTGGAAAATCGTTAAGAGTAAATAACGAGGGCCGTGTGTAGCGCGCACTCATGGCGCCCGATTTCTTCCCTCGGCCGTAAAAGCCGCCGCACCGTAAACAAGCCCGTGCAAAAGCAAAGCAGGCTGTGAAACGTGTTGGAAACGCCGCTGCTGCTCAGGAGGAGGAGAAGTTTCCAGCTTCGGAAGAAATCGCAGCCAGATGGGCGGCCTCCAGCCAGCAGCTCCCACCGGCTCCCCGGCTAACCCTTTCCACTCCCAGTTACCGGAGAGTTTGCAGTGAGGCCCCAGCAGTGGAACCTGCTCGTGCAAAGCAACGGGAATTGGATGTCGTGAGTGTTAATTAAACCATTAATTACTGCTGAGCAAAAAAAAAAAAAAAAGTGACCTATTGGTTTCATCGCTTCTTGGAGTAGTTGGAAGGATAAATTGCTCAGGGGCTCGGCAGCAGGCGAAAGGGGCTGCGGCGTAAGTCAGATCTTTGCTGAAATGTAGATTTTTCTCAGCTATCAAGGGGAGGCTGGCGAGTGCCGATGCGGTACCTGCGCAGCGGCAGCTGACCCCAGCAGCCCCGCGAAGCCAGAAGTGAGACCCGCACCAGGGACGGGGCTGGTGGAGATCGAACCAAGCAGCCCGGAGCGACACCCCCAGCCCCCGACTTGCTGCTTGGAGGGGGACCACGATGCCGGGAGCTTGGAGATGCTTTTGGGATGCCCCAGGCTGCTCCGTGTGCCCCTAGCAGGGACCCTGCTCCCTGCCATGGGATGCACCCATCACCCGTGAGCCCCTGGCCACGCGGCCACCCACACTGAACACCCATGGCATCTGGAGGCACGGCCCCCAGGAGGGGTTTTGCAGGCAATCCCACACCCCAAGCGGGTAGCAGGGGTGGGAGGCTGGTGCTTGAGGCATCCCTGGCTCCAGGGGGGGGCCAACCACATCTCCCCATCTGCAGGATGATAGTGTGGTACCCAAGGTTGGGCTGCAGGTCTCTTCTCCCCGGGAAATGCCCCCCAAAACTGGGTGCCGAGGGGAAGAAGGGAGGGCAGCACGGCAGGCACCGCTATGTGAACGGTTCGTTACGGAAAAGGGGGCAAAAAAATGATACTAATGCACCAGGTTCATAAATCAAACCCTGCCATCGTCTCGCTGCATCAGGAGCTGCTGCAACACCAGGGAGGAGAGCCACGCCGCGGCCTCACTGCCTGCCCCGGCCAGGGGTCCTGCGTCGCCCCGAGCAGGGGAGGACAACCCCCCCAGCCGCTCGGGGACCAGCACTTGGGGTGCCCTGCCCTGAACCACCTCCGCCCCGACAGCCCCTGCTACCCCACGGAGGCTGCAGCAGCACCCGCTTGAAGGACGGGGCGATGGGACGGGGTGATGGGATGGGGTGACGGCACCACACGAGCCAGGGTCTCCCTCAGAAAGGGTCTCTGCCCCGGCTCCTGGGACGGCATCGGGGCCACATCGCTCTGCCAGGAGTCCTGTTCTTGGCTCCTCCGAGCTGTCAAAGCTCTAGATTTCCCTGGCAGCACTTGGAGTCTAAAGGCAGGGGAAAGGGGAAAAAAAAAAAAGCAGAGCTCAGAAGTAAGGCGGTTGAAAAGGCTGGGCCAAGGAGCTGTCACACCACCCTTTCAGCTATTACACACCCCGGTAAGTTCTCAAACACACAGGCTGCACAAGATAGCAGGAAGGCTAATTTTTCTTTAGCTGCAGGCAAAAAAATTCAATTACAAGGTAACCTATTTTTCAACTCCTCCATTAGTATTTACTTAATTTCCTAAGGCCGGCTCGCCTGCCCCGCGACGGAGAGGAGGAGGGAGGCTGTGTGCTGTTAGGCTAAGCTGGACTCTGGCTCGCTGTGGGGTTTATTTTGGTTTTAATTCAAACATTAAAGCCCGGAGCAAAGCGTGGTTTGTTTGAACGCCGGTCGGCAAACGGGACAGCGCGTGACATGGGGCACCGGCGCAGCGCCCGGCCGTGACGGGGATGGGGAGCACCAGGGGCTCCCCACCGCTCACGGGGCGCGCGGGGAAAGGCCAGCAGGAAGCAGGACCTTCTGGAGAAGGTTTGGGAGGTGGCAAGGAACAGGCCTGCTGCTGGTGGCCCGTGCGGGCAGGGAGTGCCCGGGAGGTCCATGAGGACAGGGACAGCCCCGGGGGTCCACAAGGGCAGGGGGAGTCCCGGGGGGGTCCGTGGGGACAGGGACGGGCCTGGAGGTCCGTGAGGACAGGGACACCCCAGGGGTCCACAAACACTGCGACATCCTGGGGCGGGGGGGGCACACGGGCACAGGACACCCGGGGGGGGGGGGGGCACACGGGGACAGGGACACCCCCGGGGGGGGCACACGGGCACCAGAACCCCGGCGGGTCCGTGCGGTACCGGCGCCGTCCGTGCCGCCGCGCGCCGCCAGGGGGCGCCGTTGCTCCGAGCGGCCGCGCTGCGCCCCCCCCCGCTCCCCCCCTCCTCCTCCTTCCCCCCCCCCCCCCCCCCCCCCCCCGCTGTGCCCGCGGCCGCCCCGGCTCAGCGCAGCGCCCCGCCCCGCCCCGGCGCACAGGCGCGGCCTTCCGGCGGCTGCGGCCCGCCCGCCGACGGGGCCAGGGCCGGGGGCGGGGGCGGGGCGGGCGCGGGGGGACGGAGCCCTCCGGCACCCCCGGCTCCCCGGGCCCCTACGGAGGAGGACGGGGGGGGGAGGATGACGGGGGGGGGGGGGGGAGAGAGGGGGAAGGGGCGGGGCGGAGCGAGCGCTCCGCCAATCAGCGCGCGGCGGTTTCAAGAGGCCCCTTCCGCGCCCCGCCCCGCCCCGCGCGGCGCCGCGCTGCTCGGCGGGGGGGCGGCCCCGGTGGGGGGACCCGGCCCGGCCCGGCAGCCCCGCTGCCCGCCCTGCCCGCAGCCTGCCCTGCTCCTGCCCGCCCTCCTGCCTGTGCTGCCCACGCCAGCAGGCCCCGGCGCCAGCCCATCGGGGGGGGGGGGGGAATGTAGCGTACCCCGAGGGAGTGCGCTCCCACGCGTGACCGTGCCCGGGGCCGTGGGGGTTTCGGGTGCAGGCAGCGCAAGGCTTCGCCTCTGCTTCCTCCTGCACGCGTCCCCGCACGCTGAGCTGCCGGGCCAGGGTGGCACTCACCCCTTGCTTATGATGGGGACATCCCCCAGCCCTTTATAAATAAT
This sequence comes from Gymnogyps californianus, assembly GCF_018139145.2. Lineage (NCBI taxonomy): Eukaryota > Metazoa > Chordata > Aves > Accipitriformes > Cathartidae > Gymnogyps > Gymnogyps californianus. The sequence goes on along the minus strand of NC_059478.1, from coordinate 30,726,955 downwards.
GCAATGTTATTAATTATGCAATTTAATTAATTATGCGCATACAGCATCTACCAGCAGATTGCTGCTACTGCCTTCCTTCGTAAAAAGCCTTTTGCTGGCTGGGTTTTTGCAAGCCTACAGCCAAGGAGCCAGCGTTTGGGAAGGCCTTGAACTCCACGCCGGCCGAGGAGCCGGTTACGGCAACGGTGATGTTTCGGCATCGCGGCTAACGCGTGCGACCTCCCTCCAACCGCCGGCACAGCTGCGCGGGTAAACAGGAAACCTGAACACCGCGGCTCCCCCGGGACCCAGAAACCCCAACCCCAAGGCGGGCAAATGACTCCTTCCGAAAAATATCAGCGGCTCCTCGCAGCGCCGGGGCGAGGGGCCGGGGTGGGAGAGGAGATGGGTGGCAGCACCCACCACCGCTGCCTGCTTGCCTGCGCCAAGTTCATTTGAATGCGAGCCATGCAGAGCGCTCGCCACCGCCACTGAGGTGTGGAAATCTCACCCAGCCAAGGAGGGGTTTCTTCCTGCTAGCCGGTCTGGGGGGAAAAAAAGCCTTATTAGAAGATAGGGGAATTTTAGACACCAAATCCGGCCTCTCTCGACAGCTGCTTTGCGCTCCAGGAAGGCTGTGAAATGGAGGTGTTATTTTCCGGGGGGTACAGGGAGCATGTGGTGCCCCAGTCTGCTGGGAGCCCCTTTCCTGTCCTCCCCATCAGCATCTCCAGCATCACCAGCAGTCATCGCGCCCCGGGGTTTGGCTTTCCCGTGGGAAAAGGCAATACCGGGCTGGCAACAACCTGGAAACAAAAAATCTATAGTTTGGTCAAAGTTAAAATTCAAAATCCAAACTGCCAGCAGCGGTAGCAGTGCCTGGTGGGAGGACAGTCCTGCAGACAGGCTTGGGGGTGCAGCGTGCTGTGCAGGAATGCAGCCTGCGCAGGTCCATGCCCGGCCGGGACGGCAGCGGTGCCCGTCTGCAGCAACATGCAGCCCACATGCCGGCTGCGGGTAAGGGCCACGTCGCTTCAGGAGCTCGCAGGACCGTTATACTTTAACCTTAGGTATTGCATAGACCCATGCACCTTTGTAAGTGCAGGGCAAAATTAGGGATGGATTTTTTTTTAAACTTATTTATTTTTACAGGTGGTGTTCCAGCAGAATAGTCCCAGTGCACTGACAAGCACAGGCATCCTCCCCAGCGATGGGCACCCTAAACGGCCCTGGGTGGGAGCCGGCAGGCAGCGATGGACCGACAGTTTGGGGGAGCGGCTGGGAGACGGGGAGCTGCTCTAGGAGGTCAGGAAAGGCCAACTAACCACCCAAGCTTGGGAGCATTTTGGTATCGTGACAAGCCCTGGCGGCAGGGGCTGAGGGCTCCTTTCTGCTCCCGGGAAGCCGGGGCTGGGTGCAGGGATGTCGCCAGCCCAGGCCAGAGGCAATAAAGCGCCTGGAGTGATGCAGCAAAACAGGCTGGAGTCGAGTGTCGAAATAAATCATCCATGGAGGGAAGGCAGAGAGGAGGAGGTTTTCTGCTCTCGCACCTCCCTGCATCTAACAAAGCCTCAGAAACCCCGGGCGGGCAGCGAGAGCCGGGGCAGGATGCGGCCCTCCGTGGCCCCGGCTGCCCCAGAGCAGAGCTGGTCCTGGCCGGGCGCTCCAATGCTCCGGCTCTCCCGGGAGCTGGTTTTCCATCCCTTCCCAGCTCCCTTGGCTTCACCTTGTGGCAAGCAATGCACAGAGCTGCCAGGAGTGATAAAATGGCTGTCCCCCAAATTTATGGAGTTTATCTGTGAATAACTCCTGGAGGTGAAGCGGCCGTTGAGCCGGGGAGGAGGAGGGCTTTATTTCGGGATAAACTCCCCCAGGAGCGATGCAGAGCAGGCAGGAACCCAACCCCAGGGACCGGCAGGGATGTGCCCCGTGCCCCCCCGGCCCCCCCCCCCAGCTCGTAGGGATGGAGCATCGCCAGGGTGAGCTCCCTGCTCGCCCGCGCTGGGGAAAGCCGAAGGCTCGTTTCCCATCCGCAGCGTGTTTATTAGGAGCTAAGTCATGAAGAGGCTTTGGCACATCTCCGTCGCTCCCATGGAGCGTGTTTAGCACAGCGGAGATCGCTGCTTTTTCCAGCCGCACGTGCGTGCCCGCGATTTCCACGACGGCCAGGCGTTGCTCCCCATGCTCCATTCCCACGGCGATCTTACCTTCCACCCGCCCAAAAAAAAGGTTGTATCTGTGGGCTATGGAGCAGCATCCCAATTTCTGGGGAAGCACAGCTGAGGCTGAGCAGGCTTGAGCCTCCCCCTCATCCCCCCTCCCTGCTCTGCTGCAGTAACATCCATCCTAAGTTTCTGAGCCTCTTCTAATTTTGGAGGCCGTTAGCAAAGCAGGCGCTGTTGCAGCCAAACGAGACTGCCAATGTTTCCTTTAAAAGCTGCTTTCACTCCGAAGGACTCTTCTAGATGGTTTGCTTTTAATAGCAGGCTGCAGGGTGCAACGCCCAGCTCGCGGCCAGGGCTCTCCCTGGCGCGGGAAGGGACTGGGTGGCGTTGGGTGCGGGATTGGAGCCGTGCACGGAGCCACACGCATCCGTCGCGGGCCACGGCCACGCACCACGTGCACCCCCTTCCCAGTTCAGACCAGCAAAGCTCCCCACCCCCTTGCAGAGCCGACCACCCTGCAGCCTGTCCCTCCCTTCCCTCGCCCGCTCTCGGGGAAATCTTTAAGGCAGAGGGGGCTGGGTTCAGCCCCTAATTGTGCTAATAGCTCAGGGGACAAGAAAAGGCCAGAGGAGCCGGTGGAGAAACGGGAGGCAGCGAGGTCAGCGCACTGGTAGGTGTCAGCGCTTTGAAAAACCCAATTCCTGCTTCAGTATAACCAGATTCGGGAAAATGAAGCTGAAGTGTGAAAAATGAAAGTGAAAAGATAGGAACCAACCCACGGCTATTTATTCTAAAAATACTGACCTAAATACTTAAGCGCACATATAAAAGTAGTTGTCTTTGCTGATTTCCTTTATGAGAATCTCCTGGTTTGGTTATTATTTCGCTCAGAAACCAGAAGATGAGGCTTTTCAGAGACACCAAGACCATGTCCTAGGCTGGCACTCCCAAAGAGTTTGCTGTGTGCCCAAAACTCATCCGAAAGCCCAGCTTTGAACTTCATTCATTAAGCTAACGAGGTGCTGCGGTTAGCAGCCCACGCCTCTGCCGATCAAAACAGGAGAGGCTTCGGCTGGGTCTCGTGTGATGGCTCTCGTGTTTCTCGCCAGGTGAGACAACGGCGGTGGCCGGGGGCACACGGTGGGCACGGCAAAGCCCCGGAGGCTGCGCCCCGGGCACAAGCAGCGCTTGCAGCAGGATGAGAATTTTGGGGGCAGAGAGAGGCACTGGGGCAGCGGTCCCTGCAACGAACCATCCCTTGGCTTGTGGCACGGGCAGAGCTGGGCTATAGTTCTCATCTGGGCTGTCGTACACATCTGGGCTGTTGTTGCCCCCCGGGGCTGTTGTTGCAGGCAGTCGCAAACCCCTGCCTCCTCCCCAGTCATCTGGCAGCAGCCAGGGCAAGGAGGCGAGGAGGCTGTCGACAGCCTGAGCCCTGAGCCTGGCTTAGTGCAAAGGTCCCCGGGGCCAGCGAGCCAGCCGGCGATGCGGGGGCATCGCAGAGGAGCATCGCTGTCCTGCAGGCAGCCCCCTGATTAGAGATTTTGGAGTTTCCCCACATCCTTGGAGGTGTCTGGGCCAAGTACCAGGGTGGACGGCGAGGAAAACCCCGGTGCGGGGCCCCAGGAGGTGCATGGGGACCCCTGCACAGTCACGGCCCCCGACGCAGCACCGCAACACGGCTCTGCACATCCTTCCTAGGGAAGATTATGGAGGCGCATTATGCGTGGAGGCGAAACGGATGGAGGAGCGGGCAGGAGTGCTGGGTCAGCAAGTCGTGCAGGCTAGACACGAACGATGAGTGCTCAGAGGGAGAAGGAAGAGACCGCGCTTAAAACAGTAAAGGTGAAAGCAGGCGGGGGGAAGCGGCTCCCCACCTGAAGGTCGGGGGGGGAGAGCCGGTCACAGTGTTTCCATATGACAAAGTGCAAGCCAGGAAAACATGGGCTCGATGAAAAGGCTTTTTTTTTTTTTTGAGTTAGGAAAAGGGGGGCTCAGTGCAGCGTGGGAGCGGGGAAGGTCGCGTGGTCCATGGCCTGGGGGCGAGCCCAACGCGTGCAGCATCCTGCGGCCAACGGGATGGATGAGCGCCGGCCAGGTCCCCTCGCTGCCTGCGGGAAGCGAGGTGGCCGCGCTCAGCCGGGTGTGCGAGCAGAGCCAGGGCAAGGCCTCTGAGCAGCAAGAGCTGGTTTTGAAACCTTGGAGGATGCTGCAGAGGCGTGCGTCCCGGAGGACGCTGGCTCCGATGGCAGGCTGCTGCCTGGGAAGCCTCTCCTCCAGCTCCTGAGGTCTGCCTTGCTTTCTCCCAGAAAACTCCCAGGAGCGGCGGAGGAAACCCTCGTGGGCAGCAGAGCCAGTTGGACCACAGCTCACCCTGCCGCAGCTTTTTGCCTAAAATAAGGCTGCTAAAATACACGAACTGCCACCATGCTCGCAGCAGATTTACAGTTCCACATGGACACCCAGCACCCATCCACCCTGGTGTGGGAGCATCCGTGGGGCCGGTGGCAGCAGGGGGGACGTCTGCTCCAGCCGGCTCCTTGAAGCATCCCAGGAAAGCAGAGCCGAAGACGTGCTCCTGCCCGTTGCAGGGCGCTGGCAGGGGTGGCTGGCTCAGGGCACTGCTGGCGGCACGTATCAGGCGGGGACAGATGGAAGAGGTGACAGATAAGGGACTCAGCCCAGAGAAGAAACGGGAGCGATAGGACCCAAAGGCACTGCCCCAGCGGAGCGAGGAGGCTCAAGACCGGACCCAGCAGAGCTGGATTTAGATCCCGTAATGCCGGCCGGGCACCCGCTCCTCACCTAAACCCCTCCTCGCCAAGGGCAGGGGGGTAAGGAGACCACTGACGTTAACTGCAGATACTTAGTTGGTGCAGTGGTGTTTCTGCCTGGCTCCTGAGGCAGCTGACAACCGCTGCTATCCCGGCAAGGCTGCAACCCTTCGCTTGAGAACGGCTGACGCCGGGCAGCAGGTAGCGCAGCTCGGAGGCCATCCCTGTGGGATGATTGAGGAAACCCCAAGACAGGCACCATCCCATTGTCTGTAGGGTCCACAGGCGCACACAGCTCTGCTGGGACCCCCTGGGAGGGTCTCTGCTATACCATTGCCATAGGAGACCTATGAGCAGCACTTACATGTAACCCCCTGCAGCATCCTCACCCCGTGCCGGTGCCCTGCTTTGCCCCACGTAGCTGCTGCCGGAGCCCAGCCGCAGGGAACAGCAGGGTCAGACACAGACAGCACAGCACGGCAATGCCACCATCACCGGTAGGAGCCAGGCTGGGGGTTATCCCTGTGCCACCGCATGGGGCAGGACCACAGCTCCTGCGTGCTGGTTTGCTTGGGGAGGGGATATTTAATTGCAAAATGTCCCTTGCAGGGAAATGTACGCTAGCGGCAAGGGAGGTGGAGACCAGGAGGACCAGACTCGCCTGGAGCGGCTGGCACTGGCAGGAGGTGGGCAGAGGTGACACTTTGTCAGGGCTACAGGGTGACCGGGGTCTGACGTTTTGGCTTTTGCCTTTGTGCAGCCCGTCCCGTTCCTCAGGAGTCCAGCCACACCCCGGAGTGCAAGTTTGGGGCTCGCAAGTTGTCCGTGCTCCTCAGACGGGGAAGTCCTGCTCCCCGGCTGTTATCTTTGGTGCTTTCTCCCTTCGAGCCTTCTACCTCTGTTTGTCTCCTCTGCAAAGACGGGAACCCGCAGAGTCAAAATCCCAGGAGTGCCAGTTCTGGGAATGCAGCATCGTGTCCCAGCCTTCCCCGCAGCCGGGGAAAGCCCGGGAGCCATGTCCCACATGGGTGCTCCTGCTCGGCAGTTTGCAGTGCCTGCCTGCAGCCGAGGTTAATGCAGGTATTGCGGGTAAGGAATTCGAGCCGCCACGCAGGGAGCTGCTGGGGAATAGCTGCCGCGCTTTACATTCACAGCCCATCTATTTTGCAATAACTTCACCGTGATGTTCCCACGTAGACAAGCCTAAGCTAGCATAGATAATGAAATGGGTTAAAGGAGACAGGCGGAGGGAGAGGAGAGGAGCCAGCAACTAGTAGTAAATCAGGGAGGAGAGAACAGGGTTACTTTAAATTCAAGGACTTGGTGGCAGGGCGAGTTTGGTTTATGCCGAGAGGCACGGGGTTTAGAGGATGAGACGTAGTTTGGGAAGACAGAAGTGTCCCCTTGGCAGGGCCACCAATCCGTCTGTGTCCCCATCACCCCCCGTCCTGCTCCTCCACGTCTCCCCGTGCCTGCCCTGTGGGTGTCACTGGGATTAAGCACAGCCAAGGGCACCCATCCCGGGTGGTAAAGGGCGGTCGGGGGATCCCGAAGGAGCTGCCGGCCTGGCGGGAGAGGCAGCGGGCTCTGCTCCGCAGGGGGAAGGTCCTGCCGGCCCCCAGCCGCTCATGGTCAGGGCCCGGGGGGACCCAGCCGCTGAGACTCCCCCACCTTTGGCACGGGTTTCGAGGCAGTCCAAACAAGCTAATTAAATCCTGCTCTGCTTAATCAGAGCCATTGAACACCAGTCAGAAGAAATTAATCCCGTGTTTTATTAGATGCTCTTTGAAGTCGCGTTTGGCACCTCGTCCTCGGTTCTCATCTCCTTCTGGGGAAGGAAGAAGGACATCTGCGGGGAAGAGCGAGGGTGCAGCAGATGGCAGCGGGGATGATTCAGGGGCTCGAGGAAGGAGCTGCGACTCCAGCGGCGTCCCTGGGGGGAGACGAGACACCTCTCCCTGCATCCCACGGCCCACCCCCTCCCCGTGGCTGAGAGTCTGCGAGCCAGGCAGGCATCCCAAAAATACGTGTTCCTCCGCATTGCATGCTAATGGCTCCGCGCGATAGGTCCCACCGCAATTAAAGCACGCGGAGCATTAATATGCAACGTGGAGAGGCCACTCTTCCCACAGCTACTCCCTCCCAAACCTGTCCTTCCTGCTGCGCATCCCTGCCCACGGGGAGCCTGCCCACGGGGATCCCACAGCAGCCCCGGCCGAGCCGCCGGCAGCGCCCGGTGCATTCGTGCCTTGCCCTCGCTGCGCCCGGGGGACGCTGCCTTTTGCCCCCCCAGCACCCGGCACCTTCTCCTGCCTTTGGGCTTGGCGGAGCGGGGTCTGTCGGGTGGGTGCTGTGCAACACGGCCCCGGCAAGGGAGGCACCCCGATGGCTGGGAGAAATCCACAGGCGGGTGGTTAAAACAACCAGCTGGGCTCTTGGTTTGGGGTTTTTAATGAATTCTGGTGCCTTAGTTGTTGCAACCCAAGAAAAACTCCCGACGAAGAGAAAGCCCGGCTGAGTAAAGTAGCCCACAGGTCGCCCTGCAAGCCTTGGGAGCGCTCGGTAGCCTTGGTACGTCCTCCTGCGACTCGGCTAGACAGAGCTGCTGGCTTCGGGTGTGGGGATTTCTTTTTTTCCTAAATTTCCTGTCATAACTTGCGTTAAAACTTTGCACAGCCATTTAATTGTGTTCTGCGGTGGTGATGATATGAAATTAGTCTCCCTTCTGATCTTTAGCTAAGTTGGTCCAAAGCACCGGCTTATAATTTGCTCTAATCATCAGGTCGCGGAAGATGCGAAGGCAGGGCTGGTACCCGGTGAATTCGCACGGGCCGGGAGTTTCCGCCCTTGCTGTGCTGGCGTTTGGCGGCTGGCAGGTCGGGCTCTGCCGCCCTGGGATGGCAATATTGGTACTTTCTTTTGGGGCCGCTTACGGGAAGCTTTCCATCAACTGCTCTTCTCCATCTCCCCTAGCAACAGCCGAGAACTAGAGCTGGTCCAGAGGAGAGGAGGGAGAGCCGAAGCGGCTTCCCGGCCCGCCCCGGGCTGCTCTCTTCCTCTGAGCATCTCGGAGACGTCCTCCCCTCCCAGCCGGAGACCTGCAATCAGACTGCTGAAGGCACCTCAGGAGGCAGAGATCCCGGCTCCCATCGCATTTCCCTAGCTTCACGTCCCAAACGTCCCCAGGGGTCGGGGAGAGGAGGTGGCTGGGTTTTGTCTGCTCACCTATTCCAGAAAATCAATGAGTTAAAAAAAACCCAACAAGCTCCCGATGAACAGGAGCAGGGCAGGGCGATATTCTGGGCACGGAGAGGCCCTTTTGCTGCCGAGGGCATGGCGCCAGTCACGCTGGGGGCATTAATGCTTTCCACCTCCACGCAGAAGGTACGGAATATGAAGGTATTATTTTTAACTGGGGATATTTAGTGAACATCTCACGTGCTGCTGGAGGGTCAAATTGATCCCATAGCCTCATTCCCAGGGGAGGCTCCCGGTTATTTTTGAGCCCATCAGAGCAGCAGAGGGATGCGAAGGCTCGGGAGACACAAAGTCTGGGATTTGTCTGGCCTGGCCCTCCGGTCTCTGCCGCAGAGGCGTGCACGGAGCAGAGCCCCTAACGCCTGTCTCGTCGTCTCCGCCGTCACCCTGGCCCCCACCCTGCAAAACGAAACTTGCGCAAAGCGCCAGGTTTTCTCTTTCCAAAGAGACGATCTCGGACGCTTTCAAGTTTTGATCCTTTTCGACCTACCGCATTGCAAGGAGACTTCCCCCCCCCCCCCCAGCTTTGTTTTAAACCTCGCTTTAAAGCGAGTTTGGCCCTGCTCAGGCAGGTCCCGATGGCCGTGAACATTCCCACGGGGCGCAGCAGCATTACCCGCCGCCGGAGGAATTACTCCTACGCCCTGCGGCTCCCCGCACCGCAGCCCCGAGCCTCCCGGCCCTCGCAGGAGGGTTGCCGGGCACACACGGCCCTGCTCAAACTCCTCCAGCTCTTCAGTGTTTTGCAGGATGAGGCTCGGTGCGTGTAACCTCCCGATTTTTACGATCGGTAACTCATCACATAACCCCTACCCAGCGCGCAGCCGCCGTCCCTGCCGGTTTTTGTTCAGCGAGTCATTTTGGAGGTAGAGGTGAGGCTGGGGCGTGGGGAAAGAGCTCTTTGAAGCCCTTATTTTTGTGCTGCTCCAACATCTGTTCCCGTGGAAACTGCCACCAGAAGCTGGGAGTGCTGGTTAGTTTGGTGGGCTCTTGTGTTCCTCTAGAAATGGCTGTCGGTGGGGCGAGGGGCGCAAAGCCCAGCCTCCTAAAGCAGGGGTGCAGCACGGCCTTGCCCGAGCCTCCGGCAAACCCCCAGTGAGAGGCAAAAGGGCTCCCCGCCACCCACTCTGAGGGACCCCAGCATGGCGGCTGGGGCTTGGGGACCCCCCCCAAATCCAGGCCAGGGCACCACCCAGCCCTCCCCAACCCCAACGGGGTGGCTTCCCCCGCCTTGTTTTTAAGGGCAGCGAAGCAAAACAGGCAGCGAGGCCCCGCCACAAGCCTCGCCCCGTGACTGGAGGCGCTGAAGTTGGCAGCCGGGGGAGGCCGGCCCCAGGTTCCCCTCAGGGATCCTCACAGCCAGGCCGCCTGGCCCTGAGGTAACCGCCCGCAACGCGGGGTTGGGGTGCGCGGCGCCGGGCGGGCCCCGGCGGGGCCGGGCCGGAGGCGGTGGGAGGCGGGGGCCGGAGCGGCCCCCGCCTCCCACCGCCTCCGGCCCGGCCCCGCCGGGGCCCGCCCGGCGCCGCGGCCAGAGGCAGCGCCCGCCCGGGCGCACCGACGCGCTCCCCCCCTCCTTCTCCTCCTCCCCTTCACCGCCCGGCGGGCGGTTTCAAGGCCCCCCCTTCCGAGGTCTCCGCGGCTCCGACCAATCAGCGGGCGCTGCGCTTCGCGGCCCGGCGCCTTAAAGGGCCATGGCGCGGCGCCGCGCTGGGGGAGCCGCGCCGCCTGCGGGTTGAGCCGGCGGGACGCTAGGACCGCGCGTCGCCGCTCTCCCTCCCCTCCTTCCTCGCCGCGGGAGGCCGCCCGCCGCCTCCGGAGGGGGGCGTGGCGCGGGTCGGCCCCGCCCGTACTCGCCGGTGATTGGCGGGAGCGAGCGCCCGTCGGCAGGGGGGCGGTGCCCGGCGCGGCCACGTTCGGGTGCGCGGCCAGCGGCGCGGCGGGCGCAGCGAGCGGCGGCGGCGGCGGGCGCGGGGCGATGGGGGCGCGGCGGCGGCCGGCGCTCTGACAGCCCCCGGCGCTCCTTCAGCGGCGGGCAGAGCGGCTCCCGGCGGCGGCGGCCGCCCCCCTCCTCGGCGCGGACCATGTTCGCCAAAGGGAAGGGCTCGGCGGTGCCCTCGGACGGGCAGGCGCGGGAGAAGTAAGCGCGGCGGCGGGAGGAGCGGGGGGGAGCGGGGCGGCGGCGGCGGGGCGGCTTTGTGCGGGGCGGGGGGGGGGTGCTCCTCCTCCTTCTTCTTCTTCTTCCCCCCCCCCGCCGACCCGCCGCTCGGCTGTTGCAGGCTGGCGCTGTACGTCTACGAGTACCTGCTGCACGTCGGCGCCCAGAAGTCGGCGCAGACCTTCCTGTCCGAGGTGAGCCCCGCCGCCCCCCGCGCCCTTTGTGCGCCGCCGCACGCACGCCCGCCCTCCATCTTGCGCGGGGCGGCGGCGGCGCCGGGGGGTCGCCGCGCGTGGGGGCCCACGCCCACTCGTGACCACCCCCCTCCCACACACCCCCTCCCACACCCCCCCACCCCACCCCCCCGCCGCCTATCCTCTCGCCCGCAGATCCGGTGGGAGAAGAACATCACGCTGGGCGAGCCCCCCGGCTTCCTGCACTCCTGGTGGTGGTAAGTGGCGGGGGGGGGGACGGGACGCACGACGACACCGTCCAGGCGCGTGGGAGCACCCCACGGTGCCTCATCGCGGGTGGGAGCGGCCAGGCTGCCCGAGGAGGGAGGGGGGGGGGTTTGCACCGGCGGAGCACGGCCCCACGGGGTAAAGCCCCGGCGACGGCGTGAGTCAGCAGCGGCGCGCCGAGCCCCAAACCGCCCGGGCTCCTCGCTCCCGCTCCCCGCAGGGCGTCGAGGCACGGCGGAGCCACCCCCGGCCCCGCGGGAGCGGGCGGGCTGGGAGGCGGCAGGGCCGGCGGGCAGGCCTCCTGCCTGGCAGCCCTCCTGCCTGGCAGCCCTCGGTGGCAGCGGGGCCGGAAAGCCGCCAGGGACGGCCGGAGAGACCAAGTTGTGGCGGGGCCATTGGGGCACCCCGGGGGGAAGGCAGGGCGAGGTGGCAGCGCTGCTGTGAGGGCAGGAGAAGTCCCCGAAGTGCCACGGTTGTTACCCCTTAAAGGCTGCTTTTGCCTCTTAAAACACCCGACGTCACCCATCCTGGGGGCAGCAGCACCAGGTCAGGCACTTCCAGAGGTCCGAGTGGCATGGAGCTCGGATGCGTGGCCGGATCCGGCTGAGGTCCCCTCAGCGACCGCGGGCTCAAGGGGGTGGGAAGCCGCTCACCTCCGATGACCCCCCCCGTCTCGGTGCGTGAGCCCTGATGAGTAACTGCCTCCTCTCTTGACTTTCTCCGCCACGCAGCGTGTTTTGGGACCTTTACTGCGCAGCTCCCGAAAGGCGAGACACTTGTGAACATTCGAGTGAAGCGAAAGCCTTTCATGACTACGTGAGTAACAAGTTTCTAATCCTCGCGGTAATTACAGCGTTGGGGAGCTCTGGCTTCGCCGGCACACCAAGAGCCAATGTAACCCACTGGCAAAAGCATGTTTTTTTAACCAACAATGTTCTGATTTGACTGAACAGTATTTCATAATGTTGCAATTATGTAAATTAGCTCAGATACTTATCTTAAGCACTTAAAGGCATTCAGTCTACTGGTAGAATTAAGGAGTTTTGCATAGCAATGGACAACAAAGCGTGTGCTAGAGGATCGATGGTGAGATATTTCATGCTGAGGACATCTCAAAGGGTGGGCAGGGGTTGGATTGCGGTGGCGAGGAGGAGGGGGATTCCCCAAAATGCTGCTGAATGCCTCAATGAATATCTCCCTGCCTTTGGTAAGGCTGCGGGCTTCCTTGGTTGTCTGAGTCCTGCCTTGAGACCAGCAAGGTAGAGGTGTTTGCTTGTTGAAGGTGGTGTTGCAGACCCCCCCCTTGGTTGACGGTTTGCATCTTGTCTATCAGTATTTTGGGTTGTTCTCCGCAGAGGTGTTAGCGTGACCCAGGGCTGATGCTTCTGGGGTGGGGTGCTGGGGCTGAGGTGCCTCCCAAAAAGACACCTCTTAGCAAGGGTGCGTGGTGCGTCGGCTCCAGTGGGCGATGGGTGGGCTGCCCGCTCCCGTCCTGCGCGCGTCGCCTGCATCCGCAGCATCGGGAGGAATTTGCATCAAAGGATTAGTCACCTGGCTGCGGGCTTGGACCCCAGTCAAGTGAGTTTAAACCCTGTAGCAGGAGCTGGTTTTTGTCTGCTCCGGGGAGCCTATGGTATGGAAACCATTTTTCCTCCCTTCCCGAGTTTCTTGTTGCCTCGACATGCCTGGGTTGGGGTGCACGAGGGTTTGCTGACGAGCAGCGCCGGGCGAGCGTCTCGGGGACCTCCGCGGTGCTCTTGCATGCCGGCGCTGGATGCAGCGGTCGCCCTGGGGCGCGGGCAGCGCCGCGCTGCCGGAGAGCCTCGGCTGGCTGCTGAGCTGCCTCTCCTCTCTGCCCGGGGTGGAAAGATGCCCGTCCCGCTGGGGCAATGGGGGAAGCGGGTCTGGGTGTTTGCTGGGTGGGGGTTTCTCCATCTGTCTGTCCCTCCCCGCGGCTGCTCTCTGCATTGCTTGTTTTAACTGGGTCGGATTAAGATGGTGAACTCCTGAACCGAGGGTCAGAGCTGACAACTGGCAGCACATCCACCAGTGCTCGGCTTGGCGTGGGTGGCTGCTCGCTTCCTGGGCGTTTTGGGCCAAATTCTGGTTTTTTTGGAGCCTGGTTGGGACAGTAGGCTCATCAGGCACAAGGCAAAGGTAGATCTTTGGGCAGCAAAGCCACAGGTGAAGATGACATTAGCAACCAAGACATGGTAATGCTCCATTCACAGCAGTCTCCTCATCGTGTCTGAGGATTTAGTGTATTTAGAGAAATTAATCTTTTTTTAGCTTGGTAATAATTCTAACAATAGGCCTGAGTGCATTAGATGATTCGCATAAACTTCTTTAATATCCGTTGCTTTAAGCTTACAGTAAATAGACACAATCCTGATTGTTTTTAATTCTTGGTGTAATGCAGTTTTGTAACAGCCCCAAGTGCTTTACCTTTTGGGTTTTACTGCGAAGACTCTTAAGAAGATTTTCATTCCCCTGTGCCTTGGCTTGGTGGCACTGGTTTGGTTTCCTCTGGCATGTTTTGGCCTCAAAACAGGGGTTGTGCTGCTTCTCCCTGGCGTGGCCGGTGGTGGATGCTCACAGCACAGTCCCTCTCTGAGGAGCAGTGTTTTCCCGGCACGGTGTGTACTTTACAGGGTGAGGGACCTACCCGGCCAAAACTTAAATATTGACCAAAGAACCGAATGATAACCGGGGGAGTGTGAATAGCGCCTTGTTTCTCGCCAGCCTCCGTGTTGTGGCGGGCTGCCGGTGAACGTGGTGGCCGGCCTTGCTGTTGGGCGCCGGAGTTGGAATGCAGGTTTTTATCAAGCACCAAACTCCACAACCCATCAGCCGGTGCATGGCAGCTAAAACGGGGTACGAGCCCCGAATGGGGCTGGACCAGTGAATCATGAATCACTTCATGTGGTGGTTGTGGTTAAAAATATTCCGATATAAGCCTTGGCCCAGATTGGTAGAGCATCATATTTACACTTGGCCAACGATGGGCAACCTCTGTGCGGCCAGCTTGGTGTTTGCCCGAAATACGGTGTTTATTTATGATGTATTTACTGTGCTGCTCTAAGGACAAAACAGGGGGATGCTCCGGGAGCAGCGCGGCAGTGCCGGGCCAGCCGGGGTTTGGCACGCCGCCCTCTCGTAGCCGGTGCCGGAGGGGTGCTCACCCGGGAAACGCGTCTTCGGGAGGGGGAGCGGTGCACCTTGTCAGCGGGGTGCTAACGGTGGGATTTGCATGCTGCATCGTTTCCACTCCATCTCCCAGCGTAACCGTATGAAAACTATTAGGAACAGCAGGACAAATCGCCCATTTCCCCCTCCGGTTTTTAATAAGGAACTCTTTTTAGCGAGGAATAAAAAAGGAGAAATCCCACCCCTCTTTTTTGAAGGGGACCCTTGAGGAATATTGCTTTTTACCTTCCCCCAAGGTTTTTCTCCGAAGCCGGGACAAAAGGCTGCTGGGACTTGGTAGAAAGGTGCTTGGTGGGAGCGGGGATTCACCTGGCGCAGGCGGGAGGAACGCCGCACTTGTCTTTCCTTCCGTCTCCGGCACGGCTGCGAGTCTGTTAATGCAACTAATGAGTTGTGCTGGTCAGAGGATTATTAGTCAGCCTCTCCCACCTGTATCAAAAGAGTTTATCCAAGTTAACAGCACCACGAGCACCCATCGACTCCTAAAACTCAACCTGTAGCCATTGATTTGGGCTCCTCCGCTGGGCAAAGCCCCGTGGCGAGTGTGCTGGCATTACGGTGCGCTCCCGGAGCCGGCGAGCTTGCAACGGGATCGCTCGGCATGACAGGGGATTTCAGCCGCCGCGTTATCTGGGAATTGGCTGATGGCTGGTTGCAGTTGAGCATTTCAACGCCATGAAAGCCAATACAATTTGAGTTAGCGGTGATGACTGCCAGTTTAAATACCGCAGTGAATTTCTGTCAAAGAGGTAATACATAGAAAGGGGAATTGCAGAAAACTTGATCACCAGAACCACTTCAGTCGATTTTGGCCTCGAGCTACAGAAAATGAACTTAAATCTAGTTGACTGTTGCTACATACTTTTTGTGGTATTGTTCTGCCTGCACGGCCAGCTCAGAGCATCAACGTGCAGGAGAGAGCAATCAAGGTAGCCTTCGGCTGCCGGAGACTTTGACTTCATCCTTCCCCCCTCTGCTCCCCTCAGCACCCTCCTGAGAAGGACCCACGCTTGGGAGCATTTGAAATGCTGTTTTCTTTGTAGCACGAGATCTACCGAGCAGTGCCTTCAACTTGCCATTAACGCAAAGCATTGGGTTTGTTTTGTTTTGTTGTAACTTTGGAAAGCTGCTGCAGTTCTTTCTAACTTGGGTTTGGAAGGATGCTCTGCTGCAGCAGGGGCAGTTGGTCTGGGAAAAGATGGTGTGCTTGGGGCTTGTGTCCTCCCATCCTGGTTGGGGACAGCCAGGGCTCCTCCTTTTTCCCCACCATCTGAAACAGTTCCCCTTGGATTGAGATGTTGGTGAGGGGGTTTCTGAAGCCCCTGGAGATGGATGGACGTAGCATCCAGGCTTGCTGACGTTAGCGTGCAAGACTGCTCAGTGGGGAATGAGGTGAAACCCAAGGGGCTGGAAGGGTTTTGGCCTGTCGGCAGTACAGGCTGGGGGTGTCACCCAGGCACTGGAGTTTGAACCCCAAACCCAGCCGTTTCCCCTGCTCTAGGTGCCCTCCCAGCCACGCTTTGGAGGCGAGGCATAGGAAATGGTCCTTTTCTGCTGGAGCTGCGCGTCGTGCCCTGGGACAGGCACCCTGTCCCGGCGTTGCTGCCTGGGTGTCCCTGGGCTGCAAGGGGGCAACTCCTTGTTGTCACGGCATCTTCTGCTCCCTGGGGTCCATGGGGCCACCTCACAGCATGGCTCCTCGGCAGGCGAGGTGGCCGTGTGGGACCCCTCCTGGGAGGAGATGCTCTGCGTGCATGAGGGGTTCGGTGTGACTGTCACCTCTCCCATGCCAGGCTGTCGTCTTGCTCCAAGACCAGCGAAGGCTGTGAGACTCTTGCTCCAAGCACCCACAGCTGCATGGTGTGGGTGTGGGACCAGCAAGCATGATGGTGGTGGTCCATGAGCACTTCTGCAGTGGTGGTGGTGGTCCATGACCACCTCTGCAATGTGCCCTTTGCAGCCGGTGTATTAGAAACACTGCGTAGGAGGGCAGGTTTGGCGCAACGCAGGGACAGGGGTTGGGAACGGCTTTGTACGGTCCCTGGGAGCCCCCACGGGCATTGCCTAAGCCCTGGGCACGGGGCTCAGCTGGCGGCACGCGCAGCTCCGTCCCGTCTCCGCATGGGACCGCATCTGGGCTCCATCCAGCTCCGCTCTGCAGGGACAGGGTTCCCCAGTAGGTAACCGGAGAGAGGAGTTTCCTTCGGGAGTGGCGGGCTGCCAGGAGCAGCTGCAAAACTCCACATCACTTTAAAAAAAAAAATAAAATACAGAAATTCCCTCTCCTGGCAGCGCGCTGGGCTCAGCCTTCCCTCCCAGTTTAGGGTACTGGTGTGCCCATCCCGCCTGCAGGCCTGAGTGTCCCTTAAACCCTGCTTTTACTGGAGAGCCGTGCAAAGCTGGATTAGTTTAATTTTACATTTTAAACAGTATCGGCCGTCGCGACGGAGCAACCGCTGCTGCCGCACTTCCCGCTGCCCGGCGGCGGGACCGGGGCGTTTCAGAGCGGCACCTTTCCGTGGGTGATGCCGACGGAGAAGCTGCCGGCGCGAAACGGGAGGTCGGAGCCCAGAGCTTATGTCTTAGTCTTTGACTGGGGAGCCTAAATATTTATCCTGTTCTGTCCCTAATGAAAACAAATTGTCAACAGTTGTTCAGTAACTGACTAAATTAAAATCTGTAATTAGTCAATTAGATTAAAGAGTTGGCACAACCTGATTGTATCATGCTGGTTAGGTTATTAAGAGAAAGGGTGTGATTTTTAATTACTGAATGCTAATTTTGACAGTTTCAAATGGAAACAGACGTTCCCCCCCTCCACCCCACCCCGAGCGCCTCTGCAAAAGTAAGGCAGGGGATGGATTTCATGTCAACAAATGGTGTGAAGATGCAAAGTTTCTCCGGCTCCAATCCGGGAGGGGTTTCTCTGGAAAAGCCGGGGGTGGGACGGGAGGAGAGGGGAGGATTTCTTCAATCCTGGCGGATGATGGGAGGTCAGGTGGGCGTTTGTGCCGCGGGAGGGGACCCCCTGCACCCATGGGTGCTGGGCTGGGTGCCAGGGTGCTGCCCAGGGAGGTCCCGCTCTGCCATCCCCATCGCCTGTCTCGGTGTGCACGGGTCGGCGTGCCCTCGCCTTGCACGAACCGATGTGCGGCACCGAGGCAGATTTGAGCCTTTTTTTTATTTTCTGTGGGGGGTTTTTTGGTGGTTTGGGGTTGGTTTTTTTTTTTGTTGTTTTTTTTTTTTTTAATCCCCCCTGGTGCTCGAGAGAGGCCAGCTCGTGGTGGCAGGCAAAGCCTGTGGCGGGGAGGAGGAGGAAGGCCTTGCGTGGCGAGCGCAGCAGCCCGCGCCATCCCATTGTTTGCCCCGGCGGCGCGGCGGCCACGTGGGCGAGCGCGGTGAGGCCGGCGAGGGGACCCGCCGCCGGCGTGGTGGGCTGCGGGGGGAGCGGCCGCCCCCGGCAGATGCTCGGCTCTGGGCAAGCACAAAGCTCGCAGCCCTGCCCTCCCCTGCTTTCCGGGGTCCCTTCAGAGGAACAAAGAGGGCGAGGGGCCGTGAGCTGCCGTGCCGTGCCGTGCCAGGGAGGCTCACCGGCGGTCTGGCATGGGGGGGCTCCCCGTCCTGCTGCGGCGGGCAGCAGGGAGGTTCGTTAGGTCAGGATGCCGTGTATTGGGTACGAGTGAGGCTTTCCTGTTCTCCTGATCATTTCCTTCCTTACCTTGGAAACTTGGATTTTCTCCTACCTTTTGTTCCCTATTTTTCTCTTGTAAAGCCGTCCCTGGATCTATTGGAAACAGCTGCCAGAGTCTGTCCCGGGGAGCAGGCGGGGGGCTCCGGCTCTTTCTCCTCTTTCACCGTGCACGCCCCCGCAGCAGAGCCAGCACCACCTAAATGGCACTCGGCTGCCTGAAGCCCTCGCTGACGGGGTCTGCTCTAGAGAGGAGCTGGGGGAGCTGCTGCAGCGCCGTTTGGTCCTGCTTTTCCTTGAGATCCGTATAAACAGAGGGGATGGCAGAGGGAGAGATGCAGCGCCTGGAGCAGCTCGTGACCCCCTGGTGCATCCCAGCCCGGCCGATGGCGGGGGTCTGCCCCGCTCTGCCCGTGGGGACCATGGAGCGGGCTGTATCCCCGTGAGCATCACACAGCCGCTTCGCCAGCATCCCACTCGTGGGTCAGATTATGAAATGCCCACTGAGGCTTCTGCTCAGCCCATGAGCATGTACCCCCCTTATTTCCCAGCAGCTTCTCCTTCCGAATCCTGACCCTGCAGATCCTCGTGGGGAGTCTCCCCACCCGGGGGCTGGGGGGCTCGGCAGGGCGGAAGCAGCACTTTCCTCCAGGCTGGTGGGGAGTGAAAACGGCTTTTTGCAAGTAAACAAATACCTCGCCTCCATCTTGGTTTGGGGTTTTTTTTTTCTTCTCTCAAAACTCCCGCTCGTGGCCACAAGTGCCAGGAGCTGACTTCAAAGCTACAGCTGTGCAGTCAAGGGGGGGATTTCCAAAATACGGCGCGGCTGCTTGTGGGTGCCACTTCCCACGCGTGGTGGGACCCAGCTGCCCCCACCACCCACCGCCACCTCCCTGCTCCTGTCCGTGCATCCCATGGCGGTGACACCCATCCCCTGTGCCCAGCCAGGGTGAGAAGGGCACCCAAGGGGGCTTTGGGTAAGGTTTGGGCAAGGATGGGGTGCAGCTCTCCCTGCAATAAGTCCAGCTTTTCTTTTGTCTCAGGTTTGCGCATTTAAATCATATATTTTTTTTTGGAGAAGAGGAGAAGTGCCCACTGTCCTGCTTGAGTTTAATGCTGCATGCATGGGGACTGCTAACATCAGAATTAAGCAAAATACGTGTGTGTGTGTGTGTATCTATGCAATATGCAGAATTAAGATATAGATATGGATATAGATAGATATAGGTGCATGTGCCTATATATTTGGTGCGTGGTTGGGGTGGCAGAGCAGAGCAGTGCTTCATGCCCAGCCGTCAAGCGCTCTTCCACCTCCTTGGCCATCGCCACCACGACCGGTGGCTTTTAGCAAGGTGATTTTCACCTCCGCGTTGCCTGGGCCAGGCAGGAGGCTGTGGGGTCTGTCTGTCTGTCCGTGTGTGAGGCAGCGCTGCTGCAGCCTGCCGCCTCAAGATAAAGTCCAAAGGAAGACCTCTGGCTGTGTCTTAAGCTAACGTTTTCTTTCTAATTTTTTTTTTTTTTAATGTTTCTGCATCAACCCTTGAACATTTGTTCTGGTGCCTCTCCTCCCGGGGTGCAGTAGCTTTCTGTAGTGAAAATGAGCTCTCACCGCCCCTCGCTGCCCGCCTCAAACAGGGTATGGGGAGGGGGTTTTTCCCTCCCATTTTCCCTGGATTTGGGCTAGTTTCTGACAACCTCACAGGGCTGAGCTCGCACCTATAATTGGGATTTTTCGGCTACAAACCGAAGCAGAGGATGCACTGCGGTGGCTCTGACTTGCTGGTGAGCGCGACCTGCCCAGTACAACTGGGGTGCTGGCATCCCATGGCGTTCCCGGTGGGCACACCAGCACAGAGCCGGTCCCTTCTACCTGACGTGGGTTTTCTCCTGCATCCCCCTCCTGCCCCAGCTCCTACCCATGCGGCTGCCATCGCACCCGGGGCGCCTGGTCCAGCACCGATGGGTGCCCACCAAGGCGAGCAGCTGGCTGGCTGGCTGGCATCCCCTTTCCTCCCAAAACAGGCTTGCTGTGAGGGTGTCCCAAGCCTTGGCTTCACTTATTTATTCATTTCTGGCAACCGTAAGGGGGAAAAGCCCCTGTGTTACCCTCATGGGCAGCTAGCAGTGCCCGGCTCTGCCCCCCCAGGCAGGCAGGGAGCTGCTGTCTGCCCTGAGCTGCACCTTGCAGCTCAGCTTCTGGGCCGGGGAGGAGCTGGGAGCTTGGTTTGTTGTTTTGGGTCTTTTTAAGTGAAAAAAAAAGGCAGTGCACGCTGAGGAAGGGGGCAGGGCACTTCCTTGCAGCGCACCCTGGTTTGGGGTGGGCAGATAAGGCTGCAGCATCGCGCTTGGCTCCACTGCCCTGCCAAAGCCCGGCAGAGCATTCTCCTTGCTCTCCTGCTCTGCCCGGCCCTCGCTGGGTGCTCGTCCCCATTTTTAGGGGAAGCCCCATTGGGATAAGGGCAGCCTGTGGGGCGCAGGGGCTGCTTGAGCCCCCACATCCCCCTGCCCTGGAGCGATGCTTGCAGTGAGGAGGAGGAGGAGGAGGGAGAGGTGCTTCCCTCCCCCTTGGCTCCTTTCTGTGGGAGAGCCGTGCAGCTGGTGGGGTGTAAATCACACCCGGCCTCCCCCCGCACTGCTGCCCATCTGCCTGTGGGGCAGGGAGGTGAAGGTGGGGGGGTCGTGGCTGGTAGCAGCGTTGGGGTGACTCTCCCTCACAGCTTCAGCCCCCCTTGACTCCCTGCTGCATCCCCGGCAGCTCTGGGAGGGTGCCCGCTCCTCCCCGAGGAGCAGAACCCAGGTCTGCCTGTTGGTGATGGAGACCCTTGGGCTGTTGGGGTCTTTCTCTGCGAGGCGTGAACCAGGAGGTAGGTCTGGTTTGAGGCAGGGGCAGCCACGTTTCAGGACGCTTGGTCTCATCAGGGGGGCTTTTGGCAGAGGTGTGCTTGGTGCGGTATGGCTGGGGATGGAGGTGGGAGCTCACAAGGAAACAAATGCTGGTCCACGTTGCACACGGACATCTTCAGCTCGGCTCAAGTGCCATTTTCCATGGAAAAACCCAAACCAGCTGGTTTTGTTTTATCCTGGGCATTGCAGCACCAATAACGCCCAGGTGCTTCATGCCTTCCTGCCAGTTTCCTCTGGAGAGAAGGTCCAGGCTGGGGCTCCCAGGGCTCGTTTCATCGTTAAAAGCACATTTACTTGCTTGTCCCGGAGCCCTTCAGGGTGTCGTGGCACGTCCTGACAGCTTGTCCGTCCTTACCTGCAGTCATCAAGGAGTTTTCAACATGACTTATATAAAGCCTTTGTACTTGGATTGCTCCACCATGCTGTACAATGGCTTCTTTGTCATCCTGCCAGCTAATTAATTTTAACTTTTACCGTTGCTCTAGTGCGGTGCACCATCCTCCTGGTCCATTTGAAGCTTCTCCCCCCCACCTTAAGTGTTTTCCAAGCAGTTTGACTTGTTGCTGCTGAACATGGGAGAAACCAGCTGGCCCCACTGGTGCTTATCTTCTGGAGAAGGAGCTGCCCTCGTGCTGCTGCCAGGGCCAGGGGTGGTGAAGAAAAAGCCATTAGGAGGCTCCAGTTTTCTCCAGTGGCTTGTTTCTCCTGGCTGGCAGCTGAAGGTCCCCACAGAGAACATCCTCTGATGAAAATAACAGGCTCTCGCTCCCCAGCCGGTGATTGGCACCGCATGCATCTCGCAGCCAGAGGTGAAATCCTTGGCTGCGTCTTCAGGACAAAAGCCCTTGTGCTTGGGAACGTACGTGCACTGGGATGATTATATCTGGAGGGTCGGGCTCTGTGTGGTTGTGTGCTGGAAACCAGGTGTTTTTCCTTTGCATCCTGTGAGCAAACATCTGCAGCGCTGGCTCTGGGTACCACCACAGCATCCCTGGTGCCAGGGGGAGCTTGCTGCTGGTACCCCCCCGAGATGCTTGCAGGGGAGCCGAGCATCTCCCCGGCGCTGCCTGGAGAAGGACCAGGAGGGATGCGACACCAGCTGGGTGTCCCCAGCCCGGTGGGGTGGGACGAGCCGGGGTATTGTCTTTCCCAGGTAGGAGGGATGGAGATCACCGCATGCATAAACATCGGCTGAATTTGCAGCGATGGGGTTTGTGTGAGCGGCGCTGCAGCAGAGGGGAGCTCCCCTCCGCTCGGGATGGGGACGGTGGCATGTCAGGGAATATGGAATTGCTGCCTTTGTGTTTAATCTGGTTATAAGGACGGCGATTAGAGATAATGAATTTTGCCTGTCCCCGCCGTTGTAATACAAGAACCCAACTGTCTTTCAGCACTGCGAAGGTCACTCCTCTTTATTTCTGGTTGTAAATTTTGCTGGTTACAGATGTTTGGGGTTGACGGACATGGCTAATTAAGTTTCTCCCGCCAGCCAGTTGGCAAGGTGCAGGGGTGCCGGCGTGGGGGCGAGGTCAGAGGGCAGGACCGGAGCCGGGTGGCAATGCCAGCAGCCCCTCGGCACGGTGGCCCGGCCGCGAGCCCGTCTCACCACAGCCCCAGAGCAAAGCGGGGCTGGGTTTGCACAGACCCTTGCACCTCTCTTTATTAAGATTTTGGAACAGGCTGGTGGGAAGAAGGTGGCTTTGGGAGGAAGTTTCCATCTTGCTGCCCTCATTTGAGGGGAATTCAGCAGGAATTGTTGCACTTGCTGTCCCCACCCTGACCCAACGGTGGGAAGGGGGGTGGAAAAAGGGGGTTCCCCTCAATTTTTGCCATCGAGCATCTTTAGCAGTGGTGCCAGCGGAGGCTTTTTCTTTCCCAAGGAGATTTTAACAGGGGAACAATGGTGTGCTGGGTGGCAGAGCCAATACCCCACACCGAATTAGCACGCTGGGGGGGTGGGAGCCCCTTTCCCTGGGGCACGAGGCCGATTTGCTTCCCGGTGCTAACCCCGCCAGGCAGGAGCCGGCCGCGTGCGCTGCCCGTGCACTTGGCACGCAGCACGTGCTGCCGTGCCTCCCCGGCTCCCCCCGCACGCCTGATTTATGCCGCTCCACATTTTCTCCTCGTTTCCATGCCTCTTCCTTCCCTCCCTCCTTTTCCCCCGCCGCCCCCCTCCTTTTTTTTTTTTCCCCCCTTGTGCTGCCTGTGCATCGCCTTGCACCTTTTTTTTTTCTTATTGCTCACAGGCCTCCCCATTATCCCAGCAAGCTGCAATATTTGGGGCTCCTTGCTTGTGTGCATTCAAAATGGGGTTTTATCCTCCCAGAGCGGGGGACCGCTGGGATGTGATCCCTGGGTGGTGAGGGGGCTATTTTTGTTTTTATTTTATTTTATCATTGCAGAGCACAAGCCGTGCATCCCCGTTGTGGATGCTCCTGGCCCTTGGTTGCAGCAAAACTGGTGGGGTGGCCGTGGGCACCCATTGCCTCTGTCCCGACGTTGCTGCCGGGCGCAGCGCCGGCCATCTGTCCCCTCCTGTGCGGCGCCGGCCGGCCGGCTGCTTGCCACAGTGGCAGGGCTTGCCCGGCGTCTGCGAGACCACGAGGGCTTGTAATTAAAAAAAAAGGGGGGAAAAAAAAAGAAAAAAGTTTCATTTTTTGCTTTGTTTGCCCCCGTTTCATATGTGTAACCTGACTTTTTGTTGCTCCCCCCACCCCACCCCGCTGCTGTGCCAGGCGCATCGAAAGTTTGCTGGGTCTCGCGTGCGCGCGCGGATGCCGAATAATTTTATTAGCCGCCTGGAAGGGAGCCAGCACGGCGTGCATCGTGCGGGAGGTGGCTGCTGGGGCGCCTTTTCTTTTATTTCCCTTTCCCAGCCGCCCCCCCTTTGCCTCTGCCGGTCTCCCGCGGGTTGCATCATCGACATTACCCTTTTATTTTATTTTTTTTTATATATTTCTTTTTTTTTTTTTTTTTTTTTTTTTTTTTTGCTCCTTAAAGGGTTAAAAACGATGGGGAAGTTCAGCTAGCACTTGCAAGATATGGTTGCCTTAGCAACAGGCCTCCTAATCTGGTAGGTGACCTGAGAGACTGTGGAAGATGCAGGGGTTGGTTTGGCATTTCATTATTTCATGAGGCTGCGGCTCTCCAGCTGGTTCCCTTCCCAGTGCCGCGGCTGCTCCCCCCGCCACCGCCCCCGGCATTCCTCGGCAAAGCCCTGAGGGGCGGGGGGGGGGCCGGCGGTGCGGTCCCCTCCCCGGGTGCTGGTGGGTCCTGGGAGCTGGTGCCTGGGGAGGGGGAGAGGGCTTCCCACAGCCCAGGTGATAATTATTCAACTTTGGGGTTGCAAAGATGGTTTCCTGCCTTGCCTTCCCTCCTTCCGAAGGATTCGCCGTGGTGGCCTAGTGAAACAATCTGTGCGGCCCCCGGGAGCTGGAGATGCTCTCGTTGGCACTTTCCAAAACCCAAATTTTGGGGTCTGTGCTGCTCTTTCGGGGTGAAGCCCAGCAGTGGGGCTCTCGTGCGAGGAGCTGGGGCTCAAGCGACAAACTGATGGGGCACGAATAGGGCAGCGCGGGTCTGCAGTGGTTGGAAAAGGTGATGGAGATGAGACGCATGGGTCCAGCCAGTGTTTTGGGGAAGGAGGGTGGGTTTGGGAGGAGCGCAGCAGCGTTATTCTGGCTGTTTGAGGCTGCTCTGAGCTCACGAGGCCAGGCGAGCACAACCAGCATGTGCCCACGTGTGGATGGACCAAGACCTGGGTGTTTCGGTGCCCCAGCCATGCCCACATTCTCTATTTTTTCTTGGAAACGTCCTCAAGTTGGCGTTTCTCGGTACGCTCCCTTTTCCCTTGCTGTCGTGACCATCCCATGTGAAGCATCGGTGAGCACCCGCCGGTCCTTGCCAGTGGTGGGGCTGCCTAAATTAAGAAACTGCATCAGAAAACTTGCCTGCCAATATTTGACCTCACCAAATCTCCATGTGCCGTCGGACGGACGCTCAAACTCTTCTGCCTGTGCAGTCCCACGTGGGATTCGGACGGGCTTCTATCACACCCGACAGCGCCCGTCGGCACAAAACCACTGCAGCCTGGTCCAAATCATCGTTGAGCTCTTTGCTGGGATGGCCGAGCCACTCTCTGTGCCCAAAACCGCGACGTTTTCCTCCTCGCCATGCGATGCCGAGTGGTTGCGGCGTATGGCGCTGCCCTTGGCATCCAGCCCCGGCAGCTAGGCGAGGAGACCCCCAGGGAAGGGAGGTGTCCAAGGGGCTGGGGCCAAGCTCACTGCGGGTACCAAGGGAATAAAAGGGCCAGGATAGTGCCGGGAGCATCCCGTTCCTGTGGATCCCGGCAGTGCAGACCTCTTTTGTTTTTTCCCCCTCCTGCTATCGCACGCGGCGGTGGCAGCTGCCTGCGGACGCCGGGGAGAGCCGCCTTTGTTTATCTGCCTCTCCGGCAGAGCGAGCGCGGGGATGCTCTTGGATCGAGGTGCCGATCTGTCATCTCCTAGGTTTTATGCATCCCCAGACAAGAAATCAGCGGCGCAAAGCGCAGACTTTTTGTTACTTATCGCCGAGCTCTGTGCAGAGCGCGGCTGCTGAAAGCAATCTGGTGTCTGCGATGCCCAGATTTATGGTTTCCCAGCCTCATTCTAGGTGTTGGCTTCCACCGGGAAGCAAAAAACCTGGTTTGAGCCATCGGTGTAGGACAAGAGGACCATGGCGTGCCACGGCATCAGACCCTGGCAGGTCTGGTCCCCAAGCTGGTGAATGCCCCCAGAGTCCGTCATCGCCCTGGGTGGGACAGCATCTCCCTTGCTCCATGTTAGCTGGTGGAGACAGGAGGACCGATGTCCCAGGGAGCTGACACATGGCTCAGCTTTCCCTCTGGGTCTCCTCCACTCAGGGCATGCTTCTCCAAACCCCCTGCCCGGCCCACCAGGGTGGCAGAGGCAGAACCTGCCCCTCGGTGAGCAGGGGATGAGCCATCAAAAGGGATGAAATCCAGGTGAGCCAGTAGAATCCCTAGAAAGCCCTTTTTTTGATCGCTTCATCCCTTTTTTTCCCCCCATCTCTGCTTTGTGAGGCTTTCCAGGATTTGTCCCTCTCGAAGGGGATTTCGGACGGTCCGCCGGTTCCCCAGGCACGGACAGACAGACAGACTGCCAATCAGCCGGCACGCACCGTCCTTCCGTAGAGCACTGCGCTCTGCCTGCCAGGGGCTCCCGGGTCTCAAGCGCAGGATTGTACATGTTTTTTGAAAGAAAATCAAAATTCCCAGGGAAAATTAAAAAAAAAAAAAAAAGCCATCTCCCCCCCCCCCCCCCCCCCCCCGCCTCCGCCCTGCTGAGAAGCAGCTCTGCGATGGCGGCTGGAAAGCGAAGCCGTAAGTGTTGCGCGTGCCATCTGCTCCGCTTGGATCGCGGGAGCGGCTGGAGCCGGCGCAGCCTCGCGGGGAGGGGGGGCAGCGCTTGGGGGGTAAAGATGGGGTCTCCCCCCCCCCCCACCCCGTATTCCCCCCCCAGCTGGGGGTTCGATAGTCCCCTAGGTAGGTTTGAAGTCCAGGCTGGCACGCTTGAGCCCCAGTTGGTTCTGGTCAGAGGTGTCCCGTGGAGGTGGATCCCCAGGAGGGTCTGCAGCCCCCTCCTCTGCACCTGGGAGGAAGAGCTCGCCGGGTCATCCCCGGGATGAAGATGGTCGTGGGGTGGGATGAGTCACGTGGAAGGGAATGGGCAGGTTTTGAGGTTTTTTTAGGCATTTGCGGCTTCGCTGGCTGCCTGGGTTGGAAGCATGTGCTGGTAACTGGGTGCTCTGCAGCGTAGGGTGCATCTCGTGGGGAGCCCAGGCGATCGCTGTCGTGAGAGCAGCTCAGCACAGCATATCTGGTCCTCCCAAAGGAGATACCAAAGGAAAACTCCCTCCCCAATAAGGGAGAATTTTGGGCTATCTCTAAAAAGAAAGAAATGCGTTCATTTGTGGGTTTGCTACGGGAGTGTCTCTGGGTTCCCACACAGGCTCCTGCTGGCTCTTCGGCTGGGGCTACTGGAGCAGCTGGGTTCCCCTCTGCTTTACCTGCTTTTTACAAAACTGGTATTTTTTGAGACCTCCCAACGGGTCAAGCCAGCAGACGCAGAAGTGGGGTGCAGAGGGAGCCTGGGCTTTCTCCCTCCGAAGGCAGCAGTGGTTGCTGCCTGTCCTTGGCAGCCGTGCCGGGGGCTCTCCGTCTGCCCAGGGGGGCTCACGCTCGGTTGCGGGTGGTCAGGTTGTTCTTTACGGGGTTGTCAAGAGATGAACATCCCCAAAATTTGTGGTACCCAACCTGGGAGATCAGTTTTGACTGCAAGCACGGCAACTGTACAGCCGTGAATTGGCCCTTGGCTTGGCTCCACCACCAGCATTTTTGGTGTATATATGTAATTTTTTTTTTATATTAGGTAGGTGTGCAGAGGTATGGGATTCGGAGCGGGCGCCTGGCGCTTTCCCTCTCTTGCCGTGCAAAACGCAGTCACTCCTCTTCGCCTGCCTTCGCTGCCGATAGAAAAGGCAGCGGCGGCGTGCGTGGGTTGAGCCGAGGGAGAAGGAAAAACACTCTCCCAACAAAACCAGAGGGCTCGTAAGGAGAGATGGGAAGCCGAGGGAGGGCTGAAACAGCTGGGGAAGGCGTCTGAGCAGGGGGCTGCAGAAGGCTTTTGGTCTTGCTGGGCTTCAGGACACGGCGGAAGGAACCCAACTCAATGTTTTCCCATGCATGTTCTGAGCCGGTGTGCATGGTCAGACCTTTACAGAGGTTTCTGGGGTTCAGCGCAGGCTGCAGCAAAACCTTGGTAGAGCCCAGCACTTTATTGGGGAACCTCTTTGGAGCCCCAGCTCAACCCCATGGAGGTTACGTTCATAAGACCCATCCTCCTCACCAAAACCCGGCATCCGGGAAGCGCTGCTGTGCCGACAGCATGCCCGCTCTCCGGAGATGCCCGCTGCTGTTAGCCATCCCACCTCACCGGGTGCTAATTGCATGTGGTGGGTTGACCCTGGCTGGATGCCAGGTGCCCACCAAAGCCGCTCTATCACTCCCCCTCCTCAGCTGGACAGGGGAGGGAAAATATAACGAAAGGCTCGTGAGTCGAGGTAAGGACAGGGACATCACTCAGCAATTACTGTCACGGGCAAAGTAGACTGGACTTGGGGGAAAAAAATTAATTTAATTTATTACCAGTCAAATCAGAGTAGGATAATGACAAATAAACCCAAATCTTAAAAACACTTTCCTCCCACCCCTCCCTTCTTCCTGCCTAATCCCGGATTCTCCACCTCCTCCCCCACAGCAGCGCAGGGGGATGGGAATGGGGGTTGCGGTCAGTTCATCACACGTTGTTTCTGCCGCTCCTTCCTCCTCAGGGGGAGGACTCCTCACGCTCTTCCCCTGCTCCAGCGTGGGGTCCCTCCCACGGGAGACAGTCCTCCACAAACTCCTCCAACGTGAGTCCTTCCCACAGGCTGCAGTTCTTCATGAACTGCTCCAGCGTGGGGTCCTCCAGGGGCTGCAGGTGGATATCTGCTCCACCGTGGACCTCCATGGGCTGCAGGGGGACAGCCTGCCTCACCATGGTCTTCACCACGGGCTGCAGGGGAATCTCTGCTCTGGTGCCTGGAGCACCTCCTCCCCCTCCTTCTTCCCTGACCTTGGTGTCTGCAGAGTTGTTCCTCTCACATATTCTCGCTCCTCTCTCCAGCTGCAATTGCTGCCGCGCAGTAACTTTTTCCCCTTCTTAAATACGTTATCACAGAAGTGCTACCGCTGTCACTGATGGGCTCAGCCTTGGCCAGCGGCGGGTCCGTCTTGGAGCTCACTGGCATTGGCTCTGTCGGACATAGGGGAAGCTTCTAGCAGCTTCTCACAGAAGCCACCCCTGTAGCCCCCCCGCTACCAAAACCTTGCCACGCAAACCCAATACGTTGTGAGCGGCTCGAGGCACGGCACTTCGGTGGCTACCCCTGAGCCGAGCGTTCAGAAATTCGGTAATTGGGCTGGAACAATTATTTTTGGCTTTTGCAGAGGGAAAAGCTATAAATAATCGCCCCGCGAGCTTGTGCGGTGACTTTGCAGCCTCCATGGGGGGGTTGTGTTGGGTTTTTTTTTTTTTTTTTGCTGCCGTCCGGCTGGCTTTTTCTTGGCGGCCGGGAGTGGGAGACTTATCTGCAGAAAATGCAATTTGAGTTGATTAAAGAAACTCCTGCCATTGGCCCGAGCTGCCAAACTTTCTGCAGAAACGGTTACGCTTTCTGAGAAACCGCCCCGGGGACCTGCCAGGCTGCAGCCTGGCCCCAGGGTGGTGGTGGTGGTGACAGGGAGGAGGAGGAGGAGGAGGAGGAGGGCTGCCCAGGCTCAGGGGAGGAAAACAAAGCGGAAAACAAAGGATGCTGGTCTCGGCGGCATCGTACTAAGGAGGACTTGCTGGGAAGAAGTGCAGAGGAGGCAGTGGTGGTGGGCACGCTTCTGTGCTTGCACCTCTCCGATGGCAGCAGCTTGCACAGCCTTCAGACTAAGGGCTTTTGGTCATTATGGAGCCCGGTTTCAGCCAGGGACTGATCCGGAGGTGAAAGCCTCTGCATCCCAGCACCCATCCCTCAAGCTCACCCATCCCAACACCCATCCAGCGCCCTTGGGAGCCAAATCACAACAGCCTTAGCAGAAGGAAACAGCATCTAGCGCACCTTCTTTTGTAAGCCCTCTGTCGCATCTAAAATAAATTTGCATCTAAATTGACAGGCTGGTGTTGATGTCTTCTGGCTATGTAGGGCTTGAAGGCCCAGGCTTCCCTCATAGGCGGGCGCGGGGCATCATCCCTGCTCTTGCAGGGTGCTGGCATGGTGGCACGAAGCAGTCCCAGGGCAGAGGTGGGAGAGGCATGGGGTGACTGCTCGCAGGGAAGCAGAAACTTAGTTTTTCCTTTTTTTTTTAACATACTATTGAAAGGATTGAGACTTATTGACAGACTGGTGGTTGAGGGTGGCCAGCGCTGGAGGACAGCAAGCCGGGCTTCCCTCTGGGGATGCTGCTCTGTGCTGGGCTGCTCGCACCCCGTGCAGTGCCCTGGGTTTGCAGGAGCGCATCCCACATCTCTCTCCTTGCCTGCCGGCAATTAACACACATCCCCGTTGTACGTACGGGCTGCCAAAGGCAGCAGCCATAAGGCACCGATGTCCTGGAGCGTGTCACTTTGGCCGGTGCATCTCTTGGTACCCAGGTTTGGGGAGCATCACTGGGGCTGGAGCTGTGCCGGCGTGAGGAGCTGTAAGAACGAGCATATCGGGAAAGGCTGCGTCGAGCAGAGCATCTCTCGAGCAGACTCGCCGTGGCAGCTTTCCTTCGTCATCCATTATTTATTTGATCCTCTGCAAAACAAATTCGCTCGTCGGCACTGATTCTGATGACGGTGCTCATTTTACAAAAGAGGTAAAAGGAACTGGTTTTGTTCCTGGTCTAAAAGACACTAACAAAAAGGTGCGTTTCCCTGCTGCCTTCTCCCACAGCCCGTTTCGATGTCAGTGGGAGAAATCTACGGGGTTTTAGGTGATGATGGAAATTTTGGAGTCTCAAATACTGAAACGTCAAGTGATGCTCCTCCCTGTTGATCCCCATCTTCCCGGGACCCGCGAGGGTGTTTGCTGTGGCTGGACCAGGGGGGACCAAGATGCTTGACTTGCCTCGTAGCTCACAGCTGAAGGTTTCTCAAGGGGATCGCTGCATGTGCAAGGAAAAGGGACTTTATCGGGTGCATTTCCTCCCCGTGCATGCTGTTGGAGGGCAGCTCTGCTTTATGGGTGCATGAATAAATACATGCTTGGGGTTTGGGGCCAGCAGGATGGTTTTTGCAGGGTTATTGGGGATGTCCTCAGTCACACCGGTGGCCGAGCCAGCTCCGCTTCACTTGCACCAAACAAACAGGAGCCAGAGCGGTGGGCTGAATGCCGGCCCGGGAAGTTTGGAGGGAGGAGACGGCGCGTCGGAGCCGCGTTCGTCAGGATGGAAATAACTGTCAGCCCCATTCAATCTGTCGCCTTGGTCCCGGGGGACAATTGCAAAACAGGATTACTGGTACTTAAAAATTCATAGAAACCGTTTCTTATCACAACGTCATAATTGTTATGACTCAGAAGAGTAGAATTGCCATTTTCCTGTGCCTTTTTTCCCCCCTCACTTTTGTTGCATACCGAGTCCCTAGCTGCAGCTGCAGAATTGTCAAAAAAAAAAAAAAACAAACCAGGGCGATGCTTTATTTTATGCTAACTGCTGCATTTGACTTGAAAATGATGTCCCACTGGGTCTCGTGGTCAGCGTATTACAGCATGATGGATGGCTGTCAGAGTGGCGGTGGCTGGCAGATTGCAATGGGTGGAGGAGAACAGATGCCCGGTGACTTCAGGGGCTTTAGCGGAGCCTGGGACTGAAGACTGGAAAACAAAAGCAGATGGGAGAGCTCTTCTTGGGCTAACTATTCTTCTCTGGCCACGTGTCAGGGAGGAAAGCTCGTCGGGTGGCTGTGTCCCTTCTGTGCCGTTCCTCCGTGGTGAGCTGGGCTGCCCGATGAAGCCACGAGTGAGCCCCGCTTGACCCGAGGCCTGAGCCTACGTGCAAACCATCACTGCACATCTCTAAAGGGCAACCTTTTACCCCGCCAAAAGAACAGCTTGCCTTTATGGAGTTCACGCTCCATTTGACCGTTCCTGTTAACCCTTGGCCCTACTGATGGGTCTGAGGCAAGACCCGGGCAGGCTCCAGGGGTTACCCTTCCGGAGGGCGGCTCGGTGTGTTTTGCACTCTGCATCGTGTTTGTCTTTAGAGTTGTGCAGGACCCTATGAATTCGAGCCGCGCCAGTGGAAGGATGAGAGCGAGCCTTTTCCGCAAGAGCCTGTTTTGAATAAAGCCCTTCTCAGGCGCTGTTCTGTGACCCGTCGTCTGCTCCCTGTCCCATCTCTCCTGCAAACTTTCCTATGCTTTCTACCCATGGAAAAGGCTTAGAAAAGATCCTGCCTTGCCCTCTTTCTCTGCTCACATCTGTATGTCCTCATCTTTCATCCCTTCGCTCTCCTCCCACCCCTCTGGTCCATCCAAACTTGGGCAAGTGGCTGCCGTCTTCCCAGCTGGCGGTTGCCGGGGATTGCAGGGTTAATGGCGAAATTAAATTTCACTGCTGTTTTTAAATTAATTGAATCATCAGCGTGGGTAACGGGAAACAGTGGTATCATAATGTATTTGATATGGGTCTTTAAGTCAGCGTTTGCTGCAAAATCTAGAGCGCTAGATCTTGGTGGAAGCGATGGCTAACTGATATATTGCAGTTATGGCCGCAGTACAAAGGCTCCTGCTACATCTTAAAACGTTCAGGTCATAAAGTTGAGTTGGTTTATGATATGGCCATTTTCCCTGTGCGCTTCCCACGGTGCTCCTAGATCATATTCGGAAAAACCCTACAGTTGGCAGGAGCCAGCGGTGCTCCCGGCTTGTCCCTCTGGGGAGGCACCAAATGCGTATGAAGATGCCGTTTTGGGTGGCAGAGCAGCATTGGGGTTTTGCTCCCAGGACTTTCTGAGATTTTGTCTGCTGGAAGAGGCGGCGATGGGGGAAAACATCCCTTTTCCTCAAAGAAAACAGCAGAAAGACTTTTACTAATCTGCAGCAACATCTGGGCTTTCCATACTCGGTGGCCCTGAGGTGGCTTCAGGACCTGCCTTGGAGAGGAGAAGCTACCCAGGCTGAGGGCCAGCATCCTCGCACAATGTCTCCACCATGCTGGGGACAGAGCTCCCGCGCAGGGCATCATATGGGCTCCTCTTCTCTTGTCCTTTACCTGGTTCAGCGTGGTGGGACTGCATCACGGCATGGTGGGACTGCATCACAGCATGGTGCCTCGTGGTGGACGGTGGCATGCTGATGGGTTCCCTCTTTGCCAGCACTAACGGAGGGCTGGTGTTAATTAAAAAGTAGAAAAAAGTAAACTTTCAGCATATGTGCTGTGGAGCTGCTTGCTGGTTTCCACCCATGCATGGTTCCTGCATCCTACCCCAGCAGCCTGGGACTCCCTCTCGTCAGCTCCTTGCTCCGGAGATCGCAGTTGTATAGATGACCCCCAAGTGCACCTGGGCAGCGTACGGCCACATCATCAGCGCTGCCTTTCATGGCCAAAATCTCAAGGCGCCTTAACCAACTTAACCAGCTCTTAGAAGCTGCCTTGATATGAATATTGATCTTCACATTTAACTCTGCTTTGCCCAGCTGATATCACCCAGGCTGGTGTTGTGGAGCATGAGCACGCTGCAGGACCACGGCTGGCTTTGGGAGCAGGGTTTTGGGGGGACACCAAAAAACCTCAGTGCTGAAGAGCTTGTTCTAGTGCATTAGTTTAGATTTTGTGTTAAGACTTGCTTATTATTTCTGCTAGTTATGTCTCTAATGAGGTGAGACATGCCATATGTTGTCCATAGGGAGGGAGCGCCGCATGTGGGGTGGGGGCCGGCCCGGTGCGTAGATGCTACATGGAAGAGCCTCAAACCGCTCCTCCAATTCGGTGAGCCGAAACACCAGCCGATCCGGCCGTGCTGCGGGCAGTCGTGCTCACGTCACGCCACGGAGCCATCTACCCACCAGCGGCACCTTCTTGCTCTTCATCCACTCTTGTCTTCTCCAGCTTCTGGTGATTTTTTCCTACCATTCCTCCTTCCCTTCTCTTATCCCAACAGGTTTTTGCTCCAAAAGAGCATGATTTTGGGGCCGGGTCCAGCTGTGCGGCTCCTGTGCCGGAGAAGCAGCTCTGGCCCCAGTCTGAGCAGCCCAGGCTGGCTGCTCGGAGCAGGAGTTTGAAACTAAACCGTATCACAGTAAAGAAATATTTATTGCCGAGTCCTGAACTTAATTTGAACAGGGCTCTGCTGTTTAAACAATTGTTGGAGCCATAAACCAGAAGCCCTTAATTATGGCTAATTATTTTCTGCGGTGAATCTATATGCAAGCTCATCAGCATGAGGTCTCCTCTGAAATGCACCAGTTGCGTGTTCAGGCATCATCCAGCCTGAATGTCCCTAATAAAATAAGAGGCAGAAGTATTGCCGCTGGCCTGGCTGCCTGACCAGGCAGGAGCCTGCCTGCCTGCCTGCCTGCCTGCCTGCCTGCAGTATCTTCAAAACTGGGGGGTCAGGGCAGGGTGCAGGAGCCTGGCGGCTCCCTGGGCAGGCGGCTGGGGACCCAAGGGCAGGCGAGAGCAAGACAGGAGCTGTTTGGGATGTGGACTTTAAACTCTCCGGCATTTCGGGTTTGTTTAAAAACCAGTTAGGTAAATATTTGTGAAGCAGTTGGGATCTGGCTGTGGGGTTGGGCGGTGCTGCTGCAGCCGGGCACGCTGGTCTCTGGCCTCCCACAGACCCCATCCTTCCCACGGCAGGAGGCACGTCCATCCTCAGCCCCGTCAAGGAGATGGCAGAGGCAATACAGGGCGCTTGGCATCGCGGCATGGGCCTCGTTTCCCTAGGGTATGGGGTAAAAATGGGTGCCTAGAGGTCTGTCCCTTGGGACATTGCAGTGTGATGCTTCAGTGGGATGTATTTAGGACAGGTCTCCTGGTGAGGCTGCTGCGTGCATCCCAGGGATGTCCCTTCTGTGCCACCCGGGGCACTTTTTGGGGTTGGTGGTGGCCTTGTCTGCCGAACCTGGAGCTCCTGCCCCGTGCACCCTTGCAGGAGGGCGGCTGCTGGGAGGGTACTGCTGGGGACCCACGGCGCTTGCTGGGGCAGGTAGGACCTCACAGCACTGTGGCTTGCTAACGCCACTGGCTCGGGAGGGTGGCACGGCGAGGATAGCATGGCAGGGATGGAACGGCAAGGATGGCAGGGCGGGAGGATGGGACGGCACGGCACAGCGTGGTGCGGTGCGGTGCGGTGCCGGGGGGGAGCGGTCCAGGCTGCCTGTACACAGCAGCTGTCAGCGCTGCTGCCTGCGCCCGCCCGGCCCCAGCCTCTTCCTCGTGGCACAGATGGTTTTAACACTTTCCTGGGCCTTTTTTTTCTATAATTAACTCTTGTTTGCAAGTGGGAAGACACTTCTTTCCTTTTGGCAGAGCCATCAAACTCTCCTCGGCGGTGCGCTTTTTTAAAGCCATCATGTATCTATCCCCAACCGCAGTCTGTTGTTTTTACCAGGCTCTTTTATGGCTCTGGGCTGCCCCCCCTTTTTTTTTCCCCTTGCTCTTGCCCGGAGGTAAAATCCGCAGGGATTGCAGGCGGAGGAGGCCCCAGCTTCAGGAGGGGAGTTAACGAATCTGGCCAAGACGATACAAAAGCCGGTGCCCGGGGAGGGGGGAAGATGGAGGGGGCCCTTCCCTGCATCAGGAGCCTTTGACACCCCCCCCTCCCCAGCTTTGTGCGGCTTAGCAGGGTGCTGCCTGCACAAAGGCCCCTCGTCCCTCATGTCGCTTCCATGCCACGGCTGGGAAGAGTTTTCCCAGGAGGGGCTGTTGCCCACTGAAACGCTGGTGGGTGTGGGGGGCTGCTGCGGTGGGTGCCCCGTCGCACCGGGACAGGGGGAGGGAGAAACCCCGCAGACCACCGGAGCTTTGCCAGCACGACACGGGGCTGCCGGCAGCTTGGGGATCTGCAGGGTGCCCCAGGAGGGGTGGGCAGGAGAAGGGTGTCCTCTCCAGCTTGTACTGAAGCTTAGAAAAACTAACTGGAGTGCCACAGGGCATCCTCTGCCTTTCGGGGAGCTCAGGGTCTGCCCGCGGCTCCCCATGGGGTTTGGGGTGTTTTGCTCCCAGGGAGGTGAGAGGCAGCGGCTGTCAGAGCCAGGAGGTTGTGGGATGCTCAGCCTTGGGGACCGAGGAGGCTTCGCTGCGGGGATGGGGCCACAACCTGGCGCCCGTAGGCATGTCACCGTGGAGAGGAGGGTGCTGTCGAGGCTGTGCCGCCGGTGCAGACCCACCGGCAGTGTGCCTGGGCTTGCATCGGGGTGTTGCGAGAGTGGCTCTGACCGCAGGGAGCGGAGGAGCTGCTCTTACCTATGGATATCAAATGGTGGATGTAAAAAAAGAAAGAGAAATAGCCCATCAGGAAGTTTCCATCATCAGTTCACGGCCATGACCACCATGCCCATCCTCTCCCTCTGCTCATCGTCCCCATCCATCCCTCGGACTCTGCCCACCCACTCTGTAACCAGGTTTTCCCCGGCGCTGCCAGTCTAAACAAGACCTTGCAGTGATGCTCAATGCTCTCACATGGCTCCCTCCCCCCCTCTGCTGTCTGAAAGCCTGGGGCTAATTTATTTTTATTTTTTTTCCCTTGTTCTCAAGACTTTAAGTTTTCCTGCCTCACGTACTAGTTTATTGCTGGGTCAGGGGGCAGGGGTTTGCATGCTGGTTTTATAGGGTCCCTCCAGAGCCGGCTTCAAAAAGCTCCCAGTTCATAAATGGGGGGTTTGTATTAACCACCTTGTTTTGACAGGGAGAGGTGCTCTTAGAAGTGAAATAATTAATGTTTTGTAAGCTTTAAGGGTAGCATAGCTTGGAGTTCATCTAACCAAACCGCACTGTGAGCATGCAAAAAAAAGTGACTAATTTAAAAAAACCCACATTTTTATCAGAAATCCTCCCCTAGCCCGATGTGCACCTTGTCAGTTATACAACCCCAGAGGGACTTTTCCGCAGGGAAGCCCCGCGGCTCGGCTGTGCCCGGACCGCTGCTGCCAGCGGCACTGAAGCAATGCAGAGAGCTGGTGTTAAGGTAAATAAAAAGTGGGGCCACTTCGGAGCAGTGTTTCCCATCCCATGTAGGGGTAGGCAAGAGAAAGCAGGGCTGGAGGCGAGGTGGTACGGTGAATTCCCTCCCGTCCCATGGATATGCACCTCTTCTCCTTCAGAACATGCCGAAATAGTTAAAATGCTCTGGAAATTAAACTCTTCCCATTCACCCTCCTCCTCCCAAAAAATCCCAGCCTACCAGGGAAGATCTGCACCCCCTCCAAGCTAGCTTAGCCCCTGGCTTTTTTCGGCTGTGGAGAAAGCCACCAGTTCTTGGGAAAAGCACTGAATTACACGCTGGCTTACATCAGATTTACTCCTCCTGTCCTTTGCTCTAGCTGCTCTATTAATTTTCAAATGCCTCGAGCAATTACCGGACCTGGGAAACAGTATTTTTGGGGGGCAGCACCCACAAATAACTGCAATAAACCCTGCTGTTAAAAAAGGGGGGGCAAATGGACACGGAGGCTGCGCTGACATGGATTTAAAGAGTATTTTTGGTTTGAATTTTCATCAGAAACCGTGCACGCAGCGGTTGGGAGCATCTCCCAGGGGGCTACGGGGGGGCTCGCACCCTTTCCCCACCCATACACCCCTTTTGAGGTCCGAAGTGCTGCTCCCAGGGTGATACAGGGTGCGGAGGGGTGGCCGCGAGTGCTTCCCCGGGGCAGGTTTGGGATGCGAGGGCTCCATATGGCTGGAAGGGATTAGCCCGGAGGATTAGATAAGCGGAGAGGAGGGGAAAGTTACTGCAATCCCCCCCTCCCCAAAAACCCTCATCTCTGACCCCTGGCAGATGCGCAGGGATGATTTCTGGTGACAATTAGCGCCACTTTGGTTTTGACTGTGGCCTCGGAGCTGCAGCGTGGTCACCATGCTGCCAGGGGAGAGTGATGGCCATGGTCCAGGGTGGGATCCTGTGCCGGCAGGTGATGAGGAAAGCTGGGATTTTCCTCTTGCCACTGCCTTGCGCCCATGTGTTGCATCTTCCCTTGAGCTCGACACGTTTCAAACCTGAGTTGTTTGCTCAAGCTTTAAGCTCGCCAGAGAGAGCATCGGTGGTGCTCAGTGCTGCGCTACGCTGCTCGGTCAAACCCGCTCCCCAGGGACCAGGGACGGGCGAGCCTGGGATATGGCGTTCGGGAGGTCGCACGCGTTGTGACCTTATCGGTGGCCATCCAGGGCTCGGGGAGGGTCAGCACCGCTGCTGCGGGATGCAGGGGTGCAGGATGCTCTGCAGCTCCATACCTAGGCAGTAAAACGCTGCATGGATGCAGGATGCGCTGCAGCTCCGTAGCTCCGCAGCAAAACATTGCATGGATGCCAGGGTGCAGGATGCTTTGCAGCTCCTTTCCTAGGCAGCACTTCGGTGTCAAGCGCTGCATGGAGGGCAGGATATTTTTACCATTTTTAAAACATCACCCTGGGAATTGTAGGAATCGTGCTGAGGCGCCATGGCTTTTCTCCACGCACGCCGGCGAGGGCATCACTCAGTTGCAAAACCCATCTTGCTTGGGATTGGGGTTTGCCAACAGCTTTCCTTGTGCTATCCCAGTGTTGCCGTCCCTGCAAAAGCTCATGGCAGACCAGGTCGGCTCTCGGAGCATGACCGCAGCCTCACAAAGGACTTCCAAGCCCATACTTGCTTCTTGGGATGCGTCAAGGGTGCAGAAACCTGGTGGGATTGTCATGGCAATGCTCCCAGGAGGGTGGGTGCTGTTTGGGTGATGCGGAGGACAAAAAAGCCCATAGCCATCATTGCTACCGAATACAGCAGTCCTCAAAATTTGCAGTAAGTCCACCCATCCTGGTTAATTTAGGGCTCTGACGGGCTGCCGTGAGTCCGGCCGCAGCGGTACCGGCTGCTCCCGTGCAAAGTCCACCACCTTCCTCCCCATCCTCCACGCCAGGGTTTATACGAGGTGCCGGACTTTGTACCCGTGCAGCAAGTCACAGCCCTTATTTAAGTCAGCTGCCACCTCCGCCTCAATTTAAGGCATTTCCATCCCTCCACCAGCATATTTAATAGCAGATGCTATGCAGAGAAGATGCCACAAAGCATCTTCAAGCATCAACAAAGCCACTTTTGTTAAAAATGATGATTTTTTTTGTTGTTGTTGTTAACCTGCCGCTTTGTCAGAGGAGGGGGATTTGATTCTTTTTCATTAATTATTATTACTTTTTTTTTTTTTTTTTTTTTTTTTTTAAAGGCTCGTTGTGGAAAAACTTTACTCTTCGCAGATCAGCAGGCGCATCCATCAGGGGCCGCTGCGAGTGGGGATGGATGCTCAGCTGCCTCCGTAGATACACAAAGCCCGTTTGAACGCCTGCGAAAGGTTACGGCGGCGCTTGAAAAGCGCCGCCGTAACCTTTCGCAGGCGTTCAAACGGGCTTTGTGTTATTACACGAAGATGGTGGCCGTCAGCATCTTGTCAGGGACGGGCAGATGGCGTTCACCTGCTCCGGACCAACTTCTTTCGCCCTTTGCCTTTGGTGTCAGGGAATAATACCGGGGCAGCTGCTAGCAGTAAAATAGGCTTAAGCAAATGGTATATTTTGGCATTCAAGTGCATGACAAGAATGGGAGTATTTGCATTAATTCCCTCCTCTCTTTCCCCGTGGCGGGAGAGGATGGAGAAAACTGGGATGTTTTCCCGCAGGGCAGAGCCGGTTCCTGGTCTTCTCCGGCTGGACCCGGAGTGGGAAGTGCCGGATGCTGTGCTGGGGTGTCGGTGCTCCATCCCGCAGCATCCCACAGCATCCTGCTGCCCCAGCAATGGAAATCGATGTTTTTCTGGGGAGGTCACAGTGTTTCCCACTGCACTGCAAAGGCAGGCGCTGGGGGGGGGTCTCACTCCCTTCCCTGGATCCGGATGAGGGTTAGGTACTGGGTATCACTGGCTCCCCATGCAAACTCGCAGCTTATTTTCTATTATTTTTGATTGCAAACAGCAACCGATGAGATCAGCTAGCTGAAACACAAGGTGGCAAAAATAAAAAAAATTTAAACAAAAAATATTTCTGATCTGCGCCCAACTTTAATGGGGAAATAGCTGCCGGGCGCTGGATGCCTTCAGGGCATTCTGCGGTGTGCTGGCTAGCCGACGGGATTGGCAATATCCTCGTTAGTTGTTAGTAAATCCTTTGGACAAGTTAAAACTATGTTTTTTCAAATGCACGTGGTGCAGTGGCGCGGCATTTTTCTAAAGCTGCGGATTATATATTTTTTTTCTCTTAAATTAGATTACCAATTTAAATCTAGCTTTTCTTATAACCCCTTCCAAAATTCGCTTGGCAATTTCAATCTGGAAGAAGGCAGAAGGCAGAGGAGCGGTGATTTGTACAGGCGCTGGGAAGCAGAAGTCCGGCTGCCAACACCAGCAGCTTCCCTTGCACCTCATTGCCAAATTATTACTGTTTTTTTGAGAGGGAGGCAGTATTTTTCCTTAATTTGAGCTTTTCAAAGGCTGGTAAAGGAGAGGACTTGATTTCAGCTGTGATGCTTAAGGCAAGGATGGAAGATGAGCTGGTGCACGTGCTGACGAGCATCCAGCCATGCATCCCCACCTAATTATACCCCGGCAGCAGCAGTGCGAAGCGAGGGGCATCACGGGGAGTAAACTCCCACCTGCTTTAACAACTTTGCAGAAAACTCCGACGAATTACCTCTCCCGGCAGCTTTGCTTGCTAGGGCTATTTCCCTTTTGGTTTTAAAAATAATAATAATTTTAAAAAATTTGAAACTAATCTGTAAGCTTTGCATAAAGCTTATGTAGGTACATCAGGAGCAAATCCAGGAGGAACAGCCAAGTGTCGGTGCAGGATAAAATACAGGTTGTCGGTGCGAGGAGCTGCACCGCGGTGGTGGCTGGATGGTCCTCGGTAGAGCCGAGCATCCTGCACTGATAGATGAGCGGTAGATTAATAGTCCTAAGCAATTGCATTATCTAATGAAAATTTTATATAATTATTTTATATAACTTTTTTGGCAGGTGGACCCTGAAATGGATGGTATTGATTGCTGGAAAAGAGCCTGGCCTGTCTGTTGCTGGAATTATTAGAGGAGAATTGATAGTAATTAATACCTGTGTATTTACAGCATTTTCCAGGCTGCTAATTGCACGAGATCCATTTGAGCTGTTTGGCAGTGGGGAGGGTTCGTACACTGGTTTTAAGGTGTGGGCTGGATGTGGGTCTTGTGCCGGGGAAGATGCCGGCAGTGGGAGAGCTGGGACCCTCAGCTTCACCTTCACTCCAGGCTGGGGATGGGGGGACTCAGGGATGCCCATGGCAAAGCTTCCCTAAATACCAGGAATGGGGTGCATCCGTGCACCCGACCACGCGGTGTGAAGCACCGGAGCGCTCTCCTCTGCAAAGCCCTTCCTAAGTCAGGGGAAGCACTACCAGCAAGCCCAGCTTAACTTCCCAGAAGTTTCCCTTTGTAAACCTTTCCGTACACACACGCGTGCAAAACCAAGCCTAATTGCATTTAGTCTGTTTTACACCTCCCGTGCTTATCGCCCCGCTTTCCCCCCCCCCCTTTAATTCGGTTGCTGTGAAATTTTTGCAGCCCTGCCAAGTTATTTCCTTGGGATATATTTAGAGAAAGCCAGCTCAGCAGAGTGCGCTGGGTGTTTGCATAAGGATGTTTGTAAATGTTAGCAGGAACGCTGTCGGGCTGGCGGAGCAGATGTCCGCGAGATGCTACCAAGAGCCTTATTTACAAACTTGTAAATGACTGAAGGGGTTTCCTTCCCGGGGATAAGGGGGACGCCGACTTAAGAGATTAAAATCCTATTGTTTCGTGGCCAGAGCTGCTGTCTCAGATTATCCTTTACAAGGGGAGGGGGGGAAGCCCCGTATTAGCTTGAAACACCATTCAACTGTTGTGCCTTTTTTTTTTTTTAAAGCTTAGAGAAAATACGGGGCTGGGGGTTGTTTCTTTCTTTTTAAAGGAGAGGAAAAAAGTGGCTGAGCATGGCTGTTCCCAGCCGGGGTGTACGCTGGTGCTTTGTGTGCCGGGGCTTCCCGTGCTGGGCGGCTCGCAGGTGATGTATTTAAAATAAGCACAAAAAGCTTGTGCTATCATAGAAGTATAATTAAGCTGAACTTGTATGCACAGCTTGGTGTCCCACCGGAGCACGGTGATGGCGTTTGGGTGGTATGGTGATACTGCTACAAGCCCATTTAATCTATTTTTTTTAATATCTTCCTCTTGCCAATAGGCAAAGCTTCATCCCAGTCTCCTTTTACCTTCTCTTACTCTAAAATAAACCAAAACCGGTTTGTTTTGTCTCCTGGAGCATCCTTGCAGTGGAGGAAGCAGGACGGTCTCCAGCATACCCTGGCTGGAGAGCATGGCGTGTCCCAAAAACACCCTGACCCCACCCAAGAGGCTCTGCAAACACCATGTTTTTGAAGTGGGTGCCACAGTGGGTGCCCGCCACCGGCACGTGGGCCAGCGATCGCACTCGCATCAGCTGCAGCGGGCTGGTGTATTTATTTTCATGCACGTTGATGCAACCCAGATGCTGGCACCGACGCGCAGAGGGGAGTGATGCAGGAGAGCATCTGAGGGCTCGGTCCAGAGGAAGCGGTCGGCGTGCCGTCCTCCCCGGCGTTAATCGGGTTACTGCGAGGTGTGGGAGGGTTCTATTATTAAATTTAAAACCTGGCTATATAAGATGAAGGCAGCTTTAACGAGATGAAAAGGCTTAACTGGAGTCCAATTAAATTCTGTATTACCTGTTTATGCAGCCTGCTTAAGTCCTTACCTGCACGCTGATTTCTTCCTTAGGCTCCAAAGCCTGTGCTGTAGGCAAAAAAATAAAATCAAAGGAGACAGATAGATAGCAGATCACCAATGTGTCCTGAGCATCCCCGCATGCTCGTACCGGAGGCAGCTGCCCTCGAGTGCCTTGTGCTGCTCCTGCTGTGGCTGCGAGGTGTGAGATGCAGCCAAAATCCTCCGGTCTGCTCTTCTGGAGAGGAGAGTGAGGGCAAAAACATCTTGAGCCAAAAAAGCAAATGTCCAGCCATCCTTAGTTTGGTTGTAGATCTGTGCCATGAAGATAATTTTGCTCTCCCCATCTCGCTGCCGGGTTGATGGAGGCTGGGGCTGTCAGAGCGGCCGGTGCTGGTGGTGCTTCCCATGAAGGGAGCATCCTCTCTGCTGCCTGCCGGCACCTTGCACCACTGTTTGGAGGTTGTTTTTATCAAAAAAAAAAGTGGTGAAAGCCAGCCATGGGATGCTGGGGCAAGCTGCGCAGCTGCCTGTGCGACCCGAAGCTGCTCGCCCAGAGCGTGCGGTGGGGACACCGGCTCGCATTTAATGGCAGAGTAAATACCGCCAATGGGAACCTGTTTTTCATAGTTAATAGAAACCATCACTTGTGTTGGTGAAGCGTGGCAGGTTTGGGCGGGTGGCAAGCTGGGGCTCGGCTGATGCCCTGCCACCCTGCACGGTATCGTCTCGCCATGATGCTGGGAGCCTTGCAGGATGGGATGCATCAGGGTGCAGCGCCTTAGCCCACCTTCAAGATGCTCTTGGAGGCGGTTCAGGCTTGTCCAGCCATGGGGATGAGGAGGAAGAATCCCGTTGCAGCATCCCGGGGGCTGCTGTGTGGACAGCGCATCCAGAAAGCTCCCCACCTTCCCAAACCTTCCCTTGTTGGGTGCTGCCTTTTATTAAGGGGGGGTACCCTGGGGCTGGGGGCAGCAGCGTGCTGTTGCTGGTGGCGATTTCAGCTCACCAGCTCTGCGCTGGATGCTCTGGTTTTTAAATTCAGCCCCCAAAACCCTCTCGGCCTCGGTGATGCCTCACAGCTCCTCTCGGGTCGAGTCTGCCGCAGGGCGGGGGGCAGGAAACAGCTCGCCGCACCCTGCTCTCGGCAAACCTTCACGCCTAGCAAAGACCCAAACTCTGCGTTAAAGAAAGTAAATAAATAAAAGCACCGGTCCGCAGCTTCTCCCAGGGCTGTGGGACGAGCGGAGGTGAGTTGTTTTCCTGGCTCAGCCAGCCTGGGAAAGCAAATTTCGGGTGACACCAAAATGCTGGCGGGGCAGCTCGGGCTGCCTTGGGGGCCGGGGAGCTGCTCGGTGCAGCCGCACCGGTGCCTCCTCCCTGCCACTCTTAAACGCAATTAATATGGCAGAATAACTTGGTTTCTTCCTAAGGATTAGGTTAAGAAAACAAGACAGTTTTAATAGCCCTTTTACATCCTACATAGACTTTAGCTGAAAAACCTAACTGGTTTGGCAGCACAGCCAAACAGCACATCTTTTCTTTTTCTTTTTTTTCCCTGTTTTTTCCCCCATAACCTGATGCCAGCGGTCCTGCGTGAGCAGGCTCCTACCGATAATTCAAGTGCCCAGCTGCTGGCTGTGCTGTTTTGTCCGATTTCCATTGCCTCCTGACCTCCATCCCTCTTTATTTGCAAAGCTATACTCACAGGCAGCGGTAATAAATCAATTAATGACTCTGATGAATCGTTTAATGGCTGACAAAATAACACTACAGTCAACAGCTTGGATCTCTACAGCAGTACCAGAAGAAGCTGGTTGACTCAGGGTAGGGAGACGAAACAGAGACTGTTAGCTCAATTAGTGCAATTAGTGTGCGATTTAAAGGCTTA
The DNA here is from genome assembly GCF_018139145.2 of Gymnogyps californianus. NCBI lineage: Eukaryota > Metazoa > Chordata > Aves > Accipitriformes > Cathartidae > Gymnogyps > Gymnogyps californianus. Next base: position 30,682,947 of record NC_059478.1, on the reverse strand, counting down.
GACGGCATCTGCTGGCGTACCGAGCCGGTGTGTTAACTGAGAGCTTCGGTTTGGAAGCGAAATGCAGCGATCCAGATTGTCGTCGCTCCGCTGGCTTCCACCAAAAAAGGGGAAAAAATCCAATGTATGTGGGGAAAAAAAAACCCCATATATATGTATGTGTGTGTATATAGCTATATATGCGTGCCCCAGGAACTGCATTTTATTTCCAGCGTGGAGCAAATTTACCGTCTAATAAAAGGCAAACGAGCCAGCGTGCTGGCTGTGCCAGAGCTCTCCTTGCTCATCTCTGGCAGTGGTCTCTGGCGTCCTTTGGTGGAAGGAAATTTGGGGCGTCGCATGCCAACGGGGACCTTCGTATGGCTGGACGTGCTTTCGGTTTAGTGCCAGCTTGGACGTGGTGGCACAGCGGGCTTCGTGCTCCTGCACCGCGCCGGCGCTGCCCATCTCCTGCCGGCTTCCGTGGCATCTCCACCTTGCCTGTACCTGCACCAGGGTTTTTAGATACTCATTCGGTGAAAGGGGCTTGGGAAGCAAACTCCAGCCGAAATCTCTGGAGTCCCTAAAAAGAGTTTCTGAGCCAAAACGGTGAAAATAAGCTAGGTGGGGGGAGCTGGGAGAGCAAAAAAGTCCTGGTTTTCTGGAAATAGGTGCTGGAAAGCCCTTGGGGTTTGGGTGCTCACCCTCAAGGTTTGGGTCCTCACCCTTAGGGTTTGGGAAATTTGTTCCCACTGTCTTTTTTCCCACTTTTTCCTTCTTTTCTGGCGCATCCCAAGGATTTTGCAGAGCTGCTCCAGCTGTGGCTGCGCTCCCATTGCTTCTGCGGGGCTAAAGGTGCCTCCGTGTTTACCTTAGCGGCGGTGATGGGGAGGGGAATAAAAAAGAAATAAAATGTCACTTCACAGCCTTGTAAATCATTCATCAAGGGCTGACCAGTTTGGCTCCCATCCTACAATATGCTCAGGGCACTTGTGGGTTTTTAATTACCGAGTTCTGCCAAGCGCCACATGTGCGAGGAACTTTAAATCCCCGTTTATGCCGCAAAGGCATAGGTGAGGTTTCGGGGTGTTTAACGCGGAAAAATACTCTGCGGTTTTGTGGAAAAATGGGCATTTGCTTCAAGATTTTCTTTGGCTGCTTTGCCCTCCTCCCTCCACTCTCTGTTGCAGAGGGAAGGAGGAGGGCAGCATACTTTCCCCCTGGATCCCCAAATAAGTGTCCATCCTCGCTCCACGCCGCTTCGGGATCCGTTTCGCTTTGGGAGATTCCCCCAGCAAAGGATTATGGTGTGCTGGAAATCTCTTGAAACCATAAAATATCACCTTGGCAGCTTTATTGCAGCACTCGCCGCCTTGGGAGAGAAGCGTTTTGCGTGATAGAGGGTTTAATAAAGGAAATTCCAAATGGGCTCGCTGCCGTTTGGGGCTCGGTCTTACATATTTTTGCATTAAGAACCGTCATCTGCTTTGCAGAGAAACTGCAATATGTTCATGGCCTTGGATTAAGATTTGGTTTTACTTTTATAGCTGACCCACTTGGGGGGATGGAGGGAGGGGGAGAACTGGGTTCACTCCCTCTCCCGTCTATTTTTGCTGTCGTCTGATGTATAAAAAGAGCCTGGAACGGGCAGGCTTATTTTTCCTGCCAGGACTTTTTTTTTATTAACTGTAAAAACACTCAGATCTGGCCTTTGCTGTTGATGTGGGGAAGGCTGCTCGGGATGCCTTGTTCAGGGGCACGGGAGGAGCATGGTGTGGGCTGTGCCCAGGGGCGCAGGACCCTGTGGTCGCAGGGGGACCCTGGTTATTTCACGAAGGGGGTCTCTTTTGGGGGAATTAGCCTGCGCTGTCGCCTGTGCCGCTTGCAGCTCTGAGTTGCTGGGGTGGGAAAAGCAACCGCTCATCCAGCGTGGTCCTGGCCTTCATCCCACATCCTGCATGCCAGCTCCTGCCGGAGAGCGTGATGGAGGGGGCACAAGGGATGGCCCCCGGCAAGGCACAAGGCAGCGGTTAGCCTGATGCTCTCCTGCCTCTGCAAGGCGTTCTGGTCCAGAATAGTGAGATTCCCAACCTGACATTGGGGTCCCACCTTGGCAACCCTTAGTCCTTAATAATAACCCTTAATTTTCCAGGCTGCCCAAGTCCTGACACCCTGGCTTCCCCCCTCTGCTTGCATCTTGCGGTTGTCACTGCATCGGATGTGGTTGGGGGCTGGGGCTGGCTCAGTTGCTGTCGGGACGCGGGGTTTGGTGGGGTCGGGGTGCTCCAAGCTTTGGAGTAAAACCAAGCCTGAGCAGGCTCACATGTACCCCATTTGCTCATGGGATTTCCTCAGTGGAAAATTTTTCCACCAATTTTTTTTGTGGTGGACGATTTTCCTCGGCCCTGCCACATGGTTTTAGGTGGGTAAGTCCATCGTAAAAAGTTCGTGGAGGGAGTAGTTCAGTGATCCAAACCCAATTAATACCACTGAGGCTCCCTTGCAGCTGCCTTGGGAACGGGGGTTTGTTTGGCAATGGGTAAACGAGAGTGTACTTCAACGGCACAGGTACTGCTCCTAACCCAGCAGGGATGTGTGTCAGTAGGGGTCTTTGGGGAAAGATCTTTTTCTTACCATTTTCCTTCTGGGTAGGAGCCTCCCATCTCACTGGTGCTTTCCCAAGGCGGTTTGGTGCCTGCCATCCTTCCCTCAGCACCACCGGAGCTGCTCCTTGCACCTGAAAAACCTCTTTTGTCCGTCAGTGTACATCACAGAAAGGAAGTAAATATGAATAGAAATGGTGAGCAGGAGCGAGCGGGGTGTCCGGGTACCCCATGTCCACCCCCGGCCCTCCTTTTTGGGGCTGAAGCCACTGAGGTGGCTCATCCTGGGGAGGCGTGAAGGGGAGCGTGACCCCACAGGTCAGGTGCGAGGAATTTGGAAATTCATAATAAAACTTTGACGTGCTGGTCAGGTCAGGGCGGCATCTTTTCTGGAGGACAGAACTGAACTGGCGAGCATGCGGGGGGAGGTGGGCTAAGAGAAGCATGTAAAAAGCCTTAAAACAGCTTCTGCCTGAAGTGACGCGTTGCATGAGGCTCCTCGGTGGATTAACGAGACTAAATGTCTGGGTAAATGAATAAATAAGCCCCAGAATTATCCCCGGTTTTTGTGCAGCCATCTTCTCAATGGGTGAATCGCAGAGGCCAGTGCCCTTCTGGCTCCGAGCATCCTCTGCTCGTTCCCCCGTGGGGGGAAGATGCTCGGGGCATGGGGAGCGATGCTCGGGGCTCTGGAGGTAACAGGCTAATTGACTCAGTGTTGTGTGGCAGGAGAGAGCTTTTTTAACGTGGTTTTTTTCTTAACTCCGGCTCAAACCCACCATGTTTGTCCTCGTTTTGTTCCCTGCAGAGCGCAGCTGCCGCCCCGAGTCCCGTGCTTGGAAACATTCCCCCGAACGACGGGATGCCTGGGGGCCCCATCCCGCCCGGTTTCTTCCAGGTAGGCTGCCACTCCTCCCGATGCTCCCCTCCACACCGCGCACGTGTTTGCTTACGCTCTGGGTGTCAGCGCTGTCGTGCCTGTGTTTTTTCTTTCCAAGGGGATGCTAGGGAAGCAGCATGCCCGCATAGCTGACCTGTCTAGGAATAACTCGTGTTCTGCTGTCCTTCCACGTTTGCTTTCTATTTTTTTGTGGCCTTAAAGCAAATTTCTTTCTTGCTCAAAGAGGTTACTGTGTATTTACAACCAATGTTTTTTTCCAAAGCTGCTTGGTTTGTGTTTGGGTTGGGATTGTGTTTGTTCTCTGGTCCTAACAGACGTGCATAATTGAAAACATTCTGGATTTTGATTCCTGAAACTTTTTCCCCCTCCTCTGGTTAACCGCTTGATTTTTTCCAAATGCAATCACTGAAAGCATTAATAAGCGCTGGCTGCGGCTGCAGGCAGGAGCCAGCTCCAGCCAAGTCCCCGAATGCCATGGAGGCACCTTGTAAGCAAATACCTAGCAAAGTCCCCAAAGTCCCCTTGCTCCTTCCTTCTCCCGCACCGAGCTCTGACTGAGGAGGGGGTAACGTATGTTTGGAGTGACGCTGATGGAAAGGATCTCGACGAGCACATAGAAAAAGAGTTTTCAAAACTTGAACCGTGGGGTTTTTTTTGGGTTTCTGTGGAATCTCTTTGCACGGCATGAGCCACACTGGTTTGCAGCGGTGTAAGCTCTTGGTGCATTGAAATCTTCCTTCTTGAGGAAGAAACACTTGTTCGTGTAACAAATGGGATAAGAGTTGAAAGGAATATTTGTTTTGGCAAGCTGCTTTTTTGTCATCTGGGCTTGTGATTTGTATATGGGAGAACTTCTCGGGCAGTAGACAGGCGGACTCGATAAGGCGCTTGTGATTTATTGTGGCGATATCTGAGCCTGATATCGCCGTTTGCGTGTGTATGGGAAGGGGGAAGGAGGGTCCTGTCTTTTTTTTTTTTTAGAGAGATCCCATTTCCTGAACATGCTCCTGACAAAGTAAGAATATCCGATACTGATCGGGAACCCTAAAACAGGCGAATCTTGTAGCAGCGCTCGGCGGCACAGGGTGAAGCCAACAGCAGAGATGCTATCTCGCAGGTCATAGCTGCTGCCAGCAATTCGAGTGCCAAGCTGCTGCTTCCAAGAAATGTGTCTCCAAAAGTCCTGATCTCGCCCCATGGCAAATCTGACTGTCCTTTGGGGCTCCTGCTTCACGCAGAGCTGCGAGGGCTGCAAAACTGGCACGAAGTTAGGGCAAGGCTTCAAGAGCATGGGTTGGCTTTCCCCAAGAGGGGAAGGTGAGGAAGAGGAGTCGCATCTCCCCAGACGTGCTGTGCATGCTCCCGTCTTGACTCTTCCCGTTGACAGCCTCCAAGCTGTCCCCTCTGCTTTCCTTTCTGCCCTCCTGTAGCATTTTTGCACTGAGGGTCCGATTCAGGAGCAAACAACCCATCCTAGCTCCCTACCTCTTGTGCGGCTGGACCAGGAGCCGCTGGGGAAGGGGGTTTCAAAGGCAGCCCTGCTGTCTTAGGACCTTTGTCGGGGGGGGGGTCCTGAAAACCCAGCAGAAGTAATGGCACTGATGCAGGTGTCGTGTGGGGGGATGCTGCCCATCCCCGGAGCTCCCGGAGGGAAGAGAGGACGGGTGCCGATGCATATGGCTCGCATGTGACGTCTCAAGAGCCTGCCTTTCCTGAAAGCCTTCCAACATCTGGTTTCTCCTCCCAGCCCTGGGGATGGAGGGGAGGAGGGGAGAAGAAAAATCCCACCTTTTAACACAGTCTGAACATCGCCTTCATGAAAGCCCGTCTGATTTATTGCGGGTGCTGGAGCTCGTTCCAGCTTCAGGAGGTGCTGGAGATCAGCTCTTGCAGAGGTGGGCTGGAGGCTTGGTGGCGAGCCTGTCGCAGCTCGGGGGTAATTTCCTATCTCTGTAGGAAATTAAAGCGCTGAACTTAAGAGGGCAAAACCAAAAAGGTCACAGGAGATGCAAAGGACTTCTGCCCGACCCTTGGTGTGCCTGCCCTGGGACTGAGGGAGGTTCCTGGTGGTCCCACCTCAGCCAGTGCCCTCCTCACGCCAAGAGACTGGAGGATGGAGAGGGCTCGGGGAGTTTCAGCGTCTCACTCTTTTACACCATACTGCAGGCACCAGGGACCTGCAAGGGATATCTCTGAGGGTAGCAGGCACGGGCAGACCATTTTTGAGAGAGTTTAGAGGGCCTGATCCTGTCCTGACATGGTGGACCATCACACCAGGAGCTGAGGAGGGAGTTACCAGTGAAGCTCAGGTTGCAGAAACCCCCGCACTGCTGCCCTGGGGGTGCATGAACCCCGCAGCCCTGCGCATTTAGATATGCACCGCTGTTTGGCAAAGGGAAAAAATTATATGGACCGTTCCTCAGAGCTAGTGGCCCAAAAACCCATGGGAGTGAGCTTGGAGGAGAAGTGACACACCAGGAAGGGGAGAAGAGAGGAGGAGTCCAGGCTGCAGCGCCCGTCCGCAGCCGCTGTCTTGCAGGGAGAGTCCCTTCCCTGCGCTGGGGCTCAGCAGCAACCTTCGGGCTGGGGGCCAAGGGAAATGCAGCCTGCAGAGTCTCCCAAAACCTTCCCAAAACAATGGGAAAGGAGAGGCCCTGGGCGCCCTTGGGTTGCCGGGGCATTGCGTGGTGCCAGCCAGCGGCACAGCATCGGGCTGCGCTCCGGACAAAAGGTGGCTGGATTGACGGCCAGCGTGGGTAGATGCTTTTATTTAAATCTCTCTCTTTGTCCCATTGAGATGAGCAAACAAACCCTCTGCTCATCCTCCTAAAGGTCATTGGAGGCTTTCCTGCTTTTGTTTTGAAAGCTGGATTGATGCCGGGGTGCAGATCCCTCAAAGGAGGGACAGGGGGGTGCCAGGGAAATGTAGGAAGGAAAATTAAAAATTGAAAGCAATTAATACCACACCTTCTTAACACTAAATAAATGGGGGGGGAGCCCAGCCAGCAGCCCCCGTCCACGGCCATGCCTCCTCTCCCCAGTGCAAACTCCCCACGCCGCCCCGTACCCCGCACGCTGATGAAATGGAAAGTTGACCATAAATCAATGTCGGCGGCTGCGTTAGCTATGCATCAGCGGCTCGGCGCCGAGATACACCAAAACAAAGCGCCGGCTGCTCGGTGTTCCCACACTGCCCCCTAATGCAGAGAGACCTCGGGAGCTGGGGAGGACGGGGGGGGCTCCGGAGCCCGGGGGGCTCCCCCCGACATCCCCTGCCCTCCTCGCCTCTCCTCCTTGCATCCCAGGGCACGTCTCTTTGGGTAAGGTTGCCCACGGGGGTGAGGATGGTAAAGCCAGGAGCAGTAGGAAGGGGTCCATGTTGTCCTGCTCCCTCCTTGGATGCCACCATTTTCCCCCTGCTCAGCTGCCCTGACGTCTTGGTGGGATTTGCCACCGCTCCGCGGGTGCCACCAGCTATGGTCACCCAGCTCCGGCGAGGTGGCACAAGAGCCCCAAAACCAGGCTGCCCTTCCCAAAATCCCAGGGCAGAACTCAGTATCAGCCTTGCACCAGGCAGGGTTTGAAGGAAGGTGGCTTAGGAGCTGGAGGAAAGGAAAAGCAAGCATCGGAGAAAGTTTTTTTTCTGGAAGTTTAGTAGGATGCCCGAGGCTTTTGTACCGAGCGTCTGGAGCATATGGTGGGATTTGCAGTCAACTTTCTCTCGGGTGCTCCAGCCAGATGGAGGTGACTGTTCTTGGCTCCGGCTGACACGGGTTTGTTTCCTGAAGAGCTTGTGTTAAACATATTCCTTAAAACCAGGCTTCTGCAGTTGGGAGCCCCAGCTGCAGGCGAGGCAGAGCTCCTGCCCACGGCTGCCTTCCACCGTCTGCGGGGAAACTTGGCCCGCCTTGCCTTGCCTTGCCCTGCCTTGCCTTGCCTTGCCTTGCCTTGCCTTGCCCTGCCTTGCCTTGCCTTGCCTTGCCCTGCCTTGCCTTGCTTTGCCTTGCCCTGCCTTGCCTTGCCTTGCCCTCTCTTGGGAAGGGGCGGCTGGGTCCTCACCCGGCACCATGCGCTGGAAGGCGACCGTGGTCTTCCTCTTTGAAGGTACCTGGAGCATCTCTCCTAAAGGCTCCTTCAGGGATTTTTTTGTTGACAACTTGCAAAACTTCCCTCTCCTTTGGTAGAAATAAGGCTCCTATCCAGTAAACCCAGGCACATCTTTAATTAATCTCCATCTAATTTATTTTAGTATTTTCTAATGTCAAAACCGGTAGGCGGGGGCAGGTATTTTAAAACACAAGATGCCTTCCTATTGCTAACTCTAAATTGTCAGTATCTCGTGGCAGCAATGCTTTGCCTTCTCGTACTATCCTGCATTGTTCTGCCACCCCCAGAGGTGCTTGAAAATGTTTTTAAATAGAAGAACTCCCCCATTAGCTGAAAGTATGTAGCCCATAAAACATGATCCATTTGTGGTGAATTACGCTGGAAACATAAATTGACACACGCAGAGCTGTGATCGCTCGTGCCATTTTCCATCTTTAATATTTTACAAGAAGTTTGAGGAGTCGAGCTCATGAAAGACAGAGTGGAAATAACCTGATCGCCTGGAAACTCCCTGTAGAAAGCAGCAGCGGCAGCAAACTTCAGCTGTCTGACAGGCCAGGTTGGGCTTTTACAGTCCCCATAGTGTAGAGGAGAGAAAAATATGAAGCAGAGAGGAGGTTGGGGCACCGAGAGCTGTTGGAAACAGTTTCCTCTAACACCGTTTTAGCTGTTTGGGGTTGTTTGTTGGGGTTTTTTTGAGGCAGCTACAGCAAGGTGAAGAATAACCCCCTGTGCAAGGCATCCAGTTTGGGGGGGGAAAAAAAAGAAAAAAAAAGGGAAAAAAAAAGAAAACTTGAGAGGTGATGGGGTTTCTCTGGTTGGGGAGAGCACTGGTCTTGAGATACGAGTGAATTAACTGCAGAGCAGGTCCTGCTCGCCCAGCATGGCGTGTCGGATGGAGCTCTGCTGCGGGGATGCGACTCCAGGGCATTTGGGATGTGGAGGGAGCAGGACTGCGTGCGTTCGGCCTCCTCGTGTAACAGCACTAGTTAATACTGCTAAATACACATTTTTTAAGAAAAAAGGGTTGTTCTGTTGGTTGGACCCCACATGTCATCTCTGCAAAACACGTGTCTCAACTGCCATGATCCATCGGGATCATCTGCCGCTTCCTCTGCAGCGAGGGAAACCCGTGCAAAAAAGCAACCGATCCGGCAGGCGTTCCCCGCTGAATGCAGGTCCCGGCCCTGAAACATCTGCAAATGTTTACGGAGATAACAATATCCAGAGGGTCTGCGTTTCTGACGGAGCGGAGCAGCCGTGCCGCAGGGGCGCGGGAGGGGGCCGCGGTGGTTGCAGCCCGGAGCGAGCGTTTCAGATGCTGCTGCTCGTTGCTGTTTTGAAAAACCAAGAAAAGAAGGGGAAAAAAAAAAAAGAAAAAAGCCCCTTTCGGCTCCTCCCCGCCTGCTGAGATGTTTGCACGAGCTGGGCGTCTGCAGTCATATTATCCAGAAGTCTCTGCTGGGAGCGGTACCACATGGGATAGTGGAACGGTGAGGATGCTGTGGTGCCGAGCCTGGAGCATCCCGGGGAGCAGCCTTGGGGCAGCGGGGCAGGACCACGCTCCAGAGGATGCATGCAGCAGCACAAACAACTGATGCTCTTTGGATCCAGTTGCTGCGGGGGATTTTTCTCTGGTGAAAATGCCTCCATGTCTTATAGACGCTTTTTCTAAAATAACCAAACGCTGCTTGCTCTGCAGCTCTAAATGGAGACCCAAAGCATCACCTCTGGGCCCAGCTGGGGTGCGTGTAGGTGGCCATGTCCCCCATGCATTCAATACCTGTTATCCCCACACACCCACACACCGGCAGGGTACGAGAGGAAGGATGTTGGGGGTTTAATCAGGGGTTTAATAACTTCAGGATGGGGTCTGCGTGCCTGTCCAGTCAGTACCTGGATAACAATGACCTCCTCCTTGCAGCGCGGCAAGGCAGGCGTTGTGTCCCGTTGATGGGTCTTGAGGGTTGGCCTCTGCGAGTCCTGGTTTTTCCCTTCCACTTGGTTTCATCGCTCGTTCACCTCTGGCGATCTTCCCTACCCCAAATCCTGCAGCTGTGACACGTAGGAAGGGCTTTGGTGGTGGCCTGACCTCATTGCGGGGTGCTGTCTTCCATGAACCGGTGGTGGGAGGTGGCTGCTGCCCCAGGTGCAGTTTGTGTTCGCACAGACAGAGTTAGCCACCTCAGAAGCAAAAATAAGTCAAGTTTCACACGTGGGGAGGACTTCTGCTAAAGGAGTTTGATGCTACAGTTGGACCACAGAGGTTTGTCTTCTCTGCTGTGGTGGGACATGGATGGAGAAGGCAGTTTTGTTGGGAGGGTTGTCCTGAGGTGCTGTGACCTCTTCCAGCCAAGGTTCGCCGGGCAGTAGGGGCAGGGGCTGGTTGCCTTCAGCTCCTGGAGAATACATGGTGGTGTAAAGGGTGGGACTTCGTTTCCCCGGGCGCAGCGGCTGGAGAGGAGAGGCTGGCAGGAGGCTGTTGGTTTAAATCCGCTCGGCTCCATCTCGCCGCCGAACCGTTCAAATTAAAAAAAAAAAAAAAGAGAAAAAAAACCCACCCTCTTACTTTATTTACATTGCACTCAAGTTTCTGCCATACAAAAGATTTGCAGGTGCAAATATGTCCTGCCTTCATTAACTTCCCCTCCCTTTTTAATTTATGTGATTTCAATTTTCCTTCCCTGTACTGTTAATTAGGGGACCCTCTAATCAGTACCATTATCACAGTGGTATTCATGTTTAGGAAAGCTGCTAAACAAATGCTTGCAAAATTGCTAAATGGCTAATTAATGTCTGTTAATTAAGAAAATTGCTCATGGTAACAAACCATGCCATTGCTGGCAGCAGCTAGAAGGCGAACACTTGTTGAAATTAGTAACGAGGCAGGTAGAGAACATCTGCTCCGGCGCTGGTCCTGGAGCCTGCCGTCGCTTCCCATCACCTACTGACAAAGCTCGTTTGCTTTCTCTACCAATTACACCTCCTTTGACTCAAAAAATACTTTTTTTTTTTTTCCTTACGTTAACACGCACCGGTATATTCTTGCACCGAGCTCGCGGTTTTTCCAAGCAAATTTTCATTTTGTGCTTTTAAGGAAAATTTAAAAAAAAACAAAAAGTGGGCGTTCGAGCCCAAAATGTCAGCGGCTGCTGCATTGCAGCCTTAAACCTGCACCAACTAATCTCTCCTTTTTTCCCCTAGACATCCTTTCTTTGCTTGCAAGCCATTTTATTCGCATCCTTAGGGAAGCCACCTCGAGGAAGGATGTTGCATCCGTAGAGTCTGGCGATGCAGCCCCGGTTGTGCCGGCCAAACGCTGCCCAGGCGCGAGCTGGGACGTGCTCCTCGTCCTCTGCGCTCGCTCCAGCACCTCCAGTGAACCACAGTCAAAAACAAAAAACAACCCAGAGGTGTTTCCAACCTTTGGGATGAGAGAGGAAAAAATGATTTTTTTTTTTTGGTTTGGGGTTGGTTTTTTGTATTTCCCCCAACCTCTCTGATCCTCTCCTGCATATTTTTTCTTCCTCGTTGCACGCCCTTGCAAAGTGTTTCCCTGTGTGTTTATCATTGCAGACTTGGTTGAACTACCGGACCGTTTACCATCAATGTGGCTGCTGTATTTTGACAGATGTTCTGATTTTTAATTTTTTTTTTTTTTTTGCATATATCATTATTCATTGTTCAGCTACAAATGAATAGAAACTCAATTTAAAAGAGGAAAAAAAAAAGAAAAAAAAATTAAAATACGGGAGAACTGACTCCCCGACAAAACAGGTCCACCCGTCAATCCTTTTTTTAGCTCTTTCTGCGCTTTCATGTGCTAATCTATAACCTCCTTCTACTGTCTGACCTCACAGGGACCGCCTGGGTCACAGCCCTCGCCACACGCACAGCCTCCACCCCACAATCCTAACAGCATGATGGGACCCCACAGTCAGGTAAAGACACTAGCGATGGGTAGGGCTGTGAACCGGGACGTGCGCTCGATTTGCTTATTTTTTTTCCCTCTATAAGCATGCTGGGCAGCGGGTACCTGCTCCCCCGGGGAGCATCCCCCTGGGCACCCCAGCTCTGAAGCAAAATGTTGGTTTTTTTCCCTTTTTTTTTTTTTTTTTGGATGTGCAGTTGTCAATGGACTGAGAAGTTAATCGTGGGTATCAGACTGTTTTACCTTCCCAAGGTAGCCTGAGAAATTTAACTTGATGTGGGTTTTTAAGCTTCTGTTAGTAGCAGCAGTTGTAAAAAAAGTAACTTTAAGTCTTTCTTCTTTTTTTTTTCAGTACTTAGCATTGGGGGTTTTTTTGTGTGTGCGTGTCTGTATGTGCTTATTTGCCACTTTTTTTGATATATCTCTCTATATTTAAACTTGAACAGTATCTAACACTCAGGGTTTCCCATGCACTAATTTTAACAGCCTCACCTAGTATTGCCGATGTCAAACGCTCTCAAACAATAAATCTACACAGAAAATGTTAAAAACGGACTCCGGACATCTTTTTTTTTTTTTTTTTTTTTTTTCCTTTTGAAACTTAACTTTTTTAAAAAGGATGTCTCCAGAAAAAAAAAAAAAAACCAAACCAAAACCAAAAACAGTGTGTACAGTCTAACCGGCGTGCGTGGGGAGCGTGCTGCCTCCCCGCAGCTCGGCCCTGACCTCCCTTTTGTGTCCCCACAGCCGTTCATGTCACCGCGCTACGCCGGAGGTCCCCGGCCCCCCATCAGGATGGGCAACCAGGTACTGCGCTCCCGGGCTCCGCACTGGCAGGTTTCCTGGGGATGGCTTTTATTTGGGGAGGGGGACGAGGGCCACATGTCCTGCAGATGCTCCTTGGGTTCGGATGGCAAGCATCGCCTTCCTCGAGCATCCTCCGTTTTCTTGGTGCTGGAGCATCAAGTGTCACATAACCAGGTTCTGGGGGGGTTTTTTGAGGTTTGGATATAGCCAGGGTGTAAACGGCAGTGAGGCATGTGCTGCTTTTTATTTGTGGTGTTTTCAGCACGGCCGTGCCATGCTGCGGGCTCGCTGCCCGGCTGGATTTTCCCTGCAATCGCAGAAAATTAAAGTGATGGAGATAATCCTGGAGCTGGGTTGACCGAGCGCTTAGATCAGCGGTGGGGTCAAGCGGGGCAGGCCACTGCTGAATTTTTTGGGTTCGGTTTATCCTCTTATCCCAGCTTAAACAAGGGCAGTTTGTTTCTGGCCTTACGGACAGAGGCTTCCACCCCACGCGCTGCCTGAACGCGTGGCCTTTGGTTGAGGAATTCATCTCGTTCCCAACGATGCCGTGCAGATCCATAGGGTAATGACCGAACCAGAGGTTATTTGTCATTAAAGGGAAATTAAAGGAAACCTGTAATTCCTTTGAGTAGCAAAGGTGACTGTGCAAAAATTATCTTGGGAGCTTGTTTTTTTGGCTAACTATTATTTTTATATAGCTCTTGTTAGCAGAAAGAGCAGGATAGTCAGGAAATAGGATGTAGCAGCTTGCTTCGTGTTTGTGCTTGCTGGATTGGAGACTTGAATCTCTGGAAGTTGCAAAATGATGGTGAGACAGCTGAGATGTAGCTGAGAAAAACTCGGGGGGGGCTGATGTAGGACCCCCAAGCCCAGCTAAGCTGGAAGAGCCTCCCACTGAGGGCAATGGTGGCTGTTTTAGCAAGTATTAATTAACTGCACCTCCTCATGGGACAGTTTTAATGGGACCCCATCCTACTGTGGTCCCGGGCTCATCCCGAGCTCCACTGGAGGTGAGCACAGTGAGCTGGGGTGGGCAGGAGAGGCAGGGGACCGGTTTGGGGAGGCTGTTCTTGCAGCAGGGTCGAGCATCCAGGAGTGGGTAAAGTTAATTAGGATTTAATTTTTTTCCCCCAAACACCACGTATAAAACACAGGTTTGTAACTACCCGGAGCTCAGCGAGGTTATGGTCACATCCAGAGGGACAAGAGGAATAAATAGGCAGGTGGGAAGGTCAGGCAGCAGACGTGTAAATAGCCATCTCTACAACCCCCCTGGTTTATCTTCCTCCTGCTGCCAGCTTCCAGGCTGCAAAAAAATGGGGATTGGACAGATTCTGCCTCGGCGCGGCCATGTGCACCCAGTGCCTGCGCTGTGCCCCAGCAGTAGGATCTGTCTGTGTCGGCATTCAAATAAAAGGCAGCGCTGTAGCAAAACTGTTTACAGTTTGCTTCCCTCGGGCAGATGGTATCTATGTTTTTCTCCCCCTTTATCTGTTCGGAGCAGCCTTTGAACTTTAAATAGCCGCGTTGCCCGAGCAGAGCGTGGGTTTGGGGAGGGGGAGCATCCGCCTTCCCCTCTGCCTGCGTGGGGACGGGTCTGAACGCTGGTCTGCTGCAAATGGAGCATCTCCCCACCGGCAGCCGATGAATCGCTGTAACCTGCACAGTTTGGCCCTGGCGCTGCTTAAATACCGGGGAGCCGCGCTGCCCGTCTCCTTTCCCTGCCGGCTTTGACGCCTCTGCCCTGTGCAGCCCAGGCTTTCCCCTCGCTCCCCTAAAATACAGCAGCCTGACGGCACGCGGGCTGCAGGGAGAGGAGGAAATGCTGGCTCCTTGTTTGGTTTTTAGAGGGTGTTTGCGAAAGGAAAGGGGAGGCAAACGCCTGGAGGCTGTAGGAAGATGCCTGGGATGCGAGATGCAGTGGGATGCAGCGGGATGCAGCGGGATGCAGTGGGATGCGGGATGCTCGGGCAGCCGCAGGTTGTGCTGCGGCAGGAGGGGTGGTGCATCCCGGGGAGCACACCAAGGAGCCCCCTGAAAGCCTAAAGCCTCAACCCAAATCTACCTCTGTAGGCTGCCATGTTAGCAATTTTTTTTTTTTTAATCTTCCTCCCCATGTTTTCACAGCCCCCCGGCGCCGTTCCCGGTACACAGCCGTTGCTGCCCAATTCAATGGATCCCACGCGACAGCAAGGTAAACCCAGCGGAAGAGGGGTTGAACATTAACGTTTCTCGTTAGCTGTTAATTTGGGACCCGAAGTGGCTGCTGTGCCGCGTAACGCCCCTGCTTTCCTCCCAACAGGGCACCCTAACATGGGCGGCCCCATGCAAAGGATGAATCCTCCGCGAGGGATGGGCCCCATGGGTCCCGGTCCGCAGGTAAGCCCAGCGCCAAAGAGCATCTTGCAGCTCGGCAAACGCTGCGCACCATCAAAACAACCTCCTGGGGCTCAAAGGGCTGGGAGTTCCCCCCCCACACCCTGTCCCCCCATTAGTGTATAATGCGTTTTACATTAGTCTTGCATCTGGAAATCCCTCCTTTTAACATGAGTGAGGTCTTCAGAGCTCATTAAGGGTATTGCAACTTCCCTCCTGCCCTTCCGTCAAAGGGGATGGCACTTAGCGCCGCGCTGGAGCAGCCTTTGAGTGCATTACGCTGCCTGCCTGGGAAATAGTTACGACCCTAACAGCAGGAAGGGGGAAGGAGGCTTGCATTAAAAATAAATAAATAAAAAGAAATGGCAAAGATCCCTTTAGCAGGGGAATAAGGCTTTCCTCTGCGAGGTTCCCCTCCACCTGCCCCTCCTGCTGCCTGCTTGAGCTCTCTATTTCGGGAAAGGGGAGTAAACTCTTGAAATTAAGCAGATCTGGGTTAATATATGCTGTCTTTCCATTGATTCACTTTACGGAGTGGCTTGTTGTTGACTCACTCCTGTTTGTTCCTTCTACGAGACTTCAAAACCAGATTACCATATTTTGGTTGGAGGTTTATCCTCTCTGCATCGTCGCCTACGTTGAGTTTGTAGTGTGAGGATCAGAGTCTGTCAAGAGACGAGCGGATGCGCTGGAGTTTTGTTTTGTTTTTCCCCCAGAGACTGTTGAGATAAGCGAATATTGTGTAAAGAGGGAATTGTGTCATCTCTTTTTAACACCAGCCAGAGGATGCTGCTCAGGGATGCCCGTCTCCGCAGGCACCCGGATCCATCCTAGGGCAGGGGATAAAAAACCTGCACGAGCATCGTTTCACGGACAAGCCCTCCGATAGCACCGCTGCTCTGCTTAAAATCCTCCTTTCCTGGAGGACTGCACCCAAAAAAAATGGCATTTGTTAACGTGGCCTGCGCCAAGGAGAGCGGCGGCGGTTTGCCTGGGGGAGGCTGCTCGCTTCCCACTTGCAAAGCTCGCGGTGAAACTTGGAAGCCGCGAGCGCGTGTTCAGCGCCGCGTGGGATGGCGGCGGCTCTGGGAGCCGGCAGGAGTTGTGAAATGTTCAGAGCTTTATTTTTGACTCTGCCGTTCCCTGTGTACGTACACTAGGGAGAGGTTTTTTAAAAGGCAGCCTTCCCCTGGAGAAGCGCTGGGCTTCCCAATCTGGCACCCGCGGGGCGCTGCCTCCCCGCAGCCATCCAGGAACCAGCGCCTGTGCAGGCAACCACCAAAAATATCAAACCAAACCCAGCAGCCCCTTACACCTTGCATGCCCAGGGCTTTTTTTTTCTTCAGGCTTTGCATTAGGACCTTCCCAAATACTCCTTAAATTACTCCAAAGGGCTGCAGAGCATCCAGGCAGGACATCCCGGCGTCCTGACAACAGCTACTTATTACGCACTGAGGATGAATCATCCCTTAGAGCCGATCGCCGCTGCCTTTTTTCCTTTAATAGTTGCAGTTTTAGCTCTGCAGAAGCCAGGATGAGGTTTGCTGGTGCCTGTGTGAAGAGGGTTTGTAGCTCGCTGGATTTCAGCAGCATCTTGCCGGAGCTCGGCATGCAGGTCGCTCGGCACAGCTGCATTCCCTCCCCACCCTCCCTGAGCATCTTTCAGACGGCTTCGTTTTCCAGCCTTTCAGCTCCAATTAAAAACGCTGAGGGTTTTGTTTTTTTTTTTAAACAAGGGGTTTGATGCTGCTATTCAGTGTAAATGGCTGGAATTTCGATCAATTAAGGAATTGCCAGTAATTTGTTTGGGGAAAACCCTTTTCTGCCTCTTCAAAACAAACTTTGGCGATGCCCTCAGCAGAGCACTATGCTCTGGTGCATCCATAAATCCAGGGAAAAATCAACAGCGCTGAGGTATTGCACTTAAAATCCAGCTTGGAGTGCTCCGAGGGGCTGCGAAATAGAAAGCAGCCAGCCGTCCCCCCTCCTGCCCCGGCAATTTTTTCTCTAAATGGCAGAAATAGAGCCCAAAAAGATGCATCGCGGGGGGAAGGTGGGAGGGGAGAAGCAGCAGTGCGACCTAAATCCGGCTGCACGTCGCCTGGAGGGCACAGGGAGCAAAGCACAGACCAAATGGAGTGTGGCATTTGGGGGATTCCTCTTCCTTTGCTGCCTTGGGCTTGACTTTGTACTAGAGCTGGTTTTAGGAGATGAGGGACGCAGATCTGAGGCTCCCGGTCCCAGCTGGAGGCTAAGCCAGGGTGGAATAAGCCAGGAGAGGAGCCCCGACGGGCTGCCTGCCCTCGCCCGCTCCCGCGGCTGCAGACCCGCTCCGGGGGATATAGCAGAGAGCTGGAAAGCAACGGGAAAACAAGCCTGGCTTGGTTTTCCCTACTCCAGCCGTCATCCTGGGAGCAGGGGATGCTCCATCTCAGGGGGAGCTCGTGCAGCCTTTTCCGGACCTTATGCTGCAGCAATAACCTTGCAAGCAACACCTTCTTTTCTCCTCCTGCCCCTGTTTTCTCCTGCACATAAAGACAAACCCAAAAGGCTGTTGTTGGCGCCTGGGGGCTGTGAGCAGGTTTGTCTCCCAGAGCTGGGAGGGGGCTGTTTTCCCTCCACCAGCATGGCATCAGAGGCCAGGGGGGCACTTTGGGGCTCAGCCTGGCTCCCTTCCATATTCAGCTGTCTGTTTTTTTATAAACACAGTTGCTAATTGCCTCTACGTTCTTCATCATCTAATATTTTTTTTTAAAGCTCATTTTTGCAAACTAACCCTCTTGGCTTTTTGTTGGTTTGTTGTTGGGTTTTTTGCCTTCTCTTATCTTCTCCGGTTTCCCTTCCCGTTACGGTAGTCTGACCCTTGGTTATCGTTGCAGAACTACAGCAGCGGCATGAGACCTCCACCCAACTCCCTAGGTCCCGGCATGCCTGGAATTAACATGTAAGGCAAACCCTGCACCGGGAATGTTTGGCCGCCGACTCGGGCTTTGCGGGACCGTACGGATAAAAACACAACTTTTTTTTTTTTTTTTTTTCCCCCCCCTGTTTAATTTTGTCCCCAGGGGGCCGGGAGCCGGCAGACCATGGCCGAACCCCAGCAGTGCGAACTCAGTGAGTATCCCGCGGTCCTTGAAGCAAGAGCGGGGCTGGTCGGGGACCATCCCGCAAATGAGGCCATTCCCCGTTAGCTGAATCCTGCTAATGAGAGGGCGTTCCCCCAGCCTCTTGTTTAGGCGCTGCATCTAAAGCCTAAGCCCTGCTCCTCTACTGCTTTCCCTGCGGTGGGGTGCAGCTGTGGGGTCTGGTGGGCCCTGGGACCCCCATCCTGGCCGGGTTGGGGGGGCAGCGGGGGCTCTCAGCTGTGCCCTGCTGGGGTCCAGCCCACGGGAGCCCCTGTGCGCCCCATGGCTGAACCTGGCTCTCTTCTCTCTATAGATCCCATACTCTTCTTCATCGCCTGGTACATACGTGGTGAGTCCTCCTGCTCCATCTGTCCGTCCTGTCGTTGGGGTGCAGAGATGTTATGGCTCAGGGAGCTCATGCAGTTTGAGGGGGAATCGGTGCCGTGGGGAGGGCTGGGCTGGGTTTGGGGGTGCGAGTTCCGACTGGGGGAGGCGTTTGAAAATGTGGGGAGGTAGGCGATGCTTGTGTTTGCGTGGCTGACCCCTGCTTCGTCTCTCCACAGGGTCCGCCCGGCGGTGGCGGTCCTCCGGGGACACCCATCATGCCCAGTCCCGCAGGTACGAGCCCCCTGAGACCCCCCTCTCCGAGGCCAGCCCTCCCGGACTCCTGCCCCTTCCCCTGCCGGGAGACCCCCATCCCTGGGGCTGCGCCACCAAGCACGGGCAACCCCTGCCCAGCCGGCGATAACCAATTTATGTAGCTTTTGCCTTTCCGGGGAGCGAGCGGCGTGGGCTGCTTGGCTTCGGGATGGCATTTGGGGATGTTCCTATATCCCTTTATGGATTTGGATGCTGCGGGGCTCGGGGAGGTGAGGAGTGCTACACGGCGGGGAATTACCTCCCCGCACTTCCCAGCCAGGAGTTGAATTATTTTTCACAGTTGAATTTCTGTGATTAAAAACTTTGTGGATCTTCATTAAATACAAATTAGCCAGAAAATGGTCGTACTTAGAGGGAATTTTAGGTGATAAAATACAAAAGAATGAGTTCAAGTGGCATGAGTTTGTTTTAATTAAGAAATGAATTAATCACCCGACTTACTGGGCTTCACTGTTCCACAGATTCAACAAATTCAAGTGACAACATCTACACAATGATTAATCCAGTACCGCCTGCAGGCAGTCGATCGAATGTAAGTCTGCTTTCTAATAATTTACATATCAGATACCATAACAAATCATAATTAACTTCATCAGTTGAGAGTAAAGCAGTTTAATTGATTTCAGCCATTTGTTACAAAACAGAAATAAAACAAACCATCAAAAAGCGATTAACTCTTCGGTGACTTTGTTAATTTTTTATGCTCATTAAGAGAGCGGCGGTCCTGCTGCTCTGGCCGAGGTGGTGGCAGCTGTGTGCCCGGCGAGGTGCTGTGTTTTGCGGGATACGGGCAGACTTAAATCTCGTTAAATGCTTGGTTGGAGGGAGCCCTCTGCGCTGCCATGGGTCTGGGTCTGCCCGCACCCGCCTGGCCAAATTTTATAGGTGAATCCATAGGATCATGAGCCCCCAGATGCGCCCCGCAGCCTCGGGGGGTGGATGCATCCCTCCTCTTACCCCGCTCCCGAGGGATGGCTTGGGGAGGGGACGGTCCCCAGGAGCCACCGGGGCCGGGGCAGACGTGCGGGGTGGTTTTGTGGCTGATTTTGGTGTTGTCGCCTTTTTCTTCCGCAGTTCCCGATGGGCCCCGGCTCTGATGGCCCCATGGGCGGCATGGGCGGCATGGAGCCCCATCACATGAACGGATCGTTAGGTGAGCACCTGCACGGGGGGGGCTGCGGCTCGGGGAGCCCCGCCGTGCCTTCGCTCCCCGGGGATGCTGGGCAGAGCATCCCAGTGCCTGCTCCCGTCCCGGGGTCAGCCCCCAGATCGGACCAGTGCTCGAAGCAGAGCCTTTGGCTGGAAATCAGAAGGGGGGTCTGGGGGGGAGCAGGGCAGAGGGGCGCGGGGGCCATCGCTGCATGCTCAGTAAGGCTGTTCTCCTTTTGTGTCCCCCCTGTGCAGGGTCAGGAGACATAGATGGACTTCCAAAAGTAAGTGAGTTGCAGAGTGGGTGCGTGGGCCCCCCTTTTCTCGGCACTGGGGTGCCGGTGTGACCCCCAATGGATGGGGACGCATCAGGGGGACGTGACTGGGGCAGGCGGGGCTGCGTCCTGCCCCCACGGCATTTCGGGGGGCGCAGGGACCTCCTCACCACCTCTCCCCCCCTCCACCATCTCCCACAGAATTCTCCAAACAACATAAGTGGCATTAGCAATCCCCCGGGCACTCCAAGAGACGACGGGGAGCTGGGAGGCAACTTTCTCCATTCCTTCCAAAACGACAATGTGAGTGAGTGCCTCCCTGGGGACGGGGGGACGGTCCCCGGGGCGCCCCGGCACGGGGGCGAGTGGGCTTGGCGGTGGGTGCCTTTTGGACCTGGATTGTGCTGTGTGTGAGCTGCTCCGGGACGGAAAGTGGGGAGGAGGAAATACGCTGGTGGGTGCAAGCTTGGGTCCCTGGCGGGATGGGGGTGTACTGAGGGAGGGGAGAGGATCCTGCAGGATGGAGGGGAGAGGATCCCGCAGGATGGAGGGGAGAGGATCCCGCAGGATGGAGAGGAGCCGGTGCAGATGCAGCCAGCTGTGCTGGCTTGGCCAATTCAACGCGCTGTGCGTGGCTGGAGACATCCCTCCTCTTCTTCCTCTATTAGCAGCTTATACACGCGTGCATGTTAATTATTTGTTTTAAATTGCATCTCACGCCATGCTGTTCTGCTGATTTTCTCCCCGGAAAAGCGAGTTACAGAGCAGATGACGCCCTGATCAATTCGAGTCTCCAGCATATCCTCTCCTCCTGATTTATTAGATCCAATTAGGTTGCTGTATAGTTGTCATCAGCCTCCTTTTGCATCCCCCTTCGGTGTCTGGGGGTCTGGCCCGCCTGGTTTCTCACCCTGGCTCTGTCTCTCTTCCAGTATTCCCCCAGCATGACGATGAGTGTGTGATTTCCCTCCCCCTCCTCCTCTCCAGGATCAAGAGAGTCAGCTGCCGTTCGGAGGATCTCAACGAATTATGCAAGAAGAAGAAGAAGAAGAAGCTAGGTGTATGGGCAGGGAGACGCGTGGCGGGGGCCAAAACCCCAGGTTTAGTTTCATGCAATAAAAAGGCTGAACTTTTTATTCCATAAAACATGAAGGACAAAACTTAAAATATTTCAAGACAAGACAAGACCCTTCTTTGTGCAGAAGGGTTTATATATGTACATGACACTTCTTTTTGGAAACAAACGGAAGCCTCTAGCACCCAACTCCGATCTCTTTGCTTTGTTCTTTTAAATAAAGACAGAAACCGAACCTGTTGTATGTTTGTGCCGTGCGACACCAGGAAGCTAGTCTAGATATGAAATCTCATGTTGTCTCTGTTGTAGTCATTTTTTTAAATAAACTGGACAGTTTACAATGGTGGTTTTCGTTCAGAAGGCCTGTTTTTTTTTGTTTTGGGTTTTTTTTTCCCTTCTATTTTTGGTTTTTTTTTTGGTTCGTTTGCAGCACAACGCTTCCTCCTCCAGTTAACAAGATCTGCTTTGGGGAAGAGACTCCACCACCTCGTTACAAACTTGTTAACGCAGGTGACCCCTTCTAGGATCACATCCTCGAATGAATCGTGATCTTGCTCTCTGTGACTGTGGCATGCACTGTGTTAGTCTTTTCCCCCCCCATCTCTGAGTACAAGAAGAAATCTCTGTCCCTCCCTTCCCCAGAGTCCTTCAGCTGGTTCACTGCAAAAATTGATTTTTTTTATATATTTTTTTTTAAATCCACCGAAAGAAAGGGTTAATCTGACCTGGGACTTTGAAACTGTGATCTCCAGCTAACTTTGGGGTTTTGGGGGGGTTTTATTTGCTTTGGGGGTGTTCTGGGGGGTTTCTTTTCTTTAGAGATGTGCTCGTCAGGGGTTTCACTTATCTATGATTTGGAACTGGATGGAGATATTTTTTAAGGAATTCTTGTTGTTAAAATGTAACCTTGCTATTCTGTAGGCTCGCTCTGTAATAAGAAAATAAAAATTAATGGCAAGCGTCGAAGGCCCTTCCTTCTGGCGGGAGAGGAAGGGACGAGCCAAGGCGGCGGGTTGGGATCTCTGTACATGACACTACCCTGTAGTTTGGTCTTTGTTTTTCTCCAGCTCCCATTTCTGCTCCATGTATATCATATTCTGTAAAATATTCTCTCCCTTGGATTTGACCTTTGTGCGGATTATTGAAAGCATTGTATCTTGTTTCAGTGTTTTTTCTTAC
Organism: Gymnogyps californianus; assembly: GCF_018139145.2. NCBI lineage: Eukaryota > Metazoa > Chordata > Aves > Accipitriformes > Cathartidae > Gymnogyps > Gymnogyps californianus. The sequence goes on along the minus strand of NC_059478.1, from coordinate 30,660,777 downwards.
CTTGTAGTCTGGTTCGAAAATTACCGAGAGGGGAAAAAAAATAATTATTATACATTGTAGTTTGTGTACGATATTTGTTGATAATGTTTTATTAAAGGGATGTCTTTTTTCCGCACCCCTTCATTGAAATGTTTTTGGGGAACATTTGGCTTGTTTTTATTATTCTGACTGCAAGACATGAGATGACAAAACTTTTTTTTTTAGTGTGTAATACGAAATTTTTTTTTTTTTAATGTTTGCCTTCTTTTTCCTAAGCATTTTAATTGTGCTTTACCTGTAGAAAGTCGCTGGGGAGGGAGGGGTGGGTGGGATGGGGGGGGGGGGTCTGAGGGTGTCAGTCTCATAGTTACAGTCAGGTTAATATTTTCCAAGTAACGCTGAGAAATAACGAACGCAGATTTGTTGCATCGCAAATATACCCGGGGGCTCCCCAAGGGGTCAACTTTTTTTCCTTTTCCGCTTTACATCTTGTTCAGGTTTTTTTTTTTCTTTTTTTTTTTCTTTTTTTTTTTTTGTTCTGACGTGAGGAAATGAAAGGACTGGTTTTAATGTATTTTAAAATGAATAGCTAAATTATTGTCTTCATTGGTATGGGATGGTTTTTTGAATGAAACGGTTCTCCCCCCTTCTCTCCCCCCCCCAATGCTGTAATAAATATCAACATAAACATTTGATTTCGGTGCTCTGCAGTTTGTTCCTGGTGTTTGCTGCCAGACCCAGGGTGGGGGTTTTTTTTTCCAACCTTTATTTATCAAGGACCGAACCCCAGGTTTGGGATGCGGGAGCAGAGGTGATGCAGAGCTGAGGTGGCCAGCGCTGCGGGGGGTCTGGCTGAGGCTGGGAAGGTGGACAGGGATTTGACTGCAGTGTAGGACCCAGGGGACTGGGAGAGGCGTCATTTAACAATGCTCACTTGTTTTTTGGGTTTTTTTTTTTAAGCATTTTGAAAATGCAGCTTTTAGCTTAGGAAAATGGTCATTCTTGCTTGCACTGGGCTGAGGATGTGCTCGCCCGACCCTTGCCCTCCCTGCACCCAGCCTGCCTGGCTGCAGGCAGAAGGGGGCTTTCTGGGGCTAAAAAGGGGGGATTTTTTTTGCACCCTGTCCCCCAAGGTTTCCCTCTTAGAGGCCGGAGGAGTTGGGATGCTGGTGTGGCGATGGACGCTGGCGTCCCATGCAGCAGGTTACAGATCAGGGATGCCCCAGGAGAGGAGCTGGGTCCTGCTACCTCCAGTTGCTGGAATCCTGCACTGCTGGGAGGTAAGCAAGGGAGGGGAAGGGATGCAAGTGTCACCTTCAAAAATATATGTGTATATATATACACACATATATAGGCTTGCAATGGGGTCTGCTGACCCACTCCTTGAGCACGGGCTGGCTGTGGGGCAGGGTTGGTGCGTGCACCATTGCAGGATCAAACTCGACTCCGGGCTCTGCACCGGCTGCTGGAGATGGAGAAACCCTGGCAGGGCTGATCTGGCTCCCCGACAGGCAGCATCAGAGGCTGCTGCAGCATTTGGGGGGAGATTGGGGCTTTTTAGGTCTTTAGATGGGTGGTTGCAAGTGCCGGGTGCCTGAAACGCTCCCGGGAGCTGCTGTCTGAGACTTGTTCTCTGCCTTTGACTAGTTCAGGCAGGATACGGCTGGCTGTGATTGTTCAGCTTTTCTCCCTCCTTGCGGGAATGTTCAAGCGTGGGCTGCAGGCTCGGGGGGCTGCAGGCTCGGGGGGGTTGCGAGCCATCCTGGAGCTCTGCTGGTCCTGGGGGACGCTCCCACCCGGCACCCGCAGCCACGTCACTGCTGCAATTCCAAGAGCGAGCGCCGTGCGGTCACGGATGCTCGTGGAGCAGAAGGGCGAGGGGGCAACGCGTTGGATGTTTGCTGGGTTTGGGAACCACCCAGAAAAATCACCGTGCCTGCAGAGCCCATTAGCGTGTAATTAACGGCAGGGCCGAGGAGCAGAGCGCGTTTGCACCCTTTGCTACCTGTGCAGGTTTGCCTCTGGGTTAACGCCACACACATCCTTGTGCGGGGTCCGCAGCCCTGCCCTGATGCGGTTTTTGGTCCAGGCAACCACGTCCTTCTGTGCTTTGCAGAAAGTAGTGTGCAAGCGTTCTCCGTCATTTGGAAACGTGATCCCCGATGGCAATTAGTTGAAGCTGATGAGGACCTCCTGCCCTCCCAGCTCCCCGGGGCCATCCCTGCCCACGCTGCCCAGCCAGGCCTCGCTCAGCTGCCCGTTGATCTTTTTATTGCGGGGCATAGAAAAGCCCTTCCCGTTGGTTCTTACTGGGTTACAGGCTAATTTTATTAAACACCGCCATGAGAAACTGCCAAGTTCCCTCCTCTAAATGTCTCCTGAGCCCAACCTTAGGGATAATTGTCTCCCCCATTAGTTTTCATTAAATTAAATGCGGGAGGAGGATCTGAACAACCAGGGGCTCTGGTCTGAGCATGGCGTGTACTTGCTGGCACAATGAGTGCAGCCCGTGGAGTCAGATTTTTGCACCAGGAGTGGTTCAGGGGAAGGTAGTGTGGAGCAGTGGAGCCCGGACGGCACACCATGCACTATCCCCAGGGCAGGCTGGGGGCCAGATCCTGCACCAGTAGCTGCAGAGCTCTCCTCCGGGCAGCCAGGCACTGTTGGGTCTTCATCTCAGACTCCAGCCACCCTGCTCTCGCATGTTCTGCTTCCCCGGCTGCCGTTCATTAAAAGTTAATGCCTGGCTCTTGGTCCATGCTGAGGTAATGCCATTCATCTGCTGACGAGCCTTTATAACTTATTGATGCCAACCCAGATGTGCCTCTGCGACCCATTGTCCTGCTCTCAGTCCCACCTCCCTCAGCTGGGCCAATTCCAGCAGGTCCCACTGGAGGAACGAGCAGGTGAACCGAACCACGGGCAGCGTGCTTGGGAAGACCAGAGGGACACCACGCGCGTGTGCAGGGCTGTCCGTGGTAAGGGGGCCGCTCTGCAGGGGCTGCCCGGTTCACGGACCTCGTACCTGCACCACGACGGACCAAGCTGAGCATCTGTCCCAGGTGCCAAGCCGGGAGCCCCGCTCTGCGCCCCTTGAGTTCCCCTCCTGGACCTCAGAGGAGCTTACCCAGCACAAGGATCAGCTGCTCCTTCCAGCGACACGAGTGCTGCTTCCCCCCTCACCGCAGGCGAGACCAGCTGCGCCCTGAGCAAACCAGGGACACGGTCTTGCACGCTTGTGTATGGTCCCCTCATCTCAAGTGGCTTCCTGATGCCTCTCGTAACCTGCTGAAGCCTCATTCCCCTGCTGACTATCCCATGTCTTATCGCTTCTGCCGTTTTTCAAAATTGCCTTTGTTCTGCCTTCATCCCTCTCTCCCTGTGCTCATGCCTTGTCTCTGCTCAGTCTTGGAGACAGCAGGACTCCAGCTTCACTTAGTTTCTCCTCTTCTACTGCCTGTCCTAATAGAGATGTCTTTGTTGAAAGGTAAAAGCTTCTAAAGGGACTTTGGCTCTTTCCCATGTAGACCATCTTTCACAGATTCCCACATCTACTAGAAGCGCGCGAGGTGTTTCATTTCTCCACGCCCCCTCTCCACCGCAGCCACTCTTCCACCACACTTCCTTAGTGAAACCGCTCTGCTCAGGAATGTTAACGCGGCAGCGGCTGGCTGCCCTACAGGGTTTCCTCCTTAAGACGGTAATGACCCAAAGCTGGAAGGGTGAGGGGATGTCAATAGTCTGAGGGCTGTTGCCTAGAGCTGTTCAGCAGGGTCCGTGTGACATAGCAGAGAGCCAACAGCCTGAGAAAGAAATCCCTACTGAAGAGTCTCCACAGAGCACAACCGTATTAAAATATATTCCTAAATAACTGGGTGCAAATTACAGATCTGAGCAGATTTAAATCGATGAGCTGAATTAGGCATCCCTTGAGCAGGCAGAATTAACATGATTTAGATCAATGCAACGCTTACTAGATTATTTCTCTTTCAAGCATCTTCTCCTAACTATTGAGGGATTTGTTAATTTAACTTACGGCCGATGCATCCCAATTTACCGGGTGCAACTGTTGATCTCAAATTTGACTAGTGAAAATCTGTTTTCTGAAACCTGCAGAGCTGAGCTGTCTGATGGATTGAGACTGGAACGCACAACTGGGGTGTTCATCCAGATGGTCAGAGAAGACCACAAAGCACAGACCAGTCTCTGACACAAGACACTGAAGTGAGATGAATTTCTTGGAAGTACGCTCTTCCACACCGTAAAATAGCGCAGGCTGTCCTATTCCTTCCCATGTGCTGGAGGGTATCAGTGCAGAACTGCAAAACATTCTACATTTGGCTGGAGCTAATTTAGCTTTCATTTTACAAAAACCACGCTAATCCCCCCATCTTAAAAAGAATACGCTTCCTGCTCAGTTAACTCCGTGTGGCAGGAAGAAATTCTTCCTTTGTATTTTTAGCAGCAAATACCAGCTATCAGGCACCAAAGTTTCAGGCTACATTCTACACCACTTTCCCAAAATGGATAGGTCTCTTCATCCAGGATTGGGGGATGAAAGAACTGCGGTTCTATAGATCCAACAAAGCAATCTCACCGATTAAGTGCTTTGGGAACTAAGCGCAGGGCAGCACGACACGTCCCAAAGCAGCCAGGAGTAAAACAAAAGTAAAAGCCAGGCGGAATGAAAAAGGCTCATGTCTCAGGCTCCCCCCTTGAAGCTTTGTCAGTCTCTTCCACATACACTGCATTCAGAGGTACTCAAAGCAACCTCGGAAAATAGGCTTGAGGCTAGCTCTGTGCAAAAGCACACCGGCAGCAGAGCCTGCGCAGAGGAATAATGACTGGCCTATGTTCTTTCTAGGCAACGGTGGAAGAGTGCAGGAGGATGCATTTGATGACTCTAACCCGAATCCAGAGGTGAGCCCCTAAAATGAAAGAGTTTCTTCATGCACTATTTAGTTTAAAAAAAAAAATTTTTTACTTTCAGTAACAATATAATTTATTTTTGAAAGTAAATTAATCTACCTTTCTTTAATTATGTGATGGTTCTGGCAAAGAGAAGCAGCAGGTACAGTTGGTGAAGTATTTTCATTTGAGCTGAATTTCACACAGCTCCATGCAGATACAGTGCCAGAAACTTCTTGAATGTGTCTGGCTGAAAGCCATATATTCCAGCGGGCTTCTGCAGAGAAAAAGACATGGATGCTCAGTTTGCAGCGAAGTGATTAATGCAGACAACAACGGCTTTAAATACGCTTGAATAAGACTTCAGACGTGGCAGCTTCCAAATTGTGCTCTCCCTCCCCAGACGGGTTTGTCTGTGGGTACATCCACTGGTATAAACCTCAAACGGCATAAACCCTTTGCCCATCAAACTGAGACGCCCTCCCAGCGTAACCAGGGCTGACAGCACTGTGCTCTATTTACTCTACAGCGAAGCTGACAGTTGCATGTAAGCACTTCCTTCATCAGAGCACGAGTTGATTTTAAACAAGCATATTATGAGATGGTAGATTACAGATGGGGATATCTTTATGTAGGAGTTCGTATTAAGCTTGGCATGTGGCTTGCACGCTATGCAGTACATCAGCACTACAAATACTCCCTGTCAGTAACACCTGCTTAAGCAAGAACGAGGCCAGCGCCTGTGTCAGGTCCCTTCGGCTGGTTGAAAACCCACACTGCAGCTCTACGCCAGCTCCCAAACCTCCGGCAGAGGCGAAGGGTAGGATTTCCAGGACCATTTCCCAAGTTTTCCTTACCGTAACAACTCTCTTCTTGACTTCTGGAATACACTGGGCTTTTTCATACAGATTCTGATCAGAGTCAATCCAGACTAGATTTTTTATGCCTTCGCTAGAGACAAGGTCTGTTGTATTTAACTGGAACACCATGAACTGGAAGAGCTGGCCATCTGTGCCAACACTTTGCACCACTATTGGCTGCTCCAAAACCTTGGGATCATTCTAGGAAAGAAGGGAAGGTGGGTAGAATGTTTAAAAAGCCAGTTACCACAGAAATTGTATGAGTACTTGCTGATTCTGCATCTTCTACTTGGTTTAAAGCCAGGATCTTAATAAACGTATTGTTACCTTGCCCAGAACATTACTCTAGTCAAACAAGTTTTGAATGTAGATTTTGTATTTTAATTAAAATTCCTCCTTCAGCCAGCAACAAAGTATCAATTTACATACTGAGCTGTGGGATGGGTTAGAGTTCTACAGTTGAACCTACTCCCTGGTTCCTACCCATTACCACTCCAATGCCTGTTACATCACGAACACGCTCATTGCTGAGCGATGGTTTTCTGGATCAGCAGACATCAGTAACCATACCTGAAGGTTAGCGTTAGACCTCTGGACTGGGAGGCTCAGATTTGAAAACTACGGTAACATGCCACGGCAAGGGAATTTCACGACTCTTTCCACTAGCTGCAGCGCTAGAGAAAGAACAAAGGCCTAGCAAGTCAGCAGCAGTCTCCAATACGTACCCCGTACAGCACCTTAGCCTTTGCCAGCGCATTGCCAAAAGCAAACATCAGCATTTTAGCACGAAGTTGTTCTGGTCTGAACCTGTTGGGACGAATGTTGGCCGATTCCAGGAAGAACAGAGTGTGAGGATGAGAGTACGGATAACCATCTCTAAAACCTAAATGGCAGATAATCATGTCAGAAGTCGCTCAGTAAGAGACTACACAGCCAATGTTTCCTCCCATATCTTCAGGAACCGTTAAAGTAATTTGCCAGGATTTAAGTTCTTCTCCACAGTCATGCTTAGGCGACAACATACTCGCTACAGGTCTGGAGCGCTTGCACTGCACCCCCTGTGCCTGGCTCCTCTGTCCCCTCATTCCCATATGCTCCCTACCCACAGCTGTCTTGCAGAAGGGCAAGGACTCCAGGTTAACCTGAACACTTAGCCTGACAGAAAATTACTATCGACGGCTAGATTTACCTGTATCATTGAGCTCTTTGTACACATTCACTTCCTGAAGATCAATTGTAGGAGAGATGGGATAGAAGGTCTCCAGAACGTGTTCTTCAGTGGCCAGTATCTCCTCCTTGGAGGCTACTGGTGGTATCGGGGCCATAGAGTTCATAAGTGTTCCATTCAGGCCACGGACCTGAAGGAGAATGGATTCTGGGGAGGGAAATTAGGCTACATTCAAACACTGCTGAAATAAGATTAGGGAAAGACATATAGTAGCTCAGCTGTAGGTTCTTCTTCTAAAATACCAATGTTAATTGCTGGTGTTAGTTTCTTAACTAAACATACTTAGAAATACAACAGTACAGATTTTGGGCACAACAAAATAAACCATCAGTTCTAAGACACTGGTTCTCTTCTCCCGCCATCTTGTCGATATTGTCTAACACCCTAATAATCTCCTCAGGGCAAGTATCCTGCCATCATCCAAGGCTGCCCATGCTTACAGCACTATTTAAAACTGAAAGAATTACTTGGTTCCAGAAATTGTTTCATTTTCTCCAAGTCCTCAGCCTTAAAGCTAGCAGCCTTGCTACCCCTCTTATATTAATGAAAAGAGCTAAATGCTTCCACCATAGCAGCAACTAACCTCTTTCCCACGTAGCTGATATCTTGTAGTTTCTAGCCAACATTCTTTTAGTCAGAGAAGGATACTTCACAGACATTAACCGACATAAATGTATCAAGTCTTCAAACAGTACTGGGCTTTAGAATGAGAAAAAAAACAGTTATATAAAAAATGTGATCATAATGGCAGGCAGATGCTTCTGGGACATGAATGCTATAACATTACTGTATGTAAAATATGTAACAGCATAACATTTCCAAACAGTTAACACAGATTTCAGATTAATATCCCACACACCAGTCCTGTTCCAAGTTGGCAGAGGTAATGCTTACCATTAGTTATTGAAAAAATTGACATTCTGCATCAGCTAGAAGTAGATCTCGAGTTGAGACACAGACCTTGGCCTGAAAGAAGCTTTAATGTAGAGTATGTGTTTACATTGTTACTACTGTGAACATTGAGAATTAGGTTTTTTTGTTTTGGTTGTTGTTGCTTGTTTTGTTTGTTTTATAAGTTGACAACCTGAATCAAAGGGTCTAACAGTTTTGCACAGTAAGTGAATCTCTCAACAGTAGATCTATGTATGAATTTTCTTTGTAGTGTTAAAAACTCTGGTTCTTAAGATACCTGCTTGATGAACAGCTTATGCTAAAGCCACAACCACGCAGCAGAAAGATTTTCCCTACGACTGAGGACTTACCAATAATGTTCTCTCCTGGGAGCAACTTCTGTCGTGTCCCAGAACCGTGCGTGTGAGATCGCACGCTTTACCCGCTCCTCGTGCTCCTCGAGCTGGTGAGCCGGGTTGTCGACGATGCTCCGCACCGGTGGAGGTAAGCCTTCCACCAGCTTTGTCTTGGTGAGCCACTGCGCTTGCCGAACGCCTTGAAACAAAAACCGAGAAAATATGTATTACTGAGGCCGCCGGGCGGGCTGGCAAGGGGCTGACAGCACAGTTATAACGTTCAGGAGGCAGGGCAGGCTCTTCACCGCCTGCGGTTTTTTGCACTATGTGAGGAGAAACCTTGGCTGGCGGTGAAGGGTAAGTGCTTGAACACGCTGCGCGGCCTGGGGCAGCGCTGGGGGGGGGACAGAGGGGGGTGGCCCGGGCCGAGGAGGGCCAGGAGGCCCGAAGGAAGGGCCGCCGGGCCGGTACCTTCCAGCATGCGGACGCCCTGGTGGCAGATGTAGCAGCCGCGCTCCTTGTAGAGCGGCATGTCCTCGTAGCGCGGCCCCGGCGAGTGCCAGGGGTCGTGCCAGCCGCGGTCCCAGGGCGGGAAGCGCGGCCGGGCCAGGCTGGGCACGAAGTGCTGCCGCCCGGCGTACGTGACGGTGTCCAGCTCCACCTGCTCCCGCACCGGCCGCCGCTCCACCGCCCGGGCCAGCTCCTCCGGCGGTGGCCCGCGGGTGGTCCAGGGCGTGCGCGGCAGCGGCCCGCGGTGACGAGGCGGCGCCGCGCGGGTGAGGATGCCGCGGGTGAGGATGTCGCGGCCCCGCGCCGCCGCCGCCCGCCTCAGCGCCATCGGCCCCGCCGCCGCCATCCTCCCGCCGCCACCTCAACGCCCGCCCGCCGCCATCTTGGCGCGCGCGGCACGGCGGGAGCGCGGGGGGCGGACTCACACCCTCCTTCCCCCACCCCGCCCAAGTGACTGTCAGCGGCAGAGGCCAATGGCGGACAGGCACCCCACGGTAAGGGAGGGTCGGCAAATTGCCTGGTGGCGGCGGCTGCGGGTGAAGGGCAGGTGCCATGTTGGTAAGTCAGGAGGCGGGCGGGGAAAGGCGCCTCCTCTCCTGCGGGGCGGGCGGGGCAGTTGAGAGACCGGCCCTTGGTGGGCAGGGGGCGGAGGGGGAAGGGGGGGCTGCGGGGGTCTGCAGAGCCGCTGTGTGGGGCCGGGCCTGGGCCGGCGGGTCCGGACCCTGCGGGGACGGAGACCGGGCCGGGGCCGCTCTGCCTGCGGGGCGGCGTGCCCAAGCCCCCGGGCACGCACAGCAAGTGCTCGAAACTCTATAAATGTGGCCGGCCCGGAGCCTGGGGGCCCTGGGCTCCACCCGCAGCCTGGTCGGGGTCCTCCTCTTCCTAGCCCGTGGAGGAGCTGTGAGTGCTCAGGGACCTGCTCAGGGGGCAAGGAACCGGCGGCTGCTGTGGAAAGCAGGACCGCTTGCCTTTTGGTTCTCTCTTCTCCCCCCGTAATGTTAGAGTAAGGGTACTTGCGTTGCAGGGCGAAGGTTAGTTAATTAATTCACCTTGAAAATGAAGCTGCTCTAAGTGCTAAGTGTTCTCTTCCTCAGCCTCCTCACCCGTGGCTTTATAATTTCCTCTGGACCTCCTTTTGTTTAAATGATACAGATACAAATGCATTGGGAACAGCCTTAAGCTAACCATTGTGTAAAGACAGCAGAGTCCCGGAGAGGTCTGCATCACGATTTTCGTTTGAGGAGCATTCAGTAGGTACAGCTCTGTCTGAAGCAAGGGTAACGGTAAGGGATAAAAATCATGCTGCCTCTGCTTCTTGCCTTTTCCTACATGTCTGCATTTAAAGCCAGACTCAAATCTGCTCATAACCAAAGTGTGTGTTTGCCTGTGATTTTACCATGTTTGCCTCCAGTCTCCTGGCTCTAAACCCCACTTTCAGCTCACTGCCCTCCCGCTATTTTAGAGCTGTGTTCCAGCAGGCTGCATCTTGGTGGTTGGGGTTTGTTACCCATTCTTGTGGACTGAGCTGCACTGGACAATGCAGAGGCAGCGAGCACTTGAGCAAAAATGGAGTGTTGCAGGCACCAGATCGGCTCACAGGTTTTCAGTTTTCTGAGTCCCCTGAGACACACATGCAAGATGCTCGAGAGAGATTTTCTCAGTCCTTGTCCAAATAATGCTCGGCTGATGAGCACGTGCCGCTCTTCATCATGCTGGTTTTGATGCAGGGCTTGTGTTTTGCAGACAATGAGTGGAAACGAGCAGGACTGGCTGGCTCTCAAACCCCAGGAACCTTCTCCGTCCCAGTGCTGCGGCAGCGGCTGCAAACCCTGCATCTATGATGTGTATGAGAAGGAGCTTGCACAATGGGAGAGGGCCAAAGCAAAGCAAGACAAAAGCCTCCTCATGGAAAAGCAGGAGCAGGTCAATTTATCTTCATCACATCCTAGAGCCTGTGCTTTGATCGTACTTGTTAGCGTGTGGGGTTGCGGTGATGGGTGAGGGATGCAGCAATGGATTAAAGCGGTGCCTTAAGAGAAGGCTGTAAATGCAATTCCCCAAACTCTGCCTTCGCAGCCACCCTCCCCCTTGCCCGCTCTCTCCCTGCTGTAATGTGATTTTCCAAGTGTCGAGTTTGCCCTGGTGTCGCATTACAGCCCTGGGTCTGCAGCTTCTCCTTGCTGGGGTACCCCAGCCAGCCAGAGCCAGCCCCTCTGGAAAGTGGGAATGGGTGAAAGGTACAAAGAATCACAATTTTCTCTGACACTTTCCTCGGAGAAGCTCAGTTTTCCTGACCTTTTTCATCTTTTCCTGTTTTTTAGACTCTCATTTTGAGGGTGAAAAAAGCTGCATTGTGTGTGGTGGGGTAGTTGTCTTCAGAGCGTGATTTTAAGCTTGTCAGTGCCCTTTTACATAAGATTAACTATGCTGGGTCAAGCAAAAATGATCAGCGTTGAAACAGCTAACAATATTTCCTATTCGCAGTGGTCATCAGTAGGTTTCAAAGTTGCCCCCAAAGCAGCGCTCAGCTCTTCTAGCAGTATTATTCCTGTTTGTTTCCAGACATGAGAAAATGATTGCAGTGAGTCATAATAGGATGACCTTGCTGTAAGGTGTAAAAAATGTAATTTAAAAAGGGCGGGCGGAATGCAAGATCCCAAAGTGCATGCTGCAGAACATGATAATGAATCAGCAGAGAGCTGAAATTTGCGCTGGGCCCCAGCATTTAATACATGTTCTTCTGGAGTCCTGAGTATCTCCAGCACTAAATTAGCACACACGTTTGCTTCCAAAGAAAAATGAAATAATAAAAGACACCATCTAACCAAGTAATTATTTATTGTTGTTCTTGCAGAGCAATAATTCAGAACTGAATCCAGATACATTTACTGCATTCAACATAAGCTCGGTGGAGCAGCTAACAGAGGACACCTACCAGTACAAATTTGAATTACCAGGAAATAGCAGTCTGCGATTGAGTTTAGGGCAACATATCGTGTTAAGGTATTGTTCTCTGTGCTAGTTAAACAGTCTGCATTATGTAACCTAATACGTAGGGTTTTGTCAATAGACAAAGGCTTCATACCAGGCAAATCATAATTTCTATACCTCCACAACGACACAGATGAAAGAACTTGTGAGCTCGCTAGCTCTACTAATTTTATGGTAAAAGCCATTCCAAGGCTGTATTTTTCTTCAGCATTATCCTTGTGTCAGTGGGTCAGAAAGAACTAGGTGTGATTAAGAAAATCCATTTGCAGAAAGAAAGACTCAAAAAATAGATGTTACAACAGATTATTTACTCCAGCATGCTGGAATGAAGATAATGAGCTGCACTTACCCCAGAGCTTGGTATTTTAGGCCCTGTATCTTGGGGTAACTCAGCACCTGGGGTGTAACCCCCAGTGTCCAGGCATTTCCTGACTGATTTCTAGCAAAACAACCCTCCTGTGTAGTTTATTGCTTGCCAGAAAGGGGCCGCTTGGGAAAAGTTTATGTCTCTCTCAGCCATCTGTGGTGATCATTGCCAGATAGAGAAAGTCATGTTATGATGCCATTGATCTGTATCTGTTGACGTTATTTGTACGTTAACAGCTGATGTATACAGCTGGCTGGTTGCTGAAAGTACACGCTTTCCCTTCAGCCATCTCTCATAATGCAGCAGAGGAAAAAGTTCGGTCACTTCAATCAATTACCGTAGTCAGTAGTAAAGAGCAGGGTGGATATATTCTACGGAAAGAGAAGACTTACAGGAAAATACGGTGCATATTGACAAGACCTCAGGTCGAGGCTGTGCCCTAGCTTTCATTATTTAATTACCAGATGCTGTCCGAACACAGAAAGGGAAGTAGACTCCAGCTCTCCCCAAAAGGGAGAGCAAACTTAACCATGAAAGCATTTTCTCTCCCCTTTGCCACTCTTGCACGTTCAGCCATTTCTCACAAAACGGCTCAAACATCCTTCCAGGGGTGTGTCCAAGAGCTGAATGCGTGGTACAGCTGGGGCCACCACCGGGAAAACAAAAGGTGCATTTAGCCATTATGTTCCTCCTGGATTTTTTACCTCTGGAAGGGAAATGTTTTGCATCTGTGCACAGGCTGGGCCACTGGGAAAAGGACCTGCTGCCTCCCTCGTCTCCCCAGAGAACTGCAGAAGTTTGGTAATACCAGTCCGTGACCCAAGTCACAGTGGGTTCCTATATTTCTCTTCTCAGAGGAGTGGTGAATGGTTTGGAGGTCCAGCGAGCCTATACTCCGATTAGCCCAGGGAATGCAGAAGGGTACTTTGAAGTTTTAATGAAAGTAAGTAAGCCTGTACAATATGGATTAGAGTCTGAGGTGCCGGGGACTATGGTTTTTTTTAGGAACCAAGCACGCTGTCAGCACTTCAAGTGAGACACTCTCAAATCCCTCATGGACTGTTTCTGTGTTGTTTTGAAGCAGTTGTGCTTTGCAGATAAAAATTGCAGTTTTTCCCACAAAACTGAAAGCAGAGGAAGGTGACACGCAAACAAGTGCTTTGCAGCATAAGCCCTGTTAAGCTCTTGGGAGAGCCTCTCAGGAGCCCTGTGATCACCAGTGTGGCAAGAAGTGCCCATTCCACTTCCCCAATTTCATTTTGCCTTTTCAGTCTGTCTTTGAAATCGCACCCAGTTGTCAGCCCAGTTGAACCACTGATTTTTGGGAAGTCTTTGCCCAGCTGTTACCCTCTCTCCGGTATTTTGCTTTAAGAACACTCCTCAGAAATATTTTTCATTTTGTTTAAAAATGTAGTCGACAGCAGGCAGCTGTTTCTGGTTTGTGGGCAGGGCGCTGGAGCTGCCTGCAGTCTGAGAGGGTCCCCGTGGCCCACGGGCACAGGCTGCAGCTATTGGGGTGGATGGGATGGCAGAGCCCCATTTTGGACGAGTGTCCTGGCCCTTCTGGAGGCCACCACAAAATGCTGGTTGAGTTCAAAAGGATTTTGCAGGAGAACTTGGCTGGAGATTTGTCTGAATAAAATCTGCAGGGTCCTCATAAATGATTACTTTGTGTGGAGAATATCGAATTGAAGAATATTTTTCCAATACTGCATTTGTATTTCACTAGTGATTCCTCAGGGCAGACACAGACTTCAGTATAGGTGTGAAATTCAGAGTGCTGGGTGTCCCAGGTGGCGTGCAGAGAATGACCACTTGTCCTCTGCCTGTCTTCCAGGATTTCACATTTTGGGGTTTATCATGCATTGTATGTTGGAGCACAAACCCTGTTGTTTAGAAAAGTGTACAGCTTCTATAGGACACCTGTGGGAGAGTCATTTCACCATTCTTGTGGCACTTGGTGTGTGGTAGGGGAGAGAAATGTTGCATTTGAGTTGCATTAATAGGATACGTTCACAAGATGACTGTGAAATTTCATGTATACTTGCTTATTACTCACAGGTTTTGCATTTCAATAATAATAGTAATGATTGTAATGATACCTTTCCTTTATATAGAACCTTTCCTCCCAAGGGGAGCTATAGTTATTCTCTGGCAGTGACAAAAGAGGTTGGTAACACCCAGTGTAAAGCAGCCATTTTTATAACTGGCTCTGTAGGTTGTGGTATATTTCACACTATTCAGGCAATTTTGGAAAGTACTATATTATTATTATTACTATGCAATCCAAGCACTGTTCAAACCCTTCTGTCTCCTGTTATTATAGCATTGCATTTGTGATACTACAGTTAAGAGTGAGGGAGTTGCCATTTACAGAGCATAACCCTCTTTTTGAGTGATTTTATAATGTTAGGGTTTCTCTCCATGTAAAACTGGGTGTAGAAGTTTTCCCCCAGGAGATAATTATTTTTTTTCTTTTTATTTAGAAAAATACATTTTAAACCCACTCAATCACTTCTCACTTCAAGTTTTGGAAATAATTTTGGTGAAAGAAAGATTGGTTTAGTTTCCATTACCCTGGTCCATTGGGAATAGGCAGTAAGTGGGGCTGATTTCTCTGCTCTTGCCTTGGGTTTCCGTATATATTTGAAGAAGGTAGGTATAAAATACTGCTCCTTTTATGCAACTGCACACTCTTTGCATAAGACTTAGTACCTGCCCAGAGCCCTCTGAACGTAAAATGTTTCTGACAGTAACTCGGAGCCTGGATGTGTGTATGTATGTTACGCATTTACCTTTTGAATGTAACAACTAGTGCTAATAGTTCTTAATACTTCAGGTATCTTATTTAAGTGAGGTTGTTAGGAGGGGAGGAGCATCTGTGTTCTTTATTAGCTAACACTGCTTGCAAGCACAAGTGCTCACTCGCTCGCTCACTTTTTCTTAGCTTCTTTGCGGTTCACCAATTTTGTTTGCCTGCAGTGCAGCTTGGTGGCTAGCCAAGGCACTGGGGTGTGGAGCTGGGCTTCTGTCCAATGCGCATGCAGAAAATACCCCAAAATATGCTTCTTTCATATGGGCTGCAGTCTTTGACGGCTTATATCGCACCTCATGTTTTGACCTCTGGTTGCGTTGCTCTTTCTCAAGCTTATCAGTGGCATCGCCTCTGTGCGAGACCAGTTGTCTGCCACAGCTGTTGGGCTTACCTGCTCTTGCTGTTTGGACCAGTCCTTGTTCTCTGGCCAGATCCCATAGACTGTGTGTTCATCTGCGCATGTTTGTTCTCATTAACCAAGAAGTGGTCATACATATAGGACATACATGTAGCACATAGCAAGAAGACTGCTTGGGTGAGCCCTTCATTTTCCAGCCTCTCCTTGCTTCTCTGTTTCTAGCAAGCACTGGCCCTTCCTCATCAATCATGAGTGAAGTTAGCATTCCTGCAGGCAAAAGCCTAGATAATGTTGTTTGTGCCTGTGTTGTGGTTTAACCCCAGCCGGCAACTAAGCACCACGCAGCCGCTCACTCGCTCCCCCCACCCAGTGGGATGGGGGAGAGAATTGGAAAAAAGTAAACCTCGTGGGCTGAGATAAAGACAGTTTAATAGGACAGAAGGGAAGGAAAATAATAACACAACAATAATAATAATAAAAGAATTAGAATATACAAAACAAGTGATGCACAATGCAATTGCTCACCACTCGCTGACTGATGCCCGGTTAGTTCCTGAGCAGCGAGCTACCCGTCCCGGCCAGCTCGCCCCAGTTTATATACTGGGCATAACGTCATATGGTGTGGAATATCCCTTTGGCCAGTTTGGGTCAGCTGTCCTGGCTGTGTCCCCTCCCAGCTTCTTGTGCCCCTCCAGCCTTCTTGCTGGCTGGGCATGAGAAGCTGAAAAATCCTTGACTTAGTATAAACAGTACTTAGCAACAACTAAAAACATCAGTGTGTTATCAAGATTATTCTCACACTAAATCCGAAACACAGCACTATACCAGCTGCTAGGAAGAAAATTAACTCTATCCCAGCCAAAACCAGGACAGCCTGGTAGAAAGTAAGGCAGATTTTGCTAATGTTCTTCTTCCGTGAGGCCCAGATCAGAATTTTTTTTTTAAAATGTGAAGGCATCCCTTAGGATCCAGATGATCTGTTCTGAAAACAAGAGTTTTATAAATGAGAAACCTGACTTGGGGTCACTAATTGTATCAACACAGCATCTGAGAGACTGAAATAAAGCAAGAGCTAAGTAGTGTTTATATAACTATCAGTACCCAGAGGGCGTTTCCAGACCCCGTACCCTGAGATTTGGAGAACACTTGAAGGCTTGGGCTGTGCTTTGTATTCAAGACACTCTTCTCTGTGTACTTTGTAAGCAAGAACTCTGATAAGCTTTTTCCAGTTTTGGAAATTCAGACTGCGTGAGAGTGGGTTATGTTTACATTATAGTCAAGCTGGAATGGATCCAATATGATTTAATTTAAATATCTTTGTTTTGGGTATAACTTTGAGTTATTTTTCAAACAGAATGATCTTTCTTTCTTTTTAAATGCATGAAATGTTTTTTTGTCCCCTTCTTGTTTAAATGTAGATAACTTTATAATTGACTTTAAGCTGGGAAACTTTCCAACAGAGTATAATTATTCTTTTCTTTTGTGCAATGTTTTTTATTAGTGCTATGAAGCTGGGCTAATGTCACAATACATAAAAACGTGGAAAAAAGGAGACATGGTCTTTTGGCGTGGGCCGTTTGGAGGGTTCCCATATCAACCTAATAAGGTTAGTTCCCTAAGAGAGATAGGATGTTTCGGCATGTGGCAGCTAGCTTTGTTTAATACTCTAAAGGGAAGGCATCAATTTGATTACTGTTTTCATGATTATTTTAGGGACTTCCTGGGTTACTGTACAGTGCCGCAGCCTTAGCAGTCAACTGGAGAAAGTACACCTTATTGAACTGCAGAATATTTAAGAAGGAAGAGGAGAGGGAGGTGGATGGGAGACTGGAAAACATTAGCAAGGCGCTCTGTTCATCACTTGCATTAGAAGTTCCTGATGTGTTTAACAAAGGGAACTCACTTTGCACCAGCAATGAGCGTGGATCGGTTTTTGCCTTGTTTGAACCACATTGCAGTTTTGTGACTGAGCACGAGCGAAGGGGAGGTGTTGATCTTTTTCTCTCTTGGGTATTCCCTGAACTGTAGCAGCTCCAGTGAAGTGTCACGTCACCCAGCCACTCTGCAAATGTTGATCCCACTTGCTAATACCAGGCTCGCTGCAAAGAAAGGCAGATCCAGTTTCAAGGGAAGGCTTCTCACACATACTAATTTGGTTACTTAATTCTGACCTTTCAAATGAGGAGCAAAATTGAAACACTGGTCGTTAAGATCCCGAAGCCTTGTTTTTTCATCTCCACCCCCTCCCTCTCTGCCCCCCCCCCCCCCCCCCCCCCCCCCCCCCCCCCCCCCCCCCAAAATAAGGCTGTAAAATCCCAGTGGCCGAGCTCCATGCAGAGCAATTGTGTTCTGCCTCCTGAAATACTCTCCCTGCTGCTTTAGGCTACTGTTCCCTTCTCTTCTTAAAAACTTCCAGATAATCATTTGGGACAGAACATGGCAGTCATGCCTAGAAGTGGCTGCATTCAGGGGCTGTCTGGGTGATCCGTGTACATGCAGTTTGCAAAGCACCTGGGCAATCTTTAAAACAACTTGCTGTAGAAGAACTGTTTATTATTTAGGAATTATAACAAAGGTCTCAAATATTAGTTTCATAGTAAAATTTTCTTTTATCTCTATTTGCTGCCAGTAGAATAGGATTCGGATTCGGGCAGATCAGATCCATTCACAATAAACTGCCCAGTCAAAACAGAGCACAAGCAGCCTCTGAGGGCTTAATAGGGGCTTAGGTCCCAGTTCTGGCATTGGTGTGCTGGCTGGCAGCTGGGGAAAGTGCTGGGAACCTTCTGTCCTCCTACCACACAGCACCTTACTGCTGGAACATCCCTAGTGCGAGTAGAGTGAATGTCCCCCCTTGCAGGTGGGAAGCACTATGTGCTGCTGGTAGCTCTTTGAGAAAAGTGAGATAATGCACCAGGAAGATATGTGGATGAGGATGGAGAAGAAACCGTTTCCTGCAGAGAACATTTGGGATTGTACTTTGCAGCTTCCAAGATAAACACAGGGAGCATTTCCAGTGGGAAAACAACACACAGTGGGTCAGCAAAGTGTACTGCAGAATTGAAACTGAAATATAAATTAATTGAAATCAAGGCTAAAGTTAGGATAAAGTATGATATTTGGGTAAAATCCAGTTTCATTAGATTTGATATATAAACCCTGGAAGTGCTATCTGTAATCCTTTGCAGAAAAATACATTCTGAGATTTGAATTTACCAGTTCATGACCTTCTGATATGTTCTCTCTCAAGGGACCCTTTACCAGTGTGGCAGCAAGGAGGAACAGACCATGAGCACATCCATTTCCAGTCACCACACTCACAAAATTCTCTGTTTTGTTGTTAGCATGGAGAACTCCTCATGCTGGCGTCTGGTACTGGCCTCGCACCAATGCTTCCCATCCTCCAGTCCATAACAGATGATGAAGAGGATGAAACCTTTGTGACTCTTGTTGGCTGCTTCCGTACCTTTGACAAAATTTATTTGAAACCTCTTCTCCAGGATCTGGCTCGGTACTGGAACATCAGAATATTTTATGTCCTAAGCCAGGTAAATAAATGGATATGAAGCACGTTCCTGTGAGGGTTCTGTGTGCTGGATGAGCCTCTGCCTCCTCTGCTTTTCCATGAGCGTGATCTTAATTCTTTCCCAGTCATCGAGGCTGTTTTGTGATCCACTGGCTGCTGTTCTTAAATCTGCTACATCTTCTCACACTGCTAGCAGTCTGGAGAATTTCAGAGAAGCGACTGTCACTGCTTGTCCCTCTTTACCTCCTTGGTAGCTGTTCGGTTGGGGTGGACCCGCTGATTCATAGTCGCTGTTGATTATTCCCCCCACTTCACATGGTTGTTGCTGCACCTAAACATTTGTGCAAAGAAAACTTGACTCTGGGAGACTCACAGCAAATAAACTATTTCTTCTTTCCTAATAGCAGTTCCTTAATCTGTCCTTATCCTCCATTCATTCCTCATGGCTAGAGCTCTCTTCTAGTATGTTAGCACCAACTTCCCAGCAATTATTTTTCCCAACTGACCCATTTTTAAACTTCTTAAAGTTGTTTCCCCCTCTGTAAAATTACTTTTTCTGCCAAATCCATGGGATGAGGGCATACCTCTCAGTGGTCTTACATTTCGAGCAGTCTTTTTCATTTCCATTTGGTCCCAAAGTTGCCTGTGTTCTGCACAGATTTGGTAGTTGAAAATTATTTCCCTCGGAAATGAGGATTCATTGCAGGGAGGATATAGAAAGAATTATTTATGCTAAGGGAACGAATCCCATTGCATTTTTAGTTTCTCAGATGAGTCATTTTTTGTATCTCTCATGGTGAATCTGCCTCATACATTATGTTCCATATATGGCCTCGGCAAGTTGAGATTGGGTATAGAGAAAAGTACTTGTGATTTAGGCACCCCCTTGGCCGCTCTATAGGAGCGTAACCGGCAATTGTCTCTGGTGACATAGCTTAAATACCCTTTTCAGGACAATGCTGTCTCAAGAGTGTGAGGAGGTCCTGAAATTCAATCAGTGAAGGGCAAGAAACCTACCTGACCCCTGTCAACACTGTCTGCCCCGCGTGTACATCTCTCCCTTTCTTCTCTTCTCTTAGCAGGTTTGTTGTAGTCCAACACTGACTCGTGCATCCTCCCTTTAGGATTATATATCTGTCTGTCTCAGTATTTCACTCTGCTGCCTGTCACCACCACATCGGAGCACCTTCTGCTTCTAATTAATAGCAGTAGGAGAGTCCCCGCTGGATCTAACGCCATGGGATCTAACACCTCTCATGGGATCAGAGCTGTGTTCGGAGCAGGGCTGGCTTCTTTCAGTTTTGGTCAAGGGAGATGGGACTGAAAGAGACTTGGGAATGGGAGAGGCAATAGAGAGGAATAGACTTGGGACTTAGGACTTGGGAATAGAAAAGGCACGCTGGGAAGTGGTTCTCAAAGGAGAAGGTTCTGCAGCATTTATTAGTGATAGTTATGCTCTGGTTTTGTTCAGTCCTCTCTGAGTGAGTGGCCAGGTCCTGTGGCAGGGAAAGATTTGATCTGGGCTTTGGAAGAGGAATGCAGCTCTTGGGAAGAGTCAGTTCTACCCAGATGGAGTCACAAGGGTGAAAAACATCCTGTGCAGTACTCTGAGGGGAGGAGGGAGATTTGGCTGTAAGCAATCAGTTGTCCTTTCTAATGTGGCACACTGCAAACTTTTTGCCTTTTCAGGAAACTTCACTGGAAAAACTTCCTTGGAGCTATCAGGAAAACACATATACTGGTCGTCTCAATGAAGGCTTGATGAAGACGATAATAAATTCCTGTCGAAGAAGGCCATTTGTATTAATCTGTGGCTCTTCTGCATTCAATGAAGATATGAGTAAATACTTGAAAGCTGCAGGAATTGAAGAAAATTCCTGTTTTGTCTTTTAGCAGAATATTCCTGACCTGAGGAACCTTAGGCTGAGCCTTGGACGTCCTTGTTTCTCTGCAGACATTGCTCAAAATTGGTCATCTCGATAGACTGAATTTGTTGTGCATATACTTTCGTAGGCCTTTGGATCAAATATTTGTTTCCAGTATGATTCTCACTCTTGAATGTTTTAAGGAATGGGTGCCATTCCGGAGTGGCTGCTATGTGGTGTGACACCCACACGTCAGGGAACAGCGTGGTAATTTTCATGGAAGTCTTCACATGCAATTTTAAGAGAGGGATCTCCTAAGGGTACTAGAAGGCATCCAAGTACACAGCTCTGCTGTAACATGAAGACCTGTGACTTGCTTTGCAATCCATGTTAGTCTGCAGTGGTATTGTGCCCTGTTAGGTGTCCCAAGGAGAGACTTAATCCTCAGGGAGAAGACTGCCTGGTCAAGGGAACAGCAGAGCACTGGCCCAGCACTCTGGAGTCCCTTGGGTTCGTTTTGGTTGTGTCATTATCTTGCTGGCTGATGCCACGCAAGTCACTTCAACCTCTCTGTGCCTCAGGTGCCCCATTATACGCTAACACAGAGAAGAAGGTACCAATCTCCTCTGAAAAGAGCCTTTCCAAAGGCTATAAGTGGGGATGGAATTATATGTGATGCCCAGTGAGGACTTAGGCAGGCTGTCCTCCTGCCCTAGCATAGCCTGCATTGCCTACCCTGATCCTTAACCCTTGTAATGCTGCCTGGGGAGAGAAAGAGCATGTCCTAAAACTCTGTGTGAGAAAGCATCCGGGTTGTAGCTGCTCTCTGTCAGGGAGGATGGTTGTTTGCTTTCCGTGTCCCCTAAGTGTTGTATAAAAGCCCTGGTTCATTAAATTGAACCTCTTTTCAAATAAACAGCTGTTTCTTTTTGTCACAGGACTCTCACGGGTGCCCAAAGGGGTGCCCTAAGCGTACAAGGGCACCACCTGAGGAGTGAAAGCTTCACAGGGCTTTGCTGGGGTGCTCCCTGCGGGGCAGGGGCAGAGCCAAGGGGCTGCCCCAGGGGATGGCAGCCCTGCGGCTGCCCCGGCCCCTTCCTCCTCTTTCAGTCCAAGATGCTGCTGCCTTTCCTCTGAGAATATCCTCTGTCCGCTCTTTTGCCTTCTTAGACCACTGTGTTTACTAACCACACCTGGAAATACAGCCTTTCTGCACACCTTCGTGTTTTTCCGTTCATTCCCAGTTCATCCTGTGTTGGGGTTTCCCAGGCTGTGACAGATGATGTTGCATTATCATTCATGCCTCATTTTTCACCTGTGTCAAATAGTACACCTTACACAAAGGAGATGTAGTTTAAGCGTTACTCAAAATAAGCAGTGTGCACGAAAATGATGGCTCTGATTCACATGTTGGGAGGAAGCGTAGGTTCCCCTCGCATCAGTGAGATTTGTCTCCAGTTACCAAATGCCTGGAATTAATCCCGTGTAGCTGCAGCTTTTATGTTAACTTCATCAGAGCAAGGGCTGACAAGAAAGCCATCTTCGTAACCCAAAACAGGGTTCTGGCTTTTAATGCAGAGAGATCCAGGGAAGTTGTCCATGGTAGGTCCAAGGCAAGCTCTCGACTCCCAT
Source organism: Gymnogyps californianus (assembly GCF_018139145.2). NCBI lineage: Eukaryota > Metazoa > Chordata > Aves > Accipitriformes > Cathartidae > Gymnogyps > Gymnogyps californianus. The sequence continues at coordinate 30,638,491 of NC_059478.1, read as the reverse complement.
CCAAACTGTGCTTCAGCCACCGTAAGCCACTGTGCAGTGGAGGTGCTTCTGCATAGTGTGGGGCTGATAAAATAAGGAGTTGCTTTCTCCTGTTGTTCTCCCTACTTTGGCCTTAGCTAGGAACACAGAGAAAATATTTTCCTCAAATGTTACATACTCTGAAAACCTCACTTATACACCTCTTGCTTTAAATATTCTGCCTTTTTAAGATTTTGCTAAAAATCTACCCAGCCTTTTTCCAAAGGCCTGAAGTAAAACTTCACGCTCGCTTCGGAAAAGCGACGACTTTCTGCGTGAAAGCTGGGACTGTTCCTTTAAACGCAACCCCAATATGTCTGGGTATTTCAGCACATATGGGCCATGATGGTTAAACCCTACCCAGCTGGTCTGGCCGTTCTGCCACGAAGCCTCCCGTCTTTGTTCGTGGCTAAAAGGGAGGGTGGTGAGAGACGGAGCAGGCTGTGGATGCTGCAGGTTGCAATCCTGCAAAGGCAGGCTGCAGGCAGAGCGGGAGGAGGTGATGCATGCCGAGCCGGCAGCCAGGCTTGCCTCGCCGGAGGGGACGGGGGTCTTTGTGAGACATTCTCCGTGGAGGAGACGATGTCCTTGGAAGTATGAACTCGAAGGGGGCTTCACATCGCCCGTGGGTGCTTTGTTCTCTATTTTCTGCCCTTCTCTCCCTTCCCCCTCCCACCTTTTGTCATTGCTCAGGCTGGCTCTCACACGAGTCCCCTCTTCCCAACCCGTCCCCCATGGGGACAGCCCCTTTCAGAGGCTTGCATGGCACTCCTGCAAAGGCAGGAATGTAGGATGGAAAGGCTCTCGGGCAGGATTTTCCCTACCGAGGGAAGAGGAGAGGTTTCCTTCCCTTTGGAGGCCTGGGAACTAGCCCATGGTGGCAGTTTCATAGGGAAATGATGGTGATGCTGTCGATTATCGGGGGATCTGTGGAGCTGGAGGTGCGTGAGCTCCCTGCCAGTGGTGGGTGGCGACTGCCAGGCCAAGGCAGGGGCTCGCACCCTGCCTCTCCTGCCGGGGCAGGGGGGGTGCTGGCAGGATGCTCTGGTGCTCTGGCTGCCCCCCAGAAATCCCCTGCCGCCCGTGCAGCGCTGTGCCGGGGAGAGGGGCTTCGCTTTGCTTCCTTTCTTCTTCCTCATGTGCAGCCTGAATACCTTCTTAATTTCATCTCATTATTTCCTGCCTAAATAATTCCCGTTTCTCCTGGGGACTGTATTTAAACCTTTGATCTTCTCTGAAGTCTCACAGTCCTGATCACATCCTTTCTATTTAAATGAATCAAATGCCTTTTTGACTCATGATTTATAAATTTGCCCGCAGAGGAATAAAGGCAGCCCCGATACGGCACACCTTGAAATCACCCACCATGTCTCTGGCTGGAGCCAGAGCACCGTGGGCTGATCCAGAGCACCTCCGGCCAGACCTCCGTGCGGAAAGACCCCCTCCCGCCGCATCTCGTCCTCCCCCTGCCTCCCTCCTCCCTCCTGCCCGGCTCTGCCGGCTGCCAAGCAGCGTTGCCTGGGCTCAGGCCCAGCCGGGGAATGGCCATCCCCAGGTCAGGAGAAGGGTGAATGTGCCGGCGGTTGATGGATGCCGTCTCCCAGGAGGGGGGCACAGCTGCTGTGCTGCGCAGCCCTGGCCCCCCGTCTCCTGGGGATATCGCTGATGCAGAGCGCAGCTGGAGGGATGGAGAAGAGCGGCCGTGTAGGTACTGGCGTCCCGGACGCTGGCTCTGTGCTGGGATGTGCCTCGGCGCTGAGGCCGGCGGTGGAAGGGCTGGAGGATGGTGGGTGTTGCTGGAGACAGATGCAGCAAGGATGAACGTGTTGCTCCGTCGTGCAGCGATGGAGAAGCCAGGGAGCACGCTTTCCCCGAGCCTGGGGGATCGTGGCAGGGAGGGCTGAGCACTCCTCCTGGCTGAGCCGGGGCTGTGGTTATGGAAATAGCCAGGAGAGGCCCCTGCACCATGGGCTGTGGTGCCAGACCTCTCCTGCCTCTTTGCTGTGGGTGCTGGCCCCGCACGCGTTGTACAAGGCACAGGGACAGACCTCCTCTCCAAGCCGTTAGGGAAGCAGCTAATTAAGCTCTGCAGTGTCCCTGAGAGGTCAGTAGGAGATGTACCAGCGTCGCAGCCATCTCCCAGAGCCTGCACCAGAGTGGGAGCTTTGTGCTGCGCCCCGGGACAGGGAGGGCTGCCTTGCGTCTCCTCATTCAAACGTGCGCTTACTCCTGGTGCTCGTGGGGTGACGCGGTGCCCAACGCCCCAGGACAGACACCCCCATGTCCCTCGCCTCAGCTGGGCTCAGGACAGAGGGCTCCTAGCTGGGATGCCCCAATGCTCCCACCAGCCCTCGGCATGGCTCCAGCGAGGCCGGGCAGCGGGGAGAGAGCCTGTACAAATATTATTGTTGTTATTCTTACCCATAAATATATGCAGGCACTTAACGACCTTGGCATGGAGCATTTCCTGGGGATTCATGACCAGTTGGCGTTAATGGTCCTTAGCTGCACCTCGGGCCATCAGCTCCTCCTAGCCCATCATTAATCCACAGGAAATGTCTCAGGCATCGATCCTCATTGCTTAATTAATAAATGCAACTTATCTCTCGCTGCTTCATTGCCCGCTGCTTTGAAGGTGACTTTTTTAGCACAGGTCCCTCACACCGGGAGGCCCTTGTGGGTTTTTGTTTCCTGGCATTCATCTGGGTGTGGGCTATGGTGGCAGGAAAGTCTTTTCTCTCCTGGGCGGGAGGGAAGGAACTGAACTGCTGCTGGGTTTGGGGTTTCTCCAGCTAATGTGGCACAGCACAAGGAGCACTTCTTTCCCACCGAACGCAAAGGCTTGATTACCTTCAGCCAAGTGCATCCAAGAGCCTGGGTGAGAAGGAGCATGAGCTGGCATGGAAGAACATGGTAATTCTCCAAGGCCTTAGCAGGTTCTATAATAATCGATGTTTTTGCCCGTGAGTCACAATTCATCTCTAATCTTCCTCAGGGGAGGTGGGATTTGCTATCTTTAGTGCTCGCGACTGCCGCTTTCCCGGGCTGAGCATCCCGCTGAGCCTGGGCACTCGCTGCAGGGATGCTGACCTGAGAGCCGACGTGGAGACGCGGCTGCGTTTAAATCCTGTTCCCTGTTTCTCTAGCCTTTACCACCGGTTGGCTTTGTGCAGTGGGTGCCGCAGTATAAATCACGTTAATTCCTGAGGTGCTTTTCCGTGGTAAGTCTGAAATTCCCATTTTGGTTTGCTGGCTTGCCTGGCGATCTAAATTATTTTCATAGCCCCTTAAGGGCATATTGTCAGCCCAGACTTACTGTCGTTATACACCATATCTGAAACATTAATATCTCTCCTAAATATAGTGTATTGACAAGGTATCTGGTATAGTGTAAATCCTTGGGACATTTGATCCAGATCATTAAAACTGAGTGAAGGAAGGGAGGAATAGATCAAGTTACCTTGCCGCTCTTAATTCAAACAAGTGATGAATTATTCATTCCGCTATTAATTCTACAGTCCTCCCGCTTTTTATTTATTTCTCTCTTTATTTATTTTTTTCCTCCCAGATAGACAGCTCCGAAAGGATGCTCGGGCACCGGTGAGGGGAGATTTGCCTGCCGGAGGATGGGGTGCACAGGGGCGGGCTGCCTGGCAGCGCTGGCCGTGCTGTGCGGGGCTCTCGGGGATGCTCCCGGCAGAGGTAAGAGCCCGATTCCAGCTCCCAGTGGGGACCACAGGGCCAGATGGGCATCCGTGGTCCCCGGGGAGGAGAGGGCTGTTTGCGGGTGCTGCAGTGGCTCTGGGGTGCGAGCAGGTCCCAGCTCTCAGCCCATGCAGGGAGAGGGTCTCGCTCAGGCCAGGGGCTGCCTGGCTTGGCTTGGGGAAAGGAGCTGGGATCTGCAGTCGCCGTGCGCAGCAGCGAGTGCGGGACACCACCGCGCGCTTGAGTTCCTGCTTCATGCTGATTTTACTGAAGATTGCAGGTAGGGGTTGTCCTGTTGTGGTGTACAGGTGCTTTGCTGAAGGGTTTGTTAACTTCTGGAGTTGCACATGCCTATATAAATATATATATATACACACACATATACGTATATATGTGAATGTATATATGTATGTGTATGTTGCTGGGCATGTAATAAACACCTCACCTTACCTGGATAAAACACCCCCCAGGACGCAGGGCAGGGTTAGCAGACAAGACAGTAATTTAGGGGGCAGGGTGGGCCAGGTCAGCCCAGTAACTTGGCTAATGAGCAATACCCCTCCCCGAAAACGCCAGGGCCTTTCTCACAAAAGGGCCGTGTCAGAAATCAAAACCCATCCCGGCCCCAATGCAGGTGCTCCTGAGGGGCAGGCAGCCGCCCCGCTGCCCGGTGCTGCCTGCTCACCCCCCTGCCTGCACCCACCTGGGCTTCCGGAGCGCCCCAAGGCTCCCAGCCCTTAATCCATCAATCTGCCTGCCCCGTGGCTACTCACCCCTCCTGTGGGCTCCCCTCTTGGATATTTATTTCAATAACATTATGCCTTTAGTACCAGCCCCATATTACTTTATTGCCTATCCCCAGTAATTAGTAAGGCGATTTTAGATCTGGCCAGCTTTGCTGCTTGTGGAACCCCCCCCCCCCCCCCGCCTCTTACCCATTTGCCGTGGTACTGCATCACACGCATCCGCAGGAGCCCCCCCTCGCCGGCAGGTCACCGCACCAGCGAGCGTGATGAAAAGCCATGCGCGCTGGCTGACTATTGATTTGCAATATACTTGGCCCAGATTGATGGCAGTGAGTGCCCAGCCTTGCTTGGGAACCCGCACATGTCCCCCGGAGACTACACAGGGTCTGCGTCCCTCCCAGACATGATGTATGTGCCTGCTATATCAGCCCCTTCACCCCAACCCTAATCAGACCCAGGGGCAGGTGGCAGCCGCCCCCCCTCTCCGCCTTATTTTATAATAACCATGTCTCAGTATAAAGATTTCATTAGAAAATCGATCCCTACATGCATAACTCATTGTTAAGCGCATCGAGCCCTTCACCCCTATTTCTCCCAGCTTGAAGTCACCAATACCGCCATTTTATGGAGGGAGCATCAGCAGCGGGAGGCACAAAGCTGAAGGGCTGGGCAGCCGGGGCACCGGCGAGGCTGGAACCACTGAACGATTAAAATTCACTCCCTACTTTCTTTTTCCCAGCAAGAAATGGATGGGGACGCCGTGCTGTCACCGGCAGGACAAGCTCACGGGCATGGCCAAGTCCTGCTGCAGCCACGCCACGGGGCAGCGCGGGGGCAGCGGGGGGAGAAGGGGGTTACGTGGAGGGATGAAAGGTGATGGAGGGGACACGTGTCCTCCAGGGAGAAGGGGTGGCTGAACCCAATGGGGGTCTGCAAGGCGCTGGTGTTTCGGTAGTGCCGGTGGTGAGATGGAGCCGGTGCTGTGCACCCCATCTCCATCCTTTTAGGCTTCCCCTGGAAAGGGGACATCACATCCACCTCTGTGTCCCTCAGGCATCAAATGCGGAGGGGTGCTCTCAGCACCCTCCGGCAATTTCTCCAGCCCCAACTTCCCGGGGCCGTACCCTTACGAGATGGAGTGCACGTGGCTGATCGTGGTGGCCGAGGGTTCCTCCGTCCTGCTCTCCTTCAGCCACTTCGAGCTGGAGTACCACGCCACTTGCGCCTACGACTACCTCCAGGTCTACAACGGGGCTGCCCGGGACCGGGGCAACCTCCTGGGCACCTTCTGTGGCCGCAGCCCCCCACCACCCTTCTCCTCCGCCTGGCACGTCATGGCCGTCATCTTCCGCTCCGACCGCCATGTGGCCAAGCGTGGCTTCGCCGCCGCCTACCGGAAAGGTAGCGGGGAGGCACGGTGGTGGCAAAGCATCCGTCCGTCCGTCCATCCTCCCCCACCATCCTCATCATCCATGCTTCCTTGCAGATGCCTGTGGAGGGCAGCTGACGGGGCTGTCCGGGGAGATCACCAGCCCCCGCTACCCCGAGAGTTACCCCAATGATGCCGAGTGCCGCTGGAGCATCGGGGGGCCAGCGACAGTGGCCCCTTCACCCTGGTGTTCACTGACTTCCAGGTGGAGGGGGGCCAGGGCTGCGGCTTCGACTACGTGGCCCTTTTCGATGGCCCCACCGCCGCTGCCCCCCGCCTGGGACGCTACTGCGGCAGCGCCCGCCCGCCCCGCACCGTCTCCTCCGCCCCGCACCTCCTCATCCTCTTCAAGTCGGACTTCAACATCGGCGGCAGGGGCTTCAAGGCCCATTTCTACTCGGGTGCGGGGGTCTCAGGGTGGTGGGGCGGTGGGAAGGACGTGGGGATGGGTCCCCAAGGTGGTGGTGGTGATGCTCTCCCTCCCATGGCAGCAAGAGGAGATGATAGTGCAGGGGAGCCCTTTGGGGAGAGCTCATGAGATGATGGTGTGAAGTGTAAACCACCACACAATGCAAATGGCATGCTTGTGGCTCTCCCAGGCCCCAAGTTTTCTTCCTCTTGAGCAAGAGCCACCCTTCTCCCTTGCTCATGCCATTCCCTGGGGATACGGGTTTTCCCCGTCTGCCCGTGTAGGACTTTTTGGCCACCTTTGGGCATTGCCGTCCCCCAAAACTGGTAGGTGTCCATCGGCCAAACGCAAGGCTGGGGAGCAGTGAGGTGGAGGGCAGAGCATGCTTTAGCAATAAAACAAGTGATCGCTCCTCCGCCAGCTCATCCACACCCAGGGGGCTTCAGGTTTGCTTTCATTTTTTCCTTTCCCCTTTTCCCCTGAGCAGGTGAGTGCCAGGGGGTGTTCACCGCCATCAAAGGGAATCTGTCCAGCCCTCGGTACCCCAACTTCTACCCCAACAACCTCAAGTGCCAGTGGAGCATCCAGCTGCCCCCGGGCTACCGGGTCAAGGTCTTCTTCTTGGACATGGAGCTGGAGGGCCGGAGCAGCCTGACGGGCGGCTGTGACTATGACCACCTGGCTGCCTTCGACGGCGGCACCGAGAACGGGTCCCTGCTGGGGCGGTGGTGCGGGCGGGAAAGCCTGGCGCCCATCACCTCCCGCAGCAACCAGCTGCTGCTGGTCCTCCACACTGACCACAACACGGCCAAGAGGGGCTTCTCCATCGCCTACGTGGGAGGTAAGGTCTCACCTGGGTGCTCCGCAATGCTTTATTTCCATCAGGACATGCCCGAGACCATGTAATTTCTGGAAGGACCGTGTGGTGAAGTTACCTGTCTGCAGGAGCAGAGCACGTGGCTCTTCAGGGATGGGGTGAAGACGCGGCGGGTGAGCTCCAGCTCTCGCAGAGTGCGAGACGCACATGCTCCGTGTCATGTTTAGTATTCAGGAGACGCTTTCCAGCTTCTCCTCCCCGCATCTGTGCTGCTGCTCCTGCTCCTCTCTCAGGGCATGAAGGAGAGAAAACCCAGGGGGGTTTTAGGGGACCAAAGCCCCAGGGGAGGTGACCAGCTCAAGCATCACAACCCTGTTCCCTGCTCCCCAGGATGCTCCAGCCCCGCCGGCACACGGCTGAGCAGGCAGACATAAACCGCGTCCTCTCCTCCACTGGCAGCAGCACCGGAGGGGCAGGACCCCCGGGGCACGGTGCTCCCAAATCTGCCCAGCCAGCCCTGCCCGGCACCTCCCCGTGGCTGGCGTGCTCCGTGTCCCAGCCGGTGCATCCGCAGCTGGTGGGAGGAGCGGTGTGTAACCTTCCTCATGTATTTGCCAACCTTCGCACCTCAAAAGCCAGCAAATTTATGGCGTTCGTTGTATTTCAAGATAATTACATCTGAGCTGACCTGTGTCAGGGATGATTCAGACAGGGGCAGCCTCGCCGGCAGGCTGGAGCCAGAGCAGGGCTGCTGGACCGGCAGCACAGGAGTTGGGGGTGGCTGGCCCTGAGTTTACGAGCTTTTATCCCTCAGCAGCAAAATCGTTCTTCATTTCCAGTGTAGCAGAAGGGATTTGGGGGTATGGAGCTCTAGGAGTAAGAGATGGGATGGAGTTTTGTCCTGAGCCTCTGCAGCCTCTGGAGGGAGAGAGGTTGTCCATCTAGTAGGGCTTTAGTGTGCACAGCAGGTCTGTCCCTGTCCTTGTCCTGCTTATTTCTTACTGTTTTACAGCAGTGTGCAGGGAGAGAAATCTTGGCCTCACCGTGTCTGGTCATGGAGAAACCCCATTCCTGTTGGAGGAGCTTGCAGACAGATAGATGGGATGCTAGCTGAAGAGCGGGGGGAAGCCCCGTCACGGAGAGGGTTGTGACTTCTCCCAGCTGTCCAAGGCTCCTGCATCCCCCGATACATGCTGCTGGATGCATGTTGGGGGAGGACGAAAGCTTGGACGTGAAACCGAGCCTCCCTCCGTAAAGCTAAGGCTGCCTGCTCTGTTTGCCCGGTGACTTGGGCATCTGCTTGCATTTAGCAGCCTGCGTGGCACATCCAACCACCAGTGCCCTGCCAGGAGAGCGGCTGCTCTCACCGGGAGGCACTGGCCTCTCCCCGCCACCGGCTTCCTCAGGAGCCCTCGGTGGCAAAGGGACACCTCAGCCTCCACGTCCACATCCACAGCTCTTCAGCCACGCAGATATTTTCCTTTCAGCCTCCACATCCACATCTACAGCCCTTCAGCCACGCAGATATTTCCCTTTCGGGCCCACGAAAGGGCATGACTTTTGGCTGGGCGTGTATGATTTATGGCCATTTGAATGAAAGCCTTCACGCCAGGAGAGAGGATCCATTTTCTCCTCCTCTTGATCTAATGCACTTTAGTTATTTGGTAAATCTTCTAATGGTTTTATAATGCACTAAGTGAAGCAAAGTGACACTATTTTTTCATATTGATTTTATTGCATCTTACCGGTTTCATAAGGCCAAGATTCAGAGGGAGCTGGAATAATTCAATAATTCATACTGCCCAAGTGGTTGGTTCAAGCTGAGCAAGGATTAACTTTAAAGAGGGGGGCATTTTTCCTCCCTGCTTCTTTCCCTGCATGGATGCTTTCTGCATCCAGAGGGGCCAAATACGGTGCCAGAAGGAGAGTGATGGAGAGGGGCTGGGTTCCCCATTGCCTTGCTCTTTGTCTCAGCATCATGGGCAGCTCAACAGCAGCTCCCTCCGTGTACTGTTCACCAGCTCCCCATCAAAAATAACATTCTGGAGGAGGTGGAGGGCTGGTGATGCTTGGGACAGGACCTGGGCTGGGCCATGCCCCAGGACGATGCCCTGGGGCCAGGGACCCGGCTCACCCTTCCCTGGGGGCCACGTGGCAGCCGCGCAGCTGCATTGCTCCAGGGCAGGCAGGCGTGGGGTCCCCCTGAGATGCATCTCCTCCATTTCGTCGCTGTAAGAGTGTCTCTTGCTGGGGTGTCGTAGCGTGCAGGGGAGCTCTGTGCCCACAGCAAGCCATCAGCAAAGCTCTCGTGGTCTAATCCTGGGCAGCAACTCAAATGTTTCGCTGGCTTTGCAATAATGGAGAGCGGCTGCTCTCACAGGGTAAATCATTTCTTGCTTATGGCAGTGACAGCATGATGGTGTTGCCTGTAACAGCACTCGGGTGTCACTCGGAGAGCTGGGAAGGAGGATGAGGCTCAAGAGGGTTGGTGGTGGGGTCTCTCCCTGGGGGAGAAAGCAGGGCAGTGCCTGGGAGCCAACCGTGCCTGACCTCGGCACGGGACAGGGCTAAAATACTGATATTTCTTTCTGCATTTTGGTATAGCTCCTTTTTCCCTGAAAGCTCATCACGTGAGTCCTACAGCAGCAACACCAGCTACTGCGAGATGCACGGCAAACTCATGAGGCCGATGTCCCTGCTACTCCTGGTGCCGTCGGTCACCTGCTTCGTGTGTGATGGGGACAGCGAGCTTTCAAAATGGCTGTGGCTCTGCACTGAGCTGCTGCAGTCGCTGCAGCCTGGGGAAATCCCCTCCCGACGACCTTCACATGTACCTTGTTTTCTGTCCCGACAGTTGTGCCCATGAACATCAGCTGCACCCGGACGGACTTCCACATCCAGATCCCCGTACAGTCCCTGGCCCAGCTGGAGAGGAATAGGATTTATTTGGGGACCCCCTCCTGTGCAGCCCAGGTGGTTGGCAGGAACTTTAAAATACACACCAGGTTCGACACCTGCGGCACCGAATCTCAGGTAAGCAGTCGGCAAACCTTCCTTTAAAGCAAGCTGAGCAGATGGTTAGCCCTGTGCCGGTCGTACTGGCTGCAGAGAGGAGTTCCCAGTCCCTCTCCCATCTTCCCAGTAGATGCTGGTCTGATTCGTGGCCAGCTGCCCTCCAAACCCCTGTGAAAACGAGCTGCGCAAAGCCCCGACGAGCTGCGACCCTTGTCTTGCAGAAACGCAACAACACGTCCGTCATCGTCAGCACCCTCTACATCGATTTTTCAGTGGGTGACGAGGAGGACATCCACCAGTACGAGGTGCAGTGTGAGCCAAAGAGGAAGGAAGCCTCGGTGACCCTCATCGCTGGCCCCAACCCATCCAGGCTCAGCCAGGCAGAAAACCTGGTGGATGCCCAGCAGCGGGAGGGGGGAGCGACGGACACCCGCGAAAACAAGAGCCAGGACACCAGTGACATCGTCTTCATCAGCATCTGCATCCTGGCCGGGCTCCTCATGGTCATCGCAGTGGTGGGGCTCGTGCTGCTGTAGGATGCTGCTCCCCGACCCTGCGATGCCAGCCCTGCTCGGGGTGGAAACACACCCCAAAAACCCACCCTCACCCCAGGTTGAGCACTAACACAGCTGCTTAAATGGAGACACAGCTCCCAGGCCCCAAAACAGAGCCTGAACCCAACCTCCACCTCCTCCCAGCGCCTGAAAAATCTGGGCAATAGGCAGCCGTTTCCCTTCCCGATTTGTTTTCCTCTGTCTCAATCTGTCCATTTGGCTCGGGAATGCAATTCTTGCGCTTCCTAACTCTTCCCGCACCTGCTTCAATTTGTTTTCCCTCTGGTGCTGCTGCTTTCGGGAAAGTAACGTTGTTTGCCGATGGCTGCAAATCATCCTGTCAATTATTTCTGGCTGAATTCTTGAAGGTACAAACCATCCCCAAATATAGCCATATTCCCAACAAATGTTTTCCACGCTCCCGCCCGTGCTCGGGGGGTACTGTAAAGCTGGATTATAGGTATCTCCACTTGGCAAGTATAGATGTAGCTCATGTAGCTGCTTCCAGGCAGTGTTTCTGGATGTCCGCAGGCGATATGATGAGTTGCATTCACCGGGTGCCCTGGAGCAACTCGTTTGATCTTCGCATGTCGTTGCTCGCAGGACTCACCTGAGTGCTTCAGCCACCAGCAGCTGGAGGGAAGGAGAACGATCTCTCTTCTCTGTGTTTTACTCCTTTCCAGCACGCCCAGGTGTCCGCCACTGTGAGCTCTGTACTGGCGTTGCTCCTGGAGTCTGAAACCGTGGGCACGGAGGTTTCGGTAACCTTTTAAAGATGGCCTCAGCAGGAGGGGCTGGCTTCCCTGGGACTGACATGTTTTTTGCTGCCAGCCTCGGTGACACCAGACCTCCACCCTTGGTCCCTGCAAAGGGTGAGCTCAGCAGCCGAGAGCGTGAAAATAGGAGTCCTGTGGTCACCTGCACCTCCAGAAAACTTGGGTTCCTCCCCAAAAGCCCTGATGCTACTGACTGCTGGATGGCCAAATAACCCCTGCCTGCCTCTTGTGCCGTACCAACGCAAAGGAAATTCCCTTTCGGCATCACACAGGGGGTGGCTATCACAGAGCAGCCGGTGTTTGTCCTGGCATGGGTCAGAACCAGCGTATGGCAAAGCCAATGTGAAATCTCACTGCAGAAGCAGGGTGAATACAGCCCTGGGAGCCTGGCGTAGGGGCCATCCACCCCAGCCTGGGGTAAAACACACTGTGGTGCAGGGAGAGATCTTAAAATGTCCAAACATGGTCATTCAAGGGCAAAAAAATGAACTTGAGGGCAGTGGGTAATCCAGGAGCCATTTTTTTCATAGCGCTGTCTCTAAACGTGAATCTGTCCTAGGGAGGGTACCAGCTATTCCTGTGACAGCATCACACCGCGCAGCAAACCCCTCTTGCTGCTGAATCCGCCGGCGGGATTTTTAGCAGGGGCCGACAGGACAGTCCCGTAGGTGAAATGCTTTCCTGACTGATGTCCTGCTTCCCGCACCCACTGGGACAGGTCTGTACATCAGAGCATCAGAGGAAGCAGCAGGAAAGGAAAAGGACGATGATCAAGCGGCTTTTCCTCCTGGTTTGCACCAGCCCACGGATGCCTGAGAGGGTGTCTGGGGAGGAAAGAAGGCACAAATCTGCGCGTGCCTCCTGACGAGGAGCCTTCGTGATCAGAGCCCGGATTGATTTGGCGTTTGTTGGTGCAACACGTCGGCGAATGCAAGATTTCTGAGTGAAATATTTGCCAGCACTGTTAAGCTCCATTAAGGCAATGTTTTGAGAGCGTTTTGTGTACATAGAGGAGAAACAAGGCCAGACCCCCCTGCTGCCTGCAAAGGCTTGCTGCCAGTTAATTGCTAGGTATATAACTGTCAGCTTGAGATGATAGTTACAAGATTTGACAACTGAAGAAACTTAAAGATATAATTAACCTTCCTGGCAGCCCAGATTTTGCTGAAACAGGTGAACGCTGCAGCCGCTCATGCCTGGCGGGGAGCCCGCAGCACCCAGAAACATCCAGCCCCTCACCCGCAGGACGGGCACCTCCTCGCCTGGCTGGAGCCTCCGGCACTCTGCGATTTGCAGGGAAAAAGGCTTTTCTGGGTAGCTGGTGGTGTAGCACTCAAATAAGGAGCTGGACCTGGTCCCAGAGTCCAACAGCAAAACGGACCGCTGTTGTGCTCGCCCCAGAGAGGGTTTCCAGCTCTGGCTCCGGTTCGAAGCTGCCCGAGCATCCCTGCGTGCAGCGCTCGCCTGCATGCCTCCCTACGGATGCAGGACTGGCACTGTGGGAGCAGCTCCGCTCCCCCGAGCCAAGGGGCTCCCCAGCACCCCTGGCCCCGCAGGGCATTATCCAGGGGCTCATGGCGGGGTCATTAACACCCGTGGGTCGGGCGTGGGTCACCCCCCTCCCGTGCTCGCCAAGCACCGATCCTCCTTGGCCCCTAATCACACTCCGGCGTGTCACAGCCTTTCGTTTTCTCCTTTAGGTTTTGGCATCTGGTCTCTCCCTGCCCCGCAGGATTTTGCTCACTGACATCCCCTGTTAAACCACCTCTTCCCTGCTATACAGGACGCTCCCTTTCCATTCCAAATTTGACACCCTGGGAAGCTGCTGCTGCAAAAAACCTGGAGGTGTCACCACCAGCACTGGCTGGGAGTCCTCTGTGCTTTCACATACTCAGTACCACTGAGCCTGAGGACCCCAATGAGTGCCATGCCAGCAGCGTGGGGCAAAGGGAACATCATGGGGACAGAGGTAATGCTTGAGGCCCTGACTGTGCTCCCAGCTTGGTGGCTGGGACATGGGAGCACCACCTCTCCCCAGTTAATGCAGGATTGGTTTCCGTCCAAAATGGCAATGGCCAAATGGCTCATGACATGCCTGCAGCTTTGCAAAGCCCCGCCAGACCCCTGCACTGCCGGTGATAACCCCTTCTGGATTTCCAGCCCAAACGTGCTCCCAGCTGGTTTATCCCACTTGCCTCTGCACTCCCCACTCCCCGAATCACTCAATAGCTTCTCCAGCTCCTTCCCCACACCATGTCGGGGTATCCCCCTCCCCAGCACCCCTTTCCCAAGGGCTGCAGGCAGCCCAGGAGTGTGATGCTGCTGGCTGAGACGTGGTCCCAGAGCACGACAGCCCCAGCATCCCACACCAGTGCACGGAAAGACCTGGCAGCACCGGTGGCACGTCCCCATCGCTGTTGCTGTCACACCCGGGACAAAAGCCCCTTGTAGCTGTCACCCTCCTGGCCTCGGGTGACCTTTTCCTGTCAATGGGGCTCTGTGCACAGGGCACTTGGTGCTCACCCAGCTCCCGAGCATGATGGGGAGTGGTTGTACTCTCCCCTCTGGGGCTGGGGCTCACCAGGCTTTCCCGAAGCTGTCCCTTGCCTTTCCCATGGCCTGGCCGACCCATGCCTGCAGCCAGGTGTGACAGGGACAGCCGGCATGGAGGGGCGCTCGGGGAGGTGCCGGCTGATTTGTCACTGCGATAAGCAATGTGATGCAAAATGAGCGGGAACTGCAGGGAGAGCTAACGGAAAGGGGCCAGAAGGAGAAAGGAGAGGTGTAACCAGGGGCTGGAGCTATTCTGGCCTTGCAAATTAATTTTAATAAGAAATCTGTGTTCATCTGATCTCTTCCGTGCAACCAAAGCTTCCCAGAAATGGATCAAGGGACACCTCTGTGGCCCAGAGGGTTTCCCTGCCACCACTCGTGCAGCTGCTGAGCGTAGCCATGGCACGGACCGGAGTGGCACCCATAGCAGTTCTCCTTCAGCAAGCACGTCCGTCCTCGTCCCTGCGGGTTAAGACCCCAGCAGCACGGGAGGTCGCGTCGGGACAGCCGGGAGGGGAGAAGATCCTGGGGAGCGGGTGCAAAGTCCCCTGGCTGGGCACTGCCCCGGCTGGGGATGGAGCCCAGCAGGGGAGGGGAACAGTGCAAGCCCACAGCCTGGAGAGAGGGACTGCCCGGGTCATTTTGTGCAACAAACCCTTTTTCTCATGTAAAAGCCGCTCAGATGAATTGCAAACAGATGTCAGGAATCCATCACCAGCGCTCCTTCCTTCCACTATGCCCGCGGTCCTCACGCATCAGGCCTCAGTTTCCCTCCTTAGCGTTTGCCCGGCGCTTCCCGAGCAGGCAGGGAGAGCGGCGGGCGTAGGCAGCGCTCCCATTACTCATCTGATTATTTATTTAGAGCCTGATGATTTGATTGCTCCAGGCTGAATGCAGCCACCCCATTTCCTGGCTTTGCTTATGGACGTGGAGTCGCGTCTCTCCAGAGCAGACAAAGGCTTTGCTGTTGGGCGGGAGGCAGAGCCTCCGTTATCTCTCTGCAAACGTCTGCATGCAAATCTGGTGAAGAACGGTTGGTGAAAATTGTAGATCATAGGAAACAGGATGGAAAGAGCCCCCAGGAGATCAGTTGATTTATTCCTCTCCCTCCCTGGGGGAATCGCTCCTACCGGAGAGAAGCTGGGCTAAAATATCCTAAAAATCCCAGCCATGCTCTCCATGTTTTCTCTATTTAACGGGAAGGTTTTCCTAATGTGTCACACTGGTGGGACGTGCTGATGGGGGATGTGCTGATGGGCACTGTGCTTTTGTGCTGCTGCATTGGGCAAGTGCAATGGTGGTGGAAGTGCCCCAAAATGGGCACCGCTGCCTGCGCAGGACCCTGCTCCTCCTGCCCGGAGGCACGGGGCCAGCCCTGGGGTGCTGGGCAGGACCGGGCATCCCCCTGGGTCTCCCAGCAAGCACATGGTGTCATGATCCACAACACGTGGGTCTGGCAGCCTCGGAAAATCCCACCATACCTGGAGCAACCCCATTCAGGTGCAGCCGGTCATGCCGTGAGGGCTCGAGCAGCCTGGAGGAGCCTCAGGGCGGGAGGGCTCTGCTGAGGATGCAAACTCAACACAGCAGAACCCAGCCCTGCAGCTGAACCCAGTCTTGCTCAGAGCCTCTCTGATGCCCCCAAAGCTGTGGGCAGGCAGGCAGGGCACCATGGGGTTGGGAAGGAGTGTGGTGCAGGCAGGGTGTCAGCTTGCTTGAGCTGGCATCATTGGTCTCCGGTCCCCTGGAGCCACCCGGTGTGAGGAAGGTGAGAGGCCGAGCAGCACCGCAGCTGGGTGAGCTCTGGGGATCGCTCAGGGCTCAGTCACCCCTCGGTGGCCGTGCTGGAGCCCCCAGGGACACTGGGTCTGTCCCTGCAGTGCGGGTAGAGCTTGCGGCTCTCTGGTTGCTCATGCACGGCCGCTGAGCGTGGCCATGGCATGGAGCAGGGATGGGGCCCCTCTGGCTGCAGCACTGTAATTATGGAGTGCGTGCTTGACTTTTCACACGAGCTCAGCATCCCGCAGGCAGATGGATGCTGCAGGTCAGGGGCTGCACACTCAGCCCTGGGGGTCACCATGCAGGAGCTAGCTGTTTGAGGGGCTTCTCCTTTCCAAAGCAGTGCTTCGGCTGTGACAGATAGCTCAAGTCCCTCTCCTTCCAGGAATGCTTTATAGACCCCTTATAGATCCCATGCTTGGAAAAAAACAAAGGATGTCCCGATGCTTTCTTAAGCAGAAGCATCACATGCTCTGCTCGCTTGAGATTTATGTGGCCCAAGGGACGCAGTGAGGTTCTGCTGACTCATGTCTTTCTCTTAAAATGAAAATAAAATGGCCAGTGTGTTACCTTGGTGGCTGCAGAAAGAGAAAAGCTTCCTGAGCACCAGCTAGGTGTTTACCCCTTACCAGGCAACTACCCTTTGGTGGTTTATTCTATGTAATACTCGGTAAAGTTTTCTGTGGTGACACCAGCAGTGCCCGGGGTGGGAAGGGGAGCTGGGACCGGGGCCGGCCCCACTGCTGTGGGGTGCGTGCTCTTGCTGCGGGCACTGGCGGTCCCCGAGCTCACGCTGGCCGGGGTGCTCCACTCACTCCAGAAGCCATTCCCCTCTGCGCTCTTGCAGCGAACCGTCAGGACGTAGGTGGTGTCCGGCCTCACATCGTAGATGTGGTAGCTGGTCTGCTCCCCCATGTCAGGCTCGTGCTGAGGAAGAGGAGGGGAAATGTAGTTAAATGACTCTCACAGCTCTCCTCCAGCGAGAGACTTCTTCCCTCTCCCCCTCTTCCTCTGCTCAGAGGGTTATTTGTGTATTATTTTCAGTTTTTATACTCAAGTCCCACAGTCTGGGACTGGGGTGCAGGGAACTAGCACGCTTGTGACACCCAGGGAGCCAGTGCTGGAGCTGAACCCCATGTCTCTGAGCGGTGCTGGTGGCGTGCAGCATTGCACTCCCTCCGTGGGCACAAATCCTGCTGCTTCAGTGAATAGTTTGAGGTTTTTCCCTTCTTCCCACACGCACCCCGTGGCTGGGAGCATGCCCTGTGTCCTCCATCCTCCCCGAAATCCCCCAGCTCCAAAAGCGGTAGTGTGAAGACCTGGGGAGCGGCTGATCGTAGCACCAGCCAGCGGAGAGCTGCTTGCAAGCTCCTTGCTCCCTACGCAGGACGCACGTGGGGCAGCTCCAGACACCAGGGTTGGTACCACCGGCAGCGCCGGCGCGAGCATGCTTTGTGGCAGCGCTGCCCGGCCAGCCCGAGTCCCACGCCAGGCCACGGCTGGGGACCACCTAGCCAGGAAGTCCTGCTGCGATCCTGCTTTGGCTCTTTACCTTATTTTTCCCTTTCCCCAGGAATGCCAGGAATGAGGCCGGCTCTGCTCCCCTAATCCGTTCTCCAGGTTCAAACCTGCATCCTCTCCTCAAATGGGCCTTTACGGTTAATTTAATAGCGACTGGCCCTGGGGCGATGGCAAGGGCGGTTTGTGGGCTTGCACCAGGGTACTTTTCTCAGGGGTTTGATGTTTATGGCCAGAAGGCCCCCAGCCACTTTTGCCACCGAGCCGGTCACAGCTCCCCAGGACCTTGGCAGGGTTGGTGGGTGTTGCACCGAGAGGGGGTCTGCACCGGGAAGGACGGAGGACTCACCACCCATGCACTGCTGCCCAGCTCCCGGTACCGCAGTTGGAACAGGAGCGGGAAGTAGGAGGGAGCGATGCCCGGCGGGTACTGCCAGTCCACCGACAGGTAGGTGCCCCAGCCGCTGGCTGTCATGCCCCGGGGGGGTCCGTCTTGGCTGCTCCATTTTGGGGGAACAAAACCACAGGGTTGGCGTCAGCTGTGGGCAGCAAGGGGCTGCTCGGCATCTTCCCCCGAGCTGCAGGTGATGGACCGAGGACAGGGGGTTGTGTCGGGGAGGGAGACCCCCCACCCAGCCCGCACTGTTAGGTGCCACCAGCTTCACACGCCTGCTCCCCTTCTTCCCTCCCAGCACAGTGATGGACTCACCTATGTCCGCTGTGTTCACCACCAGCCTCTCGGACGCCCAGCCCTCTGCTTCCAGCCAGATCTCGTATGTCAGGTAGAGGCAGAAGTTTTCCCGGCTGAAGTAGCAGGAGTTGGGGCCAGCGGAGACATAGTCTTTGCACTCTTCTACTTCTGGGGCTCCCCTGCACCCCAAGGAGGTGGTGATGATGCCAGCAGCCCCCTCCCTCGGCATGCCCTGGGGCCAGCCGGTGCCCCCAGCCTCCCAAAAACACAGTGGGTACAAGGCAAGCAGCCCCGTGGAGGTGGTGCTGCTCTGCACCCCAGTGCTGCTCTGCACCCCAGCGCTGCTCCCCAGCACGAAACCACCCCCGCAGCCTCTCCTTCTATTTGTGGGTGGAAAAACAACTCCACAAATGCCTCTCCAAGCCCTGTTATAGGGAGGGAGTGAGCCATGGCATTTTGGTACCCGCTGATGCCGGGGGGAGCAGGGAAAACAACCCACTCCATCCCTCCCTTCGGCTGCTCCCGCTCACAGTGGCTGGTGTTTCACGGCCAGGATAAGGTTTCCAGGCTTTCCAGGACTTACCTCATCCTGTACCAGAGGCGGAGGGAGGTGTTGGCCGGGGCTCCGTCCCGTGGGGGCCAGCGGCACCACATGTGCTTGGGGTAGAGCAGGATGCAGCTCACACCCGGGCGGCCGGGCACCTCTGCGGGGACGGAGGAAACGGGGAAGGGGAAACCGTCAGCCCCCTCCATAGCACCACGCTATGGTGCCTGAGCCCGGGGTGGGTGACAGCCCTTGCCGGGTCCCAGCCCTGCACCCCGGGGACAAGGCGGGTGTCTGCCTAAACGGAGACAGGTCTGGGATGGAGCACATTCCCTCATCTCCCCGCAGCTCTCACTGTCCTGCGCCGGTCAGGGCAAGGAACCCCTGCAGACTGGGATGCAGCAAGGCACTTACTGGTCCCAGTTGCCCAGGCTGCCTGGCCATCCTCTGCACCCAGTGGGAGAAGGAAGGCGTAACTGATTTGGAGCTGGCTGGGGTATTGGTGTGAGTAGCAGCGTTGGCCACCAGCAGCCTGGGAAATTGTCCCCCTCTTTCCCCTGTCCCTGTGATGGGGACCGTAACATCTGCAAAAGGGGCAGATGGGGACAGAAAACATGTCATCTGTCCCAGTGAAACCTGCGGCGTGGGTGCAAGCGCCTCCAGCCCTGCTTGCAGGGGGTCACTGGGCTGCAAAGCCGGGACTTGTTTTGGCTCCCTGAAAGGGGGTTACTTGTTTCTAGATCTGGAGGAAGCATCGATTTGTTCCTACACGGGAGCGTATAAAAGCCAATGCACAGGTAGGATTCCAGGTACTTTTCTGCTCTGGCTGAGCCCACAGTTCGGGCAGGTCGCTTTCGCTTGCGTCTGAGTATGTAAAGTGGCAAAGGAGCTTTGGAGAGCCGGGATGGGGGAGCAGTAGAAAGCCCAGAAGTTATTTTCTTGAGCTGTGTGGCTTTCAGACCTCACTCCTGGGATTCCTTCCTTCCCCATCAGTGACTCACGCCCAGCCTTCAGCCATCCAGTCTCCCTACAGCGTCCCTGCACGGACTGAAGTCCCGTGATGCAGACCAGTGGTAAGGGAAACAGGACCCTCCAACCCCTTTGGCCTCGGCCACAAGCAAAGCCCCCCTCCCCGGCAAACCAAAGCCCCTCTCGCAGGGAAGCGGCTAACCCTGCCTGCTCGGGTGGGCAATGCCAGCCTGCTGCAGGGGCATCTTTACCTTGGGCATCCAGGTACCTGCTGGAGACTCCAGCTGTGGCAGCACAGATGAGGAGGCAGTAGTCAAGCAGCCCTGCCATCTGGGGAAACATAATGGATCAAGCATATGGACAATTAAAAATGCAATGACAGCATTTACCGGGAGTTGTTTTTCCAGCTTATTTTAAACCCCGTTTCCCAGCCATCAGGGCACCGGGGACAGCACGGTCTTCCTCCCCTGTTCATAGGGGTTTGGGCATGTGGAAGCTGAACAGGGCATTCGCTCTGTGATGTACGGGAGGGTTTACAGCCGGATTTTGAGCTTACGGCCATGCCTCTGCAGTGGGTTCAGGGGGTGCGGATTTGACCCTGCCTCCCCTCTCTGGCTGGCTCTGCCCATTCCAGCCCTCCTCCTCCTCCATCCATCCAGGACAGGAGTGCAGTGTTTGAAATGTGAAAATTTCAGCTTAGGCAAATTATTGGCCACAGCAGAAATGGTTTGGGCTTTTTATTTTTTGCCATTGGGGCTGGCTGTGCTAGAGGAACAGCGTTTGTTCATTATAGGAGCACCCTTTATAGGGAGATAACTGCTTGCTATATAATAATATATAATTAGCAAGGATTATCCCATAATCTAGTCTAATTGACAGAGACCGTGGATGTTGTTCAGTGGACTGCCAGCAGAAGAATTAGAGCTTCATTAATTGCAGTGTAACCCTGGCACGGGCTTCCCTTTTTTTGCGTCCTGTAGCATGTCAGAGTCCCTTTGTGCCTCAGTTTCCCCTCTTGCAAGATGCCAGTACATCCAATTCACCTGAACTGGGGGGGGATTTATCCTGCAATATCAGCACCTGTGCGGAGGAGTGTTTAAACAAATGCAGGAGGGCTCTCTAGCTCTTGTGGTATCTTCTACAACATGATCTCTGCTATGGGAGGGCTCACTCCTTAGCATTAAAAACATTTTAAAAGTGCCGCAGCCATTTAAAGCAGCAAGAGAGATTCAGTGCTTCTGGTTCTGTGCGCTGCATGGAGGAGCAAGGGTTTGCTGGCTGCGGCCAGCCGCGCTGGGGAACTCCCCAACGTGTTTCCCGCCCTCTACCTCTTCTTTTCTGCTTTCCTCTGTCCCTCCTCTGCTCCAGCCCCCAATTTCTGCTCCATCTTATGCTCCTGCCCTGTGGTGTGCTAACATACCCTGGGAGGAAAGTTTCTGGAGCCTCCATCAAATGATCAGGGCTCCAAAAGACATCTGTGGCTGCTCCTTGCCTTAACATCTCTTAATCTGGGGCCAGCCTAGCAAACCCTTCATATTAAAGGTCTGCCAGGGAAGCAAATGAGATCTAAAAGTTTGGGTTCTTTGTGGAGAAGCCTTTGAAGACCCTCTTAAAAGACAAAAAATGGTGAGCCGCTGCGCACTCTCTTTTCCGAAGGACAGAGAGGGTCTTGTCTACTCCCGTCTTCTTTCGCCCAAGTAATTTGCAGCAGGACAAAGCTCTCCTTAGCCGTGCCTGCTGATGGGGAACGGAGCAAGCTGTCGCCTGGTGCCTTCCCAAACTCGCTCGTCAGAAGTCAGCTCTGGCGGGGTGAATTCCCCCTCCATCCATCCCGGTGCTGGCCCAAGCCCACCCTGTATTCCCCAAGCACCAGCAGCACGGGCAGGGGGAGCAGGAGATGACACTCACCTCTAGAAGGTGCATGCTTCCGTCCTCTCTTTGCTGGGTGCAGCAGGTCTCTATAGGTCTGTTGGCTTTATCTACTCTTTTGCTGAAAGAAATCTGTGGGCTGGGCTTAATCTGGTAAGAAAAGTGAAAAAAGAAGAACCTTTTCTCCAGATTGGGTGCCTCCTTCATTTAATGTTTCCCCTGTAAAAAGGGAACCAGCTATTTCAAAGGCACCATGCCAGAGAAACCTAGCACAAGGGAGCCACCGCTCAGCCCTTTCATCCTCCCTTTTAATCTAAAAGGGTTTCCCCAGTGTGAAGACAGGAGCTTGTGGATAGTCCCTGCCTTTGTAACGTGTCTTACCGGTACCCTGTGGCCGGTCTGCACCGCACAGTGGCTGCCAAGTAAAACTGGAGGAGAAAGACCAGAATTTAGGAGAAATGCATGCCTGGGCCAGTGAGGCCAAACTTCAGGATGCGTGAGGGGCCCCTTCTTCCCCAGCCTGATGCGTAACCCATGTTGCAGGGGAACCCAAGCTGGCGAGGGTCCTGCAGGACCCTCTGTGAGTGGGTTTGCCACAGGCAAACTATAGCAGATCAGACGTTTCAGAGCCAGGCCAGCCTTGGGAGCGATGCACTCCATAGGGTTCAGGTGCTTGTGCCCTTCCAGACCTTCTATTTCAAGGGATTTGCAGAGGTCACGCGGACTACAGCTAGTGCAGAATGGCTCACAGCGCTGGGAACCGGCCGTCCCTGGCCTCCTGCTTTATCCACGAGCCGCACGGCCCCAGTCTCCCCACTGGCTGCACTGGCCAGGAGAAGGAAGGAAGAACTGAGGAGTACCAAACTGATTCAGTAGGTAACCTAAGGCATAAATAAATGCAGTTGTGTAGGTGAGATTGCTCAAAGGGGGGGAAATCTGGTCCTTCCAGAGTAATTAAAAACTTGATTACTGTCAGGTACCGAGTATCCTGCTGTCACATTCAGCATCACCCTCTGGGAAAATGAAGCCCTTTTTGGCCTATTGCTTTTTCATCTCTGTTTTTTGTCTTCCTTCCCACCTTCCTTTCTGTTTTTGTCCTTAAAGCATTCCCTTGTTCTCTGCATTTCATCCTGTCCTGCAGGTCTCAAGTCCAACCCTCCCAACTGGAATCTTTTCCAGTTCCTCCAGACAGTTTTATGCAAAGCTGAGTCTGTGAATCTTCAGCCCAAATGATACTGCCAGCTCAAGTTGCAAGAGCTGGACCTAGAGCTGTACACTTAGGTCCCTTTGAAAACAAGTCGGGCAAAAATATTAGCCATAAAATAGATGAAATTCATAAGAGAGTTTTCTCCGGGTACGCAGTAACTCTGCATCCCTGAAATTAATTCCCAAAAGAAAAATATTTGGCACGTATTGAGAATGAAGTTAAAAATAAATAATCTTCTCTGCAATGTGTGCCCTCAAGAGCTAGCTGAAGGTATCCAAAATAGATCAAACAAAATCTCTCTTCCCTGAAGGCTGCTTAGAAAAGGAAGGTGTCAGGGACCAGGAGAGGGCATGGAAAAAGTCACCTAGAAGAGATGGGCCCGGCAGAGCTTGGCTTATATCCCAAAATGAAGTCTGATGGCATAGGACAGACTGAGCTTGTAGTTTGTGTGGAGCAGAAGCGCTCACACACACCTCTAAGTTGTTCCACGCTGTCCGCAAGCTCGGGAAGGCACTGGCTGTCCCACACTAGCCCCAGGTGACATTTCGACAGCCTGTAAGATTACAGCGAACGGATCCCAGGCAGGCCTGCTGACAGCGGCTGGTATCTCTTTTGGCTTGCACCACTTTAAAAGGGATGCACAAACGAGGAGATGCGGTCAGTTTGTAGTTTTGCTTTTTTTCTAAATACACCTTGAGGACAAGGTTGGCATTCCCCCCATCTTCCCATTCCTCCACACATTACAAACAACCCAGGGCTACTCTGGACCATGGCAGGTCCTTGTTTGTATCTATGTTGCTCCTGCTTTTAAATTTTACAGTGCTGTGTCATGAATGGCATCCCTTCCACAGGACGGTTTACTAGCAAGAGGGGAAAGAATCATCCACATCACTTTCCCCTCTCTCAGTTGGTTCCCAGGCCTAAACTGTAAAAACAAAAGTGGATCTCGCTGAGTTGCTGTTTTCAGAGTAGAACTGCCATCGCTATAGAGTAATTCACTTTCAGATAGCAATTGTCCTCAGTTGTTACCCGCACTGTGCATCACAAACAATTTGGGTGATTCCTAGACCTGCCTTGCAAACCAACTCACAGCACAGTGTAAAGCGGCTGTGTGTTCGGATAAGCCAAAGTTCTCCGACTGTGTCTGACCTGTGTGGGAAACTTCTCTGGCTTGGCTTTCATTAGAACAGAAGTTCCTCGTTTTCAGGGTTTTTGCTTCTCACACATTACCTAAATAGAGAAAACACAGCCCAGCACCAGGAACAGAAAGCTGAAAATAAACACCGCAGGTCTTGGCGTTGCAGCTCTGGGAGCAAAAGCTAGGTCATTCATTGATCCTGAACCCCTTCCACGACAGTCCAGGCTACGTGAATTCAGTTACAGCTGTGCAGTTTGAAGTTATTTAAGTGGGAAATGGAGCTGATTACTCGTAAGAAATAAATTGAGGGTTTTCACATCTCTTGTTACAGCCTGGTCAACAAGTGTTAAGTCTTCATTGACGTATTATCCATACAGTCACCACCCATGTATCTGCCAGTTTCTGTCTCATACTGTCTCCAACACACCTAACCTTCACTTCCTACAAATGAAATGTCTGTATGCCAGAGCATCGCTCTTTTCAGAAAAGCCAGCTGTTTGAAGATACTTTCACAATGTGTACAGGAGAAAATGGTCTTGCACTGTTTGTACAGGAAAAAAGACTTGCACTGCAAACAAGACAGGGTTTAAATGTTTTTAAGAGAACCTGCAATTATCTATTTAAATTTATGGAATTCAACACCTCAGGTAAGTTTTGGGTGTTTCTTTAGCTTCTAGTGTCCACAGAAGAAAAAAGTGTTTAGCAGGTCCACACAATGACAGTCAGTCACGTTTTAGGGTGAAGATCTGAATAAAGCCTAATTCACAGTTTTCGCACTGCGTTATTTGTGCTTAAGTGACACTTCTGAAATAAGAGTGCTGACGATAACTGATCAAAAGACACTTCCTTATGGTACATTAAGACTTCAATTCCCACGAATGTGAATAGGCAGGTTTCACTCACTTGGTTCTGTCTACCCTGATAACTCAGAAAAAGGTTCGTGACCAGTCCCTTGTGTACGTACGTACACACGCACAGAGAACAGAGAGTACCGTATTACCTACCAGTAGAGAAACACTGTGCCTGTCACAGCTTTATAATAGCTTATGGAGAACAAGATGACTTGTGGCACTAAAGAAATCAGAGCAAATATGAGAGGCAAGATTTCCAGTTTTTAATAGCTAGAAGGAATTAAAACAACAGTTTGTTGCTTAAATTTGTTCACACCATCATTTGAACCATGCTCCTTTTGGAGGAAAAAAGCCTTTAAAAGGAGTATTTTGCTTATAACCTAATTTTATTTAGAAAATTCATTTCAAGTTTTTTTCACGTTACAGTAAGAACAAGCACCACATTTAAATCATGAGTGAGGCATGGAAGTCTGAGTGAGCTGCTCACTAAACAGCAGAGGCATTAGGTAGCACCTATACTCCAGGGCATTTTGATTTTCACCCCAGGGCTTTAGAAAATGCCTGCAATCGCAGGATGACTGAGCCTACGGAATGGTGGATAGCAAGTTATTGAAACCCATTTTGCATCCAACTCTGGAATGCAGCAAAGGGAAATCACCTGGCTTGGCAAAACAGCTAGCTCTTGCCACAGGCAGGGCCCAGCTGCAGCAGACGTGGCTGATTTAGGGTTAACTAGAGTTTGCAGTTATCTACTAGGAATTTCCTCCCATGGACCAATTACCCTGAATTCCCAGTATTTCCTACCAGCACAGCACAGAGCTGCTCCTTTATGTTATTCAGCTGATTATACCTGAAGATCCACATCAGGGATGGAGCTAAGCTGAGGTATGACAAACGGGCAGAAGTGAGAAACAGGTGAGTCAGCAAGGATGGTTTTGTAGCAGGAAAATATACAGCAGAGTAGAAGAAACTTTTCTTGCAACAAGCCCACACGGATTTCTACCAAGTCAGATTTACAGCACCACTTTCATCATTATTAGTTCTTGTCTTCAGCAGCCCTGTTCATAGAGTGGTGCCAAGTGAGTCACACTGTCAGCACTTCTGCACTCCCCTCACGACAGAAAGGGCTCCCAGTTCCACAGAGATGTAGGCACATGAAGTTCTCACCTCAGGATCAAGCATGACACCTCACTTTTTATGGCTCTGTACAAACGCAGGGACAGTGAGCTTGCCAGTCTTGACTTCTGCTCGGATTTCAGGTTTGTGCTTTAATGAGAAGACAAGAGCTCGCACCATTCTGCGATATGGCGCACTAATGAGACGGGAAGAGAGATGAAAAGCTTCTCGCTCAATATTTTCAGCCAGTGGGTGATCAATCTGAAAACAGCAAAGTATAAAATTAGATCTTTACATTTAATAAGGAGACCAACTGATTGAAATTGGAGTTTGGTGCTTTTCAGTGTTTCTTCATTAATCAGCTTAGATTCAAGGAAATCTACTTCCCATCACAAGTGTAACAGGAAGAGCAATTTAATTCCACCCAAGCAATTAAGGAACAAGGCAACGTGGTCAGTAGCAGGGAACATATCCACATCTCCAGCTGAGTGGCAGTACTTTGCCATCACAACAGGAAACTAATCTGCAACTAGCTTTGGGTATCAAGCTCAACTGCAATTATAAGCTACGTTGTACTGTCTCCATAAAGCTCACTTTTGATCTTGCTGATGTAAGGTACCTTGGATACTATTTTAAACTTGATTCCAACAGCAACTCTAAGACATGCAAACACTTGGCAACTCTGCCTGGTGCTATAAAGGGAAATGTGGGCTCTCTGTGTGTAGAAAGAGGTGTAATTAAGAATGCAGAAAGAGATTTGCTAAATGTTAATTATGTAGTTATTGCTTCAACATGTGCCAAAACCTGTAATTTAGCACAGCTTAGGAAAAAATCCCCCACCCATCAAGAAATGGTTTTAATTTCACTTCTGTCTTTTGTGATGGGGAATCTCCCACGCTTTGCATGCAGGAGATCCCAGTGTGCCAAGCAGTATTCCTCCAAGGCCACTCTGTTTTTGCTACCCATCACTAAATTGCCCCTCTGCTGGGCAGCACTAGAAGCCCCTTGGATCCATTCAGCCCCACCTTCCCTTCTCCTTTTTGTCAGCCTCTCAGGTGTCCCTGCTCCTCATTTGCTGGACCTCTGTGGCTCCCCTGCCTATATATGCTACTCATCTGCTGCTGTAAGCTCCACTTGCACATACAGTGGTAGCTGCAAGCTAGAAGGGTATTTTTCCTTGCCATGCTTTCAGGTGAATCCTGTTCAGAGGCAATTCTGCTTTACCCAACGCTACTCATTTTAGGGTGGTACCATAGCCTTTATGATGTCCCATAGGTTCAGACTTTACTACCAGTCTTATCACCACGCAGAGATGTACTTTCCAAGAACTAAGCTTGACCCAGCAGCCTGGCAAAGGTGAGCGGCCACCTTTCTGAGGCATTCCCACAGCGAACCATCCGTTTGTGCTGCCTCAGTCCAGATGGACTGGAAGTTGGAGAGGTTGTTCTCGTAGCTGGCAAACATAGCTTTGAAACTCTTGAGTGCTTATCACTTGACTTGCCATTTAAAGGATAATTAATGAATAAATTAAAAAGGATAATTATTATGGCATTTCATAGACCAAGCAAACTAGTCATTAAGGCTTACAGCAAAGCCCTGTTCATTTACTTAAAGATACCTGAGGGATCGGGTATTTATCACCACTTTATATACTGTCAACCTTGCCTCTCTGTTTTTGCAATAGATTAAGTAATTAAACATTTGTAAATTTAAAATATGAAACACCAAAAAGGTCCCAGTGTTGTTTTCACAGCTATTAAGTAGTAGGAAAAACTTCATGTTCTGTTAAATTCCTCCTTCTCTCGTACAGCCCAACTGCAGTAGATACACAACTATTTTGTTGACTGGTTATGTAAATGAGAGCAAATACATCTCACTTACAATCAGCATTATTTCTTGGTTAACAATCAAAAAAAAAATTATCTACCTTGAAAACAAAGCTACTTATAAATAGGGAGATGCAGTGAATCACTGAAAATAGGAAGAGATCATCTGCTCTTGTCCCCACTCTGCGGACAGGACCAGCTTTACAGTAGCTATGGCTGAAAAAGGTTTGTTTAACTTGTTCCTAAAGAAGTAACTCTTTGAGCCAAAGACAAATGGATCTGAACGCTACCTCTAGATCCAGGGCTTCACAAAGCAGCTTCCGCGCGTTCTTTCTGAAAGCCTCGGTCTTGGGATCACTCCTGACCTCTATTGAGGGCTTGTTTGAATGGTCTTTGATGAAAGTTCGCCACTCCGTGTAAATATCTTTGGCCAGGCTGGCCACATCGTGATCTGAATGTTTGCGCATCTTATTCACTGTGTGACCTGGAAAACAGTAACAGCTCCTTTGGGTTTGGTAGGTGAACAAAATATAATGGACATCAGTCAAATCATATCAGTGCTAAAGCAGCCACATGGATTTTTAATTCAGGCAGTGTCAGCAAAACCACCAGAGCACTGACACAAATATAAATATAAAAGTATTAGGAATTAAGCCTGAAGTTCTCATTCCTCGGCTTCTGCAGTGATTTTTGCCCAAGCAATTAGCAAGGAATTGACCTATACATGTGAAAATTCCCTTCCCAAGTCACCAAGGTGTGGAGCGACACTTATGCAATACAGGGCTACGTTAATTTTCTACACAGATACTAGATCTGGTGAAAGCTTGTAAGATTGGCCTACAAAAAATGCTGGTTTTAAACTGAAAACCCCTTTAAGGAAACAGATGTTGCTGGTGATGGCTATAGCATTTTAACACACAAACATCACGGTGACTCCAAGCAGAATCTTTCCAATCAACAAGGCTTGCCAGTGCAAAAGAGGCTTTCCTCTGAGAGGAGACAAAAGGGACCTTCTTCCAGCGGGGTATTTCTCTCTGACCACTAGCGAGGTTGGCCAGGAGATGTCACTGTTAGGCTTCGGTGGCTCTTCCAGCCCAGCCGCGTTCAGGCAGGCACTGGGAAAAATCTCGGGAAAAGCCTGAATAAGCTGAACATGGCAAAGGAAATGACAATTCAGAAGTATGGGGAAAGGGGCAGATCGCATCTCCTTTTCTAAGGCAAGGGGGGCTCTCTGAATAGAGATCCAGCTGCTCTGATGGCAAACAAAGGCCAGCATGACTGTCTCTCACGCCAGGATGCTCTCCACAGACAGGAAAGGCAGGGACCATGTGGTCTCACATTATCCCTCCCCCAACTCCTATGGAAAAGAGCCAGGCATCGGGCTGTGTCATTTGCATGGAGCTGCCCATCTGCCGGGGATTTCTCAGTGTGAGGATGCAGTAAGCAGTTCTGGGCCAATCTGAGGAGAATTTCTCGCACGTTCAGAGGATTGAGCCAGGTCAAATAGATGAGCCACATCTCGGATGGCAAGAGAGCACTCTGCCATGCCCCTGACAGATAGCAGGAGAAGGAGTAAGACACACAGGTGCCCAAGAAGAGCTCTTCAAAAATTTGACCACAGAAGGGGCGATGCCGTATTTGGTAATAAGCAGACAACCTGGAAGGAATTAGATAGCTGACTTTTTCAGTACAAGCTCTGAAAACTGCAGGCTGGATATCAACAAGTTTTTATTGGCAGCTACACTCGTTTCTTAAAAAGCTGGCAAGCTAGTCTCTTTTGTACTGACAAGCCAAGCAGACACAAGACAGCCTAATATTCACAGTCTAGATCAGACAAGATGTACCTATTTTTGTTGAAAGTAACACTTCCTTGGAAGGTATTTTCTTCTGCAGCTCCTCCAAAGCTTCGATCAGATTCTCTTTTGGTTGCCCAGGAAGCTCAAGCATAGACTTCCATCGTTTTATGTCTTCCACAACTACAACTCTCTGGAAAAGAGAAAAGCCATTAGGTAAGCGGAATATTTTTATTATAAATAAGGACACTGGCTTCATCTCAGCTAATGGGGCTGTTACCAACACATGAATTATTGATTATGGCATGAACCAGAGCACAGAATACATGACGGCCTGGAATGATGGGTATTGGCTTGAGATTAGCAGCCTACTGCGAATCAAGACCGAAGTAACTAGAAAGCAAAGCAAGATGCTTCACCTTGGTCTGCCAAGCTTAGGGCACGTAACAGCAAATGTCTGCTAGAAGAGAAGTGTTTTGAATTTAAGGAGTCCATTCTATAAATGTCTCTTAATAGAAAAAGGGATTAAGAGGGAGGCAGCCTGGCAGAATCTGAATCCTGCTCAGATTGGCTTTAAATTTAAAATAATGCCAGTAGGGAGAGAAACAAAGCATTAGGGAACATGAATGCAAACTCAAGTACATGGGACATTTGCAGGGTTTTTCACTCTGTTTTTGCCACAAACCTTGACAGAACAGACTGCAAACAGTGCAAGTCTCGTATTTCAGATGTGAGGCATCTTACAAAGATTCAGCAGTGATCAGACAGCTGGGGTCCTTTATGCACCATTCTTTTGCTTTCTGCCTTACATTAATAAGCTCTTTGTGCAGCAAATGTTCTCCTGTTGTATTTCTACAAACAGGTGGCAAAGAGGGACTCAGCTCTTACGCAGGTCTTGCGCAGGACCACCGTGCAACCAACTGAAGGGCTCTCCTTGCTGGGGAGAGAAGTGAGCCAGCTGGCAATATTGAAGCTGGTGGTGTCACCTGACTGTACTTGAATTGTGTGCCCAGCCGGACCCTACACCACACTAAACAGGCAAGAAGGAGCCAAATTATAACCCATCTCGGTTTAGGAAACCCCTTTCAATGCGGCAGAGCCCTCTGCACCTTTCTAACTTTGCTTCCCTGTTCTCTGTGAGGATGCCACCTCAACACTGCAAAGATTTTGGTGAAGAACTGGAACCACAGGTGGTTTACAAAACGTTCCTCCCGCTGTCACCCCGTGCTGCTCAGCTCCATGCAGCCTGGAGAAGGCCTGACACCCCTTCTTCCCTCCGAGGCGCCTCAGGGCCAGCCTGGCTCCTCCTGGGGCGCTCCCGCCACCCTTGCACACAGCCTCTGGGGAACAGCGTGTCCTGCCCCAGCGCAAGGCCGGGAGAAGGCCTCACCTCGTACCCTCGAAGGCAGCGGGCCCCGCAGTAGCACCCGGTGCCGCGGTGTGAAGACCTCCCCTCAGGCCCGGGAGGCCGGGGCGAAGCCGTGCTACCCCTCCCACTCCCGCCCCCCCAGTGCCGGCACCCGCCGGTGACCTGCCTTGAGGGACTCGAGGGTGGCCTGCCGGTAGGCGCGGGGGGCCGGCGCGGCCCGGCGGGGGCTCTCCGGGCAGCGGGCCCTGCGCACCACGAACCGGTCCATCATCCCGCCCCGCCGCCCGGGGGCGGCGCCCTCTCGCCCGCCCTCCCGGAAGCCGCTGCCCCGCCCTTCCCTCCGTGTAGTTCCCGCCGGAGGCGAGGACCTATGGGATGGCTGGGGCTGCCCCGCGGCACGGACTACATCTCCCAGCAGGCACCGCGCGGAGGAGGAGGAGAGGGGGGGTAATCTCGTGAGAGTGCCCCGGCGCCCGCCGCCGTCAGTGGGGGCCTGCGGGAGGAGGAAGATGGCGGCGCGGCGGGGCGGCCTCCTCTGCCTGCCTCTCGCCCTGGCGCTGCTGGCGGGCGGCAGCAGCAGCGCTCGGGCGGCCGGGCCGTTGCCTGCCGCCTCGTCCGAGGCCTTTGACTCCGTGCTGGGCAACACGGCGTCGTGTCACCGCGCCTGCCAGCTGACCTACTCCCTGCACACCTACCCCAAGGTACGGGCGGGCCCTGCCTCACGGCTCCCCGCGGCGGCGGCGGCGGCGCTCGGCGGGGCGAGCCCCTTCCTGGGCTCGGCCCCGCTCCTATTCTTCCACCCCCCGGGAGCCGTGCTGTGGGGCTGCCGGGCAGCACGGCCCCGGCCTTCCCAGCGTGGCCGTTCCCTGCCCTGTCGCTTGCCCCTCACCCCCTGCAGCCCCATCTCGTGTGTTTTTCCTTCTTGTGCTCCAGAGTGACAGGACATACCCGGGGTTTTCTCGGGCAGGAGCCCTTTTCGAGGCATGTCCCCGTGCATGTTATCTCAAGCAGTGTTGGATGTGTCTTTTAAGTAAACATAAACATGAAGGAAGCTCATGCTCGCAGTGCTCAGGTGCAGTCAGCAGCCTGCTGCCGTTCTTCCGTGGTGTGTCTCATCTGGCTTCGATTTTAGTCCCCTCAAAGTAGGGAATGCAGTGGTTTCTCTAAAGATAGATACTTCATTTTGAAAATAGGTGGTTAGGCTGCAGCTTGCCAAAGAAATGCTGCTTTCAAAGTATAGCTTTGTTAGTGCTGGGTACTTTTGTGGGTTTGGGGAGATTTGCTGCTTTTTTTTCCTCCTGTTCCTAAAGAGGCAGCTGTAATTTGACTTAGGCTGTTCCATATTTTTTGGCACTAAAACAGTGCTGTGTACGGACAGGCCAGAGATCCTGAGTCAGGGTGCTAGTGTGACACTTGGATGTTGAAGGATGAAGTGTAAATGATGATAAACGAGTAGCTTGTCAGAACCTTCAACCTGCGTTTTGATTCACTTGCATGGAGTTTTTTTCATCTCATGATAAAATATTGGAATAGTGTCTAATGGGAATCTAATTTCATACTCCAAAGTGTGCTGTTGGTTCAAGCTTTGTACACCTTTGAACTACTGGCTTGAATTTGGAAAATCTAGTACCAAAAACCTCATCTTTCCTGGTTCTTTCTTGGCAATATACTTCATTATCAGCTGCAGCTATGTAGCAGGTTGAACTCTAAATGATGGGAGCTCTTACCTCATCTTTGAGATTTCACACGAGGGCAGGAAGCAAATGGAAGTGGTGACAATGTTAGGTAATAGGGCTTTGTCTGCTTTCATGTGGAACTTAAATCGGATTTTGTGGCTCTGTAGCTGATATTGGTATCCCCACAGAGAGCAGTAACAGGGAGTTGTGTGGAATACAAGTAAACTTACATCTGTTTTTATGGCGTGTTTTGGTGCCTACATGTGATGATAGTGAGGAGAAAGAACTAAACTGAGAAATTAGGACTAAACATTATCCTAATATATTTCCATACTGTTTTGGCGCAGTGCTCTTGTTTCTGTTATAGGACTCTTTCAAGTTCAAGGAAGGCTGATATTTCTGTGGTTTTTTTACTGTACTTTTGAATTCTTTGTTGTGTGTTGTTGGAGCTGTCGAATAACACACTCATCTCTTCCATTACATTTCGTCTTTGTTCTGTCTGTCACAAAACTACCAGTTGAATTGAAGGAAATTGTTTTAGTTGTCATTGGAAAGTAAGACAAGCTTCACTGAGACTTCCATGGAAGACTGCCATAGAAATCTGTCTGCTAAAGCTAATTCTGTCTGGATATCAAATTACAAAACATGTTTTCTGCAACAGCATAACTATCTTAGCCACCTAGTCAGTGTTGTTAGAGTTAAGTTTTAATTTACTTTCAGTTTTCTACTTTTGTGCCTTTAAAGCATGTGAACTTGTGCTCTCGGAGACAAACAATGGCCAGTTAATTTACAATAGGTTATACAGTAAGGTGTGGTATGTTTGTTTTTTGTTAAATTAATTCAGAGTCCGTTTTCCACCCGTACAGCAAGTGGCTGCAGTCATTTGAGTGGTTTTGATGGGTCTGATTCATGATAGGGTGTGATCATAAGGAGCGCTCACGTAATAGAGGCTGCCTTTAGTTCTGCACCGTGGAGAGCACTATATGTGGAAAGTGCACATCCATCCCTTTGGTATTGTGGACAGAAGAAATACTAGGTGTAGGTTTTCTATATTTGCGTAATTTTAATAGTTGCAATGAGGAAGCACTTTTCCCCTTCAGTTCAATATAATAAATAAAAATGTGTGTTTGTGGAACTGGTTTGGCAAGTCAGCAGTTAGCCAGGGTACTGGTATAGTACATCAGAAGATAATCTCTTATTTTGACAATTCTGTCATAGTTCTGATTAGTCTGGTAGATACATTGTATATACCGTCAAAATTAGTCTTTTTTTTGTCCTCTCCTGTTGCGTTCTACTGTTTAAGTTCTGAGGTGGAAGACTATCTACTCTTTGTAGGGTTAAACGTCAGTAAATCTTTTACAGCAGTATCTCTTATTTTTAAAGCCAACAGTTTTTAAAAAAATGCAGCGTAACTTTGCTTGTGAGTTGTAGGACTGGAATTACAAAATAGAATTTGCTGTTCCAGGTTTGCCCCACCACAGAATGAAGAGCTCTGTTTGAAATAAATCAATAGGTATGTTAGTGTTAAAGTGCTGTAGCTTGGTTTTATTTCAGATCATCCAGTGTCATGTTTAGCTGGCTTCTAGGTCTAGCGGAGGGAAGGAGGATGTTGCTCTGGTGGGTGGCTTTTTATAGCACTTCCCCCCCCCAAAAAAATTTTGTTTTCTGACAATTTATTCTTGAGTGGAGGGATGCAAGCCTTTTCTTGTGCCTTCCTAGGAAGAGGAGCTGTACGCGTGCCAGCGAGGCTGCAGACTGTTTTCCATTTGTCAGTTTGTGGACGATGGCATTGATTTGAATCGAACCAAACTGGAATGCGACTCTGGTAAGACTTCAGTACTCCTTCAGCATCCCGTAATGTGGAGACATAACAGAGGGAAGAGCAGGAACGTCAGAAAGGGTGTTAAATTGGTGGGATTACTTCAGTTGCTTTCTGGTTTTGTTTAACAACTTCTTAAAGTTTATGTACAGGATATAAAAAAAAAAATCTTAGGGAAAGGTTGTCTGTTCTCTGCAAGCTTCTCCTTACCTGATCCTTAGTGTTGCTATTTTCCTGAATTTCTTAAGTATCATCAGTCTCTGTAAATAAATTAGAAATACTTCATTTTACTATAAACAGTTTGTCATAGAAAACACAAAATGGCTGGGAAAAAAATCCAGTCAAGTTAACACTTTTCTTTTAATAATTCCATGCGACAATCAGTCCCATTTACAATTCCTCACAAACTTTTATATACAAGCGAATTGTTCAGACAAAGAACACAGATCTTAGTGTGCTGTCTGCCTTGTAACTTGTGGTCTAGGCTACACCCTGAGGTTTACCTACCGCTAAACTCTTGGGAATGAGGGATGTGTTTTGTTTGAACGATGCCATTAAATACTGGTGACTAATTCTCTCAGAATATCTGTGTTAGAGTAAAAATTTCACAGTGAAGATGAAATATGCGTACTATAGGCCAATTAATACTGGTTTTGGAATTGTATAGAACTTTCATCCAATAATATTGAGGCAGCTGATTCACAGTTTTATTCAGAGATTAAGTGGGACGTAACTACCCAAAGCAGGAAAGGTAGGAGCTCTCTGTCTATATTTCCAATACAGTTAAGCACCAAGCCAGCACTCAAAGGAGGCGTTTATCCTCTCAGTAGCTCATAAAAACAAGAGGACTAGTGGCTACCTCAGAGAGCTGATGGAAGGTACGCAAGTAGAAAGCCTGACATGCAAAGATGCTAATGTGATCCAAAACTGCATTAAATACTCTAGAAATGGGCTAATGCTCTAGTCTGTCATACACTGTGTATAGCTGTGATACAGCATGTCAATCTAGTTGTCAAACCACACATGAAAGAGTGCCATAAAAAAGGGTAATGTAGCAATAGACCACATGTAGAGGTAATTGAACAGTTGCTTACTTTCTGGTTTAACTCTCCTTCATGAGGCTGTTGTCTTTTGCTGGCTTATGTTCTGTAATCTGTTACACTGGTTGGTGCCCTGACTAAGTATTCTGTGCTTGGCAAGATACATCTTGGCTGATCTGCTCAATTCTGTCTTCTGATGTTTCTTTATGCCTACAAACACTAGTTTGGTGGCAGTTTTACCATGGAATAGCTGTTCAGGTGCTAGGAGCTGAATACTCAAATGTTTAGCTGCTGATGCCATGCTTCCTGCCAGCTTCTTAGCCTTTATGATGGTCCGTTTGTTCCTGCGAAAAATTGGAAGAGCTACTGTCCTCTGTGTTGCTACTTGGTTTGATTCTTTAGTTCAGGTAGTACTGCAACATTGTCCACCTAAGCTTTAGAGTTTTGGGGAAGAGCTATGCCCACGTATTGTCTGCCTGATTTCTCCATGGGCAGAAATCTTGGTCTTTATGATCTCTAGTGAACAATTAATAGAAGCTATCTATAAAACAGAGAGTGGGCTTAATTTTTCATTAAAAAATATTCCATAATACTTTCCATGCAGTTTCTCTGCTCC
This sequence comes from Gymnogyps californianus, assembly GCF_018139145.2. Taxonomy (NCBI): domain Eukaryota; kingdom Metazoa; phylum Chordata; class Aves; order Accipitriformes; family Cathartidae; genus Gymnogyps; species Gymnogyps californianus. Next base: position 30,602,648 of record NC_059478.1, on the reverse strand, counting down.
TCACACTAGCAGGAAAATGCTCCTTTGATTTTCCTGCGATACCATGACTTCTGTTGTTACCTCGAAGGGATTTAATGGACTGATGGTCCCTCTGTTCTTTTTAGGATTCCATCTCTGTTCTCTGAGGTAAAAATTCATGTTTCACGTGATATGTAGAGGAAAAACTATAGTGGTAGTGGGAGGATCAATGAAAACTTGCACCCCTGAGTTTGGCCAGGGTAACATTTCTGATCGGTTGCTCTGATTGCATTCAGATTTCAACTACCTCATTTGTCTAAGCTCTGATTCCTTAACCTTCGTTAGAGCTCAGAGCAAATGCTGCCCTTGGAGTGATTGCCGTATCTTTCCCTGCAAATGGGATTGTCAGTCTTGTAACTGCTGCTTTGTTTCTGATCCAACTTCTACTGAAAATGTTTTCTTAACTATAATGCAGAATTTATCTTCTCATTTGGGGAACTTCTTCCTTGCAGCCTGTACTGAAGCATACTCCCAATCTGATGAACAATATGCTTGCCATCTTGGATGCCAGAACCAATTGCCATTTGCTGAGTTAAGGCAAGAGCAAGTAAGTAGATGACATGTTTTTCAAATACCACCTACTTATTTTCTGCTCAGTGTGTGTCTTCCCTTTTTTAAATTTCTTCAAATGGAAAATAGATCTTCCTAAGGACTGAAATCTAGACATAGGGTGAGGGGTGAGCAAGAACGTGACTTCTGTCCTTTTCATATAAAAACAAATGGAAAACCAGTTAATGTTGTGCTTGCAGTTAATGTCCCTGATGCCAAGAATTCATCTCCTCTTTCCTCTGACACTGGTGAGATCATTCTGGAGTGACATGATGGATTCAGCTCAGAGCTTCATAACATCCTCATGGACTTTCTACCTTCAAGCAGATGATGGCAAAATTGTCATATTCCAGGTGCTTGCCTTTTTCATTGAGATTAAGGTGTTCTGGCTGCTAAATGTTTAACTCTGCTCCTTCCAGTCACAGAAAAGACTACGGAGCACTATCAGAAGTAGGTTTCTTTGTAGTATTTCACTACCTTTAGGACCAGTGCAGGAAAAAAAAATTAAAATCAAACTTACGTGAAACGTGCATGTCTTAAGGTTAACTTCCGTATTAGGTCTGAAAATGTAAATGATCAAGATCAGTGGAAGCTTGCTATCAGGATCTCCTAACTCCTTATTTTGTTCCAGTCAAAGCCAGAAGTACAGTATGTTCCACAGCTTGATCAGGAAACTGGAGATACAAGAGGATCCTTGTCGCTGAGTAAAACAGCCTGTAAGTTGTTCTTTGTGCTTTGAAAGAGCAAATGCAAATGTTCCCTGTCATGCAAGGAAAAAAAAAAAAAAAAGAAGTTGCAGGTGGCACATGAAAGCAAATTTTTAGAAAGCTGAAATATAATTGTTTGCCGTGTAGACTGCACTATGTACGCTTAGGAAAGTCTGTGGTAGAAACCAAGCTCTGCTGGAAATAGAAACATGCAAGCTAGGGCTATTTTAAAATCTTCCTTTTATGTTCTCTGTATAGACAAACTGTGTGGTGTTTAGGTCTTCTCTTGATTGCTTTCCTGACTGCTGTTTCTGCTGTTGTATTTCAGCAGACCTACGTCCAGGAAGTTCGCAGACATACCGAGGACTTTTTGAAGAGCGAGAAAATGACAGCTTTTTCAAGTGTCTTTCCATGTACGTATATTCTAGAATGTCTATACCTAGGAAGGAGGATAATGGCCTTTCCTGTGTGTGTATGGGGGCACTGGTGCTAGATCTCCAAGGGCTACAAGTCTGTTAGGTTCAGGATGGATAGCAGTTACAATTGTGTATCTGACTGTTTGTTAGTGCTACTTTTCCATGCTGGCCCCATGTTATTTGCAGGCTATTCTACCAACTTTGATTCTCCTTTCCATTTCAAGTGAACATCATATTGATAATTTCCTACACTGTTTTTTGAGTGTGTTCTGTGAACTGTTTAATCAATACTGTGTTTTGCCTCTTCTTTAGCTCTGCATATGTTTCAGGGCAAAACGCTTGTTTTGTATTTTGTTTTGGGATTGTCTGATATGAAAAACACTGGTATGTCTCATTTCCAGGCTGAAAATACCCAGTATATCTTTATTAAACCTTTGCTGAAGATCAGCATGTTGATTCTTCTTTCCCTTACTCTGATTACGTTCTCCGTAAAAGTTTACACTTGAAGGATCAGTGAATTGCACCCCAAATGTGTAACAGAAAAATCTGTTTTTAAAACTGTAAATATGAGGATGCTTAGGGCCCAATAAGCAGAATTCAGCAAGTCTTTTGTGTCTTTCAAGTCAGATACTAAATAGGCATTAGAGTACCCAGGAGTCTGAAGTGGGCTGTGTCGCTGGAAGAGCTGGAGGCTAATGAATCAGCAGGAAATGCAGTCAAAATTGAGCCAAACTTTTTAGAAGGTCCATTGTCTTGTATTCAGTATATGAAATCTAGTAACATTCTTTTCATTTCAGAAATTCCAGTTGGATTTTAACCACTACGCTCGTCCTGTCAGTGTTGGTGCTGCTCTGGATTTGTTGCGCAACTGTAGCTACAGCTGTAGAGCAATATGTTCCATCTGAGGTAACTCTATTTTGTAACTTACAATATTTTGAATTTATTCATTATGTTACTTTTATGTTACAGCTGTCTAGAGACTAAGAAACATTTGGGGGAGGTTCAACTAGAAAGAGGTTTTTTTTATTTTGTGGATGTGGTTAGCAAACCAATTTTGTTATTTAAATGATGACTTTATAGCTGAGCAATTCTTGCTCATTCCTGTGGCTGATAGGTGCTCTGAGCCTTACTCAGGCAGCCCAGATATGATGTCTTTTGGTTTGTAGCGCTCTCCTCTCGACAACCTTCAGATTACTCGTAGCAAATGGAGGCTGCTCCTAATTTCTCTGGGAGTAAAGCTATACTGAGGGTTGGATGGTGTACGTGGAACCCAGTATGGGTTTAATCCAGGAGGATCAGTAGTGAGAACAGAAGTGACAGCGTGTTATTGGTGAGCGCAGAGAGTCTGATCAGAGGGGAACCGGCACTCTCCTAGTGCCCAGAGAGTCCCGCGCTTGTGAAATAAGCAACGCTCTCAGTATTTGCAAACTAAAGGAGCGGGTACACAAGCACTGTATCTACTGTTGTTCTGGCAGATTGAATCCACTTCTTTTGGACTCAAATCTAGTTCCAGCCATGAATTTCAGATGTTACAGAAAGTCTGGGTTAACTTGTCTTGAAGGGCTGCAGCCATCGGAACTGAGAATGTAGTTGCATGATGAAACGCATTTTATTCACAGAATCAAAAGTCTTTGTCTTAAAGTAAATTGTTTAAATATTTCAGAAGCTGAGCATCTATGGAGATTTGGAATACATGAATGAACAAAAACTGAACAGATATCCATCCTCTGCACTTGTTGTGGTTAGATGCAAGACTGAAGAACATGAAGAAGCAGGGCCTCTTCCTACAAAAGTCAATCTGGCTCAATCAGCAATTTAAATAAGTCTCCATTGGATCCAATAGACTAATTTTAACAGAGCTAGCAACTCCTGATTGTTTGTGGTGCTTCTTCAGATAAGAAGCTTAGCAGCCATCTTTAAATGCAAGTAAAGTTACAGAATCAACAAATGTCATGGGATTTTGTTTTCGACTAGTAGTGAAGATTCCGACATCTTGAATTTATGTTTGTTTCCAGACGTAATCACTTCTCACTGGTGTTTGCTGTGTGTCTTTTTGCTTACAAAAGCTGTAAGCATGCTTTCTATACTTCTGCCATGACACTTTCAAACTTATTTGTGTGTTCTAGGGTGTAATGTGTACATTCAGAGTTAGCTTTGTAAAGGTATAAGAAATTTTAAGTAGGCAGGAGATGCCTTTTTAGTGTTGCACTTTCTGTTGTAGTTAAGAGAAAATATTATAAAATTATCTGCTGAATTTTTGTACTTGTTAATGTCCATGCACAAACAACCCTGTCTCCAAAAATAGAAATATATTTTTTCTATAGTGTGGCAGTATCCAAGATGGAAAGCATTTGTGAGGTACTGTAGGCTAGAACTCAGTTTGTGAAAGATGGAAACTTTGTTGAAGCTTATGGACATATCCCTTCACACAGAACATAACATGGTCAATTATTTGTCAAACTTTAGCCTTTAAGTCTCAAATAGCTTGTAAAGTTAGCGCCTGTGTTTTCTGAAGAAATTCTACTTTCTGTTCTTGATTAACTATTCTAGTCTTGTAACTTCATTTACAGAAACAAGTTGATTCCTGAGAAATGAGAACAGACAAATAAAATTGACTGTATAGAAAATGTTGACTATATAGCTTTTTGCTATGGTTAATTGTTGACCACAACGTATTCAGCATGAAAGCCTGTCTGTAGCATTCCTCTCATGGGCAACGTGACCTGATTTTGCTACGCGATTCACTAACGCAACCACAACAAACAATGTCCCTCATATTTCTAATATATTTTTTGCAGCTCTCTTCTTTGAGGAGATTACTGTATGCTGGTTCCCATAGCATTGACAAGTTGGGGATGTGTGTGGTTTATTTTAAGGTCTCTGTAAGTGTTTGAAAGCTGGCTAGGATGCATGATCTCCAACTCATCATATTTTGTTGATTATACAGAACTCCCTTGAAGGCTTAAAAAAAAAAAACAAACAAACCCACAAAAAACACCACCTCTGCAGGTTTTGAATTCTAGTGAGAACTGTAGAGGTTCTGGAGGACACAGTATAGCATTCCCTCACTGTTAAACTGGTTCAATAGTCATTCCTAATTCGGCTGTAGTGCTGATGGTTGTGTAACTACAGATGATGGAGCTTTGCAGGGGCAATTAAGCAGGAATGTGCATTAAGTGGTCTGTACAGTGCTGCTGAAAACCCTAGCCTAGAAGCACTCAAGCAGGTTTTCTGTCAATGAGGTTTAAGAGCATTAAGAGATGTTTGTTTTAAGCAGGCTTCTGTCAACGTGTGGAAATTGCAATTTGAAGTCTTAAATTAGTGGTACCTCTTCATGCTAAATTCTTCAGTGGGACATCATCGTAGCCCAGAAGTTTGGGTGCCAGCAGCCATTGACAGGTACTTTTGTGTGTGGGTGGCATTATTGCAAAGGCCTCAAGCGTGACTATTGTGAAAATGGATGGTGTGGTGTTTTCGGAACACTGTTCACTTGCACAATCACGGGGCAGGAAACCCCTCTGTCTGCAGTAGTGATTCGGTTGAGACATGCGTTTCTGCTCACGTAGTGCAAACCTCAGTGTACAGCCCCGTTTCGGTGCAGGATGCCAGTGTTGCGCTTTGAGCGGTATCAAATGCGATTTGTGCAACAGATGTTTAAATTTATTTGGAAATATGGGCTTTACTTCAGTGATTATTGCCTGTTGCCTTAGCCCTATGTTGTTCAGGATTGCCTTTCCAGAAGAGACTTTAGCTATCCCAGTTTTTCTAACTGAATTACTAACATGGAAATGTTTTCAATTCTGTTAAAATGTTTTCCTTCACTATTATATGTAGTTGCAGAGGGAGTGTTACTGCTTCATGAAAACATGGCTATTCACCTGTTTCAAATGTGTACAGTACAACCTCTGTTATGTTGATGACTTGATTTCACAAAACTTTCTCTTCCAAAACGTTTGACTTTATTGCTTACATCCCTAGGTTTGAGTTAAACAACTTCCGCTTTCATTTGGCGTTGCATCTGCCTACAACAAAGGGAGAAAACCCAACACAAGTTTTACATGTTTTGTCTTTTGTTCGTTGTTTAATGACGTTTCAGCTAAGTGATTTGTGCAGTGAAGCCAGTGATTCAGTAATGTGCTGTTAGGTCACAGGAAACTCTGTGCCTGTGGCAATCTGTCACTTGGCACTACTGTTTCCAGAGTGAGCCAGAGTCTGAAGAATTTGTTAAGTGTTGTACTTGTAAGCTCTTGTCAAAGTATCTTCCCTCAGTAAAATCAGATACTAGCTAGGCTGCAGCAATTGAACTGTTTCTCAAGATTTCTAATCTAAATGGACTATTTAAGCTATCTTGGCATTTGAATTTGCAAAATGGCTTGTCCTACTCATTTTTTTGTTAAATGTTTGACTTCCTGACATCTTCGTTTTCAGAGGCTGCAATTTGGGTTTGATCTCTGCCCAAGACCACCGTTTAAATGAAGGGCCTTAAATTATTGAAATTGCAGGAGGAAAGCATTTTATATTCTCTTTAGGCATGTGTTCAATTGAACTTGTATCAGACTTTAAGTGGAATCATCTTGACATAAATGAGGCAGTCCTCTCAAGTGTGTGCAATTCACTGCTGGCAGAAATAGCCATGGTACATTTGGGGGGCTTGGGGTTTTTTTTAGGTGCTAGAATTAACAATAGTCTCCTATCATACTGGATATCTTGATCTGTGTTCCCTCTTCAGTTTCTCTGATCTTTGGCAAAGATTTTTTTTTTTAATTTTTTTTTTTTTTACTTCAGAAGGGCTGGCTGGTGTTTGTTACCTCATTCTCATGAACTTGTTTTTCTGCACTATAAGCAGTCTTTGATGGGGGGCAACTGCTCTAAAATTCAACTGCCTGGTTGGCTACAGCTGAGCTTGATAATCTTGTTGTAGGAAATAGGTGGTGATAGATGTCAGGTCTTATGGACATTTGCCTCTAAGAGTGGGTTTACTCCACATTTTAAACATTTCCATCATAGATTGTTCCGTGGGCTGTTCATAGCTAGCCAGCTTGACCTGACTCTTACATGGGACTCTTAGCAAACTCGCAATCACCTAATAGGCTTTCTGAAGGCTTAAAATAGTCCTTCTGTATCGTCTGATTAGAAATTAAAACTTCCTCTTTAAGGAGAAGCAGATCCAGAATTTAAGATATGTAGGTTTTAACCCTTAGTCTGTCACTCTTCCATATTGTAGCAGGTGCCAAGACTTGCAGACTGTTTGCTACTTGGCGTTTTCACACCAAATCCCCCTTGGAACAGGGGAGCTTTCTAGCACCAAGTTTAACAGTGATGTATTCCTGTGAGAAGCTTCTGCTTTGGACAAATTGGTGTTGCCATGCTGATGGAGGAGCTCCTAAAAGACTTTAATTCTGGCTGGTCTGTGAACGGGTGAGTACAGGGTTGGCAGATGCCCTTGTCAAGAAGCGTGTATTAACTCAATGGTAATGTAATCGTGAATGAGTTGTACGTGTGGGGATGGAGAGGGAAGTAGCCGTAATTGTTCCTCCATGTCGGGCATTATTTGGTTCTTTGAATCAATTCGAGGCAACTGCCTCAGGGCCATCTTATAGGCAATATAGCTGCCAGCTTCTCCAAAGCCCCGGTAAGCTAGTTTTGCTAGTGCTTGGGGAGGAATCGTGATCTGTGAGGTGGCAACAATTTGGAGGCTTTTGAGTCCTATGGACCCTCCTGCAAGCAAGACTCCTCAAACACTTTATGCCAGTGCTTTTTCTTCCCCTTACCCCCGTGGCAAAGCTGCCAGGTCATAACATTTTAGCCTTGAAGCTGCAGAACTCGACTCCGCATGTGCTGTGCTGAGACCTGCAGCCAGTTTAGAAGGCTGCCATCTATTTTTAAGTTCATGTTAGCTACAGGCTAAGCTGCTAAGACTTAGCTGCAGGCCTGGAAATTCAAGTACGCAAGTAAAAGAGAGGACCCTGAAGGATTTGCTGTGCCTGTGCTCGTTGCCCAAGCAGGGAAGCTATTCCAGATGGTTGTATCCTGCACAGCTCTGCTGAGATCTCATCATCTTGCAGGAGTCTGGGCTGATGCTGCTACGAGGTCAGCGTATCAGCTCACTCTTGGGAAGGAGGTGGGGAGAAAGGAGAGTTGCATGAAGATGATCAGACTCTCTTCCCTCAAGCTTTCATCATGAAGGGGGGTTCTCCCTGACCGGCACCAGGGTAAATGCAGTCGGCATTAGTTAGGGGTGAGCGTTCATCTTCTGAACTGGCGTCAGGAGTGGCAGCGGGCTTCTCGGCATCCAAAATCTCCATTTCCTTTATGATTTGCCTACTGCCCTGTTGTGAAACCAAGATGGAACCAGGGGGAATGAGAAGCAAACCAGAAACCCTATTTCCAACTGGAGCTGGAGCACAGGCTCTGCGCTGCCTTCCCCGACCTCCCCTGCCTGCATGCGCGGGCAGCAGCATGCTCCTTGCTTTCCTACCTCTGTTGGGTTTTGTATCCTGGTAACATCACTCGTATTAAGGTAATGGAAACTCCCTGCAGTCCTTTGAGCTGCTGTGAGGGCTGTAGCTCTGGGAAGCATGAACAAAACTCACCCCCAGGTACAGTCCTTCTCTTTGGAAAAATCTTCTGTGCAGCTGTTTCCTAAAGTACATGTGTTCTTGATAGTGTTGTTTGTCTGACCTCTTTATCACTGGTTTCTGTGAGATTTTGAGTCGTTTCTACTTAACCTAATTTGATACAAAAGGAAAGTATTGATATAAAGCGCTGGACTTGCATTAGTGTTTGTTTTACAAATGGGTAACTAAGATGGAAAAGGTGATCTGACTGATCGCTTTGTGAATTAAATCTGGGCCACGTTTCCACCGAGGCAATTTTTGCTTATAATGTATTCCTTTATTTTTACATACATATTCCTGGGTAAGATGGTATGAGAACTAGAAAGGCATACCTTGTGTGGTTACCGCGTGCTGCCTCTGTAAACAGTCTTTTATGCCTTTCCTTCTAGAGAAATGGTGATGTAGCTACTTCTGATTCAACAAAGTCCTTCTCTGAAGAAAGAGGTAATGAATAAAATGCAGAGCTTAACATTTTTATTATTAAAGTATAAATCAATTGAAACTATCTATGTAACGTAAAATACAACCAGTATTTATGGTCTGTTGAGACTGATTCCCCCCTGCCCCCTTCTGTGTAGTGAAATGTCCAGACTATAAAATTAATAAACTTAAGCTGTTCTTTGTTGGCCTGGAGTTGGCAGTCTTATGGTATAGTAGCATGATAGGTAATCCTTGTCTGTCACAGAAAGGCTCATAATGAACTTGCTATAGGCTTTCTATATGTTTTAATAGCCCAACTTCAGCAAATTTTGTCCATATTAAGAAGGAGAAGGTGAGATCAAACAGAATCAATAGCAAACTTGTAGATCGGGTTGCAACAACATTTCATCACTGCCATTATTTTATACTCGTGTCAATTTGCAACTGTTGTGCTTTCTGGTCAAAGGTGTTGTCTTGTAGACACAGACATGCTGCAATTCATCACTTTTCTTTTAAGCTGAAATGTTCTGTGTTTGATTCCTGCTCAAGCGTGACAGAGAGGGTGGTTACTGCAGCCGGGATCCCTTTGTCGTTGAGCAAAGGCCGTGCCTTCACTTGCGTTTGTATGACACAACAACTAAGTAAATAAGAAGCACAGCTAAGACAGATTCTAACTTTTCAATCAAAGCTCTTTAAGTTCAGAAATACCAAAATCCAGTTATACATGCAGGGTTGTTGTGATGATCACATTAATCTTTTTTCTGTTGGTCTGGAAATACAATGGAATGCAAGAAAATACAATGTTGGTTTAGAGACAAAGCACTGGTGCTGCAGAGAGCTGAGATGAGGGCAGCTGATCGGTGTTGCTCTTATGTGCGCTGCTGTTATGTTGCAATGACTGTGGGTTTGGCCTTTAGCTTCCGGATTTTGTTTGATTTACGTACGTGACTCTCTGAAAGTTGGAGTCCCTGGAAGGTCGCTGCCCATTGTACCCTGGAGATGTCTTTGGGGAGGGAAAGGGCTGCTTTTCAGCCAGTTCTCACCATTTTGAGCTGATAATTCAACCTCATTCTGTGGGAGCATTAAAGTCCTGGTTGGGGCAGAAAGCCCAAAGCGCTATAAAATGAAATTTTACCTCTTGAGGAGTTTTGCTGTGGGGTCTGGAAGGGCACCTTTCCCAGCCTTACACCAACCTGCCCTGTGTTTCGGCTGCTCCTGCTGTGAAAAGGGCACTGCTGTCCGACGGGGTCGGGCAGGGGCTTGGCCTTCTCTACCCTTCGGCATCCAAATGCATTGGGTGAGCTCCGACAGAGACGTGGCATTTGTGCCATTTGGTCCCAGTGCTCCGTAATGGCGGCACGGGCTCTTCCACACTGCAAGCAGCAAAATTCCCTGCGAGGAGGTGTTTAACGTCAGAGCTTGGCTATTAAAACTCAACTATCAACCCCTAAACCTCAGCAGCCCCCTGCCAGTCCCGCATACAGAGCCCCCGAAACATCACCCTCGTGGCTCTGTGCCGTTCCCCTCCGAAACACCCCCAACCCCGCTCAGCCCTGCCAGACCCTTCCCCAGCCCCTCACCTCTCGCTCTTGCCTCCCAACAGCCTGCTGCCAGCCATGCAGTGCCCGCGCGGGCTGCACGCAGCGGCGCGTCTGCGTCTCTGCCGCGGTGCTGCTCGTCCTCGCTGCCGCCGTGGGCTTGGCAGCGGCGCTGGGACTCCTGCTGCGCGCGCCAGGTTGGTATCCCAAGAGTCGTGACGGGTTTTTTTTTTCGGTAAGGGAGGCAGAAAATGATGTTGCGTGAGAAGAGCCTTCGTGTCCATCACCGCGCGTGTAGTGGTGCTTCCCGGTGCAGACCGGGAGGAAGGAAAGGGACCAGCAGGGTGGTGCGGGGCTGTGCCAGCCTTGCACAGCCCAAGTCACCGCCAGCCGTTCCTCGGCTCCGGTGTCCTGCTCCATAGGGCTGTGGTAACTCTGGGTGGCACGGTCATGCTTCAGACTAGTGGTATAGTTTTCAGACTCTGCCATGAACCTACCAGAGATTAATCCTGGCCCCTGGTTATTTCCAGAATAACAAATTAATTTCAGAAATGCCCCTTTCTTCCCTTTGATCTGTTCCTCATACCATGAAAACGTTGGAAAATAAAATATTTCTTGCTTCAGTGAACCGCTTCTGTGCAGCCTCCAATAACCGGACAGGCTTCTTGTGCGACGACAGAGCGACCTGCATCCCGGCCAGCCAGGTCTGTGACAGAGTCAGCAACTGCAGGAATGGAGAGGATGAGCGGGAGAAACTCTGTGGTAAGTGGTTTTGTTGTGACCGTCCTCCCCGTGCTGGTCTTCCTGTGGTGAGACAAAGCAGCTGGTGTCCCTCTAATCCTGCTCCATGCTTCTGGCTGCGTATGTGAGCAGGTAAGCCTGGTAGATCCTTTGTAGGGCAGATGCTGAGAGATGGCACTGCCTAAAACCCAGCAGGAGTGCCAGGAATCAAAGACTCCAAGCTCCTCTGATCTTCCTAGGGTGTTTTTTTTTTAAACCATAATGCAGTTTTCCTTCACTGGTTAAGCTGTACGCCTGCATGGTTAATTTATTGTCCAGTTACCCTGGAAAAAAAAAACCCTCATTAAAGCAGAAGCCTGGGGCACCCAAACTCTGCTTCTGGCTCAGCCACAAGCATCCCTTTCCCTCTCCAACCACAGCTTCCCCATCTGCATCGTCATTCATGCCCTGAGACCTCACGGGGAAGGACCAACCGCCCCCCCATGACAGCAGCCTTTGGTAGCTGCCATCCCCGTTTTAGCCGGTGCATCTGTGCCCGGTGGAGTTGAGCACGTGTCCCACGTGTCCACCCTTGCAGGTGACTTGCCCCGCAGCCTTCCGGGATACCTGGTTTTCCGCTGCAGTAACCCCACGTACTGGGTCTATGCCGATCAGAGGTGTAACGGGATGAACGACTGCGGAGACTGCTCTGATGAGACGGGGAGCTGTAAGTCTCTCTTCTGGCTACTGTTGGGCAAAAGGTCTTTTCTGCTGATGGACTGAAATAGGTCGTAAGGTGTGGTGCTCACTGATGCTGCTGGAAATGCCTGGAGGCTGCCATCCACTGCTAAAGCACAAAATAGCTGGGATAGGACATGAGTATGAACCATGCGGCCTCCACCCCATCAGCTGCTAAGGGCTCTGTGTCAAAGCCTGGTGGCAACCGAAAGGGGAAAGGCTCTGTGCTTTGCTCCCAGCCCCAAAAGTCACGCCTCCTCTGTGGTTTGCTGAGTGTAGAGCAGTTTCATCGTGATGCGTAGCTGTAGGCGGCGGCGATCATTCAAACTGGCTTTTGGTTGTTGGTCAGGAGATGGGTACAACTCTGAGCCGGGGGGACTGAGCGTGCCTCAGCAGCTTCAAAGCCATCTAGGTCCTTCTCTTGCTAAAATGAGCAGCAGGTTTGTTCCAAAGTCACCCCTCTGGTTTTGAACCTCAGGCGAGACCTGCCTGTATCAGCAGCTTTCTCTAGAGTAGCTTGCTAAAAAAAAAATAAATTACGGCTAGTTGTTCCTCCCAGGATAGCATATCTGCCATGAAAGTCATCGCAATGTTATGCTCCGTGGTTGTCTCCCACAAGTAGCACCAAGTGAGTGTCCTCTTTGATGGGTTCACAGACACAGGGTCGTCACCAGTGGCTTTTCAGTAGCTGCCAGGGGGTGAAAGGGTAGCTACCCGCGTAAGAAAGGAGGGAAGGGGTCAGTGCAGCAGAAGCATTTCTGTTCCCTGTTTTCCATCCCTCCCAGTGGCTGCCTGTCCCCCGTGCGGGTCGGAGTGGTGGAGCTGCAGCCCTGTGCTCTACGAGTACTGCTCCTGCGTCCCCAGGAGGCTGTGCCGGGACGGCATCCAGCACTGCCTCAGCTGGTCCGATGAGTATATCTGCAGACCGTGAAGCCTTGGCACCCAGCAGCACTGGAGACAGCAGGGTGCTTCCTGCATTGTCACCTTTAAGCCTTGGTGTCCTCCTGCTCTGGCACCCACTTGGGAAACTCCAGCCCAAGCAAATCCTCAGCAGCAACGCACTGACCGGCACGCAGCGACACTGAACAGGGACAAAGTGCATATGGCAGCCCATGCTGCAGGCTAGACGCGGGCTGTGGGACACCTTGTGCGGGTGAGTCCTTTCTACATGGGCAGAGCACTGTCTTGCAGCATTGACTTGATGGGTTGTGTGCAGGCTGCTGGAGACTGTTTACCAGCTGCTGCCAACACAGATACTGTGTCTGGCCAAGCCTGGGCAAGGGGTTTCTCCTGTATGGACCTGCTGGTGCTTTTGCAGGCAGCCAGATGAAGGTACCTTGAGGACTACCCTAAAGAGCAGGAGCTGAGTGAGGTGAGCCTTTCTAGCCCTTGGGTTGGCATTTCCCTCCGACGCATCTTCACACTCCTGATCCTCACAGGCAGGAGGAGAAGCTTGTGTTTGTGTTCAAAGCACGTCTGCAGATGGTTTCAGCAACGGCTTTGAAGGCTCTGCGTTGATGCTCCCAGAATGCTTCCTTGGGAACGCTGTGCTGAGGATGACACCGTGGGGAGCTGCTGCACAGGCCACCTCCTGCGCTCTTCTCAAACCATGAAGCCCAACTCGGAGAGCATAATGGCAAGGAAAACTGAAGTGGAGAGGTTTCAGGGTTTGTGGGGTTAAATCACCGTGTCCCTGTGACGGCGTAGCTGTCCCTGCAAGCCAGGGCAGGGAACCAGCATGTATATAACATGTACTTCTCTCAGGGCTGTGCAGTTTTGGAGCAGCAGCTTAGCAGGTTGAGAACAGCCGTGGGGCTGGGATGCATTTGCACTGAAGTTGGCAAAGAAAGGAGAGAAAAAAATGTCGCAGCCTCGGAGCAGAGAGCAGTAGAAAAGCAAGTGCTGCTGCCAGGGCGGTGTGGGATGACACGGGATCTGTTCGTTGCTTGTTTCGTTCCTCTGCCAGTAAAGTGGGATCAGGCAGCCAAACCTTCAAAGCAGCCCTCAGGATATAGATACGGACGTGCCACTGAAATTTAAGAAAGATGCGGTCTTTCTCTGCTCCTTTGAAAATCTCATCTGTGTCTAAAACATCGTCTCTGAGAAAAACCCACATTTACCGTGAGTGCACTTACTTTTCTAGGCCCAAAATAAACATCAGGTGATCTTCTTCCCACCACCATCCCAGGTCATAGATCTTTAAAAATAAAACCCCATTCACTCATTTCCTCTCTGTCCTGTGATGTGCAACTCTGCACGTCACCATGACTTGTATCAACGGTGAATGTTTCTTCTAATTTGTCGCTGGGATACAGCTGTAGATCTGAGAGATCTTTTAAAAATAGCTTTACAGTATTCTGACTCATACTTCACCTGGAATGAGGTGGCAAAACTCTGCATAACGGAACCGGTACTATGGGAAACTTTTAAAGCAGCATTTAATAACCTGTCCTTCTCCACGCCTGGCTAGGATGGGTGGCTTGCTTTCTCTGTGCCTGTAAAACATTACTGCAGTGCATTCAGTGCTGCAGCTCAGAAGAGAGGTTAGGAGTTTTCTAGGTAAACATTTCTCACTTGCCAGCTTCCAGCCTCAATCAAAGCCTGAAATCGAGATGCACATTTTTACTGGAGTCACAGGCATCTCACACTTCAACAAGGCTCAGCTGGGGTTGGTAAATAAAGCCTGGCGTAGTAGTTGCTGTTGTTCCTCTTGTTACCCCAAAGGACGTTCTGGGGCAACCAATGAGGAAGTCTTGCGGCATTTCTTAAGAGGAGCTCAAGGAGGGGTGATTCAGAGGCAGCGCTACCGGGTCAGCCTCTCCTTCCTGGGGAAGAAGAGCTTCTTTCTGATTCAGATCGGGTTCAGCCACGGACTGTTTGCCTGTTCCTTGGCTTTGACGTGGGAGGATGTGCGACAAGCTCTCTGCATTGGGAGGGGGCAGGTGGGCTACCACTGCTGCATGCTTCTATGGGGCAGCGGTTAAGAAAGGTGGGAGAGGAGGGGAGAAGAATCTCCTCCCTCATGATGGGAACTGTATATGGTAACAGAACAACTGTAGTTAGTAAGGATTGAACTAATCAGCTGTTAAAAAAAATACAGAAACCCTCACGGTCAGCACAGGGCCCAGCCCATATGATTGGTAAAAAAAAAAAATTTGCTCTGTATCAAAGATACTGGGACAGCAATGACTTTCTGGAGCCTCCAATGTTTGCTGTGGTTGGGAAGAGGATGCTGGTTAGGCTGACCCATACGGCAACTGCTGTATTCTCCCAGTCCAGTATTTGTCAATCACTGCCACAGCTCACCTCTGCCAAGTTTTAAGATGCTCCTGAGGGTGAAGAGGAGAGGGTTGGGGCATGCAACGTGTGAGCGTGGGGAGTCGGATATTTGTGCTTGCTGTGTGGAAGGCTGCTTCTCCACCCCAGCAGAGGTCAAGTGGTGGCTTGCCTTGGCTGGATGGGGACAATGTTGGGATCTGGGAATTCTTACTTTATTGTGAGCCATGGTAAAGAAGGCAAATGCCTGGCTTAAGGCAGGAAAGATTATTGTGCCACCTTCTCTCTCCTTCAGCAGGAGGGTGAGGAAACAGAGGCAGGCTTAGGGCACATGGAAGATATCCCTGGCTGCAAAGAGGAAACCAAACGCAGTCTTCCTCTCCCTTTCTGCCATCTCTTGGCTTTGTAATTGAGCTGAACCACAAAGAAATGGGGTCAGGAATGTGATCTCTGCATCTAAGATAGCCAGTAAAGGTTTACTGGTGTCAGAGGAGCTGACCCACCTGGTACCTGTGGGGTAGAGCCCTGGGGTTGCTCTCTGGCTGATGTCCCTGTATCAGTTTGCAGTGAGCACTCCTGGGAGGCCAGAGCTGTTATTAATGGCCTCAGGTTAGGAGAGAGGAACCAGGGACTCATCCTGCTCTGGATTTACACCTGTGAAGAGACTAGCCAAGAGAGACACGGGAAGCAGCAGTCCATGGGCAGCAAGACTCAGAAGCCCGCCTGGAAACAGCCAGGGACACAGCGGGCAGTTTAAGCAGGCACTTGGCTAAGCCTATCTATTTCAGGGTGAGTCTCCTCCTGTGATTTTCTTACTTACTGCCTTGTTCCTGGTCAGCAGAGGCTGCGTGCCTTACAGAGAGCAATAAACAGAGATTAGTGAGTTGAGGACATAGTGGTAAGTGTGTTTAAGTCTTCCTAGGATAAAATTTACAGAGTGATGTGTTTAAAAGAGGAAGTCTGCTGGTCAGCAAGAAACCTGAGAAAAGGAATAATTGTACCAGGGATGGAGAACGTAAGAAACACAGTGCTCTAAGACACCTCCTCTGAAAAGATGCGCTCTGTTATTTTACCAACAAGTCTGTGACCTGGGCAGACCGTTCATGTCAAATCACGATGTGCCTATTTTCCGCCTCAAGCCATCGGCTCCCAGCTGCTTTACTGATGTGAAACGGAGTATACGATTCTCCGAGACGTGTGTCTCTCCATGGTCAGATTAGCAGATCTCCACAGTGGTGGAAGGGCTAGCAAAAGAAATCCGCGGTGGCTGTTGAACCAGAAGCCAGCTGCAGGAGGAGGATTATACTTGAGCACCACAGTCATCTTCCTCCCTGTTGAGATGCTGTTTTGCTAAGTCACCATTTGTGCCATTATTTGTCTCAGCAGAGGGCTGATGTAGTCGTCAGTGGAAGCTATTAATAGCCTTGAGTTTCTGGGGAAAAAATGTAGGGCTTGAACGCAAGTATGCTTGTTTTGTTTGTGTGTAGCCCTTTTTTGAGGAAAATTCAGCACTAAAAGAACAAAGAGAGAAAGGGGTTTAGCTCTTTATGCATTTTTGAGGTGAAGTTCCTTTTCTTGGCCTCTTCATGATTTCGAAAGATGTGTTGCTTTTCTTGTCGCTGAATTATGGTAAACAACAGTGTAAAAGGAAGCTATCCTCTAAATAAGCCCTAGTAGAGGAAACCTGTAGTAAATTCTTGGCCTTATAGGCCTACGAGGACAATGATGGTCGCAGTGCCCAACTCATGGGCACTGTGCACCTCAGCCAATTTTGATAGAAACACTCAGGGCAGGAATTCAGTGATAAACACACCTGCAGCATTACAGCTGTACTCCTGGCTTCAGACAGACCAACACAGAATGAGTCTGAGTATCTAGGGTTTTTACAGCAAATATGTATAATTTGTGTTTGAATTGTAAACCTCCCTGCATGTTTTTAGATGAGTAAGTACGGTTACGTTGCAGGCATGCACGCACAGTGAGAATGGGTTTTAAACCACAGAATGCTCTCAAATGCAGTGGATTTGCTTATAAGGGAAACACATTACAACTGCAGAGTCTAATCTCTACAGTAACCTAGTTTCAGCTCCCATTTCCTGGGCTAAAATGAGAGAGATAGGGGACTTCTGTTCCACTTCGGATTTCTGCAATAACTGTTACCGAGGGGTTACTGCTTCTCTGCCTCCCTCCCCTGGGGCCTGTGCTTATCCTCTTTACTTCCTCCCTTTGTCAGAGCTCTGTCAGCACAGCCTGGTGCTTACAGCACAGTGTCTGTGCTTACACCACAAGCACAGTGCAGCTTCACTTCAGATGAGCTGCAGTGATTAGTCTTCTGCCCCTCAGGAGGCGAGAGAGGAGGAGGGATAGGACCAGCTATTTTTGTGAATGATATCTATGTCAGAAGAATTAGTTAAGGATGACAACAAAAACTTTATTTGAAAAAATTATTATGTATTGAAAATATACAGTAGTATCATCAACCTCCTCCTTGACTCTATCCCTCCCCAAGCATAGGTTAACCCACAAGCATATCACAGCAACCAGATTTAACAATACTGGTCTCCTTTGTTACTCCCTCTCAACGTCTTAAATTCTGTCATCAGCAAGAAAATAACAAACAAAAGACCCACTTCTTTCTGACTCAGTAGGTATTTAACAAATCCCAGTCCTCCACAGTGAGGCACAGATGCTTCTGTTTGGAAGTCCTTTCTCTCTCTTGTTCAGCCAAAACTCTTTTTTTATTGTTCTTTAATTCCTGGCTGCCTGCAACCTCCTTTTTCAAAGGTAAATGGCAATTTTGAACTTTTTCCTTATAAAACTGCAAGTTTCCAGATGCTTTTGTTTCTGCCTCCACCAGCTTGCATTTGACTACTTCCTCTATTCTGTGTGTCTTGCCATCTACAGGAAAAAAAAAAATCAAGTTTAGATTTTGGGAAAAACAGAATTATGCTGTAAAATGCATACTTGTGTTGCAAATTGTTTTGGCCAAGCCAACCTGGAATACTGACTGCTTTGCTGAAATGTGCATAGGGAAAAATAACATTTATATTTTGGACTCAGTTTTAAGGAGAAAACTCAGTTATTATATGTTGCCCTAGGCGTGCTGCCATGCTGTACTTCAAGAGTTATCCAGCAGTCTAAAAAATGAAAAAACTCAAACACATTGTAATGCAGTTACACAAATGGCTGGAACTGCACACCTGAGAAGCTATTTGTACTAAAAAAAAAAAAAAGGACGAAAATATTCCTTGTAGAAAAGAAAACAAATACACTGTGTCTCTATGTAGTTACGTACAGAAGTGCAGAGCTGCTGTTCTGGATCTCAAGTTGTCTTGTGGCTTGATGGCCTCCATGACTGCCTGCTCCCACTGCAAAACTGTCTGAAATAACATTTGAAGGAGTTAAAATGTTTCTTGTAAAATTTACAGAAATACCATTGGAAACAACTCTATCCCTTATTCTTTCCTATTCAGTGATTTAGTACTCCATAAAGACAATTTCTAGAGAGTAAAACAGACTTAAAACCCCATACCTGTTCTGCCCATCCCTCTGTTTTGCAGTTACTATGATCAAACTCTTTCAGAGGCACTTTTGAGTGAACCAGGCCTATCTGCATTTGGATCCGCTTAATGACGGCATTAACGTCCTAGCGAAAAGGGAAATAAAGTAGTCAGAGGGGAAGAACATTTGATTACACTTGTCCAGTAAACTTAGACAGATGCTTTTTTACCTTGAGACCTGTCCCAGAAATGTCCAAACAATTCAATTTCTTGAAAGAAAGAAGGTATCCAATTCCCACATCTGTGATTTTAGGGTTACCTGTAAGGTCAAGTGAAGTTAACTAAGTTGCAAGATGTGGAGAAAGATGATCAGAATACCAAGAAACTACTTGTTCCAAAAGCTAACGTTGGAACAAGGGGGGTTTGGCCTTTTTTTGTAGTATGCTTCATGTTTTGAAAGTGAGTTAAAACTGACTTTTTCCCTCTAATGATCAAAATACAAGTATTTACAATACCAATTTTCAAACTATTAAAAATATTTATGTCAGTACTGAGTGGCTGAGACTACAGTATGACCTGTGCCTTCTGGAAAGTTGTTGGTGAAATTTGGGGTTGAGTACTTGGCTCATGGGAATCATCAAAGTAATTGTTTTCCTTCAATATTAAGGAGGATAAATTCTTTCTCAGAAAGGATACAGGTTGATTCTAATATTAAACCATGAAGTACTTACAAGACAAGTCTAATACCAAAAGATTCTCAAGTCCCTTTTTCAATACTCGTACTGGTGCTGTCATTCTGCGAAGGCCTGCATCTGATAAAGAGTTGTCTTTCAGGAGAAGCCGTTTTACGCTGGGAGGAGAGATACAAACACATAGTTTACAGTCATTATTTTAGACAGTTTTGTGAAACAACCTAAAACTCTGTGTTGGAAGGCCGGGGTCTTCCTGTGCCACCCCTTCAGTCTACTTTGTTAATGTCAGTAAAAAGTAGCAAGAAAGAAGCCTGGGTTAGTAGGACTAACAAATATCTTTATATTGTCTCTGCTAGCTGAACAGAAGCACTTACTTGACCAGCTCTTCCCAGAGCTCCACTGACAAACCGATCCTAGAGCACAAGCATTTGCTAACAGAGACAATAACGTTCTTTATACATGGAAGTTCTTTAAACCAAGGCTGCCAATCTCAAATCCACTCAAAACTAAAATGTTTGGCAAAATGGGAGAGGACAGATTTGGTAAGAGATACGGCAATGATTTTAAGTAAGCAATGAAGTAGTATTACATAAATGAACAAAACTCAGGGAAAAACATAACACTAAAACATTCTCCAGAGCACTTCAAGACAAAACCTTGATGCAAAATCCACCCAAATCTTATAGTAATGTAATATCCCCTAATTAGCAGTCATCCTGCCTATTGACTTCCAAAATTTTCTACTTTTCAATCTTTAGTATCAAACAAAATTACCATTTTTTTTTTAAATGTTAATTAACTAAATATTCAGCCTGCTGCTTGCAGAAATCTTCATCTGGAACACTGGTTTGGTTAAAAATTTTGCTGATAAAGTTCCCTCTTAAAAAAGGAAATAAAAGTGTAAAACTGTTCCAAATGCTTAAGATGCAGTTTTTACCTGGTCAATGGAAATTATAAAAAGTTGATTTAAAAACATGAGACAGTAAATTATCTTGCACGTTTGTAGGACCTTTCACAATTCAGTAGGTGTTTTGGATCATGTGCTTTGTGTACAATAAATTCTGTATTTTGTTTACCTCAAGAACGGGTTTTATGAACAACCAAAATCTTCAAACTTACACATTGCTGCCTGTGCAACTTTCCTTTAAAGTCACAGCCTGATTCTTTGAACTGCTTAGTGATAGGAAAAGAAAGTGTCATTTTTAGCTATGTGTCAAGAAATCGGTACCTAGACAGAGCCTCTTTGGTGAGGTGTTCCAGCAGTTCATGTTCATCTCCAAGTTTACAACAGGAAAGATCCAAACACGTCAGCTCCCGAAAAGACTTAATTTCTTCTAGCTTTTCAGAGATAACCAAGTATCTGCAAAGAGGAAAAGAAAAAAACAAGCTATCAGTGTTTGGGCACATAATAAGGCATCTATATCCTATCTATACAAGCATAATGCAGTAGTTTTTTTTAAGTACCTATGTGAAAACTGACAGAAATTAGCCAGCTGTCCTAACTACCTTTTTATGTGCAGTCTGCACACAACACGTCTGAGTTCCCAGTCCTCTCCTTGAACAACTGTCATGGTTTTGCTTTGATTCAAAATATAGGACTAACAATGAAGACTTCAACTTGCAAACATTGCAATTAGGGACTTATTTACAGGTTATTATTGTATTATTTCAGAATAATGCAAAATATATATTCCAGTTTACCATAGATCAACTTCACAGACTGCTCTTCCTCAGTATCTAGGAAGCATGTAGACAAACCCACGTTCATCCAGGTTTAAAATCTACTTCAAATCTATCAGGATAGCTTGTCAAATGGCAAAATTTTACTTGTTACGTACGTAAATAAAATACTTCACTAGAGATAAAAGTCCTACAGGACACCGGCAGGACTCCAACTAGAGCTGTGACTACACCCCAGGCAGTAGTTACTCAGTGGGTTATTTTTTTAGCTGTGTTGGTTCCCTGGTCTGATTCACTCCGCAGCCATGCAAACATCTGTGCTGGAACTATTCGGCAGGAGGTTTAGAGATTGGAACAAACCACTAAAGAATGGCATGCATGAGCATGCAGTAATAAGCACGTAGCAGTCACTACCTCATCAATCTCCCCTGCATTTACCTCTTATTGTCCCTGTGGCAAGACAAGCCCCAAATTCGCTAATCTCCCCTGAATTTACCTTATATTCCCCACGGCAAGACAAATCCTGAGGTCAGCATCTTCACTGCTGAAACGAGGGGTGCTTACTAATTTAATCCCTCAAGGAACACCTCTTTGGCCATGTAAATGAGGGGACCTTAATATCCTCCCACTGCGTGTATACCTATCAAACTACCCTGCCAAATCCCTTTGCCATGCAATTCAGCTATGCGGAAGGCAGTACATATAGTCAGAGTACAAGCCAACTCTTGAGAGATATTACTGGCTCGGGGGGGTCTGAAGAGAAGAGTGGGCTCTTTTAGAAATAAGATTCATCAGAAAATGCCTTAATACCTTACTTGCTGGATTTCAAAGACTCGACACTTAACTCAGCTTTCCATAATGGCAAAAGATGCCAGAAGTAACCTCATTTCTGACTTAAGCCCATAAAAAGTATCTGTACTAGAGATAAAAAGGGAGTAGGTTTAAAGGATAAAACAAAGGATAATTGACCTATGCTCAAACATTCCTGCTGTGCTCAGAACACCCTTGGCACTTCAGATGAATATGCCTGTACTTTGATTTTAAACTGGATAAACCATCCCTTTTTCATGTGTACAGATGGAAGATAGACTGGTTATATTACTGGGAAAGTCTTCAATAGGAGCAAGGCTTTAAAAACATAATCCAGTTTTAAGCTTGGTAAGACCCTTTTAGTGAAAGATGTGGACATTGAGAAGATGGAAAAACTGGTGCTGGACTCTAATCAGAACCTCGTTAAAGCATGTTCAATAGGGGGATGGGAACCACAATAAACTAAGCTAAAACCTGCCTGACTTCAAAGCCTGTAACTTACCTACAAGACTATCTTCTTCTGAGCCCCCAAAATGAAATGGGATAGCAAGCTTATGGTAAACAAACTCAGACAGTTTGCAAGGGTGTATTTTATCTGTACATCAGCTAAGTATGTTGAAATGCTTATAAACAGCAATTACAAAAACATCTCGCGAAATACCTGAGAAGGCATTAAACACACAGATTGCTACGGAAGTGCTGATTATTATTGTTAAAAAATAGTTTCAGGTTTAATCCTTCGCATAAAATCCCCTGTTAGTTAACACAGAAGTAGCCTGTTACCTGTATTACGATTTCTATCTTATAATGAAACCAGAAGCTGCACTTGTAGGAAAGGAATGGGACAAAAGGAAGCAAGCAGAAGAGTCAGATAAGGCTCAGGTCATTTCATTAAAATTAGGTGGTGTCATAAGCCCAAGAGATTTTTTTTTAATTATTTTTGAGAGAAAATAATTTAAGGGAAACTTTAAGTGTGGTAGCAAAAAGCACAAGCAGATGACGTTATTTGTTACTGAACAGACTTACCTATTCCGCAAGCATAATGAACATAGCACCAAATTGCCATATGCTTCAGTAAACTTCTGTAGAGCTCTCAGTCCCGTTACTGGTTCTGTGAACTTCTGTCTTGCTTCTGCAGCTGAAAAGAGCTTTTCAGCAATCTGCTCTGGGAAACCAATCAATGAGTCAATGTGATCAACATTGTCAGAAATGTAACCCAGCACTAGGCTGAAGAGAGACTTGGCTGAGTACCGGAGGTTCCCCTCCTTAGTGTACGTGAAGATGAAATGATCAGTCCTCTGCCTCCTTGCCCTATCGTCCTCCCTGTTCATACAAAGCTCCACGGAAAATCCTCTGGAAAACAGCCTAAAAGGTCTCGTTTTGGGAGTGACATTCTGTATGCCGCCTGCACCCTGATTTACCACGTGCAGCTTCCCATTTTCACGCACATATATCGGCCCAGTATCCAAATGGCTTTCTGAGTGGAGACAGTAAGACATTCCCCTCGTCCAGTTCTGCAAAAACAAACCATATAGACAGGTAAAGAATAACCACAGAGGAAAACACTACTCAGGAAAGACCCCAAACCCTGGCAGCTCTCCTCAATGCCCTGAGTGTGCACGGTCACATAACCCTGCAGTGCAAGGAAGGACAGGCTGCGTGGAACAGGGGTGTGCGCTGTCTGCCATCAAACCACAAACACCAGTCAAGTGGGAACTGAACCCAGGGCTGGCAGAGAGGTGAAGAGCCTTTGCTCTGGCAGAGCCCCACCGCTCTGTGCCCAGTGCTCGTCACAGGCCTGGGGCTGGATCCCAGCCCTACACAGGCACGGGCAGCGGGAGGGGGTCTGGGGGCTGTGTGGGAAGCGGCCCCCGCAGCTTGGCCTGGCTCTGCTGCAGGCGGGGGGGGGGGAGGAAGAGGAGGGCAAATGGCTGACTGCAGCAGGGCAATGGAGCCCGCTGGAGAATCTCCCTCCCTGGGAGGGTGGGCAGGCTCCTGGTGCCCCTTCCCCAGCCTAGCCCGGCCGGTGCCGGGGGGCTCTGGTTTGTAAGCAGGGGTCCTGGCAGGGGGCAGGAGGGCACAGACCCTACCATGGCGGGGGGGCAGGGGAGGGACGGGGTCCTGTTACCTCCTACCCTGAGGGGTTGGGGGCTCAGGTCCTGCGGGGCGGGAGGAGATCGGGCCCTGCCTGAGGGGAAAGGGGGTACTGAAGGGATGGGGCGCTGCCCGGGAGGAGGGGGGCCGAGGGGATCGGGTCCAGCCCTGAGGGGGTGGGAGCGGGGCTGGGCCCTGCCCGGGAGGGTCTGTGAAGGGATCGGGCCCTGCCCGGGGGTGAGCGCGCCGTGACCGGGCGCAGCCCCGAGGGGCGCAAGGGGAAGGGTCCCCGCCCCGCCCGGCCCCCGGTCCGCCCCAGCCGGCAGGCGTGGGGCAGGGAGACGAGCGCCCCGCGCCCCGCCAGGGCCGCCGGCCCGGCCCCCACCTACCTGCCCCAGGAGGGGCCGCCCCGACGCGCCGTCAGCCGGGCCGCGGCTCGGCGCTCCCGCCGCCCATCCCGCAGCGCCCGCGGGCGGCGGGCGGAGCCGCGCTGGGGGCGGGGACCGGGACCGGGCCGGGGCCGGGGCGGCGCGGGGCATGCCGGGAGCCGGGGGGGGCTGAGGGGGACGGGGCTGAGGGGTGGTGGGGTGCGCCGGGGTTCCGTCCGGCCTCCTTCGCCCTTGTGTGGGGCGAGCTCCCCGCTCCCCAACCTCCCGCCCCCGCGGCGGCCAGCCGCACCGCCGCCCCTCCGCGCGGGGCCCGGGGCGTGAGATTCTCGGGAGGCTACGGCACCGGCGGGGAGCTGGGGAAGGGGGCGCCGGGGCCGTGAGGGGCTCTCGTTGCCCCGCGCCTGTGAGGCGCTCAGTCTGAGGTGGCGGGTCCCGCAGGGCCCCGCGAAGCACCGCGCAGCTCCCGCAGGCGGAACGGCGGGCGGGCGGGGACGGCTTTGCGGGTGGCGCGGGGCCGCCGCCGTTGCCTGGTAGCGGCAGGCCCGGCCTCCCTCTCCCCGCCGCTCCGCTGCCGGCCGCCGCGGGGGGATGAGGGCCACCGACTGGTGCCTGAGCTCGGCGGGGGCAGCCGTCGTCCTGGCCACCTCCAGCGACGAGCAGCACCCCGCCGAGAACATAGCGGACGGGTGAGGAGGGCGCGGGGCGCTGAGGGGCCGTGAGGGGTGCGCGGGCCGCGGCGGGAAGCGGCTCCTCTGGGGCGGCTGCTCCGCCCGGAGATCCCTGCCGGTGCTGCCGTTACCGCAGCCCGTCACCGCCAGGCTCTGGCTTCTGCCTTCCCGCTCGTGTTGCCACATAATTTAACTCTTTTTCTGGGACCCCCACCATTTGTGAGTCCTTCTGTGGTACTGCTCGGCTACAGAGCCTGAACGTTAAAGTATTAATACCTCCAGTGAGCTTCCCCATTGTCATACAGGGGTTTGCTTAAAATACCCCAAATAAAAATGGCTTTGCAGCTTTTTCTCTCTTTTTTTTTTTTTTTTTTTGTGATAAATTTCTGTCAAGATGGTTGTAGATGGAAAGCTGCAGGTGGGGGGTTTGTCCTGTTCTCTCCACAGAAGTTCAGAAACATTTTGGACAACGACAGGCATGTTCCCACAGGAGTTCATTATTGGTTTTCCTAAATGTGTAAAAATCAGCAAAGTCGCAATCCAGTGTTATTTAGGTAAGACTTCATGTATTGCAGTAGGTAATACGTGCTATGTTAAAGTGTGTGTCTGTGCCTATATGTAAATTCTCACGGTAGTGTCATGTTCTCTAAGTAGCCACTTTTAACAGATTCATAAAGATCTAACTTCACAAAGCAATCATCCTTCATGTCCAAAGTTTTTCATAAATAAATCAGAAAAAGATCAAAAATGTTCCCCACCTGCACTTACTTTGGCCTTGTAACACCTTGTATTGAGCTTGTAATTAACTGTTCTGTTGCACAGTGATGGCTGTTCTAATTTAATGGACAGGACTACAATACTTACTCTTTAAATGATTTATTTTGAATATTGATTTTTATAATTTTGTAGGACAGAACTCTCTTAGTCTTTTTCAAATAATGTGAAGGAAAATGTGAGTTCTAAAACAGAAAGGACTGCTACAAGGTCAGAGCATGGAGACAGGAGCTTAACCACTAGCAAAGGCTACGCAAAAGACATGAAAACTTGTCGTTGTTTGTCTGACCTGGAACATGAGGATGGTGGTTGTATTACAGTCCTGCCCCACAAGTTAGAGGAAGAATGGATTAGTTAATGCTTTTAAAGTGCTTTGTAGATGAAAAGTGATGGAATAAATATCATTATGAATAAAGAATCAGAATTTGTGTTGCTATTTTAAATGTGTGTGTGTGTATATATATATATTTTAGTGCGGACCTTAAGGATGGAAAGAAGCGTATCTAAAGACCCAGTAGGTTTTGAACAGTGCATTGAAAAAGGTAAGATTCTGAATCTGAAGCAGCGGGGATTTTGTGGGAATAATGTTGATCTTTTTCAGTGAGTCATTGTGACCCCATGTCTATTTGTTGAGTATTCAAGTGTAGCTTGATGATGATTTTATTAGACATTAATGTAATAGTCACATTTAAATGAAATTTATGAACACTGCTGGTCTCTGTAGCAGTTTGGAGATGTAAAATGCTGTATGAGGGCTAAAAGCACTACGCGTGCACTCAGTTTTATGTTCCAAAAATTAAAAACAGACTTACATAGTATAATAGAGTGCCATTTCCTGCATTGTTTAGTTGGTTAGTTTTTGGGGTTTTTTTAAATGCCTCTTGAGTGACATTTTATAAAACAGTATAATGAGTGGGATATATATACACTGGGATACTGCAAAGAGTATTTGTTCTCTTAAATCACCTTGTAAAAAAACAAAACAAAACAATTTCTGTATGCAGTGTAAGTTCATGGTCCTTAAACTTTCTTGAACTCTGAAGTCCAGTGAAGACTTTTCACAGCATTGCACATCATTATTCTTCACCGTTTGCTTTAAAATATATTTTCTAGATTTGCAACACACAGAAGGACAGCTTCAAATGGAAGAATTTCCAGTGAGTATTTACAGTGTACATGAATAGTGGTTCATGAAATGGGATGTCTAGACTAACTGGGGAGAAACCATGAAAAACTAAAATGTGTCTTTATTTACAATTATTGCTAAGTTGATGTTAGATACAGGAATTTGTAGATCATGGTATGAAATTGCACTTCCCGACTGCTCCTTTGTAGATTATGGTATGAAATTGCACCCGCCTACTGCTCCTAACTATGCGAAAGAACTCTTTGCAGAAGTGTGGCAATCTTTCCTCCTTCAATTGTTGCCTTTAAGGCTGTAGTATTGGGGAGGGATGGGACTTTTTTGAATTGCTGTCATCTAAAGAAACTCTGAAACTGGCTAGATGTATTAAAAGAGCTTGATTTATGTGTAATTTGAAAACAGACACAGAAATATCTAGATCCTTCTGTCTAACAAACTTCTGCGAATGTTGTTCAATAGTTATGTTATTACAGAGGATGCAATAACATTTTTTTTTGCCTTCTACAGCTTCCTGATTGCCAAGCCACTTACTTGCGTTTCATCATCAAATCTGCCTTTGATCATTTTGTATCAGTGCACCGGGTGATGGCAGAGGGCACAGCAGAAAACACTTAAGTCTAGCTTAAATTTGTACCTCAATTTTTTTTATAAAGAAGTTACATTTTGATATCTGTAGTGCAGAGAATATTTATTATTAAAACCTTGTATTAAAGTGTTTTTTGAAGGTATGGATGTGGTATGTATTCCCCACCGGTTTAATGTATGTAATAGAATAGAATCATTTAGGTTGGAAAAGACTTCTAAGATCATTGAGTCCAACCGCAATGCAGTACTCTTGTTAATTCTAGTAACAGCTTTCTAGTTTTATAAGCTAGACTGTTACCCTAGAACACCTGAACGTAACTGAGTCCATTTAAATTAGTATGTTTATATCAGGCTTTCCTAATATATGAATTAAAACTCGATTTCCTGTAAAATGTTTCCCTTGCGCTCTGAGTTAAATAGAAAAAAAAGCGTGACATACATAAATGGGAGGTATTACTTCCTACTGTCAAACAAGTCCTTCAAAAGTTCTTAAATTGGTAACTCTCATCAGCTCAAACTGTTCAAGATTAATAGGATGAATATAATTGTCTACTAATGCTTAGAAATAACCTGGGGAGGAGAGGGGCAGGGCGGGGAGGGAAATAATCTGAAGCCATATGAAGTGCTCTGATAGATTTTTAATAATTGTAGATCAATCCCTTGTTTCTATAAATATTTTCTACAATCAGGTCATAGCCGTCTGTGCTTTATGCTATGACTCTCATAACAAATATTAATAGAAACAAATGTTGATAGAGATTGTCTTATTCAGAAGCCTTCTGAAGTCCGTGAAAGTGAACATTTAGGAAAATCGTATGTATACAAGAGAAAGAGAACCTTAATAATGTGAAATCAGCTGTTTAGCATGCCAGTCGACTTTTGCAAATGTCACCATCCCTGAAGTTTATCCTGCACGATATTCCTTACAAATGTAAACATTGGTATCCAGTCCTGACAGCTCAATGGACCAACTACTATTCATTACTACATGTGGTATAAGTGTAGTAAGGTACTACAGTGCAATAGTTGGGGTTGTAGTGATGAGGCTTGAAAACCTCTAGACAAACACATAATGGACCACATTACAGATGCTCTTTAGATGCACATACGGTATTCTTTTTCTTGTCTCTATTGTTACTTTTAAATTCTTTTTTTTTCCTTCTTAGAATTATGTCTATGAAAACTTACTCATTGAGCTTTTTTATCCAGATAGTCTTTACTCTGAAGTCCTCTTCTCTTCTATTTCAATTTTTCCAGGATGGTGCGTATTTCCTGGGGGTGATAATTCCAAGGCCCCACTCCTCCCTGCAAAGGCGATAAAATTATAGAGTGATGCTCAAGTAGACAAAGCAGAAGTCCTTTTGAGCGCAGCGGTTGCACCAGAACTGTGGGCAGCTGTGCCTGGGCTGCCTTTGCATGGCAGCCATCGCGTGGGAGATGGTGTATGCACAGGTTACACCCTGCTGTGTAACTGCGACAGGGCCAACGTCTGGATCCTGGAGCTGGAAAGCGTTCCTGGATCTCACAGCTTAGATGTACCTAGGTTTCCTAACGAGCCAAAAGATAAATATTTGAGCACGACTAAGGTGTACATCAAATATGTACATTATAAAGGCCCAGACTGGTTTTGCTGCAAGTCCTTCTCTCTCCACAGTTACAGTGAATTGCAAAACTTTTAGCTCTCAAACAGAATGAAATACTGACTGTTAAATGTAAAGCATTCCCAAATTATTTTGAAATTTAAAAATCTCGGTATATTGTGCTCATTATTACTGTTGATATTTTTTACCTTGTAGATGACCTTCCCTCCTTCGAGTAGATACAGTCGTTCTGGCAATGCAGCGTATTTTGAACTGCTCAGGTTTTCCATAGTGTCTAAAACCACTGGGCATAAAGGATTATTTTTCTGAAGAAATTGTGCTGCAATTTTTCGATCTTCAAGGCTTCTGTGATTTTTAATAACAATATTGTTTTTAAAAGCCCATCCATCTAAAACAAATGAGAAGGGGATTCAGCAAGGAATATTTTGAATAAGTGTTAAGGGTGGAGATGTACTGTGTGTCATGTCCCAAAACTGCGTTAAAAGAATACTGCAATTTACTCCTAACACCAAAACCTGCCATGAAATGAAAGCCCCCCTCAGAGTATGAGAGCACTAGAGCTTTTCAAATAAGTGGTCCCAAGATATATATTTTTTTTTCTTTAATTTCAGCAAACTGTATTTTCCCCTTGCTCTGGATTTGGAAATATTTGATGTATTTTAGCTGAAATTTTCCCACATAAATCAACCCTAGAAACGTATCAGGTGGGGGACATATATCCTATTTGGGTAAGGTTTGTCAAAATTATTGGCGCAGAGGGGCTTTTAAAATGGTAAGTAGTGCTATCAGCTGATACCCGTTCATTTAGCACAGTCGCAAACGCAGTAGTACCGTTCGTTCTGCTTGATTCTACTCACTAAGCCTACAGAACAAAATTCCAGATCTGTGAGAAGTGAAACACGTGAGCCAGGGCACACCTTCCTTTTTCAGAAATACACAAACGCTCTTTGCACACAACGCTTCCTAGTAAAGTAGGAACTAGTAAAAGGTTCTGATGATCGAGTTATTATCTGTTTCGCAACTACTGGAAGTGATGTATTGTTAGAAAACTTGAAAACTGTACATGTTACGTTTTAGAAAACCACCTTAACCCTGGGATAAAATCAGTGCCAACGTGCTACTTAGAGTCCAGTGTAGATAAAAGAGTGTGTATAGTTTGTTTGCTAAATTTTTTAGATTACAGTCTGTATCCTGTTCTTGAGATGGTAAAAATGAATTTTTTTTTTTTTTAAAACACCTACCATGCTGGCATTGTACACTTAACCGTTGTTCTAGGAAATGCTTTTTTTTTTTTCCCCTTCCAAAAGGAGCTGTACTAACACTGAGAGGAAGTTTTATAAAGATGTAACTATGTGCTTCACCTTCACAGAGATGAGTGTCTTCAGCAGGAGTACCTCGGATGCGTGAGTAAAATCTTTGGAGAATGAGGGACACAAACTGGTGCCTGGGTTTGGTGTTGCCACTTTTGATTTGAGGAAGATTTCTTTCCCCTTGGCAGTTCCCTCCTTTGCTAACATACTTTTCTTCCTAAAGGGAACGATACATGTCTGAAGTTTTGGTAGGCGTTACTGTGATGTGTGTACTGTACCTACTGCGTGAGCTTCTTCGATGTAGATGATAAGGAAATCTGCTATAGAGCTGAAATCTTTGATGAGCTTGTTGAACTCATCAAATTTTAACATAAATGAAGGTCAGGTGCAACTTCCAAAATTCAGGATTAAAGGTCGGTTATCTGGAAAAAAAAAACAGACAGTTTGTGGTTAAATCAGTGATGGGAGGAAGGACAGAATTAAATTAATGCGCTGAATTGAGCCTCCGCCGCAGAGTTTTCTGGGCAACAGTGGGTAAGTCACTTGCCCCATAACTTTCTTCTTAGGACATGAAAATTGGCAGCAGAACATCTGCATCTATGCAAAACAGGCGTAAAGATGCTTTCTTTTCCCTAGCCTGGCTCTGACCTGTGCCGGATCCAGCAACGAGCTGAACCGAGGGGGACCCTTTCCTTTGTAAAGCCCAGCAAAGGCGGGAGGCAGCGTGCAGTCACGCGGCTTCTCTCGCGTCCTCATCACGAGAGCCAATTCTCAAGTTGCCAACATTTTGGGATAGGGAGCCGGTCTAAAATGGATCTACAGCGTGTAGCACATCACAGCCTCCCCGAGATCCTTAGTACGAAGGAACTTCAAAAATACTCAATGTGATCATCTGCAAGGTTTTTTCAAAGGCCAGTGGTTCAGGGATGGACATACAAGCACAGAGTCCTCATGCCTTTTAATGAACATATTGGGCATGTCTTGATTTTTTCCAGAGGTGTCGGTTCTAGCTGAGCAGAAGCTGCAGACTTTTGAGTCGTGCATCACAGGCTTTCACGCTTTCAGTGTATTTCTGCAATTTCCTGTCCAAATAGAACTCTGGATATATGTTATTATTTATTAAACTAACGTTACACAAGCCACTGGCAAAAGTGTCTATGCAGTTGCTTACAATTTAACACAGTATGTGCCCACAGGTGTTAGCATCTGTTTGCGAGGCCTCGATTTAAGAGAACTTGCAGGATTTTTAAGCACCTCTTTTAGTCTATGGTTATGCTAAATTATCTGACATTTGTTCAAGATCTTCCTTCTGGCTGGGCTTAACTTCAAAAACTGCTGCTAACATAGATCCGCATCCTAAAGAACCTACTAAAGGGGGTACCTTCCTGTAGGTATTGTGTATCTCTTTTCCAAATTTGCATCCTATTTTCTACGTAAATATAGATATCTCTATATACAATTAGAAAAGCAGAGTTAGAGAAGGATGTAATCTCTCCCATGGGGATGGAGACTACAGCTTAATGATTAATTCCATGTTCTACGGCGATCTCAGTGGGAGGCAGCGGGCAAAGTACAAAGCAGCTGCTTTTTCTTCTGCTTTATTTCTAGCCACTTTGAATCTGGAAAGAAACCCACCATGTGCTTTATAGGCTTTAGGCTGGCTAAGGGAGCTGCTGTGGGACTTTCTGTACGTACAGGGAATGACAGCCAACACTCAGGAGTCACTGCACGCGGTTCCGATTCTGGGTCTTCTCTCCCTAAACCAAATTATCTTGGCTTGCAGTGAAAAGGTATTTCCAGGCAGAGCCAGCTTTTGCAAGAGATCCATAAGCTTACTGGCGGGAAGGGATATCGTAGGCAGGACGATAAA
This sequence comes from Gymnogyps californianus, assembly GCF_018139145.2. Classification (NCBI taxonomy): domain Eukaryota; kingdom Metazoa; phylum Chordata; class Aves; order Accipitriformes; family Cathartidae; genus Gymnogyps; species Gymnogyps californianus. The sequence continues at coordinate 30,570,532 of NC_059478.1, read as the reverse complement.
CACGGGTTATTTTTGAAAATCAAGAGGCAGACAGCTGGCGTGTAACGTGCTGCGTCTTTTCTGTCGAGCGAATGCTGCTCGTCTGGTCTGCTGTGCCGTGCGCTCTCACGCCAGCTGCCTGTCCCTGTTCCCTCAGCAGCCTCTTCTCCTCATTCAGCGGCTTAGCAAACCAAACCCGCCTACACGGCCGAGTTACTGACCTCGCATGAAATCAAAGACGTGACGAACTTCCCCGTTGAAAGTCACCACTGGCGTGTTGGGAGCGGGATGTCCCTCATAGGCTTCGTCCTCCAGCCTCTTCCACTTCACCTTCAGCACAAAGAGCAAATACTTGAAGCTGAAAAAAGTCGGACCCCAGTTTTCGTAGCTGAACTTTGGATTCTTATTCATTCTGCTCTTTTCGCCCTGTTTTAGGATGTATCTTTTCATGGCATCGGGGAACAGTATCATCAGTGTTTTGCCAACGACGACGCATGCGGTAACGTGCAGAAGAATCAGGATTTTTTGTAGGAATACCCTGATGCTGAACATCGTGGTGGAGGAGGTCTGACCGCTTCCGACGGGAACGCGACGGCAGGGGCAAAGGGCGAGGGGGAGGAAAAACGTTCACGTTTGGCCAACCGTCACCTCTCCGTGGACTTCAGCATCTGCGTGAGCGAGGAGCCCATCAGCCACGCTCTCTCCATCTACACCAAAGGCGTTAATTGCAGTGACGGACAGATTTTCAGCGCTAACTGCGCAGTTATAAGGCTTGTTCCCAAATAGGTCGTGTATTTTACTAACGAGAGGAGCTGAATCAGGATGTTTTCCCTGAACGGCAGACTAAAAGCAGGAATTACGTTAGCAGTACCCGGGGGTCTGATCCTGCCAGCGGTTACGCGTTTGGGCCCTGCACGTGCAGGGCTCGGAGCTCGCACGTTTCCGTACAGGACCATTGACGCCGGTGCTCGGGGCCTTGGATTGATGCAGCTGCATGCGTTTTGCATGTGCTGTGCAAACACTGTCCTCTTCCTACAGCTGTGCCTCCTCGGGTGCTCTGCCACGCACCGGTGTTTGTCACTTTGGGGCTGGAAGTGTATCCTGAAAATATATACATCTCAATATATATAATATAGAAAAAGATAAATTATCAAAATATGTAAGATACATTTATAATAGATCAACATAAAACTGTATATATAATCTATGTGTGTATATATGTCTATAATATTCATAAATGTAGCAGCCGCGGCCCCGTCCCTGTAACGCGTGCCCAGCAAGGGCTCAGGACGCCGGGGCAGCTCAGGACGCCGGGGCGGTGCAGGCCCGGGGCCACCCCCGCGGTGCCGCGGGCTCTTTAAGGGGGCGGGTAGAGACGGAAGAGGAAGCGCGGCGTGTCCTCTGATTGGTCGGCGCGACGAGCGTGGCCGGCATGTTTCTTTCGAGCCAGAGAGGCGGGGGAGGAGGGGAGACCAGCGCAGCTGCCGATTGGCTGTCGCTGCGCGGCGCCTGCTGCCCCTTTAAGGGAGCCAAGCGGCCGCTGCCGGGAGCGGTTGGGCTGCGGAGCCCGGAGGTGCGGGGGCTTCCCCGGTGTCGCAGCGGGGCCGCGGCCGGCCCTGGGCGGGGTGACAGGGGGCGGCCTGGGGCGGCGAGGGGGAGGCGGGGCGGCATAGGCGGCCCGGGGCAGCGACAGGGGACGCGAGCGGCAGCTAGGACCGGCGCTGAGGGAAGGGGGCGGTGGGACCGGCGCCACCGGCTTGTCTTTCAGGAGGGTCGAGGCCTCGGGGACCTGTTCCTCAACGAAGCGGATGAATGGCGACGGTGGATGACCTCAAATTTCAAGGTAAAGGCGGATGTCGCAGGTGTAAACGTGGGGCTTGGGGCCCAGCTGACGAGGTTTAGAGGCTCGGAGACATTGCTGAGCTTTCTCTGAATAAAAGCTTCCTTGAGGTTCTGCCAGTAGGGTCAGGAATATCTCCAGTTCTCTGAGGTGACGTTGTGCTGTTGGTGAGTGTCGTGGTGTGACCCCAGCCGGCAGCGAAGCACCACGCAGCCGCTCCCCGCTCCCAGTGGGATGGGGAGGGGAATCAGGAAAAAAGGTAAAACTCGGGGGTTGACATAAGAACAGTTTAATAACTGAAGTAAAACAAAATATAATGCTAACTAATAATAATTAAAAAATAATAATTGCAATGAAAAGGAATATAACAAAAAAAAGAGAAATAACACCCAAGAAAAGACAAGTGATGCACAATGCAATTGCTCACCACCCACTGACCGATGCCCAAGCAGCGATCTGCCCCTCCCGGCCAACTCCGCCCCGTTTATATACTGGGCATGGCGTTCCATGGTCTGGAATATCCCTGTGGCTAGTTCAGGTCAGCTGCTCTGGCCATGCTCCCTCCCAGCTTCTTGCACACCTGCTTGCTGGCAGAGCATGGGAAACTGAAAAGTCCTTGGCTTAAGATAAGCGCTACTTAGCAACAACTAAAATGTCAGCGTGTTATCAACATTATTCTCACAGTAAATCCAAAACCCAGCACTGTACCAGCTACTAAGAAGAGAGTTAACTCTGTCCCAGCCGAAACCAGGACAGTGAGCTAAAAAATGTAACCAGTGTTGACTGAAATCCTTTGTGGTGGAAAGTGAAAGCTGAAAACGGGCAGAGCACTCTGTAATTTGGAGTGGACTGTAGTTTCAGACTTCCTTAATTTTTGGTAAATAAATTCAGGTCTGAAAAAACTAATTTTTGGAGAACATTAAAATTACCCATTTCTACAGTCCCTTCAGAGAGGCAGCTTCCCCCTGCCCTTGCAGAGGCCTGCTGGTCCTCGGATTGGGGCTGATCGCAGGAAGGAAGGGCAGGCTTCAGTGGTGCTAGTTTATCATAATGCAGGCAGATTAGCAGGAAAGATGGCCTCACACTTTATTGACTAAGTAAATGTTCAGCTTGATCCGTGTCACTTTGGGCTTTAAGAAACAGATCATATTTGACATGCCTAAGCTAGTGATGTATCCTTTCTTGGGCTGTGTAGGGCTCTTAACGTAGTTTTTGAGCCATGAGAACAAAAATTTTGGTAGCTTGATCATCACCTCTCTTGTAATGTACTTATTTGCAGAATTTGACGATGCAGCTAATTTGCTTGCAGCAAATCCTGACGCTACCACAATAAGCATCGATGAGCCAGTTGAAATCCCCAAGAATCAGCACGGCCGTCTGCAGGAGCCAGGGAGAGAAGAGGATGATGAATTACTGGGGACCGATGACTCCGATAAAACAGAGGTAATGCTCTTACACCTCCAGTGCCTCCATCGGCACGTACACAAATGGTGCTGGCAACACTGAGATATTTCTAGAGGACACTAGGGATTCATGCTGGGTGACTTAAAACTCTGCTGCTTCTCTGTCGCAGGTTACTTTCTCGATAGCAGAGTTGGCAGAAGCAAATGTGCGTTGGCCCTTCAGCTGTTGTGGTTTGCAGCCTAGGAAATTGTACTGAAATGGTGGAGATTTAAGCTAAGCAAATACACGAGGAGATGAGCGCAGCAGCAGCTGAAAACCCAGCACCGTGCTTGTTTCTGTCAGTTCTGCTGTGGGGTTGGTGACTCTGGCAGGAGAGCAGGAAACTTTGAAAGGGCCAGGGCTTGTCTGAAGGGTTGAGCTAATGCAGCCGTCAGCGATGGCGAGGGAACTTGTGATGCCGATGAAGGCGTGTGTTATAAATGATGTGGCGGAAGGGAGTATCAGGCTGCTCTTTAGAACCCCAGGCCACTATTCTGCTTGCAGGGAGGTGAGAGACTAGCTGCTGCTAACACATATTAGAGGGGGAAAGGGAAACTGTTAAATAATTGATAGTAAGCGACACCCTGTTAAGTTTGTTTTCTGTCCAGGTACAGAAATCACTTAACTATTGTGTAAATGAACTAGTAATGCATAAATTACATGCTTGTAACATTTTCCATGTTGCCTTTCCCACCATTACAGCTGCTTGCAGGACAGAAGAAAAGTGCCCCTTTCTGGACATTTGAGTACTACCAGACGTTCTTCGATGTGGACACGTACCAGGTTAATACTCCACTCCGGAGGAGAACTATTGTCTGAACTATGCCTTATCCAGACATTGAGGTTTTTTCCTCCTTGCATTTCCAGTCAGACAAATCTGTACGTTTTCATAGGTCCTGGACAGAATCAAAGGTTCGGTTTTCCCAGTACCAGGGAAGAACTTTGTAAGGCTGTATATCCGCAGCAATCCCGACCTTTACGGTAGGTACGAGGTGTGAGAAGTTCTCTTCTGTGCTAAATGTTTCAAGTTTGTGTTTATTTTTACTTGCTAACCTTAAAAAACAAGAGGGCAGAGGAGTTGTTATTGAACTCATTTGTTTCCTTTTAAGGTCCCTTTTGGATATGTGCCACACTCGTCTTTACCATTGCTGTTAGTGGCAATCTCTCGAATTTCTTCATCCATCTGGGCAAACCAACGTACCACTATGTGCCCGAGTTCAGAAAAGGTTTGTAAGTAGTTGATACAGTCCTGAGTTTGTGGGTTTGGTTTGGTTTTTTCAATGTGCTGATGAAGTAATATAAAAACAGGTTACAGCTTTGATTTAGCAGAGTCTTTTGGTTGATTGCTCTCTCTAAATTTTGAGAGATGTGAAACGAGTCCTTAAAGTGGGCTGTAACTGGCAGAACCCTACTCCTCCAGAGCATAAAGTAGTTATAGGGTTTTAGTAGAGCAAGCAGGAGTAATTAGAGCAGTTATTTTTCTAGCCTTAGTGAATGCCCCCTTGTACAGAGAGTGAAAGCCCAGCAGTGGCCACTGTGGTGCTTCTGTAGGTGCCTTTCTGGATCCATGGCCTCCTAGGAACCTGCAGGCCTCAGACAGAAAATGACTGAATTAGAGTATTACTCATATCACCTACCGAGGGCTGGAAGTTGTTACCTTCTGGCAAACTCGAAAATAAGCAAAAGATGTCAACTGGTATGTGCCCCAGAGAGCTCAGAGTGAGGAGCCAATTGTCTATACCTGTCCTTGTAGTCTGAAGGAGACTGCCATCCCTGCAGAAGAACATGGCTTCTGTTTGTTTCGAAAATCCACAGCATACTTGGAAGAACACTGCCACTTGGGCACCCCGTCACTTGAATAATTTCGGATTTGACACTCGTGTCTGTGTTCTCTTTCAAATTTTTCAGCATGTCTGCATTCTATTCTTATTTTTCAGTAGCTGTTAGTAGCCAAATTTCTATTTTTAGCTACATTTTTCTTTCCTCCGTGGCTCTTCCTTTCACACTGAAACCGATAGCATTTTGTACGCAGGTGTAATAAAGAAATTGAAAATATCAAGAGAATACTTTCTGGAGTCTTTACTTTTAAACTAACTTGAAGTGCTGGCAAAGTAGTGGGTGTAAACTGGATGTAAATGCAAAGTTCTCAGTTTATTAATAATTCAAACTTTATATTTTGAAAGTAACTTCAAAGGTAGCTTTATAGTTTTCAGGCTAAATGCTTCTACACGTTTGATTCTGGCTGGTATTCTAAGTAGAACATTAAACCTTTTGTCATGTTTTCAGTGTCCATTGCAGCAACAACGATTTATGCGTACGCTTGGCTTGTTCCCCTTGCTCTCTGGGGATTCCTGATGTGGAGGAACAGTAAAGTTATGAACATTGTCTCCTACTCGTTCCTGGAGATAGTGTGTGTATATGGCTACTCCCTCTTCATTTACATTCCCACAGCGGTACGTATGGCCTAAAGAGTGCACCTCTATTACATGCCCTGCAAAAAGGTCCTGGTTTAGAAAATTTGCCATTTCTTATAATATTGTTCATATTAGTCAAAATCTTGGGGACTGGACAAATCATTTGCTCCTTTTGCTTGGCTAGGATAAAGCTTTTTGTTGAAGCTTGTCTAGTGTAAAGACATCTTGGGGGTCCTGGAAAAGCCCAGGAGGGGTCATTTCCCCAGAGGCAGCAAATCCAAGCAAGGGTGCTGCTGGCGAGCCTGGCAGGCAGCCCGAGGCAACTTCAGGAATCGGGATGTGTGTGTCCCCAGCGTACAGACATCGGTGTGCGGGATGGCAATGCTGATGGCTCCGAGGACAAGTTTCCCTGGCAGGGACCATCCTGGGCCACTCTGGCAAGGGGCAGGCCTCAGAGGGAGTGCCATAACTCCGGGGACACGCTCTTCTTGTGTCCAGGAGTAAAGCTCATCGCTGCTGTTATTCTTCCCTCAAATAAGAGAGAGCTATCAGATAGGGCTATGAGTTAATTTGTGCACAAATTGGCTGGAAGTGATGAAATGTCACAGAACAATGCGTTAAATAAATGAATGCCCGTTTCACACAGTCTCTTTAACAATCGTTTTCCTCCCTTTTACAGATTTTATGGATCATTCCACAAAAAGTGGTGCGCTGGGTCCTGGTGATGTTCTCCCTGTGCCTTTCGGGGTCTGTTTTGGTGATGACCTTTTGGCCCGCTGTCCGAGATGACAACCGGAGGATTGCGCTGGCGACCGTGGGGACCATTGTTCTGCTTCATGCCCTGCTGGCTGTCGGCTGTTTGGTATGACACTGCCTTTCCTTTTCTCTAATCTGTTATTTCCTGGGACTGGCGACATGTGCAGGGAAGGAGTGGTTGGCTGGTTGCTGAAAAATCTTTTTTGATAAAGAAAGAAATAGTACTTCTGAAAAACCTCCAAAGTAGAAGTTCCAGTTACTTCGAACATAGCAAAAATTGATGCCAATCTGACTTTGACAGTGCTAGCAACACGCTCAATAATGAATATGTCTTTAGCACAAAATCACTCACAGAACAGTCTTAAATTTATCTGGAATTCATCATAGTATCAGCAAAGCGTTCGTCTTTATTGTATCCAGTCGCAGCTTATTCCAATGAGTACAATGCTTAGTTAATCCTTTGAAATGATTAGATGTTCAATATATAGTGTGTGCTTATGAGTTTTATGTATGAAAACATAAACCCGCTAGAACTTAGTAAAATATCAGCATTATGAAAACAGAAGACCCTAATGCTACTGAAATACATAATGATGAGGACTTGAACTACTTGTTGTCTCTTTGTTGCAGTAGGTAGAGTGGTATCATCCAGGCTTCAGTTCTGTTCCTCCCCAGCTTCCAGAGTAGATAGATTTGGTTCCCCGCAACTCAGCGTGCAGGGAGGTGAAGGCAAAACACAGCTCTCGTGTTAGCAGGAGACTTGCAGCTGACTTCAGTGGGGCTCCTGTCACTGGAGACTGCCCAGAGCTTCATCAGTTAAAACAGCAAACAGTCAATAAATACCTGCAATCCAATCCTTTCCGGTACAGGTCTTTTTGAAAGGCCTTAGCTGCTAACTGTTATATTTAAAAGTACGGTTTAGAGCACCATTTTAGTTGACTGTTTCTAATCTGATAAAAACAGAAAAGATCCAAATTTGCCATTTCAGTGCTGTGTTTGTACCTTGTGAAGAGTGGGTGTGGAAAGAGCGAGCTGGGATGAGGCAGAACTGTTTGTTTCTCCGTAAACAGTCTTTTTCTCCTCTGTAATAATGTAGGCATACTTTTTTGATGCCCCTGAACTGGATTTTCCTGCACCTATTATCCCTGCTCACAATGGAACAACAGTAATAACAAAGAGTCAGTAAATAAGGTAAGAATCCAATCTAAACTTTCTTCTGTAATCATCACAGACATCTTGAAACTTTTCCCCATTACTATGGTTGAATGGAAAAGGGTTTAACAGACCAATTTTGCCAAATGGCGCCTATATATAAATACCATTTATTAACTTTTTTCCAGTTGTAACTTTTAAATATAGCCATAAAAACGTAAAAGACTCCGAGGAACAAAGACATGTTATCTTTCTTTTCTTTGAGGTTTACTTTTGGTGAAGAAACAGACATTTAAATAATCTACTCAGTCCCATAGGTCATTTCAAAGAGGTTTTTTTCCCCTCAATCCTTTACAAAAGCCCAAAAGTGTTTGTTAGAATTTGCACTGCACAAGTAAAACTTAAGCAATCAACTATTATACTCCTATTTTCCTTTTAATGTTGAAAGTAAATTGGATTTTTTCCCCTTGATGTTTGTGACAATGTGTTTCAGAGCAGTAGCTCTGCGTATGGGAACATCCGTGTAGTCTCTGAGCAGGGCTGACTCAGAGCCTGCGCCATCCCTACGGACCGCATTCCTTCTGTGGGATGGTTTGAGGTTGTGCTTCCTGGTAGCTGGGAGCGCTGCCAGCGGCAGATGACATTCGAATTCTGTCGGAGAGATGAGGCATGGAGCAGGTCCAGGAAAAGGCTCATAGATGCGGAGAGGCCAGGCCTCTGCAAGTACACCAGCCACAAGTGTGTATGTGGAAATCAGAGTGTTTACTGACTAAAACCTATATTAGTTTAAAAAAAAAAAAAAAAGCCAAATATGCCTAGCAAAAATGGTCATAAAAAATGACCAGCTGTGACAATCTAATCATGCAGATCAATTTTAGAAGCTTTCCTCCTGCAAAATCAGTTTCTCATCCCAGGTGCCTATTGAGATTCAATATGATAGTAATGAATTTTAGTATTTAGATATAAATATGTGCCTTATTGTATCCTCTGGTGCCTGTGAGGAACTGTAATATTCACAGGAGTTATTCGTCTCTTTCAGATTACAATGCCTGTTTCTCCCTCTGTACAGTAATTTTATTTTAGATTATTTTTTCACTGAAGACCATGGAAGGTGCAAGAACAGGGGATGTTTTTTGTAGAAGAAAGGACAGTGGTGTCCTGTGGACATACGGGCATCTCCATGCTCACTGGAGACTGACTGGTTCCATGAAGGAGAATGAACCGTTGATCCTAATCCTTTACAGCAGTTTTTCTTTTTTAAAATTCTGTCTACACTCACCACACTATTTTGCCTCTGAATAAAGCGTTTGGAAGGTGACTTCAGATTTGTATTTTGTGCATGAAATATCTAATACTCCTCCTCCAAAGCTGTCGAGAGGGTTTGATAAGAGGTCTGAAGGCAGGGCGGAGGTGAGACGGGGTTTTGCCACGTTACTGTTGAACGACCTTGAGGCACGCCTGTGCGGCCACCGAGCGCGTTCAGTAGCAAACGCCGCCTGGACAGCGGTTCACGCTGTCCCTGCTGCTGTCCCGGGTCCAGCTGCGTTCTTTTCCCCTCAGCCACGCTCTCCCTGCCCGTGGGGCTGTGTAACGTTTCCCCTGCTCCCTCAGGCCAGCACTGAGGGTCCCTGCTGGACCTCTGCCGTCGCGCAGGGGCCCGGGGCAGCCGTGTTCTCCCCGGGGCGGGCGGGGCAGGGGCCCACGTCGGTCCCCGGGTGCGACGGAGCCTCCTCAGGCCGCCATCTCCGCTGCCACCCTTGGGCCCTCGCGGCCCCGCCCCCAGCACGCGCGGCGCGGGGCACGCCGGGACTTGTAGTCCTCCTCCGTTAGCCGGAACGTCACTTCCACTCAGGGGGGCGGGGAAAGTGGGTCTGCGCGCTTCCCATTGGCTGCTGACCGTCAGCCCTCCCGGCGTGCGGCGGAAGTGGCGTGCGGCCGGCGGGGGTGGCCGTTGAACGGCGGAGACTTTGAACGGCGGTGCGGGCGGCCGGGCCGCGGCCATGGAGGCGGAGGTGGGCCGGCAGCGGGCGCTGCTCCGCCAGGTGAGTGCGGGGCCTGAGGCGGGGGGCGGCGGTGGCCCGCGGTCCCGTGGTCCCGTGGTCCCCGTCCCTCCCCGGTCCCCGCGGCCCCTCACGCTCTGCTTCCCTCAGGTACTGGGCTGGAGGGTGGCGGCCGCCGTCGCCTGGTCCGTGCTGCTGCTGCCCGTCTGCACCGCCGCCTTCGTCGTCCTCAGCGGCCTCGACCCCTTCCACCCGGTGCGCTGGATCTCGAGTAGGTGCTCTGCGGCGGTCGGGGCTGGGGGCGGGCGCGGGAACCGTGAAAGGCAGCGTGCACCGTGCTGTGAACTGCAGCCGTGGCGGTGGGGAGGGAAGCGGCCGGGGACTCGCCCGCTGAGGGGCTCCCGAAAGAAGAAAGCGTGTGTCTGTGTGTCAGCAGAGCATAGACGTGCGTGGATACGTGCTTTCGTTTGCCTTTCAATCTGCTTGTGATCATAGCAGAGGTTAAGTGCTTTGTTACATGAAGTGACCCGATAATAATATTTTAAATCCGTTTATAAAATAAAGTCGTTTCTGCTGCAGTACTTGACAAGGTGCCCTTTGATGTTTTTGTATTTTTACAGTCACATGTTTGTATTTGCGGGGTTTTTTTCCCTTATCTGTTGTTTTGGGCTCAGCCTCAGATAATGGGGCCTGACTACGGCATTGTGTTAGGCTTCTACTTTGTGTGTTTCTGAATGGTCTGTAGGCTTTGGAATGTAAGTGTCTGTGTTACTGTCGTGGTTTAACCCCAGCCAGCAACTCAGCACCACGCAGCTGCTTCCCCCTTCCCCCTCCCAGTGGGATGGGGAGGAGGGGAAAAAAAAAGGTAAAACTCGTGGGTTGACATAAGAACAGTTTAATAACTACAGTAAAATAAAATATGCTACTAACTAAGAAAATATAATATTAATAATTGGAATGAAAAGATATAACAAAAAAAAAGGAAGAGGAATAACACCCAAGAAAAGACAAGTGATGCACAATGCAATTGCTCACCACCTGCGACCGACGCCTGAGCAGCGATCAGGCCTCCCAGCCAACTCCCCCAGTTTATATACTGGGCATGAATTTCCATGGTATGGAATACCCCTTTGGCTAGTTCAGGTCAGCTGTCCTGGCCATGCTCCCTCCCAGCGTCTTGCACACCTGCTTGCTGGCAGAGCATGGGAAACTGAAAAGTCCTTGGCTTAAGATAAGCGCTACTTAGCAACAACTAAAACATCAGTGCGTTATCAACATTATTCTCACAGTAAATCCAAATACAGCACTGTATCAGCTACTAAGAAGAAAATTAACTCTATCCCAGCTGAAACCAGGATAGTAACTTATAACCATAATAGCCATAATCCTCCCTAGGTAGAAATAACTGTTGCAAGCTCATGTAAGTATATCCTTCAGAGAAAAAATTAGGTTAGGTGACTTATTTGTCTGTTCTAAGTACTTGGACACACTTCCCCTTTCCGCCCTGTGCAGCTGCTGTTTGCGTAAAGAGCTTAAGTTTCCTCTAACTTTGGTGCATTGAATCACAAGTGAAATTCCTGAAATAGCTGCTCTGCATGGTGAGAATAACTTTCCCTTGAGTGCACACACGGAAAATTGAGAGACGTTTAGATGGAAGCTTGATACCTGTGATGATTTAGCTGCTCCAGAGAGAGAGAGAGACTTGATTTCTTTCCCCCTTTGAAAATACAAAAGCCCAAAGGAACCAATCAAAAGCAATTTACTTGGTAAGGAATTTCTTACCTTTTAAGTGTGGCTGTATGGTTGCAACTTTTATTAAGTGAAAGGAAGCTGTGTTAGTTGAGCCATAGTTTAATTCACTTTAAAAGATTTTTTTTTTTGGGTAAACAAAATTCTGATTCTTCACTTATGAGAAAACCAGTTATAAGGGTGTAAAATAGTTTCTGTGAAATTTAAATATGCTTTTATGCAGAAATGTTGTGCAGCTGGGCAGATCTGGTATGAGATTATAGAGTCCATTGAACATTACTCCCCTTTATGCACTTAGGGGATTATTGCTAACTGCTTAAGTGTTCTTTTCTGTTAATGTGTCGCTGTTGCGTAACTGCAATCTTCTGAGCCATAATTGTTTTTTTTTTTAATTTTAGATTCTTTCAATGATTTGTATACTTCCTATGTCATCTTTTGTATCCTCCTTATGTCTGTGGTGATACTAGTAATAAGCATCTTCAACGTTGAATTTCATGCAGGTGGGTTATGTAAATTGCTGAACTGTCTGACACCCGAATTAAATAGGATGACCATTTAAAGATATTTGTATTTACATTTGATGTACTTAACGTTGGTAGATTTCCTTTTAAATTAATATAGACAATACACAAAGCTTATTTTTAAGTAAATCATCCCAGATTCCTGCTTACCTCTTAGCTGAGCTGCTTCATTGATTTCTTTGTCATTTAGTGACTGATTCCAACTGTGAAAAGTTCTTCGGTGACAATGTTGGGTTTTTTTCTTTTGTTTTTAATGAAGGGTTTTATTAGTAAGAAATGAAAATTCACTTTTGGCTTTTATTTACAGTTGTGCCATCAATACCATGCTCTCGATTAGCACTGATAGGAAAAATTATTCACCCTCAGCAAGTTATCCATTCAGTTGTTCATGCTGTAATGGGAATGTTGGTTGCTTGGTGCGCTGCAGTTATGACAAAAGGGAAGTTCCAGTTTCTTGCTGTGCCCTGCACGCCTTCAGAAAGGTAATTATTTGTGTGTGTTAAATTATGCAAAGAACTTCTATTGTAAAATGTATTTACTGATGGCTTCTTTCAAACAAAAAACTAAAATTTGAGTCCTATCAAAAATAAGCAATTATATGTTGATATCCTTTATTAAAGGATAGGAAATACCCTCCTTTGTAAATGTTACAATGCACAGAGAAATAACTGGGCCAGAAAAACTAAATTGCCAGGATTCTTAATGGAAAGTTGAATGATGACAAATTGGTTGTCACTTGAACTAAGTCTTGGTCTTCTGGTTAATGTGACATACTTCGTAAATACCGGAAGCATCCTCATGCATAAATTACAAAAATGGGTGGTGGGATTCCTACTTTAGAAAAAACTTACTGAGATATCATCATACGTACTGCTCAGGAAAGTAAAATCAAACTTCTGATTTGAACTTCCTGAGGCTAGAATGACTATTTTATTTTTAACTCAGAATTAATTCTAAGTTTTCTATTTTAGCCTAGATGACGCTGTTCCTCAGATGTGCCTAAATGAGTATCACCTCTTTTTTCTGCTTTCTGGAGCTTTCATGGGATACAGTTACAGTCTTTTGTATCTTATTAACAATATGAATTATTTGCCGTTTCCAATCATACAGGTAAGAGGTTTAAACACCTTTGCAGAAAGACATATCTAAGTAAAACAGTGATCAAAAAAGCCTTGATTGTTTATATTTTTGAATATGGCAGTAGCAGCTGTCTTTTGGCATGCTTTCACTAATGAAGCGTACGCTCAGTTAGCTTTAAATGCCGGTAGTGTTCGTCTTCCTCCTTCCTGCTCAGCTCCTTTCAAATGAACACAGAAATCCGGGATGCTGTGACTGTAAAGTTTACACCCCTCTGATGCATGTTAAAAGCTGGCTGAGGTGGACCATTGCAGAAAGTGAACTACAGGAAAGAGGCAATATACACAAACTGAATATTAACTCCTGGAACTGACAACAAGGGTCACCGAAAAGCTGAAAAGCTTGAGAGAAAAAAAAAAAAAAAAAAAAAAAAAAGAATATTATCAGTTGTAACTGGGTACCAGCTCACTTAGTCTAAATAGCACGTTAAATCTTGCTTAAAGCTCAACATCCAAAGCTTGTTCGTGTGTGTAGTGCTATGAAAACTGAAATTCCATTAATTCCTTTGGAGGGGGCTCTAGCAGTTCTACAGAAATCTGTATCAGTGCAAAATGGTGAGGAGTGGCTTGTGAAACATCATCTTAAAAATATTTCTTCTGTTGCTGTAGCCTCTCAGCAGCCATTTGGCAAAAGGTATCTTTAAACAAGGTTGGTTGTATTCGTGGAAAACATTTAAGTCATGACTATTCAGTTTATCAGCAAACCAAGCATTTTGGCAATGCTGTAGTTATAGTATTTTTAAAAATTCTATTATTTGAATATTGTTAATTCTCCTTTTTTTAATGTAACTTAGCCAAGTAAAAAAAAATAAATCACTTTGGTTTAATTTGCATATAGTGTCAGATGGGTTGCTTTAGTCGTTTGCAAAGACAGAATTTGTATGGAGAAAGACGTCAGTATTACACTGGTTTCGCTGCTTGGAGGATTACTGACTCTGTAACTCATGCTTGTCTGAATTTTCCCTATATTTTAATGGAACACTTCTAATCTAAATGAAATCTAGTAGATTAAATATGCCTTCTTTGGGTTTTTTGTTTATTTTGCATTAGACAGCATTCTTCTAGTTTGTTCCCCTGTGTATAGAGTCAATTTACCCCATCCTCCATTTTCATACTGCTACAAGTAGGAAAAGGGATGAGAACTAGAGATGATTATAAAATGGCAGAAAGAGGTCGGGAGGATAAATAGTACGCGTAACACCTGGAATTGCCTTAAACTGATTTTTTTAATTCATCTAGACTTCAGGTTTTCAAGTACCTTGTCTTTTTTTTAACCATTTCATTGATTTGTTCTGAATGTGGAATAATAAACTATTTTTGTTTGTTTGTTTTTAGCAATACAAGTACTTACGTTTCAGAAGATCTTTGCCTCTCCTCATTAAGCACAGTTGTGTGGAATCGCTGTATTTTGTTAGAAACTTCTGTGTCGCATATTACTTTTTTGGTAAGGGTTCCTGAAATTGCCCCTCTGCCCCTCTCTCTGTGTTTTGAAAACTTTAGTCAATCAGGCCTGTTATACTATTTTTCAGCCTTCCAGGTAACTTGCTGAAGGCACATAGACTTGTTTAAACAAATAAAGAGATCCTAACCTAAACAGCTTGTTTAGCGTATGAGAAATGTCTCTTCTCCAAAGAGATTAACACCTTCTATAAGAACTTATTGTCTAGCTCATAACATTATAAGATGACGACAGTATTCTAAGGAGAAGGGAGTGGGGAACAATAGTTTTCTAATCTGTGTAACATGGATAAACATCTTCATGCCTTGGACTGCTCCTTCCGTTGCCTGGTATTGGAAATAGAGCCTCACAGAGGTGAATCTGACATACCAGCAGCAGGCATGACTTCACTATATGTAATGTTGCTATATTTTCACTATTTACTTTGGCTTTTTTCTCAAGTGCCCTTTATATTATTTGGAGGAAGCTGGGGAGACAAAGGCAGTATCGCTCCCTCCCATACGAAAATGAAGTTTGGTCTTTAAAACTATGGTAAAAAAAAATCTGTGCTGATGAAAATGATTGCCCTGGACTTCCTAAAGATCAGGAATTTTTTATGTTATGGTTGTAGTTATCCTCCTAAATGATGTCAAAATATGCTAGAATTATTTCCACTTTATTTACATGAGGGGAACAATTAGAAGTATGGTGGTTCTATATCAGTTTCCATTAAGTCTTTAAAAGCACTTTGCTGCCTGAGCTGTAGTGAAAATTAATATTAAATTACTATTAAACCTCTTGTTAGTGAAGAAACACAAATAACTCAGTGCTGAGAAGCTAGCAGTAACAGATAAGGTCTACATCTCTCAATGTATAGTTGCTGGCCTGAAGCCTTTTTTCATTCTCTTGTTTCTATTTCTTAAAAAAAAGAAAACAAAAAACCCCCAAAGGCAGATTGTTTCGTGGTGCATGTGTGTTACAAGACCAGTCTCTTGTCTGTACATACCTTCTACTGTTATCTTCTTTTTGGCCTACGGTGTATGTGTTTTGCAGTGTCATATTTGTTTCAGTGTTCCTTTTTGATCCCCTAGGTTATATCCCAAAGGTATGGATAAGTACCACAATGGATCTTCATATAGATAGGTAGGTAGTACATTGTGCTGAAAACTTGCAGGAGAATATTGCTGACAGCTCCCTTCGCTGAAGAAGTCCAGCTTAGCAACTGGCTCTTTGTGTGTAGTACAACTCAGTTCCTTGTCTCCCCACACAGAACGTGGGGAGCATTGGGTACTTCTGAAATGGATCCAAAAGGAACCAACATCCCCTTGTAGGAACCATCTTGTAGGTAGTCATTAAGAAACCCTCTCTAGTTTCCTTCATCTCTGTAAGTCTCTAAACTATTAGAAAGGCAAATCTCTCCAAATCTCATACATGTGTTTTATCTGCTTTTCTGTGTTTGGGGGGGCATATCTTTGTTTTTGTATGGCTACCATTTGTTATAAAATAGGGAAACTGAAGTCTTAATACCTTAGTTGACTAAAACTGTAATTGTTATTTATTTCATATTTCTTTTCTCTTTTCCTTGATTTCATTAATTTTTCTTAACTTTATTTCATCCCAGTTACTGAAGTATTAAAGAAATAGTATCTCGAACATCTTTAAGAAACTGTTTTTGCAAAAAAATGCAACTTTATTCTTGCAATTATTGCTACTGTAACAGCTTACTATAGACATCTTCCATAATAAAAATACTTCTGTCTTCTTGGTTGTTTTATCTGCAGTAAATTGCATCCTCTTGACACTCTGACTGGCTTATTGGATCTCTCCTTGTTTTACCATGCCTGGTTATGTGGCGTATTTCTTCTGATTACCTGGTACATTGCATGGTTACTCTTCAAAATCTATGCTACAGAGGTTAGTACTTAGTGACAGTGGTAAAGGTATAACATCAGTGTTTCACAGGTAACACTTTCTCTTCAAAAGCAGTTTTACTAGGAAATAACTTAGTACGAATTTTTGAATTTTCAAAGCATGGACTACAGATAATATCTGATAACTGAAGAGTCGAGAGAGGCCTGGGCATTAACTGACTCCTTTTCTCTCCTTATAGCAAGATAACCCTATGCTGCTTAGAAAATTAGTGCTTTGTTATTTCTACCTCCTCTTCTTACTCCTCTACTTCTCTTTCTGTGTCCCCCTTCTCCTGTTCATGTTTTGATGCTAAATCCGTGCAGATGCTGTTGGGGCCACCCTAACAAAGAACCACTTTGTGCTTCGTGGAGTCTGCACCGTGTTCTTTGTCCTCTTTAGGTGTAAAGACAGACGAGCCAGTGCAGGGCCCATATGCGTCTGGCAGGGCTTACTGGCTTGGTCTCTGCACATGTTTCCATGCAATGATTTTGTATTTGAGTGTGAGACTAGCTGAAAACTTGTGCAAACAGCTACAGGTTACGTGGGAAGATAATATCCAGAAACTGTATAGCTCTCAATCCAATTTTACAATAGGAAAGAGAACAAAATGCTGTCAATTTTCTGTGAGCTAAGCTCTAGAAATCGCAAATTTAAGCAAACCATCAAAGTACGCAGTTCTCCAAAGCAGAGACATATTAATCTAATTCAGGCTGCAGTATTAAAATAGACTTCAAGCAATCTTGGGAATTAAGACACTTTTGCTTTTTCATTCAATCATAAAGTTGCAAATTAATATGGCTAAAAAAAGACAGTTTAAATATATAATGAATCATATTAGAATAAATGTGAGACCGTGATTGAAGAGAAGAAAAAGTCTTGCCAACAAAGAATTGGAGAAGACTTGATCTTTGTTGACAAGTCCAGATATTTCTTTGTAAGAATATAGAGGGAAAAGTTGTTCATCTAACTTGATTTTGTTTTTTTGGAAAACATTACTAGACTGCAGATCAGTAGGAAAAAAAAGCAAGGTTTAAATCCTGGATCAATGTGTTGGTGCAAAGCACTTACGGAATGAAATGGCATACAGTGCTTGTTGGAGTGTTAGCTTTAATTAAAAAGGTCTAGTTGTTGTGACTGCATGGAGAAAAGATTAAGAATGAGTCAAGCGTAACTGATGTAATGATGTGTCAGAATCTGTAGACGGCTCCAACAACAGCTCTGAGGTGTGAACAACCTACTTCCAAGGATAATAGTTGAAGCACCAGTGAACACTGTGTGTTAATGTCTGTAATTATTGTATTGCTTGTAAAACTGGAGGACAAAAGAAACATCCAGCTGTAAAGATATAAAATGGATGTTGCCCTTTTGACTCTTGAACAAAAGATTTGTTTATCCACATGATTTTTTTTTTTATGAGCTAAAAAACTTCCAAAGGTGTTTGTAAATATTTGCATAGTTTTAACTGAAAAGTCAGGAAAGAAATTGCAAACTTAGTCCACATGAGGTCACTTTGTTAACACTTTGAAAGCAATTGCTACCTCAAATTTCAGTTTTGCAACTGGAAACAGATGAGAATAAAGCTATGGTATGTAAAATGAGTGCCGTAACACAAAACTGACAGGTAATCTGCGCCCAAACTGGTCCATGTTAAATAGCGTTAAAAAGATGCAATGTTTGATACAATTTAAGCACTGCTTTTTACATTTTAAATGTTGTAGCCACAAGACCAGAAATTCTATTAAAACACAGAATATGAATATCATGATGATAAAAATAAGAATTCATTAGTTTATCAGTGAAACAGTGCAAAAGAAGAATTAAAAAAATCTTTTATTATTTGGTAAGAGAACCCTCAGTTCTTCACCCGGAGTGGTTACACTGTTAAAGATAGACATTACAGTTTAGATTTCAGTCTTGTTTCTGAACATGGTGTCACTAGTTTTTCCCAGGTATGTGGTTGGAGGAATTTCTTTTCAGAATGATATGATGCCCCTAGCTACAAATTATATTGGTAAATGGAAGATATTTGACGATAAAGATACCTGGATTTTCTAAGATTTCTCTATTTTAAACGTAGGGAGTAAAGTCTTTTTGTTTATATGTTAGAAATTTCAGGCTAGTTTACAGTAAGTTGAAGCAGTGGGGTATGTGCTTTTGTAGTTCATCATTCATCTGACAAGTAACAGCTCAGGTGTGGTCTTTCATAAGGCTTTCTTGTGTTTTGCTCTGTATAACACAACTTCTGATGTTTATATTTAGACGCATCATTTTCCTGTACAGCCAACTTTTGCTGAGGAGACAGACCAGTGCCTGCCTAAAATCTTAAACAGCAATCCTCCCCTCATTATAAAGGTAATTGAATTCCCACCACCTTCCCAGCTAGGTGTGTGCTGAGAAGGTGTTTCTCAAAGCACGCAATCAGATCTTCTAGGTACCAGTTATTTTAACTGAGGTGCTAGTTCTTTAAAAAGCTGCCTCGGAACACTCAAGGAGGCAGTTACGCTTAATGGTGAAAATTTGTTCAGTAGTGACATCTGCTGGTGCTCACCACACTGTGGTACTTTGAGCTGAAGACAGACTCATTTAGTTAGAGGTAAGATCTATTCGTCTGCAGCCTAAGTATGCTAGTGCGTACTGCTGTTAAAACAGAAGGTTAGTGACATTCAGGTTTTTTAACTCTTTCAACTTTGAGTGTCACATAAACAGGTGTGTTATCTCTTTGTACGCTCTTAATACTTTGCCCCTGCTACTTATATTTGAGTTCTTACGTGTGTGTTCTCTCTTGAAATTAAAAAATTATTTCCGTATTTATGTTGGAAGTTGGGTTTCTTTTTTTAAAAAGACAATACTAAAAAGCTACTTAAAATCTGTGAGTAAAGGAGAGTACTTTTGGTCTGACTATGGTAATCATTAATGGGATTTACTGATTTTAATACTTAAAAATTGGAGACCTCATGTAAGAAGTATTATGTAAATAAAGATAAGAATATTCTCCTGCATGTGCAAAATCCACATTTACTGATTATATAGATCTCTGATAAGACTGGAGATATAATAGGCTGCAATCCATTTGAATCCTTTTTTAAGCTTTGCTGCACTATCGATGGGTGGGGAAAGTTGAGCACAGTTAAAGGTAGAGGAAGTCTAATTTAAAATCTCAGCTGTTACAATTATAAATTACACAGTTTAGTATCTTGCGTAGTGGGAAAAATCTGGTTATTTTTGGTTTGCCACATTAACTACTTAATCACATGAAAAAGCAGCATTAGGTCTGGTACTGTATGGCATACTGTGTAGTTGAGCTCTGGCTTTCAGAACCAGTTCTTTCCTTAGAGTTTTTTTGCATCTGAGGTTCTTTCTGTCTGAGCTGTTAGCTGTTAAGGTAAAAAATGGTGTTAAATCTTCTTTAACTCCAAAGAAATGACTTATCAGTAGTGTTCTCTGAAGCTCTTACTAACTCAGCAGACCCATCCAGAGTGGTTCTAGGGATGTGTGCAGTCCTTCGCCTTCTTTCTTTTTCTGTTACGTGGCTGGTTTTAGTCTGTGTGAACTCATTCTTTGTTAGGGATTGCTTCTGTATGGATAACTACATTTTTTTAAGGAAATACATTGGACTTTGCATGAGCTAAAACATTTTCCTTTCTTTGTAGTTTTTAGCCTTACAAGACTTGATGTTACTTTCCCAATATTCTCCTGTTCGACGACAGGAAGTCTTTAGCCTTAGTCAGCCAGGTAATTATAAAAACTGTTTCATATTGATTCTTTTTCTTTTTAAAGTGTTAGTCAAATGCTTTTAAAAGTTATTTAATGCTGTGATGCATGCTACATAAGCCAGAAGGCCTCATAAATAAAAGTATCCCTATGGTGCCTTTTCCAAAAGGATGCTTAATTATCTACACTCATATTGTTTCATCTACTAAACTCAACAAATTCTGGTGCTTGTTGTGTGATTTCAATGACAACCATGAGGAAACACAGGTCTTAGGGTATTGAAAGCAGGGTCCTCTTGACACCACCAGTCAAATAGTCCAAACTGAATAATGTAACAGATGGGTATGAAAGCCTAATGTTGAGATGTGAGTGAGGTGAAATCAAGCATAAATAGTGAGTCACCGCTAGAGTTGTGAAGGCAAACAATGGCTATAATTTCAATTAGTATTCAAGCCTTTTGCTATATACAAAGATATGGCAGAGAAGGTCAATTAAAACTGCTTAAAAGCCTTCAGGAACTTTTTGTTACACCTCATCAGGAATTCTAGTGTTTGTACTACCTCAAAACTGTTTACCGTCACCATTGATATTACTTTCTTCATTTTAGTTGTTTAGTCATTTCAGATCTGATGGGCCGAACTGCCTGTTTTTCCCTCTTGCTTAGCAGGTTTCACTAACGTCTTTTTAGAGTTATCCACTGGCAGGAGGGTAGAGTCTGCCCATGTTTTCATCTTCCTCTCAGTAGAAATAAACTGTCACAGTGAAAATGCACTGTGTCTTTTTAGAAATGGAGTGGTACTATAATCTTTGAAGCTTACGCTGAGAGCACATGGGCACTGTGAGAATAGACAGAAGGATGAGCATCTGGGTTAAACATACCTACTGCGTTTCCTTTTTGTGTGCATGCTGCTAGGTGGGCACCCGCACAACTGGACTGCAATATCAAGGGAGTGTTTGAGTCTTCTGAGTGATCTGACCCAGAGGCTGATCACACAGCAGGAAGCTGCAGCAGCAAATGGGAGAGCAAAGCAGCCAGCAGGAGAGCTGAAAGTATCTCCGCAGACTCCAGGTACGTGAGGAAACTCTCATAATAGTTTGTAAAGCATGAAAGTACCAATAGATTACATAGGTACGTTAGTCTCTATTAAGTTGTATAGGGAAAATGAGTCACAGAGTTTTCTGCAAATAAATGCAAACAAAAAAAGTCTCTCCCTCAATTTCATTTTAGGTCTTCTCGTTGAAATAATCCCAAAATAACTAGAAAACTCGGAAAGATCATGTTTACTCAGTTTGTTTCCTTTGCATGATGTTATGTTCAATACAGTATTTTTTCCACACTTGCATGAATTAAGAAAGTCTAATTATTACAGTTTTAGTAAGTGGTTTGACCTTGTACAGGGAGAACTTAAGTCTTGCCAAGAGATGCTTTGTAATTTGCATAGCTGCTCTTATGATTTAGTTTAGGATGGTAAAATTAGTTTTTGTTTTGTTGTTACGGGGACTTTGAATATGTTTGTGTGATTCACTAATATCACTGTAGAATAAGAAAAGCCAGTCTGACTCTTGAGCTGTGTGCAGCCTGCAAGCATTTCAGGTGTTTTACATGCCAGACTTAGGCATCATTCCTGGCAGCAGAGCTGTGTTAGCACAAGCGGTGCCAGGTAATGGAATCCCTTAGCAGTCAGTGCCTAGGATACAAGTGCCCTGGGAACAGCAGGGGACTGTTGGTATGTCAGAGGTGAATTTCTTCTAGTGCTGCTGTTCCTTGGATTTTGTGACTGACATGTCTTTTCTTACATACCAAGCAGAATCAGAAAGAGTTGTCATTCTTCTATAAGTAGCCTTTTTTCTAGTACTTAATCTTAAAAGCACACTTTATGTAGATATATACCAGGGCGTAATAATGCTAGCTAGCAAAAGGAGAAAAATAAATAAATCCACAGGGATCCTTCGTATCACTTGCTGTTCTTAAACTGATGAACATTTAAAACACTTCATGCTCATGTGGATGTGTACTTCTTTGCAAAACCACAGTGGAAGCAATGTCCTTTAATAAAAGCTCTAACGATAGAGAGGTTGTTGAAATAGCAATCAAATAACAAACCCATCTTTTATTTCATATGTGCCAGCCTGTTTGTCCTCATGCAGTGTGTTCTTTGTCATTAGGAGCCGTTGTGACAGAAGACATGTCTTTCCAGTCACAGAGGCCTAATATCGTTCCCAGAGCCTCCATGTCTTCACTGGTTAAATCATCCCTAATGCCCTTAAAGACATCGCCTGGGTCTGATGTTGGTTCGCCTTTCAGCTCACCTGCTTTAAATTGCAAGATGGGAATTCTGGATGTAAACACTCCTTGGCACGGATCAGTCCAAAGTCCTCATGTTACGAGAAGGGGACCAAAGCTGTGGACATCAGGTTCAGGTAGAGATTTTTCCACAGCACTGTTATTAGCCTTGTAGTCACAAGTGTAGTAGCCACGTCAATAGAGATCTGTATCTTGAGGATTAAAGTGACAGCAACCAGTTTTTCTGAAGATATTGTATTTCTCTTGTAGATCTGCAAATGAATGGTTCCCACCACGAATCCTTCCCAGTGCTCTCTGCTGCAAGAGTTCGCAGTGAGGCAGTACAGCCAAGGTTTATTTACACATGGCTTCAGAACAAGCAAGAACTGGTAGAGTAAAAGTTGCAGTACAGATAGGTTACAGCTAGTGCAGCTTAGGTGTTCTCTCTTCTGCAAGAACTTTCCATTTTTGTGAATAAATGCTTCCTTCTCCAATTAGCTTACATAACAAAAATCCTTCCTCCTATACCCCAATCCCTTTATACTGTGAGAAGATGGTAGGGTTGAGGAGGGCCAACTGCACATACCTTCAGATAAATACAGATTATATTTTTAATCTTTTGTTTCTTTTCAGATAAAAAACTTTTTGTCAAAACGAGTGCTGATAATGTATTTCTTCAGCAAGGTAATTATGATCTTATGTTTTGTGACTGAGCAGCATGGACTAGAAATGCATGAGTGTAGGGGTTCTGCTGTGGCACTATGTGCCTTTTGCGTATAGTAACAGTTCTAAAACCTTTCTTTTAATCTAATGTTTTCCATAAGTACAACTTTGTACTTACTGTGAGGTTCATAGCAGAATTAGTGGATACCTACATAAAAAAAATAATAATACTTGTTTAAACTCATCTGATTATAAACTGCGTTTTGCTTAAAGCATCATGTACTAGTAAAACATGACTGAGAACTTAAATGCAATTGTCTTGTATACTGATTGTAAGATGACACTGCTTCTAGTTAATTTTAAAATTCAGTTAACTGCTTTTTGTTAGGTCAATGTACCAAATAAATTCTTTATAGTTTTCCTTTGTGGGCGAAGTGGTAGCTAGAATGTTGGGAATTTCTCCTTATGAAATACTGGTACTAATATTACTACTACTTTTCAGGTGAACTTGAATACTTAAACTGAACTTGCATAGTGTTTACACAGCAAAAACAATTGGGTATTTCTCTTAGCATAATTGAACAATAACTCAGTTATTTTTTTATGGAAGTATCCCTCTCTAATTTAGGTCTTTGTTTTTCAGGGATTTAAATGTTTCCTGCAAGTAGAGATCGTATTTTTATATGCAGATCTTTGCTGTGTATGTGATAACGGTTTATGCTTACATGTACAGCAGTGTTTTCTGATCAGTTATAGACTGGAGCAGAGACTGAGGCAAGCAAGATCATGAAATAGGCATGGGGGAATTGTATTGCCCATTTAGCCCTTGAAAACTAGCTAGCTAATTTTTTTTTTAAGTCCCAATTACAGCTATAGCTTTGTGGGCAGCTCCTGTCCAAAAAGAATTTTAGTTTCTCAAAAGATGATTTTTCTGGGTATTCCCTGAGATCTGTCAGCCTTGCAGGTCTTTTCTGAGGGGAGGGACATGACCCTATCAAATGTGTAATACCTTAATTGAAACCTGCAATTTTGGTGATACTATTTATAAAGTGCACTCACAATGCTTTGACTTCTTCTCAGCACCCAGAAGCCTCCATCCAAGCTATCTTCTCTGATGCCCAAATGCACATCTGGGCTTTGGAAGGTAAGCAGTTCCTATTCCCAGGTGATCCACTCTGTTGGCTCATGGAACTACAACAACTAAAAGGATCCAATTCCAGGTTTCTGGGGCTCTGTGCTTTATAAATGTAATGGAAGAAAAATCTTTGCATCTATTTTAACAAAAAGCCGACTGCGTTTCACATACCAACATGAATAAAGTGGCCTGCAGAGAATTAAAAGAACAATAACAGTATGTGGTTGCACTATGGGATTTTCTTGTTTGTTTCAAAGTCATGAGCCAATACCGGTATTGATAGAATCTTTTATTAGATTTGACTGTGCAAAAGTTGATCTTTTTCCGAGATTATATGTTTTATGGGCACATATGCCATGCTGTGTCAGATTGAAGGTGATGGGTTGGGACGTATAGAGTCAGGAGATGGGAATCACACATACAGTTTGCAGCAAAGCAGAAGATACCATTTGTGTTTTAACTAAGGACAGAGGGCTAGGCTGTAATTTTTTAAAAAATATGATAAACAAGTAAACTGAGAAGGAATTTAAAGTTAAATCAAGGTTTTCCTCAAAGTAGTAGAGAGTTTCTTTCATACAAGCTGAACAAAGAAAGTTAAGTTATCTGGAAATGTTTGTTTATGGCTAGAAGAACTGTGAAATAGGTCCTGTCTCTTGGTTGATGTGAGGTACAGCTCTGATCAGAGCAGTGGAAAGAGGGAGCCAATGCTTTTTTAAAACTTATTTTATATATAATCTCTCTTGCCTTATCAACCTCAAACTATTGTACGCCTGTCAAACCAGTGACTGGTTTAGTCCTGAAGCAGGCCAAAGCTGAGGTAACTGTCATCTGGCTGCAGTAAGTCCTGAAGAATTCCACCACACTAGTAGAATCTTCAGGCAAAACCATGATCTTTGTTAATGCTTCACAAGTTGAGAATTCAGTAATTACAGCAAACTTCCTTTTCCCCCCCCGCCCCCAAAGGTCTGTCTCATTTGGTAGCAGCCTCTTTTACTGAAGACCAATTTGGAGTTGTCCAAACTACACTGCCAGCTATCCTGAATACATTACTGACTCTTCAGGAGGTAAAAACTGTTAACTTTTCCTTACTGCAGAACAAGTTCAGGAGAAGAGAAGGAGTTTTGTTAATTTTATATTTTGACCTTGCTGACTGGTCATAACATTCAAGTTGTTACCACCAGTTGTTAGTTTTTAAAAATGTAGAACTAGAAAGCATGTTTTTAATGGAATGTTTCATTTAAAAAAATGTTTCATTTAAAAAAAGGTACTATGTGCTCAGTTAAAGACCTTATTTCAGGGATGCAGCAATCATAATACTATATTTTATGCATAGTAAGGACTTTGTTTGGCTGCACACAATTCCTCGTGCAACCTGGAGCACTTGGAGACATTGCAAATCAGAGGAGATAAGATCTGTGTGGTGTTTCTCTACTAATACTAAGACATTACTCTCAAATTACTGATGTTTGTGTAATGTGTATTTTAAAAAAATCCAGACTTGTTTCCAAGGCTATGCCTGTCCTATTGACATAATCATTTTACACTGCCTTAATGGAGATTCTTGGAAAGAATTTAGAGGTTATTAAAGTTCTTCAGTGTAAGTCATCTATTCCAAGAACAGGCACCAGGGGGGGGAAAAAGCCAATACCCTTGTTTCTGAAAGAAACAAGTCATGGTACAGGACAGAATTTTATTTCTACTGCAGTGTGTGCTGTGCTTAGCATTTAAGATTCATTAACAGAGAATCTTATTTCACAGAACTGGATTCTGTTTTCACTTCGGCCAGGAAATGCAAGGTCAAGCTCAGTCTCCAATACATTTTTGTGTGTCTTGGTGGAATTTCTGAACTTGCACTTTCTTCTTGCTTTATTTGACATAAACATGTTGCTAGTTACATTATGAAATAATTGAACAGATGAAACAAGTTCATTTATGTTTTTCTCAATCAGGTTGTAGACAGATACTTCAAACTGCCTCACGTTTCTAGCAAGCCCCCAAGGATTTCAGGAAGTCTGGTGGACACATCCTACAAAACGCTACGATTTGCACTGAGAGCATCTCTGAAAACAGCACTATATCGGATAACTACTGTCTTTGGAGAGCACTTAAAGTAAGAACTTCTTCATGATTGCTTGCTTGCTAAATGTAGTTTTAATTAATGTTACTGTAGGATCTGTGAAAAGGGAAGTTTGGGCAAAAATCCCTTCAGGTCATTATTCTAACACGGTATTTTAGTATTTTTTGATTTGTGGAACCTTAAAAAATTCTTGTGTAGATATATGGTCCCCCTTAGAAACTTAATATTCATAGATTTCTGGGCAATTTTTCTTAGTGACTTTTCATGAACTCTTTAGAAGCAGTCCATGAATACCACTCGTTTAATAAATCTTAGCTGTTGAAAAGGAAGTAAATCAACTGGAGACAATTGTCTGTTCTGTAGGGAGAGAATCCTGAGAATCCTATGAAGAGTCCAAATAATCAAATTCCCTTGCTGCTTGGTTGTCTGATGGCTCTTTCTCAGCTACTGTCGCAGCAGGCAGCCTTTCATACTTGGCCTCTGAATATGCGGGACTGAAACTTCCTGCAGTATCTGCCCATCTCTCCTTAGAGGGATGAAATGTCACTCAGTTTGGAAGTGCTTGAAATACAGGAGAGATCATTTTAAGAGATTCTTTCTTACCTGAATCATTCTTGCAAGTTAAACAATTGCTTGTGTGTGTTTCAAGGTAAGGAAATAGGCTAGGTTTCTTGGGACAAGTGTCTTTTAGTAGTGGAAGCTGTTGAGGTTAAGAATTGACAGTTTTAAGTGTTAATATACTTTTTTTTGTCTTGGAATGTAGGTTTTTCATGCAGCTGGGTTTTCTGAAATTTAGCTTCAGTGTAATTGTTGATTTCAATGTATACTTAATTTTGGCATGAGGCTTTATTTTTGTGGTGTACTACATTTAATGTAAAAATCTTATATTCTGCATTTGTTGTTTTTAGTGCAGTGCAAGTGTCTACAGAACATAAGAAAAGACTTCAGCAATTCTTGGAATACAAAGAATAAATAACAGATTTTGATGCAGCTATGTGGTTTTTTTTTTTTCCCAACACTCTTGGTAAGAAGAAAGTGGGACTAATGAGCCTTTTTATCTTGGCTTTTTGGAAAAGCGTATGGAAGTACA
This sequence comes from Gymnogyps californianus, assembly GCF_018139145.2. NCBI lineage: Eukaryota > Metazoa > Chordata > Aves > Accipitriformes > Cathartidae > Gymnogyps > Gymnogyps californianus. The sequence continues at coordinate 30,543,233 of NC_059478.1, read as the reverse complement.
AGTCCCAGAACAAGACTCTTAGAACTGTAAAAGAGCTCTTCCAGGTTTGGATCATCTTTTGTATAATAAAACTTTTTTAAAATTCATCTTGCCTTCTTTTAATATCACTTACAAATGAGAAAGTGTCAGTTTTTATTTTACGTAAGACTATGACATTTGAGATTATCAGAGTTACTTTGTCACTCAGATCCTTCACTGTTTTTCACGATGTATTCTTTCCTTACCCTTTCCTGTTAAAGGGCTGAATAGAGATTTACATAGATACTTAGTGTGCCTAAGTGTTTCATAAATTTAGTTGATAACACTTTTAGTGCAGATGAAGTGTGTATTTTAAGAGTAGGAAACAGATGTGCCCAGGAATAAAACATGCTACTCTTCTGTAAGAGGGACATACTCCTTCAGAGTAAAATGGGTGTGCAGAAAGGCATTGTCAAGACACAAATACTGCTTGAAAAGCTAGCAGCTTGGATTTTATCTTTAAGGTGACCTAGGAAACTAAGTTCTGATCTATGCTGAAACATACAGGAAACATCATTGCATTTAGTAAAACTCCCAAGTAATGATAGTGTGAATTAAAGTTTAGATCAACAGCTTTCTGGTAAGGGGGATAGGAAGGATGTTTGCAGCATATCCAGCTTTTTCAAAATAATACACATTATTGGTAGCTTCTGGTGAAAAATACGACTTTTTAAAAGCATTTTTTTAAGCTTTTTATCTAGAAGTAAACCTGTCCAAATTGTTTGAAAATTAACTACTCAGTTTTTATACTGACTCCAGTTATTGTGATATCTACACTAGAAAACATGTATGGAGTATGAAGAGCTTAGATGTAGCTGCAGTACCTTACTGTAATTTCCTTGAGATAACAGTAAGCTAAATAGTCTTGCAAATGAGTTTAGTGTGATAAGCGGAAACAAAATTTGGATCATTTTCCTTCCATTCTCTTCAGTGCTGTTAGTCCTATGGTTTGGGGGGTTTTTTGATAGAGGACCTAAGATCTGAAGATGGCCATGGTGTCAGTTATGTTGGTCTGATGAAATGATCAGCTGATAGTGGGTGGTTGTGTAGTAATAATTCTTTAGGGGGCCTGTCAGGTTTGGGTAAAAGAGAACCCCAAATCTGCAATGAGACCTGCATATTGCTTTCCTCAGTACAGAGACATGTAATTTTCTTGTAATGCAGACACTGCATGTGTTAAGATTTGATAGTGGAAATTAGAACTATATTGTTCCTTTTGCACTGAGATGGCTTACAGCAAACACCATAAGGTGATGGACAGCCTTTCATTATGTTAAAAGGTTAAGCACAAAGTCTTTTAAAGCTTCCCCAAGCTTAACTTCTACCACAGGTTTAACTATTATGTCAAAGCCTCTTGCCTGCCTGGCTTATTAAATAATTTAATTTGCTTATTTTCTGGTATTGCAGTGTGCACCTGGAGTTAAAATGGTGTTTTAGCTTCTACCTCAGGTGCAACTGTTGAGCCAAATACTTCAGCTGAAAGTTTCAAATAAATTTTTCATGCATTTAAACAGGTGCAGAATATTTTTTTTTTTATTGTGCTGGTATTTTCTGCAACACTCCCACAACTATAAGCTGTAAGCTGTAATTAACAGTGTTATGGCTGTCAGCAGCAGGCTTAAAATGTAGACTTCTTTTTGATGCCAAAGTGCTTGAGGTCTGTCCTCCTTGTGTTGCAGTAGATTTGCACATGACATCTGCTAATGTGCGTGTGATTCATGGCGCACTCTGTATGACAGAAGAACATTCAAAAGCTGATTGCTTTGTGGTTTCTTTAAAAGCTCCAATTCGTAAAGAGCTGTAGACTTTTTTTTTTTTTAAGCCTTTACTTAAAAGTGCATCTTTAACAGTGTCTCATGCTCATGAATGTAAGAGTACAAGAATATAAAGCGTACATTGGGTGCCCTCTGAAGATGCAGTAACTGGCTCACGCAACTCAGACAGGGATAACATCTTATTCTAGTTTTGGCTTTGGGAATAATTATATTCCTCTGGCAAACTGTGCTGGTGTTTCAAGTCCTTTTATATACTTCTGTCTTAACGTAAAAATAATCAGTCTGTGAAGCCTCTGTGAGGTATGGGAAGAATCTCTTGAGTTCATTTCTGCATTCTGGGTAATGAGGAAAAAAATAAAGCCTTTTTACAGTTGGTTTCTATGTAACTGCAGTTAAATTGGATCCCTCAAGACTGCTAATATTTCTCATCTGTTTAACCATCTCACAGCTGAGCTGCATCTTCTTGCTGGATTGCCTACTGCATGCACAAGTGAAACTGATAACACTTGGTTTGATTGCTATTCTGGTAACCTTGTGAACTACCTGCCTCTCCCTACAGGTTAGCTGTAGTCAAAAGTATCTGAAATTGTTTCCACTGCAGCTGCAGAGAGGTATGCAGTTGATGGTTCAGATCTGTTTTCCTGTTACAATGGAGTAATGAAATAGAGGCTTTAGCTCTTAAGCAATCTCTTATAAATCTGGAAAAAACACCCTATCCTGCTTATTTTCTGAGATATAACTTTGAAAGTTCAGACTGTGGGTGGACAAATGGGGTGGCCCTAGTCCTTGAAACTATTGCACACTGCTGTATCTGAGGGAGCTGGGCAGGACTTGCTCCCTCAACAGGAGCACTTTGCCACTTTGGAGAATTGTCTTGATGCCAATTGCAGCTCAGGGCCTGAATGCACCCTTGAAATGAAGTGGTTTCGATTCTGTTGCTGCTTACTTTGAACAGAGGCTGTATTGTGTGTACTGCGCTTGGTGTCTTTAAGGCTGTAAGCAGCCATCTTCACACCTACTGAGATACACGTACGGCTCTGAGGGCAAGGCAAGCACCCCTGCAGGTGCATCCAGCTGCAACTATGGAAGTATCAGTCTCTTGCTGATGAATTTGCTGGTACCTGTTCAGTCAGAGGCAAGTTGTGCAGTCTGTGGGCTATGTGCTCACCAGACCTCCCCCCCAGCAACTAGAACTGGCCATGTGTGGGAGCTGATGCTCTGCCTGGGGGGGGGGGGGGGCTGTGTGAATCCATATGAGGTGGCCCTCGGAGCACCCTCTTGCCATGTGCAGTGCTGTCCCCTTTCCACAGGGGATGAATGGTGGCAGCTTGCAGTGCTTTGCATGTTCAGGCAGGCATTTCATAGCTGCAGGGCTTCACACACTGACAGCAGCCATGCTCCCACCACTCCCATCACCACCTTTCTACAAAGATGCAGTAAGAAGATGAAGGTCTGGGTGAAATCATCACGGATGCTGCAAGTTGAGGACACTACCCACACACCCTCCTCCCCCTGTGGTCTTGATATTTTCCAGGACTGTGTTAACATATTTGCTATGTGGATCAAATGCATTTGCGTGCTGTGGACATACCAGGAATGTGGTTTGCCAAGCTCTTGTGTTGTAAGGGGATGTTCTCGCATCAGAATATCGCTTCCCCTCACTGCAGACTCATGGTAGAGATTTGCATCTGGCATATCAGATCTGGGCAAATGTGTAGTATAAACAAACTGCGCAGCTCCCTCGTGTCTGGGAAAACAGCCTGAGAGAGAGCAAAACCTACACCATACTCTGATTTCAGAAGACAAAAAAATAAATGAGAGAAGACTTCACCTTTCTGCCCTTGCAAAAATCTTGGGACTACAGCAGAGCTAGTCAGTCAGGAGACAGATGAACGTGAAGTCTCTGGAGCTGGCTGTGAGATCAAAACACAAATTCAAGGGGGAATAGTTCCCTGGGTGGCCTGCTGGATACACTAGCTCATTCTTCTAATAGGTGGTGATGGCATAGGAGTTATCTCTTTTTTTTTTTGTTTGTTTTTTTCTTTTTCTAATCCCCCTAAAGAGTCAGTTCCTGAAGTAGGAAGAATTTCAGAGAAAACTGTGGCCTAAGAAGCATGTGTATGTGCTCACACAATCATCAAAGGAACCAAGTGCTCAGTGAATAGTGAGCTCCTCTCCCTCCACTGCCCAAAACACACAAAAAAATACAGGCTTTGCCTTTTGCTTCTTGAATAACTCAACTTTTAAATCTGACTACTAAAACAACAGTGCTGGGGTGGGCTGTTGTATTTAACTGCATCTTGTCTGAAAAGGTATGGCGAGAGCCCTGGAGTGAATTTTGAAGGAACTGGGAGTGGGAATATATTGCCTTCTGCAAGTCAAAGATTGTTACAGGTTATGTGTAAGCATAATTCTCTGCTCTTCCTCAGCAAGCTCCAGTTGTGGGCTTTACTAATGGTAGATGTTTCTGATCAAGAGACAGGCTGGGTGTCTACCTTCAGGGCAAGCTTTGAGGACCAGGTAGATGGGGCACCAGCTTTGTAAACCGCTGGGTTCCTTGCCTGTTTACCAGCAGAGGTCACTGCTCAAACCAGGTTTGGGGAAGCGCCAGGCTGCAGACCTTGCTGCCACTGGTGGTACAAAGTTTTGGGTTGAGCATAGGGCTGCAGCCCAAAGTTAGGTACTGAGGGGGCTGTTGCCTTTGCAGACCCTGGCAGTCAGGTCTGGGGAAGGCTTTATCAGCAACCATGAAGACTGCTGTAGGAAGAGAAAGCCCAGTCTCGTAGTGCAAGTTGAACACTGCCAGGGAGAAATGGGTTTGTCCTTGCCTTTATCACAGAGATCCTCTGCAGCACTTCAGCTTTTCACGGGTGGCCACTCTTTGCAAGTCTCCCAGTTTCTGCATGCTCCGTTTGGGACACCAAGAGTTGAGTTTAACTGATGGAACTGGAAATGTGCTCTACGATATACAATGATGGGAAATGCTAAATAACCTGGAGCGAGGGGTGGGGGAAGCAGTCAGTCTTTGTCACAAGTTTAGCACTCAAACTGAAGCTTTTGGCTTCTGGGCCTCTTGTAAAATGGAGCTTAGTCTAACGCCACCCTCCTTCACCTCCAATGACGATAACAAAATACTTGTTTGCAAATTGGTAGGCTGCTGCAGTGATGGACACCAAAGAAATGCCCTGGAGTAAATTAATAATTCTGTATTCTGCGCAGGGCTTGGCTGATGTGCAGTAAATATATTCAATGTGTGGTCCAAACACTATGCCAATAAAGAGAAAACAGAAGAGCAACTAGCTGCTCATTCAGCAATCACTATCTTCAGTGCATTGAATATATGGATCCCCAGGCAAAATAACTGCGGGGCCGTGTTTTAACGCCAGTACTACAACTCATTTATAGTAGGCGTGAATCTAGGTTATACTAGCAATTCTAGTCCTGGCATGTCCCAATGCTGAGGATTGCATTTTACAAGCTGAACATTCTTAAGTTGTGCTGTCCTGGGTTTTTTGTTTGTTTGTTTATAACTTAAGTTTATTTTACTACCTGTGTTGCGTATGCATGGTGTGAGAGATGAATCTATTTACGGACTGATGCAGAGAAATAATACAGATGAATGTCTGAGGAAGCTAACTGCAGGTGTAAACAACCATGTCCTGAATTGGAGGCTGGTCGAACCCTTCTTTAGAGGTTTTTTCCCTCCAAGTCCTCTAGAATGATCTGCCAATTAACTGGGGAGGCAGGAAGGAGGGAGAGATCTGTAGTGTTACAGTGGCTTTTGGAGATGCTGGTTGTTTCTTGCAGTCTCTGCAAGCCAAAGGTGGATTCAAGATTACCGTATGATTTTCCCAAAATATGCTATTGAAAAGAGACTTCTTTTTAAAAGATAAGTCACAGTGATCTGAGGAATTTCTTTTTTCTAACTACAAGAGCTATAAACAAATCTGTAAGTTATGAGGCAATAGTTGAGTACATCGCTAGATAATGTGTGGTCAGTTTGACCCTGCTGTCTTAATTTAGGAGGTCATTTTAAAACCACTATAAAGAAGGGCTTTGTGCTGCCTTGAAGGGATATGGGCAATCTCTAAGAAATGGGCATACTTACAGAGACAATCCCTTTGGCTCAGTTTTTGTTTGGTTGTTTCTTTTTTACTATCTGTGGTGCAGTAAATTAAAACAAAAACAAGTCTGGACTTGGCATGCCTTTGTAAATAAACTGCTGTGCGTGAATTGACAGCTCGTTTGCAACCAGGTTATTTATAACAAAGTTTGTTATTTCTCCCACCAGAGAGCTTGTTTTGCCCTATATTAACAGAATGCTTATGGTAACACCTCCCATCTCTGTCTATACTGCAGCAGTTACACAAAGGCCTCACAATTTCAACTGTGTCCTTTTGAAATTTAATTTTGTTGCCTGCTGGAGTAGAAGCAGGGATTTCAGTATGCGAACTAGTGATCGATATTTCAACTCTGGTTGTTTGCTCTGCGCAGCTCACCTTACCTGTATCCGTTCTGCTTCATTCCTCTCCTCCCACAGAAGAACCGCTTGGGGAACTGGAGTTTTCAGCTTCTACGAGTTTCTCGAAGATCCGGTTTGTGACCAGCCGTAACACTGAGGCCAGTTACAACTGTCCGTTCCTGACAAAGGTAAAGAGCACACTTCGAAGACTGCATTTGGTGAACTGGGGTCCCCTTCACGTAATGTCCTTTCCCCCCTCCTGTTTCCCTCACCTCTTACAGATGATCTCTCATTGTCCTTATGTGTATTGAGCTCCCAGGCAGCACCATCTCAAGCCAGGACAGCTGCACCTCTGCTTGTGCAGCTGTGACCACAGGGGCTCATGCTGTCCGGAGCAAAGAGGCTGCGTGTCTGCAAAAGCACCTGTAGACCCTGAGAAAACCACTGTCGTGGCAATGACCTGATCTTGGCTGGTATCAGCAGGGAAAAACTCAAGTATCAAACTTGCTTAAACTTTGTTTTCGTCCTCACTGCTCTGTGTAAGCTTTGAGTTAGGCCTGCTGTGATAAGGCCTTGTGTGTGCTCAGGGCGCAGTTATGCTAACTGTGCTGTGGTGGTGCAGGACTGCCTAGTTTCTGTGGCTGACATGGTCCAGGAGCAGGTTTTGGTGTCACAGCCTTGGCCTACCACCACCGATGCCCAGAACCACAAGGGCAGGGAACTTGTCGGTGTTTCAGTGCCGTCTGGCCACAAGGACACCAATCGGCACAACTAGCACCATTGCACCAGGAACTGTCTGTGTCCTGGCTTTTTCTTGGTTGCTGTGAGGTACGATTTCACCCCAGCCTGAGCCAGCCTTAGACTATTACCTGTTTGCTCTTTCTTTGGTCACCAACTAGGAGGGAATGGGCAGATAGGCAAGTGTCTGGTTACTTATCACCTGTGTCCTACCCACTTGACCTAGCGAGCAGATATTCAGGCAAGCAGTTGCATTCCTCTGGATGTTTTTTATCCCAAATTGCAACCTCACCTTTCATATCTGACTTGAAATGAAGCAATCCCCAGGGACTAGCTTCAGGGACTGAACATGGCCTATCTGCCTCAACTGGAAGGTCTGCTTTGGTGATGGCGACTTCATTAACAGAGGGAAGAGGCAAATGGGCTACCTGTGGGTCACGCTATGACCCATGACCACAGCCCTCGGCAACCAGGAATGTTGAACAAGAAGGCTAATCTGAAGAAATCTCCCTCCCATTCTACTAAAGGGAGAGAGTATTGCTGTCATGGGGAGAGAGGCCAACCAATGACTGGTTTTCACAAGGACACAAGGAGGGGAGACACCCATCTAGCTCATGGATGTAGTGACAACATTGGGTGAATCAGTATTTGCTGTACAGCTTGTGCATACAGCAAAGTCATGGTGACCCAGGGCATAAAACAGTCTTAGCAGCCACGATTGCACTTGCCTGGCCTTTGTTCCAGAACCAAAACATATGAAGCATCTTCTGATTCAGCAGGGAGAGAAAGGGGACTGCTTAACTCTTTCATTAGTACAATGATCCAAGGGGCACTTGTTCCTCCCATGTCTGTGGACTTACCGGAGGAGCCAAGTTGTTGCTTCGGAACAGGTCTAGGCGTCAGGTCTCTATCAGGCACAGCTAGGTCTGGAGGACAATGTCCATCCACCGCCTGCTTCTCTTGCTCAGGCCCAGGGATGGGTATCCCCAGCTGGATCGTCCCAGCAAAGACAGGGCAGCTGCCAAATGCCTCACTCGAAACTGAGGAAATAGTGGTGGGAGAGAAGGTTTGAGTCCATGGGGCCTCATTTCCTATTGAAGGAATGTGGGCACCTGCAGCTTGAGCTATGCAGTCTACATCTCTGTGAGATGATCTGCCACGGAGAAATTTACCTCGCTGTGAAGGGCCTTAACCCTACGTGCTGTTGAAGCTTGGAGCTCTGATGTGCTTCAGTCCGAAGCCTTCCTGGCTTTTTTTTCCCCGCTCAGACAGTGCCCAGAGCATGGAGGAGGCTCTGTGCCCCCTCCTGCCTGCGGAGCAGCCCAGCCCTGGGCTATTGCTAAGCGAGTGGCGGCACCTGCCGGTATTTTGGAGAATATTCTAGATAATGGTGATGGTGAGAAAAAGAAATAGCGGTTCAGAGCAGGACACACGCAGCCTGAGGTAGGGAATGCAGAATGATGCGGGTTAACGCGGTCAGAGCAGCCGAGGTGCTGAAGCTGTCCTTTTCCCTGCTTGCTGTAGAAAGATCCCTAACCATGAAAGAAAATCCCTCTAGGAAGTTACACAATATATCCAAAACTACCTGTTTTCTAGGAAACCCCCTCTAGTTTAGATATTCGGGCAGTGTGTATCAATATAGCTGTAATAATTTGCACAAGATGAGCCCATGTTCAGGAACCACCTAAACGCTACTTTTTTCCTGCGCTGGAAGCAGGGGGATTACCCTGGTTACACTGTGTTCCGGAATAATATTTCCCTCAGTAAATTTTACTGCCTCTTCACGTCACTGGGGTTTAGACCGTTACCACAGTGTATTTGTGTCTTAAATAATTACTGTTTCTGGTAGCACTGCCAGGTGCTGTTAGCATTTCCAAATCGAAGGGAAAGAGCGGCTTGGTCCTGAGGGCCCCACAGACAGATGGGACTGGGGAATGGATGTAGGTTAGCAGAGCACTGAGAGGTGTTGTGTGGCTGTAGAGAACAGCCATGTAGAGGGATAATGTACGCTGAAAATTTTTCTTTTTATAAATCCCCAAGATATCACCATTAAAATTCAGTGTTTGTGCCAGCTAGTTGATATTTAGTTTTGTTTCCTATAGAGGTAAGGTGGGATTTTCTCCCTTTTTGTAGCGTCTTGCTCCCACTAACATATTCTGAGGACATTTACCAGTTTTCAGCCACATTTGACAGAGAGCTATTACCTTCTGACAATTTCAGATGTGGCCTTATAGAAGAAAAAGACCCTATTACTGCCCTTGTTGAGGGGAAAGACTGGCAAGCTCCTTCTTTGGTAGACCTCGAGGTATCCAATCTGGGCAGGAAGGAGGAGAGGCACTGCAAACGAGACTTCAATAGTACTGCTGCTCCCAGAACTGCTTGTTCCATCTCAAGATCTTGTGTCTTTTATGGAGAGTTGCCTCCCTCCCACCAAATCCACAACATTCATAGCATTTGCCAAGAAAAAGTCATGCCCTCCTGTCTTGACCATTCCTTTACTCAGCAGGGTGGTATATGTTATTAAGGGGTTGGATAAAACTGTGAGTGAGGCACTCTGTGCAGCATCTGTGCTGCAAGAAGACGAAGATCTCTGTTGTCTAGCAGCAGGATGCTCCTCAGGAGGGGCATAGCAATAAGCCAGTTCAGTAGCTGTCCCTCCTCCTTGCGCTAAGTCTCCCAAGCCTCTAGGTTTGATGTGAACAGGCTTGATTTCCAACCAGATATCTGTCTGATTTACACCCGTGTAAATCAGGGGTGACTCCAAGTCACTCCTGTCTTTGAGCTGTCCTGGTGTGTTACAGACCTGCTGTGCTGCACCTGTGCCGACAGCAGCATGCAGGGCAGCACGGTGCAGACATCCCCGAGCCAGCAAAGACTGGGCTGGTAAAGCTCGCTCGTGCAAAGCTGCATATCGTAGCTCAGCCTGCGTTTGCTTGGAACCAGGCCCAAGCTAATAAACCCAGCTAGATTGCTTCCAGACCCGAGCTGGCCCAGGAGGAGCCAGCGCAAATGTCACTGCTCCGTGCTGCTTGCTCTGAGCTAGCTGAATTGTCTCTACTGGAGTGGGCCAGCTCCAGGCACCTGTAGGACAGGAAGGGAACGATGCACAGCCACCATATAGGCAGAAGCACTGAATGCACCTGAAACTGCGCCATCGAGGAGATGTCTTGGCCGGGTTGTACGCACCTCTGACACATCTCCTGCTTCCCGGGCCCAGGCCGCTGGCAAGATCTCTCCCACTTTTGCTCTCTCCCGCTGCTCCTCCGTGACACACTGCAGTTGCTGTGGCTTTCGCACAGAAGTTGTTTATAGGGTGCTGCCGGCTGTTCAGCGGCTGGGTGGCTTGCGGGTGTCCCATGGTTCCTGCCTGTGGTGTGCCTGGCGCAGAGGCAGCCGGATGCGTGAGCGGGTTGCCTGAGGACAGGCACGGGTGACCCTCGAGGCCCGCGGGCAGAGGGGAAGGGTCCAGGCCTTCGGCAGCGGGGCAGTGTGAGGGAAAAACATCGACCACTCGGGTGGCGAGTGGGCAAGCGCAGGGAGCTCTCACCGCCGCGGCGGGCACCGGGAAGGTGCGGGCCCTCTCACGGGGCCCGGGGCGCAGGGAGGTGCTGACCCTCTCCGGACGCCCGCGGCAAGCGCGGGGTCCCCGGCTGCCTCCCCTTCTCCGGCGGGGCGAGGCCGTGAGGGGCGGCCGGGCCGGGCCCGCGGGCGGACTCCGCTCCCCGCCGCGCCGCTGTCAAAGCCCCGAGGGGCGGCCCCGGCGGCACAGCCCTCCCCCTGCCCGCCCCGACTGGCCCGAGCGAAGGGCTGGCCCCGCCGCCGCGCCAGGGTAATGGCCCGGGCCGCCTTCACTCTGGCAGCCGGCCCTGCGGCGGGGGAGCGGGGCTGAGCCCATGAGCCCGGCGTGGCGGCGGCGGCGGCAGGACGGGGCGCGGGGGCGGCGGGAGCCGGCGGGCAGCGCGTCCCCTCAGGCGGCCCCTCCCAGGTAGGAGCGCGGGGGCGCGGCTGTCACCGCCGCGCTGAGGCGCTGCCCGCGCCCGGGCGGGCTCTCCCTCACGCACGTCTCGGCGCGTCGCCGGGGCCGGTGACCCAGGGGCCGCGGTGAGCCCGGCGTGAACGCCCGGCGTTGGCGAACACGCCCTGCGGCGTTGCGTGCGCTGCCGCCGCGTCCGCCGTTGCCTGGGTGGCCGCTGTTTGGATGCCTCAGCTGAAAGGCACCGGCCTCGACACAACCCCGGCCGTGTGCCCGGCCCCCCTCCCCTCCCGGCCGGTCTCGGCTTCCCGGGAGCGGTTACGAAAAGCCCGGCGGTGTTGCCTAGAGAGGGAGGAAAGCCGACGCGCGGCGCCCGCCTCCCCGTCCCTCACAGGCGAGCCGCTGCCGAGGTCTAAGCCCCCCGTTTCTGCCCCCTCCGGCCGGTGTGCGTGAGAGAGCGAGCGGGGCTGTGGGCGCGTTGGGCTCCCCGCGGCCGGCTGCTGGCTGTGGGCAGCCTCCCGCCACCCGGGCGGCGGTTAACGGCCGTTGGCGGCCCGCGCGGCGGGGCTGAGGCGGCGGGGCTGAGGCGGCCGCCGGCGCTGACACCCCCGTGTGCCGCTCGGTGCAGGAGAGCGGCGAGGGCCCTGGCAGCAGCCGGACGCGGACATGCACTGTGAGCTCGCCGGGGGTCAGAAAGCCAGCGCCGGTCCGGCCCGCTTCGAGGTGACCGATAAATGCCAGGGAGCGCCTCTGAAGGAACTGCCGCGGGTGACTCGTCCCAGCACTGGTAAAGCTCTCTTGAATCCTCAGATGTCCTTTAAAATAACTGTCAGCAACGGCAGTGACCACACGGAGCCTCAGCAGAGCCCCCCTGAAATGTCAGCGCCTCTGCTAGATTTCATCCCCAAAAGACCCAGCATATTCGAGAGGATCCCAATTCTGCCGAGGGCGCAGGAGCTGCGATGCGCTAGAGGCTCTAAAGATTATTTCCAGCAGCAGAAACATCAAAGCGTGAAGGGTGAGTTTAAAAATGCATGAACTGAACACTACCACCACCAAAAAAAATATTCAACAACCAACCAAAAATGTGTATCAAGCTTTCTTCCCCTCCCCCCCCCCCTTTTTGGTGTTCAGGATGTTTTCTAACTTGTTTATTTAACTGCAAGCTTTAAAACTTTTTTTTTTTCCTATGCACCTTGGAGGCACAGGATAAACCAGACTGCTTTTTGCTGATGGGAAGCAGAGTGTTTCTCAATGTTCTTTAAGAAATCCTGAGACCAGCATCTTCTTTAGTTCTCCTGAGTGACTACTGCTCGCTTTGGTCACTTCTCAGAGGTGGTTGTTTTGAGGATGGTGCTGAACACTGGGTTAGTCTGTCCTGCGCCTGAGCGTGCGTGTGGCGTGTTTGTTTGCGAGCATGCCTGACTGACAATAAATGCCTAGTTCTTGTTCAGCAGTTTCACCACAGTTGCTTGGATTTATAGTTTGTATTTCAAGGAGGTGTTACAAATGCTGGATTCAGGCAGTGAATCTTCAGACTTGGGATTCCTGGTGCCTGAAAGGCGTGCCGTAAGGTCAAATTCTGCTAGTTAACAAATGCCCAATTTTCATCTATCCATTGTTAAAGAAGTGGCACCGAAGTTAGGTTAGGAATTGCCCAGTAAAATCTGTTAGTTACCCTTCTGAGCTAGAACTTAATTAATTGAGCTGGAATTTGTTAATCAAAATTTAGTTTTAAAATAATCCCTCTGAGGTATCACTGGATGGGATCAGAAGGAATTCAAGCATTCCTTTATGCTACAAAGCCACTTGCAGACACATATGTGTGCCTAAGGTTATTAATATTAAAGCAATGTTTTCTGTAACGTTAAAAAAGTAATTCTCTTTTTCTCTTCTCAGTCCTTTCCCATTCTCTATTTTAGAGATGTACACGCTGTTATCTTGTTGGTGTAAGACAGTTCTCACTAGGATTTTTTCAGTGCATCCCTTTCTGTCCATTCTTCTGAAAAATAAAAGCAAACTGCATGCTCTTGGACTAGTAACATTTTCTTTTGTGAGCTTGTTACCTAGGGCGATGGCACCTTTCATTGCCATGAAGTTATGTTAATGGACACCTCAGTCTGTGCTAGGTCTGTCCTGTAAACTGTAGGATGTGTTTGTTCATCACCAGTGAATAGAGACAGAGCGGAGCAGCAGGTTGTAAATTATGTTTTTTATTTTTCTGTTTGTTAATGCTGTAATTCTTCTCTCCTGATTTAAAAAAGAAAGGTTGTTAATGTTTGGCAAGAATGAAATGAAGGTCTGTTACACAAAACCAGGTTTGGAGGGGGAGAAGGAGGATTCACGAAGTATGAAGGGACAGCTACGAGATCTCGCACCACTGTTGTGCTGCGACTGCTGCCTGTAGAAGGGACTCATGAGGTCTTCAAGTCCCTTGTGGTCCCACGAGTGAGGTTGGTGCCACTTGACTAGGGTTCGTACCAGCTTAAAACCCTACCTGTGCATTGCCCTACCCAAGCAGACTGGTGAAGCGCTTTCCTTTTTTTTTCTTTTTTTCTTTTTCCCTTTGAGCTACTTAGTCCTCTTTTCATGCATATATCTCTTGTGGCTACTGCAGAGGGCAGGGGTGTAGGGAGGGAAAGAAGGAAAGTGTAATTTCCATTCACTTGGGACTTTTATAGTAGATGTAGGTGGGCATGGGAGAAGGTTGCTAATTCATCTTTCCTGACTGATCAATTTCCCCGTTTTACCACTGGGAAAAAAATTGTGTTTTAAGTTTTGTTGCTGTTTTTTGTTTAATGTATTTTCTGTCCAGGGTGTTACCTTGTGGTTGCTTCAGCATATGGGTGACTTGAGTCATGAGAGTAAGTAGGAGGTATCCATGGGTAGGATAGGGTTCATTTACTGAGCATGGTGATTTGATGGATAATGTTGGATTTTTCCAAAGACGGCAGCACTGGGATTTTTTGGGTGGGTTTTTTTGGTTTTGTTTTTGCTTTTTGTTTTTTTTTAGCCTGTGAAGATATTTTCAGGAGAAGTTAGGGAAAGTAAAATTTTGGGCTAGAATCCGATTTAAAATATGTGGGCTGTGCTGCTTCTTCTGACCTGTACGGTGTCAGCAGGTGCCTTAATGTCCACTTCGGCATTTTGGAGTTCTCCCACTGAATACTGCGAGCTGCCAGCCCCTGCTCAGCACCGTATGTTTCTGAGTCAGTTCCACAGAAAACAGGAGTCACTCAATTGCTCACTGTGATCTAACTGTAAAATCAGAGCTCTGTGTATCTAAAGTGAGCTATGCTGCAGACGGGAGAGCCGCTGATCTTTCAAGGAGCGGTATAAACCGTCTCCCAACAACCCTGGTTCTCTCAGGAAGATAAAGAAAAGGACCAGGGACGGCTGTATGTGGATGTGATATAACAAGATATAGCTAAGAAGTGGGAATGAGGGAAATATTCAGATTTACCCAGTAAAAGGTTTTGGGAAGGAAACTGATGACAGCTTGATTTCAGATCATCGCGCTGTGCGTCTCCTGCTCTCCAGCCCCAGAGTACCGTGTACCCAGTAATTCCCTCTGCAATCTGGGTTAGATTACAGAATGTGCCTCCTGGTTTTGGTTTATCCACAGTTGAAAGCTGCAAGTAGGGAGGGTAAAAGACCCTCTTTAACAAGAGCAAAATCAATTTTTATAGTTGCCTGTAAAAAATATTTTTTTTTCTAAACATGCCTTTACTTTTTTTTAATTTATTTCAAAAAAGAATGAATCAAAATGATACACTACCCTACTAATAAAAAGGGCAGCTTTGAAGTAATCACGATGGGGAAAAAGCATCCTGCTGTTGTAATGTCTCTGTGGTGTTACTCCACTGCTTCACAGTGTTTATGATCCTGCAAAATGCTTCCGTGCCTGAGCAAGTCTTTTTACATGAAGAGCCAAACAAAAACTTGAGGGGTGGTGGTGAGGCTTACTTCTGGGAATCAGATCATTTGGGTCTAAACTTTGCAGGATGGAGCTGTTTGTTGGTTGTTTACCAAAAATATCAGTGTTTTGGAATTGTGCTTCATGTTTTGTTCTGTTTGGGAGCTGTGTAAAATAAACACCCAGTTTTTCACCCAGCCTACCCCTTCTGGTATGATTGGCTGTGATACACACCACACTTTTCTTGATCACTGATTTCCCTGTGTGTCACAATGCACCTAGACAGTGCTTCTTAGAGGCATTTGTGGTCTGCTCAGCATAGAATAACTGTACCATAAGGTATGAAGTCCATTTTACAATATTTTCCTGGGATTCTTGGTTTTGGTTCTGTTTTGTTGAATTTCATGCTATGGTATTACCATTTTGAAAGTAACACAGGGCAAAATAATTATGGTCAACAGGAAAGAAACTTTTGGGAAAGAAAGCTTTAGTGGTGACAAAAGAGTAATCTATAAAGATGTCAAATATCTCAGGGGTTTAATGACATTGATTATGGTTGTTACCAGGAAACACTTCTCCTTTTCATTCTTTTCCAGTTTCGTTCGGTGTACCTAATTCATGACTCAGTAGAAATGACGAGATTTATCCTGTTAGTTGTGCCACTGGGAAATCATCCAAATGGCCCAGACCTTTGCAGTAACCACTTCAGATATTAACTTACAGTGGGCAAAACAATAAGCTGTTCGGGCTGCAATAGTTGGATGTTTCCTTGTTGAGAGTATTTTTTATTTGGACAAGGAGAAAGTGGGTTGGTTTTTTTGTTTTGTTTTGGTTTTTTTTAGCTGTAGCTGCTTTTGGCAAATACACCAGTGTATTGAAATGTATTAATTTTCTTCTACTGTTGAGAAGGAGGGTTAAATCTTGCTATTTCAACCCCCTGTGACTATTCCCTTGGTTAGCAGGACAGTCCTTGCATAAGTAACAGCTTATACTGTTGAGATCTTAAGCAAAAGCATATGTTTTGGTTATATGACTTATTAGGTGTATCAACTAGTCTTGGGCCTGATTCTGCCAGTTTCTTTCATACACCTTGTCTGTATTCACCTGAATTATCCCACTGGAGCAAATGGGACTGCCTAGAGCTGATAAATATTATATGGTCTGATAAGGAGACAGGGAGTGGGCTCACTGGTATGGTGATCTCTAAACTCTCTCAATTTTATATAGAGCTGTAGGAATAAATTTTTCTTCTTTTCACTGTAGTTCTCTTGTGTGCTGCATTTGAACTCTCCACTACAAAAAGGAATTTGAAGGTTTATTTGAAGAGAACTTGCAGTTACAGAACTCCTTTTTATTTCATGATCTGGGTCTTTTTTTTTCTAATTTTCTTTTTTTTGTACGGGGAGAAAGAAGAAGAAACTGCAGATGGGAGAATGTGTGCATAAAGTCATTTGGGATAAATTGTGACTGTCCCCTCCTCCCTTAAACTGGCTAAAATGCTTACTTGTCTTGAATAGGAAAATAACTTTCAGTTACTTGCTGCTGAAGGAAGTTCTTCTAATGATTTGTGTTGCAAAATCAGAGTCACTGAATTGAAGATGACCCTTTCATGGATTTAATTTAAAAGAGATTTAATTGTATCTAATAATTAAATTCTTTAGGGATTGGTAGTAGAGAATATTTAGTAAACACAAATAACGATTGGCCTGTCATATAAAGGCATGCAGTGCTTGTAAATTAAAAGCAAAAAACCCCCTTTCTGCTTCTTAATATTGTGTAGAATTATATGGAATAACAAATAATGTCAGATTACAGGAAATAAGTCTGATCTGTGGAAGAGATTTTGTAACTTCTTGAGTTTTACTTGAAGGAATAGAAGTAAAAAATAAATTACTTGTTCTGGCTTTGAAATGTTACATTAACACATGGAATGAAAATGGAGATCATTATATACTCTGCTAAGTGGGATGCGAAGAAAAGTATCTTTTCCTTTCTTCTTTTATAGTAAGAAAAAGTTTAAAATCTGAATCTTGCAAGTGCTTAAATATGTGCATTACTGTGTTCCTGTCAGTAGTCTCATCAACTACAAATACTTTGGACTTAGAATATTCTAAATGATTATTTGTATGTTAGAGTTCAACCCTGTATACACATAAGCTGTTAAAGTGTATGCTGAGGATTTTTAGTAGATTTGAGATTTTATTCTGGAAGTGCTTCAAGATTCTATTTAGTAAAACTGCTAAATGTAAAGTGAGTGTCTTGTGGGAGGTAGTACTTCTTCATTGCAACAAAGTGCTTTGTTTTTCTTTTTCACTTTCAGTGAGCAAAGATGCTTAGTATGTTGAACAGGAGGGACAAAATCTTACTCTAAAGGATTAATATCAGTAGGAGTCTCGCCACTAACTTCAGCTGGGTCAGTATTTCAGTCTTAATATTACAGAAGTTCTTTATCCTGTGTATAGGGAAAAGCTTGTAGAACAAATAACAAGCTTGTATTAAATCCATCTGTAAGCTAGGAAGTGGAATAATGTATGGACTATGAAGAGAAATTTGTAGTACTGTGAATAGAATTTCCATGTTCAGTACCATGATTACCATTATTCTAGAAACGTGAACCTCTGCTGTTTAGTGGTCTTAGAACTGTTGAAGATGTCGATGGCAGGGTAATTGGAGAGGGAATATAGATGTAAACCACTCCATTTTGCATTCCAGGTTTCTATCATTATATGTCAACAAGCTTGAACAAGGCATGCAATCTAGTAATCATTTCACAGTGCATGAAACTGCTTTTAATAGACTGTTGTTTTTGTTTGCCTTTTTTTACTCAGCCACCAAACGTTGTTTCCCAGCATACTGATGTAACTCAAAGAATACAGGGTTCCAAAGCAAGGGCAGTGCTCACTAGCTGTGGTACAGTGTAATCTTGCCCTACAAATGTGCAAACAATAGCAAAAGTATGTGTTTCTGAATATGGCACAGCTGTTATCTTCTTCTGAGAGCAGGGAGCGTTACAATGACATAGACAGAACGACCAGTTAAAACCACTCATGCCATTTTACTGCATTTAAATGGGGCATGTAAAAAAAGCAAGGGCCAGTTCTTCCATTCAGATAAGTATCAGTTCAGACTACTGCAGTACTACCTTTCTGCACAGGCTTTGAAGAATAGAAGCAAAGAATTCCCCTTTTTCCTTGCCCTCCTATTACATTTCTGGCACCCAGTATGTGAAATCTCAGTTGGAACCTGGAACTTTCGGTTCTCAGAATCTGCGCTTCACTAGTAACCTGGAACAAGGACTTTTTTTTTATTACGGTCATTAGTTTGGGTATATTAAATGATTGTTAATGATTAAGATTATTTGTAAAGGGGACTACTTGAAAAACAGATGAGACATTACCAGAGCTGCAATAGGAAATAGATCCAAATTCTGTGTTTTAGGTTATTTTAAGGTTTTGAGCATTTAGGAATTACATGGTTGATCTCAGTCAAATCATCTTTTTTTTTTTTTTTTTTTAAAAAGCAATTGTTTTGCTTTAAATGTAATAATTATGTCTGACTTTCCTGTCATTATGTCTGAATGTATATGTGATCATTTTGCATAGTGGATTGGTATGGAGCACTGTAATTGAATCTACCCAATCAAATTTATTCTAAGGGTTAAATGAATGCAAAACATCTCAAACTGCATTTAATTCTGGCATTTACATGTGTGATAAGAAGGCTTTGTGAGAGCTATAGAGTTGTCAGTTGTTTTAGAATGAGGGGAAAGCAAATACATTCTTACGTGGTTTTTTGCATATTTAGCCAGAAGGAAAAATGACACTAAGGCGACATCATCAAATACTGTAAAACTAACTTTTTAATACAGATCTCCATTGTTGTTTTAAGTGCTTAACGGGTTGGTGGTTTGGTTTATTTTGGAACTTGTTGAACTATATGAAGTGTGTCTCCAGGGGCCTGGTATTTTAATACCTAGTAGAAGGTTGTATAACAGTAGATGATGTATTTTGCCTGCGTTCCAATGCTGTAAATAAATTACATGTGCTGGCTTGGGAGAACGTATCTGAGGTGTAAATCAAAGGCTAATATAAGAGGGAAAAAAACAATTAAGTGATATCTTGTAACCAATTAGGGTTTTTTATTCATTTATCTATAATCAGGAGATATAAGAGCAATAATATGTATAAGAACATTAACATGAGGCGCTTCCCAAGAAGAGGGAGAGGGTCTAGGATTGTTTAAAATAAGTGCTGTGATTTGCTGCTTTTTCACAATTTGCTGTGGTTAAGTCACTTAAATACTGAAGTCAACAATCCCCTAGGCAAAGAAAGATAATATAATTTTAAGCATATTGTAAAAACTGAAATTTGATAGCTTCCACTCTATAATCCTAAGTCTTGGTTGTAATAAAAGGAAAATACAGATACATGTGTCAGTTTTGGAGCATAATCTTTTTTTGAATTTAAAGAATGATAAATGTGCTTCAAACAAGCGACAGAACAGTTTATTAATATGAATGTTTTGCTAAATACTACATGCTTAATGCAATCCCCATTCCTTTATAATAAGTTTAAATATTAATTCTTTGGAATGCTAGATGCCTAAAGCTAGATAGAAATGCTGTGCAGTTTCAGATATCTAGGAGTGGGCTTGTGAAACAGGATATTTAACTGGGAGAGATGAGTAGCACATTTCAGATTTATTAGGGCAGAACAACAACGTAAGAGGATGACTTTAAAAGTTACAAAATTGTTTTCTGTGCATGAGGCTTAAATACCTTAGAGTTATTTATTTGAAATATAAGAGTACATTTCCTATGTATGTAGGTTCTAGACTGCATTTTTTTATTATTGTTTAAATTCTTTTTAGCTGCCTGCCCCTCTATAAAGCAGCTGGCTTTGATTTAACCTGAATCCTTCACTGAGAGCAAATGATCAATCACTTACACTGACTGTATGTTGTGGTCTTTGATGGAACATCTCTGTAGTGGCAGACACTCAAGAGAGAAGACCAAATAGGACAGAAAGGGTGCTCAAGGAAAGCAGCATTTTGCATTCAGAAGGACTCATTTCACCCCAAAACAGCTCTCGCTTATTGTTCCTTATGTAAGTCCTGCCTACTTCCCAACCCCCATCTGTGCTGGACAGAAAAGAGAGAGTTAAAGTGAGAACAGATAAAAGAGGAAATTTCTGTTTTATTTCCCAGTATTTTCTGGGAAGATCCCAGAAAGGATTTAACATGAGATTTCATAACTCCTGCTTTGCCCTGCTGCTTTTGCTTAAATTGCAAGGAGGCATTGACTTCAGGAGGAGGCCAGTACTGCATGTTTTTTAAAATGCCATCCATGCTCTTTTGAGGCGCAGAAGAGAACATCCGAGTGTTAAACTCTCTCCCAGAGAGAAAAGTGTGCAAGCAGAAGCAGCCCAGTAGCTCGGATGCCAAGGTCAGGCAGCACAGCGTGCTCACCTTTAATTTTTCTTCCTATTCAGGACCTTTCATGGGTCTAAAGCTGGCGTGAGCTGCCATCGTACATGAAACAAACAAAAATGGTGAAGGCAGAGAGAAATAACACAAAGATTGTGCCAGCAGCTGACATGGCCAAGTATATAAACGTTTGAGATTAAAAGAGTTAGGGTACTGGGACTCTATTCTAGGTTGTACCACTTACTTGTATCATTTTGGGGCAAGTTTGGGTATTATTCATGATATTTCTACTGCAAGAGTGTAACGGAGTATGGTGTGGAGAAAGACAAACCAGTTTTGGAGCCAGAAACAGTGCAGTGTTTCGGCACACCATCAGGGCCAGCTTAACTTTCTGTGCTGAGGGACAGAGTTTGTTAGTTCTGGTGTAGTGTTCAGGTGATGTGGCTGTGCTCTGTTTGAGATCTGATCTGGTGTTGTTGCGGGATGCTGCACTGCAGCATATGGCTGTATCAGCCTGGGGTGGCACTTGCTTGAGTGTGGCTGCACCCCCTCTACATAGTGTGCGCATGGACCAGATTTCTCTCTTGGCTGTGTGAAGTGCGTGGTGCTTGCCCTCATTGGTAAGTCTCCTTGAGTATGAGTGGTGAAAAGTGCAAAATTCATATTTGTTATCTTTGGGAGAGTAAGTTTTTTAATGGAACATTTTAGTCGGGCTTCTTACTGCTTGGCGTCTGGTTTACGCTGCTGGTTGCAGAATTGTTGTTGAGGAACAAATTCTCTCATTTTAGTGCTTGACATGCTGAGATGAGGGAGAGGAGGCTACATTAAGGGAGCTGTGTTGGAAACAGCCAATAATAAGTACCTGTTGGGAGGAAAATCTTCCCCCCCTGATTTGCTGGAGGAAGCAACTTCAGGGTTGCCCTTGCCTTCCAGCAAATGGAAAAGTCTCTTACAGCTGTTGTTCTTGAGGTAGAAAGCACCCGATGGATTGTATGCCCCTGGGCTTGAGGTGCATGTAGCTGCTCCAAGGTTCCTCAGATCCTCATCACTCTGGCAGAACAGATTTTGTATGCAGCTGAGACTGTCTCCCAAGACTTGAAGAAGAAAAAGCAACACTACATTCCTCCTTTCTGGATATCTGATTGTTGTAATGTTCAGTTTCCTTGAAGTGATCAGAGCTGGTTTATGTTCAACTGAAACTGAGCTGGCCTGATTCCATTATCCCTAGCTCTGGTGCAAATCTGAAGTGACGCCATTTTAAAACCAAGAGCGGATAAAAAGGAGGCAGACTTGAGCCCTGGAGGGCTAATGCATGGAAGTTTGTCCTGTAAGTATGGACTCAGTTCACTTGGCAAAAGAAAAAGATGTCTCGTGTTTTTAATCTGAACAGTTTTGCTTCTTATTTTTCCTCTTGCCAACTCACCACAAATTGGCTTATATTCTTTTTCTTTGAGTTCTTGAGCTATTTGATAAGGTTTGCTGACTTGTCATATTTTTGTGGGGATAAGCTACAGACTATGTGTGTGAATGGTTCTCTTTTCAAAACAAAGATCCCCACGCATTTCAGCATCTCTCTGATTTGAATGGGTATGCAGGAAATTTAAGGGGATGTTTACCCCTAGAGCCCACTTGCTCTTTCCCTGCCCTTGAGTCTCAGTAACTTATTCTTTCTACTCTCTTAGCCTCCTGCCCTCTGTCTTTTACTTTATGCAATTTTGCTGAGGGCTTATTTTTAAGTATATGTAAAGGGTTGTAACTTATTTGAATTGTGGGCTAAATATGTGGAAGTATGGCAACTGATGTAAATAGCTTTTGGTCTGTTGAATGTATAAATACTCAAAATCTGTCAGGGTGATTTGGCTAGCTTTTATTGGAAACATTATTCATACAAGATCTCCTTTCTCTTACTGCATCCTGTCAGAAGCTGTTAGGCAGAGATTACTGGCATGAATACTCGGACTGCTTTGTCAAAATTCACTTTTATGCCTATTTGCTTATAAGTTTGCCATTTCCACAAATACTTTTACAAGTGCATGTGTTTTGCAAGATTAGTCATAGAAAGCCAATATAAAGGGGACCAAAATCTAGAAAGTGAGAGCAAACCATTGGAATGACTGATCATCAATAGTGTTTTGAGCCCAAATGTATGATGGCATTCGCTACAAGTACAGTTTATTTGGCAAGTTTGAGTGAAAATACTGGTGTTTGGCAGAGGCTTGCTGCTTCAGTGGTACCCAGGTTAAGTTTCTCAAAATGGGACTAGCCTGCTTGGGGAACTTTCCTTGCTAAGGGTTAGTGTTAATGCCAACAATAGAGTTTTTATTAGCTGCTGGAGGAGTTGCTGGGAGACTTGAAAATTAAGAACAGTAAACATTACAGGTGATAAAGATGTTTTATGCATGGGGTAGATGTTTCGGCAGCAAGCAGTCACTCTGAAGTGACAGGGATGCAGTTTCAGAGCCTAGATAATATGAGACTTGAGAGGAAACTTGGTGAAAAATAGCCTCATAACCAACTAGCATTTAGATAAAAATGAATTATGATACTAGAGAAAACAATCTGAAAGATTGGATACAGCTTCCAGTGTGAAGGCTCCTGACTACAGCATTTGCTAGCTTGATGAGCAACCCAGATTTAGACTATAAGCTAGATATGAGAACGACCTTCTAAACATGGAATCCACCGATTTATAGATCAGAGTTATAATTTGTATGCATGGTGCCTGCAGACCTTCAGAGGCACCAGTCTTGTTCTGCTGGTATGGAAGAAAATCTCCTATTGCATCCTTTCTGAAGCTGAGTGTGGCTGTAGGTTTTCCCTGTTGGTACTAAGTACTTTGTGAAATGCACCTGATATTCAGCACCTTCTGTCTCTTCTACATTGGTTTGTTCTTCCACAGGGATTATGTGGACTTGACACTAGGAAAGATATTAACTAGGAATATACTTAGCTTTTGACATATGATGCCCAAGCAGGCTGTGAGTTGTTTGTGGCTGGAGTTTTTGAAGGCAGCCTGGGTGGAAATCTTACTGTGGGATGTAACTCTTTGGGCCTGACTGTCTTTCCTGTGACATTTTTAATTCCCACATTCAACTGCTTAGGCACTATAAAGAGTTACAAGAGGTCCCTCCGAACTGTAATACTGCAGGCTTCTATCCTCCCTGACTTACTGAAAAAAAGTTCAAATCCCTCCTTGTCTAACGTTGGTGTTTCTGGCCACTCATTTGTTTGTCAAGAAAACACCAAGAAGGCATACAATAAAACCCAGACTGAGTGAAGGGCTCTAAGAGCAGCAGTTGGGAGAGCCAGTGGTGGGACAACTGGGCATGGAAAATGATTGATTTTTATGTGCAAAGTAGTTGTGAAATGTTCTGTGGCATTCTGGGGACATGCCATTGCTAACAAACGATTGCCTGTTGGGGATAGAAAATGCCAACCATTGTTCTGAAGAAGGAAATAGCCTTATTGATACTGAATTAGGCTCACATTGAATTATTATTATTATTCATTCGCAATGCATCCTGTTTTCCAAATATGAAAATTAACTGACCGTGCTGAAGTCTTCCAGCACTATTGGCCTTTAGTTGTTGGTCATATCTACATCCTTATGGTTCAGGTGGAGTTTAGACTGTTTAGAACTGGGGATGTATTGTGGTGGAAATATGCATTAACAGAGCAGCTGAAGGAAGCTGTTCTGCTTCTTAAAAGAGTTCATCAAGCTTGTTCTTGTTTTATAACAAGCCTGAGAGTGAGGCTAGCAGAGGTAAATGTGTTGGTAGATTAGACTTAAGCTTCTGGGATACATTTTGAGTTGCCGCATGCAATGCTGATGGCAGAAAAATAGTGGTATAGAAAGCAATCATGTTGCCTTTTGAATGGAGTGAAAACTGATATATCTATAGCAATTGAGATGCACACCAGACAACAATATTTTTTACAGTGACAGTATTTTGTATACAACTCTGTAAGTTTGAGTTTTGTTCCCAGTGTTATCTAATAGTTTCTACTGTAATCCTGACAGAAAATAGAAAACCACTGCCAGTAAAGTTAGTCTGTTGCTTCAAATTAAGGGAATAATAAATAAAAATTAGGAAGTGACTGGCATGCGACATGGATTTCTTAAGCAGTGATCAGGAACTGGACAATGAATATTTTCATACAGTCAAACACATGAGACTGTACCTTGGCATGGAGGATATAAACTGTTTTTATAGATGGGAGGCTGTATGTCCTGGAAAGCAGTTACGCTGAAAAGGATTGGGATGTCATATTCAATTGATATGAGAAAATAAATTTCTAATGGGGTATGAGGTGATATGATACATTATTAAAAAGCATAGGGAAGTGATGTTATCTTTCTGTTAAGCATCGCTCTAGTTGCAGGAAGATAGATTAATGCTCAAGCTATCTTAAACGGCTTTGAAAAATCAAAGGATTTGGAGAAGACATGGAAGATGCTAACCCATTTGTGGTAATGATGGACTAATGGAAGATTAGAGGCAATCTGGTCTGTTCCGGAGATGCACCAGAGGAGAAAATATGTGATACTTGAGGGTTCTTTTGGGTGCAGATAAATGCAGAACAGAGGCTGCATGGCTGGAAACACAGAAAGATCAAACAAGAAGAAAGACCCATGTTTTTGACTGCAAGGATAATTAACCCTAGCACAGCTTAGCAAAGGATGTGATAAATCCTTTGGTACTTGGAGGTGCTCAGCCAGGTTTGGATTTTCCTATGGAAGAAATTATTAATTTCAACCATGGACAATTGCATTCAATGGTAGAATCACCAGACGAACAAGCTGGGGCATCCTGATGGCTTCCACTTGCAATCTGTAAAAGACTGGATTCCAGGCTGTCTCCTGCTGCCAGACCTGGTGCTGCTCTTCCTTCATGTTCCCTCTGCATTGCAATCCTTGGGCCTAGCATCCATATTGAGGCCGAATTTAGGGCCTCATCCTGGGTTTCATGACAAAGATTAGGGGGCAAGGCTGGGGAAGGAGGAGCATTGCTGCACCACAGTCACACAGTTTTGACAGTAATTATGGTAAGGCAATCGCTAGCAACTAATGTTTCCTCCAAACCCGCCCTTTCTTTCCTCTTGTTATGTCTCTCTCTTTAGCAAACAGCACCACTCCTCCTTGACTAGACTAGTCTATTCAGAGATGTGGTGATGGAACCTACTGTCTCCTAGGACCTGGGCTGAGACCAAGTAAAACCAAGTGCTGGGTTTAAAACCTGGACACGTGGGGAAAGGGTAACAGCTGTGATCTTCCTTCTCTTACCAAGCACTGATGATTTTCAACATAAATGTCTTCCCTTTGCTTTCTGAAATGAAAACAAAGGCTCTTAGCCTCCTTCCTAGCATAGCAATAGTGACATACTAACACAGTTATTACAGCAAACATTGTGGCCCTCTCTGGTCATGATGTTTTCTTTCTGTGGGGAGACTGAAATACTAACTCACAAATAATGTCTTTAGAAGTCATATTAGTCACACATTTTTAAGACATTCCAAAATCATACCAACCTCCTTCTGAGCTTGTCTGTTGCTACCAATGATTCAAAGTTTTGAAAACTCTCCTTTAGTTTTGATTTACATTTTGGTCTTGGGCACTTGTTATTTCTGGCAAATGCCAGCTCAGTTTCATTAAAGAAAAATCTGTTTTACAGCCACGCAGCTCAGATCTGCTGCGCTTCTAATAATTGATGGCTGGTTTCCTTATTTCCTGCATTGTAGAAAAATAAGGACCTTGTTAGACCCAAACAAGCCTGCATAAAGTCACAGTGTGAAACATCAGGTTGGGGGTGAGCAGAGCAGCTGTGGGCAGGTTTTACAACTTTGGGCCACAGTTGATCGAGGCAGCCAAGGGAAACTGAGAGATACCCATGTGACTAAAATTCGGTTGAGTTCTTTGGCTCCCTGGCCTGAGATTTATATTTGTGACACCTTCCCCCTCTGTCAGTCCCTGGGCCAGACACAAGTCTGTGTCTGTATATGTACTTACGGCTCCGCGCACCCTGTGGTGTGGCCTCTGTGCCCGTTGCTTGCCATGCCACCGCGGGACATGTCTATTTCCAATGTTGGCTGTCTTGCTCCAACAGCCCACAACAGTGCAAGTGTGTGCTTTGGAAGAAAGCAACTGCCATGTGGTAGGGATGAAAAATCAAGAGCAAACACTTTCAGAATTTCTGCAAGTGGGCAAATTAATTTCAGTCTGAACTGTCATCACAAGGGCCTTTTTTTCCTTCCACTTTCCTTTGGGTGGTATCTTTGATTTATATTTCTGAACGAGGCAAGTGATTGCCCTTTGGTGCCCACTAAGAGCATGTGCAGTTCAATTTCTCTATAGATTATCAGTTACAGAACCCTGTCAGTTTCCTGGTTTATGTTATTGCGGACAGGTTTCTTGGTTTTTGTTTGTTTGTTTGTTTTGTTTTAAGAGCCAGTGAAATTCAGTGATTCCTATGTTAATTGAAAACAATCTGTAAGTTTTAATGAGCAGCTAATGTCTATCAGGTATTCTTCCACAATGCAATAGATGTCAGATGCCTCCTATCGTATTGCCACTCCATAAGCCTGGTAGTAGAGACAGCATCCTGCCTTAGAGATTCATGGAGTTAAATGGCTCCTAGGAAGCTAAGCAGTGACACCTGAACAATGTCATAAAAGGTGGGGTTTTTTTCCTGTACTTATCAGGTCCAGTCTGTTTCCTTTGAGAACTGGATGGTTATTTTCAGGCAAGACAAATGTGTGTTGAGTCTCCTAGGCATTCCTTTGAAGGACTTGCTCCTCAAAGAAGGTGCTGAAGAATTTGTAGGAACTGTAGAACCACTGAAAAATCAAACCTTAAAGTTTGCTCTACTAAAGGACTGATTCAGAGAGGTATTTAGGCACCTAACTCCCATTGACGTCAGTGGAAATTCAGTGCCTAAATACCTCTCTGGATCCGGTGCTTAGTCTTCTGGCGTTGAATGTTACATAGTTCATGCTTTCTGTGGGTCTCTTTTTATGGCATCTTGTGTGAGTGGTGCAATAGTATTAATTTTGAATTCTTCCCATCGTGAGTTCCAGCACGATGCAGACAGTTGCCTAGAAAGCTATGCCATGTGATAATGTACTGTTCCACCAAGGAGTTGAGGCCTCATAGATAAGCAGTGGGGTGGGAGAGCGACTCAGAGAAAATACACTGCTCTTTTATTAATTTAGTGTTACTGAGGGAGGATGGGGCCGACCTTCAGGCACTGAGACTTTGTTGAGGGGGGAACTAAAGTGACATACTCATTTGTTTGGATGAAAATCCAGGGAAAAGTGGGAGATTTTTGTTGGCATTTCTTCCACTCAGTGCTGATCTTATCATGCTGGTTTAGTAGCAGAGCTCCTTTGGCTCCTTGCCAGGTGATACCATTGGAGTCCGTCTGAGATGTGCAAGATAAAAGATCTCAGGGAATTACAAGTATTATGACTTTCCTATCAAACTGTTCTGATGCATAGAGTCTTCTAACCCAGAAAACTAGCTTTCTTTTTAAATTTTGTTATTGAAAGAAAAGGAAACACAAGAGCTGGGAAGTGGAACCTGATGTTTATAAGAGCCTTGAGAGCAGCTGTAATTAGTGCAGGTTTTTGGAAGAGACTTGTTCCTCTGCCAGCAAAGGGCCCTAGTGTTCAGCCAGGTTAGATGTAGCCTGGGAGTAAGCATTTGGGAGCTGCGTACCATACACTGATTCTGTGTCTGGCACTGAGAACATGAAGCGTCCTCTCACTTAACATATAAAATAAAATACTTTGCGTAATCCCAGTGTGTCCTGTGAGATGCTCCGGAGGTCTGAGTCACTGCTGAGCCATTTGGGCTGGTTCTCTAAACTCTTAACTTGTGAAGGGCTGTGTCAGGGTGCTGTGAGGGTTACTCTGCTGGGTGCTGTGATGATGATCACCCTACTAGGTGCTGTCTTAGTCTTGTGGTACTGTGCAATTCACAGTTTTAATATGGGCCCACAGGTCTGGTAGTACTGCCAACTGAGTGATGTGAGAGTGAGGAAGTTCCTGTGGTGACAGGAATCTCCCTTGCCAGCCCCTTCCTTTCAGACTCACAACAGTGGTGCTGTAAATCTATTTTGATTATTTTCAGGTAAATTTAGTAGTGATGCTCAGCAATACTGCAGGAATTTTGTGGTGCTGGAATGCTTTTATGGCTTTGCATGAGGTGCCAGCCACGTCAGCACCACTGGCTGAATGTGAGATTTGCTTGCTTGACGACTCCTCCCTTGCCTGTATCTGGTGTCATCTTCTTCCTCCTGTGTTTTCATCATGTGGCCTCTTCCCATCCTCACAACAGCCAGTCACAGCTTTGGCTGACCTGCACTGGGACTGGCCTGCCTGGTACTAGGAAGGCATGACTGGGAACCCGGAGGAACCCCGTAAGAAGGTGTATGTCCCAGGCACATCCTCAGACTGGCAGTGCTGTGAGGGCAGTAGAAGCTGAGGTCTGCTTGCTGCCCCGCACAGTAGGCACAGTGACATGTCATAAGGCACACTGACGTTCTTTGGGCAGTTTTAGTGTTGGAAGAAGTCCCAGGGCAGTGGACATTCCTACAATAAGATGATGAACTCTGGCAGATTATTTAACAAGACACAATTGGTAGAGATTTGGGTAATTGAATGTCAGAGCCTGGTAACGGTATGAGGAGTGCTTACCAGTACCTTACCAGTTCCTGACTAATAGTATTATCCTGTAATTCCAAATGCAGAGGCAGAGGAAGCAGTGAGTTACTCAGATTGTAGACATGCAGCTGCCATTTTTCAAAGGTGAACATTTGAGAAAGGAGTGAACTCTAGAAAACTCTGTGTGGGGACTTGCATAAAACTGTTCAACGTTAACTTCAGCTGTTCCCCACAGAGGCAAATGCTCCAACTACAGAGTTGGGCAGGGAGAGGCAAAGTGTTGACCTGTTTCCTTCTGAAAGGTGAATGATGAGCAGGTCAGGGCACCCAGACCATCTGTGTCTGTGCACATCCTAGGCCGATCAGTTGGTGGCTGAAGGGTTGGGAGGTGTTGAAGGTGGGATTGGACATGGAAGGGAGGGAACACTGGGAAAAGGCAGGAGGAACAGGAAAAATTAGAAACCAATGAGGATCAACTACTTTGGACATGAGTACAGGCCCATCTGCATAAAGAGGTCAAACTCGACCTGCAGGAAGTAAGCGTGTATGTGTGTGTGATCAAAGTAGTCATTAAGGAAAAAAACAGATATTCTTTATTTTCTTTTTAAAGCTTCAAAATTGAACTGTTGAGTTGCGAGCTTCTTGTTCCTCAGATTTCACAATGCATGAAAGGAAAACATTTGACTTTCTTTCTCAAGGACTCTAGAGCTGTTGTCAGTCCAATTTCCCTGTTTTTAGACAGGAATCAGAACTGTTCACCACTTTCCAGATCCTACAGAAGTCAGTGGGACCTGAGGAAAAGAATATTGCTTCTGTCAGAGCTAAATTGAGTGAGCCATCTAGCAAGTTGGCCAGCTCTAGGACACAACGGGCAGCACGCTGCACAGAAGGTGCTGGGGGATGGACAGGGAGCCCAGTGAAAACTCTGGCCCTTCTTGTCCATGCTGTTGTAGAGCAGAAGGCTGGGCAGGGAGGGTGTCCGATCCAAAGCCCACTGGGTTGGTGGGAGCAAGGGACTGGGAGGATCACATGGACGATCAAATCCAGTTTGTTGCTATTGCAGGCAATCGATGCTCAGTCCAGGGAGCATCTGTCCCACACCACCCACAAGCCACAAAGCACTCTCTAACAGCCTATAACAAACTGAGATCATTAGTGGAAAATACCAAAAGCCACAAACTGCTGTGTGCTGTAAAGAGCAGGAGAGGTTGAAAGCACTGACCGTCGCCTGCAACTCTGGAAAGGCCGGGAATTTCCTTAAATAAAAATTCCCAGATGACCCAAGCATCAAATTTGATCATTGGTGTAAGTACCAAAACTGAGTACCTCATGTTATTTGTGTACTTGGACAATCAGAGAACTGGTGACAAACTAGTGGCTGCCAATGCCGGAGTGGAGGGGCTGAGGAGAGCTCACAGGGATCCTGTGTGTGCTGTTTGGACTTGCTGGTGTTTACAGCAACCACATTTCCATGCAGTGCACAAGAGAATGTGCTCCCCCCCCCCCTTTCTTTCCCTCTCTCTTTTAATAACTGAACCCAATGGCTCCTCTGAGTTATGAGGGATTTTTACAGCAGAGTTGCATGGTGGAGAGACCTGGTTTTCATTGTGCAGTCCGGGATATCAGTTTTAACCCAGAGGCAGTGATGTTATTTAACAGGTGCCTTAAAGGCATAGCGCTTATTTAATCACTGTCTCCATATCAACATTATGTAAATTGAAATTGCTTAGGTACGCAATTAATTGTGAATGCTTTAGACATTTTTAAAGGCATAAGACAATACCTGAAGTTCCATTTTAAGAATATCCAGGTCAAAGGACACACATGTTTTTATTTTCTTATTTGAGGTATAATGTGTTCAAGGCAGATTTATGGCACAACCTTTGTTTATTGACTTGTACTTTTCCACATGAAACTAATGGAACATGACAGATGATATTTATGAGGCATGTGTTCTTGATTAAATCATGTTAGACATTAAAACCTGATAAAAGAACGTATTTTAAAGGGTGGATTAATAGCAAAGGAGGCAGCATTGATTGGGGAGTTTACACGGAACAAGACACGTTGGTCTTAGACTGAATATTTATAGGTGAGATATGTGGTTATAAAACTTTAGAAGCTGAACAGAAAAAGATTAATAAGCTTTTGCTCCTTGGAAAGTTTGAGTTTTGTTTTTCTCCCTTTGTGAGCCACCGGCCACCTCGTATTTCTGGTCTTTCAAGTGAATTTATTCAGTTCTGCTTAAGAACTTGTGACCCTTTATGGCCTACTGCTTTTACTGTTGGCCCTACATGCGTTCTATATGCTTCAGGATTCCCAGTCAGCAGACCTGTGCAAGCAGCCTTTGACGCTGCTAAAAACTGCTCTGTAAACGTGCTCTAAATTCTGCTTATATGGATGCAAATTGGGTAAATCAGCAAGAGTCAGATGGAGCTGCTAGTCCCCACCTTGATATCTGGGGCTTTACATGGAGTTCTTAGTAATAGGTTAGTAGGGAATCACCCTGTGTAATATTTTTGCATGTCAGCATAAGAGTATCCTGTAAATATTTTCTGTGGAGAGCAATTAGAGGATTTTGGTAAACATAAGATGTGGGAACAGCCTGAATTTGTTTTCTTGTCTTAACTGACTATTAAATCTAAAGGGAAAGCAGATACCTGCATTCTGCTTTCAGTTACACAGGTGCAAACTTGGAATATTTCCACTGATTTCAGCTACACGGATGTATCTAAGGACACACTGTGGCTTGGTGCAGCATTTTCACTCCTGAGTTTTGGCCTTCTGTGGCTGAATTTGTGCTAACCTGGATCCTCCTCAAAGCTGCATCTTCTCTAGAACAAATTGCTGCATGAGAAGACAGTCTTGAGTTCATAAGTTGGTTTATATAGCATTTTAACCTCATATCACCTTAGACTTTTAGAAGCACCGTTCACTACAAATATAAGAAAATTTTAAGTATAGTTTTATGACAACAAAGTAAAATTACATGATGTTGTGCAATATTCACCTCCTTCGTGTAACCTCTTCATCATAACTAAAAGACTTGTGCCAAATTAATAGCTGTTAACTTAGCATCTAAAAGCAATATCTTTTCTTGATGAGATATGGTAAAAATGTGTTAAAATTATAGGTTTCAAGTATTTAAATGAATAAAATGGTTCAATATCTTCTACAGGGAAGGAATGCAAATTATAGGCACATTTATGATTTGCTTTTGTTTGGACTTCTCAGGATAGATAACTAAAAATATTTGCAAAATGAGAAAGCTATATAAGAAATACAGTTTTCTTTGAATAGAGATGTTTTTATAAAGTGTTGTGTGATTTAATTTAATTGAGTTAAAGCAAGACCTTGCATGTAGTATCATCAGAGCAAGTTGTTTTTGAAAATCTGTTAGCTAAAGTACACCCCTGCTTTCCAACAAATCCAGTGGAAATTCTTCTCGTCCTCCCCCACCCAGCTTGCTCACTAAAACATCCCCACCTACCTGAGATTTTAGAATAAACCTTCTCTCCTATTAGAAAGTGAAAATCTTCATAATGCAGATGTTTCCCTATAGAGATTTCAGCCCTCCTTCCCCAACCGTATGGCATAAGCCAAAACAACAGATGTTAGAGAATAAAAAGAAAAGAATAGAAAATAGCACTGGAAGTAATATAATGTTGTTATATTAATATTTTACCTCCTAAAGGATTTAGCAGAATTTAAAAGGATTCAAAGATGGATTGAATAACAGATCAGAGACTTAAAAAAAGAATGGATTGAGACTGGAAAGAATGGGAATGATTTTGTTGGGAATTGATACAGATCAGAGATGCACAATGTTTGTGCAAAAAAAAAGGGGGGGGGAATGGATGGTATTGAAGAAAATGCAGCTTAGTCCCTCAGTCCTACATAAAATGGAAAAATGTATCACTTTTAGAAAGATGGTATCTTCAAATGGGAAACTGGATGCTGAACATGAAGGGCAGGTAGAAGAGTATTTATCATGTTTTGGCTTATACTACTAATGGTACTCCTAAGCTTTGTGAGGGCATCACAGCTCTCTGCCATCATGGCCAGGTTGTCAGGTTCTCCTGAAAAATAACACTTTTGATCACCAGTGAAAATGGCTGGTGATGATGGCCAGCACGCAAGAGATGACAGACATCCTCCTTTCCCCAGCCAGGATCAACGCTCCCCACACCATTTCTGGTAGATCTTTGCCAAGTTTGTTCTTACATGCCGCCAAGAACAGAGATTCTGTGTCCCCTCTATCCTAATGCTTAGCTGTCTTTCACAGCCCTCTCCTTGATGTTTTAACTCTGTCTCGTTTGCTAAGCTTGACTTCTTCTGTCAGCAAAATTCATTTTGAGTTTTATGTAGTGGTGCTAGCGATAGGACAGGAACTGGATCCAGAAATCCTCCTCTTGACTTAGGTTTTTCTAAGTCTGTGTAAGTTGAAGGAAACCTGAG
Source organism: Gymnogyps californianus (assembly GCF_018139145.2). Classification (NCBI taxonomy): domain Eukaryota; kingdom Metazoa; phylum Chordata; class Aves; order Accipitriformes; family Cathartidae; genus Gymnogyps; species Gymnogyps californianus. Next base: position 30,509,808 of record NC_059478.1, on the reverse strand, counting down.
TTCCTTCAGCTCCAACAGGTATTGCTTCACTAGGAAAACTAGTTGCATTATTAATGATTTCCTGTCTCATAAAAGAATTGTCCTTGGAGTCAAGGTGTTGGTACCAGACTGCCAGGGAGGAAGCCCTGCAGTTACAACTTTCCTGTCAATGTGGCTTCCTGCTGAAAAGGTTCTTGCTGGCTCCCCCAGCTTCTCTACTTCCTTTACACTGTCCTGCCATGCTTTGCCAGAGCAGTTGTTCCTCTTCAGCCTGTTGCTTTTTCTTTGCATATTTTTTTTGCTTACTGCTGGTTTGTGTTTCTGCATCTCTTTGCTGTGGAGGATGCAGACTGATGGTGCTGGGGCATTGCTGAAGGAAGCTAAACAGGCTGGGCAGGAGCTCTTTTGAAGATGCCTGTAACGGCCAAATGGTACATCAGGATCTCCCTGGACAGTACTTGGGAAGCGAGGATGACCTATTGGCTGTGGTTTTGGGTCCTTGTAAAGAGAGTGGTTCTTGTAAAGAGAGGGCAACTCCAAGGAAACCCAGCTAGTATGCAGACAGAGACAGTCACAGGGAGTGCTGTCACCGCAGGATAACTGAGCACTAGGGATCACTGAGGTACAGTCCATGTCTAACATGCGCCACTGTCTTTTGTGGTGCGTTCTAGATAGTAAGAAACAGCCATATTTAAGTCCCTATTATGAAGCATGTTCAAAACACTATACTAGAGATATATATACACAGAAATATATACGCAAGTACATATACATGTGCATAGGCATATAGCACTAGCATTATCCCAGCTCTCTGTGCTGCTGGGGGGCAGCAATGCCCCATTTCCTGCCATTAGAGCTTGCTGGATCAAAGAGAAGAAGGGAAGAACATCAAATCCAAAGGTTGTAAGAAGTTTGTGTTTAATCTGCATTTCTAATATAAACAGAAAGAAAAACACATATCAGCTAATACTGATTAATTATATCCCTGTGCTGGTGGCCAAGAATGGAGAGTATCATGCCATATACAGTATATATAACATATTCTTTTTATGAATCAGCCAGGGAAGGCATCCAAGCTCTTTCAATAGGTAGGTAAAGGGTTTGGCTAATTTTCAGATTTTGAAGCCATCTGGAAAAATTTAACCAAAATTATCTGCCTCACAGTCCCAAGATAAATCATTTTCCTACTTATACAATTGTTCCTCATTAAGCTAGTCAGGTTAGGGCTGATTAAGCCGTGATATTATAACTCAGACTTTCATAGAGCATTTTGTAGATATAGTTTTGGTGGCGAGAGTGATACTACTATGAGCCCCAACTGATAAGAACAGCAGAAAAAATAATTTCATGGAGTGGAATAAACACTCCATGTAGCAGAAGCAAGTAAACAGAAACAATTCTGTTCAGCTCTGTGCGGTTTAAGACATTGTCCTTTCTGACAAATGTTTTATCTAAATAGTACTGTGTGTACTGTAGTACATATGTTTATAAACTTATATATTAATATGTACTAAATATGTAGTATGTATAATATAAATAACCTTTTTTGTGAATCAAAGATACTGAAGTGTCCTACATGTTACTGCAACAGTAACAATTTTGAAAAGCGGCAGCAAATAATTCCTTCTTAAAAAGCAGCTTCATTATATTCTTCGTCTCTTCTTTGCATTCGTAAACAAACTCTTGTAACTGAGAAGCAGAAGGAGAAGGAAGACAAAAAGTGAATATTGTTCTTTTTTAAATTTTAAGTGAAAAGAAGTTGATGAACCTGATGCTGTGTAAATGGAGACATAATTGAGGGGTTATGAAATGTCCTTACGTTTAATAATTTCCAGTGCTACTCTTAATTTTAGAAAATATTCTGGAAATCAGCTATTTCAATTTTGGAAAGATCAGTACATTGTCCTTATGTACTGGAGTAGTCTTGTTGACTTCAAAGGTCTGCTTGCACAAGTGTGTTATTAGTGAGCTTGGACTTACAGACCTGGCGATGAATGCTTTAGATGCATCTGATTAGGATTCTTGGCTTTGATAAGGGCTAAATCGTTTGCATAGATGTTGTGGCTTGACTGAGTGTGTAAGAGCTGCAGCCAGTTGACAGCATCGCTGCCTCTCTCAGCTGCATCCCTCGGATCTCAGGGACATCCCTCGGAATGCCTCACAGGCAGTGTTTACAAGATTGAATCCTTAATTTAGCATTTTCATTTTGTCAACAAAGGTGATATACTTTGCCTCCTAAGTCCAGTAGAATTTATTATGAACGTGTGGTATATAACCCAACTGAATGACATCTGTCTCTGGTTACAGTGCTGAAGTCTAGCGATGTGGCTGTGTGTCAGATCTGAATTTGGGGCCTGACTCTGCCTTGGCTCATTGTTACAATCTCAAATGAGTCAGGCAGCTTCTCTGTGCCTTGGGCTCGCTGCTTGCAGAATGAGGCTAGTGATACTTACCTGCTTTTGTAAAGTGCTTAGTGACTGAGGGGAGAGTATGTGGTCCAAGAGCTCTGCATGTAAGTAAATACTGTAACCCAGAAATCCTTAGAGCTCCACTTTTGGGAAGAGTGGTCAAAAGTAGAATTTCACTTAATGTGGAACTGATGAAGCTATTGAATGCAGCAGCCTGTAAGGGCAACCAAAACTATGTGCAGGGAGAAAGAAACTTTTGGTGCCCATTTCTGTTCATGCCAACCACTACCCGTCCTTTCTTTTTTTTTTTTTTTTTTTTTTTTTTTAAACTTTGTTATTCTTCTCCTTTGGAATGAGGTTTTTGAATGCTAAGAATTACTCAAAGCTCATAAAATGCAGGGCTTGGAGCTACAATAACTAGTATTTCCAGGACACACATCATCACTGAAGATGATAGTGGTGTGTGGGGGTGTGCGGGCACGTGTGTCATTGTAAAATAGTAGGGAGTCTTACCAGACAGAAGGGTTCTCTGAAGCAAAGCTAAGCTGGTTAACACACACTGATTTCAGGCACGTACTTGAAACGTCTGCCAACACTGAAAAACTTCATTTTTTCATTAAGTTGGTGCCTTAGGATCTGTATCCTAATGCAGTTCCTCTGAAATGGGAAGATAGACTCTTTCTCTTCAGTGCTGTTTATGCTTTCATAACTGTGTGATTTTCACATACTCCAGCAAGGGTAATATGTCAGGTTAAGAAAAGAAACAGATCCAAACCCTTTTTTTTCCCCATCCCATTTTGAGTTGGGATAATGATCTTTTGACAGTATTGGGGAATTAACACTTACTTCCTTATAGTTAATTTGCCATTTTTTTGGAACAGGGGTGTGCATTGAGCAGCTTGTGTGAATCTTCATGATGCAGGTTCTGTAGCAATGTCAAGGTTGCATTATGTAGGAGATCTGCCACCTAGGTGGCATGAGAGGGATGTTTCTCCTTGAAATGTCTGTCCCTGGTCGGGACAGTAAATGACGTTAAGTATGCCTCCTGCCTAGGACGAATAGCTGCAAGTCCAAGGTTCAGGATGGACAGACCATAGTGGCTGGTGGAAGAGCCCTGAAGAAGCCATGTGGTGAAAGCAGAACCCCCAGCCTGCAGTCTCTTTGGCTTCAGCCTGGAGTTAGTTTCTGAGCTAAGTCTCACAACTCTTTAAAAAAAAAAAAAACTTGATTGAATTCGAGGGTTTCTCATCTCCTTTTAGTCCAGCAGACACTTTGAAGCTTCCCCTCATCTTACCCTTTTAGTCCCACTTTGATTTCACCTCAAGGTACAGATTCCTTCTCTTGCCTGAGATCCCTGTGCAAGACTTCTTGATGTGATGGTTGCATTCCCACTGCACGTTTTGAGGTTTCCCTTTTGTTCTCTGTCCATTATCTAGTTCTTTCACATAAGTGCAATCTCGCAAATGCTTATAAATTACTTTGTAGGCTTGCGAAGCTGCTGTTTTGCTCATAGAGCCTTCTGATATCCGTATGTAACTACCACCCCAATTGCATAAAAACATTTAGAAAAGGGCTGCATCTGTTCATACAGCACCTAGTACTGAAAGACTGATCTTGACCAGAACCTTTACAGCTTCACTAATAGTAGATTAAGTAGAGTCCCAGATTATGTTAAAGTTGCAGTTTTGGGTTTTTTTTTTCTTTCATTCCACAGAGGTTATTCAGGGTCTGATTTAGAAATCAGACTCTCTGATATTTTAATGCTTATGTCTAAATGTTTACTGAACCTTCCCTTCTAACATAAGCCCTTTCTTGTCTGCTGCTAGTACTTCTTTGTTAAAGTGAGCTCGGAAGTTATTTGTATTTGGAAGGGAATAAATAAAAACAAACTAATATTAAGGTGCGGTTGCAAAATATTGGAGGCCCTTTGAATGTTGGGTGTCTGCTTATTTTGGAGTGTTTGCTGGGCTAAACGTAACATGAATTTGTCTGTGATGTGTCATGGACTTATCAAAGCCAAATTACTCATTAAAACAATGCTGAATTGGAAGCATAATGCAGTAAACTAGCATATAAATAAAATGTTAGCAGAAAGGTAACTTGATATATGAAACCATAAAAGAGATTTCAGAATTAATGAGGGAGACAATATTTCTCCTGTAGAGACTTTAAGATTTGGTTGAAACAGTGTAACAGCAACACATTATTTATTTCTCATGTTGCCTTATTCTTAGGCCCATGGGACCAGACAGGAAGGAATTAGAGAGCCCTATATTACAATTTAATTGCTTGAAGGAAAAATATTATTTTTTATTGTTAACCATTAGCTGCTTCTAGTTTTATTAAAGTCATAATGTCCATGCTGTAGCACCAATGTTTGCAGCATGCAGTCAGGGCTAAGAAAATTGTTCAATCGCTATAAACTCAGCTTTGTGGGGGGAAAAAAAGAAAAAAAGAAAAAAAAAAAAGATGGAGAGTTGGGACTAGACCAGTTGCTGTTCAGGTGTTACATGTCTAAAAGCTGTGTTTTCTTCCATTTAGAGCAGAGCTGTGAAGAAGTGTTCGCATACTACACCCACAGTTTTCATTGAGTTGAGCCATTGAGAGCAGCTCGTGCTCTTTGTTTTTTGTTTTCTCTTCTTTGTGTTGGCTTGGAATTTCTGTATAATGTAATGTTTTTTGGTCACTTAAATTGTTCATTTTTTTTTTAACCACAGGTTAAAATTATGACTTTGTTTGGCCAGAGACATCCCTGTTTAATGTACAAGTTTGGTTTTTTTAGACAAATTTAGGGTTTTTTTGCAGGGACAGGGGACAATGAAAGTCTTCGGCTTTTATAACTGTTGTTCATTTTTGCAAAATAAAAATTCTCATGTGCCAGCTACACTGTGATGACTGTCCCCTACTGTGCTCTTGGCCTGTGGGAAAGGGGAGACAATGTAACTTACTTTGGCTCACCATGGAAAAAATATTTGAGAGGAATGATCTCACACCTGCTTCAGGCTAAAAATACTTACTCCATGAACAGACAGAATGGCTCAGCTGTTAAGCCGTGGTGATTTGACCACATGGACAGATAAGCAAAGCTGAGACATGTCTGTAATGCACAAAGCAGTGTGGTAATGGCAGTATAGCAGTTCAGTCTTCCATGTATCCACATGGAAGGTCTGACAGGTCAATACAGTAATCCATTGCATTTTTGTGTAGACTTGGAGCATTTGCTTTCCGTCATAGAAGCAGGAGAGCAGATTTCTTCCCATGAATCTTTCAATCCTTGATCCTTTGCTTTGGCTCCCAACAGCAGCGTTGACTTTGTATGATGCAGGGAACTGGGTCTTTTCACAGATGTCACCAGCTAGGAAGGGACCATAGTATTTCACCAACTGATTCCTCTTCAAGGTCAGCTTTGTCTCTGAGGTAGGCTTCTTCTGATGACTGAGAAGCAAATGACATTCCAACCCACAGGTAACATACCTGCAGGAGTATCCACAGAAGTGTTGTGCCTTCTTGTAAACTCAGAAGATGATGGTTGTCTTTCTTCCCTTTCAATGTTAAATTCACCCCCATTGAGAAGTATTTTTAGCATCTGTGGTTAAACCACAATGTGAAAGGAGTTGGCTAGATTACTGAGATGATGGAGCTGTTGCAGCTCAGTGCTGGTGACTGCTGATATTACCTGCAGCTGGCTTACATTCCATTTTAAACCAAGGGAATATTCCAATCCAAGAGTATCTTGTATGTACTTGAATACAAATCATTCCCTTGTTATTACAGTGAAAGACAGCAACAAGATAGAAGACCATCTCAAGAGGTTTCCGTGACCTGTAGATCCGCAGGTCAGTAGGTCAATTGTGATAAGCCGCTGTCTACTGTTCCAGCAGTGAAACAGGGCTGTAGTATTTACTCTCTCTTAAAGTTGGGTTTTGTGGGCTTTGGCTCATGTTGGCAGCCCAGCATATGTATGCAGGTCTCCTGAAAGCCTTGAAAATTTACGCTAGGTATTTCTGTGTGTATATACATGGATATATGTAAAACTCTCAGGGGTTCACTTCTCCTTAAAGAGCTTTTTTGGAAGCCCTGTGAGCTAACTCTTTAAGTTGTTTAGGAAACATGATCTGTCTGATCTTGTGAAGCACAGTTGAAATTTGAAATATGTTGTGGACATTGTGACTGACTCTAGCCTGTATTTTTTTTCTAAGACAGAGTTAGCCTGTTGATACCACGGCCAGCTCTGCTTTTCTGTGCTCTTGCAAACATTCAGCGGGGAAGGTGCACTACTTCTGATGAATACTTCCATTGTTTGCCATGGACTCTGGGCAGTAACTTTGGCCTTACTGGGAAGGAGTCCCATTCTTTGATGCTGCGATTCTTCAGCCAACTCCATTCTGTTGAATATAATTTTTAATCAAGTTTTCCTTTTAACTTGTAATGTAACAAGTCCCTAAATGTGTTACTGTCCACCAAAGAGGGTTTCTTGGCAGGATTTCCAAACAAAAACAAAACAAAAAACCTCTGTTCTGCCAAAATACTCTTAACGGATGAAGCAACAATTACTTGTGGCTTTGTGAAAATAGACTATATATTGTGTATATTGTGGAGCAAGAGACCACGATGTGTGTAGTGATGATTTGAGGTATCGGGAAGTTAAGTGATCCATCAGTATTGATGCTGAGTGCCAAGTATTTGGTTCAATGCTCCAATTTGCTATGCAAGCGAAAGTGGGAGTAGGCTTTTCAGGAAAGAGGGTCTAGTGGTTAATGCACTGAGCTGGGCCTTGGGAGGTCTGGCTTTAATTCCCAACTCTCTCCAGGCTTGCTGTACAACTGCGAACACGTTACTTGAACTCTCTGTGCCTCAGTTGTCCTCTTTCCCTCCCTCACCCACTTCTTTAAATTCCTTTGGGAGGAACTGTCTTTAAGCCTTGTGTATGTTATCTAAACAAAGGGTACTGCATCTCAGTAGGGGCCTGGAGATGCTTTGACCATAGAAAGATTTTTAAGTGTTCTGGCAAATACAAAACTGTCATGTACATATGCATGTCAGGCAGGCTGAGTTATGTATGCAGTAACAGGGGAAAAATTAGCAAGCAGAAATGGCAACCATTACAACTGCATGTTTTCATTTGGACGTCTTGATTATGTGACTATTTGGAGCAGCAGCTCCCTTCCCTACCCTGGTCCCTAGCAGTACCGTTCCACTTTTGCACAAGTTTGGATGAAGATGTACTTCCTTAAGAACAAAATTCTCTCATCCTTTCTCTTCAGAAACCCTCCTGGATAGTTCATAAAGCATTCTGAGGCATAACACAAGGAGAGGCAGCTGGAGAGGACTGTGAACTTGAGGGAGAGCATTATTCTGAACACAGTCCTGCAGCCTGTCCTCGACTGATTTACTAAGTCTCCTTGCTTCCAGTCCATCACTTGTAAAAGGCAGGAAGTCTTAGCTACCCTGATATTACCCTGGACTCCATGCAGATTCATTGATGTCTCTAGAGAACATTGAAGATGGTACTTGCCTTGAAGTCTGACTTAATATTAGCTGTTGTGTTCAGTGGAAGTTGGGGGCTTGAATAATAACAGCCTCTGGTTGGGTCAGTACTGAAGTGCATTTGCAGAAGTTAGTTCAGCCAAGTTACACTAGCCTAAGGACAGCAGGCCAGGGCTAGGGTTCTTCAGCAAAGCTTGAAGCCTGGGAGGGAGCTCCCAGAGGCCCTGTCTGCTCTGCTTCTTGAAAGGTTTTGGTTTAGTGAGAGCAGGGAGTAGAGCTGTATTGGCCTGACAGAAAGAGAATGAATGCAAGTCACTGCCCTTCCTGCTATCTTACATGCATTTAAAAGTAGAAAATGTTCTGTAATCCTGTAATAGCTGTTTCTGAGGATGAGCCCTATAACGTTTCCCAGTATGAGAGCACCACTTCTGTGTCTATGCTAATTTTGGCTGTTGGAATAGATAAGGAAGCTGTTTCCTATGAGTATCTGAGTCAACATTACAGCCTAATAAAGACAAACCTCCTCTCTGAACACAAGCGACACAACAGACGGATTAGCTACCTTCATTCAAGCCAAGGATTAGCTTTTGGAATCAAAGTATCATTTTGTCATCATTAAAATGGTGGCAATAACTACTTCTTTGCAAGGCAGTATTTCACTCTCAGCCAGTGGGAAGGCAGGATTGAGTGTCATGTTTTGTTTTCATTAGCAGAATGTTTTGTCATTGGACCTAGGCCTAAACAAGGCAGTGATAGGAGAGCTGTTTATGTACAGGTAGGTTAGACATACGTTGCTGGACATATGCATACTGTATGCCACGCAATTGCTGAAGAGTTTCGCATTGCTATAGATCTAGTTTTCACAGAAAGATTTGGCTGCTGGGGTCTAGACCAAATTACATTTGCTTGGAAGACAGCCATTTAAGATCACACCGGCAGCCACCTGTGGAGCTAAGGAGATTAGAGTGCCTATGGTTACTTCCACTACAGAAGAGAGAGTTTTGTTTTCAACAATGGGTAATCAGATCTCTTGTTGCGACTCCTGTTTCTGGAGATCTGAGTGAGTAGCACAACAGTGACCATTCATGAAGATCGTATGAAAGTATTCTAAAAAAATAACTTGACAATCTTAAACCAGACCTGCTGTGTAAACAAATTGTACAGTGCTGGAGTGAGCTTTATTGACCTACCACAAGGAGGACCTTTCTGATCTACTGATGGACTTTTACTATAGATTATCAGCTCAGTCCTTGCCTCCAAAGCATAAAGAAATCTCCTGGTTAGACCCACTGAATGCTTGTTCTCCCTCCTACCTCTGATGGTAGACTTAAATGAAGTTTTGGCCCACAGAAGGCACCGTAATACCACAAAGAAGGAAAGACACAGAAAACAGTATTTTGTTGGACTTTTACTTCTTGATAATTACAGGAATTCTTAGCTAACTATCATCTTTGTATTTTATTCAGATGCATAAGAAAGTAGATGTACAAGCCCAATTAAGAAGGAATGAGACTTTAAGGTGTCCTAGGACTTCTTTCTAAAGGTAGAGTCTGTGGAGATTATGGAAGCCCTACTTTTCTAGAAGGATATTTTATCAGCAGCCACAGTAATGCATATGACCTGTTACCTGTATTTAAAAATAACAACTTGCAAATAAATATTTTAAATTACTGCTGGCATACAGGAGATTTAAGGGTGGGAATAGAAGAAAGAGATGTTTTGCGAAGTAAACATTTGCAAGATCTTTTTTCAGGTGCAAACTCAGAATCTGCTTTTTATGGATGTATACTTTTTTTGCCAACAAATCTCTGTAAGATTTTAGAATAGGGTCAGTTTACTTTTTTTTTTTTAAAATCTCTATGGGAGTTATCTTGATTTCCAGCCAATAGGATCTGTCTGGCCCACAGACTCTTCCTGATGGACAAGAGTGCTACTGTTTGCTTATAGCTGCTGAAAGAATTGTGGAATTGGAAAAAATATTTAGTGATAGAACTTTCATCTGCTCTTGTTTGACACTTCAGTTAATGAATGTCTCATGTCTAGCCATCCAAAGGAGTGATATTTGAAAATCTAACCCAAACGCTGCGTAAAGTTTTTCACAATTAAGGCAAAAGCATTATTTCATTGAGGGCTGAATCTTTGCACCTTGAAGGCCAAGTATGAGGGCAGGACTGTAGCCAGTTTGCTCATGTAAATACCCTAACTAGACTTCTACATCCCCAAGTATTCAGTTTTCATCTACATCTAATACACGGAGAAGTGTGTGAATATAGTGACACATTTTGTGCGTGGCCCCCAATTTTGTCCTTTGAAAGCCTGGCTTTGAATCTGACCTTGTATGAGAGAGACTCAGACTGAAGCTTTTTGAATTGAAGATGCCTTTTAGCAGAGGACTGGTCCACCTCTCTGAAAAGCCCTGGAGTGTTGGATATTACAGATGGGTCAGGTGCCACAAACCAGATGACATGAAATTTTTCCATTGTGCTGTAGTTCTGTAAAGCCAGCAGTATCAGCACAGTTACACTCAGTACAGACATTCTTGGGTGGTTGAAAGCACCTGATCTGTACCTTGGGTAATGCCTGATTTAAACACATTCCAAACGGCAGGTTATGGCACCAACTCAGTCTGTAGCTAGGGATGCATAGACTGGGTTTTTGGCAGGAACTGTCTAACTTTTGTCTGCAATATATAATAAGTCTTTATAGTGTTTAAGACGCATAAATCTTATCTCCCCCCAAACTGTCTGTAGTTCATTTCCTTCGGGGTTGGGGGAAGGGAGAAGTCCAGGTAGATGGAAGGACAATTTGAAGAAGAGAGAGATCCTGTGAAATCATTTGAGCATGAAATGTTGGATTTAAACAATGAAGTAGCTTCCTTTCCTATTCTATTTATCATTTTAATTGCTTAAAGCATATTTCTTAGAAATAGTCAAAATACAGACTCAGACATATTTATATTTTATGCATCCCTGCTGTTACGTTTTTTTGGATGTAAAATGGATCAGCAAAACCCATGGAGATGTTTATACAGAAAACATAATATAATGAAAGTCTTACTGTGAATTTTGTGTTGATAGCATTAGTAATAAATCAGGAGAGTCAATTACTTTACTCTGCTATATGCACAGTAACTACTGTCACATTGCATGAAAACATTACTTATCTACTCACTGTAAAGATGCCAACTATCTCTGGGTCAAACTGTGCTGAACTACAAAGTCAGACTTCTTATAAGGAAGGAAGACTTGCAAATCATAGGAATATATGTGCTGGTGATAAAGCCAAAGGTTTCTGACAAACTACTTTACAAGGATTTTTCTTATTCGTTGTTTTCTGTACTGAAATGGAGGAGGGAATGCAGATCAGTTCCTTAAGTTGTTGATGTTGAAGTAGTTCCTAGGGGACGCAGAGGGATCAAGCATTATATATCTTAAGTATTTATTATTTGGCAAACAAAGTCAAGGCATCAGTCTAGCAGGATGTCCTACAGGGAGAGAAATACTGGCTAGGTAATGGACGCTCTTATTTCTAAAAGTCTGGCCTTTTCTCAAGGTTTCCTCTGGTGTCAGGCTGAGCAGGGAATGAGGGACTCAAGACTAGTATTTTTAAACAAAAATACCTTGAAAGACATTCTGATCTCAGCTTTTGAGTAGTCATTGTGGCTCTAAAAATAGTAATACAGGGCCTATAGACCAAGTTGAGCATCTCAGTGTGGAATTTAGGCTCTTAGTAACTGCAGCTTTCATAAGAATTGAGGAAATGTCCCTTTCACAGTATGTGTGAACTTTGAATGCTTTAGCTCTAGAACCAGTATAGGCACAAATAATTTGAGGTTCTGGGGCCTTTAATCTTTTCCAAAAAAGGGATTATAATTACAACCTAAGGAAATGCTGAGTTTGGAAGTGAAAACTGTCTGTCTCTGTAAGGGGAGGACTAGCTCTTTATAGCTCAAGATAGTAGTTTGAGAGCCTGTTAATTTGGTGAGGACACTTTTCCTGTCCCACTTATCCAGGGGATAAATAAGGGAAGGTGAAGAAAATACTTGAAGCCATTGCTGGAAGAAAGGAAGGCATAAGAAACCCAGGCCTTCTTCCTGTAAGGTCCTGGGATGAGGCAAGGCTCCCGTCATGCCCCTGGTAGATGTTCAGAGGAAAGGCAACTTTTTCTCTAAACAAGTAGCTGTTTGGGCCAGGTGATTGTTTTGAGTGTATGAGGCTTCTGGAAGAAGAGGAGCCTCGTCTTATAGATATGTGCTTGGAATAGGTTATTTCTGAAAGCTGGAGGAAAAGGTGAAGCAACTGTTCATAGGGCCACCTGAGCCTATGAGGAGGCACATCAGCATTGCTTTGTAAGAAGAGGACAAAAGACTGTTTTTGAAATGTGAATAAAAGAAATGATATGCAGGCCCCCAAAAGTTCTAGTCACGTATATTTGCCCTCCATTTCTTGATATGAGTTCTTCCAAAACGTCTGTAAGCTGCAAGTCATCAGTTCTGTTCTCATTTTTAAAACCATACAACACTGGAGAAGAAACTGTCTCACCCTGGACTGAAGCTCTATTTTTAATATGATAGAGAGTGTTGAAACTTCACTTGCTTATAGCACTGATGGTTGGTAACATCAAAATTATCTCTATCAATTGTGCTGTTCTGGAAGCCAGCCTTGGCTGAGCCAGCTAAGATACTTCTGAACTGACTACAAGGACCTTTCTGTGAGCTTACAGTTGGCTTGCAACAGAAGAGGCTGAGTAATCAGGCAATTACAGCTGAAATCAGAATCAGCCACTTGAAGCTGATTTTGTTTTTGCATTTCTGTTATGTTTGGAGTTGTTATGTGAGTTTAAAGATCTTGAATCATTTTCTAAGCCTGTGCATTCAAATTGATTGAATACTAGATGCTATAAAAACAATTACTTCAGCACAGATACTTACACAACTCCCTTCTAATTTTTGGTAACTGCATTCAGGCACTCCAGTAATCTTTGGTGAAAAGCCATTGGATACAAACAAGTTGTAACTTTTATCCCAGTTGGATGACTGAAGGAAATTAATGTCTTTGTGTAAGAAAATGGCCTTCTCTATTAATATACCCAGCCACCGTGTCTAGGATTCTCTTACTTAATTCAGTACCAAAGAGGATATTAGTCTTTCCCATCTGAGCTGCTGTGCTATTAATTCAGGATCTTTCACTGTACCCTCTACATCCTCCCAAGTTTCACATGTGCAAAGCAGTTCTCAGAATGTGAAGCTATTCCTCTTGCTAGATAGAGGACACAGATGCTAGGTGATGCATGCAACATATCCTTGTTAATATGCTTCATCCCTTTTGGGTATTTCCAAAAAAGTTAAATGTTTTCAGAAATGTCTGTATAGGTAAAGGAAAATCCTGAGTAGTGAGTATGAATGACTTCTAGTTCTTCGTTTTGTAGTCAGGCTGATGCAAAGCTTGCCATTTTAACAGCACTGTTGTAGCATTATCCATACCAGTGGATGTCCCTTAGATCTGCACACAACATTCTAATTATTGATGTAATTTCACCACAAGTATAGAATGGATTGCAGAATCTGGTGGACTCTGTATGAATGTTCATGTTGTCATCCACATACTGCAGACATAAAACCGCTAGTTGTCTTTTGGAGAAATCCATTGTTTCATCATTCATAATTGTACAGCACTTTCCAGAAATTTTCTCAGAAGCATCCCTCATGAGTTTTAGAGCCATAATTTCCATTATCTCATGTTGAGTAACTGGATTTGTGAATTTGTCTTGAGTCATTTTCAGCTACTTTGAAATATGAGGATCAGATTCCGTTTGCAAACAAGACAGCTAAGACTGATTTCAACTTTATTCTTTGCTAAAGGGTATATTTTCAGTTTCTTTAGTTTAGTGGTCTCACAGTGCAAGCCTTTGTCAGGCAAGATAACATCTCCCACTTAGTATTTTCATAAGGATCTTCCTGTTTTCTTTTTTCTTTAGAGAGCATTGAAAATTTAGCATTTCACCCACATGTTTGTGGTCTTCTGAACGGTATCAGCTGCTTTGCAGTGATCTCAGATGGATTTTAAGATTGTTTTTTCTCCCAGCTGGAAAATATGGATGGCATAACAGCTTCATCAGTGCAGCTAGTCAAAAGTTCAGGTTTTGGGTGCAAGCTACAACAGTAGAAACGATGTGTGCTGTGACCACCTTGAGAATCAGAGAACCATTAAAAATCCTCAAATTAGGGAGCTGAGGAATGAATGAAGGAATTACATTTTTCTTGATGAGCCGTAGTTGGATTCTGCTGCAGACAATGTCAGATACAGCTTTAGCCAGCAAAAGCTGAATCGCATATTGATGAAAGTTTGGTGGTTTTTTTCTTTTTTCCTCACTCTTTTTTCTTTTTTTTCCCCAGCAATCAGAAAGCTTTAAGTGATTTTCATTTTGGCACCGGGAAGTTACGCTGTCTAATTTTGTACTTTGTTCAGTCACTACTGACACAGTGATACGGCACGATAGTAGATTGTTTATCACTTAGGTAATCCTGTCTGGGAAAATGAAAGTTTTATATAGCTACTGCAGTGTTTGTAGAAGAAGAAGAATAATCTCTATCATTTACAACAGAAAAATGAAACATAAGTGATGGGCTAGTAGCTCTTTGGATTTTCCTCTGGCATAGAAAAACTACATTTAAGAAGGGAGCAGGAAACCCTTTAACTTCATGGGTGTGGGATTTCAAGCTGCAGAAAGTCCACTAAAAAATCATGGTCTCACTGTTGGTTAGCTGGCTGCTCCTCATGCAAAGATAATTCTTGAAACTTGGAGACAGGAGAAGAGAAAAAATGGTCAGAGCAGAGGAAGCTGGCCAGACTTATACCATGCCTCCTTAGACAGTGGGTGACCTTGTGAACAGTGAAAGACAAGCCATTTTTGAGAGAAGCAGGACAACAGTGTAGAAGAAACAAAGACAGGTAAACTTCAGCCAGGCTCAAATGGGAAAGCCATGTTGGGTTGTTCTTCCAGCCAGAAGAAAAGAGGAATCTAGATGCTGTTGCAGAAAAGGCCCATCCATTCACAATGGTTTTCCAAGAGCCCCTTGACTCCGTGCGAGAAGCAGCAGCTGAGACCGTCAAAGACCTATGCATCTGAACTAAAGAAAACAGCAAACTGCACATCCAGGGGACTGATCTTGCTCACTGTAATTAACAGAAAAAATTATTTATCAGCTTTCCTACGCAAGCTGTCTCTCCCCACTCCCCTACCCCACTATTTCACATAGAAACAAGTGTCTACACCCGTGGCAAATTGTATACCTTAAAAGAAACATGTCAGGACCTCTTGCAGCACTGCTCATTCAAAGCAGACAGATTCTGAGGGCCAGCTGTAAGAAAACTGCTTAGGCACCTACCATGCCTTTTTGGTAGAATTTAGGAGCTGATGCTAGAAGGCTTTGTTGGCTGACTGCTCAAGTGTTCAGAGCTTGGAATTAAAGAAAAGCCAGGAAGAAATGTGCTTTTGGAATGCTTTCAGTGCACTTTGACTCTCTTGAGGTACATAGTATCAATAGTGCAAGCTGCAGAATTCTTACTCAGAACTGACTATTCTATTGTAGGAACTTTTTCATGCCTTGAAATGGCACATGCTGATCCCAGATGTTAGAAATAATCAAAGCAATGCGACAGCTAGAAAACTTAGTATCAAAAGGCACAATCTAATCTGCATGTTAAGTACCTTTTGAAAATGCAGATTCAGGAAAAAATTTAAAAAAAATGTTGGGATGTCATTTAAAAAGTGTAATTAAAAACAAGTAACAGTATAAAATTATGAATAATAAAAAAAAGTAACAAGATGATGGATTTGTTTTATGTATTTCATGCAAAAAATAGAATAGGTTAGATCCCATTAACTATGTATTGGCTAAAACTTATCTTGAGATGACTGTCTGTACAGCTATGTGAGAAAATGAAGTACATGGTCACTGAGGGGAAAATGACATAGATACAAGGTAATTTCAAGGAATATATAAGAAGGAAATGGAGGACATGAGTTGCTGTATAGATTTTCAGTTAAACAATAATGACATGCTTGGTACTACGTAAGCATCACTTTGTTCTGGGTTATCTCCCCTATTACGAATAGATGCAAAGGTAACGAGAGGAGTGTTACCAGTGTGATATCCTTTTATGTATGCACAATATGAGAGGATGAGATGGTAGTTTCTAGTTTCTGGTGTGCCAGCCTTGTTGAGGGAGATCGCAAGCAGAAAAAAGGGAACAGTTTACAAAGAGGGAAAAATTGCTCTCACCACTAATGTCAATGGCCCCCGGTGTTCCTGAGGATGGAGTAATGGATCCAGCAGTGAGCATCGTTTTGGAAATATGCAACACATTCAACAACCCCATCTGGTAGTAAGCCTCGGAGTTATCATGGAAAAATGCAAAATGTCTGAGAACCAAAGGAACAGAGTGCATCCTTTGAGCAAAGGACATGTTCTGTACTGACATAACTTGCTGAAGCCAAGACATGCAGCATGAGAGAATTTGGTCATACACATTTAATCCCCCATAGGGGCACAGGTCTGCCACTGTCTTTGATGTAAATAACCCTGGCCCCTTTTAAAGAAATATTTTGAGGAGTAGAGTAGAGGTCTGGGAGTCTGTGAGGAGCTTGTATCAAATGACCCTTTATCAAAAGAGAATTGCACATGTCCTTACGAACTGTAATGTAATATCATCAGCCATGGGATGATTATGTTTATGGTGCAGGTGGTGAAAGCTCAGTTTTAGCTAGTACACCTGTCATGACTTACGTAATACCCATGATCCTACAGTGATCGATCATATGGTGACATTGTTGAAGTTGAAAATAGGCCCTATTGATTGCAAACAAATAATATATTTTTCCCAGCTGTCCTTGATAGGATTATTTTCCAGCAAAAAATTTGAACCTGGCATTTTCTTTTTGCATTACATCATTCCATGATAAAGAGGCCTCAACTCTATATTTATGGTGTATCTAGGTAATATAGGGGTTTAGGCCTTTGTTTAAAAGGAGAGTGTAAAGATGTTTGTATGGAAGTCCTGTTCTTTTTCTCTTCTAGATGTATGTCTCAGGAGTACATTTTTAAGAAGAACTCCGGAGTCTGGGTTCAGAATTTTGTTTTCCTTGCTGTAATAAAGGCACAGATAAGCCTTACCTAAAATTGTTCAGATGCTTTCAGGCTTCTGGAGAGTTGAGGTTTAGATCCCATTGATTTGAGGTTGATGCAAACCAAATCCTCTTGTTAGTCTTCCACAACACTGAGTGATTAGTAATGCTTTACTTCAAGATGAAGGCTTGAGATCATGTAAGTGTGGTTTAGAACTTACCGCTTCCTTGGCGTGAGAGTCGGTACATGACTGTGTGCCTGTTCTGCGTATGTTACAGTGCAAAATGAGGTGGGGTTTCAGAAACCCACAGCCTTGATTTACAGCCAGCACAGCCATTTAGTGCCATTGTGCTACAGCATTTCCCCTAGATTTGAAAGGTGAACTCAAGGATGTTTCTGTCAGTAAACATGACTGCCACCCACAATTACTTTTAATAATAGTAATAATAATAATTTTAAAATAAATTGGTGAGAGAGATTTTTGCTGATTTTTATGTAACAAGATATAGGAGGCAATGCCTAGCTACTTAGTATGAGATGATAGGCATGGATTTACTTGGGGAGGGAAGACAGCAGAAAGTCTAGCTCTTAGCACTGTGATATGACATAGTTGTGTCTGTCCCACACATGCAGCTAGATCAGCCCTTGTAGATCGAAGTGAGACCTAGACCTGTTTAAGGGCAGAGAGCTTGTGAGGTCACCACCTTTTACCATATTTAGGAACACCTTAGAAACACATCTGTTGGGGAAGAATTGCATACAATTTATTCTGATTTGAGGCAGAGTTGTATAGATAACATTTCAGGGAACCTTCTAATCTCTCTTCCATGAGACTGATCATTTTGCTTGGTCCTCTCTGATGTATAAATACCCCTATTGGATTAAAGTCCAATATTCTGTATCTTATTGGAGCTGGGAGCAAATGCTGAAGGAAGAGCAGAAGAAGGGGGCAAGCATGTAGTCAAACTTCCTGAGTATCATCTCCCAGCCACTAATAGTGTGCAGGTTAGGGACTTCTTTAATTAGTACTCATGTTATTCTGCTTTATAGACCTTGGCCTGTTTTACTATCACAATTTTTTCTAATCACTTTTTGAAGACATATTCACAATATCCTCTGATGGTAAGTTTCATAACTTAACTATATGTTAGTTAACCTCCCCACTAAAAGCTAACACATTCTGATTATATAGAAGCTGCCACATGATGTTTTCATTTGGCACCTCCTCTGCTTTGCACCTTACAGGAGAGTGAGTGGCATGGTCCATAATCCATGTGGTGCTTAGTATTATTTTACTGGTTGGATTGCACAATATTTAATGACATGTTAGGGAAGAAAACTTGTCACAGGACTAAACTCAGTTTCCTGGGTGCAGACACACACTTGCGTTTTATAGCATGACCTTTAGGGTAGAATGAGATAATTTTAAAAGGCCATCATGCTTCAGGGGAGCCAAAATGGAGTGGGAAATGGGGGGAATCATTAAAAACATGAGTATGAAATTGTTTTTGCGCTGCGTCAGGTTCAGATATTTGTCCTAACATCTGGTTTCTCTACCACTTTCATCTTAAATCTAAGCTGGATTTTCTTAGTAAACAAGCAGCAAATTCATCACTATGAGCTTTCTAAAAAGCTTTGTAAGTTATTTGAAAGATCTTTTTGGAGTTTTATTTTAATTGCACAATAAGCTTCCATTCATGACTAAAGATGCGTGCTTGAGGCATCAACAACCATTTTTCTTTTCTGCATTTCAGCCATGTTCTGTGAAATTGGACCAAAAAAATCTATTAAATTAGATATACCAATAGGAATTGATTTTGAAATGGAGAAAAAATAAATTATTATTCCTTCTGATATTCATACAGCTGTGAATACATCTTGATTCAATTTGTACCAAGCGGTGGGAAAACACTTTTTGAACGGTTTGAAAGCATTTAATAGTCCTGTGATGCACAGTTGATTTACAGCTGAGCTGTACTGGATTTCAGTGCCATGTGTCTGAAAGTTTGAAGGTATGATATGGAAAATTATTACCTTCTCTGTTATTCTGAGTAATTGCTCTCTAATGGACTCTTCCAGCTTTGAGACTGTTTTATTGCTTAAGGTAACTGTTAGCTGATGCCGGTTAATACAGCTATGATTATACACCAGCTCCTGGGAGGATATTGTCTGTTCCCTAGGTGACAGAAGCCCTGTGCTCTCTACCTCTGTTAGCTCTGCAATTGCTTTCTTAAAACAGTTATAAAACAACTCAAAAAATTAAAAAGAAAAGCCCTTTCCTTGTAGGAGTGATAACTTACAATAGCAGGAACAAAGGGCTTGCCAAAGTGGTTTGGACCATCAGTCCATCTAGTTCAGAGTCCCATCTTAGGCAGCAGTGAGTCCTGGGTGCTTCAGAGAAGGAGATCCTACAGCAAGGTAGTTATGGGATAGTTTCTTTCTACTGAAGTTTTGTTGAACGTCCTCTTCTTATGATATGAGGAGGTGAGAATTAACTATTCCATGGTTAGCTTTATACATTCATAATGTAGCTTTGTCACCTCGTATTTATCTCTGTTTTTGAGATAAAGTTCCAGATCTTTGCAGGATCTCTTAATCTCAGGTGCATTTTCTGCTTTTGCTCGTCTTTACCACCTGTGTCTGACATTCCCTCTGTTTCTACAGTGTCCCCTTTGACTTGAGTGTTAACTATATTCTTGATAAAAGGTAGCCATTGATAAATTATTTTTGCTATTTCGATTTGTTCACTACCCTCAAGTGCTCTTCCATTGAGTCTACAGCATGGTGATGTGCCATCTGAGATTTCTTGTATTTACCAATAGGACTGATTTTAGGTACTTGACAAAGGAATGGTTTGGAGGGTCACAGTTTTCTCCTGACTGGAAGTGGAGCCTGTTCACCAGCCACAGATGTTAGAAAATCATGGGTGCAGCTTGTGGCACTGGTGGAGTACATGGGAAAATTGTGCCTTGGATGAGGAAGTACTCATCTGAATAGGTAATTTACTCAGTTAAGCATGCTTTTGTGTACTTACTCCATTCATACCTCAGCCACCCTGATCCTTGTATTTTCTTTTAGTCTGAGTGAGGAACCAGATTGTTTCAGGTTGAAACTGCATGGGAAGAGAGAGGAAATATTTTAAATAATTGAGAAATAAGGTAGCTACAGCTAAGCTATGAATTACTGAATATGGTGTCAAGTGCTGAAAGAAAGTAGAATAAACTGAGACTTCTAAAATCACACAAAAACATCTGGAAGAGGAGCTTGATTTCTTCATAAGGTGCTGAGCAGCTGTGGAGGGCAGGTGGCAGCGGAAATTTGTGGACATCAGCAGCAAGATGAGCTCTGAAAATACTGTCATTATCTGTATCTCTTGGAATTTAAATGGTTCTAAGCTTGGCAAAAAGGAATTCAAAGTGGCTTAGCAATCACCTCTAAAGACTGGTGACCACTGATTTCTCAGCAGAGGAGTTCAGCTCTGCTCTGTGCTACCTAGCAGTTTTCCTCAAGCTGATGCAAAGGTTTCCAGAGGCTTGGTGTGTATCTTACTCTTTTCTCATTTGTAAGCTCTTCATGGGAGGACATATTCCATCCTCACGTAAATCGCCTCAGCCTTTCTTTATCAAGCCGCTCTTTGGCTGCTCTTTGTTGTTCAGATATGACTGGACTTTTCTTCAGGAAAGAGGTAAGTTTCTGCCAAGATTAGCCCAAAGAAAAGAGGTGGTCTTTCAGTTATTAATGAGCTGTAAGCTTGATTTGCTTATGAGATGATCACCTTCTCTCCAAAAAACTCTTCTGATTAATTTGAACAGACAGAATAGTGATCTGAGAGTCTGATCTTAGCACCCCTTTCTTATTTGCCTTTTTTTCTTTAGGACTGTTTAGTATGAAAGTAGCCCTGACCAAAACTCCCCATGTAGAGTATGCTGTGCAGGATGCAGTCAGACTGTGAATTTCTTCTCTGGTTTAGTAAGGATGCAGTTACTAGTAAGGCAGACCAGTTTGGACTGGTGGTGCCGAGACGTGGCTGAGCAGGCAGCAGTGTGGGGAGATGTGGGCTCTTGGCTCTGCTGTAATCCTGCTGTGCAGGAGGGAATGTCGCCTCTCAGCAACATGGAGGGAGGTCTTAGATTAAAAGCTAAGGAGGGGCAGTATTGGCATCTCTGGGTTCAAGAACTGGGATTTTTTTTTTAATTGTTATTTTTATTTATTTGTAAGACTGATGGGCTGTTCTGTCTCAAACAATAGTTGTGGACCTGTAAGGCCCCTCTCAGTACTGAGCCTGGAGATAGATACAAATGAAGATCCAAGCACGCTTATTTCACTGTACTTGTGTTTGTGCTGTGGTGAGCCCATAGCTTGCTATACACGTTAAATGGGTTGAGAGGTAATGATCTAACACACATCAATGGCCAGTCATCAAAGTGTTTCCCATTATGGATGGTGGGAAGAGAAGGAAAGTGGGCAGCTCTTTCCTTTCTGCTTCAGAAGCAGTGCCTTTGGCAGTGGTGATGGTGGTGCAGTCCTATTCCAGTGGCAGTACAGGTACTATACTTCCCAGGCTTCTCCAGATCAGGCTTTTATCCCCACTTTTTCCCTATTCCTTTCCAGGACATTTTGCCCAAGTAGAAAGAGGGGAGGCTTGTCTGAGGCTTTCTAGAATACTCTTGGCTGTTTAGGTGTCCTGGCCATCAGGCATGCTCAGAGAAGTATTACAGAGCATATGGTCAGCTTGTCACACTCTGGACATATCAGACTCACTGTGTGTTAGAGTTTATGTATGTGTACTGTCTAGTGTGTAGGCACAATGTGGGGAGAATCAGAGGTGTCCTTTTTCTGAACACATGAAAGAATTGCCAATAATTCTTCTATAGGGGTGCATAAATGCCCAGGGGCCTTTGTGGTGAGTTATTCATGTCCCATGCATAAGACTTTGTCTCCTGGATAACTTAATCTGCCTCAAGGGAATTCAGTGGCCTTCTTGAGGGGAGATACAAGTGGCGTGCAGGTTGGGAAGCAGAGGAATTGGAATGCAAGGAGAGAGCTGCATCATGCTACAGGACGAAAAGAGAGAAAATAATGATGTTTAGAAACAGAGTGATGCACGTCTACAGACTGATGCTGAGAACAGAGAGGAGTTTAGGGGGAGAGCAGGGGCTGTCACTGAATGATCCAAGCCATAGGAGACCTGTCTAGTCAACAGAGCAGTAAATCTGAGCTTCCCTGTGTATATTTATTTTCACATCCCAATCTGTTTAAGCAAGAAAAGCACATTCTAATTGCACTCTAAACAAGGATTTCTCCTTCAGCATTTTACAGCTGTTTCTTGTACGCAGTGCCAAGCTGATCTTGGTGAGATGTTCTAGCACAGCATGGACATGAGCCCAGTGGGCGGGTGTTTCTTTTGCAGCGTTTTCATTCACTGTTTCAAGGGGCATTTGAGAGACTGTTTTGCTCCTTCATAATGGTTTATAATTCATGAAGCCCATTACTGTGTACAGAACTGTACATCTGGCATAGAAGCACTCTGATGGCCCAAAGAATGTGCTCAGCAAGAAGTAAGATGCTTTTGGACTAAATGCTGCAGTCTGACTGGAGTTAACTTCATTTAAGACTAAAGAGCAAAGATAACAGATAAGATAGTGGCTGTTGGAAAGGTGATACCAGCAGCTGAGCTGAGTTACAATACCTGTGACATCTCAGAGCAAGGTGAAATGCTTTGAGCTGTAAAGCTCTTGCATCCAGTTGTAAGATACACGTACAGTAGTAACCTAATGATTTTATCCTGCTCTTGTTGAAGCTGATAAGAGTTTGGCTAAGTGCAGTGAGAGTTTGGATAATAAGGAAAATGTGAGCAGAAGAAGGGCTGTTACCTATGGTAGAACTTTGTTAGAAAACTTGCCTTTCTGTACCTTCTCTGTAGTTAGCTTTGTTTCCTAGATTCTGAATTCAGAACACTTTCAAAACAGCAGTCAAATCCATTTTATTTAAGAGCTGACACTGTGTCCAAGAGAAACTTTCCCATCAGGCAGTGAAGTCTTGTAATGAAAAGAGGCAAGAATTTGTACTGTGAAAACGAGCTGGATCCTGCACTTGTGTTACACAAGCTAAGAGCAACACCTTTGATTAGGATGCCGCAGAGCGTGAGTGCGTGTTGCTGGGAAGCAGCTGTGCTGTACCCTCTGCAGCGATGCAGCCTGCGCAAGTCCAGTCTTGTGCTCAGTTTACGATTGCAATGTCACCCCGCTAGAGGGATTTTTCACTTGCTGAGCTCAGTCGCACCGCTCTGCATTTCTGCACAGGCTGCTGGTAGCTACAGCTGAGGCACAGGAGCCTGCTTCTGCTGCATACAGCAGGTCGCCTGCTCTCCCACTTGTCTAAAGCAACTTTTAGCAGTGAGAAATGAGAATGGAGCTAGCAGTTTCAAACTGAAATGCAGTGAAGTTACATTCTTTGTCTTCATTCATGCACTTACATGACAAGCTGGCGTCTTAGAAAGTGAAATTCTTTACGTTTAGATGCTTGTACATGTCAGGTTGCAAAATGTGCATTTGAAAGCTGTAGCCTGTATTTATAAATTAAAAAAAAAAAAAAACAAACCACCAAACCAAAAAAATCCCCAGTGATTCTGGAGATAAAAATAAGGGATCTGTTCCAGCTGAAGAATCAAATGCACCGTAAGGTCCCTCTGGACTAAGACATCTTACTAGTGGCATCCCAGCTAAACTTAGACTTTCAAATTAAAACCATCTCTGCTGAGAGGCCAAATCTGTAAGCTTGTTGTGGAGTTAATGAAAAGACAGAGATACTTCCCAAAGGTTGATTCAGCCACCTAAGATCTGGAGTTGTGTGTGCAGTTGTGCAAGGCTCTGATGCTCCCAAATTAGACAGAATGAATGCAGGACTGAATTTAAGTGTACAGTTTGGGTAGGCTGTAGTGAATTGAGTCACAGATTTTTATTAGCTTTCAAAAGAGGGTGGAGCCAGCCTAGTACTTTTCAGCACAAAAGGCCAGATACAGAGTTGTTACGGACGTGAAGAATCTCAATAAAGGCTGAGAGGAAGTCCACATTAATCCACTAATGGAATAGTACGAATCCCACTGACTTTCAGTGGACCTTATATTCAGCTTCCTTCTGTGATCCATTGCCCATAGTACGCAACAGTTCTTATACTTGTGTTTTCTGAAATGTCCTCTTGATCAGTATGCTACTGCAGACAGCATCTTGGAGAGCCTTGCTGACTTAATAAGAAACTGTACAAAGCTGGTGAATGACAGCTCAGGGGGAGGGATGACAGGCAAGGAGTTAGATGCTACATTTATCTTGGGAAGCGGCATAATTTGGAAGATTCACAGACTAGCTGCAGTGCTGACTATATTTCAGTTTTCAGATCATAACAGACATACAAGTCTGAAGTAAGTACTGTATGCAGTATTAGGAAGAATAGGGATTCTTGTCAGAATAGTCTGACAGGAGATCCCCAATGGAAACTTTGGAGTATTCATTAATAGATAAATGAGAGCAAAAATGAAACAATTATTTTAACAAAAAGTTTTCATCAAAACCATGTCAGGGATGCTATCCTCTGCCAGTTCCATTGGAGGAGTTGTAAGAATCAGGCCCAGAGAGTACTAGAGGGGAAAGAAAATATACTTCAGTGGAGTCAATCATAATTCCAGTTTATGGATTAAAAAAAAAAATCCCATTTGGTAAACAAAAGGTTTTCCCGCTTTGCTTATTTTCAAGTTCCCACACCAGTCATCTACTGGTCTATTACCTATATAAAATTTTAGGTTTAAAATCTCCTTTCATTCGCTCTCATGGTATGCACTGTATTTATTCTACTTTCAGTTAGCATGAGAACAGAATGTGGCCGCTTCGTTGTGTAACAAATCAGTGTTCTCTACTTCAGCCTAGTAAGTGCTCATTTTGCTTTATTTAAATATTATAATTTTCCTCTCCTCCTCTGAAAAAATGGAGAAGAAAGAAGCTCTTTTGAAATTTTGACTCACACCCAAGGGCTTTGTAAAAATGGAATGTGCAATTAACATAAAACCAATTCTTCCTATCTGAAATTGTAGGGGAAAAGGCAGAATTGATTCTTGATGCCTCTCTTGTGCAACCCAGCATTCCCTCAGAGTAGCAAGATTCCAGTATTAGTGGAAAGCGTTTTTGTAAGACATCCCAGCCCGTGCCAGCACGGCATGTAATGCACACCAAACAGGCTAGCTCATGAAGAAAAACATGTTTACAGAAACTGAAATGACTTCTCTGTTGTTTACACATGAAAAGGAGAATGGCGTCAGGAGTACTTCGAGAGAGAATCTAGCTTTTGAATTACGACTGAAACAGCATTGCAGTGTGACTAGGCAGAATTTTCATGACCTTGAGACAGTTCCAGGAGCTGCTGAGCAAATGCCCCATCAAACAGTTGATCTGTTAGGCACAGAGAGAGGCATTGTCATCTAAACACACGGCTGTACATACCATGCTGCCCAGTCACCCCAGGGAAAGTGACTCACTCTTCAGTAAAAGCAAACCCTGCTCCATAACATCACCTACCTCGACAGCACTTCCAGAGTCTGCTGTCGTCTTTTGTTGATGGATCAAGCTCATTTGACTGTTTCAGTGCTTCAGCGTGTGCCCTAAATTGTCTGAGACCGTCAGTAATGTGTGAGGGTTTACATGCAACGATGCTGCTTGTGTTGATGGCACGCTGGCCCTCTTACAGCACATTGTAGAAATCTTGCTCCCAGTTACAGGATTTTGGAATTCCTCTAGTTATTTCTTGTTCACTTTTATCTGCTCCCCTCCAGGGATCTGTAATTGCCCCTGAATTTTTTTACCTCTGATAGATATGCATCATCAGTACTTGTTAAAGGTTTCCAGCCTCTCTGGTTTGAGGTGGGTTTTTTTTGTTTCTTTGGCTTTGTTTTGTTTTGTGTTCCCTAAAGAGCAATTTGTAATTCATGCAGTGGAAGTGTCTTTTGGCTCCAGGCTTGAGATCCTGGAGATCCTACCCACTGTGGGCGCAGGCACTGTTTCATCTCTGTTCACCTGGGTATGGATGGTGTTTGAGTATTGCCTATGCGGTCAATCGAATTACATATTTGTACCCTTCTTGTTCCAGTAATAGCTGAGTGTTTACCAGGGTTACCAAGATCCGTGAGTATGCTGACAGTACCTGGGCAGGAAACAGCTCAAGGCAAGAGAAGGAAAAAACCCGATGACATCCTCTACGGTCAGGATTTTTGATTTCAAGCAGTAGGCTGTAGAGGATGATTTTACCTTCACCTTTCCTGGTAGAATAGCTGCCCAGCAGGGCTTCCACCTAAATGCTGGGGGAGAAGTTGTCACCATGAGCAACATTAGTGGAAAGTATTTGTGTTGTGAATGTCCAGCCAGCACAGCTCTGAGTGAGTTATTTGTGCAAAGAGCAGTACAGAAGTATGTACCTTTTTTTTTTTTTCCTACAAAGAGTAGGGAATGGGGAGAGGGGTGATTCACACACGAGTTAGACATCACTTACTGTAAGTGTGTTTCCCTTAAAGGGCTTACTCAGGCAATTCTGCAAACACAGCAATGCTCTTGTAGGGCTTGTCATATGATTTTTAGGTCCTCATCCTTTCATTTTCTTTCTGCTCCTGGGTGGTGCTCCTTGTCTTTGCTCCTCTAGATTTTCTCCCATTTTAACAACAGCATTCTGTACTTTTTACAGCATCTTCTATTACAGGCTCTCCTGGTTCTTTTTAAAGTTTACATTACCCTTGTGGCATGAAGTTATCACTGTTTGCAAGCGGGGAAACAAAGGCGCTGAGAATCAGTCCACAGACCTCTTGGCCCTTCTTGGTGTGCCTTATATATAAAGTTGTTGTACGATGTGCCCTATCCTAACTTCTCTCAGAGAAAGAAACAAAGACTGAAGAGTCATTTGGCCAAATGCTCTTCCTCCTGCCAGTGTGGGGTTTCTCTGTACTGCAGATTTACTCGTGATTTATCCGTATGGCTGAGTGCATTTTCTGGAGAAACTTCTGTGTAGCTGAATAGATCTCCCTCATCAGGCTGTATTTTCCTGCTTTCTGTCCTTAATTTCATCCTGTGCATTTACCCATGCTTCCCTTTTTAAACAACAAATACTGTGTTCTGTAGGATCATTGCTGTCCACTTGCCTTCCTCCCTCCAACCACCTTCCTAGGATGCATCTCCCATTCTTTCTCCCCAGATTAATGAAACTCTGCTTTTCCAAACCAAATGTTGTTTTTTTACTTTCCAGGCCTTTCCTCCCCTTTCTTATTATTTCTCTGACTAGCTGGAGTGATCTCTTCCTTCTCCTGGTGTCTGCTCTGAAGACAGGAACTAGGCTGGCGCTTTCTCTGCTTCAGCAGTGGGAGGTGAGTGACTGGATAACCATTGCCACATAGCTATCTTGTGCTGCCCTCAGCACGGCCAGGAGACAGAGAGACTGGGACAAAGAAATTGCAGGGATAAGATAGCCGGGTGCACGGGGGAACGTGGGGGTGAGTCACACAGGATCAGAAGTGTGACACAAAACGGTGTTGCAGCAGTGGCAACTGCTTCATCCTCAAAAGCTGGTGACTCTGTGGGAAGCAGATTGCATATGACTCAGTTGGCTTTGCTGACTCCTGCACAAGTTTGAATGAAGCCCAGGCTGACCCCAGAGGTCTGCAGTGAGTTCATCCTATTGATGCACACAGCTGTGAGATGTCTGAATCCTGTCTCTGGTTACAGTGCTGGCAGGAGTTAAGTTTGCTGCAGAACCTATGCTCAGAGCAGAGGAGAGCAGAGCATGGGAGAAAGTCTTCCAAGGCTCACTGTGAAGCAGTGCTTCAGACGAAGAAACTAAAGGGTAACGGAGCTCTCCTTATCTTGTTAAAATTATTATACTAATAGCAACCAAAGGATAGCTTTCCTAAGGTGTTTAATAGCCATGATAGGTTCTGACAGCCCCAGCTGCTGCTGCAGTATGTTCCCTGGATATAGAGTGGCTATTGACTGCCTGTGGGCAAGGCACACACTCCACTCATTTTCCTTTCCTCCCCCTCACCTTATTTCACCTATCTTTCTGTTTGATCAGTGTGTACAAAATCAGTGGGTATCTGTCCCGTTTCTGGCACAAAGGAGCCTTGACTTCCGTGATTGCTGTTGGACACTGCTGCTAACATGTCACATCACTACAGTCAGGTATTTGCTGAATGGCTCCATGGTGGAGTAAGCAGACAGCACAGCAGCGTGGCTATTTTCCTTATGCTTCAACCTTTTACTGACAGCATCACTGTGAAAGGGTAGCATGAAATGGATGTTGGGCCAATATAAAAAATGAACAAATAGGGTGGTGGCGGGCCAGTTAGTGGGACTTCATATTTGGCAGTATCATGGTTTGATAAAGTATTGAAGAATAGGCATACAGTTAGTTTAGCGTGGTTGTAAGGAAAGTGCATCTTGTCCAAGAAATCTGACGTCAGATTTCCATGAGGTTATGAGGTTAATGGATTGAAGTTTTCTTAAAAAAACCCTCAACAATCAAAAACCAAAAAAACCCCAACACACATTATGTGATATTGCTGAAACATCTACTAAACAGATTAAGTACTGGCTCAGAGTAGCTGACAGTAGCAAGTAGAAAGTAGGTGGATTCAGTGGGTTTGTGTATGGAGTGGTTAGATTTTTTAATGCTTGAGGCTAGAACTTTAAAACCATTGCTGATAGAAATTTCTGCATGATGTGAAGGTTAGCCCAATGCCAAATAATGACAAGAGCAGAGTAGTGCAACAGGTAGATTGTCAATCACTTGACAAGTTGGAACCCACTGAGGAAAACTGATTTTTAGCACAGCTTGGTATTAGGTCCTGCAGCTGCTGGAGAAGCAAGGAAGGCAGGCAGGCAGTATCTGCAGAAGGAGGGGCACCTTGTCCTAGAAAGCCTGAACTCTGTAGGTGATTTTGCATTTGTGGGGAGCAGTGGCAATACGTGTGGTGAGGTGTTGCATAGCGTTATGCTGCTCCCAGTAGGGGGAAAAAAAAAAAAGTCTTGAAAAATTGTATCACCTAAAGCATAGGGTCAGGCACAGAGCCAGTTTTCTCTCGTGGATGGTAAAGGCAGATGTTAATCATATCACATTCCTGCTAACCTTCACCAGATTTTCTTTGTCATCCTTAAAAGGGTCTGATTTAGCTCAGTGGGAGGGTTTTCATTGGCTTCAGTGAAAATGAGTGAGTCAAAATAGCATTTCTTTTACTCCCAGATCAGCACTCTGATTTGGTAGTGTTCACTTCAGATATCAAGTGCAACGGATTCACTAACACATTCTTCTGTAGGCAGCCCTCCTGAGTGCAGTTTTAAAGCATTGGAATATAGTTATTTGACTGATTATCTTTCCAAGAGCTAACACAGAAATCAGAATTCAGATATTGCATTTTCCAGTGTCATTTGGTAACAACTGCAATAAATTTTACGTATTCCTACCCATATAAATTAACTGAAAGATCAGAATCAGACTTATTTATATTTACATGAT
The DNA here is from genome assembly GCF_018139145.2 of Gymnogyps californianus. Taxonomy (NCBI): domain Eukaryota; kingdom Metazoa; phylum Chordata; class Aves; order Accipitriformes; family Cathartidae; genus Gymnogyps; species Gymnogyps californianus. Next base: position 30,480,270 of record NC_059478.1, on the reverse strand, counting down.
TCAGTTGTAATTGCTTTCATGTCTTCACTATTCTTTCCATGGAGATCTTGGACTTTTGAGTTTGAAGAATTATTTTGAAAAAGGAGGTGCAGGGAGAAGGGGAAGGATAAAGGCAGAGAAAGAGAAAGCCTGTCTGCAAGGCAGATTTTTTTCCAGGCTCTCACAGCTATATTAAAAAGTACCTGGAGACAAATAAAAAAAAGAGATATTCCTAGCCCCAGCACAGAAGTTACTGTTGCTCATAAAAACGGCATAGACGATGGTGCCTAACAACATATTTGGGCAGCTCTTGTTTGAGCATTGCACCAGGTTATTGTATAACGGATTATCTGTGCTGTGCATCTCTTTCTGCCTGGAGGAGAGTCTGCCAATTCCTGATCAGGGTCCAAACCGCTGCTTTTGCTACCTGTTTCCCAGTGACTGTGAGAAGAGATGGTATTTCATTTGAAAATAGGTTGTGTTTGTTTGTATTGCGTGCTATTAGGCGAGTATTCTTTGCAGGCCTCAGTAAGGATCTCTGTTTTCTGTTTGGTGCGCGTGCAAAATTCCCATGAAAGCTAATGGATATGCAGTGGAAGAGGCCGGGGAGGGCTTTGCGGGTCGGTGCAGTGAGCGAAGGGACTGCCAAGTTTCTGTCCGTTGCTGTGTGCACAACGCACACTGCAGCCAGAAAGCAGACACAGCATGCCACAAAAGCCAGCATGAAGTCTCTGCTGCCCTATCTTGTCTTAGCAGGAGGGATATGTTAGGAATTGAGGGGAAGGAGCTGTATTCATCTAGGTGGTGAGAAAAAAGCTGTACTAGGGACAGCGAGAGGAGCGATACCTAATGGGGACAATACACCTGAGCCTCACAGGCTGCTGCTGCCTGGGAAGAGGAGCTGCAGGCCTGCGCTGGTGACTGTGAGATCCCAGGCAGGGTGTTCCTGAGAGGCAGGAGTGCTCTGTGGAGAGGAGATGCTGTGTAGTGCCCAGATGGCTTGCTACAGCTCTGTGAGAGAGGGAGTCATTTACTATTTGTTTCTCATTATACTCCCGTTCCCCCAGAAGCTGCCACATTCAGACCAAACTTGGAGTTTGTCTGCCTCGATACTCTGAACCGAGAGGTGCCAGCAGACTGACGGAAAGGAAGGGGGGTTAGGCATGACAATAGAGAAGGAAGAGAGAGAAGCTGTCAACTTAAGAGAATACCAGGAAAGTTGTTTTGGAATCCGTGGGCTCAAGGAAGCACAATAGGGCTGGATGGATCATTTCAGGTGAATGATGGCATTGGTCAGTTTAGCCCTTTGTGTGTGTCTGAACTACCTGGGACTAGAATTTATCCAGAAGTTCACATACGTCCCATGCAGTCATATGTTAGTGTACAGGATCTACTCTGCACACCCTCTCTTCAGCAAGGTCTTCCCATATTTCCTAGTGTTGGTAAGCTGCTTGATAATGTTTCTGTCTCTTGATTGGCTAACCAAAATACCCATAACTGGAGGGCAAGTAGTTCACACGAGTATTGACACAAAGCATATTAATCCTGAAAATTTGCTAGAACAAAACAAAAACAGAAGTGGTAGCAGAAATGTAATGTAGTGTGAATGCTGCCCTTCAGAATTCTCTGGTCACCTGGATTTGAGGCAGAGCGAAAGGAAAGATGATGGCTATTTCATTCCCTGTGATGCAGGTTGTTGGAATTTGTCTGATATCAGACTGTGCCTTTCTGTCCTCGGGTTGCCACTTGAGTTTTACAGCAGACGCACAGCAAAGTATAAATTCCTCATGTTTCAGTGAATCAGGATTTAGCTTAGTCCAGCCACCAACATGTAGTCGGTCCCTTTGGCATGGAGACTGCTTCAGCTTTCTCCTCATCTGAGTTTGAAGCATCATTGTATTTTGTCCAGGCTCCATCTGCATGTTGCCATGTATGTAGCACCTTTTTTTTTTTTTTTAAGTTTGAAGGGCACGTGAAGGTTAAGTTAGCTGTTAAATCACAAAAAGACTGACATGTTATGTTGTTGAAAAAATGAAAAGAAATTATAGCAGTACAAATAATATTTCTCAGGTCTAGTTTTCTGATACAATGACAAAAATTTGGAGTCAGCCCTGTTAATTACACTAAACAAATCAGTGCACAGTGGGGTCTAGTGCAAAATTAAACGGGCTACAGTCTTACGGACAACCTAGAAATGCATTCCTCAGTGTCAGAGCCATCCACTGGTTCCTCCAACCTATTTTTCAACCACATAAGATTTAATTGTTGCAAATGGAATACTTGTTCTACAGAAGTCCAATAAATCTGCAGTCTGTCTTCCCAGTAATCAATCACAGATTGTGAATTGCATGAGGAAAAATCTATAAGATATGTTCTTCATGTCTAGTACGTTGGATTATTTTCATGTCTTGTGGTTTGAATTTGGCCACTGTCATTTTAGAGGAATTTCCTGCCATCTGCGTTCAATTGAATTTTCTCACAGATTTGGGCTTGCTTGTAAATACTGGGATCTGGCAAAAGGAGTATCTTTGTTCTTCAGGGGCATATTCAAAAACTGTTAACATGGTGTTGGCAATGTGCTGGGTTAGGGAAGATCCAGGAGATGAAAAAGGTATAAATTCCCCCCTCCCCCTAACAGCTGATGATTTGTCTGGGAAGGAAAAAGAACGACGAGTGCATGAGTCTGTGGCAGAGTTTATCTTGAGCTATCATGGTATTTCATATTTTGCTCATTAGTAGGGTGTTGGTCTTACTGTCTGCTTGTGACCACGTACACAGGCAACAGACTGAGCAGCCAAAATATTACAACGAATTCCTGGGGGATCTCATTGCACAGTCCCAAACAGATCAGGAGTCAATTTACCACCAGCTCTAATTTGTGTTTTGGCTGTTGATTTTACATTGCAAGTTAATATCCAAACAGCGAGCATTAGCATATGTAGATTCTTAGAAATCACACTACCTCCGGAGATGTTGGGGCAAAGGGGCTACTCCATCCTCACTTTAAGGCATTGCTGCAACGTTATGAAATTCAAGGTAATCTCATCATCCTAATTGAAAGCTGGAGAGAGCCCTCTGCATTCCTCTCTGCGAAGAGTGTGTATAATCAAAGAAAAAAAAACCCAAATGTTGAGGATCAAGTTTAAACCAACAAAATCAAAACAATTCAGAATGGAGTTTATTGCTGTCTTGAGCTTAACCTCACAACGAGAAATAATAGATAAAATGGATTTACATGTGTACTCCACTGTATTACTCGCTGGAGATGGAAGGTGTCCCAACTCAGAAGGAACCTGCTTTAATTTATCTCATTTTGCATATTTCAATTTGTCAGACGTTGTGTTGTTCGGGCATAAATCAGGGTCAGTTCCAGCCTTGCTGTGAAAAGTAGGTCTGAGAAAATAATGGCAAGGGCTTCTAGATTTATCATGTCTCTGGTTGCTTAACAGTTTATTCCGTTTGTAGATAGAAAGATGTGTTTTCTGACTGCCAGTTTCTCAAACTAACCTTGGTCTTTAAGAATGAGTTATTTCATCTTGTATGTCACCGGGCCAAGATTAGATCTTCTCCAGTTGCTTTAAAAACGCATTGTGCATTTAAGTATGTGCAACTGCCTGGAGTTCAACACAGTGGTCTGTTGATAATGCAGCAGAGGGAATCCTGCTTCTGCTCCCTTAGTTCTGCAGAAAGGGGAAAGACAAGCGTTTTGGCCAGTGATGTCCTTAGAGTGTCTCAGTATTGTTTAGCTTTTGGTTTCTGTAGCAAACATTTTCCAAATTCTGTCAGTACCTGAAAGCAGTCCAGTCTAAGATGTTAAACAACAGCTCTGCCCAGGGAGCTAGAAGGTGACATTTTTGCATAATTTCTCTTTTAGAAGAACTGCAGCATGAGAATCAATGTGTTGTTTTCAGTATTGCATTTTCTATGGTCTGGAAATAGTCAGTGCCTATGAGGAGGCTCCTTGCAATAGCTGCGGACACACTTAAAACTAGCAGGCTTTGTTACTGCAACCTCTGCTCTGCCCAGGGATGCTGAGATTGGTGGGAACAAAGCAATTTGCTCTTACTGGCATGAGCAGCTGCACTTCCATTTACGTCTCTGGGTGCTTTTAGGACAGACAGCTTTATCAACAAGGAATGGTGTACGCCCTGGTTACGTGGGAAGCCTACTGCTTCAAATGAATCCTGGGGAATACTTGCACTTCTGCAACGGGCAGGCTGACAGTGTGAGTAAATGGGCATAATTCAACGGAAGCCGGTTGATGTTGTGTGGTTCTGCCTTGAGCCTTTTGGGATGCCAGTGTGTAGCCCTGGCTGGCATGGACCTATTCATTGCCTGGGAGGAACCTCTCATGTGGAATATTCCGCCAAGGTTCAGCATATGTCTTAGCTCATCTTTCCTAAGATTTCAAAAAACTTACTGAGATTTTGGAGACATTATCCAGTTCTTGCTGTGCATATTTTTCTTTCCTCTTGCTCTGTTTCCTTATTTTTTTATATTAGTCTTCCTATCATAACATGGTATAGATATTTGTCTTTTCTGAGGCTATTTCCAATGATGTAACTGTATTTTAACTCATTTATAATACATTGGGCAGCACTGTTCTGGCTTGACCAAGAAGGTGAGGCCACTATTGCTTTATGAATAAATAGAAGTTTATTCACTACTTCTATTTTTAATATGGCATGACTATATTAGCGAAGATTACCTGTTTGATCTTGACAGCAAAGTTTATGATAAACATCTGGAAACACACCTTCCAACGGGTGTTGTCTTTTAAGCCATGACTCTGAGAGAGAGAGAGGCTCCTTTATTTAAGTAAAGTTTCCAAGATTCTCTGGATCACCAGTTTAATTTGCTTGTTTACCAAACAAAGGGTTGCATTTTACACAAGCCAAATGAGCCTGGCACTGCAAATAAAAAACAGATTACATTCGTTGCCATTAGTCACTCAAACTTAAAGGGCAGCTCCTCCCTGAAAAGCAGCTCTAAAAACGGCATTGAAGATTTCCATGTTTTTTGTCCCTTAATATTTCCAAAGCATACACACTAAAGCAATACTTTAATTTTCTTATGTCAGTCTTGCACAATTCTAGTGCGTGATAGCTGTGATGACACCTACCTTCATTTTCTCGTTTGACCTTCTACTAATAAAGTGTTTTCACATCTGACAAGCCTCTCTCCTATTCACTTATGCAGTCCACTCTGTCCAGATTTTGTCCCTCATTATACTGAGGCAAATCTGGGTTCTGTTGTAGTCAGGAAGAGCTGAACCCCTTGGTTTTTACTGATTTTTTTTTTTTTTTGAGGTGGATAAATGATGGATTGGATAAATCTTCAGCATTTCCTCCCAGTGATTAGATCACATCATGTCCTGAATGAATCCTGCTGCTTGCTTCCAGAGTTCCTCTGCTTTGGGTATAATACTTCTTGCTTTGTCTTCAGGAAAGTTGATAATTTGCTTTGTCCCTGATCATTTGTCTTTATCACTAATCCTATTATCCCCTTGTTCCCTCTATTGTGCCTTCACACATTAGGTTATTTTCCTGTGTCTCAAACAACTACCTCCCTTCCTTCTGCTGGATTTCCCAAACACATGCCAGGCCCTCACTGACTTCATCTGCATGATGCTCTTCATCTAAGTCTCTATTGGAGACCAATAAAGCCAACAGGGAATTAGCTGACAAAGACAATTGTTATTGTTATTTCCTAAGAAAACATGCTTGCATTTTCTTTTTCTTTCTCTGAATAGCTAAATGATCTTAACAATAGTTCTCTTGTTGTTTCTCCTTTATTCACTTCTCCTTGCCATTTTGTATCATGAAGTTAAACTACTGATATATCTTGTGGGCTGAAGGGCATCTGTCAGGCTTGCCACAGTAAGAAATATGTTACGGTGAGATTCTGGGTCATTCTGCGAAAGTTTAACTCTGACCCGCAATACATGTGGTTACTCCAGAAAAAGAGCATCACATTAAGATTCTGTATGATTTTAGCTTTAGTAAGAACAGCATGCTTACCCTACAGATAGTGAAAGATTCCTAATGGTCTTAATGATCCAGTCCGGCTTCCAGATGCTTGGGTTTTGTTGTAATTGTGGTAAGTATATCATTGTTGCTGGGAAGCTTCCCTGAACATGCTAATTCAATTTAATTTGGATCTTGAGCTATATCTCGGTAAGAATATAGACAATCTCTGCTGAGGTATTGTGTCTGAGTGTGCATATATATATATATGACTCTTGGGGATTCTCCAGGCAGAAGTTTCTGGTGTCAAGGGCAAGGTGCCCCAGCAACACAGAGCAAAATAACCTGGAGCCTTGCCTTAATCTCCCACTGTAAACCTTATAATTGCAGATGTTGATGTCCCCATGAAATACTCATGAGCTACCTGATGAGATCAGATGAGCTGAATGCAATTTTACACTGTTATTCAAATGTTGCATTTGTTCAAGCCAATATGGTGTATATCCCGCTTCTTTTAATGTAACTATGTAGAGAGGTTGCTGCTTTGTCATTAAAGATATTCATGTGGCTTAGTAGACTGAGCTTCAAAATACGTCATTGGAGACTGCTATGCTAAAACCTCCTGTAGATAAAACCAAGAGTAAAAACTAACATTCCTATTAGAAATTTCCACAGATCCACACCAAAGGGTTCTATTAAAGGTGGCATAAATCTGTGTGCTTGAACTGCATTTACCTAGCTGAAATTTTGACCCGGGTGGCACTGATTATTGGAAAGTACATTTGCATTGCACTTACCTATCATGTCTTTTATAGAGGCCAAATGCTTAAGTGCAAGCAGATGAGTAATTTAAACCATTGTGGACTATACACAATCCAGAGAATAAACAGATCATTAGATAGTGTAAATCAGCAGTGAAGCTGTAGAAAAAAACATGCCAGCTAAAAGATTTGATATATTATCCTTATAGTTTTCAAAGACATGCACATTTCATCCTGATACAACCATCTTAATTTAAGCCAGAATTTGTCTCTGAAGTTAGTATGCAGCCCTGAGAGAGAGAGGAGACTTGGGAAGCACCAGTCAAGAGAGTGAAAAGCTCCACAGTAGGGTATCTGTGAGTGGTGCAGGGATCTCTGACTTCGGCCATGTTATTATTGCCTTTTATGATGTGTGACTTGTGCTGTGACAGATTAGAAATATGTTGTTGGAAGCTCGAAGAGGCATAGATACATACAAGTTCTATGAAAGTGTTTAAAAACATGAGTGACATTTCCTAATTATATGCATTAATTTCTTCTAATTTTTTTGGCTATTGCTTTGTTCTGTGGTTCTTGATAAACAATTGGTTTTATTTAAACTGGAGCTGTCTTCTCCTCAAACCCTCAACCTCCTTGTGAGTTGGATACACAACCCGTCATTTGTGGCCTCACACAGTCGCTGTGGGGATGTTCAGGAATAATGTTATCACACATCCTGCTTGGTGTTAAGTAGAAAAACTAAAGAAGCAGAAGAGGGTAAAAAGAGAAAGCCTGTATTCACAGGAGAAAATTGTAACTTCATAGCCAGCACCTTTGCTGTTGGAAAGCTGAGAACCTCCCAGAAAAAGCAGTTAAAATGGTTAGTTAGGTTTGTATTGTAAGCTCGCAACAGGCTGCAGAAAGCATGGGGCCGTTACGTCTTTCTCAGCTCAGGACAAAAGCTCAGTTGCCCTGAAACCAGCGAAGGGGAGCTGAAGTCAAGGCAAATAACCAACACAGACAAGCTCTCAGGTGTCATGCTTTGGCCAAAAGTCTGCTCTGGGCTAATTCCCCAAGTGATGCTGATATTGCCAAGAGACAAGAGGGCCATGGCTATTCCTCCTCAGCTATTAGTATTAAACCAGCATGAATATGGGAGAGATCAAATTGCATCTCTTGGGAGAAAACCCTCTGGCTTATACGCGCTTTGTGCCTGCTGGAAGATACGGTGTGGGGCTGCAGTATTTGGGTAGTGAATGTTACCATGCTGTCTTGACTTGCAAGGTCTTCCCATGCAGAGCTCGTTGGAAACGATGTGGTTAACAGTGTGTTTGTTTAAGAGGTAAGGGGGGAGGGAAATTAGTATCAGGTAAAAATGTATATTTGTGTGTGTGTATATATAAATTCCCAAAGCATTCACAGCCAGCTACTTAATAGTTTTCATTGAATTAATTTTAAAATGAGAACCTTGTTTCCTTTATTTAATAGAACAAAACGACTTCCATATTCTTGCCTGTAACTAGCAGGATTTATATAGCGCTCTGCAAACAAAGTAAGCATTAAAGTCCCTTTTGCCCATCTGTGGAATGAATAATTTTGTGCAAAGTATTTATTATAAGCACACTATACACTTAAACTTTTTACTGTAGTGGTGACAGATCCAGCACAGAACTGGATTGTTAAGTAGCAAGCACACCACGCTTCTATACTGTATAAAAATTTACCAACCTTTCTAAAGGCTCATGGGTTCAAAGGAAAATGTTAGCTCACTTGGCTAGCTTTTGGGTGCTACTTAAAATGATTCTGGATGTTGGAAGTAGAGCGTAAGAGGTTGTGATGAGTTTCAGTTAGAATTGCACAACTTCATGAAGGAGAATGGAAAGGTTTAGGTCTGGTACCCGTGGAGACTGGCCACCCGCCTACTCCCTGGGAAATTGCACTAGGCAGCAGCTGGGTGCCACTGGGTTAGATACTAAAATGTCCTTGGGAACCACCTTGGGAAAACTTGAACATTTCCCTGTTATTTGGCAGAAGTTGGGACTAACCCAGAGGTGACATGTCACAAGTACCTCCCTCTAACGTAGGTGCTTTTAGGATGATTTACAATAGGTTGCTATAATTTATACACACAATAGTCATATTATGCTCTAAGTTGAAGTAGTCCCTTCCCTTCTTTCAGTTGCACTTTCTTTTCCATTCCAGTTAGTTGCTCCCAGAGTTGCGCTCTTCCCCCCTCTCTAGAATTCAGTACGTGCTTAACATTCAGCTTTCAGGTCAGATCCCAGAGTTTGGGCTGCCCAACACATCCTTCACATGCATATATATGCAGAGAGCCAAATTCAGAGGTGGGGCGTGAGGAGTACGAGGATGTGTGAGTGAGTTAGCCACAGATCAGCATACACGAGGCTGGAGGGAGTCTGAGTGGAGATGACATATAGGCCAAAGGCTCTTGGAGGTAACATAATTCACATCACCATAGGTTTCCTGTAGCCTTGCCTATACTCACCTCTGGATTTGGCCCGCTGACTCTCTGACGTGATCTCTGCAGAATATCTTGGACGTGGCAGTATAGGCAGCTGTTTTAGTTTGTCTCTCATTGTACTGGTATTACTGATTGGAGGAAAAAAAAGCCAAGTTGAAGTTAAAGGTATTTAAAAATATATTTCCAATGTTTTCTGGCAGCCAAAGCACCAGACTCCTTTCTGTTTATCCTTTCCAGTCTGCTGCCCTCACCATTTGGAATGAGTTGCCTGCCATGCCTTTACGTCCAGTCGCAGGGCCAGTCTTGTCTCCAGCAAAACCTCTCCCTCATTTAATTGAGCATCCCAGGGATGAGCATTCAGGGAGCAGCATCTCAGCTGATCCCTGAATATTTGCCTTTCTCCAGCTGTCTGGTCCCATTTACGAGTGCTGTTTTCTGTTTGGTTATTTGAATCATATCTGCAGTCAGTGATAGGGAATTCATGCCACAAACCCATCATATATCACGTCCTTTATTGTCTTGATAGGGCTGCTGCAAGTTCGCTGTATATTCTGCCCTCTGAAGTGAGGTTGTTTGACGTTTCACCTGTGAGGGGAATGTCTCTGACTTCTGTGTTGATGTGTTCTGAGTTTTATGCTAGAAAATGTCTTCTGGTTTTGCTATGGTTGGGTTACATCTGCTGCGTAGATCCCTGAAGTGGGCTTAGGGATGAAGAATGTGTCCCTCCACTTTTCCAGCTGTAGCACCATCCTTAAGGCTGGTGGTGGGCTGGTGGTGGGCTGGCCTTGGAGCTATTCTGGGAAGAAATAGCTTCTTCTGGACATAGAGCTTGTGGAGCAACTCTCAGAATAAACATTTAATTCTTTTTTGCATCTTTGAAATACAGCTGAAGATCAGAGGGATACGCATGTATGATAGAGGATAGATATTGTCCTTTATATGCAACTGCATTCTCTCATAGGTTGTTTTTTCCGCTCCAGTTTATGGTTAGTAAAAAAGATCCCTGGAGCCCTCTTTCTCACTGTTCAGCAGGAATGCTGCATTCTCTTTCAAGCTTTGCTTCACGTAGTGTTCGTATATCGTCACTGTGTATATAAAGCTGCTTTCAGGAGAGATTTGCTCTTGTCCTTGCTCAAATCCCAGAGGGACCTGTAAGAAAGGTATAAAGCCAGAGGAGTGCTGAGTTCCTCTATTCCCTTTCTGGATCAGAAGGGTGAAGGAGAAGACATTCCTGAATGCAGGTCTCTGGATTAGGTTTCTGTTGCTCCTAATTCTTTGAGCCTGCATAGGTGCTGGTTGACCTAATGCAGCAGAGGGCAACTACTTCCCCAGCACGTGCAGTTTGTCAGATCCTTGAAATCTCACGATCAGTCTTGGAGAAAGGTTGGAAATAACGGCTCTTTCGCTATGCCATTTCCAAAGTGTCCTCAGAGTTACACCCTGCAAGGTTAGAGGTGTGGACAAATATAGGGAGGGAGGAGCAGTGGGAATGTTTCATGTTATTGTGAGTTTGGGAAAATGTCTTTGGTGTGTAGTTGGAGTTTATTGTTTTAATCAAGAACAATAAACATAATAACTGAGAATACATAGAAGTATTTCAGGATGTTACGAAGTGACAAAAAATAAAATTATTTGTCCTGTAAAAGTCCCTTTTTTTTTTCCTGTTGGATAATGACCTAAACCCTGTTTATTTCCAAGCAGTCAATTTGCACATCTGTTCTGATGTTACTGTCCAGGTTTGTTTGCTATTATTGTTTGATGGGAACACCTAAATTATTTACAGTTCACAGCAAGAGCTATTTAGTTGGGTCAGTTGGTTTCTTCGTGCATGTAAGATATTCAGGGGTTCATTTGATATGCAGATGGGAGGAATATGATGAAATACTGTGTAAGTGGTGAATGTGATTTTTACTTCTGTTGAGTCTTGCACCTGATCCAATGTTAGCTAGAGTTTTAAATTTATAATGCTGGTGTCAAGGAGAAACTTGAAAATAAATCATGTTTTATAGTCTCGATAATGTGGTGTCTGTTCCAGCTGATACTTTATTTCTTCAGTCCTTTGATTCTTTCCATATGAAGGCAACAAATACTTCCATCAGGTTGATATGGCTGTTTCTTTCCTTAGAAGTTGAATACCTTCAAAATGGTTTGAGCAATTGCATCTCTAAAATTTGCATAAATAAATCAACTATGTACTGTGGCTTTTGTGATGTTCGGTGTCTTTTTATTATTTGATGATTAAACGTAATGCAATTTACTAATGAAGAGATATATTTTGAAGAGCAAAGGTCAGGGCCAGATTTGAAGACTTCCATTGCCTGAAATGTCTAAAGTAATTTTAATCAGGGAATTTACTTGCCATCATCAAAGCACTTTTCCTTTCATGATTTGAAAAAGTCTTACTGCTGATGTTTATAATTATGGAACACCACCATCAAACCCTTTGCTCATCAAACTTCATTACAATGATTTATTTGACATGCAGTAATACTTGTAATGCAGAACAGAAACAGAGCTATTGATTTACCAGCAAATTCATTAAAATTATGTAAGTATTATTGCCAATAGATACACAAGGAACATAAATTATTTTATTCTGGTTTTTAAGTTATGGAGAGCCTGTCAAGGAGTTCCATATAAAGCAGTGCAGAAAGCTAACATTTCTGTACATTAGCAGATACTGCTGGAATAGCTTTTCGTATTTCAAAATCTTGTCCTGTTGCATTTTGCTTAAGAAAGTATTTTGATTGGTGCAGTCCTGTCTTGCAAGGAGACATATTTTATGACCTGTAATGAAGTCAAGAATATGGTGAGTGACCTAGCAAGACTGTTCTTTAGATACTAAATAGATTACATAATGGGAAGGAAAAATCTTTTGCATTTTTTTGCATCACAGGTTTCGGGTTGATCCAGAAGCTACCATGCATTTGGAACATTTTGCTGGTATAAAGAACTCATTAAACTTGTTTTTATTTATATTAAAATGATTCCAGAAGTGCAGGGCAGGACATTTGCTTGTGTTGTATCTCCCAACTGTTCTTTGTTTTATATCTCTTAGATTGCATAGTGTGTTACACAGCACGTGCTCCAATGGAGCTGCAATACTGATTGGTTCTTAACTGACGCCATCTGCCAGAAATTGTTACTTTCATGTTGCCATTAGTAAGTGCTGTGAGCTGTTGGTACTGTGCAGGCTGAAAAGCACCATCCTGCCATGCTGGTGATGGAACTATCTGGAGAAATGTGAAGACTGAGTTGGGCTCCAGAGTGAGTTTGTCTCTGCAGGACTTCTCCAGTGAAGGTCAAATGTTTGAAGGGACTCCTGGTGCACTTAAATTGCGCTGAGTTTAAGGGCACATTTTGTTCTTTGTATGTTTGACTGCTTTCCCTGGATTTTTTTTTTTTTACTTTGTCATTTTCTGTAGACAGCTCCATTTTGTGCTTATCGTGGCTCTGCCAGATGCCACACTAAACAGTATGCTCCTGTCCCCATCTACTCCACTGTTGTTTGGTTTCCTTGCCTAGCCTCAGGCAGGATTTGTTTTTTTAATTACAAAGTTAATTTTTTTCTTTGGACACAATTCAAATGGCTAACAGTAATGCTCATATATCCCCTAATGCCTATGACAGGTTTTCCGTGTAAACAAAAATTGCATCTGTCCTCAGGGACTAACTTCTATAAGTATATATCATGAAATGTTGGCTATTTTTATAAGGTATGTAAATGAAAATGGAAAATACTGAGAGGCTGTCCTGGAATGTGAAGAGCTTATATTTCTGTCTGAACTTGGGTAAGCAGACCTGTCCTTGCCTTTAAAAATGGTTGATTTATTTGATTCAGGGCTTCGTTTTTGGCCAATTGATAGTATATGATCCTTCACCTCAGTCTGTATCTAATGAAGACTCCAGTGAAGTCACAGAGCTTGAGCAGTCAGGAGTCACTTAAGAGTATGCAGCAAGCAGATAGAAAGTGTAAGCTGAATTACTCCTTGGTCCTAAAATTGAGTGTTTCTGCAAAAGGAACTGGAGTCAATTTGTGGGAAAGGAATTAGGAATTCCAAAACCAGTTTTGTTCCCCCCCCCCCCCCTTTTTTTTTCCAAATTTCAAATCTGTTTTTCCCAGGAATTTGAAAACGAATATGAATGTATCCTTTCTCCTTTCCTTCCTCTCCTCCCTGGGCTGATAGGGCATCTGTGATACCAAGTTCAGTGTCCTGTGGCAAAAGGAAGACCATCGCACATTTAATGGCCAAGACAAAGTCTGCAGGAATCAGGGATTACACAGAGCTCATTCTAACTGTATGGATGTGGCATACATTTGTCAGTATTAGAAATAGAGCCGAGTCCCCAGCTGATGTGAATTGTGGGATGGATATGAAACTTCATGGTTCTGCATATAACCTTTAAGCAAAGGAGCTAGGAAGAAACTTTCCTTGTGAAAAGATTATTTCCTCATTTGTAGTTTCAGGTTTCCATGGTTAAGGAGCATTTCATGCCTCACCAAAAGCCAGATAGGCCAGTCCTTCCCAGAAGAGCCACTGTAGCTATTTCCATTCATTGTCCAGGGTTCGACTGAATGCCTAGACACCATAACATTTGATGCAGAGGCAGAGCAAATCAGCATAATTGTTTATTTCCCTTTCCTCAAATGTGTGAAGCAGCTACATGATTTTTTCATCTGACAATTGTTAAGCATTTAAGTGCAATATTCTAAGAGAGGCATCTTTGCCAAACATCATGTCTCCTCTTCTCTGTTTGTCCAGTTATTTAAAGAAGCAAAAGGGAATCTTCTCACGTTAGTCTCTCACTGCTTCTGTAGAGCAAGGTATGCCAGGAAACGTTTCATGCATTCTCCTTCCCCACCCCATGCTTGGATGCTGAAAAATTATTGAAACAATTTTCTGAAAAGCGGAAAGACTTGGTGGATCCATTTAGCCCATGGATGGACCATTTAGCTTAGCTAAGATGATGTCTGCTTTTAGGTTGAAGGCACTCTTTAGTCCCTATCAAGGATGTAACAGATCAGATCCTGCCCCCTTCAGCTACACAGTGTTTGCTTAAACATACCACATTAGGCCCTCCTTTGTGTAAATCACCGTAGTTCATTCACTAGAGTCTAACTGAAGTAAAGGGAGTTTTGATGATTTGCGTGAGCTGAGAACCTGCCCCATGATCTCCTTGCAGTAGAATTTGACTGTGCTGTGCACGCGTGTCTGTAAATGGAGGACAAGTTAGGCACCAGCAGCAATCATGGGGATCTGTATTCTGATCAGCTGGCAGGATTAACAGAACCATCCTCGGCAGGTCAGGCAGTCATTCACATAGCACGGCATGAGAATGGCTGGACAGACAGTATTTCCTTTCCAAGACTTTTTCTAAATTTTACAGGTTTTCCAAGAATATCCCTTCCATGTGTATGGTTATTGCTCCTGAGGTGCATAAATGTCTCTGATTCTACTAGGAGACAGATTACTATTGTGTTGATGTTTCAGCTCTTTTAAAAAGCCCACGGATAGGAGCAGAGGTGTTCATGGGGGCACTGGGCCTCAGGGCTTTGGCATCAGGATAAATTAATAGAGAGTAACAAATCACTATGTGTCAGTTGCTCAGTTGTGAGTAACCATATGCACATTCTTACCCGGCACCACCTCCTTGTCAATGAAAGGTACTTTAGCTCTCTTTTCCTAAAGGAAAGCTACCTTAAATTAGGTTACACTTAGTTAGGGAAAGTGCCTGTACAAGACACTATGAAGTGGTTGATAAGTAATAACTTGCCACCTCGCAGAAATTTATCTGTGTGGCAGAATTCTAGATCTCTGAGTTTCTCAGTTTCCCTTTACTTTAAATATAGCATTTTTTTCCCAGTTCACAAAGAAAGCAAAAGCAATTTAATCTTCTTCATCTGTTTCTGACTTTGGAACGTGTTGGTATCTCCCTGTTACTTTCCTTGGAAGTTCAGAAATGCTCTTGCTGCTCCATTGAAGAAATATCCTTCCTTAGACAATTTCTGGTAGAATAAAAATTTGGAAATTTAATTTCCACTCTCTCCCAAACCACAGCATTCCCCTCAGAAAAATCGTCCTTCTTTTCCTTCTCTGAGTGCTCAAAAAGAAGGAGAAAAAATTAGCTAGTCCCCCTTAGGTTTGGGTTTTATTGACTTGGTTGGCTAATTTCCTTATGGTCTTTCTCCAGAAGAACGTAGGACCTGAAACTCAGTGTTGATCCCAGTATCACACAAGTCCTTTAAACTGGATGAAGTTGAAGAAAATGAACTGAGACGGGAAGAGGGGTGTCCTCCTTTTAAAGCAAGTTTTTTCTCTCAGCTGTTTTTTTTCCATGAGCACTACCAAATCAATCCAGCGGAGATGTCTGGAGAAAGCTCTTTTCCCACCTACCCTAATGTCAGCAGTTTTGAAGATCTCTATACTCAGTCCCGGTCAAAGACTGTGTTTGAGTGAAGCTGAGACGCTAGGCTTTCTTCTTAGCAAGAGTCTAGAACAGTAAATGATTGATGGGAGGTTTGTGATTAGAGGCCCTGGCCTGGGTATATTCTTAGTCTCTGAACAGTCATGGAGCAGAACATGTCCTGCAGCCATTCCTCCTTCCTATGGGCGTCTGCTTGCAGCAGTCATTTTGATGGACATGGAGACTACAAACATACCATATTCCCAAGCCAGGCTGGAGGGAGGGATGTGCTAGTGTGCCTCCCTGGTGATGACAGGCCTCGAGGCCTTGCAAATAAGGGTGTGAAGGATGGGATGGGAGGGCTGGGATGACCCAACAGGGAACAAGCTGGGGAAAGGGAGGAAGAAAGTGGTGACAGGGACTCCAGGGCTCCTCTTCTTTCCCTTCCTTTTGTCCCTTTCTATTGGTTTTCCCTGTGGATGCAACCATGAAAATGTGACTAGGCCACAACTTAAGGTGAATGGGAAATGACTGAAATCTGACACTACAAGAAAATGTGTTAAATTATTGTCTTAAGCTTGACTTTCTCATAGGCCCAGATCTCAGATTTGATTGAGCCTTGGGGCTGACTGCACTGTGCCCCATTTCTGACTGCTTCTTGGCTTGAGCTGTTATTTTGCCCCCATCAAAACCCTAATTCCCAGAAAGCATTTCTCAATCTTTCTATCCTCTGAGCACTAAATCCAACTTATTTGCCCCAGAAAACCTCACTGAAAAGTGCTCTGACAAGGCTCTGACTACCTGTCCTTTCACTAATTGGTAATCTGTTGGGGAATGGTCCTTGCAGCACACAAGGCAGTGCAGTCTGAGCTAATTTGCCAAAAATGAAGACAGATTGTAAAAGGTATAGAAACCTACTCTGAAGAGCTTACTTTCTTCCTTTTCTTTTGCCTTTGCACGAGTTTATTTGTGATAGGAGGCATGTCTGTGGGGGACACTTGCATTGATGATTCCCTGAGATGCTTCTGAATAGCCTTTCCTCTGCTTTAAAATTTACCGTGAAGGTTTCTCCTGTCTGGCAGTGACAGCGGAGGCTTAGAAGTTCAGAGTTCAGGCGTAGCTCCAGTGAGTATCCCAAAATATGTATGTATATGCAATTCTGGAGCCTGTTTGAATTATCCAGACTTCTTCCTGACAAAGATCATGCAATCCCCTGTGTGCTCTCTGGCTATATTTTAAGATACTTTTTGTGGAGGCTTTATATTAGGTCTTGCCAGCAAATGCATAAAGCATTGAAATGGAGGTGGCCAGACAGCAATGCTTTGACAGTAACTTCTCTGTATAGGGTGATTGTATGGTCCTGTAGAACTTGGGTGTCTCTCAGCCTTTAATATATTTATTTTATTAGTATCCCTATGAGATACAGAAGTGCTGTTACTCCCATTTTACCAGAAAGGCGTAAAGTGCAGGCTGAATTCAATGACTTGCCTGAGGGCCATCCAAAAGGTGAATTATCAGCTCCAGCACTTCAGTCTTCACTCTAATCTAAGGACGCCTTCCTTCCATGCCTTCAAGTTGGCATAGGCAACACAGTCTTTGAAGATAAATCATACACTGTTGGAGGAAAACCTGGAAGTGCCCTAACCTTACCCTAAGTAAGGTGTCCTAAGAAAACAACAATAAAAGACATCAGCTGTGATGGAAGTGTTGAGCTTGATAGGGAGGCCTGAAAGATTCAGACAGTAAAGGGTCATTTTTGAAAGAATAGTGAAATATATGGAATATATGGAAGATTAGTTCCATTAATCCCTGAAAGCATATCAGGTCTATCAGTCTTTTTTGTTAGCTGGCCACATTAGTGTTTTCTGCATCAAGGTGATCCAATAAAACGTAGAGGAATTTGTAAGGTTTATTTCACGTTGCTGGAATCTGTCTAAGCTGGAGTTTGTACTGGACAGAATCTGCAGTTTGGAAAATCTGTGTTGCTTCCTGGTTTGCCTGTTCTGTTGCACGTAATCCACCAATGCAGAAGTTGTTTCTCGCTCCTGTAATCTGCCATGAATTAAAGTGATCATAAGGTGGTTTTTTGTTTTGTTTTGTTTTTTCTTCTTATAGAGGAGTGCAGTCTTCCTGCATTGCAGTTAGTAGCTGTTGTTAAAAAGCTAATTTGCAAAAACGGTACTTAATTGTGCGTGCATGTGCACTTACTTTGTATAAGCAGGGCGTCTGTTTGCTGTTTAGATTAAGAATCAGTATCCTAGCAGCTAGTAACACTAATACCATCCTGGAGCATCCAGAAGGCACTGATTGCAGCGGAACATGCAGCTTGCTAGGTGTCAGGAGCACTTTCTGCAGTGCCTGAGGCTTTCATGGACATTTCCCACCAAAACCTGACTATTCAATGTTGATTTGCTTGCAAGACTTGTCAAGTTCAAAGCATGAGTTAGTATAGCAACACATATAGATGCATCCGTGGAAATTCTGGCTCCGTTGGCTTTGGCAAAGAATTGTGAATGGTTTTGAAGATTTTAAAAACGTTTGGGGAATTAGCAGTCATTTTTCTCCACATAAAGTATCTTTTAAAAAAAATATTGACTACGTTAAAAAAATCTTGGTGTCTGCTGAACTTCAACTGAGTTAATAAAAAATAAATAAATCTTCAGACTTATCCAAGCTACTAAAATGCTGGCAAGATGAAAACCTAAGGAAAAAGAAGTAATTTCTGGCAGGATGCGCTCTTCTTGTTTTGCATTTCGTTACATTTATCTATGAGTCCATTGTTGCTACTCGCTTTCAATAAAAGGCAATTGTCATACAAACCTTACTCTGATCACTGAGCCAATCTGTAATCTTAATGAAAAGATTAGATTCAGGTATATCAATTAACCTTACTCAGAAGAATAGCCTGATAATGTTTAAGGGCTGCCTTGACTGACTGTAAACTTTTCTTCCAGCGTCCTTATTAAAGAATCAATAGAGCAACCTCAAGCACTACACCAGTAGAGAAAGAGAATGAAAAAAACAAAACCAGTTGGTAATGACTGTTGTTGCTGTACAATTAATACAGACTTTCTCTTGCAGATTTTTTTGCATAGTTCTGTTTGAATAAACACTAATGCTTTAGTGGAGAATCGTTAGGAAACTCTTAGCAGTGAAATGCTCAGAAATGTCCGTGGCACCCTGTTCACTCATGGGAAGTTAGAGCCCCTCTGCTAAACCCTATAAACTATATGTAAAAGTGTATTGTTTTGTTTAAACTGAGGCCCCATCATTGATTTCAGTGTACGTCACATCGCAATAAACTGTGGCCTTCGGTACCTTCTGAAAGCATCACTGTTACGGAATTACACAATAGACGTTAAAACTTGATGGCTGGAGAACAAGATGTAACATGCCTTAGAGGGTCAGGGTCATAGTAAGTGTCAGCTTTTAGACGTAATGTTTTCCTGGCAAGACAGCAAGACTTGATATCCCTTCGGACTAGGAGGAGAAGGGACATTTATAGGTAAAGCTGAGCTTATCCTTGCAAGAACAGTGCATCCTTTAGGGCTAGGAATGGTGTATTTCTATACGAGCACAACCTGTTGGCCAGCTGCACAGGGAGATTACAGGGAGGTGAAGTAATGTTGCTGGGATGTGACCAAAGTTCTGTGATGGGTGGAAGTGCTGGAGGGAAAATAGTGGCAATTAAAATAGGTACAATCAAGGTAAAACTTGAGTGAAGTCCCAATACCCATACTTCTTTCTGATTTGGTTGCTTCTTAGGTAAAAAGTTCATAGACTTCAAATAAGATTTTGGCTGCAAGGTCAGGATTTGGTTCACTAAGTATTTTAAATTATTGTTCATAATTAGTTTCTAATAAAAACAGGGATGATTAAGTTTGGGAGAGCTCAGAATTTAGTCCTTGATTCTGCCTCACAGACTTGTCTTTCAGAGGGAACTTTGTCCAGTGTTCCTCACTTATAAAAGTTCATTACCAATATAAATCTCATCCCCAGATGTTTGCATCTCTCCAAAAAAAAATACAGATGTCTCTGAGAAATCATGTTTGATTTTACAAAAATCTCTTTTCCCTTAGTACAACCCTAATGGCTTGAACTGAAGCAACTCTTCTAGGGTCCTCTAAATAAGAGAAAACTTTTTAACTTTAAAACTTTAACAGGCTAGGAAGCAGTACAGCAGGATGGAGATAAGGAAACACAATGAAGACACTAAGAACAGATGTGACTGTGCTTCAGCAGCATCCTGTAAGGTGTCAGGTACCACTTAGCAGAGAGGGTAGCTACATCTGTGTGGTTTGTTTTTTCTAAGAACAAAGAATGTATTTCAAGCAAATATACCATATTTATTCTAGCAAAAACAAATAACTGCACTTAATTTTTGTTTTGTTATTTTTTTTTATATTTTAACTTTAGTGTAGGATATGTTACCTTTCAAATGCATTGTCCCTTTGTATCTTTTTTGGTCTCCTGTACATCTAAGTTGTCTGGGGGCAAGGCTTGTCTGTCTTCTTTTGTATTTGCACATCACTAGCAAAAGGAAATTTACTTTAGGACTGGAGATTTCAGGCACTATGGCAATATGCATAATGAACAAGTACTCAGCTTTCTGTCTCCTTATCCCAATTGATCATGTCACTGTATTGCTATGAAGAACAACTCTGTATATGGTACAGTGCAAATTAGGAAACTGGCCTCAAAATACCTTCGTGTCTTGTGCTGAGATCCCATACTGACAGGCCATGCTGAATAGAGTGCTAGGTTATTAAAAATACAGGTTTCTATGCAACAGTGTTTACAGAAGGAACACTTCTTGTTCCCAGTTTTGCCTTTGACTGCTGTATCTATGAAATAGCTTAAACCAACAGTATTGAGGAGGTTTCAGTGTTGCAAAACAATTAATTCTGATACTAATGAAATGGAGCCCTGCTGCCTTCCTTGTGCTCCAGTGTACTTGGACTGCTTATAGGCAAGGTACAGGATCTTGCAATGAGTGGGCTGCTTTGAGCTCTCTCTTTATTTTACAAAGCATATTGTTCAGGGTTGTGTTTGTGAACAGCAGTTCAGTGATCCATAAAATAACATAAATTGTCTTGTAAGATAAGAACTTGCAAAGGAAAACTTTGCATTGACTAAAATCCTAGTTTTACCTCAAATATAATATTCTAAAGAACAGAAGAATGTGGTACCACAAACTAGGGAAAATGCTGTTTTACAGAGAAAACAAGTTCTGCTTGTCTCTGTGTTGTGTATTTTCCTCCTTCTTCCAGATGATTTATGTAGTGACTTTCACAAGCCTCACGGCATTTTGTGGAATTCCAAAGGAACTTTACTTATATAGAGATGTGTGTGATAGGATTAAAACTCAAGTATCTGTCATTTAAATGCTAATATCTCTGGATTAGGAGAATTTGGCAGTAATTACCAGAGCCAGTGATGGTGCATACTGATTTGAGGTAGTCAGTGATGTTGAGTGCCCTATGCTGGGAGCAGAACCAACACCGTCTTATGTCAGGGTCAGAGCAAAGGGAGTTATATTTAATAGAAATTGGCTATGGATGACTTTGCATAGGATGCAAAGTCCGTTTGCACAGGATGGCTGTTTCTTAGACCCAGATGTTGGTGAAAGGCTTTTCACTGCTGTATGTGGAGAGTGGCTGAGCCCAGTACAAGGTGACGGCGGGGTGTCACCCTGCAGTTCTGTGAGAGCTGCCTATCCTGTTGTGTTCTGGCCATTCTTTCAGCTGTGCGGTGGTGAAGTCAGGGTGCTGCATACATACACTTTTATAAAATCAGTATGTGATCACGTTTATAAAAATCAAGTAAGAGTAACTAATGTATGAGATCACTTAAGAGAAGTGCTGCGTTCTTAAGCAGCTGAAAGAAAATATTGCCCGTTTTAATTCAAAACTGTGATTTCAAAGACAGTCTGGTGAGATTTAATGATTATTCCTGATTTTGTTTCACAGCTGAACTAAAATTTGGAATAGCGATTTGAGAGAAATGGCAGAACCATTTTCATGAATCAATACCAAACTTATTTGAAGAGAATTTTATTTCCTCATATGTATAGATTATTGTAATGGTATTAATCTCTACAGAGTGTCCTGAATCCATGCAGTATTCCCAAATACTGTTTGTATTGGCACTTACATGTTTACAGTGCAAATGTGTTTATGTGCAAATCCAGTCTTCTCCCTCCTGATTTGACAATTTAGGAGGCTGCTGACAGCAATTTCTCCTGCAGCCTGCGGAGACTTCCTCATTTAATCCTTGCTGAGTTTACTGTCAGGTGCTGCTTTTTGGGTCATCGTAGAATCATAGAATACCAGGTTGGAAGGGACCTCAAGGATCATCTGGTCCAACTGTTCTTGGCAAAAGCACGGTCTAGACAAGATGGCCCAGCACCCTGTCCAGCCAAATCTTAAAAGTGGCCAATGTTGGGGAATCCATTTTGGCTAGACCTTGCTCTCTTTAGGGAGTTCATTGATGTCCAAGCAGAATGCATGCCAGCAGATTGTGGAATATAATTTGTAATACAAAAAAAGCCAGGAGGTGAAAATTGTGTTTTAGTGGACAAATTTCTTAGGCCTTTGTTTATTATGTGTTCTGTAGTAACTAATTCCTCCAGGACAGTTTATATCTAGATTTGTCCAGCTTCAGTGGGAGCGTGTTGAGTGAGCATGGAACGGAGTGCACAACACACAAGATCTAATCTAGCAATGGCATGTGTGCAAGCAAAACTTTGCATTCATGCATTGCCCCAGGGATTTCACTGGGGCTCTGCCTGGGCACCCAGTTCTGCCTACATGGAATAAACGGCAAATACGAGTCATGTGTCTGAAAGCAGCACAGAGCTGTCAGATGCTTGTTTTAGCTAGACTTTACTATTTGTATAAACACTGTAAGCACTCTGTTGCAAAGCTTGGAAAACATTTTGCTCTGCCTTCTTTGTTTTGGTTTGATTTTATTTGCATGCATCATTTTACATGTGAAGAAATTAACCCAATATAACCAACCAGATTGCACAGAAGGCAGAATAAGGTTTTACAAGCAAAATTTGTTTCCTTGTGTCCTTTCTCTTCTGGAACATAATTTTACCAAAAAAACTTGATTTGAAGCAGACACTGATTTGCTCATAACAAATGTTATAAAAAATAATCCAGATATCCACTGGTTTGTGAATGCGGAGTTGCACGTTATTGAAAATGCACTAGACTCAAATGTTTACTTTAGACAATGATTCTGAACACTGGGAAGTTGTGTGTCTTACATACAAATATTAGTCTTTCATCTGTCTTCAGAACAAGCAAATATTGGGAGATGAACTTGCTCATACTTTCACTGCCGCTTGGGTGAAGTATTTTAGTCACTGAGGTACAAATTTGCTTTTGACGTTGGCTTGTTTTTCTGTATATCTCTGGGATAATAAATACGGAGAAAAGACACATTCATTATTAACTTCCTAGAGACTGGCCGTCTGATTTATGGCTTCAAAGTGTCTTCATTTAATCTGTCAAAACTGATCTTAAACTTCATTTGTCTTCTGGTTTTGGCAGCACTTTTTACCTTGAATTCAACTGTTTGACATGCATTGTACCGGAGTCACATTTTAAAAACATTTACAGTACGTTGCAAAAAAAAAGATTCAATTTGGTACATCTGCTTTCAATATTATGCATCTCTAAAAGTGAAAACAATTTGAGAGTTGGCATTGGGAATGTTCTTGTTGTAGCTGTGAGGACAGCATTTAGGTAACTTTTATAAGAACAGAGTAATAATTACAGAAAATGAGTTGTCACTGAATAAAATTCTCCTGTGATTATCACCAATTACAGTTAACAGCTCCGGTGGCCTGCTGATTAGATGCAGAACATGGTTTCCCCAAGCTGAAAGGTAGGCCATTTCTCAAAAGATTTTTTTAAAATTACTTTATGAGAGAGAGACTGCATTCCTGAGCATGCGGCATTAACAGCCCCCTCAGGCTTTGCACAGACACCTCACAGTGTAGGCTACCTCCTCCAGGAGGAGAGCTGCATCTCTGGAGCTGATAAAACTCTTCCTGCTCTCCCTTCGCCGTAAAGGAGCAGAGCCTCAACTTTGGGCTTCTCTCCAGACTCTGCCTTTCCAGCACTGACCACTGCTCCTTTCCTGACTCTGAGCTGTGGAGTTGGAATAGTGGGAAAATAGTGCATTGCAGGTGGAGAGGTGGTGCAGCAAGAAGGAGCTAGGTATCAGGCGGTGAGCCCTACAACAGTGTTGTAGCTCTGCCAGAGTTGTAAGAGAGAAATCTTCTCCAAGTGCACATATAGCGCGGGGTTCCCCTGTAGTCCCCGTGTTTTTTAATCATAGCTGCATAGGCTTCTTTTTATCAGGAGAACACCCTTTCCCCATCTTGCGTTTTTTCATGCCTACTGTCACTGTGTATTAGTTTTTTCCTGCACTAGTCTGGATGATTATCAGTAGGGGAATATTACATGAGTAAAGATCACATGAGAGGATGTATTAGCAAGAGAAACACAGGGTAATGGGGAGCTGGATGGACGTGCTGGCAGTGCAGGTAGATCAGAAAGGCATTGCCTTAGGAATATGCTGCAGAAAGGCCTGGAAGTGAAGTGAGGGCTGAGAGATCCAAGTCAGAGATGAAGCCTATGTTATGAAGACCTTGTGATAGGGACTGTTCAAAGTAAGAGGGAAACGAAGAAGCAGACTGAAGGTGCAGTGATCTGTTTTTTAGCTGCATGGAGCTACCTTTGATGACTTATCATCCACGAAGCTATGTCAGAGACTGAATTTTTAAGCAGTAGTAGGCAGACAATAGTCAGTGAAGGCAGGATGGTTATGTTTGGTTTTGTGATTGACATTACCAGTGTGAAGGTGAAGAGGGAGGAGAGAAACAGAGAAAGGACTAAGCTCTTTGAAATTGAGAGGACATGAACAGGATCTGTCCTCTGGACCGCTCACTGGAGTAACTGCTTCTCCCTGTGCATGACAGGGGTTGGTCATGGTTCCCACTAGTTAGAACAAAATAACCTGGTGTTCATGTGTGCAATCACCAATTCAGAGAAGTCTGCTGGGGTTGACACTCCTAGCTTGCAATCGCCTTGGACCTGCTTGTTGTGGTGTTGGGGGATTATTGCCTGCATTCTCATCAATGTAAGGAAGGATTTAAGCAGTTTTATTTTTTTCTGTACGTGCCTGATGCTGAGCCTGGGTTTTTTATTCTTGCAATTGTGCTGTGTAGCACTTGGAATGCTTAACAGAGCCAGGCACAGGCAGTGCATAGGGATGAGAGCACTGGAATAGAAAAATAAACATCGGAAACCCACAGCTGAACTACCAGATGCTGGGGTTTGTTGAGAGTTTTTTATAAGAACACAGGGACTCTGACTGGGGTCATTATCCCCACCAGCCACTTGTCAGCGTAAGTCCCTCTCCCCCCCCCTTCTATCTCCACTCCTCCATATAAAACGTCCCTGTCCAACCGTGACTGAAACAACTGATTAGCTACTGCTTCCCTGGAAGAGAGGACCCACAATGCCCACACACACAGGGGTGTGCAGGCCACCATGTCACCTCTGGAGACATTGCTGGAACACAGGGCTTGCCTTAGACTATAGGAGAGCAGAGGGAGACACAGGTCACCAGATGATAGGATGTTTAGGAGGGACTTGTTTTCCTTCTTTACTAAAAGCACTAATGTGAAAGTGTGAGGGGTTCCCTTAGCTCTCAGCATGGTTTGCAAGGGCGGAACATGGTATGTGTGTGTGTGTGTCAGCTCTCTCCCTGCCTCTTCTCATGGTCCCACCCCTTCCCCACTTTCTCTCCTGCCAACCATTAACTGCTGGTCTTTACTACCACAACCTAAGCCCAGTACCGCAGTTGTCTCTACTGCTTGTCAAGAGGTTTGACATGCTGTGTTTGGCCCATGATGCAGACAAAAGATGTAGAAACCTTAAGCTACAGTTGTGCCAAGGCCACTGCTGCTGTGCTGAGTGGCACTGGCTCATCATTCCTTTGTGCTCTGCTGCTTGTATCCGTCAGTCTCTTAGGCTGTGAACTTTCTGAGGCAGGAGTCATATTTTTCGTCATTCCTGTGCAGAATAAACTGCAATGGCATTATAATCCTTTGTGCTTTGGCAATATTAATAAGTAAATAAGAGGGCATGTTCTCACTGTATGTACAAAGAACGGTCCCCTCTCCAGTGCTGAGGGGAAGGAGGGCACAAGGTTCCCTCACAGCTCTGCCATGTCTCTGTGTTTTAGACAAACACTACCTGTGTCCCAGAAGTAAAAGCTGGGGATAGCTCCTTTGCCATGGCTGCACCTCAGTCAGGTGGGTGTGAGGAAAGAGGCCGTGGGTGATCCCGAACAGACCACAGTAATTCTGATGCTCTGGCCTCTGCTGGATGGATGTTCTGCAGCAAAGAAAGTTAAGAAATATCAATGGGCTTTAAAGGGAAAGCAAAACTGGAGCAGGCGATACATGTGCCTGACAGTGACTATAATGCATAGCAGTCTGAGCATCAAGGGTGTGAGTCCAGAAGGAAGGTCAAGAGAGATTCCTACCAAAGCCATTAATTGTTTTCTTTTTTAGCTTGTTTATTTTCTATGCAGTTAGCAAAACGTAACTCTTCATTATGTGTGGTGTAACCAGTCATTAGCTGTATATACATGGCTGGGATTCAGTTACACAGAAACAAGATACTTTGCTTTTCCACACTGACTGAGAAGAGGAAAATGCACTGACATACGGGGGATGTAGACCTGAGCTTTGGGAAGCCACTCTTGCTTGCGTGGGACTAGTCGCTGCAGCACACATACTGGTGTTTCTGTAGAGCTTAGTGCTTTCTAAGCATATCCACTGAGTAAGTGCGTGTGGCCAACAGCACAGCACCTGACATCTGGGCTTGCCTTTGAACCAGGCTCTGAGCAGTTTTGCCAGCCTAGCCCTGGAGCCAGGCTAATACAGCCTCTGGAGACAGGCTTTCTTACTGGGGGGTGGGAAACCCCCCGGGGTGTTACCCTGCAGCATGAGGACTTGGTAGCTCAAGTCATGCCAGCTTAGAGATCCTGGCAGCATGCTCTGAGGTGGCCCAGCTTTGCTGTTGCTAGTCCCTTCTTTCCTTGCTTTTCTTTTTGGGAAACTACTGCTAATGACTTACGGTGCAAATAATGCATGATACTTACTTCTGTCATATCACAAGTAGTGATTTTGGAGCTATGCTGCTCTCCTCTTTTCCCTCATGCTGACTGCCAGGATCCATGCAAATGAAGGGCTACAACAATGAGAAGGAAAAATTCCTTGGTTTTCTCTTTTTGGGAACTTCCAGAGGTTGCATTCCTCCCCCTTCATCTCAGCTAATTTCTTAGTCAGCGTGCTCAGGATCACATGGATTTCTGCCAGGTAAATACAGATTTTTGTGAGTCGTACTCTGCTCTGTCGGCAATCATTTTAGCTGTAAAAGGCCATGACTTAGCATGGGGCTCAGATGACACACACATTCAGCTTTGAGCTCCTTTATTTTTTAAATGGCTTCAGTTACTCCCTCTCTGCTGTCTTTTGCAAACCAGCCATAGGGTTTAGATGTTTTCTGCAGAACTTGTGCTAAACCAAACAAGGCAAACCTAAGAAAGGCTTAATTAAAACAACAGAAATCTCGCACTCACTGACTCTATTGCTGGAGCCCTTTTTGCCTGTAAACAAAAAATTCAAATGGCTGATTTTCCCCCCTCAGTTTCATAAGTGGTTACTGAGCTTCTGCAGTTGCTACATTCCTTAAAAAGTTGTTATTTCTTTTTTGGTCACACACTGGGGGACTCCATTGTTTTCAGTGGTGCCTATTGAGTTAGGCCCATCGACAGCAGAACTCATTCTGGGTCATTAAGTTTGGAGGCACAGTAGTATAATTTGGTGACTTTATTCTGTTTCTTAGCAGAGACTTGTATTAAAGTCACGCACACGCAAAACCAGAATAACCATCCTTCTCCCTTCCCCCAAACTCTGAGAGCATTAAAGGACCCAGCCAGGCAGCCTCAGGTAAAACATTAAGAATTTGCTGGCTGAACAAGAGTTCCTATTCCAATGCTACAGCAGAATAATAATTAAAAAAAATTTTGGAGAGCTGCGTTTAGGCACATATCAGGCAGAAGCAGCAAAACAACACTGCTGTCTTATGTTATTAATGATTCTAGTACTGTACTGTTCTAGCGTTGACAATTTAACAAGGTTCCTTGGAAAAACTGGCTGTGTTTAAGAGAAGATTCACACAAACGATTCATGATCTGGAGAATATGCTATACCATGAGAAAATGAAGAAGGTGGCCAATTAGTCACTGAAGAAAAGGTAGGAACAAAGTCTAAAGTTATCTGCAGAGGGAGAAAGTACCAGGTACGTCTCGTGTTTTAATCTAGCACACAAAGGTATAATGAGACCCAGTGCCTGGGAACTGAAGTCAAACAAGTTCAAGCTATATAAAATTCATGCTGAGAACCATGGAACAAACTGCCACAGAAGCAATTCTTCATCATTTAAAGATTCCACTTTGAGATTTGATGTCTTTCTAAAAGATACACTCTAGATCCAGCAGTGTGTGGTTAAACTAGATGCAGATATCCCACAGGAAATACAATGCACCAAGCACACTGGCATTCTTTCTGGGTTCAGCCTGTAAACTGTGTGGTCTTTGGAAGTTGCTCTCTATTCCTGTGCTATGCCTGCTATTCACAAACTCGGTCACTTCACCATAGGATCTCCGTTTCCCACTTAGAAGTAGTTCTTACAAGGCACGTTTCTGGCTCTTTGGTCCTGACATTTAGGGAACCTTGCACACCTTTTGACCACACTTTATCTGCTATGGGAACATTTCCATCTCCACAGCTATTAACCTGGCATTTTTTTCCAGCACTAAATTCACATAAAAATGCACATTCCAGATATAAATCCTCATTCCTCGTTATCAAGGTTAGCAGTGTGCCAGGATGACGGGAAAGAGGAAAGGAATGGGACATCTGCCCAGAGGTGTAACAAATTAGACTTTCTCAGTGTGAGGCCCTCAAATCTATGAGTAGAAGATCATCGTTCTGTCTGTGGCGCTCTGCTCGGTTTGGTTAGTCAACAATATTTACTGAGTTGCTGGCTGCAGTATTTTTATCTCTGGTTGAGCGCTGGAAACTTTTATTAAAAAGGAGATGTTAGAATTCGTCCCTCCAGTGTGCATCTTTAGATACTCAGTTCTAGAAGAGTTCAGAAGTCAGATCTTGCACCTTCTAGTTTGGTAGTACTGTTATTTCACTGGCTACGGCAGTGACTCCTGATTGACAACCAGACAAGAACAGAACTGGACCCGGAGACAATATGATTAATGAATTACTCTCAGTTTCACTGGGTCAGTTAGATCAGCATGTTAGAATGATTTCATGCCCTTCATGTATTCTTCATGGCAGGGATGATCAGCAGAAAAAGTGCTGTAAATCTGAAGAATTAGCCCTAATTAGAGTTTTGATTCCATAACACTGGAATCTGGACAGTGTGCAACTCCTGAGAGTTTTTGTTTAGTGTTTTATGCTGCTAAGTTGAATTATGGAGTGATGGGACCTCAGTGGAGGCAACCTTTACCTCTGCAAGGATGCATTTGGTAAGTTTTATACTGAGATTTCTAGGCATTTTTCAGAGGGCAGTTTAATGCAACACTAAGAACCAACAGGAAAACTGGGTGATACCAAAGGTTCATTAACCTCATTATTCTGTGTCTTATCCAAGAAAAAAGACAAAATAATCCAGATGAGATTTAACTGCTGGGTCTGACTGCCATTGTGCTGCTTCCTTGCTGGCTCACAGTGAAGGAAGCGTGTACCTGCTACCATCTGCAAAGAACAGGATCTGATAGTGTAAAATGTGGAGGAAAAAAAGCTAGCATAAAGTACAGAAAAAGGTCTGCTGGAGAGAGTTCAGAAGAGAGACAGAGGGAAGAGATCAGAGCTCTGGAAAACACGATTTATGAGAAAAAACTGTAACACTGGCAAGAGAAGACTGAGTGGAGACAGCCTTCAAAGACATAAAAGGTTGCACAAGAGAATGGACTCTTCTCCATGTCCAGTTTGGACAGGACGATATGTAAGGGGCTAAGTTGTGCTAAGGGGGCTTTAAGTTAGACATTAAGAAAAAATTTCTAAGTCAAGTGAAACAACTGAATAGGTTGCTGGGAATGCTGGGGAATTGCTGGAGGCTGTAAAGGACAGATTGGCCAAACACCCCCTTAAATTTGTGAGATTGGATTATGCTGTAGGGACACAAGACAGAGTAAATCACCTTCTGAAGACTCTCTCAGCCCTGCTTTCTGTGATTGCATAATCTGTGTATCAGAGTAAAGGGCTTCTCATGATTACAATGACACTTAGGTATCTGTTTCTTCACTGGAATATCCAGCTTCATGTAATCACTGAGATACCTTATTCTCATGACTCGTGTGGAGTGCAGACCCAGTTTACAGAAGGCTGTAGAAGGCAGCAATGCTAAATAAAAGTGGAGAATATTCCATATATCTCCTAATCCATAGCAACTGCCCACTGTCATCACTGGAAGATTCACAGAGGGCTTTTAGCAGGAGCTAAACTTCTGATTGTTGTTTATTCAGTGTTCATGTAAGCCAGAACCATTCAGTGAGAACTTTTTTCCTTTTTGTAGCAGCCCTTGTACTCTTTAATCTTTCTGAATCATCCTATCTCTGTTTTTCTTCTTCCCTGTGCTTTTACCTCTTCACAGCAGATTCCTCAGTAGCCTCATTCTTACCCTGTCCCACAGTCTGCTAAAAAAACGGCACAGCAGAACAGGTAATGATGAGGGTGGCACGGTTATCACCAGAATCTGACTTTCTGAAGAGATTGATACCGTCAAGATGTTCAGTCCTCCCAGTTGTTGTCTGAAGCTGCCCCATTTTGGATAGACACCTGAACTAGTTACAGTTAAGTCATAGAGGAAAGTTTTTCTTCTTACTACATTACATGGCATATAGATATTTATTGCGCCAATAACTCATATGTTTGACACTGTCCTTCAGTAGAGTGTTCTTACTGGTGATAACATTAAGATGTATGTTTAATATGCACTGCTTATATCTACAATCCTAAGACTGCAGTTATAGACAATGGCTATTCTCAGACTTGTGTGAAGTTAGGGAGAAGTGCACTGTGTTGTGGAAAGCCTGCAAGAGGCCTATTCACTGGCGGTGAGTGCAGAAGGGTAAATTCTACTTAAATAGGATTAGTCCCAAGCATAGTTCTGGTAAAATAGAAAACGACATTGCAAATCACTTGGTGTTAAATATATTTCAAATCAGGCCTTGAAATAATGCCAAAATCCTGGCAGAAAGAAATGTCAAACAATGAAAACAGCAAATGAAAAGTAGCAGGGGTAGGCTGTTGCTCTTTTCAGCATATATTGGGGAAACTGTTTGTTTGTCTTGAATTTTCTTTCTGGCAGAGTTAATTCTAAACTGCAAAGAAACCATTACTGTATTAGGTATCAAGTGTTAAATGATCAAGGAGACTGTGTAGGTGAAATCGTTGCCTGTTTGTGGTAGCAATTTGAGTTTTCATTGTAAAAAATTATTTTATGCAAGAGCACAAAGAGATTGATAGGGAATGTAGGTTACTTGGTAAGTGTGAGAGATCTGCAGTGAGTCTAGATGGAGGTTGTGTATGTGAAGATGTCTCACTTTTTAATAAGAGAAACCAATGCAAGTTGTGTTAGGAGAATGTGTAGTCTTTGGCAATCAAATGCCTTTTCACTGTAGTTTTTCATCACTCTGATATATAAAGAACCAGGAAAAATGTCTGGAAGAAGCTCCTATAAAAAGTGAGCTTGGAGCGAAGATATCGGTAGAGGGGAGAGACTCATGAAGCCTCTCATAGGAAAGGAGCTTAATTCGCACTTCTTGGAGGGCCAGCAAATGGAAGACAACCCATAGCTGGAAGCTGGTGTGCAGTGCAGGTTTACTAGCTCCCCTCTGTTGTTTCCCCTTTACATGTTGGAGCATTCCCATCACATAGCAACATGGAAAGTTCTTTCTAGACTCCCAGTGCATTTTGATTCCTATTATGAGTCATTTTCTGTCTCCTTTCACTATGAGTAGACTGGTTTCCAAATATATGCATCAGAATTAGGTCCTTAAGACTAGATGTTGTGCATCCGCATCCCACCAGACCTTTTCCTCTGTCTAGCTTGCGTTGAAAAGAACAAAATGCTTTTTAGTTACCAGCGTCCCCCTTTGTTTAAAGTTTACCATTTCTGCATAACGCTGTGCGATCTACAGTGATTCTGTCTTTGAAGCAGTTAGCTTCTGTGGCTTTTACTGACTTGGTGACACTTCCAGGCTTCTAAATCTTTGAGCCCAACATCTTGGTGGAAATAATTTTTTGTTGTGCTCTGTTGGGTGGTGGGTTTTTTCCTTTTTAATGTATATAGTGTACTGCTGAGCCAGGCAGACATAAAATTCCTTCTTGGGACATAGAGACATATATGTTTACACAAGACACATGCAAGGTGCCATATGGCAAAACCCCAGCTTTCATTCCCTGCACATCCTTGTGTTTCAAATGTTTGGGAGAGCATATACCCCTGTGGAGTCTTTACATGGTCTGCTGGCTAGAACTTCCATGGAAAAGAGAGACTAAATGGACTAAGTAAAATATAGGGGAGTGGAGAGCTGGGAGTTTAAAAGTTCAGAGTTTAATAAGTAAATGGGAAAGCAATATCCCCTTGCAGTTCATAGTAGGCATGCTTTGGCTATTAGTGAATTAAATGACTTAGACGAAAAAAACAAAAGGAATAGATTTTCTCAAACTGTGCATGTATGGAAAGATCCTGTCTTCTCAATGGAGTCACATAATCGATGATGAAAGGATGTTTACAATAGGAACAATTCAAGTACCCTCATCACAAAATGTGTGAACTTCTGTCTTGAAAGAGTCACTCTGGAGTTCTTTAACCTACAGGCCCCGTCTAACTACAGGCTGCTGTGAAAACGCTGGTGGTGTCCTTTTAGAGCAACAAAAAAGACAAACCAAAGGGGACAAGGGCAGGTGAGTGTATACATAACCGTAAATGGTGTAGAGTTGTCTTACACCTTACACCAATATGCACCATGGCATTTATTTGGGGGATGTGGATTGATTCGTCCTGGTTCACCTGGTCTCTGGGAGCACAGGTTGTTGATCAATCTCATGTGTGAGAGCAGGGAGTTTAAATCAGATAGACTGAGAGCAGCTTTTGTGTGTTATGCGTGTTGCTCACATTGAAAAATACAGTTGTCTGGTACCCAGATAGTGTGACCAGCTTCAGCTAGGGTTAAAACTTGTGCATCTCAATAGTACAATGGATTTGGTAGAGCCATCTTTGTACAGTGCAGCAGCAGTCTTGCATCTATGGCATCCTGGAACGTGTACTGGAAGGTGAGGCACAGGTTGGAGAGTGTTAAAGATGGCAGTGGAAGAGAGGGTTTCAAACTGAGCTTAGAAATGAAAGGGAAATGGAGATGAGTGGAGAAGTGGGAAAGGAGAATGGCGCCAATGGCTGTGTTTGTGTCTCCTTTGAACTTGTTTACTCGTAAGGTGGCAGAGGCACCCCTATTCTCCTGTGTTTGGCAAGGCAAGCAGAATCATAATGATATATCCTACCTATCAGAAATACTGAGAATTAAACCTATTCCAAACACGGACTTCTTAAAAAAAGAAAAAGAGATACATCAAATTTCATTATGTTGAGCTTATATTCTCCAAGTGCCCATTAGGAGGGTTTTAGGATTTCCTTTTAATTAAAATAATGTTTGTTGAGCTTAATATTTTCCTAAAACATTTATTTTAATGTCTTTTCCCCCTGTTACTAAAATCCAAGCAGCAAGGAAGGATAACTGACCACAAAAAAGGCCAGATGTGCTGAGAACAATATTTTTCTGATTGCCTGGCAACAGGCAAAAGGTGATTCAAAGCCGAGACTCTGTAACAATGAATGTAATGACAAGACCTGTGTTTCGTCAGGCTGCAAAAGGTTTTGTCCTGATTGCCACAAAAGAGGGCAATGGTCATTTTCAGTCTGCTCTCAGCTCTGTTTGGGGGCATAATTTAGAGGTCTGAGATCCAAATAGGAAGCCAAGAATGTTGAGTTCCAAACTTAAGTGTAGTGAAAGACTCCTTGTGATAGTAGACAGTTATTTTATTTCTCTGACTATCTATTCACTGTTGCCTAAAATGGTTATATTCTTGCACATCTAGAGCCTAACTCAGAGCATCAAGTAAGGCTGTGAAGTCACTGGAACCTAAGCACATGGCATGTGTTTTCCTGAGTCTCGGCCATACTCGCTAGCTTCAAAAAGTGTTGTGAAGGTCTCTGCTGGAAATCTAAACTACCTAACATTGCAAGTCATTTTAGCAGTGAAAGATGTAGCGTATTGTTACTGCGTTTTTTGCCTGCCTGTTGGACTCCAAGATTACCTTTAAAGTATCATGAAAAAGTCAAATATGGGAGCCATATCTATCCACAGGCTCGAAGGTGAAAAGGTTACAGATCTCTAAACTACTGAAATGTTTTCAAATTGTTTTAAGTTAGACTGAGATAAAATTAACCACGCTTCTTTATTCGGTAATGCCAACCCTACTCATTCTCTCTTTTAAAATACTGTGTGTAGTCTGCAAAAAGAAATTCCACAGAACAGAAATAAAATGCAATCCAAATAACTTGTTTTAAAAATAAATTGAACATGAAATAACAAATATAGATGTAGCCAACACTTAGGGTCCAGAATTTACTAGAAAGACACACATGGGTTATATTTATCTTTCACAAGTTTTTAAGATTGATACTCGACAATTTATTTCACTAGCTGGGTTGTTTTAGTTTACAAGAGTTTTCTTAGCCCTTCTGTCTTCACTCATACATCAATGTGAAAGTAAAGAAATAAGTATTTCTCTTACAGGATTTTATAGGATGGCTCAAAAAAACTTGGAGGAAAGAGATCCTTCTTTTTTTTTCTAATCTTATTGAATGCTGTTGGTTTTAACCCTAATCTTTTATAGATTCATATCAACTGTATCTGTTTTCAAATAGGCAGAGGATCTGCCACCTCTGTTTTGATACACAAATGTAGGACAATTTGGGTCTTCACTTGACTCTCACTATACAGTATGGTCTGCTCTGCAATAAGGAATCTTTTGGCTCTCACTTACTGTGTTTTTATTAAGATAGTGTACAAGCGTTACAAAAAAATGAAGCCAAGTCTCTACCAACTGTATGAAACAGGCCTTAAAATGTGAACACGTTGTAACTGATCCGGAGATCTAGGGTGAACCTGGAATGTGGTGTGAGCTGCTTTGTTCATCTTTGAGATATGAACTCTTGAATGCAGCAGTGAAAATTTAGTGCTGTTATTGTTAACGACTTCAGTCCTCAGGTGAGGACAAACAGCAACAAAAGAGACTCAGAGATCTCTTATCTTGATGCGTTGGAGAAAGAATTGTTGCCTTCCTTTGCCAGTCTAAATGAACCAAAGGAGCTGTGCGTGACAAATTATAGTATTGAAAGTCAATATGCTTGACCCCATGGGCTGCCCAATGGGCTTGAAGAACTGCACAATTATATTTGAACATTTTTAGTAACTTTTCTGTGTAACATTGATTTTGCTTGATAGTCACTGTCTATTTAGTTGTTTCCTCAGCACCATGTTCAGATCCTGCATTTGCTACGGGTGCATCGCAGAAGACTCAGACAATTCATGGAACAAGGAAGGAATTCTGCACCTTAATGCACTGCTCTGGGGCTATTCAGGTCTAAGGGATTTCTTGCCTCGTTCTACCCCGGGAAAGAAACTTAGTGGTGCACAGTATTGATATCACACAGAGATGAAATCAAAACACAGAGAGAACGTCCAAAAATACACAGAGTAAAACTTAGCTTGTAATAAAAAGATAGAGTTTTCAAAGCTTTGTGAGAGTATACATTTACCGACATAGAGTCATGGTTGGACAATCTGGGACTGTATCATGTTTGTGTGATTTAAAAAAGGTAATCTTTCATATTCAAATGTTACTGGAAGTCTTGTACTGAATTAGAAGTTATTGCAAAGATCTCTTAAAGTGCAGAACTTTCCTCCTTCAAGTGGTCAGAAGCCCAAATGTCTAGAGGTTTGTTGTGTACCAGACGGTGCAAATGACTGCAAAGAGGTCAAGAAAAGATCTGAACATCCCCTGTTTTGGGTCTCCAGGCCAAGATCTGGAAGTCTGTGTTTAGGATATCTTGTTATGAGCTTGAAGATCTAAGTGAAAATAACAATATTACATTTGGGTAAAGTCTGCTTAAGGCTGTAATGTCATACATGGCTAATCACACCAGCCTACTTCTAAAGTGTTTTTCCTTCTCTTAAGGAAGGAAATTTTTAAGGAATTTTTCTATTATGTGTCCATAATAGAAAAATTTAGACCCAAACTCATGTCCCTTCTAACAGTGGTTCACTGAAACTAAAGGAGAAACCATGTTTTTTCACAAGGCATAGCAAATCTGTCTCCACGATCACACAGTTGGACTTGCCTTTTAGGAGGTGTAAGAACAACCATAGTATCTATTTTCTGGCCTTTATGCTACTTTTCTGTCCCTCAGGCTTGGTGTTGTAGGGTTAAGACAATCCCTCCCATTCACCATAGAGAATGGCATGACAGGCATAAAAAACTTTGGGAAAGTGTTGATTTTGTTGCTGTTGTTGAAAATGTCGAAAATGCTGTATGTTCATGAATCATTTTGAAGATTCTGTGTTTTGAAGCATTCAGTTCATTCATTAGAGCCGTCAAGCAGGCAGCAATGGTGCTGTGCATCTCTCTTGATGCTCTTAAATTACTGACTGTATAGGAGTTGTGGCAGTCACTCCAGCCATACAGTAATGGAGATTATTCAGTGCTAGTTATGTGGAATGGGTTGCTGATATGGGTACAGTATATTCCCTACTATACATGGCTTTGCTCATAGGCACCTTTTGAGTTAATAATTTTCTCTCAGTGGAGGGCTTTGATGGCCTCTTCCAGCATGGATGATTTTCACTTGTTTGAGAAAATCTGGTACTGTTTGGTCTTTTACTCGTCTCACGTGACTCACCCAGCTGCCAGTAACAGCGTTCCATTTCTCAGTGTTGTCGTGGTAAATTTTGGACATCGCATCCAAACAAAACCAAGAATGGCAATTTTTTTTTTTTTTTTTTTTAAAGTAATTAAAGAGAATGAAGCAGTAAGAAAAAAAGCAAATGACCTAGTTTGGTCTGCGCCGCAAAACCCACAATGCTCTGGGGATATCTAAGTATGTTAGGCAAATATTTCAAATCTATCTCTATTTTGAATGTGAGTCATTTCAATTATACGTCGTTTCAGTTATTTGTTCATTGGCCTTAATTAGGTAAACTCCAAAGCACTGCAACATATGTTTATTGTTGAATAATTACCCTTTTGGTACTTCTTGCTCTTATCTATCTACAGCCTTAATAGCTAATTTTATCAGTAAGAGTGAAGCCTTCCTGAATGGTAAACAAGATGTTCCCCAGGGAAGAAAGAGAGCTATTGCCCTTTAGTAGGGTTGTTTTAAATGTTGATCTCATTGTTACACAGACGGGTTTCCCTTTGTGTGAGGAGGTGCTCTGTTTTCCTCTAGAATTTACCCCTAGCAAGAAATGTAGGGCTGACTCTGCAGATCCTGACCAGTGTGAGTGGTCCTTCCTGAAGGTGTGTAGCCCCATCGCAATCAATGGACCCATTCTCACATGACTTAATCTGGCATAAATCAAGAAAGAACTCCCCCAAAGTCAGTTACCCCAGAATAAAAGAAGCAAGATATCAAAAATTGAACTAACTTGATTACTCATGTGGAAGGAATTGCCTGATTGCAGCCTTTGCACACTACTGTATCAAGCTCTTCCATTCCCTTCATGAGCATTTAAATGTAAAGATATAAATCAAAACTGCAGGACAGAAAAAGAGAAAGACAAAAGTTACCTTGATGGATTCCACTTCCATGAGATCCTTCTGGAAACCATTCCGCTTTTATTAGATTTACTCTCTGTAAATTAGGATTAGTTTTTTATATGGATTTATGAAATAGCTATGGTTCTACTGAAAGCAGGGTGAACCCTCTGGTATAAGGCAGGGAGTATGTGCTCTTTTCATCTGTTATTGGTAAGTTACAGTATGTAGGTTAAAGGCCCCTTGATACCAGTGAAAGAGGAGATCTAGTTCCAGACATGGAAAATGCTTAAATCTTGAGTATGCCAGCCAGTGATATTAATATTGTATAAAACAGCCAGTTGTCAAAGGGCCAGATTCTGTTCTCAGTTACACTGGTGTAAACCAGACTTTTTTTCTTTTTTTTCAGAGGCAATGAATTCGCTTTCACATGTGCTTGAACAGTTGAATGTAGACTCTAGTTGTCTGTGTTCAGAGATGATCTCTCAGTTCTTGTTTTAGTTGCCGCAGGGCGAAAAAAAAAGTGAGCCGCTGGTGTTGTTCCTTGTCCGTCATTGTTCCAGCTCCCATGTGGTGGGCACGTTTCAGAGGGCTTTGATGCAAGTGTGACTTCACTCAAGGCATTGTTGTGCAAGAAATTTTTAGCTCTTGTTAATAAATCTGTAAGGTACTTTGTGAAGGCAAACGTATGGTAGATTGGCTGAAATACACAATTTCATGGATTTAGTGTAAGTGTTCTGCTCCTTTGCAGGGAGAAAATGTGTTTTCTGATTTGACAGCTACAAGAGAAGATAATCATTTTTGACAGCACAGGGATAATGTTCATGTTATTCTAGGAAATCTCCATCTTCACACAAATAGGTATCAGTGTGTGCTACAGTTGGTATTGCTGAACTTTGAGTGGGAGCTTCAAGTTTCTGTGTTTTGATAATATGATAAAATTGATAAAATGCATATTTAGAAAGCCCTAATGAATTTCAGACTTGTATCATTTGGGGAATGAAAGAAAGAAGGTGTTTTTATTACGGCTCCATATAAATCCAGAACATTTTAAAAGAATCCACAGTATTTTGGAGGGAAGATACATCTTGAATATATTGCAGGTAACTTTGCTGATGGAAAAAGTGAGGAACTGTGAATTGGGTATTGTAGGTATGACTGATTTACCAACTTCTCTTGGTGGTGTGGCCTTTAAAAGTGTATAGAACTTGTTTCACCAGTGTTCAACAGTGTATTTAGAAACCCTTATTTAGGCAAATTAACAACCACAAGTCTGATTATATAGTCTTGCTAAGGTAGATACTACCCCTGAAGTGAGTTAAATTATGATGGGATAAAGCCAGAATAGGAATGGAATAAAGCCCAATGGAGCTGTGGATTCCAGAGGATATAATGATAATTTATGTCATGATTACAAGCAGGGCAGAGCTAATGGTCAAAACACCCAGTATAAGCTGAAAGGCATCCAAAGTGATCTTCTTAAATGCTTAGGTCCAAAACCACCAAATACAGCTGACTGCCCTGCGCAGGCCAAAAGACGCTACATTTCTGTACAGCTTCTTATTATCTTCAGAGTCATTCAGAACAATCACATAGTGTCAGTGAATTCAGGTCTGAATATAGATCTGAAATAACTAGAATATATGTATTAATTACCATGAAGAAGGCTAATGGCCCACTTTGTATAGTGTAAATACAAATTGGTTTCTCTGTAATTAAAATCTCATGTATCATTCCTAAAAATCTTACGTGGGCTTTTTGTTTATATAAAATAATGCTGGCCTACACTTCCTAAGGCTTATCACGTGCCTTGGTATTGTGATGGAGCTCGGTAGGAAAAAACCGGTATTGTTTTTCCAATTTTAAAGATTCTGACTTCTAAAAAAAATAAAAATCAAATAAATAAATGGTCAAGAAATGTAATGTGTCAGCCAAACACTGAAAACGTTTCACTGGAAACAGGGAATTCTATTCTGGAAATGTCACAGTAATGCCTCATGAGACTTGTAATTTGGGTGTCACATGTACCCACTCTTTTCTATGGGTCTGGATGCTTGCCTGGACTACGTCTTCATCTGCCATGGTCCTCCCTGTTACAATGGTGCCATGGAGCATGATGGGGAGGCTGTGGAGCCCAGCCAGTGGAGGAGAATGGACTTTTGTGTTGTGATCGCTTTCACAAATTCTCCAGTTACGAGAGACTTTTTCTGCTTTCCCCAGTCACCTGTTTCTTCTCATTTAAACTCACCAAAACCCTGAACATGATTCTCATCGCTTTCAAAGCGTTCATTGACTGTAATTATAGAGGACCACAGCAGCTCAGACTCTCCCACTTGCCTTTCGTTTGCATTATGGATTAGCAGCTGTCCATAAGAGGAAACAGGGATTCATGTATGTTAAGGGTACCTTTGCTCTGAGGAGCTGTGCTGAAGCAGTAACTGGCTAAAATGAGCACAATCTCTGATTGGAACTTCATAAACGATGTAACAAAACTGCAGCAATTGCAAAACTTAAAGAGTACAATTTTACTTACCCTTATGTCATGAAAATATCGTTAACTAGATACTGGGATATCTGCTTAATTATGTAATACTATACCTATGTAATATAGGTGTAATACCTATATAATATAGGTGTAAAACTCAGTACAGACTGAGTGATGAAGTGATTGAGAGCAGCCCTGCAGAGAACGACTTGGGGATCCTGGTGGATGAAAAATTGGATGTAGGCTGGCAAAGTGCATTTGCAGCCCAGAAAGCCAACTGTATCCTGGGCTGCATAAAAAGAAGCGTGGCCAGCAAGTCAAGGGAGGTGATTCTCCCCCTCTACTCCAGACTTGTGAGATTACAATTTATGGTTATATATATATTTCTGAAGAATATCACTATAGCTCCAGTCTGTTTTTCCAAGTCTGGTAAAATGTAATGTTCACCAGAGCAGAATATATTATTATTAGCATTAGCATTTATAATAATAGCTTACTTGGAAAATACAGTTAAATATATACATTGAAACAAAGTTAGTTTCATTTTTTCACACTGTTGACCTGACAGTAAAGTAGAAACATGCCCATCTAAAGTCATAATCACAGAGATAATTGTCTGCAAAGAAAAACTTGACTTACGTCACTGTTTTCAGAGAGCTCCTCTCCCTGAAAATAAAGGGACTCTGAAACATCCCTCTCCAAAATCTAACACAGGCAAGACTCTACCGTAAAAATACACAGAAAGAAAGGAAGCTATCAGACTAAGTTTTTTTGAGTTAGATTATGAAGTGTAAAATAGCCACAAAATTTAAAATGAGAAATAAACAACCATAGTTCACAGATCCAAATTCCTTTGCAATTAATTTTTGCTTCCTTGTGAAACCTTTCCTTTCCACTGCCGTGTCATTTACAAGAATTTTGCAAGGAGATCCAAAATGAGTATACAAAGTAGTAGTCGGTGTAGAGGGTTCTTAGTCAAAGTCTTACGATTTTTTTTTTTTCCTTTTCTTTTTTTGGACAGTGAACGGTGGCTACAATCATTGTAATTTGATCTCTGAGAAGAAGAACATGATGGAGATGGAGATGACAAGTAGCTCAGTACCTGTCTGCAGACAAGGTCTGTTCATCCACACAGGAAACTCACTTATGCGAGACCACCCACTGTCCTGTGAGAGACTGCTCCATGTTGGTCAGCTGAACTTGACACACTCGGATATAAGGTATCACTGCAAGTTTTATTGCTTGATATACTTTGCTCTTCTGGAGTGCTTCTTTGTTGGAACTATTTCCCGGTTGCATCCATGGGTGCTACATTTGGAAGAGTATTTTTGGCTTTTACTTCATTTTGGAAGTCCTTTGGATGCTGATTTAACCGCACTGCTCATCTGCATGTTTGCACTGCAGGGACATGCACGTGTGCACCGACAGCTGTCCAAGGCAGTGCCAGGAGGAGTCACTGTATATGCAGCCACAGCCCCCTGAATTGAAGTTTAAATACAGCTTCTCTGTGGGGGCTCTTCCAGCATGCTCAAAAGTCAATGAGAGTTTTGCTAGGGGCTTAAGTAGGGTCAGACTTGCCTCCTCTGTACCTCCACCCTCCACCCCAATGCCATGTTGTTTCCAAATTGCAGCCTGGAAGGCAGGGATGATACTTACTCCCAAATCAATGTCTCCCATATGGCAATTTGGCAAGCCACCATCAAACCTACAGGAAGCCAATGCCACTTTTATTTCTACAGCATTTCCTTTAATGAAGTATTTTCAATGTTCCCATACAGCCACATCCTTGGTATTTGCTTTTAAGGCTGTAATGTGAAAATTTGGTCTCTGGTTTTGATATATACACTGTAGTTGGATATGCTATGAACAGAATCTCTATTTAAACATTTGCTATAAATTAATTATATGAAAACACAGAACTCCATTATTTTTTTGTTGTTGTTACAAATTTAACATTACCAGATTTTAAACAAGTACCCTAAACAGACATCCATTGTGAATAGAAGCCTGCTACAAATTAAAATCTGTCCATCTATTTTAATTACACTGCTTTTTGGCAGGGGATATAATACGGAATAATCTTGACCTTTTTGAAGAGCTGTAGAAAAGAAAAACCTCAATAAAGTTGCAGCCTTTATCTTAGATACTTGGAATAATTGGCACTCTGTGCATGGAACTATCAACCCCAAATTTCCATAGTCACAGCAAGAGGAAATACGGCCTATAGCTTGGTCTTGGAAACCTGACTGTTTCTGATTTTGTTATACATATTTATGTCTTGTTTCCCCTTTTCCATTTACTGGTGGGGTAAGAACATCTGTGTTTTCAGGAGGAAGAGGCACAGCAATATGGCAAGCAAGTGGAAAGAGCTTTTTGTTTGTTTGTTTGTTTGAAAAGGCCAAATAATATCCATGCCACATGACAAAATATTCTGCTATCGCTACAAAGATTTGTAGATGCCATTGCAGCTGGATGTAAGTGTGCTCCCTCCTAGCTTCTTTATGGCTCAGTGTGGGACTGGCACTTATCAACCTTTTTTTATTCTGTCAGTGAGGACAATTATGAAACAAAGATAATTAGGGCAGGAGCAAACAAAAGGAGGAAGAGAGTACTCTGCTTAGATCTTTTTGAACCTTTTTGTAAAATCTATAATGAGGAAATGACAGATACCTGCATACCGGGGATCACAGTACCCACCCTCAGAAATATGAACCCCTTCCAGCCCCCATTTGGAAGAGGATTCCCAGAACAGCATAAAAGATTGTCTGCTGCATAACATGAGAAAGTAGCAGGTAATAGGCCTGATTCCCTGCCCTTTGCTTTGTAGCATGGTCTAAAGCCTTGAGGCTGTGCTGCTTCTAAGCAACAGTTTGGAAATGTTTGGAGAATATCTTGAAGGA
Source organism: Gymnogyps californianus (assembly GCF_018139145.2). Lineage (NCBI taxonomy): Eukaryota > Metazoa > Chordata > Aves > Accipitriformes > Cathartidae > Gymnogyps > Gymnogyps californianus. The sequence continues at coordinate 30,437,322 of NC_059478.1, read as the reverse complement.
CCCTTCCATTCCTTTATGGGTTGTTTGTGTGTCCCACTGGTCATGCTCTGCTTGTATGTCCACCTGGCTAGTACTACTTTTCTCTGCATGGGATTTACAAGGTAAAGCCAATGCCCAGCTCTGCTCTATGGACCTCATAGGCGCAGTGTCTAATTTTATCACCATTTTACTCATGAGACACATGGTACAGAGCCAAAACCTTGGCATGTGAGAGAAGGTGGACAGCAGTTGGGACGATTTCTGTTCATGGTGTTTGTGATGCTAAAGGTTCTTGGCACACAAGTAACAGAAAAATGGTCTTTCCCTGAAGATCTGAAAACAGGAGAAGATAAGTGAGGTGGGGGTGAATGCCCGTTAGGTTTCAGTGAAGTCAATGGGAGCCAATGGTGCTCTGTGCCTCTCCAGATTTCAGCCTTCATTAGATGAGAAGAGTCAAAATAGATGAGAGAAATAGGGCTGGAATGGACAGGTATCTGAGCACACAGAAGTCAGGGCAAACTGTTTGGTTATTCTGTCCAGCTCTAGTGACCAGCACAGAAATAAAGGGAGATACAAATTCAAACAATCTCTCTGGGTTGAGCTTTGAACAACTCTGCATTTCTAGGATATGCAATGTCCAAGGAAAACCCAAACAAACCAGAGAGCACTCCCCTAGCAATCCAAAATCTCCCTCAGGATTTGGAGTTATGATTGGCTTTGTCTTTTTTACCCTCAGTGCACTGAAACTTGTTATCCCCTTCAGCTTCTCCCTGAATCACTTTCTGTCGGAAACTGTATTCTAGGGATGACTACCTTAATCCAAGAATCACGATCCCTCTTCTTCCTGGCCCCTTTTCCCCACTCAGTTAATAGCTTTTAAGTTGTGCAACGTAATTGCTGCTACATGCTATCTGTGAATGCAGTGTGTGTGGGACTGGAAAAGTCCTAATACCTTCGTTACCACAACTAGAGTCAGCACACAGCTAATGTTGGCCTTTTGTCAAATAATCCATTATCAGACACAGCAAACACGCCCACACTGTGCTCAGTGCTTGGCATATAAAACCCGGGGAAGACATCAGAGCAGCCAGATAGTGTTGCAAAGGGTCCCTGGATGTGCAGCAGAACAATCCCCTCCAGCTTTTTAAAACTGTCAGTTATCACTGATTGCACATTTACAGTGGCAATTGAAGGCATGTATGTTTTGTAAATAATCTGGAGATTTCAGATACAGTTGTCTTTTCCTTTGAGGGCAGTTGGGAACTGCAGTACTTCTGGCATGGTGCTACTGGCCTCGTGCTCTGGCTCCAATTACCACGTAAGGGAGTCTCTTTGGAAACACTGCCTTAGTATCCTCTGAGAGGCTGCTGTTACTCTTCGAAGGCCTTACACTCAGCTTTCATGTGCTTAAGCAGCAATTCTGTTGCCTCAGACTGCCCATCCCTGGTACATGGATGCTCCCTGTGAAGAGAGGTTTGTGGGGTATATTCTCCTGCTGACCCCACTCCCTTCCAGGGTTGCTCATCTGGAAGCCCCCCAGAGCTACTCATGCTGATCTGCCTGTCCACACAGTGCTCTTTACACTGTCCTGCTATCCTTTGTCCCTCTCACTCTCCTCTTGGCTGATTGTTTCATACGCATTTATATTTCGCTACTGTCCAGAGATTATGAAATCCTTATGGCCAGCACTGCCTCTGTGTACCAGGCCTGGAATCTGATCCCTGGCTGTAACAGCAAGATGCCATTACAGGAGCAAATAGTCAACGGGTATAAGAGGAGCCACCCAGCAAGTTGCATGCTAGACACCTTGTCTCTCTCTCATATCAGTTTTGTTTCTGTGCCCCTTCTCCCCCCACCCCCAAGGACTGGGAGGAACGAGCAGGGCTTTCCCTAGAACAGTGATGGCAAAATGCTGCCAGGAATACAGGAAGTTTGCAACCTTGACATGAAGTATCCCCACACTCAGACATCAGGAAATTGAAAGAATGCCAGATTCTCCCAGCAGAGTTAACTAACACAGGGTATAAAATGTGTTTAAATATACAGTGCTACAGAGGATATCGTAGCTCCCAGAAAAGACTTGCTTCTGATCTGCACAAGCAGCCTGTGCTTATCATTATGTAGGCAGAGCATGGATAAGACACGGCTGTGGCAATGGGAAGCATGAATTCAGTGCCTTCATCTCATTTGCTTTTGAAGTAAGGTATTCCAGCTTGCCTTTTGGTTCAAAATTCCCCTCTTTTGTGTGTCTCATATTCTGCACCGCAGCATCACAGCAATACAGTCCTGACTCTGAGTAAGATGTTGTGCTGGAAATGCAGATCGATGTTGCTGGGAGTTTTGGGAACCTAATGTTTCTCAGGACAGGGATGTTTGTATCCATCCTGCAGGTACTCTGCACTGACTCCAGCTTGAACTCCTCACATGGATTTCTGGCAAGATGGGAGCTTTACATAAAGCTTAATAATATGACACCAATTATCACAGGCTGAAATGTAAGGCTTGGGTTAGCTTTATATGATGTAAGAAATGTGTTGTGTTTACTTTAGCCTGAGGCTTTGGGACCACTGAACTATGATACAAACTGAATTATTTAGAAGAGTTCTTGTACAGAAAAAACTAAAGAATAGGAAATATTGTGCCTGGCATGGTATGCTGTAAAACCTTTCTCAGAATGAGTGTAGAGCAGCACACTTTCTACTGAGCAATGAAGCTACAAGCAGGCAGGGCAGGGTTTCCCAAATATGTGCAATAAAAGGTTTTTACATATGCTTATGCCACATATTTTACAGACATACAGTTCTGTAAATGTTAAAAAATAATGTATGAATACCATTGGGTTTGTTGTTTTGTTTTGTTTTGTTTTTAAATTTACCGTCTGCAAAACCAGGTGCTCTAAGTTTACCCTGAGACCAACTGTGGAACCTAAAGGGAGAAATTATAACTAATGGATTATGGAAACCTCTAAAATTTTTAAATGTAGTCTTTTTAAACTTCTGGTGGCAAATGCAAGATCTGATTGTTCTGTAGCAATGAAAGGTGGGGAATTTCACTTCTGTCATGACCTTCAAGTTTTTTTATATCCAGGTCCACTGGCTGCAAACTGTTGGAGCTTAGAAACCTGCCACTCGTGAATGCAGTGTTGACAGTTGTGTGCCTTAGACAGGTGTCATTTTTTGACAACCTTAATTTCATGGGAAGAAAGTCTTTTTGAAGCTTTTTGTTGTTGTTTTTTCTAATTGCCAGTTCTTTGAGAGCTGTTACCAAGGAAGTGTTAGAAGTCGTCCCAGCTTCCCGTCTTAGTGGTGGATTAATGGAAATAATAGTGATAAAATCATCTAAGTCATAAAATAAATGCAGTTTATTCTGCAGCTTTGCAGTGTAATGTATGCATATGTCCAAAATACCTTATGCGTATGTGTTTCATGCTTTAAAATGTGCCGGATTTGTCTTAGTTGCGGTGTCACACACAAGTTGCCAAATGGCCAGGTTTTCTTCGGCTTTTGTGGTGCTAGCATCAAAAAAGCATAAAATTCATTTAAGTGGAACTTGTCAGTATAAGAGCCATGGAGCACCTCTCTGGAGGGTTTATTAGTTCAGGTACAGCTTTCCTGCACACAGATGTACTGTTTCTTCTTCTCGGTCTGGCTTCATCATGCAGCGATGTGCCATAGGTTAAACCCTCCCATGCTTTAGGGATAAGTATGGAACACCCTCTGGTCCTAAGAAAAAACACACAGTTGGGTCATCCACAGTAAATGCTTATAGCTGAGATAAAATGTTTTATTTTAAGGCATAAACCAATTGCTAACTGCTTGGAAGAAAATGTTAGGAGGAAATGTTTCCTAAATGCAGTGTTTTTCTGAAATGTCTATGTGGTGTTTCCCAAGGTTCTGCTTCCTGAGTGACTGAATTCAGCACACATCAAAAACGATTAAAAATCACTTCTGCAGAACAATCTTCTTTTGATTTGCAGACCCATGTAGACTTTAATAGGAAAAGTGGAAATGGGAATACATAGACTGCCAGTTTAAATCTACTGGTTGTGAACTTTTCTTAGTTATCTTTTGTAGACCTCTTAGAAGTAAATATTCAGCTGATCTCTCATCGACTCCGGACCACTGGCTGAAAGCGACCCGTTCTTTCTTTGTATTCCTTTTTTCCCCACTGATCTTGCTCCTTTTTTAATTTAGTGAAGGAAAGCATCTCTCTGACATGTAAGCAAAGCTCAGCTAGCCTTTTTTGATTCGTGTGTACAAGAATGCCAAGGCATTTTCCCAGTGTGCTCTGAGGAAAATGCCGATATTTGAATAATTCAAAAATGCCCAAAGCTCTCAAACTTCATTCTCAGCTATTGTTTTGCCCAATCTATTATGCATTGAAAACCTAGATTGTGATTGATGAACTGCCCGTAGCAATGGAGGGGAGATTGTCTGTTCTGTGCGTAACCCAGTGTGTAAAATTAATCCTGTGTAAAATGATGCTGCCTTTACAAGGGTTGTAGAGGAAGCATTGCAGATTTTTTTGGTGTAATCGCTGCATTAGACAGGCAACATTCAGCAGAGAGCAAGTGCTTCCATTCTCCAGGGCTTAACAAGTGTTGTGTCTTGTACAAAAATCATAAATCCTGTGGTAGTTAGTGATGCTTAATGAAAACTGTATTACAGGTCACCCAGGTTTCAAGACTCAGTAGATTCTGCTGCTCCATGCCTGAATGGAAGTCACCCGGCTCAGCACATTAAACAAGAATGCCCGAGTGATTATAAGGTTCTGTCTGAGGCTTCCACACATAGGAGGATTACGGAGGGGATGGAGCTGAGAGCCTCCGGTAGTCTGCATCCTGAAATAGACCTAATGAATAATAGCTTTACAAATTCACTTTCATCCTACTTGTTTAATAATGAACATAGCTCCTCCCTGGGTCCTTTGTCACTTGGCACCCCTCAGCACTCAGCCAGGCTACAAACAAGCAACCTGAAGAAGAGATGCATCTCTGTTGTGCCGTCTTCAGCTGAAGGAATTGATATTACAGCTATCATCCGCACATCACAGACGTCACTGGTCACCTGTGTGAATGGACTGCGAACTAATTCAGCTGGCATTTCCTCTCATCCTGTGGAGATCAGTCATCACAGTGCTCAAAAATCCTCTCGGCCCCAGTCTTGCTCTCAGCCTGGAAACCCTTGCAGTATTCCCTCCCCTTCAGCATGTCTTGTACCTGTTTCCGCTGAATGTGACAGAGGTGACTGTGAGCAGATACAAATGCAGCAAGTGGAGGAGAATGGAAGCCTCAGCCTTATGATGAATGGTACTAGCATTCCTCATCAAAACACCTCGCACAGCACCCAGAAGGTGAGTTTCTTGAAACAAGAACCAGCTGACGATTATTCCTCCACTGCTGATCTTTTTCGACATCATCAGGGGCTGCCTCCCCCTTACCATCTACACCAGCAACTAAGCCAGACTCAAGGGACGCTGCCTCACTTACATGCCTCTATGTCTCCAAAGTCCCTTCAGCCCAGCGACGGGGATGACCAGGACCTCAGCAATGGCAAACAGGTCTGTCAGTGGATTGACTGCAGTGCCACTTACGACCAACAAGACGAACTGGTCAGACACATAGAAAAGACTCACATTGACCAGCGGAAAGGAGAGGACTTCACTTGCTTTTGGGCAGGCTGTGTCCGCCGATATAAACCCTTCAATGCTCGTTACAAACTGCTGATTCATATGAGGGTGCATTCTGGAGAAAAACCAAACAAGTGCATGGTAAGTCTGGAATATATTTGTTTGAATAGAAACATACTACTCTGCTCTCTTCCCTGCTCTCTCTTCAGTCTTATTCCAATATAATTGTTGTGCTTTCCTGTAACTTAGTCTCCAGCAGGCTAAAGGGGAATTGGAGAAAACCTTAATCTAGAAGGAAATGTTTGAGTAAGAAATACTGTAGTTCTTGGAAAAGGGATTCAGTTTCCTTATATGAGAGCTTAACTTTTAATACAGTGCTTTATTTTTTTTAATATTCATTAAAGCATTAATAAAATGATGATCAAAGCACGCAGCAGTCATTTAACGTAAAACAAAGTCACTGAGCCTCGGGTGACATTTTTAATCAAGAAACATAAAACACATCTAATGAAATTCTTTTCATTCCTTCAGCTGAACAATAACCCATAGAGTTGTGAGTGCAAAAGTTTCAAATGGTAGTTTAGAAAAGAAAAAGAAACTTGTTAAGGATTTTAAACAGTTAAAAGAATAAAAGGAATATCTTTAATTACATTTTCAAAGGTTGTTAGGGGCTTTTTTAATTTGCAAAACAGAACTTTAAAAATAAGTAAAAACCATTGTTCTCTTCTGATCAAGAAGATGTAAACAACATCAGTGTTCCAAAAAGAGGATCTTGGGAATAACACCATCTCTGCATCTGCCCACCATGATGACAATATGGCCAAACTAAAATAAAAGTTAATGACTTCCATTAAGCTTTCCACATGTTTGAAACAACAATGATATAAGACCCTGACTGAAACAGATGAAGCAAAACAAGTTTGACATAAGCTTCCAAATTGGGCCATGAAATTTGGAAAGTCTTATTTGTAACACCCACATGCGCACGCGTGTGCATGCATGCACATACATACACACACACACACACAAATAAGTACAAACAAAGGGAATGGTTATGGCAGCAGGTTGTGGTTCTTGATAGGCAGAATTTTCAACTATATGTCTATTTTATTGTTTTGATCAGAGAATGGTATAATGGAAAATGCTTGTAAGGAAGTTCGATCAAGACTAACTTTTCAATGGCAAGCTGTAGCTTTCTCTGGAGGAGTAAGAAAGAATGTTTATGTAAAAAGCTTACTTTTTTTCATTTGTTCAAGAAAAAGCTTGCTGGCCTGCAATGGGTATGGAAGGGAGAAGGAAGAAACAGTATTCAAAAGGTTTTATAGAGAAAAATTTTCTCTGTAAGTGGTCATCCTGATTATCTTTTTACTTCCATTGGACAAATGAAAAACGTTATCTTAATGTCTGCACTGTTCGGTGGGTATTCCCTAAAATAATACTGGAAACAATGCAGATATTTGGAGAACACCATCACATTGTCCAAGATAAAATGGAAATGCTCTAAGACTTACCTGTTTCTTTTTCCTTTGAAAGAAAGAACTGACTTGCTTGTTTCCAGAAGTAGCTCAATCACAATTTGTAAGAGTACAAAGGAATTTAACTTCCTATGCATATCTTTTATTTGGTCATAAATCATCAAAGGGTAATGCAAGTTAGTTGCTTCTTTCCAAACAAAAGTATAAGTAAGCTGTGAAAGCATACTTACAGATTTTATTTTAGGCTACTTTTTGGTTTTAGTGTTTTTATCATCTGGAATGAGATTGGTCTTCTTCCCACTTTTATCTCACACTTTTTAAAAGAAATACTTAAAATGTGAAACCCTGATTAGCTTTACTATGATGCTGAAAGATTCAGTAGAATCCATGGGTGAGGGAACTTTTGTCTTTTTCTGCAAAATGCATATTTGACAGGTATTGTATAGCAGATTTCTAATGTTACATTCCCATTCCTACAGGAAACTGGATAAACCAGAGACGTTAAATCATGTAATAACTTAGCAAATGCTGAAAATTTCCAACTTTCAATTATGTTCATCTGCATTAAAAAACCGACTTTTGATAGCATCTCAAGGTTTAACATTGTGAATAGAATTGGAAAAACCTTTGCATCTGATATTGGAGACAGCCTTCATGGCACATACATTTAGCCTTGGCATGAAAGTACATAAAGATCTGTTTTATTTGAGCAGATATTGTAGTTGTTCCCATACATGGAATGGCCCAATCAGAATTAGGAGCTTTACATTGCACAACTTGCAGTTAACTCTTCTATTCCCAGAATAAGAGCCTTCCACTGTCAGCAGAGGTATCCGTGTATTAAATGTTACAACCTGGAATCCTCTGTGGAGTAAAGCTGGATCCAAGTGAGCACATGAAAAATACGTCTTCTTTGCAAATTTAGTTTTCTACTGTGGAAAGACCTTGATCTAGCAGGGACAAGATCCAAAGCTGCAACACGGCTCCTTAAAGTTATTAATATCAAGTGGGGATTATTTGCCCAGCGAATTCCATTCCACTTTAAACAAGGGTTGCTGTGCAGTGTTTCATTATGCAGTGATGTCATGTCATTTTAAATGATGGCTTTTCTTTTGATGTGGTAATAATTGTGCTGTTATTCCTGCAAATTAAGAAGGCAATTCATTCTCTGTCTATAAAGGTCTGAGATTTTGTTTCGTTTTTGCTGTAGCCCTGTTAAAGTAACTTTACATCTCTTGGTATTTGTAGTGGAGATTTTCTTTCACTGTTCACAATTACCCATTGTACTTTCTTTTTAAGCCCTTGATTTTGTTCCTCTCTGTAAGATTACTGTCTGACTAGGTATTGAACTACTCAGGAGAAGCTAACAGCGAGCAGCACCCTGCCTTCATACATAAGAGTACTTTTCCATGTAAAATTATTAATTTCTTATGACAGGCTTTGCTACTATGTACTGTAATAGACAAAGGAATTTTGGAATTCAAGCTACTTGAGAACAGGAAATACATGAGACATTTTGACTGAAAAGTAAATGGTTCACTAAAACTGCAGTTAATCCTTTTATTATCTTTCCAACAGCAGTTTCCACAATACTTTCATGAGGTAAGCTTCCTTCAGTCCAACTGTAACACTCTCATCATTACAGCTGGTTTAAATTTAACTAGCCTGCTTCTTTCTTTACTACAGTCAGTCGACAGGCAAAACAGTATCTGGTGTAGAGAACTACTGATGTTTCGGGTCCATATTCTGCTCACTGTGTTTCATTGCCAAAACCGGTACTATGAGTATTCTGTTTTCATATTCTGTTAAATATTCTAATTAAGTGGTGCTTTCTCATCATTGTGTCCCTCAGTTTGGTTTTTCCTTGTGCTCTGCAAGTAGTCTAAAGGAAACTACCTAATCTCTTTGCAATATCCTGTTATGTTTCATACTTAACTCATGTTATTTTAGTTTTATTAAATTTGGGGTTCATCTGCATTATAATCAAAAATATATCCAACAAAAATAATGATGCAATGCCTTTAAGACTTTAACTTCTGAAGATTAATTTCATGCTTTTTTAGATTTGATGTCCCAGACAATTGGAATTTTGATTGTCTGAGACAGCAAAAATTAGCAAGCTTAAATGTTTTTTATTTAAAAAAAAAAAATTTCTCATAGCTGCATCTTTTGCTGTCTTTCAGTTCTTCCAGTACTTTGGTGGGTAGAACCCTACTGATCTCCAGATATTGCATCCTCAGTTTAAGCCTCTGCTTGCAAATGTAAATATAGAGCTGCTCATTTAGTTGTCTAGAATTGTTTGATTTGGACAAATCCATCGAATCCATACTTGGCTTATTAGTTTACCCTCTCGCACCCTTGTGGCTTCATAAAGAGTAGAAAATTAAGTTCCCATCACTGCATGCATATGTGCTTAGGGAACCTATGTTGTGGGCCTCCACAGATGTGATCAAGGTAAATATATTTATCTTTATGTCATTTCTACATATGCAATTAGTGTTTATAGAAATTGGGTGTCATAACGTATGTGATATCCATGAAAGGAGCTGGACAGTGATAATAGCCATTCTTAATGTCTCTAGTTCATGTATTTCAAAGAAAAAAATGCCTCCTGAGTATGTTCCAGACCTGTCTGTCACATGGTGTTCTTGCCTAGATAGTTAAGACTTTGAAGCAGAATCTTTTTTTCTTGTATATATGCAGCATATTCAGTTTGGGAATAGTCTTGATGCAATGATTTGGGTGCTGTATTGTACACAGTGAAATTCAGCACCTGTGCTGTTTGTAGTCAGTTCTTTTGAATCCCTAAGGGTGAGACACTATGGGTACTGCATTAAACATGGGGAAATTGAGACATAGAGAAGATAAGTAACTTGCCTAAAGGCATCTTTAGGCAATTCCAGCATTCCAGCACAGATCTTGTGTTTAAATCACTACATCACACAAACTAACCATTTGCAATTTACCTATGAGACAGATTTTTCTACAGATTACACAAAAGATAGCGGTCTGGTTGAACTTCCTGTTATTTTTACTGTACATCTCTGACGCAGGTGGTTTGACATGTCATAAACCTGTGAAAACTTTCATCAGAAGGCTCGGCTACATTTGTAACACTTCATGGGCAGCAACCTGGTTATTACGATTACAGGAGAAAGGGGCCTATTGAGCAGATTAGTATTACTGCTTCTGCTGCTAAGGAAACCAATGCGGAATCTCTGTTCTCAGTAGATAGCAAGTATTATGCTGTCTGCGGTCAGTGGGGAGCATGTGTCTAGCAATGCATGGTGAGTAATGAGATCTCTACAGGCTACATCTACTGATGAGTAAGGGACAATCCTGCATCTGCAGGGAAAACAGGTCTGCATGCACCAGCTTACATGCTTTTGAGTTACTTCACCTAAACAATAAGTTTCCGTGCCTGACTCGAGGGAATGTTGTGGAAGTCTGGAAAGTATTTTCAGCTTTTGGAGTGGAGGGTGTCACGCACTGATGCCAAAGGAGTGCTTTTAAAAAAACAACAATAACATTAGCCTCACTTTCTTTCCTTTGAAGTCAATAGTAGGAAACATCCATTCTATCAAAGCTGCCTCACCAGAGATCTCTCTTTTTATTAGGTCTCTGATGGCATTTCCTGATACTGTCAAGGAACTGCAGCATTAAAACCACTCTGAATTAGAGGAGTAGACAGCAATTCAGTGGTTTTGTGAAAATACAATGTTTGTTTGTTTACAAAAACCACTACAGATTACACGACAGTACAGATGGGTTTAAGCATGCACCAGCACTGGAGGGCAGGCTGGCAAATGGCTTTAGGCTTGGCACTGTGTCAGCTCATGCCCGATGGCAGTTGGTGAATTTGAACTCTTGTCTGTCCACAGGAGAGCTCCACACTAGCAGATCTTGCAGAGCAAAAGCTGTAGAAATGATTGGGCCCAGATTCCGCTGTGGGTGGGATTGTCCCATGTTTCAGTGCAGCAGGACAGAAATGCAAATCTGCAGTTCTTAGTGCGTACGGGAAGTGCAGCGCAATGGTACGGCACAACGGTATGGTGCCTCTAGGGGCTTGAGACCTGCCGCCTTGAGCTGAGCTGCAGAGGGAGTAGCTGCCAGGGTTTTCCCTGAGGGATTATCAGCTTCCCAATGCAGTCCTGGGATTGCTGACCTTCAGGACATTGTGAGGTGCATCTGCTTTATCAGGTTCATAGAAGAAGGTGTAGGATGCTGGGCCAGATGGAATTCTGCTCTGACCAAGCAGGGCTGGCTGCCTTTTTTGTTATTTTCCAGCAGTTTGATATGGGTTAGGTCTGGCTGGCACGCTCTCAGGTTTTTTTGTTCGCATAAATCTAAATAAATACAAATGAAGTAAATTCTGATGCTGCTAGCACCCAGAATGGTTTTCAAGTTCAGTTGTGTGCCTTAAAAATGTTATACAGGACATTGAAGAGATCTGATAAACGGAATATGGTAGTTAGAGGTATAGCATGGAACTTCCATGGAGGGGGCTTTCAAATACATACTTTTTTATCCTACAAGAGCATCTAATTCCACAAGGTTTTATTTCATTTGACTTGATAAATTATTAAGTAATTTGGGACCTGGTTAAAACATAATTATCCTGAAGTTTTCCTGGTGTATTTATACAGAGCTGGTCACTGCGTGTAGATATTGCTGTTCATTCAGTCTTTTAAGTAAGAAACAAAGTGGGATAGTAACAGTAATATCACCACAACATAGTGGGTACTCACGCTATGAAACTCACTGCCATAGGATATAATGTAATTAATTACCACTATTATAGTTCTCACAGTGTTGGATAATTTCCACTAATAATATTTAGTATCTGTTCAAGGTAAGGTGATAGTACTAAGCAGATAGTGGTTTAGGGAACGGATAGCCTTGTGACACAAGGATGGATAGTCATTTCCATGTTCCACATTAGAAATTTTACTAGGTATTCCATGCCAGTTTTTTCAAACCAGTAGTAGTATCACTGTAAAACAGAGCTTTGAGAAGAAAATCATTAGTGAATCTGGGTCACCTTCAATTTGGAAAACAAAATGATGGGGGGACAGGGAACAGGACTGGAGGATTTTGTTATTATTGACATTTTCTCAACAGTAGAAGTAATGAAATGTTTCTGTATTTTAACTCATCTTTTTTTACTTTCCATTTCAGAATGAAAAAGTGTTAAACAAAGACACTTTTTTTGGTTGTTTAAAAGCTCTCCCCATTTGATTTATTCAATGCTTTTATTTTGTTAGCGCAGTCCCCCAGACAATTATATTTCAGCTCATCCTGGACTGATTTCTCTTCATTCTTCAGTGTTTTGATTTGGCTACTGAAATACACATTTTTTTTTACCACAATTCCAACTGTGACATGATTTGAGTAGAAGGAAAATGATCCACTTTCCTACAAAGCAGCAGATATTTGTCAGAATCCTGACCACTCTGAGCTTTTGAAAAATACCTGACAATGGTCTGATTGACAGAGAACCTCTTAAAGGAAGAAAACATTTTTGTATTAGAAATGGTTCTCCACAGCGACTGTGCTGCTTGGCACCGTTGTGGCACATAGAAGAGGTGGTTGTATCAGAACTGCACGCCGAGCAAAGTCATTCATGTTCTTTGTCGAATAATATAGGCTAAAGTATGCCCAGCTTAGAAAAGTGAAATTTATTGGTTGTGACCTACGATGTCTGGCTGCCAGACAAGCTTCTAGGCATGTCTCCCAGGTCTTTTTGGAAAATTTCTGCTAGGCTCCTTTCCCTTCCCTTTGCCCAGTTTGCACACAAAAATGACATCTCGATACCATGTTTTTGTCTTTATCCTCTTGTCCCACAAAACTCAGTAAGTAGTGATTCTTTCTCATTTTAAGACACTCAGAATTATTTCCAGCTCTGCTGTGGCCTGGCTCTGGATGATACTCCACATGTAGATTTATTCAAACTCCAGTCTCAGCACAGACCTATAAACCTCTCAGGGGGCATCACCTTTTGAAGATATCTTGCAAGCAGCCTCTTAACTCCCAATTCATTCCAGCTGCACCACGAGATCACTTTCTTTGCCATACAGATCAATGAATTCTATCAAATAGTCACATCTGAAGATGCAAAAAGTGAAAGGCTTTCCAGCCTCTAAGCACTGGCTTTGCAATAACTCTTAAGGATTTCTGTAGCTCACCATTTCCCATGTAGCAAAAGTGTGACAAGATTTCTTTCTCACTATGCATCCTGTCTGGGAGTGAATCGTCCATCAGTTTCACTATATGAATCTGCACAGTAGTAAAAATCAAGTGATACACCCTCAACAAGTGAGATGCATTCTCCATTCTAGTCATAATTTTTACAGAGCAGTAAATATAATTGTGAACTACCTGCTTCCTGTAAGAATGTCTTAATACACCTCAAGAGTACCTCAAAGATGTGTCCAGCAGTCGGGTCCTAAAACTATAATTCTGCAGGGTCCAGAATAATTTTGGCAGGGTGAGTTGTCTCCAGAAGATCTGGGAAAGAAGGTTGCATTCAGTGATTTGAAGCCGGTCTGCAGTTATCTAATATCTAGGAGCAGTGAGAGAAGATCCCCCCCCCCCCCCCCCCGCCCCCATTTCATTTAAAAAAAAATTTGCATCTGAATATTATTAATCTTGTCGTTTAGAAGGTGGAGAGCTTGAAAGTTCTAAAATTTTAAACAAAATCTTTGTGATTGTGTTCTTAAGGTTAAGTGCTTGGCTTTATTTTATTTCTGTGTATGTGTTCTGTGGGGATTATTAAAAATGGCATGGAATTGTTCTGAACTCTCAGTGATTTAGCCTTTCTGAACAGCGATTAACCTCAAGAAGGAAAAATAGTTTGAATCACCTGGCAGAAGGCTTGGTCAAATTAAAAAGCAGTAAAATTAAATATTGTTTAAAAACTGTGCCAACGATATACTCATTAATGTTTCTTATTAGGCCAATACATTTTAATACTCTGTATTAGTGAAACATATGTCATTTAATAAAAATGTTAATCTGCATTTGCAGGCAGCACAGAGGCTGTATAGTATAGTCTCAGGGGAGAAAGAGGAATTTAGTGCACATTAAAAACTTTATACAGTCATTTATGCAGTTGGATCTCAGTTCTAAATGTGATGCATTTGTTTGTTACTTCGGGGCAAACCAGCAACAGTTAGCCTTTAACAATCGGATGAGAAATAAAAAGCCATCGTTCTACAGCACAGGGTGTTTATATCGGCTTGGGCTTCACAATGGGCCAGATTCTGAAACCTTCACTCACTTGTTTAACAAGTAGTCCAGTGGGCCTAGTAAAAAAATAATGTGGTATTTAAACGAAATATATCAAAACTTGACATTCTGGCATCTGACAACTCTCGTTGAGCAAGATTTTCAAAAGCAGGCCCTGGTTTTGCATAGCTTTATTTTGGAGGTGCCCTGCTCTAATAGGGCACCTCTGAAGCTGAGGTCCTCTTTCTCTCAAACCAGACAGTGTGTAACTGAGTTACTGAAATTTCATGAGTACTTCTGGAAATTTGGACCTTAGATCTCCATTTCCTCACAAGTACAATGAAATAAATCTCTCTGGAGCACAGTGGGGGTGAGTAATCACAGTGAGGTAGTGAGACCAATAATGTAACGCATCCATAATGCTATTTTGCATCTCTAAACGTTCCTTCTGCTGAGAATCTCAAAGCTCTTTCAAGCTTCTGTCTGCCTACGGCATTTCCTGTGTGGTGAAAACTCTTGTGCTCAAGTTCCAGATACAGTTGAATTAAGGCAAATTACTCCGCTACTTTCTGTCCCTGTTTACACTGTTGTAATTGTAAAGAAACCCTGAATTTACACCAGGGTATGTGAGCCCAGAATGGCTCAGCCACAGAGTGCCAAAAGTCACACACTGAGTGCCTGGCAGAAAAGGCAAGAAAAAGACCTTCTTCCCAAAGTGTTTTTCTCTTCCACCTATTTCTTAAAGTGGGTGTGAGACTATGCACCTTTGCTGACCAGAAAGTCCCTTCTACTTCAGAGCATTATTCACATGAGTAAGGGTATGCAAGACAGCAATTTTATTCAGCTCTACAGTGGCTTTCAAAGAAAATGTTGCCAATATAGAGTATTCAGCGCCCTGTATTCTGTCTCAAGGACACCTGTATTTTCTGTGTTTGGGTAAGTCAAAAGGGGCTTCATTTCCAATAGCTGTGCGTTTACATTACAGACATTTGTCATTGCCTGACTTTTCTGTTTACATCCCTGGGCTGACTGTGGAATCAAGGAACAATATGAGTTTTATTTCAAAGTTTGCTTTTGTTGTCTATAGCAGTGTCTTCCCTTGATCTCCTCCTTTTATTGTTGTGTACAGATAACATATGTGTGAAGAGATCCTACACTCAGGTACAGTGTAGCTGCAGTGTTAAATAATTGATCTTGATCTTTCTTTTGAAACTGCATCCAAGGCATTTAAAAGTGGGAAATGGAAAAAGCATGTTCTCATAATCCAGCTCAGTAAAGTTTGCACAACTGCTCTTTGTTTCATCATCCCTACAATAAATCTTTCATTTTTGCCAATTGAGAATGCCTACTAAATCTGCAAATGATTACTTCCCTGAATTGTGTTGGGATTCTTGCAATACATTTTTCTTACATGGGTAATGATAAAATAAGAGTCCATCAAAAATATTTTATTGCCTGGCAGAGAGCCTTTTATGAAATGGTTTTGATTCAAGGAGATTCTTCCAAGTGTTTTAGAACCGTTGCTTACAACTTTCCTTTAACCCTTGCATGGAGGGCTGCCAGGCCCTGGGAATGTCAGAAATAACGTTAGTCAGCGACTGGTAGAGTGCAGGACCTGGGTATCAATTTAACCTGCAGCCCTTGGACTCAGACTGAGAGCATGCTGCTTCAACGTGTACTTGTAAAGGGTATTGTGTTACTATTAGATTAGAAAGCTGATGAATGTCAGACTGGTGGGAACCTTGTAAAACTAATCTGCTGTGTCCACGTTGATATGATTTCACTCTGTTTCAGTGAGAGACTGAGGAAGATGGAGTATTGCAAAAAGGAAAACACAAGGCAAAACTGGTAGGGCCATCTGGGTCACTGAGCCCAGCCTCTGCGATCCCAGGTATCATGTCACCTTACAGTAATCCCTTCAGTACACCCAGAGGCACAGAACACCTTTATGTCGGTGCCTTCGAGAAAAGTGTATTGTCAACACTATGACTTGTAAGTCAGGATCTTTCAAAGTCATGTGAAACAAATCATGCCCTTTTTTCCCCTGATTTCAAAATGAGTACAACTACATTTGTCTGCCTTTGCGCAGGAACTGGCCAGCTGTAGGAATTGCTTTGCTTTCCCTTATAAAGAGATACAGTCTCAACCCGGTTCCCTGTAGATCTCGAGCACACTGTGTCCAAGTAAAACAAGGCCCAAGGGGCTACTCCTAGAATGGCACAAGTCGTGATGCCTGAAAACACATTCTAGTACTGCAGGGAGAAGGGACCTGGCAAGAGATATACCTTGTGATACTTGCTTGCACTCACAGCAAAACAGCAGTAGACCTGACTCAGTGTGGGGTGCTCCCAACAAAACCACATCTAATGCTTGACACATTGCCTACTTGCCTCCATGCAATAAATTGTCTCCTCAGACAAGACATGGGGAGAGCAGAAAAAAGCAGATTACGTGAAAATATTTAAAAGTATCACAGTTATTCACAGACTTTTATCTTCCTGCATGTCATCAAACATAATGACATTTTTAATTGCATGGTCGTGGTGATCTTAGAGTTCACTGTTTACAATGCTTTGGTCTAACTAAACATTAGCTTGTGCTTTGTCTTCAAGGCCAAGGAGTGAAAAGATGACAACAAGCACACAGAAACCAGACGTGTATCTGATGCTTTTGTGGTGAACTTGGCAGTGTTAGGTTTACGGTTGGACTCGATGATCTTAAAGGTCTTTTCCAACCTAAATGATTTTATGATTCTATGCACAGAGCACACTAGCTTAGTCAGTGTAAGTCTTTTAGCCAGGTAGATGCTAAATAACATGCTTTACACTTCAGATTGGCAAATCTCCTCTTGTATATATCTTACTTCTGGGCTGAAATGATATGCCAAAGTTATCTCAGATGATCATTGACCATTTTTGTTCAGATTTTGAAAAGAGGCAATCAGAAATACTTCCAGGTATGAAGGGACTTTGCTGAATTTAGAGGGAGAGGTATCGGAGGTACACAGTGAACATCACCGGAAAGGCCAGGTGAGGGATTCTGTATCGTCTCTCTTCACAGATGGATATTTAAAAGCAGCAAATTTAGGACCTTTTAAGGGAAATGACTTTTTAACACTGAGCAAAGTTGAAGGGATCAGAGTGGAAGGAACCTTTGTGAAGCATGAGTGTTCTAAACTGTGGACTGTGATATCCCTAACCTTCCATCAGTACCTCTCAGGCAACTTGCAGCTGGGCCACTAGAATGACAGCACGTTTAAAACATGAATATTTGTAGCTGCATTACTTCATTTCTAGTGCTGTAAAAATACCATTCACATAATGGGGTAATGGCCTGCAAGTTCTCATGATTTCAACTGTTTTGGAGTTACAAGAGTTCTGTTCCTTTATGGCAAGCGTCCATCTCTCATTTTAGCATCTTTGGCACTCGCCTAAAGGATGGGAAATTAAAAAATGATTAAGGGGACAGAGAGACAGTCTTTTAAGGAAAGATTAAAGGAATTAAACCAGGGCTGGGGTGGGGAGAACAAGGAAAAGGAGGGACTGTTTAGAAGAGAATAGAGAATAAGTAGGGGTGATCAGGCAAAATCAAGCAAAGGAAAATTTAAAGCTAACATTTCAGTAAAAGTTTCCTCAAAATGAGGTGTATTTTAGAGTAGAATAATTTTGTAGTGGAAATAGCAGATGCCCAAATGTATGAATAATATAAGCTAGACTGTCTGAAAAACTGGAAAATATATTGCAGAGAATAATTTTGAATGTAAACTGTCTTATTCCTGATTTCTGCCATTCTGTGAAAATTGATTGTGTCATTAGACATAAGAGAATGAACTGCATTAGCAGGCACAGGAGTACAGTTGAAGCCTTCAGGTGTCTGCACTCTCAAGATATTATTTGTATATTTTGTCCTCCTAACGTTGCTATGAGGTAGCTGGGGATAGTCACCACGCAGAGAGGTGGTGCTCAGCATCCCCTGAGATGTGGGCCCCACTGTCCTTCCAGGCAAGACTCTCAGACCGTTTCACAAATTGGTGCTTGCTTTGCACGCTGGCAAGTATGAAATCAGGGATGACTGGCTAGAGCAGTCAGTTTGCCAAGAAAGATACCTTTTGTTTTGCTTTGCCCTTGCCAGGTTTGACCTTTATAGAACAAAAAGTTTCTCCTCACCATGAATGAAAGCTTCGCTATTGATTCCAGTGAATGCTAAGGTACCGCATAGATCATTGTGCCAGAAATGACTGTGCCATGACACATGAATATTTTATTTCTGCTGTGAAATTGGGCAGATAAAGCCTGCTGAACACAGCAGCTTCACCTGCAGATTCCTGGTCCAACTTCCTCCAATTCAGGCCGTGAAATTCAAGTTTTGGATCAAGCTTGTTTGGTGTGCATTGATCATGTCCCAAAGCCCCAGGGACTGGTCTGTGTTTGGCTGGGGAAGGGTGCAGGGCACAGCTGCTCTGGGGATGTGGGAGCTGCACAGAAACGGGATCGCAGTCAGATGATGCTAAGCAAAACCTAGGGAGAGGGAAAGAAACCAGCTCCTTTCTAGACATCTCGTCTGCTAAATCCATACCTGGGCTTACGTTTGTCAATTTTTTGGCATATTTGAGCATGATAGACATGGCAGAAAAGGAAGATAATGAAAAGCATGATAATGCTGCCTTCCTGTTTTACATTTGGCATGGATTGAGATTCCTTGCAAAGGTGTTTGCTGATCAGGAAGTACAGAGTGCACCAGCTCTCTATTTGCTCTTAGTATTTGCACCAGCCATTTTGAATTAGTTGTTCCCTTTAGCAGATGAAAGCACCTCCATTAAGAATTTGTCTAATGGTTATAGGTGGACAACAGAGGACTATCTCTGTGTAACACCAGCAGTGCAAACTCAGAAGGTAGATTAAGCTTGTTTTGAATATTTCAGCTTGTCAGATACAGTCTCTGATACGTGTAAACTGTTTTAGGAAAATCTGTGTTGGAACACATCTCTGAATGGCAAGAGAAAGAAATGGGTATTGTAGTCATCCCGAATACTTTCAATTTCGATTGTTTATAGCAACCCTGACAGAAACTAACACTATACACAAAACTGGTTTTGAAACTGCCCTTTTTTCAGAGTTAATGACCCACAGGCTAATGGAAATTTGCCAGTTTTTACCAGCTGGGATCTGGCCTGATTTTGCTGGGAAAGAAAAGTGCAAGGCAAAGAAACCATTTGGATTTTTGAAAGTCTGTGATGGTTGTCTTCTCTCATTATATAGCCTTCGCTTTTTTGTATGTTGTGTTTATAATTGACCTGTACTTAGCAGAAATGCTTGCTTTGTCCAAGGACAGCATACCCTGATCGCCCAGGAATTCCCTTTCACAACTGCGTTTAGATCCACTTCTGTGAAAACCCAAGCCTATCCCAGTCAGTGTGAAAGGACTTCTATTAAATCATGGCTTTGAGGATCTACTGACACAGCTCAGCTGCTCTAGCTCCATCCAGTAGAGGGTAGTCATATGCATTTTATGATATGCTACTTCATTTATTGCACTCGGGTCTTTCCAAGGCATTACCTGGGGACTACTCACATGATAGGCATGGCCGATTTGGCTCACATAACTAACCTGGGAAAGGCAGACTCTGTACCTGAGTGCATTTCTTTGTAAAAGCAACAAAAGAGAGGGAGCGAGCCATTTATACTAATTATATATATTAAAAAAAAATCCCTAAAGGCGAGACTATATAACATGCATTATGTTCAGGCAAGTATGGGATCATTAGTGTCATTCATGATAATTTGATTTACCCCCATGGTTTCCAAACAATACATGGCTCGTAGCCTTGTGAATTGGTGTGCGTTAAGAATTGCATGGCAGGCCTACATTTTTAGAAGGAAAGCTCTTAGGTCTTACTGTGATGAAGGCTCTTTTGTTGTAAAAGTTTCTTTACTAAGATAGATGTTACTTCAGTTCACACTAAACAAATTGACTCTGGAGTTTTCAGTCTCAGTTTGCCAGAGACAAATTGTGAAAGCATCTAATTGTAGCCTAAACAAAACCATATTTTCCTTAAAAACATGACAGCATATCATTCTAAATCTATAGTGCTTTGCCCAGGAACCATTTCAAGCAAAAAAACCAGTGTGCGAAATAGCCACCTTAGACAAAACAAACTATCAAACCTTTATATTAAATTGAGTGCTTTTGATTGCAATGTTGCACTAAAAATGTTGTCATTGTTTCAACTCTCTGTCCCTCGGTGCAAAGACACCAGTGTATACTTAAGAAAATGGTAAATATAGAATACTGGCAAATGTAGCTTAAATACAGTTACTAGTAAACAACCGTAGCTGGACTGTCTAATTTCCAGGACTGATTGCAGCCAATTTCAATTTAGATTATGAAAGATGAAGAACAGACAGCCTTTAAATCCTGATTCCCCGTTCTTTACAACATTTATCAGTGTACAGTGGCTTTATTCATGACCTGAGTCTGGTTCTGATAAATTTTGATACATGTTTCATAGTGTTATTATAGAAATGATAGACATATCATTTAGCTATCAAGTTGTTGGGCTTATGTGAGGGGAAGAGAGGTTGGTGGGAAGGGCTGAGAGCAAAGAGGCTGATTATTCTGCTAAATATTTAGAAATGTGTGCTGATGAGAAGGCAGCTCTCTGCTGTTGGATGTGCTGGAGCAGCCGTAAAGTGGCCATTGCAACTCCCAGGTAGGATTGTAGCTAAACGCAGCATGGGCTGGCAGAAGGTGCTGCTCTCCCACCCTCCCATCTGCACTTTGCTTTGGCCTGTCCGCTCTCGAGCAGCCAGTGACAGCACAAAGCTGTGGAGAAGAGACACCTCTGCTTCCCCATGGTGCCCCCCAGCTGTGGTCTCTCAAGGCAAAGCAGGGTCTCCATCCTTTGTGCACCTGCATGGAGCCTTCTCAGCTCCAAACTTTAAGCCTCTGCCAATTCCTAAAGGCAAATTTCAGCTGTGCTGAAAGCAGGGGCAAAATTCCCATTGACCGCAAACAAACAGGGGCACAGCCAAGGCCGGAATGATACAAGCTTAATAATCAAGCCCCAGTTCATAAGATGTTGAGTGCTTCTGCTGCAGAGGTGGATGACTTTCCCTGGTCTTTGCTGTACTGCACACAGCTCCATTGTACAGTACTTCTGAATGTTGCTCTCCGTAAGTTGCTCCACGTGTTTGAAAACAGGGTGATTCAGTTGGGTGATTCAGTTTGGGAGGCTTTGAAGTTTTTAGCTCAGGTTTAGGGAAAATATGCAGCATGAATCATCCAGGAACTTTGTTTTCTCAGTGAATTCTATGGTAATTGCACATTACAGCAATGTTTAGGGCAAAACAGTATAAGACATTGGAGCCTTTTGTTGCAGCCAGTCATATCCCACGGAAAGCCAAGTGTTCGTCAAATTAAGCAGACAACTCATGCCTGGCTGTCTCGGGGGGAGCGGGGAGGGGGCATGTCTTATTTGAATGTATCAATGTGCAGTGCTAGAAGGAGAAGGAAGGGAGACAATGCCTTTATTCTTTCTTCCTTTGTAAATCTGGCTGTCTCTGTTTCATGGTGGATGCAGAATTCTAACTTTACCACATAGTGATTGTTTTAATTTTTGGTCTTGGGGTATCGAGGAAACAAAAAATTAAGACAAGAATTAGTGGAAAAAGGACCATTCGTTATTTATTAGTGCAGTGTATCAGTTAATTCAGGAATTAATAAAATTGACAGCTGATAGTGATGCTTAGGTCAATGTGTTAGTTGTATCCCCTTCAGCACGCTCCTGATGGCCTGAAGTTAGGCCTGCAAGGTGGCCAGAGCCCCATGAGCAAGTGAGCATCCATGAGGGGCAGTCTCACCCCTGTGCTAGTGTGGGGAGACCTTGTGAACTGCCAGGGTCAGCAGAAGGTTCAGATACCCCTTTTTCACCTGTCTTTTGTAATGGTCGCTCTATGGAGGGAGCTGGTTGAGAACAGGAAAGGACCTATGAAGAGCACTTGCATTTATAGAAGCTTAAAGGTTTCTTAGACCCTATGGTAGTAAGATGCAGAGTTGGAAATACCAGAGACAGGGTAGACGGGGCTGGTGTTTGGCACAGGAGAGGTGCTGCACGCGTTCGGCTTCAGGACACAAGCGCTATTTCCCCTTCAGGAAGGGAAAAGGCAGCTGTGTGGGAGTCCTGTGGCTCAGCCGCAGTCCCTGCGTGTGTTTTGTTTGGATATTTCTGATCTCATTACCTCTTTGGTTGGCACTTTGGGTTTTAGCAGCAGTGTCCTGTGCAGTAGTTATTTTGGAGCTTGGCTTCCTTTGTTTGTTCCAGGTCTATTCATTAATAATAATGGACTGTAAAATCCTAGCTCTTTTTTTTATCAAAATAAATGCAGTCTTTGTGACCAGTTTTAGTCATATGTGGGCTATATGATCTGTGCTATTTAAATATTTGCTCATCGCACTACTTTTCCTGCTGCCTTATTAAACCTTCTAGAGCACTGGCTCCAATGAGGAGTTAAATTCACTGTGCAGGGAAAGAGTTTCTCATTTACTTCCCAAGCTACTCATGATGTGTTTGGAAAGATAAATAGAAAGAGAATGCAGACAAAATGTGGAGAACATGTATACAAGTTAACAGTCTTACTACACGGAAAATAAGAAAATCAGAGGTTACGTCATATAATTGTAAGAATACTTTATTTTGTTTTCAAAACTGTTATTCAACAGTGGGATGAATCCTTGAGTCATTTAGTGTTTGAACTTCCAAAACGGCTTGTGGTTGTTCCATCGTTCTTCTCACACAGTCCCCAAAGACACAAAAGTTAGAGGCAGTGATTAATTTTTCTATGTTAATGGCCTGATCCCACATTTACTGATGTCAAGAGAAAGCTCCTCATATACTTCACAGACTTCGGAGCAGGCCGGTGATTTTTAAATATTATGCGTAAGCAGCAAATGAGAAGCAAGTTAGGAAAATCTTTCCAAGTCCTGTAGAGCCAGTCTAAGAAACTGCTGTGTTCTCTTGTAAGACTATCTAGAAACTCTAAAATATACTTACAAATACACAAACACATGGCTTATAATTCATTGTGATCACTTCCTACTTTGATCTTTTGTTTTACTTACACACATATGCACACAAGTGATGTTATGTGAGAGTAAATAACTTAATCCTAATTGTCTGAAGATACACATGTAGACATGTAACAAAATGTATGGCTTATATAATGCCATAAATGAGCATAGTGTTTGTGTGTAAATTATATTTATGTATAAATTTCCTACAGTATATATGGCCAATATAAATAAATTCTTGTCACAGTAGTGGTTTTTATCTATATATTTGCCTTATAAACTAGCAGGTAATAATTTAATTCAAAAGGTCCTTCCAAAAATGCAATTAATGTCTTTTGTTATAGTTTCCCTGGGTTTAATAATCCCCTCTTCCAGATTTATATTGGTTTCTGGAAAGTAATGCTTATTAGAGTGTTTTTCCAAATTGGCCACAATAATCCACTGAAATCTGCCAGCTGAATCATTGCTATGCTTGTGAAATTGCCAGGATCGCCTGACAGTTATTACTGGGGTAGAAGGGGAGGGGGAAAGGGAATGAAAGTTTCATAATATGTCACTGTTATTGATACCTTGGCTATGGGTCTTAGATTTGGATTGAAATGTTTACCGAATTCTATATGAAAGATGGAATGCCTGGTGATAGATTGGCAGCGCTGCTATAATGGAGACAAAATTTAGTAATTTCATTAGGCAACTGTATTTTAGTCTGGGCATATTTTAAACGTGTATATATATATGTGCATGCATATGTGTATACACATATATGTAAGTATATACATGTATGTATGTGTGTGTGCATATTTCCTCTGCCCCCTTCCCCCAGCCTGGTTCTTGGAGAAAGGAAGGGTATATATATTCTCTGAACTAGGGTCATGCTTTACATACAAAATCCCACCACCTGTGCAAAACATGTTACCAAGTCACAGTTAAATCATCCACCTGCTGCCAGGCACATTTAACATCTTAATGTGCTCATTCTCTTCTATATACTGCAGATGAATGTAGGAGGCAGGGAGTGAGTAGCCATAGGTCCAATATGTATTGTTTGCTCCCGTACTTCCGAGATCACTGAAAGGAGCTTTATTTTGCAGCATCTGAATTAACCTTTCATGTGAACTGCTGCAGAACCAGACCCTAACCCTCATTTTGAGAGGGATTTACATCCCTAGCAGTTGCTGACAATGGGACGCTGGATCCTACTGCCTAGCTGAAAAGGTATATAAAAGGATAGCAGGGCTATGGCCTGCCAGGGCTATGCCAGAGGGAGAAAGACAAAATGCCTCCCCCCTTACAAGCCTTCGCACCACTGCTGGGACAGACCCCGTGTGGGGATGAGCGCCGCAGGCTCTGGGTGTCTGGGATAAATATTGTGTCCCGCAGCCATCCCTGGTGAGACTTTGCTCGGGGCAGTGCCCACCCCCAGTGAGCATTTATGCATGGGATTTATATTCTGCTGGTGTAAATAAGCTTTTGTTAAAATAATCCATCTGACTAATGGGCAGGATGGGAGGTGTAAGAAAGAGTAGCATGCTGCTGCACAGGCAGCTGGGCAGTACTGCATAAATATACAGAGACACGCTTATGTGGAACAAATGGCGCACACTGGGAGTGCAGGGCTGTCATTGCCCTGTTCAGGTGTAGCAGATCCAAAGTCTTCCTGATATAAGGGATAAAAGCTATTCTGGCTTGGATTTTTCTATTTGTGTTATTGCAGCTACAGCAGCTTTATTATGAAAGTTTTGCCTTTTTTGTAGATTATGGGCTGAGATAGTGGATGGCCACTTCAGTACAGCCAGAAAAATAAGATTCTCAAACGTTCTTTCATTCCACAATATGTGGGTAAAGATGATTGCCATCTCAGCAGACGTTAATGTGCAAAATGATGCTTTAAAGCAATAAACTTCCTCTAAATTTTCCTTGTGATGAGGGTAAGTTTCCCTTAAGTACCAGCCAGTGCAAAAGGCACATTGCTTTGGAGGTATCTTCCTGATCGTTTCTGTCCCCTGGCATTGCGTATGGGGTCAGCTCAAGTGCTTTACAGTTTGAGGGAGCCGCCACACAGACACGCTTCCCCCTTACATACGTTGTGATCTGTCTGATTGCCTAAGTGACAGGCAACACGTGAAGAATCAGCGGTGCTGTTTACATTTGAACACCAAATACTGAAGTTAGTGCAAGCCAACTGTACTGCAGAAACAGTCGTCTTCAATTTTTATAGCCTTATAATTTGTAAGACGATTTTTATTACTCTGATTGGAACAGAGATGATGTTTGTAATGCCTGTTTATGCCATTTCAAACTTGAACATAAATCTCATTTTTTAAGGGGATTTTGTGGTTTTCTTGGCTTTATGGATTTTTTTTTATCCTTCTTTTATGCATTCTGCTAAATTAAACCAAAATAAACCCGAGGAAAAAAGTGATTCTTTAAAACAAATTTATTATTTTATCCCTTCTTTGGACAGGAATTTTCATCGGGAGACAAGGATAGAACATTCTATTCAGCCTTTGCCTGCTGATTTACGCTGCTGTCGTTATAAAAGCCATAATGATGTCCAATAACTAGTAACAGGAACTGTAAGGAAAAGCTTTGTAATACAACGCCGCTCCCCTTTTTCTCCAACAGCTTTGTTGGTGGTCCAGACGTAATTCCAAAACGTGTTAGATGGTTCTCGGAGAGAAGCATGCAGCTTCTTTTGTTTTAAGAGAAGTCCAGGCCTAAGATGGCATCATGTAGGCTTCTGCCATGGCTCTGAGGTGCAGTGGGCTTACTGTAGAAAGTTGCAGATTAAGAAGTGATAGCTGCTGTTATTTTTGTACAGAGCAGACCTTGAATTCTGGTGGGGTAGCTTATAGGGGATGCTTCTAACCCTGCTACGGGATTCTGCCTTAAGTGTTAGGGGTAACATCTAAGATTAGAGAGTGTATACATAGCAGTATGTGCCTGCAAGTCCGATTAACTGCTAAAAGAAACCAAAGATATTTGATAAACCCATCAGTGGTTTACTGTGAATATGTGTTGATGCCAGCAGTTTTGTTCAACATGTGTAAGTACTTCTAAAAGGTAGCAAGTGCTATCCAGCTGCATATCTGATATTAAAATATGAGTTTGTTATTGCAAGGTAGTAAGAATCAGTTGTCACTTGAAATTGAACTTGACAGTCTCATTCAAAAGGTCCCATTCTGAGTATTCCTGTGATAGTAGAGCACAGTGACATCGAAGAATAAGCCTTTGCCAGCAGCTACCACAGAGCAGCAGGTGAGATGTGACTGGTTTTTCCTATGTTTATACATAGAAAATGACTGTGGTAACCCTGTGGTATCTGCTAGCAAATACCGACTTGTTAATGTTTCCCAATATAAGGGGCTGATGTTTTATCAGCATTACCGAAGCTGCTTTTTAAAATTTTTTTTTTAATCACATTATTTTCAGCTGTTCATTATTATGGTAGTATGTTGTTTATGGAGGTTATTTCCATGTGGGTACCTGGAGTTGTGTGTTGTATGAGGGAAAGTTGGTTGTTTCACCTATGTAAGAGTGTGTGCATAGGACTTGGGTTTGGGTTTTTTTTTTTTTCAGATTAAGATTTCTCCCACTGCAAAAAGGGATGTTGGCATACAGACTTAACCACAAGTGAACTACACTTGTTAAATGTTTAGGTGAACAAATGACATTTGCAAGAAAAAAAAATCTTCTTACATGGAAAATTTAGGCAAAAAACGTTTGTGCAAAAAAAGTCTTTTGTCCCTGGCTCCCTCTTCTAAGTACATCTAGCAAAGTCTCTGTGACTGCTTCGGTGCAAGTGAGATCAGAATCTAGCCCCTTCGTGACTGATATCTTTTGATTGACTAGACAATCCAAAAGACGCATGCAGCATCAAGTTGTTTTAGCAACTAATATTTGACAATTTAAAAAAGTTTTCTTTTAGGCTGAGTTTTATGTAAAGCTGTTTACATTAAAGTGACATCCAATTAAAGTGTATCATGTAACCCACATCACAGCTCAGCACACATTTTCTGTTTTAACTGACATATGGCCTCATTTATGAAAATAAAAATCATCATGTTTTGATGATATGTTCACATAATTTATGTGGAAAAGCAGGGGGAGAGAAGCAGGGAGAGGGAATGCTTTTACTGTGTAAAGCTATTATTTTCTGTGATTCATTAAATGTCTTTTAACCCATGTGCACAGGCAAATCCCTCCTCCCTCAATTCCTGCCCAGCTCCCCGCCCCGCCCCCCATTGTCCATGCTGGATGAAGGGACTTAATATCTGGTATGGGCAGAGACAGTAGATAGACAGAAACACTTTGTACAGTATCATCCCATACCATAGGCATTTTTACAGTAAGAGATTCTTTGGTATTCCGTAGAGAAGATAAATTAGTTAACCTAAAAACAAGTTGGTGGACAGCAGAGTTAATTAAAGCTGTTTTCCTTTGGTTGTCTCAAGGCTGAGTGCCTGTGAGGATTCTCTGATGTCTAGGAAAAGATAGTCTCCTGTTGAGGTCTTTTCTTGAGTCTCTCCCCTACTCAGCTGCCAATTTTCATAAAAACTAGTAGGAACTTAATATCTTTGCAACCAGCAATCCTCTTGTCAAATTTGCCTGGAATTTTCTCTCTATACAGAAAAGGCTTTCTCTCTTGCACACCTAAGTGTTTCAGGAAAGCCAGGTTGCTTTCATTAGGGTAACCTATTGGTAAGGAAAATGGTTCTTTTTATAAAGTGGCTGTGAATCAGAGACATGTCAGCACAAACTTGGGTATCTCAAGCCATCTACAGCTGAGGCCGGAGGTTTGGTATTTCTGTCCACGCTCTGAGCCTCACTGACACTGACTCTCTGCAAAAAAGAATAAGGCTCTAAGCTGATTTTAATCTACTTAAGGCAGGACCACGGCAAAGCATTATTTAAAACTATATCTTTGCATTTTTCCCTTTAAACAATTGCATTTAACCCCTCAGGCCTTAAATTTTTTTGTGTAGCAGCACATCAGTGGAAGAAAAGGCTCTGCTAGACGACAAAATCACCATCTGCAGAGGAATCAGCCAGTAAGTGTGCAGTGAAACCAAATTAATTCCTGGCTTTCCCACATATATTGGAAGGTAGAATTTAGTTTAAAATGTAAGCAACATAACTACAGTGAATCCTTTGTTTATCCACTGTTTTGTTACCAAACGTTGGGGATTATTGTTTAAATGGTAACTGTTGCACATCAGAGTGCAAGACATGTTGATGGTAGTTGGATTGTATAAATCAGTATGCCATCTTCTCCTTGCCAAGGTAAACTAGACTGTACACCTGGAGACTGGTTATTTATAGCATGAGACTGACAAATGAAACCTTTAGCCTGTACAATTTTGGTCAGCAGAAGTTCGGCCACTGTCACAGATAGGAATTGAGTCATGTCCTCTGTGAGTGGACCCTTTAATGTATACTACAAAAAGCTCCAAAGAGACATCACCCAGACATTAAATTTGGACTATCCTGTTTCTTAGTACATGTGACTGTGAAGCCTCACCAACATTTCCTCAGTTGTTGGAGCAGGAACAGAGCCTTGTCAGTCGTAAGGTATCATACTGTAATCGCCTTCCATTTTCTGCTCTCTAATGACTTTTTAGAGTCATCATTCTTGACATAAGTTAATACAAAAAGGAAAAAAACCCCACTTCCTCATTTGCCTCTAACAATGGAAAAACCTAATAAACTTACCATTTACCATTTAAAGTCCAGTGGGATCTAACCTGGTGATGATAATATTAAATCCTGAGAAACGTGAAAGTTGCAATCGAATATGGCAACCTCTGGCAGAACCTTCTTTTTCTAATGAAGTATGTGCATTATGTGTAGTTGGATGGCGATCCTAATCAGAGTACTGAGATCTGTGCACTCTGGTTTTGATCATTATTACCAAGATTAAATAGGCGTAGAGCCAAGATGTTGCAGTGTAATAACCTAGGAGTTGAGGAGGAGGGAGGAGAGGGTGAGGGATTATTTATTGGTTGGATAAATGGGGTTAGCAGTTATTGAATGTAACAGAGACTTATTTTCCTGAAGTCAATGACCATTTAAACAATGGGGCTTATGAATGAAGAATGTCTGTCAATTTAAAAAGTAGAAACAGTATCATGAGTGAAGGAGAAGGCCAAAATCAGGCCCTCTGACCCTGAAGTAGTTTTCAGATTTCTAAAAAAATGGTTGAGTAGAATTGCAGACTCTTGGATAGCAAATGTATGTCCACTAGTAATGAGCTTTTTGTAATTATGTTTTATGGCAGTCATGCAGAGAGTTAACCTTAACACTTTGCAGACCACAGATGGAAACTACCAGTCTTTTTCTTTCTTAGATGGCTGTAGGTTTGTGCATAGGAGTTATTCAGCAGTACGCAAAAGAATTATTTTCCAGCTTTTAAGAACACAGAAATCCATTACATATGCTCATAAGCTTCACTTTCACCAAGATCATTAAATACAAATAGAAATTCCCTCCTCCGTGCAGAATTGTGCTGTTCCCCATCAACTCATCACCTCAGAGAGGCATTCAGGTTCCCTGAGTAGGTAGAGTAAAGTTGGAATTGTGACGTCTGCTTCTGTTCTGTAATTTGATTCCTAGAGTTTTGGCAATTTCTTTAAGGAAAGTAATTTTACAGGGTTGGGGGTTTTTGGCTTTTTTGTTTTGTTTTGTTTTTAATTAAAAAAGTCTGAAGCTTTCATCAGCGAAATTTCTGTATCCATCCAAAGCAGAAAAAAAGCCCGCAAAACTACCCTAAAAAATTGTTGTAATAAAAATTAAGGAACAGTTAGAAGGAACAGAGGTTAATCTTCTTAAGATTCTGGCTTACTCTGATGTAGAAGTTAACAAAAGCTAATGGGAATGTCATGTGTTACTTGGGTATAGTCTAAAACATGCGCATACAACATGCACAGGGGAAATCTAATAGTTGGCTTTAAAGCACTCTTAGCAGACTGTTTCACTTTGTTTCAAAAGCAGAGTTAGTGGTCAGTGCTCTCAGGATATCCTGCGCAAAAGAGGGACTCTTCAAAGTTCCTGCTATTTCTCTGCTCCTTTGCGTGCAGGGTTGCTCACCGATTTCACCTGACCCGGTCTTGAAGCAATTCTTTTAATAATTTAATTGGAACGTAGCCTCACTGCTGTGCTCAGGTGGTCAATAAGAAAAGGCATGCGTTTATCTTGACAGGGAAGACATTGTAATTTCTGTGCCCCCAAAAACTGTTAAGAAATAACCAGTGAATCAAGTGTCAGAGAGCACTAACGATAGAGAGGACAGATTTTTACTTGAAAACAAAGTATTTCAGGTTGTCTGAAATATACAGTCAGCTTGAGTCAAGAGATAAATGGTGTCTAAGGAAGAGCACTTTGATTTTCTTCAGAGGTGCAAAGCGCTCAGCACCTTTAAAAACAGACTACTTTTAAAAGTGTTTAAATAAGGATTTAGGTGAAGAATTTGGCCTAGTTTCAGTTAAAATTAATGATTCGGTGCAAGCAACATCAGGATTTTCAGAACAGCAGAACAAAAATAAAAACATAAAATGCAGTTACCTGAAAGTTTCAAAAAATGCATTGCAGGTGAAGTTTGGATGGTGCAGTCTGTGGCTGTCTAATCTTGGTTTTAGTACAACAAATTCTGCTCTGTGTAGAAAGGTTATTTGCCAGGTATAGTACACATTTCTTCTGCTGCTGAGATGAGAGCTTCTCAGAGAGCATTTCCAGCTGCCCGTCTGATGTAAGGTGGCTACAGGTTACCTTCCAATGAGGTTTGAACTACGTATGCTTGCCTCCCATTTCTATGTGCCCGGTCCATCCTGGGTTTCTGGGGGTTATGAAGCGCACACGTTGTGCTCAGCTTCATAAGAATGTGTTCTTGCTAGAAGTCGGTGAACTCTCTAGTGGAGACTCTGATTAAGAACTAAAGTTATCCAGAAGAGGATGAGTCATGTCTTCCTGTCTATTCTACATGTCCACACCTGACTTTGTCCCCTTTTTCTCTTCTTTTACAATCACGTACTAGTGACTTAGTCTAAGGCTTTTGCCATATCTGCCCTGTTAAAGTTTCCAGTTGGCATTTGACTCCAGGTCTCAAAGGACTTGTTTCCCGTTCCAGAAAAATTCCCAGTTCTTCTGGTCAGTGGGAAACACCTGCCAACCTGAAACTGAGGAAAAGCTCCACAAGGGAGCTTTTCTCACACGGTAGTACTTCAGCCAGTCATTCTGGGAGAGACAAGGTATTGTCATGGTATCTTCAGTTATCAGGAGGATCCTAAAAGGCTGATTTTGAATATTAAAGGCTTGAGCCTGAACAAGGTGGTCAAATCAACACAGAGAAACTCATCTTTAGTCTGTCTGCCTGGCAGTGCAGTTTGATTTTTGTCTGTCATTCATCTCTGACCATCCTAGATAGATGGGTTTTGGATAAAGCTGTGCTACTGTTTGGTGGTGGCAAAAAGGCTACAAGCCAGCTTCCATGGCCAATGTGCCTGGTGCACTATGTTTTTAATCATACGTTTTGAGTCATCTACACTGCAAGACTGAACCTGGGTTAACCCTGGATGGAGACGATTGTGGTTGAACTTGTGACAGAAATAATTTTCAGGTCCTGCATTAACAAATAGGTACAAGCCAAGTGGAGCTTGCAGTGTTCTGCTCCCATGCAGACAAGTCTTGTTTGTCAGAGGCATTCACAGTTGTGATTTGAGGTTAGTGAATTTATGGGAAAGGAATTAAGGTGGTCATAAAACAGGACTTAACCATACTTACTCATCTGCAACAGTGCAAGCACGCTGCTTCTGTTTTTTCTTCTGGAACCAAGTTCAGTGAACTCACTTTAATAACCTGGCCAGGATGAAAGGTTAAATACATATACCCTGCAGAGCTGCTGAACTCCAAGACCTTGGGGACTTTTTCAGCCTAGATGGGATCCATAGGCTATCCGAGACTATTAAAGACCTCTTCTGCTCCAGCTGGCTGTTAAGACACCAAAATTACTAGGTAACCTGGTGAAATGTACCACAACCATTCCCTGAAGAAGAAGAGGTGGAAACATGCTGAACAGATTAGAAGACTTGTCTGACAGTGAGTCCTTGCTGAATGGTATATCACGAAGTGAATACAGCTTTTAAATCTGGAACACATGGACTCTGTCTTGACGCTATGCAGGCTAACATTTGAAAAGCATCACCATGGCTGAGTCTACATTACATTTTTGGTTTTTTATAAATATATATCTATATAATATGTAGAAAATCAAAAGGAAAAATCAAAAGGATTTCCAGAGATTTGTAGTACATTACTGTCTTCACAACAGACGTTAAAAGTAGGCATGAATTTCCTTTCAATGACGAGAGAATGAAAGATAGACTTCAGACTTTGCATTGTTGATCTTCCTGGGCCACATTACATGTTCCAAGAGGCCCAGTTTTTTAAGTTGCCTCCTTTTCATGCCTTTTAATGTACAGGGCTTTTTACTCTGTCCATCATTGAGATAAGCTGCACATCTTTAAGGCCATGGTGAACAACCAGTGTGTTAACATCCTTACCCTGTGCCTTGGCTGCAGGATTGGGTTATGCGGCCTGGCCCCTGTGTGCTCAGCAGGCAGATCCTATGAGGATTACAGCTTCTGTTGAATGTTCTCCGCTCCCATGGAGTCTGATAGGAAGTTGAGGCTTTTGGTACTTTCCGTCAGCCCAGCAGAGTTCATGAAAGATCATATCCAATGAGCATATTGATTTCCGCTGGTGTTTGTCGTCCAGCTCCCTGCTCAGTGGTGAGTGCCGTCTCCGCTGCCACAGGTGCGGTAAGAGTGGATCAAGGCATGCGGAGGAAAAGCCGTTTGGAAAAAATAATTTTAAAAATAGCCTTGCATAACAGCTCTGGATTCAGGACCTTAACAACTTCATAAAAGCTTGTTGCTGGTGTTGTAAAACTCTAATACACAAGTTCGTTCCATATAAGAACACGGCTGTAAGTTTTTAGCTCCAGATGCCAAAGAGTGAGCCCAGCCTGTTTAAAATGTGTTAAGCTGCAACATGCTAC
The DNA here is from genome assembly GCF_018139145.2 of Gymnogyps californianus. Taxonomy (NCBI): domain Eukaryota; kingdom Metazoa; phylum Chordata; class Aves; order Accipitriformes; family Cathartidae; genus Gymnogyps; species Gymnogyps californianus. The sequence goes on along the minus strand of NC_059478.1, from coordinate 30,403,896 downwards.
ATAAGTTAATACCAGCTTTCTACTTTTTGCCTTTTCTGCTTGGGACTGTGCCAGTGCCAGTCACTTACATACCCCTTTACCTTGATTCACTGTAGGAGATGAGGCTGCCAAGCCAGATATTTACCTTGGGAACACACATTCTTATCCTGTAACATTTCATCAGCCACAGCTAAAGAAAAGATTTATGGACTTTGTAACACTGAGATTATTTAAGTCACTTGTTAGCCAAAAATAATGTAAAGACATACAGTGCTTGTTTCAAAAAAGTTTGTAATTAGGAGCCCATACTTTGCTCTGATTTACAATGTAAGCTTGGTATCCAATTAGCAATAATAGTGTTCTTTTAACTAAAACACATATCCTTCCAAAATTATGCAGACTTTCCAATTACTGTGCTATGATGAAATTATAGCTAGAGACTCATAAAGTTGTGCATAGTTTATAAATGCAATATATTCTTAACTACCTTGCCGTACAGTATATACTAGCAGGGCTCATATGTTCTCTGTGTTATGGAGGCTTGTTAAAAAGCACGTATAAGATTATTGAAAAAGTATGTCAAATAATATTTATGTACTTACTACCATTGTGATAGGCTGTTACTGTTCATTCTGATTAACACTTCTGGTCAGATACAGCATGGTCGTGTGACTCAATCTCTAAAATTCAAGAAACAGTTTAGAAACTTCTCTTCAAAGTACCTGGAAATTTAAACCCTTGAGGGTTACTATTTGATTTCTTTTTTACCTTGTCATTATGATATCCCCTTTATTTTGCATAAAATGAGAAAAGCTTTTGCTCATTTTTAAAAGCAGATTTGTATAAAAACGAATTGCAGTGCCTCACCAGCTCATATCCAGCATCTTCCTCTAGCTTTTCTTGTAGCCAAAGACAGAGCTCCAGCCATTTTCACTGGTGTGGGAGCAGACTGATAATCAGAAATTATTAAATGTTGTCATATAGTTAAAATCAACACTAAGAGAACAGGCTTCCAAAGTGCGGAACAACCCTTAATTGCTGTCTGGCCAGTGGGAGAGATCAGAGGGGAGCTCCTTACTCTCCTCATAGCAATTCCTTTCCAGCTGTGACGTTCTGGCACTTTTGCAGAGGGTTATTGATGAGAAAACCGTGTCTTTTACAGGAATGGGTGAGTGACTAAGGCCTGTTCAACACTGTGAAAGTGTTGGTAACACTTAATAAGATGACTAAGCAGACTGCTCCAGGGCTTTTGCAATTTATTTATTATTATTATTATTTATTACTCAGAGTTTGCTGAGGACTGTTAGTCCCAGAAGGAAACTCCCATTCAACTTGCAGAAAAATGCTGGGGAAAATAGCACGGATAAAGAGACTAACAGGAGAGTGTGTGCATTGTATTATCTGTGAGAAGTATGACCTGTGTGTATTAGCTTGCATTACTAGACTAATTCAGGTTTGCTATTACTGTTCATAAAAAGTGATTTCAACTTTGCCAAAACCTTGTGAACTCTTTGAGGTGAGAGTGGACAAGGAGAGGATTCAGTGGGGATGAGTCAGCCTGTTGTCATCCTCAGTCATCCTGTGACCTGTCCTGTCTCACCCTCCTCTTCCCCAGCCTCTTAGCAGGGCCTGGTGTGGGACATGCTCTGTGTCAGATCTTGGGGAAGAGGCATTTAGCCCTGGGGATGGAAAAGAAAAAAATAGATTATTAGGTGGTGACAGTGCCTAGCCGTTTATGGTACCTTCCCTACCCGCAAAGAAAGGAGGAAGAACAGGCTACCCTGTCACCACAGTAGTGAAGGTCCCTGCCTTGGGGCAGCTACATGGCTTTACAGTGTAATATGTAATAAGAGATTAGAGTTAAAAGAAAAACTGAGTAACCTGTGAATCTCCTGAGAGCTTGCTCTTTCTTTAAGTCTGTCCTTATTTTTACAATTCTTCTAACCTAATGAACGAGGCATCTTCTTTAGTGTGAGTCATGTAGGGGGACAGTTTGGGTTCTTCAAGTTTTGAAGCTATTTTAATTTCTCAGGCTATTCATTGTCTGCATTTACTTTGTTTCATTGGGTTTGGTTTCCCGTCAAGCTCTCAGTTCTATATAATATAAAAGTACTCAGAGCTGTATAAATTATGGCCCAAGATGCCTCAGGGGACTTGGTAGTGAGTTAAAGCACTGTGTCTGCATACAGTGTCTCAGCTGCTCCGATTTAGTGGTCCAAGTGGAAGGAAGCTGAGAATCATTACAGCTTCAAGAGAGCTTGATGGCTAATGGCAATCGATGCTTTCAGTCAATAAATCTGACCTCTGTAGACGGGGATTCATGCTGCCAGACTGCTCTGGCACACCCACTTGAGGTGTAGGGCTGATGGACATGGAAAACTTGATTGCAGCATTTCAGGGTAACCTTAAGAATTGTCCATTTTTTTGGCCCTGTTCCAAAGGCTTGCTTTGGCCCTGGGGGCGGCTGCCTCCAGAACCATCCTGTGAAATTCCTGGAATTGGCAGCCAAAATCTCAGTTGTTCCCAGTGCCACCCACTGCTCAGCCCCCTCCCTGACCACCCTGGAATTTGTCTCTGACTGTCTCTGACTCTCTCTGCAGGTTTGGTTCTACCAAGAAAAGGGACTGAATTGAGAAGAACATGGTTGGGTCATGTCTGCTCTATTGTCAGCTGGCCTCATGTTGCCAATTTAAGTTCTCCAATATACTAGAATCAGAACAGTATAAGCAGGATGGAGGAGAGTCAGAATATTAAGTACCAGGGGAGCAGTCAGCACAGGGCAAAGGCAGTTTTAGGGTAGGTGGGGCTCGGGCTGCACAATGATAGACGTCCAACAGCTGTGGAAAACAATTACAAATGGATAAAAGAAAGATTTATGGGAAGATGGTGTGTGCAAACTGGGGCATTAGAACTGCACTGGTTCCCATTCAACTATCTGTTGAAAACCTCAACAAAACAAGACAGCCCCTCACTTCAAAGGGCTTACATCAGCTGAGGAGCCATGCTCCATGGCCTGTATCTGGAGAAACTGCAAAGGCTTAGAAAACATACTAGCAGCTGGTAACGTGTCTGTAGCTAACAGTATGGGAGCACTTTTATATGCGTGTGTTGCAAATATTTACACATTAAGTCATGGCAATTAGGAATAATTAGAGTGGAATGTACCTTGTATTCACGGAGCCAGGAACTAGACGCATGTCATAAACGCTGAGTTTTTTTCTGTTCAAATTCGACAGGGTAGGACGCAGAGTCTTTAGTGCCTTCCCATGGCTGTGCCCAGCGCTGGCACACAGTAGTGTGGTACAGGTGGTGGTGGGAATCCATGTTGGGGATTTAAAGCATGAATGCAGGTTTTGGTCTTGAGCTATGCAGTGCAACCCCTCTCCAAGGCTATTTAATTGATATTTAATTTTTTCATCTTATCAAATAATTCGTGGAGTAGTATGAAGTATTCCCTACCAGCTACCCAGGAGCAAGATTTGTCTTCTCACAGGAATACGTAGTAAGAAGCCTTTCTGCCAATACTGTTCCTCCCAGCCTTCCTAGAAGAAGAAGAACTGTTACAAGTAAAAGTCAGTCTTTGTTAAGAATAAAAGCTTCTCATTGGGAAGTGGAGGGGGTTTATCTACTGGCTAGTAAAGGGCCCAGAGAATTAGAGTGACTAGTTCTAGACCAGCTTTGCTAGTGAGATTATAAATGGCCACGAGTAAGGCACTTAAACTGTTCTGTTGTGGGAAACATATCCTCGATATCTATTTGGTATCTTTTGAAATTGGATTGCAGTGTGAGTAGGAGATGCCACTTAAGGCAAATCCAATTTGTAGAAGCTATTGACATCTCTAGCAGCCAGGAGTAATCATGGGCTTCTTTTGCTTTGCCTGTACCACAGCTGTATTGTTATTTCATAGTGTTGCGAGGCATCATTATTCATAATTGTTCATAAATGTGGTGATTAAAAATGACAGAGCACATAAACTGCTTTTTAATACTTTGTATTTATACCAAGCTATTTATTAATTATGTAACTTCCCAATATATTATTACTTCACCTTAATTAGTGTCTGGCAGTGTGTTAATCAGTCCTCTGCCACACCGCTTTAGTGCTCTTCTTAATTGCCATTGGCTTTCTACCATGTTTGCTATTAGCACGTGCTTGGTGATCTCTTTGGTTTTGAGGCCCAGGGGGACAGGCTGTTGTTGAGTAGGTTGCCATGTGTTTTGTGGACGGTCTCAGCATTTGTGGGAAGCTCTGTGCCACTACAGCAATTGTGAAGATCACCAAACAGGGCGAGAAGAAGTAGAGATATGTCATATCCTCATCTGCACCAGAACTGGCTCAGCAGCACTGCGAATACTAAACTAGATCAGCCTAACCCATGCCGTGGAAGCTCACTGGAGGAATGATGGCCTGGGGCTGTGCAGCTGTGCCTAAAGGGTGACATTTAACAACAGGATAATCAAAATCAACTGTGCCTTAATACTGTAAAGTACTTTTCTGGCTTGAGGAACATATTGCCAACTCTTCTTAATATTAGGTGTGTTTTGAAGTTGGACAGTGATGTGAGTAGGCTGTGTAGTTTTAAAGTGAATCCAGTCTTTAGAGATAGTCAAAATCTCCAGCTACCATGAAATATGTTGTCACTTCAATTACAGTTGCAAGTACCTTTCTCTTATTTGTTTCCTGTAATACCAGACAGACTAGGTAAATATATATCTTTTTTAATGAAGCACAATATAGTTTTTAAATGGTTTATATCAAGTTGTTTCCAGTTTCTTATAAACTCCTGATTTCTAAATATCCCATTATTTGTTCCATATGTTTCACTGAAGTCATTGTTACCAGTACAGCAGAAAATACGTAAATAATCTGGTAATTTAACATAAGTTTGTGATTTTTCTTAAGTTACTGTCAATCAAATATCATTAGTATAAACTGAAATCAAAGCAGAGCCAAAATCTGTAATTAAATCATGGAGGATGTATTGAGACAATGAGAAAATAAGGAGTGCTCTCGTAGGCTGTACTGCGTACAACTGTCATTGTGTTTGTTAGCAGAGAGACTACAGAAGTCTTGAAGGAGGTACTTTTTCATGACAGTGACTATGCTTTTGTCAAACAGGTTTCAAAGTACGGTCATGACAGTTGGTATTAATCCATTAATTGTGTTTGATTTTCACTTAAGCTAAATATTCCATACTATATGAGGGAATAAAACCAGCTCATTGTGGTGACATAATAGGAAAAGTAAAAAATGGTTGTGGAAGATGCTCCCAACTTACTGTTGAAACTGATGAGAAAAGGGTGATGATGTAGAAAGTCTCCATTCTGTGAAAAAGGAAGTCACAGAATGGAGCTGGCAAAAGAGTCAAGTTATGCTTCATGAAAAACTTCAGCATTTCCTGACCAAAACATGTCCTGATTGCCCAATGCAAAATAGAGCTTTTTTCATTTTGTCTCCCCTCAGTCCCTTTTCAGTAATGAAAAAAGGAAAAGGAAGAGCAGATCGTAAGAAGAAAAATATGGAAGAGGAAAACAGGAAGGGATACTTAAAAGTTTGTGGGAATCCTTTTAGAAACATTTAGAAAAATCTAAAATATATGAACATTTTCAGATTTGGGAAAATGTCATTTTAAGTCAGAAATGGAAAAAGAAAAATCAGACCACTCCAGGTCCTAAAAATCTCAGTTCTCACAACGAATGCAAGATATCACTGATGAGAATTATTTATGTGGCCAGTGTTCCTTTTTTTCCCCATTAGATAGATATTTTCCAGACTTTGAAGGTGTCTTGGTTAATAGTGCATAGCTTTGTCTGATGTATTTTCCACCCATCTCTGTGTCAATATATCAACTAATAAACCGCATGGTACTTCTGAATCAGATCAGCAGTTCCAGCTGCTTTTAAACCTGCACATTTTCTCCTCATCAACCTGTGTTGTTGCCCTTGTGTCTGTCTTTGATTTTGATCGGTTTAGAGGTGTGTTTTCAGACATGCTATGTAAGTAGAGATTATCCTGATGAAGTCAATTGCATTACTTTCGGTCTGTGGCTAGGAACCCAAGTTTCCCTTTCCCAGTTTTCAGGGGAAATTTGTGATGACAAGGTTCTCCATTCAACTCAGGTGAAAATCCTATTGGGCAAATTTAGTATATTCCCATTATAGCTTTTATATTGACAAGTTCATGAAACAGCCAATTTAACTACATAATGAACACTCATCTGTTATTTGGTTATTCTCTGTTATGCTTTTCTTCTTTCTGGAACTCTCTTTCTCTTCTGAATCTCTACTTTTTGTTCATACACCCTTGCTCTGAAAATGCTAGTCCAAAATTAGCCCTATAGGCAGTCACTGACGCATGAAATAGAAGTACATTTCCTCTACCAAGGTAGAAAGTGAGAGGCTAACAGTAGGCCTTAGCTTCACAGGGTAAACCACAAATCTGAGAGGGAGATGTTCTCGAAGGATAAGCCACAGAAATCAGAGTGTAGAGCAGGGTGCATGACACGACGGATAATGCATTGTGTTTCAGTGCCAAGAGCAGTATTCAGCAAAGGAGATGGAAGATACAGCCATTTCAGAGATGACTGCTGATTTCACAGTCACTCTAGGAAGCCATATCGATGTTGAAGAGGAAGAGATGAAGCTAGACTTCACCAGGCAAGAACAAGCAGCATATGTTAGGGCTGCTGCAGTGATGGCTCTTCCAGTGTTTCTGTTATAAGCTCCTTTTTTCAGGGGTTTATAACTTGCTCATAAAAATTTACTGCAAGCTATAATTTGGCACACAGGGTTCCAGCCTGAGAGCATACTGCTTTTCTTATTTAAACTACATTTGGTTTATTGATGGGCCTGTTTTCAGATTGCAAGAGAGTGATGAGTGAAATAGAAATCTAATTGTTTCAGAAACTTTTTTTTCCTTTTTTAATACTCTCTAGCCCCAAAACAGCTTTAAACATCTACTGCTGCCTTTGAGTATTACAAAGAATTAAAACTAGTTAAGAAATTCATGTTTAAATAGTGGCTACTGTGCACATTGAGTAATTATGCTTACAGCATATAGCGTCTTTCAGCCTGAATAATGCCAGTGCAGCTTTCCAGCTTTCTAGATACAGAAACATAGCTGAAACAGAGATCAAGCAGGATAAAGTGAAGCAGTTAATGTAGACCTATATAGCAGAGACTGATTGTGATTTGGGCCAGGCCATTCAATTTATGCATCTGCTCTTGCAAAAGACACCAGAGATGTTGTGGATCAGATTTTCAGGTACTGCCTTTCTCTTCTGGAGAATACAGGTAGGAATGAAAGCAATTTTGCAGTTACAGTTTAAGCCATTGCTGTATTAAAGCTTCTGATTTGAAAGCTCTAGTCATGGATACACAGAGCTAGTGCTACAGGCAAGGAATTCAGGCTTTGCAGATCACGATCGTGGTATCTTGAAATTGAAAAAGATCTCTGTGCAAGCTCTATCCCACACTCCTATGCGTCTATAATTCTGCAGGTTGGAATTACATGCACCAAGCTTTTGGATTCTAGATTTACGGTGAAAGTCTCACAGAAAATACCTGTATCTATTTTGTGCAAACCAGTTCACATTTTTTAACCAGCTTTACTTATTCCTATTAAGCAAAAATATGCTAAATATGTGTCCAGGGTTGCAGATGACCCTTGCTAATGTTTGAGAACTTGGGCCTGAGCAGGTTGATGTTGCACATACAGAAGAATACTTTCCTGCCATGTCTGAGCACACCTTTTGGATCTAAGCACGAGAAAGTGTTTCGAGGTGGTTAGTTTGTTTTTCAGTATCTAAGCCAATGTGAAGCGTTTCTTGACAAAATACACTTCCGAAAACATATTTGGAATGCTTTTGTAATACCTTGCATCTGTATTGTGGTAATGTCAAGGAAGAGGGAAGATTGGCATTTTATGAATTCAACTGCTGGGACCTCCTAGGCGTTTCACTGGACCTGTTGAAAAGCTGGTTTTGTCTTTACCTGTTGTAATGGAAATGCTGGGCTCAGGCTCGCTAGATAACTCCTATTTCAGACTTGAATTCTTTGTGTGGAATATCACAAAACTGAAGCGCTGTAGCAAGGTATCAGATCTAACTCTTCCTCTTTGCACCCAGAAAAATTAATTTTACCATCTCAAAAGGTGCTTTTACTATCACAGTGTACCCTCATGAAGCTTAAAACCGTACTTCTTGCACTTCCCACCCTGACTGATCTCACCCTTTCGGGATTTGTCTTGGCTAATTCAGGATTCCTGTTGCACCCTTGGGCATACAACTTGAATACTTTTTTAAAGAAAAAGTTTGGCTATATAGGTACATACCAAAAAGACCAAGCAAAGGAATTTTTAAACTGTGTGTGGTCACAGTACTTCAGCAAATCAAGTGGACAAATTACTCTACTGCCATATCTGTTTCTCTTGGCAGAACGCTGACAGTCTTCTGGCATCCCGTTGCAACTGTCCTCCACTGTTTGTGATAGACTTCATTCTGCAGATTTTGTGTGTGTGTGTGTGTATGTGTAGGGATTCGCCATGCTGATTTGCATAGCTAACATTAGAGAGGCTCTTCTTGAAAAGTAATAAATTACAGATGCTGTAGTCTCTATAGATATATTTGGGAATGATCAGCACATTGCCATTTCTTCCACTTGGGGACAGCTACTGCAGAAAGATTATGTGGATTGAAGCCTTAGCACTGATGCGCTGGCGAGAAGATGAAAGTTGGTTACAATAAAGTAATCTTGTCTCCTGAATGACAGGCACACACCTTCTGTACAGGGGGAGGCTTCTGGGATTTTGGGATTGTGGGATTTGGAGGGGCAGATTTAGGAAATGAGAACATCAGTACCAGTCACAAGTGTTGTGGGAGGTGAAGGTGGAGTAGCATGGAGTGTGTGGGGTACAGCAGAGTTCAAGAAGAGGAAAGGGGCTCAGCAGAGTCGGAGAGAAAAGGACACAGTGAGGAGCAGCATGGAGGGAGAGAGGACAGACACGGGTCCTGATAGGGCCCTGCTCCTCTTTCCCCAGCCTTCTGTGTGACCTGGCCCTCTGGGGAAGGGGGTCTGAAACCTTGCTGGCACCAGGAAGCAGTGGTGGGCTGCTGCTCTCTGGACCCTTCTTGCCCCAGCGATCTGGTCCCTCCATGTCTCACAGTCTTGCTGCCTTCACACCTAGGGCTGGCAGGAGGCACTGGCCAAGAAACCATTTTCCTGGAGTGGGCAACTGCTGAGGAGGGCAAATGTCCATGTTCCTTCTGCCAGTGCAAGAGGCCTGGAGAGCCAGCATGGCTGCTGGGTCAGTGCTGCTGCACAAGGGCATTTTGGGGCAGCACAGCTACTGGGGTGAGGGAGACATGGCACAGGCAAATCAGCACAGTTCACTTGCTTTTGCCTGTCCTACTGAGGAATGTGTGTTCTTGCTTCTGTGACTGCTCTCATGAAAAATCAGAAACGTTCTCACAGACCACACCACGCTCTGCACCGTTTCTGTGCCATCTTCCAGCTCCTCTAGTCTCTTTGGGAGGAAGCTGCGCGAGAAGGGAGGGTCAAGCAGCACTGAAGAGGCAGAGAAAAGCAGAGAAGTAAGACAGAATGGGCATTGTGTGGCTGGGGCTGTCATTGCCGAGGGCTTGAGGGACTGTAGAGGGATAGTGAATGAGAGTGATGAGAAATTATTGTTTTAAAATCAAAGAAATTAAAGGGCACGCAATTCTGCTAACACAGAGTTGAGATTGCCCGGTGGCTAAACTTACACCTTTGAGATTTAAGACATGAGGAATTCTGGTGCTGATTATCCCTAGTTCACTCTTCTAAGATAATACAGGAGAGGACAGGGATGTGTAGAAGTTACTTAGTAGTATTGATCTCTATGTAGTCACAGGAGAGACTTAACTACAGATTTACATGCTAGTCCCAGCTGTTTAACACCGCCCCCCCCTTGTTTTATTAACAAACAGAACAAAACTAGAAACTTGCCAGCCCAAAGCTCAGTTAACCCGGAGCTAAAGTTACCTACTGACAACTTGTCTATTCTCTTCCAGAATAGCCAGTTCAGGTAAGCACAAGCATCTGGAAAATGTGGAAGAGTGAGTTAATGTAAGCCAGAATGAGAAAATACATGGTTCACACAGCCTCCAGTGCAGCCTCAGCTGTCCCACAGAAGCTGGCAAAAGCCACTGGGCATTGTCTGCCTGTCTTCTCACTGCCTTCACCACCCTAAGAATAGCTGACAAGCTGAGAAGGTCCGTTCCCACAGTCAAGGGAGGATGTTTGACCTTTGCCAACCCACCATCTTCTCCCCACCCAGTGCAGCAGTGGAAAGAAGGCGGCAGCTGCAGGTGTTCGCAGGGCTTGCCTTATTTCAGTACTGAGCTGTGTGAGCTCAGTGTATATCCTGCCTCTTCTTACCCTGGATGGTCAGCAGAGGGCAACGTGTGGACGTTACCCTGCGTATATAAACCAGCTGCTTAAAACAGCCCTGCGGGTATAGGCAGTGTTTCAGAAATTATGGTAAGGTGATAAGGTTCATTTTCATGGGCAAACCTCAGCCTTTGTATATGTGACAAGTATAGGTGACTTTTCATTGCGGCTCACCTAAGTTACATTAACAGAAAAGCACACATTCTGCACAGGTGCTGAGTGCGACTTCCAGTGTTATGGGCCATTGTGTAGAGAGGGCACAGATAGGATGGCTTTGCCAAGTACTTTTTTCTGGTTTTCAGAGTATGAATTATGACCCTCTTTATATTTTTTTTTTTCCCCCTCTTGGCTTTTGGAAATTTGGCTTTGCTCTTTAGGTGATGCTGAGGAGAGCGCACTAAAAGATTTTGTCAGCAAATCTGTCACAAAATCCGTAGGGGCACACAGTATGCTGTTTATCTGCAAAGATTTATGTCAGGATAATCAGGTGCTCTCTCTCCCTCTGTGTTACTGTATGGAATGATAAACATTATCAGGACATATTTTTTTTAAAATTTAGCAGACATTTCTCATCTGCACCTACTAGAGGATGTGATGCCTATATTATCTTACGTATTTGAAAATACATGCAGCTTTAAAGGCAAATGAATTGCTGGTTTCTGTCAAGCTGTCCTTGGCTTCATAAGTGCCTTTTTTTTAATGATTTACTTTTTTTTTTTTTCTGTACAGTTATGGAGGATTTAAGAAGGAAAATGCATTCAGTTGCATTGTGTCTAGCATAAAGGCCCTCATGCAGATTATTGTAGGTATAAATTCATGATTTACTGCCATTATTTCTTAGGGAAACATTTTTGAAGTGCATGTTAAAGTTTGTTCATGAATGTCCGTGTACGTGTGAAAATGTAAGTTCTTGAAAATGAATGGAAATTGTAATAGTAATAATCACTTATATTTGTATAGAGTCTTATTTCAGCAAGTCTGAAATTGCTTCACCAACACACAGGTCAGGCTGCTTGTCTGTGGAACACTGTAGGGCATGGAGACTTCTGGCAGTTTAGGGTAGGAAGAGGAAGATCACACAGAGCTAAGCAAGGATAAGGGCATTACAGCAGGCTGCAGTTTTACTGTATAAATGGTATTTACTTAAGAGATTGGGAAGTGATTCTCTGTGCTTTCGATTAGTGCCCTGTAACCTTGGCTGGGCTAGTCCATTGCTACTTCAAACGTACTTTCACAGTGTACGGGCTTTCAGCAGCAAACATGATTTAAAAAGTTCTCCCCTGGCTGTTCATTCATGCACCAGGGTTTGAATATTGCTGTCCCTTCTTTCCATTATTTGTGTTTATGGGATCCACAGTTTGAACTGAACAGATCCTGATTAAAATTAATGTTCTCTATTTTTGACTCTGATAAAATCATTGGTCTGGTTCACAGTATGGCTCTGCAAACACTTGGCTGAACTGAAGGCATGCAAAACAAAGTAGGAATGAACAAAAAAGAGTAGAAAACAGCAGCAGGAATTCCTTAAGCTAGTTGTGGAACCAAAGTGGCTGCTTTGTGATACTGGGCCCTGAGTTCATGTGAGATGACACATGATGAACACACCTATAGTGCATTTTGGTCATACTTTGTATAAGTGACAAATAAAAGTGACTTCTGCTCAGTGCAGCTCATCCAAGTTACATTTGCTCTAACAGAAAACTACACATTCAGCACAAGTGCTGAGCATGACTTCCAGTGTTATGGGACATTGCAGGGAGAGGGCAAAGATAGGATGGTTTTGCTGTATGCTTAAGTAAGAACAGCATTATTTGATAAAATGCAATATTGTGTACCCAATGCTCTAAAGTTTCTCCCTCTAGAAGTGAAATGGAAAGAGGCCTTTATTTAGTACATCTTCTTGTTCCTTTAATTGTGATGGTTAAAATAAATTATTGTGTGCCACTAAAATAAATTATTGTACGCTACTAAATCTAGCGATCATAGAACAGTGTTGGGGTGCAGCTACATATTTTGATGCTATCTCAAGTAACCAGCCTGATGTTCAATATTTAATTAAAAGCAGAAAACTTGATACAACTAAAAGACAGGAATCCGAAGCCCTAGGAATGGTGGTCAGCCTGATACTTCTAACATACTAATTGATAAATCTTGCTTTATGGCTGCATCTGGGACCAGTCTTTGTATGTCCTTTATCTCTCTAATTCCTTTTGCACGGAACAAAACAAATTGGAAATGAAAAACACTGGCTTATTGTATTCATCTAAGGACATGCTAATTGAAAATGATTGCTTCATACTGGGCTGGATTCAAAAATATGTACATCTCTCTTTCTCTCTTTTACACATAAATCCATTAAATACTTGTGTTGAAATAGGAATTACTAGGTTGGAGGGAAGTGAGATAAGTAAACCAGAGACAGGCACTTAAGAGGTATCCATACAATGGGCCAAATTCCTATGCCAGCTCCCAGATCCTTTGGCACAGACATGATTGCCAGAATCTACATTTTCATTAAAAGCAAAACAAAACAAAGTTTTGAGCTTTTAGGCCCACAGAGATAATTTGGAAAACATGAACAAGAAAATAATTTTTTAAAAAAAGAAAACCTTAGCTTTTCTCAAGCACGCTTAAAGCTACTAAAAAAGAAGTGTGATGTGGTTTAAGGTTAATCTGGAAGAGGATTTGATGGAAGAATTGCTTGTACTCTTTCCAACCAGTTCAGTTTCTTTCTCAAATGAACTTGTTGTGGTAGAGAAAAAGGGGACATATTAAAAACCTTAATAAGGAGATTTTAAAAAAATCTGATTATTTTTAATAGTTATAAAATCATTATCCAAATTTTGGACTAAAATCTAAAGAGATTTTGTTCAGGTTCTATCACCTGAAAACCTTAGTAGAAAGACCTTCAGATTACTTAAGGTTTAGGGGTTTTTTGGGGGTGAGGGTTGATACCAGATGAAATGTGTATCATGTATGTGCGTGCTAGTAATGTCAATTTGAAGGATTGGTAAAATAAAAGACCAGTTAATATTATAAATGAAGCGGTGTATTACATCACAGAGAGTGTATGGCCCTTGTGTTATAAAAGCACGCACTTTTCCAGTTAGGAGTGCTGTGCGCACAAACGGGGTATAAAGTCCCATGCACAACAGTTGATCAAAGAATAGCAGTAACTGTATGTTTCAATTGAGAACTGTTTCTGACAGATCGCAGATGCATAGCAATAAGCTCCTTCGTGGCTCAATTGCCAGTTATTGAACGGTGGCCAACAGCAAAAAGTGGGTCATAATGGCTTTTCTTTAGTATGCAGAATTACATGTTTTTATCTCGTTTATCGTCACCATCATTATATTGCCATTTACATCCTAGATCACCCACCCATCATTGAAAGGGCGTGAAATTTGGCCAGCATTATGTTGTGCCTAGGGTTTAGAATTTACCAATTTTTCCACAACTTCTCAGCTGGCATTAGAAGCAGCAAAAAATAAAGTTTTGACTTACTGTGGTCCCTGACTCCAGATCTCCTATCCTCCCATAAATGTTAGCATGCATTTGGAGCTGGACTGTTGTGCTTGGCATAAAAACTTTTTGGTTTTGTTTGTTGTCACTTTAAGATATCAGATGAAGTGCCAGTGGGTTTGCATCTGGGACAGCTGTGTCAACTTTTTATTAATAGTCCAACCCCACAACTTAAGGGGAGAAAGGCAGAATATCCCAGGTGAAGTGGTGAGAGCCTGGCTTTGTTGACGTTGTGTGTGGACCTGGGGACTTTGCATTTTTTACAGCGCACTTCTTGTACTGGGCTATTTGTCAGTGGGTTTACACACGGAAGAGAAGAGAGCAGTCCTGTGAATAAGCACCCAATTCATCCTTGTCTGTCTGAGATGGGAGAGCTGAGTAACTTGACTGTTTGAACAAGAAAGGATTCACAAAACTTCTTTTGCTAAAAAAAAAAAAAAAAGTGACTTTTCAGAACAACCTGTAAATGGATACAATAATTACATGCTTTTGGTAACAGCAAAAGCATTTCTTCCTACTATTAAACTTGGCAGCACACTCACTCTGAGCTGTTCCTTCTTCATCGCTGTGAAGAAAGTTCTCTTGGTCAAATCAGACCAGCAGCTACAGCTGCGTGATGCTGCCATTGAGCCCTGTCTGCCTTTGAGGTCCATGGGGTGAGCTGGCTTGCCTTGCAGCTGATTGTCAGTCCATTCAGAAACCAATAGTTCAGGTGGCAGAAAGAGGAACGTGGTTGTTTTGTGCACAAGGAGCAGATATTTGGAGTAAGATGCTGCCATTTCCAGCCTGTGGTTTTTCAGAGCGGACCTGTTGCTGATGGCTCTCCAGAAAGAGGTCAGCATTCTGTGTGTCAGCCCTCTCTGAGGTATCTGTGCTGGTGGAATTGCAGAATAGCTCTGAAATGGTCTTGGGAGAAAGATTTTCTGTTCTCATTTGCCCCTGGAGTGTTGTTTTTGATTCTCTGGAGGAGTGAAGCTCTCTACCAAAGACTTGTTCTTTGCACTCTGGTGAGTTTTTTACGTACTGTGGGACCATGCCATTGAATGCTTTGTAGGAAAGAAAGGTGGGATCCAAATTGCAAGGATGATTCAAATTCATACAGTGATCCTGAGAAGAGAGCAGAGGGCAGGGTAATGCCATAGCAGGCTAGATGGATAGCCTGTAATGCCCAAACGCATTGCATTTTTGTGGTTCAGTTTAAGAGGTCACAGCTGAGGTCACGACTGGCCCATCAGGTTGGCACAGTGTCTCCAAGGCAACTAGAGAGAATACAAAATATTCCTCGCAGATGCTGCTGTGGGAAAGTCCCCTTTCAGCCATGACTGCATGAATATACTTTTCCCTTTCTTTTTTCTGCCCTATGCCAAGAATGTTTTATATGCTGAGAAAACTGATTTTAATGCCGGGGGAAAGGACTGTAAGAAATGGTTGCAAGCTTAATTAAGGCTTGAATCCACTGATCTGATTCATTTGCCTTGCAGTGTGATGCTTCAGCTGATTTGCAGAGAAGGCCAGCCTAGGGGAGAAGATGATTTTGCCCAGTGCTCTTAGAGGTTCTCCTCAGTTGGCCAAATCTTTTCTGTGCCCTGATGAAGGGTCATTTCCTATTGTCATTGACATTGTTTGCCAAAGTTTGGTGCGTGTGGCTTTTA
Organism: Gymnogyps californianus; assembly: GCF_018139145.2. Taxonomy (NCBI): domain Eukaryota; kingdom Metazoa; phylum Chordata; class Aves; order Accipitriformes; family Cathartidae; genus Gymnogyps; species Gymnogyps californianus. The sequence goes on along the minus strand of NC_059478.1, from coordinate 30,388,315 downwards.
AGGGTGAGTGCACAAATGTGTCTGTGGTAATCGGCTGGCGTCATCCTTTGTGGCTGAGTATGTCCTCCATGCTGTTGTTGTGCCAGGGTTTGCTTTAACTCAGAGAGCCTGCGGGCTGTACTCTTATGTTTAAGAGCTGTGATTTTGTCATGGTAAGTTTTGAGGGAAAATCATGTGTTAGTCATGGTAAAAAATGTGAATGGAGAACCAAACAAAATAACAAAAAATAGGGGTATGTTTTGTGTTGCCTGACATGGGGTATTTAGGTACATGGACTTGGTTGATCCTAAGCAGAACTAGGTTCACACGTCAAAATCGTTATTCCTTGTAAACAGGATTCAGAGGCAGAAGGAGTATCTGTACCCTTTTTATCATTTCTTTCGTCCCCATCCTGGGCTCTAATTTTAAAATCTTTTCTCTTCAGTGGGCACAATCTGCCACACAGGTTGCTCAGCATTTGTTCTGCTTCCTCTGTCTTGCTTTTCCGTGCTGCTCTGTTTTTCTTGGTCACCCCACAGTGAAAGCAAGATAGTGATTGCAGTTGACTCTGAGACCTGACAGCTCCATCTCCTTACCTGAAATAGTCAGATTTTATCTCCCCACACCCTGTCTTTCCCTGCCCTGCAACCCCATCAGGCTTTGGTCTTGCCCTCCCAGAGGTCATCATTCTCTTCTTTGTGCTTCCAAACCTTATTTTCTCCACTAAATTGAGTTCAAATTTTGTCCTGCCACCAGCTGTTCAACTGGGAGGTGCCACAGAATTCACAGTGGCATCTTGTTGGCTGGTTGTCTGTTAGGCCCAATGTTACCTTTTAAGCCTTACCTCCTCAGGAGCTCTCCTAATTTTATTGTTCTCTAGGATCTCTTAATGGTCAATAAGGAAGAATGTGGTGGCAGCATATCCCAGCTGTCTTGGACAGCTGTCTGAGGATGAGGGGGCTCAGTCACCTTCTGGAAGGCCTCTTTGCCTCAGTGTTTATGAGGAGGGTGTCAGTGACTGAGACAACAAGCTGTTTCATGTCTAAATGTGGGTAAGAGACATCCTCCCAGAATGGCTGGTTAACATGACTTTGAGGAGTCTGTGATCCTTAAAATGTTAAAGCTGTCTCCCACCAACAGTGGGTAAGAAACCGAATAGTACAACAGGTACCTAGTGTTACAACAGGTGCAGTGGCCACCAGCAAATGGTTCACAACAGATATGAAAACTAGAATAGATGGATGTGACACCTTTCCATCACATAGTACTCATGTAAACGCTAGAGAGTGGTGGTAAGCCCAGAAGCAGGAGGCTTAGTATCCTTTCCATACTGTTTGCTTGAACTGTGACAGCTCTGAATAGTCTTCCTACGCATGCATCGGTCCAAAAGTTTTCTAAATTTCACTTTCTCTCCACACCAGTTCCCCACAGCAACGAACTCTGAAATCTCCCGTGTTCTGTGAATCAGTATTCCCTTTCCTCAGTTTTAAATTTGCCATCTTTTAATTTCATTGCATGCCCTTTTGTCCTTCCTGTGCAAGACAGAAGAAAAGATCCCTCTATATTTTCTCTTAGACCTTCATTTCAGAGGCCGTTCAAGATGTCACCTTTTCTCTCCTTTTTAAAAATAGTAGTCCAGTTTTTTCAAAGTCAGTATTTTCATCTGCTCTGCTGCATTTGGCTAAAGAAGCTTCACACCAGTTAACCCTGCACCTCAAATGTATAGAAACCCTTAGGCTGTCCCTTAGTGATTTCTGGGTAGCTCTTTTACTTGCCTGGCTTGGTTGGAAAATGTCCGGAGATTGATGAGGTGGTGTATTTGCCTGTGTACAGGTCCTGGCTCCATGAGGATTAGCAAAAGGCATTCTAATGGTGAAGAGCCATTCTGAACTTCTTCTCTTTAGGAGTCCTTCACTCTGACTATGCTTTTATGGCAGATAAGCCTAGGTCACATAGCTAAAGAAGTAGTTTTGAAGACCTCTAGGCCCCCTGTCTCAGCAAGGGATAGTATTTGTGCTATCTTGAACCCAAGTCCTCTGTGTGACTGTAACAGACTGCCAGCCAGTAGCTCAAGGCTCAGCTTTCAAGGCAGTCTTCTATAAAGATTTTCTACTGAAGGGCGGCAATATAGTTACCCTGGCAGTTCAAGAGAGTTGTTTAATGCATGCATCAGTAGTTGTGTGTGTGGTCACACGTACAAGGGCTCTGTAACCTGTTATGCTTCTCATTATTTGGAAGAAGCACGAATGTATGTGAAGTCCCAGTTTCAGGATATGCAAAAGGCTAATACTAGTGAGTGGTTTCAGAGATAAATTTCTCAGGCCAGGAATGTTTTGAAGACATTCAGCGCAGAGAGAACAGTCCTATTGATGTCATATCGTATAATTGGTGAGGTCATGTGTATATAAAAATCATGAGAACAGGAAAGACTAGTAGGCCCACCACTCATGCCCCTTTTATTTTCCTGGCATACGTTTTCCAACTGCATATTCGCCTGTTTGCTTTTTAGCTTCTCTGTAATTAGGGGCTAATGAAAAGGGCACCAGCCTCCAAGATGAAATTTAAAGAGTTCTTATTTCATGTGCTCACGTTTGGCAGTGAGAAAAGAACACAGAAAGCTCACAAGGAGGAACGTGAGGGTTTTTTCTCCACACAAAACATTGATCCAGGATTGTTTGGACAGAAAGAAGGGCTGCTTCTCTCCATTCCCACGGGCCCTGGCATTTCCAGGGTTGCCACCAGTAGGAGAAGAGTTGGAGTAGGCGGGATCCACAAAATCTCCTCCCTGGTCCCAAGGGTAAAAAGTAGAAAAGAAAGTCAAGCAGTGCTAGGCAGAGGCTGTCTTTACGTGGTCTCCTCTGTTCAAGGCAAAGCATACCCATTCCACCACAGAGGATGGCTGTGTCAACAGTCATCTCCTGGGGCCTATGGCATGCCTGTGCACTATGTAGTGCCCATTCAGGAAGCTTGACGTTGCACTTGCTCTGGCCTGCTCCACAGCTGGAACCTCCTAGCCCAGCTGTGGTGGCCTGAGTCTGAATTAATGAATTGTTCTGAAAGGCAGAAGTGAGCTCATGCCACTCTTTGTTCAGGCTAGTGTAGATATGCCACAAAGACCCCCTTGCCCATTAGACTTCTCTTTGTAGAGCAGCATGGAAATTTGATGAACGTATCTTTTCTTCCGTCTCTGGCTACAATTCTTTGTGGTCAGTCTGGAGAGACTTTTACATCCAAAGAAGGGCTTTTGTGCTGAGAGCCTGTCTATCTTTTTCAACTGTATTAGCTGGTCTAATAAAAGGTACTATTTCTCCCGGCAAAACTTTCCTCACTGTCATTAAAGTCTGTGTTTGTTTGCATATCGGAAGTTGAGGTTGTTTTGGACATTCTTCTGGGGAAGGAGAAAAGGACATGGCTTTTAAAAAAAATGATGGTAGCTTTTGGAAAAGTTCTAATCATTCATTAAATGTAAAATTTGTTCTGCTTTTCAAAGAATGCATTGTGGTCACATAGATCACCGTGAAATCAAAGCAAGTTTACTCCAGAACTCATCTCTTAAACAGAAAAATAAACTGACCATCTTATTTTTTGTCTCAATTATGAGGTGACTGGAGAAGAAATGCAAGAGGAAAGGCAGGGATTTAAAAAGACATACTGTAGATTAATTCAGAGTTCCCAGCCTTTATTCACATAGAGTCTCATTTGCAAAAGCGTAGTGGAAGTGTTTCTCAGAATTCTGTGTGAGCAAAAGATGGGCCAAACCGGGCCAAAATTTTGGAATAAGAAATCATCTGTGAGGTTCTGATGTGAAGGGGCTGGTAGAATTGGAATAAAAACAACAGAATCTTTTCAGTGTTTAAAAACAGAGGCAAGGAAAGAAAGTTCTCTCCAGAAGAATCACAAGGCAGTGTGGCCTAAGACTGATGAAAATTAGCCTTTCCTGTGCAGCTGTATGAAGAGCAAGACTGAGACTGTTCTTGCCTGTGGAGTGCACACTCAGTGCAAAGATCTCAAGGTGCTTTAGAGAATTAAAACCCAACAAATTAGGATCAATACAATCCAGAGAGACACAAATGTATTTATATCTGCATTTTGTAGATGATTAATGAGTCACAGAGAGGACAAGTGTTTAAAGTCTTGCTTTAAATTTGGAAATGCAGTATTGTATGTCCTCAGACTGGAGGCTGTACATTGCCTATGCCCTTGAAATAACCTTATTCATCTGCACCTGGAAGTTGTTCTCCATCCACAAAACCCAGTGGGGCTATTTAAAGCCAATTCACAGGTGTCTGAAATTTTACATATAGAGGTGTGAGACTATTTAAAACATATGTGCAGGTGTTTACATTGCAAAGTGCAGGAGCAAGTCTGTGCACATCCAATTTAGGTTTCATGTTGAAAGACAGGGCTACCTTAAAGGAAGTCCAGGAACAGGTGGCAAGGTTGGCATGTTCCCAACTGTATCAGAAAGGAGATAAACCATACTATAAAGAGCTTATTTTTATGCTCTATAAAGCAAAGGCTGGTTGCTTGTTTGATGTTTGGTTTGTGTTTTTTTTTCCCCAAACATCTAGGAGAATATTTCAAAGCATAAAGGTGCATTAAGAAACTACCTGAAGATGATTATGTGTCTGGCATTCTGTCCAGTGTTATGGTTATTGATCTTCTGCCAGAAGGCCTGATTCTCCAGAGCACTGCTCCTGGCTCAGTGGGTTTACACCAGTGACTGATGAGTTCAGGATGCTCCGAAAGTATCTCGTGAGGCTTTTGGTGTTGCACAGTCCCTGTCAGTAGGCGTTTCAGTACAGTCAGAAAGCATGAAGGACTAAACTGTGCAGAGGAGATGAAGTGACTTGCTTACGGTCACCCAATCGCAGAACTTCGTAAAACGCCAAATCTCCCACAGCCGAGCACCATGTCATATCCATTGCACAGAACTGTCTTTCCAGTTCAGCAGTTCCTAGACACCTGGCTGTCTCTGTTCGCGCTGTTGGGCTGCTGGCAGATCCGAAGTGATCCCTTAGGTAGATCTACAGGCAGACAGGAGCAGTAGGGGTGCTTGGCATGGCACCAGTTGCAAGCATGGCTTCTTGAACCAGGCATGAGTTGTTCAAAAGTATACTAGGGATGCTAATGGCTTCTGGCTACAGAGTTTTTCAGAAATGTTATCGCTAGTAGCTGTTCCGTCTAGTTGGAGATGGACAGTTTTATAAGCCAGTAACTTCTGGAAAGCTGTGTGGAGCAGAGCACTGAAATAGCACGTCTAAAAAGATGCTCAGGAGAAAACTTAGTTCTCCCCTCAAGTTTGTGGTCTTGTCAAGTGCTGAGCCTGGCACCCCGAGGAAGCAGAAGCACTCTTTTTTCCTGCTTCAGAACCAAAGTGGACAGGCCAGGTATCCAGTTCTAGCAAGCCCAAGGCTGAAGGCAGCTGCCTTTCCCCTCAAGTGACACAGAGGACCCAGTTGTGGAGGAGAGTGAATATAGCGAGTAACAGCCCTATACGCTTCCTTTATCCTGGTTAATCTCTCTAGGAAGTGAGAGAAAGAGCAGTACAAATGCTTGATTGTGTTAAGCACCTGGAGTTTGCACATGGAAGCGACAGGAGTGGGGACAGAAGCTTTCTTTGGGTTTGGAAGTAGGTTTGCGATAGCCTCCTGCACAGCCTCTGTCCCTGAAACAAATAGGGCAGGTCCCACCAGGAGCAGAGTCTTCTCTTCTCTCCCTCACCTTAATAGCAGCTGGGAGAGCTTCCTGGTTGGCCCTATCAGACCTCACGTGAACCGAGTAGCTTCAGCAGCAGCAGCAAGGAGGAGCTCAGCATACTTTAAGAGGGGCCCCACAAGGGCTTGAAGTTATCCAGCACCTTCAACACATCAACCCTGGATGTTCTCCAGAGCCAGAAAGTGCGGAGTCAGCATGCAAATGTAAAAATGAAACATCCTGAGGCCCTGGGAGGTTTGGCTTGGGTGTGTCTGAGTTCTGCCTGTAGTTTTGGGTTATTTCCTCTTGTTTTACCCAAGCTGCTTTGGCCCACGCTTGGCCTTGAACTCTTCATTCTGAACCTCCAGTGCAGGACTCGGCAGCACATTTCAGGATACAACTGTTCTGCCTGGTGCTGTTTGCATAGATAGTATCTGGGAGTGTCAGGGCTCCAAGAACAGTGATAGGAGGCATAAACAACTTTAACAACAAAATAAACTCTTGCTATCAGAGTCACAAGGCGAGCTGTCCAACACAACATTGGTCTCTGATTTTATATTTAATTTTAGAAGCTGAAACTAAATGTTTTAATTTTATATTATTCTCAACATAATGCTAATTTGCTCCAGATGTCCACTCAGCGCTGAACGCTGCCATTTTGCATAGACAGCATGTGCGTCAGTGATTTATTCCAAATAGCTTCTATTTTACTGCATTTCATTTTATTCTCAATGAAGTACTTAACAACATGTTTCTCTTTAAGAATCTTACTTAATCATATGGATATAATTTCTTCAATTTACGTTTTCAGTTCTTTAGTGTGGTGGCCACAGGGTGTTTCTTAACCTAGGAAGATTAAATGCACATGTTGAAAGCTGCTTATATTTGATTTTGAGGCACTTTCATTTCAAAGTCCTTCACGTAAGGTACAGAAGTGATTGTGGTTTCCTGCTAGGTTATGGGATGGAGGTATAACTCTCAGGAAAACCTTGCAGATACCTTCTAAATGTTGCATAATCATGCATGACAATAACATAATTTCATTTCTTTCAAAACTGTGGTCTACTGAGAGTGTTTAAGACTTTTTTATTGGGGTTCAGGAAAAAAAGAGATTTAATTTTCTTGTCATTTCTGGGCTACAGTTCAACATTTCAATTTAAAACCTATTTCCGTTGAGTTCCATTTCCAGTTTTCCCTCAAAATATTATCTTAGAAAATGTCTTTTATGCATTTATTTATTTATTTATTTAGCAGCGTATTAAAAATTATGTGAGACAGCTCAATGTGAAACCTTTGTTATTTGAGCCTGGCTCATTCAGCCATTCCTGTATATGGGCTGCTATTGGTCAAGTATGTCAGGAATGTCCTTTGGCAGCGTCCTCGGGAGCTACGTCATGTGTGTAAAGCAGCTCATATGAACAAGTTGGCGTGGATATGAGGCTGATCTGAACCTAGGAAGCAAAGTCCAGGAAAGATTCTTTTCTTCTTTCATTGTAAAGCTGATCCTGCATATGTAGTGTGTAGTAAGATAGGATGCTTCTGCAGTGGTTGTACAGTCTAAGTGTAACACACCAGTTTCCTCAGATATCAAAACCTGCTCTTCTTCCCGTTTAAAAATCATTTCATCCATATAATCGCTTTTCCTCTTAGGCTTTTAGATGGCAACCTATAATCATGGAATCTAAATTTTGTGAGGTCGCATCATTTGGAAGGCTGGTTATTCCCACCTGAAATGGTGTTCATCTGTATTCATTTACATTTTCTTGTTGCATTTTTTTTTAATCTTGGCTTTTCATTTTTTCAGAACTAACCTTGCTGTTATTCTACAATTGTATTAGTTTATTACACTGAATTGTTGACACAGCTGGTAGGGAGCTAAGTGCTGTGGTTTCACACAATAAAATTTCAGACAATATGTGTAGCACTTCTTTTTCATACATATCATTTGAAAGCCATGTGACTCACCAATATGTGTTATTGTTATCCACCCATGTGGGATACAATCTATTTTAAATTAGTGAAGTGACTTGCTAAACTCCCTGTAAACAATAAGACTGTGGGAAAACATAAAGTGCTATTCAGAAAAGAACATTGCTATACTGCCTTTTATCCAAAGGATCCCACAGTGCTATAGAGAATGAAGGGACCTGGCACTGCTGCCACGCCGTCTGCTCTTCAGCAGAGAGCTCATCTTCACAATAGACTTTAGAAGGCAACTCCACCACTTAAAACTGGAACAGGGTTTGGTGGAGATCGTAACTACCCACACTAGTTCAGTGTGCTAGGGTGTAGTAAGTCACCGTGAGTGAAAAGTAGCAATGGAGTTTGGGGTGTTTGTTAGCAAAATCTTGATTTAACATCTCCTTTGGAGGCTTAGGCACAGAATCCAATATAATCACTTCACAGGTTGGTGTGCATGAGCCACTGTAATGTTGAAGCACATGCACTTAGCGCATGGAAGTGTGAGGTAACAGGAGTGAGCTGAGCCTCTAACGGAAGGCATCACATTATATTGGATTTACCAGAGAGAAGGACCTTAGGTACAGACCATTGCTGCAGCTCAGCTGAAGCATGGTAGTCATTTACAAAGTGCAAGAACAGAATTGTGTTTCCAAACTCTAAAACATGGCTCTTCCAACAACGCAGTGCCTAACCAAGCCTAGACACTGATTTGATTTTGGCAAAGCCAGAAAACTGACTTCCTTTAAAACAAGTGAGGTCTTGAAGCCATTTTACTAGGAATACATCTCACAGATTTTCCTTCAGGTAATGAACACGGCCAAGCAAGATGAAATGAAAACACTGCAAGACTGAAATTGATGACTTTGGGTAAAATGAGAAGTTCCTCATTTGTAGGGAAGAGAGCCTGTTCTCTCAGAAGGAGAAGATTACTCTTCCCCATGTTGTTACCCTCTAGCTCTCCCAGTGTAAAGTCACCCTGTGGGATTCTGGTGTAGTGTGGCTGGAACAGGTCAGCGGGCAAAGGAGGGAGCTATGTCTCTTGAGGTTCTGCTCCACAACCAGGGCGTGAGGGAAAGCAAAATAAAGTAACCAACCCTGAGACGATAACAAGCTCCCACCACATTGCACAATCTCTCTTTCCTGGTGGTTCACCAGCAGCTCTTGCAGGGCTCTTTGCCAGAGCTTAGCTCTACACATGCGAGGAAGTGTTGGGCATAATCACGTATATGTTAGCAGATCCCTTGCCTTCCTTGGATTACAGGTTGAACCCCAGCCTTCACTTATGGATATTGAAATTGGCCCAGCATGGCATAGAAAAGAGCAGGAGCCTATCTGAGCATTGAAAATCCCACCAATTTGTCTACTCCCTTCCAAAGGAGAACCTTGGAGAAATTTGTGTGTCCTTCTTATTTGTGCAAAGATTCATCCAGTGTTGAAAATTTCATGCAGCTTGTTGTTAATTTGCAGGGAAACTTTATTCTTGACTGACCTTTAGAAACAACAATTTGATAGAAAAGTTCCATTATGTGCATGCAGAAATGAATACAGGTCGAGTATGAGAAGGACAGTGCCTTTTAGGAAAAAAACCCACCACTCTATCTAAAATGGGAGAAAAACCCAGCAATAAAGCTGTCCACTTTGTGAAACAGATTTTGTGAGGAAAATTAATGATCTATGTTGAACCACATACAGAAAGTTGTATTTGCAACGAAAAACACATTGGTGGGTGCAGAGTTACCTTGCTGGTAATTTTCATCTTTTCTAAGAGAGAATTTGGTTGTGGTTGACTAGTTAACTATAGCCAGAAATTCCCAGCTGTAGATCAGTTTTCACCCACAGGATCCTCCTCTGTTTGATCTGCCAAGGACAGGAGCCACTTTGTTAGCTGCGATGACATGTGACAAGCTATGACTGTAAAACATATTTATTTATTGGTCTTGACAAAGATATGAGCTGGGTTTCCCAGGATTAAAAAAAAAAGTAGTCTGGGGGATGAGTGGGAAGTTAGGACGGACACTCACTGTTGCCAGATTACACTATATTTGTTACAGACGGGGTTTGGCACACGCTTGTCTCAAATCTTCCTGTGACTGGGGACAGACAGAGCACAGACCTAATCCAGGGTGTTCATGCCTGTGGTGCACTGGAAACCCTTCCTGTTTATAGACACACTGGTGGCATGTTACAAAGGCAGACTGGACTATGTGCAGATCTTTCTCTTCCTTTACTGGCTCATTAAAAAAAGAGAAATATATGAAAAAAGAGGGAAGTGTTTCATTTCGCTTTTCCATATAAATGTTTGTTAGTGAATACATTCAGAGTATTTCAATTACAATTGATTCTAGTGTCTGATGCCAATGTAACAGCTTAAGATTGTTTGCTTAATTCCTGAATGTGTGCATTGTTTTTAGCAAACATTTTTAATTTACATGTTTGTCCTGCCTCTCTTCGAATCTCCCATTGGATTCAGAATGTAAACCAGGACAGGCGGTTTCTCTGCCATTCTCTTTGCAGATGTCTCTCAAAGAATCAGGAGTGAAAAGTGCCCCTACACCGGGTACAAAAGGGTTGATGAATTCCCCAGCATGCATGAATGTCCTATGCTGAAAGAGAGCGCTCAACACATTACAGGAACAGCTTACAGAAGCAGGGTGTGTAATTTTTAATAACTGGGATAAAAACCCTCAGTGACATCTTTAAAACATAAATGAGTTTTCTTGTTTCTTTTATTTCTCCCCCCCCGTTATTTTGCCTTTTCATCTCTTCTCCTTTCAATTCCATTAAGCTTCATTGTACAATAATGCATTGCAGTAGACTTTTTTCAATTATGTTTTTGATTTTTTCCTCCTTGTTACTATAAAACTCCAGATGTTTTGAGACTTCATGGTTCTCTGGATATTTTTTCCTTTATTTTAATCTTCTTTTGTAACATGCCACACATGTGGTATTTTGGCCTTTTAAGATGCTACGCTATGCTAATCAGCCATAAGTTTTGGGGTGGTTTCTTTTTTTTCTTTTTGTAATGACTTTTTTTTCCTTCTTGCTGTTGTCCTCTATTTAATTCTCCCCCCCCCAACTGGTTAGTCCACGTAAACCATAATGGATTCTCCCTTTGTCCTGGGGCTGCATTCATTATCTTAAGCAAACTAATTCTTCACTCCAAACTTGCAAACTCTTATATCTGTAAGTAAATTATGAGCGCCTATTCCATCTTGCATGTCAGTGAAATGCACTCTGTACAGAACTGTTTGCAGTGTAACCGGCCTCCCAGACCAACAGCACAGTCTGTTATTTAAAGATGTGACTAAAATGTGGACCAGAATACAAAGATGTAGGCAAGAGTGTAGGACAGAATTTCAGTAAAGTTTCAGCTGAGCTAGGTGTAAATAGGTGATCTGTTAGATGCAAACTGGAACTGAAATGTGTCCTTGGAAAGTGAGGGAAGACAATGACTTACTGATCCAGAGGAACAAGTTTTTGAAGTACGTGTAGGAAACTATATTTTTTGTTAAAAAAATCTAAAAGAACTGGAGGGAAGCATTTTAATTTTATTTGTGGTTCTTTGCTGGCACAACTGGAGAGGCTTTTTAATTGATTTTGTTCAATCTTAATTTTGTCCCCAAAACAAGCAGATCTGGCTTCAGATATTGGAGCAGCAAATCTTGGATTGTGTGTTGTCCTTTAATTTCAAATAGCTTGCAAGCTACTCAAAAAATCCCAAGTATATAGTAGTTTCCCAATTACATGTGAGGAAATAAAGGGACCGACATGTAGATTTCAGGAGGGGCGTCTTCTTTGCTCATTACATGACCATTTGAATTTTGCATTTTGTTTTTTAAAACGTTGCTACATGCAATGTTATTTTTTCCTGCAAGCCGTAATACTGCATTCAGTCCAACTGTAATGAGGTTTCAGAAAATTGTTTGGTTTCCAAATGACATATTTAGCAAAACCTTATGGCAAAATTTGTGGCTGTCATGCTGCTGATAGTAAGATATCCCCAACTTTCCTGGTTCATTCATTGCAGCAAATAAATGCAAGTGCCCTGTTTTGACAAATGTTTATCCTTCTACTTGATTAAAGAAGGATTACTAAAAAGAATTTTAAGACTAGCAGCGGGGTCTTGTGAAAATGATAGGATGCTCTGATAGTTTCCCAGATATTTTAGGTTTTGCTGGAAAACGTATGGAAGGCTCTGTTTGCTCACTGAAATGCTCACTGAAGTCCCTGAATGCTCACTGAAGTGCCTGACCTACTGGTACTAGAAGAAATAAATCTATGAATATTTCAGTGCTTTGAACAACGTTCACCCCTTTCTTGACAGATGATAATTTACAGTTATGTGAGCAAGACTTTTGAGAGCCAAAACATGCCAGTGCAACTTAGAGACAGGCTAAGACTCAGTGCCTGTCCTAATGAGCTGGTCTTCTGCACTCCGTATGACAGCAGACCTTGAGAGATGATTGGCAAAACTCACATTTAATGCCAGATACACTCAGGAACACAGGTAAAACTATCTTTAAAAAACAAAACCCAACAGCCAAACCTAGGCTGCCTCTGTAGTCAGGGGAGAGAGACAGGCACCTACTGAGCAGGATGCATCCCACTGAACTCTCTGAGCTGCCGACCTTATGCTGGGCAGACCTGCCGTTCCCCAGGGACTTGGGGAGCTCAAACAGCGAGGCCGTTCATTTTTTAGACAGTACAGTGAGAGTGGAGGAATCCCTTCTCAGGGGATGTTGGCAGGCAGGTGGTTGGATTTTGCAGTCAGAGGAGTCTGTTTGTGTGTGGAAATCACGTCGCATGCAGAATCAGACCTGGTTGCTGTTGAAAGCCTCATGACTTAAATGAGTCTGTTGTTACGCCTTGCGTGGGCCAGGTCTGCATTCCTCGTGCACCCATAACTCCTGGTACTGCCAGAGGGGGGTTCAGGAATGCGGACTTAGGGGCTTATAAAATTCATAAAATTGAAATAAAAGAGACAGCCCAAAGTCTTGTTTAATTCAGTGACGTATGCTGATCAAACACTTCCTCCAGGATTTTCAGTGTATTAGTATTTCCCAGTTTCATGTTAATTTGGAAATATGCAACCTGTCTAACAGCATAAAGAAAAATGAACTGCTGGTGTACAATGTATTGATGTCAAATGGTTGGCTGTAATTACCCAAAACCCAACAACGTGAAGGATGTATTGCATTTATACTGTGGCTTACATTTCTAGATTTTTGCTTTTTCCTTTCCTTTGACCGTTTCTTCTCCTACACACCAGCAATTGCACAATAGTCTGGCTAAAGCCATAAATGCTTCTTTGTAATACAAATAATAAAACAAGTGCAAGCAATTTTTCCCAGGACTCAAATGAAGTATCATGTAGAAGCGTCACTTTGCAAATGTAAATTGTTCAGACTTCAAAAAACCCCATAGAAACGGGCAGATCCTTTTTCTGTTACAGGTATCGTCCATTATTTTGTTACCACAAAGGGAAAAAAGCAGCTTCTAACAATTTAAATCTGTAAACTGGCTATATGAACTGGGATTCTGTAGGAAGTTGAGAGCTCAGTCCTATGGGTTACTTTTTATGTACACAAGTAGTTCTGTTGAGTTTAATAAAACTCCTTGCATGAGTCATGTTACTCATGAGCAATTACGTGCAGGATCAGGGCTTTACATTGTAGCTGCAATAGAAAATTAAAAATTAATCCAATCAGGAGTTCGTTAGAAAAAACAAAGCACCAAATCAGATATTTTGATTCTTGTGTTGGGTGAACCAACTCATGTGCTTAAGTTACTGATGTTCGTAACAGTTTGGAGCCTCGTATGCCTCCTGCCATGTCCTCAACATTAGACTCAGTGTGCTATAAAACACTGATGCTGTTTAAAGAGTGGTGTGACTATTTCCTCCCCTCCAGAAGGGATACATATCCTCACAGGATCCTTTTTCTCATAACATGTTTTTCGATAAAATTTTCCCAATTTTGTAATCAGTTGGGAAAAAAGAACATTTCACAATGTTCATAAGGCTTGTAGATGTTTTGACCAGACATAAGATTTCCTATTGATAGTATTAAATGCTTTGGAATGAAATGTTTTGGGTTTTCCATCTGTAGGCTGTCTGAGATGTCAGCAGCCAATATGACCTGCTCTTTCCCTTTTAGGTCTATAAATAAAAGGCAGCTTGTTTAACTGATCTTGCAGCAGAGAGCAGAGGTGTATATTAATGAGCTTTCTCTAATGGCACACTAGACCTATTTAGCACTACAACTGTGAAGGCTTCTCTTTTTCAGTCATAACTCATTTCCTAAGAAAATGTCAGTTATTGCTTCACCTTATGGTCTGAGCTGTTTAGTTTATAGTTTATTTCTTCTGATCTGTACCACTGACAGATATTCTAGACATGACTGTGATTAAATATGCTTATGAAAATGGTAAACATTTGATAATATAAACCCTCTTGGGAATATGCTGTTATTTCTGCATGGCAACATTCTCAGGTGCATTCAAAGTATAATGTGGAAGCAAAGAAAAAACATTTTAAGCAATTACAGTTATTAGATTAAATTGTTTTGTTAGGAAAATTTAGTGTTTAGATCACTGTGAGATAATTTAGTGTTTTCATAAATATGCCTTTTAAATGCGTGATATTGCAGCAGTTACACTCCAGTGAGATTTTAGTGTAAAATAAAGATAACATATGTATTTCCATATGGTAGTGAACTAATTTAGTCCCGTAAATTTCTACAACATATTTTTTCCTGGTAGAAGCCCTATTCTAAAAGCAGCAGTAGTTATAAAATCCAATAATTGCATCATGCTATTTACTGTAATCATGTGGCATTGTCTTGTGTCTGTGCTCAGATGTGTGTAGCATAGCAGTGTCTGAAGCACACATTACTTTTGTCTTTATTGTGAGATTGCTAGTAACTGCAATATAATTGTTATTTTTATTGATGAACTCGTTTAAGAGCTCTGTTGACATTTACAGACTTTTAGGATCATGCAGCGTTTGTTACAGTTATCCCAGGCATCAAACGTCAACAAAATGTTTAAGATTGTAGGATTAAGCAGTGACAGATTGGGGCCAGATGTCTGGGAGATACTGTAAGTAGCCTTCTCAGTTAATCAAATCGCTCTTACCGTCCTAAAGCTCTTTGGAAATTGAACATTTGTTCTTTGTAGTTGAAGCTGAGACACTTGGGGGATTGATGGATCTTCCTGGAGGTTATCTGAAGAGGAGAATGAGCACCCCGTTTCTCCAGGAGTAGTTTTATTTAGTGTATACATAAATATAAATACACTCCAAGTAGCAAGGGTAGGTGGAAGCGTTAAAAGTGTTGGTGAGTAGCAGTGAAGCCCAAGAATTACCTTACAAAGTCCTCCTAACACAGTTTCCTCAGCAGCCCAGTTGAAGTTATCTTGTCCTTGTACAACTGTACGGGTGACGCACTTCCACTTTAGGGAAGCAGTGCTGTTTCCACATGTGGGCTTGTAAGGAAAAACCGCAAGGGGCACAGTCAGCAGATTCAGCAAGAAATAACAGAGTTGAAGCAGGTTTTCCTGGAGTCCTTCAAAGTGGAGATCTTTCTGCAGCTCTGAGTGGATTCTCTCAGCCCCATGCTTCTCAGCTCTTTGCACCAACTCCTTTCCTCCCTCCCTCTCAGGCCTTTCACCTTCACCTTTGTACATCACCTTCCCCTCTTCTCATCACTTGCCCCCACTCCTTTTCCATTGATTTTCCTCCTGTTTAGCCAACCCTACCTTTAGCAACCCTGCCTCCTTGAAAATATGAGTGCTGGAGTCATATCATTCTCTTTGCTGGTGTATTCTTCCACCTTACATGTTTAGACTGAATTTATCACTGCATTGTGTCTGTCCCGCTATCTGTTATCCAGCTTAATAGAGCTGGATATCATAGATAATATAAATTAGGAAATAATAATACAAATAAGAAAAGCCCTTAAAGTCCAGGCATACGTGGTAATGGAGGAGCCTTACTACTGAAGCCATTAGACCTTTGGCTTCTATGTTAGTACCAAAAAAAGGCTGTTGACCACAGTAAAAGGATAATAAACCCATATTTGTTTGAGTGTTGCTGCTTACATTGTAGCTCTGAGCATTTATGGTAGGGCCTGTTCCTTCTCTTCCTGAAGTCTCGATCCAGCAAACTCTTAAACATATGTGCTTTCATGTGTTTTAAATTAAGCTTGTGTTTAGGTGTTTTAGGACATTTGCCATTGGAATTTTTGCTACTGACATCAATGAGAATGGAGCTGGACCTTTAATTAGTTTGGATTATTCTGCATACTTTCCTACTTCGCGTTAGGCTGTAGATATGGAGCTGAAGACTGGTAATCCATTAGAAAAACATTCTGAGGGTCAAGATCCTAGATTCATGACTGAATAGCTGAGAAATTACTTCTGTGACCTAACAGGTCTTCCAGGCCTGAGACAACATGGAGACAAGAAGGATCTTGTGGAGTGTCACTAGTGATTCTGCTGCCCACGGGGTACGGAGTGTCCCAAAGACCCAATAACAAGGAACGTTGTTATATAATGTCCTTCTGGGCTAGGTTTTTTGATGCCTGTATGCGAGAACCAGAAGATCCTTTACAGAGCGGAGTGGAGCATGTAGAAAGGACTCGTGACGGAGTCAGGGGAGAGTCCGCTCAGGGATGGGGGAAGGAACGGCACACATGGGGGGACAGCATGAACAACTGAAGGGAAAAGGTTGGTCTTGCTGCTCACCTGGCATTCAGGTGAATGAGGTTGCAGAGCTGAGCTGGAAAATAATTTTGTAGACTCTGGGTCTGATTCTCACCCTACCTTGTGGTTATATATTGGTGAGTAAAACTGAGAAGAGCTGGTCTAGTGAACTGAAAATGAAAGGTATGTTAGTTCAAAGGGGATGATACAACGCTGTGGACACAACACTAAACAAAGGAGGCTGAAGAAAGGTAGGGAGAGGAGAGGAAGCTGGGGAACAAAGTGGAAACAAGTGATCTTTAGGACCTCAGAACATTAACTCCATTTGCCAGAGACTGGCTTTATGGAATGTCTTACGAGAACTATGGATTTGTCAAACTCTGCTTTATTTTTCATGGACTTCAGCATATTTGCACATTTCAGATTGCTTCGTTCTGAATCCTTGCCAGATTTTTAGTGGATTTTTTTTTTTTCCTTCTTAATAGAAGAAAGTTTGTTTCTTTTTAAGCCTTGGTGGCTTGGTCACTTCCAAAACTCCCCCGCCTCCCTGCACCAGCTCAAGTGTTCAGAGGAGAGTCATGGCCAAACAAACTTCTGAAGCCGTAGACTGCATGTCTCCAGGTGACTCTGTGGATCTATCATGATAGTTGTGATGGGGAAAGGTGGAAATATATACATATCAGGTAGTTGTCTGCACACATAGACCCAAATATGCCATTCAGACAGATTAAATGTCTGCTTAGGGAGTGAAATATTTAGGGCAGTAAAAGCCATAGTGATCCTTTCATCTATGAGCAGCGGGGAAAGGCAGAAATTTGCAGTCTGCCAGGAAACCCTCTGTGTGGGTGCCTCTGTGTTGGAGTGCATTGGTGTGCTTAATTTGTAGCGTGCAGAGCCGATCTGCATCCAAAGACAGAACACAGCCTGCAAAATGAAGTTCTAGCTTGAGAATCCAGATCACTTTGTTCACTGTGTTGAGATGCTTAAAACACACTGATCTGAGCAGGATGTGATGGACCTTTGTCCATCAGTAGTTTAAAATTGCCTTTGTCAGGCACCAGGATATCAGGTGCCTCCACTTTACAGCATCTTCTGGGCTCCATCTGCATTTGCTGTCCCTTCCCATCCCTCTGCCTGCAGTGCAGAGCTGATGCGACAGCTGAGTCAGAAGTTTGCACGCACCAATGTATACGAGATGTGTGTGTAACAAATAGAACGTGACAGGGATTGACAAGACTGTAATTTCTGTGGTGCCATCTGAGGAACCACAGGTAGTGAATAGAAAGCTGCTGAACAAAATCCTGACTCAGCAGAAGGAAGTGACAAAGCACTCACTAATTTTGTGAGGGTCAGGATTTCACTCTTTATGAGCAAGAATCGTACAAAAAAAATCTGGCTTCCAGAAATAGTGGTTTTAAGACACACCTACCTTCTTTCAAAATTGTTGTTAGTGTTGATATGAAGGTGAATTGGGTTGTGTTTCTCAAATACATTCTTTGAGATCTCAAATCATAGAGGAGCCAGGGTTTTATCTGTATAGAGACACTAGAAGATCTGCAGTGCCATGAAGCTGCAATGCAGAGTGGGCAAAGTATATGCACACCACCAGACGTGAGTATATGTGCATAGAAGTATTTGTGCACATGCGTAAGTATCTGAGTGCATTTTATGGGTTTGCTGGTGCATGAATGTGCATATGCATGTATTTGTGCTCACCTGAGTTAGTTCCCAAAGCCCATCTTAGAGACAGTGCCTCCACTGCAGTCGCCTGTTGTCTGTAACACGGAAAATTCCCAGTGAGCAATGCAAAACACCCTTCCCTTGGCCTAGTAGCTGGACATTTTAATTATTTATTTATTCAGATTTAATTTGAAACAGTGACTTTTGTTATGAATGCTATGCAGCGTTTTATTACTGAGTTCTCTAATGAAACGGGTGCTTAAGAAGTCAGAATTGCTCAGGTTACTGGTTGTATAAATGCTGAGAACAGATCTGAATGATACGGCTAGTAAAGAAAAGGGTGCAGAATAACAGCAGAGTTCCTTTGGACTGATCTTCAAATGGATCAGGGCTTCTTGTAATAGTCCTTGCTCATCTGCTCCAGTGTATAGTATTTCAGACATCTGAAACCAGGTTCTTACCCACCACAAATAGCTTCTCTTGCTCTCTGTCTGTAGTAGCTAATTGTTACTGCTCACAGTGGTTCCTGTGCCAGTTAAATTCTAAGAGAACTCATCAGAACACTTGTTCTTTCTTTAAATTTTCTGTTCTGACACCATGTCTTTAAGCGTTCAGTACTTCAGACAGAACGTGTGAGATATTTATAACCCTTGTATTATTATTGAGCTACACACCATGTCTTCAGTGACAGATTAAATGAACAGCACAAAATGTTGTGTTTCATCCATAAATTTCAACAGATGTTTGAATGTTGGTTGATTTATTGCATGTCCAACTTGGATCTTACACTGTTCTCATTGTGGCTGCACATGGTTTATTTAATAGTACTTTACAACGATTTTTTTATGACCTTTTTCAGTTTGAAGGGTGCAACAAGGCATTTTCTAGGCTTGAGAACCTTAAGATTCACCTCCGGAGTCATACTGGGGAGAAGCCATACCTGTGTCAGCATCCTGGCTGCCAGAAAGCTTTCAGCAACTCCAGCGACCGGGCAAAGCATCAGCGAACACACCTGGATACCGTAAGCATGATTTCATACTGGGAGTTGCACTGAGTTTTCCAATGGTCCTTGTACATAATCTGTTCTGCAGCTGGAGGGTGACTTTTCCTTTTCATGAGGAGCATCTCAGAAAACTCAGCTATAGGCAGCTGTAGTTTTGTTTTGAATTGTATGTGCTTTGAGAAATGAAAAAGTCTTGATCACAGAAAGGCAAATTCAGCTGTCTTACTCATGCTGAGGAATAAGTTACTCAAGAAGAGGTTACTCAGGAATAAGTTACTCAGCAAACTCTCCCATTGTTCTTGTTCCAGTAAGAGGAGGCAGCAGTAGAATAAGGTATAGTATGAGTGAAAGCTGAGTCATTGCTGCTGTACTAAATGTGTGTCATTGTCTTGCTTCCTATCCTGTGTTGCTTCAATAAAGTCTGTTCTGAATGAATGCAAAAGCAGTTCAGACATCTCAGTGGAAGGTAAATGCATCTCAGTTTTGGACACAATTTTGTAAAGGTAAAAATACATCTGTCTTATAACTATATGAAATTTGTGAAGTACCCACCATCAGAATTAACTGTAAGAAACAAATTCTTTTCTTATGTACGGTTGGTAGATTCTGGCTCAACTCTGCAAGTCTTCTCACTTGACTTGCAGAGAAGATGGGAGCCTGTCTAGTGTCTTAGGCTCTGATAAAATTAAATCACCATGTTATGGGGAAAGAAAGTAAGTAGACAACTTTGTAGACCAGTTAAGTCCTCAGCATAAAGCTTGTAAAGAGTAACAGGCAGAGTTGTTCCTTTGTCTTTTTCAAAGAAGTGAATATATGGTTTAACGTTTGGCCAAGTGTTTATGGGGCAGAACTTTTGAGTTTAATTGATATTTACTTTTTAAGCAGTTACACATTTCAGACAGTGCAGCATTAAGGAATGTCTAATGTACATTATGCCTTGCAAAAACAAACAAGTAAGAGAAGCGAGTCAGTCACATTTTCCAAACCAAAGCACACTTACAATAACAATGTTTTATTTATTTGAAAGTCAACCTGAGATATTTGAATTTGTAATTAGTTCTAAAATGTGTCTCTCTTGAAAGTGGATATACTAAATTGGGTGCACGGTTTTGAAATTTAACTGCTTGAATCTAATAGATATATTTTTTATTAGCCAAAGTCACAAATGGAATGCCATTTATTGGTTTTGAAAGAGAATTCAAATGGTTACTAAAATAAGCAAAATTTCTTGTATCTGTTGATCTGTGCATTATTGAAGACAAATCTCTTAACTTTCTATTTTCTTTTCTTCTCCCTTTATCTCTGTCTTTATTATCTGAAATGCTCATAAATCAGGAAAAAGGTACGGTAATCACTTTCTACTAACTTTCTTAAATGTCTAAAAATATCCTCCGTGCTATTCTGTTGCAGGTTCTTTAAAACTGTTTCTCTAGTCCTACAACACAGTAACTAACTTCCACTTACCTGGTTTAATTGAAGTCCTATGGTTTAGCTTAGTGTATTGTGTTCTTAGGTAAATGTGAAAAATAACAGAGCTACAAGACGGTGCTACTGTAAAGACTGCACATCGCATTAGCTCAGTGGACAAAGTAACTGCCTGGAATGTCAAAGCAAATAGCCATGAACCTTTTTAAGGGCAGTCAGATTTTCATCTAGTTTCCCTATCACTAAGTTGAATGATTCTATCACTAATTTGAATGACATCAATGATATGAAAAATACTCTGCTAGCTTTTCTGCTAAGGGATTTGTTAAAGTTTTCCATAGTTTTTGCTCAGGTGTCAGTTCTCTGTGTTCCAGACACTCTCAATAAATCTGCTTTGCCCTATAACTTTCTGGGTAGGTGCTGTGTTAGCCTGTAAGGTCATGAATTGGTGAATGATTCTATTATTCCTTCAGAAATTTCCTGCTGGCTGGACAGAGCAGCAATACTTATCCTCTGGAGGTACTTACAAAGAAAAAAGGTTTATATAGACTGCTTATTCCTTATTGAGTACATTTGGAATTGGTTTTAAAGCTTCTCAATGTAGGTCACTCCATCATTTATCTTCTCCAAAAGGAGAATCTGTAAATCATTTCAGATACTTACTGGTGTATGCTAGTTTGATTGAATCTCTACTAAATCATCTGGAAGTAGATCCTTCTCCTCGGTAGAAGCAGAACAAAGGGAACATATCTGTCCTTGTGGTAAAAAGGGCATGTCATCACTCCTCCAGGAGCAGAGCAACTTGTTTAAAGGACTTCACAGTCACTTCTCCCAAAACCGGTGGGTTTTTTTCCCTTTTGTGCATCCTCTTTCTGAAACCAAGGGGATTAAAGAATGTGACACTGAGATCATGACAAATGAGTTTTCTACCTTTGGGAAGACACCAAAAGGACTTACTAGTCCAAGTGAGAAGGCTAAGGTAATGTTGACAGATGAGGCAAGACAACGGAGAAAAAATGAATGTTCGGCTCAACTTTAAAACTTTGTGAGCTTTGACATGCAGCACTATTTTGCTATCTCTTAAGTCAATGGTTACTTAATGACAAGTGCCAGAGTCCCTTTGTTCAACTTGGTAATTGCACATTCATTTGGAGGTTGTACTGTAACAGAGAGATAGTGTTTCATTTGTTGGGAGTAGGCATAACGAAGAGAACTTGGTGAGGCTTTCAGTCATTGGGACTCAGAATCAGCGGTTAAATTGGAGCGTCCTTATTTTTTTGTTTGTTTGTTTTCCTGTGAGAAGAGAGCACTGGAACTGCCTGCCCAGACTCAGATGGTTTTCCCAGGAGATAGTGCTCATACTGTGCCACACAGAAGTGGCAAGCTCTGCCGCATGCCAAAATCAGCTGGAAAGGTCTTCCCGACAAAATCAACAATAGTGGATTTTTCTTTCTGTATTGATTTGCTCAGATGTTAATGTTTGATGCAGGTTGTTTGGTTAGGAGTTACAAAAAGAAAGATATTGCTGCTGTTACTCGAAACAGGAACAAGGTATGAAGGAAACCAAATGTGTGCTATGCTATAAGTTTTGCTCTGCTGCATATGGAACAGTCGTTGTAAAAACTATGTAAATCAGAACTCAAAACCAGAGCTTCTATATTTTTAATTATACTAGGTGATCTCATGATCATTTTGTCTACTGTAAAGTGTAGAAAAAAAGTAATGCTCTCAAAACCCATCCAGTTACATCTCATTAGCATTTAATTCAGCCCAGTAATCAATATCCAACATGCCAGAGTATAGTTGTGTCAAGTGCTCTCAGTGCTTGCACGGAGTGCAAAATCAGAGCTATCAGTGCAGTTCTTCTGTTTGCATCATGTCTGGCTTGTGTACATAGAGGAGACAGAGCAAATCTGGAAACAGCAAACAGCGCAAACAGCTCAGGCTTAACACTGTGTTTCACAGAAATGGCCATCCTTCAGCGCTCTGTATGCTGATTGTAGAGATGCAGAGGAATATGAAATCTTTTCCCTTTTCTCACATTTACAGAAACCCTACGCCTGTCAGATTCCTGGCTGCTCCAAACGCTACACCGACCCCAGCTCTCTGCGCAAACATGTGAAAGCTCATTCAGCCAAAGAACAACAGGTGCGTAAGAAGGTAAGACCCACTAGGCAAAAAGTGACACATCTCCAGATCTCCTCGATATAGTTATTTTTAATTTACCTTTAGTTTATATATTTTCAAATCAGAGTTCTTCTGCAGTATCGCTAGAAGAAAACTTAAGTTGAGCTAATTTCCTGTTGGTTTTTAATCACTATGGTTAACCAGTCCACTTTATAGTTTTACACTTTCAAGGCTACCACCCTGTAATTTCAGTTTGCCCCACACTTTCTCTCCAAGCATTTCTTTCCTGTTCATCTTTCATACACAAGCCCAAATTCTGCTGTCATTCACATAAAATGTCCACGCATTGAGTCTCTGCAATCAGCTAGTAAATACGTGTTGGCAGATCATCTAAAACACAAATGAAACTAAGCCAGGATACTGTGGAAATGTCAGGAAAGGAGCACTTGTAATAGATGAGAATGAAAACCTCCCACTTTTCCCACCACATCTGTATTTTAAATGCCTTTATAAATCATTCCAAACCCAGACTGCTAGTTATGTTTTCACTAGTATTAGATTCAAATAAGTATTTTGGTTTCTGTGGGCTAAATCCTGAACTCATTATTAAATGGGGATGCTTACGGGCACCAGCCCAGGATTAGAGACTTGTTTATTACACATTTGTACACACAGTTTGTAAAAAGATGATTGGGACCCCACAGAGCTGGTCTGTGACAGAACAGACTATGAGCATACTTGAGGCTCAGGAGTGGAAAGGAATGCGAGCCTTAGCAAGCAATTACAATTAGTTCAATAAGCAGCAATGACGTCTTCCCCCAGCTGCCTCGCCACTGCCAAGAGCATCACGGATGAGACAACAAGGCATGTTTAAAAGATGGAGGACAGAGCAGAAATGACAGCCTGGCAAGATAGAGCTAGGGAGCAGCTAGTTTGGAAAAATGTCAAAGGTAAGAACTAGAAGTACTGGAAAGCAAAGAGAGGAACATGTGGAGAAAAGAGACAATAGCAGAACCCAGGCGATCTTAGTTGCAGAATTTGGGATGAGCCATGGAGGAGTGAGATGGATGTCAAAATGGCCTAATTCTCCCGCTTGAATACAACTGTGATGAGTTCATACTGATTTGTCCTGATGTCAGCCATGCCCCCTGTCTTACACCCCTTCCCTTCTGCTGCTTCTCAGCAGGAATTACATCCCCTACAGTTTTCACTTGGCTAGATTCACCAATCTGAACTTATGGTCCCCTCTCCTAGGCCAGTTGTCTGTCCCCCAATTCTTCCTGTAAGAAGAATGCATGGAATCTGAGTAACAGTTCCTAGAACATCAGTGTACAGATCTGTGCGCACTATTTCAAATAGTCAGTCAAGAAGCACTCATTACGTGCTGAGCTTTGTGCCTGGGAGTAACACTGTTCATGCCTAGCACCCATCCAGATGTCCACAGAATCAAGTCTGTTGTCTCTGCTTATATCAGGTCCAGCCAGAACTCTTATTTAACCTGGCAGGACTGGAAAGGACCACCTAGTTTTCAGGCCCAATTTTGTATTATCAGGCCATATGGTTTCACTACAGCTCTCTAGAAGGTTCCACAGGGTGTGCTGTGCACATGCCTCCCATACCACAGGTCGCAAAATTCCCAATGTTTCCCTAGAGCAACCTTTAGGTCTTAATGAGAGTAAGAGTCAGAAAGCCATAGCAGTAATTGGCACAGAAGGAGGTTGACTGTGGCACCAAAGTCTTTTGCAATAGCAAGATCTTTGTGACAGGAAGATTTTGTTATGTGAAATTCTCAGCTGATTGTGGAAAGCAACCATGCTCCCTATTCCAAAGGAGAGAACTGCCCCATCTTTCCTTCCTGGGGTTGCTGACATACTTCTAAGGGGAAGGAAGGAGGGAATTATTTCCTAATACCACACACGGGTATCATTTGTTCAGCTCTGTGTACTGGGCTGAATGCATTAACGTGTTAACATCCTTTACATCTGGACAAAGGAACAGTCCCCACTGTTATACCCTGTCACCTGCTGAGGCCTATTTCCAGTTCTATGGAGGAAGGTGGGAAAAACCCTAAATCCAAACTTTGCATTAAGGGGCACAAAGTACTTCCTGCATAAGCAGCAGGAGGCCCGAAGCATAGAATCAATACAGGACAAATGCAGTACACACAAATTGCAAACTCAAGCTGCTTGGATGTACCAAGACGTCAGATAGCCAGGGTTTCATATCTCCTAATCTCCTAGCTTGAGGAATTTTCCTGCATGCATATACATACCCTTCCATAGACTTATCAAGTCTATCTTAAAATAATGTTAGTTCCTTGCCTCCCACACCTTATTTGGTAGACCAATCTAAATCTGCACTCCTCCAGTGGTTTGAAATCATCTTCAGATTTCCTGTCTCATTTAGCCATGATAACTTTATGAATACTTGATCCTGTATCTTTTTTCCTTCAACTTCATCTGGAAAGGCATCTGAAAAAGCAGCAGATTTAGAGTGCATTTTGATCAGGCTCTCTTAAAAGGGAACAAAGCAAATCTGACTCATAAAGAAATAATAACCCCCCCCCAGATATTTCACTTAAACATATTATAGGGAAAAAAACCCTTTCACAACTAAGTAAATCTCAGTGTTATTGAAATGGTGACAGTCTACTTTGGAAAAAAGGGGAAAAGATTTTTTAATACTCACTTGCTCATTTTTGGTTATAACTCGGCAAAGGCAGTTGTCTGTTGTTACCAGCTTCCCAGGAGTTCTGAGTGGAAATGAATTAGCCAAGAAAGAAAAATTAACAGGCTGCTCTGACCACATGTCTTGGTTGAGATATGCTACCAAAATGTGCCATCTCTGGTATAAAATAAAATGCCTGAGCTTAGACTTACATCAAAGGAATCCTGAATATTCATAGCCTAGAAGATGACTGCAGTGGTAATATTTGGTTGTTCTGAAAGGCTTTACAAGAACAAAATAGGAGAAAGTTAGCTGTTAATTTAGTAGTAGTTTAAGTTTAATTGGCTGCAGATGCACTTTGTGATCCAAATGTTAGATGTTTATCTTCAACCAACAAATGGCTGTATAGCAGAATTCTAAATAGCTTTGCCTGGACCTTTTATTTAGAATAACCAAACCCAGGGGAGATCGGTATGCAAAACTGTAAACGTAAAGACAGTAACTATTTATTAATGGCTATAGAATATGATGGCTGTTTGTGTAATGTGAGCACTATATTATGACAAAAGCTTGGCAACATCAGCATGTTTGAAAGAGAATTAGAAATGCTTTTCTTTCTTAATTCTCCTCTCCTGCTGTTTTTAATATGATCGACATTGTGGTTTTCAAGAGTTTGCTTCAGACACTTTTGCCAGAGCTTTAATTTACATGGAGAACAGCTGACATATCAGTGATACCTCTTACACATTACTGACAGTGTATTATTCCACCAGTTCTAATCTGATAAGCACAAATGCTTTTCTTTCCCTATCAAATGTCTTTCCAAGTGTCACAGCTACAAGGTGAGGCAATCCTTTTGCCACAGAAGCCAAGAAACTACAGAAAATCTGAAAATATGCAGGAAGGTTTGAAGAAACACAGGGTACATTATTTTCTGAAGCAAACTGTTGTTGATTTAAGATTAGCACACTTAACTTGTGCGCTTAAGAAAACCAAAATTATCTCAAATTAAAAATACCAAGTAATAGATACATCCTTAATTACACCAAGTTCCTGAGAATGACATTTTGTTCCTTCCTTCTATACATAATCTTTAAGCAAAGAGACATATGAATTTAATTAGAAGTCATTTGGTTTACTTTGAAATAAAATGTTTGTTTTATCCTCCTCTTGTAGCTAAATTCATGTACTGATATCGAACAAGATGTACTAAGTGAATGCTTAGCTATACAACAACTCCACACATCTTCACAACACATTTTGGATGGGAAATGTGGTAGATCTGTAGGTCATCATGATTTAATTACAGGTAAGAATACTTCTAATAAGTATGGTGCTAAGTATGTCATATAATACAGGATTTAAAACAGAAAAGCTTATGGGTCTGATTTGCCACTATGGAAGATGAAAAAAAACAACAAACCAACAAATAAAATGAAATCATTTTGTGAGTTGTTTGCTAAGGCCTGACTTTTTTTTTCAGAGTTAGTCAGCCAAATAGCCCCTGTTAATGTCACGTGAAGGGAGGAGTAGCCCTGCTGAAAGTCAGCCTCTAGCCATTTGTTCTTTTTTAAAAAGTTTGCCTTGGCTTCAGCAGAATGCAGGTGCCTGAGCTTTGCTAACGCCAAGTGAGTGCTCTAGCAAAGACAAAGGCACGCAGCAGTAAGGTTTTCCGGCTCTTCAGGAGCTGCAGAAAAGTTGATGAGGCTGTGTACTATCATGCATTGTGTGACTATAACAAGTAATATGGTGATGTATGAATGGAGGAAAAGCTTGAATTTGAAATGTCAAACATGTTGTTTTAATTATCTTTTCTAGTATTTAATCTTTCTTTCATTCCTTCTTGTCTGTCTTTTTCTTTCTTGTGGTTTGAACAAGAGCTGGCCCCTTTCAGGGACCTTAGACTGTTCTATACATTTTGTAGGAAGAGAAAAAGATGCTTCCATTCCCTTCTGCTAAAAATAAGATCTAGATTCACAACTTTTGAACCTCAGTAGAGGATCCTGAATCAGGGATGTCGCAATCTCAGGTTCTTTGTTTAGCCAGCGGAGAGAAAGAGGAACTCTCAAAGTCCATCACTTTAATTGTAATCTGCCTCACCCTGTGAAGGCACCCATATCCCTCCACTGATTCTAGAGATGAGAGTGGGGAACCTTTCGCTGAGCTGTTTTCACTCTCAAATCTCTTTCTGTCCATGTAACTATTTAGCCCTTTTTCTAATTTTCATATTTATTTTATTCTTGGCTTCAGCAACATCATGTATCACTGAGTTGCAAAGCCCACACTTTTTTGAAAAAATACTTTCCTTGATTAATTTTGCATGTGCAACTTTCAGATGATGTTCAATGAGAAGAATATGCACATAGACTCTTACTTGGTCTGCTTTGGTGGAACCTGCTTTTGGACAACCATTCATGTTACTGCCTTTGAAACTTCTCTAACTCTGTAATATCCATTTTGGGATGGGATAACCAATACTACACGCAAAATTCCAGATTACACCATTCACTTGATTTATAAGCCGTCATTGTCGCGTTTTCTTGTGTCATTCTCTGTCATGTTCCAGACGTATCCCAATATCTTATTAATTTTTTAATGGCAGCTGTGTATTAGAAGTGGGATGGATATATGGCAACATTTTATATCTAACACTTTGTATGGTCTGGAGAGAATCTCCAGAAAAAAGATGTAACAGATATTAATCACTTTTTCATTCTATGATGTTTAAATAATAATGCATACTAAACCCAGTTTTGGGCAGACTATTCCTAATTTTGGGGCAGGAATGTGGAGTCTGGTATACCGCATGCTATGCCTAAGAGTGGAGGACAGTTTGAATCATAGAATCATAGAATAGCTTGGCTTGGAAGGGACCTTTAAAGGCCATCTAGTCCAACCCCCCTGCAACGAGCAGGGACATCTTCAACTAGATCAGGTTGCTCAGAGCCCCGTCCAAGCTGACCTTGAATGTTTCCAGGGATGGGGCTTCTACCACCTCTCTGGGCAACCTGTGCCAGTGTCTCACCACCCTCATCATAAAAAAATCTCATTCTTATATCTAGTCTGAATCTACCCTCTTTTAGTTTAAAACCATTACCTCTTGTCCTATCGCTACAGGCCCTATTAAAAAGTCTGTCCCCATCTTTCTTATAAGCCCCCTTTCAGTACTGAAAGGCTGCAGTAAGGTCTCCCCGGAGCCTTCTCTTCTCCAGGCTGAACAAGCCCAACTCTCTCAGCCTTTCCTCACAGGAGGAAGTCTTTGGATTGCAGAGCAGAGCCAAGGTGAGACACAAAAAGGCAGGGGTGCCATTTTTGAAGACTACTTTCAAACTTGGTCAACATTAGAAAATGTTCAGTGCTATTAAAAATGCAAAATTATTCATAAAATTAGTTAGCTTAGAGCTAAATTAATCTATCTTGATATAAGATGCACTTTATCCTCTTTCAGTTCCACTGTGGAGGAGAGGCTTGACTTGGTATTACTAAATATGTTTTAAATGGATGTAGTAACTGAGTACAAGCTTTCCAGACAAACCCTAGCTTGTTTCTGTTGAGGCTTAGAGAAATCCAATGGTAAACTGGGATTAGAAAACAAAAATGCCTGGTGCTAGTTCCCCTGCACCAAGGGAAGAGCTGATGCACTTTATTAATATATTCTGCTTTGTAAGAGCAAAGTAATAAATTACGAAAAATTACTTAGGCAAGGATCTCCTGCTTTTTTTCTCACTCCAAATCTTAAAAATGAAAACAAAAAATGCATCCTGCTTGACATGTCCTATTCTCCTTTCTAGTTCAAGTGGCACTAAAATGTTGGAATGTAACTGGTGAACAGAATGGAGTAGAAAGGGAAATAACCCATCATTCTAACATTGTTCCCCTGGGAGCCTGCACTCATGGTTTATATGTGGCTCCTCAAAAAGTGACAGAAAGCTGGAGGGACTTGGGGGGATTATTTCCATTCTCTGCCTGTGTCGTCTGCACTCTTAAGATCTGTGAGGGCAGCACGTGGCCTCTGCTCTCCACCCCTGACAGTCCAGTGTAGCTGAAGCATGGCTTGGCCTCTCGCTTCCAGGCAGGACGGGAAAGACCAGTGACGTTTCCCTCAGAACAGGCTGCACTTAAGAACCTCAGAAATAGCCTCAGATTTCAAGTGACAACAATAAAACAGGAAAAAAGTTATTAGCTTACAGATAAACAGACCATCCCTAACCTCTCAGTGTCATTTCTGAGAACCTCTTGTGAAATTAAGGATTTTATCTATCCATAATACTGGCTTTCTCTGATATGATTTCTTTGCTGATTATATCAATCCATCACCAGGATGTTGTAAAAAACCTAGTAAATCTTCGCCAATATTTCCATCGCATCACCCCATATGAGACCCCATCACATGCACAGTATGAAGAAGTGCCAGGGAAAATAAATCAAGATTTGAAAGACTGTTTTACAGTGAAACAGAAGTTGCTTCATACTATGTGTAGTACAATTCCATAGGCAAACCTGTTGCTCTGTCATTATTTAGGGCATAGAGGCTAACATGCTGATCCTTACAGAATTAAAGCATAAGGACATTCCTACTGCCACCTATAGTCTGCAATGTTTGCACATTCGCTCTTTCAAATAAGCAGAGGTAATATTTCTGGAGAAGTCAGCTATAATACTCTATATAGGATATATATGGATAAATACCGTATATGATATCCTCTTGATTCTACTTGAAAATATGAAAATGTTCATGGTTTGGGTTTTTGTTTTGAGTTTGGGGTTCCCCCCTCCCTTTTTTCTTTCCCCCAAAGAAACCACATTATTAATGTGCAGAGCTCTGGGCTTTAGGGATCACTTGGATTCCTGGAGAGTTTCAGTTTTGTCTTTCTCCAAGTTAAAGCACATTTTAAATATGTCAGGGATGAAAGCCAATCACAAAAAAAATGAAATATTAAAAAAGTTCCCATCCCTTGTGTCCGACTTCAAAGCAGGTTTGTGCTTAGGACTGGGTAAGACAGTGAGCAAAAGAATGTTTTGCAGTCAGAGGAGCCCATTGTTTGCTTAGATCTTCCTCCTTTTTGCCTCCTCATAACTAAGATGCTTCATGGCTGCACACATTCAACTCTAGCTGTGCCCAAGAGCTCGTATCACTCTCCCTGCAAAAGAAGTGTCTCCATTTAGGTAATTCCACTCAGGCATTTTCTCTGGGCATGTTTTATTATTGTTTTTCTGGTCTCAGTTAGCATAAAGCTGGGAGGAAAAAAAGCTGCTAGTCACAGATGCTTAGAGTACTGTTTTGGCAACAGATGTTAAGGTTAAAGGCCAAGCCATTTAAAATATTGATTGATGACATATATTTACAAGCTAAGATGGTCAATGCGTGAAGAGGCCCAAGGTGCACAGTCCTGAAGTGGGTTGCACTTGCGGGAGCAGTCATTCATAACAGCTCCAAAGGCTTCTGTGTGACTTTAGGTACTCAGAATATTATGGCTCGCTGCTGAAAAAAAGGAAGAAAAACTGTAAAAGAAGTGACATTTTAGAAGTATTGAAAATTATACTGAGGCTGGAATAGCAACTGCTCTTCCCCCCTTGACTTCTTCCATTGTAGAGGCACTTAGTTTCCTGGGCAAAGGAATCCACGCAGCAAAGACAGCATTTCTCTCCCCTGAAACAACTCTTCCTTTCTGTTAGGGCTTGGCAATGGGAAGGACCTTATACACCCTCATATCTGCAGATACCTCCTGCTTCCCTGAACAAGGCAATTCACTCTCTCTCTTTCCTGATAAACTGCCACTGACAATATTTCCTTCTAAAAGCACCATCTTTGGGCTTAACACCCATGAACATACCATTACGTAGTCATGGACTCAGAGTGACAGCAGCTCCAAACTTTGAGTATCTTAAGTCTGGAATAAAAATATGCATATCAAAACTTTTTACAGTCAAAATGAATTCCAGTAGCAGCATAAATGGCTGATAGCTGATAGCATTCATAGTGCCTCGTATAGTACACCCTGCACAGTGCCCACGACCAAAGTTCTGTCCCTCTGAAGGAAGTAAAGTTAGTGTTATGTTGGAGTGCCCTTGTTTTGCACTGTATAAGATAAATAACTTTAAATAAGTACCAAATTGGTTCTCAGTGACTCAACAGAAATGACTAATGTCTAATTGCAGACTCACATGGAATCTCATAGTAAATCCCATCTTCCATTGTGTGTGCCACATGGCCCTCGAAGTACTCTTAATTACAGGCAGACACCCCATGCAAGCAAAGCAAGTGAACAATAGGGGCGATTCTTTGTCTACGTTGGCTCGTGTTTCGGCTTTCTCACTATCCAGAAGCTTCAGGGGCGGATGCAGCCCTCATCCAAATGGTAGGCTGTGCAGTCTCAGAGCCTCACCAGCAGGCCCAGGAGCGCACATCGCTGTGTCTGATGCCAGAGCAGCCTTGCAGCTCCCTCCGTTCCTCCCACTAGCCCTGTGTCTGAGGGATACACACTGTACAAATCGGGATTCTGGGTTTAGTCTCGTTTCCTTAGGAAGCAAGGCTTATGTAATCATTTTGCTCGCCTCTCTGTCCACATGTGTGTCAGTCCCCTTCCCCACAGTATTTTTTTAAACCCATGAGCCAAGCTCAACCACATTTGACAAACGCCTCAGAGATAATTGCGTTCTGACAAGTTTCATGAATACTGGCAGCTGGATACCAGAGAGTGGCACCCAAAATTAGTGTTCCCACTGCGGAAGAAGCAGGCAGGGCTCAGCTGTGACACATGCTGCTTGGCAGCAGGCAGCACACGTGTAGCGCCACATTTGTCGAAGTGTCACAGAGGATATGGGGACAGCTGGGTTTACCCTGACGTGCTTCGGCCAATGTTGTGGTGGGCTGCTGATCTAGCAATGCCGTGGAGAGGGGGCGTCAGTGCAAGGGGAGCCAGCGGCTTCTGGGGTGAGGCAGCACAAGCTGCGGTGTGGAAGGGGGGTTGGGGGGACAAGAGATGCCACGTGTCAAACTGAGCGTAAGTGAGGGTGTTGTGGTAAATAAAGATGTAGGAAAAGGAAAACTCACTGATGAACAAACCTTACAAGCCTCAGCACACATATGCTCCAAGCAGGGGCCTTTTCCAGGGAAGGTGTGATCAGTAAGTCAAAAGATGGATAAACTCAGGGTGGATGGAAGAAGCCCTACTTTAAATAGGAGAGGAGATCCACAGCAATACATCTTTTCAAGCCCAAGAGTGGGCAACGGGTGTCCACTCTAGTAGTTCCACAGCTGGGTGAACTCCTCTGCATAGTGGCTGGGCATGGCAGAAACTCAGAGTGACAGGGATTCTGGTTTCATTTGGTTTTCTAATGGGGTGGGTTTGAGTGCATGGGATCATGCAGGACTCGTCTCCTGGACATATGGATGTGTGGGGTGTTTTTTTTAACATCTTGCTTTTCTAGAGGGGCAAGCTGATTGTAGGTACTCTGCTACTCTGTCTTGCTCATCCACCTCAAGCAAAGAGTTGAACTATCCTCAGCAGCTGAGACAATATGGAAGGGGCCAGGAGAGACCTCTTAAACATTCATGAACTGTTCAGGAGTGGGATTGTAAGATAAAACATTTGAGTGTGTTTACTGGCCACCACACTGCTAAAACTGCCTTTTGAGGGTTTTTGAGCTTTTTGGGTGAGTTATTGACAGGGAC
Organism: Gymnogyps californianus; assembly: GCF_018139145.2. Classification (NCBI taxonomy): domain Eukaryota; kingdom Metazoa; phylum Chordata; class Aves; order Accipitriformes; family Cathartidae; genus Gymnogyps; species Gymnogyps californianus. Next base: position 30,355,400 of record NC_059478.1, on the reverse strand, counting down.
CAGTAATAGTCTGCTACGCTTAGAGAGCATAAACATCTCTCTTCATGTTCAGCAGTTTCCTCCAGGCTGTGCTGCCAATATACCTGAACTGCATGTTGTAAGAAATACAGCTGAAGTGTGAAATGACACTGTACAGTCAAGGTCAAATTGGTATTTGGCTCATCTTCCAAGCCTGGTAATGAATGTATGAACAGTAAGGATTTGGGGGAAGTGGAAACTATTGTATTATAAAATGGACTGAAGCCACCAGTAGAAAAATGACATTTTCACAGTGTAGCATCCTAGATACTGACTCACTGTTATCAGAAGAGGCTTTGACAAATAAATCCTAGCATCACCTGGGAACATCTGACTTAAAGCCCCTTCTGTCTGGCTTTCAGTGCAGAAAGCAAGTTGGTTTCACTGGCTGGTTGACAAATGTTCTGTCTAGTGGGAGACAGAGATGATGTGGTTCATTTTTGTTGCTTTAGATCTGTCAACAGCTGAGGACTCATTGTTCATGAGAGGTTTTTGACTCATCTGAAGTCCCTGACAAAGGTGGCTGGAATCTTGCCTTAGTGGTTCTGCTCTTCAATTGCACAGAAACAGATGCTGACATTCAGCCGTGTCTTATCCACCCAGAGGGCTGTCACACATTCCCCACAGCTCCAGATTTTCATGATGCTTTCTGCTTGTTCCATGTCACTGTGAAGGTTTGGGAGGAGTGCCATCCAGAACCCTGTCAGTGACATGGGACACGTCCAAGCATAGCTGACACACAGCTCTGTCTTCATGAATGCGTAGCTCCGCGCACAGTGAGTGGGAGAGGAAAGGTGAATGCTACAGGAGGAGAGAAGGCAAAGAAACTAGGCCTCAGAGGGCGTGTGGGGTCTTCTGTGCTGTAGCTGGACACTGTGGGAGCTGGCAAACTTCATTTGCTCCCCACAGCCTTCAGAATACAGTGGCTGCTCTAGTCCTCCTCTGTGTGCAGATTCCCTGGGAGGCATGCCCTGGTGGGCCAAAACTCTGGGAGATGTGTTGTAGGCAAACTTTAAGAAGAGGAGGAGAAGGGCAGAGAAACTGAGAAAAGGAGGACTAGACTTTCCCAAGAATTGCACTTACTAGGAGCCAGTCCTTTTTTTCCCCCTGCCATAGGGTGGTGTTTGCAAACAGTGTTCGTAACGCCAGGCAGCAGGCACTTCTGCAATCTCCCCTCATTGCAGATGCCTGCCCTCGCTGCAGCCTTCACGCCAAAAGTCAGCGTCAAGGCTCTGACCCCCAGATAGCCTAGACTGTCTTAGTGCATGGCTTACTCTTTAGAACGGAGACTGTAAGAAAAAAACTTAATCCCAGCATCTTAATCCAAGAGTCCTGGACAAAGCTTCCTCAACAAAGTATGTGCTTGAGGGCATGATAGACACTTGACTATTGGTGCTTGACTGCCATGGTAGAGGAGAGTAGCTAGAGTCCTAAAAAAAATGGAACATCAACACTCCTTCAGTACCTCTGTGTACTAGTAAACCTTTTGTTTTCATGATCTCATTAAAAATTTCTCCTCACTCCTCTTCATATTTAATTTATTGGGGTTTCATTTGTATCAATATGTGGTATTTTTAAATGGTCTAGGATGTCCAGCAGCATACTAATTGAAAGTCAAATTAAAAAGTTTTAAATGAACAATGAAAAAAACCCCAAATCCTGGTCCCCCTTAAACAAACACAGTGCTCTGAGTTCAGTGTCTAATGTGATGTTGGTAAGGTGTCATGTACCACTCCGCTGTCAATATGAGCTCCATCATTCTGCAAGCAACAAGCACTGTGAGTTCTCACTCAGAAGTATGGTGAAGGCAGGGTGAGAGTCCTGCCAAGTCCTACCACCTGCTAGGAGGAGTGCTTACAGGTCTGCAGTCACAACAAGGAAGAAACAGACCACCTGAGAGGGCTGGAGGGGAGACACACAGGTGTCAAAATACCTTGATACAGCTTTGAGTGCTGTTCCAAGCACAGCAGTATTCACTAACGTACTGGGTCTCTGAGTAGGTGACTCCCCCTGGCAGTATGACTTCCCCAACAGAAGTGGGCTGCGGTGTGTTTGTGTCTCAGGGTCGGGTGGGGGATAGGGAAGGAGTTGGGGACTCTCAAGGACTTACTTGGATGCTTCTTTCCTTGCTTATTTTATTTTGCAAAATGATGTGTGTTCACAGGCATGTACAGTGGTTCCAGCGCTAACCATAACGGTCCCTCACCAGGTATATTGCCACCTTCTCATGACATCCCTTCAAGACACCATCCACTCGACTCTACCCTTTCCAGTCCACATCACCATCAGTCACCGTTGGAGAGTGCCAGGGAAGGGTATGTGTGTGAAACATGCTTGGCCTCTGTCTGGCATGATAATGAATGATTAATTGTTTATTTTACTTTGCATGGATGCTGTTCAAATGGAAAACACTGGCCCAAACTAAGCAATTTTGTTTGTTTTAGAATCATAGAATAATTTAGTTTTGAAGGGACCTCAGAAGGTCATGTCATCCATCCCCTCTGCAAAGCAGGGCAAACTTTGACATTACTATCAGGTTGCTCAGGGCCTTGTCCTTGTCTTCAACAAAACACACTAAGATTTTTTTTCTTCATATCATGCAATTGCATTTAGATTTTTTTTTTTTTAATTCTTCCTTGATGAGTTCTTGTAGGTTTGGGTAAGTGCAGAGAACTTTTCTCAGCTAAAATGAGAAATCTCTCAAAGGGTAAAAACCCAAACTATGACTCACTCAGGAATAAGGCAGTGTTTGCCTTAGTAAGACTTATTTAGCCTTAGTAAGCCTGTCAGTGCCAGGCTTTCTCACTTCCTTGCTCTCTGATAAGATTTTCTGTAATACATCTCTCAGCAGCAGGCATTAACCAGTAAGATCCTCATCAGGGAAGAGTATATTGTCACACTGATTGTATAGATTGCATTGCTACAGTATGGATTGCATTGCGTTGCATTGCTGCAGTATCTGATATTTCTAAAGCACCATTTGCTCAAGGATCTCATAACATCTTCTCAACAGTAAAGAATCTCTGTAAGCCACAAAATTCTCCTCTAATCTTTTTGCTCAGGGTTTTTTTTTTGGTGCCTAGACTCATGCAAATTAAACATCACACTTACAGGTTTTGTTCCTAGAACTTTGGACAGGGAAGGGCCTCTAATTTTGCTTTACTGATGGGAACTTGGGATACAGAGAGATTAAGAGATTTTTTCCCTAAAAATATGTTGGGGTTCTTTAGCAAATACAGCAATTGAACATAGCGTTTTTCCATCCTAGTCCAGTGACTGACTCATCCCTTCTTTTATATGGGGAAAGGAAAGCCCAGAAAGTTTTTAATTGTATGCTTTAAGCAAAGGGCAGAAGGCAGAGTGTATGTGGCATGGAATGGGCACAGTAAGGAAAATTACACCTGGAGTAGTTGAAGGACAATCTGATTGAGGAAATTCAATTAGGAACAAATTACTCCATTTTCTTCTTAATTAGGGGATGAATGGTGTGGCAAGCTTAGCTTCTATACCCAGCTCCTCCTTCAGCCATCTCTTCTGACCTATGCCAGCAGCAGGTACCAGTGCCCCCTCTCAATGTATGATGTATATCTGCCCATCATAGGAATAGACTTATCCTGTCCCTGTCACATAAGATGCCTGTGCCCAGCCCTTCTCCTTCCCTGCCCTGCCGCCCACATTCCTGACCTTCTATTTCCTGCTGGCAGACTCATGCCTGTGGCAGAGTCATGGCCAACAGGAGGCACTGGGCATGCTGATTTAGGTGGAAGTTATACCAGATAAATATGAAGTTTTCTGTAGCAGAGAAGGCAGTGAGCGCAAATGGGAGGAATGGAGACAGACAGTCCAAAGTGAAGGTAATCCACGAGCTATTCTTTCCCTGCAGAATGGGACTACTTGAGCCTGGGGGAGCAGGATCCCTTCCTCTCACTGCTGCCCAGTGTGCTGCTCAGCTGTTTCCTCTTTGACTTGCTTCTAGGATGGGCTTCCTAGGGGAGTTAACGCAAAAAATCCCAACCAAGAATGAAATAAACTAAGGATATACTGTGGGAAGGATTTAACAGGCTGTCAGTAAGCTGGATTTGTTTCTAAGGCACTTCACATTTTGATACTGTTAATAAGAAATGAAAGCAAAGACTTGACCAGAATGAGGGCAACAGACAGTTTTCCAGTTTGAGGGGTCTGAAGCTCCCAGATGAATTCTCCTTGCTGCCCCTCGTGTCTCCGTTCCAGAGTACAGCACTTCTCTTTCAGCAGAAACACCATGCTGAGTGAGCTGAGTTTCTCACTGAGCTCCTTCTACAGACATTTTGATCATTTGCTTAGGCCAAGGTTTACATCAGAATTGTCTCTGCTGTTTTCAGTTCTAGTGGAATAGGTATTCTTTCTCAGAGGAGGCAACAGTGCTGATGTATTATCTCAGTGCTTATATACCTAAGTAATGTAAAGTCTTTGCAGAAACACCATAGTTAATATCCTATGACAAAATGTAAGAGTGAGATGATAACAGACCATGAACCAAACATCAGGAAATGGAGAGTGGAATGTATTTTTGAATAGTTATTTTAAAGCAGGGTGTCTAGTTTCATGACATAATTACTTTTTCAGCATCTCAAATACCATTTTCTAAACTCAAAATAATCTGCATTCAGCCTTGTCATACCCAGTCCAAGATCCTTTTGCTGTATTTAATTGTTTATGCTTACATTATTAATGACTGCTGAAATAAAGCCCATACATGACATTTTAATTGCAAGTACAGAAACTTAGTGTGAACTAATAGTCCTTGAATTTCATTTAGCACAGTTTTGTTTAAAGCATTCATCCATTTAACTGGGCAAAATCACTTAATAATCTAATGCTTGGAGCCACTGAATTATAGAACTGTTACACCTTTGCCAGTTCATAGCAGTATGCCATTACTCATATAAAATATATATGGTTTACAATAGGAAAGAAACACCTAACACTACCTTTCTTCATATTAACCGTTCCAGCTTTCTGGCACACATATAATGTTTTGCCTCATTTGTCAGCTGTCTCAGCATTCATGTTTAAGTAAATGCGAAGAATTTCTATACTGTGAACCAGTACGATGACAAGACTGGATTGCATAGTTTAAGTCTGTGGAATGAACCAAATGATTACTATCAAGAAATCTAATTACTGAGTCATCAAATATGCAAGATGCCAAAAACTACATGAGGCGGAGTACAAATAGTCTACTCAAGTTTGACATAAGATTCAGAATTTGATTTAAAGGCTTTTTCTTTTTTTGAAAAAAAAAGCCCTATGTTATACCATCCTTTGCCAAAGTCAATACCAAGTGCAGCAGTCAATTTTCCCAAATGGTTTGCTAAGACATTTAAATAGTTTGACAAAATTATCTAATTCACTTGAAAATGTTCTAACAAAATCTGACTTCATTACCAAATGTATTTATACTGGCTTTATACAATATGGAGAGTACTTTTCCAAATTCTGGTATGAAGTGTATGCTAGACCAAAAAATTTTACTTATATTGATATTAATTAAACTAAAAGTGTGTGACTGAGAAATATTTTGGCATCCAGAAAGTGGGCTTGTCATGATCCAGGTTTAAATATATATTTATTTTTTATTTCAGGTAGCAAAGGTTTATTTTAGCATTTATTGTAGCATATGCCATGTATAATGTCTAACTCAGTTGCATTTTGCCCATTGCAAAAATAGTCTATTTTGATTTGTAGCAGAATGAAGATGGAAAACCAGCTTTTAGTATTAAATCTTAGGTGAATGTTGCACTTCACTTTCTTTCTACCATTTTTTTAGCTGTTATTATCTTAAGTCATCTAAAAATGTACTTAGTTTCATTTGTAAACTATGTCTGTAAATTCCAGTTTAGAATATTTCGTGTGATAAATTATCAGCTTAAATGAAACTGATATGACTAAAGTTAAGTGAGTTTGAGTGGTGGCACCAAGTTAGGGATTTGCACCAATTTAGCTTAATGACCTAACAAGGTCACTTTGTAGGATCTGAACACGGTCCCTCTATATGTGCCTGTGAGGCCCTCTGTCACTTGTGTCGCCCATAACAAACAGCACTTATGTTCTCAAAAGAAGCTGGGGGTACTGACAAATAATAACTTTATTGGGAAGGTGATGTGTCTCCAAGGGAAAGGAAAGTGAAACTATTTTTTTATATTCCTGTGGTAATTTAGGTCATTTCTGCTCTGTAAACACAACAGTAAATGAAGAAATAGTGGGATTAAGACATCTGTGATGTCCATAGGTGATGATTAATGAGAACTCTGAATCCAATCTTGTGAGCCTTTAATATAAAGGATTAAGCAATCAAAGTTAGAGGAAGGAGCTTACACAACGCTCTTTTGCCCAGGCTTCTCACCAGCTAACTACAACCAGTTCAAACCATGTTCCAGACCCCCCTGAAGAGCCACTTACCCATACAAAAATCACAAGAAACAGGACTTAAAAACAATCAAGTGAAAAGAGACATTTGAATCAGGCTGCTTAAACATCAGAATTTTTGTTTGCTTGCCTCTTAGCACCTGTTAATTCGAATACCACAGAAATACTTAAATGTAAAGAGTTCTCTGTTAAAAATTTAGTCCTTCATTTCTCTTTACGTAAAGTAACGCAAGGTACACAGAGCCTCCCTTCTTGCTCAACCAGGGAACACCAGATTTGAAATTCCTCATACTTTTAAGGTTGAAAACAAATATGCAGGATAAAATCCTGTGTGTTAGATTTGTATGTGTACAACTACCACGTTATACTTTGGCAATAAGAGACTGTAAGCCAGCTCCTACCCACGTTTCAGCCCTGTTACATACATTGCCAGGACCCTGTCAGGTGCCCCCATTTCAAAGAAGAATCTGGTCCAGCCCCGCTACCTGCTCGCAGTGAGCTGCGGAGCTGGGAGGAAGCACCCTCCAACAACCCCACGTCTCTGCTCTGTGGGATTGTTTTTGGCTTCGGCTTTGCTGGTAGATGATGATGGCATACAAAGGGTTTGGTGGGTGCTTGCTCATCAGATGGGACCAGACTCAAATTGTGGCTGTAAGAGTTTCGCTGTTGTTTGCAAGCAGCTAGTTTTGTGGAGCATGACTGTTTCTGGGATAGATTTAAGAAATTGCCCCAAAACCAGTAAAAGAAATGGGAGAGATTCTTTTCAATACATTATGCTATCTCCTTGAACTGCCAGAATCCAGGCCAGGTAGGAAAATGCATTTGTGTACCTAATTCTCATTACTTTAAGAGACAATTAGGTGTCTTAACTACTTATGTCTAATTTTTATTAATCTTTAAGTTTGTGAGCTCACATAAATTGACTAGGAGCTGGCATGTTGCTAGAATCTTTTCAGGAAACAAACTTTTATTCTCTAGAAGTACTCTGGAGAACTAAATACCTACACAGTTTTTATAACCGTTCCTAGGACCAAGGAGATACATCACTCACTCATTGTGGATTCCACTGGAGAATACTCTTCATTTATAATAGAATACACAAGTCAGTGTTTTAGTCTTTCTTTCAAAAGCACTAAAACCAATAACAAGAAACAGATATCTCTGACAGCTGAAAACATTTTCAATGGAGGAAGCCAAGAACCCATCATAATTTATCTCAGTGTTATGGATCTGAGCACGCAAAAGGGGCATCAGTACATCTGTCCAAAGAAAGAACAATGTACAGGTGCGGAGCTGAGGTTCATGTAACAAAGAAAATCGGTAATTAAGAGCATCTGGTTTCAAATCCCAAGTCATTTATCTCATTGTAGAAAATGTGATCAGAATTCATTTATAATCATGTCCAGATAGGCTTATAAAGTTTTTTCCCCCCTTAAAGCAAAATTAGCATTAGCATAGGCTTACTTCAACAATACATGGTTAAGAAGAACTTAGTGCTTGATCATGGGGTAAAATATTGTTTGGCCATCAGCAGAAATAGGTGGGCATGTATTTCATTTGTGTTTCTAAATGGGCTGGATTGACATTCATTAGAGAGCCTTCATCAGTGCATCTCAAAGTAAGCGCTATGTTGCCTGCCCAGAAGAGACACTGTAAGCAAAACTATCTTAGAGTAAGAAATAAGAGAGTTACAGGAGAAGGTGGGAGGTTAAAGGAGTTGGTCAGAGTAACTCAGAAAGCATTTAAGATGGATTCAACCACAGCTCTTCTGCATTATATTAATGATTTTAGCCATTACTGGTTTTATCTGTAGTTAAATTTACGCTTAACATCTGTAAAGCTGATTTTTTCTTTTTTTTTTTTTCAAATTGTGTTTTGCTTTTTAAGTGAAACTTCTGCAGTTAGATGTAAACCATATACACCAAACACAATAATTTATCATGGTATAACAAATGATTAAGTTATGTTAACCCACTATTCGGTATAGTGCCTTTTAGACTGTAAACTTGAAGAAAGCAGACATCAGCTACCTGTACAGAACCTACCTGCACCTGGAAGCATCTTGCTGCATACTTGCCAGAGAATAATGACCTTAAATGACTAAAATAAGATTGATCAGTCAAGCATGCATTACATGCCAGATAATATTGAGTAGACAATATCTGTGTTTGATTGCATGTCTTTGTAATTGACTTCCTGGCAATCACATGAACCTAATGCAGTGCTCTTTATTTAAATATGTTTTGATATTTCTTTGACCACATTAATAAGGATTTTTTTTTTTACTTTTGAAATATATTTTCCTGCTAGATTATTAGCAAGAATAAGTTTTCAAATTTCCCTTACGTGTAGCGGCTTCCACTGTAGTGATTCATCAGCTTCATTTCGATGCTTATTGAACAAACCCTTATAAATAAAAACATCTTTTAGATTGGCACAGTTCCCATAATGATCGCTATGATTAGCTACTCTGCAGAAATTGCACATAGCAGGTCAAAACAATTGCAGAGATATTCATTTAACATAGAAAAAACATGTTTGTCTATATGTGTGAGTTTGTGTAGGTAATGAAATGCATTACAAAATACTGAGTTATGTTTTACGCCCAACTGAGACTTGCATGTGTGTTTGTTAGCAAAGACTGTGAGTATTTCAGTAAGTCACTGTGTACCTGAAGAGAAGGCCCACACAGAAAGCCTTTGAGTGTACCAGGAAAGGACTCCTTTGCCTCCTGTGTAATTTTGAACCCGAAGCTGTTTTCATATCACTGTTATTGGTATTATTAAAAATACTCTAAAGCAATTAAATGACCTAAGACTCTTCAGTCACATTAAAGGTCCCCTGGATAGCGTTCTCCATAATGTTTATGAAGCCCCTCTTACTCCTCGTAGCTAACTAGCTCCTGCACTCATTGTACAGACACTTGTTGACACTGCTCAGAGTGTGGATGAGTGAAGATGCAGAACTGGATTCAAGTAATCCAAGGCAGTATTCTGAATGAAAAAATAGTATCTTGTATTTATCTAGAAGCTAGAAAAAGGCTGACATTGCCTCAGTCCTACTTTAAAGATGTTACACACGGAGGTATGTCACACACTGCATTAGTAGCAGAGCCAGGAATAGAGCCCGAGTCTCTTAACAGCAGCCACCTACTCAAGCTGGCCACAAGCACAGCGAGAAAAGAGAAAAACAGACACACAGTGTCGTATCTTGCCGTCACGGAGCAGAGACTGAGGCCTTGTAAGAAGGGCAATGTATCACAGCCGAGTAACTTGTTTGCTCATTGTTTATCAGAAAGGGTAATAAAATGCAATGATGCCCAGCAAGGTGATCTGCATTGAAGGATTTATTATATATCGGGGAGGGCGGGGGAAGAGGAGAAAGGAAGAAAGAGGGAGAGAAGGAAAAGATTCCTTGCATTCCAGAAACATAGCCAGAGGCACCTGGCAGTGATTAGTGCAAAGGTTCACCAAACTTCAGATAGAGTCTGTCTTAAAAAAAAAAAAAAAATAAAAAAAAAGTGAACGGTATAACTGTTTCCTGAGCATGTGCTGACAGAAATTCCCGTAGGGCAAGACCCAGAACAGAAACACGTGGCAAGAGATTGGGCGCTATCCAGAGACCAGATTAGCAGAGCTTTACACATCATTTTTAATATTATGGGAAGAGATGAAAATCAGTTTAACTTTTTTTTTTTCCATTTAAAAAAAAAATAATCTCCTGGTCCTGGAACTGAATTGGTCTTTCTCACAATATAAGTAACTATAATGCTTGGGGGAGAGATTTTATGAATGGAATGGTTGGCATGCTGGATTTTATGGTAGAACCTGGTTTCATGGAAAATCTCAGGTTTTGTAACTAGCTGCAATACTGTACGAGTCACTTAAGATAAAACATGGAGCTCCTTTGCTTTGTACTTCTTACTCTGGTGCTTTATTATATACTTTTCTTCATATTAATATGAGTTAAACATAATTCTCAAAGTCAAGATTGTTTGATATGGCGACATGCTATGCATGAGAACTGTATTACAGAATGGTCTTATAACCCGAAGTATACAAAAAATTATTTGAGATAAAGGACAGATGTTTTTCAGTCTGGATTTGGTCCTGTTTCCACTGAACTCAATGGGATATGGGTTGAGGTTCTTTGTCTAGCTGAGGAATCTGCCAATCAAGCCATCACATCATAAAAAAAAAAACAACAACCCAGACAGTTTTCATATTGGAAACATCCCTATCTTAGATATTTCTATTTTGCAGTTAGACTTCATTCCCACTTATTATTCAAGAATCTTAGTTTGAATTTATTTTCATTATTTTTCAATTTTCAATTCCATTCAATATTTACTAATTAAGTATATCGTGTGTAGTTTTTGGCAGTCAAGAGATGATCAACTAGCTCATGAAAAAGCTCATCTTAAAACAGCTCAAAATCTGGCTTTACAATTTCTTACTCTATGGTAATTTGTCCAGGAACTGCTAGTGAACAAAGACTGGCTAAAGCAAAGTGTAAATCTGCTTCTTACTCAGACTAAGTACTGTGGATGAATATAGAAAACATACATCTAGACATCTTGACAGAAAGCTCAGAAAAATCAGTGTCAATATGTATTTATTTTTTGGTTCTTTATGTTGCAATAATATTGGAACAAGACGTTTGGTGTGCATTGTGAAAATACACAAAGGCTTACACACCACTGCCTGCTTCGGAAGGCTGAAAGTAGAGGCAGGATAAATAATTCTAAAACAAGGTAATGGTACTTGTAGCCTGTTAGATGTCTTTTCTATAGATCACTGCTAGCTCATGGCATACCCAGATAGTTCCCTCACACAGGCCTTACTTACAATTTAATATGAACTTTCACCATCCAAAATACATTGTTAAAACATGATCACAAGAAAATTTATGTAAAAGTCTTACTGGGATTTCTGTTTGAGATTCCTAAGGGTATGCACTTTATAAAATGAGAGAGAAGACAGATGAATATCTTCTATGTTTTGACTTTTAATTTTTAAAAAATCCTTCTGTTAAGATCGAGATTTCTGAGTGTTCCCATTGATGTGAGTGACAAATGCTTTGCAGTAGAGGTGAGGAATTGGCTCGTTGTGTATGTCTAACACTTGGTTTAATGACTCTTCGTGGATAGTATCCTATCTGACTTCAAGAGCTTCCCTTAGGAAGGGCTGTGAAGCTGAGTATTTTAAGACAGCGCTCAGCATGGTGCAGAACTGTGCGCAGTATCATAGACGAGGTATGTTACCGAGTTAGGATCAGTTCTTCCAATAGTTTTCTGTCGGTTGTGTGGATGAAGGTATTACATAAACAAGATTTTTCTGATTAGTCCTTTTACTTAATTATCTACTGATGCATCCTCAGGAGAGGAATGCATTAGCTTTGCAATTCCACCTGAAATCATAGGTCCCTCAAGACTAGTATTATGTCTTCAGCGCCATCCTACACATGGTGCTTCAAAGGGAATTTGAAAAAAACCACAATACCTGGTCAATCATACGAAGTTGTATGATGAGTGAAGAGAGGAGAATTCCTCTCCGCCTCCTTGGGCTATCAGTTTACATCCTGAAGCACAAGATATGATTACCCCTCGCTTAGATGGAAATGTTGGTTTTGGCCATTGAATTATTCAGTCCCTTTTTAAAAAACTAGGTATTTTGTTTGATTCTTGACTTCCTGTGGCTATCAGTGCCACAGGCCAGGGCATGCTGTGTGAGCAAAATGTTCCTTTTGTTTTAAACCAACCTGCTTCTCTCTGTGGTGCATGCCCTGTTGCTCCCGTGTCTTGGACAGGGTGGAGAGGAGGCTGGCTCCTCCATTGCACCCTTGTAATCTGAAAAACTGCATTTTAAGTTCTCTTCTTTCAGTGGTATGCTTCTAGTTTTGGCAGTTTTACTTTGTAAGAAACCCCTGTCTTACTATTCTCCTATATCTTCAGCTGTTTTTAACTCCCACGATAACTTAATGCATCAAAACTGAACTGGTTTACCACTATGTAATATATGGTCATTAATAAGTAGATTCTTACTGCGTCCAACTGTGTAGTTCCCTTTCTGTTATTATCACTGCTCAAGAAAGTTGCCCATTATTCCTACAACACTGCTGTTCCCAAAAGATAATGTAAGTTCAAAATGAGTCAACACGTGTAAGGATCATAGACTCTCTCGGTGCATACCTCTCTGTATGAGAGGGACTGAGAAGCACGTACTGTCATCAGGTCTGAAGTCACCAAAATGAATCTTCAGGTGAAAAAGCTTTCCTACTTGCATCATATATTACATACAGCAAAGTTTTTAGCAACAGCAGTTTCATCAGTAGGCAACTGGAAATCTGCTGGATTCAGAGAGGGCTCGCTAGTAACTTCATTAGTGTCTGCAGCAGATAATGGCTCGGAATAAGGTAAATGCATGGTTAACAGGTTACCTTTCACATAAGGGACATACCGTTTCTGATGATGGAGTAGTAAAAGCCTTGCAGTGGGTTAATTTGTTGTTTGAGTTACTAAGTGTTTTACCATCAAGCATCCTTGTAAGACAAGGTAGACTATATCAACAGTCAGACTATATCAGCAGTGCAAGCGATCTGTAAGAACTGTTGATTCTTCTTAGCTTTGTCACAAGGTTAGGGAGATAGCAAAAAGATTTATGCTCCTGAACAGAAATATTCCATATAGCCAGGAGCCCTCAAATTTAATGAATTAAGGAAGGATAAGGATTTTTTTTTTACATGTGTGTGAGAGTATTTATTTATATATCTCTATATAGCTATATATAGGCACAGATATATGTTAAAAGGCCCTAAAAGGACCTGCAAATTTACTGAATTATACAAGTTACAATTAAAGTAAAATATATGTTATATATTTATTATTAAGATCCAAACCAAAGCAAACTGTGATTGTAGTACAGTATTAACAGGAAATGTCCAGGCTATTAGTTATTGAAACACACATGCCTGAGCTACTGCCTGGGAATTCTTATGTATCCAGCTGAGTTCCTGGCTTAAGTAGTTCAGTGTTTCTTCTTCCACACAGAAGGCATCTCCTTTTAAGCTCTTTTCTGTTGCTAATGCATTATCTATTTAATTTGTATCAGGAATGATTCCTCCTCTCTTTTAACAACCCAAGTATCACAGCAACCTAATTAGTAAGCAGATATTCAGGAGAGAATTAAAAACACGGCACTGGGAACTGGACAGTTAGCTGATGAAAAAACTCCTTGAGCGTGCCAGAGCACATTCACACATGCATACACACACACAAAATAATATTTTAGGGACCAGCTCGAGCTGTAGGCATTGTGATGAATATTTTAAGGAGACAAATCCCCATGTTGGCCACTTGTGCTAATATAGCCAGATTTTTCTGGTGAGCAAAGCTCTTTCCTAGCTAAAAACTGTGCTTTAACTTATGGGAAACGTTACATTCCCTGCTTGGGAGAGACGGAGCAGAACGTAGTAGATTTTACGGTGACCTGCTCAACTGTATGAAACTCTCTTCATGCAGAGCGATGGTCAAGTATTACACAGAGCTTTCAGGGTTTCAGCTCAGGTTCCTGTGCTACAGTAAGTTCCTAGGATACTGGCTGCCGGCAGCCAGCTATGTTTGCTGAGCTCCAGCACCGTGACAGCAGTGCCCGGTGGGAGCAGCGAGCTGGCAGCTCTGCGCGGCCGCTCAGCTCACGCAGCTGGAGCAGGGCCCCACACACCTCCACACCCCTCCTGCCCAGCGTGGGGAGTCTCACCTGCTCTTAACCAGTCATTTCAAAGGCTTCGAGGCACAAACGCTATCGCAACTGTTGAGCTCGCACACAGGAAAAACAGGAATGCAAAAGAGTGTGAATGGAGAGAAGCGCTTTTTTAGAAATAACAATAAAAAATTCTTCTCACATGGTTAAGATTTAAATAGCCTCTGGGAGTAGTTAAACTGGGTAGGGAAGCTGGGATTTTCAGTATTCCCACAGCTGGACACCTTAAATGTACCATTTTTGTTTGACATGCAACATATTTGCATAGAATTTAAAAATGCGATTACTCGACCATCCTAACAAAGCACTCGACAGAGAGCAGCCCGGCAGGCCTCTATGGGGTGCTACATTTCCCAGCAGTAGCCAGGACAAGACATTTCAAGAGGAGGCAGAGGAAACCCAACACAGGCAGTTGCAGAGTACTCGCTCACCAGAAGTATTTTCCTCCCTCATTCAGAGTGGTTTTGGGCTCATCCAGGCCTTGGAGTTTTTAGTACATCTTTTGTTTCTCTTTTAAATGTGTGTGTGGTCATTATCCATATAAATGTCACTATCATGATCTCTTTTAGCTATTATCTTTCCAATGAAAACAACTGCAATCTTTTTAATCTCCTTTCAGATAGAAGCACTTCCAGGCTTCTAATAGCATTTCTGGCATGTCGAGGACAATGTCTCCATGTGTGCCGTTTGAAGGGGCTGGTGACCATTTTGTAATTTGTGGTTGTGCTTTGCCGGCACTCGCTTGCAGCCTCGGAAGAGAGCATAGCAAAGGCTTTTTTCTGTAGGTCCCAGCAGATAATGTCAGCCCCATCTTCATGCAATCGTTCACCACAGACGCACATTTGAGAGCATTTGCAGAAGACAGGACTTGTAGCAGGGCTGCACGACAGCTCATTTGTGTTAAACTATTTCTCTACTGAGACCTTTGAGGAAAAACTACAGCCGCATGGGAGCTGACCTTAGCGTTTAGCTGCTTCTTACCAAATAAACTCGGTATTTTCCCCCGAGCATCTGCTCTTCAGCAGTTCAGACTCCAGAGAGCGTTTTCTGTCTCTGACCTGAAGAGGGCACAGGTGGCCCCGGAGTTCCCCGCGTCCCTTTTTAGCACCTCTGCGGCCCCAGGCCTTTACCCTCGGGTAGGGCAAGGGCCATCCCAGCTCTGTTGCTGAGCTCTCTTTAATATGCACTTAAAACAAAAAACAGATAAGATTTTTTTTTTCTTTGCATCTTGGCTCTTAAAATTCGACTTTAGTCCTCTTTATTTTACATATTGCTGGTCATCGCTTATTGGGGGGGGGGGTTACCTTTCTCACAAAAAAATTATTTTGCAGTTCTTACATATTTGGCTTGAAAATATCCTTGCCTTCACCCATTTAACAATATTGGTTTAATTCTTCGGTTTAGTTTGGGGATATTCAGAGTCTCTGTGGTTTGTATTATATGCCTTATTTTCCTGCTTTGGGAGATGGAATTATTTCAGCATAGGATGGGCTTTGACTGGTTGATTTATTTAAGCCCCTTTTAATAGAGTGTCACTGTGACAGCTTTTGGCAGTGTTCCTCTGCGTCTCATGTTAAATTTGATTAAGCTGTTGTCACCATTAATTCACAGTTCATCTATATTTACCTCTTGAACGCTCCCATGTAGTGCTTAGCCCTAAGTCAAGCATAGCCTTGCTTCCCAAGTTTAATCCTAACTGCTCCAAGAAGCAGTCGTGTAAACTGGTGAGGAACTACTATTGCAAATCATGATTTATGGTGTTTGAACGGCTTGTGCAGTGGTAGAGGAAGACACCAGTGAGAGATTTAATTTGTTTTTTAGTTGATTCTTTGTACGCCTGCAATGGTTTGTGCTCAATATTTTTTTCCCAGCTAGGTGACATGTATTACAACCTGCAGGGGTATTTTTATTTCTACGCCTCAGGACCTGTAGCTGTGAAGTTTCAGCAGGGTGGCTCTCAAACAGACAGGTGTTTTTTCTAGCGTCTGAAGGTTCTAGTGCTGCTCAAAGAGCCACTTCTCATGTTTAGCAAAAGCTCCAGAGGCAGCAGAGTATATGGTGAATATATGGTCCAGGCAGCCCACACATTTGACAGTGTAACACTGGGCTATGGAGCAAAAGGCCATTTGTCACAGCTACTGTAGGAGGGTAAAAGATCCAGGTTCTACCTATTTACTCATTTATAGAGTTAGTTTAATGCAGCTCTAAAAGAGGCTTGTATGTGAATGGCCAGGTTTTTGGTCCCATCTTCTGCACCATGCCATCTTTCTGGCTGTACGTGGCCAAAAGACAGTTCTCTGGCAAAGGGTTCGTCCCTTCTGGGCCAGCTGCTGTACCTCCCCTTGGTGGGACGGTCGCGTTGTGGCAGGGAGGAAGCACTGAAGCTTCTCCGCTCCACCGGTGGCAGACGATGCCCAGGGACTTCATGGAAGTGGGTTAGTGAGGTTCTCCCTCAGCCGCTGCAGCTCCGTGTGGGAGTGTTGGGTCAGGGTCTGTTCCCCAAGCGGGACTGCCCCAGCGCTCCTGTGCTGGCCCGAGTCCCAGACGTCTGGGGGGAATTTTCCATCTCTCAGGTACAACCACTTCTCAGTCTTACACTGAGCAGCGCCACCACAAGCAAACACTTACTCAGGCTTTTTTTTTTTTTTGAAAGGACAGTATCATCTGTTGCAGTTAAAGCTGTATTTCTAAGTCTAAAAAATCATACATGAGGAATAACTGAAACTAATGCTTTTCTTTGTCTTGGCTGCAACTCGGGTGTAAAGCTTTACCCTGTTAGAGCTATGAAGGCACTTAAACAATTTACTTACATTTACTCACTCTAACTACATTTTCCACTTCTGTTTTCTGGACATGTATCTCAGCTCATGAAATCTTAAATTAAAACTGAGCTGTGTTTAAGTTGCTTACTGAGGAGTGATGTCATTTTGATCCTGTCATTATGGCCATAGGAAGTCAGTGTAAAGGAACAGAAATCCTGTTCTAACTCCCTTTCCTCCTAATGAATATCTGAAAGCAGAACTGCATTGTTATCTTTTTTTTACAATATAATTTCTACCTGCAAAATAAACATTTCTATAGTTTGGCCATTATGGAAACAGGGCCTTTCAAGTATTTCGTTTTCCCAGATTGTGATGTGATATGTGATGTTTTTCTGTATTTTCTTTTTCTAGGCTTGCTCCCAACATAATCTCTCCACTTGTCAGCCCCCTGAAAGCATTAGTTCCACCTTCCCTATTGCAGAAACATGGCTCTCCATCATCACACAGCCAGTCACCAAATGGGCAGCAATTTTCTGGAATACCAAACAAACCATACACTCAATTTCAAAACCAGTCTGTACAGCAGGGATCTCAAGGTAACTCTTCCCTCTTTTTTTTTCTTTTTTGTATCTTTCCTAATTCCTAGTTGGGGAGGAAGAATTTATTTCAGTTTTTGCATTTTCGGCCAATACTGTCTTATTAAGGGACTGACAACATTTCAATGGGAACTCCTATTTTTAAATTGGCTTGATATACATGCAGAGCAAAATTTTCAGACCAGTTCATGCTGTGATATGTTATCATAATGGGGAAAGCTATCACAACAGCAGATTTATTGCATTTATTCAGGTTTTTTAGGACACGTTTTCAAAAAGGTCCTTATAAGAATGAATTATGCCCCCAAATAACTTCAAGCAACTTTTTCATATAAAGATGAAGTGAAATATTTAGCCCAGACTCACTCCTTGATTGTCAATAAAGGATTGCTCTCACCATGCAGTAGATAGCTACTAGCTATGCACCTCATCTGACTGGTCATCCAGCCTTCCGTCAGCTTGGAGAGAGTGACCCTGCCAGAGCAAGAGCCATCTAGTCCCAGAATACATGGGCTGAAGCACACCTTGGCAATGTCCTGCTCAGTCCACTGATAGTGATGCACTAGACATGAGCTTAGACAAAGAAAAAATATTTTGCTATTTATTATTTGGAAGTTTGGCATCTGTATTATTTTATGTAATAATATGCAAAGGCGCTCTGTACAACTATAGAGTGCCAGTGTGATTTGAGGACAGGAATGGGAGCAGCTAAGCAGCTGTCCCACTGCTTAATTTAAAACATTTTTTGTTCTGAATTACTCAGCCTTTTTAATTGGGAGCTTATTTACCTATTCTGGAGTTCTGCTGTGGGAACTAATTAGTGTTTCTGCAATTTTTGAGGTATAAATTAGCAAGAGATATTATTATCACAGATTCTTCCAGTAACAGGAGCTTGCATATTTAAGAAACATGTTATATAATCCAGATGGTATTCTGCTTAAGAGTGGTAAATATTCACAATAAAGAAGTGTGCGGGACATCTGTCTGGTTGCAAGTATAACCAAGCGTATAAGTTTATACAGGCAGATAACCAGCTTTTTGAAACTCGTTTCACAGCTGTACTGTCATTTGTATAAGGTCATTTTTGGCTGGCGAAGTCTCACATGTGATCAATTTAACAGTGGGCAAAATAGGAGGTTTGCTTTCTCTCAATATATGCTAAGGCTAGGTCTGAAAACACAGGAGCTGAACACAAACCCAGTGAGCAATTCACAGCTGTAATGGGGTTCAGAATCCCAACAGTTCCTCTGCCCTTCATTCTCTGAGGAGTATTTTGCTCTTTGGTTGGACTGACTTAGTCTGAAAAGTTAAAGCGTATTATATTAAATGATTTGTGCTGAAGGAAAAACTAACTCAACCTGGTGCTCAACAGATTATTCAATTTAAAAAGATTAACTCTGTAAGGGAAAAGTGGCAGATTTATGATAGCATATAGTGATATATGATTATGTTACTATAATGAGCTAAATAACTACAAACCACAAGAGGAAAGTTTAGCAGCTCATTACTATGGCAGAAACAAATGCATAGACAGAACAAGTTTTGAACCACTTACATAAATTGACTTTATTCCTTAAGAAAACCACATTTCCTTTTGAATGAATTGTTGCTTTCTAAGTGTTATGTCGTGTGGTTTTGAAAAAGCAATAATTTTCCACTTTGGCCAAATGCTGAAGTATTATTATAAATTCATTATGGAAACAGTCATTCAAAAATCAATTTTGATTAGCAGCCTTTGAAATCAATTGATCTGTAACCTGTACTTAGCTGTACTTGCTCTACATCTTTTTTGCATCTCAGTTCATTAATAGCACGTTCTTCTAATGGAATCTGTAGTAATTTGGGAGTTTAGAATTTTTGCCGAAAAAAGGAGCACTATATAAGTCTAGCAGTAGAACTAGGCATCTGTATAGAAGCATGTAAAAATTGTGGATCTGAAATTTTTAGAAGACAGCAAGCTTCGTCAAACTGGTAGCAGAAATATTGATAATGAAAGAATAAGCTGACATTATTTATATGTTTAAACCTACTGGTAGTAAGATCACATGGAAATTATTACATGCTGAAAGAATTTGGCAGGCAATGGAATCCTGTAGTTATTTATACCTGACATGATTTCTTGTCAGAAATTTTATGGAATTTGAAAAGCTGAGATTTATTTGCACATACATGTAAATGACATGACATAACAAGATGGCATTTAATAGGCATATTCCAATTATTTGCTCATTACATCATTCATTTTACAGCTGCTTGAAGTTTTCTAGGCTGTGCCTTAGAGAAACAGAGGCAGCCAGTGCACTGTGTGAAGTGGCTAACTGCAGCTTTTCTGTCACAAATTATTTCAAAGCAAAATTTTAACTAAATGTTATGTTTGGAACTCGGTTTATTCCTTTATTAACTGTTATATTTCTACGTCTACTGTACATAAAACATTTAATAGTGATCATTTAAACTGACAGGACATTTAGTAAATTCTTCACTCGAATATTAACCTCAGAAAATTTTTGATTTAAATCAAAACTGAAGGAAAGCCTGAAATCCATGTGGAAAAAAAAATATTGGTGAAACACTTGTTGCTAAATTGGCACTACGCTTTTGCTCTCCTAGAAGGAGCAGGGATGTTTGCACCAGACAAGCCTTCTTGCTTACTTCATATTTTAACCACTGAAGGGAGTCTTTTTTAAGAACTTGTAAAAAATGCTCCATGTTTAGTTTACTCTAATCAACCATATGTGGTTGTTAATTGAACCATTGGTTATGGGATTTTAATCATATCTCAGTTCCTAATACTTTCTGTGTAAAGCATTTCAAAAATTCTAAAGGAACCACAACTAAATGGCATGAACCAAAAGCACCTTTGTTTCATACCGCACATTTTAAAAATGTATAAATGCAGTAAAGCTCTGACTTGGATTGCATATGCAAATCAAACATTGCATTGCCTGCAAGCAGCAAGTTTCATTTCCTGTGGTTGTGTAAAATGAATGAAAGCTTATCTGGCAAGAGCACCCGTTGTTACAAAAGTCCTTGTGGTTGCTTTAACTCACATGGCCTTTCCATCTCTTGTCTAATTACTTTGGTTTTCAGGAACACTTAGCATTTAAACAAGCTGGCAATTTTCCCCTTTTAATAGTGTAAAAGATGCGTGAGGCTCAGATCCTCTGGAACAGACTGACTGGCCTCTTGAGCCATGCCAGGCTACTGAAGGCCATCAGAAAGAGCCAGCCTACCTGGTACCAAAAGAAACGCTCCGACTGTGCCTCTGAAGCAGTGGGTGGGAGTATAGGAAGTATATAAAAAGTCATGAAAAAAATCTTACTGACATAGCAGCTCACTGATCCTGCAGTCCTTCAACCTGGAGGTATGCAATTTCAGTCACTCCAAGACTCATTTCCACGTTCTGAGATTAACATTCAGCTGGCTCCATTTTGAAATACAGCTTTTAATGCTGCAGGCACAATTCTTCTTACCCCAGTGTTGTTTCATGCCCAGTTTAAGTGCAGGAAACATCACCAAATTCTTCCTATACATCCTAGCAGTGGAACTGCAGATCAGGTTCACCCGCTGCAACTGCAGTTCTTCAGTGTTTCAGATGTAAGGCCAGAGTCATCCTGAATAAACCGCTGCCACTGTCACTCCCCATGAAACCTCCATGCAGTCATGTGAGAGGTTATTCTGAAGATGAGTCATGTAAGCACACAGAAGAGAAATACAAGTGCTTGCTGACAGGTCTCCAACCAGGCAGTGAACTGTCTGGTGTAAGATCCCTGCGTAAGGGACAAAGCAGGCACTGTCTAACTCAGTAATCTTCTCGGTGCTCTTGTCTACGCAGAAGAGTTGTCTTGAGTCTCCACCTCTTTCTCACCTTTTGCAATTGCAAAAGCTATTGGGAGTCTCTGTCTTTCTCCTTCACCTTTCTTCCTCAAGGAAGCAGCTACCTGCCTTTTAGTCCACTCCTCCCATAGCCATCCCTGTGCCTTTTTCCACACGCATAGAATGCCTTCCATAAAGCCTCTGTCCCTTTCTTATAGGGTCCCACTGTCTCATCATTTCTATGAAGCTAATGAAAAAGGAAGTAAGCTTTCATTATACTGCTCAGGTCAGAAGGGTTAAAAGTCCCATTTTTAGTGTCATGGTTTGTTTCACCTGACCAGTGTTCCTGCTGCAACCTTTCCCTTCCTCACTCTGTCTTTTTTCTTTAGTTTGCTACCCGCATTTATCACATCTGCAGGCCCATTGGAACAGGAATGGTGTCTTTCTATGTATTTTCTTTGGGAAGCACTTAGCAGAAATTTGGTCCTGGTGAATACAACAGTGCAATAACACTAGTATTTTCCTACATCGTGTCTCTTCATGGGATAGTTCCAGTAACACTTTTTGCGCTGCCTTTTCAGATTATCACACAGTGATGCTGAGGGATAGATACTGCAATCCAAAGGAGAATTTGATTGCTTATGGCAGTTCTTTTCCACACTTCTGATTCTGAGGCAGTTCTCTGCCTCAGGTATTTTTTTCCTGAGCAGCTAGACAGTGTAACTTAAAACACTTCAAAAGAAACCTTTACCCATAGGTCTTGAGAAAACCCTGGATCCAACTAGTTTCAATCCAGTTCTGTCATGCTTGGCTGTTCTCTGATTTTCTAAGCCACTGTGCCAGCCCTGTAGATCATAAAGATATTTAATTGATTTAACAAAGGCAAGCCTGGGAGCATGACGAAAGGGCAGCAATTACAGAGACAGAGAAAATACACGTCATGCCTTCCCTAGATGCGTATAGCAGACATTCTGGAAAAGGTTCATTTTTTTCTCTAGCAATGCATATAAGTGCTCTCTGCAACCAGTTATACCTCATCTGAAGCCAAGTGTCCCTTTTTTTCTCACTGCTCATCTCAAAAGGGTATATTTTTAGAAGGCTTACAGCAGGGAGTTCATGTTTTGTAAACAAAAAAGTCAGGATAATTATCAAAAGCCAATCAATAAAGCACTGTACCTAAAACCACATCAAAAGATGGCTTTGCTGCCTCTCATAAGAGCTCTTTGGTTTTTTGAGCCAGACTCTCCAGGCAGTAAATAGAGGTGGCTGTCTGTTTATTCCGAGGAAGGATATGCATCATTTAGTACTCAGCTTTCCAAATTTCTGGGCCTTCTACATAGCAGCAAATATGAACAGCTTTGGTACAGTGTGCATAGTGTCTTTATCTGATATAGTCATCCATTAGTACTTCACCAATCATGGGTATCAACAATTTAGGTATTTTGTGGTGGAGGATCATAGGTTCTCAAGAAATGAATCATCTAATCCTTGCAGATTCTGCCAAAACACATATTAAACTGTGAAACTTCAGAGCAAATCTTTCACCACTCGATGAGTTCATTGCATTTCTACTAAAGAATTGCCTCACCCTTATGTATTACCACCTTCGAAAACATGACCAGAATGAACAGACAGACCCTGAGCTTTGCCTGATACTATCTACTTGGTCAAACTTTGGTAGTAAAGGGAAAATGTAGAAAAAGACAGGAGATCTTTCTTAACAGGAAAAAGCTTATACACTTTATGATTTGTAAGGGACAAATTCCACCCTGTGTGGCACCCATGCGCTCTGGTGATAGGCACGGGTATTTCATTTCTAAACAAACAGACTGAATAGCTGCACAACTGGCCCAGCAAGTCAAGTCTTCCACTGGTTAGTGGAGCTGTGCTGACTTCTATCAGCTGAAGATCTGGTTGTGTCTGTGTTTGACTGAACTACCTGGAGCTTTTGCAGTCGTTCCTTAGGAAATGTTTCAGTCTGGGTAAGACTGAGGGAAGAAGGACAACAGCTCCGTATTTTTTTCTGGCAATTAGAGGAAAATCCTGAAGGCACATTCTACTAAACTTTAAGCCTGACTTGGTTGACTTCAGCCACACATAAGGGAAGGAGCGTCATTTCAGAAAGGACTTGCAGAGAAGGTAGGAAAAGGGATAGTTAATATGAATTAGTGTGCGATGCACCTGGAATCAGGAAGAGGTTATTGAGGCAGGAGGAAGGAAGAGAATTAAATCAGGCCATGGTTGGCATTGTGGCATGCTTTGAGGTCATCCTTATGGAGCAAATAACATTTTCTTTTAGGATGTTGTCACAAACTTGTAAGTTGTAGAATCCCCTCCTCAGCAATTAATTTGTCCTTTACTGTTAAATATCTCCTTTTGTTGTGTACAACTCATTCACAACTTCTGCTGGCGAAAACCAAACTGCTGGTCCACTGGTAATACGATACTTTAAAAAGAAGCAAGACGTAAGAAATGTAGGGTATGCGGGGGACGAAAGTCAAACATGCCCCAAAAGCAGAATGACCAAGGCAGCCAGAGACCATACAGGTTTATCTCGGCACTTTTCAGAAGCGAGACAAGCCCCTAGCTGAACTCAAAGTCTTCACCTGACGTCCATCTGGAGTCAGTCCTGCACCTCTAGTTCAGTTTTACTTGAAGACTATGGCCCCCTGTGTTCAGTGAAAGGGGTTTCATTTGAAATAAGAGCAGTCTGAGAAAGGAGGGGTTTAAGGTACTCTTGAAGGTTTTTCGAATAAATAGCGCTGTCTCCAGGAGTTCCTAACGCACTCGTAAGTTAGGAAAAGGGGGAAAGTCAGGAAAGTAGTAGGGAAAAGACTACTCAACTGAAAACAAAGCAGTGCTATTAATTTAAATATTGCATTATTGTATTTAAATTAAAAGTAATTCATTGTAGACACATTCCCGTAGGAGCTGAGCACCCTGGACCTGATCCAGTGGAGTACTTACTACTTAGCTTTGAACACAAGTGGGCTGTTGACTGCGTTCAGCTGATCTATTGCTTGAAATGAAGCACATCCTTGAGGTTTTTGCTTGATG
Organism: Gymnogyps californianus; assembly: GCF_018139145.2. Lineage (NCBI taxonomy): Eukaryota > Metazoa > Chordata > Aves > Accipitriformes > Cathartidae > Gymnogyps > Gymnogyps californianus. The sequence continues at coordinate 30,330,983 of NC_059478.1, read as the reverse complement.
GGGATCACAGTCCACAGCACCTTGTGGGACCGAGTCTGATGTAGCTTTTATATTATTACGCCTTATAGAATAGCATGATCATTTTTCCATAGTTAAAACTGAGGAACTAAAAAACCCCCACAATAGTAATGAAATACTGTGACAGAAATGGAGCTAATACCATTGCAGTAGTGTTAAAATGTGTGTGCAATATCTGTTTTCAGGTTACCAAGGCAGCTTTCACTCAATACAAAACTGTTTCCACTATGGAGACTGCTACAGAACAATGGACCAGTCTGTCACCAGTGATGTGCTCACAGGGGAATCCCATTGCTTTAATCCTCTGAGACAGAATGGCTATCACATACTCAATGCACCTTTAGCTTCAACAGGTAATTTATTCCGCCTATAAAGAATTATCCATATGATATTTTTAGCAGGAGGGGAAAAGAACACATTTTATAGTCAATGTTATTACAAAAATATGTTTGCATAAAAAACTCAGTCACTGAAATTCATTTGCATCTATAAAAATCCCAGAAGGAAAGCAAATTTGTTTTCTTTAATCCTCCTGTATTTGACTGATGGACAAATTCTCCTTTCATTCTGCTGGATGTCATAGGCAACACACACCTTCAGGAGAGCTGACAAACAAGACACTTCTCACACTTATTGTATGGGCTATTCATTGTGCATCTCTTCAGGTATGCTCAGGCAGGCTTTTATAATCAGTTCAAAGTTAAGAAGATAGTTAACAGGACTCTGAAGAAAATAGCAGCAGCAGGGACTTCCTGTCCATCTAAGAATAAAAGGATGGCTTTGTTTTGCAATACTGACGTTTACAAAATGGAAAGGCGCTGCTTTGATAAATTCAGCTAAAAATATTAGTTAGTTTCTTTTTGTTTGGGAGTTCCTTTGTGTTTGTGCTGTTGCACTTCCATGGCAATTGTATTTTCCTGTTTAGCTACATATTTGCATAATGTAAAATTTGCAACAAGTTATTATAGCTAGATTACGATAATGCTTCAATATTTAAGTATTCATTTTTATAAAGCATTTTTTTCTACTTTTAAAACCACAATTAAGAATTGACAGAACTCCTGAAATCAAACAAAACGTGAGTATTGTCAGAGCCGTGAAACACTACCATTTACTGCAATCTTTACTTACATATCTCCAAGAAATTTTTCTTCATGTCTGAATTCAGGAGGGCATCTTGGTTAAGGACGATACTGAAAACATATGTTTAAATGCTTTTTGAAATGGGGCCTGAGTCAGACCACAAAATTAGAGTTGACTTTCCTGTTTGTTTTGTATTAAAGGAGACTCTGTTCAGAGAGAGCGTGCATGCATTTGTCTGGTGTTCCATACTAGAAAGTGTATGCATCAGTAACAAACACAAGGGAAAAGTTTAAGATGAAGTTTCAACTTCAACTTCGAATTCTTTTGTGTTATTCATAAGGTTGATGTTACTAAAACATAGTTTTTTCATGTTAACATCAAATTTCAAGTTTAGATTGACAGCCTGCAATATTTAAAGAACAGACTAAATAAACTTTCCAAAAGAAATTGTAGGAGCGAAGAATAATACTATGGCAAGACACCAACTTCAACAACAGTTGATTTTTCTGTCTGGGGCTAAACTATTATGAAATGTTTCTGTGTAATATTTTTGTTTTTAGAGTGGTTATTGAGGTATGCAAATACTTAAAAGGTTGAAACATAAATATATATGAAATATATAAATCTTATCTCATCTTTTTGTGTGTAAAATAGAACCATTCAGGTTTGCAACATTCATCAAGGCTATGCATTAATTTTTTTCAGGCTTTTATAGCACCATTAATATTAAATGAGATCTCATCTCACAGGAATGCCAAATGTGACTGGCAAACAGCTGTTCCATGAATCACATTAACAGCCAATAAATTTTTATTTTCTGTTCAGGACTTTGGATAGTTTACTCTATCTGGAATCTAATAATGATTTCTGGGGTGTATGCTTATCTTGGGTTTTGTCCATCTGTGGTTGTGTGTCCACCCTGTATACAGGCTCATCAAATAGAAATTAGCATAACATAAACACTCGCAAAACTTATCAAAATACTGGTCACTCCACTTGGACCGACACAGCACAGGGCAGATAAACAGGCCAAGTTTCGTCTTCCAGAGACTTTGGACATATGCTGCATGCCAGACTTCTGCAGACAGCAGAATTTGACCTGTAAACTAACAGTAAATTAATACGTCATAGGAAAATGCAGAAATGTAAATAAGTAGAGAATTTGGTCTCAAATAATAAAAACATACCTAATAGTAAAATACCTATAATTAAGTTCTAAGGACTGAGTCGATGGTTCTTTCTGAAATCAGGACTGGCTGTATAAGACTACAGGATCTGTCATTACTGCTGGTGGCGCGGTGCTGCACAGCCTGGAGGCCTCAGTTGAGCCTGGTGCAGGATTTGATTCAGCCATATCTAGGCACACTTGCCTGCAGAGTTAGGCAGGCAGAAGAGGAGAGAAAGGCTAAAGAGAAGAAAGAGCCTCATTTTCCACATGGGGAACTGAGGCACAGAAAAACAGTCGTTTCCCAGTGGCTCCACAGAGCTCCTCTGTCAAGCAGAGAATGGAGCCAGGTCCCAGTGCTTTAACCACGAGGATCAGCCATCCACACATTGACTTGCAATTCACACGAATGTGATTTGCAAGAGATTTATTTTCTACATCAGGCACTTAGTTCACCGGCATGTTCTTAACTAGAAGAATCTTGTTCCATGTGTTGCCTCAGCTGACTTAATGCTGCTGATGATTATTAAAATTGTGGTAGGTGGGCTCTGTGGGCTGGGTGCAGGGGTCAGAACCTTGCGCTGAAGCTCACACAGACACTTTTCTAAAGACCCAACCCAAATCAGGTGGTACTGGGTAAAACAGAAATACGTATGTTAAAGGATGAACATAAGGGGTCAATGTTTCATGCGGTAGTTTGGGGAGGGGGTAGTGGGGTGGGTTAAAAAACTGTTGAAGGAGAAGGCTTAGGAGGTTGCCCAGGCCCCAGGCAGACAGCAGGGCCATGGGGCAGATAGGAGAGTCTGGTTGGTGTGAGGAGAAGTGCGGGCACAGGGACAGATGCAGAAAGAAGGGCAGGACAAGGAGTGAACACAGCAGGGGTGAAGTAAGGGAAGAGCTGGACTGCAGTAAAATGAGTATGTGCCTGTGAGCCCTGACTGGCCAGTTGCAAAAGCAGGTTGTAGTGGGGCATAATAGGAAATTTTCATGTCCTTTGGGGTAGGCAATAAACCTTTTGTTTCAGAATCCCTGGCACTCCAGCTGCCATAGCACCTGGTAGCAGGCAAACCTGTTCCTTTCCACTGAGATGCACAGCTCAGGGAGGCTCGTAATAGCTGTGGAAGTTTTGCATTATAAAGAGAAGGACAGAGAAATTCTTCCCCACCACAGTGGCTTTCTGGTAGCCTGGCAAGCACCAGCCAGCTCGGCCAGGTGAGGAGCCAGCAGCATGGTGGGCTTTGGTGGGCTGAGGACAACGTGGTGCACAGCTCCTTCCACAGGTCCTGTGAGCCTGACCTGACCCAGACATGCTTCCGCAGACCTCACTTCTGCAGTATGTGGGGATCCAATAAATGTAGGATCCGGATTTCTTCTGGATCTTAAGAGCAGCTGGGAGACACATGGAACATTTTTCCTAAGTGCCATTAAAAGGAAAAACACACAAAACAAGAGGACTGCATCACTTTTAGTGCACGCTTACTAGGATCCTTGCCCACTCATTGTTTTGACATCCTATTCAGATAATGACCGTAAAGTCCCAAGAGAGTCATACTCTGATACTTGCACTTCACTTGCAAATGGGTAGCTTTCCGCAGAAATGAATGGGAGCTTCATCTACTATGACACAAATGCCCATGGAGATTAGTTTGGATATCTCCTGGGTAAGGCTTTGATGGTAAACCCTATTGTCTTTTCATTAACACTGTGCTGTACTGTATAATCCCAGGCCTCAAACTATGCTTCCTTCCTTACATGTACTGTGGTACTAAATCATGTCCATACAACTTGTCACGCTTTCAGGCTATGATGCAATCTCTGAAGCACAGTGTGTATCTGAAGACATGGTCTCCAACGGAACTGATGAAAATGGATTCTTCCAAAACGGCGCCTTTGATCACTGCTTGAATCACATTCCTTCCATCTATACAGATACCTAAGAGCAGCGCTGACCTTGTTTCCTTTATTATACCTATAATTGTGTATGTAATAACAAAGGTGTTGTTCAAGTACTTTTATTTAGTCTGTATCCCTATATGTGCTCATTTAAATAAACACCTCACATTTACCAAACCATTTTATACACGAATAGTCTGTATAAGATAATATTGGAACCTGTTCCTTTGCTGTGGCACTTTGAAATTCATGCTTTAAGGGAATGAGGAGCATTTCAAGCAGCTTGTTTTGTAAGTTCTCTCAGTAAAGTGTAAATGTAAGTTATATAATAAACTTGTAAAGAAGGGAGGTTTTTTTCCTGAAAAGTGTTTCAGTTTGAGAATGTTGTTTCCTTTAATCAGTTTTCATTTAACTCATTGGTCAATTCGTCTCTCTTTTTTTTTTCTTTTTTTTTTAACTAAAAGGATTTTTTTAATCACAGACCTCATGTATATAAAGATCTTCATTTGCTCAGCTGGTTTTATATTTTCAGTTTTACAAGAAAGCATTAAAAACTGGAAACAAGTGTACTGTCATTTCTTAACATCATCCATCAGTCTGCCTGATAAATCCTAATATTACATTCTTAAAATGCCTGAGAGTGATTTGAACAAAGCAGTGGCATTTCAGTAACTGTGAAATTAAAGCAGCCCAAGTGTACGTGAAGAAAACCAAGGGGCCTGCAGACTTTCAGTGAAAGGACCAGAAGCCTTCCAGTACAGGGCGGCGACGTGGGCTGGCTTCCCGGCGCTGCGTGCCCGCCAGCCCCGACCCATCTCCCGGCCTTCCTGCTGCCCCTGCCGTGGTGGGTACATCAGCACATGCAGCCATCCCAGCAGCGTAGGGGAAAATTAAATGCAGCTGTGGTTGGCTTTTTGCCTCCACAAGTAAATGTACGGCCTCATCCCATGTGAGACCAGTGGCACATTCACGCTGCACGAACACTGAGTGTGGGGCAGGTCACCTGATTTCTCCATTCACAAGACCCGGCAGCCACTCTGAGCTCTCCACTTCAGGCACACGCTGTAGAGAAGAGCAGGACACCGGAGGGCTTTCCCCCATCCAAAGCATTTGTAATCTGTGGCTTCCAGAGGAACAGAGGTCACCTGCAGTAGTTTGGTTCCCTGTCACTGTGGCCCTGGCCCCACTGGGCTGCATTTCCCAGCCTAGTCGTGATTCCTGGGAGAGACGGGCATCCTGCAAGGGGACAGGCACTCCCGATGTGTGCCAATGCAGGCATGTTAGATGTGAGCTCCTGAAAATGTCCCATGGTGGTTTGGGAGAACAATAAGGAGAAACTAAAAAAAAAAAAAAAAAAAATTGTTCTCATTTGCAAACCATTGCTATTTGGGCTTAGTAAGGCACCCTAGGAGCAATGTATGGTTAACTGAAAGGCTTTATTCTGTTTAATACACAAACCCCAACCTCAGGAAATGCTGCTGCATGCGGAACCTGCTGTCCCGCAGGTGTGGGTGCAGCCTCATGAAGGAAAAAGAGAGGCTGGCAGTTTGGGTTAAATAAAGATGTGCCACGTCCCTGGGAAGATACGTGGAGTTAGCAGCAACTTTGCTCTTGTACTATAAATGGAAACAAATGACAATAAATGTCCTGGCTGCCCTTGGCAGTGTCCAGCTGTGACTGGCTGTGCCTTCTGCGCCCGATGCCAGACGGCTTGAGCTTGGCCACAGGGCAGAGCTCTTTTGAACAGGCTGAAGGACATTTTTACAGCAGGTCCCAGAGTGAAGTCTGCTAAAGGACACCATGCCCACACCAATGACAAGTCGTTCCCACAGGCCAGTTCCCACACCACTGCATCTGCAGCAGCAGAGGTGCCACTCCAGGCCCATGGCAGCCCGAGGAGGCTGTCCTGTGCCCATCCGAGCCAAGGGTGCACACCTGAAATGCTGCTGACTCCTGAGAAGTTTTTCACCACCAGGCAAATCTTCACAAGCACCATTCACTAAAGGACGCCCGGATTGAGCGTCAGTCAATGTCTGGCAAATATCCCTTCATTTACAGCTCAAAGTTACTCAAGCTACCATGCGGCACAACTGAAAAGCTCACACTGGGTTGAGACCAGTCAGTGACTGAGGACGGTAGTTTCTTTTTTTCCTCTCTTCTCCCCATGACCAGGATGTGCTCAGCAGCGGTGTGCCCATGCAGTGCCGTCAAGGACCTTCCCTCATGCTAGGTATGCCAGTGCCAAGCCCTGTCTCTTCAGTTTTCAGGCCTGTAATCCAATTAGCTGTTCCCCAGAGAACAGCCTAAAACAAGAAGCAGCTGCTGGAAGATTTCTTGCCCCCCCCCCCCCCCCCCCAAAGGACTGACAGAAAAATGTCAAGCACCTGGCTTCAGCAAAATAGCAAGTTCCGCAGGAAGAAAAATGCTAAATTCAGTGGCACGTTAAGAAAATACCACATTTTGCAGCTGCATAATCAGAATCCACAGAGCAGGCCCCAAGCTGAATGGGGCGATTCTTTTGGCAGCATTTGTAGAAGTGGCATTACTGGGTCCACAGGACTGCAGTTCCCCTTACAGTCACAAAGTTATACAACCACAATGAATATATGTATTTTAAAGCACAATTTGGTGGCAACGTGTGAACCCAGCAGTCAAAGTACCAGGGAGAACACAGTAGCAGCATAAACTCAGAGGTCTCCAGTGCCCCAGCCACTCAGTGTATTTACGTGTCCTTTGCAGCCCTACCAGGGGATGCCGGCTATAACTCTTGGCAGTGTCTAGCTTTGGCAAACATCTTGTACAGAATCAGAAGGATACGGTGAGGGTGTCCCACGCTTGCAGACAACCCTTGAACTCTCCTGGGGGACCAAGACCCTGCCCTCTGCAAGGGTGTTATCCCCAGAGGCCAGTCAATAGCCTGTGGCCAATGGCTCCCTGCCTCTGTCAGGCACTTTGCACAGAGGTGGAGCAGGAGGGAAACCCAGACAGGTCAGCAGGGGAAACGGCTGCAAAGGAAAGTGCTGGGGTGGCAGCTGAGAAAAGAGAGAAAAGAAACGACAAAATGACACTGACGGAGGACAACCAGCAGTCAGTCACAGTGAAAGCCTTGTACCAACCTGCCCAGAAACGTGGGACGCAGCTCAGGTCCAACACGGCACCTGGTGCCCCAGTCCCAGGATGCGGCAGCCCAGGGGTCTGCTCCTGCGTGAGCATCGAGCACCCCGGTGCCACTGCGCCTCTCCTCAGCCACGGCAGTCTCTGCAAACATGGGAAAAACCCTGGATGCCATGCCGTCACAGCAGCACGTTTAGCACCACTCTGAGGCTGATCTGGGCTAACCGCAAAGCCTACATGGATGCATTTTACTTGTTTCTCCAGGGCCTGGTTGCACCTTGTTAGTGTACATGAAGGTGCCTCTGTATCCAATTTAGCTTTCTGTCCTCAAGAAATCTGAATGAAATTTAGACATGCAGGAAGTTTTACAGTTAGTCACTACAGAACAAGGTGCATGGGGTTATATGACCCCCTCTTTTATAAACGGTTCCTCAAGATCTCTAGCTCTCAAGGATGCCCAGTCCCAGCTGCAAACCCGTTAATTGTGGCTGCCCTGCCTGGCCCAAGCGGTCCCTGGCAGCACTGACCCATCATTCCTCTCCTAGAATTAAAATGCATAAAGGCTCCAAATTGTGCTTTAAGCCTACACATGGCTTTGCTTCTGATCACTGCCACATTTGGCTTTCTGTCCTGTTGCTTATCTACTCTGATGCATCAGAGTTTGGGGTTTTTTTGGTCTCAGACATAGGTGGCCAGAACTCTTTCCTAGAACATTAAACAAGGAGGCAGGTAGCTTAACAACTGCCAAGCAGTAAAAACTCTAGAGCTTTTGAAGGAGGACTTAGAAAAAACATATCCAAAGCCCAACCAAGGTGTAATGGCTGAGACAAAATCAAAATAATTCCTGTGCTTCAATTAGTTGGAGACTTTAGAAGGAAATCATGCCTTAAAAACATGATTAATCTCATTTCCTAAAAATTAAAGAAATCCTTCTAAAAATTACATTTTTTTAGTTAAAAATACAAACCAACCAAACCTAAACATATTTGATCAATTATAAAAATATTTATGTCACAACAACCAGGCTGTTCAAAACCACACAATGATTCACAAAGGTCTGGGAAACTTAAAGCATAGCAGCTGGAGTGATGATTTAATTCCAGAATCTGTGTGAATCAGGTTTTCTGTAAATTAAAAGGATAGATTCAGAGAAATGCAAAGGCACTCATTTGAGTCTGTACGGTTTGGAAAGTTATCCATAATAAAACCATTAAAATACACAATAGCACAAGTTAATGGTTACTTCTGTGCTTGTGTACTTCATTATTTCCTTTTATTACATGTAAGTAGGGAAGTATCTCATGTAAGCTTTTCCTAAAGACACAAAGAAACCTTTCAATGGAATTTATTGCTTGGCAAGTTTCTCGTTGTGGTGCTGTAAAAACCCCACCAACTAATACGTATAATAACTGGAGTAAGGCTTTATAATAGTAGAAAATTATTACCCTGTGGAATTAAAATGGAACTGCTGGTTCCAGTTGACTGTCAGATACTTTTTCAGTCTAGGCAACAGAATTCAAATAATAAATTACAACACTACTTTATAAATAGCTACAAATCATTTCCCCAGTGAATGAAAACCCCATTTACCCCTGTGTATGTACTCTGTGTGTATGCAGGACGCTTTAGGAATGACTGAAATAAGATGACCTTCAGTGGCTGATCAAGCTGGGAGAGAGAAAATGAATTTCAAGTTGACACTGAAGCAGCTAAAGCGCTTCTTTGAGCTTTCCACCAGCTGGGATGCAAGCCAAACATTCAGCAGGACCTCTAAATTTTATATATAATCAAGCTCAAGCTTTTCATTGTATAGAAAACCAAAATGCTTATTCTGTTCCCGTTTACTAGCTGCAGTACTTCACAAGCTATAGAAGTAATCGTCCTTTCAGTGCTATAGAGGTGCCTTTGCAAGTGAGCAAATGAGATGTACACATGTGGCATATCATGATAAAATAACACTATTTTAATGCCATAATTCTGATGAGGCAACATGACACAGGAATTTGCAAGACCAAAGCCTCAAGTCTGCAGTAGGAATGGTTATAGCCTGTGGCAGGTATCGGATATGCTCCCATATAAAGAATACAGAGTCAGTGAGTACATTTTCAGATCATATTTTCTAGTTATGTACACACCAAACAGCAGGAACAGCTGCTGCTTGCGGAAAGGCTTCCCTGCTTCTGAGACTGTCCTTTCAACTGGATACATTTTCTAAATGGTAAAAGTCCAAAAAAACGAATTCCGGAGCACATTAAGAGCACCGATTTGATACTGCAATAGATGTCAGTTACGCAAGCGGTGAAAAAAAAAACCCGGTTCTTAAAACAACAACCAAGTATGTGAAAATAAACAGTGACTGTAAATTGAATTTAAATTGCATAAGAGTAAAAGATTTCAATGGTTTTTGTTATGACCTTATTAAAACCTACACGAGTTTAGGTCAGTTCTCCAGTAATGTATTTGTATTAAATTAGAAGATCAGTGCAACAGAAGATGAAAAAATAGCCAGCCTATATAATTTAATTCACTGACAGCAAAAAGCCATTGGAATATTCCCTCCTGAGATAAGCCCTTCTGAGATCTGCACAGCTACACTAAAGGCTCCTCTCTACTTAAATTTCAAAGCAACCTGCAAACTCCCTTAAGTGATTTGGAAGTCCATGGCCCAGAGTCAGCAGAAAAAGAGCTGTAGATGTCTAGATAGTCAAAGCCTTGCAAGGTTGCATATCCTGGCTCCATAGGCTGTCAGCCACCCATAGCTGCAAAACCAGTCAAACCATGACAGACATTTTTCTTTAAAGTGTCTAAACCACAGAAAGTCCCAATCTAGCTAAAGCCCTTACAGGACTGAGCTTTCTACCTGATTTCGACTGAGATGAAAAGAAATTTGCCCATTCCTTTGTCAAAAAGATTTTTGTAGTGGTGGTGAAGCCAGAAAAAAATCAATTCTTCTGTGCTAACACAGATTTTCTGGCCGAGGCCAGTAAGTCTCATTCAAAACCAAGTGACTCAACTTTAAGTGTATTTCTGGCCCTGTGTTATATAGAAGTTCTCTTCAATTAATCAAGGACAGCAAGAAAAGCATGATGTTAATTTTCAAAACTTTTGCAAGTTTTGGCTTGCTTGATTTCAAAGGTTTTTCTCCCTTCCTTCTGAGAGAGGCCGTATCTCTGTCCCCTTGCAGTGTGCCTAGGTGGCAAGCAGCAGACTGGAATGTGCTGCTGGACACAGGGATGATACAGAGATGTGGGAGGACATGTGGAGACACTGGCCAGGGACTGGGCTAGGAAGGGAGTGCATTAAGCTGGTTTATTGGAGGATTAGACCCACCTTTTCATGCTTTCAGGTTTCCTTCATTTCAGAATGGCAGCATAACACCACCCATCCTCAGGGCAATATGGCAACCAAGAGAGCCCCAGAGCAGCTCTTCCCCTCCCAGCACTCAAGTTCAGTATGTGCTTCAGGCAGCAGATTCAGGATTTTCCTCTTAAATAACTAAGGGATGGCTTCATTTCACCCTACTCCAGGCACCCATGAGTTGTCAAACCAGCACCCTGGCTTCCTCTCAGGTGCTGGGAAGGGAAAGATGCCTCCAAAGGGGGAGTCAGCCTGTCCCAGAACGGCATTGAGGAGCTGCAGTCTCCACTGATGGACATCAAAATTCAGACAACATAAATCCCTCCTAGCACACCTCCTGTAACAAGGAAGGCTGAGCCTGTGGTGTGCCAGTGTCCTACATCCTTTCCGAAGCAGCCAGTGCTCCTCTGCGAAACAGAGCATGACCCCACGCAGGTGTGCAATCTGCATCACCTCTCTGAGCAAAACTGGGGACCACTGGTACCAAAAGAAATCCCTCTGAATCAGAGTTTGCCCTGAATATAACCCAAAGCAACTTTGCTGAATTGCAATGGGCTGAGGGACAGATTTTTTAAAGGTGTCTGAACACCTAAAAATGAGAAAAGGGCATTAAGTGGGATTTTTCAGAACTGCCTTAAATTACTTTAATTTCATCTCCAGGATTTTATTTCCTTCTGAAAAATCCTCTTAGGTGCCTATTTGCATCTTTAGGCACATTTTGCAAATCTGGGCTATATTGCATAATGAGTTTTCTTTCCTATCTCTTTGGGTTGAGAACCACATATTTGCCTAAGGAATTCTCTGTGGAGCTGAAATCTGTTAGGATTATAAATACAGGCTGAGCTGGGAACAGGCATTGGAAATTGCCATGAAGACCATGTACAGAAAACAGTGATTCTAGTCACACAAGATACCTGATATAGTTGGCAGGAAGGCAAAGCTAAACAAATGCAGGTTTACATTTTACTATTTAAAGAATAAAATATTCAACTTGAGTTCCATTAACACCTGTCAGGACTTTGGTACATACTCAAATCCACATTTCTAATTTTACTGCTAAATAATCCCAAACTTGGCAGTTAGAAGGTAAAGCAAAATACCCAAGCTAAACATCTGAAGCAAATTGTAGCTCTCTGGAAGAGCCCTTCTGCTGTATAAATGGAGGTCGTATGTATAAATGATTAGAAGCTTAAGGAAATATGTCTTCTGCTTTTCTAAATTGATAACACACACATATTGCATTAATATTCCCACATCAATTATTGGACATGTTCCCTGCTGTAAGAAAAACGATAATTTTTTTTTTAATAATCCCTTGGAATAATATTCTTAAACTAGCACAATTAACTCTTGCTGTGCAGAGGAAAAAGAGGTTGATTTAATAAACTACATCTCAGAAAAGCAGTGCATCAGTCCCTGGAGATGCCACCACCAGGGTGAACCATGGTTTTGGGGGACAGTCAACAAGATGCAAGAGTCTTCCTTTCCCTGGTGAAGAAGTGCCAGAGGTGAGAAGTCCTGGTGGGGACGGGGTAGGGGGAGCAACCCAAGTATGTTGGCTTTGGTGTTACAGCCATGGCAGCACACTGATGGCAAACCTGGGAGCTCTGTTTATTTATCAGCAGCAAAATAAACCCAACAAACATTGCAGAAGACTCCTTAAACACTTGCTTTCTCTCTGTAAGGGGCAATTCATGCTTGGCAGCAGGCGTGCGTCAAGGTCTCACCTCAGCAGTGTGGAGGACCCCCAAGTGCCCAGGCTTTTGTAACAGAGTGCCCAGGCCCTGCCACAGAACTCACCGCTGAAGTCAGGGGAGGGTCAGGGCAGCCATTGCTGGTGACCGTCACCCCTTTGGCTGCCGCTAAATCACACTTGCCAGAAAGAACTTAATCCTAGGGCTCATAAAAATACTTCTGAAACACATTTTTCCCCTTCGAAATACACCAGATCTCACTAAATACCAAGTATTTTCCATAAATGTTCCCAGGCTAAAATACACTTGGAGCCATCTGTAGGGTCTTCATACATACAGCTATTGTATACCTGTATCCCATTATACTCTGATTGTCCAGTGCCTGGCCAGACAACCCCCATTTCAAAGGGAGATGGTCTTGGCACAGACATGAGAGAGCCCAGCTCTGGTGTTCCATGCGAGAGGATGGCAGAAGAGTTACCAATTCATCATGGCTGACACTGAGCACAGCAAGCACAAAAATGCAAACAGTATTTATCACTTCTGACAGATTCCTTTATTTTCTGCTTTTTATTAGCTGACATAAAGTTAGGCTCTTTTTGTCAGAGACAAAAGTCATTAAAGGGGGGGGGGGAACAGGAGAATTATTTCCATTGAAAATTACTTCCATATTTTTATCAAACATCAGAACTCTGTGACAGGTTGTGGCTCTGTACAAATTATAGTGCCAGTTTCAAATTTTGCAAGACCGTAGCCACAAATGCCATGCTTTCTTGTCCCAGTGGATGGAGGTGTGTGCAGACTTACAGGAAAAGCTACTGGAAATCGCTTGCCTATTGAACACGACCTTCCCTGCACATTTCCAGTTGATAGTCCTGGACTTTTCTGATATTTCTCTTTCCTCACAAGAGGGAGCTCCGGCTCTGGCATAACGGTATGAAAATGTCCTGCCCAGACCCTGCTGCTCTGCTGCCTCTGAAAACGCCCATCTCTTGTCCAAGGTCAGGCTTATAGGGCTCCTTTTGCAGTTAAAAACCCATCACCAAGACCTTGAATCTCAACCTGCATTTCAATGATCAAAAAGTTGCCATTGTCATAAACTTTTCCAGAAATTTTCCAAGTAAATTTGATGTTTTTAAACAGTGCCAGAAAGAGTAGTGATTGTCTAATAATTTTTTCCTCAAAAATCAGATGGGCGTTATGGCTGAGCAATGAAACCTGATCAGTCACAAGTAATAAAAGGGCCAAGGAATTAGACAACAAGAATACCAATAATCCTTATAATGTCCATACCTGGTGTTTTTCTGATGTGAAGACCTCCCAGCAAATCCCAGCTAAAGTAACATTTTGCACAGACTGTTTGCTTAAACCCCCCTCTATCAGGGTCCACTCCTGCCTCCTGCTCAGGCTCACGGACACCTCTGCGGCCAGCCATGCTGCGCACAGGAGAACGAGCACATGAGCACAGGCACCAGTGGCCACGGTCACTGCTTTCCATTGCGGCCGAGTGAGGAAAGAGGGAAAAGCCCCTGTCCCTGGGTAAGGTTAAATTGCAAATGCAATCCCCATACACAGGACAGCTGCAAGTCTGCCTGCACTTCGACTGACAGCCATGGCGGGAGCTTTAAAAAACCAACACCGAGTTTCAAAGCAAAGTTGCAAGCAGCTGCCATGGGTTTCAGCGGGAGATATTTGGCAGCTGCAGTATTTTTGACCCTTCTGTGTATGGAAGGTTGTTCCACACCTTTGCTACATTGGCGCTTAGTGATGATCTGCTACCTCGAACCTATGTATGTATATATATTATCCAATGGGCACAGCTTTACACTTGATACTGTTGCTTTTCCTCTCCTACACTGCAAGATCAGCCAATTTTTCCTACATGATTTTTCAGTCTGAACTGGTGTCACCAGAGGATTGTGTTAGCACACCTTGAATTTCTGTGCTGATCTCATTATTAACAATATTAAGAAAAAAGTCCCATCCCAAAGGGATTCCTATTAGTAACACCTCTCCCACTCAGCTTTCCTCCTTCCAGCACAACCCAGGTGGCCCCACACAGCCACTGCACAGTTTGGGGGCTTAAAAATAAGTTATTGCAACACCCAAAGGCAGAGAGTTTATGTCAGGCACGCTTCAGCACCCAGAAAACTGTGTTGGTCTGAAATCCAAAACTGAGACCGCATGTCCTTGAGCTCCCTCTGCTGACCCCATGATTATTTACATATACAAAACATGAAGTGCTCTGCTATCATGGTGATGCCAATAGTATCTCCAATAACCCAGAGATGTATCCCCAGGCTGATACTAGGTGCACAGGGCTCCTCTGGGGCAGGTAGCAGAGTAATGTGCTGGAGGCTCCTATCTTCTAGGGAAACCGACCTAGGATGGGCCCCATACATGGCCCAGGCAGGGGCAAATGCCCCTCATGAATCGTAGAAGCAGGCAGCAGTGACTGGGGGAAATGGTCCTGCAGCCTGAGGCTCTGTGCCCTCCTGCAGAGCACTCTGGATCAGGCCCCAACAACTGGGCATCCCACAGGAACTGCCAGGCAAAGCAGCATATGGCCAGGCTGCAGGGGCAGATCAGTTCCTTCTGATTTACTCTAAACAACAAATCTGTCTTGAAAATACAACTCTGCAAGGATTTTCTGTGACCAGCAACCAAAAGAATTTCATATTCATCTAACCCTAAGGTTAAGAAGGCATAAAGGCTCTGTGGCAGCTCTACTGTGGGGTCGGCATGGCAATTGCAACAGCCACTCTCCAGTCTTGCGTTTTATCTATTGCATACTGAACTAAGTTGGAGTAATTAAATGCAGTACATATCTGTGACATAGTGTGAACAAAAATATAAAAAATATTAAAAGATGACGGTGGAAAGCTAGCGTGCTCCTCACATAATTAAAACAAGTTGTTCAAAGGCTGCTGCTTGCCTGCTAGCACAGAGGCTCCAGGCAGGTTTGCAGGCTGGAAACAAGTCCTGGTCGCAGACGGCTCTGCCAGTGCCCGCAAGGGCACCCAGGAGTCCTGCAGGGCACTATTTAGGTCCTGAGCATCTCTCTGCCTTGCCTTCTTTTCCATAACCCCAAGGAATTTTGCAGTCTCAGTCTGCCTCAGTTTTCCTACATGTAAAACGTTATCATGCTCACTCCCAATTTTAGAAAATGATTTTATATCCGTGGATTAAGGGTCTAAAATTATCTCACTGCCTTCCTATTCAGCTCAGCTTTGTTTAATTAAGACTATGATTAACTGTGAGAGGGAATGCGAATTTGGTGTTGGCTAAAGGCTTCTTCCAGACAATGATAAAAGTCTGTCTTTAAAAATATCTATTTTGCTCACAGTCTATTGCAAATACAGTATTTAATACAAAATGGTTTTTGAAGTACTATTAGCAACACATAAAACCTTTAGCCATGCAATAGATTCCCTCTAATCCTATTTTATTTTTTCTAAATATCATACGCTAATTCTATGAAACATTTATTATACATTAAATACAGAATATTTCATTGCAGTGATATTTCTGAATTGACATTTATATTATACAGTATCAAATACTATGATCAATAGAAATACGTTCTTCTATATTATGTCAGAAAAATATTGGTTTAAAGGAACTTTCAAAATATTTTTTCTGTTTTTTTCCAATAATACTAATACCCTACTTCCTTCCTCAGGTCCACTTTAAACACCCAGCAGATTCCAACAGTTGCAACTTAAACATTTGAAAAAATTCAAAAGACAGAATTTGCCATCTCTCTAAACTTAAGAATATAAAAACCACATGTCAACATCTAAATAAAAACTATCAAATGTTGAACTTTTTGCCGAAGCAGTTCTTTTAGTTCTATAAAATCGAAGTATATAAAAAAGGGTAGAGCTCACTTTGGGGGAAGGGAAAAAAAAAGTTCTGCAGCTCTTACTGAGTCACTTTTTCCCCTCCCAATTTGAAATTTTAGGGAAAAGTTAAGCTGGCTGATTGCACATGATGAAGCAGCAACCTGAATTAAAGTCAGCTCTGAATTGAAGTTCCAGTGTAATTTAGGCAGAAAAATTCCCTAACCAACAGATCTTTTTGTTTATATCCCAGCACTTTGCAGCAATGCCCAGGCTTGTATTGGCAACTCACATCACTAATCTGTGCTGGCTGTCCCAAGCACTGTCTGCGCTCAGCACATACCAACCCATGATAGATACCAAGCCCAGATAGATCTGCAACATGGCCAAGCAAACTACACCTTTGTTTACTTAATGATGCAATGAAAATCAAAGGAAAACTGGCAAATTCAGATGTGTTACGCTGGGAAATGCATTATTTTCTAGTATGGCTGAAAGTACCTCGAACAATCTTTATTTAGGGATTATATTGGTGGGAACAACTGCTCCCCAGAAGCAATCAGTAAACTTTCCTGGCCACCTTTGTGGACTTTATAAGTGGCAGAGCCTGTTGTGTTGGGTCTCCACTTTTTGCTTTTCCAGGGGTGGAAATTCATCTGCAGGCAACGTCAATAGAAAAAGCTGGTGGAGTTCAAGTACCACTTGAAACACAGCTACCACCTCTTTGCCATTAAAGCCACTGGCCTTCATTTTTCTAGCAAGAAGGACAAAAGAGGCTGAAATGAGCAGGTAGGTGATGGATCTGCATCAGGCAATCTTTGGTTCCAGGACTAAATTTCTTTATGCTAATGTGCAGTTTCCCATCTTGTAAGCTGGCTCTGACTTGACTGCACAATGAGTAACAGGAGGCAGCGCCAAGCATTTCCTTTCCAACCACCGTCCTGTGACAGCAGCAGTCAACATTTGCACTGAAATTCAGTATTACAGCAAGAATGGAAAAATCCTCGTCAGGGAACAAATTAGCTTAACTGAAGAAATGTCCCTGATCCATTCACTGTACCAAAACAACACAACTTTCTCTCTGATCCTCTGCATACCCAGTCCTCCCATGAAACCTTGTTTTAAAATCAGCCCAATTGGGACACAGAAGTTTAGATGCTGATGTTTTTCCCTTGAACTGCTTAGCAAAGTAGTTTACTTTTCAGAAATTGGTGGAGCAGAGATGAGATCAAACGCAGGGGCAAATTATTTTTAGTGAGGGAAGTAATTAAGATTGTGAATGTGCCTTACTGCACATGTGCACTTCTATATTTATGTTCCTTTTTGTAGCATCTAAAAGTTATGCCTGGCACATGTATCTTAAAATTAAATGCTGTATTATTTCTCCAAAAGAAACCATAATGGTCTTTTGTAAATAATTTTATCTACTGTTCAGCATTTTACTAGTCTTGCTATGTTATACTATAGCATTTATTGTTTTACAAGTGTTAGTGTTCTCTGGTGGGAAATGCTGTAAAAAACATAGAAACTTAAATAATTTTTTTCATCTACTGAATTTATAATAAACATGGGACTCAACAGACAGTTACTCAAGCTGTAAGCCATTTGGTTTGTGTCAGGGGAAACGCTGGTTAATCAGGACAGCCTGCTGTTCTGCACTGGCTAAACTAAGGAAAACATACACAAAGTTAAACCTCTTTCACTCTATATATGGGATTTTACAGCTAATGCAGCTTAGCAGATTGCCCAGCGCTCCCCCAAACCTCCTAGCTGATCCTTTAGGGATCATGTCCCAGGAGAACAAGGACAACAAGCCTGGACAAAAGCGTTTCTCAGCTCTGGGGATTTGTTCCAAAAGTGTCTGCAAGCTGTTTGGAAGTCAGTTCTGCTCTGCACCATCTCACACTGGCTCTGCCCACGGGGGTTTGCCAGGAGTCTGTGGGACAGTGCGACATATTTCCCCTAGCCCAGGACGGCCCAGGTTGAACAGTTCACAGCGCTGAACGGAGCTCCTAGCACAAAATACTCCTTACAGTCTGATGGAGGAGTACGTCACCGTGTCACAGCTCAATGTCAACAAAATAAGGTTTCACTTTTTCATGTACTTTTAGAGTAGTTAAGTCCTAGGGATTTTTCTTCTCTGAAAAGTAACAGATACTTATAATTTATAAACTGCAGGTACTTCCCCAGTATTTTTGGCATTTTTGTATGCTGTTCACAGTCAGATGGCTTACTACTGTTATTTCTTCTTTTATTTTCTCTTGTTTCCTCTGGTGGTTTTTTTTGCCTTTTCCCTACACTGTGAAGCCAGCTACAGGCTCCTATTATTGCTTCACCTTTGGGGTATTTTCTGCCCCCAAGGTGCGGGTGGTTTAAGCTCTAGATCAGCAGAAAATGTCACTCTTTGAAGAGTTCACAGACCTTGGATTCTAAAAAATGCCTTTTTGTGGGAGCATGAGTTTTCTTACTACCACTTTTAAGGTTCACTGTGCCAGAGGGACAGTGTCACAGCAAACAGAAACCAAAAAGGTCACAGCCCATCTCTGCCAGAGTGGAGGATACCAGATACCTGGAGATACCTGGACATCGTACTTGGGGAGACTCACTAACAACCAGAAAAACACATTTTAATTTTTGGAAGGTTTTTTTCCCCTACTGGATCTTGTCATTAATGCAGTTGGTGAGACATCTGCCTTGCTCGGGGGCAAGGAACAGCAGACCAGGGGCCAGAGGAGGGCTTGTTGCCAAACCCAGGGCTCGGCATGCCAGGACAAGCATACGGGGGGGCGGGGGCTCAGACCGAGTGCCTGAGGCACAGCCCTAAGCAAGGATTCATTTTTAATCTGGTTCTTTGAAAAAGCTTCATTTCTAGTCACTATGCTGCCACAGGGGGATACATCCCCCCTCCCCAGCAGCACATATTTGCCAACATTTCATCAACTTCCTTTCTGAAATAGAAACTGTCATTTTTATATGATCGCTCCCAGTATTGTTAATGAATTACCAACACTGATGCAGTATCTGACCAGTTATGGTGCTCATTACTAAAGATTTCAGATCTGATTTTCAACTGCCTGCTTATGTTTTTTTAATTAAAATTATGGTTGATTTCAGGGTAATATTTGTTAACTGTTATTTTCCAATTCACTTTTAGATATTTTGCTAATGGAAAACACATGACATTCATGGTGTGCACTACAGCCTTTGCTTATCCCATACGATGTACTATATTTACTTCATGTTCATTGTATTTAATATTCATGTGGCCCCTACCTGAAGCAGAAGCAGCATTTTGGAACGCTAAACACTCTTAATGTGAATGAGCCTCCTCCTCTAGAGCAGTGGATTTGTGTGGGTTTGAGTGGAAAATGGGTAGCACTTGCAGAGATTGCTTTTCCCCATGTAAATTATTATTATTATTAATAAAAACAATAATTATTAACATAAGGAATATTTTAAAAATAAAAAAGCAACTCTGCCATACTTTCCCATTGGCCCTGGAGGGATTTTGGCACTCTCCTGATGCCATGGGCAGGAGCTGCAGGTCAGTGGTCCCAAGAACATTGGGCAATGCTCACTTTGCCAGCTGGGGACAGAAGCTGGTCTGCAAGGTAGTTCCCTAGTGTTGTGCAGCTGCATGCACTTCTGATGTCCCACTTTTCTCACTCACTAGATGTTCAGTAAGGGAAAGACACAGTAACGCATTAAAAGACTGCAGGAGAATAGCTGTAATACTTGTCTGATGGTTTAAACATCTGAGATATTGGAAGTTCTCAGCAATTGTTTTAAATAATTATTTCTCTAGATATGTACACACACTCTCTAGGATTGCTTTACCCATACTTCAGATTACCTGGTCATGTCTTTAAACACCCACTTAAAAATAACCATTAAAGTCAGTAACACTATTCAAAATAACATGATCTGCACAATAGATAACCATAATGAAACTCATCAGCCAAAATAGTTTATTCCTTTCAGACTCCAGCTCCTCTTTGCAAATAATAGCACTGCATGGATGGAAAAACTCTGGCATCTCACATACCTCACATACTTCACTGTACCTGCCCTCTAGTACATGAATCCTTGCTTCTTACAGAGCTTTGTGCTAATGAGAAGCATGGACTAGTTACCTCCCAAATTACTGGCACACATCATTGACCAAAAAATTATTAGTACTTCTCTTGTTCAGCCTGGCTTGTCTGCAAGCATACACCAAAACAGCACCAAAAGCAAATTTTGAATGGTCACCTCCTGCGAAGAGACAAGATTGGCACTGTGAGTAATGCAAGAGGTAATTAAAGGTAATGCAAGAGAGATGGAGGAAAAAGGATTACAGAGGCCAAGGGAGTATAACCAGGAACTGATATGTGGGAGTTTGTGATGTCTAGCTAATAGCTTTCTTTAATGAATATATTATTAGACAACATTTAAACACAACTCAGTAATACCTGTATGTCAGAAATTATCCTAAAAGCAGTTGCTTCAGGTCTAGCAAGTTAATGTTAATTTAAGGCCAAAACTATGATGTGTGAAGGTTTCCAGAGATGTTGTGGAAAGATAAACAATATTGCTGAAGATATTTTAGTGCTGTGATACTCTCCTAAGTTCCTCCTCACTGGCGAGTCTTTGAAACAGTTAGAAATACAATATGGCAGCTTAGAAATGCTGCTGTCAGACCCTGCTCCTTCAAAAAGAGAAAACAAAAGACAGAACTTGAAAAAGGTGAGAGATGCATTTGATACTTTCATTTGTTTTCACGCTGGCTTCTCAAACTACCTCAGCAATAATCACTAGATTATGTAAAGCCTTACAAGTGCTAAAACTGGAAGGCATGGAAACCAAAAAGAAAGGGAAGACAGTTTATGTCCTCCAGGCAGAGTTAAATTCTGGCAGATTAAATTGGAGTGAAAACATCTTGTCAATTAATTAGTGCCTTTATTATTTTAACTGACGTTATGCTGCCCAGTGACCTTTTGTTGAACATTACGTACTGAATAAAGCTATAAATACCTCTAGAAGTTTTACTTAACAAGATTAAAGCTGAATAACACAACATATGATTGACTCTGCATGCTGGGACTCAGCATCCCAAACCAGCTCACGAGGCAGTTTCCAGTTACACACAGACGTCATCAGTACCTTCACAGAACAGTCAGCAAATGATGCTATCAGCAATATTTAATACAGCCGCAGTCTTTGCCCCTAGCAGCAAGTTTTTGCATCTATGAGAAGTGATGCAAATGAGGAAGCAATTTCCAGCAGTACAGACTGGATGGATAAGGAGGGGGTCCTGAGGGCTCACCCTGCGAGTCGTTCTCAGACACTCCTCGGACTGTGAACAAGTTGAAAAAAAAAGTTACAGCGAACCTACTGCTATGCACGTTGCAGAGTGAGGCCCCTGATGATCAACAGTTTTTAAAGGCCAAAACAGAAAAGTGAAGCCCCTCCCTGAAAACCTGGTGGGCAGATTCAGAGAAGAAAATCTGATTTGCTTGCGATAAAGCTGCAGAGGCTGCTGAGCACCAGTGATTCATGGGGAAAAGAATGGACAGTGCAGGATGTGGAGGGGCTGTAAGGAGTGGGACAGGCAGAGGAGTCATCCTAGCGAGGAGCTGCTCTTCATAGGCAGGGGAAGCTCGAAGCAACCCATCTTGGTGCAGAAAGGTGAGTGGTAAAGTAAATCGGAGCAATTGGAGGGAGCCAGAACAAGCAGAAATATAGGATCTGAATGGGAATTGTCCAAAACCTGAAGGTAACAGAATTGACCCTGAGCCATATTGTGCATTACTGTAAGTAAAAGAGCTACATTAGCAGCAAGAAAGATATTCCTACAAAGTGGGCATCTGAAGAGCCGTCCTGAATCAATGAACCCTGCTTCCCAGAAGTCAGTCTGCAACGAAGGGCTACGATCTAAGATTCCTTTTTTTTAAAGTTTCTTTAGTCACAAGCCAAGTTTAAGTTTGTTCAGTACGTGCACAAAACACACCCAACACCACAACCCTCCAGAAAAGAAAAGGCAGGTTCTGCAGGGGATTTTTCAGAATATGACACTCACCTTCTGTGTTAGTGTTGAACTAATTCCCAGTTTGGTGCTGGGGAAATTGAGCTGCTGGAAAGACAATCTTTCATATAAGAAATACAACCAAAACCTTGACTATTTATTATTCAGCGATTACCTCATGATACTTTAAAAGAAAGAAAGAAGAATTTTAATCCTAAAGTCTTGGCCAGCTTGCATTCTTCCTCACCAAAAGTTTCAACAGAAGTAATTTCTCATCGGCTGTTGGATGTGTCAGGAGGGGAGAGCAGCCAGCCCCTGCCTGGCAGCAATGCTCCCCTCCCCATGGCAGACGGCAATTTGCCCCATGCTCAGCAGTTTTGTGCCTCTGAAGTGAAATGAATCAGCTGTAAAACTGGTTTAATAAACTGGATAAACCAGGCTTAAGGCTGCACAGACACCAGCGGCTCCAGCAGAGTCACTAGGTGATGACAATACTGATAACAGGCTAAGAACTGAAAACGACGGAAGAAGAGATGTATCTGAAAGCCACAGAGGAATCTCTCAGTAATATAAGTTCCTCACTGGCACCAGTTCTCCCTGGGATAAGCAATCTGGATGGAACACTGGTGTTTGGAGACAGGTAAAAGCAGGGACACAAACACAAGCCCCCCCTGAACGGCTGCAATCCTGTGAGAAGCTTGGGGGGAAAGGTGGGGAAAGAAACAGAGCTGCCTCACAGAGGGAAAAGCCAAAGGGGTGAATCCAAAATACAAGGAAATGCAGCATCAATTCTCTGACCAAGGCTTGGTGACAGGTTACTGTGTGGATGCTACCAAAAGTAGCAAATGACATATTTTTCATTAAAAACAATAAACTGATGAACAACACCAAGGAAGCCTTACCTCCTTCTCAAAGAAAACTCCACAAAACTACATACAGAACAAAACCCAAGGTGACATCCAGGCTGGCAATGAGCTGCATTGGCTCTCAGCATCCTGCTCTGAGCAGATCTGGGCAGCGAGTGCTGCCAGAGATTCCCCTCCTGTTACTCCGGGATGGTCAAATCCATTTGGGAAGTTTCTCATGTCAGCATAGCCTCATTATTCCCCTGGGCACCACCCTAGGGCCCGAGGCTCGTCTCGACCTGCACCCCCTTGTTGGTGAGGTCTGGAGGTCTGCATGGAGCCCAAGCTAAGGAGCACCACAACCTTCACCTGGACCTTCCCAAGTGCACAGGATGCTCCAAGCTTTCCATTCTCTAACAGAAATACATATTAATAGTGACACATAAAAGACAAATCAAAAAGCTTAAGATAAAATAGTCACCTCACTAAATGGAGTTTTTGCCCCAAGGACAGACTAGGAGAAGACACACCATATGCCTGATGGCAGCTGCACCAATTAATGCATTACAAGTAAATGCCAGATGCTGCTTTAACAAGACTGGTGTACACACCACACAGAGTAAACCAGATACTCAAAAGACCAGCTAGGATCAAAGGCGGGCCAGAGAATTTGGAAAAATTCTCAGTTGTTAAAAAAAATCCACTTTATAAATCAGGAGAGAGACAATGCTTTGTCTCTGCTTGCAGTTTTGCTCTGAGTCCAGCCTGAGCGCACTTCTTCGGATATATATGGTATTTTTAAAACTATTTTTTGTATCCACAAGCTTTGGTTCCCATTTGTGTCTAGTGCCAGTTCCTTTCTTCAGTCCTCTGCTGGTTTTGTTCATTTTGCCTATATATTTTTCAGAGCAAAAGGATGGTGTTTTTGCAGCTGTGGCTTAACTGGGTCTTGAATTTGCTCTCATTGCGCACTACTGTAACACAAATAATAATCCATGATAATGATATACAAGTGCCTTATGGATGATATGTTCCTGGCCAAAGATGAGGAGCAAACCTCCATTTTCAGGCTTCCAGATTTCTTCATAGTACTTGATAACAGCGAGTGATGCAGGTGCCTTGCCTTAAATATCCCAGAGGGATAATCTCTAAAAAGCCCACAATTAACTCTACTTTTGACCATCTGAAAGGGGTTTTGGTTTTTGGTTTGGTTTGGTTTTTTACTGTACCTGATGGAGAGCTGGGCACATAAGCAGGATGTGCATAAAGGCTGGGCTGCACAGCAACGTAAATGAAGTCAGAAGCTCAAAGAAACTTCAGCGGCTTCAGTAAATTCAATATCTGAGCCTGAGTTCGTTCAGTGTCTGGGTACAGTTGTTACACAAGCAGACAGTCAAGTGCAAACATTAAGCTGTGAAGTGTCTCACTACTTGCCAGGTCTTCCCACTATGCAAGAGTTTGCATTACAGAACATTTAATTACAGTTTTGACTAGAACCAGCTTTTTACTTTCAGCCAAGCAGAAAAGTAACAGAGTAATTAAAAAAGTAATGAAAACTCAGTAAAAATGCCTTAAACCAAAGACCCACATTCAGTTGTGATTTCAAAGAACGTATGTCAAGGAAGACTCCTGCTCACTGTCATTTAGCAGGTTGTTAAAAAGTTTCAAAAATGAAATAAAAGTTAATGCAAGTTATGAGGTTTTTTTTCCTTTGTCTG
This sequence comes from Gymnogyps californianus, assembly GCF_018139145.2. NCBI lineage: Eukaryota > Metazoa > Chordata > Aves > Accipitriformes > Cathartidae > Gymnogyps > Gymnogyps californianus. The sequence goes on along the minus strand of NC_059478.1, from coordinate 30,306,250 downwards.
AATTTTTAACTATCTTTTCTACTTGGAGCAAATATGAGAGCACAAACCACAGTCAGAATAGTAACTTACAGAATTTCATCCTGTGGCTTACAAAATTATTTTATGCAGAGCCGTGTTGGCTTCAGTTGAATAATTTGCACAGTCAGTACATGTAGGTGGCAGAATTCAGGCCCAAAGCTTTCTAATATTGATTACACTTACAGGTAGTTGCTTTGCAGAAAAATCTTCCTAGGAAGTGTGGCTGATATTTCAGTATGCCAGACTCACTGCATTGAAAAGCAGTGAAGAAAGCTTTCTTTCATGGCATTGAAAGGTGCTGAAAAGATGATGGTAATTTAACCCATCATCACAAAATATATCCAGCCTTATGCAGATAGTCATGTGAATTTACTTTTGCTGTCAAAAGCTTGTTTTTAAAATAAGCCTTGACTTAGGATAGCATGTAAAATAACATTTTAGAATGTAATCTTTAGGCAGTAATCAAAGTCCTATTCCTCATTTGCAGTCAAAGTCCTAGTACTTAAAAACATTAATTTAGTCTAGTGTTTCTTTCTTTTATGGGAATTTATAAAATATTATATAGGAGAAACATAGCAATCAGGCTTAGCCCAGAATATAATGGGCTTTTAGATCCTCTAATGAGTTGTGTAAGAACAGTGTACTAAGAAAAGTCATGCATGTCATACATCTCTCCCTCATTGTAAAATGTTGTTCTTAGATTTTACTGCAGCCAAAACAACTTTATCTTTTTAATTAAAAAAAAAAAGGTATCCAATTTCAGTAAGCTGATGTGGGAAGAATATGTTCTGAGTTCTTGAAATCACATTGCAACACCGGTTAAAGAAAAGAGGCAGGAGGGCAGGTATATGGAAGGGATAAGCATGAGTAAAGCTGAGGCTACCCTGGTGCTCACTGATGCCAGCCGATGCTTTCTCATGGATGCCGGGGAACCAAAACACCAGAAAGTGGGGAAATAGAGGTGACGGCACCTAACACCGGGGCAGGCCAAGATTTTAAGGGAGCTGATAAACAAAAGGGAGCACAAGCTAACAAGCTTCACTGAGTCCAACTAAGCCACTTTGCCCCCTACCTGGGGATGTCAGGGCTGCCATGTAATATAAGTCAGCATCAGAAAACACCCAGCTGGAGTGGCCTGGAGCTTACAGGAGAAATCCACCTGTGCAGACACTTGGGTCCAGCCTCAATCTCTAGGAACATCCATTTGTCAGCACTCCCACTAGTTCTCTTTCCCTGAAGGCAGTGGGTTTTGTTGGATCTGGCTCTCATGTCACAAAGTCTCAAAACAAAATATTATATAAAAAATACAAAATCCCACCCTTCCCAGGAAAGTAAACACCATTCCACACACCCACTGAGTGCTTGGAGGAGCATGCTGTATCCTCAGCATATCCACAGCCCATGCCTGCCATACCCTCCCACTGCTGAGCATCGCTGAAGCTGCGGAGCTGACTTCAGCTTTTATGCATTATCTATAGCACAAAAAGAGGGTCCTCAGTAGCTTTACTCCCACAACACAGCAGAGCTGCCCAGCTTTAGGTAATGAAGCCACTTCAGGTGTCAAACTGCTTTGCCTGCTCATACTTCATGCTAAAAGTGTCTCAGCTATTTGGGACATGGGGCAGAGAAGTGGCATAAAATAAATATTTAGGATGTGTTTAGGACTATTCTAGTAGTCACCAAATAAAGAATAATTTTAGCTTATGGTTTCACATCTGCTCTTAGAAAATGTGAATTTCTGCCCATTTTGTTGTGATTTGTTGTGGGGTTTTTTAAGATTAAGTGATGAATACAGCAGGTCAGAGTGCGAAGATACCCACACACTATTTCAAGTAAATGCTATTTCAGACAGCTGCAGTGAACAGCTTTTTCTAGCAGGGCTGGCTTCAGACACTGCATACTTGTAACAAGCTAAATCCCACCATTAAAAGGTTTAGCCCAGCTATGATTGTCAAAAGCTGTCTATCACAAGGCCTATTTCTCCCGTATTCAGAGAATTAACAATGAAAGTACTTTTTGACATGCTAAATGAGATTTTGGGACACTTAACAAGAGTTGGCTCAAAAGTGCTACCTTAAGAAATCTAAAATGCCAGCAATGTTGACACTGTATGACAAATTATATGTTCCTTAATATACTGTGTCACTCCATTCAGTTTTATAATTGGCACTGACTGTAGCTGAAATCTGATCCAAAGTATACAGAATTAACTGGCACTTGTTTTGTCCCTCGTAGCATTTTCTAGGCTACAGATCTTTGTAAATATTTACTTAACAGGGTGGCATATTAATTTTTCCCATAAGATATACATGACCATATCTGTAATGATATAATTTATTTTCTTCTGTCAGATGACAGGCTAGCTGTGTACAGCCAGCTTAGACTGCAAGTGATGGGAAACTGCCTTTAGAGTTCAAGCAAAGAAAAACCTACATATAAAGATTATTGTACCCTTTGACTTCTGCCAACCTCATTAAAACTATTGAAATCACAGAGGTTAACAGCCAGCCCACACTTGTTCAGCAGAAATATTTCCAAGGAACGATTGTTCCAGGGAGAAGTACTGTCAGCATTAAGTCTGGGGTTGCACCAATTAAACCTCCTATTCAATACCCTGTTCTCCTGCCCTGGATAGTGATGTATAATAGCCCTCGTGGGCCTCTCCCCATGATTTTGTCCAATTCCTATTGAAATTATTCAGTCTTTTTGGTCTTGATAGCATTCTGCCACCTAACAGCGTGTACTCTGGGGTCTCCTTACTTTTTGCAACTGAGTTTATTTTGCATTTGCTGGCTCCCTGGTGATTAGGATTCTGTAAACCTCTGTTACATCCATTCCCACATCTCTTTCAGGACTCAAAAGTCCTAATCAGCTTAATCTCTCCTAGCATGGAAACACCTCAGTTGCACTGCCTACCTCTCCGCTCTCTCTGGGTTGGCCTCAAGCCATAGAGAGGAAGAGTGTCTCACTCCCAGGAGCTGCCCTGGCTCTCTCCAGCTCCAGCTCCTTGTGCTTGGGGAAGAGTTGCAAGGACAGGCAACAAAGTGCTGGAAATTCCCATGGATGTTGCAGGGATCAGAAGTCAGGACACCACCTCCCCACCTCACCCCCAGCCCCCTTCCCTCCCCCCCCCCCCCCCCCAATCCACATCTGGACACAAATGACTCACTAATCCTATTAGAAAACAGCATTTCAGACCCATGCTGTAGCCCAAGCTCCATCTGCATTCATAGTAATGTAATTCAGGAGTGACCCAGATTTACAACAGATAAAACAGTGATGTAATGCTAGTATGAGAGAAGAATTACATCCTCATATGTATATATACACGCACAAATATATATATAAATAAAACATTTCTGTTTCTTAGAGAACATTGTAAACTCCTCAAATAGCCTCTCAGTAGCAAAATAAAAGCATGCAGCTTGCACTTTTCTGGAACATTAAAATGCCATTTCCTTCTAAACAGAAGAAATTCAGACCATGGTTGGCTTTATTTTCCCCAGAGCTGGTCAGAGTCATTGCAGAGATTTTCAGAAGTCTTGGAAGTGCGGAGCTCTCCCTGGCACACCCACCGGGATCACTGCTTGCAGGTTTGTGTTTGGACATTAATTTTAGAACCATTTCCAAGGATTTTTTAACTGGGCCTGAGGATGTGCCAAACAAGTGAAACTTATTACTGACTCAAGGTCCTAGCATGAGAATTATTTGAAGGGGAGAAAATCCGCACTGGTTTTAATTTACAGGGAACAGAAACAGCATTTTGGTTTAATTTTGGTTTCAGATATTTTCAGGAATTAGAATTATTCATACATACCTGACCTCTAAATGATGCTGGTCTTGTTGATGCAAATGACAGCTCTAATATTTCTTAAACATCATTTTGTAAGAGGTGTGCTTATTTCCTCAACTCTTTCTCATGCAATTATTGTCAGTTAACACTTTCTGGATGTGCCAGATCTGGCAACATTTTGGAGGGCAGCATGCAATGATTGCCTCAAGGACATGGGTAGCACCCAGGCTGGACTATGTGACACCCAGCATGCGCATCAAGCCACATGCAGGACATCTCCCCAGACGTAAAAGAACTAGTGGAAGATTCCTGGGCTGTGCTGAAGGTTCATCTCAGTCCTACAGCCACATCATGCCATTACTACCTTTATTTATTTATTTTTTATCACAATCACTTGGGCTTCTGGGTAATTCGAACAATTAGGGTGATTAATTGCATGTTTGCAATAAAAACAGAAGACCAGGGAGGGTTACATTACAGGCTAAATATTTTCAGAAAACTCTATAAGCTGGTAGACATAACAAATGCGATCAGTCCAATGCAACATGAAGCTGTGCACATTGTGCAAACTGGTTTGCTCTGGAACTCAAATCTCCTCAAAAGAAGCCAAAATGTTTAAAAAAATAAACTAAGTCAGAGTGCATAGGGGGAAAAGAAATATTGACATGTGAGGCTGCTGTACTTCTAACATAAAGAAACATTGTTTTCCCTTTGGTCCTTTGATTGTCTAAATAGAAAGTGCAAAGCACAACAAGGCAAAGTGCACAAGTGAAGGTCATTAGCTTTTGCTTGGAAGCAATGAGTTACATTGAAAGGAAAATTAGAAAAGCACACAGTAGGATACCTACAATACTGACACATTCCTTAATGACAGCAAGAAGGCAAACTAACCAGCCTGCCACTACAACTCATACACCAAGGATTTTGGAGAGGGAGGTTAAACGCAAGAACAGAAGATACTCACATTGAAAGTTTCATTTGTTGAATCCTTGCTTACAAATCTGGGCTTTCATCTTCTACTCATCAGTATGCTATAGAAATGCTTAAATACAGCTTCAGCCAATGCCTCTTTCTGGATTTCTTTGCAACCATCTGGTCTCCAAAGATCTACTTTAACTAAACAGAGCATGAACGCTTACTCAGATACACTTTCCAAAAAAGAAGAAACAGGAGTCAAGAAGAGGCATTGCCCATCGCTGCCCTTAAAGCTGTGCCAGTATATGGCAAAGTGCAAAATTCCCTGTAAGGGAGGGGATGTCCTGGATCTCCCACAGCCACGCCAGACATGGCTTTCTTGGCTTCTCTTCATGGCTGTCTTCTAAAGAATACGACAGCTGCCAGTGTTTTGTGATAAGCTCAGGTGTGCTCTGCAGAAGGGCTGCAGAAGGGCTGCACATCTCTGAGCAGGGCTGACAAGACAGGGCATAGCTCTGCACTGAAGCAGGCAGACCTCTGTCAGCTCATGAGCCACAGCTCTTGCCGTCATCAGCACTGAGATGTCTGCCCCATGCTCCACACAGACGTGCCCTTGGGCAGCTCAGTCCAAACCAATCTTTAACATCAGTGACTCTATAGGATCTGGTCCATGGTGCTCATCAGTTAGAGTCTTATCTTTGGCTAAGCCTTTACCAGGCTATGCAGTGAGGTGCACTATAAAATTTCTAGATAAATAAAAAGCCAGCTTCTTATATTGCCCACACTACCACATATTTGCCTGGTTACATGGAGAAAGAAGTGAATAGTGAAAGGTTTTATGTTCCATACGTATGATTGGAGACTTTGTGCTTTAACACAAGCACCAGGGTCACAGGGCAGGAACACGGTGTTTTCTTTCCAGTCAGCATGGAACTGACATTTATTAGATGAGTGTTTTTTTCTATTTGTTTTAAGTCGATTACATTTTAACTCAGTTCAACAATGCTGGAAAACCTGACAAAATATTCCAGAGTATTTAATCAACATGAATGTAATGGACAAATGTCTGAAATGTAAAATAAGAGTGTATTTCAACAAAAATATGTTCTTTATACCAGTAGGTCTGTCTTTTTGATTCCAGTCACTGCCAAGTGTTAGTGTCTGCATTTGGGAAATCTGTGTTAAACATTGCTCTTTAGTTGAGAAATGTCTTCTCAATGCCAGTGTTTCTTGTGATTAATTATTGAAGAAATTGGCTTTTATTTTTAATTTAACTGAAGAATTTTTGTCAGACTCATTAAACAGCCAAGTCCTTACCTGTTTAAGAGAATAAGCAACATGAATGTGTAAGAGGAGTGGAGGGCAGCAGAAGAATGCTGAGATACACACCAGCAGTATTTCTGTACATTCCCTCCAGAAGGGGCCCATATTTTCCATATGTGTTTTCAGGTTTCATCACATTCAAATAAAAAAAAAAGAGCAAAATTAAAAGACTGGGTCTTCTGCAGTCAAATGCATATCTATTATCAATCCCAAACAGGTTAAACGCCAAACTTCTGAATGCATTTTCCTGCGTCCTCCCTTGAAGCCTCACTTACTACACAGTGGCAGGCTTCCTCTAGCTCCTCGTAGCTGCATTAGCCCCAGCCCACACAGTGATTCAGTGCTGCCACCACCTCCTACGCAGTGGGGACATGAAAGAGCTGCTGTGGCAGCTGAGGCCCCCAAAAGTCACACAATTCTGCCAGCACCTGGGTGCAGCCTGACTGGGACCAAGGCTCTTGGAGATGGGAGTTCTGGACACTTTGGCACAGCTCAGTGCTAGCAAGAAGGACTCCAGCCAGGCTGAGAGTTGCTCTATCCTACTTGTCATCCAACTACATTTGTGACTGTTCTGCATTTAGACACCCATCTTCCCTTTTGTTAGCTTTCCCACTGAAGGACAGTAATTTACAAACTACATATTCAAGCTTTGAATTTACTTCCTTTAGCTACAGGTTGTTTCTTTTAAACACAAATAGACTTGTTGCTACAGGGGAAGAAGCAGCCTTCTCCAGCTTAGACCAAACTTGGCATTCAAATATCCAATTTGCTATGGGGCTACTCACTGCAGTTTGATCACTGCAGAAAAGGCAAAGAGAGTCACCCTGAGAGCCCGTTTCAATGGTTAAGTGACTGTACAACAAAATGAATGTTTCCATTGTCATTTTGGTCACTATCATTATCAAGAGAAAGCATATGCTCATTCCTTTAATATGTCAGCACTTAATTCACTAGTTACACAGAAAAGTATTCTGAAGCCCATGGAGCTCTGACTTCATGTTTAAACCAAGGTCCAGAAAAATCAATGTAGTCAACAAGCACCAGTTCAGTGAGAACTTCTGTAAGCATTAGAACCATTCAGGAAAATTTGACTAAAATGGGTATTTTTTAAAAAATGCAAAGCCATTTTAATTCACTTCTCACTTATTATTCAGTACAGTACTCTTAACCCATTTACATCTTGTAAAATACTCCTTAACAAGGAATAGAAAGATAGCTAAAATATTCTGCTTTTTCTGACAAGACTTTTTTGTAAGCTGTAAAATATACAGTAGCTCTGTTTAATGGGTAGTATTCTAAAATAGTGAATAAAGCTGGCTACTTGGTGTTGCTCACACATACAAGAAAAATGAACCACCTATTGGAAAAGATCTTATTTTCCCAGTCAGCATACTAAAAACAGCCTCTCCAACATAAGCTTCATTATGTTACCTCAAGCAGCACGACATCCTTGTCTCTAAATTGGAGAGATATGGATTTGATGGATGGACCACTCAGTGGATAAGGAATTGGCTGGATGGTCGCACTCAAAGAGTTGCGGTCAACGGCTCAATGTCCAAGTGCAGACTGGTGATGAGTGGCGTTCCTCAGGGGTCGGTATTGGGACCAGTGCTGTTTAACATCTTTGTCGGCGACATGGACAGTGGGATTGAGTGCACCCTCAGCAAGTTTGCCGACGACACCAAGCTGTGTGGTGTGGTTGACACGCTGGAGGGAAGGAATGCCATCCAGAGGGACCTTGACAGGCTTGAGAGGTGGGCCCGTGAGAACCTCATGAAGTTCAACAAGGCCAAGTGCAAGGTCCTGCACATGGGTTGGGGCAATCCCAAGCACAAATACAGGCTGGGTGATGAGTGGATTGAGAGCAGCCCTGCGGAGAAGGACTTGGGGGTATTAGTGGATGAAAAACTGAATATGAGCCAGCAATGTGCACTCACAGCCCAGAAAGCCAATCACATCCTGGGCTGCATCAAAAGAAGGGTGGCCAGCAGGCCAAGGGAGGTGATTCTCCCCCTCTACTCCGCTCTCGTGAGACCCCACCTGGAGTTCTGCGTTCAGCTCTGGGGCCCCAGTACAAGAAAGACATGGACCTGCTCGAGCAGGTCCAGAGGAGGGCCACAAAGATGATGAGGGGGCTGGAGCACCTCCCCTATGAGGACAGGCTGAGAGAGTTGAGGTTGTTTAGCCTGGAGAAGGGAAGGCTCTGGCGAGACCTTATAGCAGCCTTCCAGTACTTTAAGGGGGCCTACAGGAAAGATGGGGAGGGACTCTTTATCAGGGAGTGTAGTGATAGGATGAGGGGTAATGGTTTTAAACTGAAAGAGGGTAGGTTTAGATTAGATATTAGGAAGAAATTCTTTACTGTGTGGGTGGTGAGACACTGGAACAGGTTGCCCAGAGAAGTTGTGGATGCCCCCTCCCTGGAAGTGTTCAAGGCCAGGTTGGATGGGGCTTTGAGCCACCTGATCTAGTGGAAGGTGTCCCTGCCCATGGCAGGGGGGTTGGAACTAGATGATCTTTAAAGTCCCTTCCCACCCAAACCATTCTATGATTCTATTCATAAAGGTAGTCTTACCTGAGGGTACAGCACTTTGCTGAGAAGACAAAACTAACTTCTGATGATCCAGAAATTCCCTAGAGAAAGATACCAGTCTGGCCTCTTCATTTCAGTCACTGCTCAGGTTGAACAATTCTATCACTAGTCACTCAAAACCTACAGATCATCCCCTCTCAAAACAGTTTGGTTGTCTACCGCCAGAGACAGGAATCCCAGTGAAAGTCTTGCTTTGACGGTAAGCGGTTAATATTATGCTCAGACTCCAAATTAAGGAAAACACTTACATGACTGAGAGTTAGAGAACCAATCCCATGTACAGAAGCTCATGTTAACTGAAGCACTGGAGGCAGCATCAAAGCATGGTGACTTAGATTTAATCTGCTTCTTGGGCTGATCTAACAAGGAGAGCTGCACTGTTGTAATTCGATGGCTTCTCATACAAGATGTAGCTCACTTCTTACACCCAAGTCAGATACTTCTGAACTGCATCAGTTCTGCATGCGTTTTCCAAACAGTGACTCGATCCTGCTCCTACTGAGAAACTGCCCCTCAACATCATCATGCATGTGTGTTTTATGCTTTTAACAAGGATTCTACTGAAAATGATAAATCCTGCTTTGGAATTTTCATTTCAGAATAACACTGCTGGGATAGTCTAGCTAAACATCATAACACTGTCCTTTGCCAGAGATACTTATGGTTTTGCATTCTGGATCACATATTGGTTTTCTTCCATGGAACGAACATCTTTTATGGTTCTGAGCCTGCATTCTGATCATAGTTCAATGTATAGTTCTCTTTGCATTTTTCAGAGCTAGCCTGTGTTTTTGTTGCCTCTGACTGCACATCCCTCTAAAAGGAACTAAACTCACTGGATGAAACACTAGCCCTCCAACCGCAGTCACTTTCTTTGCACGTTTCTGGTTTCTTAGTCAAATTTATTTCTCTAAACTGTGGCTCTCAATTAGTCAGATGTAAAAGCATTTATATTTGAGGGGAGAAAGTCTTGTGTCTGGTATGGACAAAGTCAATATTCTAGAACTGTTGTGTTTGAATGCATCAGAAGAAGACAAAATGTGGGAAATCACGCCTGAAATACATTAAGTTGAAAAGTGAACTGTGACCAATCCTAAGTAAGTTTGTGTGACTGCTACAAGGTCCCCATTGGGTCTTCGTAGGCTCTAAGCTAGTGCCATTTCCTCTTGTTCTCCCTGCTGGAGATCCCACTCCATTGTGATACATTCCAGCTCTTTATCTGCAAAGGTTCTTCGTTTCCTCATTCTCTCACTCAAGTTTGAAAACACAATGCCATTTTTCTGGGAGGGAGGTTTATGCCCTAGGAGAAAAAAAAAAAAGCAGCACTTTAGAATTGCCTTAATTATAATCTACCACTCTAGAACATTAGCACAAGAGATACCATGCAAACCAGATCTGTACACAGGCTGTACTTCCACAGGTTTATATTATATAATTTTAACAGATCTCAGACATCATTTTGCTGCAAACATTTCAAGTCCAAAAAAGGTCTGTAAAACCATGGATCTGACAAAACCAGGATAAGAAGATAATTAAATGCCTGACTTTACTCAGTAGGCCTGAGGTCAGGTATTGAACAAAGCCTTCCTGACTCAGCTTCAACTAGTATACCACCCTGCTTCACAAATCATCCACTAAGAGCTAGCTTATTTAACGTCTACTTAAAAGCTGTATGATTTAAACAGGGTAATAATCACTAATCAATTTGACACGCTTGAGCTTAGAGGGGGAAAGCTAGAAACTTGGTATAAAAAAATCTTTGACCAATCTTTTCCCTACAGTTATAAAAAGTTTATTTCTTTATATTACTATATAAATATATGTAACTCTCGTGCAGAGAGGTCGTCAAAAACAGGGTCTTAAACTGAAGGTAACACAATATGGGTCAAACTGCACCAACCACCACTGAACATGCTCTAGAGAGAATGAACACCACTGTCTGCCATACTGGAACAAATGGACAGTCCTCACAGCGCATTATTATCTTTCTTATAGTGCCCCTTCTTATAGTACTAGGTCCTTTTAGCAGGCAGATCAAGAGTTGCCTACCCTAAAAGGCAAGTGCCTTCCTGAGCTCCAGTCTATTCTGTGGCACCAAGAGCAGTCATTATCCTCTGAACTATCTATTGCATGAGACAGACCACATTTCACTTGGATTTCTTCAACACACCCACCTGCATTTCTTCTAGAGAAACATGCTTACTTGTTTTAGACTTAAAGTAATGGAAAACTCACACCACCCTGTTGGTAATCTGTTCCATTGGTTAACTATCTTCTTCTGAAGCTTCACTTTTGAACTTGGAAACTGGTGTAAACAAACCAAATTAGTTTAGCCAGTAAGAAGCACTGTAAAGGCATAAATTGGTCTGAAAGAATCAGATTTCATTTGACCTTGAATCTGCTTAGACTGAAGAAGTTCAACATGAATAAGCACAAGTCTCACAGGGCTAACATTAGGGCTAAATGTCCATTATAGCTAAATTTAAGTCCAAGGAATCCAAAGCCACGAATAACTGTGTTGAATTACTTTAAAAATAAAGGTATTTTGGCTTAACTCTTAAATGTTTCCCTTTCCTGTTTTTAAGCTACAGGGTTTTTTTCTTTTAGACTTTTCAAATGGTAAAAATATTCTGAAAGCAAGAACTTTTTAAATGGGTATCAAATGTAACGCTACCTCAAGTAGTGGTAACATGCATTACAGGCTTGATTTATACTGTGAAAGGTAATGCCATATATGCCTTCCAAAACTTCGTTTTAAACTGTAGTTATTACTTACTATGTAAGCAGTGAGGCAGACACCATATAGCATGAATTTGTCCTTTTCATGCTAGTAAGGACTTAGATATGGTACCTGACAAAAGTTACACATGTAAGTTATGCTACTATATAGAGATGTCCAACATGACTGACCTGCTAGCATGCACAAAGCTCCCTCAGCTTTTCCTGGCACAACAGAGCTAAGTGTTTCATGTACCCCCAAGTCTTGCTGTACAAGAGCTGTAGCAAACTACCATCCTGCCACCATTACCCTCTTGGCACAGGTAAACACTTTTCTTGGAATTCTGTTGGAAGGCTAGCCGTTTGCTCAGTACCGGTGAACAAACACAAATGGAACAGAAGATAACCTTCTTCATGGACTGTTTTCCCCTTTGCACTACTAAGGCTGTAGTGAGGCACGTGCATTACAAAGCGCAAATCAGCAGCCCAGCCCAGCCCGACCACAAAGTCATCGTTTGCACTCTATTCCCCTGCCCATGCAACACACTGAGGAATTTCACATCGTTTGTGGCTCCTGCAGCAGGAAAACTGCAAGGGAATCGCAACCTCAAACCAAGAGCGTTCGCGTGTTTGATCTATGTAAGTAAATGAACATTTTATTATGCCCAGGGCTGAGGTGGGGGGCCCGACACTCACAGGAAGCCCAGGGAACCGAGCGGCCTCAGCACGGTGAGGCGGCCGGGCCGGGCGCCTCACGACGCCGGCCGCCATCCCGCCTCAGCCCCGCCGCCGCGCGAGGCGCAGCCGCAGAACCGCCAGGGCTGCCGCTGCTTGTGCCTCAGCGCGCACGAGACGCGGAGGCTGGGGCACGCGGTCGGCTGGGGCACGCGGTCTTGCCGCGCGCCGACCGCGGTCGGCCGGCTAGCCGGCGGCCGCCGCCCCATGACTTCTGCCTCAGCGCTTGCCGCGCACTGCTCGTTAGCCACGTGCTGCTCATTAGCGCCCGCTAATGAAGGACCAGCCCAGCCTGACCCCCTGCCCTCCACCGACCCCACCCGCTCCGCGTAATGCGTGAGGAGGGGTGAGCGACAGCTGCTGGTGAGGCAGCGGGACGCTGCCGGGGAGAGGTGGTTGTCCCCCTCCCTCATAGCCCGGTGACCTGAGACCACTCAGGGGCAGGTGAGGGGGTGCTTCAGTGCGGCCTCCCGGGCTGAGGGGAACCGGAGGTGGCAGGGGGAGCGGCCAGCGGTGTCCCAGCTGTGCTGCCGGGGCTCCCGGTCACCCTCTTGGCGCAGACGGGAGTGGCGGGGCCGGGCTGTGCCTCTCGCTGTGGGAAGGGTGTAGTGACACCTCCTTTTTTTCCACAGCCTCTGAAGTACACGTGTGCTAAAGTATATTGATAGCACCTTGGTCTTTGAAGTTGTGGGGTAACTCCCAGTATGTGAATGCAACCATTGGACTCTTCTGGATGCTGATGATGGACAGGTGGCTTTCTCCTCCGTAAGTCACTCCCAACCCTACAAGGAAACAGGAGTCCAGGTTCTGATTTTCCATCTTCCTCTACAGTATTCCCTTTGAGTATGCCAGGTGCTTTGCTTCTTTAGATGAAAATTATTTTGTTATTTCTCTAATTTTTTTTAAAGTTTGTCTCTCTGATTGATTTGTATGCCATCATTGCACTGGCCATAAAAATACTGTAAAGTGTTTTGAGGAAAAACAAAACACAGCTGCAGACTTGGTCAGTAAGGAAAGTAAACTAAGCAGGTGTGGCTTCTGCAGATCTCTCTACAAAGCTGGGCAGCTTTGGGGAATGGGATTACTAGCCTGGTGCATACCTTCGGAAAGACAGGCAGGAAGAGGGCCAAAGAGCCTAGAGATATTTAAAAACAAATTTGTAATGCCAGGACTGACGAACATCAGGAAGTAAAGAACCACTTCACGATGTGAGACAGTCCATGAGGAAAGAAATGTAAAAAATTAACTATCCACAGGCACATGAGACTTTAGAATTACTTGAATATAAGTGTATATTTACTGTTGGAAGAGCATGAGAAACAGTCAATTTGCACCTTGATCAAAAGAACACATTTCTTACTGGGAAACAGCCTGTTGTGAAAAACTAGGAGGGTTCTCCAAGGGAACTATGCATATGACTGTTACTTAAACCACATCTTATAAAAAGAAATGTTTTGTAAAAAGAAATGTTTTGTATTTGCTCTAGCGTATGTGGCCTGGACACTTTTGAGTAGATTGTACCAGTAAGACTATAAAACCCTGACAGTAATTAGTAAATGAAACCAGAAGTGCCTCCACTGAAGACAGTTGCATAAAAGTGAAAACAGTGTGAGACCACAACTGGCCCATCATTAGATCCATAGGGGATCACCCTATGAAGTCAATAGGAAGGTAGCCACTAATGTTGCCTAGCTGAGGACAATATCCAAAGAGCCAGTGGGAAGGGCCAGCAAAGAGAAACAAGAGAAAAATGTTACTCACTGTAAATAAAACTAATACCAAAATAAGGCTGCTGGTTTGGGTGGGAGCTTTTTCAGAAATGTTCTAGCCTAGGCTCTTCAAGCCTTACTCATGTCTGGTAAGACATACCTGTAAGGATACAGGTAAATAAAATGCATAGGTAGGTAAATGGGCACATCACTGCCTGGTCATCTGTGGTGGATCTGGAGCTCTCTCAATGGCCTGGGCTACAATAAAACGTGCAGTGACATTCTGATTTCAGGAATGGATTCCACAATTTCTTTACATTTGGATTTCTCCCTCACGTTCTGGCAAGCTAAGTAGAGACATAACTCTGTGACTAATGCTAATGTTGCAGTAGTAAAATAATGGGCAAAAAATAGGAAAACCAGACCCACTTGCCCATAAGAATGATTTAATTAAAGTTTCCACTGTTCCAAAATAGGTATGTTTCACATCATAAAGAATTTTTCTGTCATGAAAATTAGTTTTTTAAGGGGAGGGAGAATTTTGTTTGCAGCAAGCTGAATTTATTGGTAGGCAATTAAATATTTCTTTGGATTGCTGTTCAAAATTAATTACTCATTAATGTGGAAAAAACAGCTATAGTCTTGCTGTGGATTCAGAGGTTTCCAACTGGGTGCATCTAATTCCAAGAAGAAAAAGAAAAAAAAGACTTAGAGTATTATAATTACTGTCATACGAAAACCTGCTTCAGTCCAGATGTAGAAGCCGATACCACAGAAATGTTACCATCTAGCAGTTTGCTGCAGGGCAATGACAAATGAATCTTACATATGTTTGCAGAATGGACATATTACGTGATCCTTCTAGAATCCCTTGGGTTTGTTTTCTTTTTTCCAAAGCTCCTACAGAAAATGCAGATCTACAATAATCTGAGGTTTTGGACAGTGTCACAGACACCTCTGTATAAAACTTGGATCCTAAACTTGCATACCTAACTAACATTGTCAACTCTGTACCCTCGCAAATAATTCCACTGAAAGTAATGAAATTAGTGGCGTGAGTAAACGTTAAAGAACTGGTTCCTAATTTCAGGTTTTCCCCTTCAGTGTACAAACAAAGCTTGTTGCTCTGTGATGACCTAGGGGCTTGCAGTGAGGACAGAGGATTGACAGAAGTGTCAGGTGTTAGGAATCACATCTTCAGAAGTTCAGATCTGTTTAGCAAGGGAGTCAGTCCTCAGAAATCAGAAAATAATAATGACAAATGCTATGTGCAGAATTCCTACTGCAGTCAGTAGCAGCTTGCATGCAGAAAGATTTCAGAAGCGAGTATCATAGCTAACTTTCCTTTTTCTCCCCAAATTTTATGAATTTGACCAAAGTCTATGTGGCTTCAGCCTTAATAAAAAACAATAAAATTCTGGGATGATTTAGGCTGGAACAACCTCTGAGTGACTTGTCTAATCCAAATCATTCCATTTCAATCCAAATTGATTTCATTACCCCTAAGTCATTTATGTAAATAAATGGAGTCAGAAGAGATCACAGAGTTTAATTATTGGAAACACTGGTTGGCACTAAGTTTGGAATTAAAATTATTCACTTTGAAGTCCTTAAGTGCACAGTATGACAATACCAGTTGTCAAGGAACATTTTTTCCTTGGTTAAAAAGGACAAGCTGAGCATAAAATGGAAAAATGAAACCTTGAATTATCCACGTAAGATAATTCTTCCTGTCAACTGGAGAGTTACTCACTTTAATTCTCTTACCAAGTAATTTACTTTTCCATGCAGAGATAGGTGCAAGAACTTGGGGACAAATTTGTTAAAATGTAAAAATCTGAAATGACACCAAACAAAGTTTGATTGATGATATGATTATGCATATTAAACAGTATTGGCTTCACTATTGATGCTCTAGGAAAGCCAGTTGTAACTGTTCAACTGTTAAGACTTTAGACTGGGGTAGATGCCTGTGATTTCCTTACAGAAGGCAGTCAGGCTTGGTAAGACATCATTTGCCCCTGCCCCCAGTCACCTTCTTGTCCTTCATGTGTACGGAAGTAGCAAAGTTTGGTAATGGTTTTGCATCTACTTTGCCACAGCTGACATGGTGTTCTAAAACTGAGTCATATCCCCTCTCTCTTCTCCAAACTGAAGACTAGTCTATTTTTAGACTCCCCTTGTAAGGCAACTCCTCCATCTCCTTGTTCAGTTTAGTTGCCTTTCTCTGGCTCTTCTTTAAACTCGCCACATCCCTCTGGAGATGAACACTGGTCCGCAGCAATGCAGTGAGAGAGATCTTACTGGAGTGCCATACCATCATTCAAACAGCCGAAGTAGAGGCTTTGCTTTACTCACCAATAGTTCAAAAAGATGAAGGAAAAGGAAAATAAGGAGTTTGGCTTGGCAATCTGGAAGCAGTCACTGGCACAGCAAAACAGAGAGAAAACAGTACTGTATATGCAGTATATCTACAATGACTGTGCATTACAGTCAGTGAAATGGCTGGAGTCCATCTTGCTTTGAGATTAAGGAGTAATACAACACTGAATATGACTTCAGAAAAATATCTGGGAAGGAGACTATTCAACGGTTCAACTTGTACATTACGATTTCCTTAAATCATTATATTATATATATTAAAAAACAACCTTCCATCCACAGAGGAACCTGCTTTGTGGGTGCTGCTGGTATTTCTATTTGTAGATTATTTTATTTTGAAAAGAGCCTTGCTTTATCCAGACACCTCAAAGAAGTATCCAGATTTTCTCAAGCAGACAGCAGTTTTAAGAGGAGGTTTGGGACCCTCCTGGGAGCAGAGATGCTGTTGTAAATCTAGTATATAACAAGTTGTATATCAGATTATTTGCTATAGATACATGTGTTTTTCAGTTTTTCCTCTTGGCAGTTCTAAGTTTGCCACTTTCGCTCACTGTCCCCCAAAACCCTGTGTGCTGGAAAGCATTCCAGCAGATCATCATCTACATTTAAAAAAAATAATAAAATTTCAACTTAGTATAATTTCTTTATATCTTGCATTGAGCAAGGGATTATTAGTACAAGTAGCAGAAAAGAAGAATGTTTATTTTACTGCACCGACCTCCACAGCAGCAGTCAAAAGTTGTAGAAGAAAAATACTGAAGCTTTAATCTCTCTCCAGACCAGTTTGTTACACAGAGCTGTTCAGGGCAACATCTGATATTTGGCTAGAAAAATTATGTGTAGATATGCAAGCCTCAAATAATCAAAACCATACCAACAATTTAATGTGTCTTTTTTAATTATACAAAAGTCCCCCCAAATTATTCAAACGTGAACAACTGATCCACTTAATACAAAACCAATTCCTCTAGGCAAAACAGTAGAGGAATGTACCTTTAATTTTTAATTAAACATTATCATTGAAAATTATAATATGTATGGATTTGACTAATTATTATGCTAAATGGTGTTTTGTCCTAGTTTCCTAGGTAATCTCTGCACACCTTTGATACGCCACAGCACACTTCCAATACACATGTATAAAGCTGTCTACGCGAGCCCTTTAGAAACAAATAGTACTGTTTAGTTTCAGCTGTACTGAGTTAAACAACATTGAAATTACGTATAAACCATCAAGGACATTCAAAATCCTGAAGCCTGTGTGACATGAAGCGATTCCAAATCAGTCTGTCTCCAACCTGAACGGAAGGTGCCTTAAAGGCAGTTCACCCAGAAAACAATGCGGAGGCACTGGATTTCAGCCTGTATCAGACCTTTCTGCAAATTCCTCCCACGCCCTTCTTGACAAGTGTACCAAGTACCTACTGTTCCTTTACCCTGCTGAATCCAGTGAATCATGTTCTTAGGCAGCCAAGTAAATCAGCAACCCAGACTGTCTTCCCATCCTCTTAGTCTTCAGGCTCCACCTCACTTAACTCTTCCATAATATTCAGAACCAGGCTTCCTTTACAGCAAATTGATATACAAACAACATATTTTTGACTACTGTCATGAACATGAGAAGGCTACAGAATGTACATGGCTCGGAGACCTCACTCCAAAGTCAGGGAGCCATCTAACCTCAGCAAAGGAAACAAATTCAGAGTCATAATCATTTGCTGCTTCCACCTCCTTAAGGGGGAAGGGATTTACCATGGCTCTGGAAAACCTCTTTTAGGAACAAGGGCTTTACAGTGCTAGGGAGGCAGAGCTGTGAGCCTGGTAGCACTAACATGATCATAAAGTGAGGCAGGGGCCTAATCCCCTTCTTCTAGCTGTTGTGGCTGCTCAGTGACTAAGTGTCACTCTCCCCTCATATTAACTAACACTCTCCTCAGAAATGAACATAGCGCTGCCTGCTACTCAACTCTTCTCCAGCCCATTTACTGTTTAGAATATACAGATTGGTCTCTGCTTCTTTCTTCTGGGGAAGAAGATGGTTGGCCAGGTTCACGAACCATCCCTGAATCCTGACTGTCAGCTTCAGTAGCTGAAATAAAAATGAAGAATAGAAAAAGGTCAGCGTTAAACACAAACAAACAAGCCAAAAACCCCAAACCCTCTATTTCAGTTTTCATTACACTTGGTATCAATCACACTTCCAGAGGTAAATTCTCAATGCAAAATGACTTTTGTCAATCCAGTTTGTTTTTCAACCCAGTTAATTCAAAGGTGCTTGACATCAAGAGCTGCAGCTCTCCAAACTGAGATACTGCACTTCAGACAGCAGTTGATTGTTTCAGCCATGCTTAAAGAAATGTAGCAAGAGTGCTTCAAGATGGCAAGTGTTGAAGCTGCACTGGAACAGAATTATGAGGCAGACAGACTCTTTTGCCCACTTAACCGCAGTGAATCTATGCCATGCCTTTTTAACACTCCTCTGAGTTCTCAAAGGGCTTGACAGACTGAATAATATCCTCTTCAAATCCAACTAGGGATTTTTATTTTATAAAGTATTTACTTGCCAATTTGCATGAAAAGCTCCCTCATTTCCTCACAGGTGACTTGGGGTTTTGTTTGTTTTTCTTTAGCTTGCTCTTTTAGAAAGCCAACCATCTGCAATCAGGCTCTATCCTCAGATGCTGTACTGGCTGTTTTACTGGACATACATTGTGTTTATTTTGTCAAATTTCCATAACATTACTCGTCAATACTGCATGAAATTGTGTAACAACATGGCCTATACTTCACATCACCATTGTAAACCTAACTGGCCTCAGTCATTCAACTGCAGTCAACTATTGACTAAATCTTTCTGGTAGCAGCTTCTAGCCTTGGAAAATCTTTTTCAGACAGGACTTGCTTTTTTTTTTTATTTGTCTTCATCTCAGATTCCCTTCGGGGCAGAGATCACAGACATTTCTTCTCACCAGTTGTCCCCTGCTAGAGTTTTCTATATCAATTTTCCTGCAACAGTTTTGCCAGAAAGCCCATTTCACCTCAATTCTGGAGGTCTCTGGAGGAAGGATGTTCCCAAGTGTAACTGCAGGTTTGAGTCAGTTCTTTTCTTGGGAGAAAAGACATGATGCAATCCTAACACATCCCTATGCACTAAATGTTACAGCTTTTTTCTTTTTTCAAGCATCTTGAATACCAGAATCAAAGAATTGTTAGTTTCACTGTAGTTTCCCTCTACATCTGCATCTTCTGCTGGCAGGCTATTTTGTATATGATCTCATGCAGAAGTATCCCCCCTCACTGGGTCACAATTGCAAATTCCTACATATCCTGAAGTACAAATGCTATGTAGTGGAATTAATTTGTACTTTCTCCGTAGTACTAAGAAAACTGGATTGTTCTCTGAGCAGCACAATCCATGATGCATTGTTTCCTATGGCTTTGTGCCTGGGCTGTGATTTCCCATAGTGTGTAATAAGGGCTGAGGTCATTAGATGGCGTTTTGCTGTCGGGGGGGTGGGGTGCTCTCATGACCTCTCTTCTCTATCCAGTTGCCTGTTTTCAAGATTTTTTGCCCAGTACAACTTCACTATACCAATACAGGACTGGATTTCCTCTGTTTTCCTCACGCAATACCACTACTTCTCTCCATGTCCCCCATGTTTGTCTGCTACTCCCAGTTCCTTCCCATTCCCACACACTCCAACAGAATAGCTGCAGCTCCCTACATGTTCTCTGCCACTGCAGTATCCCCCAGATCTTTTGTTCCCTCCAAATCACAAACCCCATTAATCCTCACATACACTTTCTGGTTTGCCTGCCAGCCCTCTTTTTCCTCTCTTCCCCTCAGACTCAGCCCATATTATTTCACCTCCAGCACAACAATATCTCCTACACGCTGCCTTAAAGTCCTAATGCCTTTGTCAGTATCTTAAAATAACTTTACATTTCTACGATGTCTGTATACCCCCCACGCTGCCATATTCTTCATATTCCCCTTGTCTACCACATCTCTTGCTTACTTTTCTTTGGCTTTCCAGCCAGACAAGAAGCAGGTATGCTCTGACTGCTCTGGAGATATGTGCCCACTACTGGGTTGACTGGCAGGCACTTGGTTGTTGGCGAAGGTACACACACATCAGTCAGGAATTGAGTGCAAGCTGACAGCCAGCCAAACAGCACGACATGGCTGCAAACAAACCATTTTGTGGGAGGCATCTGTTTCCCTTGCAGATCAATATTGTGTAGGCCTGTGATCACAACAGATATGTCTGGCTGAAAATAACTAATGGGTTGAAAAGTTATGAGAGGACTGATGTTAACAGAAAATGAGACTGCACGAGCCTTATGTTGTTGAGAAACGAGGCCCAAAAACCCCCAACTTATATTTTGTCCCACATAACCACCATCAACATCTTTTCAATTCAAATGAGATATAATTATACTCCTCTATTTCTCCTCCCTCTTATACAAGAGATTTGATTTTTCACTGGCTAATTACTGTAATCTGTTTCATAAACAGATTAACAATTTTTTATTCTCATGTTCAAGAAGAGAAATAAAGTTGTATTTATTTATCTGCATTTTCAAAAACAATTTAAAATAAAACTGGCTATTCACTTATCCAGTGCTAGCAGTTAATTCTCTGAGCAGCTCTACCCTCTTGTGGTCACAGCTAGCTGCAGCCAAATGAAAAACTTGCAAATATAATCACAAATACGTCCACATGTAGGCAAAATACATGAAAGAGACCCAAAAGAGAGGGGCACAAAGACTTAACCTATGCCAGAAATTTAAAATCCTGTGAGATTCAATAAAACAACTTCGGATTTTGAAGATTAAACCTTTCATTTACACCAATTAAAACACAGGATTTTCAGATGAGCAAGAAATTTCATATTATTCATGCTAAGTGTTAGTCTGCATTTTTTTAACATTTTGTCTAAATTGCAACAGAGCCAAATAATTTTAAAAATACGTCCTGCAAACTAGCTATTTAAAAAAGTATTTTCATTTTGAGAACATCAACAGATCATATTCTGGAATAGCTCTGAGTCCTGGGGCCTTCAACGTCTACGTGAAATTGAGGTGCTTGTCAGCTGGAAAGCCCAGGCACGTCAGGCTGCTTCCCCTAAGTCAGGCCTTCCCAGAGCTGTACAAACTGGCAGTCTGTCCTGGGACTTCAGGATCTCAGTCCTGGCTCCATCTCAGGGATCTGGGAACCCCTGTAAACTAGCTAGAATCAGGGTCTCTTGGGGCTTCCACCTCTGTCATTAGATATTGAAACCAGGTTAAAACTGGATCTCCCAGGGCTCATCTCATACTTCCTTACCATGTGCTTCCTTGGTTGTTTCAGCCAACATGTTCAGTGAAAGGGGAGGTGGAATGTAATGAATCCCTGGCAGAAAACTTGGTGGGATGAACTGAGGCAGAGGAGTGTAGTATCCTTGATGGAAATCCCCACCTCCATCTGGAATCTGCGGAAACACATGAAGCAAAGCATCTTCCATCTAAAGACTCTCCAGGATACATCTGCAGTATCAAACAATTTCTGTTTCAATTTCTACCTGTGAATATTACATTTTTTGTCCATTTTATGGCCATATGCTGCCATGTCCGTGCATGTCTTAGCATGTGCAAAGCCTGTGCATAGTGTAACGTGTTGAAACTGAGAAGTAGCAGCTTCTCAGACCATGTCTCAGCTGAAACTGACCTTCTAAGTCCTCGTCACCTGTTCTGAGCAGTTGGTTTAAACCAGGAGCAGCTCACCTTCACCACTGACCCGGTGCACTTGCCACTGAACAAGTCTGGAAGTCTTCATGCAACAGAGAGGCAACATAGGAAAATGCTCCCTTGCCACCACCTCCTTGCTAGTTATGGATTCTCCCCTGAGCCCAGTGAAGTGAGTGGCTCTACCTACGCTGAGGGGCTGGTGTGCACCACAGGGTGCCCCACAGCCCTGGTCTTCTGTGATCACCAGACCTGTTAGAGCATGATAAAACTCATTCCATGTGCAAGGAGGTATTTCCATCCCTCAGAACCACTAGCATCAGAGAAATAGGAGCATTTTTCTCTTGGATCTGGCCATGCACCCTGGTACAGATAGAAGTTGTATGAGATCTTTCCATCTGTTTCAGGACAGTTAAAAATTAAGTTCAAAAACACATACAGTGATGGTCTAGACAAGGCATTTCCCAACCTGTGTATATCCAGCCCACCAGGATAATTTATCTGGACCTCAGACTGCTGCTAGCCACCCTCTTTCTCAATAACCCCTAAAATGTGACAGGGAATTTCTGTGAGAGCATAATAAATCTAATAGTCTTGAGGCAGATTACCTTAACATGAACTGATGAATTGTACTCAATGCAGACAGAATGGCGCATGGCGGCTGGAAATCTGATAATGTGCCCAACTGTGGTACAAAAACTGGACACCACCAGTTTAAACCAACATGACCAACAGCCCTGAAAGGAACTGGAAGTGCCCACACATACCATTACAGCTGACAGGCAATTTAGCATCTTGTTTCTTACCATGTCTGTGTGGTTTGAAGGTGTGGGCCCTATGATGACATTATTTTTCATCTGAAACTTCTGTTAACCACAAGAATTTTCCACTGTTTTTGAGAAACCAAATGTCTCAAACCAGAAATATCCCATCATGCTGATTCGCTTCCTTGTGGAAGCTGATTTTCCTCTGTTCTTCTCTGCGGCTGTGGTGCCTTGGCCAAGCCCTAACACCCTCCCTCCCCATTAGATTTGTCCTGCATGGAAGAAGAGGAACCTCCCAATGAGCATTCCGTGCCATCTACGCTGGCACAACATGACCGTATTAAGTGTCCAGCTGTGCAAAACACTTCACAAAATCTGGCCCCTTGCAAGTGCCTGGGTTTGCTCTTCTGGGTTCAGGTCAGACTATTAACAACACCATTTGCTAATGTTTTCTTCAGCATAATTTATCAAAATGCTGTGAAGTAACTGATAAGCAGGATAACTTTTCATGGGTACTTTAACAGCAAGAAGGCAGCTAAAAGTAAGGACAGCAGTATTTCCAGAGGTAATTAAAAGATCGCTACTTACTGACACAGAAGCTGCAGTCCCTGGCCCATAGTTGCTAGGAATGTGTCGAAAACCTCTCTGAAGTGATATCCCTGGAGGTGATGCTGCTCCCCTGCAGCTTGACTCATTGATGGCAAATCCCATGGGAAATGGGTGGTAAGGATATACCCCAGAACAGCCAGGGTACACTTTCGGAGGTTCTCTCTCCAGGTATTCTGGGTTGACCATGTATTCTGGAGGAAAAGCAGGGTGAGCTAGGAAACAATGAGAAAAGAACAAATAAAAAGTATCCATGTAATTCTGTGGAGTTCAGTAGAAGTAGCTGCAGGACTAAATTCCACTCTCGGGCAGGAGAATCTGGCCCTTTGGTTTCATGCTTAGCTCCTCATGGATTTATTTTGTGATTTTTTTAAGGAACTGAGGAAAGGTGCAGCAGATTATACTGTAACACAAAATGATCTGTGTTCTTTTCTGCCTTGTGCATTGTGAAGCTAGTCCTTAGTAAAGCACGGGCTGCAGAATCTTATTTTCAGTACATCAGCAACAGCAAAACAACCTACCTTAAGACTTTTTAACTCTAGCAGACCTTAAAAATCTACAGAAATAACAGAGTTCTAACTTTAGTCCTATCTGTCACTTCTTAAGTTAATTTACAGACAAAGGGTCAGTTTTAGGGACATACACAGGCAATTTCAGATGCAGGAGTGAGTTACTTCCTTTGTTGTTTATCTTGCGTCTGGAATCTTATACAGCCTCTCTGGCATCTTAAAAAAAGAGAATGGTTATTTGAATACGAATAGGGTCTTTCTTGTCTGCACATCCTCCTGTTGGTAGAGAAGTGGAAGAATTTGCTTCGAGAGTAGGTTGACTTCTGGAGTACAAGAATTATACTATTTGTCCCTAACCTTTTTTTAAATTGGTCAGCAGGTTAAAAATGTTATTAAGGGAAGGACTCACAGGCGCATGTACAGCTAGCGTCATCCTTAAACATATTTTCTTACAAAACAAAGCTAAAAAAAGGGGGA
This sequence comes from Gymnogyps californianus, assembly GCF_018139145.2. Lineage (NCBI taxonomy): Eukaryota > Metazoa > Chordata > Aves > Accipitriformes > Cathartidae > Gymnogyps > Gymnogyps californianus. Next base: position 30,281,981 of record NC_059478.1, on the reverse strand, counting down.
ACAGTTATTAACAGATTAGGTGTGAACTAGAGATGTCTGAAATGAGTCTTTCCTCTGGGCTTCTCAGAACAGCATTTTGTCTTGCTGGCTGCCAACTCTCCAGAGGTTCAGACTAATGACTACTGCAGTCAGTAGGGATTTCTGTAAAATTACTATAGTAAATAGTAATAGCATGAAGTTACTGTAATAAATAGTAATAAACTAGACAAGTCACATGAAAGACTCTATTAAAGGAAACAATTTAAGAGGTGACAGACCATACAACTGTTCCACCTGCAAAATCTATGCTCTGCTCTTAAATACCAAATGCACTTTTACACCAAGTGATCCCAGCCAAGTTCAGTCTTTGCTACAGGAATTAAGGCCAAAAGGTCTCTTTCTTTTACAGTGGTATCATAAAATGCTTGCTTCAGGCAACTGCAGCAGTAACTTCCCCATTTACCTGCCATTGCTGAGTTTTTTAGCATTTTTGTTGCTGGAGGCTTGTGCCTGTGAATTTATAAACAGTGAGCCAGCACTCAGAGAAACATGCACGAGCACCTGCAGTGCACAGTGGATCACAGTTTGGTTTCCCTCCCAGAGCAATTTCCCTCTCAGAGAAAAGCCACTTGCTTAAGCTTCAACTTTGCAATGAGTGGCAAGGCTGAGCACATTGCTCCTGCCGCTGCAGAGCCACGTGACCCACGTTGCAAACCCTGCAAAAGGGAAAATAAACGCAGGGTTGCACATTCAACATGCAAGCTGAGTACCTGTGTCCACTGAGGAAGGAAAGCGGGAGAGACAGCAGGAATGGCTCTCTGGGGAGCTGGAGCCTGAGGAATCAGCGGGTGCAAACTCCGCAAGTGGCAATGTTTGACGGGGGGAAGAGGAGGATGAACACGGAAAGAAAGATGGCAGGACAAGGGAAGAGGCTTTGGGGACAGGCCCTTACCGTAGTCCCAGAAGGGAGGGCCGCTGGGAGGTGGCGGCGGCAGCCCCCTGCATGCCATGCCTTTGCTGTTGCCGCCAGCGGGCTGGGCACCCTTCATCCCCTCGTGGCCGCTCTGCTCGGGGGCACTGGTCGCTCCTGCAGCCACCCCAGAGCCTTCGCCTGGGGGAGCGGGCCCTGTGGCTGCCCCAGCCGGGGGGTCGGGCACCTGCTGCCTCAGGGCCTTCTGGGCTGCCATGATCTTCTGGCGCTCAGTGATGAGGGCGCACTTGTCGCACAGGCAGAGCTTCCAGCGGCAGTGGCCGGCATGGCCCTTCACCGGCACCACGAAGCCGTGGTTACGGCAGCGGGAGCACTTGGGTGTCCGCAGTGCCGCCTTCGCCACCACTGCTGCGGCCTCCTCAGCCTCCATAGCACACCAGTCCTGGCTAACCACACTGGCACGCCCGGGCTGGCTCCTCAGGGTTCTTATATAAGGCATGGCCACTGCTGCCCCGGCATGTAGCAACCTGGGCAGGCGGGGCAGGAGAGCCCATGGCAGCGGGTGGGGAATGCCCTGCTCTGGGGAGCCTGCGGCACAGGAGCCGCCTTGGCTCCGCAGGCCTCCCCTCCCTCAGCCAGGCATGGCTGTACCTGCCCGCCTCCCCCTGCAGTCCCTTGGTGCCGGCTGGAGCCAGACCTCAGCCATGGGGGGCTGGAGGAAGAGAGAGAGTGGGGACTGCGTCTGCAAGAGCAGGGGGGAACGTAGTGCGTTTTAGTACATTTCCCTGTGCTGGTGCATGCAGAGATGGGGAGTTTTGGACGGGCGGGGTGTGCATGGGAGAGAAATGCAGTGTCCCTTACAGTACTGCCTTAAGTGGTAGTTTTCCCTTTTGGCACTTAAACATCCACACTCACTTTCATACCTCTCATGCTTTCGCTTTTAATACGCACAGGATTTCAGTTCCATTTTGTTTCCAATTTGCAGCCTGCTTCTCTTGATCAGGAGGACTGCCTGCCTCAGCAGAAAAAAAACCACTTTCATCATTCTGTTTTTCAAAACAAGATACTAAGATGAAGGCGGAAAGCATATGTCATTCGAAAGACCTGTCTCCTTTTCTCAGAATTCCTTATTCTCTGGAAACAAAGACAGGCTTACAGTTAGAAATACAGGAATGCTCCAGAAATGCTTAGAAAGCACTTGTTATTTGTTACTGCTGGTAGCTACAAAACCATGGTTTACACAGTAGCCCATTTCCAGGAGAAAACTCTCCACTTTGCAATGTAAGGCACGACACTGCTGATTTTTCTCACATATGCAATAGCTAATTCTGTTTTAAAATCCCGAGATGCCAATAGCTTCTTCTACATTAAAGAGAATACCATAAAAATAAACCACCAAGTAGTTGTGAAGTTTTTTACCAATTAGTTTCAAGAGAACCAGGTAACATCTATCTGCTGCTCTGAAACAATTCTAATATGCAACAGAGTATGTTTTGCAGCAGCCTTGCAGAAGCCCTTCCCTTGGAGCAAACCTTCCTGCAAGACTTGGGTGCACCCCTCAACATCTGGGGGGGGAGCAAGGCCCCGGCATAGCAAGCCCTTTAAGAGATTTGGCAACAGTATGGTTTGCCTTAGCAGTGAGCAGACAGCGCCTGTGCCCTGCAAGCCCCCCAAGGGTCAGCTTAGATTCAGGCTTCTCACTTTGCAAAAGACTCAGTAGGGCTTTGCATCTGAGTCCTGCAGGTTTCCAGTAGGATTTCATCTGCTGGGGAGACGGCCATACAAGCCCAGACCTGAAAGCAATTCAGACCCAAATCCTCAAATGCACACAATCCCTAGACCACCCAGCACAGCACCAGTCTCAGCCTGCAGATTTTGCTATCCCAGTTGCAGACTGAGTCTTTGGTACCTGCTTTTTGTGAGGGGCTCTCAGCCATGCCTTTGCACCCATGCATTCAGGGATCCTGTGCAGGAGCAAGGCCAAATCTGCCCAGGCACACAGCAGGTCACGTAGGAGAGACCACCACAGTGCTCTGTAGAAACTGGGTGATGGATTGCATGCACAGCAGCTCCTTTTGCGAGTGGGAGGCAGCAAAGCACACATGCAAATGTAATCAGCTCCCTGTCCTCAGTTGCAGACCATTTTCCCCAGAAGACTTCTAAAACGCTGTCTAGAAAGCCAGCTTCATGTGCATGGGCATATGTGCACTGTGGCTAAATATCTTTGAAAATTTGAGCTGAAAATGTTACCATTTCTTCCTAGTTCAGAAAGGTGCTTGGTTGGTATGCCTTCAATAGAAGCTACTCTTAAATGCAGTCTTGAAGTGCTGCTTGCTTGTGCCAGGGCCTTGATGTTCCTGTAGTCATTCTAAACATTGACTCTGTATTAAATATAGACAGATAATATATTCCTAATTTTATTCTCCATATTTTTGCTGTATGTTGAGGATGTGCATATTTAGCTGTAGAATGAAAGAGGATGGATGACACATTTTAAAAAAAACTGTAATTATATCTTTCCATAGATACTCAATCTGTGAAGCAGTGGAGGAGAAAGGTAGGCTATGTACATTTTCCCCGGTAATTTTCTATTTTGAGTCACATACTACTATTATTTGAGACATTTACTCAAACATACTTAAATTTATCTCTCCTCTCTCAAAAAAGGTATACCAGCCATGGCTGTAACAGTTTCTCCATTAATAAACCATGTCTTTCAAAGTCATGTGGATTTTTCTTTTGAACAATTTTCACCTAAGCATTCAGGATTTATTGTACTGTCCATATAGTTTGTTTCGAACATAACTAGACTTGCTTTTTATAGAAAAGTGAACATTTTACTTTGCTTGTGAGGTGAATATTTATTTCTGCAGACAGTTCAAAGAATTCTGCTGTTCCACTCCTGTTACGTGTTTCTATATACATTTGAGTTAGCTTATCACACACTGTTAGCAAGACCATCACACAGAGAAGACAGAATTTCAAAATAAATTTTTGGAATGAGATGTAGAATAGTATGTGGACGCAGCTTCATGTCTATTATCATTTTCTCCTTTATTCATATTTGAAAGAAAATGAGGCACAATAAAGACTCTTTTCTCTAAAACTTACTCAATTTACTCTAGCATTTTATGTAACATATGGTGGGAGTGTAACATAAAGTGTGTACAGAGTTCTGTATTAAAATAGCATTTATAAGAATTATTATCTTGCCAAAATGAAAGGAAAGCAACCTGCTGATTTCATGTTATTGAAATCAATAGCAATAATGTCTCTACTTCTTTCCAACTTCTGATTCATATAAAGTGTGTGGTTTTGGTATGCAGTTTGCTTTGTACCTGAAACAGTGAAGAAAAACAATGATTTAGCTAAAAGGGAACAAATCAAGACTGTCTGCCTTTAAATGGAATAGCAGAAAATTGGGGTTTGTTTTTTTCCTCCTTCGCAGACTTTCCAGCTAACATTTTATGCAGTAAATGTTTTTTGGCAAGGAAATTGTTCTGCTTAGATCTGACATTTCACAGAGCAATAGCAACATAATAAAGAAATTTGTTCAGTCTGAGATCTCCATTAACAAAGATTTGCAAAGTTGGTTCAAAATAAATGTTTTCTTATGCATAACAATCAAGAATATCTTTTGAATTTTTAAGACATCACATACGAGGATAAAATCCTCTCTTCAAAAATTATCTTAGTAGTTTGGAAGTGTCCATTACGTACTGCCATAGGTCATTATATAAAAATTGATAAAGCGATAGTATTATCAGCTCTTCTACATTATAACTGATTAGTCCCATGTTTATGGCTATCAGTTACGGTATAATCAACATGAGGACATTTTCCTGCACAGGCAAAACTGCCCAAGGAGGACTAGCCAGGCTTCAGATGCTCCCCACCACTCCACACCCAGCCCCCTTCTGTTATCCAGTCTTAACAAATACCTTGACTCCACCTGTGGATAGGTAACTGATCTCCTGGCTTCACTCACTTTTGGATTTACAGGAAGACTACTGTGGCTTCCTGCACTGGCTGATGAGCTTGCAGGTTAATTTCTGATCCCTTACTCAAGTCAGGTCTGGCCCATAGGCTGGCAAGAAATCTTCTCTAAACTGCCAAGGAACATCAGTACTCCCTTCCCTGTCTTGTTGCTGGGAGGAAGCTGTTTTCACCTCCTTACATGTCCCTGGTGTATTCATTCATTAAAATATAGCTTGGTTATCTCCACACTGTTCTGCAGTCATGTATGTCTCCTCTGTCCCTCCACATGGCTAGAAAACCAGGTTTGCTTCCCCTCCTGTCTAGATTAGAATACTGCAGTATCCTTTCCTCCGAACTCCACATATGCAATCTTTTCCCACTCTTACACACTCAGAAGCCTTCAGCAAGGGTTGTTCTGGATTATGTCGTGCATTGTTTTGCCTTCCTCCCCATTTCTCTTTTGCACTAGTTCCATCCTGCTTCTCTTCCCTTTCACAAGGGAAGAAAATTCCCTTTCACATTTTATCCTTGTCATACCTGTCAGCTCACGTTCACTATCAAGATGTGGACTCCCACCTTCACCTGGCCCAGAGTATCATTTTACTAAGTAGCACTGATAGCACACCTTCATGCTTTCTTCTGTAGTCATCCTCGTATTTAGAAGCTCCTTATAAAAAACATCAGAGCCTTTAAAACATCCTCTGACTGACCGGCATTACAAAATCTCGCTTTCACTGTTGAGCTAACACTAGCGCATATCCATCAATGATATCTGTCACAGAATTGCAAGGTTCAGCTATCTGCTGACATGCTTATGAGGTGGTCTAATCCTGCCCAAAGCAAGCCTACATGACAATGGATAAAGTTCTTTGAGTCACTTCTGTAGACTGTATTTTCCACCTTTCTAATCACTGTGAAAGTGTACTGTAGCAAACATTTTTTTAAAATGTGAGGAAAAGTGCAGTATAGAAACAGTTCAATACAATTAGATCATATCTACCTTAAGATTTGAAATGGCTAAAATGTGTTTGGGTTACACCATTTTTAAACCTGGTCCCAGTTAAGTTGTTTAAATTGATATAAACAGATTCACCTTTTCAGTTCTCTTTCAGTGTCAATTCCTTTACTTTAAAATGTTGTCTTCAGTAATTCGAACAGGAATTCCACTGGGGTGGATTTTTTTGTTGTTGTTACACAAGTTTTAAATGGAGCACAATTAGATGTTGATTTTCATCTGTTGTATCAAAAAGCTGAAACTCTATGCTACGATCAGAGAAAATTGGATGGAGTTCATACATAAGTTTAAAATCTCAAAAATTTATAAAAGTTATATAAAGCACTTCTGGTTTCTTTAACAAACACAACTAAAATAAAGCTTGAGTACTTAAAATTGTGGATCTTTTTAATATATAACAGGAAAACTTAGTTCTTAAATATTAACAACAGAGACTTTATTACTATGACTGCTGTTTGTTTATTGTAACAAGATCTTTATTTAAGAGAAAAGCAATAGTGATTAAACTGGAAAGTCTGTGATCTGGTTATTTCATGAGTACCAGAAGGGCAGGGTGGACCAGGAGAGAAATCAACCCCAGCAAGGAAACAAAACACATATCAGTTCTTATCCTGCATTAATATATCTCTGATATAGGCAGGAAATAAAATGTATTAAGGGGAAAAGAATGAGACAGACATAAATACACACACACAGATCCTTTCCCCAAATAACTGATAGAGTGTTTAAAAATCCCTATCTAGAAAAAAATAGATCTATGCTGAAAACCTTCTGTGGAAGATGTTCGGTCAGTTTGCAATAAATAAGGATCACTGTATCATCGAAGTCTGATTTTTTCCTTATACTCCTCTGTCTAAGAAACTTAATAATTATCCCTTCAAAAGAAATCTTTTGTTTCTTTAGAAGGTCACCTTTGCAGGCATTAATAAAAAAGATAAACTGAAAACCCAAAGAATAGTCCACTCTGTTAGTGCTATGGCAGCTGCACGGATGTCTTATTTACACCACCATTTTACTTTAGTAAGCTCCCAAATTTAGCGGGTTTTAGCCTGGATACCACTGGGCTTGTCAATCAGTCTTCTGCCTAGAGAAATAAACACATTTTTAATCCAGAGTCCTCATTCTCCTTCCCCTCAGCTATAGTTCTTGTCATATTCTCTTAGACACAAAGAGCACAAAATCACATTTGAATTCTCCCAAACAGCAAAAAAGGGATTTCATGCAGAAACAGTCACGCTCACCACAGTAAGTAGGTGGCCCATTTAGAGTCATCTTTGCTTACCACCTATTTTGTGCTGAAATTGTCATATTACCTTGTCAGCAAGCCTAAAGCTATGCTAATAGATGGATAAGGCAGGACACAGCTGAAAGTACTACAAACATCAAGTGTACTTGCTGTGGGCAGGATTCCATTTGTGAATGTCAACACTGGTATATATCCCACATTTTCTAACTGCATTTCTCCACCTCACATCTGAATTAGATTTCAGAATATCTGAAGTAGCTTAAACAATGCAAAATAAATAAAACCAGCTGTTTGCCATAATTTCTTCCTCTTCAGCCTAGACTCTTCACAGATACTTCAATGAAGCAAATAAAAATGAAGTGACCAAATAGTAGTTACTTATCAGCATAGCATGAAGACTATCATCAAAATGTTTACCTTGTAGAGAGAACAGACAAGAATAGTAGTGATTAACCTCTGGCATGCATGCTAGAATCGGTTTCTGGTATTCATACCAATGGCACATCATCTGTTCTTTGGGCATGATTCTGGGAATTGATAGACTCCCAGTGAGGTGATAAAGCTTCTTGGTGGCTCCTTAACCCCTTATGTCAGAGACAAACTGTGGTTTGTAGTGGGGAAGAGAAAACAAGCACTAGCATTGATGAATTTGCATTAGCTGATTCCAGCCAGGTATTGTGCAGGATGCTGTTCAGACGCATTTCTTCTCTTCTATGTTATTTCTATAAAATTCTCCTATGGACAATGACAACAGAATCTTTCTAATTTAGTTGAACCTTTTGATTATGTATCTACACTGTATGTATATATATATATGTACATATATTTGAGGTATATTTTCACTGGAGAGGACTGCTGCAAAGATAAACATAAAAATACAAGTTGAAAGAATGCATGCCTGTCTCCAAGTTGAGGAAGAAACGCTCTCCTCCCCGACAGACTTACTTTCTTGCTGTGTTAAGACAACTTGCATTTCTCTCTCTTTCCAACATGAAATGTGTTCATGAGCTACCTCAGCTGGGTCCTGGAACTTCAAAGTCCACTAACACAATGTAGAAAGTAAAAAATGGAATAGAAAATAAAATGAATGCATTGATAGGGCATCCTCCTCTTCTTCCTCCTTGATGCAGCAAATTAAAAAAGGAGAGATTTATTCAATGGCGGACAGCAAATCACCTGTGGCAGCAGAGATTATGGACAAAGAAGACATGAAAGTAGTGGAGGGCTGACCAGCAGCTTTGACAGATACAATGACAGGATGCTGGTGTGAAGCCATACTAAAGTATTTTCACTGTGCAAGCAAGAGGGAAACCAAAGAGGCACATTTTCTTGGCATTTCGTACTTTGTGATCATAAAATCAGACTGTCTTTCATCACAATAAATGGAACTATTTGCAAGATAAGTTATTATGAAGCATAAAAATAACAGAATCAGACCATAGGTTGTTAGCCCTATTTCCTTTGAATCTAAAACAAAACTGATTTTAAGTCAGGAAAGTTTAGTTTGATCAACTCCAGAAAACAAATAGAAAAAGACACCAAATCATCTCTTCCATTTCCCTGAAGCTGTGGGACCTAACTGTCACAAAAGGTTGCCTTTTGCTGCAGGGTTGTGTTGTTGGAAAGCTTGACCTACACAGCAGTGGCTCCTCTGGGCAGTCCCCTCTTTAGCTTTTTCCTCAGCAGCAGGCTGTTTCTCCGGACAATTGCTCTGCTCTGAGATCTAGCTTCTCCGAAGCATGGTGCTTTGGGCAGCCATGGCAGCCATCAACGCACTCTGGCTCTCAACAACAGCAGGAAGAAATGAAAGGGCAGCTGAATGACCAGCAGCAGACCATACAGCCTCCACCCATCCAGTACACAGATGTAACATAGCTGCTTGAAACCTTTCAGACTTAGGCTTATTTCCCATGCCTGTTATATAAATATGAAATAAAAGGCAATACAAGGTCAGCAGTGATGGGAAAGTCATTGCTACCTGGTGGCTGATGGTGAGCAATGATCCCTGTTAATGATCCCTAGTTTTGGCTGAACAACAGCAGTCCTCTGTCTTTCTACATATGTATCTTCATCTTTAAAATAACAGCACCAGCAAACACACACGTTTGCATTTAAAGTAAAATACTGGAGGGTTGAAGTCTTACCAAAATTACTTCCATTGCACATTTAAACTGAGGACAGGAGTTGCATTTCTGGGAGGAGGTGAGGTATGTCTGCTTTGACATATCAGTACAATAACCCCAGCACAAGGAGTGTATTTCATGCACGGTGTCCCATTTGGGCATAACGTGCTGTAGGGTATGCTGAGGTCCACCTCAGGCATCCTCGGACTCTACCACCAGAAATGTCTTTATTCCTGACAAAGAGTTTGCTTTCAAAGTAGATTGAGCTCACGGATTTCACACTTTAATCAGTTCACACACAACATTACTGTTGTCTTAAAGTTTATTAGGACTCCAGTCTCTTAACATATGACTCCTGTTTTCCATGGACAAAGAATCTGAAAATGTTGAACTGGAACATGCTGTATTCCAATACTATAGTAAACATTCTCATATATTTAACAGAATATTTATCTTTCAATATCTAATGGAATGAAAACACTAACAAGGCTACACATAATAAAGTGAATTAATAAATTCACATAATGATAAGTGTTCCTGACTAAAGTGTGTATCTACGCAGTTTACTGAAATCGCATATTTACAATATTTGTGTTTTATGTTAGCATTCTTTGCCTCAGAACTCTTACGAAACCGAACAAGTTTCATATTTTTTGAGCACACTATATTCTTAAAGGTTGAAGTGTTAATGATAGTTACTGTTATTTGCAGTTGGCAGAAATGCTCACAGAATATTTACTGGAAGACATCCAAAGGTTTCCTTGCTCTTTAATAGAAAATCTGTACATGTCTGTACTGTACAAATCTGTACTGTATTTTAAATGATTAACCAGGGATAGAAGAGTAGATATAATATATGCCCTAATTAGATACAATATCTATCTCTTAAAAAAACACAGCTTTTAAAAAGTACAATTAAAAACAATGTCATTAATTTTCTTTAATAAAGCAATAAGACAACATCATAACTCAAATAAAATATTTGTGTATATTCTTCATTCAGATGAGTCCTAGTCAGTACATATATCTTAATCCTCTCTTTTCCCAAGTGTTATTTGTTAAGTGTTATAGTTTTAAAAACAAATAGTTAAAAAGCAAATAAAAACATCATTATCTATAGGAAATTTTATCTATACAAGTTTCCATTACTGTAAAAAATAGAGATTATAATGAATATTTGTGTTGAGGTAGTAAATAAAGTATGGTTGATTACACAGGGCCAATAATTAGGCAACCATCCTCCCAAAAGTGTAAATTTTAGACTTGATTTATTGGCTACATTATCATGACAGCCATCTATCCAACAGTCTTGTAATTCAAAATGGTGAACTGGTGGATATTATAAATTGCTAGCGACTTGATAATAAGCCTGGGGAGAGAAGCTAAACTATCTTCATTATCTCAGTAAGACAAGCTTTCCTATTTTTATAGCAGTCTTTTCCACCTGTCCTAGCACTCAAACATGGAGAGTAAAAATGAATATTTGACATGAGGTTTCAGGAATGCCTTGTACAATGGTATTAATATTTTCATATATCTACTAGCAATAGCAAACCTAGAACATTTTAGGGTTGTGTTTGGCTTTTCCACAGATGTCTTCACAGTAGTGACTCGGAGATAGCCTGTGTTCAACTAATGTATCTCTTCCTTGTTTGGTTTCCAAGTGCTGAGCTCCTGCTATTGGTTTTTCATACATACATTGTATGCTGTTAAATTTCATTCCATTTCTGTTATTCCAGTTGTCACAGTATCTATTTCTTTCCTATATGAGCCTTTAATCCTCTTCTGTATTAGTAATATCTCTCAGTGTCTGCTTTCAGCAAAATTTCATTAGCATACTCTTTTTGTGTCACAGTCATTACTGGAAATATTAAATAAGACAGATTCTAATACTGATCCTTTAAGAATTACAATAATACCCTCCCTCCAGACAACAGTTCCTCTTCTAGCACAACCAAGGGTTTTTCCTGCTTTAGCATTTTATTCACAACTTACTTTACAGAAGCCTAATAGATACTATCTACAGCACTTTCTAATGATTAAAACAGTGGTTTTAATCAACAGAAATATATTCACTCAATCTGCTTTACCTTTGGTAAACTTAGGTTGCATTTTGTCCCATTGTGCATTTATGTCTACTTACATAGATGTTTTTCTTAAAAATACCTTCTAGAGCCTTGAATATTGTTGAAGTCACTCTAATGTTTTCTGGTTACCCTTTTTTCCCCTTTCTGAAATACAGGCAAGAGGTTTGCTTTGCAGTAGTGGTACGCTACCAGTTGGCAGCTTTATTAAAAATCCCTGCTGCTGGACATGCAATTTCATGTGCCAGTTCTTTCAGAACCCAGGGATGGAGATTATCCTATCCCTCCAATTTCAGCGCCTTAAGCTCTTTGAGTTTTTCTTCTACCTCACCTATGATAATTTCCATTTCTATATCCTCATTCCATTTACATGTTACATTTCTCTTTTCTGGATAGTTTTATCTTTAATTGCAAAGTGCCTGGCAAAGCAATTCTTATTAGGATTTATTTTCATGATAAAGGTCCTTTGATAAATCACAGTTCTATGTGAATTACTAGGCTTTGCCACAATAAATAAAAAAAACATAGTTTTGGGGTTTGTGGGAGTTTTTACAGCCAATTCTATATATAAACTTTACTGTGAAAGGAAAGAAACAGTTATGCATCCATGCATGTAATAGTGCCATGACAATGTTACTACTATCAGACCATGCACTGTTTAGAATACAAATACATCTGAAAATAACTGAATTTGTGAAGTACAAGTGGCAGAACTGAACAGAAAACACTGCAATTAAATTACTTGCAGGATTAGGGGTTTCAGTCTGTTATCAGACTATTTAATTCAGGAGCCTCTATCACATCCCTCTGAACTCCACAGGACAGAGTTAGAATTTGGGGGAATTATAAAACTTCACAGACTAGAGTTTAGGATTGTGGGTGGCTTCTCCTGGGCTAAAGTGAGGTACTTCCCAGGGTAGGGTGGCTTCCTGTGGGCTCTTTAGGAAACGGTTATAATTACTCTGAGGCTTTTCCCGGGTAAGGCTTATAAGAGTCCCTGGGCTAGGGCTGTGAATTAGGACAGTGTAATTTTTAGTAATTTGTCCTAACAAATGGACAATTGATAAACAGTCTGTTTCTTTTGTATTTGTCATATGATAATTAGCTTCCACCTTCAGCTACCTGTATACTAGCCCTAGATGCTCAGAAAGTGGGTGTGGGCAAATGGCTACTCCACCAGCCTTGGGTTATCAGAGAACCTGATGTAAAGAAACTCACGTAAAGAAAAAATGAAATACAGGCCTTATAAGGAGATCCTGAGATCTCCTGATTTGTTTTTTTCTCAAATTGTGCCTGTATCTGATTTTCTGTGTGCAAATTATTGAGTAGCTGTAATGGCATGTACAAAGTTTATGTACTGTATACCTAATAACAAGGAAATAAGGAAAAATTGCAAGACTATGTTGCCTGGCAGAAAATTACACATAAGTCTCAAAGTAAGATCTAAAGAAATTGTATTAAAGAAAAAAAATTGTTATTATTAATTTTCTCAGTTTGAATTCTGTGCACTTGTGTATGAAAAATGACGAAGCAAAGTGTCTCCCTTTTACACTGACTTCCATGATGAAAGTGGGGTTCACAGGGAGAAAAGCATAAGAACAAAAATGTGAAGAACAGAGTATGTGGTGAGGAAAGACAGACTACAAATGGAATAAATGAGGAATAATTTAGAAAGAAAAAAAAATATTTTATAGCTAGATAGATTTACAGAATGAAGTGAAAATGAGAGTTATTGTGCTCAGGGTTTTCAGCCTGATTTTGATCAGTCCTACAGTAGATGATTAATAGAAAAATAAAATTTGTGGGGCAGTGAAGGAGGAGGGAATTTATATTTTTAATTTCTTTATGTTCATAATAAGGCTTCCAGAACATAACAATGTATTGTTAATAAAAGTTACTATAGATGATCCTAATTCATTTGGCAGAAAGCCTTTGCATTCATGAGATGGAGCTGTATAACAATACAAGCATTTTAGCAATTCATGAAACAATAGACTTGTTGCTCAGAAAGAACTCCCCTCTAAAGCATGTTACCTGGTGTCAAAACAGAGCAATCATCAATGTAATGCTATATAACAGTCCTGGTGCTGCTGATACTTACACATGCAATTTAGGCAGTCTTAAACCAAGCAGAAGCGAGGATAACCTGGTTGATATGCATCTCTTTCAGTAAAGACTATTGGAATCAAAAATAATTAAAGACAAAATCTGGCCTTATTTATGATCATTTTAGACTGACATAATGCAGAAGAGTCTGCTCTCACTTTTCACTAGAGTAAAAAAAAAAAAGCTCTGCTTAATTTAATGAAATTATGCTAAATTGATATCAGTATAGTCAACAGCAAAGAAAAACTCATAAAAGAATCATACCACTGTGTTTTTCCAGCAGGGCAGAATCTGGCTCACAGATGTTCACGTGCGGGCAGATGGTGTGCATGCATAATACATGTACAGGACAGATATTCAGGCATATATAATGACTGTTAAAAGCATAATTGGATTTCCCAGAAAACTTAGAAGGAGGGTTTCAGTATATACTCAGATTTTTTTTTCCAAACTTTGGTGCTCCACTAAATCTTTTCAGATATCAGAGTGACTTGACTGTAAAGACAAGGAACATACTGAACTGTGGCATTTTCTGAAAGACAAGTCTCTTTCTATGTAAACATGGAACTGGGGCACAGATTACCTGGAAATTTTAGTCAAAATGCCATGGAGGAAACCACAAGGGCAGTCGACTCCTCAAATTCAGCCCCTCAAAATCACCTGGGGCAAGAAGAGCTCCTGCCTTTCATGTCACTGCTTTGCTGGCTGGGTCCCCTCATTCTCCACTGTTCTTTGTGTCTGAACAATGAAAGCCTAGATTAAACAAATATAGTATTTCCATTTAAAGAAAACAGCACTGTAACAGCAGAAAGCTCTGCCTGCCGCCCTGTGCCCCCCAATCTCCCTCACGGTGCTCCTTCCCTGCCCTGCAGCGCAGCAGCCATTTTGCTGTGCAGAAGGAGGTGTGATGATAGAGCACTCCCCCCACGGCCCTCAGCTGAGTCTCCTGGCATCTAGGGGCTGGTGTGTTCCTCAGGGCAACGCGAGGGAGATTTTCATGGCAGCTTTCTCACTCGTGTGCCGGTTGGGGTTGCTCAGAGGTCCCTGGATACCTGCCTGCCCTGGTGCCTCGGCGGGACCCTCCTTGCTCCCAGTCCTGCCCCTGCACCACAGCGAAGGGGCTGAGGGAGCCAAAATAACGTGACTGCCTCGGGGGGAGCATGGAGCCCAGTGCTGCGGCTGGGGAGAATAGCTGTGTGCGGCACCCCTGAAGTGAAAAATGCCCAGGTAGAGATGAAAACTCAGGGGCAAAAATGAGAGTGGGAGAGGAAGGTGGGCTAAACCTGAGGGGTTATATTCTCTCAGAAAATAAGTCTCCTAGAGCCCTCTGCTCCGCAGTCCTTCCTTGGGCCAGGAGGCTGCTTCAGCCTCCTTAGCCTGGCACTGCAGAGTTTTTCTGTGCTGCAGTTATAAACTCTGCCTCTGTGAGAATAAAAGGGCAGGGGCAGGAGGGCAGCAAAGGCTAACAGGCCCTGGCACCACTAGCCCTGCTCGGGAGCCCAACACTGACAGCTTCATTCATGGCATTGCCGGGTTTCGTTTGCCAGCCAGGGTCCTCCCTGGTTGGAGCTGATGTGCTGCTGCTTGCTGTCTCTTAAAACTCATGACAAAATTTTGCTGTGTTGCGGGTGGATCTAGATAAAGAATTCATGAAACTGGTTTTAGGGGGGTTGTGTTTTTTCAACAGAGTGCTGTTTGTAGAAATTCAAATTAGACAGTTCTGTCAAGAAAATGTTACAAGCTTCTGCTAGATCTTATTCCTTTACGCCAGGCATTTATGCTTTGTTTCTGTCACAGTGGCAGGTGGAAGTTTCATATGGATAAAAGTATTCTTGGCAAGGACTAATTAGCAGAATGTTATGGATTAGGTGGGTGTTCCCTGTGTGAGGGCAGAACCAAAGCAAAACTCAGGAGAAAGAAAGGGCTGCAGTGATGAATTTGTCCTACTGCTTGTTCTGTTCTTAGTGACCTGTAAAATCAACTGTAAAATCAAAAAAACAGCTTTTAGTGTTTACAGTGCATCAGGCATATTAATAAAGAAATACATAAAGGTACAATACATTTGGAAAGAATTGAGTTGAAAGCACTGTTTCAGGAAGTGCAGCCAGGTCCAGAAAAAACTGCTGCATTGTGCATGCATGCTCTATGTACATGGCCCTGGTTTTCAGAGTACAGTACATATGCCTGAGGGACCCTTGATTTACTGGGTTCTTGTGACAGTTGAAAATCATCTAGTTAATGTCATTATTGACAGCACAGGAAACATACTTAAATTGCTTTTCAGAGAGGATAAAACACATAATTAAACAATTTTCAGACTTCTTTTTAATTATATGGGGTCTACTTTTTATCTTTTACTTGAGCCCCTGGATGTCTTTGTCTGTATAAACAGACAATATGATTTTAATTACTAGCCAGTAAAGACCTCAGGATAGAAATAGAATCCTACAAAAATATTTCTGTTGTGCTTTAGTATATGAACAAATCTCCAAAGGAGACTTCTAATGTTCTAGTTTTTCTCTTTGAATATTCTTATTCCTCTGAGTAGAATCCAGTTTGGACAGAGGTTAGCACACATGATGCCTGACTGGGTCATTTTGCTGTCAGGTGTAACTGCACTTGCCTGTAGCATTCTTTCTCTTTGTTGGTAAAATGGTGTATTTTTGACCCTACACATCCCTTTTTCTCTCTGTTGCCAGCAGGCTGTGTGCAGTGCTAGCACAGCCAGAGTAATTCCAGAGATTTTCCTCCAGTGAAGTCCTCATGAAACTCGGAGTCCAGCAGGGCACCCCAGGCTATGGAGCAAAGTGTTGCTGGTGTCTCCTCATTATGTATCGCAATGATACATACTCCTTTCTGGAGACCACTCTTACTCTGTGAGCTGTGTTTAGGATGGCAAAAGACTACATGCATTTGGGCGCTTTGCTTCATGTAAAGCTATAGGGGCGCAAGCAACTGAGTTGCAAAATGAAGCAGCTCTCAGAACTTCTCTAATCAGTGCTAGATGCCAGGTCAGGGAGGTACAAGTCACATCTCATCCATCCTTTCTCAAGAATAGAGAGACAATAGGATAAATTTAGCCCCAAATCTCAATACACAGTCACTGCTCTGTCTCTACACAGTTAATTTTATAGAAAGTGTTTGTTCTGCCTGCATTGTTTCCAGTGTTTGAAATTTCAGATGCAGTCTATTTCCAAATGCCCTGTTATTCTTCATACAGGTTTAATTTTCCTTGCTCTCTCTGGAAGCAATCTGGTATAGCTTATTTGAAAAAACAATTCAGTTCTTTTTAAAGAGAGCTGGCATTAAACCTATTTTGAGTGCTTTTCATGTTGAATACCCAAGATGATGGCTTGAGTGACTTCTGTTTTCTAAAACAGAGTGCTGAATAACTATTATGAAAATGATAATGGACCAAAGAACAATGAGTTTACTCTGATACATCTCATTTAGTCCTACTGAAGTGAAGGTGGAACCATCTGAGTAAAATCTTATGCAAAGATACTTGGCTTTCTACAGAAAGAGGATCTATTTGTATTCATTTTCTAAAGATGCATGACAGTATGTGACATACATTATTTCAATTCTAATGTGCTCAGTCTGTGCAGTGCTTTTCTCAAACTCGGGGCGGGGGGGGGGGGGGGGGGGGGAAGGAGGGGGGTGTGCTAGCCCAGGAAAAAGTTGCCTTCATCCCAGAACCTGGGACCAAAACAAGTCAAAATTTTCTGAATTAGTTCCCTGTGTTCACTACAAAGCCTGGCAAGTAGCTTTACATGTGTGACTAACAGTATGGCACTGGGAGGTGTAAGAACTGGGCACGTGGAATCAGGGGGCAGAGAGTGCTTGTGCTGATGCTACAGAGATTGATGGTTGTCAAACTACAGCGAGAGTTAGCTACAGCAATGAAATCGAATATAGCCATAGTCCTGCTATATGCACCAGCAGTTCTCAGACTTGTTTATTTGGCCCTTCTTACAGTGGGATTTACCGTGGTTTGAAACAGAGTTAAGATCTGTCTGAAGGCTGAGTGGGATGGTTTCTAATACGTCGTGCCACCTTTGCATCAGTAGATGGAGCTCCAAGATAAATCGTTCTAGTCTTGAAGCCTTGCAATCAATTAAACATACAGATGTTAAGAGACGACAGTAATTACCAGACTGAATGATATCCTTAAATAATCACTAGGGATTTATATATCTTATTCTAAAAATCTTATCATACATACATAGAGGTTTGTTAGAGACAAAAAAAAAAAATTCATTCTCTGCCTCTCTGCCAGATCTCTCTGGTGTCTTTCCAAGTGTTTAGAAGACTCTGAATAATAGCCAAAGTCATACATGTACTCTTGGCTTCAGTGCTTTTTCTTCAACTGCCTATTACAGTCTAGTTTATAGAAACTTGCTTTCAATAATGTGCTTTAATTTTCACCCTCTTAAATTCATTGCATTTTTCCCATATAATATGAATAGTTAGTACTGACTTCCATGGTTTCTCCACTTTACCATTTTGGCCCTTGGTCTCCCCAATTATGGTCTATATTTAGTGCTATAATAATTGTTCAAAAATCTGACCCTCCACTGTACTGCACTTTTCATTATTCTTCAAATTGTCTTTGACCTCTACTGTTCACATTATTTGCTAATTGTTCCCACTGTTTAAATGCATCACATAGAACTTTGGGAAGTGGAGACTGCTGAGTGCCTGATAAAAAAAATGCTTTGAGTAAACCAGAATAAACATCAACAATAAGACTTACCCCCTTAAACTGTGGTGTCTATTAAAGATGCAGTTTTCCAACAATATTTTTATTGTGGCAGCAGTAAAAGATAAACTGTCAGAGCACAAATAAATGGTCTTAAAGTTATTAATAAAATGACTGAGGATATGACAGGAATGACAATTTGTTTTATGAGAATTTGATCTTCAGTAAAATAATTGTCAGCGAGATACAAACTAATTAGAACATAGCAAGAAGATTGCCATGCAGCTTCTTTCCAGGTTTATGAGAACAGGCCCAGCTTTTTGGAGATGAAAGGCAAGATAAGGATTGACTCTTGTAGGAAACCTGGATTAGGTCTGAATTGATGTCCTGTTGTTCACAACGTGGCATGGGAAATGCTGCTGGTTTTGTCTTGTATTTGGCTGTCTGATAACTTCATGAAGTACCAGTGAAGCCAGGGTTACTATACTAATTTATTGAGACTCTGGCTGCATCCTGTTAGTTAAATAAATATGTATTTCCTTCTTCTGATGTGTGAGAAATCCACAGAGAAGCATTAGCAATATTATATATTAATGTAAAATGAAATTAATAGTGATGTGAGCTAATAGGCTGGGCTTTGAACTTTGGCTGCATTAGGGACGATTTCTTGCTTGTTCTTCCAACTCAGATAGAGGCATAGTAATCTTCAGGCAGGTGATGGAAAGATGCGGGGACCTAGCATAGTGAATCTTAGTAACGTAAATTGTTGGAGATGATGAATCACACAACTTGGGGACCTGTTTCCATCTTCACTTAGATTCCTTCTGGTGATTTTCCCAAGGTTGCACCTCACACTGCATCCCAGTTTACCTTCCTGTACCCTTGGAAGAATGAAACCCAGCTTTGTGAGAAGAGCAGATTGACAGTGAAAAGGTCACAGATTTATTATGAATGTTTCTTGGAAAGGGCATTCATTAGAGCTAGAGTGCACAGTTGACAGTGAAAGTTGAGATAATGTTTCCTCCCATGGGAACAATGCTGAGATGTAGAGGACAGAACCCCTTACTTAGCTCTCTGCTTCACCATGCTGCAGGCCCTGCTGCAGGCTAGCAGGAAAATGCAGATGTGTAGCCTTTTACAAGTCTCCACTGCAAAATGGCTGTGCTTTAGGGGACCAGCTCCCTCCCCTTCCACTGACCTTGGAGGATGCTGGAGAGTCTGCATATAAAGAGCTGGGCATAAGCTATGTTTGCTAGAGTTTTGCAGCAGAAATTTTCTCTGAGTTTCTGCAGAGTTCCCCTGCTGCGACCTCCTTGCAATATTTATGAAAATGTTTGGCTAAGCTTGTGAGACCCTGTAAATCCCCAAGAGATCTGCATGCAGGATTCCATTGATGCCACTCACAGTTAACTTTCACCAAAATCCTTGAGTATCCAAAAAAATGACCTCAAAGGGGAAGCCTTTAAAAAAAGGAAATTAATTAGGTGGAAAAAGCAAAACACCTTCTGCTGTTTGAAAATTCAATTCCATATAACTGTAACCCTCGGTACTCAGAGCAGCAGCTTTAATCAGAACTGTGGCTGATTTTTTTAGCTATGTTTTGTACTGCAGTCCAGCTTTGCTATTAAAACCCACTCTTCCGTTATGCCTTGGAGGAGAGATGGCTCTGTTGGGAATAACATGAAACATGTATATTGGATTTCTTTTTTTTAAAAAGAGGTTAAAATAGCAATAGCAACCTTGTCACAGAGCACTGGCTGGGGAGCAGCTTGTGGAAGCTAATAGCCCTTGGCCTTGCCTTCAGTGATCCAGTCTCACAGGTAGTTGTCAATCCCCTGGAAATATTCTCAGTGTTGATTGTTATTTTTAATTATTAAGGTAAATGTAAGTTAGATGAGAGCTAAGAAGTATAGCTTTTCAGTTAAACTAATATCTGAAATACATTAATAGTGAAATTTCCGTCTTTTAAAATCCTTTGGGATTTTTTGAAAGAAAGGAAAGGACAGACACGTATATGATGAAGTTTAAGCAGAGAAGCCGTATGATTTTGGTAAGAAAGTGCTATGGAACACAACCTGAATTCTTAAGCCAACACAGATGAATTTGATCGTGAATGATCAGAGCTAGTTCAGTCTCCATGTACCTACTGAACAGCACCTGCAGGGAGAAAAGTAGGTAGTGAAATGCTTTCTATGTAAAACATTTCTTTTCATTCCTTCAAGTCACCTCTGGTTGCATAAAGTGGAGAAGTAAGCTGAACGAGAATGATACCAAGAAGTTTCACAGGAAAAAAGGAAATATAGGAGAAATCAGGAGTCTTTGACATTTCCCTTTCCACCTGGCATAAACCAGCAGAGTAGCAAGCACTCATTATAAGCAGTGCTCTAGGAGAAATTCTCCTGGAAAGATACTGAATGTTCATTTTTTTCATTGCACCACCTGCCCCAAGGCCAAACCTGTCCAGAATTTTAAACAAGCAGTCCCAGGCAAAAGTGTCAAAATCAACTACAGCTTATTTGGTTTTTCTTGAGTAGGTACAGTTTGCTCACAGACACTGAAGTTGCAGGGAGCTTGCTCTCATGTTTGTTAATGTGAGTACAAAATCTAGTACTGAGCCAAAATATAGCAGCAACAGGAGGGAAAGGCTACGGGGAGGCATGTGCTACTGATAGAAGAAAAAATTACACTATATACCATATCCTTTCTTCTACGTCCTATCAGCAGGACCCACAGGACCTTGCCAGAAGGCAAGAGAGGCAAAGAGCTGTAGCACAAAACTGCATAACAGAACTGTCACTCCCTCTTAATGCTTTGTCTTTCTGCAGCCTCTGCCTGGGAATCCTGGAGCCCTCTGGTCATTTCCTCATTTATCATCCTGCAGCACTGCAATCTCTCCCTGGAAAGGTTTCAAAGGAATTAGGGAACAGCAAAGAAATAAGAAAACAAATCTAGCAACAGAATTCCAGCTGCTTTCATAAATTGCTTGCTGGCCCAAGCTTTAGCTGGAATTTCAAGGCAAATGTTAATGGTGTGTTAAGACTTATAGTCACGGGAGGTTTTTTTAATAGCAATAGCATTGACAATACAGTGAATGATTCAGGAAATTATCCACTTTAGACTAAAACTTCCAAGATAGACAGGCTAGGCTCATTTATTGGAGAAACCACCCATGTAAAATAATATACTTGAAATCTCTCTGACCAAGGAGACAGCTTATTTCAGAGATAGTCATCCAAGACCTCAGCTAGTGTAAATCAGCATAGCTTGACTGATTGAATCCTGTGAAAACATAATTGGGTAGTGTAACCCCTCTACTCCATTTCTTGGAGAGAGGTAAGGACAGGCCCACTTCTTGTGGCTGAGAGGAGAGAAGCTGTTACAAGTAGAAGTCTACAGTAGTGACATAATGAAAGAGAAATAAATTTGTCTGTCAAAGGATTCAGAACAGTTTGGAACAATAAAAAAATGCAATATAGCTGCTCATTTTCAAGAAAGTGTCATAAAAAGGCTGATCAAAAACTCCATCCTACTTTGCAGTACAAAAGATAAAGTAAAATGATACCATTTTCAGTGGAAAATTGTACGGAGAAAAAAGCAAAAGACCTCAGCTCTAGCTCTGCAGAGTAATTACTAAGAGATACCTAGTCAATAGCTTTGTTCTGTCAGAGATCATGATAACATATACAGAGATAAAGCCAGACAGTCTGTTTGGCTAGACATCATTAATATAAACCCCATAATTTAGAAACTACCTCTCCAGATTCCCTCTCCAGATAGAAATCTGCTAATGAACCATGATTCAGTTATATTCCTAATCAGGAGAATACTTTCAAGTTGTATTCTAACTGGGCAGTATTTTGCTTCATACATCCCAAAGACCAATTAAGCATTTTGTATGCAGCTATGCTATAGATAATGAATGTACCATACAAAAATGCTTAATTCAATTTTGAAGAGAAAAATAGCTTATGTTCTGCTTGTTTCAGTAAAAAGCCAAACTGGATAATATACAGGACCTCTCTAAAATGGAGTTGTACAAGGAAGAGAGCAGGGCGATGGTAAGTCTGGGTGGCAGCATGACAGTTAGCGAGATCAGCCGTTGAAGAAATTGGTGCCTAATCTGATTTTGCAGCATGTCAGTCACAGTATGCTAATACCACCGTCTTTAGTGGGCCTCCACCAAAGATAGATTTGGCCCACTTAACTTAGCTAGAAGGTCTGGAAAGGGTGAAGTCCTATCCGTAAAACCTAGAAATGGCTGGGAAGCATAAACCCGTCCTCTAATAGAAGGCAGGACTTTGTAACTCTCTTCTCTCATCACAGCCACATGGATCTACTCTAGGTAGCTTTTTTTACCCGTTCTGAACTCTGCATTAAAATCTTCACTGTCTGAGTTTAAATTAAATCCTATCCATCCTTGCAAAGAGAAAATACAGAGGAAATCCTAAAGCAAAAATATCCATATGGTTCAGAATCAGAATAGAATCCAACCTCTGCACCAGACTTCAAACAGTGAACTACTATTTTAATAAATAGCATTTTTCAGGAAGATCAGTAAAAAGCTTTCACAAAGGTTCTCTTTCTCTCCTGGTATAAGCAGACAAGCCATTTCACTTCAGTCAGAGAAGAATCATTGTATCAGCATCTTAATATTAGGGCTTGATTGACATCAGACCATTTATCAGTCCAGGTTTCTCCCTAGAGATAACTGGGTTTATATCTTTGTCCACTAGAGATTAAAAAGAATGTGTGCAAGACAGAGCAAAAAAAGCTCTTTGTTTATGTCTGTGAAGACCTTTTGTTGCCAGATATTTTGGAGCATCTTACTTTTTAGGCTCTTTCCTGATGGCTTGAATTCTGATTACTTATCCTCAGGAAGTCAGTATCATATTAGTTCCACTGATCTTGTTGACTTTGCTTTCATGTGCAGCGGGTAACGCTGGGGAAAAGCAGAAAAGATGGAGTCATTATGGATTCTGAAAGAAGTAAAAACAAACACCCACCACAGAGCACTGTGAAGAACAGAGTAGACCCTGCAGCACAGTTGTGCCATAACAACCCAGTTATCCCCACAAGCTTTATCTTTCTGAGTGGAAAATTTGCATGGCAATGCAGACAAGCTTGTGTGAGAGGTGCAGGCTAAGCCTCCAGGTACAGGCAAATAAGTCAGTGCTTTCCAGCAAAAGACAAGACAACTAGGAAATGCACAGTGCTGGACAGAAAATCTTGATGGATTCCAGTTCCCTGATCTACCCAGTCTTGAGGGAAATGTCACTCTAGGTAAGCATTAGTCTCTGTCCCCGTGTACTCAGTCCATATTTGAGTTTTATGAGTCAGCTGTAGAATGGGCAAGGTTTGCAGTGGTATTTCGATGCTGGAAGCTGCTGCTAGGTAGACAGTAAAATTTTTTCAGATTCCTAGGGAGAGGAGATACTTAGTTCCAATGGAAGTCAGGCAGGTCTTTCCTACTAGGACAAGTACGACACTAGATGCACATCTCTGTGTTCTGAAATTATTTTGAAAGTCTGATCCTTGTTTTGTTTAGCTCACACTGCCAAAGCCCTTGTTCTAAACACTGCAGCTCCCAGGCTGGACTCAGTAAAATCTAAGTTAATCAAAGTTGTTTAGTAAAGTGGCTATCAGGAAATACAAAGCAGACACACTCCCTTCTATTCCCACACCCCTCTTATCAGATCCACATGGAGCATGCCACATACTTATCTACATGTCTTCCTATACATATGTTTAAGGCACAAGGAGATACATCACCTGAAGATGTCTTGTATTTTGCTTCCTTATTGTGCCTTATAGGATGTAGCAAATTTGATCTTTTTCAACTGTGAGCTCAGCACTGCAACTCCTTATTAAAGAACTGTTCCTCTTTCCTGAAGCATCCAGAGATTTCTTGGCATGAGAAGGTTCCTGTCTGTGGTAAGTTTTTTTTACAAATTGAGGCTGCTTTGTATTGCAAAGGAAAATCTGTTTCATCTGGTTTCTTCTTCAGCTTATTTGTTATATGGTAGAATGCTTAGATATAATGCAAAGGAGAGAACAGGAGCTGTGGTGCTTAGGGAAGAGCATGTAGATGACCTTAATTTTGCAGATCCCCAAGGTATCAATCAAATTAAATGCAAAGATTTTGCAGCAAAAACATGGCATACAAGACTAACATATCAATGGAACCAAAGGTGAACAATCCAACTGTTATTAGATAGTTTTCCCTATGCAGTGCTAAAAAGTTAAGGCACTGCCACTGAAAAAACAGCAAGGGAAGTCAGAGAGGGAAAACATGCACACACATCTATGCATATTTCAGATGGTGGAACTGGAATATCTTATTCACAGCACATGCTAGTAACTGCTATTTTACAGCACTCCAAACTACATTAGGGTTTGCATTAATGCATTTGCACATTGATAGCTTTCCACCGATGTCCTCTAAAGGCCAAATATTGCAAAGGAGAGACTTGCTGAGCTGTGCTAATACATAGCTCTGCAGACTCAGATGCTGACATTCGTATGACCCATTGATGATCTTATTGGCTAAGTGCCATGTTAAGAGATTGAGTGCTGATTTGATAGAACCAGAAGATGAAAACAGGTGTCCAGGCTTTGATACTTGTATTTGACAGCTGGATTCATATCCCATCACAAGATCTCTCTATTAAAAGACATTGGCGTCTCCCAGTGAGGCAAAAAACCCAAAAAGACAAGGGCAGAACTTCATATGAGAGGACAAAGGTGAAGCAAAGACAATAAAATATTTTGCCTGGCTAACATACAGATGCAGAATAATTGGATTTGGATTCAGAATGGCACCTCTAAATGCAGGACTGAATGATCAGGTATTTTGGGGGCTGACTTTTTCCATCCCAGCTTGTCAGAAAGGCTGAGGCAGGCAGGCACATGTATGGTCATCCCTACCACTGCAGATACAGCAGCTATGAGGGGAAAACTGAATTTGTGTTGACTTGTATTTACTAACCCTCCCCTACCTGGCAGGGCTCCTCTGCTGAATGTAACAGGAATATTTTTATTTCCTCTGAGACATGATTTAAGTCTCCTGCAGAAATCAGAACAGCTGTGCAATGTGAAGAAGAGAAGGGACTGTACAAAATGCAAGGAAAAGGCAGAGTAAATGAAAATAAAGCTGAGTGGGGTGATAGTGGGGAATATAAGGAAATGCAAGCATGACTTGCTAAGGCTGCAATCCAGAGCTTATTAATTTCTACAGATCTTTTCCCTTGTATTCAGTAGTCTTTTAACCAACTCCATATCTGGGGTTAGGATCAATAGAGCTTCTGTTTACCAGTTTCCCAGTGTATAAACACTACTGGTACTAAGAACCAGAAATGGAGGACATAATAGTTGTTGTTCCCCTCCCAGAGGAGTGTCTGCACCACTGCGGAGAGCCCATCAGTCTACTCAAGGTGATTTGTAAAGAGATGTTGTGTGGTGTCAGCATAGCTGCATATCAGGGAATGGAAGGACAGAGTGAATTATTGAGACAGAGAGGCAAAATTTGTCTGAAGAACTAACTTAACTACCCAGTTAGAATTTCATATATGGCAGATACACAAGACTGAAAGAAAATCTGGAAGAATACTGATAAATTGCTAAAATAAGGGCTTTTTAATGAGCACTATGGATCCCCATATCCTCTACCTTATCCCACATACCAGATCATTCTAGCTTCCTGTGAAAGATCCACAGAGAACAAATCCAGAGATCTAGAAACTTTGCCAAGAAAGGACTCATCAATTTATGAAAGGCTTTGTAATTGATTGAAGATCTTTAGCAAAAACAGCACATGCTTTCCCGCCCCTGCCCAGGACAGTTTCTGTAGAAGGAACTATTAAAGACAAAGATGATGCCTGATTATTTTCAAATGGAGAAATACTTTTATTAAAGGGGTCATATAGTTCACAGGCAATGTTACTACTCAATTTTTATATGTCTCATGAAACTCATAAATAGTAGTTTTTAGCAGCAAGTGTGCAAGTGAAGAACTGCACTAGGGCAATCCTCTGCAAAAGTAAAGCAATCAAAATAAAAAAAAAAATTGCAATGTTGTATAGCAGCTCCTAAAGGGTCCTGTCACTGTGGTTATAGTCAGCCAGGTGGGATTGCAAAACACCTAGAGCTCGACTTGCGCATTTAATGTTCCTCTGCTCTGGCACAACAGCAGTCTTGGGGCAGAGCCATCTCGGGACATCCAGGGCACTGGCTATGAGAAGAGGCACTGAGTGACAGGGAGGCAGTTGCTGCAGAAATCCCCAGCATGGTTTTCCTAGCCAGTCACCCCTTGGGAATCATGGAATCATAGAATAGTTTGGGTTGGAAGGGACCTTTAAAGGTTATCTAGTCCAACCCCCCTGCAATGACCAGGGACATCTTCAACTAGATCAGGTTGCTCAAGACATATGCACTTACTATAACAGTGAACTTGTTGGATTGCAGTTCCTAGTACTAGCCTCTTTCTACCAGCCTTTCTTTAAACCAAATAGAAATGACAGGCAGTCAGCCTAGCTCTATATTAGAAATTAGTATGCCTGAGGAAATAATGTTTTCTAGAAATTAAAGGGAAGAATAAGTAGAAAAGCTAGTTACCAGTCTTGACTATGCTTTTTGCCACCAAAACAGCTTAATGTCCTTTATTAAGTTCTTCGTGTAGTGAGATATAGACACTAGAGAAAGAGAGAATAATTGAAAAATCATTCCAGTTGTGATACAATGATAAGCTGATAAATTAGTCCATCAGGAGCAGAACCACAGATGTACAGTGCAAAGCTGTGTATGCTAGTGAATTTGAAATTACATTATTAGAGAGTAGATTTGGCCGTGTTCTACACAGCAGAGCCTGAAACTGTCAAAAATCTGTTATAATTATTCTCTATTTTAGGAGTAGCCATTAAACATTCTGATGTGAATTTTAACAAGCAGTATTCTGTGAAGGAAAGAGATCCTTCAGTAGTGTGGGGTCTGGAGAAGAAAGGCTTAACAGAGAGTTCATAAGTCATGTGGCAAAGGCACAAGTGCCTTACAATCCATACAGCTTTTAATTCAATGCCCCCCTCTGCTGATTTCTGGTGTGAGCTTCAAAAAGCCATGACAGGTCTCCCTGAGAAACCCTTCTTTGACTAGCTGGAGCAATTCCTCCTGGAGGTGCTCACATTTACTCCTATCTGCCTCATCTGAGAAGACTGAATTCTCTGAGGTTGGAGCACTCACTCACGGTGTCTACATGCTTCATTTCCCATGGCAGGCCCGGATCTCAGCAGGGGCTTGACATGCCACTGATAACGAAAACCGTAGCCACTGGCTTTGGTGAGTGTATGTGGGAATGGTCTGACCTTATTTCATCCCAAGGCAGGGGTGATATTCAGTACTTTTCTTAAATGTATGTGATACAAATCAGAGGCAAGTGGTAATATGAATTTACTTTCCTTTGGGGAGAAGTCTTGATTTTTCTCTTCTCATGAGAAGCATGTGTAACAAAATACAGATGACTCAATCGTGTGTAACAAGCCACTGCAAAAACTGCTAGGACTTCAGTTTCCAGGAAAAAGAGAAGAGGCTGCTTTTACTGAGACAGACTTGTATTCACAGGAATCTCTGGGGACTCTGTCCCTTCTCCTGCATTTTGCAGCCCCTTTTCACTACTTTATCTTAGGTTTGGACTGACAGTACCACTGGAGTGATCTAGGGAGGGTTGTCTACGTGTCTACTTTTTACCTGAAAGACCATCATGTCAGCACATCATTTGCAAATGTTAGTGCAACAGGAATGCCTTGAAAAGTGCTCATCAGTATGCATACAGTAGCTGCTGTGCACAAATATGTATGAAGTTTTGATCATTGGTATTGAAATGGTGATCCTGAATATAAATTAGGAGGCTTC
Organism: Gymnogyps californianus; assembly: GCF_018139145.2. Taxonomy (NCBI): domain Eukaryota; kingdom Metazoa; phylum Chordata; class Aves; order Accipitriformes; family Cathartidae; genus Gymnogyps; species Gymnogyps californianus. Next base: position 30,253,917 of record NC_059478.1, on the reverse strand, counting down.
TAAATATATCAAATTTCAGTTAAATGGGAACCAAGTAAATACTGCATTTTTAAATTATAGTTGTCTTCCATTTTAAAAAGGGAAATCTGATGTTAGTTGGTTCTTCAGGCTAGCTAAAGCCCTTTAGAGAATGTAAAAAAAAATATTAAAATAACAGAGACATTTAAATTTGAAAAGTAATTGCCTAGGCATAAGAAAGACTTTTATCATGCATGTGAAGCTATTAAATCTTTAGATGTTGTTAAGATACGGCAGATAGGACATAAAAATGCTTACCTGTGCAATATCTTTCTATTATCTGCTCAGGGAATAAATTCTGAAATAAATTGATTATCCTAAACAAACAAACAAACCCTAAACAGAGAGAGAATGTACTGTATCTGGTTCCAGCTACCACTTGTGAGGAGTTCGTCTTTACAGCTTGCTTGCTATGGCAGCTCTCTGAAAACCATTAAACCACTGGACATCTTCATCTTCCCCCAACAATAAAGAATAAGAGACAATTCCCATCATCAGAGATGTAGAAAAGCCAACATGAAATTTTCCTCAATTCCCTTTGCACAGGAGCTGAAATGCACCTTCCCTTTGCATGGTCAGCTGTAATCCTGTGAGCAGCTCTTCATACAGTCAATACAGAACCCCATGTAGGGAAGACACCAGTAATTTTTTCTTGCTTTATCAGTCCTTATCTAGCAAACCCTCTTTAATTAACTCTCTATCAGAAGTTCTTAATTCAACCAGTGAGAAACACTTGGATCAACAGTGCAATCTTTCAGGTTTGTAAACAGTATGCTTATTTATGGGTTTGAAGCGAAGATTTTCTATTATGAAAATACCAAGAATTATCTAGCAAGATCCCAGTGCTTCTCCCTGTTTAAGAGCTGTTACTGCCTTCATTCCAAATTGCACTTGAACAGCAAATCTGCTATGTGATATGACTTGCTGTGTGTTCAGTCATGCTCTGTAGCTTCTGTGCATTTTCCTTGTAGAAGAAACACACAGTATGTTAGTACTGCACATGTTCAAATCATCATGATGTAAATATTTGATTAGTTATCTGTTCATCTTAAGCCAGTCTATGCTTAACACATCAAATAGCTATGCTTTAATTGTGGAAAGAGAATGCAATGAATAGTGAAAGAAATAATGGGAAAGCATGGCAAAAATTCAAAATCTGTTGGGAATAGCAGTTCAGAAGACAGTACATTACTGGTAGAGTATTATCTCAATCTCCAAAATAACACTGGTACAAGATACATCTGTGAAATAGAGCCACTATCTTTGTGGTGAAACTGTAAGTGTAGCTACTTCAAATATTTATAGTGTAGCATTATTTGAAGGGTATTAGGCATGCTGTACAGCATTCTGTCCTGCTGCTGTACGTTTTGGATTGTGTACAAGCTGGGCTTCTCAAAAATGACTATTGCTTTCTAGTGTTTCCCCATTCTAGAAGCATAGAGGATGTTGAGCATCCACAGAAGCTCAGGATGGGAACACAAACACTAATAAATCCAACAACTGTAGTTACCCTGACAGTCTCAGATACAGCCCATGGATCTGCTGAAGACAATCCTCTTTGCTTTCAGCTGTATTCCATATTCCATCCTGGGAGAAGGGGGAGTGAATGCATTTTCATGCTCCACTGGGTCTACACTTTCCTCTTACACTGCGTGTTACTGTTGTCACCTACTTGTGTTTTCTCTGACTTCCTGCAAACTCACTGGGGCCTGAGCATATTGTTTGGTGTTCACGTATCATGCCATATGTGCTGCCACATGCCTGTATTGCACACTAAGCAATGCGTATTTTGTATTCTGATACCTCCAATGTGCCCCTGTTTTAGCATTTAACTGTGAAATTACAGCAAAAGGAAACTTCTCATTTTTGGTTGCCTCAGAAATCTGGTTGTATAGGTATAATCAATAAAAACAATCAACCAATGACTGACAACTGTCTATCAACAATTTTGACATGACAAATAGTTTTGAACCGTATGGAGAAGAGTGAAATTAGTGCTATCTTATCTTCGACTGTCCTCCCAGGTCACCTTCATCAGATTTCTGAATAGCTGTCCATACCAATTATATTGGAGACTGTCTTTTTGACCTGACATCATCTTCATTTTATCCTCACCACAGCAAGTTACAAACTGTGATCCTGACAAACAGTCTGCCCTGGCTGCCAGTGCAAACATGGTACCTGAGACTCATCCTTATTTCATTGGTGTAAGTGGAGCAACTCCACTGAAACCAATGAAATGATGTAAGTACAAAAGTTGTGCTATATTAGAAGTGGTCTGAGAGCACTGCAAAAAAACAAAAAGCAAGTTTTCCTTAACCTGATACACCTGCTTAACCTCATGTCCTGCTGTATACTAATGTCTGGCTATGTCTTTCAATCAGGATTGTTATGTACAGCGTCATTTCCAAACAAAAGTCCTTTTCAAATGATGTGTAAATGAATTTTCAAAAGTATTAATTCTGTTTCATGACAGGGACTCTACTTCTGGCATGAACCAGACTTCAAATAAGACTTTACCTGATGCTCTGAGGATTTAACAAGCAGCAATTGAAAACATTTTTTTGATATAAGACTTCTGCAAATCAATGGGGCTGAGTTCTGATGCTGCGTATCTGGTCTTTGTGATATTTAATTTTATGACAATATATTTCCTCTTCGTAGTTGGAGTATGTGGTTAGAAGAAAAATCAGAAGCCTTTCAAAAGGTGAATTATTTTGAGTGGGTGAAAATCATCCCTCTAAGAGACAAGTACTTACAAGCACAAATCCTACTTGTGCCCTATTGAAAATTAGGAAACAATGCAGACACTTTGTGCTAGCCCTAGGAGGGCATCTGATATGTGTTTCTGTGTGCTTTTTTCTTTAATGATGATGTTTGTACAGTCAGTAAGCATATATAAGAAGAGAAGGCTTGGAAAAAAAATAACACTGCAGTGGAATGGCATTTCCACTTGCAGCTGACATAGTTAATGTTTTATTGATAAGATGCAGGTCTTGCTGACTACTATACATATCCTTTACTTCATTTCTTTTGCAGGCAGCAAGAAATGTATCATTCACATTTTTCTTTTAGCCTACATCTGTCTTAGGCAGCATTCTCAGTATATAGTATTGTAACAGCACCATCTCTCATATTATTGAGTTGATGGCTAAATGCCTGATCCTGTTGTTCAAGCCCTCTCAGTGGGCAGAGGGGTTCCACAAAATTTTGGAGGTGCATGAACATCTGAGGGTCTTGAGTTAGGAAGGAAAAACTGCTGATAATCTGCAAAAGCAATCAATTCATTTTGTACCCTTTCCATCTTCTTCCTTAGCACAGTGCAAGAGTGAAGGTGCAGACTGAACAATGATAGATACAGGTGACAGAGATGTTCATGTACAAAGCAAAGTCACACTTCTTTCTAAAGTTGCTAGGATGGAAATCTAAAAACCAATGAAATAGTGAGTTCACCATCTCCAGTGAGTTAGCATCTATTCACTTACAGTAAACTTCACTTCTGTGCAAAGACCTATGCACTGTTTCAGTATCCCTTGGGCTCAGTATTGGCCCTTTCAGTGGGAATAAATGTGTTCTTTAGTACACTTACTTACTTTCATTCTAATTTATAATTCACTGACTCAACTCACTGGTCACAGTCATCTTGTTTCTGTCTGGACATCAGAACTATTCCTTACTCATATGACACTACTATTAACTGAACCCTTTTTGCAATAATTGTAGAAAGTAAGTTGTATTTTTGATGTGGGCATAAGCAGAAGCTTGACTTGAGGTACAACATGGAAAGTTGGGAATGGAGACCTAGACTTCTGCTACTGATAGGTAACTTGATGAAACTGCTTAATGGATTTTTCTATTTGTTTGTATCCCTGTCACTCTAAATCAAACCTGACAATGGTAAATGTACAGACTCATATTTTGGTTTCTCTTTAATTCATATATGTTACAAAGTTAGTTACTAATGTTGTGTACCTTAATATCATATCCTATATGTCACACCTGTTTTTGAGGATGTTAAAACAAGAACCAACTTGTGATGCATAAAATCGTAAGTAGAAACAGTTCGATAGAATAAAGCAATGATTACTGCAATGTACAAACATGAAAGCTGCCCTGAGGAGGTCCCTTAAACATATCGTTATATGAAATGCTTACAAACTGAGTTTTCCATGTCACTAAAGTCTAGTGCTACAAAATGTGCCATCACTCAAAGCAAAACTGGAAAGACGCCTTCTGGCAGAGTGGAATCACTCAAGAGCATGGGAATAGATCACGCCCAGCCAGTGAAAGACAACAAAGAAACATTTCTGTGACCATTCTGGGTCACTACTGTTTTCCTATTAGCCAGCAGCTCCAAAACTCTTACTTATTTTCATTAGACCTGCTTCCACTGTAAATTCTGTCTTTACTCACATGTGTAATTTTAATTCCATATTTGAGAAGTAGATCTGGTGGCTCTGTCTTTGGTCATTGCTTTAAGGGTACAGTTGCTGAGGTCTTGCCTGGTTGGTGCTTTTTTTCTCCAGTGTTGTCTTCATACAAGTATGTGTGAGTGTGTATGTGTAAGAAAGAGAGCAAAAGAGCAGAGAGGGAAGAAGAGGAGAATGAACAAATGAGCATTAGTCCTTTCTTTAAATTACATTCTCAAAATGCCTGGATATCTTCAAATTTTTTTTTTTTTTATTTTTTTATTTTTTTTCCCAGAAGTATAGCTCCTTTCTCAAGAGTTTTCACCCTGCTTTACAAGTAGGGGAATCTTATTTTCCCCTTCATAGAGACAGAAAAATTGAGAAACACACAGTTAATGCCCAAAGTTATTCAGCAGTTTCTCTGGGGTTTTTTTTGTCTTAGTCACCAAAAATATTCCCTCATCTAATTCATATCTCACAAAATTTCTACATATGAAATATCTATTTTTGCATGGTTTGAGCTGTATGTTGGCCTTAAAGTGTAATTCCTTTGGTGCAGGGACTGAGTCTTGCAAAAACGCACCCAGGTGTGAACTGCCAAGTCAAGACTCAATATCATAGTGTCTGAGAGACTTTGAAAAAAATAATTAGCTGTCCTTGCTCCTAGATTTCTATTTGAATCTATACATTCTCATCTTTGGAAGTTCTAGGAAAATTTAGTTATAAGTTTTGCTTTTCTATTGCAGCAGTAACTTATCACAAAGTGATATTTTAAAGCAGGTCAGTAAAACTTTGATCTCAAATTTTCAAATATAGCTATCTTTTGCCTGACATACAGGAACTTAACAAGGATATGATTTGCAGACAGTGCATGCTCAGCACTTTCTGTAAGGCGAAGTCCCCCTCTTGTCTTTCAAGTTGAATGTTCAAAAAGACAAGCATCCCAAAACATCAGACACATTTCGGAAGTCAAAGTGAATCTTTTCTATAGCGTATTTGGTGTCACTGACTGATTTACTTTTTTTCTCTGCTTTTTCAGGCATAAGATATAGAGATTACTAAGCCTCTCTTGTAGCCCATGTATGTGGAGTAGAATAGGTGGTCGTATAAAAAGAACTCTCATGTTTATGTTCATTATTTTCAAGAGCTCAAGCTATTTAGGTCTCTGAAAATAACCATTCAGCAGCATTAGAAGTTCTCCATGTAGCAAGTCTGTTCCGTTACACTGAAGCACCCAGCCTGAAGGAAGATGCCTGATCAAACTGTCATCTGCATCTTTCAGACTTCCCACCTGCTTGGAGTCAAGACAGTTTTCCATTCATAGACCTTCCCCCCTCATCACGCTGGCCAAAGCAATTCTTAATAGTAGTACTGAGCTGCAACAGCAGGTAATTCATACTTGTAAATAAAGGACCAGCTTCTACTGATGCAGATGCGTGCAAAACAACACAGTTTACACTGAAACCTTCTCACTGCTAATACAGACTCAAAGACAGAGTCTTACTTCCTGCCATAATATGCATTTACTCACCCCTTTATCACCACAGAGCAAAAGTGGTTTTCACCTGTCACAGAACTACTGGAGCTTGTCTTCATGTGCCATGAGCATAAGGGTTTCTTTGAAAATTTCATGGGAGAGCCATTTGCATGCAGTACGTTGTGGACATGCTCCAAATGCTGCTGCACCAGAGGCATACAAATGTAGAAGTCTTATAAAATAGGGTTTGTCGTGGCTAGTCCTTGAGAGGCGGCATATTGGAAAGAGAAAAATAAATGTATTAATTGAGACCATAGCCATTCTTCCTTACGAGAAGCGTGTCGTCTGCCCTCCATTGGTAGTGGTAGTCAATGCCAACTTTACAGAGACCTTCACATGAAGAATCTCTGAAGAGACAAGTGGGAGTGTACATGGACTTAAGGATTGATATGGAGCGACTGCAACATTTGCAAATAAAATGTGTAAGACCCTTTATTCAGGAGATGCAGATGTGCATATTAGGGCATTTATAGCTTAGTTTACATCTAGTAAGTAATGAAGTGGCAACAATGGGCAAAAAAAGGAAAGGTCTTTTGCGACACAGAAAGAACTTGCATAACCATGTTACAGGACCCATACAAATGCAGGGATTAATGGACAGAAAGGCATATAGTTGAAGGGCATACTGCACATTTTCTGCATCTTGCTTTTTTGCTATCACAGATCCTGTAGCTAGCAGAAATAACCATCAGTGCGATTCATCATTTTGCTGTATAGTATATCCTTTGCTTTTATCTTCTTTCACTGATGTGATATATAAAACTTGATGACTTTTGGATATTTTATTTTCTATTCAATAAAATATGTTTACTGTAGTCTCAAGGTATGTGCAACTTATAAACAACAATTAAAACATAAGCAACTGACATAGTAGTTCAAAATATAACTTCCCAGACAGCAGGGAAGACAAATGTTTGTGTTATCAGTTATCTAACTGGCATAAAAATATTTTGAATCTTTCATTGTCTGTTCCCTGCCTATTTGAGCACAAATTCACTATGGAAGTGCATCGGTGGTTCCACTAGAGGAACTAAGACTCTGAGACTGAAAAGGAGACACTATTACCGCTTCATCAGAAGAGAAAGGACGCACACATGGGTTGAGAATAGAGCTCTGAGTCAGGAATCCTGCACTATTTCCTGTGGAATATGCTTTAGCTTGGGAGATGAGAAAAGGTAGTTAAAAAACTCCTATTATCAGGAAGCTTAAATTTGCCATACATGGAGCCACATCCCTATGTCAAACAGGGCTACTCAAGCTGAAAATGTTGTTTAATAACTTCATTAATGATTTCAGTGAAGTATTAGAGAACGTGATGATTAAATTTGCGGATTAACACCAGGATTGAAGGGCTGCAAGCATTTTGGAGGATAGGATTAGTATTCAATGCAATGTTTATAAATTAGAGAAATGAACTGAAAAAATGTGAAGACAACTTGATAAGAACAAGTGCAACACAGGTAGGAATGATTGTCACAGCATCAGAAAAACAGGGTGACTGGCTAGAGAGAGTTCTGCAGAAAGGAGTCTACAGGACTTCAGCGGATCATAAATCGGACTTCAGTCAACAGTGTTGTACTATTGTGCACATAACAAACACCATTTGAGCTGTCCAAACTGAAGCACAGCAAGTAAGGTATATAAAGGCTCCATGCTTCCCTCACCTCTACTGGAACAATTTGACCCATTTGGCACATTGCACTTCAAGAAAGTTTTGGACCAACTAGTCCTCAACGATGGTAGCCAGAAGGATCACAGGTCTAAAAAAACATCGCTTTGAGGAAAGACTGAAGAAGTTGGGATAGTCCAAGGATGTCGGGGCTGATGGGAGTCGGGGAGAGAGAAAGGAAATTGCCATATAGTAATAAGAATCTTCGTTCTTATATCTGTGTTCTGTCAGTAATGTTCTGTTATCATTGGACTTCTAAGGAAATATCTCTAGACAGCAGCATTTGGCTTTTTTTGCTTACCTACAGTATAAAAATATTTATATCAGTTTTCTTGGCTAAATAGATAGGAGGATGTCAAATAAGTCCCATTTTTCTAGGCCAATTTGACAGAAATAATTCAAATATTGCTGTTTATTGTTACCCAGTATGGCTTTAAAGTTGAAATTCAGTAAAAATGACTGACTTTGTGGTGGAAATATCAAAGTTGGAATTAGACTTTGTATTTATCTGCCTCTAATAAAAGAGGTTTCCTGTACTTACTTTCAAGTATCTAGCTCAGCAGGAACAGGAAAATTATTAATGTTGTTAGTATGTGACCTGTTAGCATTTCACATTTATTTTAACTGTTTATTATATGGTATTGCTTAGATCATTCTGGGATCCACACCAACTAGGGCATTAGTGATTTTCCTTTTCCTTGTCTCTTCCAGAAGAGGATAGAATTGGGAGTCTTTTACACACATCAAAATGGTAGGTGAGCAAAACATGCTTTGGACACTAGCACTTAATTCTCCCCCTTTAACAAACAAAACATTTATTTTCTTTGGTTTATGTCTCAAAACTAAGTACAGAATGAAACAAAAAAAGAAAAAAAAAGGGAACAGTGCTGCTCTGAGTCTCTGTTACCTTGGTGATGCTAATTTTCAGATTAAGGTAAAAGATTTTTTTTTGGCAGGAGATCATGCCATTCTGCAGACATAGGTGGACTCTTCTCCCAGAGCATCATAGTCATTTTGCCCTTGACCATTTGTATCAGCATGGGCATGTGGAAACATCTATGATTGTGCAGCTATGTAATTTTTAAATTATTCTTAATGGAGTGATATGTAATTCATTTAACTATTTTTCAAACATCAGCTATTTCACCACCAAATCTCTGACACTTATCTACCATTTGAAGTATCAGCCCAAGCAATGTAGAAGGGCTGCAGAGCCAGCTTGTGTCTGTCAGTGTCTATTGATGATTTTCAGCCTCTTCTGTATTCATTCATGTTACAGGTATTTTTCCAGCAATTAATTTGGCTTGCCTTCTCTTTATCTGATGAGCACTGGATTTATGTCCAACATATATAGAATTGACTTGTCTACACAGATAGACAGTGCCCTTCATTGATAAACTAGTCATTTATTTTCAAGGTTAGTTACTAGGGGCATAGCTAACGCTTCTAGTTAGGATATTTTATTAAGAGCTGAGTCAAAATTTTAAGACTCAAACAGCCAGGAATGGATAATACTTTGCAGGGCACCTCCAGTAATTACAGCAATTTTCGTAGAACAACATGCTCTTCCATGAAGTGCATCTGTAATTATTTATCTCATTAATTGGATAATCTGCTTTTATCAGCATGACCATGTGAAAATGCATTTCAACATACAGATACAATGCTAATGCCTTGTGTGTGTTTTTATTAATTTTTCAGCCTTTGAAGTATTAATGTCTTAAGAATGTATCTGTGCAGCGAAGATACTAAAATAATTTTCTGTTGCTATCCTAGGACTACTATGCATATCGTCATTACAGATGCATCCAACTTCATTGTACTATACTGCCTTGATATCTTTCATGCTGCATTTACATATGAATCTTTCTTTTCCCCAATACTCTTTTTAGGAAAATTATTGTTTTCTTATATTATGTTCTGGTTTGATCTTTCCCCTTTTTTAGTCTTCCATTTTGCTCACTAAACTAACTTAATAATCTTCAAATGAATCTATACCTTGACACTGGATTTTGCCTTCCTGTAGCTGAATGAGGTTTGGAAATTTTACATGAGCAATTGCTAGTTCTTTGATTCTTCCTCCAGAACATGCTCTGATATTTTCAGGAACTTAAGTGAGGCTGTCTGGCCTATATTTCCCTGGATCCTCCTTTTTGTCTTTTTTATAGGTGGGTTTTCCCTTTTTCAAATCATTGGGATCATAGGACTAGTCCGGCTCTTCTCCCACTGTTTCTGACACAAGAGGTCCTGGGAATCAGGTTGGCAATGACAGGCTATTGATGCCTCACACCAACTGAGGACCGTTGCTGGGATGATCTGGGATTACCCTTATTTTATACAACGGGACAAAGGAAGACTGCAAAAGAATCTGAATCTTGATTTTAAATTATAAATAAATTGCACCCTTCTGGGTGCAAACAAGGGACTCATGAAACTCTCTTTTGCTGTGCTTTAGCTGAGGATCCAGCGAAGGCTTACATCCCAGGACAAACTATGTTTTCTTCAACCAGCACAGTAAAAAGGAGATCAATGTGTATTGGTGTCTGCTGATAGGGATGATAAGGCATGGAAGGAGATAGCAGCACCAATGGAAAAGGATATGCACACAACAAAAAAAAGATAGTAAAAGGCAGCTATGTGTGAACTAATTTCTATTCAGACAAGTACAATACTATGAAGGCAAGTTACTGAATGGAATACTAATACAGGGAAATGTCTTGGCCAGTTACTGAAGGTAAATTGGAAAGAACGTGCCTAAACTACAGTGAACAATTTCAAGCAGCTGTGTTTCTCCTGTAAGATGTGTTAATGTATTCCAAGGATTTTACAGCTTTCTGTATACATGAAGTAATTTGCTGGGAATAGCAGTACAAGGGGAAGCCATAGCTACATAATACCAATGTGAGAAACTCTGCTAAAATCACTGGAATCACTTCGCCCCAAGGTACAAAGGAAATGAGACTTCAGCATCAGTGTGTGATATCATGCTCTTTTAGGAGGTAACTGTCCTTTACTTAAGGTTTTGCCTTTCAGAGGAGACAGACACCATGAAACAGAGACTATGGAAATTTTTTTAATAAATTAGAAGAAATTAAGAATGGGGAAGAACTCTCTAAGGATGTGGTTATCTCTGGTTACCACGTGGGTCCCTGAATGTACTCCTTACAGCCTCAAGGATCTGTGTGGAAGAGTACAGAATCATATTTAGTTGAGCTAATTTAAGCAGAGCAAGCAATTTCAACTCTTATAATAATCAATGATTGGTTCTTAATAATAATCAATAATAATAAAACCATAGAAACTGGAATCTTTACTCAGCTCAATAAACTATTAGTTGAACAGCTGTGAACCAGCAGACTTCTAAGACCTTCTGCTTTATGCAGTGTTATATTCTGATCTGTTATACACGTGAGCAGCTCTAAGGCCATTTCAAATAATGTGCATAATCTTAGAACCTGTCCATGACTCTGTATCCAGCTCTACAGTACAAAGTTGTGCAGACAGAGCTATGACAATGTGGTACTGTTACAAACTTTTGGTTAGCATACGCAGGGCAGCAAAATCCCTGGTGTGAACACAGCTATTCCAAAACAGGAATGATTTTTTTCAGCTTACTTCATGTTGTTTAGAGAGGTTGCATAACTTCTGCTAAAAAAAACCCCAACCCCTTCCTTCTGCTGTGATATGCTGTGCTTCCAGTGGCTGCAGTAAAGGTACAGCTTGAGGCCATACAGGTTCAGGAAAAATGATCCTGTTTCGCACTACTCAGTTTTCTGTGTAGCAACTTTTTGTATGTGTTCTCTGCATACTACCTGCCACAAGAAAGAGAGAGAGTCCTCTGCGTACTACCTGTTATGAGCTGTTTGCTGGGCAATATGGAAGGTTATTTTGTAGGACACTGCAAAAATATTAAGTAGTTACGGATTTCATACATCTTGAGTTATTCAGAGGTTCTACTTAAGGGAGCTTCTTCTAAGTCAGGATTTTCTCTCCTTCATGAGAAATAAGGTATATGCGTCTCCTCTCCTATGCAATCTGCATCAGTGTAATGAAAGCCTTTTGGTTAATTCCCTCCAGGGTTGGGACAGGTATTGCTAATTCCTCTATTCTCTGACCATTAACCCTTGCAGTTGTTCATCCTATAACATAAACGAGCTGGTGTTAGGTCGGCTGTAAGTGGAAGGAGGACAGGACAGTGGGACAGCGGCCAGCTTTCACTTTAAGCAGGTTAACCATGTCTTCTCACTGCATGGGGCTCCACCGGGCTATCCACTACACGAGACCAAACTGGTGCAGGTGGTCAGCTGGAGCAGCTGGCCCCCAGGGACTGGCAAGAGAGTATGAGGGAGAAATAATTAAGGAATTGCTCATTCTTCCCTTTCAGCAGTGCTTGCAAGCAGCCTAATCAGGCCTGTGTGGGCTCAAATAGTGCAACAGCCATTGCACTTCATGTTACTGTAAAGATCGTTCTGGGCAAATACCTCAGCTGCCTTAAACCAAGAGTCAGTGGTGCAGGAGTGGAATCCAGGGAATTTTCTTCCAGCATGATTCCTGCTATCATGCTGCATAAATTTACTATTTGTCTAAAGAGGGGTTTATAGTGGTGTTGCTAATGACTGAAGAAATGCACAAAAAGCTGTTTTGAAGTATTCTACTCTTAAGTAGTTAACTGCTGCTTTCTAATATGGTTAAGTTTGAATAAGTAAAATGTCCTTCAACAGGCTATTTAGCCATACAACAGCAAAGGAATAATATTTGCAAAGAGCATTAGAGCTGTTGCTCGTCTCCAAGAGCTGCTCCTTAGGGAAGCTCTGAATTTGTATACTGGATGCTTGTCCACTTTGGCACCTTTTCATCTTCCCTTCTTTCCTCGTATCTTTATCCCACAAAACTAATCCTACCGCAAATCAGTTCCTGTAAGGTGTATGCAAACCTGTCCCAAATAACTCAGGAACAGGGATTGGTATAGGAGACAAGGAAGCTGCGAGGGTGAATTGAATGGATGTGACATCTCTATTCTCCACTTCGGTGTTATGGCTCTTATTTTCCTTGAGGAATGATACAAATGGGGCTTGTTTCCAAGCTAGTGAGTATAAAGTTGAAATAATTGCATTCGCAAATATGTGGTCATGGTTTATATGGTTGAAATAAATGACATTGTGTCTCAGTGTTCAGTGATGTAGAAAACACAGTTAGAGACAGAAACATATTTTTTTTCTTTTTTCTTTTTTTCTTCTCCCTGATTAACCAACACGTCACATCCATCTTTTATCTGAACTCTACCTTATGTGATGATAAGCAGCTGTATGTTCATCGGGGTAGAACCTGCAGCAAAACACCTGTGACATGGACATTTGCGAGGGATTTTAATGGTGCTCCTCCAACATTAAACATGGTCTGATTTGTTATTCACTTTGTGAAATCCTGAATATACAGCACAAGGAGAAACATATAAATTTGTTATGCTTTAGCAAACAAACAGTGTTTGTGAAAGATCCAAAACAAGTCTGCTGCTAGCCATGTCTTATGTATAGGTTGCTATCTTAAAAAGTATGGACCTTTCCATCAGTGGGCTCCTGTAGTGTTCAAGTTAATACTTTAGTAGTTAAATTTTATTAACTTAATATCTAATACATACTTTGGCACGGTTCAATTAAGTTAAATTCCAAAGAGACTTTACCTCAGTTTGGTTTGTTATTTTAAAGGAAAATTATCCTCATTTTCAGGAGTCGTGTTCCTATACTTGCTATTGATTCATGGCTGTGTTTTATGAATAACAGCAACGTTTCTCTCAAACTATATTTGGGATGATCATCAAATTTAATCTTGCTGTCTTATTCATGGGAAGGAGCCCTTAGATGGTGGTGTAGTAAGATCAACCTGCTACAGGGCAACAGCTGCCTGCTGTAATAAGAGGCCGGACTGATCACATCTCTTCCGTGCTCTGTAATGGGGACAGACTATCTCCTAGTGCAGCTATTTCCAAATCTGCTTGCTTATTTGAACTGGTGCCTAGGGTCTCCACTGGAGAATCAGAGTTTGCTGGCTGCTTTAAAACACAAAGTGAAAGCGCTGCCTGTCCCAAAAAGGGACACACGTGGGCGAGAATGTACAAATGGGGGACTTACTTAGATACATACAGAGATGTAATGGTATGTCCATGGATTGTTTTACTGAATTGCCAAACTGCTCCTGTAGACAAGCGTGCTCTGGGGGACAGTGGGGGAGAGGTTGGAAGGAGTGGTTTGGAAGGAGGCTCTTGAGGGAGAACTGCTGAATCCGCATCCCCCTGCCAGAAGTAGGAGTGCTGGTACAGCCTCCTTCATGCTGCTGGCAGCTTCCTCTGGTTTGGTGAAAGCCAAAAGGAAGAAGGAACAGAGAACAGGAAAGAGCATGGGGTTTGGAAATTGCTGACAGAAAAGGCAGGAGGCTTGTTAGTATCTAGGAGACATTCCCAGACTGACAGAGCTGGGGCTGTCAAGAGAGAAGGTGCCGGGGCCTGGCAGAGAAGTGAGATGGCTTTTCAGGAGAAGAACAAGGAGAAATCATAGGGCAGCTGAGACTTGAGTGCAGTGCTGGTGATGAAGGGCGACACGGAGAAGAAGTGGGGAATTCTCACCCCAAGAAGGAATGGTGGAGCGCAACAAAGCAGAGGTTGTGGGAATCAGTATAGGAGAAGGAAGGGGAAAGAAGGATTGGCAGAAGAAGAGATTCATTTTTTTCTGTGTGGATCCTGCCTTGCTAGTGTTGAGAAAGCCTGGCTAAAACTCAACAGGGATTCTGTGTTACAGGCCTTGTACCCTTCACCACCTTCTCATCCAAACTAGGGAATGGTCTTCAAGCCTTCACTAGCATCCCAGCTGAGAAACTTTGTGGCCTGGATCAAGGAGGCCTGTAAAAGCTTGTGTAGGGTTGATATAATGATTTACATTACTCTTTCTAACCTTTAGGCCATTCTCTTTTCATGAGATGGTTTAAACTCTGACCCAGACAAAGAAGGCACGTGGTGCCAACCGATGGCACAATCATTCGGTGAGAGACAAGTGCACTTTAGGAAGTTCTCCATCAAGCTGAGGTGACTGCGGCATTCACTTGTACAGACTCTGTACCCCAATGGAGCTTACTGCTCGGTTTGTTCTGGACTGAACGTTTGCTCAGTACAGTTGCTGCCTGACCAGTGAGGAGGAAAGCCCTAAGCAGCCACAATTAATCTTTGAAACCATTTTCCCAGTTGAAGACATTTGCCACCTAACTCACCCTCCCTGGATTGTGGGTTTATTCCTCATGCTCTCTGAGCACCTACGCTTCAGCCCACCTGTGTGAGCAGGGGTCCCCACTGATGAAACCAACGGGAAGTGGAAGTCTGCACAGCTAGCTGTGTAACAGTTACTTAAATGACTGATTAACAGTGGGTCTGGCCAGGGGGAACAGAGGTTTAACAGTGAACAGGAGAAGAGGAAAGCAAAGGGGTATTCTTGCTCTTTCTCAGACCAGTGCTAAAAATCCAGATGTTTTTCCTCCTCCTTCCCACCTGCCCTCTTTACAGACCAGTGAACGCATGCAAGTCTGGAGAATCTTCTCTTTGCCTCTGTAATTTCCCACTCAACAATTCCTCCTACCTGGCCATCTGAGTCGATAGTTTTTCTTATGCTAAAGTATACTGCTTTAACTTCAGCTGAAGAAATAGTTCTGTTTCTTCTCAATCTTAGATTTTGGCAGAGGAAATAAAGCCACTGTAAATTTATTCAAGTGCTAATATATATGCTCAGGTTTACTGAGACTAGGAGGAGGAGTTGTGCACAGGTAACTTTAAAAACCCCTCCTTTTTTAGATTGTTATCATTTGGCATGCCATACTGCACATAAAGTTTTTATAAGATCTTACTAATGAAGCTCAGTGTAGTCTTGCATGTGGTCTAAAAAGAACCATAATCTCAAGAAATGTTGTTTTTCCCCTCACTGCTGTAGCATTATCTAGTGTATTGTAGGTGCTGCCATTAACCATGATATATCAGCTTAACAACTGTATAACTATTAAACTCAGATAGTGTGGGATTCAGGGAAGGTTGGGCTGAATTGTATTTATTTTTTGGACACAAATTCACTGTTAATTTTTGAACCTTATACAGTATACTCTGTGCTCATTTTAATGAGGATTCCCATCAGAATCCAGATTGCTCCATGTACTTAACAAAGGGAATTTCTGAGTCTTAGAAAAAGTTGAGGTATGGTTCTAGGTTTATCTGCTTAAAAAGGAGCTCTTCAAGAAAATATGTATCAGTAGCTAACCACTACTGACTCTGGCCTAAGGATCTGTCCTAACTTCAGGTTATAAACAGAATCTTTTGAGAATAATAGGGAAGAGCATCTCAATGTGGGCACACAGTCTACTCCTACACCTGTATGGTTGAAAAGGATAGATTGGAGTATCCCTCCATATTCTGTAGGAGGTAAAGGGTCATGATATACTGGATAAGAGATAGATGCACAGACAGCAATAGCTGCAGTGAAAATACATTCCTCCTTTTTCCTAGCTGGTTTGCTAAAGACAGCTGGAGAGAGTGCAGCCTGGGAACCCTGAACATTTCTGCATAATTTTGCACTTAGTAATGATTAAAAATTTGCCCATTTACTGATTTCTAAAGAGTCAGTTCCAGTTCAGCTGTGGATAAGTTATTTTTCCAGCTGCATCTAAATGATTGTTTTCATATTCAGCACTGTGATTAATGATTTCAGAAACAATAAGAAAAAGTATAGTTTTCATAGGCATATTTCTAATCCTTGTGATACTGGAAAGTTCCTGTAAATAACCTAGTCTTATCTTTATTTGTGTTGGTTTCTTTCTCCTCTTTGTTGCCTTACCTGAACACTGTAAAAAGGCTTCTAGATGAGTGCCATGTGTTTAAGTAGCCAGTGTCCTAATTTATACTGCTCATATGGTGTAGTTCAAAGCAAACCTGCCTTCAATGCGAATCTGGAGTAATCCCACTATTGTTAATGAAAGTACTCCACAATTATACCAGTTTAAATGAGAATAGAATATAGTGCTGTGATACAAATCCAAAGCAATCCAATTGAACTCAGCCCTCAAAGTAACCACCATAAATGTACTACAGAGCTATGGCCACACAAAATCACCATTTCTCAATTGTTGATTTTAGACGTGTTTATTCCCAGTAAACCTGAAGTGCCATCAAATTGTAAATAAAATTCTCTCCATCAGAATGTGAAATCTTGAAATACTCAGCATTGCCATTTTGCATTCAAATACTTGATCCCAAATTGTTTAATTCTTCTTGCATTTTTATGAACAAGTGAAACTAGTGTCATGAATTAAAGCACCAGAGTTTGGTCCTGCATTCCTGGATTCCTCATATAAGTTCTGTGTGCTATGCTTCAGCTTGTATTTTGGCCTGGGCTGGAGAACTACAGCAAGCACATGTGAGGACACTCATATATATGCTTTAGACTGTTAGATTAGTAGGAGCATATAGGTATATGATTAACAATGAAAACTACTAAGAGCGTTTTATTAAAGAATTGCCATTGTTTACGCTTCAGGTTCGCTGAAGTGTCTCTCATAAAAGAAAGTGCATTCAAAATGGTGAGCCATCTTGCTGTGGTTTCATTTGCTGAAGCCAATTTGCACTGGTATAAACAGATGTAAGTTCAGATCTAGTGATCCATTGATCCAGTGATCCGTTGGCAACTCCAC
Source organism: Gymnogyps californianus (assembly GCF_018139145.2). Taxonomy (NCBI): domain Eukaryota; kingdom Metazoa; phylum Chordata; class Aves; order Accipitriformes; family Cathartidae; genus Gymnogyps; species Gymnogyps californianus. Next base: position 30,236,570 of record NC_059478.1, on the reverse strand, counting down.
TGAATTTGATCCACAAAAGGACAGAACCCTATATGGCTCCCTGCAGAACACGTTTCTTCCTCATGTCCTGTGATTTCAAATGTGTTTCAACAGGCTTTTACCAGAGCTGATAACTTCTGTCATGTCTTGTACATGGGCTTTTTCTAGCTATGGAGGACTTCGAGCAGGAGTTTCATTTCGAGGACTATTTGATCCTTGGCTTTTGTGAAGATAATCTGAGTTCCTAGCACCGTATTCGTTATTGGTGGCATTTTGGGGATAGTGTGTTACTTAACTTTTACCTTATTGGGCAGTCATCATTAAAATAACTTGCCTTAACTTGGTTTTGTCTTAACAAAAGCTTATTAGCACATGCACTAACATAGTAAGGTTTTGTGGCAAGCTGCAGGCTAAGTCTTAGTTCTCAGGCACCATTCCTTTATTTGAAAGCTGTCCTCTGTTGCAGACTGAGTTACTCTGTTGGCAGAATCACTTCCTTGAGCACCCTAGATAAAGGAGTTGTGGCTGACAATTTGTCTTCAAAATGCCCTGTTTTCTTTAGGAAGGCTTATTATTAATAGATCCCTTTAGCAGATAGTGAATCTTTTTATTGCCAATTTCCAGTCTGTAAAAATCGCTCGTACTTCACCATAGCACTAGTCATCATTACATTGTAAAGACCTTTTGTTTGCTCCTGTCATGAGCTCATTGTCATCGCACCCATTAATCTGAATAAACTGCATGTTGTTTATCTCCATCATTTCTGCAAGCTGGTGATGAGCTCTGTCAGTCCCACAAATATCGAGATGAATGGGTTTCCTTGGAAAACCAATGCCAGGGCAGGGAACAACAATGACAATTGAAAGAATAAAGCGCTGAGGAAAAGAAAGGTAAAACTTAAAAACTAGGTGTAAAATTGAATCTCCTGGATTTAAAAATAAGATGAAATTCTCTTTGGCTAAACCGCTGGTAGGTTGACTTTGAATTCTCTGAAATCAGTAGGAATTTTGCCTGTCTTCCATGGGAGCAGGATCCCATGTGAAAATGGGTACATATTTCTTACCAGGTAATTTCTCAGCAGATACAGACAGAGTCCTTTGAGTTGGTTGAGCCCATTGATTAAGCTAAATACAATATGGGCCTGCAGACCACTCAGTTGATCAGATACATGAGAGAGCCAGCGTGGTGGATTAGAGTCCAAGGCTCTAACCCAGATACGTGTTCATCGTGAGCAAACCCAATGTGACCGATCTGGTGAACCTTCTCCATTTCCACAGAGTTGTAACGAGACTGTTTCTTTGAAATGCACAGCTATGAGAGGATATACATTTCAACCAGGAAGGGAAGAGTGCTTCATATACTTTTGTAGTTGTGTTCAGTGTGTATTTGGAGAGAAACTACAAACGAATAAATTATGATGTTAGACTGCACAAATTATTTCAGTGCGTCACTTTAAGAGGAATGGCTTTATTTTTATTGTTACGCTGACAGTTCAAAGTGTTTAATGCTGATGTGGAGCAGGTGTGAAGAGACACTGGTACTCACATGCTCTTCTGAGTCTCATTGCACTGAAGCACCTTTTAACACATTGAAGCCCCTTGTAGTTGCTACAGGACAGTCACCCTGTCTTGCTTCTTACTGTGAAAAGTGCAATGCAGGAAACGGTGGGAGTGCAGTACAGAAATCCTTTGTTGAGGTTGCTGTGAATATGCAGAGATCCACCTCTAGCAGCAGAGAGGGAGAAAAGCTTCTTCCACGTTTATTTTTAAGGATTGAATTGTGTGAAAAACTTGCTAAAGCTGAAAATCTTTGAATTCAGATAAGCTTTTCCCATATATTTCTTATCTCTCATGGCTGCTGATAATGACTGGCCTTTTCACCTGCAGAACTGCTTGAGAGCACATTAGAATGTCAAGTGCTAAATGAAAGCAGGCAGCACATATTCATGAATGCAAGTGGTAGCTTATGTCCCAATTTCCAATGAGCAGTTTCATTTGATGTGACAGAAAGCATGCAAATTGAGATATTGGCATGAACAAAAAAAGTTTTTTGTGCATACGGCGTTACAAAAGAAAGCATCAGTGTCTACATATATTAAAACTAATCTGTTTTTAAGGTAGCAGTACTGTGAGGAACAGCTCTTCTTGCATTCAGTGTTTTAAAAACAGAATTGGGATTACACAACAATTTACAGAGAGAGTTTTTGTACCAAAGAAAATGTAATTCCTGAGGGTGACTGTCCACAAGTGCTGTCAGTGGAAAGCCTACAACTGTAAGTCCCAAACCACAAGTTAGATACAACAGTGTCTGGTCATGTGCCTAATGCTAATTAAATACTGAGCATTCAGAGATTTCTGACCTAAAACCTTAATTGGTGTTAAAAAAAAAAAAAAGAAACCCAAAAACTAGAGGTCAGGCAAATTCAGAAGTTTTTTTCTTTTTTTTTTCCCCTTCCTAAAAGTTTATGTAGATTTAAATGAAAATGCCCCTGTTGACATATTTATAGTTTTCTCTCTGGGTTGTGAGGTCTCTGACTTTATAACTGACAAAGCAGAGGAGTGAAAGCTCTGCAGAACAGTTGCGCAAAATATTGGCAGTAAGGAAATACCAAGGAGCAGAAATATAGGCAGATTTGGTAGCCCTCCTTCCTTTTTGCTCCTTTCCTGCTCTATTTGCTTGGCCTCTGCCCTTCTTCCTTGAGGCATATTTTCATCTTGTATGTTGTTGCTCATGCTACAAAGCTCCATGTTGCACGTCAAGTATACAGGTAGCTCTTACAGAGTGAACCCAGTGACTTGGAGAGAGAGGGATTTTCTTTAGCTGTGCAGTAGCTGCTTTCTTTTCCTTTGGCATTGATCAAAACCACATGATTGATCATGGTAGTATGTTTGATCTCCTGTATATAGGTCAGCTGCTGGCACGTGTGGTCACTGTTTTTGTGGTGGTTCTCCTTCTTAGTGCTGACACTGTTACCAGTGCTTTGCTGAGAGGTTCATCCCTTTGTCCCATTGTTTGACTGTGCTTTAAATTTCCTACTAAATGGCCATTTCAAGCAAATTCCATTTATCAGTAGAATATCACTGTGATTTCAGATGTGACTTCTGGAGTAGGACTTGTGATGACAACTGTTTCCTCATCTTGGACTGTCTATTCGGTGATTCAATCCCCCAAATAAAGTCTGCGAACTCCAGATTCAGACATACTCAGTTACATATATGTTGCTCTGTCTACCTCTAGATATCTGATATCTGCTGATATCCCAAAGGGACCCTCTGAGACTGAAACTAAGCAGTAGTCTTACTGGGGAGGAAGAGGAAAAAAAGATATTCTTCTGCTGGCTAGTTTCAAGATGATACAGTGGAAAATTTGAGGTTTTGTCACTGTTTAAAAGTGGAAGGAGCTGGAGACAGAATGGAACTTTACCTTTTAATAGCTTATGTTCTGCAGATGGGTATCTTGGAAATGGCTAATCTTATACTGTAATGCTGGACTATGTTCCAGATGGAGAGAATAAATTGAGTTGGCAGAAGATATGAGCTGTACTTTGTTTCTATAACTGACTTACTGGCCTGAAATGAAAGGCGGAAGGGCTGGCATGTGTATACTGCCAACCCAAGCCTCCAGCAATTTGGGGACACCTACTTCCCTGCAATGACTATTAAAGTCGTATGTGTGACACAGGCAGGGCATGCTGAACTGCCCCTTTGTTAGATGTCTGCAGCAGATGAAGAGGTTTCCACCTCAAGAAGACAGGCTGTAGCCACGGCACCTGGAACAGTTCAGAAAGAAAAAATGTTGGAAATGTTTTCTTTTCCCATTCCTTTTTCACTTAGACTGCTGTTCATGAGGGCTTGACCCATGCCCACTGTTTTCCTCTCATTCCTGGCAGCTTGAAGCTCTTCATGTTTCTGAAATATTTGGCCATCTTCTTGCACCTCAGATTTTTTTTCCCCTTCTTATTCCTTGAATAGTTTGTTCACAATTTTGATAATCAAATTGTTTTATAGCTAGTGTCTTTTCTTCACTTAGCTTCTCACTCACAATATTCAAAAGGCAAGTAAAAATTTTGCAAGAACTTTGGTATAGTCTGGCGACCTATAGTCCATCCTGGACTGCAGGACTTGCATTGTCTTCGCATTTTTCTCTCCTGAGCTCATTTACACTTTCAGATGGTTTCTTGCTGTCGGCTTCCCTATTTATCTCCTCTATTTCTCCTGGTTGCTTCTGCCAGCATTCTTGCCTGCCACCTATCGTAAGTTTGGAGATGTCATCACTTTTCCCTAAGCCATGTTTGCACTGAGCACACACATTTAAATATGGATGAGCCTGGATAGATTCCACTTTGTCTTTTGCCTGGCACTGTTATAAGCTTGTCATAAACACTTCCTAAAGGATTGCCACATTGAAATATTTAAGAAGCTGTTTAATCTAGTCACACTGATTAAAATTATTTAGTTCTTTAATGCACCTCTCTTGCTTGCTTATATTTCTTGTATTTACTGTGCTAGTTTGCAAATTTGCTGAGAAAAAAGATCAACAAATAATGATACTAATCTTAGCAACTTGCATTCTTTTGTCATGAAAGGCTCATCTTTTGCCACCTTCTGCAAAGGAGGAGTTGGCAGGAAAGAAATACACAAAAGAAATATAAATATAAAATATTTATAAAATATAAAAGGAATATAGTGGCGGAGGTGTTCAATAATTGCTTAGGCAGGAAAAAAGCTATAATTGAAACGACTTTCAAATCATTTGATTCCAGGCCTTCAAGCCTGAATTATAGTATCAGTGGCAGTTATGCCACTTCTGTCATTAGGGACAACTTTTTAATGCCCTTCAATGTCTGGCAAAATCAACAGTCATCTGAGAAGTGTCAAATTATTTGTAACTTTGGTTCTGAATGCAGTAACCTCCTGCTTTATGTGTTATTAGTTCAAAGCCGGTAAGGACAACCAGGTTTTGCCTGTTCTTTGTCTTTTATTCCCCTGGATAGCTTGCCATATCTAATTAATATTTTGTCATCCATCACTATATAAGTAAGTCCTCGATGCTGTCTTCCATATGAAATGTTTTAATCTATTTTGCTCTTTGTACCATGTGTTGTATAACGGGATCTAGCCAGTAGACAATAGAAGCAGCTGCCTCTGGTGCTAAAATGTGTGGCAAACATGTCCTGTTCCTTGCTGCGCTGCTTTGAAGCTCAAACCTCATGGTAAGGCTCAAAACTCAGAAGCATGAAATAAAAATCAGTCTAGAGAGACAAAAATCTCCTATTAGCACCAGCAAGTAGCAAGAGTCCATGTTACCTTGCTCATTGTTCTGTGAGTCAAATGAATTATGTATGTGTTGGTGGTGGTGAAGAAATAAATAATGGAAAATAATAAGTTTAAAGTATTTTCATGATACATACTTGTAAAAAGACATAGCTCTAGGTTTGTGGAAGCCTTTATGAGTTTGGAGATAACCATCGAGGCTTTTTGGGCCTCGAGGAATTGGTCCAGGAGTCTCTCAAGGAAGAAGCTGCTTGGGAAAATTTTAATATTGTTTTTTCCTGATTTTTTTTCAGAGGTTTATCTACTTGCTGCATATTGACACTTCTCTTTCTGGTATAATATAACAGGGGGAGACACAAAACATTACCTTGAATTATGGGAAGAAGAAAAGAGCTAACCTTGATTAAGGCTATTGAAAGGTGCCTCTACTCATTTTTTTTCCACTTTGGTTCAATTTGGCAGCTCCGTGCTCATTCAGAATGGTTCCAAAAATCTCTCCAAATGTCTTCCAAATGCCTTGTGAGATTAAGCTGGGTGCATGAAATGCAAGTCTGCAAAAGTGATATGATTTAGCAAAGCACTGAGTGACCACCCTTTAAAATTTTTTTAAGGTGTCATAAATTAGTCTTCTTTTTTTTTTTTTTAAAGTTTTATTCTAACATGATGGCTATAACGATTCTAAAATTATTGCTAATTTCTGCAAAATCTTGACTGGCATTACTTTGACCTAATTCATTTCTAATTCTTTAAATCTGTTACAGTGTTTACAGGAATATTCCTCATCTACTTCACAGGTTTTAATGATACTGAGCTTGTTACCCTGGTATTTATCTCAGCACTTCCATGTAAGTGACATTTTTGGAGCCAAATCCTCTATTTCAGTTGAGAATGGGAAGGCAGAATGATTGGAAACAACTTACAGAGTATTTCTGCATTGTTGGGAAGCCTCAATATGCTGTAAAGTGTCTCAGAAGTGTCTTGTGCCAGCACTCTCTCTGCCTCCATCATTGCATGCGTGATGGTGCACAGACAAGCTGTACTGACCTCTTAGAATAAGATCATTTATCTTTTTATTTATGTTGCCTACTTTGTGCCTTCTCTTGTAGCACTTTACAGGTGGAGGTACAGAAACTTAACCGACAGTGAATTGTCCTTTCCCTGTCTCTTATGTGCGTTTCCACAAGATGTTTGTGATTTAGCAGGAACCTGAATCTGGATATTCCACAGCAAGCTCAGTGCTTTTTTCTTTATCCTCTCTTGGGAATCCAACAGCAGAGGATAAGCCAGACTGGCATTTAGGGTGATGTTGCCTCCAGGGAGCACTTTGCTTAGGCAGGCACAGTGCACATGAGTGCCGGTGCACCTGCAGCTGGTTTTCCTGAGACTTACCTCCATGCATCCCGCTCCCTGACCCCCGAGTCCCATGAAGACGCCAGCATGCCTAGGCTGCCCTCCCTCCTGTCGCCTTTCACAGATGAGTCCTGTGCTGTGGAGCTCCCTGGGAGCTGCTCAGCAGGCAGAGGGGCCAGAGGTAGCCTTCCCTGCCTGTCCCTTGCCTACCAGGCATTTGTGCAGCTGCTTCTGTGGCTGGCTGCAGCAGGAGTGCTCTGGTCCCACTGCAGCAGCATTTGGCGCTGAGCTGAGGGAAGTGTGGCAAACCAAACCTTAACTTAACCTGTGCAGTGCTACATGTGGCGTGAGCATGATCTAACCAATCCTATGTGCAATTCAGCAATCATTTCCAGCTCCCTCCTCCCTCATTTGGACTGAAGGAATTTTTTGTGTTTTAGTTTTCCTTGGGAGAAAACTCCTTCAGAACTGAAATCTTGGAATATACTGTTTTGCAATCAATACAAATGTGCTTATCAGTAGCCTTGGGCTTCAGAAGCACACAGACCGCGGCAGTACCTATCTATTGACCCTAATATATTAGCTGACTAAAGTACTTTCCAAGAAAATAGCAGCAGCAGTTTGACCTCTAAGTAATGCTGCAACCTCATGTCTCCTGTAAACTAGGCATCTTCATTCCTGTTACTCCGAGATGTGGATGCTGGAGCATGCAAAAGCAGGGAGATGAGAATTTCACCCTGCTGGTTCAGCCATCAACATTTTTCCTTGTCTCTGCAGCCCCATCTCAGCCTGGTGTACATCTTCTATGTAACTGATAAACAGAATTGGAAATTGGTGAAAATAACTGAGTTGTTATAGTAGGAAAGCCTTTCCCTTTTTAGTCGAGGTATAAGAACTGCAGCCCTTGCTTGCCTGAAGAGCTTTTATTTGGGGAAAGCCACAGTGGTAATAAATTCTAGTCTGAGCTTTGGTTTAAAGGGGGCTAGAATGTCAAATCTCCTGTGAAAAGTGGCCACGGGGCCAGCTGCTCTGATGACCTGAGGACCCCAGACTGCTTCTGGTTGAGGGACAGAAGCCAAAAACCATCAGGAACTTTTTTTTGTTTGTTCTTTGAGGTTCAGATAATGGTTTCCTGTGGTTCTTTGGGCCTGAATTCTATTTGAAGCTATTTATTTTTTAGGAATCTGTGTAGCAACCAGTGACCTGTATTATTATTGTATCACAAAAGCTATCAATTGACAGTGGGGCTATAATGTGGGTCCTACCATTTTTACTGATAGTTGGTGGGTAGGTTAAGCATCAATGACACTTTAAAGCAATCTTTAGCTTTCAAAAGGCTTGGATGTCCATGGGATTGAAGAGGGATTTAAACTTTTAATGAAGATAGAAAGGAGTGGCAGAACCATTTAAACAAACTGGATAATAACATAAAGGTGAATTGAGCAGGGTAAGGATGTTAGGCCGTTGCACTGGATGAAACAGCAGCATTAAACCCTTTCAGTTCTTATACTGAAAAATGTAACTGACCTCTAGGTTCTGTATGTTAGAAGCTGGGGTCCTGCTAGTGCTGCTATATTAATTTTCTGGAATGAATATAAGGGTCTTCTTCTGAGCATAAAGAATCTTTCTTTTGAAGCCCTTCCTTGCTTGGGGGAGAAGGGCATTTGTTTATGCTTATGAAGCCAGATTTTACAATGCGCACTACATAAGAAGTCCCACTGAAATCAATTAAAGAATATATGTCATAAGTGACCATTCAGTATGAGTAAGGATGGCAAAATCTGGTCTTTAGATAAACCACAGGAGGAGAAAAGTCTGTCTTAATACTTTATTTTTATAAATCCTGAAGAAAACACAAGACAGATTGGTACAAACATGTTGCAGAAATTGAGGTGAGCAGGATTTCTTCTGAACAGCCTGATAGCTGGGTTGCACCCTACAAGATTGATCTGGTGATGAATACAGAAATAAACTAATTAGCAGCTTTTTCTGTGAGAGACTAATATCCTGCTATATTAGCCCAAAGTACTGGGAACCAAAGAAAAAAGAGACAGATGAAAGGATGGAAAATAAAGGCCTTTAAAGGAAAAGACAAAAGGAAAAAAAAACCATTTCTGCCTCTGAACAGATTCCAAATGGATGATTGACATAAAGGATCCTGGTATTGTCTCCCACCTTCTGTTAAGGCTGTCTTATGGCTTGAACTGAGGAAATCTTAATTTTCTAGACTGGTGTAAAAGGAAAAGCATCTTGAATTCCCTGGCCCGATGCCCTATTGAAGCATCAATTCATATGCTGTTTCAGAATGGGCCTGGCTAACAAGTGCTTCTGTTTGAACCCTGAAAAGCTTTCAAGGATCTGCAGTGGCTGTTGCCTGGCAAACAGAGAGGAGCTGTCTGTTGAAACCCATAGCTGGTGTACATCTGAAGAGCTGGACCAACTGAAAGTCATACCTGGTCTACTTAAATGTATGAAGAGATCAGCAGATTGGTGTGGAAGGATGCAATACTAAGACAGAATTCGTGTAGTATATGTAATTGTGGTTAGTAACAGTGAAAGACTGATGAAGGGATTTGTTCACTTGTCAGGTAACAGCTACAGCCAGAAAAATGTAACTAATTTATTTCTGATTTAAATTTCTTAAAAATGACTGCTGTGGTTATTGTACATCTGGATGACTTTTAAACAAAAGTACATAGTTGTAATTAAAATTATTATATTTAAAAGAACAGTTGTTCTTTTAAGAATATTCAAATAAAAGTAGAGAATGCACATGCCACACTAGGAAGAGGAACAAAGGAGGAAAAAAGAAGAAGAAGAGGAAGAGGAAGAGGATGAGGAAGAGGAAGAGGAGGAGGAGGAAGAGGAATAAGAAGAAGAACAGGAGGAGGAGGAGGAAGAGAAGGAAGGAGAAGAAGAAGAAGAAGGGGAAGGAGAAGGAGAAGAAGAAGAAGGAGGAGAAGGAGAAGGAGAAGGAGAATGAGAAGGAGAAGAAGGAGAAGGAGAAGGAGAAGAAGACGAAGGAGAAGGAGAAGACGAAGGAGAAGGTGAAGACAAACAAAAAGATGAAGAAGACGAATAAGAAGAAGATGAAGAAGACAAGAAGAAGATGAAGACAAAAGAAGAAGAAGAGGAGGAAGAGGAAGAGGAGGAGGAAGAGGAGGAAGGAGGAGAAGAAGAAGAAGAAGAAGAAGAAGAAGAAGAAGAAGAAGAAGAAGAAGAAGAAGAAGAAGGAGAGGAGTTTAGTCATGGTCCTGAAGACAACCATGAAGGAAATTGTGTGATCTCCAGGGCATATGCAGCCCTTATCCGATTCGTGGTGGCAATGAGCAATTGCAACTGTGGTAGATGATGGTGGGCACTGACCAGTGCTAATGTGGGACAAACGTTAGAGAACAATTCTCTAGCTACTTTCCTGTATACACCACTTGAAAACGTCAGGCTGCTCTAGGCTCCTGCAGCCACACTGGCAGATGACCAGGGCAAGGAAGCTAGTAGTTCTGAATGGAAGAATGAGTTCTCCCCTTTACTTGGGGAAGTGGTGGGGAGGAGAGGGAGAAGGAGGGATAAATTTCCAATTTACTGGACTCACAGAGGTAGTCATTTCTTTGTAGTTTGTCAGCTTTTCTGAGATGTCTTTCTATAAATTCATAGGAAATAGACTACAGCAATTTGTTGCATGATTGATAATGGTGCATACTTCATCCAGATTTAAACTCTACAACCTTATGTCCTGAGCAGTTTTTCCATATCACTTTTCAAAGGACAGATAAAAATTATCTTGATGTCTCCTTTGTGTGTTTTATTAGCATTATTAATATATTTTGTTTCCAGTTCAGTCCCATTAAAGTCATAACTTCAAGCACATTCACTGCTGAATATCTCATCAGGGAGAGCTGTGTATTTATAATCCCTGTTAAGAGCTTGCCAGTCATAAAGTCTCATGCTTTTCCTCCTTCAGAACAATTTCATTTTTCAGTTTATCAATAGCTCTGACAGTAGAAGCAATGGGTGCTCTATTCTGGACTGTTTGCTTTTACATTATTGCTCCTTAATGTGTTATATGGTAGCTTCATCTTTCTGTCTCCTCCATTCCTTTGCTTATGGCATCACTGTAAATTTATGCTCTATAACCTCCTGTTTTGTACAAGTCTGGGAAAACCGTGAGCAATAAAAGCCCCATTCTCTCCTCTTCAGGGGGACGTGCGGGCAAACTGTAGTGGTTATTAGTAGAGAGGACAAAAAGAGATTTTAAATCTAAGTAGCTGGATGAAAAGAATTGATACTTTATTATTCCATTAGGTAATTTGTGTGATAGTCACATTGCTTTACCATCCCACTCCTTTATCACTTCTCTTAATAATCATGTGTATTTTCTATTAAATTGTTCCTGGAACTTACATCCCTGGAGCCATAAATTGTGCTGAAATATGTTGAGATTGTGTATTTGTTTATGCAATTTTGCTAAAGCCAAATTGGATAACAATGGCTGAAAGTGATGCTCAGGATTTAATTCCATTGAACACTTTATCAAAACCATAAAATAATAGATAGTAATTAAATGGTGCAAGCAACTGATTAATGCTTTGTGAAGCTGCATATGTAGTCTGCCCTATTGCTGCTGTTTTCAAACAAAGGGCTATGACAGTCACTCTATGCTTCATTGACTTGTGTGAAAAAAATAAAACTTGTTGTACAGCAAGGCCACTTCCATGGTCATTTTGCAGCTGACATCTTGATACAAAACCCTTAGGGATCTAACAGAGATCAGTTTATCAGTACAGTAATAACCTCATTAAGTGCCAGGAAAATCATAAAGCATTAATGCTATAATGCGTTTGGATTTTGGTCATTCTTATGTTAGGAAAATGTTATTAATAATACTTTATGGCTGTTTATAGGAATTCTTATAAGCAATTTGAGATGCTAAATGGCAGGTGGGTCGGTCATGCTCTCTTTAGTCAGTGAGCTTTTGGATGAAAAGACAGGGGTTCTTAACTTCCACTCTCCTATTACTGCAGACCTCCTGTGCAGCATGGGACTAGTGACCTGAGCCAGTGCAGCGGCACTGACACTGCCTTACCTCGCAAGTCTCTTCATGCACGCATTGAGCATTCCTATCTGTCCAAAACACTGTTAAGAACTTCAGCTTTAGTCCTTTAAATACAACTGTTAAAGACATCCATAGCTGAATAGTATTGTTTTGTGATTCACGCATAGCTAAATTGCGCCATAGGAAAGGTGACTTATCCAAGTTTTCATAGATAAGGTCCTGCTCCATTTCCATAATTGTTTTAATTCCCTCAAAAGCACTGTGACAGGTGAGCTGAGTCAAATGCCAGGTATCTTAGCTGCAAGTGTGAGCGGCAGCTGTGTACTTGCATCCCCTCAGGAGATGTTATAGCTGGTATTGCTACCTATGGCTTTAGTTAATGTCTGATGCCAGCTGGCACCTAGGGAAATGGTGATCAGTATCAGTTTCTTTAACTCTTCAGGAAAATAGCATATTATTTTACGCGCAGTGGCTCTTTTCGCAGTGTTCCTGTGTGGTAGTGATTTCCCCTTAAAAGGCACTGGAATGTGTTGCTAATTCTGTGGAAGATACTGTCTGGAGATTAACAGTGTCATGTCATTTTACTAATGAAACTGTAAGGCACACCAAAGGCATTTCCAACTCTCCTCCATAGTGTAACATTAGGAAATGTCAGAACAGTGGGTACTGACATACTAAACTTTACCTGGACTACTGATACCCACACAAATACATATGATACTCAGGTTTAAAGTTAGATGGCCAGGTACCCAGGAGCTAGTCACATCATCAAAGATGCTTTTTAGGACAGAATGCAAATTCTACTTAATCTGCTTTGGGGTTTTGAGTTGTTTGGGTTTTGGGGTTGGTTTGGTTGTTTTGTTTTGTTTTGTTTCTTGTTTCTTTTCCTTTTTTGTTGGGTTTGGTTTTTTTTAATAAAGTGGCTTGGTGTGTAAGGAGGACAGAAGCAGACTCTTCTCACTGGTCCCCAATGACAGGGAGAGGGACAATGAGCACAAATTGCAATGCAGGAAATTCCATATGAATGTCAGAACCTTTTTTATTATGAGTTGGTTGAACGCTGGAACAGGTTACCCAGAGAGGCTATGGTGTCTCCATCCTTTGAGATACTCAGAACCTCACTGGACACAGCCCGGGGCAACCTGCTCTAGCTGACTCTGCTCTGAGCGGGGAGTTGGAGTAGATGATCTCCAGAGGTTCCTTCCCACCTCAATGACTCTGTGATTCCTCAGAGAACAAAAATTTGGTGCAGATTATGTAATGTTGTGGAAATAAGGAAATATTAAATATAGCTATGGGAATACAGGACAGAAGATAGACTCTCCAAAAGGTATAGCAAAGAGAATTTACACACTTATTATCACAGCTGATGTATATTAGCTCCTGGAGAGAATGTAGAGCTTACTGTCACCTCTGAGAGGAAGGCCAGGATGTGAGCTAATACTCAAGTCAGTGCTTAATTAACCAAGGAAAAAATATCAATAGAGGTGCATCTGAATGTCACAGATAATATGGAAATACAGTTTCTAATTTAATGCAGTACAGTCTCTAGACATGCCCACCCCATATAAATGAGATCTAGGCCATTATTAAATAGAAAGGATGATAAAGCAGGGAAATAAAGGCTAATCTAAAACAGCCTGCTGCAACTTTATCAGAGATGTACTGATAGGGATCATCTGTGTTTCTGAACAACCATACTTTCAGTTTCATAAATAATTGTTTTAAAGGGGTTAATTTGTCATTCAGGCTTCTGGTTTGTGGTCCGCTATGGTTCAAACAAATAAACAAATCTACTATCGTTTTTTAACCTGAAGCCATTGGATTGGTAATATAGTGTAGCTTGCAGAAGAGGAACATCTTTTTCAGAGCTGCAGCAAGGCTTGCCTGTCAAACCCCACCTAGAGAGGGTGCCCAGACCCTGCCTGGTATCTGCAGTATCTGAAGCAAAACAATCCCTCGCCTTTTCACTGCAGATCCTGTGCTGCTCCATTGCGGAGAGTGGTGCTGGTATATGGATTTGGTCATATGCATTTACTTTCTGTTACTGGAACATCTGGAAGTAATGTACCTGGAAGTAGAGAAAGGTGTTTTCTCTACTATTGTATTGGGAAGTCCAGTGTGGCAGATAGCTGACATATTGTCATCGACAAGAGTACCTGCTAACTGTTGAATCATTCAAACTGAGCTAAATCTTGGTGTGTGCAATGCACAGCTTTGTTGCCTTGAACTGAAATAACTCCATGTGGTGGGTCAACCCTGGCTGGATGCCAGGTGCCCAGCAAAACTGCTCTATCACTCCCCCTCCTCAACTGGACAGGGGAGAGAAAATACAATAAAAGGCTCATGGGTTGAGGTAAGGACAGTTTAATTAAAGCAAAAGCAAAGGTCATGTGTGAAAGCAAAGGAAAACAAAAGATTTTATTCTCTACTTCCTATCAGCAGGCGATGTCCAGCCACTTCCCGGGAAGCTGGGCTTCAGTACACGTAGCGGTTGCTCCGGAAGACAAACGTAAATAACGAATGCCCCCCCTTCCTCCTCCTTCTCCTAGCTTTTATTGCTGAGCAGACATCATATGGTATGGAATACCCCTTTGGTCAGTTTGGGTCAGCTGTCCTGGCTATGTCCCCTCCCAAGATCTTGCCCACCCCCAGCCTACTGGTGAGGGGGGAATGTTGGAGAGACGGCATCGATGCTGTGCGAGCACTGCTCAGCAGTAGCCAAAACACTGGTGTGTTATCAACACCTTTCTACCTACCAATACAGAGCACAGCACTATGAGGGCTGCTATGGGGAAAATGAACTCCATCTCAGCCAGATCCAATACACTCCAATAAATTGTGTACTGCTGTTTCTTAGGAGGTCTGTAACAGCAGGTTATTTCGAAGTCAGATATGCTTCAGTGGCATGGATTTACACTGAATTTCTGGGATGCCAGCATTGCAGTCTGAAAGGAGATGGTTCTAAAGTAATATCCAAGATGTTATGTTTTCCTTTTCTCCTGCTGCCTAAATAATCTGTCCTACTTTAGTTGTGTCCTTATTTTCCTGCACTTGAGCTCTAAGATTTGCATAACAGCCACAATGCTTTCTGCACAGCATATCAAATGGGTTGTGTAGTCCATAGCAACATCATCAGTTTCAGTTCTTGCTATAAGCCTCCTGCATTCATCCAACTTCATCCTTCACTGTGACTTTTGGGGACTTTCGTGACAACAAAACAGTAAATCTTTTTTGATTAGATGAATCTCTCTGTAAGCATGTGTTCTGTTCATGAATAGTACTGGGTAGTCCTGGAAACTCTACATCCTTTCCTTATCAAACAAAGATAGTGATGATGGCTATTCTTCTCAACCTCTTGCACAGTGGTCCAGAGTCTTCAAAAAATAATACCAGCTGGGGGCCAAAGAGTTTCTATAGTTTGGATGCTTTTTGTTCAGTGGGAATGTCCAATCCTGCCACACAAGACCTTGTTATTATCTAACACTATGTAAATTAACAGTTCTACTTAAAAGTAAATCCACTGGTGGTAATAATTATAATGGTCTAGGGAAAACCTGTAGACCAGGAATTCCCTGAAGTACTGTTTCTCTGAAACCTATGTCAGAAAAGGATCGCAGAGGATATACTCTTTCTCCAAGTGTCTGCTGCTGACCACTGCTGGAAGGAGGATACTGTGCTATGCAGATTCTTGCCTAGCCCAGTGCAGAAGTGATCTCCTCAAATCAGCTGCCTGCTGAGGGTAACTTCTTGTTTCAAGTGATCTAAATTAATTTGAGCCAGCAATTTAATTTTTAAATGCTCCTTGTTCCATGACTGTAACACATAGTTCTCTGGTTGTGTTAATAATGACTATATTCAGTTAGGTCAAAACAGTAAAAAGAGTAGCAAAAGGAAATACCCATGGAGAGTGGAGGAAGCGTGGAAAAAATCCATATTTGTCAGCAAGAAAGCACCAATATCATAGAAAAAAATGTGATTTTTCAGACCCACTAATAAGAAATACAATAACACAGAGAAGCTTTTGCTCTCTTTTGTGAAAAGAGAGGCAGTATACAGATGGCTGAATCCATTCAGTTAGGGGAATAAATAAGCATCATTGAGTACCTGTCTTTCACAGCATGTAATTGATTTTTAACTAATTCTACACCCAGAGAAACTAATCCTTGTATGAAAAAAATCATTGGATATAAATCAGTTCTTATTTGAACAAGCAGGTCAACATCTGTGCAACCAAATATTGTCCCAGGGAAGCATATACTGTAATAGCACTCGACAGGTACATACATCTCCACAGAGTTTTGAGTAAGGAGTCTGTGCACCACCTCCACGGAAATCATTACAATTTTGTAGTGAGCTCAGTCAGGACAAAATCACACATACTAGGAGAAGCATGAGCAGCAGTTTAAGGATGCCCAGGCCTGGATGTTGCTTTTTGTGCTGCAGTACTTCAAAGCTCCTTTTCTCTGACTGCCCTTGTCTGAAGATGTGACAAAGTTCCTCTTGGCCATGACGGGCTCTGTGCTTTTCGGTCACTGGTCCTGTTTGCCCTCACTCTCCAGGCAGAGCACCGCGAGCAGGCTTTCTGGCTCTCACGTTGTTCTCTGAACACCCACTCCTCTGATCTTAAGCCAACAACACCAACCTGCCTAATAAGGTGCCCTGCTGTGTGCTCCCTTTTTGTGCTTCATGCTAGCTACCAGCCAGGAATATCGCATCACTGCACAGTAATGTTTCCATTAATATAAGTGTGATTTCCTGGTGCTCCATGTCCCTTTATCTTGTGCTTATATGCACAACAGCCTGTATCTGTGCTGTGCAGAAGGATGCATCCAGAATTCATTTTCTTTCTCATGTAATGTGAAAGGTATTTCTGAAAGAGTAACTAGTGAAGTGATGAGAATCCTCCAGGCTTTGAAGTCTAAGCTTTGCTGGTGTGATTAGTTTAAATGACTCATTTGCCATATAGGGAAGTGGTATTGATGGGTTTGGGTTTCTTCACCCCCCTCTTCTGTTTTGAAATTTGTTATCTCCCAACAAGTGCTATTTGGAGGAAGCTCAAAGCTGCTGTTGTGTTTCCCAACAGGAGCCCTCCAATATATGTGCAAAGAGGAAATTACGTGGCATTTCTGAGCTGTTCTTTTGGTTGCCCATGCGCTACTTTACAATGAACATGTTTGAGAAGATGGTGGTGGGTGTATAATACAAGCTTAGTTGGAATCTTTCCTCTCCAGAAGCCTAGAGCACTTCTCAAGATACATGTTTCTGACTCATAGAGTTAGACAACTGCAAATGCTTACAAGAGCAGGTCCAAGTTCTCTATGTACCCAGCTGGACCTTTTCTGTAACAGTTATTCAGCTCCTCAGACAGTCTCCCATAATGAGGATTTATCTTGGTGTTTGTTGCCTCAGTCTCATCTCCTCATTAAAATGAGCTCTCAGCCAACATAACCAAGACACATCTGCCATTTATGCGGTCCAAACTTCCCTATAGCTGGATATTAAGATGGACTGTATGATGAGAAAACTCACTTATGCTGAAGACTGACTTGATTTACCAACACGCAAAACAATCAATCCTAGAACTCATTATAAAAAACATTTTAGTTTCTCAAATCCTCTTGTTACTCAACTACTCTGTTTCTGCTTTCAGCCCAGGAACAGAGAGGACAGTAAGATCCAGAGATAGCTGTAAGCTGTAGAGGCATTGAGGGACCAGCATATTTCTGTCATGTAAAGTCTGGCTGGAGTGTTACTTTTACATGTTTGAATTTTCCTGTGGATAGTCATCTGCATGCTGACAGCCCAACATCCATATGGATTGGGTCCAAAAAATCTTGCCAGAGCATCACTGTTGAAACCTCCTATGACTCTGTGTGCAGTGAGCATGGTCTGCTCTAACAGAGCAGAGTTTAATTGCAATCATGGGATACTTTAAGTCAGGCTGGGCACTCATCCTCCCTCTTCTTCTTACAGTCCAACAACTGCAAAAGCAAGCTGTCTGACTGAGAGTCTGAGGAGATAACAGCTGGGTCTATGACTTGTGCTAAAAAAGAGCACAGACTTTACGTACATATGTTTAGAAAACCTATGACAAAGGAGTGTTAAAATGACAAAGTTGAGCTTTCCTATGTTTCCTGTGCAGCCTTAATTCAGCTGTTTTACACACTTGAATTTTGTTAATCTGTAATTACAGGATTCCACACTATATTTTTTTTGCTTGGGACCTCTGCTTCATTTAAAAACTAGCATAATGAAGTGTGCTTTGGAGAGAAATCAGTATGTAGTGAATGAGCACCAAAGCCTTTCCTGTTGAGAAAGTGAAGAGCACATAGCCAGTGATGCAAGGATCAGCAGAAGGAAAAATGATGGTTTTGTGATGGCTTCCTCTTGTGGAAAGTGAATAGCAGAGAAATGGATTTTATCTCCACATGTGCCAGAGAACTCTTGATTCTGAGCGTCCTACTTACATCAAACAAAACTTTTCAAGGCTGTTTTCTACTTCTGAGTTTGTCTTTTTTTGTGGTACACAGCTAAGATGCCAGGATTGTAAACTGGGTAACTGTTGAGCAATCACAGTTCCAGCTGAAGCCACTGGGATCTTAATCTTGACTATATGAAGTACTGTATAATAGTCCGAGAACACAGGTTTTGAACAGCTTGTGTTAGGTACCCAAGTTTAGCTGGTACTTCTTACGCAGTTCATGTTCCGTAAAAATGGCAAAAACTATAACCTTAACATCCCAGAAAGTTTATAAAAATGAATGCATTGATGTCTGAAGCATTCATACTATTCTGATAAGCACCACAGAAAAGCCTATGAAGAAATGAATAATTCTGTTTTCAAAGCAGAATCTGAATAGTGTACAATAAATAATGCCTGGTGAGAGTGAATAATGAAGGGAAAATAAACTATTGAAAGCTACACATTAGTTGAACATTGTTCATTCTGCGCACTGAATGAGGTAAGGGTCTTATGGAAAAGAGCATATGTGACAGTGTCATTTACAGTGCTATCATGGTGCCTGTGCGCGAAGCACATGAATTAGTGTTTCACAGGCAACCACACCATTTTATGTGCTTGATTAGCAGCCTTTATAATGTAAGCATGGCATAGTTTTTGTGTGCAATAAATAAGTTACATGGTTTTTAACTCATTTGAAGTCCCTATTTCAAGATCTGAAGGCTCTAAAGCCTTTTCAGTTAAATGGTACTAGGGTTGTTCTATTCTTTCATGTGGGGGAACAATATATTCTCCCTGCTTTAGTTCTCTGAAATATGTGAACTATTTTGACTGAAACTAAGAAAGAAAATAAAGAGTCAGCTGGCTGAAGGTATCTCATATGATGAATTTTATTAATACTGTAAGTGAAAACAGAATTTGATCATGGAAAGTACTGGGCGGGGGCTAAGACATCTGTTGGTGACTTCAGTGTTTCCTGTTGTACCACTGTTATTTAGGAACATGGTGGTGGTTCATGCACCTCAGAACAGTAGTGACTGGAGATGCCAGACTCGTCTTTTCCTTGGCGGAGTCACCTGTCTTGTTTATATTTATGTCCTATGCTGCTGTTACTCACAGAAAGAAAAATATGTGTAATTATTCACCTTCAAGGATAGAGGGGCAGTTTGATTAGCCTCCAGGTGGTGAGGATGAATTGCCTGGTTTCATAAGTGGTTTTTGGAAACAAATACTGGTTAACACCAATAGGATTTCAAGGAGACTCTACGTAGAAGACAGCAATGCAGTATATAGAGATGTGAGCTAGACGGAAGTGAATCATGTGAGGTGTTCAGGTTGCTCACAAGGTTGTTGTGAGGATGGATTTATATCAGGTTCACTGCTGCCTAGATAAATATTAGTGCTGATGACACAGGAAGGTGTCAGAAGATGGTGGTCAGTCTGACTTCCCATATGGCAGAAGACAGAAAATTTGAGATTTGCTGAAAGCCATGAACAGCTTCAGGGTCATTAAGTAATAAGCTCCTCTGCCCACAGCAATAATTAAAGAAAGGCTACCACTCAACTTAAATTTTACTTTTCATCCTTTTTTAGGGGTACTCTTCAGTTTTTGTCCACCAACAAATTCCCATTCTGCTGTGCAGGACTCAGACACTGGCTTATTTCAGGATAAATTCTCTTAAGTACTGGTATCTTTTACATCTGAATCCTTGTGCACTTGGATTAAAAAAAAAAAAAATCATGTTGTACTATGTTCATTGTTTACTCTTGCATTTAATCACAGGAACACTATCTTGCCCTTTGAGTTTCCTTTGAAGATGGATGAATTCCCAGAGATGTCTGAAGCAAACGAGGGGGCTTTAACTTAACATGAGAACAATGACAATTTAAAAATTTTATAAGGGTGCCAACCATGCTGGTTTAATTTTTGATAAGGGATGATACTACATTTCTGCATTTTTAATAAAGAGACTGACAAAAGATTTGTTTAAGCTACCTAGAGAGAAAAACTTTTACAGCAGGACTGTAACCAATTCAAATGTTAATGGTAAAGATACTAGGACAGTCTCTCTTAAAAGACTGTCATGAAATACTCACTAGTGTTGCTGCATAAAAGTCAAAAGATTACTTTTGATTTGCAGACACATTATACAATGCTTTCAGATTCTTAAAATTTATTTGGAAATAATTTTGATATTGTGAAAAACTGACATAATGAAATCCATGAAAATACCACCCCACACTGCAGGTAAAACCAGAGAGAACTTAACTCTACTGGATTTCTGTTTGTTAAGGGAAGACTTTGATTTTATATTACCAGAATTTTTTATGTGTTTCAGAAAGATAAGTAACCTCAGGTTACTAAACTCTTAAGAATATAATGTACAAGAAAAGATTACTGCTGCCATTGGTACAAATTTCATTTTCAAATGTATGATATGTGTTATGATCAATAGATCATAACACAAGCATATAAGGCACAGTAATATTTATTTTTTTTATTTGCACAGTATAGCTTTACAGATTATCCTTGCTTAAGAAAAGCGATGTTTATCCATGAAACATTTATACTATGAGCACCACTGCAAGAAATATGACTGGACGCGTTTTCTCAAGGTTGGATTTGTGCACTTTGGCTATTTTGGGGAGGAGCTGAGTTGTGAATTGAGACCTATCATCATCCATGCATCAGATATGCTAGATAGGCTGAATGGTACGAAGAAGGGCTCAGCTGATGGGGAATAGGGCTTTTGATAGGGTTTCTGTGCATGCAGCGCCCTACTACCTGGTGCACTCCCTAGTTGCAAGGCAGTGCCACGGCCTATATACCAACTATGTCTTCTCCGCAGTGGATCACAGAACAGTGTGACCATCTGCATCCTGCATATATGACAACAAATGGGGAGAGAGAGGTCACAGTGCAGAGCTGCACCTGAATTTGATATGAGCCTCACTGTGGGGAGTGTGCAACAGGAGATAACTACATTGCTTCAGCTCTGTGGGTAAGATGTACAAGGCTGTTGATTGCCTTTCGTGGGCCTGTTCAGCCCCATCTCATTTTTGTTACCTCTCTGAAATGGGTCCTGCATAAATTTTCCTGGCCTGGCAAATTTTTGAGAGGCCAATAATGCTGTTAGGCACTAGATGAACATGAATAATAGCCTGTTTGCACAGCTGATAACTGAGCTGTAAAAACGAATCTGCTCCCAGATGAAACTTGACACGCAAAATTTAAGCTTGGAGAGCAATTCTTTGTATGTCTTCTGAAAAAAAAAAAAGGCTTGGACTGCTTAATTTTTATTCATCCTTAAAATAAAAAACCCTACAGGAGGGTCAGCAGAGAAAGCTGCTGTGCTTTGACATAGCACTTGAAATTAGCTTTAAACATAAAATACAGCAAATGTTTAATCTGTAATAAAGTTGAATCTGCTCATTTTGGAGAAGAACAATGGCCAAGGGTTGAAGCTTTGGGTTCTGCAGTTGCCAGATGGGATCATGTCCAAAAGGGAATTTGGATGGTAATCAGTGTCCGCTGGGATCCATGCCCACCGCTCTGAGTCCGCGTGCCACAAAGGAGAGATTAGGGGCAGAATGAGAATGTGCAAGGCTGGCACGAATCAAAGGGACTCCCTGTAAAACCTATTACATCTGCGCTCTAAAAAATGCATAGAGAAACTGACAGTCAGGAAAATGCAGTTTTGATTGTGCTTTGATGGCTGGGAAGCTAAAATTGTGTGGGTGGGTGGCTAAGTGTAACTCCATGTCCATGCCAGCTTTATTTGACTGAGACAGCCAGAGTCAGGCCAGTTTTCATTGTCCTTTCAGGACTTTCAGAGCAGCAGGATAAATAAAGGAATGAAATGGGGAAATGAATTTATAGACTTTGGTTGTCAAATGATTAACAAAAGGCCCAAATCTTGGTGTTTTGTTCTATTGATTTTGTTTTGGCAAGGCAAAGATAAGGTTGTGAACCTGTACAAAGGGAGGTGGCCTTTACTTCCCTCTCTTGTCTTTGTGATGGCTGGGTGATTTGCTGAATTGAAGTTTCACTTTCGGACTGCAAGCAGGTGTTACTCTACACTGAATTATGAGATACAAATACTATGCCATGTTTTTGGGACCCACTGAGTTGGCTAGTATTAAATCAAAACAGACCCCCGAAGTTTGGGTGGGAATATCTGAATTTCTCCAGTGTCTGCTTTGTAATGGTAAGAGAAACAATCCACTTCCCAAATCAAGTTTCAGGTGAACTACAAGGACTTGTCATGGTCTTTGGGAGCCCATGTTAGTCCTTGAGGCCTGTGCCCTCTAGCAGGTGAGTGTGCTCATGGTTTGGGTCCTAGCCCTCTGAACTAGCCGAAGAACATGAGCTGCTTTAACCTGATCTGGCCACGGGCTGTGTCATTTTCCAGCTGTGCAGGGCTGTGAGGTTAGCTGCACCCCTTCAGTGCTCTCCTCCAGTGCTTTGTGTTGGCCTGATGTTGCCCTTCTGTCCTGCTAGGGATCATGGGCCTCCTTCACAAGTACCAAGACCAGCCTTTGATGTCTAGTGGACAACAAATATCTAGCAATCCTACCGAGTGGCACAGGTTATATTGAAATAGTAAAGTTATTTAAAAAAATAGTAACTCTGAGATAAGTTTGGACATGTTTAAGCTTTCTAAAGAGTGAATGAAAGGGAGACAAGGTCTTTCTGAGACATGAGGAAAAATTAAAGCACTTTGACCAAGTGCTGTGGAAAGTGCTTGTGGAAGTTCAAACTGTATGAGTCTGACAAGATCTGTGCAGACATACGAATGCATAAATACTGTGCTTTATCAGAGCCATAGGAGAACCCAGGGCTGAAGCACAAGAGGTGCAGCAAATCAAGGACCAGCTGAATTAGTAGGAGTTGTTTTAGGCTGGTTGAGAGTACAAGTCTACATACAAATATGCTTGTATTCTTTCAGGCTTGATCCACCTTGTTTAGAACTTAACATCTGTGGAACTGAGAGACACTTTTGCTTTTGAAGAAAGAATTGGGGATGGGGGAATATTTTGAAGGGTGTACTAGTAAGGGTAGGAGGACAGCTGTTCTGTGCTTCTAGAAACTATGTCTCTAGGACATGTTATTCTGAAGTGCATCTATCACTTAATGCTTTATGTGATACGACAAAATGCCACAGGGATTGATCCATCAACTGCTGTTGCAACATAACAGGCAGGAAATCTGAAAGGACATGTTTTCTGAAACTTTGTTTAAAAGAACTGTAGCTCTGGGAGTGCACATACACATGTCTATCACTCATACAAGCATGGATTCTACACATGGCGTGAGCTCTGTCCTAACATTTGTGAGAAAAGGTTTCTCAACTTCAAAGAAACAAGTTTTTCACAACTCAGTTACATTTCTTCACTGTGAGGGCAGTGAGGAACTGGAACAGGTTGCCCAGAGAGGTTGTGGATGCCCCCTCCCTGGAAGTGTTCAAGGCCAGGTTGGATGGGGCTTTGAGCCATCTGATCTAGTGGAAGGTGTCCCTGCCCATGGCAGAGGGGTTGGAACTAGATGATCTTTAAGGTCCCTTCCAACCCAAACCATTCCATGATTCTATGATTCTATAACTCTTCTCAAACATATGTAAACAAGGCTGCATTTGTGTGACTCTAATGTATCTCTAATGAAGCTATGCATAGAGACACCCAGAAGAATTTTATCATTGACTTATTATCAAAACACCGTGCAAAGTGAGGAGATATTTGAACATCAGGCCTACATTTGCAAGATGATAATTGAATTATTTTTCTCTTCTGGAAAAAATATCTCCCAGTGTTTCCCTTTTCTTCCCCTCCCACCATTCCTCTTTTGGGGGGATTTTAAAAACTAGTTTGATTTTTATCCACTTTGAAAAACAAATAATTCCACTCTGACCAAGCTCAAATCTTTTGGTTATGCACAAGACTCCATTCATTCTCTTGTTATTTACGAATTCAAAGTGATGACATGGCAATACCTAATGGGATAGCTTTGAAAAAAATTATTGAAGACAAGCTAGTAAATCAAAAGAGAAAGCAAGAAAAAAACATTCAGAATCTGACCTTGAAAATTTTGCTTTTAATGAGCTTTCACTTTAAAAAGGAAAACAAATATTGGGTTCCTATTCCTTCATAAAGAAAGACAGCCTTGTCAAGCAGCTATAAGAATTTACAAATTAGACGACTTAGACTCTGCCCGCTGCTTAGCACGAAGGCAATAGATTCAGCACTAGCTTGAAAGCAAGACGGGTTTTAAAGTGTTCTGCTGTCATACAAAATCCATACAAAAATAATGAGAAACATTCCATGCAGACATCATCCTAAATTCCCATTTGGGTATTATTTTCTCATTGATGTTGTAATTAATGCTAAAATAATTTGTCTGTGAGCCTTCAAGATGCTTAGAGCTTTCCAGAGGGCTGCTAGGAGCTGAGGGAATTTTACACCTCACAGAACCAGACCTTGTCTCCACTTCCACCATCCACACACAATACACCACTTCTTTGCAGCACTGGGGCCTAAACAAATAAGGTGTGGGAGAAAAATGGAGCAAGCATCTAGCTCACAGAGTTTTTAAAAAGGCAAAAAAAAAATCCCAGCTTGGTGCTGCTACTACGTTTCACTGTCTGTGTCTAAGCCCTTTGGGAACCATAGAGCAAACAGCAGCCTGTGGTACTAATCTGCTGCTTTACAGCATTGGTATATGGTCACTGCAGAGTTACACGAGACACTGTCAGCTTCAGTTTTGCTCCAATTCATGATTCCTTTGTTAGCAGTAATAGGATAAATAGTTTGAAGTGAAACATCTTGAAAAAATCCCACTGTACTTGTTACTAACTATGGCCTCAAGTCTGCATTTCTGTTAGCTTTCACGGTGATTAGTCACTGTACGACAGCAAAGAGTAGATCAGTCTATAGCAGTGCTCCTCTAGCATGCAAAAGATCTTGCCAGACACCTAATCCTCACTTTTTTCCTTCTCGGTCCCTTCATTCTTATGCTCATTAAAATTAATGGGAAAGGTCCCTATTGTGACTGTAGGTTTGGTTGCACTCAAAGATCTATTGTCTAGGGATACTGCTGTGGCAGGGTGTTCAGCCTTGGGATGGGAAAGAAGGGCAGAAGCCTTCTGTTTTAACTCCTCTCTAGCTGAATAAAAACTTTACCAATGGACTGCAAAGCATCTCTTATCTTCCCCCTACTCCCTTGAAAGAGCCGCTGTAGAGAGGCAGGAGCGAGAGCATGAAGTGGAAGAAGATGGATTTGAAGCCATACTGGAAAAGTATTGTGAATAACGCAGCTCTCTCCAGGAAGCCAGGTTCCCAGGGAGCTGCTCTTCCCAGCTACTTTTACATGGCCAGAGTACTGCTGAATGGTGCTGGGTAATATTTCAGTTGATCTGCTAAGGAAAACCAGGAGGTGGTAGTCAAAGTGGACTAACTTGGGGGTTTTATATATATATGTGTGTGTGTGTGTGTGTGTATATATATATATATATATATATATAAAGTTTAAGAGAGTGGTTGTAATTCAGAATTTGTCTGAATTGTCTTGTCTGAAGACCAGAATCCATGAGTGTGAGATATGGACTGTTACCTACGCATATGTATATGCAGTTAGTGAATGTGTGATGCAGTGTGTTTTACATTTAAGTGGAAGCTTTGGTCACTAAATGTTGCAGTCTCATACCTGGACAATAAGTACCACTGAGATTTTGTTTGGCCAGCAGTGTGACAGTGTTGTATCATACTGCTACTTATGCTTGAATAAAGGAGAACTGAGTGACAGTTTTAGGACCAAGAAGAATTATGGCTATGGAAGTGAGAGATTCTGGCTTGTAGGAGAGACAATTCTTGGATATCAGGATGATAAACTGATGGGGTTTGTAGTTCGATTTAAATCTGATTGTGTGATGTCCTCCTTTCTTTACTAGGCCATGAGCTAACTAAAAATAAGGGTATCATTAGAAGACTTTGAGTGTGCTAAGGGGGTTAAATTGACCTTTTAGGCATGAAACAAGCAAAAGAAAAGTCCCAATGGCTGTGAAAGGTCCCTAGAATGTGAAAGGGGAAGATGTATCCAATCGACAAAGTAGTACAGGGCATGGATTTAATAAGAAATATGAAAAGCAAAACAGCAAACAGCTGACTTACGGGATTGGAGTCCTCTGGAAAGATGTTGAAGTTAAAAGAGAATAAAATTAAGCTAAGAAACAAAAGAGATTATAGAAGATATTGAACAAAGCATTTTAAAAGAATAAAAGTTGCAAAAATAAGAGCATAGGAAAGGGAGATCAATGTATGGACACCATTTAGTCAGATACAAATAAAAATATGAATTGGAAAAAAACCCTAAAGAATTAGAGCCCTAACTTGCTTTCACACACACAAAAGAGGATTTGTGCAAATGGGAAGTAATATCATCTGTCATTAAAAGTGCCCTTACAAAGAGACAGATGGGGATGGCCACAGTGATGTAACGGGGCTGAAGGGTAAAATGTTAATGAACACTGATGCTACAGTAACAGTGGTCAAATGAATATATTAGGGGAGACTCCTATAGCCACATGGACAAGAGTGGAAGTATTTGAGGAAGTTAGTAAGGGAAAATTTTTAATTGAGAGCTCTTGGAAATCAGTCTAGGGAAAACTATGAAAAGAGGGGAAGTAGAAGAAACTTTTCTGTGCAGTTTAAAATGGGCAGATTTTGAAGAAATTCATCAAAAGCGAAAGACTAAAGTATCTTAACAGATACAAACAGTAAGTAGAAGAACATTTTAAAACAGAGTATGAGACAAGGTACAAACAAAAGTAAGTTTGGTAATCCCAAAAGTAGGAAGGAAGGTTGTGAAAAGTGTTAGTCATTTTGAACACAGTAGGTAAAAACCAGGGGCTATGTAAGAGTCTTAGGGACAAGTCCTGATCAGAAGTGAACCTGTATTTATGCTCCGCTGGGTTTGTGCCTTGTTTTGTGCCTCACTTAGTAGAAGCAGCAGAAAAGGAATTTTAGTTTTAAATTTAATATACAATACTATGTATAGCTGAAAACTCACAGTAGTTTTGGCAAGAGAATTTTATTTAAAAATGTAAATAATATTGCAGGTACTGACATATTGTTTGGCAGTTTAAGGGATGTGGCTGCTAATGCATTGGTTCAACTCACTTTAATTAAAAGGTTTAATTTAAATATCTGTTTGCAAAACATATTACGTTAACATATCTAAAAGCCATGAGGGGATTGAAGGAATTAGATTTGTCTAGTTGAAAGACAAGACTGAAAAAGTCAGCCTAATAGACAGGGGATATTTTCAAAGGTTATTATACAAATAGAGGAGGACAGTTTTTTAAATGTCCATTTGAAAGAAAAAATAAATATATTGTAGAAGGACATTAAGTTGTTTGGGGGAAAATGGGAGCGGGGGGAGGGCGTTAGTACAAATAGCTTAGGAAACTTGGTCTCCATGGCTTGAAGAGTTTCAGCAGATAGACTGGAGACTTCCCAGTGGAAGTATATGTACACTAGTCCTGTTCTTTCTCTTCCCTGACAGTCTGTCATTTTTTTTTTACATTTAGCAAAGATTTTATTGACAAAAAAATGAAGCACCCACCATTCTTCCATACTTGAGAGAGCTCTTTTTGGCTGGGGCTCTCTCTGACCAGTGGTCGCAGGGCAGGGGAGGTCCGTGGCTTCTTGACGTTCCTGATTGTGAGTGGCAGTAAATAAGCCAGGGTAAGTCTGATACCGCTCTAAGCTGGCACCATCGTGCCCAGGTTGTCAGTGTTAAACTAGATGAAATCTGTTGCACATCTCTAAGTCAGTGTGGATGGTGTTGGTCACCTCATCTTGCATGGCTAGTCTGTGGCCTCTTCAGCTGCAACGTGTTGAATACTAAAATGCTCCTGGGTATTGTACACCAGGTGGAAGTGCTTGTAGCATGTTGTTCAAGACAGACTTTTGGTCTGAACCTGTGTAGTAGTGTTCTGCAAACAAGGGAAAGTGTACATACAGTGGACAAAAGCTGGAAACACCAGATGAACTTTCACTAAAATAAGTTTGGTGCATTGCTTTTTACATGCTTCTGAATGATTTTTCCAATTCAAATATAATCTGTGATTTGGAGGGTTTGTATATGCACACCTGTGTGAGTAAACAACAAAAGAACCTGGTATACTAATACAAGCCTGCAGAAAATCCAGTGCGCAGGCTATCAGTTATTCATCATGACACTGAAGAGACTTCTCTGATGTATAAGCTGTAGCTATCATGAGATATATATGGATCTAAGTGACCAATTGTTGAAAAACGTAAGTATGGAAAAAAGATCGGGGTTCTGTGTTAGGAAAAAAAAATCTGGATGGAGCTCTACAGAAATAGCATTTCACTGTTTTGATGCACCTCCTTGCTCTGTTAGTGGCCGGCTGATTTGTGTTAGTTTGTGTTGTTTAATGTGCAGTGGTGTGTGACCAGAAGTAGAAGCAAATTAGGAGATTACACATACAGCAGGTTATTGAACTGTCCCTTCCTTCACAGCACTTTGACACGGTCTGAGAGCCTCCTGCTCTCATCTTTGTGCCCTGGGGCTGAGGCTGCCCCATTGCTGGTTGGTCTGCCTGAACTTTTAGGATGACTTTGAATGTTTAGTTGGTAGATAGAGGTAGAACATGCCAGTCACTCAGATGGAGAGAAAAAAGAGTTGACACAGCAGCCTGAGCCTAATTCCTAACAAAAACTACACGTAACAGCCAGCGGAGAAACAGTCTGCTACAGCAGGAGCCCTGTACTTGCTTGAGAAGTGTTGAATAAAGCTGGGTCACCCTTATGCTACAGATCAACCAAAAATAAGGAACATGTAGTTCAACTCTGTGCTGGTCTTTAAAAATCATTAGGATGGCACTGTGTTCCTAAGTTTACTTACGTTACTTTTAAGCTGAAATATTTCCATGCATGGCAAGAGCACACACTCTGTGCTATACACCTGGAGCCAGTAAGGACCAAGCAGGGGCAGAGCAACATGAAGCAGAGGTACTTCACACAACATGTAGAGCTGGGGAACTCCTTGCTTCAGGATGTGACCCCTGCTAAAGCTTTCACTTACATTACGTTTGAAAAGGAACTGATATTCATGAAAACTTATTCAGGACTATTTGAATACAAAGACACTACCACTGTCTCAGTAAGTCCTCAAGCCACTAATGGCTGGAAGATAGGAAACTATTCGGGGCAAGCATTGCGGGATGCTGGCTCTAGTCTTAGGTTCGCTCTCAGGCATCTGCTATCAGTTGCAGTGTGGGTCAGAATGAGCTAGAGAGACCCTTGGTCTCACCTTACCATAACCAGTCTTGAGATTAGGAGACAGACTGGTTTATGTGTGTTAAATCTATAAGAAAACCCAACTGCCAACTAGCAAATGCAGTATATTAGAATATATTTTGTATATGATGGTTACTAAATGTTGCCTATTAGCTGTTGGAGACTTACTGTTTGGCCAAATATGTCTGTGCTGTTGCTTTACAGATTTCCATACAGTCTGGAGAAAAGAAGCATGAGTTCCTGTTCCAGTTTCTCAGTCAAGAGGTGAGCTCCTGGAAGAGACACACCTTGGGAGGTAAATTAACAGTCTTAATTAACTATTGGAACATAATGGATAAAACTAGATTTAACTTCTCTTACATACCAAATGGTTTCCCTTGCCCAATTTACTTCCCCTTTAGCACCTCTAGTTTCCCTCTTGCCTCTGCAATTCCTTGGAGACACACATGTCCACAAGATGGTACTAGGCTACAAGTAGCCCCCGCAATGTCTGGCCAGTGAAGGCTGTTGAAATTGCTGTTGGTCAGGTGTCATCAGAGCAATTCACTCAAAAAAAGCTTACTAATGTTGTTTTCTGTGAGAGGCATTCAGGCTGAAATACCTGTTTGGTTTTTTTCAATACAACAAAATTCTGATAGGAATCGTAGCAAATCATTGCTGTGACTGATGCTCTGCACACTTACACCTGTTTCATACTGGATAGCTTCATTATTGTCTTTGGAGCCACTTCCAATTTAAACTAATTTAGGAAAGAGAAGAATGAGGCCAGGAATTATAGTAGCTTTATGAATCTGTGTTTTGGCACATTTAAAAAAGAGAAATTTGACCTAATGTATTATAAATACCTCATTTGCTTTAAGCAATTATTGTAATCTATCACATTGATCCAGCCAACACAAACATGTGCTACATTTTGCATGCTAAAAAATTGTTCAAAAAGGCTTGAATAAATTGTTAATACTCTATAAGCTGCCAGTGAAATAGCTCAATGATTAGCTCTTCTCCTCTTCACATGATTCAAACGCATTAGTGACACTACTGACTAATGACTTGCAAAATTTTTGTTAAAGGCACAGGTGCATTTTTAAATGGCGGACCAATTCTGAAGTCAGTGGCATTTCAGGGTTTGAAACTGAAAAGTTTTATTACATTGGTTTATGTAAAATTAGTGCTTGATTTTTTTTTTTAAATAACACTCCACATACAACATGTTAATCCTGTTGTGATGTTAGATCCAAGTTACTCCTCAAAAATATCTTTTCATAATAAGATTACGGAAATACTTTTAATCCTGACTGTATGAACAACGCTGCAGTGTTTATTAAAGACAATGAACCGCTTTCTCATCAGCACTGTGCAAATGGAGCAATCAACATGGCCCCTGGTAGCTTGTAAAACACTTCCTTTGTAGCTACTCATCAAACCGCATGTGCTTAAGCGGTAGCAAGGCCGAGCCGTTCCTGCCAAGAGAGGTTGCCACCTTTAGCATACTTTGTACTTGTTTCACTAATTTGAACACAATTAAGTGGAGATGACCACATCAGTATGGTCATAATGAAATCCCTCAGTGGGAGATCTGAAGTAATGAGGAGAGCACACGTTTTGTGACTCAAGGCCATTTAAGAGAGTCCACGTGTTTAACTGACTTAATAAAATTAAGATCGTGAATGAGGCTGTCATTGTAACCGGGCATATGGAAGGAGGCTCACGACCAGAGGGCCCGACCCTGTGCGCGTGGTACAGAGTGGCACAGGCCTGTCTATCCCAGCCAGACCTCCAGGGCTACCGCAGCGGGGCCTGGGCCCGCCCCGCTCTCCCTGGGCCCGGTCGCTGCTGGCTGCCCAGCACCGCCGGCCCGTCTGCCAGGAGGTGCCGTCACCTCCCGCAGCCGTGGCGGGACTTCGCCCCTCGCGAAGCGGCAGCAGGTGAGCCCAGCCGCTGCCAGCCCGGCCGCGGCGAAGGCCGCCATCCTCCGCAGACAGGCCTGGAAATGCGTGCCCGAGCGCGGCGTGTGCCATCTGCGGGGCTGTCGGTGGCCGCGCCGCAGCGCGCCCGTTCGCGCGGGCGTGCCGAGGGAGGCGTCCCGCAGGTGCGTCCCTCCGGCTACGGCCCCTTCGGTGCTCGTCCCGGCGGCGGCCGCTCTCTCCGGGGGCGGCGGCAGGCGGCGGCCGGGGCCGTGCCGAGCGGAGCGGCGGCGCGCGGGGCCCGCCCAGCGGGGCGCGTCACGGCGCGGCGGCGGCGCGCGGCGGGGCGGGGGCGGCGCCGGCCGCAGTCGGCACGGGGCAGCGAGCGGCGCGCCGGCTGCGCGCACCCCGCACACCGCCACGGAGGGAGCGAGCATCATGTGCCGGCCAGCGCTCGCCCGGCTGCTGCTCCTCCAGCTGCTGCTGCTGAAGCTGCACCTCGGCAAAGGTGGGTCCGGCGCGGCGCGGCCCGGCGGCTCTCCCTCGGCGCCGGGGCGGCCGCGGCGTGCGGCAAAAGTGCGCGCCTCGCCTCGGCGCTCCTGGGGAGGGGGCGAGCGTTCTGCCTGCCCGGACACCCAGGGGTGTGTGGCCGCGGGCACCCACTCGCCGCGGTGCCCCGTGGGAGGGTTGGGACCTGCGGAGGGCCGGGCACGCTCGGCGGTTGCGACCTGTGGGGGCCGGGCATGCTCTTCAGCGGGCGAATGCAACCCGACCGCTGGTGACAGAAGCTGCCACCTTTAATCCCTTTCTGAGGAGATTTGTGCCTCATCAAAGCAGCGCTGCACCATGTCTGCAAAGCAGATTTGCTCCGTCCGTGTGTGTGTGTCCCCCCCGCCCTCAACTTTAGTTGGGTCAGTTCCCTTTTCCCGGGACGGCGCCGGTGCCTGTTACCCCCCGCGTCCCCAGCTATCTGTGCGTTTTGCCGCGGTAACGGACGCGCAGGAGGTCCCAGCATCGGTGTGCTTTATAATTTTTCTTTGTCTTTTGCATTTCGGATTTAACCATCTTCTATTCCCAGGCTCCTTTTCCCCCTGCCTTTAAAACAATGCGAGGAAGCACGGGAATGGTCCCTTTTATCCCTGCACAAAGCAGCTTCGGGATCACCGCCGTCCTCCCGCGGAGGCGCGTCTCCCCCAGCCCCGCACCGAGCCGCTCTGCCCTGGCGAGCCCAGCCCCCACCCTCGGCCGGCGGCTCCCGGCGCCCTGCCCGGCTCGTGCGCGGCCGGGGCCGGGCGGCCCCGGGATGCCCCCGCCGCCCCACCGTGGGAGCGCGCCCCGCTGACCCAGGCGCGGCCCCGTGTCTCGTAGGCGCCGTCAAGGAGTGCGAGGAGGACCAGTTCCAGTGCCGGAACGAGCGGTGCATCCCCGCCATCTGGAAATGCGACGAGGACGACGACTGCTCGGATAACAGCGACGAGGCGGATTGCCGTGAGTGTCCGTCCCCTGGCACGGTGGGGCGGGGAGCCGGGGGTGGGGGGCCCTCCCCGCGCCCAGCCTGGAAGGGCGCGCTTCCCAGCTGCGCTGCGCCTCTTTTTTTATGAATGAATGAATGAAGTCGCGCCGTCCCCGGCTCCGGCGCCGATTGGCTGCCGGGAGCAGCAGATCCGTGACGCGGCGGCTGGGTCCGGCGCGGGGGAGCGGCTCCTCGCCGCCGGCCGCGGCCGGGCTGACTCGGCCAGGGACACCCGGAGGGTGATGCGGCAGCGCGAGTCCGGCGGCAGCGCTCACCTGCCCGCTCACCTGCCCGCTCACCTGCCCGCTCACCTGCCCGCTCCCCTGCCCGCTCCCTGCCCGCTCCCTGCCCGCTCCCCTGCCCGCTCCCCTGCCCGCTCCCCTGCCCGCTCCCTGCCCGCTCCCTGCCCGCTCCCTGCCCGCTCCCTGCCCGCTCCCTGCCCGCTCCCTGCCCGCTCCCTGCCCGCCGTGAGGTTCCGCCCTCGCCTCCAGCAATGTTTCCGCTCACAGCGTCTAAAGGGAACGGCGCAGTTTGTGTCCTCAGGGGAGCTGGGAGAGGTGTTTAACCCCGGGAGAGGCCGGGGCCCAGGGCCAGTGACAGGTGCTCATGTGAAACGCCGCTTACTTTTAAGCGTCCTATGAGATGTGGGGTTGGTGTGAGTTTTGTGTTTAAATATGTGTTTGCAGTCATGGTGAGGAGAAGGGAGATGAACAAGTAGCATTGCGTGGCAGTGTTAGCCACATAACACTGACTGATTCTGTGGTAGTGTAAGGGAAGAGAGAGCAAGGAGATGTATACTTTCAATCCTGAGAAGATGGCAGTCTTGCCTTCTCCTGTGGTGTGGCCCTGGTGCATGTGAGTGGCACCCAGTAAACTTTGGGTAGTTTGTAGGGTTGTGCTGTTATTACACCTCTGTTATTTTGCTTGCAGCTTCTGACAACCTAGGAGAATTTGTCTCAACCATGGAGTGTAAGAAGCATCTGTAAAAGAAGTTACGGAGCCTAAGTCTTAAGAGAAGTATCTTTAATTTGGAGTTTGAAGTTGCAAGTATTGTAGCAAGTACCACGTCTCTTGAATTACCTCTGTAGGATAATAGATGTTGAATGTGCATCAGGTTATAATTCACTGAATGAACTCTTGAAAGTTCATAGACCCAGGGGATGTATCAAGAAAAGAAGAGTCACTGGTTATGTGTTTTTCAGTATGCGGCTATCCTGTTAACAGCTTCACCGATAAATCTGTGTCAGGTGATACTCAGAGTAAAGTCTAAGTAGATTAGTTTAAGGAGAGCAGAGATTCCCAAACTCTTGTTCATGGGAAACGTCTTGATGTTATAACGTGTAACATTTATTTCTGGTGCTTTTGTATTCAGAGGACTTGATAGGCTTTATATATGCCTAAGTTTATGATCTGGGGAGTTAGCAGCATTACTTAATTCAGATATAGAAATGGTTTATGCAGGAATTATGTTGGCACTAGTTAGAGGCAACTTAGATTTGGAGAGTTTCAAGTTACAAAAGACTCAGGGAAGCCACGGCTGACTGAGAACTAGCTTGGACTCGTGTGTAGTCATAACTGGGCAAGTTTTCTCAGAAGCATATGAGTTTCCAGAGAGAGACACTAATCTGTAGAAGCACTGGCAATCTCTGAGCGGGCTGATAATGGTATTCTTGAAGCTTTCTATTTAAAAGTCCCTCTGTGCGCTGTTGTACAAAGGTTTGGTGAGCTGCAGGAGGCCTATGGGCTGTGCTTTGGGAACTGCTGTTTCAGAGGTTGGGATCGTGGCTGGAGTAGCATCTTGAGGAACAGATTCTGCAGCCCGCACTCTACATTGAAGAGTAGGTTTGTGGCCTGAGCTCCTTGCCTAGCACGAGTGAGTGGGTCAGTATCTGGGCTGCTTTTTTATCTTTCCTTTTTCCTTGTGATCCGCTCTCTAAGCATTGTGTCAGAAAAGAGTGTAAAACGACATCCTGTTGAATATCAGCTCTGTGTGAATTGTACTGTGTTAGAATGGTTAGATGGATAATTTTATCTGATTTAGTTTTATTTCAGAGGGTTTTTACAGTTGTTGGGTTTGGGGGTGGTAAAAATACAATGGCTAGATTGTGGTAGAATGGTGACTTTTGAGATGTTAGGAAAAACAATTTTTGAATGTGGAGACATCAGGAAGAGTTCTTCGCTTTAATCTGAACTTGGTATTTATTATTGATTGGGGAGCATACTACAGAAATTACTCATAGACTGTTAATTTAGTTCACATATATATATAGAGAGAGAGACTTTGCAGTTGTTTCTCCAAGCAGTCTGAAAGACGTTTAAATTGCATTTTTCACACACATTTTTCTCACTTATATTGTTCTGAACACTGTTTTCTTTTAAAAATGCATACTGCTTTTCAGCATATGTAATGAGTTATACTCACTGGGTGAAAGAATATGTTCCATGTGTTTTTGCTTCTAGATATCACCTCTGTTGTAACTGCTGTGATAAACAGATACTTATTTGAAAACTATTTTATGAACATATGCGATAGAAGAAACTGCTCTGGAAAACTCAGCATGCTGGAGTGGTGATGGAGAGGGAAAAGAATATGCAGGTAGCCTGCTTGTAATGAGTACTGATATGGACCCTGATAACCCCTGTAATTACTTGCTGATACTTTTTTCCAGAGTTGATAATGTACTTGTAATAGCTCATTGCTGCTTGTATATATCCTCCCTTGTTGAAGAGACAGGATGGTCTTCATCTGTGTTAAGAATTGATTTATGAAACAAGCTTGTCCTTGTGATAGACCGTCTATATACACTGGAAGATTTTGTGACCAAGAGTATCTTAAATAGTTCTGGAAGGAGATAATTTTTCTGGCAGTACTCCATGTGCTTCCTACTAGAAGCCATCTTTGCATAAGACTGACATTGTTGGGGTTTTTTTGGGTTTTTTTGTTTGTTTCTTTTTTTTGCCCCGTCCTCTAGAGCTTTGCTGGTATAATGTTGGCTTTTTTAAAGGAGTTTTAGACTAAGGAGAACGTCTCAGGAATCGTCCTGTATCGTCTCCTTGGAATTTGCTTTCTGTTCAGTAATTCTTTTCTGCTGTGGTTGGTAGTTGAAGTTATCTGCCATAGGATTGATGTGTGAGTTAATATGGCAAACATTGGAACTGAAGCATGAAAAAGCATGATCTCAGCTCCTACACAAATCAGATTACTCAGTTCTGGTTCGTAAGGTGTGTGAAGTTTATCCTAGGTTGCTCAATAACCTTCTTATATATCATAGGGACAGATTCTTTCTTGGTATGTGGCAGTTGACTTTAGAGGTTTTACTTGTGGGAAATGAATTAAATGAAAGGAATCCAGTTTGGTTTTCTTCTTTAAGAAAAAAAGGAAAAAAAGCTGTTTAACACATTTTCTTAACTTTAACTGATGTTGCTGATGAAGGCAGAATCTACGAGCTCTCTGGCCACGTGGTTCACTTGTGATAGCAGGCAGTAGAGACTACATGCATGTTAGAGGAATGGGATTTGTTGCTCACACTATTTGGATTATCATGCATTGGTTGTTTTTGTAAGACACCCACTGCAATACAGACTAGACTGTGTATATCACTTTGGTTCAATTTAAATTATTTTTACGATTTTAGCATACTGCAAGAAACATCTTTAGAGTTGAAACTTCATGCCTCTGGTCTTCCTCATTTGAGTAAGTATCGATTCTGCATATGGTGCATATTTCATATGGCATATTTCAATGTTATCAAGTCCTTTTAGTAATGTTGATGATTTAAAACAGTCAAAGGGCCACCAGAAAAAATAGATGACTCTCGCAGTATGAAGACAAAGTGCTGAGGATTTAGGGAAGAGCAGGAAAATAGGGATTGCAGAAAGTGCCTTGCCTGTTGGGGAAAGGTAAAAAAAGAACCAAATAGGTGTAGGTAGCAAGTAAGTATGAATATAGTTACTGCCTTACACGAAGTAAAAGGAAACAAATCCTGGTAGCAAAAGAACTGTAGCAAAGGAGGCTACCAGGAGGAAAGGAGACAGTGCTCATTTGTCTGTAGGCACATGGCTTGTGAAGCATTAACAAGAGAGAAGGAGGAGATACAAATTTGTGTGCATGGTAGAAATATATAAAGCTGTATACAGATTGCTTAAATATGAAGATGCTTTTTTCCTGTCATGTTTTCAGAAAGTTACAGCATTTTATGGGAAAGAAAAGAAAATGTTCCTGTGTATTCACTAAAAGGAAACTAAACTCCCAAGAGAAAAATACTGAAAGTTATGGTGTTTGGACTGCTGGGGAAATCAAGTCTTAAGCTCTGGAATTAGAAATCTTGGGTGGCTATTACAGAGTTTAAATCTGTATAAGACTATTGACTCTGCTCTATGCAAAATTATTTGCTTGAGCTCAATCCAGTCTGCATAGGCCTGACAAGACAAAAACCCATTTGCAATTTACAGCTTGCACTGTCATGGTCTGCACTATATGGGATCCACACAATGAGGACAGGGCTCCAGGGCAGTTTTGAACATGATTTTTTAGATGCATTTTACTCCTTCCCTGTACAGGCAAGTGATGCTTTTTCCTCTCGGGAAACTCTGGAAAGTCAAGACTGAATTTTATAACCTATTTCAGAGAATGTTTGCAGATACACAGTCGTTGAGACTTTTCCTTAACGGTACAGCAGCAACATTATGAAACACCAAAGCTATTTTTATAGTGGGGAAAAACGTCCATTTTCTGAGGCACAATGTTTTGGCAAAGGATCACTCCTTGCTGAGATACCCAGAATGTTGGATACTGGTTGGATACTATGTTGCCCTCAGGATAGGTGGATGCTGCAGGGCCAGGTCAGCCTTGGGGCCGCAAGCTGTGTGCCCAGGGTGCCTGCTGCTGTGCGACACGTCCAGAATGGAAAATCCTAGAGAGCTGGTTTGATGGGGGAGTGGCTCTTCGAGACTTTTTGCCCAGTTTTGCAAGTTTCTTCTTGCTTGCCACTGCAGCTAGCAGAAAACAAGGAAGAACTTGCAAATTGCAGCCAGACACAATATATTTGACACAAAATAAGAGCTTGTGTTTGATAGGATTTTATTTTTCTGCTGCAAGCAGGGTTCACATTATCTTAACCCAGACCTGAGAGTGGGTAAAAGAGACTGGAAGACCTCTGCTTAAATGTTTCACTGCTGATTAATCCTTACATGTGGCAAAGAGTATAGTTGCAAAAAGCAAGCAGTAGCTTAACCAGTTTCCTAAAATGCAACACAAGCTGCAAGGCCACTTCAGCTTTGTAATACCTGCCTGCAGGGGGACACAGCCAAATGTGGAATTACTATTTCTCTTTTAAAGCTCCATTTTTCATCTTTGTATTGGCATCTTTTCTGTGGTGTTGCTTTCTGGTGAGTACTGTTCATAGGGATATTTTATACTGGACAGCATTGAGGCTGCCTCAGGTATGAGATGCAGTCTGAAGGGAGTTACTGTTTCAAAGACTGTTCCTATATGTCTAGAATTCAGGGTGAACACATGGCATCAGCAAACTTCCCCCTACCTCAGCCCTTGCCCTGCCTTGGGGCTGCAGTATGTGACTGTGTAGCTGAGAGGAGGAAGAAAGACTCCTGTTCTCCTGCTGGTTTTGTGCAGAGAGAATCTGCAGAGAGCAGATCCTGCTGCCTGTGCGAAAGCCCAGGAGGCAGACTGATATTCTCCTTGCTTTTCAGTTCAAATTTCACTAGAGCTGGAATTTGGGAATAAAAAAATACCAAAAGCCTATTTGAGAACTAAAATCTGGATCCTGTGAAGAGTTAAATATGGCCTGAGTGGCTTTGAAACACGGGAGTGTAACGGTGTGCCATGCTTGCAGGTTTTTGGGACGTGACAAAGTGAGACAGCAGGCAGTCACAATTGCCACATATATTCTATAACTTTTTTGTCCTCCGTTATCTGTTGCTCCAATTTTTCTTCATGTTCAGTGTCGAGACAGTGTTCTCTGTGCTGAGTGACAGCTGCATGTTACTCTGGAGATGCCTGTGTATCTTTGATATGTGCACATGACAATGTGGAGAGTTTTAGGTTTCCTTGACATATGCATGGTCATATGCTCTTGATTATGTCAGTGATAGCTTAACTGAGTTGCGTGGCCAGCTTGCATGCTCATCCCAAAACTGGAAGCACTGGGAAGAGTGATGCAGAGAGGCAGGGCTCGTTTGCTTGCCTGTGTGCCTGTTGCCTGCCTGTCCTCGTCTGTACTGTGTTCATGTGCAAGCTAGGCTCAAAATCAGTTTACTGATCTCTTGTGTTCCACAGTGAATGTTGTTACTCGCTTATCTTCCTTTTTTCATTGTATGCTCATTGTCTGTTCTGAGAAAACCCAAACCCCAAAAATATGCAAGCTAATTATCTTCCCTGTGCTGTATCCTTTATGTAGAAAATAAAGCATTAAGTACATGTGGGAAACATGCCCTTCTCCATTTCCCCATTTCCTGGCACAGTCGCTTGAGGAGTTTTATTATCTCTAGATACAAACTGCTTTCCAGGAGGTAGTGTTTTTCTGTCACTCCTGCTCATGGTCTGGGAAAGAAAGAGAGAGAGAACTGGAATAGGACCGCTGAAAAGACAGAAGAGGGAACTCGGGTGCATGGGATAGCCACTGGGGGCATTATGGCTACAGAGGGAAGAGAACTTGATTTTATGGAGTGCTGCTGCACTATAGCAAGAAAGCACATGGGTTGCTCCAGGTACAGTTACAGGAACAAGCTGTGATCTGAAAAGCTTTCCTCAGGTCAAGGAGAATGGGAAGATTGAAAATAATGATTAAGTAAGAAGGAAGTTATGAAAGTGCAGTCAAAACTGACAGTGACTTGGTTTGTTTATCAGAGAGCTCAGAGCTCTCATTTCAGAGGATATAAACATATTCTACATTTTGAGCCAAGGCAGGCAAGCTTCATCCAGAGCATTTTAATGTATAAAAAGATAAACCAAAAGTCAGTGTAGACCAGTTCTCTTTTGTCTGCGGTGTTATAGACAGGTTTGCACAGGTTTGAGATGTGATTTCTTATTAGTTGATGTTAGAGTGGAAGATACATAGGATAATTTAATCTTAATCAGAAAATGTTTAGAGATTAATTCAAATGAACAAATTACAATTACGAGACCGGAGGAACGAAGTGTAATGTTTTGGTGAATGCATTTGTCTGACACACCTAGACAAAGAGATTGCCAGTGTTAGAAATAATGAGTTTTCTTGACTCAATTGTCCACCTAAAGGACCAATAAACACTCTGTAACGCCTGAAAATGTTTGACAATTATCGATTCTTGTAGCTGTTTCTAATAGAGCAGACACCCAGCTTTTGTTTCTGCTAGCTTTTTTAATGGCACCAGCTTTTTAATTCGCTGGCAAATTTACCATGTCTTTGGTGTGCCTCAGAGACTGTGATGTTGTATTAGAGATGCGTTTGTGGTAGACTTGATTTGGTGTGAAGTTCTCCTGGTCCTTGGACTGTTGCTTCTCTGATGGCCTTTTCCTCTCTACAACTTTCGCATTTACCTGCAGCTTCTCCCTGGTAATTTCAAAGATGTTCCCAAAGCACGTTACTGCTCAGCTCTGCTTTTCTGTGTCATTACATGCAAAATGCCATAAGATGTCAATTTTTCTTTCTTTGCTTTGCCCAGGAAAACAAATCAGTAAGCTGAGTTTGAGTGATGGGGATGAAGATCTGTGTTGCTGCTTGTTTTCTTATGCAGTGGCATGTTCTTGGTAGAAAAGCAGACTGGCTGCTCCAGTGTGCTCTGCCTCCAGTGCAGACAGCTGGTTCTAGCTAAAGGGAAGCCTACGCTATTTTATAGTGTGTGTGCGGTAAATGTTGAAAATGCCGAGTGTAGGTTTTCTAATTCTCTGTTTCCTGTTAAAATTATTAATATTTAGATAGCCACAAGGGAAGGGAAGGGGGTAAAAGGCCCTGTGATAAAATTAATGCAGATTTTCCGCTCTGTGAAAAATTCTGGCTGAAATACAAGAGATAACAAACTGATTAGACTTTAAGTTACAATAATGCTGTAAGCTAGATGAAAAATAAAACTAAACCTATCCAAACTGAAATATTTTCAAAAGCCAGATTTTAACCTAAGAGAAGCCAGAAGATTTTTAAAGCGGGGATGTGAGCTCCATCTCTGATAGTCTCTCAGGCTGAGATATACTCTGTGTCTTGCCCTGGTAATGATGCCCTGGTAGACTGTGATTCTGTTCCTGGCAAGGACCGTGACTGTTTCCCCAGAGCTGAGGCTGATCTGGCAGCCCTATGCCTTGCTCCTCATGAAGAGGTGAATAAATGGTGTTACAGCTCTTCTGCAGGTGGGACCTGGCCCTGACTGACTCGTGGTTGTACAAGTAGTCAGCAGCAGAGGCAAGAACAGAAATGAGGTCTCCGACCTACCAGTCCAGTGCTCAATACGTGCAACCATATTGCTTACTGCAGAGGTATCTGTTGGACTAGTGGAAGTGTTTCAATTTTTCCTCCCTGTTCCCTGGCTTTTTTCAGTCTAAGCTAAGGCCTGGCAGTCATTTTAACCTTACAGCTAATGCCAAGAGCAAGTGTTAGAAACTAGGAGAGAATAGGATTTATAGTTGGCTTAGAGTAAGGCTAGTAGCCTTTGGGCTGCAGCCATGTAAAGTGAGCTTTATTGCCAAATTTTTTTCTTAGATGTTCTGTTTCTGATACGTCAATATTATTTTTGCATTATTAATATTTATTAAATGCTTGAGAGCATGTGTGGCACTGTACCAGGACCAGAGCAGTCAGGGACTCAGTTTCCATGGCAGCAGGAGCACAGTCCTGTACTTGCAGAACCAGAAGGGCTCTTTTTGGCAACTGCTCTCTGTGCTGTGATTACTTTTTCTTTCTAAAGCTAGATATGTAATTTAAAATCTAATTCATTAGTGCTGCAGAATCTTGTCCATCCTGGGTGAGAATTTTGCCTGCTGTAAGTTTCTTTATCTTTTCTGGAGTTCTAGCTTGGTTTCTGTAGCTTCTGTGGGTGTGACTTCTTTTACTTGCAAAACACTGAAAGAGGGAGGAAAGAGTGTGTTTAAAATCCATTGAAATAGATGGAAATTTCCTCTTGATTTTGGTTAAATTTGAAATGTTATGTTGTAGCCTTCTCTCCCTTTCCAGCTAGCCTATAGCATAGTTTTATCATAAAAAAAAATAATTGTTGAAGAAACTAGCGTGTACAACTGACAGTAAACTCTTAACGTACATTTTTCCTCATTTAGATAACTGCTCTGATTCCAGGTTTTAACTTTGTTTTGTATTTTAACTGGCCTTGTTTTGTACTTTTTTCATGCTTCCTTCCTAGAGATGTAATGTGTAGTATGATGTACGTTGAGGTGACATTTTGCTTCATTTCAAAGGGTGAATTAAAATTTTCCTTTCATCCCAAGTCTTTGTTCAGCTGTGAATTACCCGGTAGAGGTTTTCTGTCCATCTTTGCTTTCCATGTATAAAGTTAATGCGATTAATTTCTTTGGTGGCTATTCAGGCTGCTTCTGTTTTTGTTGATCTAGATGAGTAAGGTTGTAGGTATCTTTCCAGATGAGTTGCATGGGTCTCCTATGATACCAGCTGCTTGGCTTGCTGATTTAGCAGTGATTGTATATCAGTAAATCTTGCTGGATTTGCTGGACCTATTCTGTCCAGATATGATGCTACTCTGTGTTATCCAAGGAGTAGTAAGAGCATAAAAATCAGCAATAGCACGAGTAGTGAATATACTTGCACTGAGAATCAGAATTTCAGATGTAAACTTACAACTGTTCCTGTAGACTTCTCATCCTGAATCACAATTGCATCTATGCAGCTACTTATAAACAGAGAGAAATGCCCCAGTTTCTTTGATAACAAATGTCAGTGTTGACTGATATAGGCCAAGAAATACACCTCCTGTCTCTGTAACTGAGTGGTTCTATTCTTGTTAGTGTAGTTGTGTTACGCTGATTACACATTTGTTATCCAGTGGCTGGTTAGCAGTTTAGCTTTCTATAAATCTTCACCGTACAAGTGGACTAAATATTATCTTACGGATGTGAAAACTGCTTAGAGAAGTTATCCTTTGCCCAAGGCTGTAGAGTGATTCAGCAACTCATTGTGAACATTAGTGACTCATGAAGAATGTTCCCAATTTCTTGTTTTCTGGTCCATTATCGCATTGTTTTACACAGATAATCGTGTTCTTGGATTAAATGACTGCTCAAGGGCTTAGCCTTTGCCTGTGTCATATACAGTT
The DNA here is from genome assembly GCF_018139145.2 of Gymnogyps californianus. Classification (NCBI taxonomy): domain Eukaryota; kingdom Metazoa; phylum Chordata; class Aves; order Accipitriformes; family Cathartidae; genus Gymnogyps; species Gymnogyps californianus. The sequence continues at coordinate 30,193,444 of NC_059478.1, read as the reverse complement.
TGTAAAATATTCAGAAAAATTCCAGTGTTGAGATAACTCACTGTTCCAAAATTTTAGTATTGGGTCAAGTGCAAGAAATACTTCAGATAGATCACTTCTTGTATTTAGTATCAAGGACACACAAAATACAGGCATTTGAGGGCGAACACGATATTTGTTTTACTTTTCAAAATGGACTTCTTTATTTTTGTACATTCTAACATATCCTAAAGAATAATAGAGCGCAGCCTGTATATAGGCAATCATCACTGCAGCCACATCTTCAGCTGGCCAAAAGTCCCGGTTTTGAGACTGCACACGACAGATTTTTTTCATTGCTAAAGAGGCTCTTTCCATTTCATGTGGGGACACTGTCTCTCCAGACCTCCTTTACCTCCATGCCCACACCTTGCTGTTATCTGAGCACTAACTATTGAAGTAATTTATCAGTAGTGCACTGGCAAGAACCAAGATGACTAGGGAAGTTTAATTTGCTATTATATATTTTATTGCTGCCTCTCTTCTCCTTCTTCCTTTCTTGTGTAAAACAATAAAGATACAATTTAGATTGCACAACTCTTAAGTTTGCGCAACAATATTCATTTCTGCTAGATTGATAAGTAGAGCTGCATCCTTACCTTGGTGGCAGTAACAGGTAGCATTTAAATTAGCTGGGTACTACTGGGTGATCCCATTGGGCTTGTTACACAATTTAGAAGGGGTAACCTATATGGGCACAATTCTTTGGTGGATGATAAATAATGAACTTCAAAGGGAAGCTCTGGAACAATCTCTGCCAGGATCACCTGGTATATTTCAATTGGTATATTGAAATTGCACGCTTTACTTCAAGGAATTGCTCTTTGCTGGGTGATTTCCATTCCCTGTTACACAAGAGCTCTTTAACACAGAATTTTGTCCTATTTTTTATAAAATAATGTGTTATGTATGTTTGCCCAAGGTGCCAGTGCATGTTGATCCCTGAAGTTAAATAAGGATTAAGGAGCTACGTTGACAGGTGCTGAAAAGAATCGCATCCGTCCAGTTCATGACTGGAGGGACTCTGATTGTGGCATGGCACTTCAAAGAGTGTGAGTGCGGAGCAGGGGAGAAATACTGGGGCCTGCAGTATAAATCCAGGCACCCTCTTCTAGAGGGAAATGATAAATAACGTAGTTAATTTTTCTTCGTGGTTGTGGATGAGCATGTGCCTGAGCAATGTGGAGCCTTTCCCAGGCTTGCACGCAGCATCTCATTGCCTTGCTAGAATCCTTTTCCTTCAAGTCCTTCTGCATGAGTTTAGCCATTAATTCTCATGGCCCCGTTTCGCAGAGTGCCTGTCCTCAACAGCAATGCACAAAGCCTTTGTTAACACCTTCTCTCGCTCAGGCAATGAAGGAGACTCTGCAAAGCTTGGCTGAGAGCAGCAGGCATTTCTTCACATTTGATTATGCACGCTATCATGTGAATGCTGCCAGCCTTATTTTGTGCAAATACTTGTAGAAAGGATTAATAGCTCCTGCACAAATGCTGTACTTCAGCTGGCTAGAAGCTGCTAAGTTCACCCTGCCCAGATCTATTTAGTTCATTTACAGTATTTTTAAACTTTGAGACTGAAATCCAGGTTGAGGCTGCTAGGATGACAGTGCTGGAGAGACCGGAGCTGATGTGGAGCTTCATACCTGCCTACTGTTGACTCCAATTCATTTCAGGGCAGTTGTGCACCAAATTGTTGGGCATACTGTGAAGTGTATTGGCAAACGATAACCCAGAACATGTGTGTTCACTGAACAAGAGCCATCACCTGTCACTGAGCAGCTCTGATCCTCCAGCTTTCAAGGTCAGGACGGAGATATTCAGCGCCGTGGGAAACATTGCATTCCTGCAGTAAGAGTCAGATTTGTGCTGGGGTTTACAGGGTCCTTGGCTTACAGGGCTGTGGCCCTGGCAGCTTCATTTCTGCCTGCTCAACACACACTGTAGGAGTGTTTCAAGAAAACTTTAAACCAAAATATCGGTTTAGGAGACTGTTTCTTTCCTTCCTTCTCTGTGCAAGCTGGATAGCTGTCAGTGTGTTGTCCATAATATTAAGGGTTGAGCAGGGATCTTTGCTACTAACAGGTTCCTTTTCTGTACCTTGTTGTGCAGGCTTCATTATCATATCACCTGGTTAATTTTAGAGTGTAAAAAAGATGCTCCTCTGGCAGTGAAAACCACAGAGGGGGAGAAAGGCAGCCAAGTCCCGGACCTAATTTGCCCCCTTCCCACAAGAATTTTTTTTTTTTCTTTCTGTGGAGAAGTGTGAGTTTGAATGTGGCATTAGAAACATATTCATTGACTGGTTTAGGGCAGAATCTTGCTGTATCGTTTTGAATAGGGTTTTCTCCCTGCTACTTGTTTTTGCTGAAGTCTTGTGGGATTAGGTTTCTTGAGGGAAAGAACAAGCCTGATGAGACCTAGAACAACAAACTGAAATTCCCTAAAGCTTTTTTTAAAAATTATGGCCATTTTTTGTGACTGTGGCACACCTGAAAGCTGGTGTTATTTCTCCCTGAGCTGGTTGGCGTGAATTTCCTGTAGATGAAGCTTTTTGGTGCATCAGCTTGACCTTTAACATAGAAAAAGGGCATGTGTAAATGTCATTTTTCTACAGTAATCAGTTGGGATTATCTGTTACTGTGTTGGGTTTCTTTCTCTGCTTTTATAGTAGCAGAGATTTTTACCGCAGTTTGACATATAAGAATGATGCAGGTTTCACTGTTCTTGTCAATAGATGGGAAGGAGAAGATTCATACCTGTTGGTGCTCTGTGCGTGAGACAATTATGTTTCTCATTGGATATGAATTGAAAGATTGAGGATTTCATTTCATTCTGAAGTGTTAGAAATCAAAATATTAAATGATTAGTATCTTGGGATTTGGGGAAGATATTTGCTGTGCATTCTGCTCCAATTAATTATTACGTTTGGTGGGGTTTCCGTATTACTTCATTACTTTATTATTACTAATCAGCACCATTCCCTGATGTTGAAATTTGAAGAAAGAAAACATCTTGTCTGCGTGATGGCTCAGCCTGATCTTGCTGCAGAAGTCTTTGAGGAGAGGCTGATCTGTTATTTCAGATTGCTGACTAACAACTTGGCCCTGTAGCTTCATAGCACAGGCCTGACCTTCTCCCTGCTGGCGTAGCTCTGTTGAGATTGATGTCTCTTAGCTGGAAAAAACTGCTGCTGTGGGCCCATAAAGGCTGAAAGGAGACGGCTTTGTGTGGTCCGTGAGATTCTGCTGAGAGAAATGCTCTGGTCGGCCTTGCTGCGCCTGCAGGTCTGTACCCACATAGCCGTGCTGGCAGGGGCTCCTCCAGTGTACACAGGGCCACCATCTCCCATCCAGGCAGAGTTTCACCTTGGGTACGTTTTATCTCCTGAGGTGAGCCTTGTGAAATAACTGCGAGGGGAGCAATGTTGCCAGGGGAATATGCTGAATAAAACATCACATTTTTAAGTGATGTTTCAAGGGTTCTTTTGTCCTCCACACTTGTAAACAGTCACAGCTGACAATGAGGAACCTTTCCAAACTCAAAAATCAATTGTTTCAGTCCTATTTCATTCACAAAAATGTTTTCTGCAGCAGTTTTCACTAGGGTATTACCATGTTTTCTTTTAGCCTCCAAAAGTGCATGGAGCATCATTGTGGACCTACAAAAAATCAAGGTCCAATCCTGGTCCGTGATGTGTGCTTTGTAATGGTACAGATTGAATCGGTTTCTGCAGTACTGCAAGCAGGAATAATGGTGTGCAGGAAGAAGAGTAGGCTTGCTGGGGAGATACCATGTTTGATGACTACTCCTTGATCACTGTCAAGTTGTCAGTTCCCACCTAGTTATGTGCAGAGTAGACTCGACGAGGGGGCAGCAATTTCTGGGCTTGGACCACTGTTGTTCCAAGTGAGGATTAACTCCTCCATAATTCTGTCTTGGAAAAGAAAGTACAGTTTCATTCCATTCCTGATCTCATGCATCCCCCAGCTACATCGTTGTGTGAGGACTTGCCATAGGCAAGCCATGAAAATAGAAACGATCCATATTTTATTGACTATTCATTCAGTCGCTATCCAGTACTTCTTTTGCCTGTGTTCTCCAGTGTCCTGCTGAAAGGAAGATCAATCACAGGCATGTTTTAGTTTGTGATATCCATAGTTGAAGAATGATTTTGTTTTCAATTTAGAGACTGTAAAATTGCACCCTCACCTGCTGGTAGGCTGGTTAGTCAGCATTTACAGCTCCGCTCTTTTGTGGAAGGGGCTAAGCTCACTCCAACAGATGGTGTGTTATTGCTACAGCTAAAGCAGGTTCTTCGTGTGCCAAACATCAGGTCTCTTGGCTTTTTGGAGCAGAACAACCCGGAGTTCTCAGTGTGGTATAGGTGTAGTGCGTAGGTCTGAACTTTACCACGGGAAGGTGTATTGGGTTTGTGTGGCAAGGTTTTGGTAGCGGAGGGGCTACAGGGGTGGCTTCTGTGAGAAGCTGCTAGAGACTTCCCCTGTGTCCAACAGAGCAGATGCCAGCCGGCTCCAAGACAGACCCACCGCTGGCCAAGGCCGAGCCCATCAGCGGCGGTGGTAGTGCCTCTGCAATAACGTATTGAAGAAGAGGAAGAAGTTACTACACAGCAGCAATTGCAGCTGGAGAGAGGAGCGAGAATATGTGAGAGAAACAACTCTGCAGACACCAAGGTCAGGGAAGAAGGAGGGGGAGGAGGTGCTCCAGGCACCGGAGCAGAGATTCCCCTGCAGCCCATGGGGAAGACCCTGGTGAGGCAGGCTGTCCCCCTGCAGCCCATGGAAATTAATGGTGGAGCAGATATCCCCCTGCAGCCCATGGAGGACCCCACGCCGGAGCAGGTGGATGCCCAAAGGAGGCTGTGGCCCTGTGGGAAGCCCGCACTGGAGCAGGCTCCTGGCAGAACCTGTGGCCCCATGGAGAGAGGAGCCCACACTGGAGCAGGTTTGCTGGCAGGACTTGTGACCCTGCGGGGGACCCACACAGGAGCAGTCTGTTGCTGAAGGACTGCACCCCGTGGAAGGGACCCACGCTGGAGCAGTTCGTGAAGAACCGCAGCCCGTGGGAAGGACTCACGTTGGAGAAGTTTGTGGAGGACTGTCTCCCGTGGGTGGGACCCCACACTGGAGCAGGGAAAGAGTGTGAGGAGTCCTCTCCCTGAGGAGGAAGGAGCGGCAGAAATAATGTGTGATGAACTGACCGCAACCTCCATTCCCCATACTCCCGAATTCTCTACCTCTTCCTCCCGCAGCGGCGCAGGGGGGAAGTTAAGCCCGGGAAGAAGGGAGGGGTGGGAGGAAAGTGTTTTTAAGATTTGGTTTTATTTCTCATTATCCTACTCTGATTTGACTGGTAATAAATTAAATTTTTTTTTCCCCCAAGTCGAGTCTGTTTTGCCCGTGACGGTAATTGCTGCGTGATGTCCCTGTCCTTACCTCGACTCACGAGCCTTTCATTCTGTTTTCCCTCCCCTGTCCAGCTGAGGAGGGGGAGTGATAGAGCGGCTTTGGTGGGCACCTGGCATCCAGCCAGGCTCAACCCACCACAGAAGGCTAACAGAGCAGGAAATCACAAGGGTTGACATAATATTTAAATTGTATTGAGAGCACACTTATGGCAGTAAAATCTTCACAGTCGCTTTGACTTGCCAGTGCCTCTGGTGTTCACTCTGCCCTAGACAATGAACACAGCAGCAGCTAAGGTTTGTCCAGGCTTGGCCCACAGTTTGCAGCCTTTATCTGTCACAGCAGGGATGGACCCGAGGGAGATGAGCAGCGTTTCTCAGTCCCACAAAATGGTGTACAGGCTATGCTCCTACCACTGCTTGGGTTGAGTATCCCCAGTCGAAGCTCCTTGTCCTTCCTGACAGTCTTGTATCCTGGCCTGAATGGCTTGGAAAGCCTCAATATTATTGCTTTAATCCACTTGCTTATGAAAAAACCTTTATGTTCATGTTCTGGTTTAGATATTGTGCAATATATTCAACTGACAAAAAAACTAAAAAAACCCCAAACCCTGAATCATTTGAAGAGGCTGTTTCTCCTGCTAAGCTGCAGGCTATTAGATTGCACAGCAGAACTCTTGGCGAGTTCAAAGTGAGTTTATTGTTGCTGTGTATTTAGTAAGTCATTGTAAACCTCTCTAATGCTGTTACGTCAGTAATGTAACTTACATCCTGCTTTTTCAGTACCCATTCCTCAGCTAATATTAATAGCATTTTCCTGTAATATATAGATAATAAAACACTTCCAGAGTATTAGATTTTTAGCTTGACTGCAAAAAATGGCCAGGTAGAATTGCCAAATGTGAGTAGGCACTCTACATCTCTGTCCCTGATGTGCACTTGTTTATAAGTGTATGAACTTGATGGAGATTTGTTTTGATGAGCTTTTGCCAGGTTGGACTTTCGTTCAAATAACATTATGTCTGAATGAGTGAGTCAAACTGCCTTTGCGTTTTCCAGCATGCTGTCTCTCCTTCAGATGAAGAGCAGGTAACTGTGGTTCAGTCCTGCTGAATCTATTGTATTATGAAGTTTTTCTAGGAAGGTGGCTAGAGAGTAGAATTGTACTGCTCTTTCAAGGATCCTTGTATCAGAGGATGTTGCTCACGAAGGCTTCATGCAGCCCCTCTGGGGACAACATTCAGGAGCCATGTCCTGGGGGAACATGCAAGTGAGAGCTAGGCCTGCTGAAGGGTGACAAAGCAACCTCTAGCTGTGGGATTTGGGTGCTTTGGACAGTTATGTCTGCAGTTCTCCACTGGAAAGGCACCTCCCTGTGCAGAGAGCTTGTAGTGTAAGCTTGTCTGATTCGGCTCAGACACTGGAAGACAAGGAAGCCTGAAGAGAAATAAAATGTCACCAGGGCTGAGAATGAGACCCATGGGCAAGGTCTGGTGAGCCAGCCGGAAATTCAGCCATGCTTGAACTTTGTTGTTTTTTAATAAATGGAGTTTCTGATGCCTGTTGAGAAAATATGTTCAATGTGGAGAACCCATAAAGGGCAAAAAAAGGATGTGATGGGAAGGGCAGGCTGAAAGCTTGACAAAACATGTCCGTGTTTCAACAGGCTCTGTGGCAGGCTCTCCCCTCGTCACCCAAAGAAACTGTGTAAACTTAACCTCAAATGTCATCAAAGGAAGGCCTCATCTGGAAATGAAGAGCTGTTTGTGCTCAGGCCTGTTCGTTTCTTAGCCTCAGATTGCTGACAATAATTGTCATGGTGTGTTCTGCGTCATGTAGACCTCACCAGTTCTTTGGGAGTGGATAACTCCCTTCCAGCATCAGATAACGCTTGTTTGATCCCAGCTGTCATGCTGTGAAGATGAGTGGCTTTCCCCATCTCATGACCGAGTGTGATGGAGTGACAGTACAGTTACTGAAACTTGCCAAGCAGCAGATACACAACAGGAAAGCAGGAGACCTTTGCACTGATTTATTGTTGCTATTTCCTGTGGAACTGGCTTTGCGTACAGAAAACTATCGCTGTCAATGCAGAGAACTGGAAGGGTGCGACTGCATGTCAGTAAGGTGTTTTTCTGCTGCAATAAGTAGCAATAGGAAAATAAAACCACCTACCTTACCCGTTTGACTATTAGTGGGGCAGATAGGCCCCAAAAGTAATACTTAGGTTATTCAGTAAATGCCCTGTTTTTTAAAATGAAAACAAGGAGTCTCATTATAGCCATCAAGAGATGCAGGGTACTTAGCTCTGTTGAAATGTGGGCTATTTATTCAGGCAAGGGCAGAGACTTGGTATAAAATACCTTTTTATTTTATACTGGTGCCTTTCTAAGTTTGCATTGACAAGCCCCTTCAGCTCTCATTTTCCCAGTTTACCTACTTGTGAGATGGGGAAATGGTTTGTCTTTATTTCTGTAAAATAGTGCAGTCGGTATATGGTCAAAAGAGTGTGTGTGCTTGCAAACAAAATCAGCAAATTGGCATGTGGTCAAGAGAAGCAGCTTTCAAGTTTAGAGGGACGGCCTTCTGAATCCAGTAAGAATATTGAATGCCACCCAGATGGCATCCTGGAGGGAAGTTTTGTGGCATCAATTAGCTTGTAGGTGACCATGCTTCTAGCCAACTGTGAGTTATTTGGCAGCTTGCCACTTGACTGTTAGTGAAAATTCAAGAGCAATGAGATGAAATAGAGTTCCTGAGAGACAAAGAGAAAGATGTCTTCACTTCAGAAAAGATATTTGTGGATACTGTTTCTTAAATGATTTAAGCTGTCTGCTCTTGTACAGCCACATTTATATACATTTCTTTACCACATTTGTATAAATAAACCCATTTAAAACTTCTCTCAAATTTCACATGTAATTTGTTCTCAGGAAGGAATCTGCAAATAAAAGGGCCACCAATAGCTGAACCAGTGCCCTTGTAGCTATTAGAAGGTGAGCTTAATTTAACATTTCCCTCTGGAAGTGATGTTCTTATCTAGATTTTAGGGCTTGGGTATTTCTACTGCAGGTTACGGCTAAATGAAGTTGTTACACTCTGGACTCAAAAGGAGCTGCCAAATCCCTGAAAAATTGGCTTCATTGTAGTAGATTGTAGTACCACAGTTTCATATCATCCCACTGAGAACTGAGTCTAAAGAGCAGTAAGAGTAAACACCCATTACAGGACAGCTGTGGGAATGTGACTGATCTGATATTAGAATGAACTGGGATCAGTTTTTGTTGACTTAGAGAATGTGCATCAGCTTACAGAAATATTTCTGCATGGCTTTCCTTTTTTTTTTTTTTTAAAGTCTATTTTAAAGGGACTTAAAATCATCTCCATGTCTCAGGTGCTAACATTTCAGATGGCTTTTGCATCTGTGCAATGAGGGATAATTAGGTTTGTAGAGCAGATGTTCTGGAAGCCTGCACTGCAGTATGCCTTGCTGTTTCTGGCTACAAAGATTTACTCCTGGGTGCACTTGTTTTCTTTTTATGTGGGAGAACGGCAAATTCCCAGACAGTCTTCTGTATCCAGTAAGGACTTCAAGATCTCATACCAGATTTAATCAGTAAATGCTTCACTAAGAGCTTTAGAAAGGAACAGTTTTGCTCCCAAGAATTTATTTCAGCTGCTTAGTACTGAGTTTTTACTCTGCACTGAAATGTGTTGTGACTTTTTCAAAATGAGCAGAAGTGTTTGCAAAGAAGTAATGATGGTGAGATTTTTCACTGTGTTCTCCTGAGGCATAACAATTTAAAAAAAAAAAAAAGCCCCCAGGGAAAGTAGAATTATGCCATTATCCCAGAATTGCATTCTGTTGTGTACTACCTTGTGCTGTACTGCCTGTTGGAGAAAGAAATAGGATTTTGTAAATAGCCAGATAGGAACAAGGATATGGATTGTGAATATGGATGTATGCTAAGAGTGACCTAGGACTAGCTTTATAAAATACAAAATGTTCTTCATGGCACTTTTTAGTCTGGAGATGTGGTTTCGCTCAGTTTTATCACATCACACAAGGTTGTGTGCTTCTCCCAGTGTAGCTGTTATGAAAAAGGCAGTGTTTTGCTTTTGAAAAGCATTAAATGCAAAAAGCTATTAAATGGAGGTAGCCTTTTTTATCAAAAAGTTACATCTGACTTTTTACTGAACAGATAATATTATGCAGGTGTGCTTTCCCTCATCATTTTGTCAGGTATGCCTGTTTTCCATAGACAAGGGCTTAGGCAGCTGATCTTCTGCCTTTCAAAGGCCACCAATTTGCTTCCATTGCAGAGGGGACAGGTCTCTTTCAAAAATGTCTTTGCTGGATCATTCCTTCTGGCATTAGTCCAATACAGTACACATGTTTGTTTTTACAACTTCAAAAAGATGTGGTATGAGAAACAACAATAACTTCAGGGAACGACCTGGAGACACAGCACTAAAAAAATAAGTTTCCAAAGCTTCACAGGAGTGCATGTATGGGGAAAAAATACTACACATTCAAAGCGATACAGTGGGAGATTTATTTGGGGGTATGCTTTCAACTGAGAATCAGAAGTGGACACCAGTTTCTTGTTTCTATCTTACTGCTACTGAGTTGGGGTCAGTTACGTTGCAATTCTGAGAAAACTCATCTCCCGTTTGAAATCAATGGAAATTGAAGGGATCTCCTTGATCTAGTTCTTGCGTTTCATAGTGACTACTGAAGAAAGAAACATGGGCATGCACTCTCAGGCATTTTACAAGTAAAGCCAAAGCTTAACGTTATTTTTAGATCTGATTTTTTAAAATGCCTGCTGAAGGAGCTTTCTCTCTCTGCTTTGCATAAGAATGAACCTGGCAATCAGATCCTTATGTAAATAAAACTTGCAGCTCACTCAATCAATATTTTGTTCTTTTCTTGGCACGTATAGAATAAAATCACAGAAGAGCTAGTTAATTTTCACAATTAATGCTGATCTTGCAACAGCAGTCACAATTTTAAGAGTCACCTGAAATCTAAGTCTCTGCAAAATCCTGGTCAGAGAATTTTTTTCTTTCTCCAAAGGTTGCATTGTCATGGCACTCTTCTGTTCTGAGGATTTTAATTTTCATACCACTTTTGGCAGAATCACATTTGAGCGCTGCATGTTTCTCCTCTTTAAATACCACAATAATTAGGAAGACATCCTGACAACTGAGTCATCTGAGTGACTTTCCTCATCCTTAATACAGGATGAATCCTCCTTGTGCCTGATGCACAGGAAGGTTCAATTCCTTCCTCTCAATTACTTCCAGTACTTTATGCAGTGATCTGTCAGCTGCTGTGAGAGAGAGAGGAAGCAATAAATATGGCAGAGGGTTGCTATGCATATACAATTTCTGTTCCTGGCAAAGTTCAAAGTCAGTTTCAATTTTCCCTTGATTCTTTCCAAAGAATCCCTCCAAAATGTTCTAATATCTTGTCAGGGCTGTGTTCCAACGATGCTGGATGAACTGTCAAAAACCAAAGGGCTCCAGTGCTTCCCGTATGCAACAGCAGCTGCTGCAAGGAGGAGAGGGAACAGTGCACTGTTCTCTTCTGCTAGCAACAGCAGGAAGATCTTGTAAGGGGCACTGTAATATTTTAGTACCTGCTGGGACAGTTTATTTTCTTTTTACGTCTGAGGCAGAAAAGTCTCACCAAGCTGTAAGGCACTTACAATTTGGAAACTCGGCTGCTGATCATCACCATGGAGAGCTGAACTTTAAATCTGATGCAGCCAAAGGTGTCCGAGGCTAACACAGTGATTTTGAAGGCATTGGGATGTTTGCAGATACAAGATCGTTAATCTTCAGAGTAGACAAGACTTTGACTTAACCTCTGGGCCCTCTACAGTGTCTGTTGTTTTGTTGATGCATTATTGGTCAGTATAAGAAGTCCAATTTAATCCGCAGTCAGAATTTGGACTTCTGTGGCTTTCACGTTTTGAAGTCAGCACTGCTACTCCTGTGGGATCATCTGGTGTGGGTTTATGCAGGAGCTGTGAGGACATTAGTTTTTCCATTAACATGTGGTAAATGCTCATGCCCTCTCTCTCCCCAAGGTTTTTGGCATGGTACTGCATTCCTATCAAGTCATTGCTCTTAGGCTCATGACTTTCCTATACTCATGGGACATTCTAAATTTAGTTTTTCCGTTTCATCATGGTGGGTACTACTTGGTGGTTTTGTTGAACGTCTGATCTGAATTTTTTTTAAATTCTTTTCGTGTTTTGTAGAAATGACAAAAGGAGGACTTGCCTCTCACCTTCTGGTCTAGTGGTGACTCAGCAACCTAGCAGGCTTACACACCTGCCAGGAATTCAGGTCAAGTGGCCCAGTGTGATTTGTGCTGGTAGTCCCAGGTCTAGACAGACCAGAAAAGATAACGTGTGGCCCAAAGAAGGACAGCTGTGTTCCTATTCCCTGCTTAATTCTTATGTTTAGGATTGTCTGGCCTTTGTGCCATCTTTGTCTTTATGTCTGCAAACAGAGTGGTGACAAAATCTTCTCTATAGACTTGTTTTGGCAGCACGAAAACCAGAGGAGAAATATGGTTTGTTTTCTTTGCCTTTAAAATCCTCCTGCAGAAACGGTGCAAGCATGGCAGCAGAACTTACGAAATAAACAGCTGTTGGGTGAGTTCAGACTCTGACTACTTCCCTCACAAGCAGGAATAATATTCTTTGGTCACTGCTTACGTTGACTTGAGATGAAGCAGAGTTTTAAGTGCGAAATATTTCACAGGCAGTTACTGAACCAGAGCTATCCAGCTATCCCTTTTGGGTGTTTTCTTAAGTCTTCAATAGGATCCCCATCTTTCCAGTCCAAGTCGTATCACTCACAGCAAGGTTGCTTTTAGGATTTCTAATGGCTTTCTCTTCCATTTGACTTTTGTATTTTGCAATAAATTATACAAACCTTTGGTCTGGTACCTCATCTGATTACCTCCTGTTCACTATTTTTCTGAGATGAGTATCTGAAAAGCACAACCAATCCATGACACTAATCCCACTAATTACGGCTAATGAGTGTTTTTTAAAGCATCCTCACAAGCAAATCCAAACCCAGCCTAGCAATGTTTCAGGGTACTGCTTGTTTTTTATTGCTTTTTATATTTTTATTAAGTTTTAAAATTTAATGTCTCAAAATTTGGCCATAGACAATTGTTGGCTTTTCTTTAGGTCTCTGAGCACCCTGGCCCTGGCTGGAAACATAAAGTCTTTATGTCACACATCAACACAGAGTGAATCTTTTCCATTTCACAAAATTAAAAAAGAAATTGTCTGTTTGAGTTTCTGCTCTCATTGTAGGTTTGAAATTCACTCCTGAATCTTCCATACTCAGTTTATAAGTCTATCCCTATTTTTGCTTGGTTCGTTTGGTTTGGCCATATATTCTGTTAACTCATAGTTATCAAGATTGGTGAGATCAGAGTTTCTCTTAATCAGGAGGCATTTATTAAAGAAAATTTAAATTAAAGTTAGAGATACAGAACAAGACCTTCCATAAGCACTCAGCTTAACAAAATCTGAGCCACATACTTTTGTCCTAGGTGTCTTACCTGCATTTTCATCCTCCTAGCCCCCAGCAATCAGCCTGATTTCTGTGGCCTGCTCTCAAAAGAGCAGAAAAAGCCAGGTACTCTGTGTGAAGCTACGGATACTCTGATTGGGTTGTCAGTGCATCCCTGACTACCACCAAACAGGATGTGTGCACTGACTGAGATTTGCTTTCCTTCAGTGAGGATGCTAATTCAGAGTTCTCTCACACAGACTGATTTTTTCTGAATCTTAATAAAGTTCCTATAAAGATAGTAATCTTTGAGACCTATACTTTGTTTTCAGACTTGATTGAAATTAATCAGCTGGTTTGATTAGTGGATATTAACAAGAGGTGTAACAGACAGAAAAACAGCATGATCACGTAATCATTGTGTCTTTAAGATACCAGTCTACAAACAGACTAGACTCCTGCTTAACTGGAGTTCCAGCTTTGTCTCTACCAGTACCAGGGGCAGGTTACAGATATATAACACAGACATCTAGTGGCTGAATACCATACTGCGAATAGAGGTGCCACTGGCGGATCCTGGCTCTGTGTGGATGCCATACAGGAAAGGTGCTTCCAAAATATGAGACCTGTCAATGCTCACAGCTCCAGAATAATGAAAAATTGGACCTGCTTCATAGGTGCCGTTGGTTGCGCGCCACAGAGTGGGAATCAATGCAGAAATCCCCTGTAATACCCATGAAGCTGGTAGATTGCCAATGGGAGCAGATTTATTGCTTACATTGTTGGTCTTTGTTACAGAGAACTAGACGGATAAGTTGAGGGCTTAAGGTCGGTATAAGAAATGCAGTTCAGAATCAGAGGAAGGCGATCAGTTTTTGGCATGGGATATTAATTAGTTTACATGGTGCTGCAGATATCCGTTTATTGTTCATCTTTCTGTAAACCACAGACATTTTTCTTTCTCTGATTTGATTTCGTATTACATTTTATATTCATAATAGATATTTTTAATGTACATTTGGATGAAATTTTGCTTATCCCTGAAGTGTAGTTGTCCCATATTGGCTCACGGGAGACTTGTGAGACTGCTGTGAGGTGATCCAGACTTGACTTTGTTCAAGTTTGGATAGAGCAGCTTTTAGGCAGTTTCTGGCCTTAATCCTGGAACATTTGCCTTGAGACTCAGACTTGATGTCTGTGACACTCCTCTGGCAGCAGAGGCTTTGCCCCGGCTATGAAATTGGTACCATTTCATTGGTACCAAGTCTCAGGCTTGTGACTGTTCCCTTGAACTACCTTATTCCAGTGTAAAGATTGGACTTCTTTTGTTTTATTCTATTGATCTGGATTTCCGCATGGCAATCTGATTTCTTCAAGCTGTTTTTCCTTTTCTTTACTGTGCGAAAAAGTCATCATCTGATCTCCCATGTGCTCAGTTTGGTGTGTGCTTGCTAGAGGCCTCACTAGTCCACCTTGACTGTGGAGACTGGCTTCCACAGCCCTGGGGCCTTCAGAAGTGCAGCCTTTGATAATGGGGCCACGGTGTTGGCTAGGATGCGTAAGCTGTAGGTAGAGAGGATCTCTGTGTTTTATATTTTTTTGGTCCTGATTGTGCAAATTGCTGAACACTTCCTCCTTTCATGTTGGGCTGATGGAGCTCTTAATTTCCAATGACTAAGCTCAAGCACTTGGGCACAAGCCCTTGCATTTTAATCCATTTTAGCTGTTTAGTTTGGACTGGAAAACTTGTGTGATTTCTTGTAGCAGGAATTAAAGCTCCAAATGGTAATTCCAAGGATGAGACTGACAGAAGAGTCAAGTGTATTCTTGGAGTTTTTTGTTATTGACCTGCAGATGCAGTCTGGTGTTCATGAAATATTAGAGGTTGGTATGAGGACTAAGCAAGAAGTGTTTATTTATGTGCTTTCCTTTTTTTGTTGTTGTTAATTTAAGTAGATAAGGTAGTCAACAATTACTGAAGAAAATGATAGAAGACTGTAGTGTGATCACAGTGATGAAAAATGCACTTTGATGTGTGAATAATGGTGTCATAGGAGAGACAAGCAAGGTCACCTTTCCACTAGTGGAGCTTCATTCCAAGGAAGTACTTTGAGATTAGTACTGAAAATTCAAATTTTTGGTAAAGGAGATTTAGATTAGACGTTTAAAGGGTGGCAACAGTGAAGCTATGGTATGAATTATTTAGGGGGTATGTCTGTCACTGGAACTTTTTAAGAATAAACTAACTTCTGTCAGGAGTGGCTCAGGGCATTTGATTCTGCCTTGGGACAAGAGTTCAAGGTGGAGGACATTTCAAGATCCGTTCTGCCCTATGTCATCTACTTCCCTTTGCTGGGAAGGAAGGCGTGGCTGCCTAATTTTCCTGCTGCTTCCTCTTTGTGCCCAAATTCAGAGGGGATGAATTGTTTTGCTCTAGGTTGAGCAATTGTTTATATAAAAAAAGCAGTCACAAAAATGGTCATCTCAGTGTGGGAAGGAGACGCTTTCCTAAAATAATGAGAGTTGTTATTCTTTGGAGATTGCAGGTTATTCTGCGACAGCTGCCTAGTAAGCTTGCTTACTTACGGTAAGTGCAACTGTTCTTCAGACGCTGCAATTGCTCTGTCTGTTTTAATGAGTTTTGCAATTTGTCAGATCCACACACAGAAAAACACACCAAATCTTAGATATCCATAAAATACACATTGTTTTCAACTGCCGTCTATTGCTGTTGTATTTCAGAAAAAAAAAATTAAATAGTACAATAAATATGGGATATTTGTCTCTTTCCAAGCTTCAGAGATCCCAGCTGTGAGAACATAATCATAGAATGGTTTGGCTCAGAAGGAACCTTTAAATATCATCTAGTCTAACCCCTCTGCTGTGGGGAGGGACATCTTTCACTAGATTAGGTTGCTCAAAGCCCCATCCAACCTGACCTTGAACACTTCCAGGGATGAGGCATCCATAACTTCTCTGGGAAACCTGTTCCAGTGTCTCACCACCATCATAGTAAATAATTTCTTCCTTATATCTAATCTAAATCTACCCTCTTCTATTTTAAAACCATTACCCCTTGTCCTATCACTACAGGCTCTGATAAAAAGTCTCTCTCCATCTTCTTAGAAGCCCCTTTATATATTGAAAGGCTGCAATAAGGTCTCCCTGGAGCCTTCTTTTCTCCAGGAATCTGCAGGATGAGTCTGTCTCCTGCAGTGAAAGTGATTCAGGGGTATGAGCTGTTTTGATGCTTGGATTCTGTGATACGGATGTGTTAGGAATACTCAGCAAGGCAAGGGCAGAGAAATGCAAGGATGGTAAAATTGCAGTAGTCTCAGAAAATAAGCATGCATGGGACCCTGATTTCACTGCTGGAGGACAAAAAGCAGTAAGAATGTAAAAGTTCAGTCTGCTCATTGAACAGAAAATCCAGTTGTATTTGAATCTGAGACGGAGGCCCTGGCAATTAAAGGCTGTAGGCCCTAACTGAGTTTTGAAAAAAGGCTAGATTGGTGGTGGTGTTTGGTAGCTTGGGTCCGGGGCTGTGCCTGCCTGCTGCTAGGCTCCATCTAAGGGGGCTGTTAACTCCATGCTGGGATTTTCTGGTGTCTGTCAGTGCTGAAATGTGTTCATTAAAGGAGATGGTGCTGGTGTCAGACGTCCACATGCAGAGTTGTCACAGTCTGGTTATTCTGCAAAGATTAGTTCTTTTCTTGACTTTTTGCTGAAGATTGGCATGCATTTCCTAAAGAAAATCTGGACACCCAGCCCTAAAAATAGCCAAAGACAACTGGCTTCTGAGTAGTTTGCAGCCAGTCTGTGGCCTTAGAGGAAACAAATCTGTTCATGAGCTTCTGGTAAGCCAATCCAATATGTGACTCTGTCCAGTCTTTTACGTGTTCTCTTAGCCTGAAGCTTTGACTAGTTCACAAAATCACCCAAAGTGCAACCTCTCTCATAAACTTGGGTAGGATTTAGGCGGTCAGTGTGGCCCTGTACCCTTGTGCTGGATATGGCTGTTCCAGGGAAATCCCACAGTGGGATTTAGGATATGCAACCTATAGTAGCCTATGGCTTGGTCTGAGCTGTCAAGCAGTTGAAGCTCTGCTGGACTGGGCTGTGTTCACAAAATTGTGATATGTCCATGTAATCAATGAGAAAAATCAACAGGACTCAGCGTGTGTACACAAGTGGGTAGGATTGATGGTTGTATAACTCACTGTCCTGTTACAGGTCTGCATACCAGGGAAAGGTAATAAGTAGCAGTATGCACAGTGAGACGTAGAGGTGTAAATCATTTGCTATGTCTGTATCTACTAACTTTTTGAAGAAGTGTGACTCCAACTGAGTGGGAATGGCTGTGATGTGATGGCAGAG
This sequence comes from Gymnogyps californianus, assembly GCF_018139145.2. NCBI lineage: Eukaryota > Metazoa > Chordata > Aves > Accipitriformes > Cathartidae > Gymnogyps > Gymnogyps californianus. The sequence continues at coordinate 30,176,076 of NC_059478.1, read as the reverse complement.
CTTTCAGTGAATTGAGGTAAGGTGTCTGTGCTTCACTGCTTTTCAGAAATTGGTCTGTCCTTGGCTTCAGCTGCATTTTTATGTGACATTGGACAAATGGCTTAACCTCGCTGGGCATCGTTGCTTAAAATGGAAATGTCAATATTCTTGCCAACCTTTGTGAGCTATCACTGGATTAATGGATAAAAATGGCTGTATAAAGTGTAAGCATCATTTACAATGTATTTTATCTTGTTTACTTGCAAAGCAGCTGGGCTACATGGAAGCGTCAGAACTGCCAAACGTGTGAGAGGGGACCTACCATGTTTGCCTGAGTCAAGATAGCCCCAAAACTAAGACTACCTTCTAAATTCTTGAGATTGGTTTAGAAACATATTTTAAATAGGGTTTATTTAATGTTTGGAGTTTGATGTAGTGCAGAACTTCACTTTCTCTAATGGACTCTCTGAGCTCCACGCTTTCAAAAATTGTTTAGGAAGATGACAGCATAGACGCTAACAACCATAGCCGTCATGAGCAAACCTGGGTAGGCAGAGGAAGAGAAAATATATTCTCGTACTTCCAAATAACACATCTTCTGCTTTATTTGTTTAATTCCTTGGATCTTTGTCTTTAGCCTCCTATTTTTAAGCAAACTCTTCCTGTGCATTTTCATTATAATTACAATATTTAAAATTACAATAAGTATAATATCTAACTACTTTTTAGCTGCCTTTACTGAGAAAAAGAGCCTTAATATGAAAAGTGGCAAATTGTTACAAAGAAAGAAAAAGTGTTTTAAAGGGAAGGTAATTCAGATTACTCCACATAGGAGAAGCAGCATACATATGGACAGGTACTGAAGATCAGTTATGTGCTAGCATTTCCCTGTGATAAGGTGTTTCTTCACCCCATCTCACCTCCAACATGCAAATTTAAGACAATGTTTAGATTTAGATCCTTAAGAATGGGGGGGGGGGGGGGGGGGGGGGAGTCATCTTGGATTCTGTTCAAGATGACATCTTTCTTTATACATACGTGTGCTTAGAATTAGCAGTCCACACTGAACCTTGTCCATCGGACTTGCTTGTTTCTGAGGGTACCCCATACCCTGTTTTTCTGGCATGTAACTGTCCTCTTGCTTTGCTGTTGTGGAATCATCACCCAGTCCTCCTGCTTACAGCTGTGCTGCTTCCATCCCTGAGCTGATGTTCAGCCCTCGGATAGTTCTTGGAAGTGGTAAGTTTTGCTGCCAGGTTGTTCCGTGTCTACAGAATTTGTACTGAAATGGTTGTTTGCTGTGCTGTTCAGACACATCCTCCCATATCAGACAGTCAATATTTCAGAGTGACTTGAAGATTTTGCAGCATTGTTCTTGGGCACAGTTACACTGGAAAAATGCATGGCCTGCAATTCTCAGCTGTTCTCAGCCAAAACAGCCCATGGAATTAAGGGGCCAGTGCGGGACAGTAGTGAGCATGAGTCAGGGCAACACATCTGAGAAATCTGGCTTGTACGGTACCACTAGGCAGTTCCGCACTGGACCAGGGCACCACGGTGTTGGGCACTCTACAAACACATAGCAAAGACCTAGCTCTGAGTTTTTTTAATTCTCTGCTAGATGCTGATAGCTGAGAAGTGAGAAGAAGCACAAAGACACAGTGTCTTGTAGGAGTAGGGTACAATAAGGGCAGAACAAATGTCTTTGACTATCAGTCCATCTCCTTGTCTGTGTGACCCTTTGCTATTTCTATTCAAGTCTCTTGGATGTACTGGTAGAACCATGTTTTCTCACTGCTGGAAAAACTTTGTGTGGCAAATGTGGTGTGACTCAAGCTGTGATTGGCAATGACTGCCTGAGATTGTCCCTCAAAAGCTTGTTGAGGTTTGCCTAGGACTCAGAGAAGAACAACAGGGAAGGGTTGGGGCAGGAAAGAATCAGTAGCTGGCAGTGTCGTCTTAGGCCAAGCACTGTCATCGCAAAACCGTTGCACTAAGCTAGGAGGAAGATGTTGGGGTGTTCATTTTGATTTCTTAAACCACAACGGCTGTCTGCTTTTGTTAGCAGGCATCCCTGTTATCCCATAATCCCTTCAGACACTTGAATTTGTCTGCTTTTCTGCCTAGATGGTGGGGGGTGTTGGGAGGCTTCTTGTTTCAGAGACAGTTGTGGTCTTTGAATGCAACTTTTTACCCTAATGTGACAAAAAGGAGGCACAAAGCCAGAAATAGCATGCTGTGCTGTTTATTGCTTGATTTATTTGTGGCCATGTCTGTCACACAGATGCCAACATGTTTTATCTTCATTTACAATAGCCCAAAATGTTTCACCTGGACTGATATACAGTCCTAGGCCAGACAGGGAGGTTCCATAGGGAGATTTTTCTTAGCATCTAGCTTGTTGCTGTGATTTTTTTTTTTTATTTTAACCCCTGCTTCCCTCTCCAACCTTAAGTTCACTTGTAAAGCTGTGCATGTTTTCAGTGCACAGTTTGGATAATTAAAAATAGCTGCTTGCGGCGCTTGGCTTCTGTGCAGTCTTTTATCAATAGTCCCTCTGAGAATACCTTGTGTTTGGATGAATGGTTTTAAATAGAGTGGTGAGAACTGCATGGAAGACAAATCAAACAGGCCTTTTTCACAGCAATCTTTTTTACTTTCAGATGCCTAGAAATGATTTTTAAACTGAAAACAAAACATACCAATATTTAAAATTTAATGAATCCTTGTTAATCTTGTTTTCTAATTATTATTATTGTTTTTTCTTACTGGTGGAAAAGTTGTGCTCACAGAAATTAGTCATCAGTGGGTCATTCTAGGAGTGGTGCAGGACATGCAGGACCTGTCACAGCAAGTCTGCCGCAGGGGCCCATCCTCATTATTCTGTCCTGTGAAGAACCCAGTATAGTGGGCTTAAAGGGATGGTGCCAGAAGTGAGTTAGAAAACCATCAGTGAAAGTTGCTACCTAATCTCCTTCAGTGATTATCTTAGGCTCTGAAACTGAAGACAGTATATCCCATTAAAACTAGAATTCCCATTAAAAAAAACAAACTATGAATGTACCTATGGTCAATATAATTGTCTAATTTCTTTTCTCCCTTTCCGCAGAAACCTCCTCCTTCCTCTCACCCCAAATCTCGGGGATATGTGGTCATGTTTTCTACTGGAAATCCGTATGACGTTTAAAATCTTTCACTGATTTATTTGTGGCTCTTCAGCTTCCTAGTCTGCCATGATCCATCCCTTGTACGAGCCTGCAGAGTTCCTAATTTCCTTTTTCTCCTGTGCCATTTACTTTATTAAAATACTTTCCCATGCTTTCTCTTCTTCATCTCCTCTCTATGTTAAACAGTTCAGGCTCGCTGGAGGAAATGGGAAGATATGTGAATTGCTGTTGTCTGTGGTGTACTTAGCCTGTGGACTTAAATTTTGAAAGCCTCTGTTCTGGTACATTTCATGAGCAATGCATTCTCTTAAATAAGGGTGTGTAGATGTAAAGGAAAAAAATTTCACCTCTTTACACACAATTTTTGGAACATACTGGTTCTTGTATGTTATTTCTCAGAAAAATCTCATGTGGGTCTCAGTATCTTATTTCTTTAAAAAAAAAAAAGCCAGATGAGGCTTTTCTGAGCATGCAGAACATTGCGTGAATATTTTTTTTTATTTTTTAAAAATAGCCTCCTAATAGAAGTGGAATAAACCTATACCCCAGTGGTGTTGCACTGTAATCATGACTTGCAAATCTGCATATGTAACCTTGTCCAGTGCAAAGCCTACTGACTTTCTAGGAAGCTTCTGTCCTGAAGAGCTTGAAATCAAAGGTGGTAGGTTTTCTTTAAGCATGTACACACACTCAAAAGTAAAGAATAGTACTAGGTGTGTGTGCCTTTGTATGACAGGTAATTAAATTACCTGTTCCTGCAATACCGATTTTTTTCATCATTGGCAGACTTGGTGATGTCTGAGCTATTGATATTTTGAGTCCTGGAGTTACAGGTGGGTAACTTGATAGATTTGATACTATCCTAAGTCATCTTGATAATGTTTTAATTTTACCTCTGGTGAATTTCTGGTGCTGACTTTGTTGACTTATACTTTGGGGGAGAAAAGTAATGTAAGTGGTCTGAAGAGTTTTTGTAGAATACCTGTGAAAGCATTGCTAGGAAAGCATGAAAGGGAAAAAAATAATGAAGCCATAATGTCTTGGTGACGTTTTTGCTCCATTTTTCTTCCCTGTCCTCTGTTTTGCAGTCATACTGCGGAGAAGTGAAATGAGAATTTGGTTATGGGTGAACAGCTACAGAAAGAAATTCTCAGGGAGGGCCAAATCCTCATGTGTGCATACAAATACACGTGAGGATGTGGACTGGGCTATCTCCAAAAGTTTGCTTCCTAGAGAAAAGCTCATTGAAGTACATACATACTCACGGATGGTAGAGCTTCCTTTTAGAAGTATCAGCTTCCCACTGCTGCTTACTTCAAGAGCAGACAGTAGAGTTTCAGGATGCCTCTGTGTTGACTCTTATTCTTGTGTTAATTAGCAGATAGCTGTCAGTCTGGTGTGTACGTGGTTTTCAGTGTCGGTCTTTCTGACTTCACTTGCTTATCTTGACTTTAAATGGGAATTCAATATATAATCAAGACCTAAAACCTGCTAAGCACTGACACAGCAGCAATGCCCAGCTCTTCTCCCAGTCTGACCGGCAGTATATAAGAAGCTAAATGAATATTAATGCATTTCTGTTGACTAGCAGCTTGGTTTACTTGTCTCTTTCATCTTCTGCAATGAAGTATGAGCCTTCTGGCTGGGTCATTAATAAAACAGCTAGTGGGTGATTTATTTCACCCAAAGTACTAGTTGGCCATTGTGTCTCCAATGTCAGCAGTGAATGGCTTTTCTGCTGTTGTCATGGTCTCCCCCTTAGTAATCACAAGGATTCAGGAGAATGCAAAGGACTAGTATCGTGGGGAACTTGCTTACCACACGTCTTGCTCCTATTGTTCTCATTGTGCAGTTTTCAACTAAACGTGAATCCTCTTTTCCTGGGAGACACCAAGACCGCCTAGGCCTCTCAGTAAGAATGCAGGGACCTTGTCACATCCCTCATGGTGCAGGGCAGATTAGACTGCTGTAGCCATTACAAAAGAATATATATTTTTTTACTAGACTGCTGAAGATAGATGGTGTCTGTCCTTCCTGGTCTGGAGGCTGTCTTACCAACCATCTCTGCCTGTCTGATGTCTTCATGGCTCCAAGTCTTGGCTTTGTTTGGACTGCGATGGAAAAAAGTGCTGATTATCTGTCAGTCTTAGGAAAACATATTATTTAGAGTAATAAAGTTGCTCTATAGTCTCATTTAAGCGTAAACTGAACAATCTTGATGCAGTGAGCAGAAGAACACGATCACCTACTCTGAATGAATGTAAGGTCTATTAAGGAGAGGGAACTTCTTCTAGAGAGTGTCAGAAATGGGCTTAAGTTAATTGTTCTGGATTTGGACCACTGTTCAGTTCAGTTAGCAGACCTTAGTTAGCAGAAGAATTTGGTTCAAAGCTAAATAGTTCAGCAGTGAGCTATGATGTGGCAAAAAGTGTCCTGGCATATCTAGACACATAAACTTCTGAAACAGATCTGAAGACTGTAACGTATGTATGGCTTAGACCAGCAGATTTTATTAGAAAAATGAATGGGCTCCCTTCCCCTGTATCCTGGTTTCGTCTGGGATAGAGTTAATTTTCTTCTCAGTAGCTGGTACAGTACTGTGTTTTGGATTTAGTGTGAGAATAATGTTGATAACACTCTGATGTTTTAATTGTTGCTAAGTAGCGCTTATCCTAAGTTCAGGACTTTTCAGTTTCCCATGCTCTGCCAGCAAGCAGGTGTGCAAGAAGCTGGGAGGGAGCATGGCCAGGACAGCTGACCTGAACTAGCCAAAGGGATATTCCATACCATAGGACGTCATGCCCAGTATATAAACTGTGGGGAGTTGGCCGGGAGGGGCAGATCGCTGCTCGGGTATCGGTCAGCAACTGCATTGTGCATCACTTGTCTTTTCTTGGGTTTTATTTCTCTCTTTTTTTATTATATACCTTTTCATTACTATAATAATAATAATAATATATTTATTATTATTGTTATTATTATATTTTATTTTACTTTAGTTATTAAACCGCTCTTATCTCAACCCACGAGTTTTACCTTTTTTCCTGATCCTCCTCCCCATCCCACTGGGAGGGGAGAGGGGGGAGCGGCTGTGTGGTGCTTAGTTGCCGGCTGGGGTTAAACCACAACACCCTACTAATTTTGGTATATAATAATCTTTACCACTTGTTTTCAGCCATTAAAAAAATCTGGAACAAGTCCAGGTTCTAGGGTGTTCATTCCCTCTCCTGTGGTTTTAGTGGAAGCTGCACATGCATATTCTGGTTACTGCTGAACTAGCCAAAACAGCTGTGCAGATTCTTGCTCATGGATACACTCTTGCAAGCAGGTGATTACAGGTCTAAAGAGGCAAGTATATACTCTCAAGGGCTTCTGTACAATGTGCATTTCCATGTATGCAGATGAATTTTTCTGTTTTCTCCTTGTTCTTTCTCCTCTCCTGATTATTTTTTCCAGGCATATTTTTGGCATCTGCTGTCAAAAAATTTGCCCCTTCATTAAGACGCCAACTTTAAAAGACACTGAAAAGCTGAAATAACCATTTCAGCTGGTATAAGCAATTACGGATACTTCCAGACAGCAAAATGACAACCTCAGTGAAGCTTGGACAATTGCTACATAGATGTTAATCAAGAGGGACACAGGCAGATTCCTGAATTATTAAAAATGCAATAACATTTCTGAAGCCTTGATATGCCCTGATGAACCATGCTTAGGGAACAGATTTTGCCTGTCCTAAGTTCTCCTATCTGGTACAGCGGAGTAAGAACTGAGCAGTCTCCTCTCGTTGCCTTTCATCAGTTGGAACATCTTTTCAGCTTTGAATTTCCGAGGCTGTTTCATTGCTTGTGCTGCCATTCCCCCTCCCACCCTTCCGCTTTGTTTGCTTGACAAGAAGAAAAGGCAGAAAGTGAAGCACGCAGCCACATTTCCATAAGCTTAGACAAACTCTTTCTTTCTTTTTCTTTCTACCCCAGACAGGGTGCTTATAATTAGTCATCCCTGCTGTGGTTGAAGCAGAGTTTTTAGAAGAAAGCTTTGGTGGTTTCTTACCAGCAAGAGCAAGAGTGAAAAATAAAACTAATGCAGTTCATCATTAATTTGGGGAATACTCGTTAGCCTCGTAATCCAGGCAAATAATTTTCTTCAGCCGTTTGTTAGAAATACTGGAGCAGAGACCTAGTGGTACTTTCTCCTGTCATGCTGAGATCAGACAGTGCTGGCAGCATTTGGTGTCCTGAAGCTGAAGGCAGAATTAAAAGCTGCTTTAAAAAGCAGGCCATTAAAGTGGCACTAAGAAAACTTGTTACACTGCTTAATGGTTGGGTGGGATAATCTGATCTTCTGCTTTTAATTAAAAGTGGACCCACGTTGTAGAATGCAGGCCTGGGCTGAGAGGGTGTTTTGTGTGTGTATTTTAAGTCCTCCTGAAACTGGCAGTATTGAGCTCTTGGGTTTTGGCCAAGGAGCCGTTCTAGTGTTGAGACAGAGAAGAAAGAGAAGTGGTGAAATAAAACTTAAAGGAAATTTTACTTCCTACTAGGGAAGTCTAGAGTGTAAATGGTATTGCAGACTCTTCCTGGGAAGAATTTTAAAGCAACTGTTTGGTAGTAAGATGTGAAATACATGATTATTAACCTTTTAGTCTAAGTGATCAAGAGAAGTTATTTCTGTCCCTGTTCTTAATACTTGCTGTGTCATTATCCTGTCTTGTAAGGAGCTAAGATGTGATCTAGCCTTCTTTAACCCTGCAAAGCTTATTCTCTCATCCTTTTTTTAGTAGAAAAGGAAAGAAAAATGTACTGAAAAATAAGTACATAGACCCTGGCTATGAAAGTCATGTTGTGTTGGAGAAGCTAAAGGGATGAGTTCTTTAAGTAATGCACAAAATTTCCCTTTGATTTCATTTAGACAGTTGAGTGTACAAAGTTTGTTGGTGTACAAAGTTGAGTGTACAAAGCTGAGCTCCAAATACCGCTCAGATGTAGTGTGAATTCAGGATTTGTTTGCACATTGCAGGAATGACTAGCACATTACAATGTAATCTATTTGTGCAAAAAGTGGGCCCTCACTGCTATTTTTGCCATTGTGGTTTAACCCCAGCCGGCAGCTAAGCACCACACAGCCACTCGCTCTCCCCCAGTGGGATGGGGAGAGAATCGGGGGGGAGGGGGAAGGTAAAACTCATGGGTTGAGATAAAGACAGTTTAATAGGACAGAAGAGGAAGGGAAAATAATAATCATAATAATAACAGAATATACAAAACAAGTGATGCACAATACAATTAGTCACCACTTGCTGACCGGTGCACAGCCGATCCCTGAGCTGCGGTGTCCCCAGGCCAGCTTCCCCAGTTTATATACTGGGCATGATGTCATATGGTATGGAATACCCCTTTGGCTTGTTTGGGTCAGCTGTCCATGCTGTGTCCCCTCCCAGCTTCTTGTGCACTCCCAGCCTCTGCTGGCAGGGCAGTGTGAGAAGCTGAAAAGTCCTTGACTTAGTATAAGCGCTGCTTAGCAACAACTAAAAACATCAGTGTGTTATCAACATTATTCTCATCCTAAATCCAAAACACAGCACTATACCAACTACTAGGAAGGAAGTTAACTTTATTCCAGCTGAAACCAGGACAGCCATGCAATAGATTCTTAGAACTGTTGACTCCCATTTAATAGGCGTAATGTGAACACCAGTTCATTAAGTCTGCCTGATTTCTTCTTTTTTGGTAACCAGAGACAAGTTTGGTTATTTCCAGCTGTAAACATGAAATTGCATTTTTAAGTTCTATTTAATTATTCTGGAACATCAGTTCTTTCTGGAAACTTATACCGCTGTTGAACTGAGAAATGGTTCAGAATTGCTTGGTCATTCTAGGTGGAGGAACAAGGATATAAAAAAGGATTTGACTTTCTTAAGCAGTAGAGATTCAGAGTTTGGAAAGGTAACCAGTGCTATGCCCAGTATTACTTAGTTTTTATTGAAGTAACTGAAATTCTCTTTTAAAGTCAGTCCACTGCACAACAGATTTACCACTCAACTGAGTTTTAATTGACCCTTTTATTATTATAATGATGGGAATAATGCTCTGGTAAATATATTTTCCAGTTGCTGATTTTGGCAATGAAAAACAGCCTTAGATTGCAAAAGACAGAGAAACTCAGTTTCATTAAATAGGCTGTCCCTCAATTTTGAAGATAACAGGGTTGTCTTTTAACCTTGGATGGCACTCCCTCACTTGTTTCCTGTCTTTTCTTCATTATGTTGGCTCCTTGCCTTGAAGAGGAGATGGCTTTTTAATACAGCCACTAAATTCCACCAACTCAGAATCTTTCAATCCAATTACTATGGTAGATTAGTTCTTGACTCTCTCGCTCTCCAACTATAGCACATGTGAATCAAGTGTTTGTTTTTCATTGCAAGTTTTTTGCTAGAATTAAAAGATCTTTTTTTCTTATGACTTAGCTCGCATTGTTAGTATGGCTCTCAAATGTTAATGATAATGGTTTTACATAAAGCATCAGCTAGGCACTGGCTGCTGTGCTTTGTAAGATAAAGCTTGTTGTAAAGTTGTGCTCTGAGACAAAGCAAAGGTTCACGTCCCGGAGCTGCGAACACGGCTAGAAAAGGGGTAATCCTAGCTGGTGTTCAGTGCTGTCCAAAAGAACAACCCCTCCACTTCCCCTCCAGGAATAGTAGTATTAGTATAGTACAAGATTTTGTATCATAGTCACGAGTTTGAGGACAAAGCATAGAATGATAAACATAACAATTGTTAACCTTAGTTATAATCTAGGGAATGTGCCATAAATTCTGAGGAAAATAATCTTCTTGTCTGGAAAGGATAACAATCCTTTATTCTAGAAATGCCAGTTTTAAAATAGTTGGGCTCGGGCTGACAGAGCTCGTTGATGAGCAAAAGATACTTATTACAAATTATTGTGGGATTTGTTTTTGAATTCTAACCTCTCAGTGTATTCCACTGAGTGCCCCCAGCATAGGGTGCAGAAGTTGGATTTGACTTACAGCACTTTTGTTCAGGCTCTGGGAAGGGAAGGTTTAGCCTTTACATGACACTGATCCTCAAGTGGCACCAGAGCCTGGCTGGCTCCTGGCATACCTTTAGGTGAGGGCTGCTCTGCTCTGTCCCATCTAGAAAAGTCAGTCCACTGGCCAGAAATCACTGTAGTGCTATCTAATGTTGTCCTTGCACATCTGTGGTGTACTTGGTCTTCTCCTTTCCTTCCCCAGCTGATCCCCTGCTCCTGAGGGGACTCCACAGCCATTGCCATAGTACACATCAGCCTCAAAATTATTGAGCTGTGCTTGGGCATGACCAGTTTCAAGATGTAATACTTGTTTTCTGTGACTCGTTCTAGTTTAATCTGTAAAGTTTGGCAGAGCAAACTGTCACTATGAAAAATTGTTTACCTACCTAGGTATTTCTTTTAGTGCAGAACATGGTTTGTGTTTAAGTGGACAGATTTTTGCCTCCAAAGTACCTTGCTTTATGCTAGCTTCGAAATGGGAACTTGATTTCTAAGCCAGTTTCTGCTGCAATTTATACTGAAAAGCCTCGGAAGTAGTTGGGGCTGGATGCACTGTGAATACATTAAAGCAAATCCTGTATTTGTGCTCCATTCTCTGGTATAGGAATTGAGCATCTGTTTTGACTGGCAAGTGTCCCTCAGCTGTATTTACACTTATAACATGGGAGTTTGCGGACAAAAGAGATGCATACAGACAAGATCTCTTGTACATTCAAAAATGTGCAAATGTCTTTACTGCTGGTAATAGAAAGAAATGAACAAAATATGCCAAAAGCTATAGAATAAATTCCAGGTATGATGGCATTTTTATCATAAGCAATATATCAAATTTAGAGCCTGCTGATGATAAATTGAAAGTTTCGAAAACCTCTTTTGTTATATAAGTTTAATGAGGATTAAGTACTAACTGAAAGGTAAGTAATTTGAATGTAGACAAAAGAGAGGTAGGGTGGTTACCTCGTAGTGCTACATGCAGTTAATGTAATTTAGCCAAGGATGTTGAGACACTTTATAGATACCCATTTTAAACTTTACTTCTCCACCCCTGTGAAGTTGTGTGATTCATCATTTACAGGCAGATGATTCCCATCTGGGTATGCAGGTATCTATTGCTGTGCTTCTGCAAGTGGCCTGCTACCATGAAAGCTATCAGAGAGGACTTGGGTTCAGAGTAACGGGCCGTTCTGCGCACCGAGGGCAGCCGGTAAACCACTCCATGTCTCTCAAGCCTCACACCACGGCAGTGCTTATCAGCCCTGCAGAACTATTAGAGACTTCACATTTTTCAAAGTGGAATTTTGAAATCCTTCATGGATTCTGCAGTGGATTATACCATTAAAAAAATGTAATGAGAATAAACACTCTTAATCCTTCAAACCAGTGTTACGTATTTGAATCACTAAGCATCAAATAAATACTAAAAAATGTCTAGAAACATCTTTGGAAAAAGTGTATAAAGTTGATGCTTATGTTGTAACTGTACTGCAGTAGTTTCAGGAAAATATTTTAAAGCGAAGAATTAATTTAAAACTAAAGAAGTTTAAAAAAAGATTGTATTTAACAAAATAAATCTTAAACTTTGAATATAACAAAATGCAAATTTGAGGGAACTCAACAATGTTATTCCAAGACCTTATGTATAATTTAATTTCCAGTCTTTACACACATTTAATGGATGTAGTGTAGCCACAGTTTTATACCCTTCTAGCATTCACTCTTTTTAAACAGTATGCTGCTGCTTTGTTGGATGAACTAAAGCACGCTGTTAGCTCACTTCTTGTAAGCAACCTGCCCAAGCAGGCCTCCCTGAGTTGCCTTTGAGGCAGATGATAACTTTGTACTGTCTTTTACTCCATGGCTGCATCACAGCTGCAGAAAAGTGTGATTTTTGTAGTCTTTTGGGTTTGGGTTTTTTTTAATGCAACAAGGCACGATTCGTTTTTATAGGGAGGCAAGCTTTATGTATAAACTTGATTAATCTAGCTCATGGGAAGACAAAGCCCTTCCAAATTTTACAATGAAACGTGTCATCTATTAACCATCTTGCCTTGCAAGGAAAGAATAATCCAACCATCTCACCTTTACTAAATATTTTTTGTTGTATTTATGGCGTGGATTAAATTCCCATTTAAGCTTAACTTTGTGTTCCACTGTTTCACTAAAATTAAAAGGTTGTATCACATACTTCAAATACTGATATTAAACTCTGTCCATTCTCCCTTTATAAGGGAGAAGACTATCCATATATATATATACATATACACGTGCACGTATATTAATTATCAGTCTGTTTTCAGAGCGATTTTGAACATGTGCTTTTCCTTGTTCTGTTTTCATTTAGTTTGTGTTTCCTTCTGGATATGCATCTTTATTGTGATTTTCACTATTTTGATGTTCCTAACAGCAGTTATAAAGAAAATGGCAACAGCACATTGATCACTGAATTCTTTTTAAGAAGAACTGTGAAAAGAAAGACAAACAAAGGAATGTTTCCTCATTAAGTGTTTTGCAGATTTTTCCAGTTTTTAAGACCATGTCAGCTCCATCAGTTTCTCCAGCAGAACTGGGAATTTTGATGCACGCTGTTGTTTGTATTATACTACTTAATCTTGTTCCGATGCTTAAAATATTAAGAGGAAGCTGGTACACTAAGGCTCTCAACATTATAATGTGGAATTTTGAACAGTTGACAGCAAAGAAAACATTGCACAATTTTCCCAGTTTTAGATAAGACCATGAAGGGGAGTATGTTTTAAAATAATGGGAAGTAAAGGCAAACACATGTTGGAGAGAAATCTGCTCCTTAGATAGGATTTTATTATACACTTTGCAGTAAAGAGAAGATTGGAGGGTCTGCAAAATCTCTGAACAAGTGTCTTGCCGGGTTCTATGTCATGCTCAGATTTCTTTACTTTAGGGCATAAGCTGTCAATGCATCATGCAGAGAGAACGTATTCTCATTTGAAAACATCTAGGAAAGAAAAACTTCTGTGGACGCATCACTATGCAGTTGCCTTTATAATTTATGCCTCTTTCTTGCTTCATTTCAAGCTGCCTTCAGCTCTGGTGGTGGTGAGGAGCTGAATCCCATTTTGCTCCTCCCGTCTCATTTGAGGCTCCGCTTTCAGCATGCGGTGACAGGGTGACCCAGATTCCATGGGGTGTCTTGTGAATGCAGTGTTGATGCACTGCTTTCAAAGTCCTTGGTTAGCAAGTCTTATCCCAGCTAGACGATGTTATTTTCTTTCCTGCTCATCCGTTTCTGACAGGTGCATCTACCAGTACTGGTTTAATATAGTTAGCATTAACTAGCAGCATGTGTGCCTGGATATTTGTATGAATACAAATGGAAGTAACAGTTGGATGAAGGGGCAGACAGGTGTGTTTAATAAAATACGTCAGTGGGGGGGAGTGGAGAGAGAGGAAAAAAAGCCCACAGGCATGGGAGGCTCATGGTGCAGCCTGAGAAGCCACGAAGCCAGGTAAGCTGGAGAGGGTTGGAAAAGCCAAATGGAAGTAAGATGAGGGGGGTGGCTTCTCCCTGGTTATGACCAAAAGGAAGAGGGAGTGAGAACAGATGGCTTTAAATTGTATAGCCCCCTGATGCTCTGTGCCTTTCTGGGATCAAACTGTGATTGACTTCTTATTTGATGGTGGAACTGAGGCTTTTACAAATCATACATAGAAAATCAGATCCTTAAAAGCAAACCCACAATTTTGGTAATTCCTGAAAAGGAGAAGGAGCTTGCAGGTATACATCTTTGTTGCAAGAGAGTGGGGCATGAACAGTCATGAGCCTTTTCTGATGGGTCATTATGTTTAAAAGACACCAGTCTGTTCATCTGGGATGGTCTTAGTTCGTTGTGCCTTTTTTTTCCTTTCATTTTAGCAACAATAAAAGCAAGGTAGGTTGAGGGATTGTTTTCAGCAGCTTTCTCAGGTCAGACACTGTATCTAGGTTCTTTTACCAGGAGTCCTTACTGCTGCCTGTAGGCTCAGTATGTTTAAAGTTGTTTTTTGTTGTTTGGTTGGGGTTTTTTTTGTTTTATTTGTAAAAATACTTAAATCCTGCAACACAGACATATAATGATGACATATAATGTCAGTCATTAGCATAGACTGAATTTATAGCTTACCAGAGGAATGCCATGTGAGTGGGGCACTGCAGAGATGCCCAGTGAATCTTGAGATCCCAAAACAGTTTTTATTTTTTCTTTTCTGTGAAGTAAATTATTGATGCTTTTAGGAAAGCCCAGCCTGAATCATGAGAGGGTAAAGGTGCCTCCCAGTCTGTACTTGGCAAGCAACTAGCAGAGCTGGAAAAATAACTTGTATGAAATCTCCGGTGACTGAGATCCTGGGAGGAGAGTCCTTTCTTGGACCCCAATGCACAGTGTATCCTATGGTCTGTCTTTTCTGTGTGCTGCTTATTTCTGTTAACCGAAAGGACAACTTTTAGCAACTAGCTTGTTTCCTGGCTGTCCATTAGGCAGAAAAACTTTTCCTTAAGTTCCAGGAACATACTGTATGATGCATTGCTCTCTGTGGACCCTGCAAAACACCTTCCTGTTCTAAAAAGCTTTTAATATGGGAAACTACTAGAAAAAATGAATAGCTTTTAGTAAGAGTCTGGATTCCTACTAGATTTTATACCGCTTCTCAAATATTTTTGCATATTAAGAAGAATGACTTTTCAGTTTCAGGCATCCATCCCCCCAGTCTCAGACATCTACCTACTCATTTTGCTGTATGAATTTAGAGGCTGTTGTGGGTCTTGGAAGCAGGGTCCTTTGCTTCGGGATCTCATTGCCTTTTTTAAGTGAGTGCTTCAAAACATGCCAGTAATGCCAGTAACTACTGACTTTGACGTCAAAAGAATTATTAAAAGGTGCCTGACTTTTTTTTTTTTTTTTTTTTTTTTAGTTTGTTTGTTTTTTTCCCTTCCTTTTTTTATCATACCTTCTCTGGCCAGATCTTCATACCTACGTTGTCTATCCTGTGCTCCTCTGAAATATGTTTAATTCAGTTGAGTCATTTTTGATGTGTATTGCCGAGACTGTGGTCAAGCCAAGAGTTTTTGTTTGTTGAGGAGAAACAAGCCATGGAGTTTCAAACCCTGCTGGTTTAAATGTACTTGGCTGAAGGGCATGAAAGCCTTACTCCTGTGCAAGCAGCCGTGTGTTTGCACCTGCACAGAAATGTGGGTGTGCAAGTTATGAACTCTCAGGCTGTAAGGAAATCCCATCTCTTCAGTCCGTGCTGGGATAAGTTGGCATAACTCAACTGAAATGTTGCTTTAGGATGGGCAGAGTATTATAGTCTGTGTTGCACACTATATTTATAGTCTGTTTGCAGGATTGCTGGTCTCTATTAGGTATTCTTTCCCTTGGCTGTCTTACACTGTTGACCCTTCAGGGAGGGTAAACATACATCTGTCATGATAATTGAAGCCATGAGAAATACTGAGGGAATTTCATGACCTTGTTCACCAGCAGCTGCTTCTGGAGGTAGCAGCAGCTTTCTGGGCATCCCTAGGATGCAACCTACGGTTTGACTGTTTTGGCTGAGCCTAGTTGACTGGGATGGGATAATGATGGTTTTGGAAGAGCAGCATGAGAGGACATAAAGTGCAGCTCAGTGAAAAGTTAAGAGGACACTTTGGTTTCAGTTCATGGAGTCCGTCACATTGGATTGGTGACAGATGGAGTGAATGGAAGTTGGCTGTGTCAGGAGACTGGTTTGGCAACCAGGAAGAAATCTGAGGAGACAGACACAGCAAGACAGGAGCTGGGGAAAGGGCAGAGGGTGTTTCATGTTGGAGAGGAGGGGATGGGTACAGCACTATGGAGTCTGCAGCTTTAGTTATGCATCCTGATGTTCCACCTTCTTACGAAGTTCCTTGAGAATTAGAAAATTGCATTTGTGGTACTGTGCATTTGGTACAACTCTTGGCCAAAATTTGAAAAAACCCTTGGAAATATCAAGTTGGGTATTAAAGGCCAAAGGGCACCTGCTTGCTGTTACATTTCTGGGACTGACTTATTGTTCGCTGTTGGATCACAGCCCAGCCTTAAGGATTTACTGGAAGGAGTTTATTCCAGGAAAATCTAGACTTTGCCTTCCAGGGGAAGGCAGTAGCAGTGACTGTGAAACACCTGATGATTTTGGATTGCCTCGTGTAGCATGTCTCAAGCTGTGGCCTACAGACAGCTGTCTGGTACTGAACTGTAAGAGCAGAGGAGGAGAAGATAGTTTCTCCTTCTGTGGCAGCTGGACAAAAAAGCTGCAGAACATTGCAAGTCTGCTGTAGGGAAACCCAGCAGTAGTTCCTCTGTTCCGAATGCCTAATGCCTTTCAACTCAATTTAAAGGATTCCCGTGGTTTGTGGGAAGGGTGCTAACAGCCTTTCCCTCTTCCTCTGTTTGTGGCAGGCATTTGAAATCTAACAGGAAGAAAGCCTGCAGACCAAGAAAGTCCAACTATAAAATTCTTTTCAGGTTTTGTTGAGATAAAAATTGTATTTTCCTTTTGTCGGGTTGTTTTATAAGACTAGCAGGATGTTTCTAAAATGCTGGCCTATGTTACTGCCAAAGGAAGAAAAACATATGCAAGAATGTCTGTGTGCTTGTGAATACTGCTTGCAATTACATGTTCTCCTATTCTGGGATTGTGTTCTTCAATTATATGATGCATCTTGATCTGCCCCATAAAGTTCTTGTGTTCACTGGTGAATGTGTTGGACACATAAGAGGGCAGAACTAAGGTTGTACAACTTTTCTGTGCTTGACGCTGCAACATGACTTTTTTTTTTTAAATATATTGTCTAGATAATGCAGTGTGTACTATTTATGGCAACACAAATATTTCAAGATTATGCCTGGAGCAATGAGAGCAGGAAGAGTTATAAGACTTTGCAGGCTGTAGTATGCAAAAGTAGAAGATACAGTTGTATCTATTACACTTAGGGGAAGTCTCATTGCTGGCACAGAGAGCTGAAAATGATAGGGACAAGATAGGGGTGGACTCTGATACCCTTGAAATCGACACTTGAAAGCAGTCATGTGCAAAAGAGAAAGGTTACTGCATCCTTGCCAGGAACAACAAAATGGGCAAACTCTTCACTGCCACTGATGGATCTGGAAGATGCTGGTGGATTATGAGGAAGCCTATGGTTAGAGGTGAGTAACAGGTACAGGTGCTTTATCTTCTAGTTCAATTCAGTTTTACATGAATTAATTATTAACATCAAGCAACTGTTTCTGTCAATGATGAGGATCCATCATGTAACTTCATTGGTCTAAGAGAAAGCTGTAGATGGTTCATTTTTTTGGAGAACAGCTCGTCTTTCACTAGTATTCTCTGGTTGGACAGGAGTTGTTCTGTTCTCTCTGGCATGAAAACTGCATGAAGAAAGCAGAAGGATGTAAAGATGTGAATAGGTACGTTTTTCTCCATCCTCCTGTGCAGGCTTCAGGCAGGGTAAAAGTTACAGCTGGGTAGAAGAAAATGCTGTTGGTTTCCATACTACCGAGTCTTTGGTATATAGTGTTGAACACTATAAAAATAAACTTGAACAAATATATGTTCTTCTAACTGTCAAAAATTGCAAAAACATGTGCTGGGTTTGATGAGCAGTTGTCTAGGCATTGTAAATATATTCCTAAGAAACTGGGTTTGACAGACAGGGGAAGACATGCAAGCTGCAGGATTTCAGCATTTTTGAAATCTCATTTTCGTTTCTGGACTCTCAGTCTTCTTTTGTGTGCACATGCACAAATACCCATGAAGGCAGTGTTCCCATTGCAAACTAGTTTCCAACTTTGATGGTTTAGAAGTCTAAAATTGTGCTGTTTGCATTTCAAACAATATCAGCTTTGCTGTAGCATAAGGGTACCCTAAGCAACAGTATGCCCAGAGGAGTATCTGTTGACTGCTGGCTCTAGAAGAGGCAAGTTTTCGAGGTAACTCAGAGTTTGCCCAGCTAAGGGGCAGGTTGTGTTTTTAAAAATCTATTGCAGTAATTCTTCTGGAATAAGTATTTTGGGAGAGCTGTTTTGGTAAACTTCCAAGTGCAGATTACTTCCGAGTATCTTATTTTCCTTCTCCACTAGTTGTCTTAGGCTCCTGCTAACAATTGCCCATCCCTTGCATATGGAAGGGCAGTTGGGGGCGGGGGGGACGGACAGTGCACAGATCTGGTAGGTATTGCAGCCAGCCCACCCGGCTGCTGTGCCCTGCAGCCTCCCCGCCGTTCAGCTCTGCAGAAGGATGGGGAGGGGACCCCACTGGGAAGCTCCATGGGGCACAGGCGGTGCTTTGGTATCCAATTCAGAGGATTAATACCACTTTCTGTTCCTTGGACACTGCAGCCAGTTGGCCTAGTGTTCACATTCAGTTTGCCCACTTCTTGAGTGCGCTTACTTGTGTAAATCTGCTCAAGCGTTTAAGTCTGAAAGAGCAAACAAACAGGGAAATGAACAGACGGCTCTGCTGGCTCTGGAGGGGTCGCTTGCTTCTCTTTCCTTGTTTCCATGAATGTGGCCCCTTGCAGTACATACAATGCCGTCTGTCAGCTCTCCTTTCCCAGATGAGGGCTTTGCTGTGAAGTGTAAAGTGCCGTCTGTGCACCCAGCATCTTTGCTCCTTTAGAAATGCTCATTGGAAACTGGACACATACTTTTTCCTCTTCCTCAACGCTCGGTTCCTCTGCTGCTGCCTATTTGTGTCCTAGTGCCAGGGGCAGGATGGATGACTGAGCCCCGGGGGTCTGCCAGGAGGAGCCGCCCCAGTGAGTGGTGGCTGCCTATAAACAAACACACAGAGAGGCATACACGTGCAAAGAGATTGTGTGCTCTATACAAAATGGCGTGTAGGGTTATACTGAGGGAGGACGGAGGCCTTTGGCCATGCATATTCAAACACTGGCTTGTCCCATAACTGATGGACCTCTACTTTATTAAGTAGCGTGGTGAGGATTGGCCTGCTTCACGTGCTGACCATACCACAGAACTATTAATCAAGTCAGGCTCATATCATCTAAAAGGTTTTGTCTCACAAAAGTGCCAGTGCTGTTTTATTGTAGGTTATGGCTTGGTTTGATACATGCGTACATTTATTACTGAAGAAATCTGACCATGTTTGAGATTCTTGAGATTATTTTTCCATTCTTTATTACTTCTGTTAAATTGCAATGGTTTTGTTAATCCCTTGCTGGTCACTCAGTGAATGTCGGTTGTTTTGGATGCTTTGGTCTCCCAGGTTATTGCAGGGGTTCTTAGAAACACCCTTCTCTTGCAGAGATCCTGTGCTAGATTTTAGCATATGCAGTATTGCACCTTCTGCACTTTGGCACAGTGCTTTCTGTATATTACCCTGCATGCTTTGGTGTTTGTATCCTCTTAACCTTCATGCCTTTCAGTCTTGCACGGAATGCCTAGCTCCTGATTTGAGCAAGTTAGACAAAGCAAACTTTCTGACCAAATTCAGGTCAGAGTTTCAGGGTGGATTTCTCATGGGTAATTTAATTTTGCCTATTTTAAATTTCCATGCAGCCACCTCAGACATGACATTTATTCCAGTCTCTAACTCTTCTATGGCAATGTCTGTGCTGTTTTTAAAAGCTGCCGCAGTCCATCCTTGAGTATCTGGTGTGTTAAAGGTTTGCAGAATTGGTCCTGACAGTATATTCTCAGTTGAAGGAAAACTGTAATGATTGTAATTCTGTCATGGAAATTCTGTGTTCTTGTTGTCAAACAAAGGAATGTCATCAGGCAAAAAGGAAAAATATCTAAGATCTGCCACATATTTTAATAGTAATTTGTAATTTAAGCCTGTTTTACTCAGTTTAGTGCTATATAATGTATCTTGGGCACTTGGTGACAGTCTCCCAGGAGGAAGAAGGTTCTTGTTCTTTGGTGCCAGCCAGATGTATTAGGGACCCCCAGACAGCACTGTAAGAGAGGGAATCAGGTAGGTTCTGGACACTTCTGTATCTAGGGTCTGTTTCCTCTGTCTATGCTGGTCCTGTAAGTATCTGGTTTGGTGTGCCATCCATTTCAACATGTGCTTCCCTAAGCTGGCTGGTTCATTTAAAATCCAGTGCTTTGTTGGGAAGCCAGTTCTCCAGGCTTTTTGCAATGAATTATGTTTCACAAGCTGAGAGATTTTGCTTTTTTAATTGAGCTATGATGTTAGTTTTTTCAGTGGAAGGTTTGTACAAAAGTGGCTCTAAAACTTCTCTGCTTGTGTCCCCATTTTCTGTTGCAAACTCTTCTACTGCAGTTGAATTTCATGCGACTTGTGATCCCACCTGGGATTCTTGCCCCTGATGGGGAGCTACTTGCCTAGACACTCATAAAAGTGTATTGCTTTCTGCAGGCTCCAGCAGGAGCTGCTGCTGCTCAAATCCTGAAAGGCATTCTCTTAGTGATACTTATTCTTGCTTTAGGTGCAGAACGCTGGGCCAAAATCATTCCTGGCATATCTGCATCAAAAGCAGGGACTTATTTGCTACACTGCTGCTGATTTTAGTGTTATTACAGAGTGTTTGGCTTTAGTTTAAAATGTCAGCCCTAATCAAACACACAGATGTTCCCTGTTGATTATATCTAAGGTTTCCTACAAGAAGAGCTTATTTATAAATAATATTTGCAATTCCTGTTCAAGTCCTGTGTGAACTCCACTGAAGATACCACACCACTGATTCTCTTTACCTCCCCTTTCACCAAGGTAAGATGTTTTCTCTGGTTTTTTTAAGTGTTGTCAGACTCAGCCCTCCATCCAGACAATGTGCCCTGCCGCTTTGCATTTATCCAGGTTTCTATCCCATGCTATTAAACAGATGTTTAAAATGTCACAGAACTCACCAGCCTGCCTTTTGCACAGTTCATTTATGATTATTTATTTGCCTCCTGGTGATGACCTGCTGCAAGACTGGAGAGGAAGGGAAGCGGGTGAATTGCGTGAGACCTAAGGTCACCTCCCAGATGGAAGGTCACTAGCACAGCAAGAGCACTGAGACAGTCTTACTGGTGGGAGCTGCGGGAGAACCCTACTAGAGCGAAGGCTTGTCTGCAGTTCTCTCAGTTGAAGGGCAATACTGTCCCTCAAGGCAGACTGACCCCAAGGACAGAGGCTTGTCCTGTGAAGATTCACCATGGGTAAGACATCCAGGCAGAGGCATATGTTGTGGCACACCAGGGAACCTTGTCACGGAAGCTTTATGGGACAGAATAGGAAGAGAAAGAAGGTGGAAGATTTCAGGAACTACCAGTGTGGTGATGGTTCTGCACTACAAGAAGTATTCTTAAGCCCTTGTAGCTCTCCAGGGAATAACCAGAGTGCAGGGTCCTGGAACAGAGAGGTTGATGGTTCATTCCAGTCTGACCCTTTATCTCTTCTTGGTTGTCATTGCTGTGTGAAGTCCAGTGACTAACTACACTAGCAATACCTCCTGTTCCAGATCAGGGAATTCCCTTGTGCTGATACACTGCTTGACTCATGAGTCATGTTCTCTTTTTCTCTGTTTCAGAGTCGAATTTTACATCCCCATTAAATGGTTTGCCAAATCCAAACTTGCAGTAAACTGAAGCTGGCCTTCTTTGGCTAAATTCTGCCATCGATCTTGGGTCTTGACTTGCACTATCCTAATCCCAGACTAGGCACTGGGTTCAGTGTGCTGCAGAAGTGGCCTAGATTGCCTCTCCTGCTCATCTTTGAGATATCTGGAACTACATCATTGCTTAACTGGCCCTGAACTGTGTCTTTGGGAGAACTGCCAAGGCCCTCTGTATCCCTTCTTTGACATTTGAGCAGATCTCTTGATCACGTGTGTGGATCTTGGAACTCACTTCTGTTGAAAAGTCTATGTCCTTCTGAGTTGGGACACTTTGGACAAAAGTAAAAAGACGGCAGCATTAAGGCAGCTCAGTTCATTTGCATTTCATCCTGCCTCAAAGTCAGGCTTCTTTCCATCAGAGGAAGACTGGTTCATTACCCTAGTGCAACTCTCTGCACCTCTGCCCACCTCTTATGTATTTTTTTTTTTCTGGGCTGCTCTGAAACAGTAATCAAATGTGTGATCCTCCAGTAGCATGCCAGCACTCTTGGATCCTTTTTAGTTTTAGTCGGGGCGTGGGGGGAAGCGAGATGCAGAGCCGATTCCTGGGAGCCCTTAGGAAAAAAATATTGTGCCTTGTAAAAATGAGTGATTTTACTTATTGCAATTGAGGAGTCAATTAACTGGCTAATTAAAGCAATTTCTCATTACATAATTGAATTCTGGTTCATCACCATTTCTAGTCTGCAAGACTGCCCCAGAGAGCAAAGCCATTTCTGAGTGCTCTATATCACAAACAGAAGAACCAGTCGCGCTCTCGGCATTCAGACGTGGCACAGAGCCACTCATGAGTCTGGAAAAGGTAGAGATGGTTAGGTGGCACTTCCCTGGATAGCTTGTGGAAATAAACAACGGGATGTCATCCAGATGGTTAAGAAAAAGGCAGTTTTCTCAGATACGTTTCTAGTGCCAAAGATAAATGAAGAAAGGAGGTGACGAATACTGGAGACCCAGCTGTTAGCACGGAAAATATGAGGTTTAGGACGCCCAGGGTTGTGGGACTCAAGGTTACACTCTAGAATATGCAGAGTGTCTCGGACTCGAAGCATTGTGCTGGGTTTGGACATGCCAGTGCTCATCAAATATACTCTTAAATTGGCTGAGAGGAGAGAGAGCTTTTAAATTCTGGCAGCTTCCTCCTGTACAGAAAGATACACTGAAGATGGGCGTTATTTTTTAATGAAGGATGAGTTAGAAAAGTGTTGGTGAACTGAAATGTTGTATGGTAATGGAAGGTATATGGAAAAAATGAATAAGAATTTGAAATACTTCAAAATCTACAATATGAGATTTTAGTGGGCATAGTTAAAACCAAGCATGGTGTCAAGCCATGCCATCTGAAGAGAGAAGGGAGGGCCAGGTTAATGACATTTGTCGCTGGTGAGCCATGATTTGACAATGAGGGATTGTGGCAGAGGTATTTTTGAAGTTAGGATATAAGTACTTCAAAGCCCAGAAGAAATTGCATTTGGCAGCTGATGTGGACTTTGAAGACTGAATGAGACACAATTAAAAGAGCTGCATTTAACATGTTCAGCTTCCCTCACTAGTGTGATACCCAGTGACTCTGAATGCCCTGATCATGTTGTACCTTGGAAATAGGACTCGGGGGGAGCAGAAACCATCTCCTCACTGAAGGAGGAAACTCGTTAAAATTAATGAATGTTGTGGATTTAGTTAGAATTCAGGTATTTTAACTGTTGTCTCATTAGTGAACACAAAGTGCTTGAGAGAAAATTATTGTGTGATTTTTTTTGTTTGTTTGTTTGTTGTTGGTTTTGTTTTAAACATTCTTTTCAGACTACAGACCTGGGGTCCTTCCTGTGTGTGAGACACCAATCGGGTACCTTGTTCCCTGAGCCCCAGTTCCTCATTTAGAAACTGAATGCATTGCCTCTTTGTCACAGGAGTGCTTTGGGGCACAGCCACTAGAGTTTGCGAATCCCTCATACCTTGTTGATAATGACCTCTAATGGAAATAACTAGGCTTCTAAAACTCAATGGGAAGCTGTTTCATGCTTAAAACAGAAAAGATACTATACTTTGAGAACTGCAAAATTTGCTGGATAGGGAAGAATGAGAGCAGAATTAAAAAAAAAATAAATAAAATTGGAGCCTATTGGTAATATTCAGTGTCTCCAGAGTATGATGAAGAGAGAAAGAAGAAGGGGGTAGTGACGGCTTTGCACAGTGGCGTATTTGTTTCCTGTACTTGGATTTTTGTTTGAAGTACAGACTGGAAGAAGAGGAAGCAATTGAGGCAGATTGCAGTATGAAAGCTGGGGGAAGGAAGAGGAGGTTTAGGAGGAGTAGAAAATGCCTGTGTTAACGTATGTTGTGAGGAGGGAAAGAGTGGATATAGTGCTGTGAGAGACCACTCCATAAGTGGGAAAGAGCATTAGATTGTTAATGACTGAGTTATATTTGATAAATACATTGCCAAGAAGAGAAAGAGCAGAAGTTGGGGAATAAAATCTATGAGAACAGCATACTTTAAAAATATTCAGCCAGAAGCTGGAGTGTAAAAAGCCCTAGGATGTGTTGTAGGGAGCTGCCTAGCACTGGTGGAAACAGATCACCTGTAGAAACAAATCTTTTGTGGGCTCAGTTTAGGTGAGTTTTGCTGCGGGTTGAGTGTGGTGGGGTTTGTTTTTGTTTTGTGGGTTGGGGTTTTGTTTGTTTGTTTTCCCTGTGGCTGGAGTATGGTAGGAGGAGAAAATCCAGGCAACTTTTTTTTTTTTTTTTTTTTTAATACGTAATATTTCACTTCTGACTGCCACTGCTTGGTATCATGACTCCAGTGGAGCTCAGTTCCCACCACTGACCAGCGGCATCAACCTCCATATGTTCCTGATATCATGGGTGAAATGGGCATTCCTGATTTTGCACGGTCTGACAGATGCTGATTTTTACAGTAGCAGTCTTTTCTTCTCTCCATGAAGTTATTAGTGTCATTGTCATGAAGCACTCAACATCTTTCAGCCCTTAGGGAAGAGGAGCCCAGTTTGGAACAGAAACCTGTGCATCCTGACAGCACACATTGAAGCACTGTGGAGTTAAAATGTACTCATGTTTGTTGTCCCTTAGGAAGCACTCTAATTCCCAGGCTGGCACTTCTGACATAACTCAATTATGGAACTATAAATAAACAATTGACATAGGCCAGGGAACTTCAAAGCAATCAGTACAGTCATAATAGGTTCTAGCTTGATAAATAAACCATGCTGATATAGTCTAAAGGATTCTTTTTTTTTTTCTTTTTTTTCCCCCTTCTGTCTTAGATCAAAGCTTCTTCCTTGAACTGCTGCCTGGCAACTCTCCCTAACCTCTTTCCTTCCCCCACATCCCCTGCTGATCTCTTGGTACAAGCATCATTACCCATGAGACTGGTTTCTTTGCAAGGTGTACTCCATCTCCTAAATTAATTGGATCCTGATACACGCTTGCATGCGAAGTAGCTCTTAGAGAATGATTCTTGACGAGCATCTATTTTTTTTTTTATTTAATTGACACGCATAGCCTGGCCTCTTAGGTAATGAGGATCACTTTTATGTTGGTCATAGCAGTTACGTCCGTGTTGTGTGCTCTTCTAGTTGCCTGCGTTGCAGCTTCGTACCCACATAGTGGGGTTTTGTTCCCAACAAGACCAGGACACAGTGAGATGGTGGCTGAGATGGTGTTGCTTGTGCAGCTTGAGAGGGTTGCTGGGGCCTTTCCCCCAGACCATTTATTACACTTAGAAGCAGTTGGTTGATGTGTCTCACCTTCACTAAGCCCAAGACTCTCTTAAGATATCCAGTCCTCCATTACCAGACTGAAAACATCACAAGATCATCTGAATGTCCTGTCAATCAGTGGCAAGCCTTGCAATAAACTTGCTCTGGGTTCAACACCCTATTTTTATGCTACCCTTTTTCTTTGCATATTGTCTGCGTCAGTAGCAAGCTGACTGCAGGAAGGTATGGAGGGGAGCAGGTGCCTACCACGCTGCCTCTGCCTGTGCTCTGCTGTCTTTGCAGGGAACACAGGTTATGTAAAAATGTCCAGTCTAAAATACGGTGAGTCATATGTCTGAATTCATAGTTCCAACTTAATTTGTGAAGTGTGAACCCAATCAGTGAATATATCACTAACAGCTTTTCCCATTCATCCCCAGCAGTGGCATGGAGCTGGCTCCAAGGAAGAGATGCCTTTTGCTTCTGTGTCGCAGTGCCAAATCCGTCACTGCCTCTGGGATGGCGAGGGGGCGAAGGGGAGAGGGGAAAGCAGCAGGCGCAAGCAGGCTCCTGTCATGAGCATTTAAATGCTGACATGTCGGGAGCTGGGAAATTGTATGATAGACAGTTTTCGTGTGACCTGGATCCTGAGAGCTTAAGGAGGTCTGAAACTTTTTTTTAACAAGTTGATGTATTAATAGCAAGCCTATTGTGTGTGTGTATGTGGGAGGGTGCAGGTTTTTGCACGAGAAGATCTCTGACTTTCTGAGAAATGCCGTGTGATGCCCAGGTGTTAATGCACAAGACCACATATTACTGTGCTGCCTCCTGTCCAGACGAGGAAGTTGCCAGAATTTTCTGAGAAGAAACCAAACAAAAACCCCCTCCTAATGCCAAATAAACAGCGACAGAGAAGTCACTGATGTTGTTAGTTTCCCAACAGCTGCGTTTACAATGAATCCTGTCAGCAAGGACAAATAAAATCTCTAGTTTTGGATTAACAAAAAGAGCCAATCTATGAGGAGCTGATCTTTTCGGATGTACTGAGAACTCCCTGGCCTGCCACAAGAGACCCATGTCAAAATAGTGCAGAGCCTCTGCCTGGGTCTTTGGCCCAAAATTGTTTGATAAATATTCTAGTGTTTTGCACATCTTGTTGCCAAAAATTCAGAGTCTAAAACTGTCTTCCAAGGAAAGGGATCTTTATACATGCTCATGCTTGATTCAAACACTTGTTCTTGCTGTGCGTGGTGCAAAAAGGCAAGCTTTAAAATCAATTCTCTACTCCATTAGTATCCTCAGTGGATGTCTCTGGTCACATCAGAGGCGATCTGCGCTCTCTGTCTTTTATGTTATTGTTATTTTTTTTTGTTTAAAACTTCTTTGTGAAATCATCTGTCACCCTCTGCAGAGACCTATCAGGGCACTGTCTGTGTATCTGCCTCTGCCTGGGAATAACAAAGAAGTTTCTCTGTTGCAGGCTGCCTGTCTGCCTCCCCCTCAGATGAGGGAGAAGTGGTTTGCTGAATTTTCGTGGCCCGTTTGGTCCTTGGCCTCTTTGGTTGCGCTGCCGTTAAGGATGCCAGTTAACGTTAATCTGAAGGTATACGCTTCTCTGTTAGGTCATGGAGTAATGCCATCAGCTAGTCTCACATGGGTCACCAAGCAGCTGTCAAGCAATAATGTTTATTGCATTTTTACTTCATATCCTTTACTTCATGATTGATCACTCTGGCTTGTATAAAACTAACAAAATTGACAAAATTTTAAACTATTGTGAAAGCCAGTAAGTGGAATGTGGGCATGAGAGCAGCGAGTTTCTAGCTAGCAGCTTTCATACAGTCGTTGAGAATACAGAGGAAGGAGAGACAATGAAATTAAGTGCAAATAAGGGTGTGTTTTCTTTAGATTTCAAATGGGAACATGTGCCTGGCTGTAAGTGGGGGTATGGCCCTGACGGGGCCCATGGAGCCTTCCGTGCTTAAAATGAAGTGCTCTGTTGGACTCAATCCACAGGCCTCATTTTGATTGTTTACAATTGAGTAAATCGGACCTGTCCCCATGGAAGTTAATGGGATCAATCCTGGTGTGACAGCAGAGTGAAACCTTGCATGCTTGAATCTTGCATGCTTAATACAGTCCATTTTTTCCTGTTTCAGGTCCTTTTCTCTTTCTCACATATCTTGCTTCACAAATGCATTCCTTTAAATGTGTCATGGATCAAAACTGTAAAATACCAGCTGTCAGCATGGATGAAATCTGTAATCCCTGTGCTGTTCAGGTAACCGGCAAATTGACATTCATTTATTTGGAAATGGGGCACTTAACCATCCTATTAATGTTATGGATTTGTTAGTTGTTTTGTTTTTTTTTTTTCTTCCTCCCCAGATTATTACTTACATAATGTATGGAGTAATGGTTGCTGTATGGTTTGCATGTAAGTTGCTTTCTAGAAGCCATGCGTAGGCAGGGAGCTCAAGATGACATAATGTAGGATTAAATAATTGTAATATTAAGATGCAGTGCAAAAAGGGGGGTGATTGCAGTATGCAAATGATGCTATCCAGCTAAACCGCATCCAGGCAGTACAGGCAGGATTGGTACAGATGGATGGGTCCTCCTTGACTAGTGTTCTCTGCAACTGAAATTCTTCCTGCTGTCTGTTGGATAGATTTGGGAGGACAGAGCTTTCCTAGTGATGCCACTGTAAATTGAGAATGAATTTATCCCACTGTCACTGAGCTGTGAGCCTAGCTCATTGTACTGGTGTTTATTAGTGCCTTTTGATTGTGCATAGCTTAGTTTGGTATCCCCCATCAGTAAATTTTGCTAATATTTCACAAATTAAAAATGTTTTGACTCCATTTTCTCCCTAGTCAACACCAACTTTTTAGATCAACAGTTTGTAGCTTTAAATAAGCATCTGAGATTTTGTTGTTGGCTTTGTTCGTTTTTAATTCTGCTTTGGAACTGTTTGTACCTAAACTTGCTGTGACTCAGTGTGGGGTCTTGCTGCCTTCACTCAGAAATGCATGTTTGCTGGATTCAGCTGGAAAAGATTTTTGTCAGTGGAGAGTGGAAAGGTGAAGAGAGGTGCTGGAAAAATTCAGTTAATACTTCACTGCAGTACTTATAGCCCAGCTATTAGCATGTCTTAGGAATGTGAAAATGAGTGTAGAGTATAAAGAACACAATTTTGTAGTATCCAGGATGAACCAAAAAGAAGCAAAAACCATAAGATGTGGTCAGGTAAGTTACAACCTAAAAATCACTTCCCTTACAGATACCCAGAAGTTCCTACTAAACTCAACAAATAATTTTTTTTTTTCCTCAAGGGATACTTTATTATTATTATTTATTTAGCCAGAGAAACCTTTAAAGAATGGTGCTATGTCTTTGTTTCCATGAGGGCTGCAAGTTTCTGCTATGAGAACTGAGAAAACTCAAGCCCAAGGCTCAATACAGATCTACAAGAAAAAAATACACAGCAGAGACACAGGTGTGCCGTGTCTCTACAAGTGTCTGCAGGCTCTCCCTGTGCTCCAGGACAGACTCCTGTCATTGTGTGCCATGAAGTAATATGTTCGCTATCAAACTAAAGATGCTGGAGTGGCAGAGCCTTTGGGCTCATTATCCTTTGCGGACAATGCAGTGTGACAGTGAAATGGCTGATAAAATCTAATGCTGTCTTTTCAGTTAAAAGGCAGTGTGATGATTACAGCCATTCATTTCCTGAAGGCAGCTGAGTGGAAGGGATTAACAAGAGTGAGGCAACTGTACTGTATCTAATGACCAAAGGTTGTACTGCAGTGTGGAGCCAACTTACCTCCTGAGCAGCCCGACCAGCTCTGGCCTGAGCCCACAGGGTTTGTGGTGGCCAGTGTGTTGCTGTGATCAGTTGAGGTCTGAGATAAATTCAAAGGAAAAATAGTTAATGTATGCAGAAAGCAATTGGGTTAACAGCACAGGATGATGTGTAAATGAATGTGTGTGGTCAGTGTAACTGTTTATTCAGGCCGGTACTACCTTATGAGCTTCTACGCATGCAAGAGTGGTGAAGTTTCCCTGAGCCTTTGATGCTTGTGTTGTTCTGTAACCTAGAGAATGCTGCTCTTGTATGGTTTGTGGCCACTCTTGCTTATGTGGAAGTGTCTTTTGTCTTTTCTTGGGAACTGGAAGGGTTAATTATAAACATCAGTGGCCATTAGAAGTCTGAAGACTAGCTGAAGGTCTGCAGGAGAGCCTTGCACTTGGTGCTGAGGTGGTGCAGTGGGTAGGGGGGGTCATGCCTGATAAGGTGCACCTGGAGGCAAGATTGAATTTTTTTCTGCATTTGGTTGCAGACATGCACCTGTGCTGTTGGGAGGCCATTGTCGGAGGGGATAGATAAATGATAAATTATATCAGCTTAAGTCGTGAGCTCTCCTCAGTGCAGATTTTCCTGTGCATTGATTAATCTGCTTCAGGATGTATTGCCAAACTGCGAATGGCACCGTCTATAGAAATGATCAGAACTGGACACTGCACTGTTACTGGAAACAGGTATATGAAGCTTTAGGTAGCTGAAGTCCTGAGTTACGTCTTCGCAGACTTACTGTTGAGCATTCTCTGCCAAGGCCCCAGTGGATGTTCCCTTGGATCTGGCTTTGTCACTGGTTCTTTGCAAGATGGCTATAGGCAGTGTGTCTTACGCTTGCAGCAGTTCAATCTTTTTGGTGATTTTCAGGATACTTACGCAGTCCAGTGGAGATACATGTTAACTCCCCATCCAGCCCTACCAGGGTGTCCTCTGATGAGCCAGTGCTGACATCTCCAAACAGCTAAGTGTTTGCCTAGCTGCTGTAGTCACCTGGTGCTGCCATGCTGTCAGTCAAGGGGGTACTGACTGCTGAAATAAACGCTGTCCATCTAATTACTATGTGTAGCAGCAGAAGGTTTTAATTATATGGTTAAATACACAGAAATATAGGCTTGTCATATGGGATCAGTCTATTGGCACTTTGTGGCTGATATCCTGCCTCCAGCAGTAGCCAGTGCTGGATATATTAGTGCGTAACATATTTCTTTTTGCCCTCAGAGTAATATGCGCAGGCTGTTATAGAAAAATTTCCCCTCTTGCTTTGTTGAAGCCAGTTTGTGTCCAGAAGAGTAATTCCTCCTCTGTGAACCCTTTCACTCTGCTGTGGTTCAGGTTAACCCAGGGACTTTATATTTTATGTTTTCTAGGCAAAGTATATAAGATGAATGAGCTCTTTTATTTTTTCCCTGGCTTTAACAGGAGACTTAGTCTCTGCAGAATTTCCTGAGGTTTGTGGTTTCTCCAGATCTTTCAGTGTTTTCTTGTGCCTAGTGGAAATTCATTTGATAGGTGACCAAGTGGCGAGCTTCCAGAGTATTTATGCTCCTGTTACTCTTATCTTTTCTTGTGAATGTCTCATGCAAATCAATCTTGCAATTTTTGTTAATAATTTTAGGTTGTTAGGGGTTTTTTCTTATTATTTTCACTTTCTATTTAATTAGGCATTGACTGCTGGCAGCTAATTATACAGCTCTGATCTAGAGATGCATAAAATGGTAAACTAAAATTGTGTTTTGGTTCACATGGGATGTGCTGTGTGGTCTCTTTCAGTTTGAGCAGGTGAGTATAAAAAGGATGAAGAGAGCAAAGCATTCTTCCTAGTGGCAATATCCATGCAGGGGATGCTCCACTATGTGGTTGCTGTGTGATGGGGAGAGTTGCTGTTCCTTTAGCATTGTGACTATTCTGCCTCCCTGTTGTACACAAAGAAAGGTGTGAAGCAGCTATTGCCATGTGATGTTGGAGGATCGCAGCCCACTGAATTTTGATTTTCTCCAAGTCTGTCTTCTGCCGTATGGAAGGCTTGCTCATTCAGCTATGTTGGTGTTAGCAATAATGGTACACTTGCTCACTGAGAGTAAAGAGGTCTCAAAATTTCATTCACAGAGGTCACTGAGCATGTGAATACCAGTCTGCATAACAAATTTTAATCTGTGGCCATCTGGGAGCCTCAGACCAAGGCTTTGCGGAGTCAGAATGACTCATCAGCCGAGCCCGGGCAACCTTTGGTACAGATGCAGCTGTTGTCAGCAAAGGAGTATCGCTTCTGCAATAGTTTCTGGTATCTCTCCAAGAGAAATCAGTGACACCCGCAAAAGCTACAGTCTTATGCGAGTTTAAGTGGCACAAGGGTTTTTCCGGAATACAAATATTATCATAAAGCCCCCATGGCCCTGGCAGTTTGTGCTTCTCAAGTTATAGACCAATAACACATCTATCTTGAAGTGGGGCAGGAGTTTATACACCAGTGGTTGAAATGCAGATTTTAAAAAGGGTCAGTGAAGGTCTCTGGAAACTGTGAGATGCTGTTGTTGCTTTGGATGCTTACACACAAAATTCAACACAGTGAGGGTGCAGGAAGACTCCTGGGAAACTGGGTTCCTACAAGATGTAAATTCCAGTCACTCAGTGAATGCGTGTCAGAGTATGTCGTAATCTTGGGCTAAACAAGTGTGGGTGTTTATCTTATTTTTCATTGTGAATGCTGATAAAGGATTTAGAGATCCCACTGGACTGAGAGATAAGCCTAACAGGAATTTTCCTGATTACTCATTACTCTTTTGACACTAACTAAATTGGAAGGGGGAGGGTGGAAAGACATGGCTCTAACGGTTTTTAATTTGATTGGTTTAGATGTGGTTGTGGGGGTTCATTTCCCCTAATTTGGGAGACGTTGTTTAGGGCTTGAGGTAATGGATAGTCTCTATGTGTGAAATACACTGGAGGCTAATCAATTTACGGGCAAACTGTTACATTTTCACAGGTGGAAAAAATTACCTTCAGAAGTTTCTGTCCTCCCACGTTCCCACCCACCGCGCTAACCCCACACCTTGGTCCACAGCACCCTCCCTTGGGCTGCTGCAGTTACTCTGGGGCAGTGTTATAACTGGATCATCACAATGACTCTGTGTTTTGGGGTTTTCTTTTTGTTTTGTGGTTTTTTTGTGTTAAAGAAACAGCACTGGAGAAAATGTAGTAACGTAATGCCAGACCGTATCCTTCACTGCGTGGGTTTACATGAGATCTCTGATAACAGTATTTGGTGGACTGTAGGTTGCGTAAATGAAGTAATCATCCAATACTGCAAAGAACATATTGATTTAATAGGTTAAGGTAAGAGGAGAGGTAGTATTTAGGAGTCATAGTTTGCAGTCTGAGAATAACGAGTACAAACATTTGCTATATTAATACATGTCTGTCTTCCCAGGGAGAGTGACTTTTCCGAAGTGGTGCGTGCTATACATACAGGTATTGTCTATTTAGTTATCCTGCTGGATATTTACAGAAGCTCATCAAATACACAGCTGCCTGTATAAATTTGAGGTTTTATATGCAGTCTGCATACAGCTCTCCTGCATGCCCTCACAGGAAGGGAATGATGAGAATGAGAGTGTAATGAAGGTAGCTGGATACTCTATTCTTATTCACAGCGTCTTGCAGCTGTAATTCACAAAAGGTGTAGGAACTGTTTACCTTTCAATTTATTCTTTCTTTTCTCATAGATTGTTTAACAAAGACATACATTCTCCTTCCCTTTTGTAAGGTTTGGCTTGGAGGCTGTGTATCACTGCCACAGGAACTGTATTGGAGTAAAATGGATCTAGCAGAAGCACCGGTTGTGACGAACACTGTTGAAAACTACTCCTTTTAAAACTCTGCTTTCATTTGTCCTAGTTGAGCTATCTAGACCCAAATATACTCTGCATCTGCTTCGGACAGGTTTTGTTGATAAAGCAGAAGATGAGCTATTTATCAGAGACTCTTAAGGAAAATAGTCTCACTTATGTGTGTGTGTTTGGTCTTGAGGAACTTGAGTCATTAAGGGCTTGAAATCTGTCATGGCTTTGCCGTTGTGTTGAGGATGTGCTTTTAATAGCACCATTAAAATTTGGCTGGGCATGAACCTTTGTGCAAATCTGTAGATGCATGTTTAGCTTCCATCCTGGAATTGTAATTTTTCTGTCTGATTTTCTTCTTTTCTTTCTAAAACCTGAGAATAATCTTCAAGGGTTTCTATTAAAAGAACACTGAAGGCATAGTCAAGCACTTAAAAATTACATATTGTCAGAATTGACAATAGGAGCTGGTTTTTGCAACCTCTAATACTATTTTAATCTAACGCTTTATCTGCACATTAAAAATCTTGCATGTGATCTGAATCTAGAGACAGAGTTCCACAATTTCTGACTCCTTAAAAGGAATTGTACTTTGCTAGAATAGAGAAAGGATGACAGATGATTTAGGGGGAAAAAAATAGTCAGTTAGAAATTTTTTGTGACATTTACTTAAAAAGCTACACTGTAAGAGAAAACATACCTCTAGCTTGTGGTAGCACATGTTGGGAACAAGCAAGCAGCTCATGCTTCTGGTCTGGTAATGAGATGAGCTCAGAGTCCAAAATCTTGCGAGTGGGTCCAAGTTGTAAAGAAACTTCAGCAATTCAGTAAACATCTTTGCTTTTTTACTGATGGATGATGTTATTTAAAAGCTCAAGTGGAGAACACATGGAACATCACCTTCATATAATTTTGACTGGTAATTGTTCACAAAGGATGTGTCTAAACAAGGCTATTGTGTTATTTGGCTTTTTTTTTTTTTAAGTACAATGTCTCTGTTTCCTTTTTGAGAAGCACTAAGACAGCTATTCATAAGATTTTCTGCAGCACCTGCTGGAGGGTATCATTTACTACCAACAGAAGCAATTGTTTGCTGTACTTCCCATTGTAAGTGTAGGGACTGCCACAAATCTTGAAGCAAAATAAGACAGAGCAGCACAGTAGATGTTGTTGCCCATCGATTCACAGGTAGTACAAACCTGATTCTGCTATTAACACTTTTTTCTTGCAGTGTGATTACTCTGATTCCACTAACTTTTTTATATCACTGTAGTTGAGGACAAAATTAGGCCCCCTGTGTTTACTGATGAAATAATGATTCCAGAATACAGATTTTTAGCTCTGCTGGTATCCCCACAGTTATCCATATCCCAATTGTTTAGGGATTCCTTTTGCTTTAGCATGTGTTTCTGTGCATCCCCTGTTGTTGCCGTACTGTGGGACTGGACTGCACCAAAGTTCACTTCACAGTTGCACCTGCCCCAGGAGCTGCTGAACACGTCTGTCAGATGATGAGGATTTCTCATCTGCACTCATATTAAAAGAGTGACTCTAGCTGTGCATGATGCATGCTTAAATGTCAAATCTGGCTGCCAGCAACAATTGGCTTTGTCTTTTTTAGTTCTAGTGTCAGTAACAGGTTAATTTGTATATCTTATCTACTATTATTATTAATTTGTTCCACACTATATTTAATTTTCACATGGGATACTAGAACTAATAAATCTTGCTAAGAGAAGCATTTCCACAGCAGGAGAGCTGAAGCAGTAGGATGGACTCAGACTACAGAGGCATTTTGTAGCACTGTGATCGTCAGAAATTCTGCTGTGTTCTGAAGTAGCAAGGGAGAAATTTCCTTCAGCAAATGACGCCTGGCCACAGACCTTGATTTTTAAGGTGGATTGTGTTTGTACTCTGTGGCGTGCTTGGTCAGATGATTTGGATTTGGGTTTGGGAAAGCAGCTTAAGTGCTGACTTGAATTGTGAGTCACGGATCACATGTCTGTGGGGCTGGTGTCCGTTTGAGCCGCTGGAAGTGTGTGGTATGGGAAGGACTCTGGTGAACTCGAGGAGAGCAGAATACAGTTTATGCAGGTGGAAGTAAGCAACTCTGTCAGTGCAGGAGCAGCCAAGGAAATATTGCCAGAACAGACAGAGTGAATACAGATTATGTAACCCAAGTTTAGTATTATCAAAGATAATACTCTGGAAGGCGAGGAGGAGAGAAGGGGTTGAGATTTTTGCATGTCCCCGTCGAGCAGGATTGTGGAGGGCTAGAGAGCTGGGGTGTGGAGCAATAAGAAAGATGGGAATGTGGCGTGAAATTGGATCACTGTGATTTGCAGGAAGGCAGAGGTGTAGGTTGTGGAGATCGAGGGGCTTTGTGAAAGAGCAGGAAGAAAAAAAACTTGAAAAGGAATGGTAATCTTTTGAACATTGAATTTAATCTGAAACCAGCCTTCCAGACTGAGGCTCATTTTTTATGATCCCTTGGCTTTAGACTGAATATAATTAATCCTGTCTTCCTCAGAGAAACTACCAGGTTTTGTGTTGTGTCATGGAAGGCTGTCCGCTGTGCCCGCTGTAGAGTCCTAGCATTATTTGGGCTGTAATGCCTAATCAGTCACCTCATTAGCCATGTACTTTGGAGGGTCTCCTGTCATGTCTCCCTTACTCTGTCCTGCAGGTTTGTCTGCTGGTTTTTGCTTTTGCTGCTTTGCACTCCCTTTTGAGGGGGCTGGAAAGAAACGGAGAGTGATTTTCTTGCTTGGCTCTTGAGACAGTATTATCCTGTTTTATTGCCTTGTTATTGCCTTGTGTATTGCTTTGTTATATGGAGAATAAAGCAGGTGACTTTCGCTTTCCTTTCCTCACCTCTCAGAGCAGAGGACAGCTGGACTTGCCTTTCCCCAGTAACTGGGATTTGAAATGTGCACCTTTCACACTACTTTAAGTGACTTGATCACAACAAACCCCAGGTACCACGATGAAGGATGTGAGCATCCCTCCTCAAAGCAGACACTCATGTGGCTGAATTACAGTTCCTGTTGCTGCTTTCGGTGCCATCCAGGCTTCATGAAATCATGTCATGGGGGTGTTTATAAGGTAGAAATTGTCAGCTTGCTGTGAAGTTTCACTGAAAGTAGAAATAATAGGGTAAAAATGTATTATTAATATTGAGATTCCTGGATACAAATGGAAACCATTTGACAGATTTCAAGTGTTCTATGAGTTTCAGATAGAGGAAAAGAGAAGAAAACTGCCAGGGAGGGAAACGGGGGGAGACATATGAATCAAGGAGGCATCACAGGTTGTGGTGGTTGCTGTGAGACAGAATTGAAGATGTGCTCTTTGCTTCAGGTGACAATGTGGAAGATTTGTGTTAATACATTACAGGCTCTTGTGCCATGGGCAGTGACCTCTTCCTCCTCCCAACTGCCCCCTTCCTGCCGAGGAAGCGACAGCTAAATGCACCCAGCAGGCTGACCCCACTGAAAGGGACGCAGCACATCTGTGGGCAAGTGAGATGGAAGGGCAGTACTGAAACATACACGCCAGGAGAAGAGGATGTGAGCCTACTAAAGGTAATAGCAGGCCTCCATCTAAAGAACAAATCTAGGCTGTACCATAAAGTGTTGATTGCCTCCCCAGCATCCTTCATTTGGAATCCATCCTTTGGTGATGCCCATGAAATATGTAAATGACTAACTATTGCCAATGCTGTGTGCAGAAAAGGAGGGCAGTGATTTTAACCAGGGAGGTGAATACAGTCATTGTCCCGTAGAACCAGTAGCAAGTGCCCTCCACCCAAGCTGGTAAAGCCCTGCCTCATAGAGATATCTTTCGCTTTCATTGTCATGGCAACTCTTTATGGTTTTAATGTCTTTAAGACTCCACTAAAAGCTAAAAGATCCCAGTGAAAGTTTATTGCTGTGTTCCTGGTAAGTGAAAGTTCACTGCTGTGTTCCTGGTGTGCTAACGGCTCTCGTGAGGTCCCCTTCACCCAGTTCGCATGCCCTAATCTTAGCTTTTGCTTTAATGTGGATCAAGGTTGTGTGGTTGGGTTTTTTTTTTCTTGCTGTAAATTTTGACCTGATATCCAGTATGAATGGAAGACCAACCTCTTGGATGGCTGAGTTGAGTTTTCATTGTAACATTTGAGTTGGTGCTAGTGAATGCTGAGTACTCTTAGAAACTGAGAGTTGGATTTTTCTTTTGCTGGGCTATTGCTATTGCCTTCACTGGAGCTTGTTCTTGATTTACCCTGCAGCAAGTGAGAATGGCCCCCAGCCCAGGAAAGCAAGCTGAGTGAAAACTACAGCAAGAGAAAGAAGCCCTGAGAGAAAAATGCTAATTATATGTTTTGACCTTGTTATGTTGGAGATGGCATCACCCACATTAGCCACTATTCATGATCGTTCCCCAGGGCCTGAATTGCTTCTGGACAAGGAGAGGAGTCTGGAGCTTTTATTGTGGCTGCCTAGTTAACTTACAGAATGAAATATATACCATGTAATGCTTTTGGACAAATTCAGTGGTTCTTAGCTGCTTTTGCCTGCTATTTGTCTTCTGTAGCTGTAAGTAACTTCTGTAGCAGACAAGAATTACAAGACCAAAATAAAATCCTGGGCAGAGGATGGGAGTGAGCTGCCCAAAGAGAGCAGGGGTGGAGCACAGTGTTCCTTTTGTGGAGGAGGAGGGAAGTTGGTCAGTAAATTCACAAAGAAATTTGTTCTACTCATTTGCTTTAAATGTCGGCAGGTGGCTCAGTTGTCTGTGTGCACGACTGGGAGCCAGAATTTGTGTTGCAACGTTGTCCTGCTCAGTCATCCTTTTAAAATGTTCTTGAGCCCCCAGCTCTTACTCTTTGGTACCTCATACAAGGCAAGATTTCTCCCAAATAAGAGTTTGTAACAGATCCAGTTAAGTCTGCTCATGCTGTAAGGGTAGGAAGGGAGTGGGTGGAGGCAAGTGGGAAAGAGGCACTCTGAAAAAAGGCGAGAACAAGTTATTTTCTGTAAACCTTCTTAGATTAAATCGGTGCTGTATTTGAGAGAGGTAGAGCAACTTAGTGCCTAAACATGAACATGACTGGCATTCTCTGACTGAGTCAATACACACTATAGCTTCCCTTCTTGGGAGAAGTGGTCTACCTACTATGAATCTGGTTAGAATTACGTCCAGTTTGTCACAAGGTGTGTTCAGCTGCCTAACCTCGTTTTCCTGTAAAAACAAGACTTATATACGCTCACTCTTGGTATATAGGTGTCTGGCTTCTTTTATTTGTGAACTGATTTTAATGGCATTTGAATGAGGGATAGAGATCTCAAAGCTCTAAGGAAGTAGGTCTCCTGTCTCTATCTTTTGAGTTTCTTGTTTTTTTAGGGGGTTGGAGAAAGGGTCTTATGTAACTGTATAAGACATCACAGAACCTGCACAGAGGAGTCATGTTCTAGTCTCAAAAAACAGTTCATTCACCTCTTGAACATCATCTACACCAAATCCATTGAAAACTGAGCTTCAAAAAGTGCAGGAAATTAATTTGCTTTCCATGACCAAAACCAAAGTTCTCGTTCCTGAGCACTGATCCATGTTCCAGTGGTGAGCAGTTGGCTTTACCCCACTCAGACACTAGCTCATTTTGCAGTAAGGGATGACAAGATTCACTGTGGTGGTCAGTCCTTCAGCTCTCTTCCCCAAATCACAAACTGAATGAGCAAAACAGGTAGTAACACACAGGATGGGATGCTGGGCTTCCTTCTTTGGGATTGCCTGTTTGAGCTTCCCAGACTTTGGAAAAAAAACACACGTACAATATAAATTTTAATTTAAAGTAAAACTGTAACTGTATAGATTAGATTTGCCTTTATCTTTTAGGTGTTACCCTTCCCTGTGAGAAGCCTGTTTAATTTTCATACATTAAGCACGCATTGTCCATCTCTGCATCCTAACAGTGTCGTGGTCTGGTCTTTTGTAAAGGTACTGATGCTGTCTTTCCTGCATGTAGAACAAGTTGCCTCGCAGAGTACACCCTCATCTGATTTGTCATCAGTTCATCTCATTTTCTAAGACTGTATTTTATATTGTGTTGTTTTCAAACCTGGACAAAGCACAGACCCAGTCTAAGCTAATGCCTCATTTTTATTTATTTGAGTCCCATGCTGCCAACTTGACCCATTTTTTTCCATTCTACCGACTGTTCAAATCTCGCAGATTAATTAGTCAAGGAAGGCACAGCTGATCCTGGAACAAAATCCATACCCACACATTCTGTCTCTCTGTGATCCAACCCTCTTGGTTTTTTTTCCCCATTCTGGGATGTAGGCTGTCGATATTACACTGCACTGTAATAGACCTGACTAGCCATTATCATTAGCAGTGGGTACCAGCTTAAAAACCCAGTCATCGAAGAACAAAAATGCTGGCAGCTAAATCGAGAAATCCAGCCAGGAGGAAAAGAACCCAGAGCATCAGCCAGACGGCTGCTACTCCCTGTACAGAAGAGGAGGACTGTACAAGATAAGTCAGCTAAATGCTGTCTGACATTTAAAAACAACTGTTCTGTTGTATTTGAGAATGTTGTTAAGAAACCCCAGCCCAATGTAAATTGCTGTCAGCACGCCTCAAAATGACCACAAACAGGCTGAATCCCCCTTTCCTCTGTGTGTGTGTGTGTGTGTGTGTATGTGTATATAGGCAGCCAGTTATCTCGTGTATTGTATGAGGGCCATATCCCTTATTTATTAGAGCCCTAGGATGTCTTTAAGCTTGCTTGCTCAAACCTTGGGCAAATCCTGTTACACCTGAGAGCCCCATTTGTGTTCACAACCTACTGAATTTAGTTTTTTCTCTTTTTCTTCCCCTCTTTTTTTTTTTTTTTTCCCTTCAAAAATGTTATTAACTAGAGCATTAAATGCTGGCCTCCAGCAGGGCCTCTCCATATGTTTACAACAAATGTTTCCTCCATAGAGGGAGGAGGTATGTGTTTGAGAGAGCATGCAGATATAATGGAGCCGCTTCTAGATCCAGCCTCCCTGGGAGGCGAAACTCAGGCACTTGAAAATGCTTATCAGTTCAAGTAATTCAGATGGAAACAGATTGTAACATCTCCCGATGCACCTTTCACCCGTGGCGAGGAGAGGACTGCAAGCACGACAACCAGATTTTTCTCACTTGTGATGCGTGAAGATTGGCCTATCTCCTGGGGGAGCGCAGACCGTTATTCGGCATGGCACAAACTGCTTTATCAGGCAGGTCGGACTTCAAAGCCAGTCAGACTGACTTGCCCCTCTCCAGTCTTCTTTCAATCCAAGTTCTGTGCATAAAACATGTTTCTTATCAAGCCATGACTTGCTCCCCCTCTGAGCAGTTGGGAGGATGTAGAGCATCTGCCTTCAGCGTTCCTGAACATCTTTCTTTGCTGCTGGCTGGTGCAGTGTAGAGGGCTGTGAGGTTACGTGGCTGCTGCAGCGTTCCCAGAAAATAGCCCTTTCGTGTAGGAGACAGGGTTAGAGACGCTGTTGAAATTGATTCTTGTAATGCAAATCCCATGGTTATCAGTTGGAACTGGGCATCGCTGCGTTGTTCCCTAGCGTCAGTACTTTGTAGATTAACTGTTCAGGTAATAGCAAAGGCAGAGTTAATTGCAGCTGTTTTGAACTGAAAATAGCAAATAATATTCATCAGTCATATCCTCCTTTGGCTTGTAAATAATTCATAAGCTGACACGTATTTTATAAAAATGTCTGGTGTTCACAATGATGTACTTTGAAGGACTTATTTAGTGTATGCTCATCAGCTCTTTCACCTTCATAATTTGTTCTACTGTGGCTGTCACCCAACAGTGAAGGTTTTGTTTCTGCTTCCCGCTCAGCAATTGAAATTTAAATGGGGAGAAGCAAATAGAGTAACAAATAATATGCTTTGGTACACACTTTCATGAGGAATAATTGTTTGAACTAAAAGCTTTCAGGATTCGTTAACCACTGGGTGTTTGTGGAAATGCTATCAGAGCATTTATGAATAGTGGAACATGAGTGACTATTGCACATTGAACTCTGCCCTTTTAGATTATGCAAATATTTGTGACCCTAATTGTGTATATTGTAACATCTCCTGAATCAGCTCCTCACTATTGCAAGGAGAGGAGTGGAAGCAAGAAAATCTGATTTTCCTCCTTTGTTTGTTAATAAGTAGTTGTAAAAACACAGAAAACAGTTGTTAAAATTGAATGTTAAAATTAAAAACATTTTTTTGAATTGGCAGAACCACATTCCTCAAACTTTACAGACTGGTATAGCTTAAATTTGTGTTGTCTGACTTCAAGGTGGGGAAATAAAATGTGCAGCCTGTGCTGTAGACCATATGTAGGACACTTCAGTTGAAATTATTTGTTTGGTAAAGTTGTAAATGATGGAAAGTCCAGATCATGCTGCATGTGATGAAACATCAAGGTTTTATCAACATCCTTCTGGGAAAGCTACGATAGTTAATACGTTAGCCGTAAGTTATGTAGGCCATTTCAAACAAGTTCAAGTAAAAATAACTCTACACTGTAAGATACCCACTTGCGTTCACAAGTTTTTATATATGTTACAGAGAAACTGCCTTTATGTTCCAGACACATTGAAAGATGAGACAAAATGTAACCTAAAGCTAGCAAAGCTTCAAACATGCCTTTGGCTGTATTACTGTATATCTGGGCACTATTGATACCTATAGGTAGTTTTATTTCATCTTTCCCCAGAAATTCTTCAATGTTACCTGATTACTAGTTTACAAAGGCTGTCTGGTCTTTGTCCTGGAGCTGTGTGGCCTGGTTCTGCCAAAAAACCCCACTGAGTTCTGCTGGGATTGGTGTCTGAGGACATTTTACCTGGTGCATAGGCAAATATTCTGGAGGGATTCAAGTAGTTTGAAGCTGAAAGAGGGGCAGTGGAGCAGTTGAGAGGTGATGTAGAGATGATACCTTTTGCTTGCGTCCAACCCAAAGACATGCTTGCTGTTGTCTTTGTAAGGAGGCAGAAGTCATGTAATACTGACTGGTAGTGACTGCGAGCCTTTCCCCGCTGAAATCAATGGCAAATACTCTGGTGACTTCAGTGGAAGCAAAAATCGGCCAGTCCTTTGGAAACTTGTGTTCTTTAAGGGTAATCCGGAAAGTGTAACTAAGCAAATTGCGTTATCTCCTGAATTACTGTCAGATGTTAACAATTAAATATTTTCTTTACATTAACACTACCTTCCATTTGTTTTCCCAAAACGGTCTCAGCCCCCTCTCCCTCAGCGTGTCACTCTTGCTGTGTTGCTCCCTTTGCATTGATCTGCAAGTATCTTAAGAGATTTCATTTC
The DNA here is from genome assembly GCF_018139145.2 of Gymnogyps californianus. Classification (NCBI taxonomy): domain Eukaryota; kingdom Metazoa; phylum Chordata; class Aves; order Accipitriformes; family Cathartidae; genus Gymnogyps; species Gymnogyps californianus. Next base: position 30,133,501 of record NC_059478.1, on the reverse strand, counting down.
ACTTGGGATGCAATGCTTTTTGAGCCTGACTCACTCAATTGGTTTTATGGTTTATGGTCTGCTGCGGGGGCTTTCTGTCTTCTGCCCAGCCTAGCATGACTCCAGCTCTGTCGCTTCTGCCTTTCTAAACATCATAGTATGTATCAGTACTCCTCTGCTTGATAATGTTTGATGGAAAGTACTGCAGTTACAACTGTTGCGTGCAATGCCCATGGAGATGTGTTTTCACCTATTTATTTTCCAGCTCATGTTTCCTGGGCATTTTGATGCAATAGACAGTGACTTTTGCTTGACGAGGCTAGCCAGTCACTGTTAGTTTATTTTCCAGTGATCGTTTCCTGACTACTTTGGTAGCTACGTCGTTACGTCTCAGTACTTAATGGTTTATGAAGCACGTGAAATTTTGTAATAACTTCAGGACTCATTTTCATAATATCAATTTGCAGTAGCTAGATAACTATTCATTTTCATTTTATTGCTGTAATAATTGTTCTAGAAGGTTAATACCAGTAGTCTGGCAGCACTAGTGGTGCATTAGCATCTGTTTCTCATTGAAGCGTGTGTCCTTCTGTCTGTGGGGGCCTGTTCTTGCCCTGAGTCAGGGCATAAGCAGCCTACGGAGGAAGCACATGTGAAAGTATAAATCTTTCTTGCACATTTATTCTGATGTTTTGAAATGGGTTTGGGCACAGGTGAGAGCAGAGCTGTCATCTGTGTGATTGCCCGGGATTTGCTCTTTGCTTCGTGGACACGTAATTCCCCTTTTTCTTCTTCCTTTCATCCCTTCAAAAATCCGAATTTCATTTAACAGCTTATTGCTGCAGAACCGGCAGTGGACTCTGCAACGCTGTTCTGAGATTTATTAGCTCCTAGAAATGATACACTTCCAGTCTGAACTTACCTTCAACTTAAAGTCACTGGAGCACGGTAGACTTGCCTGCTAGACTAAATGAACCTTCTAATACCCCATTTTTGTTTGCCAGGTAGGTGCTCCCAGTCAGTAACCAAATTGCTCTTCACATCTGCTTTGATAAGCTACAAAACCTGTTATTTCTGTAAGGCTCATAGCCCACTAAGGAAAACAACCGGTTAATTTGACAGGATCTCATTTCTATAAACTCATGTTGATTGTCTTAAAATTAAAGACAAATGTAATTCACTTCCTTAGATTAGCTAGAACTGATATTAGGTTGACAGGCCGATAAGTACTCATTCATTGTATTTGAATTCTGACATAACATTAGCTTTCTTCGAGTCTCCTGGAATGACATGAGTATTCTAAGATTTAATGAAAATAAACAGTATTTTTTATTGCCTCCCCTCAGCCAGCTCTTTTAAACTCTTCAGTGCAGGTTACTTGCCTTAAAAAGTCTGAATTCAGTAACTGCTGTTTAACAGCCTTGTGTTACTTGTTAAAATTGAAGTATTTTGTTATCTTCTGCTGTGGAATGGAAACTGTTTTTGAGCACTTTCTACGTTATTACTGTCACTTTTGATGTATTTTAAAATGTCTTTAGTCTTTAATTTGGTGCCTGGAGAATTTCTTCTTGCATCATCTTGTTTGAATGTTGCTTTCAAAAGTTCCTGCCCTGTATTTATTGCTATCAGTTTGCTTTTTGGTTTTCCTCTGTTCTGTATAGGTTGGGGTTTTTCTGTAACAACTTAGTCTGCATTTTTATTGACTATGGAATGAACATCGGATAAAATGTTCTAGCCTTTAAGTGTGAGGCAAAGATTTCAGTTCATCTCTGGTTTCTAAGTAGTTTTCAAGCGAAATGTCCTGTGTATTTTGAAGCAAGTTAATACGCATTTACTGGCGTAGCCGGCACAGGGCTAAGGACCACTTTATTATCAAAAATATGCTGAGGATGGCATATATGTCCAAGGGATGCTAATAACTATTTCATTATTATTAATTTTCCAGTGAAGTGATTTAGTAACAGACCTTTACCACAAAGATAATTTAGCTGCTAAACTATATCTAAACTACATGTGCGCTTCCGCTCTGTACACAACCTGTTAGCACTTCTGTTGAAAACAGATAAAGTTGGAACACATTTTGTAAAGGAAAGCACATTAGAGAATAGAAATTAGTTTAGTTCTGCTTGTGATTGGATTGAAACCCCCCCCCCAACCTTTTGAATATTTTGTATGTTTTTTCTTTTTTCATGTCTGACTTTATGCAGCCTTCCCCCCTCATGTCACCTGAACTAGCAGGGCTGTTGCTGGTTCATCTTTTCGTTGTGGGAGAGTTTCTTTGTGTGATCCATGGTTATGGATTAAGAGCTTTCAGTGCATTACTGACAGAGCAGCATTGCTGAATACATAGCAACAAGCTTTTTCTCTCAAGTGTTTTTAATGAAACAGAAGTTTCTTGTTGCCATCTAATAGGTTTAAATACTATTAAAAAGAAATCCCCTCCATTTCAGTTAATCAGATTTTGTTTGCTACCCATGATACCATAAGCTTGCTAGCTCTGACATGTTCAGAGGGAGATGAGACCTGAATGTTTAATTTTAAAAAGAAAGGCAGGAAAAAAATGTTTGTTGTGTGAGAACTTCCTTTGTGGTTCATAAAACCAAGAAGAGGGAGAAAAAGGGTGCAGTAATAAATTTTCTTCCTTTTACAGCTCATCTTAAAGCAGAATGCATGAAAAATACTTGCAAATTTATACACAGTAATGTGATTATATTTTCACAACAGTATAGTTTTGCTTCAAAATTTATTACAGAAATTTGCTTTCTGGTTGTTTTTTTGTTTGGTTTTTTTTAAGACCTGTAGCAAGAATACTGTTTGCCAAAGACTATGTTTTTTAACTACTTCCCCAAAGAGCAGCTTGGTAACTCTCCAAGGATTATCATACTGCTGACTTCAGGAAAAAAATAGAGAGCACAGAAAGAAATTTATTTGCAACCCAGGCAGTAAGAGGAGAACAAATCCCAAGTGATTGTGGGAACTGCTGACACTGTATTGCCTGGAAACAGCATGTTGTTTGGTGCATTTTGGGATTCGGCTGTTGCGTGACACTGAGAGCCTCTTGGGCATGAGGGTAGAGTGAGAGTCCCGTAGCATCTCCAGTGGGCAGGGGGGCACAGCCATCTCAGCCAGGCGAGGGGTGCCCAGGAGGCATCTGCAGCAAAAGTTGAAATTGTCTCTGCCTTGAATGATTAATAGCTCAAGTCCCACAGGTCATAATTTTTTAAAATTACACATAGTTAGTAGTAGTTTTATAGCAAGGACTTGTCTGACACTTCCGATTTATATGACAAGCTTTCCTGTGTTTTAACATTTGCTGAACTGTGACCTTTTAGTCTGACCTTTTCTGTGTGCAGTTGATGGGTTTTTCAAGCCTTTTATTATTTATTTATTACATATACATTTTTAGTTAAAATGAGTTAGAGACTGTTGGGAGAGCACTATAAAATGTCACGAGGGAATTGCCAGCTTTGCATTCAGTGGAGAGACTGGATAATGTTTGCTGAAGATCGAATAACCAGGTATAGAATTATATTAAATTGGTGAAGAGAAATATTCAGTAACTCCCTGCTCTGTAAATGAGGCTCAACTGGTAGGGAAAGAAAATAGCCCAGGAATATATGTCTATATTATACTGTAAATACACAAGAGAGCTCAATTAAGGTTGTTCAGGAAATCTTGCTTGACAGTTTGCTTTGAATGTGTGATTTTTATAAACTTAATGCTCTTTTAGAACAGTAGTTTCTAAACTACTGTGTGTTTTCTAAAGAAGCATATAATACACTTGCTTCAGGGGGAACCTGCAAGCAAGAACTGTGAGATACATTCAGCTCATGTGAGGACTGCTCTTACAAGATGCTGATCTTGCTAATAGAGAAGTCGGAGTTGTGCTGGAGGCCAGTATGTCCAACGGCAACGCTGATGTATGTAGGTCTCTGGCTGTTGGGAGAGGACCCATTGTGTGCTCCTTGATCATACCTGGTTCCTGCTGAGCAGAGAAATCTGAGCACTGAATTTATTCAGGCAGGTCATTGTTCTTACAAGCCTGTATTTCGTAGGCAGTATTGAGAGTGGAAAGTGGGTATGAAAGGGACTTGCTGTGTAGGCCTTTGGTGGTGGCAGCAATCAGGTGGGTAGCATAGTCCAGCCACTGCTGCTTCTACTGCTGCTCCGTCTCGGGGGGGGGGGAAGTTTAAAAACCTTGTGTGGATGAAAGCTGGAGGCCTGGACCATCCCTACTCGCATGAAGGCAGCAGTTTAACACACTGTTAATGTCGCAGCTTTGGCAAGAGGTGGCTAGGCAGAGCCCAGAGGATCTGTACGCATGGCGGTTGGCTGCAGCTCCCCGGTAGGAGCATCTCTAGACAGCGGACAAAGACTCTGGCTGGTTTGTTTTCCAAGGCTCTGCAGTGACAGGTATATCGGGCTGTGTCTGTGATAGCTGCAACTGTGTGGGTTGTTTAAAGGTGACCCTGTCCTCCCTTTATGGGTTTCTTTCACCTGTTAGCTGGAAGGGTAGTCAGGGGTGATACCCTTCAAATCGTTAACAACACAGAGTTCTGTTATCGTAGAATAATATAGAATACAAAAAAAGTGTTGCACCACCAAGTATTGTGCTGTTGTGTCTTTTGAACACAGGATTAGTGAATTGTCCAGATTTCTGACTTTTGTACTCAGTCCCTGAGGTCACATAGGTCTTGGCCACAAAGGGGAAGTACATACACATGTGGATACTTCCATGTTTATACACGTGTGTTTTGAAAAAGTAGGTGGTTGCTTCCCTTAACTACAGTAGAGTTTTTCTCCTCTTGTATTCCTGCAGAGAAAAGTAATTTGCTTGTGATCCAGTTATGTGCAATGTAGTCTTTCAAATGGTTGATTTCTTTATTCTTATTTTGGTTTGTTTTTTAAACTGGCATTTTGAAACTGGGTGCCAGTTGGCATTCTACATAGGGGAACAGAATCATCTGCTTTTGTCAATATTTTATCCTGATGTATCTTGTTCAATGTAAGTTGAAATTAATTGCCTTTTTCTTTCCTCCACAAAACCAATTACAATTCTGTCATCTATTTAGGATTAATACTACTAAATGTATTCCTTTTTCCAGATAAATATTTCACTTAGTACACAGGTATTCCCCTTACCCTAGGCTTATGTATAGGCAGAAGTTGCATCAATTTCAATTAAATCCCTCTAGCCGATTGTTACAGAATTTTGTGTTTATGTCCTTAATTTGAGTTAAATGTGGCTTGTATTGATGGAGTTTAAATAATTTCCTCAATGACCATAATTAAAGTACTGCAAAATCAAGATTATGAATGTCCAGTAGAGTGGATTTTTTTCCCCCTGAGTTTTATACTGAGATATTAATACTAGATTCATTTAAACATTTTAAATGTGTTAAGACAGCGAAAGAGTGAGAACCTTTGGTAAAACTGAAGACGATGGGGATGGGGGGAGGAGGGATCAGGAATCTGCTCATGCAAAGAAAGATGCTCCTACCTGGGTTTTGAATACGAGGTGCTTGCTTTCGGTATTTCGAGTGGACTGACTTTACTGATGGTGGGAAGGACAGGCTGACTATGTACTCCCCGCCCCCCCCCAGCTTTGTGTTTGGTTATATTTTATGGTAAAATTTTGGGAGGAATGGGGTGACAGGAAAGTAAAGCTAAGCAATGGCCATTGAAACCAGACGCAGGTTTCAAATGTCGCTCGAGTCTGAGGATGCTTGGCTTTTTTTAATAATACGGCATATATATATATATATGCAAGTCCCAGGATTTATCACTTCCAAAGGTATCACAGCTTGTCAGGAGGACTGCCACTAATTGTTGTCTCCTTGTACCATTGCCTGCTGTACTGTCTCACCCCAGGACCTCTTCTGGCCCTCAGGGACACATGGAGCACTAAGCAGGGCTTTGTCCTGATTATGCAGTATTGATTCATACAAGCAGGTAAAAAGGAAAATGCTGAAGGCATCTGCAAGGACTCACGTCTGTCAGACTCTGTGGGGTTCTGGGATTCATTCTGTTTTCATTTTGACTGAGTTTAGCTCCTTGATAGGTTACCTTTTTGTTTTGCACTAAGTACGAGATTTGGCCCTCAGCCCTGAGTACTCTCCATTCAAGTGGAATGTGGTTTTTACAGGGCTGTGATGTGAACTCCCCAGTAATTGGTCTCACTTACCAATATGGAAAGATTTCCCCCCCTCACCTCTCCCTGCTATGGAATGTCAGCCCTGGAGATTTTCCTTTTTGTTTTTAGCGTGGTCACACAAGATGTGGGTAAAGTTTGCATGAAAATAGCCATATATAAATTAGCCGTCTGCTCCTAAAGTGATTAAAAAGTGATCTAAATACTGCTGTGGGGGGGGAAAAAAGTATTCTCTAATCTGTATACACATTGGAGAATACTTTTGTTTGGCTCAGGAAAGCACTCAGCATGAACTCTATCCTACCCAAATACTCCAGGAGCTGGTGTTACACTGAACCATTCATGTGGCAAATTAAAAAGTCTGGTGGACGGATGATATGGTTCCGAGAACTCAATAAAACTTATTACTTACGGAACTGATCTTTCTATTCCTGTGACATATGTGCTGGTAGTTTTGCAACAGCAGGAATAATGAAGGAAAAAAAACCCACCAATTTTAGTATTTTGAGGCTTCATTTTAATGGAGCAAAAGAACTAATTTCTACCTCAGTATATGCAGGATTAAGTGGAAATCTCCCCTCCATTGCCTTCCCAAAAAGATGTGAGCTTCCCAATCGAAGTCATACTTGTTAAGCTCAAATGGTGATGGAGGCGTGAATATATTAAGGTAAAACCTTGAGAGGGCTGAAGTAAACAGGAGTGATTTGACTTGCATCGTCAGGGATATGAATTTATCAGTTTAATCTGGAAAAGAGCCTCGTTTCATTTAGACATAATGGCAGCTGAGAAACACACAGTTGGTATTCCCTGTGAGTTAGCTGATCTTATAAAAATTCTCCATAAGGTGGTTTAAAAACAGAGCAAGTGCTATCATGCATCTCTTCTGGTCCATTAACTGGTTGGGTTTTGCTAGTGATTCTCCAGGATAAGAAGCAATAAGGAAAACCTTCAAATCCCAGCATCCAAAGTAAGGCAGACCCCTGAATAAGAGTTGGTTTGAACATTGAGGTAAGTTTAATGAGCAGCAATGTAGTAAATCGCAACTACTCTTCAAAAGCACTTGTCTGCCTCTTCTGCCAACCTCTCTTCCATGTGACCCAGAGGTACCAGTGAGAGATGAAGAGGTGATGCTCTTTCTCTTCCATTTTGAGGGTGTATTTGGAAGTTCAGTCTGGAATAGGAGCACTGACTTAAGCACTAAAAGCAGACTTGGGTGCCTGCTTGGTCAGCCCCTGTCTGAGCGGTAAGAAGCGTGTGTAAGCTTGGTAACTGAAACTACTATATTTCTTTCTATACTTTTTTCACAAGTGAATGTCAGATAACTCCTTGAAGTTGAACTTGCAGGCTGTCTGTAATGGAAACCTGCAGAGGCCAGCTGGCAGCCTTACAAGTATTATAAGCATCCTCCTGTTTCAGGATAGTATCAAATCATTTTAGCTCCATCATCTTTTAATTTGGGGGTGGAGGGGGTAGATCATCAGTGCTCTGAACCAGAAATCTTATTGGATAGCCCTACGATTGTGTATGGGAATTGCAGTATACTTTTAGATCCTAGAAGAAAAAAAGCTATTTTTTGGCATGTTAATATAGGTTTAGGCCCATGCTGGAGTATATGCTTCTGCACAAGTCAATTCAAAACAATTGCCATTATTTGGCATAGGCCTTAAAATCAATAGGTAATTCAAACTCCAGGCAGAATTCTTTTTATTTCCATTTCCACTTGCAGCAGTGTTGTGTGTACCAAGAGAAACTCTCATTATACACTGCTTCTATTTCAGCATTTTGATGCCAGCAGCACAACAGTGTGTGTCCTTGGTCTTCTTTTTCTTCCCTCTGAGCCAAGTAACTTCAAGAAACATTTTGAGCTAATGATGACCATGCAGTAATAGTGACTCTGCCATTTTGGTAGCTCTCAATTATACGTGTAAAATCAGGAGGTGGACTGTAAGAAGTATTTTAGGATGTTCCTTTTGTTCTGTTCCCTTAGCTTTCTCCCCTCATTTGCTTATATTGTCTTTGGAAGGATGTATTTCCTTTGTTTGACTAGCAGGGAGGGCCTTCATTGCTGGATATCATTCTTTTTGTAGTCAGTTCTGCTCTTCAACAGAATTTGCACATGGGGTAATTGCTGTGCACGTGGTACCAACTTTCTTTGTTACTGCCCTGACAGGTTGCTTTTCAGTTGACTTGACTTTGAAGTTCTGGGTTCTCATTTCTAAGAAATTTGTTGTGTTTTGGCATTATTTCTTGTATGTTTACGAAGCTTTCCATTCATATTCACTTCTTGTCACTGCCTTTGCACTGGCTGGTTACGAGAGAGATTTGGGGTGTTATAAATAATAAAACAGAACGAGACAGATCTATTCCTTGTTCCGTTCAGCAAAGCTCTTGGGAAGCAGCATTCTTATTAATTCTCATCTTTCTGCCAGTGACATGAGAGGGGGGATGGACGTGCATGGTTAAGGGGATGGCATTGTTGTGTTTTCATCGGTTTTGTCTCTGTGTGTGTTTGTGTTGGGCAGAGATTGGCGTGAGTTTTCCAGCTCTTACACAGGATCATTGTGGAAGCAGTTCATGTCTGTTAGTTGTGAACAGATGGTAATGCATTATTTTTGGCATGGAGAAGGAAAAGGAGACCTCACATTGCATATGAATAGACATCTCTGGGGATTGTCCTACCAAAACGAGGATGCAAAAGTAAAAGCAGAATGAAACTTACCTGGCGTTTCGTGCCCTGCTGTGTAGGACTTCAGTCAGTCCTGGCTTTATCTGTTGCCTCTGGGAGTTCTTCAAACTTACAGTGGATGCAAACATAGTAGGGTTGACAAGCATATTTATTATAGCTAGTCAAAAATACACGATTTGCAATTTTTGGAGTAATATTATAAATAGGTAGGTGGATGGGCCAGCAAGTTGGGTGAGAGACATAAAGACTAGCCTGACTATAGTAACATAATTTATGTCATTTGGGTTTTTATTATTAGTGTGGTTGGGACTGTGTTGTATTTGCCATTGTGTTACCACAGCCAAAAGACCATTTCTGATATAGAGAGGTTGCAGTCAATGCATGGGGAAGACATAAGGTGATGCTGCTGTGCGGAGGTGAGTGTAATAACTGCTAGAAAGAACACATTACAAGCTTACCTGTATTTAGTTTTTCTTAGGTGGTGTAGCAAGTGGCACTTTCAAGGAAGTATTTGAAAGCAGTAATGTGTTCCATACGATTATGGCAGCTCCTCTGAAGCATTAGTGACCATGTGAGGAAAAGCGAAAAAAAGACTACTTTGAAAACAGGCCAGGGAAAAGGTGCAAGTTAGTCGCTTGCTGCAACATGAGAGGAGTGTGAGTTCATCGGTGGAGGGATGCACAGAGAGGGCTGATGTGCCAAAGTGCTGGTCAATTTTTCATGGTGTTTGTACCAGTCCTTGGCTGGAGGTAGGTAGCATGACGTTCTATGGTACGGAATATCCCTTTGGCTAGTTCAGGTCAGCTGTCCTGGCCATGCTCCCTCTCAGCTTCTCGTACACCTGGTTGCTGGCAGAGCATGGGAAACTGAAAATCCCTAACTTAGGATGAGCACCACTTAACACACTGACGTTTTTAGTTGTTGCTATCAACATTGTTCTCATACTAAATCCAAAACACAGCACTGTACCAGCTACTAGGAAGAAAATTGACTCTATCCCAGCCGAAACCAGGACAGATGGCTGCATCTATTCAAGGACAGAGAACAGGATCCTACAATTATTGAGACTGATGAGACTCCAGATGAGACCTGTACCTGTAAGCAGAGAGGAGCCCAGGGTATGCGAGGTGCTATTTGGATGGGGTAAATGAGAAAAAGGTATCAGTCAAAAAATGAGGCACAGACTATGGGTGAGTAGTATAATGTGAGGGTAGTTGCTGACTGACTGAGAAAAGAGGTTGTGGGGAGTTGGGAGTAAAGATCAGAGTTTTGTTTTAGACATACAGACTCTGTGGTGAAAACCTGAACATCTGCAAGGAGGAACCAAGAAACACGCTGATTCTTCACAATAGGAAGCTTTGTGATTCCTCCATCCCCACACACACGCCTCCCTTGCTCTATTTCCCACCATATTCACTCACTGTTCAGCTTTCAGTCTAGCTCTCAGGCTGTGAGAGAAGGGCTGTAACACAGCTGCCTAATTACCTCCAAAATAAACTGCACAAAGCTCCATGGTGAGGAGCAAACCTAGGGAGTGAAAGAACAAGACTGGGGGATTTGAAATTGGGGTTGTTGAGCATTTAGGATGAGTGCTCGAAGGGCCACATCTTAGGAGGTGAGTGCAGTCAGATGGAGGAAAATCTGAGGAGCTGGGGAACTTCAAGAGATAATGCATCCTGGGTGAGATGTGGCACTATAGGTTCATGTCATCCATTACTGGACTCTGAGTACAAAGTAACCATCCTCTGCTATATCTGCTGATATCTGTGGAAGCAAAGTATGAACCAAGACAGAAACCCAAGTATTAGAAACTTTCATTTTCTTTGTGTTTAATAACTTGCATTTGACTTCAAATGCCAATCATTTAAGCTCCCAACAGCATTCTCCCAGATTGAGGAATTAAGGATTTGTGGAGGAAGTGGAAAGCTCTTTATATTCTTGCGCGGAGTCCAGCCTGGGCTTTCAGGGCTGAGTGATTGCTCTCCGGCACAAAGCCTGGGAGATTCTGAGATGTGTGTGCTGCCTGGTTCCCTGTAGTTTCTTAGTTGTCTGGCTTTTAGTTTGTTTAAATAAAACTTGACTTGCAGCATGAGAAAATTGTTTCTTGGATACATTTTTAATGAGCTCTTCTACAGTTGGTGGCACCCAGAGGTAGTTCTGTGTGTTCTGCTCAGTGCTGTTGATCCTTGTTGGAAATGAGTATTTGACAATGCTTAATGATTTTAAAAAACATTGAAACACTGATTATATCTTTTATTTTAAATTCTGAATGTTTTACATTGGTAGGTTGAGTTTGTTTTGAGTCACTGCCACTTTGGCTTTCAGCCGTGCGTTCTTTCACAGAGCTGATGTGATAGCAAATGTTTTCAGGTCAGATCAGACTAATTAAATGCTAAGACACAATTGTACGTGAGTGTCTGAGAAGGTCAGCTCTGAGGCTTGCCTTCAGCCTTCTCCTGAGAGAGTAATTATATCGTATCTCACTCTTTGGGCTAAAGAGTGCTGCTCTGTTACCAAGCCTGGTCAAGTTAATCATGCTTCTCTGAGCAGACATGTAAACAAGGGTTGTACTGTGTATAAAGAAGATTTGGCTCTTCTTGTGAAGACCACTTAAATATAACAGCACTTAGTACACGCAGATGTCTATAGTAGCTTTTGACACAAGTGTGCTATTGCCTTTTAATTCTCTTGGTCTTAATGTAATGTACTGGATCATCATAAGGTATCAATATGCTAAGATGGTAAAAAATGATGCTTTTATATTTTTACTACAGTGTGAGTAATAAAAAGCTATAAAGCAATAACTTTGTTTTACATTGTTTTTATAAATGACAGAAACTGTGCACTCTAAAAATAGTCAGAATTACAGCACTGTAAGTTTACAGGGATGAGAGCTAGGCACATGTTTTAACCCTTTGATGAATGCACCTTGCAGTTTAGTGTGGTTCCAAGTGATTTAAAAGCTGAAATATAGATTTGATTTTGCTTGATTTCTTTGTAGCAGGTATAACTTGATTTGATCTTAAAGATAGAGGGGTGAGGGGAGTGTTCATTTGGAACCATGGGCAAAATTTTTTTTGGACCAAAAAGACTCATTCAGGAGTAATATTGGAGGAACTGAGAGAAGAGCTTCCTCTGGTTTCAGAATGTCTTAACTTATGAAGACTTGCTGGCAGTCAGTTGGGCTGAAAACCACTGATCTAACTAGCCATTTAAAGTACTTTCGCACATCCAAACAGGCATATCTTTTAATTACTTGCTGTTGCTTATGGCAAGCTTTTTTCTTCCCTCCCTTCTAAGTAACGCACAATCAAGAGAGAGGGACTGCATGGTGATAGTTCCCAGTGATTTTAGTGCTCTGTGAGAAAACTGGAAATCTCTGGGACACTGCAGTGTAAATAAACATTGCTGCTTTCTAGCTGTGATAAACTTCTGAACCTGTCCGTGTAGAATGTGAATTCTGTGTGGAAAATGATGATTATCTGCCTAAATTAGCTCTATAAATAAGCATCCTATTTTAACAAATGCGGTTTCCACTGAAATACAGGTGCTGTATTTGGGGAGAAAAAAGGTATTCTATTTTAATGAAGTACCAGAAAGATTGTGCATTTCTTTGCTTGAATTCAACAATTAATTGAAAACACACAGGAATTTACTTTTCTAGTGTATATACTCCATAATACTTAACAGTAAGTAGGTATCACACATTATCTTAGTCTAGTAACTATGAGGAAACAGAACATGCTACCAGGAGCAATGGATCTGGCAAAACTTCAGGTTGCTTGTGGTTTTGGTGATAAAATTTCCAATTTCAGGCTTACTCTCAAGTCAAAAGGGACAAGAGATAGTTTGTTATGGTTGCATCCTAACAGCTGAAATGCCACTTGGGAGGAAAAAAAGAAAAGACCACGAACATTTCAAAGTTTAAGAGGGCTCTGTGACTGATTGCTAATGTGCAGGGTGGATTTACACTGACATATACTGCTTTGAGAAAACATTTAAAGTTTCAAAGCAGTATCACTTCCATGCAGATTTTGTTCATTTATTTTGGGTCTGTATTTCACCCCGGTCTGAATTTTGTACAAAATTTGCCTGATGCTTTCCGTATTGAGTTAAATGCATGTGGTTCTACAGCTGTCACTGGTGCTGTCTGCAGAGGTATGTGTTTATAACTTGTCCCTTTTTTTCTGTGATAAATGTGACAAATACTGGTTTTCAGGGGGAGGAGTGGGTTGTTTTTAAGCACAAATTCAGCTCATTTGGCCAACTGGAAATATCAGGAGAGCCAAGGTGCAGAAATCTCTGTCTCATGGGCTCAGGAGCAGAAGCTCTGTGCTTTTGTCTTACCATTGGGCAAAGAAAGAGTCAAATGCTCACCTGGTGTATGTTGACACAGGCTCTGAAGTCAGTGAACCTTTCCAGTGATCTCTGGTTCATACAGTGTAACCCTGTAATAACCGTAGGCAAACACAGATGGTCATCATTACTTCTAGGGGCCACGATATCTAAGCTCATCAGAGTGGAATGATAAAGCTGGTTCTTGATCTCCGGATCCTAAAGATCGACACGAGTAATGACTGCATCCGGACCCCCTGTGACAGTGGAGAGCTGTATGGCACCAAAAAATTCCCCTGGATGGATGTGCCTTTGGCTTTGTGCTTGCACCAGCAGAATTGGGCGCTACTATTTATTTCTGTAGCAAAAAAGACATTGAGGTCTTTGTTGTGAAGACTTTGGATTCTAGGAATGCAAAGCAAATGAAATAAATAAGAAAATAAAAATGACGCAAATTAAACTGATGTGATAGGAATTGACCTTAAGCAGATCAAAACCTCTTTTTATTTACATGAAAATACAGAGACCAGTCACTGAGAGCATTTGTCATGACTGATGCCATATTTATTTCAGAAGGCAATATGACTTATTGTCATGAGTGCCTCAAGCAAGGCTCTGTTGTTGCCAGGTTTGGCTTCAGTGTCAGTAGTTTGCTGTTCATGATGAAAGCTCTTGTTTGGAGTGGCCTCTACCAGGTTTCTCTTCAGTGCTATGATAGAGCTGTGGCTTTCAGAGAGATTTGAATGGAAGTACTATAGCAGGCAACTGCTCAAGGGAGGCTTTCTGGGAATGGGGAGACACAGAAAATAGTACCCAAGATCCTTAGACTTGTTGGCAGATTGGAGCATATAAGAGAGATCAGGAGACTCCAGTAAACAGTCCGATAGCCGAGCATTAAAGGAAGGGCAGGAAACTTTCACTTGGTGCAAAAGCGCAGTGAAAGGATGACTTGGTCAGCAAGGCTCGTGTGGAGGCATTGGTGCCTGCATTCAACATGGATCAGAGATGAGGGCAGAGAGAAGGAGGCTGTGTGTCGCTTGCGGTGAAATACTATATGATCCAGTAAATTCACTCTAGAGGAAACCTTCCCAAGGAACTAGGAGGTTTTATACGGTCCACAGGGTGACGGCAGTTTCAGCTGCCCTCCAAAGGAAATCCTTTTGGAAATTTCCTCTCCAAGTGTGGAAGCAGCGGCTTTGTGTGCCTTGCCTGCCTGTAGACCAGCTGTGGCTGTGCTGTGGCTTGCGGAGTGGTTTTTTTTTATGCTGTAGAGATGACTCTGTAGGAGACATTAATGGAAGAAGACTTGAAGGAACAGTTGTGCATGGGATTTGCAGATTTTAAGTTTTTATTGGTCAGAAGTTGCAAACTGCATTGCAGAGGTGACTTTCTGAAGGTAGGTGGAGAAACCTACCAGTTTATCAGTTAGTAGTGGCTGCCCTGGAGTAGATGCAGTTCTGCTCGTCAGTGGTCTCAGCTGTAGGTGCAAGGATGTGAGGCAACATTTTGCAAAAACCTCCACAGTACATCACTTGGCAGGTTCACATGCTTCCTCTGAGTAGTTCTGCTCTCACTGAGCCCAGATTGACAGTTCCAGCTATTATTTTAATGCTGTGCAAATAGTCTTTGTATTTCAAAGTGGGTTTTAGATCTTAACAACAGTTCTTTCTGCAAGAGCTGATATTTCTCAGTGTTCTCGCAGCATCCAAAATGTCAAGCCCCTTGGGAAATAGCAAGCCTAATGTATGGTGGTCGGTGCTAATTAAACTTCTAAATATTTCCTCTTGTGTCAGGATGTTGAAAATTTGCTTTTGTTTAACTTGTTTTGTGATTTCCATGCTCTGATTATTTTTTTTTCCTGGTTGCTTAATGCATGCCATAACCAGAACACTTGTTTCTCTATGTAGACAGCATACTATTTCGGGGTGGGAAATGCAGAACTTGGAACCAAAGTGCTTGCCTCTTGTTAATTATACTTGGTTTTTATTTTAATTATTGTTGTCTCTGCTGATAATTGTCAGGTGGTCTCAACACTCGCTGCTTAAATAGTGAGCTTTTTTCAGTGTTGTTGGAGAGGGTTGCTTAACACAAACAGAAAAGTAATTCTTTGTAATCCCGTGTTAGCTTTGGAGTCAGTTTGTGCTCGTGGAACTGGCAGACTGACTTACAGCTTTCTGTTGCTTCTTTTTGGCATTTTGGCAAGGAACACGTCTCTGGCACGCTGGGCACCCTGTCCTTCCTGTACAGGAGGCTGATCTTCCTGAGAAATAGACCTTTTTCTATTCTTCTCTACAGCTGCTGTCAGCCTAACTTGCTCTTAAACTTGTGGAGACTCTTTCAAAGACCCCATCATGTTATTCAGATCCAGTCGTGTGGGGGATAAAGTCATCCTGGGCAGCTGTGAGAGGTAGCTATTTCTGCATCCCTCTGCTTGGGAGTGCTGCTGCTTTTCCATGCCTGGGATTCCCATGAGGGTCTGGGGGATGTACAGGTTTCCTTGTTACTCCATAAGGATGCAAGTACTAGAGCCTGGCCATGTTTGTGTCTCTCTGGAGACCTCGAGGATTCAAGTGTACAAGTGTGTCACTGGTATTGGGAATCTGTGTGTCAGTGCTGTGGGATGACTCCTAGTGTGTGTACGCCTACTCTGCAACAAATGTTTAATAAACCATTGGCTCAGGTGTCAAAGAAGCACCCACAGTGAGTGTCAGTACATTAGGACAGCTGCTGTATCTGTTAGCTGGAGCTGTGTATGTGCTGGGTAATTTTCACAAGGATCTTTGAATGTTTTTCAAAGGCCTTTTATATAGCCCCAAGCAGCTTTTACTGAAGTTGTGTTTCTTCACCCAACTTTATTTCAAACAAGAGGATGACTCCTTTTATGGTGATGGCAGCGAGCACTCGTGGGAAACTCCTGCCCTGTTGCAGCATAGGAGCTTCCTCTGGGCCTTTATGTTTTGTTCCTGAGAGGTCTTACAATATAAGCTGGCACTGAAGAGAGGAGGCAACAGTGAGTGCAGATGCTCCCAGGCTGGGGGTGGTTGCTGCTGGTGTAAAGCCCACCCATCTGAAGCATGAAGGTTGGCAGAAAAGGCACTGAGGTAGGAAGCCAAGGAGTGATTGGGTCTGTAGAAGTGGTGTTCATGGAGATCAGGTAGAACTAATGAAGCTCTTGTAGGATCACAGTGGAACAAGGTGAAGTTACACTGGCTAAACAGGCTGTTGCTCGTCAGATGAGCAGACATGGCATCTCTGTGCTAATTTGGCCCATCCAGCTAGGTAGAGAAATGCTCTGGCATAAAATGCAATGAAAAGAGCCTGTGTCTCAGTCCATGAGACCACAGTGTCTGAGCAGTTACCAGTATTATTCTTCTTTATTTCTGTCCTTTCAAACCTCTAGATGGCATGACTGTTAATTTATAGGCTCTCTCTCCCATTTGCTTATGTCTGATGTGTAAACATGTATGTGTTTGGAGCAAAAAGGAAAGGAGGAAGTCCAGGAGGAAAAATGATCCTGAATTTTGACATTGGGAAGTTCAGCTTCATGGAGGATGTCCGACTTTCAGCAGCGAGCTCTGTCATGACCCAGCACAAACAGCAACAGCGTTGGCCTTGTCATGGCTTCTTTAGTACTTTTTGAATTAGTCCTCAAAACTCTTCAATCTATAATTGCTAAATGAAAATTTTCTGGGCCCTTTATGCATGTCACTTAATCTCCATCTGTTTCAGTCCAAAAGTATGGAAATCCATTCCAAATACACAAATGGTATGGAGGTCTACAAAATCTTTTTATGGAAAGGGATATATTTGAGTGTGGAAGCTTAACTGCTCTTTTAAGTCCCTGAATAGCTGCTAGAAAATTTGTCACTGCCACCTCTTTGAATTGGAAGAGAACAATCTGCATTTTCTGAGATTCAGCAAATCCAGAAGATCGGCAGTCTTCCTGCTCTTTATCAGGGAAATGATGCAACATTATTCCAAACAAGTTGAGCACTGCAAGCAAAGCATAATCAGGATCCCAGTGAAAGCTGGTCATTAAAATGCTTTTGCATCTCAGGATCTCCTTTATCATTGTGTATTTGCACAGTGCTTATTTCTTTATGCTGAAAAGACAGCAAGGAGGAAAACCCCTCTGGTCCAGGACTGAGAGTCTGCAGGCAGCACCACCCTGGTTAGGAGACGTTTCTGTCCTCGTTCCTTTCCATCTCACTGTTTTGTATATGACCCTTTGACATTTGCATATGGCAGGAGTCTGAGAAAAGATGGTGGAGGATTTAGCCTGAAGGAAAATACACTCTGATAAGAAAATGAGACTTTCAACCTGGGATATGTGCACACAGTCTGATGAGGGGAGACTGTCTGGCTCTAGTTATTATTCACTGTGGATATGCATGACACAGAAGTGATGGTCTCTGTCTCATGGCAGTGACAATGTAGATGGTCCCTGAAAGACTGGGAGATCCCTGGCATAGGAAAGTGTTTGCGTAGAAGCAAAATCTTCTGTGTGAAAATGAAGCATTTGAGACAGTAAACAGCATAACTCCCATTGCAATTTCCAGCTGTCGCTTCCTAGAAAGTAGGATTTTTTTCTCCTGCTTCCTTCATGGGATGAGAAGATATCCCACATGTTAGACTTGTTCAGATAAAGACTCAGTGCCTCTGTATTTCTGGTTTCCAGTTCTTTTCTTTCAGATAATTCAGAAAGCATCCCTGTTAGTGTTACTCTGCTGAGGTTCCCCTGGGCTTGCTGAAGTCTCAGGAACCATTTTCTGAGCTCTGAGTCAGTATTGCAGTTCTCTAGCTTTTGATCTTTAGCACTTCCTTCTTAAGTTCTATCATTAAGATTTTAACATTTGCTGGAAGAAAGGCTCCATGACATTGCTAGGGTTCACTTAGGTGCAAAGTGACACTAATATTAGAAGAAAGAATTGGGAAAAGGATTAAAACTAAGAAGAGTCAGCATGTTTGCATTACTTGGATCTTTTGTCTTAGTGCTGCCCAGACAAACAGAAATGTCTCCAGGGGCTATGTCTCAGCAAAGAACAAAAATCAGGAAATGGGAAATGTTTTTCTTAGTCTTTCTTTCTGACGTACACATGCATGTGTGTGCCCATGCACATGGGATCTAGGAGCCTAATAGATTTGTTGGTGATGAATAACTTAATTTTTACGGAGGCAGCTCCCAAGGGAACTGTCATGAAGTGTTAGGACCCTGTAGTTCAGGGCTTCATGCAGGCATGTGATAAAGGTAATCTTTGTCCCAGAGGTGTGACCGTGCTGGGGTGGGACAGGGTGCAGGGATTGAATGGTTCGGGCAAAGGGAAGGTGAGGGGGTGTGGAACGGCAGAGAACAGAGGATGAGCGCTTCACATTAAAACTGAGTTCTCTCCTAATCCCTGTGTTTCTATGTTGCTGTTACTGAGAGCTTTAAAGATAATGCAGACATTGCTAATTTTGAGCCTTTCCATGTAAAGGAGGCAGCTGGAAAGATGAACACAGTGGCCATTATCCTTGCTTTTGAATCCCCAGCTAGATTGTTCCTTCTTATAACCTGTAATGGCTTTTGCTTCTAAGATCAGCTCTTCCTCTTTACTTCCAGATTCAGCAATGCGGCTGTTTTTTGAAGCCTTTATGCACTGCTGTATTGTGCTAATGCAAGGTTTCTCCTCCTCCTCCGTAATATCCCTATTACATAATATCACCATCCATCAAAGTGGTGGTGAAAGGAAGCAGAATTGCTTATGTTTCCATGTTTGGCGCAAAAACCTAGCGTAACTTAAATAGATTTAGCCAATATTTTTTTTTTCTTTAAATTGCCTATTATTAGTCAACTTAATACCTTATACAAATAATCATTAAAGCAAAACCACAGGATAAACTCTTTGTGTACGCAAAGAATGGAAAGTATTCCAACCATTTAATGAATTAACCTGTTCAAGGAATAATTTCCAGAACCTTATAGCATATTAGGAAGGGCTTTGAAGTGGATAATGGAGCGCTGCATATTTGAGAAAATGTATTTTCCTTGCATGAGGGTTGCATGCCTGATGGAATTTCTTGACGTGGGTATGAACACAGGACTGCAATAAGGGAGCATAGCTCAACTTAGATTTGTAGAAGTGCACCTGCCACAGTGGATTTGATCCACTACATCTCCACAAATGTGCCTTCCATTTTGTTTCTCACCCAAATGCTTTTTTTGAGTGGCATTCAGGGCTCCACCAGGTACCTGGTGGTTGTCCTAGAAGTATGTCTAGTTCTCAGAGGCATTTTTTTAGTGCTGGAAGGGACCCTGGCATCTAGACTGAGTTCACTTACATTTGCTTGCTCTTCTGTTCTGAAGAGGAAGGGATTTTGCTTGGGATTTTTCTTTTTCAGCCAGCCCAAACAGCACTTTCTGGATTAGGGGAGACTCCACAGCAGTAGAAGAGGAGGAATCCTCTCTTCCCTGAGAGAAGAGCTGTGACTTATGTTCTCCTTGCTTCTGAATGGTTT
Organism: Gymnogyps californianus; assembly: GCF_018139145.2. NCBI lineage: Eukaryota > Metazoa > Chordata > Aves > Accipitriformes > Cathartidae > Gymnogyps > Gymnogyps californianus. The sequence goes on along the minus strand of NC_059478.1, from coordinate 30,113,855 downwards.
TAGGGATAAAAGAGCTGGATCCTGAAATAACAGTGTCTGCCTAGAGATGTTCCATAGCTCCATTGCACTTTGAGAGTAAGTTAAATCCTTGTTCTGATGCTTGGTATCTTGTCCCAGCCTTAGATGCAGCAGTGCCTTGATGGTGCAGGAAAGGTCGAACTGGAGGAGATATGTAGAAGGGGGAAGAATTCGAGCCTTTGTTTCTACTGTCTCATTTCTCACATATTTCATTTAAACATGAAAAATAGGTTCCTTTTTGCTTCAGAGGTCTTCCTACGAAGCTGTGAGTCCATGAACAAGCTCAGGCACTTTGGCTAATGTTTCCGTGAATCTCTCTGAAACTCGAGACAGAATGTGAGACCCGAGAACCGGCAGGGAGAGGTGAGCAGGCTGGTTATGCATGAAATACACAGGTACCTGCCTGTACCTCAGGTAGCCAGGAACTTGTGCATTAAAAGAAGCTCTCAAAGTAACACAGTTGAAGTCAGAGGCTGAAATGGCTGTTGTGATAGAGGAAAAATGCTTTGGGGGGAAAAAGGAAAGAGCGTTAGGGGCAAGAAGACTACTGGAGGAGAATTAACACCCTGTGAGATCTGAGAGTAAGTCAGGTTACTGGGTATGAAGTGGGCTTCTCTGGTAAACTTGCCCTGGTGTGACTTTTATCATTGCTGAGCTGTGGGTGATTTTACAAATATACCTGGTAACAGCACATATAATACGCGTGCTCGTTATTTATAAGCTGGCAAAGTTCACATACTGCTTTTGCATGAATGGTGTTGGTTGATGATTGTATTGGAAGCTTTTATGATTACTATTTTAAAGTTTGTACAGCAATAAACAAACACAAATCCTGCAGCGCTGTATGTTTTAAAGTCCCTGTTCTCAAACTGATAGGACGTTACAGGACTGAATCCTTAGCAGCAGTGAATGTAAACAGCTGTGTTGGTTTCAGTAAAGCTACACTCGTTTACATCGACTAGGGTTGTGGCCTAAACTACTTAGGTATGTTTAGCACAGTGCATTTATCCAAAAATATGATGACAGGTCTCTTTGCGGTGCCAAGAAAATTGTCCCACAAGCAGTGGAGCACACTCAGTACGTTGTGCCAGTTCGGTCAAGGCTGAATAGCAAACGACAAGCCCCAGAACTGGGTAAATGCCTCTGTAATTTGTCTTCTGACATTGTACTGCTCGCAGCTCTGCCAAGGAAATGGAAAAATAGAGAGAGAACCCTGAGCAACCCATCACAACACAATGAATCCAGCTTCCAAAACTATTGTAACTGGGATGCTGCTCTCCTCACACATGCCAGCAGCTACAACAAATTAAACAAAACAAAAGCACCCCCCCTCTTTGAAAGAAAGAAGGGGGGGGGATCACATGATGACATATTTTGTGAAAGTAGCATAAACTTGGCAGTTTGTGCAGCAGGATTGGGTCAGTGTGTGGAAACAACAGGCAAGTCTAGATCCATGTAGCATCCTTGCTTCAGGCCCCAGCTGTCATATGCCTCTGACGAGCAAGAAGTCAAGGAAGCATATAAGATGTTCCTTTTGGTCACGTTCTGCAACATGCGCTTTATTATGGCAATACATACTGACGCAGCCTTGGTGAAGTGGAGCAAGAACTGCTCATCCAGACAGAAGATCTCTATTGACACCAGTAGGTGAGGTTTTGACTTCACAGGGAAGGTCTATACTACATTATTATCTTAAGTATGAAGTGAGGGGAACTAAGCATAAAAGGCAAGCTTTTCTTGAAGCTTAGGGCCCTCAGAGTTTTGATGCAATACAGTTGCCTGCTCTGGCTTGTGTCATGGACACGTAGGATCACTGCAGGGATCCCCTAAATCTCCAGGGTGCTTTGAAGAGACAATGCAGCTTTCTGATCCTGCCAGCATTTAATGTCCAGGATCTTTTCCTGTTGTGCCATGTTTCCTCTTTTTTGTTTTTCTCCCCGCCCCCCCCCCCCTTTTTTTTTTTTCAGACATGTTATTAAATACAATGCTTTTTATTCATATAAAGTAGATTTTTCTCCAGATAAATACATTCTTCAAACAGAACTCAATGGCAGAAATTTCCTGAGCAAAAATAAACCACATCTCTCTGTTGAAGCTGTGCTAGTGACAAAACATAGCCCTTTTCATCTTCAAAGCACTGTGCAAACTTTAAATAATGGATTTTTTTTTTTTTTTTTTTTTTTTAATCAGGGCTGTGAAGTATGTGTTAATGTTCCAGATGAAAGATGGGAAACCAAGAAGAGAGGTTAAGTGATTCAGTTAAAGTTGTTGGGATCAGAACCAGCTTAGAGTGGAGACTCTCTGGGCTGCCTGGACCTAGAACACGAGATTCATGCTTATTCACACTTCTGCCAGTCGGAGATCTAGATGTAATAAAACTTAGTGAAGTCAGTGGAGATTCACTAGGAATAAATTTGTTTAGTCTTACTCGTGTGCTGGGGTTCTGCACCGTTGAGCAAATAGTCTTAATTATTCAAGGGTAGGTAATAAAATGAAGACGAGAAGCTTTCTACCTATTAGAAAGAAGGTAAAACACAAAGCTTCGTGTGTACTTTGCGCTACAAGCCAAGACAATCTGCACACTCACCCTGTTTCCAGGACAATGACCTCTCAAGTGATGTTAAGAAATAAAGTGTATTTGGAGTTTTCAGACTTTGGAGAAACCTCAGCTGTACCCTTAGGAATGGATGTGTGATACTGCAGTGTCGCGAGTTTATGATGTCCTGACAGCTGTTAGGGTGACTCAGCATGTTGTGATGATAAGGTCTATTTATTCCAAGCACAGTAACATAAGCAGCATTGTAACTTAACAGTTTTATTTATTTCATGCTTCATTCTTGCAGATGTTACAAGAAGGAAATATAAGATTAGGATAAGACCTGGGATATCTGAAGTGAGAGATTTTTAGTCCAAAATACTATGCAGATGCCAGGTAAATATGAAAGCATTTGAACCAAATGAAAAAAATGTTGATTTGTATAAGCAACTGTTGTTTATACACAGGTCACCAAAGGAGCACATTATGGAAATAGGCAATAAATTAAGATGAACTGAAAGCAGGAGATGGGTTGAAAGGGTGAGCCTACCAGAATAATTCAAGCACAACCCAGTCAAAAGGTCAGGCTATTGAGTGGTAGCTGCTCTTCCCGTGAGATTAGGATAGGGGAAGGCAGCCAGATGCTTCCCAGTTCCTCATTATTGTCAGAAAGATTTTCCTTACTAAGGAGCAGGATTCCCATCTGCGATTTCAAATGGATGAGAGGGTGGTCAAAATGCAGCACATGGTCTGAAACTAGCTTCGGATATGACTTATTTTCATAAAGCGCTGACCACAGCTACAGCTGGGCTTGGCAGTCCTTGCCCTCGGTGCTGTACCAGCATACGTCCATTGATGGGAGCGAGGGAGGAGAAAGGACTAACCTCAGGTCTCCCTGAATTCCCCAGATTTCCAGTGAAATCTGATTTCTTTGGTGCTCAAATACCTGCTGCCATTAGCAGTAGGCTGAGGCTTCTGGCACCTCTTTTAAAAAGTAGGTTTTTAAAAATGTGTCACTTGGGTTCATTTGTATTGTTAGAAATCAGGCCGTTCACTGCCTTCGGTGCTGCAGAAGGATGGCCTGCTAGCATGGCTCATAAGACCCCAGCAAAGTTTCTGATGGGGTGTCACGAAGACTGAATATTCCTACATGCTCAGTCCTGACTTGTTTTGTGTGCAGCTGTTTGACTGAGTTTTGAAAACTCAAAGTGGAGCACAGGTTTCCATTCTTCAGAGAATGACGTTATAGAAGTGGCCAGGAGGGTCTTCCAAGGTGTGGGAGCTGTGGGGTAGCAGGGAGGTTCTCTGCATGTCGTATGTGCATCCTTTGGTCGTAAGGTTGCACTTCTTGTCCACTCAATCTTTGAATCAATAAGCAGTAACAGATACTTGAGCATTATAAACAGTGACCACGTATGTATTTATTGGCTCATAAGTAAATCATATCTCCTGGAAAACAAGAAGATAAAACCACATAAGTAATATTTCTGAGTTTGAGGATACTTGAAAGGTGTATTTCTGCTAGATAGGCGGTTGTAGCAGTTGAAGAGTTGGATACTTTCTGAATAACTGAGGATGGATAGTTAAGGTCATAACAACTACGTATGAGTATGTGTATGCGTATGTGTGTGTCTGCAAGCACAGGCATGCTAGAAGATTGATTTCCAGCAAGCAGGTTAAAACTTTCCAGGAAGTGTTATGTTTTCTGCTAATGGGTTATTCCCCTTTTAAGGTGTAGACAGTGCTGTCACACAAACGGTGACCACCCTTGATGCTAAAGTTTGCAGCATTTTGTACCTGTTAGAAGCTGTATAATGCTGTTTGGATAAGACATTGCCTGAAAAGTTGGCACTTTTTTTGTTGTTGTTGTTAAACTCAACATCTGATTTGCCATGCTGCCTTCTGCCATGTTTTGAATTAAATCTTTCAAACTAATCAGGAATGAACTAGTTACTAATCTTCAACGGGAGTCTTCAAAAACAAAAAAAAATTTGCTTTAGGAAATGCTGTTAAACATTGTTTATGTGTCTGTTTTTCTCATCCTTTCCCCTGGGCAAAAATCAATATTCCTTCGTACTGGCAAGAGGATGTAAAGCTATGGCAGGTGTTGGCTCTCCAATACGTACAGCTGGAGAAGGAAAGAAGACTGACTACTTGGGACTGATCTTTTCTCAGAGTTTCAGATGAATGTGGTATTATTCCATCTCTATACGTTGTTTGGTGCTTTGGCCTCTCATAAATAGATTAGAAGCAGCTGAATTTCTTGTGCAGGTAGATTTTTTATTTATTATTTATTTATTTATTTAGATTGCTTCTTACAGTTCATGTAGGAAGGTTTCTAGAGCATCTTACTAGTTTTGGATAAAGAGCTGTATGTGTTCAAATGAGATTCCAGTGTTAGTTGTGCCATGTACACAAATTTAAATACAAATGGTTATTTTGGAGCTAAATTAGAAATATTAAGTCATTACCTTATTTAGCATCTTTCTCCTCTGTGCTTGTCTTTGAATTGTTGTCCTTGACATGGAATATATAATAATTCCCTAGCTAGCATGCTCTTGCTGCCCAGCCCTGTGGGAGGGCCTGGAGCAAGCGGGTGATTCCTAAAAGGTTTTAATAATGTATGAATAGCATTAAAGTAAATGCAGGTAAAGTTTTGACCTTTTGAATCTGTAAAATTACAGATGCAGGCATTCTGGAAGAGGGGTTGTGATTTATAGGTGCCCTGGGGGCAGGTAGAGAGTATTGTCACTGTTTGAATGTGATGTTACGACACTCTTGATTTATTATCTTGTCATAATATAAATTGCAAATTGCTACAGTGTGGGAATGGCATCTCACCCTGCTTCTGTCCAGCACCATAGAGCATTCGGTTGGGATGTGAGAGCTGCTGAGTGTGGTTGTGGCTGTTGGTAGAGTGGTCAGCTTGGAGACGTCTAGGATGTAGCTGCTCCAGAGGAGGTTTGTCCCTGCAGAGAACAGATTTTATAACCAACAGGTTACATATGAATCCTGGCAAGGAAAGATGTGGGGGGAATGTGGAGACTGGCTTGACTCCATTTCTTTTCCACCTCTCCCAGCTTATTTTGGAGCTGGCAACACATTGCTCCAGAAGAGCAGAAATTGCGGGCTGGGGTGTGTGTGTGGTCGCGCACTACTTCCACCTTGTGTTCTTCCTGGGGACACCTGGGGTCCAGAGAAAAAGGAAACCATGGGGCAGTGCAGCCACAGAATGGGGCTTTGGCCGAATATGATGCACCTCAGCTGTCACTGATTTAGGACTCCACTGTGTCCTTGCAAGGTTAGAGGGCAGTTTTCATTTTTTGTTTCTTTTTTGCTTTCATTGTTATAAAATATTTTATTGATTTATAAAAGATGATCACAGAAATGTAGATGAATAATAAAAGGACTACGCTACAAACTAAAGCTTCACCCTGGCAGCCGCTTTGCTACATGAATAGAAAAAGATTCTGCACTGTGGCAAGTTGTACAGTAAAATCACATTGAGAAACAGCAGTGAAAACAACTAATAAAAACTGACATAAACATCCAGTTTTAAGAATGAATTCAAATAAAGCAGAAAACAATACATACTTTTCAAGGTGGTGATTGGGAAGGGGGTGGAAATACGACTGCAGGCTGTATATTTTCCACAATTTTATGTTTACATAAACCAAATTTAAGTAGTCTCTTATTGCTGACTATGGAAAAATATTTCAAATTGTAATTTTGTTGCATGTGTTTGTTCTAAATGTTTTTATTAGTTTTTAGGTAATATTGAATCTCTAAGGACAGGCCTGAAGCTGAAATAATTGCAGATTTTTCTATTGCTCTGCTATTTAAAAACTTGTTAACCATTCTGGTCTCAAAGCAGAAAAGCTGGTCCAGAGAAAAATGGACTGTGACTGCAAGGGCAACAGCAGATGTCTATGGCTTTCCACTTTACTTGTTTTACTGCAGCTAAAACACAGAAGACCAGATTTTGTTCTCCATTTGAGCTTACATAAGTTCAGATTAACCAGTTAGGAGAGCTCTTCCAGGCTATGTTTGGAAGCACAGCATGACTTGGGGAAGCAGGAGGTTTTTGTCTTCTGACTTGGACCTTGATCAGTGAGGATTTTGATCGGTGAGGATTTCTTGAGAGGATATAATATTGAACAGTGGCCTCTAAGCAGCCAGTAACCATCATCAGTTATGTTTTAAATATTAGTGACTGGTCTCCATTTGGCCTTGGATGACTTGTGGAGAGGGCAATGAGGGTTTATGTAAATCATGAGCCTCTATTTGAATTAAGTTAGCAAAGGACTTGGTGTTTTCACAGAAAACTGGCACGAGCCTGAAGACTTCTAAGCAACTGTAACCCTTGTACATAGTGCATCTGACTTTAGGGGAGAGTCAAATTTAGTCTTCAGGAGGCTGCCAACAAACCAGTAAATCTTTGCTACGCAGGGCAGGTCACTGTTAGCAGTCCTTAATTTGGATATGGGCACTTTTGTGTGTTGTAGCCTTAGACCTGTGGCTTGTCCTTGCTCACTATGCAGCAGCCTTGTAGGGATCGTGAGAGGCCCCTGTCCTGCATGTGTAAGGAGCACAACCCCTGCAGGGCGTCTGACTTGGGTGCAGGACCCAGAGGTTGTGATTCTTACAGCCTGAGAGTCCTGCGGTGTTTCCAGGTATTATATGGATTTACCAAGTTCCTCCCTGATAAACAGCTATTCCACTGTTAGCAAACCTTGACGAAGTTGCTTCCATGGGGGGGGGAGCGGAAATCAGTGTAAGGCAGCTCCATTACATAACAAAGGTTATCTGGAGACACAGATACTCTGAAAGTCCCCTCTGTTCTCTTCTATTCCCAGGGACAATCAGCTTATTCTCATTTTAACAGCTTACTATCAGTTCTGACCCATTTAAAATTCACCTGCCAATTGAATTGTATGACAGGACCTAGCTGACCCAGGAACAAAGTGAAATGTTCGTATCTTACAATGAACTGCCACGGACTGAGAGCTAAGAAAAAAGAAAAAGAATGGAGCCAGCTCTATGAGAAACAAAACTTTTTTTCACAAGGCAGGGAATAGGAGCTTTCTTACTAAAATATTCTAAGCGGTTTTGCTCTGTTATCTGTTGGCAGCTTCACATCCTTGAATCACTTATTCTTTCATGAGAAAGGAAGTTTGCAAGTTGGTGTACATTCGTGCACAGGCCCCTTCACTTCTCTAATAATTATTGCCAACCCACTCCTCCCTTCCACCTCTCTCCCAATAAAGAGCTGAAGGCAGAGGAGGGAGGGTGGGTCAGTCTGTGTGCTACCTGCTTCTGCTGCACATGTGAATGACTCTGTCCATCAGAAGGGAACAGCCTGCTGGCCAGTGGCTGTAGTTTCAAGGAACAAGACTGTTAAACATATGGCCATTTGGAGAAACTTCTGCCTTCTAAAGTTTGCAGCTGCGTTTGCTCCATATTTGATGTCAGTTGGGGTTTGGGTTTTTTGTTTGCTTTTTGAGGGTGGGTGGGGTGGTTGTTTTTAGACATTTGTCCTCATTAATGATTCATTTCATGATAAATTGCCACATGCATGTCCAGGGATACCTGTTAGGTGATTATCTGACCTGGGATTGAGCTCCTATTGACTTGGCAATGGGTTTAACTTCATTATTTTGCTTATTTTTTGCCCATAACAGCCAGAAAAATGTATGAGAAGCAAAGAGCATCAAAGCCAGTGTGCGGTTATTTCACCCCCACGCAGATGGAGCCTTCCCTCTGTGTTCCTTTACCAGTTCCCTTTCCTTTCCCAGAGGCAACTAATGGAGAACTGTGCAACCAAATTATTTCTAACAATAGTAATTTGTGGTTCTTGACTTCTTTAGGCTTTCTGAGGGATTTGTTTTTCTTTATTCCCATCTCCTGCTTTTGGGAAAACAAGCACTTGGTAATGGAGGAATGAGATGAACTATATCACGCAGCTTCTCCTTAACAGCTCTTCCTTGTAGCTGTCGCATAGTAGGGGATTGTGAAGCTCTTTTTATGCCTTTTTCATTTTTCTTTTCAGAATGAAGATTTTCATTGATTCTGTTAAGTCTCGCCTTTATTTGTCAGTTTGCAGGAAACCGTTGGTGCTTTTGTACATCAGTTCCAATTGGTACTGAAGTTAGTCATGTTCTTGCTGCTGACTTATGAGCAGGGCCGGGTTAATGTATTACACCATGTCATAGCCCTGTCTCCCAGTGAATTAGAAGTGCCTTTGGTTTGCACATGTGCAGCAACAGCATCTTTCTCCCATGGTGTGAAGCAGGATGTCTTGGAAAAATCCTTCCCTCCCCCCCCCTCAAAACAACCAGAGGGGACCGTGGCCTTCAGGGAATGGCTGGTGAGCAGGGAAGTTATGGCTGAGCATAGTGCTCTTTCATTTTCCCAGTTGGCTTTGATTATTGTAGTTTTTAAGGCCTGACAGAGAACTGAGAGACTCTGTATTGTTTTCATGTACTGACTTGCAGAGGGAACATGCAACAGAGGTGCCTCCTGCCTCCATCATGCTTCTAGTCTGAGAATGAAGGACTCACCAGCATAGGGAGAAGAGGTGATTCCTTTGGTTAGACTTCTTCCACATCCCTGGATTGCACACCACTGAGCATTTAACTACTGCATTGCTGTGACTTCAGTGCCAGCTGCCAACGCGCACTCGGCCTCCTGGAATATGACAAGTACTCTGAAAGCAGATTTTATTTTATTCTTGCATTCAGGACAATGCTGACACCGTTATTTTTTATTTTGATTTTAGTGCTTCAGTAACTGCATGAAGGACTGAAGCTAATAATTGAAGGGCAGCATGTTTTCTGCTCGGAGCTACAGAGACTTCAGATTTTATGATCTGAGGCTGTTGAACAAGCAAGTGGGAAAGTGCACAGAACCTCAAACTGTAAATGCCTGTAATTCAGAGTGAAGGAGCTAAGAAAAACTCTTAAGGAAACTAAGGGTTGTGAATTCAGTAATAAGCTGCCAGTCTTTAGCAGTCGTTTCTGCCTATATGATTGTTGAAGGGACGGCATAAATAGGGCTATATTTAAGTCCTGCTGTGGTTTTACTGAAGTTGGAGTTACAGTGGATGTGCATCAGGCTTAAGGAGTCTGGTGGGAATTACTGTTCATCAAACTGCCTTTTCTCTTCTGAGCTGGTCGCTGTTCAGTGCCATTGAGCTCCCCCGCTCTTGCCTGCTCATAGTGGCCACCCCAGCAGTAAAGCATTTCCAAACGCAGGTTGATCCTTGGAGCTGTTTCTAGCTGTTTCTCCTATATCCTAGGTTGGCAGAAGGTTTCAGGGATTCTCACTTCACTTGGCTGGCCAGGAACTGCAGCAGAGCACAGCAGGGCACTGAGCTGCACCTGCTTGGGAGTTATAAGCTTTCCGTTTAGACTCAGTTCTGCTGTAAAGTGTAGTGTCTCACAAAACCAGGCATAAGTGAGATGATCAATGCAAGCGTGAGATGTGGCCAGCCTGTATTGCTTGGGCTAAAACTTACAATTTGATTTGAAACGGGAAGGGAGGGAGAAGGAGCAGACAAGTTGTTTATGAAATTGAAAGATTGAGGGAAGTTCTGAGGTTTATAACCTCAGTCAGCTGCCAGATTGATTCAAAGATGAAAAGATCGTGAAAGTTATTGGCAGGTTCTGAATATCTCGCTGATGTAGATATTCAGCCCCTTTGAAAGCCCTGCACCTGGCTCTGGTAGGGCTTGTCCATGCAATGGGCAGCTTCTGACAGTGATGAATAGTTGGGAGAGATCTTCTGGGAAACTGGAGTTCTGTATCTCCAGGGTTTTTTTATTTTTAATTATAATCTTGCCATCAAGGAATGGGTGATTGAACAGCAAATTTGGCCTGAAACCTCCATTCATCTCTCCTAGCTCTGGTGACCACACAAGATAAGCCACAGACTGGAGTTACTGCGGGATTTGCAGAGGAAGGCCTGCATGGCACAGCAGGTTCAGCATGTTGTCATTAGAATTGATGACTATCATACTCCGTACTCCTCTTCCCCAGTTGCACTTAACATCCAAGTAATATTGGGCTCATGTAGCCCAGCGTGGCAGTTAAATCCCATTTTTATCTTCTCTTGCGTTATCACTAAAAACTTACGTTTCCATCAGATCCGCCATTACTGTCATGATGACCATTGTGTGCTGGCCCAACTGCTCTTGCTCCTTGCACAAGCAGAAAAGTCTCCAGAGTTTACAGAATTTGGGGAAATATAGTCTGCTGCTTTTACTGTCAAGTTGAGCATCCAATGAGTTGGATTTTAATTGAAAACCAATTTTTTTTCAGTCTCTGTGGCATCTCTTTGACCCAAAACATTGGAGATTTTCTGATGACTGTGTGCCATGACCCCTTGGAGTCCTCTCTGATTAGCATACTTTGGCATCTTTGGGCCAGCCACCAATATACATGGTAGGCTCTACAAAATATTTTTCTGAATGTTCATATACTATAAAACGTGAGGGTGTTTTAATGCACAGACATGAAGAGAGTTCTCTTGATTTTTTGAAATAAACTCTTCTGGGATTTAATCAATTACTACCAGCTGGGCAAGGAAAGGCCTAATAACGGGAGGTCGTATCCCATGTCGTCTTCTATGGAATGATGAACGTCTCAAGTGATTGTAGCTGCACAGAGAGTCCCACCAGGCAAATTGTCATACTCTAACAGAGGCTCCTGCCCGGTCATACAGACTATCCAACAGTAATTTAACCTGGCAGGAGAATGAGGATTTTTACTTAAAAGCTGCACTTTATTAATCTGGTAGAAAGGACTTCACCTTAGCAAAAGGAAAGGTGGAACAAAGCGGTCAGACTCACATTGCCTTGCTTTTGGCTCTCTGCAGTTGAGCTGCTTGCACTTGATACTCTAGTCAGTAAAACCTCTTGTAGCCAAGGACTCGATAAAGTGTCACTGTAAGAGGAAAAATAAAGGCATGTGAACACTTCAGCAACACCCAAGCAGCTACGGGAGCTGTGGACAGCAGGACTTCTGTGCTGGCTTTCATTTGTGTGGGGGATCTGCAAAGCTGCCAGAGGGTCCAGACCTCCTGTCAGGAATATTTCAGGAGTCTTGCTGGAGGAATAGGGAGCCTAATAATAAATTTTATTTATTCATATATCTAGCATAACAAGTAACAACTTAAATGGCTGTTGATGCTCTGGTAGCTGAGTGGTTTATTTCACTTATCTTTCATCTTTCTCATTCTTATTGCCCCACTGCTTGCTCTCAAGGGATCCAGTTTAGCATGCTCCCACCAAAATGCAGGGCTTCTTTTTTTTTTTTGGTGTTTTTTTGTTTTGTTTTGTTACAGTCTGCGTGAAGATGGGACAGCAGGGAGGGGAAGGAGTTTGGCCAGAACTCTCCTGGCTCTTGCTGATCATGAGAAGCTTCAGGTGAAGTTACCTCCTGATGGAAGCCTAAAATTGAGGGCACCAACAGTCTTCTAAAAATCTGGCTCTAACTGTTCTGGTTGTAAAGTGCTTGGGACTTTCCAGTGAAAAATGTTCTGACAGGATACAATTACTGTATGTTACTCAGCTTTAATGGGGAGTGCAGCTTTCAGTGTTTCCGACCCCTCCCTCGTTCTCAGATTTCAGTCTCTGAGCTTGTCATGCACCTTAAAATTCTTAGTTATGTTGCCTAAGTCCTTATAGTTACACTTGCTGAAGCTATTTGCTAACTTAATTTTTCAGGCCAGTAACATAACTACTGCTGTGCTTAGTTTATCAGCATTTTTGCAAAACAGTTTGTGCATCCAGAGCATTTCTTTAACACTGAGTTTTAAGATTGCCTCACACATCAGTGCCAAAGGCAAAAGAAGGTATATTTCTTTTTTTCTTCTTCCTTTTTTTGCAGTTGTCAGAAATAAAACAATTGAAATGCACAGCTCCAGAGTTGTTTATAACTAGGCGTCTCTCGGCACCCAAAGCTGCCTGGCTTTCTTACACGTAAAGTTTTGCCCCAATGTCGGGACTTATTTATAGTTGATATCCAGGACAAGAAGTCAAAGAAAAAGTGATGTTTCCTAGGGAATGAGAAGCCCTCGCCTGGCACTCATGAATTACAAGGCTGAACTTTTTTATGTGTGTCTCCTCCTCCTTTTGCTCTGTTTTGTTGCTGCCTCCAGTAACATTTTTCCTGACTATAGTACCATTGACTCCTGTGATAGTTAAATAGTTTCTGCTGTTTACACAGTTGTCATTTAAATTGTTGTCATTTAAATTTGCATGCAGAGTTGGTAAGTGCTCAGAGTTTACCGTGGTACCCCAAAGGTAATTTGTATTCTGGTTGCTGGAGTTGTCTTGGTAGCACTTAGGTGACTGGAAACCATTTGCAGAGGGAAGTTTAATTCTGATATTGCTCACCAGTCCCAATTCTGGTGGTGACAGGCTGAATGATGTTTGGTAGTTACGAAACCTTTTAACTTTACCTTTTAGCCATAGTCTTCATAGGGTCTTACCTGTACTGCTATTTAGAGGAGCGTTTGGTGGACCATATGAAAATGATTCCTCTGCTTGTTCCTTAATTTCCGACATGCCGAGTTTGGGGATGCTGCCCCTCCTGCTGGAGGCAGAATTCTCACCCCTGAATCTCACTTTTTGGTTCTGATGCTACTTTTTAGTTTCTAGAGGGTACTGATTAGCTGGGGGCTACAGATCATTTGCTGTACTGCAGTGGTAGTCACACAGTATTGCCAGTATATGTGATGTAACAGACTTAAAAGATAACTTTAAAAAAAAAAAAATCCTGTTGAATTAAAATTGTACATGTAGATTAACGTTTTTAGTGTATGTTAATGCTGGGGACCCAGAAAATTACTGAAATATTGCAAGCTTAGGACTCCATACTCTTAACGGCTAGGCTTCTACAAACTCCTCTTTTGAACAGCCTGAAAACATATTGCTGACTTTCTTGTTAAAAAGTGTCTGGCATTTCATTATAGCTGCCCTGGATAGAAGGCATTGGTACTTTTATCACCTACAAGGACCCAGTACAGAATGGGCAATGCTGGAAAAGAGAGAAAACATAATAAAACAGTCATCTTAGAGACATTTTTGTCGTCACTGATCTCCTATAAATCCATTCATAGCTGTTCTTATGAAAATTACAGTGACAAAAGACTTAATCGGGAGCCAAATAGTGATACAAACTCCTGTGTTTCTGGGCTTCTTGTGGTAAAAAAATACGTCTTCTGTAATATGTTTAAATCTAGACTTAAATAATGCCAATGCACTATTGTAATACATCTTGGTGAAAAGCTTTTAGAGCTAATCTAAATTGGAGTAGCTACAGTGACTTCAGAGCAGATAAGCTGTTTCTCACACCAGCTAAGGGCATGGTGCAGGCAGGTTGGGTATTTGGAATTACAGACTGAAATCTGCGGAGCTGCTTCTGCATCATGCAAGAAATGCTTTCTCCACTTTTTGCTTTCTTTCCTATTGTGAATGAACCACAGGAGAACAAGGCCAAAATCCACTTTTGTATTGCTGGAAGAAAGCTATTAGGCTTCGATAGCGGCTTATTTTCACAGAGTTTTCTCCTTTTTATGTCTCATTAGAGATGGTTTCCATAGGTTTTACATAGGTAAGTCACTGGCCTCATGAAAAAAAAAAGTGAGAAACACATAGAGAAAAAAAAGTAATAATCATTGGGAGGATTATATGTGTGGATGTCTTGGGCTTATGGTACTTGATCTTTCAGCAGCGTTCGTGTGGGACTCCTTAAGCAGTAAAAAGTTCACGGTTCCATAGAACTTTGTTCCCTTTATTCTCATAAAACACCTTTGGAAATCAGTTCAAAGACACAGTAGACTTTGTTATGCTTGTCAGTCATACCTTCTAATGTATGTTTTAAGATGCTTTTTTTTCTTACAAAGTCAAGGGAATTGCTGATGAGCGTGACTACTTAATAATGGAGTAAAAAAAAAAACCTCCTGAAAGTAAAGAAGATCTGTCTGCAGCTGATGCTGCTGTACGAGTGACATGGGGATTGCTTATTAAGTAAGTTAAACTACACATCCTCCGGGTTTGCTTTGGGATCACCTCGTTACTGATGTTTCGCCACAAAACACTAACAGATGGACTGCTGCATAGGACCAAAGGCAGGATGCTCCATCCACCTAGCTTCGTTGCATTTGGCTGGAAGGTGCTTGGTTTCTTAAATCGGGGGAAGACTATTTATCAACATCCCCTTGCACAAAGGGGGAGGGTTGTTTGTGTTTAGAGGCAGCAGACAAATTGGTTTCTCTTTGTCTTGGCCTTCCTGCGCTATCGTCTTGCAACTCCTCCATCTCCAGCGAGAGACTCGCGGTTCCTTTGTTGCCTCCTGCTCATTTCCATGGCAGCCGATCGCACCATGGCAGGCCCAGGCCGAACAGCACCGCGTGGACAAGCCATGGGGAAGGCAACGGCCGAGTGTGAGAGCAGAGGAGAGCAAGAGCAAGAATAGACCCTGTCGCTAGGACTGACTGTATGTAATTGCATAAATTCCATCAAGTACATCCCATGGTTTCAAGCCCCTGGAAGCTGTAAATAATGCGTTTTAATTAATGGGTTGCCAGGAGCTTTAAAGGAAATCAGATTGGACCGAGGGCTGCAGAATTCGGCAGCTGTAGTGGCTGGAGCGTACGTGCGGTTTGACTAACTGCTGGTTGTTCATTTTATTTTAATTAATAGACTTACAGAGCTGAAAGCTCCTGCCGTCCTCACCTGGGTACCATTGAAATCCATGAGGTACGGAGCCGGGGAATTGGGCAGAACTGGTTGACAATAAAAGCAGAGGAGGCTTTGTCTGAAGGCTGTGCAGGGCTGTTACTTCAAAGTCATACGTATCGCAGCATTTCCAGTATTGTATTTCTTTGTACGATCCTTCTGGTTTGGGTTTTACATTTTCTGTGCGTCCAGTGCGATTGGTGGTGAACAAGAAGCCTTTCGTTCCTGTCCTGTGTTAGCTGAGCCTTAGGTCTGGCAGGTGAGAAGCTTCAGAGGAGCAGTTGCTCTTTGTGAATGTATAAAGTACTTTGGAGCAACGTGTGCCGTAGCTGTGCTGTACAAGTAAATCGTATAGCACTTGGTAACTCATTTGGTTGCAGAAATGAGCAGAATGAGCAGTGTAAGGGCCACCGAAGGTGTGATTTTAATGCCTTTCTCTGTCAGCGTCTCCCAGCACAACGAGGGTTAGAGACTGTCTCTCTCTGCCTCAGTTTCCCTCTGTGTGCAGTGAGGTTAATGGTGCTAACCTGTGGTGTGGGGATGTGGTGGCGAGGAGGTGTCCGAAAGATGGGAGCTGTGCCAGTGGAGGTGGGAGCACACAGGTACCTTGGATGGGTAGATAAAAGGGTAATGTTGATCCCTGGTGTGGTCCGGCTTACCGACAATCTGCCTGCTGCTCCCCCATGACCTCAGTTCACAGCAACTCGAGAGTAAGGGGAAATGTGCCCACTAAAAATGTTGACATGGTTCCACCATCTGCTTCTACTGTATTAACTTTCCTGACTAATTGCATGTGTGATGCTGTGCCACATGGTAGCTTTGTTCTTTACATCAAAAGACAAAGCCTCTTTGTGTTTCCTATGGACCTTTGAACCACACTTGCCATTGAAGGCCCTGTCAGTGTGACACAGTAGCTGTTGATGTCTTCTTGCCTTGATGATTAGAGAGCTCAGAATAAGTAAGCTTGGTCATACTTGTTAATAGGTTAAAGGGTATTGTTGCACGCATCATAATTTCCATGTTGTGCCTATTCATTTCCCATCCCCAGGGTACTAGTATTTAATATTGCAATGCACAAAAGCATTTGACAACACACGATGATGGGTGAAGAGGTTTGTGCTTGAATGGAGGAGCTGCATGACCGATGCCTAACTCTTAACCTGACCACTTCACTTAATGTAATGCAAGAGCCCATCCGCTCGTGCTTCCTGGCAGAATATTAATAGACGTTTGTTTGGCGCTGTTCCGCCGTAACAGACTTGGATCAGAGGATGAACCTGCTGTTCAGTCTGAAATGATGCTGGCTTTGGAGACGTTTTTGAAAATGCTTTTGTGTGCGATCCCTTACAATTCCCAGAGCTCTGATTCAGTGGTCTTAAAAAGCAAAATTCCTCGCAAATTAGTCATTGGATGCAATTCATGTCTTCTTTACAGAGCAGCTAACAGAGCTGTAGAAAAGGTATCTTCACAGGTACATACACAGGGACATCTGTGGCACTGGTCTGTCTAAAGATCATTAAGAACCAGGGTCTAAATTTTTTTTTATCATCTTGGACATTCCTGATGTGTTGCTACCCAGTTAATTCAATGCAAGTTCCTGTACCATACATATTGGTATGACATAAGAGTGCTTTTCAGTAGTGTTTATTATGGCACAGGCGGTTTCTGTGTATATTTTTTTCTTCTGTGGCATACCAATTATTACTTCCCATTTTCCATTTCTGTTTTTGGTGTCTGAAGCAGTTAAAGAATAAGGAAAATGAATGCATGGTCAGAAAGGGGAATTTTTTTTTTATTAATCCTAGAAATAAATTTTTACTCCAAAAAGTGCCATAATTTTGCTAAAAACAAAACAAATGGAAAAAGAGTATAAAGCTGAAAACACTGGATTAAGTCTTCAGAAAAATCCCCACCTCTTTCACTGCTATTGACTCTTCATTCTTCCAAGACTGTGCAGTGGGTATTTTAATTGTAGTATTTGAGCCTCCCAGAAAAGTAAACCATGACATGTGGGGTTTTTTTAACTGTATAGAGCATTTCTTGCATTTTTCACCCTGCAATTTATTGATTAAAATAGGAACAGGAGAAAAAGAGCAAACATTGATCCAATATTAAGCAACTGGACCATATATAGAAGTGACATAAAATGCAGTGTTGCTTCTAATAAAAAAATAAATAAATGCAGCAGAACCAAAGTAACAGCTTAATTTCCCCTGCTGTTGGCTGCCAAACAGAATGCTCAGGTGTGTTACTACACATTTAATTCCCTAATCGGGAGCACAGACCCATGTCACCTTTCCCTACTGGCCACCCACATGGATTTGTGCCCAGAACCGGCAATACCTTCTCAGTCATCCCAGATCTGTTACGCTTCTCTTGTCCCCTCTCCCTATTTCCTACCAACAGAAGGCATCCTTTTGCCACTGAGAAGACTGAGTCTTCAAGTACGTGATTTAGGTCATTGATCCTGACTCTTGAAGAGCCTTTGTTTTTTTTCCTTTTTTTTCTTTTCTCTGTTTTGTTAGGGATTGTGAGTTTTGCATTGAGTTCTGCTGGGTTTCCAGTGTGTCATTAGATTTGGGTAATTTATATTACAGGTCAGAGATACCTGGGCACTTAGCAACTAACACATTTTTGGGAACGTATAATGCTTGTTCATAGGAATGTCCTACGCATGTGTTTTACTGCGCTTACAAATACAGAGCTTGCAGGTGTAAATATCAGGTTACTGTTTTTCCACACAGTTGCAGTAACAGTATGCAACCTGGACCCATGCCAAGTTCTACAAAACAGGGCTTAAAGGGTATATATTTCTCTTCTGGCTGTTTTAAGGCTGAGTTGCAGAGGAAGTGACTGCCTGCAATTTTTGGGACTCCCAGTGTGTAATCACACTGCTCTGCTTTCAGTGGCAAAGGTGACCGGTGAAATTGCTGCTGCTTCCCAGCAGATGTGTTTTATGCTCTCGCAGCCCATGTCAGCCGAGTGACCTGGGCTGCAAAATACGCACATGGCTGTGCAAGGGCAGACTCTAGCAGTGAAGTGGCAAACATGCAGCCAGGCGTTGAGGGTTGCCAGAAATGCCTTACGCTGATTTTAACCCCAAAGACAGCATAGATCAAGCAACTGCTGTGAGAGCATGACAGGGGGTTCATTGTAACTGGGTCTGTGCAGAATTTGGGACTCCTGGATTTACCTCCTGCATGCAAACTTGAGTTCCAGCAAACTTGGCATGAAATTCTGCTGAAGGTGCCATGTTTTGCTTTGGTGTACTTTAACCTCACACTATGTATACTAAATTCAGGCAATGAGAACTTAAATGCTGTGTCCAAGCTGTAAAAGGCAACTTCTGCAACATGGTGTCTCCCCTATAAACTCCAGTGTTGTAATGTTTTGATGCAACAGCATGACCCAGGCAAGAAATAGTAGCCCTTCAGGCTTTGGGGATGTTCTTTGCCATCCTCTACACTGGTCTTGGAGATTTTGTTACCACCACCTATGAAAAAGGAATAATACTTAAAAACATCAAATAGAGCAGAAATATTAAGTAGTGACTATATAGGGAGGCTCTCCTTTTCCTTGTATCCCTTCTCAGTATCACTTAGTGTAAGGATCTGCATTCACATGTCTTAGTCTCCTCCTTTCTCTCCTTTTCTGAATAACTGAAGGCAAATTTATCCTTAAAGTATGGCTGTTCTGTTTCCCTGGTACCTGTCTGACAAGCTATGGACATGTTTGTAGGTGGGAACCAAGATTGCTCCATGAACTTTAATTAACAACTTCTGCTTTTCTGCCTTAATATATTTGTTAGCAGAAATGGCCTTCGGTATGTTGTGTCCTCAGGAAGCCTGGCTTTTTTCATCAGGGGGTTGATTGTTTAGCCTCTCTATGGAGAGGGATAGCCATTAATAATTTGGGGATATCAAGAGTTTTTTCAAGGTCCTGGGACTGCAGCACAGTATCAGCCTGGCTGAAGAGTTCAACGCTTGTGATCACTCCCAAGTTTCAGAGTCTGGGGAGTTTTTCACTGTTTTCACGTTTCTGTCCAGGAACATTTTCATATCTCTGTGACCATCCTGTTGAACAGCAGTATTTATAGGTGCCTCCTTGAGGCACATAACCCTCAGCCTAAGTCAGAGTTATAAAACCTATATTGAAAAGAGACACCATAGGGTGTCATAAAAACATCTGCGTCCAATTTTGCACAGACACCACTGAGGCCAATAATTATTCATGGACTTTGGTGATGTTTCATCAGAGTAGAATTTGGCCCCTAGTGTTTAATTCCCAGAAATTAGAAAGACAGAATGATGTCAAGTGCCTCTTGAGGAATTTGCAGATGTCCTTCATTGTGAAATAACATACATGTAGGTGCCACCCAAGAGCTTGTGTCTTGCAACGATGTCTTGCTGCTTGTTAAAAGAAAGCAAAACAAAACCCAGAGCAGACAGACAAAGCTGGCAATTCTGTCGGTGAAAGACAGTGCAGATAAGCGTTAGTCAAAGAAATATTTAGAAGCAAACTGGAAACTCAGAGCATACCAAATCCTTTGAAGAGGTCATGACTGCAGCAATATGGAGTTCTGGAAACACGTTCAACTTCCACGGCAGAGTGATGGCTGCTCTTTTCCATAACGAGGAAATTTTGACTTGAGCTTAAGATACTGCACTAGCAGATGTGGCTGAAAGATGTGGGTCAGATCCTTGGCTATGCCACAGATTTGCTGCATGACTTTTGGCATGTCATTTAATGTCTCTGTGTCCATGTACCTGTAACTGAGGACATGCATGACTTGTGCGTTTCAAGTTCTCGGATCTCTTACTTAAGAGGAGCAAGCTTTCTGATAGTCCTTTTGTACAGTGCTACCTTGCATGTTCTTTGTTGTAATAAAAATTACATTCTCTGAAACCTGACCCTGTCTGTACACTTGCCAGCCTCCTTGTCACTGTTGCTGCTGTATGAGGGTCAGTGAGATTTTGTCGTTGCGCATGTTTTGACACTGAATGGCAGGTACTTTTTTGCACCTGCCAACTTGCCACATTGCAGTGAGGTTGATTGGTAGCATCCAGAGGTGACTGCAGGCTGGGCAGGGTTGTCAGCCTATTTCTGAGCAAAGCTTGGAGTGTATTTAAGATGCTGGTAGGAAAATCTGTCCCTTCCTCCCCCTTCCTCTGCAGAAGGACATGATTTTCCAATTTACAAGTAGAATGGGGGGGAGGTCGGTTTGTTTTCTTGTGGATTTGTTGTTTGTTTGTTTGTTTTTAAACTCCAGAGACTTGAACGCTGAGGTGATGTGGGTTCCTGGAGAACAGCAATGAGAATATTGCCACAAAACCTGGTTTTGTACAGCTTAAAAGATTACTGATGCTTTACCAGTGGATCTTAAAAAAAAAAAAAGCAAAAAAAAAAACGGAGAAAGCTGATGGAAAAATGGAGGGAGCAGATGTTGGAGGGAGCCTTGCCCGAAGGAGTGTGGAGCGTGTTCCTCTGAAGCAAGGCAGCGCTTGAGTTCTCTGCCTGGGCTGTTCCCAGCTGCGAAGCTCCCCAGGACAAAGCCCAAGGGCCCTGCCAAAGCCTTTGAACTCCAAAGGAGAACTTGTCTTGAATACCCAAGCAGTATGTTTTACAGACCTCTAATGCCCTTGAAGGAGCACGCCAGTCCAAGTGGTCATTTTGCTGTTGAATTCTCTGATGGGATTCCTGCTTTTCTACTGGTGAAGCATGGTTTGTAGGGACAAACACTGCATTCATTAGACCAACTTGTATATTTGGCAAAAAACAGAGCAACTTTTGAGCATACAGCCCCTTCTTGAAGTCTGAAGTGGCAGCAGCAGCAACCTGAGAACAGGTTGGAGAAAAATTTTGTTCAGTTTTGCCTTGATTACATGAGTAAATTTAGCAATGAAGGCATGTATTTGTTAGTCGAAGTCACTTTAATTTCATATATGAGAACAAAGCGCTGTTTCAGCATTCTGTCCTTTCCATAGCTTGCAATTCGGTGCTGCCATTTTCCTCATGTTAAACTCAGTGTTGAACATGAAAATGTATTTAAATAATTCTAAATAGGAGGCTTACACATATTACCATTTAAAATGCACAAAGGTGAATACCTTTGATACTAATGAAAAATCACAGGTGACATCTCTTTTTCTCCTTTTAATTTAATTGATTTGACTTGATTGATCAGAGGGGCTAGTTTAGACTCAGCAGCTGCATGTTTTGGTTACTGTAGTAGCAGCGGCAAGCAGTGCCAAACCCTCTGACTAGGCTTCTGTCAGTCGGGCATTGTTTCTGGGGCTGGTGCAGGGGGTCTTGGGGAGAAGTTTCTTTAAAATGTGTTTCATGTGGAGTATCAAAGGCACTGTGGTCTGTGTCTAAGCACTGGCTGTTTGAGGTGATCTGATTAATCTTGCTTTATAAATGTAATTGCCTGCTGAGAAGGCAGCGTCAAAAAAAGTGGCCAGATTCAGAGAGTAGTTAAGTATTCCCTTTCATTACTTCAAGGTGTCCTTAGTTGTCTGAAAATTAAAAGGACTCGACAGTCCACATCCACTAGGATTTCCTGACATTTCAGCTCCCGGATCTTATCTGTTGCCATTTTGTAGCTGCAAAACAACACTTTCCTGGGATTTCCCATGCTGAGGATTTGGCAGCGAGGGGCCGCCTGCAGCCAACCCTGTAGCCCTGGCAGAGGTGCTGCCCTGGGGGTTCGGGCTCATAACACATGGTGTTTGGGTGCCTAAAGCAGGGACAGCTGAGCGTGGCCAGGGATGGGAGCGCTGTTTGCCCACTTGCTGTGACCAGGAAACCACACTGGGGTGGATTGTCCTACACTCCCTGTTACGCTTCCTCCTTTGCAAAATCGATACCACGTTAGTCAACAGCAGGAATTGAGAGTACTCAGGCTGCAGTATTGTCAGATGTAGGTTAGGATTTTCAAATCTCCTTAAGAGGATTAAGACATCCTTTGGGTATATAACCTGGCCAAAGGATTTGGGATCAATACCACAGACTTTTTTTGAAGGGCAGGGACCCTAACAAAGTACGTGGTTAGGGCTCAGTCTCCTGATCCAAGAGTTTTCTGGGTTTGGGAGTATATATCAAGTTTGCGGTGAACATAACTTTGAATTTAAAAAAAAAAAAAAATTACTTTCTTGTATTACTGGGATTTTTTGTTTGGGAGTGGCATTTGCAATGTCACGGTGGCTGTGTTTGCAATCAGGAGTTGACTGAGGTTATAAACTGAAGATGACTGCTGTCAAGTTTTGTATAGCCCAGAATCTCTCTCAAGAGCTGAATAATGAGCCCAGCCCCTAGCTTTCTCTTGGTAAGCAGAAAACCTCGTTGGGCCAAGCAAATGATTCAGCTGGGGTGTATTTTGCTCACTGTGAGACTAGATTAATTGAGGTCTTTAAGAAGTGCAGAGTGAGCCATAATAATGATGTATTTTGTTCTGGGAAGAGCTTCCTTGTGTCCCGTGTTACGCTTCAAGCTGCCGTTGGCACCTCTCGGGGCTGAGTGATGGTGATGGTCTGTGTTAAGCTCCTGAACTTGTGTGATGCTGCTTTTCTTCTTCTCTTATGGAGTCTTGTCAGCGGCTCTGATAAGCCACTGATCAAAGTTGCCATTGAAGTTTCCCAGCATGAAATGAAACCCTGTTTTATGAATTTCAATTCCTCTTGCTGGCCTACCATCATCTTCCCATTCTCGCGTCCTACAGGGTTGTGCTATTTTACTGCTGCAGAAGGATCACAGCAAAACTTTCATTGTATGGCCTTTATTTTATTTTATTATTACAGTGGCTTGGGTGAAACCAGTTTCTGCAAGAAGGCTGAATACTGGCTGCAAATGAGAACAGATACAGTCTGACGGGAGGTCTGGTGTTGATTTAGAAGTTAAAATAGGAGCAGGATCTGTGTAAAGGAATAAGGGTAGCAGAACAAATGAAACGAGTTTTCAGTGGTTTTGGTGTCTGGGGGTTTTTGGTCATTTGTTTTTTAATCCCTAACTGCCGCCTTCCCTCTGCAATAAAGCTACCTTGGGTATGAGATGCAGAAGCTGCGCAGCCCCAGTTGGCTGGCAGCGCATGCTGCAGACCAGCCCAATGGCCACTTTCTGCCCTCATCTCCCTCTGCGGAGCTGTCATTTTGATTGTTCTCTATTCAGCTACCAATTTGATGAAACTTGTAGAGGTAGACTTATTTTTCACATCTTTCCCCCCTTTCAGAATTGGTGGAAATTGGCCAACAGTTACTGAGGGGGGAAAACGGGGAGAGAGGACAGTCTGCGGGGTCTTTGTGCGATAACACTCGAGGATGCTCTCATCAGCCTGGTTTTCTGTCTGGATACACAACCCAGAGTTTGAACAAAACCCTTAATCTAAAAATCCTGTGTTTAGAGTCTGCTATTACTACAGAGGGGTTCATTCTCTTGGCGGGGGGGAATCTTTGTTTTCACTGTCCTTTACAGGCAAGTTGTAATCAGAAAATGTGCTTTTGTATGTGCTTTTACATCACTGCTGCTGTTGAACAACTACAGCTTTGCTCACAGAACTCTTGATGATAAGAGAGTAAATATGTTCATTCTGCTTTTCAGCTGTATTGGTTTGGGAAAATTAGGAGTAGCAAAAAAAGAAACTATTGTAGAGTGGTGTATTGCTTAGTATTACAGATGTGCAAAATAGGAATAAACAAGAGGCATGAATTGGAAATTGAATCACAGAGGGCGTCGTATCTTATTGAGAGTAACTGTAAAGATGTTCCTGCCCCATAAAGCCTCTAGAACTGAGGCAAAAGTTAAGTGAGGCTGAATGAGGTGACTGAGGGCTTGTGAGGGCAATGGGAGGATGTTGGGTTTTATTAGAAGGAGGAAGAAAGAATAAATCCTGGACCTTTCAATTAGATTCAGATACCTGTTTGGCTTTAGGGTCAAGGATTTGACCTTTCGGAGAGAGGTATTTTTGGAAGTTAGAAGTCACATTTAGATCATCCAGTCCCTGCTCCTAGCCAGTACAAGATTTGTTCCTTTCAGTATATATTTATTTCCTCCAGTCTAATTATACATATCCCCAATGATTGCTTTTTTTATGAATTACCTCTATAAATGTTCATATTCTAAACCAGTCTCCCTGGGTTCTCTGCTTTTAATTTGCTGCAGGGATGAACCCTGAATCCTTACTTGCAGTTCAGGATAAGAGATGTGAGTAATGGAAAGGAAAAGGGCATTTTGCAAAATGAAAGGACCATGTTGGTTTGATGCAGTTTAGTTTAAAATGCAATGTGTTAGGGTATTTCTCTGTCACGGCTGGATAAAGTTGAAACCTCCTTTTTCCCCCTTGCCTTTCTTCCTGGGAGAAGAGAAGCAGGAATTGCTTCCTTTGACCAAGCCTTCCTTTGGAAAGCTGCCCGAGCCAGGGCTCATCCCCTGTGGGAGCTGAGCCCCGTGGTCGCACAGGTGCCAACTCCCACCCTGGAGTTTCTGACATATCTGTCTAGCTGCAGATGTGCGAAAGGAAAAGCAGGTACCAAAGGCAAATGAAGCAAGAGTCAAAAGAAAGGCCGTCTCTTTGGTGTCACACTCTGCATCCGAGCAGGGGAGAAGATGAAAGGCTCTGTGTACGCTTCAGTAGCCTTCTCTTTTCTTGTTCCACGTATTGGTTTGCCCCCCGAGGAGCAGAGGCGCAGGGATGCTGTGACTACTTACTCTTGTTTGTTTATGTTCATTTTGAAGAGGCATGTGAGCGGAGCTGCCCGGGCTGCTTACGGCAAAGGAAATAGATCTCAGGGGAACAATTAATTTTGCTTGGCTATTTCTGAGCCAGGTGAAACCATAAAATGAACCTGTGTCATCCCCATTGTCTAAAAGGGATGTATTTATTTATTTTACATTTTAATGCACCACTGACAATTTATATTGTGAGCCTCAATGAATTTTTAATAGAGAATTGATAGAAGAAAGGTGTATAACATGGGAGATTAATAGAAAAGGTTATCGGACTTGAAAAAGAAAAAGAAAGAAAAAGACAGCTGATATTTTAATTAACTGCTCCCTGCCTGTGTTGTGATCCCAGAGACAGGACGATTGAGTGCCAGAAGGTGAATCTGGTTGGAAATAAAGTGATTCCAGTCCTGTATTAGAGGTGAGAAATGACAGTGCTTCAGTATTCTTGCAGTTTGAATAATCTGGGTTGCTGTTTGCAACACAAAGCAGAGTTTATTGGAATTAAGACAGTCTGTAGAGCTGTAACCCAATGTGTTAGAGAGTAATAGTAGTAAAAAATAATAACAAAATATTGTATATAAAATATAAATAATAAAAAGCAGAAACAGTAAAAAAAAAAGAAATTGTGGAAGTAAATATAATAATCATAGAAAGGTTTGAGCTCCCCCTCCCTTAATCCTGCTCCTTTAAGAGATTAGAGAGCTTAGATTCAAACAAAGGACCAAATGCATTTGTATCCTGCTGATTTATCTGGCACGGGACTGTTCGACCTTTGGGTGGGCGTGCGGACAGGGCTGACACTTTTCGGTTAGGCCACTGCTGATGAGTGGTTGTGCCCAGCTTCATTTTGCAGAGAGGAGTTGCACTCAGGGAGCACATTAACACCTTCCAAATGACGCCCTGGGACTGTCACTAATGCTTTTCTCCCCTTTCTGAATCCTGGCAATCTATTAATTGTGCTGCCGAAGAGCAGTGTCAGGGGAACAAAGCAATCGGTGCCACCATCTGCTGTGAGCAGGTTGGCCATGTTGAAGGGAATGCCTGTTACGCTCCTTTCTGTGGCTGACCCCCTTGCTCATGCTAGTGTCTACATGTCCTGGAAATAACAGCAATCAAAGTGTTAGATTGATGGAAAAAGGGGAGGTTTATTTTGAGGTGGAAAAGTAGTTGTGTTGCTGTTTGGGTCTCTAGAGAATAAGTCAAAGGACAGTTTTCCTATGGAAAACGAGACATTAGGACATTGAGACAGTGTCCTGGTTTCGGCTGGGATAAAGTTAATTTTCTTCCTAGCAGCTGGTACAGTGCTGTGTTTTGGATTTAGTGCGAGAATAATGTTGATAACACACTGATGTTTTTAGTTGTTGCTAAGTAGTGGGATTTTTCAGCTTCTCATGCCCAGCCAGCAAGAAGGCTGGAGGGGCACAAGAAGTTGGGAGGGGACACAGCCAGGACAGCTGACCCAAACAAGCCAAAGGAATATTCCATACCATATGACGTTATGCCCAGTATATAAACTGGGGGGAGTTGGCCAGGAGGGGTGGATCGCTGCTCGGGAACTAACTGGGCATCAGTTGGCGAGTGGTGAGCAATTGCATTGTGCATCACTTGTTTTGTATATTCTAACTCTTTTAGTATTATTATTGTCATTTTATTACTATTATTATCATTATTTGCCCTTCCTTTTCTGTCCTATTAAACTGTCTTTATCTCAACCCATGAGTTTGGGGATTGTTTTGGTTTTTTTTTCTTGATTCTCTCCCCTGTCCCACTGGGTGGGGGGAGTGAGCGAGCGGCTGTGTGGTGCTTAGTTGTCAGCTGGGGTTAAACCATGACAGAGAACTAATATAAAACTAAACACATTTTT
This sequence comes from Gymnogyps californianus, assembly GCF_018139145.2. Lineage (NCBI taxonomy): Eukaryota > Metazoa > Chordata > Aves > Accipitriformes > Cathartidae > Gymnogyps > Gymnogyps californianus. Next base: position 30,086,978 of record NC_059478.1, on the reverse strand, counting down.
AAAATCAAGTTTTTTATATCTCCACTATTATACTAGTCTCTGCTTTCTGGATGAAGACGTGATTGTTTAATTTGTAGATGCCATAGTCTTCCCCTAAGAGCAGATACTAACATTTTACCCAGACAGCTTCACAGCAAGCAGGAGAGTGCTCTGACTTTGGTTATGCATGCATATCCCATCAGTATCTGGTCAGAGTTTCTGACTATTAAATACATCAAATTAATTAAATCAAACTTGCATTAAATACACCAGAAGGGATGCACAATACCCAGTTTCATAAGTTTTGGTTTTCTAACCAGAGATGTTCAGGAGAAAGTCTTTTCCCTGTGGTAACGTCTATGCAATGTCTTTGAAAGATCAGACTGGATTCTTAGTATGACTGGTCTCTTGTAAAACTCTTGGTCTGTATGGGGTTGGGGTTTTTTCCTATATTAGTTCATAATATCTGGTTCTGAATGAAGAGAAAATTGTCCTTGTTTGTTTGTTTGTTTGTTTTCAGAATCTGGCTCATTTAGCAACAGAAGGGGAGTAAATGTATGTTCTCTTTATAAAGTGCATCCTGAGAGATTGTACAGCTGCTTAGTGATGCTTTGCAGTGTTTTCCTGATGGATGCCTGTTCAGGGAAGCTGCATGTTTTGGGTACTAGAAAATGAGTACTTGATTTCAGCCATGTAGACCTCTCCAGTACCTCACACAGTAATGTTCCTTGTTTCCTGTGCGTGACCGATATTTAACGTGGCTCCCGCCCTGACAGCAGCTCATGTAAGAAAAAAAGAAAGGAAAATGAAAGATCAAATTCTGGAGGCTTATTTCTTGTGTTTAATGCTTTAAAAACGTTTGCTGGAAGAAATATTGATGTAGCAATGATGTGTGCACATGACTTATACCAGGGAATAGCTATTGAGCTCAAACCTCGCTGTGAGGGCAGCTAAGCAGTGGAACAGATTGCCCAGGGAGGTTGTGCTGTCTCCACCTTGGGGGTTTTTAAGACCAGACTGGATAAAACCCAGATTAACCAGGTCTGACCTCAGAGCTGACCCTGTCTTGAGCAAGAGGTTGGACTTGATGACCTCCTGAGGTCCTTTACTACCTGAATTTTCCTGTGATCCTATTAGGTTGTGAGCAGCTTTGCAGAGGGGAGAAACAAATCTTCTCCCTGCCACCACTTCCTATGTAAATTGATCACTAACAAAGGTAGATACCAGTTAGCCATAGAGTCTTGCACTTCAAGGGTGGTAACCCTGAGCCTGAGCCATTGCTCATGACTCTCGTGGCATGGCTGTTCAGTCCAGATCCTAGCAGAAAAGCCACTGAAGTCACCATTGCAAAAGCAATGAGTGACTGATGATCATATTGACACTGAGGCCATGGACTGAAGGGGCCAGATATCTGTAGATTACTTTCTTTCTGCTGCAGTGGAAAGATGCTGACTAGTATTACAGGGCACTGGTTGTGCTGCGCCACTGGCACAAAGGAATAGACCAATTAATTGCTTGAGTTCATGTCTTGCATCTTTTTCAAGCCCTAGATTAATGCAAGCAAAGCAAAGAGCACAGAGTGGTTGACATTTAATGAAATGACTTTTAGTGTTTGGAGGAGTGCTTTATGATCATCCACTATGGTGACAGATGTACTAAAAAGCCATTAATAGATTGCATAGATAAAAACATTATTACTTAGATTATAGTACTCCAAAGGTGAGACTTGTTTGTCTTACCTGTCTGTAAATCATGCAGCACACTTTCAGTTCCATGTAGGCAGCAGCTTTTTGTAGTAAAAGCCTTAGAAAATTATTCTGAAAAAGAACATCCCTGGTTTTTGAATGTCTGGAAGACATGAAAGAGTGAATCCATGTTAAATAATGGAGGGATAAGAGTTCTAGCAAGAAGAAACGCCCATCTTTACTTGTTTGACTCTGTCATGAGGAAGCAATGTTGAATGTGAAATGAATCCTTTCAATACAGGCCAATCAGTATCATCCTTAGTGGGATTAGATGTAATGGAGGTCTTCTGCACTGCTTACATTCATGCCAAGTACTTTTTTTTTTTTTTTTTCTTCCTTGCAGCAAAGAAAACTTGTGCCGAGTCAGATTTCACTTGTGACAATGGCCACTGCATCCCAGCCAGGTGGAAATGTGATGGTGAAGAAGAATGTCCTGATGGGTCAGATGAATCAGAAGCAGCATGCAGTGAGTAGCACAGAAAAGTGGTGTTTCTCAGACATGTTGTCTTATGAAAGCATAGAGAAATTGGAGGTGTTGTTCCCAACACTTGCAGGATGATCTGTCAACTTTTGCTTCTGTTAGAACAGAAATTAAAGGCACAAAAGATTCAGGTCATTCAAACTGGACGGTTTCCAAACTTTCAAATGTACCAGTTTTCCAGACTGTGATACAGGCAGCACTATCTAGCGTGTATTTCTGTCTGTAACGGAATTGAAAACATCTCTAGCTCTGTTACAGTTTATCTGGTTGTAGAGCTCATGATCAGCAGCGGTGCACGAAGATTCACACTCACCTGGGATCAGGCCTTTTGGAAACTCAGATTTGCAGTGTTTTGTATGGTAGCATATTAGGATTTATCATCACTGCAGGCAGCGCTTCTGTCATTGCAGAGGAACTTCGCAGTGTTAGAGTATTACTCTTTTTTTTTTTTTTTTTTTTTTTGCCTTCGAGAACAAATGAAAGGTAGCAGATGAAAGATGAGCAATGTAAAATAACTAAAGCTGAGAGTAAGTATGACAGATGTTAACTGCAGGTAACACCTTTTAAAAACCCATTGATTCAGTCAGTAAAAGGACATGCTTGGTTTTTGTGTAGTGCATTTTATCTTGTTCTTTTGCCTCTCTGAGGAGGTCCATTTGCACTCCATTGTTCTAGAAATGTGAAGGATTGTCTGATGTTGAGTTGAAGGGAATCCCGGGGATGTTTTAATGAAAACACTAACTAAAATGTAGACTTCTATTTGTGTGCTTACTTATGTCTGCAGATTTGTTCTTGGACAGACCAAGAAACTAGTACAAGCCATTCTATTGAATTTCTAGTCATGTACTTCACAAATATATTCCCATGAGTCAGAAGCAGTGTTGGAGGAAGTATTTTATTGGATTTCACCAGAATGGGGCACATAGAGGACTTCAAAATTAACCATACTTTTATTTTTAAGCCTAGTACCAGTCCTACTTTCTCCCTAATTAAAAAAGATGAATGCGCTTCTCTTGCATAAAATGAATGGAATCATTTTTGCAGGCATATACAGGCTACAGAAAAAATTACTTCAGTAACTGCATTAACATATTTATGCATTGTATGTGTTGGTCTTTCACCCTGCATCATCCTTAGTCAAAAACTATCTTATTAATGCTGCTTCCACTACCTGATTGCCTGGAGGGGGGCTGAATAACTAAACAGCTTCATTCCCTGCAGTCTCTGTCTGCAGATCTCTTGTCAGAGGCCATAGCCTGGACCATGCAGCGCTAAGATCCGTGACGATTTCTCTTAATCATCTTCCATTCCTTTTCTAGCCATTTCGCCTTCCATTTTTCCCCCCACTTAACGTTCATCCTCTGGGGAAATCAGCCTTAAAACTTAAGTATCGTAAAGGAGACTTGACCTGAGCCTCTGATTGTTACAGTACGGGACTACCATCCTGAGAGGAAAGTAATTTGTTCAGTTCATTTCTGTGGTGGTTCTTCTGTTCAGAAAAATAGATGGCCCTTGAAACATTTCCCTGCTGTTCATGGGAGTGGGCCAGTGTCATCTCGACACAGGAAGAAGTTTGTTCCCATTCTGTAGTATATGCCTAACAGATGAATCGGGAATTCCTAGTGAAAGTAGCAGTACCTGTATGGACCAATTCTTAATATGTTTTTTAAATACAAGGGCTTTGGAACCAGCTCAAAGACTATGGCATATAACTATGCCATATTTTATTTGTTTATAGCTGTCTCAAGCAGATCTACCATGCCTTGCCTCAGCATAAGATATTTAGGTTTTGTTATGAGTTTTAGCCAAAACAGGTCAATTTTTGTGTGCTGGATGCACAAACTTGTGTCTTGATGTTCACAGGATACTTGATACAAGCCTATGTCTGACTTGTGGCTAGCTCGCAAGAGAAGCCGGTGTTTCTGTCTGTACCAGTTAAAAGCTTGCCTTTGAATCTTAAAACGTCTGCAACTAGCATTTTGGTACTTTACTTGTTTTATAGGATTATTCAGATCTGAAGTTCACACTTAATCAGATGAAGATCAAGTAGTTTTCATCTTATGACTGTTGATAGCTATAGGCTTTAATTTGCACGGTAAGGACATTCTTTCCAGATGTTTTGTATCCTTGTCAAAGTATGTGTCATCTCAAAGGCTGATCCGATCTGCTCTGTGAGGAAACAGAATCAACCTGGTAATGCATAAGCACAGTGCTGGTTGTGGGGTTAATTCACATACGTTTGCAGGTCTTCCTACCACTGGTCAAGACAGCAGTGAGTTATAAACTTAGTGGACTATTAAACAAGACACTGGAGTGTTAGGCTTTGCTTTTAATTTGTGCCCTTAACATAAAAGGCCTAGCTCTTTGTGTGTGTAAATGTTATTTAAGGGCAAAGAAGAGGCTGTAATGACAGACAGAAAATGTAGTGAGAGGCAAAATGTACAGTTGGACATTCCTGTATGGTCCCTCCCTCCAGTCCCATTTCTTTCTCCCTGATGAAAAAAAGGCTGAACTTTCTCCCTGCGGCTGAGGAATGACTGCAGGCCCCTATGACTGTCTCATTTTCCTGTTTAGAAATGCAGCACAGCCCTTTGGAGGAGCCTGCACTGCAGAGTTTCCCTAGGGAAGGGGCAGGTTGGGAAATGGAGATTTCTCACCTCTGGGCAAGATCAAACTGCTTTGTAAAATCAATTGCTTTCAGACAGGCCACATAATTGCCAGCACCTCTGCCAGGATCTAGGGTTATTCCTCAATTAATGCAACATTGGGACATTGTCCATAGTCCATTCAAGCTAGGGAGGTTAAGAACATTGATAATGCTGACTGTTGCGTTTTAGGAGTATTTCCAGCTTAGAATGTGATGAAAACAAGGCAGTGCCTCTCAGCATCTAGCCACCTGCTAAATGGCTTTTTATTTTCTGAATGCTTTGTGGTGTGTTTTTAAATACACTGTGTGCTCTCTTATTGGTAGTTAGGGATGTTGTGTCCCCATCTCTAATGTTTGGTTAAAGGTAACAGTTTATGATTTTTAATTTTTTTTTTTTTTTAAGATAACCCTGCTGCAAAACCAAACCAGTACTTTGCTTTTTCTGTTTCCCAGATCACTGAAGTTGCTCAGCTTTGTACCTAACAATATCCTCTCTAGGGATGTTACCCATCCCCAAGTGTTCAGGACAGCATGACCTGTCTCCTGTCAGATGGGTAAGGTGGCATCACAGCTGGCCTGACTTCTGTTGGACCTGTGATGTCTGGGGCCTTTTTTTGCTATTCATGCAATTATTTTTTTAAACTGCGTTTTCTTCGAGCCACTGAATGTGGCTGGGAGCGGTAGCTGTAAGGGTATCTTTTGAGTCCCATTGAATTCTCAACTAACGAGATCTATAGGACTTCTCCCTGTTGTGGGTTTTGGTGTCAGTTGAAGGTTAATTTTTAGCATGGGCTGATTTTGGAGAAGATGGTTATCCAGGCTTTTGGTTGGAAATGGGTCATTACGAATAAGAAACTGCTTATATTTCTTCATTTTTCTTCGAGCCAGGTCCTTAACCTAAACATGCTCTCACATCCATAGATTTGTCCAAGTGAATTAGTCGTGTAACATGTGAGTGTCACCACTAAACCTCAGTGTTCTGCCATCTGTCAGTTTTTCAGTGCTATTATCTGGCTGCTGAATTTATTTTGTCTCATTTAATTTCTGTTAAGGTTTCAAAGAAATGTGTCCCCCTTTTCTGTGAACTGATCTATTCAGGGGCATCTTGTGGGCTGGATCTGTTCTCTCTGAAGTCATCATCAGAAATACTGTCAGTTCGGGGGGGGGAGGTATGTTTTATTAGATTTTTTTGTTTCTGTGTGGAAGCAGAATGAGCCCCTAAATCAAGAGAAGCAAAACCATGTGAACTCAGAAATTAGTGCTATCCAGAAGGGGCAGAAGGGACCAAATTCACAATTTAAAAAGTCATGTTGATTGAGGCTGGGGGAGGGAGGAGAGGGAGGGGGAACTTAATATTGAAGAAAAGAAAGTTATTTTGAGAAACATACTTAATAAATTAAAAGAAATGGGATGGTGGGTGAGAGGGAACAAAGAAGCACCATTTAGCTGTGCTGCGGTGGTGCTCCTGGTGGCAAAGGGGAAGAGTTAGTACTTGGGCATTCCAACTTCCAGCCTCGTCTCCCTTGACAAAGCTTTTTTAGATTCAGCAATTGCCTGAACTAGGCCTCTGTTCAGGAAAGGTTGGCTGCTTGTACATAAAGCAAATGAACCACTTTGGCCTTGCAGGATACATGCCAAGAAAATAGCTGGGGGAGAAGCAGGCTTGTCCTCCTGTTGACATCAGCCATTGCTGCTTCTCCTTGCCTGCCGTGAGGGAGAGCCTAGAGTGGGTGCAAAACTGCCATTGCTGGAAGGTGCTCTGAAATGATAATGGATTTCATCTTCATTGTGCTAGCTTGTTAGTATGCAAGGAGCTCCCCACAAACCATTAAAAAGGATAGCAAAGTATCTGGAAGGTAGTGGGAGTAGAGTTAGTGCCTCTGTCAGCCCGATGCCTGCGACTCCCACATACCTCACCAGCAGCTGTTTTAAGATACAGAAAAATATTTTTGACCTCAGAGTAGGATTGAATGCTGAGGATCTTATAATTATTTGCTGCAAGGTTATACAGCAGCATGCCTCTGCCAACTGCAGGAGATCTTTGGTAGCCTACACGTACTTGCCCACTGGAGAGCGTGCCATGGCCAGAGCCCTGGACTTATTTTTCATTGCTCTCACTAAAAGCAAGCCAGTGTGGCTTGGTGATCACCCTAGAGCTGTGGTGGAGCCGCTGCTGATATAAGCAAAGCCTGTGTATGCATATGAAAAGATTCCTCCCTATTTTCCTATCGAGTTTCTTGAAGCTGAGAGAGGGGGAAGGGAAGTCGTGTTTCTTACTGAGCTAACAGAGACCTCCAGCAAAATGAATGTTATCCACCTAATGCTGTTCCGGCGCAGGTACTGAATCATTGTGCTTTTTTACAAGAAGGACATTTTTAAATTTCCCTCTGAAGTATTTTGATTATTTAACCAGAGACTTAAACAAAAAATCTCTAGAGAAAAATAAAAACAAATGCTAACAAACAGTAACAGCACTGATGGGAACACAAATTAAAGGGATAGAGCAAGTGAAAATCTAAGCTGGCAAGCTCTTGCCTTAGGACATTGTATATATAATGAGATCGAGGAATGCAGGCAGCATAAACTCACCACTTATTTCTTTATCAGATATGTGACATTCTCCTAGTTAAGAGCAGAAATTATTATACAGGAAGGTATAGTAGGGTGTTATGAGGAAGAAAAAGAGAAGAGGAAACCTGAATTCATATTGCATTTAACAGGGGAATGATTTAATAGGGCAGGTTTAATAAGCAGCAGTCCTGGAAATAGATTTTTAAATGGAAATGGAATATAAAATCAAACCCTGAATGTTGGCTTGAAATACAGTACTAGTTCATGCAGTCCTTTTATTTTGAAGTACATGTCATGAGTCGTTCAGGGGAGATGTATCCAAACTTGACAGTTAGATTTTTAATGGGTATTTTCCATGGTCCTAGGCACTTTAAGTGCTGCTGCTGCTGCGTATGCTGATTTCTCACAGTGATGATCAGTTCTGTCCTAATTTTCTATTAAGTTGCCCAAATGCAAAATTCTATAATTGTTGGTAGTGTTGATGGTATTGCTCGCCCCCAAATGCACAGTCCTCTCCTAGCTCTCCATTCACCCCAAAGGATATTATGTCTCTATTATTCTTCTTTGATACAGATCTCCTGCATGACTGAGTGAATTTGGTGACATTACTGTGCTTTTGTGGAAAGTGACTTACTAAACTGTTCCTTGCCCTTGGAGAATTTATCCTGGAGAAGGGTGGACTGTCTCATTCAGGGCAGCGTGTATGCTGAGCCATTGAACTTCAAGTAGCAAAAGAATAAACTAGGCCAAATCAGCCAGGCACAGCCAGATACTAGGCTTTAGGACCTGGGGCAGTAACAGAGAGGACTTTTTTTTTTTTTTTTCTTTTTCCCCCAACATTAAGAGCAGATCTGTTTGTATATATGTGACAAAATGGTAGGGGATTGTAAATGCAGTGGAACATGTAAATTAAAGACCATTCTGTTGCATTAATTTGTTACAGATCATTCAGGGAATTGAATAAGATGATGTTAATGTCAGACATACAGGTGTGCATTTTAACAACACTCCCACTACACTAACTGGCTATTGCCAGCATAAAATATAGCAGCTTCAATAGTCTTGTCACTGTCCCCCTGCAATTGTCCCCCCGTCACTGTCCCTGGTGGGCTGGTGGGAGCACTGCTGAATTACAGCAGCTGAGGACCACATTCGTAAAACAACTATAGCACAAGGTACAGGATGTGGAAACATTTCTAGAGCTCCAGGATCCTCCCAGTGACAAGGCACAAAAGAGGCAGTCTCATTTTCCAGATGCCCAGACTGGTTTGTAGGGCTAATGATGAAAGCTTTGAATTGTGAATGTGATCGAATTTATTGAGACAGAATAAAATGAAAACAGCCCATGATCGTCTCTCCGTGAAGTCATGAAATAATTTAAGATAGAAGGGACCTCTGGGGGTTATCTAGTCCAATCCCCTGCTCAAAGTGGACCCCTGTCCTCATGTTTGACCACCCTTGCTAATGAAAAAAATCCCTATATCTTGCCAGACTCTCCTTTGTTGCAGCACGTGTCTGTCACCTCCCATCCTGTCACTGTGCACCTCTGAGAACAGTCTGGCTCCATCTTCTCTAGTCCCTCCCACTTTGTAGTTGAAGGCAGCAATAAAATCTTCCTTTAGCCTTCTCTTCTGATGGCTGAACAAATGCTGTTCCCTCAGTCTCTCCTTGTATGTAGTCTCTCATTTCAGATTATTTTGTCAGATAATTAGAAACGACACAGTTCTACAACCAGGATATAGTTTTTGCATTGTTCACTCACCTCTGTCAAAGCTTTACCACATCCAAAATATAACTTAAAAATTAATTCATTTTTATGTTTTCAGTATGCTACTTAGCTTCCAGGACTACTTAGCCGAGGGTTCCAGACTCCTGAAAACTCCTTTCCATGGAAGTGTTTAACAGTACACTGGAAATGGACAAGACGTGTTGAGGCCTGTTAGCAGACTAGTAGTTCCCTACGGATCGTGGCTTATGGTCAAGTGCAGATTTTTAAAAGTCCTTTTTATCCTAAGCGTATATAACTCTTCAGTTTCTCACAAATGTACCTTTACTCCTGATTTAATCATCCTGTCTCAGCCAGTGTATACTTGCTTCCCAAGTGCCTCTGGTTCTTTAACCATTGTAACTGCTTTGAATGCCTCCAGGTGTGTCCTTATTGAGCAACCCCAAGTTGACCTCAATATCCCAAAGGACACAAAACTGTAGGGACTAACACAAAGAAGCCTTTGACAGGGTAAGGAACCAAATCCAGGTTTTCCTGCATCCTGTTCCTTTTCTTGAAGCGTGAAATTATCCTTTTTACATCAAAGGAAATTCAGCGAACTCGAAGCCTAGCTGCTTATCCCTAGTAGTGGGATACCTTTATCTGGGGCTCATGGGCAGTGAATTACGTCTCCTTTTTGATGATTACATGGCTGTAGTGGTCTCAGCATTTTACTTACCTAGAGATGTAAATGAATTTAGGGTATGTAATGATCGTGCTCCAATTCTACCAGTGCTAAAAAGTTTTAAGTAATACCTGTTTAAAAAAAATGTCTTTTTCCTTTAAGGGAAGGTGGTTAGAGCTTATATCTCAGAAGTTACCTTTTCAGAGGGCTGAGTCCAATAGGAAAACCAATAGAAAATACCGATCAGGTCTTTTCTGATGTTTTTATTGTTCTTAAGCATTGCTACCTTGTGAGAAAGTCACTTTTTCATGTAGCGTTGCAAGCTTTGACATTTGCAGTGTTCCTGTACCTCAGATTTACTTTGAGCTTTTGCTAGTTGACTGCTACAAAGATTTAAACGTTGGCATTTAAATATTTTTCCTAGTGGTCTAATGTGTTCATGCAGTTCATAAACAGGAATGGTCATAAAAGGGTTTGATGCTGCCTTTTTATGGCTGTAATTAATCTTGCAGTTATTTCAATAGGAGAGAATAGCAGGAAAATGAAAGTTGAGCATGGGAAGCTCTTGTATGTGTAATTATTTAACAGGCCATAAATATTGAACTAGTAAAAACTTAAGAGGTTTTCAGAAATCTCAAGCAGCTTTTCATTGCCTAGTGCTTTCTTTTTTTCCGTTCTCTTGCTGCTTGCTTGCTTTCTGAAATTCAGATTACCAGATTTTTATATTCATATTTTTGCTTATTTATTGGGGGGGGATCATGATTGGTTTACTTACTATGGCTGATGTGAAAAGGAAATAATTTCTGGGAATCAAAGGCAAACATAATTTGAAAATTGAAATGTTTTGCTAACTGAATGAAGTAGTATTGCACTGCAAGAGCACAGAAAGCAAACCTTTTCCCCTTTCTTAAATGGATGAATTAATTACGGTGTGAGGAAAATAAGTGAATGTCAAATGACATTATTTTAACATTTTCCCACATTTAAATAGCTTCTGTGTTTCAGTATCATAATGAATTGTATGTTGAAGCTGTGATTCCTAGTTCCACCACCTCTTCCTTGATAGGTATTTTTCGTCTCTTTCTTCATTTCTACAGTTGTAGGATCGTGTTTTCATTCAGGACAAAGTCCCACTGAAATAATTTGCAGTTTTAATAAGGGTCTCATGATACTCCATCCTGCTTCCTTGAGGATTAGGATCATGATTAAGACTGGTTTAATATGCAGTCTCTGCATGCTTTGGTAGATAATTTTATGTAATTTAAGCCTTGCACTGGAGATTTTTAATTCTCTGAAATGCTTTCAGTCAGATTGTGCTCTGGGGTGAGGCATGGTCACTGATGGCGCCGTCTGCACGTGTGAGGGTAGTGTGGATCTTCACTGTGTGCATTTGTGGGATGCAGTGAGCTTCCATAGCTGCTGAGAGCCTTGATCGGGGCTTTGCTTTAGCAATAGCTTCTAGCTTCCTTTCTAGGGACGCTGTATTCAGTGGCTATATTTGAAGTGACAGATTTCAGCTCAGCCTTTGTCTTGTGTTTTAACATATTAAAACATGTTAAGAATCCTTTGCATTAAAATACAGAGGACTTAGCTTAGTAGCTTTGTTAGACCGCACATGCTTGCATGTTCCAATATGAATGGACTCATGCCAGTTACCGCACCATTTTTCTGGCTTATACTGCTAGGGTAGTCATCTTACCATGTCATTTGACTTCTCTAAGTGTACTGTTGTACAAGACTCAAGTTATTTTATGAAGATTGTGAATTCTCTGTTTTGGCATAGAGGTTGCAAACACTTGTCATTTTAGCACAAACGTAACCGTGCTTCTCCCTTTTTTTTTTTGTACAGGGAGAAGCATGTCTAGCATGTTTGACAATCAGCGATTTAATTTCTAGCTATTGTGTGTGTATTTATATGGGTAAAATTATACATGTGTATTTAGACATGCACATATGCGCACACACAAAAAATAATGGTATGCTGTTCAAGCATTTCAGTAGGTATATCGGCCCTGTATGGGATGTGAATGAGAAATAGCAATTAACATACTGAATTCTGCTAGAATTTATGTTTCTGCTTCAATTCCTGCCTCTAGACATGTTGCAAGTGTCAAACTTGGAGCTGAGTTGTGTGAACCAGCAGGGATATTTGTAATGAAGTAAAGGTGTAGGTGGTAGGCGAAAGCCTTTTCTTCTCAGCCACAGGTCTACACACCACTATTCTTGTGCAACAGCCTGAACACATTCAATTAAAATTGCCATCTAAGCTGCCTGTTCCATCACCTGAAAAAGAAAACAGGTGGGGGTTTCTTTGTATATAAAAGATGAAATGTTCACTCCAAGATAAGAAACACAATTATTTAATAGCAGCAGAGCCTTTTTAGGCTTACTTTCTTTTGCACATGTAAGAGTGAGGACATATTAGAAATTAAGTCTATGCTCGTCTACTGAATCCTTTTTTTGCCCTGAGTTCTTCATGTTCTGTTGGTCCCTTTGAGCAGCAGTTCATTTGTTGATACCTTTAACACCTCAGAAGAGTTGTCACCTTAGCATGAAAAAGCAGCATCTTCATCTGGTGTGAGCTCGGATCTTGATGCAGCAATTGCCTCTTTGTGGCCATGCAGATGTTACCAGCAATAGTGCGGGATGGCTTCCTTTCAGCTGCTGTGGCTGCTGGAGATGGCCTAACATGGAGTGTGACACTGCACTCAATTTTTCCTTTACGGTATGAATTTTTAAAAAGTCCTGGGTGCTGTTTGGTATATTCAGTCCTTTGATAGAACAGAGAGGAGATACCATAATGTCAGACACAAGGTGAAATACTAATGTTGCAACATACTTAGGCAAGCTTTTTGTTTAAATTAAAAAAAAGGTGCAGAGTTCAGGTAGCAGGGAAAAGTGTTTTACAATGAATTCTGCAGTTTCCTGGAGACCTGTATAATTTTTCTTTCTGTGATTTTTATCGCTCATCTTGGCAGGTTTCATTATGTTTGCTCATCTAGGGACCTTTTGTGCCTGTATTTTCTCTGTTGATAAGAAGCACTTTTGCAACCATAATCTCTTTTACAAATGGGCATGGTCTCAATGCTGCTTGACTCCTTTATCCTTTGTATAATTTTGTCCCCCTAGCGTTCTGTGGGACTTTCTCCTCCCTGTTTTGATTAGAATAGGAGTAATCTCTGTGAACGAGAGAAAGAAAATGAGCCTGGGAAGAGGGAAAATGAAAGAGCAGCTGCTGATACAGAGGCTCAGAGAGCCCCATGGGTGCATGCTGGACTCTTAGCCACAGTTGAGAGACTTCTGAAGAGGCTGTGTTTTCACTGCTGTTTGTAACCAGCAGGCTCTTGATGGAGCCCAGCGTGCAGTCTGTGAGCATGCCTTCTTCCCAGCGCCTGGGGTACAGAATTGCTTCTTGATTAGCCAGAGAAAGAAAGGGAAGGAGCCAGCATGTACACATGCACTTGTACACGAACCCCCCGGTCTCATTTGTACTTGAGCATCTGCAGAAGTGGCGCTGCCTCCGCTGGACCCGATCTCCCCTGAAATACTGGTACATATGTGGCTGTCCTGGGCTGGCATCAACTGCAGAGCACCCGTTCCACTGACAAAACACAGATGTTTGGGGAAAAGGTGGTGATTATTCAATTAGTAGCCTGACATGGTAGATAACTTCAATTATGGACTGTGCCCTATGACTCTGACCTCTCTGACCATGTGTTTAATGATATTCCAGCTTTTCAGAGCAGGAACGGAAAAGTTGCTCTGCTTCTCAGGTACCTGTAAGTACAACTACTGATGTTTCACTTTTAAAATATCTGATTGCTGGCATGCTTGGAAACAGCATGTTAATCAAACAGGTTGCTTCAGCTGAAAATGACTGGGAGAAAATCAAGATAAAAAGCTATTGGTAAAATTTTCTGATCTTCTAGATTTCCCAGAATGCACCAAGCTTTTATATAGTTTATGTAAAATGAAAAAACCCACCCTGTGATAATAGATTTAATTAAATTAATCTGTGAGGAAAAATTAAAGTGGGCTTTGGAAGAGGTAATTCAAATCTCTCAACCAGTTAGATACAATATTTTGGGTTTTACAAAGGAAAAACATGTCTAAGTTTCTAGTAGGGCTTTTGATTATTTTAATCAATGGTTTCTTCCGAGCTTGCACAATATGTTCACTTATAAGAAACAGCAGTGCTGTGGAAGATCACAATAGAACAATCTATGGTTTTTCTCATAATTAAAGTTCCATTCTGTTTCCATAATTACCTAACTGCTTATCTGATGTGAAACTTGGAGAAACAGTTCCTCATCCATTATATTCAAGCCAGACAGCAAACTAAACTGCTTTTAAGGGATTAAAGAAACATTGTCGACCTTAACATCACATTTTTAAATCCTTTTTACACTTTACTACGGGCCCCTTATAAATTGTACTTCTATGCAATAACCACCAAGCACTTTACAAACCGTGATTAAACTTGGTGGTTATTTCAGCACCAAGAGGTGCGTGAGGTCCTTCAGAAAAGCAGATCAAACATGGGTCCTGTAATAGCACTCACCATTTTCTTTATAATTAAGTAATTGTGTTTGCAACAGAGCCTTGCTGAAGCCAGTGGGGTTTTGCCCAGACCTGTGCAGCTGCCTTCTAGCACAGAGCTTACGGCTGTGGTGAAGTTACTCACATGGGGGCTTGCAGAGTGGATTTTATATCAGAACAGACCCACATAAAGCAAGGAGACTAATGAAACAGAGTAATAACGGAAGGAGTGGAACAAAGATTATAGTAATAAGGTCAAAGGGGTCCCTCACCTGAGGCCAAGCATGGCTTGAGTGCTACCATTACATATACATAGCTATATAATAGATACATAGATATATAATTCTATTAACAAGATTATTATAGATTTGGCAAAAGTAGCCTGTGAGGGTGGATTTGAGGAAGAGCATGAGCAAGAAGTATGAGAGGATGCGCTGTGCAAAGGGCAGGCTGAGCAGCAGTTAAGGTAAGAGGACAAAAGGAAGGGGTGGGAGAAACAGGAGTCTGGTGCCAGTGGTGGAGCACAGCTGCTTCTGCTTCCCACGCATAATAAATGGAGGAGAGGTCTCTCAAATTGTGCAAAAGAATTAAAAAAAAAAAAAAAAAGTCTGGGATTCAGGTTCCTGAGAAAAGTGTGTTCAATGACTATGCAAAATCAGGAACTTCACAACGGTGGGATCAATTCTTGCCTTTTCATAGCCTAACAACAATTCTGCATATTCTTCACTTGGATTTTTTCATTCATCTCCTATGGTCCTGGCTTGGAAGAAGTGTTTTTTTCCAAAGAGTGTAAAGCAGCTGCCACTGGAAGCTGTTGTGTAACATATGTCCCAGAAGGAATGAATACATCCCTATCTGCTCGTCAAATATTATGAGAACTAGGGCTGATGTTTCTGGCTTTCAAGACACATTTTCTGTCCTACTGAGCCAAAGGAAAAATGTTGATAGTTCAAACCCGCACATGTGCTGACTTACTTCCTCTCTACTGTAATTAGTTAACGACTTTCCCAAACGCCAGAGATCTTTAGAGATCAGAACTGACTGGATGGAGAAAATGGAGAGGTTTGAGAGGAGGAGAAGGAGGAACAGTAATGTGCAGTCCTTCAGTGTGATGATTCAATGCACAGTTATGGCAGCCATGGATGACACACGCCAATACGCACAATGCACGAATCTGTCTTTTAAAAAACATTTGCTACGCCTGGAGCTCCTGCACATCGTGTAGTGTGTAGGTGTTGTCAGCTAAAACCATATTATGAGCTGGACCTAGACAGCAGAGAGACTGGACAGAGCAAGTCAGGTTGTTCTGTTGATTGAAAGTCAACAAGAGCATGTTATATCATCTGCTGGAATATACTCACAGAATTTGCATTTGATTTTCTGTATACCTTGGTTTGTTAAGACTAGGCACTATTTCAAAATAGTGCTGGAATCTGGATGCTGGGGTGACTTGTAGGCTGGCTTTGTTCTTTTGTGTAGCGTCACAGTGTTACCTTCATTGAAAAGGCTGATGTAATCACGACATACATTTGAACATTGTTATGAGCACACTTCTCCAGGCATAGTCAATCAGGATATTGGGGTTATTTCAAAAAGTAAGAAATGGATATTTGATTTTGCTGATTTCACATGGCTACTCGTTTGTTTTGTTTTGTGGTTTTTTTAACCCAACAGAATGAAGTAGGTATTCAGTTTAGGTTTAGTTATTCAGGCAGTTTTCATACCTCCAGTTGCTTTTTAGGGAGAATGTAAGAGATTATTTCCTTTACATTTTGAAGGTTATACTAGTTGAGCTCAGCTTTTGTTATTAACTCCAGCCTGGGATCATCAGAAGTGTGTGTTGCTCCAGGACTAGACTGTAATTGTGACACAGATCAAAATCTCTGCCAGGCTATCCTTTCCCTCTTCTAAAAGCAGATTAGCAGACTGGCATCTGTTTTCTTCGGGGAAGATGGCACAGATGCCCATACTGCAGAGGAGCTGACTTACAGCGGTGTAGCTGACCTTTCTGCGAGGTGTAGGATGATTAATTGAAGGTGTGCGTTTGCTTGCCAGTTATCCCATGTCCCTGATGTTAGCAGACAAGGGATGGTGGCTTATTGCTACTCTTGTCTTTAGTCTGAAGCAGGGCTGGGTAGGTGTTTTGAGTCTTACAGTGAAGCTCTTAGAGTCTGCTAGACCCTTCCCCCTTGAGCTCCGCATGTCTTCTCTCCTGCAGTTGGCAGATGGAAAAACCTACATAAAGACAACTCTGTTGAGTTGTCAGAGAAGGTTTTGGGAAGGTTAGGCACTGCGAGTGCAGCAAGTTATTTAAAGTTCTGACATCAGACTCCTTCAAGTCTTAGGTGGCTGCATAGGAAATTATAGCTGACCTGCATAGGAAATGAGGTGTACTTTCAACTTGAAAGTCATAAAAATTACTTTATCTAGACCAGATGCAATCTTACCCACTATACAGACAACAGAACTTTGTCTCAGAGATCTATTCTACCTCTTTTAGTTACGCTAGGGCAGAAAGAAGGTCTTCCTGATGGAAACATTAAAAAGCCATGTACTACCCCTTAAGAACCAGTGCGTTATACTATATTTCTGTGAGCTTTTTCACCCTTTGCTACATGGGTCAGATTCTTGCAAATAAAGATAATTCAATCACTGGGTTAGCAAATAGCTTCAGGAGCACCAGCATAAGAGAAGTTTGATGTGGTTTTTATTGTTTGGTTGGTTTGGGTTTTTTTTTCCCTCCCACCCCCCTCCCATTCCATTCATTTATGTCCTGGGCTTGATTGACTTTTTGGTGCATAAGAGGGTAAGAATTCCAATTAAAAGTTTTTCCCGGTTTCCTCCTACATGGATTCTTTGTCTTCCAATACAGGTTGAGCTTACATGGCAGCCTTTTGTTCTGTCAGAGTATTCTGCCCAGTCATGTATTTTCATTGACCTTATAGGAACTCTCCTTGAGACCTCTTGTCTTTTTGTTATTTTCGTTGATTTGGCCACTGCTTTTAGAATTTGTGAGGGCAGCGAAATAGATTCTTGTGGGTTTTTTTAATCATATATGGAACCTTTGTTTCCATAGGAGATCAGCATAAGAACCTATACTATTGAAAGTTGAAACAATTACAGTCTAGGTACAGGGGATAGTTAGATAATAAAGACATTGAATAAGGAAAGCCAGAAATATGCATGAAAAATTTATGGCCAGGTGTATTAAGGATTGTAAGGAATTCTTTAGCTGTATGAAAAGCAAATCCATATAGTGTGATACTGGTCAATGAGAGTGAAACAGTAAGCTGCAGTGGCAGAAAATGAGAAAATACTAAGAGTATTTCTAATTTCTCTTCAGAAAGAGGAGGAAGAAGATACATGTGCACATTTAACAACATGCCTGCCACTAAACAGCAATTAAAGTTTCGTGTTTTTAAAACAGAAGTACTGGCAAACTCTCATTGAAAGACAGAACCAGTGAGTTTTCTGATACGTGTTTTTGATTTTTCTTTTTTTAAAGACTTTTATTACTTTTTTTTTTTTTTACACATGTTGGAACATTGGTGGAAGTTTCAGTAAGTTTGTAAAAGCTGGTATTTTCATGGTAGTTTAAAAGGTTAAACAGAGCATGGTACAGAACCTGCTGTAGAAGGTCTGCAGTCCAAGCCTTGAGTTCTTAACTGCTACAACAATACACAATTCAGCTCCAAGAGCTGTATGTGCTGAGCATGCTGTTATTAGTTTTGGACAAAACTGTAGAAAGGCTGATAATGGAATATAATACATCAAGAAAAAAAAAATTAAAAAATCTATGTCAACATGTTAGCGAAAACCGTTGTCTCACTTTTCACTTTCTTGATTGAATCATGACCTTGTTAATAAGATACTGTGTGTGTTAATAAGCTACTATGTATTTTGTGATATGTGATTTGACTTAAGCATAAAGGTTATAAAAATGTAGTTTACAAAATGATTAGAGGCCATATTAAATTGAAGAACAGGTGACTGAGAGGTGGTAAAAGGCATGGGTAGCTGCTATAAAGTGGAAAGGTTGTTAGACAAGGGGTTGCGAATAAGCTTACAAGGCTCACGTGATTATAGAGTTGGAAAATATGCCTTATTAGAAGGGTATTTGATTTATTTGAGAGGGTTGAGGGTTGCCTTTATCAATTTACACCTGTCTCCTTAGAGAAGAGGTTTCATCACACAGTTGTTTCTTTAGCTTAGCAAGAAACAGCGTAATTTGATCCAGTGAACAGAAGCCGAAACTAGATAAGAGAACTAGAGATAAGGACTAGAACTAGAGATAAGATACAGCTCTTAACAGTAGTGGTAAATAAACAAGTGGACTCACTTGTCCAGAAATCTTTACCAATTGAAGTCTTTAAATCAAAATAGATACCTGTCTTAAAGATATGCTGTCATTTAAATGGGTTGTTGATGTAGAAATGACAACCTTCTGTTGTGCAAACATTCGGCTGATTTTGATGGTCCTGTAGCTTTTAAATGTGGGAAGTTCTCTCAGCTGGTGCAAACAAATGTCGGTGAAGCTGCACAGTTTATAGGTAAAGACATGTGGCCCACCTGCTGCAAGCCGCAGTACGCTCTGACACCAGGAGGTACTCCATCTGGGAATTAGCTGGACATCCAGATCCCTGGGAGGGCATTTTCAGGGCAAAATAGCTTGATTTGGTTAAGGGAAAGAGTTTGTTCATGGGTAGGGGAGAGCCACTCTCCTCCTCCCCAACCGTGGATCATCATTCATAGATCTCCAAAGACGGTCATAGGTATCAAGAAACCTCTTTTTGTGTGTATCCTGGAGATCTGTCTTTCCTCAACAAATGGAAACCAGGAAAAACCTCTGGGAGAGGACATGTCACATGGATGGAAAATGTAATTGGTGAGATTTTGCACAGTGTATTAGCTTACTGCCTGATAGGCAGACTGATGGCAGAGTTTTCATGGAGTTAATTGTTCTTCACTAAGCAGAAGTTATCTAATATGTATCTATATATACTATCTTATATATACTATCTATATCTAATATATCTATATATACTTCTTTTCATCTCTGATCTGCACAGAATATCCCCAGAGAAAAAGAGACATTATGTTTTAGATAGAGGAAGGTGTTTTCTGCCATTGGCAGGGTTTGCTGCCATGACCTGCTTGAAGTAGGCTTGCTGCCTTTCAGGATTGGGCCCACTGGGAAGCTGACAGTCACAGTTAAAGCAGGCTTCGTTGTCTGAACAAACTCTGGCTCGTTTTCTTCTGATCAAAAGTACTTGGTGAAAGGTGCAGCTTGGATTCTTTAAAGCATCTCATTATAGGTTATATTTAGAAGTGGGAAGAATATATTATTAATTACAAGGATGCTCTAAAGCAGAGAAGCTGTTTAATCCATGGCCTTGATGAACAGAAAAGTTACTGAAGGAAGGTTATGCAATTAACAGTATATTCATTAGGAGTTCATCAGATATCAAACTACACTTATCTTCAGGATAGTACTGGAATATCTGACAGTTTCCTAGTTATTGCTTGAGTGATAAGAGCAAGAAGCAGGAACTGCCACAGGAAAATGTGTATAATACAGTTTACATATCTGTTATCTGCCAGTCTATATATATATATTATTTTACATCTCAGTTTACAGGCTGAGTACTCTCCTGTTGCTGCTGTTGGTGGAAGTGGGGTTTGCTGGGAAGAACTGGAGAGGGAAGTTGGCCCCACATATTTCTTGGCTTATGTGGTTGCTAAATGAGCACAGTGTATAGCCACTTACTGTGAGGATCATTACAGGGTTTTTTGTATCTTTTGTTGTTACCACAACACCCCTTTTACCAAGGTGGCCAGTGGGTTCATGCCAGTATTGTTCTCGATGTTTTCTTTGATCTATTTAGTACTCTCAACTCCAGTCTGTGTGCTGGCCCTGTAAAACAGAGCCACCTTTGCAGAGGCATTTCTCTAACTTAAGTGATTTTTGGAAGTACTTTCAGTACTTACAAAATATGGTATTTTTTCTGTCTTCAAGTTCAGACTGACATCTGGTAACTGATTTTTGTTAATTGTGTGATATACTCTAGTGAACTGTTTTTTAAACTGTGCTTCAAAACCTAATTTTGACTTGAGCATTAATTTGCTTCAAAAGAAGTGGAGAAGTTGAGAGTTTAGATGTGCCAGAATGTGTATGAAATAAGCCGCCTTCTGGGATTTGTTTCTGGATTTGCTGTGATAGGAATGGAGCACTGTGGTATGCATATTATGGGGAATACTAGAAATTAGTATATGGGAAGAGAATAGATAAATCAGTCGTGATGCTGTGCTCAGCTGCTTGTATAAGAATTTGACCAGTGACCAAGGTGATTGTAGCTGGTAGGCTTGTACTAAGCGAGATTACTGCTAGTGAAAAGAATGAATTCTTTTTAGAAACTAATTTTTAACAGTTCAGGGTCACAGTACCACAGATTTGAAGAGAGTCTAAAAAACTCTCCGTCGTTTGTATCTGTAAACCAAAACCAGTCAAATAACATTTGATTCCATAAAAAGTAAATGTGTCTCTTGTCTAAAAGTATCTGTGCAGAAATTGTTCCAAGATGCTTTCAAACTGCTGAGTTACAAATCACACGGGGAGGTATGATTGATTTATTGTGTGCTGCAATCTGGAGTATTTTATCACTGAATCTTTAGTGAAGAAGGTTGATGTTAATAAAGCTGCAATGTATGTAGACCAAAAGCTTAGGAATAAAGAAAGAAGCATTACTGTATTGCTACAGATCAGGAGAATATAGTTATTACCTGTGTTTCTGTAGAGAATAGCTCTTCCCGCGGTCTCTGCTAAGTCAGGCCACGAGGGTTAGGCTTCATAAGTCAAGGCTTGAGAGTGGCGTCTGGTGTACCCATGGGATGCCCAGGTAATGGGGATTAGGCTGTGCTACTTAGGCACACAGCTGACACGGCCAGGCTGATACCTGAATAGATGACAAAAGACTTGTAGTAAGTCACACTTCGGTGGAGGAAGGCTAAGGCAGTCATTCCCCAGCTGTGCACCTTTGCTCAGCAAGGCCATCGTAGGCCCCAAGAGCTGCATCCAGCAGCTAAATGCATCAATTTGTCAGCTGTGTGGCTGCGTGAGAAAGTTTGAAAGTTGTTCAAAAATCTATTTGCCCACAAGGCTTCGGAATCACTGATCTAGGGCAGCGAACAAGTTTTCCTTTCAAAAGTTGCATTTCTCAGGGTTAATTAGCTGACTTCCATTCATGCCTAGCTTGTGCCGCCTTAACCTCCTGACTCTCATTTCTTCCTTGACACTCTTCTTTCTTCCCATAGCATGTCTGTGTTTGAACTTCACTGATTCCCAGCTACATTGCTACCAGTCTGTGCTGGGTCAGCTGTTACCTTTGAGTGTTTTATTCTCCTAAGGCTTGCCTGAATCAGAATTGCCTTGAAAGCATCATGCATCACTAATCGTGGGGGAACACAGTGGATTGTGATAGATTTTAAAGGCTGTCTGTAGCCAGACTTAGATTTTTCACAGTAGGCATCCCTGGATATAAGCAGAGGTAGAGGATCTGTGTGGAGGAAGAGAGCTCTGCTCTCAACCATACCAAAGATTGGAGTTCAGTTTGATTTCTGGGCTATAGGAAAGGCAAATTCCTTCCCCCCTGACCTCACCCATTACTGTTAATGCAAAAAGGAGGGGAGACTGAACTGCATTACAACTGGCGATGTGTACACAGACTGACAGAGTAATTATTGATGTAGACAGGGGTGGGATGGGAGGTTTGACAGGACAATGTTGTACATCACTCACTTTCAAACTAGCTCTAAAAACAATAGAGTTTAAAGAAGATGTTATGTTCAGGATAGAAAAAAGGGGAGTATTTTAACTGACCTTCTTAAACAAAGCCATGTCATTGTTGGATTTTTTTAATCTTTGCTTTTGATTGAGCATGAAAAATGCCTCTCACAAAAGGGAATATTTCATAGCTTTGCTATTAGAAAACTATGTCTAAAGAAAATTGAGTCCTGGGTTTTGCTAACAGGCCTATGTATTGGCTAACAAAGTCAACTGTCAGTTTATTAAATTATTAAACTGTTTGAGAACAGCAGTGCACATTGCTGCTTTAGGTACACCAAGAACAGGTTCTTCTTCAGCTGTTCTCGTTTCTTACTTTGATGCCTAAGTTTTTCCCTGTGTTTATTACTAATATCTTCTCTCCTTTCCTCTGTGCCAAGCTCAGGGCATGACCAGCTGATCCCCGAGATCAGAGATGCTCATCAGCGAACAGAAAGTAAAATTTTAAGTAGTGCAAAATTATCTGAAGAACTCTAATATGGAAACTCAGGTTTTCAGTAGCCAGAATAATGTCTTAGTGTCACAACTCCTCTTGAAGACAAGTTCTGCCCTGGCTTAGAGGTGGAGCAGAGAGAAGGGCGAGAAGGTTTGGTGGTTTCACAAGGAGGGACCATGTTAGGGTTTCATCGGGGCGGGGTGAAGCATCCAGCCACTCTGGCTCTATGCCCATTCCTCCTGCTTGGCTATGTGATGGTCTTCAGTGGCATTTGTAGCACCAGCCTGTTTGAAGTCTCTGACATTGCACTTTTTTACCCATAGATACTAACAGAGGTTACTTTTGTGCTGATATAAATGAGTACCTTGAACTTTTCCTGTAAGCAGATATAAGTTAAGGCTTTATTCCTCTTCAGTTTAAAAGGGCTAGTCTGCTTTATGACTGCTGCTGATGAAAGTACAAAACTAAATCTTCTGTATAGCTATTCTCCTCTTAAAAATCACTGTAGCAGTAATATCCTTTTGTGATTGTACTTCCTTACAATAAGGAAGTAAATGGCACAATTGGCAAGGATATATTTTGATTGATGTCCATATTTAATGTTGGCCTTCAGGGTACTGGCTGGGATGGAGCAGTCGCTGGACCCATTTTGGCAAATTCTCAACATGATCTGTGACTTGATTCCCGATTCAGTTGAAGTCAGCAGCGAATTTCTTGGGCCAGGATTTTTCTGTGAATGCTTGAACATTTCTCCATTTTAAGTCTAGGGTAAATCATGGATTTGTCTCATCCATAGAGAAGACATGAAAAGGGCTAAAGTTGGTAGAAGTAGGGGGAAAACGTGGGAGATGGCCTCAGACTTCAGTTTGTCGAAATCCCCTTTTCGTTCCCCTAAACAATGAGGGCTGTGCTTCATAGTGATTAAGCTAGGCACTAGTTTGTCATTACAGGGCTGTATTAATTTCTTCTCTGGATTAATCTGAGTAAATGTTTCTAGTGACCATGGCTGTGGTGGCAGGAAAGATGTAAAACTCTGTAGTGTTTAGAGGTGGCACATGGTTCATGGTATCTCACATGGCTACACACAGTATAACAACATTTTACTCAGATGGAGTTGGACTACACCAACCTTGTTTCTGTTGTACACCTTTTCTGCCTTGCCACGTGGAGTCTTACCCTTCATGCTCAGCTCTGCAACAGGATCAACACCTTCCAGTGCCATCACGCCACAAGTAGGTGGTGGTCATAGTTGTTTTGTATGTTACTGTTGTCCAGAATCTACATAAAATGGTAGTAAGGATTGGAATCCCACCGTTATGTCTCATTCAATTTTATTAAAGGATTCATGCATCTCTGACCAAATCAATGCTTAGAGACATTTAACTAACACCTAAGAGACATCTAAGTACTACTGATCATAAGAAGCTGGGCTGGATGAGCTAGGTGGACTACAAAGGCCAAGACAGTCCTAGGACTGACGTTGAGGAATTGCTAACCCTTTGTGCAGAGGTGTTAAGTGTCTCCTGGGAAGGGAACTTTTGTAACAAGTTCCTTGGGCATAAAAGCTGCTGTAGGGAATGAGCTTTTACAGTATTTTCTTGAATTCTTATGTGTGTAATGGCAGGTAATGAAACGTGGTTTGTTTGGGAGCAGAAAACTGTTATTGTATCGTGTAGATCTTTCTCATACTTAAAAACCTGTCATGATCTCTCAGAAACTGGCCTCTATGTGCTTAACCAGACTTGACAGTGGGGGAATGTCACTGTGTATTGTACAGACACCACTAAAACACTGTCATTTTACAAGTGCTAGATAATTTTAAAAAAAAGGAATTTAATGAGGCTCAACAACCTATATCCTGACGACTGTTAAACATCTGATCTTAGTTTGTGGATTCTGAAATGTTAGAAAGTATGACCATGAGGATAGGTTAAAAACAATTTAAAAGCTTCCTGACTCCTACTGAAAGTATCACAAGTTTCCTATAGTTTGAGGCCAAGGAGGATCGTGAAATCACGATCAGTTTGATGTCCTGTTTACTATGGGCCATTAACATTGACTTGGATTTACCTGAAATGAGCCAAGTGACTTGAGTTAAAGAACTTTAGTTCTCAGCAGCAGGGCCTGTTGGGCATATCAGGTAGAGAACAGAAGTGCCATCAAAACAATATCTTGCAAAGCTATGAAATTAATTAGGTGAGACATGCTCAGATGATTGCAGCAAGTGAGCATTTGCTATGTTTACAGAAAGACAGATTCAGCTGAAGTCCTGCCAGTCTGACTGAGGGAAGGAAATGCTTTTCTTATCTAAGTTTGGTAGTTTTGATTTTTAGAGTGAGTGAGTAAGACACAGCAATCAGGAATCTAAGAAAAATTATGTGCTGGAAGCCCAAGAGTATTAGTCCTTTCTGTCCAGCATGCTATCTTGAGCTGTGCCAATATTCAGTATTCTGGGAAAGGTTTAAAAACAAGCCATAAGTGTGCCAGGATAGCTCTGAGCTTGGGTAAAGAAATCCCTTCCTGACCCATGCAGATGACTCAAGTTGTGGGACATGAAGCTTAGTTATTTGTTACTATAAAACCTGATGCCGTATGTCTTTTCAGCCTACTATGGAAATATCCTACCTTTTTACACTGTGCTCAAAGACAGTTTATATTACCTCTTAAAACTATTGGCACTACCCCTGAGAATCATTTTCTTCATTGAGGTTGTTTGTAGTGTCTGTGTTTGAAACATGCTTTTCCTATGAAAGCTACCTTACTTTTATTCTGACAGTGAGTCTATATTTCAGTAATTAGGATTAATCCTGGGATTTTGAATTCCTGATTATTTCACTCTGATCTCAGAGGTGATAATCGCTAATGTGATACTCTGCACAAAAGGAAGGTACATGCTATCTATTTTAGACATGCTGAACCCTTTGTAAGCTAAGCTTCTTTTCTCCCTCCAGTTTCTAGGTAGAGGAGTTGGGAGACTCATCGAAGACTCCTAACCCACGCTGTTGTAAAGAAGCCTTTCTTACAAGCATACAAGAATGGACTTAGTAAGGGCTGTGCTATGCAGTGCAATGGAGTTAAACCTGTGTAAATCCTTTTCCATTCCCCTGGGAACTTCTGAACATCAGTCACCATCAAACAAATCACACCACAGAATCTAACTTTTTATCAGGTGTATCAACAGTTAATACTGTTTATGATACGATTTCTTGACCTTTATAGTATAGTTTCTTAGTAGCCTTTCCTAATCTGTCTTTTGAGTCACTTATAGTAATTTATGTTCAAAGTTTAAAGGTAACGGCCATAAGTTAATTATCTTTTTGTGCAGAAAGAATAGATTTTCACTATTTCTCACTATTTGCATGCTCCCACAAAGGTTATTGCACATAAGTGTATACTTACATACTCAAAAATGTAGAGTCAGGTAGCAGCAGGTCCTGGGAATCAGGGTGGTCAGCATGCCGCAATTCTGACCTGAACGGACCATCCTGTGCTAGGAGATGGATGGGTCAGCCTCCTCTGTCAACAAAGGCATCAATTGTGGTGGTGGTTTGGTCTCATTCCAGGTCTCTGAGTGCTGTAATCTTAATTCACTTAAGCCACTAATCATGACATTCGTTTTGACCTGGGCTGGTTTCAGCTGGCAATGTAAAGTTGCCTTTATGTTCTCAGTGATCTCAAGTGTATACATGATACAGATATGGTGAGCAAACCGAATACTGCTACGGGATGCAGTTGCACTGGCTTTAGTAGAAGTTGCAAGTTCACGTAAAGCTTGCTATCCCAGCAGGCTGATGCTCGTAGCGTGTTGCTTTACATGACAGAAGGGGAAGTTCACTGCAGAATCCTAACCTTTGTGGAAACAATTCTTTGATTATCATTCCCCCTAAGTGTTCTGTCTTTGTGCATTGCTAATACCTAGGTCCAAACGCAGGCACCCAGCGAAGCTGTGGGTTCAGGGGAGTTCCTGTGTAGTCACAGTGTGTGTGCTCTGTACATCAATGCCAAAGAAATTCCTGAGACGGATCCACCATGGATGTTGCTGCCCCCACACAAACACTTCTCATTGTAGATGAGGCTCTTGTCTGATATTGTTTGGTTTGGGCTCGGCTTGGCACAAGGAGAAGATAAGGGAGATTTAACTAAATATAACAAATATGATTATATAACACTCTTTAGCAGAAAATCTGATGTCTTGCAGGGTTAAGTGAAGTAAACTAAGGCAACAGCAACCTGTCCTGAGCTACAGAGTGAACTAGTGGGTGAGCAGGGTAGAAGCCAGTGTTCCTAGCACCCACGCTGATGTGGGAGAAGAGGCAAGGGAAGGAAAATACCAGTGCAGATACACCTTCAGCTGTGATAGTAATTTAAGTCACAAGATGGATTTTGAAATGTGTTTCTTATGCAACCTAAATACTTCAATGGGAAAGTATAAGATGTAAGTCAGTAGTGAGTATAGACTGGGATATGCATTCATATATATATACACACACACATATATATATAACCCCCCCCCCATATATGCAAACTTGTAACTGAGATGTTTTTCTGAATCGCAAATCTCCAGGAATTGGGAACTCTGAGTTTTGAATTTCCCTAAGCAATCTCTATCTGTCAGCTCCCTTCCTCTCTTCTGAACAGTTGCTCATTTAACAATTGTGCTTGTTTTGGCTGGAAACATAGAGGTACTAGTCCTGTACATGGGCAGGTATAAACATTTATTTTGTTCTTGGTATATCTCTGAGATAGGACTGCCAGCTATGACAAAAGAATATTTAAAGGCAATATTTGAGGAGGGGAGGTCTTTGTTAAAAACCATTCCTTTAAAAAAAAAGCCGACAACTAAACCATTGCTGGAGGAAAGAGGGAGGTAGGAATTTTAAGTTCCATAATAAGGGTACTAGTGGAAGTTTTGCAGGAACAATTTATTGGCATGTCAGAAATGAATTAAACCATTTTAGTATGGTATTTTCTTTGTTGCAGAATGAAGTTTTGGGTTGGGATTTTCCTTCTGAAGAACCTGGAAAAAGCAGAGGGGGCAGTCTGGAGAGGATGGGGAGTTATTTCAGCAGAGATAGAGAAACTGTTCAGACCTGTAAGATGATGTATTTCCACAAAGGGCATTCTTTTCAGTCTGCCGATGAAAAGTCTCGTGGGTTTCCCACCAGTAGAAGCTGCTTAATTACATTTTGTGTATGCTCTTAGAGTACCTGTTTG
The DNA here is from genome assembly GCF_018139145.2 of Gymnogyps californianus. Taxonomy (NCBI): domain Eukaryota; kingdom Metazoa; phylum Chordata; class Aves; order Accipitriformes; family Cathartidae; genus Gymnogyps; species Gymnogyps californianus. Next base: position 30,059,136 of record NC_059478.1, on the reverse strand, counting down.
GTGAGAACCTGACAAATGGTCTTCTGAAAGTAAATCAATTCTGTTCTCTTGGGCTTTCTTGAATATACATGATGTCCGGAGCCTGAAAAGCACAGCAGTGGCACAAGAGGAAGCAAACAGTGGGGCGCCAGTTAGGCTCTGTGGTTCTCTGAAAGACTTTGTAGCCTCCTGTAAAGAAAAAGAAGAATGTGCCATTGGCGGTAGTGAGTAAATGGAACCTTCTTGTCTTCTTTGCTCTTGTCTCCTTATAAATAAACCATTGTTGTCCATCCTTGGCATTTGCAGTTCATTGTGATAAATTGGTCTTGATGTGTCTGACATTTCAACCAAGTTGTTTAATGGTGCTTTTCTGAAAAGGCAGATCTTGCTATAACTCGCATTAGTCCAGAATATATCCAGGGTAAGAGCACGCACCATCACGTACAGCGCTAACCCTTTCCTTTCTGGGTGGATGAAGAGGAAAGTAGGAAGTAAACATTTTGGTCACGTAAGCCCAAAAGGCCTGGGTTTGTGTAAGCAGTGTGCAGAAACAGAAATGTTAAGTCTGGATTGCAGTTGCTAAAAGCCTGTTTCATAGCGTGGACAACATTGAGTCCACTTGCACTGCTGCAGTATATCGGGCGGGGGGGGGGTGGGGGGGGGGAAAGACCCAACTTGCTGAAATAATGCAGAAGTATTTTCTTCAAAATTTTGCTTTGAGTTTTATGCAAGGTCCCCTGTCTGTTATCTGCCAGGGCTTACAAGTTGTTGGCTTCCATGCAATGATTGCTTGGGTGTAGAAACCACTGGAACACAGAGCTTTGATGAACTGTGACCAACAGCAGCTTCTGTTGCTGCATCCCTGCAAATTGAAGCTTTGATTTACATTTTTAAATGTCTGTAATTACTCTGTCAGCGAGATGATTAACACAGAGATTGCTTTCCACAAATAGGAGTCTTCTGTCCATACCTTTCCAAACCTTTCAGCTTCCCAAAGCTATTAAGCATCTGCCCACAGCAGCCAAGCAAAAGTAATGCCCATACTTAAACTGTGACCAATAAATAACCTTTTTGCTGGTTAATGATCCCACTGTGTTATGATACCATTTTATAATTATATTTCACCCTCTTCAAAATCAGATGTGTGGAAAGTGTTCTCACCTGTCTTGATCCACTTAGTTCTCAATAGAGATTTCCTGTGGGGATGAAAAAGCTGGTCCTACTTGGCGTCAAAACAAATTTTCCTTTCCATCACCATAGCCTGAGCAAGAAGAACTAGAACAATTTTTTGGGGTGTGGACCAATAACCTGATTAACAAATGTCTCCGTGACTTTTTTTGGTCTCCTCGTTTTCGCAGTATGCCAGTCCAATACAAACCTTGTTCTTGCATGCACTGCACAAATGCAGTCAGGAGACAAACTTTCAAAGTGCGAAAGCATGGAAATCCATTTGGATTAATAAATCCAGCGAGGAAAGTTATTTTTATCTCATGTATTATAAGCACATGTTTGCTTATGGTAAAAATTGGTTTAGAGCATAGGGCAGCCTAGAAGCAAACGTCATCACAGGGCCCAACCTTGAATTGAACGGGAGGGAGAAGAGGGGCTCAGTAGGGTGCGAGTGCTCCATCTCGCACAGCCACGTGCGGGGTAGGGGGAGCTGTGACCTCCTTGGCCCAGCAGCGAGCTCCCATCTGCCTGGCCCTCTGAACCGGTTCCTCAGCAGCCAGGGTTTGGTGGTGAAGACATTTGGGAGGGGGCAGTTGGAGCTGTGGAGCTGTGCACCTCAGAGCTGAGAGGCTTTGGAGGCCTTGATGGAGGAATGCAAAGCCCAGGTAGCTGCTGGAGACGCCAGTCAACGTTATCCCTCTGTACGGTATTTGTGGCAAAAAGCACTATTTTTGCTGACGCTGCTTGGTGGGTCCCTCAGACAAGAAGGCAGCCCTGCAGTTGGGGTTGGGGTGCCTTCTCCACAGCCGGGCGCTGTGCCTCTCTCGCCTCCCCAGGCCTCTTGTGCTGCCTCATACACATGGCCTGTGGCCATCCCTGTCCCTTTCCTAGAAGTTGCTGTCTTCTCAGAGTTGCCACCTTTCTCCTCAGAGGGGCCGATGGCAGTGAGGTGCGGCCTCCAGCGCCTTCCCTCCCTGGCCCCTGCAAGCTCATCCTGCCAGAGTGCAGTCTGTAATCCTTGTGTGGCTCTGTACAGAAGGGTTTTTTTGGGGGAAAAAAAAAAGTTACAGTGACTTGGCTGCACATTTTTCTTTTTCAACGCCGCATTCTCCAGGCTCACACCTATGCATATGAGGGCTGGGTAAGGCTGGCAGAAGCAGTATTTTTGGGGTGCGAGCCCTCTGTGCTGAGGGGCTGTGGGGCTTCTAGGCCAAATGCACCATTTTAGCTCCGTTTTTTCTTGTTTGAGGGGGCTGCTGGTTGCAAATCAGCTGCCACAGAATATGTTTTTCCTTCTGTATCCATGAATTACTTCAGCATGTTTAAGGATGGTGCGCCCCAGCATACAGCTCTCGGGATGGTGTCCAGAGCAGCTTGGCCGCAGCTCGGCATGCCAGCGCCCTTGAGGGTGAGGGCAAGCACCTTGTTTTACACCATTTTGCATAGTTGGCAAGTGACCTGGTTTTCAGACATGCTGTCTGACTTCTGTGGAAGGATGCGAGTGCTCAGCGCCACCGAGCGTCCCTGCAGTTGTGCATTATAAACCTGCAGCTTAGAGGGACCAGGGCTGAGGGGAAAATGTGGGACATGGGTCCCGGCCTGTGGCAGGGCACCTATCTGAGCTGGCAGACATATTGATCCTGGTGGGGTGTTGTTGTGGAGGCTTTCCAATGTCAGGTGTTTTTTATTACTGACCTGCTGATAAAATAATCAAAAAGCCTAAGTAAGGATCCCTCTTTCTCCCCACTCCGTAGGTCATGCAACATTCATAAATGTTATTTAGGTATGCAGTGAGCAAATTTCAACAAAAATGCTGTCTTGCCTCAGGGTTGTAAAACTTCATTACATCTGTTATTAACTGTCTGTCTGTGGCAGGACCTAATTTTTCTTGATACGTTGGTTGCCCACAGCTTCTAGAAACTGCTTCTTATAGCATTTCAAGGTGCTAAGACAGAGAAATCCTGGAATTAAATGGCAGTGCTTTCTAAGTGGCTGATTGATGCTTTGGGACTGTGAGATGCCCCTCTACAGCCTTCTTGTGCAGGTGGAAAGGGAGAGGTATAATTTTCATCCTCTTTTGCTCAGCACTTGGGAAGCTGATTGACTTTGCATAAATACCTTTACTAGGGCAGGGTAATGTGAAAGTTTTAATTCAGGATTTAGGTTCCTCCCTTTTCAGTAGACCTGCAGCCATGTATACTGTTATCATCATTAATACCGATGGAAGAACTATTTGAAAACATGTAATTTTTTAAAGGGAGAAATTGGTCTGTTTGATAAGCAAATCCAGCCAAACTGGATGATGATTCCAGAATACTAAACAATTGTTTATACTGTGGAACATTATGCATTCAAGCAGCCTTGTCACAATAATTGTAGATCTGTTGCTCTTTACTCTAGTATGGGGGGGGAAGGAATCTTGGCAATGCAAAATAGTTACAAGAGAACGAGCTTCACGGCTTACTTGGTTCCAGATAAATTTGGCAGATTTTTTTTCATAGTTGTGTTCTTGCATGTGCTAGGGTTTCTGCTTCTGCAGGTCTTCCTGTGTCTCCATGTCTCAGATCACAGTCACTTTTAGTTTAGGCAGTTGCAGTTAAGTTTGTTTAACGTGTGAGTTCATGCTTGTGCTTGCCACTTTTTCCCCAGCTTACTGACCATAATCTGCCTAGATTATTACATTTAGAAATTGCCTTGCAATGCCAAACATGTAAGTAAACCCTTACACTAAAATTAGGCAATTAATTTTTCCTGACTTAATTTGAGGTAGTATTTTCAGAGTAGTTTATCCAGTACTACTGCTGCTGTGTGCAGGGTGCTAGTGTTTTAATAGCAAAAGCACAGTGTATTGGGGGTTTGAGGCAGTCACAAACAGGCAGTGCTGTTGCTGCATTGAGCGTTACTCACACTGAGTATTGCAGTCCTTCTACTTAACAAGTAGCCCTAGGTTCTTAGTTGAAATCCCTGTTGATCTGTTGAAGCAACTCTGTCAGTTCATTTTGGTTGAGTTAAGCTTGAAAATAGGAGTGAGGGGTGGTATTTGTTTTACTTGCATGTTCCTGTACTGTTATGTTCCTGGAAGGGATTGGCTGGGTCAGGCACAGGCTGGAAGGACAGGAAGGTCCTTGTTTCTGGGGAAGCCTGTGCAAGGAGACCTGATTCAAGAGGCAGCAGCATGTTGCAGAGAGGAAAGTGGCAGCACAAAGCTGGGCTCTTCTAGCCCATGCACAAACTGAGATGGCAAGGAGAAGGTGGGAAAGGGCCACCAGGCCCCAAGAGTGTGTAAAGAGCCACGGGGCCTATGCACAGTTTGTTGCGACTCAGGGTCACTGGGATGGCCAGAAGCAAGAGCCTGCCTGCAAGGAAATGCTAGGTAGGAGAAGTTGCATATGAATCTGACTTCTGTTCCTCTCCCCTAATTCCTTTAACTTTAAAGTTAAGTTTCTGGGATTTTGTTGAAATAAACAGTGGTGCTTCCCCCCCCCCCTTTTTTTTTCATGTAAAAGTATTGTGATCTCTTTTGGGGAACACGTACGGGACATGTAAGCAGCCATACCTCAAAATCAGTGTTTACTTGGGATTTTATTACAATATGTTTTAGGACTGAGCCATACAAAAAAAAAGTAACTTTAAAAGTGTAAATAATGTTAGCAATGTCTAGAATTATATTTAACTTGTTTTTTTTTTTTCTTTATTATATTTTTCCAGCCAAGCAAGTATGTCCAGCTGAAAAAATTAGCTGTGGAGACTTAAGCAACAAATGTATCCCATCGTCCTGGAGATGTGATGGGCAGAAGGATTGTGAAAGTGGTATTGATGAGGCTGGCTGCACTCCTGGTGAGTTAGAGTAATACTTTAATACGTATGCAACATTTCCCTTTAGGACTATAAAAGTCCTAGAGTGACTATTACAAATTGCATGTAAAGGGATGGCTTTTCCTGCCAACAAATTCATTCACTCTACATTTGCAGTGCTAAGTAGTGAATTTTAGAAAAAGAGAGGAAAGAAGGATTCTCCAGTTGGAGATGGCTGGAGAATATAAAGTGAACTCTACGGAGAATTAAGGATTCTTTTGCTACTGTAGCAGAATATGGTTAGTCAGTTTGGAACATGATTATTAGGGTTAATACCCAGATGATGTGGTAAGGACTTAAATAAAAATGTTCAAACCTTCCTCTGTGGTAGCTCAGCAGCTTACCGCCATGTCCTTCCTCCTGTAAAGTGTAACCCCATAGACTAAGGTTAGCTTCTGCTGGGATATAATAGATAGGCGTGGACGTTTCTTTATTCATAGCTTGTTGGTTTCACTGGACAGAGAGAGAATGATATACTATTTACTGTAACTGTTTTAAATTCAGTCCCTAAATGGCCATTGCCTTTTATTAGGCCTTTCTCTGCTGAATGAAAGAGCTCTTTAACGGTGTTTTCCCTCTGTGAAAACTCCTACACTGTGTAATCTAGCCATTTCTCAAACTGTCTTTTTGATAGACTAAACATATTTAGTTCTTTATGCTTCTTGTTGTCAAATATTTTCTTTTGAATGAATGCTTGACTCATTTTTGTGGCTCCCTTCGGTATCCCAGCTGATTTTCCAACTTTCTTTTTATACAGACCGCCAGAACTTAGGGAATATCAGTCTTACCAGTCTGTGCAAAAGTAAAATCACCTTTCTAATACTGTTCTTACACAGCTCTGTTTGTTGTTATTAAATTCTTTGTGTGCAAATGATCCCAGGCTATTAAGAAGCTATCTCATGCTCTGTGTAGTTATTCACCCATCCATCAATATTTCTGGTGTTGCACGTGATATCAGCAATGTTATTTGTACTTCCAGATTGCTGGTGAAAGGGTTGAATGATTACATGCAAGCACACACTGATGTTTCTTCATTCGAAAACTGAATTTTGGGCTCTAATACCTAGCCAGTTCATAGTCCACATTATATCTTTTCATTGAAGTTGTGTAATGAAATATGTTCTATGTGAACATTTTGTGGTTCTGAGTAAAACACTGTGGATAAATTTATTTATTTGCAGTCAGCTTTATCACACAAAATCTTACCAAAGATTTTACTGTCTGAGCAACCTGTTCCAGTGTTAAGCCACTCGTAAAAATATTTTTTCTATGTCCTTTTTTACTTTTTCCTTTGTTGCATCTTGTCCCCATTGCCTCTTCTCCTTTTGCTATGCACTTCTGAGAAGAGCTGGCCTCCAGCTTTGCTGTATCACTCCTTTAGATATTGGAAAATTGCAGTAAGATCCTCTAACCTTCTCCAGGTTAACCAAACCCATTTCCCTCAGCCCCTCCTTGTGTATCATGTGCTCCAGCACCATAACCATCTTGCTAGACTTCCACTGGACCCTCTCCAGGTTGCGAATGCCTTTCCTGCACTGTCAGGGTGGCACAAAACTGGACATAGTATTTCAGATATGACCTAACAAGTACCAGCTAGAGGAGAACAACCACTTCCCTCAACCTGCTGGCCTCACCCTTGCTAATGAAACCCAGTGTGCGGTTTGTTACGTATGAAGCTCAGTATGAAGGTTCCATGCAACTCACTAATTCAGTTAACTACAGATTAGACACAAAGTTTTTCAAAGCATCTCCATTCCATATTGCACATGACTCAGAGGTCCAGGGGTAACAGTAACAGGTTACTGTGCTTATGCTGAGCCTTTGCAGCATAGTTCCAGTTGGGTTGGCTCATAAGGAAAAGGCATAGGTAGCCTTACGTTGCCTCCTGTTTCATGTGGAATTAAGTGCGTGTGCATGGACAATTCCCAAGTAATAAATTATTATGATATGGTAAGTTGGTGATATGCTTAGACCCCTGGTCCTGTGTCCTTAAAGCTAATGATGTTTTGGCAGTTTTCAAAAGTCTTTTATTTGTTTTCTGTATGAAACTCAGTGTTCTCTCTATAGCATATGCATTTTTTTTCCATTGAATGGGAGGCTTGAATTAGAGACAAATTCAGAAGATAATTGTAACTGCTATTGAAAAAATTATTGTTTTCCCAATATGGGTTAGTGAAATTAAAACAATTTTTACACTGGTGGCACCCTCCACTAATTTAATGCTACTGCTGCTGCTTACACCAGTAGGAGTTGTCTCATGGAGTCTTATTTATATTAAAAATCTACTTGAAATTGCTTTAAACTCTTTTTTTCAACGCTCTAGGTAACCCCCAAAATGAACGTAAATATGTTCTGAATGCCACATAATTTCAGCATAGCGATGCTATTAATAGATTTAGAAATAGCTGTGTGTTTCTTTTTTGGATGTTTCAGCATCTTTAGTGTTGCTTATCTTCCACTTTTTTAGTGCACATGCAGGTTCTTAAAATGGAAATTTAATCCAAGGACAAATTACCATTTTCTAATGATTGTTGGGTAACTCATGTGAAATGAATTAGTGACTTTCACCTAGTTCCTTATGACTGAGTGCTGTCCCCATGTAGGCTGCCACCTCGGTGGGTGCACATTGGCAACCTCTGCCGAGCGTTCGCTGCTGAGTCTGAATGTGGGATGGGCCGTTCTCTGGCTAGAGGACCGGGCAGAAGGGCACTGACAGGCAAACTTGGAGCTTCCTGGGTGGGTGCAAACATCAGAAGCTTTCAGTCCTAAGATCTGTTGACTCAGCACCTTTCAGAGGCGTTAAACTCACTTCGAGAAGGAAACAGGAGGCACTGCTGAATGGCTGTAGTGGGAGCGTTTTCAGTGAAGTTGCTTGTCAAATTAACATGTTTTCCTCATGGATGAGAACGAATGTGTTAGCCGTTTAAACTCTGAGAGCTTGTGGAGGATTGATAGCTATCCTCTCTTTTATCCAAATCTGATAAACCTCACTAAGCCTATCCACTGATACTCTGTTAACATTCCCGTTTCTTCTCTGTTTAGAATCCTCCTTTATCCGTTTTCTCTTATCTCAGCAGCACACAGTATCCTGACAAAAAGAAGTCTGTTCCTAGGTTCAGACCTTTTCTTTTTGTTTTTTTTAACTTCTGCACTCATGTTTTTGTTCTCATTTAAAAAGAGGCTTCAGCACTGACTGTCACCTGCAGCCCCTTGGAGCAGAGCACCCTGTCATAGCTAAGGCTGCACCTCTCACACAGCTGACCACCTTGTCTATAAATAACACATCTTTCTGGTTTAATGTTTGGAAGGGAGTTTATTTGTGCTCAGGATAATTTCTATGGTGAGAGCCTGCATGTGCAATAAACAAGTGGAAGATGACTTGAAGATATTGTGAATGAGGGCATCCAGAAGAAAAACCCTAAGCTCTTTCTAAATCCAAATCCATGTTAATAAAGCTATTACTTCAAGCTAATGTGACACTTTAAACATACCTTAACTATGGATACTCCTATTTCTTGATAGGAATAACTGGCTCTTAGCATTATAATTCTTCAAAAGAACTTGATATGTAGTTTATGAACATTACTTGAGTCTGCATTTCTGCATTGGTGATTTGTACCACTAACAATATTGTGCTGGTATCCAGATACAGGAGCAGGGCTTGGTTGTGCTGAGGCTGTGCAAGTGCCTGTCCCTATGTCAAAATGATCACAGTCCCAAGTTAAGGGAGTACCTACTGCAGGAGAGTACAGGAGAGGAAAACAATGATTATGGTAGTAGAATCATCCAAAACTGTAAGAACAGTGCAAATGTATTATGCTTCTTCCTCCTATGTCTGCTTCTGGCCTCCAACAACTTGCTTTTCAGATACTGTTCTGGATTTGATAATTCTTGATGGATTTTTCTTCTCAGAGTTATGTAATTGCTTTTTGAATCAATGTGAAATTTATCCAGTGTAGTCAGTGTAGGCACTGGCACAGCCGGCTGGAGGGAGAAAGCTGCTGTTCAGAAATTTGGGGACAAAAGCGTAGAATATGAAGAAGAGAATCTTCTGTTTGGGTTAGGTTCTCCTTTGTGCTTTGTATCAGCCACGTCCTTGGTGCATCATCTTGCATGAATGGAAACAAACTGGTGCTCTACATCCCTCTCCTTTGCTTTTGGTCAGTGTTGAAGACTTGCTGTTTTGATTGGCACCCTGTCTGATCTGAAAAACGTTTGTCACAGCAGTGCTTAGAATATCTTTCCTTCAAGGAAGGAGAGAATTTGCAGTCTTGTATGCTGTCCTTGTGTAACCCCCTTTAGGCAAAGGGTTCAGCTGCAGTTAGCAAGCTCTGGACTTACCTGAGTGCAGCTATGCTGGAAAAAAAATGCATCATTTCAAACAATGGATAAGTCAAATGTTTCCTTTGAGTTCCTCATCTCCCCCTGTACAATCCAGCCCTACAAAAAGCTAGCCTTAGGATTAAGCAAAGCAGACTGTATTCATCTGAAATAAGTGTCCTGTTTGCCATGTCTGGAGTGAGAAACAACAATTTGATAGATAAAATCCATTAAAATAAAAACTTCCACAGCGATGTGTAAAACAGCCTTTGCTGGCCTGTTAGGCCTGGTCTGGTACCAGTATTAGGAAAGCAGTTATTTTCATAGCAGTCCAGGCACTGACCCCATCATACTGCTTGGAAGCCATTATCAATGGATGGTAAGGCACTTTATTGTTGTTGTTCATCCATGAACAAGGAGGAAAAATGGTGCGATTTTAACCCAGTGGAAGAACTTCCCAAGGAAGCAATGGAAGCTGTGAATTATTTAACCTGCAGTGGATAGAGCACCAGTGATTAGGGATCCAGATTTGTGTGCACAGGCTGTAATTGCACCAGGGATTAATTGCGGGTATTAATCCTTGCATGTAGGTAGCTAAGTGCCTGTCTGCCTAAATAATTTACTTCCAGCAGGTAGGCTTTAAGTCCACTGCTAACTTCCAGTGCACAAACAATTTTTGAAAATGCAAGTATCTGCCTTTTTAAAATAAAAGAGTATATAAAAAGAAAAAAACCTTATTTTTCTGTTCTTTGGAGCAGAAGTAATTTGTGTCTTTGCTAAGTGTGTTGTAGTCATAGGTCAGGTTTAGTCCTCTAAAATAGACATCAACAGTTAATAATGTAAGGGCAGTCTTGAATTTGCTGGCTTGGAGGTACTGGCATCCTCTTTCTTATTTCACTGGTTGAGGTTTTCTGCTCCCAGTGTGCCTAACCTTTGTCACAATTGATTGGACAAGCTTAGGAACGCATTTACTGAGACTAAAAAGAGAAATTAAATATGAGAGACTGTAATTAAACATCACAACTCGGGGTCAGTCTGGACTTTGCTAACTACTGCAGAACTTGTTAAATCTCTGCTAAGAGAGATACTAAGCAGTGTTTTGTCAGCCGCTCAGGAATGCAGAGAGCATTTCAGCATGGCTTTAGAACAGAAGAGCTACCATCCTGTAACAGCTGAAATGGGCATTGAAGCCCTTTAATGCACACATCGCTTGTTCCTCCTGACAGGACTCTGGGATGCTCAACAGAGAGAGCAGGGCTCTGGCCCCATCTCTTCTGAGTGAGTTACTGGTTCTCACCTGGACCACTTCTTGCAGTCAGTATGGGAATTGTGTCTTGCAGATGAGGAGTTGGAAGTGTACAATTTTCCCCTTTCCCAATAGTCAGATACAGTCAAATGGTGTATTCATTGATATATTGATAGCATAATAAGCTATTTTCCCATGCCATGATTTATTCTGCTTAACTATAGTACAGAGACAGCGATCCATGGGAACTTGTGCAGGTAACGGACGTACTTATACTGATCTCGTAAAGTTGTTCAAGGGTGAGAGCCCGGAATTCCTGTAGGAGTCTCATGAGTGACAGCTTCATTACCGAGAGCATCTTCTTTTGGACCCTGGTCTTCTGGCTTTTCATTGCTGACCATATATCTCAGAATTAGTTCTAGATTTTCGGTGCTGTGATAATGATATGCCAGGTTAAAAGTGAACAAACTGGGTAAAGTTTTTTAAATTGATAAGGGAAACAACAGTAAGCACAGTCTTGCTCAGCTGTAAGCCACATGTCCTTGCCATGGTAGCTCACAGCCTTCACATTTCCATGGTATATATATCACTTACAAGATCCTCAGGGCAGGAGCTTTTCACTTACTCTTTCCTGGCAAAGCTCCAGGCACATGTGTGATTCTCCATAAAAAGCAGCAGTGCTTACAAGTTGAGGGGTCCTTTTCTTGGAAGGTCCAAGTGCAGAAAACTTTCAGAGTCAACTCTTTCCAGTGCCCTGCTCAATAACCCTCATGTCACCTGAGAACCATTGGCAGAAGGCAGACTTTAAAGCAGGCTAAAGCTGGTCTGATCCCTCCGGCAGATCCACCTGGTGATGAGCCAGCGGAAGTGGGGAAATTACAAAGCTGCTTTAAAGCCACCTTCCTCCACACTGCTCCTGCACCTGCACTCACATGAAATGACCTTTCTGTTGACAGTTAAATTGTTTTATCATCTTTTATCATTTCCTGTAGCAATAAGGAGCATGATGTCGTCTCAGCATCATTTTCTTCTTTATGCAATAAAAGGTACCTGTGTTTTGGATCTGAGTCACGTTTCCAGTGCTACCTATGGGGATTTGACCATACTGATTCTGTTCATTCCAAATCTCCACAGCTCCTACTGAGAGCTTTTTACTTGGTGATAATGTAGCACTTATTTTATCTTCCTTTGCAGCCTGATTAATACGTGCTTTTATCAAAGTTACGAATTCTGTTCATTACCTTCCTTAACAGCCTAGGTGCACAGTGATGTACTGTTCCTCAGTCAGCTCAGAGGGAAATCAAACCCAAAGGATCATATTTTGCCATGTATTCTCCCTGAGGAACCCCCCAAATTTAATGGGGTTAAAGCCCATAGTATTGCATTCGTGCCTGTAGAGGAAATATTTATCTACTATCACTATTCATGATTATTTCAGCATGTGATGAAAAGAGACATGGCTAGCCTGAAATTCCTGTCATTTTGTAGAAGGTAGCTGTAACTTGAGTACACTTGCCATGGTGGAGGAATCTACAATTATTTCCAAGAATGGAAAGAAAATGACTATAGATTTAACAAATGAAAGTCCTTCATAAATAAGATAAGGTAGCACAGCAATGATACCCTCTGGGCTTTACATGATGTTTAATTACTGGACAGCTGGAGGGATTAATGCTTGTGCATTATGCCCTGGCTCTCAGAAATTAAACATGTACAGCTGCCACTTTATCGCTGCTTAAAGTATTAGAGCTCCTTCGAAAGCAGTAGTAATTGCAGAAAAATCCCTATTGTTATTTAGGAAAAATCTCAGCCCATAATCATATTTGTCCTGAGTTTCTTCAGAACAAAACAGAAAAAAAAAAAAAAGAGATTGGTAGTTACCTTTAATTGCACTCTTACAGGAAGAATGAAGGTAGTTGCATTTTTAATATATTGGATGCTTGCTGTAATTAAATGTAAAATACTGCATGAATTTAGATTAGAGGTAAGATAGTCATTGTGTAAGTCAAGAATTAAACCCTAAAGCCATGGCCTAAGCTGTGCCAGGGCTCTACCTGCAGAAGGTTAGGGCAAAATGGCTTTGTTTTCGCTATTGCTGTCTCTTGAGCTTAGGTTTAAAAAAGAACAGACACGTGTAGCATTCTGCAAATGGAATTTCCCAGTACCGAGTGGTGCCTTGCTCACGACAGCAGGCTTTGGTGGTGGCCTCTGTACATTTGCTCTGTGCTGATCCCTCAGTTACAGATAAATTGTCCATATCAGTACGCTCCATGAATAATTTATTCTTTAAAGCATAATAGACAAAAACACAATATGAAAACAAGACAATTTAGAATTTGGTGCTTTTACAATGTTTCCCTGAAGGTATGCTAGGAAAAAAGAGTAGATGCAAAGAACACACTGCAAGCGCGCACACACACACACACATGTCCTACATTCCTACACACCCCAAATGATAATTTTTCACAGAGTTGTGGAAGAGTGGTATGAAAGAACTGGTTTTATAGAAAGATTTGTGGATAATTAAAATGAAAGCCTAATACTACTGGACTGTGTGTTACCTGTGCAAACACACAAAAGCTTCGTCCTGCTGCTCTTTCTGTACTTTAGCTGGAGAAGTTGTCTCCGATTCTTCTTTCCAGTCTCACATGTCATACTGTCAGAGGAGCAAAAATTGGCCTGTAGTTATGTTTATCTTCTGGGCAGTCTATCTTTCAACAGTTAGAGCTCTTGGAGTTGAAATAGCCAAGAAATTGCATCTCTTCTTGCCAAATATGATTGTATTTCATGTCCCTGAAGTGCTTTCTTTGTAAGAATGGAGCTATAATTCTGAGCCTATTCATTCAAAAAGCAAGAATCTGTTTAGTTTTATTAAGGGAAATCTTCTGTAGCTGTCAGTGCCAACGATCGTGTTACGATGGCAGATACGTGGGTAGGAGTTCTATCCTTCAGTGGCCACGGGTACATATGCGTTACGCTAATTAATGAGTGCTTAACAGTTATGCTTCCTGAGCATATGATCTGAAGACTGAATCAAAATCAGTTAGCTTGAACTCAGTACAGTCCTACGCAGGACAGGACCATGTAATGTTTGATGTAAAACCAAAAAAAAGCTGGTTTATGAGTCATGTTAATGGATAAAACAAAAAGTTATTTAAAAGTTATCCTAGTGGCTGAAATACACTATTTTCATACAGAGGGAGATACAGTGGTTGGATTAACTTTGCTTATATTTTGTGAAGAAATTTGTTTATTTGATAAAATATAACTGGGAAGGTTTAGCTCACAATAAAATACACTCGGTACACTTCTTTTTTCCAACAAGCTTAAATTAATTGCTTATGTTGTACAATTGATTCTTCATCTCAGCCCAGATCTAGCAAAGCACTGCCTTCTATTTCAAAGACGTAGAAACTGAAAGGCAAATCCTAATGCCGTAGAAATCTCACCACTATGAAAGCGAGTGCAGTTAGCACACGACCCTTACACTTTTAATTGCAGTGAGTGTCACTCAGTGCTTAAATTTTCCATTTGAGTAGAAAATCTAAGACATTTTTTCTAACAATGATTGCCATTCTTTTGTGGAATTGTGGGTACATTATGTGGGTATGTTGTTTACATCAAATAGCTGTGCCCCCTAATATCGCATAACTGAAAATAATTAGGGGCTGGTTGTTTCCTGAAAAGTCTGTCAATCTCTCCCCGTCCCAAAACCACCACAGTGGTCTTGTCTTTATAGACTTGGTCAATATAGTATGTGCGTATATTCATAACCTTGAATCTGGCTACACTGAATTCTGCCAATTGTCTCATTGTGTCCTCGATGCCTCTTTTTTAAGGTACTCTTTCCTTCAGATCAGTTGCCTTGCAAACTGTTTTATTTCAGAAGCATCTTTTTAATTGTTATTGAACCTACATTCAAACTCACTTTGGAGCGCTGTTCCTAGAAAAATGTGAGAGACAGCTGGGTAAACTGGGGGGGGGGGGTGAGATGTGTCAACTCTCAGTGTTTCCTTGTTTTGTCTGTGCTCCAGAAGGGATAATAGTGCCATGTTCTAAATGCAATGAATATTTACGTCTAATAGTGAAGCAAACTGCAATAAGAAGAAATATTTCCTTTTACAGAGAATTCCCATCAAGCAAAGTAAATTAGTGGAAGTGGAGATTTTATGGGGCAGTGACCTCATTGCTTGCAACGTGAGCACTGCTTTGTCCCTCATTACTCAGCTGAGTTAAAACCTGTGAGCCCTCAGCTGCTGTAGCCACCAGATTATCATGCTGAAAGCCAGGCTTTTCTCTCTGCCTTACCTGTTTGGCCCATTGGTTCAGAAACGTATCCTGAGGGTGGCAAATGTGGCTTTTCTTTGCTTTGTTTTTCACAGATAGGCCTGTGCGGCGATTCAGTCAATGAAGAATTGTATCTAAGAATTAAGATTTTTTTCTTTCTCTACGAGTGCTTTTCAGATGTGCACAGTTTTCATGACGTGAGAGTAGCTGCACAAGCATTAGCAGCACATGTAGCTTTGCAGTGTCAGTTGCTGCTCCCTTGTTCCTTACCTGCGTTCAATAAAGATAAGTATTGTAGATTGTTACAAACCTCCAGGATTCCCTTCTTAGTTATGGCAGTGTAAAAGACTTGATTGATTCTGGTGGAACGGTTCAGTTTTCCAGCTGGTTAAACTGGTGCCATCCCTGTGCTTGGGAATGTGTGAGTAAGGAGGAAGTGGCAGGCCAGCAACATAGCTGTGGACCAACAGACATAGGTTGGAATTCCTTGCCTTTCCCAGTCAGAAAAAAAACAGAGCTTGCAAATTTTCTGAGAATAAAACAAATTGTGCCGTTATTTGCCGATGTGACTCAAGTGTAGCTTTTAAGATTCTGATGAAGTCTCTTTCCTGAGCTGGACATAAGAAACCAGAAAGCATGGGAGAAAACAGGCAGGTATAATAAGGCAGTTGGTATCTCTGTATTAGCAGGTGAGCACAGAGTGGAAGTCTGTCCAATGGATGGAAGGTGAGATCTATGGAGTAGGCTTTTCCTGACAAAGTGTCTGTGATTTAAACTCTGCAACGGCAAAATTAACTCCTGGTCATGCAGAAAGTTCTGTGCAGGCAGTCCTCATAACCACAGGGAGTCCTGCCGAATCCAAGAGGTCTGCGTATGCAGTAATGTGGTTTTTGTGTGTACTGTCACAGGATCAAGGCCCTGTTCAGTAATGCTCTGTTCTGGTTGCTGGAAGAACGTTTACATATTCCTCAGAAATACAGAATTTTTTGTGATAATATTAGAGCAGCTGTTAGTTTCATGGATATTATCAGATGTTTCTGAGGGATTTGCCAAATTGGTGTAATTTGTAAAATTGCCGTTTTAATAAACAGGTCATGTCTGAGGGAATAGGAGTGAGCTTGTCGCGTACAGGTTCCAATTTTCAGTTAGAAAAGAAACCCGCTAAACACATCCCAGCATATTTTTTTTCCATTTAAATTTTCGTTATTACCAAACATCTCCAGTCTGATTCAGCTGATTATATTTCAATCAAAATATAAAAGAGTAATAATAATGTCTTTATCCCCACGAGATCCCCATGGGGTGTCTTGGATTTTAGCAAAAAGCAGCACAGTATCAACCTTAGGCATTCTGACCATCCTTTTTTTTTCTCCCAAGCTGCTTTATTTTACCCCTAAACCCTCTACACTGGACTCACTTGTTCTTATTTTGAGGTCATTTTCAGTCGTTTAACCAGAAGAACCTGTGATAACCTTCCTAACGCTTTCCTGGTATGAAGTAAAATTGAGGAGACTGCAAGTATGAGTTAGCAACCTTATTGCACATAAGTAACATTGAAGACAGGGAAGAAATTCAGAGTGTGCATACCTTTTGTACATAAGCTGCTTCTCTGCATAAATTGTGGGGTCATAATTAATTCTATTTTCAGAAAATTAAACCACTTCGAATGAATATATGATTCTCAGGAAATATGTTCTAAATCAGTAAATACATTTTTGAACCAACTATTATTTGTCAGCAGGGGCTTTGGCATCTGGTTGCTCCATTATAATTAACTAATACTATGCAAATACTGCTGCAGAGAATGGAAAAATAACTCATTTGTGTTTGAGGGGAGCAGTGTGGCAAAGGCAGTGAGCGCATGCAAATATTAATGTGCAAGAGTGCATGAGATGGCTCCTTATCTACATTAGTGATTTGAACAATATCAGGAATTACTATTCCTTCTCCAGTCTTCGTCTATGTGGGCTTTTCGGTATCAATCACCATAGCAACAACCACTGTTAGTAGTGAGACTGCAATTCAGCTGCATTATTCCCTCCATGGGAGGCCTGTCATTTTTTCAGAGCAACGCACTTCAAGGTCATCTTCATTTACCTTTACCTCTTTTGCTGTCCTTCCTGGAGGGCAGCTTTCCGTGGGAAACTTGTCCTTCTAGGCATGAATCCGTGCTTTAAAGACTGGTATTTGACCAAAAATCTGTATGAAATATTCAGATATTTGGTAAGCGCACCAATTGTCTGCAGACAAAACAAATAATTTAGATACAATTAAGCCTGAAAATAAATACTAGTTAAATAAAACTAACATGGTGACAGCATTGGTAACTGTCCTGGGAGTTCCAGCTTAATTTAGCCTGTCTGGACTCTGTGACCTCCTTATCCATGGTCCAGCTCAGAGATTAATTTTTGTGGGCTGTGGTAGCTCGGTTTGCGCTTCGCGCAGAATACCTGGGCAGATGGAGCTCAGGCATTCCACTCCTGCAGCCATGTGGAGCTCAGATCCTAAACCTCACAGCTTAGCAGAGTTTCTGAAGTCCACCAGCCTTTCCAGCCAGTGTTGTAGCAGTGATAAATCAACAGCAGATCTCTCCTTCCCCAATGTAAATGTTAGTGTGCGCAAATCATCCTTTGCCTTCTTTAGAAGATCTGTTACCAGATTTAAGCAAACAAGAAATTTTGAGCCACACTTTTTTAAGTTGCTTTGGGGGGGTTGTCAGAAAAAATGCAGTGTAATCATCTTATTTTCTTGTCTTCAGCATCAGTAATTGCCACAAATTTTACCAAATAATTATCTTTCTTTAAGCCATTCATGTAATTTCAAGTGGAACTGACTTTTTTGGAGGAGAGAGATGAATTAAATATCTGACTCTTACTGAAAAGCTAGAAAATCTTTAATTAAAGATTAGCAGTGGCAGCAGTTATAGTCCATTGTACATAATTCCCAGCTCCTATTAATGATGGATATGCTGTTTATTTCATATTTTGAGTTTTATCCAGATTTGAGGACTCATGCTTGGTAGAGATGTCCATTGTAGAAACGTTATGTACAAATATATAATTTTTGAAATTACAGTTCTCAGAGTGCCCTGTATCTTTAGAGCATTCTGCTTTTCTCTATAAGTACTTAAAAAGCATGTGGTAGAATTATCTTAATTTTTTGGTGCAGCGCCTGAGCTAAAATTGTCCCTGCTGCACCAGACTACTCACTAAAGCCTCTGGTTAAATCCTGGCTCCGGGCAAAAGAGAACCAGCCGGTACTGAAACACTAACTCCACAACTTCAATCTATCTTTTTTTTTTTTTAACTTCCTTCATTCAAAGACTGCTTCTGCTCCACTCTCCCCAAGAGATGTGAGAAGACTGCAGCTGAGGCTGTGGGGCAAAAACTGTGACGGTTGTGCTGTATGAATTGGCATATAGTACAAGGCAGAAATTAATGCAGAACACCTCTGGTATATATTGTCTATAGGCCAAAGCACATGTACACTATCATTTAGATGTGATATTTTGCTTCCTGAAACTGTGAAGAACCTTAACAGATTACAGTACTCTACAAAACTGCTTTTGTAATTATGCTTGTTTACTGCTTTGAAGCCTGTTGGTTAAACACTTCTTCTTGACAAACATTTCCAAGATTTCTACTGGGATCACTTCATATTTGAAGTAGGTTTTGCACCTTAGAGTACGACGTTTATTAATTTCTTTGGCACTAAGGAAAGCAAGCTAATATT
Source organism: Gymnogyps californianus (assembly GCF_018139145.2). Lineage (NCBI taxonomy): Eukaryota > Metazoa > Chordata > Aves > Accipitriformes > Cathartidae > Gymnogyps > Gymnogyps californianus. The sequence goes on along the minus strand of NC_059478.1, from coordinate 30,040,547 downwards.
TGTTTCCTTTGTTTTGCACGAATAAGCTTACAGGTAGCAAAATCAGAGGATGCAAACAAATTGCTCAAGTCAAAGAAAAAATACCCCAGTGATCATTTAATTACTATTCACACATTTTCTATTGAAATGCTTTGGAGACAGTGAAATGCTGTAGTGATGGGACAACCTAGGTACCCTAACAGATTTATGAAAGGAGATGTGAAGTAAACTGTCCCTGGGACTTTACTTCCCCATCCTCATCTCCCCAGGTGCTATGTAAGATAATTTGTAGCGCTGCTTTTTATTAGGTTCTTCAAACCAGCACCAAACCATGCAGCAGGGACCGCAAAGAGCATGAGCATGCTGGCTCTTGTCTAGGTACAGAGGGACCGTAAGCAGCTTTTCTCCTCCGTTGCCTGTTTGTGCCAGAGCAAGTCCCCGAGTGGCTGGAAGCTGCAGACTTTGCTTTATCCTGGCATGCCCTGCAGATTTCAGCTGTCAGAGAGGATAACGGAAGGGTGAGAGGAACTGGGACGTTATCTGCCTTCCTGTGGCCAGCAGGAGAGCCAGCTGCACACAGAGACAGAGGTCTCTGCTGGAGGTATGTGTGACCCAGAAGGAACTGTCCCATTTGAGCTGGCCTGAAGATGATCATTAGGTCTGTAAATGAAGAAAAGGGCATTTTTATTTCTTGAGTTCACCAGGAGGTGCCTACAGTAGCCTTCTGTAGTGAGGGACCGTGTGCTGCTCCCATTTGGCACTGCCGCTGGCTGCTAGTGCATGCACTGCAGTGGCCCCTGTGACAGCTCCAGTGGCTGTCCAGTGGCCTCCTTGGCATGGCACAGTGGTAGCAGCCCATCAGTCTTACTGGTTGTCCCAGCAGCGTATGGCTGCTGTAATTGCAGGCAGGAAGACCTGAGCACAAAGAGCTGCTCTTCTGCCTCCTAGGCCTTGTCCCAGTGCAAGTGATGCCCTGTCAGTGCTGGTGCCACTGCCCCTGGCTTTAGCTGCACGAGTGAGTTGCGGAGATTGATCCCCACCTAAGGACTGCAGTGGTGGGAAGGGGGAGTTAGCAACAGACAGACTGCTGTGCTTGTTCAGTGGAGGGAGAACTTGTAGTCTCTAGTGCTGTCATCACACTAAATTCAATTTTTAAAAAGAAATAAAATAATCATGACCATGTGATTTTACTAGCTAGTAATTCACAAGCTTCACTGAGAAAGTCCTCATGAGAGGTTACAAAAGCTGAACTGCTTCTATTTTCTGGCTGCGATTATCAGTAATTTTATATCTGTACTGAGATTTGTAGGTGCAGAGGAGGAGCTTTTGTGCAAACTTCCATTGTCTGTATCCCACACATATGTTTATCAGTCACTAATTTGCCAATGCAGCAGATTTCTGAAGGGAAATGCATACAGACAGAAGGAGGGGTGGAGGTGGGACCAGGAAAACAATAAGGGAAAAAAGATGAGCTCATTACAGTTGGGGGAAAGGAAATTAATGCACGTTTGGAGTGTGCAAATCATTACAACCTTGCCCAAAAATTAGGGATCAAAGGACTAAGCAAAATTTTGCTCACTGATCTGTTTCTGAGATTCATCAAAATAGTGCCAGAAAAGCAATTTCTTCTTCTCAGCCTTGATCTGGTACAGAAACTGTACATAGCCCTAGAAATATTCCCGTTTCTCACTTCCTTTTTTAAATAGATCGGTAAGATTATAACTGTTGCCTTAAATTTCCACCTGGCAATTCCATATTATGCATCATCTGAAGAGAGCGTTAGGTTATACAGCTGTGTGTACTGATCAGTAAGGCTAATAGATTATTTTATTTCTAGTTATGGGATAAGGATAGAAAAGTATGCTCAATGAAGAAAAAGAGCAGAATTTGGGTGAAAACCGGAGCATTTTAATGGTCTCAATTCTGCCATGCAAAAGAGATTTTTTTTTTTAGATGCTTCTCCATCAGAGTGTGCTCATATTTTAGGTCCTTGTGAGAGGAATTCATCTCTTAATATTAGTTGTCTGATGTCAGTTCCCTCTGTTTGGAGAGGAGAAATATTAGCCCCTCCAAGGGACAGTTCTTATCCCAAGGTAGGTGGCAGGAGTTGCCTGTTGAGGGCATCTCTCTATATCCAAAATACTCTACCAAGTACAGAAGGAGCCTGAGCAACCCGCCTGGACCAGATGATACTTTGGTGTCTAACACTAAGTGCTCCTTTGGTGACCACACTCTACATTTAATTATTGATGTCAAGTTGGGCACACAGCAGTGTGCAGCTGAGATTCTCTTTTAACGTTTGTCCCTGTTGGAGGCAGTTTGGGTCGTAGCCAGTGCATGGTAGTATTGCACCAAGGAAGGCAAACCTCTTTTTCTTCTGATTAGGCAGATTGCTACTCTGATAGACACAGTAACATCTGGAAAACCTGGGACTAAATGGGACAGAGCACAGGGCAGGAGAGGAGAAGTACATACATTGTCACGCTCTGATGTAAAACTACAGGCTGCTTAGGTTAACAGACAGAGCCCAGCAAGTTTGCCAGCTAGAAAGTAAATAAGTGTCCATGTACAATTGAACATGTTCTTAATTGCTAGAAATAGAGTTTCATTGCCAGGTATAAAACAGACATAATATTTCAGTAGAATACCACTGGGTTCCTGTCGTTGGCTGAAAGCTGGGATATGACAACTCCTTTACAGAGATTCTGCTGCTTTCCAGATGCACTTGCCATTGCTGCGATCGGTACCATCTGAACTGTGTGGTTTATCATAGGGGCTCTGCAGATACGACAGTAAATAGTTCTGCTTCTGAAGACAATAAGATTCCCAAGTGCAATGTAAAAAAAAAAAAAAAGTTTGTTGTAATTTATTTGTATGTATTTATTGTACTTGTAATTTATCAAAGCTGTAACTTTCCTGTAGATGACTGGAACTGCAGAAGCACAATTCTTTTTTAAGTAACTACCTAAAAGTACTTATGGAGAATTTCTTCCACGGTTTTGGTTCCCCCACATCTTGATGAAATAAAGTGACTGTGAACTGCACATTGTTGGAGTACCTGAAAGTTTAATTTGAGCAGGCTTCTCTGGTTCAGCTGTCCATTAGGCTTGCAGAGGAGAGTACTCCACTCAGCTTCCTATCTGACAAACGCCTCATTTGTATGTTAATGTTGAGTTGTGATTTCCAGGGAAGGCATTCAGTGTGTTGTAAAGGGCCTTACTGGCAGATTGCAGCTAAATTGATGCTCGACTCACTAAATATTTACCCTACACATCCCACTTAATATGTCCAGAACCAGGCATGCTGTGAAATCCTGAAACCTGATTCTGTGCTTGTGAAAGTCAGGAAGCTGATAATGTCAGCACGGAGCAAAGCAAAGCGCTGTGCAAGTCCACCAGCGCGTGCCAGCACACCTCCAGCCTGCCCTGTAATCTCCCTGCTCTTTCCATGCTGTCACCCCATACACCGGGGCTTCCCTGGCTGCTCTTGCCTCAATGCCAGGGCAGCACTGTAGTGGCTCCCCACTTTTCCTACCTGCAGTTCTCACAGCCCTGCTGCCCCTTCTTCTTCAGGGCTGCCTATGGCCCGTAGAGGGTGCATCCTGTGGCACAGCTGGGGAGATGACCACTGCGTCTTCACCTGCTCCTTGCTGTGTAGTTTACCATTGGGAAAAATGTTTTGGGTTAGGACAGCCAAGGTAATGCTTTTGCGCCCTCGCCCTCCCCCTGTCTCAGGCATTCCTAATGTGCTAAAGCTGGCACAGTGGTGAGGGGTAGGTTGGAGACCTCACAGCTCACCTGTTTGTTTTTATTCCCAAGCCTGTCCTCCCAATGAGTTCCAGTGCAGTAACAAGTCGTGCATCTCCATCACCTTCGTGTGTGACGGTGACAATGACTGTGGGGATGGCAGTGATGAAAGAAAATGCTCCCCTCTGACCTGCAACCCCAATGAGTTCCAGTGCAACAACAGTGTGTGCATCCCAGAGCTGTGGGTCTGTGATAATCAGCCAGACTGTGAGGATCAGTCAGACGAGTCCGTAGAGAAGTGTGGCTACGATGCCAAGGCCCTCAACACCTGCGCGGCTCATGAGTTCCAGTGCAGCAATGGTGAATGCATCCATCTGAACTGGAAGTGTGACGGGGACGAAGACTGCAAGGACAAGTCGGATGAGCAGGATTGCCGTGAGTGTCTGCAGGGGTAGGGCAGGGCTGAGGGCTCTCCTTTGGGGGGAGAGGGGCCAGAAGGCTGCTGTGGGCTGTGTTTTAAGGGAAGTCTTTGATGTCTATGCAGCAACTGTGTGCCTGACAAGGAGCATTTGTGTCCCAAATGGCATGGCTGAGTGCACAACCCGGCAGGGTCAGGTATATTCCAGACTCCTTTTATGCTTTTTCCTTGAGGTTTCAGAGTGGAGGTGCAAGAGCTGTTGGATGGTACCGTGCCTCAGAAGAGATCTGTTTCACTAGAAAGACAAGGAATGGAAAATGGGAAAAATGTTCAAAGCCCTCAGGCTGCATGGTGGGGTCATAGCCTGGAGGTTAGAAGCTGCAATACTAAAGGGAATATATGATCAGCATAAAAAAAATAATTAATATTCTGCCTCTGAAGTTAGAGTATACTGAACAAGGCAGTCAAGAGCAGCACCTCTGAAGAATCCAGTTTGAAATGCACTTTGAGCTTGGCTTGATAAAGGCACAGAGCTAATAAATAATGGATTTCTTTTCAGCTGGCTTTATACATTTAACATGGTGGTGTTGGTGTGTGTGGTATTTTGAATGTTTCATCCATTTTTAGCCACTAAACTGTTCAAGCTGGTCACTTACCTGAGGAGGGAGAGAGACAAGAAAGTAAGAGCAAAATGTTTTGCTAAAATATTCATAATGACAAGATTGAAATAAAATAAAATATTTACATAGCTGTATATATTTAGCAGCTCTGACATTGGGCCACCTCTGGGGAGGAATGCAGCAACCAGCTGCCGAAACCAGACGTTTTTGCAAAGGTACCTAGGAAAATTTACCACTTTTGCCAGCACCATCTTTTCATACCCATGACAACACTGAGTCCAGGCTGGTGAGCTCAGAGCAGCTGTGTGGGAGAGCCCTTCAAGGAGCAGGGGAATCAGACTCTCTCCCAGGCAGAGAGAGGCAGATGTAAATTCAGTGGCTTCTTTAGCAAGAGGAGGAGGATGTAGTAAGTCCTGGACACCACTGTTTACACTGCAGGAGAGCAGGGGGACGAGCCACAGGTAACCCTGGAGCTGCTGTGCCTTTAAAAGAGTCAAGGACTCTTTTAAGAGGCGAGAGCAGAGTAGGAGAAGCCAAATATGTTTTGTTAGGAAGAGAGCAGCTTTGACCGCTGGGTACAAGGATATCATCGTTGTCAACCCTCTTCCGAGTAGGGGTGGATTAGGTAGGATGTCTTTTCCTTCATCTCCAAGAAGGTGATACAGGAGCTGACAGAGCTCTTGGGCAGCAGGTACCCAGGCAATACTTCCAGGGTCTGAAGTGTTGCAGGGATAGTGGAGTCAGGAGACAAAGTTGGTTCCTGGCATCCCATTTCAGTGTGAAGTGACTGTAAGAAAGCCAGGCAGGACATGTCTGGTGGACAGGTGCACTGCCAGCTGGGACAGCCTGTGGTGTTTGGTGCCTGTACTTGTATCCTCTCCGAATCAGGAGGCAGTAGCTAGGCCCACATGACAAACACAGGTGAAGAACTGGTGTCTGGCGCAGGGGTCTCCCAGCAGAACTGATCTCTGTCCCAAAGGTTGCATTCCCTGCAATGATGGCAACCTGGCAGGATGGCTGAGTTTAGACAACTCAGGAGAGGGAAAGGTGAGCTCCCTTCTATTTCCAAGTGGTGAAAGAGGAGAGCAGCTTACAGATGGCGCTTTCCGATGAAATGTCTCTAAAATTTCAATCCCTGTTGTTCAACTTGAATTAAGTCTTTTACAGGACCCATTTACTTTGACACTCTGCTGGGTGAGAGGAGTGGGACTGTGCCCATGTACCTTGCTGAGGCAGAGGGAGCACTCTGTTCCCCAGCTTCTTTCCTTGATCTGACAGACACCAGCAATATCCAGCTGAGCTCCAGCCGCTGAGATGTGAGGCCCAAAAGAAGCACGGCTCTGACAGCATCCCTCAGCTACAGAGCTGCTTCACCAAGTAGCACCTCCAGATATGCCAAGGGCAGCCTCCCTGGGGCAGAGGACGCAGCTGGACACCACTGCAGCACAGCACAGTGCTGACAACCAGTGGAGGAAGGAGGAAATGTGGCAGAAGTGACTTGAGACAATCTCTGACTAGCGGAGATTTAGCATCCGAGGTTTTTTTTCCAGTAAGTCTCAGTACAGCACAATGTGCAGCTTATCCACCCAGGAGAAACGAGCATGTGAGCTGCTTCTGCTGCTTTTAGTCCTGTGGGCCAGGAAACAGTGGGATTCAAAGCCCCATGTTTTAGCTACTGCACTGCTCCTCTGTACAGAGGGCCTGGTTCTGCGCTTTACACCCATGCAAACTAGGAGTCACCTTCAGTGCCACAGAGGTGCATAAACCTGCTGCTGTTTACACCACGGGGAGAGGAATCTCTAAAGTCATAGCCAGGAGAGGACTTGCGGCACTGAGTGCTCATGTAGCTGATGGGTCAACTGGGTCATAGTCAAAACTAATGTTGCTTCCCCATCCTAAATGCAGCTGTTGCTTGGGCGCACACGCCTGCAGTAAGAAAGTGACATTTGAGAGCTCTGGAAACTCAGCATCACTGTTCATCTGTTGGACTGAAGAGTTTAGGGATTGACCTTTATTATTTTTTTTCCTCTCCAGAAATTCTCTTTTTGAGATCAGTATCGTGTGGCACGCAGGGAGTGACAGGTATATGACACTGCTCCATCCCCTTAGCAACAGGGATGGCACAAGTACCGCTAGGTTTGACTTGATTAAAACTGCAGATACCAGCCCTACGTCTTCTCTTGCCAATGGGAATCATATGGGGTTTGCATTGTATAAAATAGACGGATGGGAGCTAATGCTTTTAAAAAAGTCCTGAGGCCGTCACCAGTCATTTGTTATAATCATTTTGGGGTAATAAACGAGTAGAGCAGAAATGAAGGGTGACAATTGGTGAACAGGTTTTGGCAGCAAGACAGCAAATAAATAGGAGGGAATGAGTCATTTCAGGAAAGCTGTGTGAGAACATTGAATGGTTGGGGTTTTTCACCTAGCATATATATTCAAATATGTATATATATTTATAAAATGAACATTAGGTTAGAGTTATTAGTCTCCAAATTGGGAATGGTTGTGTTTTAAAATGTCCTTTGCAACTCACATTAGGGCATCCAGGAGGGAGAATAAATAATGCTTACAACTGACAGCTAGAAAACAAATCCCTTGAGACCTGACCTCACACTTTTGTGCCTCTGTCTCCCCATCTATAAAATCGGATTGATGCATTTTGCAAATGCTGGGGTTTTCTTGAGATTAAGTTCGGGGGGGGGGGGGGGAGAGGGAACAAAAGACAGGCGAAACACAGGCTCAGACTTGGAATCTGGAATATATCTGCTGAATTTGAGCAATACAGCTTTGTGCCCAGTACTTGCAAATGGGAAGTAGGTCTGAGTGCGCCTGTTAATTTAGCAGGGCTTTGGTAAATTGTTTCATAGTTGATTTGCGGAGCAGAGGAGATGGCTATAAAACTGCTGAGATTCACTGATTTAAACCCTCCAAAATAGCACAGCGATTTTCTGAACATCTTGTGCAAATAAACAGCACAGCTCTTCCCTCTTCTTGGGATATTGCTCTGCTTTGGGAATGGCCCTGATGGCAACCTGCTGTCAACTCTGCCAGTGGTGATGAGATGGGTTTGTGTCCCAGCTTCAGGATAACAAAGTTCCTGGCCCTCTCCCCTCAAACTTATGCTCTCCAAGCCAGGTATAAATATAGCATTCTCTCTCCTCCTACTGAAAAATGCACCAAAAAATAGAAATGCTGTATGTGCATTTAATATCTTTGTGATCAGTAAGAGTTGTTACTGTATCTGCTCTTTTTAGATGTCTATTAAGAGGCTCAGGGGCCATTCCTCAAAGGTCTGAACTTCCACAGCTCTGCTGGCGTGGGAAGTGAGCCAGGAAACCAAGCCTGGTCTCCAAACTTCGGTCTCTTCTTCCTGAAGCAAAGCTTTGTGCAATGATGTTGTACAGTCCCACATCTGTGTTTTGCAGTCCCTGTAGCAACTGAGCTAAGAGCTGTGCTGGCACTTTTCTCTCAGTCTTGTAGTGCTTGTGCAACATGGTCTTTGCAGTTCCTGCAAAATTCTCCTTCATTTTAATTTGTTTTAGGATTAGAAACCTTTCAATTTTTAGGATCTAGCTATAACTGCTTTTTAGAAGAGCTTTGAAGATTACAATTGAGGACAATTAGTAGGTTTTATAACAGCTGCCTTCCAAATCTGTAGCTGTTGTCATGCAGATTTACTTGATGAACTGGAGACCTGTTCCTGCTCCAGGAAAGACAAGACCCCTATTGCCTTTAATTACATGTTACACTTTTGTTGGGGGGTTAATAACTTATAGTCAGAAATGGAGGACCATCCTTTCGTGTCTCCACATATAGGTGTTGCTACAGAAAAGGTCAAGTAAACTGTTTTTCATGTTGGAGGTGAAGACAAGAAATAATTGTGGCAAGGAAATTTTTGGCTAGACAGTAGGAAAAGCTTTGCAATGGCCAAGGTTTAGCTTGGAAGAGGTCAGGATTGCCTAGGAGGAAGGTGGTCTCTCCATCGTCAGGGCTTCTCCTTGCAGGTGGTTGTACATGGCAGGAACGGTTCAAGCAGAAGTGCCTCTACCTCCCTGCAGGAGCTCTCAGTGCCACTTCCAGATCTGTGGTCTGTGATTCTCCCAGACCACAGCTTTGTTTCCTCCTCTCCTTCATTTTTCTCCGTTTAGAACAGCATTTCCCACATGCTTAGTTTGGAGCTGCTGTCCCAGATGTCCCACTGAGGTTTCCCATTTCTGTGCCTGGGTTTATTAGCTGAAATGTGGCGACACAGCTGGTCCCATAACTATGCTTATTGCTTGGGCTTTTTTTCTCGCTTTGCGGCTTTTTATGAATATAGTGCATATGGCTTTCCTCTCCAAGGAGCAGTGCTATTTCCAAACTTCCCTCATGTGAAATACTGTGTATTTCTAAAGGCAGGATTTCTCCCTTCCCCCACCAGCCCTGCAGTTGTGGCTTTTCCTGTCTCTTGTGCCCTTCACCAGCTGAAGATGCACTAGAGCTATGTCCAGTGAAGCAGTCATGGATCTGGATCCTGCATCCTGTGAGATGCAATCACCAATAATGCTGAGCCTTTGTGCAACTAATACTTTATCGTATCGATGCTAGCTCACTTCATGTCTGTGACTCTTCCTGGGTTACCTGAAAGTAGTAATTTTTGTATTAGAACCAGTTTGTCAAATTGTCAAGGAAGGTCTGCCACGTAGCTCTCACCTCCCGTGTAGTAACATCAGTGCTGACCACCTCTAGCTATTCAGAGGCAGTGATTTTCTGTCATATGATACCAGGACGCAATCAGCAAGATGGAAAGGCTAGAATCAAGAGCTCTCCAGGGTGCACTGCCTTAATAGGATTTTAAGAAAACATCTGTAAGACGGTCCCCTCAGAAGTAAGCTCCATAACATGTCCCAGGAATGAGGAGCCTGTTTTGCCAGTGAACTACAGGCTGCAGCCCTTTGCTGGCTAGCGAGTGCCTGTAGCCTTTGTCAGCACAAGTCTGGTCCCAGCTAGGGAGGTCTCTCAGTGTAACTTTGGGGAGGAAAATATGACTGCTTTTAGTATGGTCAGTGCAGCTGTCTGTTTTATTTTTTTCCCCAACTTTGCTGTTAATCAGATCTGTTTTGAGTCTGTAATAACCTGACCTGGGCAGTTGAGCTTCAGGCTTGAAACCTTGCCTGACACTGTGGAGGTGTTTTTGGCCTGTAACCCAAAGAAACACCAAGCCACAGTGCAGTGGAGCTCTTCTGCCTTCCAGTGGTTTGTTAGCTCATGGGCATTTAGTAACTCGAATGATCATGTCTGTGTTGCTAGCTTTGTCCCTAGTGTGACCACATTGGCTTCGGCAGAGAGAGTCAACACATGTCTCTTGCCCATGCCCTTAGCCTGAACATGTTTGGAAATATATCTTAAATATATTTTTTTCTGAAGGAAGGAGAGCTGAGGAGCAGTTGCCTTTGCCTACCCAGTGCCACTCTGCACTCCTAGTTGGAAAGCAGCCTGGCCTCTCAGGTAGACTGAAGACCCCAGAGGAGCTCCACTGCTGATAGTTTTGCTGCCTGCTTGCTTTCTTGAGTCTCAGCTGAGAAGCTTCACTGCCTGCACTGATTCTGTTTTGACTAGATGTGTTCATACAGGCTTTGGTGCTCTTTTCCCAAGGACACAGAGGGTGATATGGGATGGCAGAGGGGCACAGGAGGACAGTGGCTGAGGCAGCTGCTGCCTCTGTTGCTTTGGTGGAAGCAGCCGATGCTCTGTGACATTTGCTGACAGAGGGTGCAAAACTCCAGCAGTGTCAAAGGTACGTGGCTAAAAGGTACCACACAAAAGATTCAAGTCCTGTGTGGCTAATGCTTGAACATGTTGTCTTAAAGCTCTGGTGACGTGCCAGCCGGATGAATTCCAGTGTGGCGATGGGACCTGTATCCATGGAGCAAAGCAATGTGACAAGGTGCACGACTGTCCTGACAACAGCGACGAGGCAGGCTGCATCCAAGGTAGGTACAGACAGCTCTGCACTCCTTGTGCTCCGTGGTGTAAGCCTGCGAGAGCTCTGTGGCCATAGGAAAGGGAAGAGGCCTGTGCTGCTCCTCTGAGCCACGACAGGCTGCTTCCTGTAGAGAGTTTCAAGCCGTTCTGGCAGTGGGGTTGCTTGGGAGAGATGATTGTGCTGACCAGGCAGACTGCATGACTTGAAAAGTTCCTTGCATGATAGTCAGGCTTAATGTTCATTTGCTTAATCCCATCCCATTTCTGCTAATGACACCCTCTTGAAGCTTTATGTCAGGCTTTTTGTTGTCATGAGCCTCGTCTAACTTAGTTGCTTTCCTCTCTTGCCCGACATGACAGAGTCAGCATGTGAAAGTCCCAGCAAGTTTCAGTGTAAGAGTGGAGAGTGCATTGACGGAGGCAAAGTGTGCGATTCACATAGAGACTGCAGGGACTGGTCTGACGAGCCTCTGAAAGAATGTGGTACAGTACTTGCCTTCTACGTGTTGCTCCTGTTGTAACTGCTTCCCCTCTCCGCCATCTGGTGCTCACAGCTTTGAGTGTAACCACATGTAGCTGCTAATGCTATTTCTCACTCTGCTCCTCTTTCCTTGCCTTTATTCTCTCATCACCCTTCATATGAATATAATTAGTAGCCTAGTCTGATCATCTGTAAGTTTGAACTGTGCCCTTCTCAGCTCAGCTTTTATTCTTGGAGGGATGTATGAACTGAGCACGGGACTAGGAACCAGGAATTCCCCCTCTCCCCAGATACTAGTGTCCTCCACAGCACAGACCAGTTTGTTTAGCCTCATTGCCTAAGTTATCTTTGAATTGTAAGATAATGATAACATCATAAAAATTTAGCATTGGCAACATGCTTTGAAGGTGAAAACACACAGAGTGGCAGCAATCACTGAGAGATGACTTCAGCCATTTCTGGGTTTTGCATGTTGTTGCTGCTTCCCTTAGAAATGACAGCAGGTTGCTCTCTGCAGCATCCTGCCAGCTCTGGGCTAGCGAGAATGCACAAGCCACAAGAGCCAGGTCTGCATCGGGGCTGTCAGAGTCAGCAGAATGGAAAGCCCAGGCCAGAGAGCTGTGCCGCTCTCCCTAGGGCAGCCCCTCTCTCACCTTTGCCACTGGGTATTGTGGGCACCAGCCCCAATCTGGAGCATTACTCAAACACATTTGATTTTTTTCCCCAGTGCAGAAATGTCTCAGGCAGGCATCCCCTGCCATGACATCATGGAGCACCAGTAGCATGGAGCTCAGTGCCTGCCTCTTACGTAACTCGCATTCAGGAAGAACTGTCAGTCTCTCCTCTGTATCAGACAAGAAGTGTGTGTGCACGTGCCTAGTGAGGATGCTCTTACCTTGTGCTTTCAGTATGCCCTTGCTTTCTTCCACACTAATCCACATCTCCCTGTCTTTCCGAGTGGGTGTTGCAACTTGTCTGTCTGTGGAGGTCTCCCAACAAAGCTGGCAGCCCAGTTTGTCTTAGGAGACTGAGCAGTGGCACGGCAGAGCTGGGCTTGGTGGTCAACCTTACGGTGGTGCCCTGGCTGACTTGTCGCAGTCCCAGGCTGGCAGTGAAGTGTCATTTGAGTTAGGAAGCTGAGCAGAGAATAGCCCCCAAAGGAAACATGTTTCTTTGAGAGTGCAGAATGATGTGGATTGCTGTGAATGTAACACCCGCACACAAGTAATCCATGCAGAAGGCAGGAAGTGCAGGACATGCTCCTCATCTTGGTGTGTCTGTCTAGCTGTGTGCTAGACACTGCAGTGCCCTCTGAGATTCCCCAAAAAAGCACAGCAGAAGACAGAACATCACTTGTCTTTTTTTAGGCAGGCAGTGAATATGCTGCTGAAGTTTGGGTAATGGGCAGCAGCTGCCCAGCAGAAAGACAACAGGCTAACGTCTCTGCCTGGTTCCTCCTCAGCTCCTATTGAGAACTCCAGCAAGTGAACCAGGACTTGATTTACAGTCTCTGAATCCATTCCACAAAGCACCTCTGAAAGCATGGGAGTCATCTGAGTGAGGGTTTGCTTGTTAGTCGAAACAGCCTTTGTAGTATTTTGCAGAGAGCAGTTGTGCATGTTTAGGACCCAATTTCTAGAGGCCTATGCAAGTGTAGGAATAGGTGATATCCATTAATAAACATCATTGAACAGTGACAACACACAATGTGACTCTGTGGACACCTTCTTGGAGCCTAGTGAACTTGCTCTATTAATAATGTATTGATATCTATATGTGTGTGTCTTTGATAGGAAGGTGAAAGCATCCTAGAGCTGAGATGGGGTTCCTTCTGGCATGGTATTTTCCCGGTCTTACTGACTTAATTGTGGTTGTTTTCATTTTCTTCCAAGAGCACTGGTTTAATGGCTCTGCTGTCCTGCTCACCCGCAGTGTGCAAGGAAGCAAGAAGTAAAAGATAAATGAAAAATTTGCCTTTAAATTGCATTATAGATTGAGGCAGATCATTTTTGCTTGTTCTAGTGAGCTCACTATCCCTGAAATTCCACAGCTTCTGTTCAGCAGTCTTACTTAGGGAGAGGACTTTCTCTTCACCTTGTGTAGGTTAATTACAACAACAAGAAATGTTATTTCTGACAGGAAACCAGCTTTCCTCAAGCTCTCATTCAGTTCTAGTTACAAGGATCCATTTAGTCTGTTTTTCATTTCAGCACTTGAAAGCAGGATCAGAGGGGTGGCCTTGGATTAGACAGGGATCCAGGAGAGGATGGGGGCTGTTGCTTCATAAATTGCACACTTGGGCTGATGCAGGCTGCCAGCAGAGACTTGTGTGGGACGTGTGGGTGGGAGGACTGTATCTCAGTGCTAATGGAGTATCTCTGACAGACTGCACTTTGGTGTTTTCTGGAATTTTCACATAGATCATTCCTTGGAGCTAGATGGGAAAATAGTACAGTATTTCGAAATAGCTGGCCCCTGGGAGATGAGACTCCCCCAGCATGAATTATTAAAGCTCAGAGAGACTGTTCAGAAAAGTCAACACGAACCAGCGCATAGGGAAGAAGGAGTCTCCTGGAGAGAGCCCTTAGGTCCCTTGGAAGTTTCTCATATGTGGCAGAACATGCTCAAAGCAGCAGCTCTCTGATGGGATGAGATGCAGAGATTCACATATGCTGTATCCCCAGGGCTCCCTGTTCATTTAGCCACTAGTTGGTTTGGAATAATAAAAAGCAAGAAAGTGATATGGTGGTGGCTTCCTATGTGTGCAGTCACTCATATGCTCTATGGGGCCAGCTCCTGGCTACGAAAAGCTGATAGATATGGGAAAATTTCTGAGGATGTCTCTTCATTTTATTCAATCTTACAACTAAAAGCCCTCCTTTGTCATAGATAATCTGTATATCCCTTCCAGGTATTAATGAATGCTCTATGAACAACGGTGGTTGCTCACACATATGCAAAGACTTGAAGATTGGTTATGAATGTGAATGCCCACCCGGATACAAGCTTCTGGATAAAAAAACGTGTGGAGGTAATTTACATGCAAACAGCAGTCCCTTGTGTTTCACCATACAGAGACGTGATTATATTCACTTCAGCATTGCTCCATCACAGATGGTTTGATTTCAAGTTATTGATGGGTTTCAAACACTCCTTTCAGACATAGATGAATGTGAGAATCCAGACGCTTGTAGCCAGATCTGCATTAATTACAAGGGGGACTACAAATGTGAGTGCTACGAGGGATATGAGATGGACACCCTGTCCAAGAACTGCAAAGCTGTAGGTAAGACAACACCACAGGCACTTAAACTCTGCTTGCTCAACATCACAACTCCGATAAGAAAACATGCTTGCAGGGCTGAGGCTAGAGGAACAGAAACAAAAGGGAACTAGCAAAGCAAGCAAGCAAAGACATTTCATTTCGAGCAGCACAGAACTGCTGCAGCGATAGCAGATGCGTCTCTAGGCAAGAACTACTGATCATGCAGATCAGAATATTTTAACGGTGTACAGAGCAAGATTACAGTCACTAGTTGGCTGTTTGAAGCTGAAACTAGAAAAGAAAGTCTCTTGACAGGTGTTATTAAAAACAGTGCAGCAAAAACATTTAGTGATAGTAGTAGTATAAGGAAGAAAACATCCCAATTAAAGCACAGTAGATTAGCCACCTCTCCACCCTCGCAGCCTCTTATGCAAATACAAACATGAATACCAGCAGTTTGCTCGACCTTATTGCAAAAATGAATGTTAATGTCAGAGGGATAGAAAGTTGAATTGTGCAAGACTGAGCATTAGCCATGCTGGTGGTTTCTTTAATGGAAATAGTGGGTCTCTTAGGAAAGGGTGAGTTACCTGCAATACAAAATTGCCTCTCTAGTGTTATCCTGCACATCCATGTGGCCTCTTTCTTCCCGGGTTCTATATGGTATGCACAGTGTCCTGCTGTCCTCATAAAGTCTCACACCTGCAGTGAGTTAGGACTGACCCAAATCCTGGGACACTGATCTGCTTGTTGGTTAGAAAACTCTGTTGTGCCCTTGTCTGTGCTGGGAGCCCTGCAGCACGACGTATTCTAGAGCTAGAACCTTGTCCCAGCTCTTCACTTTCAGTGTCATGTTCCTCAATCCCCTTTTGTCCTTCCCAGCGGAAAGATGCTCTTCACTAGGATCTTCTACTGGCCACTATTGGAGACAAACCAGTCTAACCCACTAAAACTCGTTCTGAGCCTCCCATCCTGTCCCTATCTCAAACAGGGAGATGCACAAAGAGCCAACCAAAGCTTTAGCTGTTTGACTCGCAGCTTATTTTAGTGACACTTAAGAACACAGAGAATCACATGCTCTGCTACTTGCAGAGGGAAAGGATGTGCACTTCTTGGTCTGAGCCTAGAGACATAGGTGTCTGCCTACTACAGTAGGGAACTGGCCTCCATGGGGCCCAGTGTGCATAACTGTGGAGGCTAAGGTGCTGGTTATGGTCTTCTAAGCAAAATAACTATTGGGTTTCTTTGTGTCCTGCTCTCCTGTCTTTTGGAAAATTCAGGTCAACCTTATGCTTCTTGAGAGGCTCTGGCCTGGGCTGGCCTGAGGTCACAACTGCTGTAGCAGTATCACCAGCACCCAGGCTGCAGACTCTGGCCCCACAAAAAAGAGATGTGAACTGCCTAAGCCAAGTGCTTAGGTGTGGACTGTGTGAGTTCTGCATGTACATGACAGTCTAAAATTCCTCCCTAGCAACCAGTCTTGGCTTTGCTGGACTCAATGTGGCTCTATCATGCCTCAAGTCTGGCTGCCTCCCTTCCCTCCAGCCAGCTCAGAGAGCTGTCTCTTCCTTTTCCTGGCCATGAGTCACCAAAATCTGGCCCATGGATTTTGTATCTAAAATGTGTAATTGAAGGTGAGGACATTCCCCAGAGTTTTGCTTGTGGCTTAGCAGAATGGGCAGACCAAGAGCCAGCGTGCATCTGGTGACCACAGAGGTGATGCAGTTCTCCATGTCCGTGTGTGACAGCTCTGCCTCTGGAAGCCGTTTACACTTGCTTCTGGTGTGGTGTAAAGCTTCCTTACAAAGCAGAGCTATCAGTGACTGATAGTTCTGTTGTTTGAGAAATGAAAGCTGAATGCAGCCCTTGGGTCAGCTGCTAAAATGACAAACGCGCTGATTTTCTGTGGTAGGCAAGAGTCCGTACCTGATCTTCACCAATCGCCATGAGGTACGTAAGATAGACCTGGTGAAAAGGGACTACTCTCGCATCATTCCCATGCTGAAGAATGTTGTGGCGCTGGACGTGGAGGTGTCAACAAACAGAATATATTGGTGTGATTTGTTCTACCGAAAAATCTACAGGTAAGGGGCAAGAGAGGATGTGTGTTTTGGTACCTGTCCAAAGCTATGGTTCTATCTGTACCCCTCAAGGACAATCTGCAGAGAACAATGCAGGGTACAGTGAACCTGAGGGCTTTTCTTCCCTTACTGGATTACCTGTTGTGGCACAGACTTTGTAAGCTTTTTTTAGGAATTGATAAAGAAATCAGGGGCTTGTGTAGTTATCTGGTTTGATAATACAGGAAGGCTTTTTGTCAATAATAGATCCTGCTGCATTTGTGCAATTACACGTAGACTCTTGTTTACCGAATCATAATATTGCTAAGCGATGCTGTGTGAGACTGCTGCTGTGCTGTGTGCTTGCTGTACGTGAAACCACAAAGGACGTAGCATCTGAAAGCACAAAGGAGGCAAATGGTGGGAGCAAGGAGGTAGCAACACAGATACTAGCTGCCCACTGTAGTCTCTGGTAGACTGGATTTAAATTCACAGCACTTGACCACAGTACACATTCTGGAATTCTCATTCTCCCTCCTCCTTCAGCTGTTTTTATGGCATCCATCACAGTGTCATGTACCAGGGCTTGTGAGTGTGCCTAGTCAAAAATGCATTTAATTTATGCGCTGAAAATCCCCCATGTATATTCTGATTTGCATAGCTATTGCACCCTATTGCAGCTTCTACAGTGATTTGTTCTGGATTTTAGCTAATGATCAGGCAAAGGTTGATTGGTTTCAGTGTGTGGGAGCCAAGCCGGGGTTTCTGCAGGCTGTGGTAGCTCCCATGCCATTGGCAGGGAAATGTGCCCAGGCTGTGCTGAGTATTAAGCACTCAAGTAGCTAGGTAGGTAGGCTGAGTGGGCCTGTGGGGCTCTGAAAATGGGGAGCTGGTTCAGAGGAAAGCTGGCTGCTTTCACTGTGACTGATTCCGTAGGCACAGGCAGGGGTGGGTAAGGGCTTCATATTCATACACAGAGAATTATTCAAGACACACTGCTCCTTCTGCAGCTCTCTGACAGTGAATGCCCTGGGGCGCTGGGCGCCACTGAACAGTGTTCATACCCTGAACATGGCTATACCAAGGCTTTTCCTTTTTCCAAACAGCAGAATTTTTCTCTTTCTCACTCGGGCTTGCATGAGCTTTGTTGTAAGTCCCACCTTTTCTGCAGAGCAAGCTGTGCAGTTATAACTTCTTAACAATTAATGTTCCTGTTTAAAATACTGCTACTATCACTAATATCAAACACTTCTAAATAAAAGGCCACCATGTCCTTCCAGCAGAGAACAGGACTCCACCTGCAGGAGTCCTCTGGGGAAAAGCAGTTTGTAGTTGAGAGGCTGTCGCAAGGTAAAAACTATGGTACAGGAGGTAATTGCTGGCAAGAGATCCCATCTTTCTTAACGCTTACCTCACTTGCCTTTCCAGATCCTTTCCTATTGAGGTGATGTCGCCTTTGGGGTGTCAGAAGATCTTTTACAATATTTAGTTACTGGGAGAATTGAAATGTCACCTGTGTTTCAGCCCTCCCGTTCTGAAAGCTGCAGGAGCCTGTCTCGGCTTCCCCATCAGTGCAGTGAGTCACATTGAGGGTACAGCGCAGCAGCTCACCGCAGTGGTGGACAGGAAGTATTGAACACGACTGTTTCACTGGGGAGGAATTAATTGACCTGGAGTTGTGTAGTTAGAACATGTGGTGCTTGTCAGACTAAACTAACAGAGTCTGGGGAACATTCTCAGGTGCCCTGCAGAACCCCGATGATACTGTTCATTTGGTGTTGGGTCAGAGAGAAACCAAAACCATTCCTTGTAGTGAAGATGCAGTAGCGTGCTGTTAATCCAGGCTGACTCTATGTAGCCATTCCAGCCTGGGCCGCAGACCATAAAACAGTGTCAAGAATTCCTGGGTTTAGGCATTTGTTTCCAAGTCTCTAATCTGGTACTTGAGAGCTCAGCTCCCTTTGGACTTACCTTCTCATTCCATGACCAAAGGCAGGATGGCCAGTGAACAGGAGATGTAAAAGATCTTGCAGTTTCAAATGTTCGGGGGAAAGTTTCTGCTGTTTTGTAACTTTTTTAAGATGTACCGAGTTACTCTAAGAGCCAGACTAAGCTCTTAGAAACACTGATGCAAACTCGGAATACCTCCGTTTTGGTTCACTCAGTGCCATTGACAGGTGCAGAGGCAACAGAGCAGAATCAGCCTGTGTGCTTGTAGGAGCAACATTGGGTTATTTATGAAACATCCACGTGGAGTCTGCTGCCTTTCATTAGCATTTTGAAAGATTTTTGAGGCTGCTGCTGGTGAACATTTTAGTGAACATTTTCTTTGTATCTAACAAGATCACTTGCCAAATTAGTACAGCTCCATTAATTCCTGTGATGAATCATAATTAGTTACACAGGTCCTAATTCTGCAAAACATTTAAGCATGTTTATTTGCATGCTAAGTTCAACTCAGTTCAGCAGAGTGCTAGAGTATATTTCTAATGTCCATAAATCCTGTGAATCAATGCTCTTGAAGTTAACATGGCTGAAGTCAAATGGTTTGCTGAATTGTGCAGTTAGAGCAGGAGCAGGTAGAAAAATAAAATGACAGTTCCCTGTTCTGGAAATACCTGCCATCCAGATACAGGGGAATAAGAACAAGTTGTAGGAGAAAGCGGAAGGTTGCAGCATGCAGCCGTAAGGGTTTCTAGGTCAATCATGCTGCCACATGTGCACTTTCTCTCCGTGGGGTTGCAGTGGTGCTGTGTGAGGTCCAACCCCATGGCACATGCGCACGGCCCTCTCTGTGCCGTGTGTCAGTCCAGTGACGAGTCCTGTCTTTGCAGTGCCTACATAGACAAAGCGAGTGACACAGCTGAGCAGGTGATTTTGATAGACAGCCAGCTCAACTCTCCTGAAGGACTGGCAATAGACTGGGTTCATAAGAATATCTACTGGACGGATTCCGGAAACAAGACCATCTCAGTGGCCACTGCAGATGGAAGCAGGAGGAGGACACTTTTCAACAGTGACCTCAGTGAGCCAAGAGCCATTGCTGTTGATCCCACACGGAGGTAGGTGTAAAGACCACAAACGCTCCCTTCGCCAACAGAGACGTTCCAGTCTTCCTTCTGCCTCTCTCACAAACTTGTGGGTGGTTCTCATCTCATCAAGACTTCAGATGCCCTTTAAGATAGATAGATCCATTGAACTTAAATGGGACTGATGAGATGATTCAACTAACTCTTTGCAAGGCCACTGCTGTTAAAAAAAGTTCTGAAAATAATGGTTAGGTCATGTGTTCAATGGGCCTGAGCTGGTCCAGGCACAGAGGTTCTGCTGGGAAAACGAAGTGGTCTGTCTGACATGTGTATGGGCTACTTGGATAAGTGAAGTCCACTAGCAGACACACCAGGAGATAGTTTGCGTGAGGTTACTAAGGTGAGATTTTGCGTTCTGGTGCAAGTCGCGTGGCAGAGTACCCTGTGGGACAGTATGTGGCTCCAGTAGGTGCATATCAGAATTAACTGAAGTGGCTGAGAGGCTTTGCTGTAATAAGGAGAGAACAGGGCACCTCCTACTCTGATTAGTAGTGTAGATTCACTACACTAGAGTCCAATTTACTGTTTTTTTGCATCTGTCTCTTTCAGGTTCATGTACTGGTCTGACTGGGGAGACAAAGCTAAGATCGAGAAAGCTGGCCTGAATGGTGTGGGGCGGCGAGTGCTGGTGACTGACAACATTGAGTGGCCAAATGGCATCACGCTTGGTAAGTGCCCAGGTTAGAGCTACAGCATCCACTGTGGCTGGTGTAAATTTATTTTTATTGTTAAATACGAAAATGGAATTCTAAATGTGCAAAGGCACCTGCACACAAAAATCCTGGAAATACTCTGTCACTTACTGCTCACCAACACGAGCGGTTTTATTTCAGTAGCAAGCATAGGCAGTCAGTCTTGCCGCAGTCAGAACCTCACACTGCAGGAGCTTTGAGTTGCTTTTAGGTTTGCCTTAAGGCAAAGGGAAATTTTGGGGGAGGATGCAGAGCTGCAGCAACCCTTTGGAAGTCCAGGAAGCATCAGAGAGTCCTTGGTGCCAGTGTGTCTGGACCTGGACCTGTCTCAGAAGCAGTGTCAAGATAATTCATTGGACTGATTAATGCACGGTACATCAAGGGAAGAGACACAGCCTGCAGAGCCTGTTCCCCATCGACATGCCTGCCCAGCCGCTCTGGGTGGAGGTAGTGAGATGGCACCCATTGTCGTGGTTTGACCCCAGCCAGCAACTAAGCACCACGCAGCCGCTCACCCCTCCCCTCTCCCAGTGGAATGGGGAGGAGGATCAGGAAAAAAAGTAAAACTCGTGGGTTGAGATAAGAACAGTTTAAAGTAAAAAAATCCTTAAAAAATCCTTAACTTAGGATAAGCGCTACTTAGCAACAACTAAAACATCAGCGTGTTATCAACATTATTCTCACACTAAATGCAAAACACAGCACTGTACCAGCTACTAAGAAGAAAATTAACTCTATCCCAGCCGAAACCAGGACACCCATCTTGGCCCGTATCCTGCTGACACACAGAGGGCTGTGGTCGTTCTCGCCGCCACACCAAGTTGCAGGAGTGGAAAGGTGGTTTCCTGCCCTCGTGGGGCAGCAGGGGACAGCCTCCTCTGGAGTTACAGCCGTATGTGTTTAACGGCATGCAGATGTGAGGTTCTCTAGTTTTATATTTGAAAATTCTGGCCATGACAAGGATGTAGGAGAAAATGCTGCTACTATTGCATAGTGTTGAAGTGCTACTGCTGTGAACAAATAATGTTATCCTTTAGTAATTAAGAAATTAATTAATGACTTGTTTAATTACAGAACTTGTTTTGTGTTGGCACTCATCCACTTGCATTCTGTTTAGTGAATCTCATCCAAAATGAGTGAATTTGCTCCAGGAAGAGAAATTCAGTGCTTAGCATTCTAAATAACGTTGGATCCTTCCCTTCCACTCTTACTTGCACCCTCCCCAAAACCTGGCTGGTTGCGGTAGGAGTGTCCCCACCACCAGTGTTCCCCCAGCCTGCAGCACAAGAAGGGTTTCTGGACCCAGGATTCTTCTTCACTGAAAATGTGTAAATCGCACAGCTCCTTCAGAGGGGTGTTTCATTTGATCACAGTTGTTGTTCTCCAGCAAGAGGCCAAGGACTGAATAGCCTTGAGATGGATGAAGCTTCTCACTCAGGCACTGATGGAGTGACTCTGGGAAGCCCAAACTGCTGCTGGCCTGCTCCTCCTGGTAACAAAAGAACCTCATTGTACAAAGCTGTCAGTCAGGCATTCCCCACACACACCAGAATGTTCCTCCTTTTTAATCTTATTTATAGGGTCTTATCCCAGCATATCTGGGCACTGATTCAAAATCAGAACTAGTGTAAAAAAAAAAAAGGCCCAATAATAAAGAGATTAGTCATGCTGCCAGCAGGAAAAACATGCTGGGCAAGAGAAAAAGAGTTGCAGATGTGTGTAATTTTGTTTCATTGTGTTTCACTTCTCAGATTTGCTGAATCAGCGTCTCTACTGGGTAGACTCCAAATTGCATTCACTGTCCTGCATTGATTTCAATGGCAGCAACAGAAAAGTTCTGATCTCTTCTGTTGACGATCTGAGCCATCCTTTCGGCTTAGCAGTGTTTGAGGTAAGAGTTGAAAATGGATGCAGAACAGACTGGAGACTGCAAGAAGTCTCAAAGCTCCTCTTGATTAAAAGCTCTGCCTTTTGCATAGCACAGAAAGCTCAGCGAGGGCGTTCGCTGCTATAGAAACTGATTAACCTGGTGTGGGTTCAGCAGGGAAAATTGTTTTCTAAAGCCCTTAATCAGGAGCAATGCTTTATCTCATGCTTCTACCTAATGTAGTACCAGTGCATCGTGAGGGGCTGGTGGTGCCCAGTATGACACCTCCCACAGAACTGGAAAATGGGTAATGAGTTTCCCTTGATTTGAATTGAGCCAACTGTCCATACAAAGGCCAAAACTATTAGCAAGGGAAGGGAAAAGCCACTTACTGTGATCAGCAGGTGGGACAACCATTCACCAAGTGACACTGCAACATGTCTCTCGTCTTTTGAAAGTTGGACTTTGAGGGGAGCTGCATGGGCTCAGAGCCGCCTCTCAGCCCGCAGTGGAGCACTCCGCTGCTCTCAGCAGCTTTGTTTCACACCATCTTTGCATACTTGTGTTGCATTTTCTGGTGCCAACAGAACCCTCAGGATGGCCCCTTAAATTTTGCCGCGTTGGCTAGTTGTTTCTCTTGTCCATCCCAGCATCTGCAGAAGTATCCTCTGAAACGTTTTCACCTGTCTCGGCAATCTCAAGGCTTCGGCTGGGAGTATCTGTGGCAGCAAGGCGCTGGCAGGGCTCCCCCTGCAGTCAATGTGCACCAGTGCATTGCTGAGGCTGGGGTCTTGGCATTAAAAAGGTGCTTGTTCACCTAGTTCTGAAAGGGTCAGATAATTATCTTTCAGGCTAAACTGCTCCAGTTATGACACACAAACCCTGCCACACATCAGAGAAACTTCCCTGTCCTCAAAATTATAGCTCTGATCCTACAAAGACATAAGCCTATTTTCACAAAGGCTTCCAACTCCTACTTGAGTATGCTTCATTGAAAACCCAATTACTCTTGTAGATTCAGTACTCTTGTACCATTCAGTGTCACACTGTAGCCTTACTAAAAGCAGTGCAGTAATTAATTAAATAGTACAGTTCGGACCCTCAGATGTCATCAGGGAAGAACTAAGACCTGCTGAGATCTGCAGAAGTTACTACATAAATGGGCATCCACATTTCTGCCATTAGTTTATACACAGCTACCCAGTGGCAGGGCCTCAGGGCTAGCAGCTTCCTTGCAGTTTGTATCTCATGCTTAAGATCTAAAGCATGTGTTTGAAACTGCGTTCCCTATCCTATCTCAGGAGTACTCCAGGGGTATGGAAGACATAATTCAAATCCCTGCTTTGCCTGGGTGGAAGCAGAGGGACAATCCAGCCCTTGCGCTCTTCCTCCCCTGTTAGAGGACTGCCAAGTATGACTAGCCTGGGGCAGTGAAGTCTTCTCTCTTGTAGCTAAGCTCCTTTCTGTGATTATATAAGTGATTACGGGAACAAAAGCTTCAACTTTGGCACCTCACTCTAGGTAAGCTATAGCAGAGAAAGGTGTCTGGTTGGCTCCCTGTCAAGGTGTGTGTCAGCCTCCTTTCTTTTCTCTTCATTTCACTTAACTAGGTTGGCTTTTGAATCAGCAAAACCCTCTTCCTTCTTAAAACCCTTATTCCTCCCGTGCAATGGGTGTGGTATCTAGGCATCTAACTTTGGGCACTGGTTTCCCCAAGACATTGCTGCTCTTTAGTTTTATCCTCATCAGCAGTGTTTGGAAGGATCTCTTGGGTTATTTAACCTCTGTACACATTTCCTCATCTGAATGAGGAATGTTAGAATAACAGACAACCCTTTTGCTTTTGTTAATTTGCCCTTGTTCTCCAGCAATGTGGCTCTCCTTACTGAAATACATGTGTTTTTTAGCAGGCAGCAGCATACATAGCTGACTGAGCAACTAAATACTGTTTGATAACTGCAATTCCTGTGTACCTCCTTGACCAGTTATTTTGCATCTTCAATCATAGTATGCCATGCAAAAGATATTAATAAAAAAGAGAAATACTCATCTTCCAGGTGTGCTTTAGGCACTGGCCTCGTCATAGATACCTGTTTAATGCAGGTCTTATCTTTGGAAAGGAGAAAAAACTCAGCAGAGATAACAAACGTTTCTAGTATGGCCCTTTGGTTCTGCTCGTGATTCACCCCATCTTTAAAAAAAAAAAAATGGTTCAGAAACAGAATGGATGCAACTCTTCTGTACTTAACCAAATTCCTGCTCCCTCACCTCAGTCTCATAGCTACTCAAAATTACTAAGCGCTTTATAAACATGTACAATTGCTGTGCTTTTGAACATTAGAAATGACAGTGTCCAAAAAAAAAAAAAAAAAGAAAAAAGCTGCAGCTAGAAGTAGCATGAACCGAAGGTGCCCCAAGGTGCACACAGTGCATTGACTTTGTGACTACAGGAGTTCAATCCAACTCGAGTTGGATTTGAGCAGGGCCAGGTCAGAAATCCTGTGCGTTTCCTGCAGGACAGAGTGTTCTGGACTGACCTGGAGAATGAAGCAATCTTCAGCGCAAACCGGCTGAATGGCTTGGACATCTCCGTTTTGGCAGAAAATCTCAATAATCCTCATGACATCGTGGTATTTCATGAATTAAAGCAGCCCAAAGGTAAGACACATCCCCCAGGGTACCATGGCCCTAAATCAGGTTTATTTGAGCTAGTAAATGAAATGCTTCCTGATGGTTTTTGATGAGAGAGAAAGCACAGGTAATAATGTGAAATCAATGCCTAATGTTTTAAATTCCTGCATAATTAATTCAGCAGCAGCATTTATTGAAAAGTCTGCAATTTGTTAATAGCTGTTTAATTAGCATCTCTGATAACAGTGAGTTACTCCCGTCACTGTGATGCTTGCCATTCATTATATATTTGGGCAGTTTTTATAGTAGTGTGTAAGGTTTCGCTCTACTCCAAATTGTAAAGATGCTTAAGCAGCCCGATTAATTGAGGTAGGGAGTGGAAGAGAGTCTTCTTAGAGGACCTGATATTTCTTTGCGAAGAACAAGAAATAAATAATTAGAAAAATAACATCTTTTCTTCCATCCTTGAACAGCTCCAGATTCCTGTGAGCTCAGCCTCCAGCCAAACGGAGGCTGTGAGTATTTGTGTCTGCCTGCACCTCAGATCTCTCCCCATTCTCCCAAGTATACATGTGCCTGTCCTGACAATATGTGGCTGGGTCCTGACATGAAAAAATGCTACAAAGGTAAATACAATCACGTCACCGTTTCACTCCTCCAGCAACATCATACTTACAGTGAATATATTTCCTGATGGTGGAACACAAACACTAGCTTTTGTATTCCGCTACTTGCTGCCTTCTGAACACAGCATTGTGGTGTCCTTTATTGAAAGCTTGCTTATTTTTGAAAGCATAACCAGAAAAAGATACAGCAGGAAGGGGAAAAAAAAAAAAAGGATAAGGCCCAGTACTAAAAGTGTGAATGGTCAAGAAATCATTAAAATTTGCCATGTTATTGCCCTATAGATACTGGATCTGGAGAGGCCACAGTCATTGCTGATAATATCCCAAAGAGATGAGTGGTTTCAATGTAGTTTTCCCTAACATGTGAATAGTTCCTGGTACAAATTCAGTATCTTCTGAGGTACTGAAAAAAACCACAAGTTTTTGAACTTCTTAACTACCTTCCATTCAGAGTGCTTTATTACTATTAATAAATTAAGCTTGACTTCAGGAAATTATTTGTGTAGCTTTAGGCACAGAACTATCAACAGTCTGACTACCTGGTAAATAGAATTGGAATTTGGTTTCTGCTTCTAATCATTAAACATAACAATTCTCCCCAGATTTATATCACCATTTGTGATATGCTTTGTGTACTTACTTTAACCAAATTTCATTGTTGCTCTTGCTTTTCAGATCTTCCAGCTACTTCAACTACTGTACTGGTTTCTACAACCACGGCATCCCATACTGCCGGTACCACGACCATCGCAACTGTACCTGGCAGTGCCAGTAACACCACTGACGTCGCCCTCAAAGCTGTACCAGAAGCTACGATTGCCACCCCAAGTTTTCACTTACCTTCCACCACATCCATCCTGATAGATTCTGAGATGACCACCGGAAACAGCAATTTATCACAGCACTGTAAGAGAAGGAGATTCTTCTTTTCTTTTTCTATATATACCATATCACAAAAACTCATGCACTGGTGGGAGACCTGACCTAACATCTGAGTTGGAGACAGGTCAGATGCAGGCACATCCTGTTGCATAGCAGGAGACATCAGGTACTCTTTCTGCAGACATCCGTGTTATGATGGCTGATGTGATTCTAGTTGTTCTGGATGTTAAGGAACTTGTATCAGGTTTTCATCCAACACACATGAAACGGGCTCTAGAGATGAGGCCCTGAGAGTTCATACTAGTCCTTGCCTTGTGCCTAATACTAGTTCATCCCAGCTTCAGTGGTGTTTGTAGTGCTGCATACCGTAATATGGATGATTCTACAGGCGCTTCACCTATTTTAATTGTTTAATTATTAATGTGACCCAGCACAAGTTGTGGGTGAAACATGTCTCCTGTCCAGCTTTAGCCCTGCTGGATGTTTGGAATTAGAACAGCCCAAGACAAGCTGCATCTGTTTTGCGGGGCTGTGCTTTGCATGTTAATGATGTGGCCTGATCCATGACATACGTTTGAAGTTTTGCATTACATATTAGAAGAGTATCCCAATGGAGAGCACTAACAGGCTCTCCTCAAGTTCACCCTACATAATGAGTGAGTAATGAAACACCAATCTACCATCTCAGTGCTAACAGGTAATCCCTCTCGATTGTGCTGCCAAGGTAAAGCAGAAAAGCTCAACTGCTTTTCAAAAAAAAAAAAAAAAAAAAAAAAAATATTTTAGTCCAGAGAGAACTTTACTCTTCAGGACTGTCATTCAAGACCTCAAACAGATCTAGATTGCTTTAAAAACAGTAAAATGCTTTTTTTCCTCAACGTTTCACTAAGCAGAATAGGCGGTTTCCATTGCATCTGGAAAGCAAAAATAAGCCATCCCTATTTGACTAGGCTGCCTGTTTGTGGGAACAGTGTGCAGCGCACTCTGTACTGCATGTGTGAAACCAGAATCCAATTTCTAAAATTCATTCTTCTAAGTTCTTTTTGTGCAAGTTTCTCTCAAATGCAATAATTAACTTTTTAATAAGCCATGGAAGCAAGGTGCTTTAATTGTCCACATTTGAAATAGTCTGGCTTATTAAGTAAATAACTATGTAATAGAACAACCTGCCACAGGGAAGTATTTAAAAGGAAAAATTGCCTTTTAAGGTCCATGAATTGGTGTATCAAAAGACAAACCACAGTTAGTTCCTACTCTCTCAATTCCTGATATTCTAGCAAAAACAAATTTTCTATGCTGATCCCCTATTATAAGAGCTCAGAGCAAACATTTTTAAGTATATAACTTGAAAGGTATATTGATTTTTTTTTTTTTAATTATTTTTCCCTATAATTGTTTTTTTCTCTTGTAAGTATAATACTGAGTTTTGGGGTCATTCTTGCATGCTGAGGCAGACTGCAGCAATGAGTGATATATGTGTTGACTTAGTCCTTAGCTGTAAATAAATTAAAAAAAAATTAAAAAGAAAAGCTGTGCAGATGGCTTGGAACTACATTCTTTTTCTGACAGCTCAATAAATCATTAATTGTGTCAGCACTAGAAAGTGTTCTGCTGTGGATTTTAAGAGCACTATTCACCATCCCCTGATCCATGCATGGAATTTCCATTAAGTGTCATGTTTTTTCAAACTGGCCTCCTTTTTTGTGCTTGAAAATTAGAGGCACAAGTACAGTCACTTACTCGTTTATGGTCAGAGCTTCCCTATCTGTTAACGCTGTCCTGAGCACTGCCCTTAACTGGCCACACTCTCCTGGTGTGTAGTTTGCAATCCTGCGAGGGCAGTAGCGCTTCATGGCCAGGCTGTTTATCGTTCTGAAGAAGCAGCAGCTCAGCTTAGCCCAGATTTGTGTGTATATGCTTTTTATCTTCTTTGTAATAATTTTATTACAAAACTTTTTGTAAACTCTTTGATTACGAAAGCTTTCTGATGGGCAGAACAACGTGGTTACTAACATAAAACATTCTTTAGACGTGGCTTTAAAACCAGTAAATGAGTTAAATGATCAGAACGACTTCTGTAATTACAGATGCAAATAATGACCAAGGCTTTGATTCAACTGTGACAGCAGCTGTTATTGGAATTGTCATTCCTGTCGGTAAGCTGACTTGATTTAATCTTTGAGGGAGATCATACCAAAATGATAGTGTAAAGACACTCTTCCAATTTTCAGGGTTGGAGGTGGGAAAGAGTACAGGAACTGTTTAAATGGGGAAAAGTAGCCTGGCTTTGAGAAGGTTGTGTGAGGATGAATATCTACATGGGAACATCCCAGCAGATTTGTGCCTGGCTAACAGCCCTTTCTTTCCCCTTTCCTCAGTGGTCATTGGCTTGCTGTGCATGGGGGGATACCTCATCTGGAGAAACTGGAAACGAAAGAATACTAAAAGCATGAATTTTGATAATCCAGTGTATAGGAAGACAACAGAAGAGGAAGATGAAGATGAAATCCACATTGGGCGGACTACCCAAATTGGACATGTCTACCCAGCAGTAAGTATCTGAGGAAACTGCTGACAGAGAAGATTAATTTTGTTGAGAGTTTAGATACAGAATTATCTCCAGCCAATTAGTGTTGTTTATTTGCCATATAATGACAAAAAAAAGAACTTCTCTAATAATCATTGAATAGGCAGAAGCCTAAACTTCTAGGCAGCTCATGCCGTTGTCTTAGAATATATGGTCTATATAATAAGATATTCTGTTCAAATGAAGAATAATTGTCCTAATCAATACACCTAGTAAGCTAGTAAGTGTAAAGCTAGCTACCTCAAGAGCTCAGTATGTGACAGCTGATTAATTATCCTCTGCTGGATTCCATTATATCTGTGCTTAGACTGCTACCAAGTGTCTAAACTATCTTAAGGATAACTTGAGTTTCTCTACAAACCAGGGAGAATATTTTCTCTATAACATAACAGTGTAAAGACGACTCAGATTCCTCACAAGGAGGAGCGAATGAGGTTCTGTAAGAAGTTAAGGAAATTCACCTTGGCAAGATTAAACTTTACAAAAAGCAAACGCTCATTTTGATAGCAAGTCCTGTGTATGCAGAAGAGAGAGAACCTGTTCTGCGTGGCAGTTTGTCTGTAAAGGAGCCTCCTTCAAAGAAGTAGCCCTGGTGAGATGAAGCACTGGCAGTTATAACTGCATTGTATTTGTACAAGAGAGCATAAAGATCCGTAAGTAAGGAGTGAAGGCAGTATACCTTCTATAGGCAGGCAGGCACATAGGTAATGCCCTATATTATCTAAAGATCCTGCTAAAGATCACACTAGAGAAGATGTCATCCTTACCAGGAACTTTATCTAGTACACAAGTGAAGTAAACTTTCCAACACCTCTTTAGTAACACTTGAGCGAGCGACCCCATTTGGGGGAAGAAAAATCAGTGCATAAAATAGATTTGTCACCAGTACACTAGGGACAACAATGAGATTTTTAACAAGAAATACAAGTTAGCAACAGTATCACAAGTCACAGCTTTTCTCAAGTGTGGTTTTTTTTCCCCTTCACAGCGTGTAGCGTTAAGCTTAGAAGATGACGGGTTGCCATGAGGATGCAGTTGCTGCTCCAAACACCACACTGAAGAAATTTGCTTTGGATCACAGAACCTGCTTCTTCTTTTTGATCGTTATTTATGTTGCAGAAGGGTAACCACAAAGTTATAATGAACTGCAAACATCCAAAGGATGTGAGAGTTTTGTATGTATAATCTTTTATACACATTTTAACTTGTTGCACTACCCATTTGTGATAGTGAATAAGCGACAGCTGAGCTACTAACTCAATGTACATAACCAGCCAGGCTGAAGGTTCAGCAGCTATTGCTTTATTTTAAGACTGTATTTATAGATATTTTGTAAATATGTTGACTATGCTTTGTGGCTATCCATCAACATAAGTAAAACAAATTCTGTACAGGCAGTTTAGAAATATTTATTAACAAAATCTGGATTATAAGATCTGTTCTGTAAATATAGTAGAGGGGTGAGAGTATTTATTTTTTGTATGTTTGGCTTGCTGTGCATAGATTATCTGTGTATATATCTATCTAGACTAGATAGATATATAGGCATATAAATATATACATATATATAAAAATATATACATATATTTTAAAACTACTAGCCTACGTTTATGAAAATTAGGGATAATTGAATTTTTACAGGATGTTGGAGAAGTTTGCTTTGAAGTCTAAAGACCCTAAGTAAGAAAGAGCTGTATGGTAAGATAGCTGACAAATGAAGCACTCCCATAACGAACAGAGCTCCTGTTCTCCGAACTGGCTCGTAAGGGTTGCTTTGACATTTTCCAGTCTATCCAGAAAGATTCTGCTGCAGTGCTTTTAACTGAAGAGCTATCGCTTACAGCGTTTCAGTCAGGAGAAACTCCTACAGCGCCCGATTTTTTTGTGTTGTATTGTTGCTTTTTACAGCTTGGTACAAATTTGGTTTAGGTTTTTTGTTTGTTTGTTTCTAAATGTAAATCTAAATGCTCTTCCCCACTGGGAATCTTGCACCTCTCAAATTAGCTTAGATTTAGTAGAAACAAAGACTTAGCCATATACTTCCATGCACCCAAAGTGAGCACTCTCACCTGGCTCATCAGGAACAAAAACTCAACACAATAACAAAAGTCAATTCCTTCCCTCCTTGCCCTTTTCCCCTACTCATACTGATTAAGAATCCTAATTTAGGAGATGCTGTGGGGCAGTGTCTTAATTCAGTATATGTAGAATTCTTTGAAGTGCAGCAATTATCTTCCAAATTACTGCCAATGGAACAACCTGCAGCACGGTAGATCTCCCCTACCACAGAGCACTAGGCAAGGAGGTTAAAGGAGGTTAAAAATTCACAGCCTTATCAATATCTTTGGCTGGGTCATCCTGCACCTTGCAGAAAACACACTGGTTTTTCTCATCTCATTCTATAAGATTCCCAGGGAATTCTATGGGAAGTGAATACACTTACCTACTACTGCATAATGGACTAGCACCTCCCTGAACTGTACCAAAACCTAGAGAAATCTTCCTAGAGTTCTTACATCAGTCCAAGCTTTTTGTATTCAAATGAGTAGAAGAAACTCAGCCTGAATAGGTTTGGGGTTTTTTTCCTTTTTTCCTTTTGCTTTTCTTTCTTTTAGAATAAATTCACAGTATAATGTGAGCTGGAAGTTGCTTCTTGACTAAGAAAAGGAAGAAAGCGTCTAAAGACCTAGTATGTGTTACAAACATAATAGATACTCTCAAAATATTCATGGCCTGCGTAGATAATACATAAATAATCAAGCATCCTTCTATTCAAATTTTAGATTTTAAGGCAGTGAAAAAATGATTGAGATATCCAATTATTGTTTTAAGGTATGAAGCTCTGTTTCTACAAATCCATGCACTGTGTGCATGAAGAAAAAAACTGAGAAAAGGCTGTATGTGATAACACTGTAACTAACAGACGACTGTAAATATATTTGAAAGTTCTACAGTTTTGATACTTTTTTAAGAACACATGCACACAAACAAACCTGTATAAACCATGTATAAAAGGCTGCAGTTTTTTTCAAACCATTGTAAATGAACTCCATGTGCAGTGCTGATTTCAACCTTTACAGATTTATAACTACTGAGAAGTCAAACACCAAATTTGTTTTTTTAAGAAATTAATTATTTTAAATAATGGTTCAGATTGTTAGGATGATGTTTAACGTTGTAATCATTTCTGATCTCTGTCTTGTCATATTGAAGTTCTGTTAGAGTAAGTTCTTGCTTGGTGCCTTTTGTGTTTCAGTTTTTATGTTACAGACAAAAGAACCAGGGAGGGGCGGGGGAGGGATCTGCTCTGTGTAACGCTTGCTGTACTGACATCAATAAGGATTACTGAAAACCAAATGAACACATTTGTAAAACAGTGCACTGTTTCTATAGAAAGATTAAATTTTTTTATCTGGGACTACTGAACTAATTACTTTATAGTGCCTACAATGCTGTCCTAGACATGGGAGTGTATCATATTTTGGTCTGGGTTTTCCTTAGCTCTTAATTGTCCAAACCCAAACGGGAACGCTATTGTGTAGTTTAGCTGTTTAGCTGCAGCTTTGCAATAGTAACACTGAAAACAGTTCATATTCTACATGTAAACGAACAGACCATTTTGTTCTGAATTGTCTTTCTCTGCCACTTTGGTTTTGGTCATCTTCAAATCACGTGGAAAACAGTACCGGGCTCATTATTTCCTTGAGCTGAACAATTGTATCAGTGATGTAACTAAAGTAAGTGAGTAAAACTTCCAGTGGTACAAGTACACTAGTCCTTACCCACTCTGAGAAAACGTTGTCTCAAAAGCGAATGGTGCATACAACAAAACTGGTGTAGTTTTTAATGCGAACTATTACGTGTTAGACTATTCAACAACTAGTTGCAAACCACTCTATTTCTTCGTACAGCTTTTGGTAAAGCATATCTACAGAAGCTGAAAAACTTGTTACAGCCAAATATGCACTCTTTTGCCATCCTGAAAAAAAGACAGAAATACCACTATTCTTGGAATCACAACAGGCAGTCTTAACTTTTTTTTTTTAAAACATACAATCTCTTGTATGGAAATAAAGCCGAAATGAGATCCACTGTACTAGAAGTACAATGATAGCTTTAGTTGGAGACACAAGTGAGTCAGAACTAAATGTGCAGTTAGCTTGCTCTCTCTTCCCTTTCTCTTGTAAAAATGAAATCCTAGGTAAGAAACAAGGATATTGTGAACAAGGAGGGACGACAGGAGGCATTTTCTGAAATGGATGGGTAGTTTGGGTCCTATATGAACTTACTTACAACATTCCCCTGTGCAGAGAGAAGCTTGAGCAGGCAGTCAAATGCCTGAAAGACTTTTCTCCTTCTAGGTATTGCTGTATGTCCCCCTTGGTCTGTCTCTGTGGGAAATGTACTGCATAACTTCACTTAAGATTCACGTTACCAGCCAGGGGAATAAAGTAGCCATAAATACCAATATCCATTGATATGTACCTCTTGAAAACCAAGAGAACCAAACTGTGCATCGAATGACCGTTCTTTTTCCTACCCCAGGTAATTTGCAGGATATACTCAAAGAAGCAGTAGAAATCAGAGCACTGAAGACACTACAGCCTTTCACTGTCACCTGGTGCTGTAAAGCCTTTTGAAGCAGTGTATTTATTGAAAGTAACTTTCAGTCAATTTGTCCCTAAAGGAAGGCTGCCAAGCAGCTAACACTTGTCAGACACAAATAGTTATTACCGAACTAATGTGGACTTATGTACTGGTAAATATTGGTGGTTTAGTTTTCTACTTAACTGAAAATCAGTTTTTCTTACTTTAAAATATTTAACTGAAATGGAGAAATATTTTAGCAGAGTAACATGGTAGCAAATAGAAAAACTGACAACAACAACAAAAAAATACCTCCAGGTCTAAATAGAGAGGACAGCACAAATGAGAAGAAGTGAAAGAGCCTCATAAGAGTCCCAGACCTATCTGGGGCATTGAGGTATGCCTGCCGTAACAACTATCCTTTTTTTCTTTTTTCTTTTTTTTTGACTCTATGCTGTATTTGCAATAAAATTCTATTATTTTTTGTTTCACTTTTTACACATAGTAACTATACAGTATGAGATAATCCATACTAATACTGTGCTGCCTACTTTCATTAAGATGCTGTACAACTACACGTACTCATATAAAATCCCTTTAGTGTTTATAGAACATATGCAACTTGGTTACCTTTCTGCCTTCTGCAGGAGTATGTATGCATCATTTCCTCACACTGAGTTTGTTCTCCATCAAATCAGTCCTTCAACTTTGTGAAACAGTTTTAAATCTGTCTTCCTAATTTACATCCTTGCCTTCAAGAAGGGAGCTATAGCCATGGTCTGTTGCAAGCTTTGTCACTGTCTCAGTGCAGGAGTTTATGGAGTAGTGCCAATTTCAGTTGTCTCCTAAATGCACAGTGTCAACATTGGAAGGATTCAAAGGGAGAAAGCAACAGAGACAGTGAATTTAGATGTGGGATACATAAGCCACCTTTTAGATTCAAGCCACAGTCCATTTGCACATTAACATGCTGGGTGCTTAATGGCCAGCTCAAAACTCTAATTAACAAAACACCCACATGCACTCTCTCACTCTTACTTTGCAGGTCCTGGTGCCCTCTAGTCAAACAGCTGTAACGGGAGCACTGTTTGTAAGAGCTTGCCCTGGCCAAGGATGCCCTGGAAACAGCACACTGGTCAGTGAAGGTACCGGTACTGTCCCAGGTGACGGCTTAACAGTTGTTTTCAGTCACAGTTTGAGGGTGGTCGTGGATTGTCCTGATGACAAAGATTGGGGCTGCAGCTTTGCAGCTGTGTGTTTCTGCAACAACTTGCAAACGATCATTCCCACGGACTGGCAGCAAGCATGACCTAGCCAAGACTGTCATTTCATGACGAGGTGAAATTAGATGAACCCTAATCTGCTACAATGAGCTGGAGGAAAGGCACACACTGGTCATCCTAGTCACAGGACAAAAATATGCAGAGCCATGCCTTTAAGTAAATAATCTGAAGTCCCTGTAAGAGAAAATGGGGGGTTGACTTTCATCAGGATAGTGACAGGGACCTAACTGGCTATTCTCAGCTAGATCAAACGTGCCTAGCAAATAGTTTTCCAAGCTCGTTGCACCTTGATCAGTAGGAAACAGACTGACCTAGCGCACCTTGTTTTACTTGTATGGCTACGAGCACAGACTCCCCCACCAAGACGCAAGTCTCACAGAATCAAATTTTACACAGATAAAGATGAACTTGTGGCTTTTGGTATCACAGCAGCAGACACAGTAACACAAAATATTATCTCACAACAGTGTCACCAGCAGTGAGGCCATCTGCCTCAGGACACTGAACTTAGATTTCTCGTACCAACAGCGGTAGCATCTACCAGAAGAAACCAACAAGCACTAGTTAAGGCTGTGTTCTTAGCTCTTACAGGAGGTTAGTAATGCTAACTTGTATCTGTACCTATGCATCAACAAGCAGAATGAGAATTAACATGATTTAAAAAAATCTTTTTCAAATTATTTGCAGCATTCAAATTTCACTATCATCTACCTCGGTGGGAGAACATTTTCTTAAGGGATTAGCTGCCACTGCCTGCTAAGTTCTCCACACTATTAAGGAAACCATTGTAATCTTGTCAGTCATGATAAGGCAGCCATCTTAGCAGGGAGCTAAAAGTTATGATGGCATAACAAGCAAATCTTCCTGATGATAGTTTCATAGGCCCTAGCCTGGTTACATGGATGGCTTACAAGGGATTGCGGCAAAGAGAAGTCGGAACTGATACTTTTTTTTTTTTTTTTTTTTTTTTTTGGTCTTCACATCAGCTCAGTTCTTCAGTCCTTGCCTATAGGCTACAGAGTCAGGTGGAAGAGTAGAGGTTATAACTACAGTTCTTGCCAAGGTACAACTGAGGCCAAATAACAAAGACATTTCACATTACCCTATTCAGGATTTTATCTGCCGAGTCTGCCAATCAAGGAATTATTAATTAGTTCCAACTGTAGTAATTTATTTTCATGCATATATTCCCCCACTGGGACTTAGCTGAAAGCACATACATTCATTTAATTCAAGCCATGACACATAAAGGATCATGGAAAGCCTTATGACCAAACGTTCAAGAAAAATCCCGGAATCTATTTTGCTAACAAGGCACAGACCTGAATAAGATCTAAGCAAAGAGAACATCTTGCAATAATGCTTAGAAGATAAACAATACTTGGAAAGTAATGTTTAGGTCTAAGTTTTGATGACAGGAATTTTCTTACAAGGGCTAAGCTGACTTTTAGACTTCTGTAATAATGAAAAACTGACAAGAAATTTCTGGAAATTTACATTAAATTATTATTAGCTGAATTATTATAATCTGAAATGTGTGCCACATTTAAAAGCCTGACCTCATAAACTGACTCCATACTACTTTGATGCTAAAGGCATCAGCGGCAATAAAAGTCGTGAAGAAGTTAATAATAAAAACTTCTTCAAACACAACAGGGGCTGGAAGCCTGCAAAAGAGCAGGTGAGGTTAACAGAATCTGTTGCTGTAGAGGAAACTCATAGTGAATATGTATTTTTAATTTTGCATACAACCTTGATCTACCCATCTTAAAAAAAGGCCTAATGCAGCTAGAAAAGACACTGAGAAGGTCAACAAGGATAATTGAGGAAGATTTACAGTTTTCAAAGCTTCAACTCAGAAAGACACAACTGAGCGGATGTACAACACATATATAAAATCATTAATGGTACAGAGAAAGCACTAGGACATAATTCTTTTTCTAAGTATCCATTACTAGCTACTATCAGATAGGAGATGGGGTAAATGGCGTTAGTCGGATCCAATATGACAGTCCTGATGATCAGATGAGTAATTTCTCATATTTGCTTTTCTTTCTTTTTTAATCATTGCCTTATTTACTATAGGACATGGAAATTGTTTTAGAAAATACAATAACTGAAGCTTATCAGACATATTGTCCATATGAACAGAGCAGTTCACGGACCTCAAAGGCAGCTCTGGTTCCCTGCGGAGCCACACCAGACAATTACACACCTTTCCTTCCTTTATTCCTTAATGTTTACAAGAGAAGGAAAACCTTCACAGTTTACCTCTTTCAGGCAACACCTGACCAAAAGCCTTTATCTCTAGGCTGCCATTAAGGTCACAGTAGCACTTCTACACCTGTGCCTGCCCTTCTGTTCCTCTCAATTGCCTCCTGTCGTTCTTGTGGAGCACCTTTCTCCAATAAATACCTAATATCCCTTGTTTAAAAGGCAATATTCAGTAGAGTCACTTTGACCACATAGTATTGTTAATCATACCCCTACGAGCTGAGTGAGAAAGATACTCTGGCTAGGATGTTTAACTTCCGCTCTTCCTTTAAGACAGTTCCGTGAAACTGCAAAAGAAGTAGCAGCAGTCTTGAAAACAGAAGCAGCATCACCCAAAAAGACACATGCAGAGTTGCTCAGGCACTAAAACCAACAGTGCTTAACAAACAAATAGGTTTTTAAAAAAACCTGTGTTAGTAATTTCAAAATAGATATTTTAGGAGGTTTTGTTGTTGTTTGTTGTTCACACAGGCCTTTTTATTATCAATATTAATTGATCTTAAGATTAAGATTAAGGAATCTTAACAGCAAAGGGGAACAGCAAAATTTTAAGGGCAATGGACTTGAGAAAAAAAGAACATCTATTTACTAAAAGGAATAAAAAAGACAGACACTAACAGTCTGTGCGATCTCAACATTACAAAACATGGTTGAGTATGCACAGCAGAGATTTTAAAGAACTGTGTAAAATTATTTTCATTTCCAAAACTGACAGATAAACATGAGCTTCCAAGATCTGTATCACTGTACCGTAAATACAAGCATTGTAAGAACAAGAAATTTTAAATAGTTCAGCTAGCTGAATAAGTTCATTCTAAGAATAAGTTCGTTCTCTCAACCGTATGCGATGCCTCAACAGACTGGCATTTACGAGCACTGGTCTTTTTGCAGGAAAAGCCAAATTTCAAATTTTGGCATTCTCACACCAGCCTAAAACAAACAAAACACATCCAGCCTGGAAGGACTGCCGCATTAAATTCTCAGTAAGTTACCATTCAAAACAACAAGCCAACAATTTCTGGTTTCCCATTGTGCCTTCAAAGCAGAAAGCAAATGGTTTCATTTGGGATCCACGGCACAGGTGGGAAGACTATCTTGAATTAACTGAAGGTGAAAAAAAAGCATCAACTGGCAAGAAAAATAAGAAAGGTGACAAAAACAAGACTGCAGTGGCAGGCATATGGAAAGCAAAAGATACATATCCAAAATAATCATGCATAAAATAATATAAGCTGTAATTTCATCAAGGATTTTAGTAAGTCTTGTGCATAGGAATTGTGCTTACAAAACCACTATCATTCAGTTCACTTTCCCTGCACAGTGATCACGCAGACTGGTCCTGGATTGATTGTGCTTTAAATTGTGACTGTGCAGCAAACTACTCGGGTAATATGAACAACTATGTGCAAATGTCTAGTACCTTACTTGGTAATACACTGTCACTTCAGAGTTGGCATTACATTTGTTAAGAGTTTTCACCTTACGGAGCAGATGTGTATTTGGCAAATCCACCACCCAGAACTGAACAGGGCAGGGACGGGCCGGAGGAGCAAACTGGAGCTTTCTGAACTGAGTACAGATAGCAAAGTGTCAAACACCCGCTCACATCTTAACCAAAACACAAATACAAAATAGTATATATATTTATACATTTATATTTATACATTTATTTGATGCACAGTTATCTCCCTCTTTCCTGAGGGACCTATGCACTCTTTACAGCAGCCTACAAAAAGCTCAATTTAATCCTAAATACTGGAGCAGAGCCTTCTAATTAGCAGGTATACAGAAGCCTTTTAATTTCAGTTAGTCAATTCAAGGCAAAAATCCTAATGAAGACAACATAATTTGTAGTGTCAATAGCTATTAGTGCTATGAAGGCTATAAAATACCCTGAGCTTTGACTTAGTATTTT
The DNA here is from genome assembly GCF_018139145.2 of Gymnogyps californianus. NCBI lineage: Eukaryota > Metazoa > Chordata > Aves > Accipitriformes > Cathartidae > Gymnogyps > Gymnogyps californianus. The sequence goes on along the minus strand of NC_059478.1, from coordinate 30,001,575 downwards.
CTTTCAGAGTGCACTCTACCTTCATAAGAAGAATAAGGCCAAAGAGGAGTAACCTGCAGCTGCTCCTGCAGATCAGGAGTCTACAGCCATATATTATTTTGATTAACATTTTCTCCCTTGAGAAAAATCAACACACAGTGCTATCAGAATATTTGTCATCAGATCCAATAAGTATCAAATAAGACGTCAGATTATATTCATACAGTACTAGCTACTGTCTTTACTCAAGAGACTTAGCAATGTGGTTTCCCTCAGACTGTTGAAGATTCTAAGGATGTCTTGCTCTTTTGGGCTACAGAGAAGCTCTAACCCCAGTAAGCTATCCTTTCTGAATCAAGCAGAAATTTTGCTGGTTGAGACAGATCTTACACACCGTCAGTTTTGTCTACTTACCCCTACCTCTGCAGCAGCAGGCCTCAAGTATTTCCACTTCTCTACCAAAATTTTTAAAAAGAAAGGAAATAAAAAATGTCGAAATTATAATCAAAGTATAAATAAAGTTTGCTTCCAGAGAGGGTGAGAGGAACTGACAAGGAAAGAGCATGACATGTGAGTGATCTGAGACCAACGGCAATTAGAACGAAGCAAAGGGCAGCTGGGCTGGAACTCTGGGAGGGGAATGACCCCAGCTGACACTTACGCAGAAGACTTGATAATCCTCTAACAAGGACCGTTAACCTCCAAGTGCATACACACAGGTGCTGCTGACAGAAGAAATGCAAGCATCTGGAAGAAAAAAATACCCAGGATAACTTTTTATATGTGAATTCATGTCAGCCTTTGGCATCTGATCATTAGTACTAGTACTTAGTATAAACCAAAAATATTTGGCAGTTTGAAAATTGTGCTCATATATAATTATTGTGCTGGCATTCACTATATTCAACAAGAGTATGCAAAGAACTGCACGGTAATTTCTGATAAAAAGACAGGCAGCTCCTCAAGCCACTACTTTATGCTACTATGACAACACAGGAAGAACAAAGATGATTGCTTTCTTTTCTAGCACTATCCAAAAATTAAGCCTTTCCCCACTGACACTTATTTGGCTAACACCTCTGATTTGATGAGCATATTGAAGTAAGTCTTTTTTAGTTCCTCTTTAATCATCTCGAAGACTGCTAGAGTAAAACTGAAGTCAGACAAATGGTCAATGATGAGCTGGCTGTAAAGAAAATACTGTTTCCTTAGTAGAAGAGTCACATTATGAATTTCACATCAGATCTCAGTATTTTTAAACATTTTCATTTGATTTTCTTTGTTACTCCATGCAAAAAACATTGCCTGAGTCAAAGACCAATTGCTTTGTATTTAGCCTTCTTTACTCCACACTCATTCTTTTTACAATTCATGTCACAAAATCTCCACCCTAAACCGTAAGTCTTCACCTCACTAACCTTACAGCTTTTGAGGTACTTGGCAAAAAATGCACATGGTTCGTTATTATATGCAAAACCATTATCCCTCTGTAGTCTTTAAAACCATGTAAAACTATGAATTAATGAGTTGCAATGTAAACCTAAGCACTTCAGACTTCTGACTAATGTAGAAAACAATGTTCAGCATATGATTTGTTGAGCTCTGTTACAGACAATGCGCTGTTAGTACTTACAGGTATCTTACGATTTAATCCTTTCACTCTAATGACCAAACCATGCTCTCCAGCCACCAGTTTGTACTCCAGTTTAGCAATATCAGCTCCGTATGCTGGTTCTGACAGATTCAGAGAGAGGATGCTTACAAAAGTGTCTAGAAGCACCACACTACATGAATGAAAAAGGATGTTACAGCGGGAATCAACACAGAAAAGAAACAAACATTCAAGTCAGTAGTCTGAGAACAAGTTGTTCAGGCTAAGACCCTGAAACACCTAGTTAGGTATTACTTTTTTCATTCCGAGGATACACAAGGATGTCTTCTAGTTTTTCTGGCACGAGACTTCGAAATTTTGTATGCCAGAGGAAAAGAAAAAAAAGTATCAGCGTATGATTACCTGCAGCATTCTCACGAGTATGCAAGGGTAACACCTACCTTGAATAAAGAATTAATTTTCAAGGACTACATTAACTCTCAGTAAAATGTGTTTGCTGTATATTAACAATGCTAAAAAAAATGTGTTAGAGGTAGCTGCAGAGAAGACATTCGGAAGATTCATAGCTTTATCTGAAATGGAAGTGGCCATGATAAGGTCAAAATACGTATAAATGCATTTTATCACTTTAAGGAATCTTTCATGATGGTTAAAAATTGTGAAATGCCCCAGAGTTTTAAAATCAAGCATTTCTATTAAAAATTCAAAACCTATACTGTTAAGGCCTAGTGAAATATGGGCTTTTAAAGATACTTCAAATAAATTATCCTCTCTTTCATGAAGCTCTTTAGTGATCTTACAATATAACTACTATCCAATTTTTTACAACAGACAGTCTTGATCAAAGGTTAGCGGACATGCTACACAGAGGGGGATGTAATATATTCATAGAGTTACAAGCAGAAGACTACGTAACATACACACACTTCACTGCTGCTCTGTATCAGTTTCTTCCATGGCTACACACTCGAGAGCTCTCCGTTTGTTGAATGTGCTGCCCACGGTTGATGGCCCATTCCAGCAGAGGCTTTGATAGCTTTCCGTTCTGGCAGATTATTCTGATTACCATACGGGTGATAAGTTACTTTCATATTGAGGCAGCTGCACTAACACCCAGTATGCATTTCCTTTCTCCTGCAAAAATATGCTATCTCCTACCTCCTCAAAAGATAACTACCAAGATACAGAGAAAATTAAATGAAAGACAGGAAGTCTTTATTTTAACCTGCACTGGACATTTTAACTGGTATTACTTTATCAAAGACTTAATTTTCTGTCTTGGTCTGCAAAACAGATTACACAGAGATATTCTTAGCTCTCTGCAGACCTGTGAAGACATCAGGTGGGAATGTACATAAACGGGGGGGGGGGGGGGGGGGGGGGGGGGGGGGGGGGGGGGGGGGGGGGGGGGGGGGGGGGAAGAGGAGGGGAGAGAGAGAGAGGAAAAGAAGAAAAGAAGAAGGGGAAGGGAAGGGAAAGGGGAAGGGAAGGAGAAATGAAAAGAGAAGAGGAAAGGAGAAATGAAAAGAAGAGGAGGGAAGGGAAGGGAAGGGAAGGGAAAGGGAAAGGGAAAGGGAAAGGGAAAGGGAAAGGGAAAGGGAAAGGGAAGGAGAAATGAAAAGAGAAGAGGAAAGGAGAAATGAAAAGAGAAGAGGAAAGGAGAAATGAAAAGAAGAGGGAAGGGAAGGGAAGGGAAGGGAAGGGAAGGGAAGGGAAGGGAAGGGAAGGGAAGGGAAGGGAAGGGAAGGGAAGGGAAGGGAAGGGAAGGGAAGGGAAGGGAAGGGAAGGGAAGGGAAGGGAAGGGACTGCAGAAACACTGTCAGCTTCAATTCCAGTATGCAAATACTTTTCCTCTAGACTGTTCTGTTTTTTCACCAACTTGCATACTTTGAACTACATTTAAAACTAAAGAGAACTTGGAATTGTAGTCACTTTGCATTAAGAACAGAAAAAGCCACCCTTCTGGTGAAAAAAGATTTCATGTTTATTCAGTTCGTAAATTACTCAAGACTGGCATAATGTCTTTATCTGTTTCCATTATCTTTATAGATGCTAGTATTACCCCTCTATGTCAAAAGCAATAAAAAGGCCTTTAAAACAATAACAAAAAACCCTCTTACAGTATATAAATGCTTCATCAAAAAGCTTCTTAATAAGAACTAAAGTGTCATCCTACAGAATATCATTATACTAATAATAATAATATAGTTTTATTTTGTACTGTGTTTCTGTGATTCCAGGTAGCATTTTCTGAGCACACAGAGAAAATATGATGGTTTGAGGAGACGGAAGGGTCACAAGGTTTTGGGTTGGGGTTTCCGACTTCTTTGGTTTGGTTTTGTTTAACTACTGCCAGTCTTGCAAGCCCCAAATTGGTGCCTTCCTCCCAGATGCTTTCACTCCTGAGATGCTGTCATATTTTCTTAGTTAGATCTCTACTAGAAATCAGGGGGCTTTTACTAAAAAAAAAAAAAAAAGGAGGAAATAGATTGAGTTGTTAGAAAGGCTTTCAGTTCTTGGAGCGGCTTCATGTTGAGAAGTTAGAGGCCAATGAAACAATAAGAATGCCGATACTCGGTCGCTGTCTTCTACTGACACTTCACTTTGAGACAGACAATGCAATTCACTCCCCTAAGGAAAGATACTAGAGTGGGAATCTCTTCAAGCTCTTGCACAGTGAACAAAACATGAAAAAAATCTATGTGAATCTAAATGGCGTATCAGGCTAGCACAGCCAAGACATTCAAGTTTCTATAACCCAAATAAAACAAAGATATAGTCATACGCAGGCACCTCTGATATACTAGACTGCATGACAAAGTACCCAGTTGGAGCTGGGTTGACTTGGGACAGGTGAAGTTAGGGGGGGGGAAAGAAAAGAGAAAAAAATGCGAGAAAAAAAAGAACTTCAGCGTCAGCAGAAATAATGCAGTTTTAATGGACCATGGAATATCAGGTACCCACTAAGAAGATGACCTTTTCTCCAGTACTGAAATAACAAAGCCATAGAACACAAATGGTGATAAACCAACTTCAGCTTTACAAAATCAATTTATGTGAGAATAAAAGAACAAAAGACATGACCTTTTCTTTACTATTAAATAAACCAAATCCATTCCACTGAAGTCATCTTTTTGAACATAAGTTATTGCCTGACCTTTCTTATTCCACTGCAGGATGCAAAGTGACTGGGCAAGCATTTAAGCTCTTTTGTTCTTCCTAAATCAGAGTTTTGTGCCGCCATAGAGGGGAAAACGTGCACACCTTTCCTAACCTCAACACAGGAGCTTCTGTAGGTACCATCAGAGATCTGTAACATCTCCCTCAAAGCTGAGTCAAAGACCACGCAGACTAGCAGGCCACAAAGGCTGGTGCTGAAACAGGAGTGGGTATTTGGGCTAGGGGCCCAGAGGCCAAAAGCAATGAAGGCTGGGATATGAGGGGCCATCCAAACCAGCCCTGTATCTCCTCAGGATCCTACAACACACAAGTATCAGTTCATGGCCTGTACAATGAAGATCACTAAAAGTGAGATATGTTTATGGGATATTATATCTCTTATGTCAACACTGAGATAGTAGACCTAATACTGATACCATTTTGTATGCTATTCTCAAAGAATCAGAAGCACAAAATATATTTCCTGAAATTATCCTTTTCTGTGGTATTACCACGAGATGAGGTCTTGATCATTTATTGCGTTCTCTACACAAACTGTTTTATAAACACCATGAAATCAAAATATAATGTAAATTAATGATAATTACATAATTAATGTAATGATAGTCTAAGCATCATTTTACCTGTAATTTTTCTCTTGTGGGGGCAGGGTCCAAGTAATGTTCAACAGATGGATGTTGCTGACTGGGATAACTGCAAAATAGGTTTATTCATTGAAAACAGAAACGTCTTATTATTTCCAATCCTTTTAATCCCAAGAGCCATCTATGCATAAGATATTTTATTTGATGTAGAAAAAAACATCTGCATATGCACTTGCATATGTGGAAATATATAAAAATATATACATTAATTCATTAAGCTGCCATCTACCATTCTGTTAAACCACTGTCAATAAGGTACTGCTTATGCACCATCCCCATGGTTTAACGGGATAGACTTATAGTCACAGTAATCCTGACTGACTGGAAATCAAGAATAATTTTCTGAGAGAGCGCCAAATCACTTTGTTATGAGATCTACACGCAGAGAAATAACTCCTCGCTTCTGGAAGGGGATTATTTTATTACAGTCAGTATCATCATTTTCATCTCGGTTCGGGTTTCCATCCTCCTGTTTTCTTTTTTATCACTGAAAAGTTGCCAGTGACATGAAACAGAACCAATATGATGGCTGCTAGGGGCAGGAGAGCAGTTATGCACAACAAAATAGACTCTTGGAAAAGATGACCAAGAACTCTTTGAGATCAGGGAAAGTGGACAGGAGAACAGCAGGACTGAGAATTGTATCTCCTAGCTATAAAATAAGAGTGATCAAAACCCAGAATCTGAAATTATATGCCCCCATGCAGTACAGAAGGGACAGCCTTTTGCCAAAAAAATGTAGAGAAGGTGGAGGGAATAAATACTGGTATACTTACAGATGAAGGATAAAGAGCATTAATGAGCAAAGATGCACAAGAGGGCCTATGACTCTGCTAATTTCAATGCCCACCTATCTATTGATTCTAATAGCTATGAGACCCCTGAGCAAAAGTCACAGGGTACTGTGAAAGGGTACGTTTACTGATAAAGCAGTCTTTTTCTGGATAAAGAAGAAAAAGTTTGCCATGGCAACCCTGAATGAATTCAGCACATCACCTGTACATAAAGTCTTTCTGCAAGGGCTATCTTGAAAGTTGAGGGTTTGCCTGTTTCTTGCTAGGGATCCCTGAAAATTATACAAAGGTTTTACAAATAAGGATTGCATAGGAAATGGATGGTACTTTTGCATCCACCAGATCAAAGACTGCTCAAAGGTACAATTATCTATATAAAAGGAAAGCAATGTATTTTTCTTGACGTAAGTTTTCAAATGGCTGTAGAGATTGGAAAATCTGATGCATGCAGGGGACAAGTAAGGCCTGGCAGTTTTCTGTGAGAAAACAGGACATGCCAGAGGTCTCTACCTTTCTGCTAATGAAGCCTTATGTTTGGATCTCCTGACCTACTAGACTAGTTTCCTTCTTTATAGAATAAGGGAAAAGCAAAGAACTAAATATTGGAGTCAAAGATGTTGGAAGAAAATGAGTTGTTTAGAGGAGATGACAAGCATGAAGAAAAATGAAATGCAAAACCAATCAAAAAGTATGCAGAAACACAGGTTAAAATGTTAGAAAGAAAGAAAATTCAATTCAGCTTCTTGTCAAAGCATAACAGAGAATATGAGGTCCACTCAGAGCAGCATAAGCATATCTCTAAAGGTAAAATTTAAAAGTTTCTGTTATATATGCACTGCCCCAGGTCTCTCACCTCTGTAAAGTTTGTGAAATTCTGGTGTGTCAACAGGCTCTGTCAGATGATCGAAACTTGGATTTGGTAAACCACTTCAAATAAAAGAAAAAAAAATTTAGCACAATGTTTATTGAAGACAAAGCAAGGCCATATGGAAGCAAGCAAAAGCTGCTTAGTAGACCAGGTTTGAAGTATCATCCTGAGCAGCTCGACACAACTAAGATGTCCTTTCAAGTGACATGGACCAGAACCTGGACATTCCAATTAAAGAGGTAAAATGTTCAACACTCCTTTGATTATTTCCACAGACATACAGCCCTTTTGTAGACATAACCCGCCCCTATAGGAAGGTCATGGGCTAAAGGTTAAATAAATACCTTTGCTCCCTGCCACTTGGGGAACCTTCAAACAGTTTGGCAGATTTGTTTAAACAAAATCAGCTTCCACAGAAATACATGAATAGAATACAGCACTTGGCTAATTTCTAAATGAAGAGCTTGAAACATGCAGTGACGTAAGATACCTCTTTCTTATGTAATACCAATATTTTGGGGGAACTACTTAGAGGACAATTCACAAAGGTTAACTTCAGTCAAGATGTGCCAGATTCACGCTGCATCTCAGAAGAAACCACTGGAGAAAAGCTTCCCCATGTCAGCCCTCGTAAATATCTCCGTAAAACTTTTAAGTGTGAATTAACACACATCTGTTTTTAAATAAGAGCAAATAATATTTTGTGTAAGTTGAAGCCACAGTTCTACCATGAAAAAAACCCCAATTTAAATAAGTAATATTTATTTTCTTAAATTATTTGTGGAAATATAATGAGGTGGATTCATCTGTACCGCACCTCTGTTACTCTTCAAGGCTAGCAGTTCTAATACACCGGACTACACACCAACTTCTAGCATTGCCAAACCAAACAGGTTAGAACCAAACAGATTCATATGGGGGCTGACTTTTCAAATGAGAAAGTAAATTACACGATAAACTTGCATTTGGCACAAAAACAATCTATAGAAAAAGCAGGGAATCAAAATCAATCAAAATCAAAAAGCTTCATTAAAATTCACAAAAAGATTCACATGAGAGATAGCTGATCTTGTCTGAGAACAGAGGGATGAACATGGCAACTATGACAGTCCCTTCCAGTCCTGTTTTCTATTAATTTCCATTAATCTTTCTCCTTTTCAGACACTCATTTACACACCTGAGTGTATGCTAGGCTTAGGATTTTTTTTTCTAATACAGATGTCAATACACCACATTTTTGTTTACTTAGTCATCTTCAGGGAGCATTGCCTTGTAAGCAAGGATGCGCATTTGCAAAGAATGTCTTTCAGTCAATAGCTGGCAACAGCAGCATAGCGCAGCAGGGAAAACCTTACCTCAGAGAGTAATAAGGTCATTTTACTTGGCACCAAAACAGTAGATGTTACTTCTTACAGAGCTATATTTTTAACCAAGTAAACAAAACTTACCCCTATCGCAATTTCAAGATAAAAAACGGGATGTCTTTTCTAAATAGCATATTACGATGCATAGCTTAATATTAACATAGAAGAAACCCACAGTCAGTTTGTCTCCAACAGCCACAACGGACTGATGACTCAGCTAGATTTTGATACTAATTATCTTTCACACAATGCAGAGGCACAGAAATTAACATTCTTCAAAACTAGAATATAATTCTTTTCCCAGCAACTAAAGAAGTAACACAGGTATAACAGGAATCTACATGCAAAGTCAAGATCCACATCATGGAACACATTAAATGCTATCAAATACATTTGAAAGAAACATTTTATGAATTTATTAGCTTCCAAAGATTATATTGTCTTAATTTAGTCAGTGAAAGTAGTTTCTTTGATAAGGGAATCAATAAGAATTAAAGCCTTTGTAGATACAAGGAAAAGCAATTGCATAAAATTCTGCATGTTTAGAACATAGTTTCACAAGTTACAGACATGGAAAATATCAGAAAAGAACCTGACTTATTTGGAATCTGTGAAAAAAAATCTGTCACCCCATTCTCCAAAGTGTTCAATGTTTCTAGTGAAGAGAAAAAAATAGCAGAAATACAACTATTTCAATGGCATAAGCAGGTTTTCAGAAAAATACAAACAATTCCCAAATCTTGCAACCTTAAAACTAAGCTAAATTAGGCATCCAAAGTAGGTTGATTTATTAGCGCTTTCTGCCAGCTTTTACTGACATGAGAAAAAACCCAAACAAATAGAAATATTCAGAGCATGTTTATCTGATTTATCCCGTTTCACCAAGTCCCATAGATACCTGCTCCCCATAGGTCAGAAGTGAAAATCATGTAAATTTTGCTCTTCTTAAAACAACAAAAAAACCCCCAAACCTTATAAGCCAGTATCAGTATCAAGAGTTGATATGCACATTGTTATATTACAGTCCTTCTGTCATATCTAAACTAATAATGCTAAAAATGTGTATTTATAGAGATCTTTTCTTCAGAGTCAGAACAATTACTGTTTGTATATGCTTTTAAGCAGAATGAAAAGAACTACAATCCACACATTTCTGTCTTTCACAAATACAACCTTAAGCCAATGCATCCAAACATAGCATGCCTTTTGATTATAAATGTGTCAAGATAACCCAAACAGCCCTATGGTAGCAATATGCTATCTATTGTAATGCCATCAAACATGACATTTCTTTTAAGAAGACAAAAAAACTAATACACACACAGCAAAAACCATTTTTATCTCACCCATAATATGCATTCATCATAAAATATGTTAGAATTAGTGTACAGAACTGAAAGACAGTTGACACCTCCCAGATGAATTTAAATGCAGGTTCTCAGGATAACTCATATTCCAGTTTGCTCTTCCTTCCAACACAGTAATTTAAACAACAATGCATTAAGCACTGATATTCCTGAAAAGGCTTATAAAACAATTTAGACAATTACAGTAGAGTCATTCTCTCACAAAAAAACCTCTGAACTTGAAGTCAGACCAGACAGTACTTAAGAGAAACATACAAAGTTTATACTTCGTATTACCTTTAGATTGGACAACCAAGTTCATATAATAAGCAGGGTAATAGTTCTGCCAAAAATCCTTCAATCTGGTATAAATATGAATGTTACTTTTTTTAGGCTCATGTTTTAATTTCTTTGCACTACCTATAAATGTTAAGAAAGCAATTGGTTAGCTATTTCAGTATCAGTAGCACTCTTCTACTGAAGGGCCAACCTTTAGATATTTTATAGAATGGAAATTCATAAAGAATGCAGAATGCAACTGTGAATATTCAAGCCCAAAGGTATGAAAAATAATGAATCCTTTTTCACATTTCTATAGCTACTGCCAGGAGTCTGCCTAAACCCAGGAAACTATGGCCAAGAAATCAGCAATTTTTAACCACCTATTTTAGTTATAAACAGCCTTTGAGATTCCAAAAGAACACTCTTTTCTTGAATGAATACACTTTGGATACTATCTATAGCCAGTTAAATTGTGAGAGGATTGGAGAAAAGCTCAAAAATTTTACCAGAAAGGTGCTGTAAGTGACAGAATGATAAGACAGGTAGGTTTATTGTGATGGGAAAGATATGGGGACCTTTGATTCAATAGCCCAAGCTACTAAGCCCAGCAGGACAGGTATGACTTTGTCCCAGGCATTTAGACAGAACTCACCCCAGAAAAACTTTCTCATCAGATGCCCAGGTCTGGCAAGGCTTCCTAGTGGTAGCTCCCATCTGTTTGCATCAGAGGGCTTTGCTAGTTGGTACTCTGTTTTAAAGAATTAGAACTGTATTAAGTGATCAGTTTGAAGACAATATTCCTATAAAAGGACAATAGTATTTAAACAAAGATTCACACCATACATGGAGTGGCACTGAAAGTACTTCTTACTGGATAGACAGAACAGCAATGAACTGCATCAACTTCCTGTAAGTGCTAGAAGTGGACAGACAGTAACAGAATAAGGCAATACAACCACATTAGATCTTTTTTACATGGAAAAACTCAGGAAGAAGAAATGGAATAAAAAGACATGGAAGTGTTTGATCCTTAAATGCTGTGAGAGACTGCAACTCCAATTTACTTTTAACAGGAAAAAAGGACTCCCAACATTTCCTGCAAAACACTGAGCCTCTTCTTATGCATACACTTAGGACTAGTATGCAGAACAGGCTAAGTACCGGTTTTTTAATTCACAGAAGTTGAGGTCTTTCTTAGCATAACTGCTCTAGTAGGAATACGGCACCCAAAGAGACTGAACTTTAGGAAGCTGTAAACCAGAGCAGTCTATGAGGCTTACAGAAAGTCATTTAATTGGATTAGTGTAACATCAGTCTTTGTTAAACAGGAGTGAGTGTAGTATGTGAATATCTTTCACATGTGCCTGTCACTTAACCATGAGAAGCTGAATTGAAGTAAACTAGACATAAATCCAGGCAAAGTGCATATACTGACTTCCTCATGCAGGCCAGCTTTCCGTTACAGTTCTGACTTTGCCTCCTAGCATCTCAGCTGTGAACAGAAAAGACTCGTGTATGTTCCGAAGTCAAATACATCTTCCAGTCAAACCCGGCCAGATTAAATGCAAGAAGAAAAGTGATTTAACATTTATTTTAAAATTTACACTCTTAAACCTCTCTTCATATAGTGAAACTTCAAAAAAACCCTTTACAGTTTCTTTAGTGAACATCTTTAACCTAATGTTATTTCAGTTCGCCAAACTTTTGTCTTGTTTCATTAACACTTTCTGAGGTGCTTCTGTGGAGCTTGCTTCAAAATAAACCATAATTCTGATTTTCTAACAGAAAAAACTAACTTCAAAAGATGTCTTCACTTTTGTAATGACATCTGGCAGAACTCTGAAGATGTTGTTCTATTAACTTCTAACTACAGGTAAGGATTAAATTTACTCCGAGTAAACACAGTACAACATTGCATGTCACATGCCACATCATACAGAACAATCAAGCCACAATACAAATGCAATGAGTACTGCCATATTAGACTGAAGAAAAAGTGCTCTACTTCATCATTTAGCTGAGTTGTACATATTTAGTTTTTAATGTTTATTCATAAATAGATTTCTCCAGACTACTAATCATTGTCCCTCAATACCCTCCAATTCCCTTGGGAAAAGAACATAAGAAAAGCTATCTAACCTAGGCAGAGGAGAAGGAGCTTGACCTACTACCACTCAGTGAATGACATTAGGAGTCCATTATCTGTCCAAGAGTGAGCCTTAAATATTTCACCTCCCTCTACCTATCTTTTAATTTTTTTCTCTCACTCTTGGTGAGTCTATAATAAATTGTTCTTTATTTTGTGTGTGCCCAGTGAATAACGTCTTTAGGTCCAAGCAAATAGTAATTTAAGTTAAATGAGACAAAGATGCAATTTCTTTGTTCCATGATTTTAATCCAACAAAGTCCTAAAATATATCCAAAGTAGCTATTTAACCCTAATTTATGAGTGTCTAGATTTAAACATTCATATTTTTCCAGAAAATTACTGTATTGCCTCTCACTGTAACAATTTATGTTAAAAGAAATCAACCACCAATCCCAACATTTTTTGGTTTTGACTGTACTAGTGAAAGCTTAGAGCTCCTACATAGTCAGAAGAGGAACCTAGATCACAAAACATACAGGGCTCCTGAAAAACAAACTACAGCCAAATCTGACCTATCAATGGGGGGTTTAGTGAGTTTACATATGAATTATGTCCAGATGTGGACACCTAGGGCTTTCCTCCACGCAGAATTAACTGAGATTAAAACGTTTATTTGATTATTTACACAATACCATACCAAAGACTATGTTATTTCCATGGACAGATTAGATCTGGAAGCAGTTCAGCTATTTCCACTGAGTTAGAGTGGATATAGTAATAGTGGAACAGCAATAGTAAATATCGCCAGACTTAACCTTGCTGTAACTCTAAAGTAAGCAGAGTGAGCTTCACTAGCCCTGCACTAACTGCCTACACCTGGGATGTGATGCAGCACCACCTGCATCAGATGAAATGAAATGAAATGAAATCAAGTTCATCAGTGTAAAATACATTTTCAGTACTACCACAGTACAAAGTGTCCTCCACCATTCAGTGTCCTCAATAAAAAGGGTCCCTTCTAGTGATCAGCACAAGAGATACCCTATTTCTAAATTTTTCTTTCAGAAAGGAATATTTTACAGAAGGGCATGTCTCCGGCTATTTCCTTTCTCTCAGCAGTTCCCCAAAGAGCAAAAAGGCAGATATTATCACCAGTCCATTTACTCTCAAACTTCAGGCCACCAGTGATGAGCGTAACTCAACAAACCAGTACCAGTGAGAAGGAGGCACAGGGGTGCACTGGCTGCGTGGGGGCCAAACCCATCCCAGGGACAGCTCGGCTGGGTTACTGCCTTCGTCCGAGGGAGGCACAAAACTGCTTCAAATTCTAAGGCAGTAACACTAAATGTTAACATCTGGACTCGTAATAAAAGGCTATCAGCACCTCATTTTCCTTTTATTACCACTATGTCTAAATATTACGAGAAAGCCTTTATTAGTAACGAGTGAATAATTTTCATTTTCTGCCTAGAAAAAAGTCACAAGCTTTAGGGCAAAGCATGCAGCGTGCCCTTCACTGACTGAATCGAGTGGTCCTGACAGACAAGTCAATACTTGCGTGGGCTTTGGTCCGTCCTGTGTCTCAGCGACGGCACCCAAGCCATCGCCACCATAGCTGCGGTGTGGGGAAAGGGGAGGTGATAATCAAGCACCAGTCTGACTTTTTTTCTTCCAAACACTGCAAACATTACTACGAGAAAAGAGCTTTGTGTCAGCTGCCCGGGCTCCAGGTACCCCACGGGGAGCTACCTGCCGAAGGCCCAAGCCTTTGCGCTGAGGAAGGCAGCCGGCGGGGGGAGGCGGGGGCGCCCCTCACCTGTACCGCTTCGTCTCGCTAGGGGACTCGGCGATGTCCGGGCCGCCCCGGTTGAGTTTTGGCTGAGGCCCGGCCCTCCTCCCGCCGCCGGGGCCGCCTCCCGCTGCGGACAGATGGAGCGGGAGCTCAGCCCAGCCCTCACGGGCCCGGCTGCAGCCACCGGCGCCCGCCAGGGGGCAGCCGCAACCGCCGCCGTTGCGGCTCTGGCTCGCGGCCGTCGGCGCTGCCGGCCAATCGGAGTGGTGATCACGCTCCGCCCGGCCCCCGCCCGCCGTGACGCGTTTCGCCCGCGCCGCTGCGGTGCATGCCGGGGCGGCGGCGGGACCATGGCGAGCGACTTCTACCTCCGCTACTACGTGGGGCATAAGGGCAAGTTCGGCCACGAGTTCCTCGAGTTCGAGTTCCGGCCCGACGGTGAGGGGCGGCGCAGGGGCGGCGCGGGGCCGGGCGGGCGGGCGGGCGGGGGCGCGGGGGGCCTCCTCTCTCCGCTCCCGGGAGGACGCGGGGCCGGGGGCCGCGGCGGAGCGGTGCCCGCCTAGCGCTGCCCCGGCGGGGCTTTAACGTCCGTCCTGTCTTCGCCAGGGAAGCTGCGCTACGCCAACAACAGCAACTACAAGAACGACGTCATGATCCGAAAAGAGGTAAGGGAGAGGCGGCCGCCGCGGGGCCGGCCCGGCGCGGGGGGAGCCGGCGGGTTCCTGACGCTGCGGCGGTGGCCCGCTGCCGGGGTGGAGGTGGAGGTACGCGCCTCTGCCGGGCCGCGCCTAGAGCGGGTGCTGTGTCGGAAATCAGCAAAGCAAAGCGCTCCTGTGGTGGTTTGTGCAAGTAGAGTAACGAGGGCGGCGTGCTAGGTAGCGCTTGGGGTTGTTTTGTCACGTCGGAATATTGTTTGTAGGCTTACGTGCATAAGAGCGTGATGGAGGAGCTGAAGAGAATAATCGACGACAGTGAAATCACAAAAGAAGATGATGCTCTATGGCCTCCTCCCGACAGAGTTGGTCGACAGGTTGGTGTACAGTGTCTTTTCTAATTGGTGCTTTAATTTTTGTATGTTTGCTCATTAGAAGCTTAAGTGAACTTTTTCCTCAAGTCAGTATTGTTTCTAGCCAAGAGGGAAACAAATACTGTTTTGAAACCTGAGGAGTGCCTAAATGGCAATTTAGTCGTGAGAGTTAATATGATTCACAGACCTGCTGCATTCAATACCTTTGTAATAAAAATGGAACAGCCATCATCTCAGTACTTAAGTATTTCTGTAACTAATACCATAAAGCAGTAGTTTGACTTCCTGTAATCTTTTATTTTCCAGGAGCTTGAAATAGTAATCGGTGATGAGCACATCTCCTTTACCACGTCAAAAATCGGTTCACTCATTGATGTAAATCAGTCCAAGTATGTACTCTGCTTTTTTAAGTTGCTGTTATTTTTATGTAACAATCTATATTAGAACTTGCTGATTACTAGGTACTCATATCGTTTCAAAGTATAAATCAGTTCCTGGGGGCACGAGTGCTCTGCTTACAGCATAATGTACCAAATGCTTTTAGACTGTGTCATTATGCGCTATATTTTCAAACTCACCAAGCAGCTAACCTTACTGTAGGAACCCCTGTTAGGCGTATTCAGAGTCTGAACTGAACTGTCGTTGGCCCGTCCACACCAATGTCTCTGAGAGAACCAAGATTTCTGTATTTCACCTAAGCTGAAAAGACTGGGTATCGTGATTTTTAAATCCAAAGTGATGTTACTACTTGCTTTCATGATAAAAATGCACGTTTTGTTAAGGCTTAAAACGTGCAAACTTGGAGTACAGAATGTTTTATCGATCAATGTAGAATGAAATAAATCTGTTGATGTCTCAGATGACCTCTGAAAAGTCTCCCTCTAGGCTTTAGGGTTTTTTTTAATAGATTAGTTCTGTAAACTGCTCTCTTAGAACATCAACCTAACTTTTTTTTTTTTTTCTTCCTTCTGTTGTGCACTGCAGGGATCCAGAAGGCTTGAGAGTGTTCTACTACCTGGTCCAGGACCTTAAGTGTCTAGTCTTCAGTCTTATTGGACTACACTTCAAGATTAAGCCAATTTAAATCAAACAAACTGAAGTTTGTATTGCAATGTCTGTACGGGGGGTGGGGCGGGGGGGATGCTGTTTCAATTCCTCACTATTTCTGCCCTGAAGCTTTTATGTATGTTAGAAATTTTTTTTACAAACTGTCAGTGACTGTCTTAATAAAATGGTGAGATCTGTATTTTTAATTTATAAGTTCTGGTGAGAAACTGACTTCCTAACACTTCTTTTTATCGTGGTACATTCAGGGTACGTTACTTCTATCACCCAAAGCTATATTTCACTTTTTATCTATGCAGCAGTAGAAAATGGAATTAGGTCTGGCTCTGTGAAATGAAACTTTTGCCAGCTGTCAAGATAAACTTTTGTTACTATCCCGA
The DNA here is from genome assembly GCF_018139145.2 of Gymnogyps californianus. Lineage (NCBI taxonomy): Eukaryota > Metazoa > Chordata > Aves > Accipitriformes > Cathartidae > Gymnogyps > Gymnogyps californianus. Next base: position 29,985,153 of record NC_059478.1, on the reverse strand, counting down.
GTTGGATATTCTGTTGGCCAGCTCAAATACACAAAACAACTGAAGCCCTGACTCTGCACATGATAACTGGTTATAGCAAAGACGCGTGTCAACTTCATAACAACCTGCCGCTGTGATTACCCGTTTGCCTTCAGAGCAGAAGCAGACAACAGGCCAGCCGGGAGGCATCCAGGATCTTCACTGATAGTCCCATCCAGCTTTAGAAAAAAACGAAATTAAAAGCAATGTAGAATGTATTTAGTTAAGTTCTAGACTAGCAGATCTGTTGTGCTGAATTGATTAAGACACGCAGAGGACATGTCTCAACTTTAAAGTGGTAATTTTTGTAAAGCGCTGTGGGAGACCCCCGCCAGCTCCGAGGGTGTTCTGCACAGTGGCTCTGCCAAACTGTGCCCTTGCTTTCTCTAGCACCTCTTTCTGTTTTTTCCTAAATAAGTAGCCACTGCGATTAAAAAAAGATTGTGGTTAAATGATTTTTTTTAAAGGTGAAAACATTTAACCCCTATTATGTGTGCCAGCACCTCCTGCTTTCCCTCTTCTGCCACAGGCACCGTCTGCCTTTCCCGCCAGCACCCTCCCCACAAGCCTGCCCCGCTTCCCCACCGCCACCCCCTTCCCACTTCCATCCCCTGAACCGCCCGCCCTGCTCCTCGGCACCCAGCCCGCCGCGCCTCCCGCCCGGGGCCGCTCCGGCGGACGCCATCTTGGCCGAGGGCAGCCTCGGCTTCACGTCGGCTTCAGCCCGGCAGAGAGCACCGGGAGGCGGCCGCCAGCTTGGCTGAGGGCACAAATGCAACGGGGTGGAGGGTGGGGAAAAAAAAAACCAAACCCAGAACTAAAAACAGGCAGGAGCGGCTTGAAACCCGCAGCTGCTCCCGCGAGAGGCGGGACCGGGGTTGAGGGGGGGCCGTCAGGGGAGTCCCGATAGTGCGGCGCCTCCGCGGCCCCGTGAGCTGCCGGACACCCTGCGAGGCCATGGGGGTAGGTAGGAGCCGCGGCCGGGCCGAACTGAAGCGAGTCGGACTGAGCTGACGGCCTCTCTCGCTGCCTCTTGCCTTGCAGAGGATCGGGCTGCAGCTGCGCGCCACGCTGGAGAACATCACCCGGCTGCGGGCCGAGGGGGAGGACTTCCGCTGGTACCTCAAGGTGCGGCGGGCGGGGGAGGCCTCGGGGCCTTCGGGAGCTGGGGAACGCCGGTCTCGCTGTTAAGAGCTTGTTAGGCGGTGCAGCGGGGCACCTGGCGACGACGGCGTGTGGCGGTGAATGTCACATCACCCAGCTTAAACAGCGATGTGGTTTTTTCCACGCAGTGCAGGCAGGCCGCTACAGGAGCAACGAATGTGATGGTAGAAGTATACAGACATGTATGCATTAGTACATGCATGACATTATGCATTAGTTTGCAATAATGAAAAGTCTTAAGTTCAAGCGTTGGTCAGTGCCTCCATCAGTGAGGTGGTTGGTAATCCAATATCCATTGGCAGGTAACCCAGGTGAATGGCGAGATGCGCTATTCCCATCTTTTATCTCGTGACCGTGCTTTGTAACACGTTTTCCACCCAGCACACCGAAGGGCAGACCCTCTGCGGCCGGCATACCTGCCAGGTCGAGTCAGCTCATGGGCCCGTTGGGAGAGACGGCAACTGATACCTGCCTCCGGCTCCTCCCAGTTGTGAAACAGTGGGGACTGTGAATCTGGAGGGCTCACATCAGCTCCTTCAGCTTTTTAATCCCTGATTATTGACAGCTTTAAATTCTCTGATTTGTGTTTATTTTTCAGCTGAAATGTGGGAACTGTGGTGAAGTTTCTGAAAAATGGCAGTATCTGCGATTGATGGTATGTTTCCCTGTTGTAACCTGCATCAGAACAAAAAAGAGAAAACAAACCTGCCTCTTACACGCAAGGGATATTAGCATCAGGGATGTGACGACTTGCACGTTAGATGAGATATAGTATTTTAATAGCTATATGCATTCAGGAAATGCTGTCATATTCCATACTAAAAAAAATATTTGGAGACTGTTAATTGAAATATGCCGTTGGAATGGTGACTGTTGGTGACAAAGTATTTACGTCTGCTTTGAAAAGCCGCCTTTCTGTAAAAATATAATCTGAAAACAAATTTTGAAGTGATATCAGAATAAGGTTGTGCCTGTAGCATATTTCTCTGATGCTGATGGAATCTTTTTGGAGACGTTTAGGTAATTCAAGGTGAGTTAAGCATGCTAAATTAGCATTTGGAAACTGAAAAAGCAGGATAAAATTTGTCAGGGATAAGAGAAGGTTCTGTTCTTAGGAGTAATCATCCCTTTTTGTTGCATACTATTGAATGGTAAGAATGTATTTTGAGCAATTAATGGAACATGCCTATATGGACAAGACATAACTATCCATTATTCAATATTTTAAGTCTAGAACAGAATTATTCTTTGATAATCACAGCTTTCTGAATTCTAGATCTCTCTAGTTTAAAAAAAGCCTTCTCATTGCAATATTTTCAAAAAGTTAAAGACCACTGTTGTAAAAACTACTTTACCTTTGCAGGGATTTCCAGTGGCTCAGCTAGAGTGCAGTTGAAAATGATGTCTCTCTTGTCATGGTTTTTAGGACAGTGCTCCCCTGAAAGGAGGCAGAGGAAGCGCCACTATGGTGCAGAAATGCAAGCTGTGCTCCAGGGAGAACTCCATTGGTATGTGCTTAGAAATTTAAGAGGCATCATCCATTTTACACTTTTTCTCCTCAGTTTATTTTTTAGTCCCCATTTTTGCTTGACACTGTTTGTAAAGAGCATTCACCAGGGATTTTTTTTCCTTGTACGCTGGTTCTTGAGTTCACAACAGGTACATACCTGTCATCATGCTCACGAAGGAGACTGCAGGGCCTCCTGGTGAGTTCAGGTGTATGCATGAACAAAACTCATATCCATAATGTCATTTTACAAAAGCATGTAATTTTTTTTCCGTTGGTAGGGTATCAAAATGGTATAATGTCAACTACTCAGAAGGGAGAAAAATTGTATTCTACCTTTTGAGGGCCAACTGCAGGAACTGCTTGGTTACTTTGTTTCTTTTACTTTGTATAAGGAAATTTCTTTGAAAGAAGCAGCTGGTGCTTGGTTTGTGCCAAATAAAACTGAAGGCATAATGCCACTCACTTTTACACTTCTGATTTTTTTTTTTTTTAGATATTTTAAGTCAGACAATCAAGCCTTACAACGTAAGTTTGTTTTCTCTTTTATAGAACAAGTGAAAGATAAATAAGCATTAATATTTTGAGTTTTTGCTTTATCATCACTTTCCTCTTTCAAGAACACAAAAAGCTGATATTCTCCTGACAGAAAATTGTCTCTTGTAGACTCCTGCACACAGTCTCAAGTGTAGAATAATCTTTTCATAACCAAACATTTCATAAGCAAAACACAAAATTGTACCACTCAAATTAGAGGCGATTATATACTGCTCATATTAGTTTCCTTTTGAAGCCTTCCTTGTGGCAGATTAAGAAATTCTAGTTAATTACCACCTATTAAATGAGCCCTAGGATTTTGCTGTCACTTGAGACATCAGAGTTGATAGTACTGCCTTTAAAGCAATTCATTCCTAGTCTAATGCTTGTCACTGTCTTTCTCTATTAGATGAAAACTAATGGTATTCTGACTCAATTATAGGCTGAAGACAGTGAGAAATTCAAAACGATAGTGGAGTTTGAATGCCGAGGTCTGGAACCAGTTGACTTTCAACCACAGGTGAGTTCTTACTCGTGATTTGTTTCTCAGTTTTTACAAGCACTTTTTATAGACTCGAGAGTGATAAAATACACACTATTTGAAATGGTACTGCTCTTCCTGGAACATCCTAGACCTCCCCAGTTTTCCATCCTCTCCACAGTTCTTTCTTTTACTTCATTTGACTCCAAAAAAACCCCCCGCAAGCAGCTAACACTAGCAACTCTGGCATTCTTTGTGCCAGTAAAATCTAAAAATTAAACGCACCTTGGAGTTATATTCAGATTGCCTTACAGGTGACTCAGCACTGCTCATCTGAATTCATTTGAAAGGTCTTCATTGCTCAGGTTATTGCAAAAGAGAGTCTTTCCCAAAGGGGAGTTGCGAGAGTGCATAATTAGATAGCCACATTCAGGAGAGGGCCACTTTTTGCTTCTTCGTATGTTACAGAGAGAAATGAATATTGGCATGTTTCCATTTGAAACTTGATCAGACAAAGACTGAAGACCAATGGCAGTTAAAGACTGTTGCAAAGCACACCTCAAGGTTCAGAGTTAAAGGATTTCTTCAGGGCCAAGCCAGTCTTCAGTGATTCATTTGCTTGTGCATGGTCATGCTGTATGCAAGCTAACTCCCTACTATATTTAACCTATTATTCCAGTCGGATTAGTTGTAAATAGACTGACAAATATAAACCTGTCTTATCCTTCCCTCAGACTGTGAAACTATGCTAAGAAATAGACCAAAAAAGCTGATCCTACAAAGAATTCAGTATAAATAAAATCACCACTGCAGTGTGCTGCAGGAAGTCTTCATTCATTCATTCATTTATTTATGTATTTATTTATTTAAGTGAAGCCCATCTTTTTGAGGAACAGAATGATTATTGGTTTATTCCTGTTTGAAAGCTTTGCAGCCAGACCTAGGAACTTGCACTTCAAGAAAAATCTATGAGAAGACTACAAAATGTAGGAGATGTTTATAGCTCTGCATCCTAGCTGTCAATTTTAATTTTATCTGCAGAACAAAGACTTCACAGCTGTAATAAAGCTGTTAATTTAATATTCTCAAAGTGTGGTCTGTGCGCTCTGTTGGAGAGTACACTTGAATCCCTAAGCAGATATTTCAGTGAATCTTCTGATGCCTAAATGAGTAAATATATAGACTTCTGCAGTTCCAAACAATTCTATAAACTGCTTTATATTTGACATGATCCAAGCCAGCCTGCCTTCTCCACAACCTTAGGTCTGGCTTTTGATTAGCACCAAACAGGACTGGCCTTAGCATTACTCTATTTTCTTTGTATTTTTGATAGACATAATACAACCATACCTGAAGTCAATTTAGAGTGGCTTAATGCTTGCATGTCTCATTTAAATTATAGTAGTTTTCTCAAAAACATCATTTGAGTCTGAAAGAGGAGAAAGTATCCTTTGATTCTCTGAGATAAATCCTCTTTTCCTACCTAGTAGCAGCAACAAATTCAAACTAGGTACTTGTGTGTTCTAATAATGGGCAAGGACAATTTCCCCCCCCAATTACTTATCTTCTTGTTTAATGTGCCTAAGTAGATACATCTACTGCAAATCTGATATATAATTTTGGTTTTACCTGAGGATAGTTCAGCTCCTTTCCTGTTCGTGTCCCTCAAGTGAATGCTTCAACTAAAAAATGGAGGTTTCTTTATAAAATTTCTCTTAAACCTTCTTAAGCTTCTTTGCTTTCTGGCACAAGCGATAGTTTCATTGGTAACAAAAGTGTGACAATTCACTGTGTTGTAAAGTCAGTAGGCATTTTTGCTTCTTTGGTGTGTGCGTTTATGCTTTAGCTGTTGGTCCTTCGCCAGTCAGCAGAGGGCAGACAAGTCACTGCATGTCCCAGCTCCCTTCTGCACAGGTTAAACCGAGTCTCTGCTCTGACGCCAAAGCTGTAAGAATGCAAGTCCCGCTGAGTGTCTGGTACAGAAGCTTGTAATTCCAGTCACATGGCTTCTTGTTCCTTGGAGGGCTGGTGAATATCTCCAGGTGGCAAAAGCAGGGCTTCTTTTATTTTTCTAGTGTTTGTTCTATACTGCAGCTGTGCATTTTTGTCCTATGATGCCGATCTTCCTCTCCACCCCTAGCAGTTCCCTTGAGATGGGCTTCTGACAATTATATAAAGGCCATATTCACACTGTGCCTTGCAGATAGCTCTCCTGTTGTTATGTGTGCCACACTCCGTGGTTTATTCAACTCCCAAGTGCTTAACCTTCCATTCAAATCCCCAAAAATTTTGAAACTATATGTGGCTTACTTCGCACATTCTTACACAGTTAAATGTCTGACTGGCACTAGCGGGGATTTCTTTATCAAAAATGCAAGTGTAGATCCCTTGCAGAAAACCAGGAAGAAGCTACCTTTGCTTTTTAACCTTAAATAAAATTCTGTAGTTAGAAATGGCAATATAAGAAACCTTCCTGTATGCTACAGAGGTGGCTGAGATTTTTAAATTTACTTTTAAAACTAATAAAACTTAATTTACAGCTTGGTAACTGCGAACCCCAAAATGAGAGAGCTGTTCCTATAGAAGATAAAACAGAAACCTTGTTCTTGTGCTATACCCCACTGATACACTATTTCCTTCCTAGGGCTATCCTTTCCTTCAACTCTTTAAAAACAGCAACAGTAACAAGAGTGAAGAACTCTCCCCTTTGAAATGATTGTTTGGGTATACTAATCTGTTCATTCAGCCAGCTGATCCTCCCTTCACGTAAAGCTTGCTAGTCACTTCTGTACCTAAATCCAATACAGGCTGCTCCCTCTCTAGAGTGTCCTGGATTCTGACGATATTTAAGCCAAAACTGTTAACTCTCTTCCACGTTTTTGTTCTATTGTTCTCTTGCAGTGTAAGTTTATTATGAAGCTATTTTATACATAATGCCTGTATGGATTCTGAACACAAATTAAAGCTATTAGTAGTTGGATGCTGCTACATAAACTCAGAAACTCAGGTTTAACATTATCTAGAATGCTTGGAAATACCTTTTTGGTAGGAAAAATAGAGGAGCAGTGTTCCCTCATTTTACTCTGTGGTTGCTTAGATTGAATTTTCCCAATTCATAAACAGGGTCACAACCTTATACTGACCCTTAACCAGGAAAGAGCTTGACCATTCTTTCTACCTAATTTAAAAGAAATACAATAGAAGTATGTGCTGAGTTGCTTTCTTTACACATTTCAATGATCCTATTTATTATTTTCTTGGTACAACTTATTCTTAAAAACTTACTGCAAATGTGTTTGCAGGCAGGGTTTGCTGCTGAAGGTGCAGAATCTGGCACACCTTTCAATGACATAAACTTGTTAGAAAAGGTATGTTGTCTTAGTTTCATTAGTAAATCTAATTATCTAGCTTTCTCTCCCTAAGTCACTAGTCTGCAATACACACCCTGCACATGCCAGAGACTAGTTTTGCTCTTTCATGTAGGCACAGGAAGGTCATAGCTGGAGAGAGAAACGAAATCAACTATGAACAACCAGCATTACTAACAGTGTCATTTTAGAAGTCCGCATTTGATAGGTTAGCAGATGACAAAGGTAGAAATGAAACTTTTCTTTTAAGTCACTCAGGAATTCCAGAGAGCAAACACCTGGAATACTAAATGGCTGGGGTTATTCAGAGTGGTGAACTGATTTTTCTAGGAAGATGCCTGCACTTTTTCCTGTGTGCAGAGATATTAAAAAGTAATCTAAAGACCCTGTCCTTCAAAGCTCAGGATAACGACTCCAGCATTGCAAATCTTTCTCGGCTGTGAGCAAGAATCTCAAGGTCAAATCTGTTCCCTGGTATCCTACTTGGCAGGGATCTGCTTGTCTGCTTACCCACCTGACTAGGGTATTGTAAATGATAGATAATCCTTTCATCTGCCATGGTTGCTGTCTTGTCCACTACAGGCTGTGGACTACATATGAAAAAAAAAAATCATTGTTAAAATAAAAACAATGAGACTGAAGCTCATTTAATTTCAGGTCAGTGCTCTTGCTTCTCTCAGATATCAGAACTTAGCTTAGTGACTGCACAGTGCTTTCCACAGAAATCCAAGACCCAAATTTTGAGTAAGGCTTAGTTTCAGTTTGAATTCCAGTCTGTGTTTTAGACATGATTGCATTCTATCCTCTGTGACTAATACTGTGAAATCTTATTTCCTATAGGATTGGAATGACTATGATGAAAAAACAAAGGAATCTGTTGGAATTTATGAAGTTACCCATAAATTTGTAAAATGCTAAAGTTCATATCCTAATAAATCTTGACATGCTTATTGATGAAGAAGCTGTAACCATCAGAGACACGGTTTCCTTGGTGTTACTTTTCACATGGCTGTACTTCAGAATTGGAAACCTAAGTTGTACTTACTGTCCCCAGCATGCCCTAATAAAATATTTTCCACAGAACACTTGGAGATGGCCTCAGTACAAACTGAAAATGGTATATACACTTGACTGAACTGTGCCATTTTCTTAATGTTGTCTTTTTGGGGAATATATATGGTTGTGGTGGACTGTAGCTTAACTACTGTATCAACAGTAACTACTTAGACAACTGACAGCCTTGAAGTTTTTAATAGCCTATCACCAGGAAGTACCCACATTTGATTCTCTAACATAAGCAAATAAGGTCTTTTCACTCGCCACTCCTATCATCAGGAAATGGCTGTGAGTATTAGTAAAGGGACTGTGTTAACTGTTCAAGGGAAAAGGTACAGCTTTAGTAGCTTTCTGCCAGTTCAAGTAAAGACACTGAGGTGAGTTTACTGAGAACACTTAATAAGCTTGACTGCTATTGACACTTACACATAGCTGTTACAATCTTCTGAAAATCAAGTTATCTTTCTGAGTACGTCGTTAAGTAAACCTCACTCATTTCTAGTTGAAGACAGACTTTCTACTTCTTGGCAAGTGCTCTCACAATCTTTCCAGCTGTTCTCATGTTTAAAAAAAAAAAAAAAAAGCCAACCCCCCCCCCCCAAAATCTTCTTTAGTGAATTTCATTCAAAGACTTTTGGTCTGATTATTGTTTCCTGATACATTATTCCCTTCATCCTCCCAAATGATCACCTTCCTGTCTTTGTTTAAGCAAGAACAATCATGGTAAGTTTTAAAGTAAGTTTTAAAATAATCCTTTTCAGCTGAAAACTAGAACAGCACATTATAGGCTGCAGAGCAAACAGCCCTGACTAGGAAAAGTTTATAAGCCTTCAGGCTTACATATTTAAAGCATGCTTCTCCCCTTCCTAGCACTTGCAGTTCATACTTCAAGATATGGTATTGCTTACACTTACTGTGATAAAGAAAAAAGACACTGGGAGAACCTGGAAGCTGAGATATCAAAGGAAGAGTAAAGGCAAGGAGGTTTCTGAGCCTCTGAACCTGGTCTGTCACATCCAACCAACATGCTCAGACTTTTATGTTCTGCTAATATATTCGGTTGTCCAGGACACAGTGGGTGCTGCTGAAAGACATGAGCTGCATTAGTTTTACACAGAGCTGCAGAAGCAAGCACTACTGTGCTATTCAGCTCCAGAGAAAGACTCATCTTCCCAGAAGAAAAAGAGTGGAAGTCAAGAGGGTTTAAAAGGCAGAGGAGTTCAAGTTATACATACCATAATGAATTTTGTGCAAAAAGGGGTATCTCAAGCAAGGGGCATCTGTGTTGTAATCCCAGCAACTTTGAGCACCTTCGGCTTCTTGACTGACAAAGGCCCCTTCCCCTTTTGCTATCACCCACTTTGTAGCTGGCAGAGTCCCAGTTGTGAACAGCACACGAGGAACTTGTCTGCATCAGTTTCATCTTGCATTCACAGCATCGCTAAGTTTTACTGATGTCTATGCTCCAGCTCTCCTGCCATCTTTCAGAGAGTTCCGATAAGCCTTAGTCTTTAGAATTTCTGCAACAAGCCACAATGCATTAAAGACGCAGCTCTAGGCACTAAGACCTGGCATTTGCTACAATGAATAACGTCAAAAGTTCTAGCTGATAGAACAAGGAGGAAACAGGAAAATGTTCTGTTGAGGTTACTTTCCCACAGTAAGGAAGTTTGGAAAGAGAGAACCCCAAAAGATGAAGTTCAGTATTTTTCTTTTTTAAGGCACAAGAGCACAGGTTTACGTAGCAAAACAAAAGCAGATTATTGGACAGACTTCATGTGTGGAAGGGGAGAGCCAACACTGCAGAATGCTTTCAGCAGTAGTCTTTTCAACCTTTATGAGAAACGTGAGCTATTGATAAAGGGACTACTCCTACTGTATAATTTTGATATGGCAATAAAAGAACTTTGTGGTTATTAACAGATAGCTTTATTACAATACAGTCTTTTCCAGTCAATTTAACAACACAGTTGGTAATTGCAGGTTACTTAAAGCCTCCCACTTCATGTTTTGTTTCTCAAATAGCTGTTACAGTGGAAAAGCTTCAAGCAGTTGAGGCACAATCAGTTCTGGTATCGATTCAAGTTTAATGAGAAAAGTAAGTGTGACAAGTTAGTAAGCAAGCTTACTGCAAGAGTGCAAATGTAACCACTCTTTCATATTTAAAATTATTGCATATATTTTTAAAAAATCAAACAGTTTAAGAGTAGTATCACAGTACTGTAGTCTGTCTGAATGCTCATGGAACGCGGATATTCCAAGTTCATAAACTTGGTAACAATGCTTTTTATTTTGAATAATGTGTTTTAAGAACATGTGCATCTGTTGGACCAGATGGATCTGTTATGTAATTTTGACATTGTGAATGTTTGTATTTCCTGAAACATGCATTCAAGGTCTGTACTTGATTTCTTTAAAATAGATACAAATTTCATAGTGAATCTAACAGTATTCAAGTTCAATGAAGATAAATGAAGCCAATTAAGCTGGGCAGTCTCAGCCACGTTGAACACTGATTAGTATGCCAATGAGACATAGTCTGCATTTTGTACTGCAACTGTAAAGTGTTCCAACTTTTTTAGGTCTAACTACCAATTTTCTTGCCCTTTAAAACATTAAAGATATCTTCTAGTGACTTGTATATACACTGAAGGAATTCTTTACCATTCCTAGTCGGGTAAGAGGAAACATTACAGCCTATCCAATCATCATGTACCTGATATCCTACTCCAAAGCCATCAGACACCACTGGGCCAAACCCTCCCAACTGCACAGCTGGGCTTATCAATGTGCTTGTAGAAATGATGTTGTGATTAAGCCGAGCATAGGCTTGGTCTTGATAGAAATCAGGCAGTGCAACACCTTTGGATAAGGCTAAATAGCGCAAGCCAAAGAGATGTCGGTCAAATCCCTGACCTGTTAAAATAAAATAACAAGTATTAGAGAGATGACTCATTTTTGTGGGAAGTAAACTCACTTATTTTGACAACACATTGTTTTTCAGCCACAAAAGAGGGGGTCTATAGAACTGGGGTTTATTTTCATATTAGCAGGAATTATTTTTCAGAACCCAGACATCCTGCACTTTTAATGCACGTATCCTAGGGAATGAGGGCTTGCTATTTTACTGCTAGCCTCAACCAGGAATCATGATAGTAAACAAAAGTGCAATGTTAACAATTTTAATAATACATCACATTCTTTGATTAACTATTTATCTGAACATATCCAAGTTGTTTAAAATGGAGAAAGGCTTTCCTAAAATTTATGAATCTAAAGAGGAAGAAGATCTTGCATCAACAAAAGGAGGCAAATTTTAGACTCTATGGAGTAAAGTTCAACAGTCAATTTTAATGAAACAATACAACAAGTTATGCTTCTGGGATAGACAATTCAAAAGAAAGCATTTAGAAAAATACCAGGAGTAGCACAGCCAAAGAATCAGTGTGATTTGGAAGTTGTGGAAGCCTTTATCCCCTGCAGGGATAAGACAGTAACTCCTCAGACATAAAGCCAAAGTTCTTGGTTGCCTTGGGGAGTACAACACGCACCAAGTATTTATCAAATCTTCAAATAGCCCAGCTGCTATAAGGACAAAAACTAAAGTATAAAAAATTCTCAATACATTAACAATGAAGTGGGAAGCACAGAGGCATTCTCCTCCATCAAGAAACAAGTCTTAGAGAATGCATTTTAAACTGCAGCCTTCTGCTACTGTTTTTGTCAAGTTTACATTAACATTAGACCTCCATCAAAATTAAATTATTTAGTTGTGAATAAATGTTTGCAGCAACCTTAATAGACATCTTAGTGCAAAAGCAAGAGTGAAATATTCCTACTTACCCATAGCAGCTTCTTTTGTCAAACGGCCATGGTATTTTGAGCACTCCACTATCAACTTCTGAAGCTCTTCTGTGCTATGTTTGGACAGTTCTCTGACAAAAGCTTCCGAACATTTCTTTGTATGGATAGAGGCAGGACGTATAGTTTCTGTACGACCATGTTTGAAAGCTGCAGTACTACAAGACTCATACGTAGCAACAGTCTGATTGTATTGTCGAAGGAAAGCCATCTGGAAGGCAAGCTGAGCCACAGCATCTGGGCTTACCTTCTTCTGCTTTAGAAGGTCCTTGCCCCCTTCATGGAACTGAATCAGATTAAGAGACAGTGCTTCTACGCTGGCATCAAATTTCTGTTTGGCTTTGGTAATTCCTGCTTTTAAGGCATCATTCAGCTTAAAGTCAAGTTTCTGCACTGCTCTAGAAGAGTCCACTGAAGCAGGCTGGGACTGGGGGCTGATGGCTGGTGCCTTGGTGCTATCTTTAAAAACCTCATTCTGGAACCTGAGCACAGCCACACCATCTCCCCAGGAATGTTCAAAATTAACTCCTGCAGTGCCATCCTTAGTTATGATAAGATTAAAGGATTTGTCATACCAGCGGTTAGCACCATCTCCATGCAACATAGTGTGGGACAAGTGCACAAAGTCTTTAATGGGAAAATCATCTAAACTTAAACAAAACACAGCAGAGTCTACTTTTTGAAGAGCTTCTTCATTGCCGTTATCCAGTAGATTCTTTCTCAGCAATGCCCATGTATCTCGGTTTTCACTGGAGAGGTAGCCAAGAGGGAAGGCCGGGGCCGGACTGTTGTCACTAAGGATGTATTTCAAGTGTGCTTGTATTTCTGAAGGTTTCAGCATATTTCCATCTCTATCAATAACATCAAATACATAAAAATTCCCATTTCTCAGTACTAGTAAATGTTTTGCCTTTTCATCTGTATAAAGCTCATCTCTGTTGAGCTTAGGCAGTCGCGTAGAATTGAAAAGCCTGAAGTACTGAGACATATCTAGGGGGTATGCATTGACCATGTAGGCACCAAACCAAGAAAGTGAAGAAGGCACGAATCGGATAATTTTTTTAAAGATCTGAGTGTCACTTTTTTCTGGATTGAGGTGAAAAACCTCTGGTTCAAGATAACCAGCCCTGAAGGTCTTCATAAAACGTATGGCAGAAACAGTTATGTTCGTAGCTCGTATGAGCTGATCGTTATATTCAGATTTCGGATCAGGATTAAAAGACATAAATGCATTAAAATTCAAAACAACAGGTTCACGTGCTTTTAGGTACATGTCAAACCAGGGACCTGAAAATAGAGAGTTGAGAAATAGGTCAGAACATAAAAGCAGCTTACTGAGTCAGACCAGAGGTTCATGTAGTCAATATCCTGTCTCCAACAGTGATTATGAATAAACACCTATTGAAGTGCATACAAACAAGACAAACATATGCAGTAATTCCCCCAAGGATTCTCCCAACCTCCAATTATGAAGAAAGGTACTGTTGGCTAATTGTAAAAATACTGTATTTGGAGTAATCCATATCAAAAGTGTCAATGCCATTAGCAACGAGAACCAACTTCCATGTTTTCTGTATGGCTCAGTGATAAACCGTAACTCCTGCGACATACAATGCAGCTCCCCAGCACTGTATTTTGGTGCACACCTCACATTTGGAGTGGAACATGCCTTTACCTACTCTTAAGCTATTAATTTCTGCAACCCTCTGTCACTGAGGGCATGCTTCTCTTTAGAACCACCTTTATTTCTGATCCAGTGTTTCCTTCATTCCTGGCAGCATTCCTCCATCTACATTCGCTGTCTTGCATTTCCACCTCCTTCCTCCTTCTGTCCACTAAAATGATCAGCACAGGGCTAAACTCTTGCCACTGATGCATTACCATCGGTCTCTCAAGCTGGCAAAAAGACAAGGTTAGAGGGGACCTCACGGTTATTTTTCCAGGCCCAAAACAGACTTTGGAAAGCAGAATTATATTTGATACCCACAAGTCTTTTAGACAGTCTGTCAGCACATCAAGAAGCATGAATGTGACCCAAAGGTTTTGTGCTTGCCAAAACCAAGGGAATCAATCAGAGCTCTAAAAAGTAGTCACACCTTTACACCTGCCTATGAGTAAATGAAAATCCAGGGGGCATAGGCAGAGAAGGGATTTTTAAAGTAGGTTCTATTTCATCATCATTAACAACTTCAGACTCAGTAAGCTCTGGTATTGCACACTGACTGGATGCAGACCAAGGAAGCAAGTGCACACCAACTTCATCTCAAGGCAGCTGATGTATTAAAAATTATTATTCCAAGCCTGGATCAGTCCCAAGTAGAACCTTCTAGCTGGGCTGTAAAAGGGCAATGGGTAACTCAAGGACCTAAGTTAAGATTTTAATTCCAGGTCCTCACAGGTGAGTAACTAGCATTCATCTACAGTTTTAAAACCACATCTGTCATCATCACATAGCCTTTCAACCTTGGACTTGAAAGTCCAGGGTGGAGGCAACTATACATACTTTCAAAAACCAGTTTCAAGTGGAACAGGTCTTTTATGAGGCCTAAAAAAGAATAATAACTAAACAAAAAGGAATACAAACACCCCACAGTTCACGGACAAAAAGCAGCATGCTGGTTAGCATTGACAAACACCATAAATCCACCAGTTAAAACCCCAGATGTTGTTCAAAGTGAACAGAAAGTAAAAGATAACAAACCAAACAGCAGCTGTTGTGAATAATCTGTAATTGTCTACAGAAGCTGTGGTAGCTAACACCCTTATAGGTAGTCTCAACAGATAGCAAGGATAGAAGTGCATTTGCTGGGCAACATGCAAACTTCTACTTCCATAGGTATTTAAGTATTTCCACCTCTGTTGCTATCCATCCAATACTTTCATAAGCAGACACTTGTATGTGGAAGTCAGTGGAAGCAACAGTAAGGAAGAAAAATAAAAAACTGTATGCATACCCTCCCTCTCTTAATTTGGTTTTCTTTATTCTCATCTTCCTCTTTCTATCTCTCCTTTTCTTTTGCTCTTTAAAAGAATATGGTTTTGTAGTTTTAGGGGGTTTTAAGTCCAGAGCACTGACCACTTCTGCCTCCCAAAGCTTAGTCATATTCTCTGACACCCCCCTCAGAGTTCAGTTTTCATGCTAAATAACTTGAAATTATTTGAAAATGATTGCTTTAGTTTCCTTAAGGGAGTTATCAGTTAAGCTCTGCTATTAACCTAAACATAAATAGACAGCAATGAAAAAAGAAAAAAGATAAACCCTGTAAACTCAAATTTAAATACATTAACTCATGAAAAAATACTGTTTCTTTAATATTCATCTATCCAGAATTCTGGTATATAAAAGCTAGATGACGGGCATTCTTTCCACCAGAGACTCAGAATTTGCTCAAATACAGTCACAGGCAGTATTCACAGCATGTTATTCCAAGTTTATGCAGTAGAGAACTTAAGCTTCAGCCTATTTTATTTGTAGCATTATGAGCTGTCTGTTATCAAGCATGATGATCTACAGACTCCTCCTCTATCCAGTAGGCCAACGTACCTGTGATGTAACTAGTATGCTTGTTCTGATTGTCTTGAGCAACCAGTTGCTCATGCAGCTCTCTTCCAATTCCCTTTTCAAAGTGATGAGCAAGTTCTTCAGTTTTCCTACAGCAATCAATAAGAGAGTCAAAATGCTGTCACATGCCATATTTTTTATACGTAACACTTGGCTTTGAAGCAGCACATGATACTGCAATATGCGTATCTTGTCTGTCCATACCTGAATTGGTCATCATTTAAAAGTGGTTTCTGGGCATTTAGGTATCTCCTAATTGTATCTTCTAGTTTGGGAACCGGCAGTCTGAAGGAAGAGAAACAGAGAGACATGCACTTTATGAGCAATGGTACTAATGAAGCCTTGGTTTCTTACACAGTAGTCTCTCTTTGCCTCCCCTCTCTCCTATCCTTCCTTATACCCCACATTATCCAAATGGCTCAAAAGCTGCTTGTGGAAGAAGAGAAGAAAGGGAATAGATGGACATACATCACAGCACAAGGTTCTTGGAAAACAAGGTAGAAAACCAGCTTGACTGTCTTGATACAAAGGTACCGCAGGGAAGGGTCTTAGTACCTTACAGGGAATACAACGACATGAACCGTTGCAAGGAAAAGCTGCTATATAAAAGGAAGATTTAGTTGGGTAGCCACCCCTGCATTGGGACTTCCCCTCACTGCTGGGTGCTGAACATTTATGTTTTCTTGCAAATTTCCTAATCAATATCTTTGTCATCTTCCTTTCAGCCTAAACATGAAAATGCTCCTCTTTCTTACTATAAAATAATCCTATTACACCAAGGAAGGTTACTTTGCAACCTGAAGAGATGTTTCAATAGTGGATTTATAGTCATATTTATGTTTTAAAAAAGAAAACCATTCCTCTCCACTGTGAGTTAGGAAGAGCACATAGAAGCAGCAGCGAGTTACCCCACCCCGAGCACGGCTATACAGAAAGGGCAGAGGGGGCGTTTTCTCTCCCCTCTCCTCACAGCGGACACCGCCAGCCGCCGCCACCGCCCTCTGCCCGCGGCCCCCCGGAGCCCGGCCCGCCGGCTGCCCTCGGCGCCTGCCCCGGGGCTGGCAGTGACACTCGCTCCCGGGAGGACGCTCACTGCAGGCCTTGCCCCGGCCCCCTCCCGGCGGCGCCTCAGGAGGCCGCGGGACGGGCGGTCCCGGAGGGCAGGGGACCCGGCGGGCGCACCAGGGATCGGGGCAGCGGCCCGCCGTACCTGGGCAGGCTCTTCTGGTAGTGCATGGTGGGCACGATGCTGCGGTGCAGGTACTCGGCAGCGCCCGCGCTGCTGTAGGCCCGCCGCCAGCGCGCCGCCGCCGCCGCCCGCCGCAGCAGCAACTGCCGCAACGCCATGATGCCCGCGTCAGAGGCCGTGAGGCGCCGCCCGCGCCGCTCCCCTCCCTGCTGTCCCGGGGTCGGAGAGAGCGGTTGCCGCGACCCCAGCCAGCTGCCCGGTAGTGCCGTTGAGCGGCTGCGCTCCTCCCGGCGCTGCGGGCGTCCGGCCCCGTTCGGAATGCGGTCACAACGCCCCGCGGCGCGGCGGAGGCGGCAGCTCGGCGCTTGGCGGCGCGTTCACACCGGCCCGTCGGAGGAATTGGGGCTTGTTCCCCGAAACCCGCCCGGCGCGGAGGCGGCCAAATGGCGGGCAGGCCCCGCGGGCCGGAGAGCTTCCCCCGAGCCCGCCGCTCCCCGGGCGGGCCTCGGGCGGCGCCGGCTCCTCGGCCCTGCACCGGCCTCTCCAGGGTGAAAAGTCCCAGCTGCAGAGCTGAGGGTCGCAACTCCACTAACAGAAGCTAGCGTGGAGGTCGACGTGATTTCATGAAGCCTTCTTTGGTTATTATTTCATTTGGAAAGTATATTCGATGCATGCTATCGAGGTAGCAAAGTCACCTGGATATTAGAAAATGTCTGGAGTGGGACGGTTCAACATTAGTTCAGTCCTCTTTTACATATGCATTAATAAAACTTTCTGCGATCCTCTTGCTTTGACAGCACTCTTATTCAGCATATAGACTCCACATATTATTTCTTTTTTTTTTTTTTTGGGTGTGTGTCTGTATGTCTTACTGACCATACAATATTCAGATCCTGCCTCCAAAGAGGACAGTTTAATCTCTCCTGAGCTTTTTTACTCATACCTAAGCATGTAACAACAAATACTGTATTACAGTATAAAATATAATACTGTAAACACACAATTTTGTTGTACTGTATGGAATGTTTTCCATAAAAATACTGAACAATTTTAGAATAACCCAGAAACCACAGAAATGTTTTGGTAAGAAAGCATGGCATGGTGAACAGTTATGGTGATGTATTTTTATCAGATACTCGCTAGCATAAAAATCAGCGTTGGGATTGAATGCGGACACGGCAAAGGAAAGGAAAGCAATCCCTGTGGCTTAGTCTGATAATCCTCTGAAAGTAAATTGGCCCTACTCTAATCAACATAGTGGTTGGAGGAAAAGTGAAATCATTTAATTTCCAAGATAATAAATGCCAAATGCCAGAAGGTGTCCTTGTGTGTTTCAGTATACAGCTATTTTCTCTTCAATGCGTGTCTATTATGCTACTCATTCAGCCTTTTTTCGCCATGAAAACAAAAAACCCAAGCCTGCTTTAATTAATGAAGTTCAGTTTCACCTAGCTTGCCCTGTTGTGATAGTCCAGCTCAAAATGTTACCTGCTCTGCCCCTTAGAAAAACTGCAGTAACATTACTTTTACCCATTTGAATGCATGACTTGCACTGTTCCCTTTCTAGGTTTCTATGTCCAGACCCCAAACTGGGGAGATCGAGGAATGCACTCAAACACCGTCTTTCTCCCAGGAGTGTCACTTTGTTTTGAACCAGTCTTGTTTTAGAAATACTACTGCATTCTGTTCTACTTTTCCAGAGCCCCCTAATCTTCTTCCAGGCTCTTAATGATGTAGTTGATAATAGGATTGTTGGTATTAATTTGGAACAATAATGCCAGCTGCTTGCTTGGTGGCTATTGGCAGAGGGGTGACCTTGCAGGTCAGCTAAGCAGAACTGAAGTGCTTTGATCTGATCTATACAGAGCTAGATCTGTCCACCCGAACAAGAGGAGCGAGTGAATTCTCTCTCCATGGGATGCTGATTCTTCTCCAAAGAGCACAGAGGACAGCATGGCAGTGGCTTTTGATGCAATCCTCGCTCGGATCAAGGATGTTTGTAAAAGAAATGGTTTGCTCATTCTCTCGGTGTTGTCGGTCACCATCGGCTGTCTTCTCGGATTCTTCCTGAGGACGAGACGGCTCTCCCAGCAGGTAAGCGTGGCACGGCAGTGTGGCACTACAGAGAAAATACCATCCTTACGTAACAAAAGACATAGCAACTTGTGGAACTTCAGGATGGACTTCGGAAGATAAAAAGCATGTATATGTGTTTGTTAAATTAATTTAATTTCATCTGTTTGTTAATCTACACTGTTCTTTGGGTCTTTTCACACATTCTCAAACAATACGTTTGCAAAGGGTTCTGGTCTTTAAGACACCTAGTAAGTCTGGCATAAGCATTTTATAATGTTGCAAGTATGGATAATAATAGTGGGTGTTTAAGCTAGATTAAACATAGCATCTAATATAGACCTGTTAAAAACTGGTAGTGCAATATATTCATCGGATTTTATATTACTTTGGACCATGTATGTCTAAAGAAAACAGTGGGAATATTTTTCATCATCAGATGTACAGCAGTACAGATGTTTATATTACAGCAATGGTATTTTGTATTAATAAAATTGAGATTTCCCATCATTAGCAGACCATGTTATTAAAGTCACTTGGGGATTTGTCCCCCAGCATACGTCAGCTAAGCTCTGTGCAGGTACTCATTTCTTTCTGCTGTATTAGTCGGACAGAGTAGACAGGGCAACACGCATCGCTGAATGCATTGTTTGAGCACAAAATGTAAATCTCAATTAAAAAATACAGCACTTTTAGTAAATGCGACTAAACTAAAACAATTCTATGTTCTGCTACTGCTAACCACTGTCTGAACATCTTTTGTGTCCAAGCAGTAGCTTTATACACATCTAGGAAAACACACAAAACGCAGAATGAAGAGATTATTCCCGGCAACCTATTAACAGTAGTCCCCAAGAGATGGCATATTTCATTTTTGTCTTCCTTTGTAAAGGAACGAACAATGTAGTGTGTTTGTTGAATTACAACACAATATGTAATCTAATTAATTTTTAAATGATCTTTTAAAGCCTACTATCTTTGCCACCTTATATACCAAAGCGGCAGATTGTACCAATGTTATCTGATCCACAGTTCTAGCAGGACTCATGAAGACAGATAGTCTTTATCTCAAAACAATAAGCATCTCTCCATGTATTTCTAGGAAATTAGTTATTTCCAGTTTCCTGGTGAGTTACTGATGAGGATGCTGAAAATGTTGATCCTCCCACTGGTTGTCTCAAGGTAAGTGAGGACAATGACTGTTCCAATAACTTTTGAAGTTTCCTAAATAAGACATGTCATCACCACTATTTGAGTTTTAACTGAATTAATGTCAAAGTGCCAGACGCATTACTGACTACTGTACATTCATATTTATAGTGGAGCTATGAACATGTTTTTTAATCGATAGGATCATTTCCGCAATGCCTCATATAGGTATTATTTGCTTAAAAACTAATGTGGTTTTTTTTAATTGATGTTTTCTTCTTTCTTTGTAATGGGAGGACTTTTTCCTTTAAGCTAACTAGAAGTTAAATATGTGAAATAAATAACCCACCTTAT
The DNA here is from genome assembly GCF_018139145.2 of Gymnogyps californianus. Lineage (NCBI taxonomy): Eukaryota > Metazoa > Chordata > Aves > Accipitriformes > Cathartidae > Gymnogyps > Gymnogyps californianus. The sequence goes on along the minus strand of NC_059478.1, from coordinate 29,964,834 downwards.
CAAAAAGCCTACCTTAAATCTAAACAATTGAAATAATACACTGTACAAATAAGATGAAAAAGCACAGTTAATTTATACTTTTCTGCAGTATTTTGAGAGATGTGCTGTAGGATGATGCACATCATTGAAAAAAACCTGCGTCTCCAGTGAACTAATAATATATGCCTGGCTTCAGCTGGAAGTGAAAGTGATTTCTTAGTACATGAAAGGCAGAACCTTTACTGGTGCCACTGTATCGGTAGCAGAATTAATGATCTAGATCCTGGTACTGACGGATGGTGCACAGTAGCTGCCTTTGCAGTGGGCAGGCATAACTTAGGATAGGTTTTTCTCTCCTCTAAGTTTGACTGTCTTCCAACTGACTACAGTCACAAACACCAGTTGGCATGGCCAAAAGCTCTCTCATGTGCCCAGTGCTGAGAGAAGATATAAGGAGAGATGGAGAGTAACAAAGCTAACTTTACCTTACCAGATCTGAGAAAAAATTCTTGCAATATTTGGTGCCTTTCCTTGAAGCCTCAGCTTCTGGAACCTAATACATACACCAAAACCTCATCTTCCACTTTAAGGAAAAAAAAAGTTTCTAGACTTCAGATCGCTGAGAGTTGCTGAATATTGACACAACCCAGCACTAATTTTATTTTTAAATCATCTACCTTTACATCTACCTTCTCATGATTTTTCACAGAAGGAAGCTGAGTCATGGTGCTTCGTGCCTGAAACTGGCTGTATGACCATAGACTCATACCTGGTTCTGTCCCATGCAGCTAGAGAACATCAAGACAAAACATGTTAAGAGATTTTTTTGAGAGGTGGAAGGAGAGTTTTCCAAGGAAAACAAGAATCTCACACGAAGAAGTGACGTAGTAAGGAGGAGAGAAAAGGGTTGGAGCAGAGTCACATGCCCTTCCCTAAAATGTCTAGTTCTTTAGACCCTCGTGTGTTTTTTAGAGATATCAGGAGGAGCAACAGCAGAGTAGGGAAGAGCTGCTCTGGCACAGCCTATGATAGCTCTAGGTTACCTACAGATGTGTCAGGAGCGAATCTCTGAGCCGCACTGTTAGAACTGATGGACTCCATCCTCTGAGGAAGAAAGAGAACAAACTTTACAGATCTTCAAAGAGATTAACTCTCCTTGCAAGACAGTATGAGTCTATCTCCCTGTATAACAAACTAATCATTACTTGCTATTGCATACTGAAATTTCAGGTTTTTGCAAGGAAAACAAGCACAGCATTTCCCACACATGTATTTCACAAAATCAGTAAACCAGTGCTCTGTATTTTTACCAATCTGCATGCACATTTAAACTAAATTTCTTTGTGGATTTGGAATATTCTCAGCCTATCCTGCAGGAGCAATGGCATTTAAATTATCTTTTAAATTAGTCTCTATTATTGTTTACAAAAGCCAGGGGTACAGCACCATAAAGAGAGCTCTAAATCTTACTCTCCTCATTGAAATTAATGCAAGTTTTTCCTTGAACTAGCAAGTAAAAAAATTACTTGTAAAGAGAAGGACAGGTAAGAAAGGAAGGTTAAAAGAGGCACTCAGTGCAAAATACCCTGTCTCCAAGTCCAGAGTTTATCTTGAATGGTTACAGCAAAAGTAAAGGGTGGCAAGTGTGTGGCTCAGAAGACTGATAATAGTCTAGAAAATCTTGCACTTATAGGTCACTAGCACAAATCTAGCCTTAAAAAGAAATGGCTGAAAATTTGTACTATCCCTTTTTTGACCTGATGATAGTTAGAGAGTTAAAACAAGAACTTTGCAGATTGTATCCATTAGGAATGAGAAACTGATGATATAGTCAGGTATCTCTGAATGGTGTTTATTTTAAAAGTTCCTTGAATGCAGAAGAAATCAGTCGAACAACAGGAGACTGTTTCTTCAATGTACAGTTCCTTGTTCTACCCAACTCTCTCCCAGCACCTGGAAGTGCTGTATCCCAGAGCTCCTGTACCTGTTTCTGATGTCTCCCATCACCTGTGGTCTTACTTTTTGTTTTCCCACAGACAGAAAAATCTTGAAAAAGCAACCACCAACCACTAGCCTGCCAGTTTGAGCCCTGTATGAGCTTTTGTTTTTGTTGTGACGTGGACCTTCATTAAGGATGGGGGTTGATGTTATTTCAGCTATCTGGTTACATAAACAAGCTTCATAGCATCACACAACGACTCTAAAATAAGTATATATTTATTGCCTCCATCCTCTGCCTGAGGTTTAGCCCTGCTTATACCTATTAGTATCCAGTGTGTCTCGTGTATAGAGTTTGCTCTTCTCAGCAGTGAGATCAGGTACCCATATAGCAAAGGATGCCACTTCTATTAGCAACATAAAGAAAATAAAATATAACAAATAGTCTGATAGTTTGTGTCTGCCCTAGGAATACTCAGTAGTAGAGTGTTACGAGATCAAATTTTAGAACCTGTAGTTACCAGATGTACAGTGCTTATTAAATGTATAAGCACAGGATACTATTTTTAAACCTGGGAATGGGAATATTAAGAGAGCTCGGAGAGAATCGGAGCCAAATCTGAATTCATAGTTACACACTTAGGCTCTGCCTGAGCTCTTACTGCAGTTGGACAAGGGGATGTCCTCAACAAGCCTGAAAGATCGACTGCAGGAGATCTGAAGTTCCCTGATTCTCTTTGGGACAGAGGCTTTGATCCTCATTTGACAACTACAATGCAAATAATGTATTTTCTCCCTTATATGCAAAAGATTTCAACATGTATCTCAGGTTTTCAAACAGGCACACACATGAGTGGCAGTGACAGAGACGAATCTCAGTGCATCCGGCCCTGAGTCCTCTGATATGTTTAAAAAAACATAGGTCCAGGTCTTCAGACAGAAGATCTGCTGATCAGCTGGCCCGAGGTGCTCAAGTTTGTTAAACCATCTTTCCTTCCGTCTAAGGCGTTTCCCGGCGTGTGGGGAGGCTCGGTCTGTATTACACCCCGTAGCCAGGAGGTGGCTCTGTCTAGAAGACTGAGGAACCACGAGTTGTTACGGGTGCTCCGTCACTCCAGTGCAGGGAGGACGTTCATCCGAGGCGTTTTCTAATAGTGCTACCTACCCAGAAAATAATAAAATCTCTACTCTCTTTCACTATGGTTAATTATAAACTCACACACACACACACGTATCCTGCATCTGCAGGAAGTGCTTTCAGGACAAGTTGATTGGCAGAGATGCCTGTGCATCACTTTAGTTTCTCAACTTCTTAAATGCTTGAAATAATCAAATCTGATGTCAATGTCTTTGTGCTCTGCACGAAGCAAAAAACTGGGAGAGGAACAAACACTCAACTTTCCCATTAATATCTTCTCACATTTGCTAAAGATAATATAAACCCTCTGACCAAATCCTGTCTGTGCCAGCTGCAGTGGGTGGCCAGCGCAGGCCAGCCATGCTGGCAGGTACTGTGCCATAATTCACACGCTGTCACCTCCCTTCGGAGCGTCTTTGTCCCTGTGCCTGTCCCCTGCCCGATCGTCTTCATCTCAGGTTACCAGTTTTGTACTGATCGACTTCCAGTGCGCCAGAAACTTGATTTTCAGTAAGCATAACTTCATTGACTTAAGTTTTTTGGGGAGGCCGTTACTGAAACCTGATCTGTTACAACTTCGTATCTTGTTGTGACTGAGGTTTTGAAGAAGCTGCAAACTCTGACTGAAAAATTTACCACTGCTGAGGCATTTATAATGCTTCTTTTTGGCATGGATTCCTTCCAGTAGGCAGAGAGCTTACACTGTGGCGTTTACCCCAGAAAGGAAATTCAACTCTCCCTTTCTGTTCAAAATGCAGAGGTTGCAGTGAGCCCGCAGGGGAGGAGGAGGTCTGACTCCCAGCGTGCTGCAGAGCTCTGGGCAGGCAGAACCGCCACGTGCAGCAGACCTCCTGCATCTTCAAAGAGTAGTTGCAAACTGTGTGTGCTGCAGATCTGTAAGGCAGGTTGGAGAAGAGGCAGGGCTTGCAGCCCCTGGTTCTTTTTCAAGATAATACTAGAAGCGCACAGATTCTTTCTTTCCTGTATTCAGCCATATAGTTTCACAGACCTTACGGGAACTTAATTCTCTCTTTCCGAGCCTTCCATCCCCTCTGCATAATTTGAGAGAAAAATGAATTAAAATCTTATTAGTAAGGGCTCTCACACACACAGAGTTTGACTGCATAAGCCTTGCTTCTTCAGAAAAGCAGGCTAAAGCCAGAGTTACACAGGTTTGCACCAGCTGAACCTGTTGAGGTCTCTTTGTCTTATATGTCTACCTATATATGTAATAGCAAACTGCATCCTTTGTTTCAACACCCTCCTTGTTTATATGGTTAAGCTTTTATCTGGTAATAGATATAGGGCCCAGTTTTTCAAGACTATGATTACCAGTAAGCAGTAAGACTGCCTGTGGGAAAGAATTGTCAGGGCAGAATTGAACTGTTCAGCTGTCATAACAGGCTTATTACCCCAGTGAATATTCCCTTCAGAAAAAGCAGTTTGTTTTGTTTAGGCTTAGAATAATGATTACATTTTGTATTTATTTACCACTGACCATTTTCTAGATATTTAAGAAATAAGGAGTAGCAGAGGTTTGATTCTTTTCCATGTGCAGAATCTGTTAAAGAAAGATTGTTCCCTTTATAGTCAAAGCTAAATAACTGATTCGACCTGTATTTTTTAAAATTATAAAGCTTGTTCCTCTGAGTATGTTGTGCCTGATACAAGCAAGTGGATGCTAATAAAATTTTATATTTATTTGAAGGCTCACTTGGGGGTTGTAATAAATATTTGTTACTATTGGGGTTTTGTTGCTGAATTAAATACGATACGCTAAATATAGAACTGTCTTTCTTTAAGGGGATTCCTGTCCATAATGCCATCAGTTCTGGTAATCCCTTATCCTTCTGCTCAGATTCCTGCGTGGGTCATTCTTACTCATGCTGTTAAAGCCTAGTATTTAATGAGAAACTACTACATTATAGTACCCTTTTCCCCATATCATCTTTTTTCACAGCTCTCTGATTTGAGGAACGCATTGGCATTTTAACATCCCACGAATGAAAAATATTGCTCATTCTGTTCTAATGGAATTCTGTCGTCGTTCAGCTGTACTGTGCCATACCAGATTTTGCCTCTCAGGACTCATTAGTTACATTTGAAGAGTTGACAATTGTATAAACTGTGCAAGAGGATGTGGAGATGCTCTGGTTGCAAGCAGATGTGAACTCACTTAGCCCACGAGCCAAACCAGGCAGACCAGTGCCAGATCCATGCCGGAAGCTGTATAGCCGCATTAGCGTGGCTTTGCGCCCAAGCTCGTATGCGAAGGACTAATGTGGCTATATGGCTTCCGGACCAGCCTTGGCAGCTCAGAGCAAAGGCAGAGCGAGTTCATGTCTGTCTCCAGTTGTCTGTGCAGACATACTCTAAATAACTTTGCAGCAACAGTATATTCTTTGGGAGTTTAAGGTTTGGTTAAAAACATGCTGTGAGACAGACCATTAGCTTGGGTAACTTGTGTCATGCACTGTTTTGCTTGCTGTCAGCTGTAGATGAAACTGGTAATAGACCACAGACTGGAGATTATTTGTCTGTTTTACTACTTAAGCTTACCATTTGTTAGGGATGAAAAATTTGACCCAAACACTCAGAGGCCAGTACTGAAATTTGCAATCTAAATCTTCTACCATGATTATAAATCAGTGCCTGATATGGTCAATATAATGTCTAGTCAGAAGGAAAATACAGATCTCTAAAAGTATATGAAATCTATCTTTTTTCTTATTTATCATTAAATTTAAACCAAGAGGACAGCCAAAATTAATTCACTCAATACTGGTTTTACGTGAATGACAATATGTGCTGTACTATTTCTTCTAAAACATTCCTGGTACTGAGAGATACTTTCTATGTTGTCTTGACAAATTCACATAATTTAACTGAAGACTGAATGGGAAAGGATAGATAACATAAACTCCTGGTCAGTTTTGGCTTGGTCTTTTCTGCTATGTATGAGCTAAACTATTCCCTCCGGTCATTCTTTCCTAAATACCAGTTGCTGTGTTCTTATGCTTGTGCAGCTGCCAAACTGGGGCATAATCAAGTGCAATCAAATTTATGTACTGTATTATCTAGTGAGGTGTTGAGGAGCAGCTGCAAAATGCTGCCTATGGCTCTCTGAGGAGCCTGCTCAGAACAATGTTTTATAATGTACCAAAGCAGCTGTATTGTCCCATAGAATTAGATTCCTCTTGGAAACAGAGGGCTTTTTCTTCACATTATTAGAGTCTGGACTTTTCTCTCTATTTCACCTGTGTTACCTTGCCAATAGAAAAATATTGGCACTCGGGAACAGGTCTTCCCCAGCAAAGGAGGGTAAACCTTCTGCTGGGTTAGTATGGGAAAATCTGTGGGGTACCTGAATGATAACATAAGGTGTATATAATGTTCCATTTCTGAACTGCCTGTCATGTGTATCACTGTAATGTAAATAATAATAAAAATACATTTCACTCCAGTGAGAACAAGCTGTTAGCCGTTTCCTAGGATTTGCGATCTACAGTACTTACTGTGGAGAAAGTCAGTCTAGAGATATGAGTTTTAAGGAGATGACTAGAGGGGATATTTCCTTTCAGAGTGAAAAGCAAAACTGTACTTGGATGAAACTGAAAGGGAAGGATTACCCAAGGGTAAGAAGAACTGGTCAGAGAGCAATCTCACTTGACAACATTATACTACTTTAAATTATCCATATTGCTATTATATTGCAGAACTGATGTCAGATTACCCCAAAAGTTCTCCAAAGGATGCTCTGAGATTGCTTGAGCTTGTAGAGGAAAATTCCATTCTACCTTCTTAGGAAATCTTATCAAGAATCCCTCCTCCTTGCCTGAGACATCTTCAGAGGTTTCACTACATTATCATCTGTAACATTATCGATGTTCTTAGCTGCGTTTAGGAATACGGAGTCTAATGGTCAGATCCCATACTGTTTTCAAGTGTTTTCTTTTGCTTGTGCAACCTAGAGGTCCAAACTGTTTCAGTGAAAAATGACATGTTGCAGAGTTATGCATGTCGTAATGACAAAATTGGACCAATTCAGTACAAATTATTTAGGCAGTGTCAGCAGGGATCTAGCGATGTGCAATAGAAATCTATGGTCACAAAGTGAATGGGTGTGGAAAGCACTGAAGTGGTTACAAATGGGATATGAGCAGTTTGTGACCTGACAGAATTTTTCTGTAGTCCTCTAAGAGCTCTAAAATACCTAGCGTCTCGCAAAAGTAACAGCAATGACATGTGAAGCTTGAGGGGTGGCTGGATTCCCTCTGTTTCCTTAGGACAGAAACATGTACGAACTATAAACAGTTGAATAAATCTGACATTTGTTTATAATCCAAATTTGTGTTTCAAATTCTTTTGCCCTTTTCTTAATCTAAAAACACTTGAAAGAACTGACAGAACAGAAAATCAAGTAGTGTTAAGATTCTTGGCTCTTTCTACAGATGTGAAGCTGCAGATCCATATTTAATAGATAATTTTTTTTTTTGTTTGCATCCTGACCTTTGAATTTAGGAAATACTTTTTTTTATCAGAACAGCTAAAGTCAACAAGTCAGCCTGAATTCTGCATGAGCTGTACTACAATGTCTCAGAACTCCTTTATCAGTCAGTGATCAAAGGTTGCTGTTCATCCCTTCCAGCATTCATAGATGTATTGCAGTAGCCTCGCACATTGGGCTATTTGGGAGGAAGCAGTGATGGAATAGCCGTTGGACATTGATTCACTGTGTGCTGTACAAAGTCCTGCCTTGTTTACATTAGTCCATAAAAACAGATTTCCTATTGCATACTAAGCAAATACAATGCATGATGTGAATTCCTGTATGTCAGTTTATCATTAAGTTACAAGTGTTAGATAATAAGGAAAAGGAGATCTCAACATTTTGGGTAAAAAAGAAAACTCTTACTATTTTATAAAGCATTATTTAAAAAACAGAATCTCAAAAAACTGCATGTTATGATGTACTAGAAATGTAGATTTGGTTTTCTTTTGTAGATTTCAGTTTCTTTTCCAGCAGCCTAGCTGTAAAATTAAACACAATCACTGCAAACAGTGTACTGCAGACAGTGAGATCTTCTAATGTATTGTTCATTGTTTGAAGATCAAGAGCCAGATTTTCCATCATGCCTGACACCTTTGAGCTTCCACTGTGTTTAGTAAAATAGCTATATACTAAGGCTCTCTGAAAAGTTAATTCACATTTCAAGTGCTATTTACAGCTGATAATCTAACCATACAGAAACTGCTGCAACAGTCGTATTTGTAAAACAGCTACCACTTTTTGTATTTGTTTTTTTGAGCGTAGACACTATTTCATTTATATCAAGATATCTAAAGTTTAAAAATGCTGTTTGCTATTACTTGGTTTTCAAAGGAGACGAACCTTAGAACCTTCCTGGATCTTCAGGAGGATTCTAGACTTCTCTTCTCCTTTGAAAATCATGCTGTAATACTATGAAACTTTTACTAATACATGACATTGGGGATCATTCAACTAACTACAAGTGATCATGATAGTTCCTTAGTTGTGTTCAGATCAGCAGAAGCCTGTTAGTACACCAGTAGTCTGAAAAACTATTGGAGTCTGAGTAAAATTCACAGAGAGCCTAGGTGTCATTTTATTGCCTGTCTGGACTGTACACAAACATACACGGAAAGAGTGTTCATCTATACAAATGGGCCGCCCTTCTACAAGTGCACAACACATACCTGATCCAGCTTAGTTTGAGGTGTGAGCATGGATTATTGCAGGATTTTATCTTCCTTTGTACTTAGACAAATGGTGTCATGCCACATGAGAGGTCGTGGCATCACTTAGAAGTGGGTGGATGGGACTGGAGGTATAGGGTGGCACCAGCTTCCAACCAAGATGCCACTTGATTGCCTGTAGTATGTATACAGGTACAGACCAACAGGTATGCTAACTAGCTGTTTGCGCATGTATGGGCAGGAGGCATTTTTTCCTGTGCAGTGTGATGTGACATCTGGAGATGAAAAAACAAAACTATAACACACCACTGTAAGTAAGGGCAGACCATGTAGGGTGAATCAGAGACAGGGACGGGCTACGGTCCTCCCGCCAGTACCACTGTCACTCCGGCATGTGATGAGAGGAGCAGGCATCTCTATCGCAGCCATGGCAGTGTCTCGCTCTGTAGGTATTCTGTCATGTTAGAAGAAAGCAAAAGAATGGAAAGAAAAAGTCATTCTGATCCCTCTTTCTCACTGCTGAAATAATTTTAACTACACTAGAGACTAAGAGCAAAATCAAGCATCAAACTATAGAAAGAGCCAGAGAAAGTTTCTTATCTCTTTCTCCCATTACTGTAAAAAGAGTCTTATTTTCTTTTTTGCAAACTGTTCCTCCATAAATGGTACCTCCATGGAAGTGAAGCAGCCTGTCATGAAAGCAAGGATAGCTGGGCACAGATGAGGAAAAGTCTGATGGTCCACTGCAATACAGAGATCACTTCAGGCATATCCTTCTTCACTGTAAATCATTTGTCTTTATTTAAAGTGCCTTAATTTCTCTGTTTCCTCATCTGTAAAATGGAGATACCGCCTTCCTGTATGATAGTAAGTTATATTAGTAAAGCATTTTAAGATGATTAAATGGCTTGTGCTATGGAAATGGAGATTATTACCATGTTGAAACTTGAAGGCACTGACCTTGACAAAAAGGTAAGCAACAGCCTGCCTGCATGATCAAGCAGCATTAGTGAAGCCAGCACTTCACTTTCATGATGCTCAACTGTAATAGAATCATCTCTAATGTAGCTGTTAGAGGAGCTTCCCAGCCTCACTGGGAGAACTTGCTTAGGAAGGTCTTTTCTACGGCATGCAATTACAAAATGAGAATGCAAGGGAGGGTATGGGATGAATGAAAACATGATTCTAGGAACAACTGCTGGTGGTTAATACTTGACCATTACTTCTTGACAGGATTAATGTCTTTCTGATCACACTAATCCCTTCTGATAACTTTATCCATAATCCATCTATTTCAAAGCAACATCCAGATGGCTTCTGGTGGAGAGGAAGACAAAATAAACATGCAGAATGGTGTCTTAACAGCAGCTTGTTGTATTTTCCCTTTCTGGGGATATAGGTTTTGATCTTGAGACAGGTCAAAAAATGTGCTTTTATCAGAGAGCAACAGAAAAAACTAGAGAATTGCAGAGAAGATAAAAAGTTCTATTTTTATTTGTAAATAAAATACTTTATAAGTACTCTGATGCTTATCAGTGACAGCCAGAACAAGCCTAGAGGTGCTCATAAGGGTTTAGCTACTTGTTTGTATGGGACTAATTCGATTTCCAAGATATTGAAAGAATTCCCTTCCTCATTATGTCAAAATTGCTATACTAGTTTGGGGGGTTTTATGCAGATTTCTTTCAAAGCAGGTATGAAACTTACTACTTAATAGTTTCATTGGTTTGTACTAGTACCAATATTTTAAACAACCTAGTAACTGAGTTTACATTTTTAATGAGTCATATATAATAATAATAATTCCTGGAGTTGTTGAGGTCTTCCTCTTCCCTTCTAGTTTCATTAGATCTTCCACTGATCCTGGCTTCACTCTTCACCTTCCTCCCTCAACAAGGACTCCATAAAGAAATAATTTATTGTAACATTTCATAAATCACATGGAGACTGTCCAAAAAAAGTAAACTTTAATCAAGCCATCCTAGATAAACTAATTTAGCTAGGATTTTTTTTACTAACAATCAGCAATGAAACAATTGAAGTCTTCGTCTTAAATATCTGTCCCACTAAAATGCTGCAAGTAAATAAACTTTTTTTAATTATTGGCCATATCCAGCTTTTGATCAAAATGCTGCTATTTGGTTTACTGGCTTTCTGACTTTCTTTCTCCAATAAAAATCTGGCTAGATAGTTCAGAGAAGAGACAAGACAGATTTGGCTGCATCAGAACAACTTATTTCGCAGAAAACAAAGCAGAGCAGATTTACCTAAGTGCCAGTAAAAAAGCTAGATACCTTTTACTTGTTAAGAATAAAAATACAGGCCTTAGAAAGATTGTAAACCTGAAAATATTGTGGAGCATCAGGTTTGCGTTGTGTAGAGATCTTCAGGTTACCAAAACACAACTTTGAAGAGGCTTGAAAGCCACAGACATATAAGGACCATAGGACAGATATTTACACAGATATACAGCAGATAGATACAACAATTTTGGAGGCTATTCTTCAAATCGTGTAGTCTCTGAGAATACACAATTTCATCCAAGATTTGTTGGATAAACAAGATAGAATAAAAAAAAATGAAGCAGACTATTCTAGACAGAAGAAAGAAAAGTCGCAGGAAGATCATTTTTACATGTAATTGGAACAATCAATGCAGGAGATAAAGAGGTCATGGGGCTACTTAGTTTATTATGGTGTCTGTTTTTATATCCAGCACCAGATATTTCAAAGCAAGGTGCATGAAACCTCTTAAATCATAGTAATCAGAGATTTCACTTAAATCCTGCGCTACAAGATTCAGTATCTCATCCAAAACTCATTAACACATATTTTGGAAGCCTTAGGCTTGACATAATTTTTTTTCTATACAAACTAAGGAATGGTCCCTGAACATGAAATTACACTTTTGTGGAATTTTTTTTGCCAGACTGATTAAATGAGTGAGAGGTACTGTAGTTATTCAGAAAAGCTGCAGATTGTTTTTCATTGTCTTAATCCTGTTTTGTCCATTTGGCAATCATTAAAACATGTTATGGAAGCTACGCATGAAATATGTCTGGAAGCTACTTAGCTACATAGTAAGTAAGTAAGTCGAACGATTTTAATCTATGCATCAAGTATCTGTCCTGTTATTTCAAGCCTAACCAGATTCTGAGGCTTGACAGGAATTAAAGGTACACTGTTTTTAATTCCATTGTGTTTCATGAGAGTCTAGTAGTGGATGGCATGGGAACATCTTTGTGCAGTCTTAGAATAAGCTTAGGAAACTGTTGGGGAAGTTTTTATGTAGCCAAGAGTGTCTGATGAAAATTAGATTTAAAGGGAAAACCTGAACATGATACAGTGATCTTAAGTTAAAGCATCTGGAAGCTTATTCCTCCTGACTTCCCTATTCCCTAGGAAATAAGAAAACTACTTTTTCTTGTCATTCTTTGGCTACATTATGAGAATGTTAGAGCTCTAGAGATGAACAGTGAGGAACTCCTGTGATGTAACTGTGTATTACTTACTTCATACAATAACTGTGATAATCAATATGTCTCTTAATCTTTATATCTTCTGTCCTGTTCCCTCTGACATCAAACATATGAAGTCAAATGAAAAATAGTTAATGAGTGATTACTGTCTCATACTAGTTACAGGCATTTCTTTCTGCAAATGATTCTGAGCAGTTGCTTAAAATGACGTTACCGGTGTTACTCCACAGCCTTTGGAGCATTGCTTCCACTGGTCCCTTCTTAAAACTGAGCATTGCAGGCCATGAAAAACATAGGGCTTTTTCTGAACCCAGACCTTTGTTCATGCTTCTGTCACACCACAGTTACCCCTGTTGCACCTCCATAGTTAATTACTTTTGAGGACTTTCTCATCACAGCATGAACTGAGCATGACTTTATCTGGTGACAGGATAATCTCATTACAGATGATGATCTTGTTAATGAATATCCCCAAGACAGAGCAATCTCATTATTAGCCCCCTCAGGATTTGTCACCTAAGAGCCGATGTATGATTAGATTCTAGATGCACAACATCCTCCCAGATCCTAATGGCCCAACATCTTGAGGCTGAGGTAGCACCCCCCAAAGGCACATGAACCACTGGACATATTTAATTAGGATTTTTGTCCCTAAGTACTTCTGGACATACTTCTCAGGTGAACAATCAAGACAGTTCAAGCACTATGTGCAGGGTTCATCTCTCCGTTGTTCTGTAGAACAAACACAATGCAGTGGCATCAAGGACAACAGAAATAGTGTGGCTTTACCAAATTGATAGTGGCTTCAGGGCAGTACCAGGAAGAGAAGTGTACTGTCTGTCTCCTTGGTAGTGCCCTCTCCAAGTCATCACTCTGCATGGTGTCCTACCTACAAGTTACAGATCTGCTGGTCAATGGTCAGGCCTTCATACCACTGGTGTCTGTTTCCCTGTATAATATATCTATAAAGAACACTGAAAATTATTACCATGAAAAACATGCAGCTAGTTAAAAATCAACCTGATTTTCATTTTTCCTTTTTTTTCTGGGAAGGTTAGGGTGGGGGGTGGAACAGTGCTGAAGTCTAGTACAATATAGGTAACCCGTTTGGGCATCAACGAGCTGTTGAACTGGCTCAATGGCCTGTGAAACCTGAGCCTGAGAGAAGAGTTCAGTCCTGGAAATCTAATAACAACATAGAGGTTGTTTTACAGAAAACTAACACATTAATTTGAGATAAATGTATTTAACTCAACTGATTTATCAAAAAAATGTTTTAGAATATTTACTCTTCCATATGGACCCGTCCAAGGGAAATGCCAAGGAACTAAGTATCATTGCTGCTACTGTGTTTTTAATATGTAGTGCTGTGTTTGTACACAGTGCTTTACAGACACACAGAAAGGTGGAATTTTTATCAAATACAATGACAAAATAGAGGGAGGAGAGTTATCGAGACGCTCTTTTTCTAAATGATCCATATTACAGCGCAACCAGTGTTTCCCCTTGCTCCTATAGCGTTAACAAAAAATGTGCTAGATGAGAGATTGGCAATGCAGAAAAGCAATACATTTTCTTAATTAATCTAGTGGATAGCAGGAACCTGAGCACTAAATCCCACCCATTTGATTTCATTAAATTTACTATAAAGGTTAAGCTGCACTTTAGCATTGGCTCTAGACAACCTCACTCAGCAGAGTGAGGTCAGGGAGATCTCATTCAAGGAGGTGCAGCTTAGTAAATGACTATGAGGAAAGGCCTGATAAAACGGTTCTGTTTTGATGAGAAAGCTAGACAGTGGGGCACACCAAGTAGTAAATGTGATATTTTATTTCACCTGCAGTTTTCCCGAGATGTATGCTTTGAAGAGTTTACAGAGAATTATTCAAAGCTAAATCTCAATTTAAAGGCCCAAGCAACACTGGTGCCACTGGAAACTCAAATCTCAGCCTCGGGTCACTTGAAAACAGCATCAGGGTCTGTGTCAGAGCAGCCTGGAGCAAGTTCAGGGACCAAACAGTGCCCTGTCTAATTTGCCTATAAAAGAGGGTCAGTGGGAGCTAAAGCACTTGGTGGAGAGTTGTATAGCTTGGCAGAGGCAAGCTGTACAAGCAAGAGAATGGACACTGGCCATCCTCTGGCACTGGTGGGCAGGGAGCTAAAGAGGAAAGAAAAGGCTGAAGTGACCATAGCATTTTCTTTGCTCCCCACTGTGCAGCCACACCTGCCCATGAAGGAGTTTCCTCTGCATGCCATACACTCTCTCCACTTCGACTGGAGGCACACTGAGTCACAGTCCGCTCCCCAGTGCACCCCCTGGTAAAGCAAAAATATATTGTGCTTTGTATTGATTTAGAAAGAAAAAAAAGTTATTCTTTTAGGTTAAAAAAGGACTATATGACAAAATTGCCCCTTAGGGTTTTTAATTTTGAAGTTGTGGTACTGCCTCACACAGGAAGGGGTGAGGGGGTTGACCAAATTTCCTTCAGAGGTCCCTTCAAACCTGAATTATTCTATGATTCTGTAAAATTATGTGTAGAGTTTCATACCTAAGTTTTTATGACTGATTATTACCATTGCTCCTGTGAACTGAGCCATCACATGTGTAGGTTATGTAAAACTGTCCCTCGAACTTCAGGGAACAGTCGATCGGATTCAGTCTCCACGTGTGCAGCCTGAGCTTGCAAGTTTCTTCAAGTAACCAGGATCTTGCATGGCAATTGGGAAACATCCCCTTAGACACAGAGGCTACAGCTTTAGTGTTACTGGCAAGCTTCTAAAAACACTGATATGTAGGTAATCCTAAGAGAAGCAGGTAAACTGGAATAATTAGGAAATCAGGTTTTCAGCTGCATTAATGTTATGCAAAAGATACTATATATGTTCTGTTTTCTTTCCACAGCTTAATGTCTGGGCTAGCAGCCCTGGATGCCAAGACTTCCAGTCGATTAGGTATCATAACCGTCACTTACTACCTGTGGACAACATTTGTGGCTGTAGTTGTGGGAATAATTATGGTCTCCATTATCCATCCTGGTGGAGCAGCACAGAAGGAGAGCACTGAAGAGGGCGGAAAGCCCATCATGAGCTCTGCAGATGCACTGCTTGACTTAATCCGGTAACTACATTCATTCTTTCTGCTTTCTGAAGGTAACATTTTGTACATAACTGCATGAGGAACTGTGATCTGAGGATAACTTCTGAACCTAAGGATGAATATTTTGTTTAAATCGCGAAAAAGTAAATTTCAGAAGATGATTTTCAAGTTATCAGATGTTTATACTGGCTGTTTCTAGTAAAATTTAAATGAATGGCCACCGAATGTATCAGAAGTACTAACAACATTGGGATAGGTTTTTTTTTTACCCCTATAGAATCACATGTAGCCCGTGGACCTCACCATCAAATCTATTACGGTCAAGAGAGTATTAAAATGTAATGTTAATTTAAATTAGGGCAGACAGTTGTAATAGGCAAAACCTTAAATATAAGGGCTGAAATCCACATTTTTTGGGAAATAGTTCTTAAAAGTGCTGTTACAACTGCTCACAGCAGCTCTCAGATAAAGGACACAATTAGAAAGACCACTGTTGTGATCTTTTTATTCCTTATTTTTGTCATATTATTTGTTCTGCTTTGTGGCTTTTTCGTGTTTGTTTTACTTTGTTTGGCAGAAGGGGGGTTGTTCTTTTAGACCAACATTAGAGCACTGATGGTATTTTGATAGCCTTGCCTGAATATCCCTCTTTGTCTCAACATTTCAGGTGCTAGTGGGATTAGTTTCCTGACTGAACATAGTATGTGCCTCAGATTTATTTTGCTTATGCAGAAAGACCAAGTTTTGCCTTTGGTTAGTAGTTCCTCAAATCAGTGATCTCATACTATATTGGGCAAGGGCTTTTAGGCCAAGTATGTATCTGAACCACAAAGAGTTCTCTTTGCAGTTTGACTTATTAAAATTAAAAATGTTGCACAGTTTGTCTTTCAAAACCCCAAATTCCTGACTCTGACAGGGTGTCAGCACACAAAGTACTTTAATTAGAGTTACTGGGACCTCAAATCAGAAGGAACTGGGATGAAAAGCTTATAAAAATCTTTTTTTTCTCCTCCAAGTTGCAGGCGATCTGAAACCTGCATGTTTTTCTATTGTATCAATGTCTTACTGAGAATGGGCCAAATTATATTAGTCATGGAGCAGCAGCTGAGAGCACTCTCTTTTGTAGCTTTCCACAAAACCACCATCTTGAAGATGCCCAGTTCGTGGCATCTGTATCTCCTCAGTGACTGCCACAATGTATGTGCAGTGGAATTCATGCGTGTGTGTTTGTGACATAATGTTAAGTCACACTATTCTGTTTCTGCTGCATAAAGGGCTGTAATTCCTACACCAAGAGGAAGGAACTGAGCAAGTTACTGGAGCTTTGAATCCCTTAGTATGGCAGACTAGCATAAGAAGTAAAAGGGAATTTAAGAAAACTGTAATCTTAATGATTATCTTCATAGTGGCAGTGTTTGGAAACCCTTTCTGGCATGCTGAGCTGTTTCTAAGGCCTCGGTCTTAGGCAAGTAAAGGCATAGTGAGACATACAGTGCAATGTTACATCCAAACTGACCTTACAGCTGTCTCTGGAAAGGGTCTCCCTTGCCATAGGTTCCCATCCCCTTCCTCATACCAGCCCAGTTGCTTTTTGAGACCCAGAGTAAGCTAGTTCATGGAGATGAGTCAGATGACAGTAATTTGGGCATGCAAAATCTAAATTCAGTTCTATAGTATTATGTTTGCATAAAATGACTGAACGTCTGTATGACTGGAACCTGAGATCGGAGTTACGATCTCATCTCTTCATCTCTGTATGGCTAGTCCCTGTACACTACAGGTTTAGTGGTGAGGTCTGAGAACACTTTATTCTGCTGAGCCTCATTGCAGCTAAAATACTATGTCCTGATCTAACATTTGCAAATATAATCTATAATTTCACTTCCTACAAACATATACCTGAGCAAATTATAATAGTTTGCATGCATATTTCAGGTATTCATGTTTCTAACCGGGCATGTGCTTTTAGTCTGCGAAACCTTAAAGTCTTCGCTGGTTTGGGCAGGTGTCAACAATGACAGGCCAAGGAACCACTCTCATTACCGAAGCTTAAAAAGAGAGAATAAAGCTCATTCTCCTTTTGCTGTGCTACGCAGCAGTCACAGCTGCAATCTTTCTACCCGAGTGCACAAATTGATGGTTTTAATTCCTCCACTACAGAAATAACCACATTTTCTAAATAGATAAATAACACAACTGTGGGGAATGGGCTTTCAGCCTAGGCAAACATTATAGGTGAAATCCTGGCTCTGCTGAAGTCAATTGCAAAACTCCTAAATATCTATGTGGAAGTCTGGATTAAATGTAATGATGTATCTGCTGGTTTGAGCTAGAAAAGCTGATCCTTTAGCTCAATGATAAATCACTTCCATTCACAGCTGGAGACCATCTTTTTCAGCCCAGATTGGCTTATCTTCTCAATTCATTAATTTCCTCTCAATTTATCAATTGCATATGTGCACAGGAGTTTACACAGGAAACATCTGGTGTTCTGCAAATGAAGAATGCTAAATGTACAAGTGGAGAGATGATATATGTGACATAATTGTGGGGTTTATTTTAAAAGCATGAATCTTGGCATGGTGATACACATATTCACCCTCACTGATTTCAGATTTGAAGCCACTTTGAAATGATGAAATACATTATTATTTCTTGTGATGTTATATATGACATTGTCAGGTCTGGAATTCTTGGCGGGGAGGATGTTGCTAGAAATTGAATTTCTTGAAGTTCTGGGTGAGGATTTTGCTTTTAGAAGTGGTTTTAATCAGAAATTAAAGAATGTACTGACTTAGCAATAAATGAAACCAAGAATGGATGCAGAGCCTCATGGTCATCCTAAACACCTGCAACGTTAATCAATAATCACATGATTATTCTGCATTATTTTGCAGATGGTGCTTCCCATGTATATTTGTCTGTTATGTAAAAAAGCTGGCAATAAAACCTCCAGTGTATATGACTGGATTAGGACATAACAGTGACACTGCACTGCATAATTCTGAAATGGCTCTAAACCTCCCATCAACCAGGAAATACATCATCTCATCAACATACTGAATTTCATGCCTCAAAAATTGTATCCACAAGTTAACCATTTTTTGCCACGCTAAACAGCAGTACTTGAAAGACTTCCTTTCTAAAGGGAACCCCAAGAGATTGGGGACAAGATCTGTGGATGTGAATCTGCCCCTACTGATTTCCTCCTAGATTCAATCTGGACAGAGAGGCCACTGAATGCAGCATAATAGAAGTGTTTTCAACATTCAATTAGTCTTTATACCTAAAATCTTTAATGCTGCTTTGGCCTTAAATGTCTGAATTTTTGCTTTAATCTGATCCAGCTTTAAACCAAATACATCTTCTGCTGTCTGTGGAAGATACCCATTTAACTAGGTAGTTCACCTTTGTACTTGTGCAGGAATCTCCCCTTGCATAATTTGCCCCTCTCTATCGGCAGTGTGCCAGGATCCGGACTAAGGACAAGTAATTCAGAAGGCAGCTGTGAGTCTGAAGCTGTGCAGGAGATGCTGTTCTGACGATGCTTCTCTCTTTAGCTGCCACTTTATTACTACATTGAGACAGATGTACAAATTTGCCTTACTTATATTCAAGGTTTCCGGTGCAAGCACTGCAAGGCTCATGAAAGTATATTTTCTTCCATATTTAAAACTATAAATCCTCAGGCTAAGGATCATCTTGTTCTCTTTAACGCACCTGGTGCTTTATGAATTTTAATGGATTTATTCTCATGATGTGCAATACTTCTGTGAGGTAGGCAAGGACCATTTTCCTTTCTTACAGCTACAGAACCAAGACATATGGAAAAGAAAATATATCACTGAGGATTGTTCAGAAAAATCTGTGGTGCCAGAGGAAATATTCCCAGCTCATACGAGACCTAGTAGGGGTCTTGTTCTAGGAATGTGGCTTTTGGGGCACCTCAATGGAAGTAATAGCAATGAATCAACACATATCTTTACCTTCTTTTTCCTGCGTGAATTATCGAAATTAACTCTGTACTATGCCCCCAAAAATAAGAGAGTGAATTTTTAGTAGCCTTTTGTGAGTTAAGAAATGAAGAAAGGCAAGATATCAATTTTTTAAAATAATTCAGACTTTGAGTGTTTTATTCAAAAGGACAAAAAGGGACATACTTACAGGAATAGCGTTCAATTTAAAATATTAGGTTTGTTTAATTCTGCAACATACATTCACCTGACAAGCAGAACAGAAAATGCCTATAATTTGGGGACGAACATTTGTAAAACAAGATATATGACTCAGGACCACACTGTTTACATTAGCAGTTAATATTTCCACCACATTCTGTTGCTGTTATCAAAATACATTTGATTTAGAAGGGTAAATCCTGCTGCAACTTAAATCATGCTACTTGCATTTGTCACCAAGGGAAACAAAATTTGGCTGATGAGATAAAAACAAACAAGCAAACACCATAAACATTCACATGAGGAGACAAATCCCAGCCAAACTGGGGCTTCACCCTCCTGTTTTGTATAAGGCTGACTGTGTGTGCAAATCTGGGCACCAGCAAGTGCAGGGTTCACACACATTTTTAGTTTTTCTCAAGTCTAACCAGACAGCATGACATCACAAGCTTATTCAGTTCAAAAGCTCCAAATAAAACAATTCAGTGAATACAGTCAGGATCAAATCATGCCTTAACCCATGACACACAAATTTGTACATTTCTGAAGTTTACTGGAAGGGTAAGTCAGAGCATTTTACCACTGAATATTCAGGATGGCATCCAATTTAATAGCAGGTACCAGGAAATGCAATCTGGCTTAACCACGAGAGGGGTTTTTTTTTATACCATTAATAGTTAGAAGAGGATATAAACACTGTAGAGGATTTATGTTTTCATGGGAATCCTGAGCACTCTTTAAAATAATTTCCTTTCCCTCTTTTCAAGCTAAGGGCTATATTCTATTTTACTGAAATTGTGTTTCTTGAAAATAGGGCAGGAGAAACCCAATATCTGCTGTAGTTTGGAAAAAGTCCAGGCTGTGCAGAACCAGAAATCACACTTTAAAAAGTTTACAGCTGAAGACTGAATTGTATATACACGCGATAAGATATTTAAGAGTGCATTAAATGATCCAGGGTTTAAACTATGAAAGAACTTTTTTTAATAACTTTGCCCTACATTCATGTGTCTTTTGCCAAAAGCCACCGTGTACTATGATAGAAATGTTTGTCTGTCCCCTACGGCAAACTACCATTTTTTACTCATTTCAGATTGCCAGTTTTCTTTTATCTAACAAAACCAGCCTGGTGCCAGCACTGTTCTGCACTGTATGTGACCAGATGTTCACTTCTGGTTAATTTTTAAGCAGTTCAAGCTGCACAGAAGCCTGAACCTCAAGTATTTACAAAGGACTCTGAAATCCCTAAATGTGTGGTTCCTATTTGGCACAAAAGGAAACCAACATGGAAAAAAGATAAATCCATGATGAAAACAACTCTGGGGAGATGGACTACGAAGCAGTTTCTGCTCCCTGGTCAGGAGGCTTTAGTCACAGAGGGGGAGGTGCATGGGGGCCAGGAGTTAAAACTGCATTAGGAAAGCTTCAGCCCTAAAGGGGAATAAATCGTCCATCCTCGTGACAATTGGCCTGGACATCTTCCAATGTAAACGTACACTTTTTATTGAATAACTTTGCCTTGCTGGAACCATAGTGGAAATGCACTGGGCCTGTCACGTTACCTTTGATATGAGTCAGCCTTTTCAAGATTCCTAAAGATGTGATGTACTTGTGCTTCCACTCCGAAGAATGATTTTCTCAGAAAGCCATAGCCCTGTTGGGGCTGTGTCAGGACCTTTTCTTTCAGAAGAAGCAGGGTAAGGAGGTTCACCCTCCCTTACTGGAACTGAAAGGCCATGCAACGGTGTCACCCTCAGGACAGATAAAAAGTCCACTTGTTTGGCAGAATGATTCCACAATATGAGTTCTGCTCTGATCTGCAAAAAAGACGAGCAAGACAAAATGCCTTATACCCGATTAGTGATTTTGGCATTCTGTTAGTATCTTTTATCACAATAATGAGGATTTAAATGCCTCATTAATTCTGCGAAAGCCTTCTTTGGTCCTTTTAGCAGGAGGTAGTAAGATTGATACTGAGAAATGAGATGAGGCACTGGAGGTGACTACTGATGTGCAAGATGCATCCTCCTGTGGGCCCTGAGATAGGTCATTTGTTCAGTCTTGCTGAATTAAATTTTGCCCTTGATTTCAGGAGTGCAAACCCTGATGGAGCCCACTGACACAAGCAGGAAGGTATTTCAGATGTATACCCATATGACTAAGGACAGGATTTGTGGCTCATGTGGTACAGTAACAGTAGTCAGGAGTCTACACAGCTGATGATGAAATCATGCAGAGGACAGCAAAAGCAAATGAATTTTTGAGATTAAGATAATGTCACTGAGAAGGACCTCAGCCTATAGTAAATAGGAACCACAGTGCCATTCATTCTTGTGCACAGCTGTAAAACCTGGAAACTTTACAGTTGTGATGTCAAGCTACTCAGACTCCATTTTTACTCTCTCTGTACCCTTGCTGTATAGAGTGACAGGGTAAGATCTCAAACACTGAAGTATTAGAATACTGTCAAATACCCAGCCTTAAAACAATGTTCTTGCAAGCTCAGCTATGCTAGTTCACATTTGAGAGCAGAATGTCCACAGCTGTTTTATGCCCATTGCAAATATAGGCCAATAAAATATTATGAGGACGCGTATGTAGCAAAAACCCAGTCTGGTGGCTTTAATTCCACAGCGTGGGAGACTGCAGCCAAAGACTGTCTGGTGTGGCAGGGATTAGGTACTGATAACATCAAAGTCTGAGAGAAAACCAGATTGCTGCTGCAGAGCACAGAGTGCCCCAGAGGGAATGGGTGTTCTCAGTCAAGGAAACGACATCTGCCCTACCTGTGGCTGCTCTTACGCTAGAGCGGCTGGCCTAATTTCTTATTAAAAAGATCTGCAAAAGCTGAAGGCTTTGAGTTAACAGATGTTGTAGTCAGGACTCAGAATAAGTATTTCAGATATTCAGTAGTATAACTGCAGCCAGAATTTGGCCTATTATTTCTAATAGAAATTATCCAGGAGCCATCAAACTGGCTATCCCAGTAGCTGTAGGCTAATGTTCTGTGGATAATTCAGCTAACAGCACGAGCAGTAAAACAGTTTAACAGTGCTGGTATTTGTATCACTACTGTAGTTCTCAGAGTCAGCAACCTTCTGAAGAGAGCAAGAGAGCTCCCACATCCTGGGGGCAGTGCCAAGGCACGGCCTAAGCTGAAAAATGGCTTCCTAACACAATTCAGCTTCCTAAAGCAGCGGAAACCTAGGGGAGCAAAAACAAGCAAATAGTGTTAATTGGTAGGTTAATTGGTGGGAGACAATGAAGAAGGAAAGAGGACCTCCCACTTCTGGCAGCGATAAGGTGTTAAGTAGTCCTACGTGTATTGGGAAGCTGCACCTTCAGAGCTGCCTCTTAGACCAGGTGCTGTCTATACTTGATAGAAGTCTTCAGGATTTTCTTCAAATTCCATGGCTACCAAATTGCAGAACACATGTTGCCTTAGTCATACATACACATTTCTAACTCGGTACATCCTTACACCTGAATCCTCTTATCCCATACAGAATTAGGGAAGGGCTCCAAAATTTGCTAGTAGAATGAACCAGCCTGTGCATCGCAGCAGGATGTAGTCAAAGAAGGTGTTTAGTAGGTCACTTGTGCGTATATGCTGCTATCACAGCAAATGCAGGCCAGGCACGCTGTGCCAGCTGTGGCTCAATAGTTCACGTCTGTAGAAGGTTCACTGAGCTGATACTGAAGTTTCATGCACATTCACTCTTTTAGCCTGTGTTGAACCTCCTGCTCTGCCTGGCAGAATTCCTGAAGCAGAAGATGCTCTGGGAAATGTTCTTCCTCAGGGCAGACAGTATTTAGCTCTTAATTTTTTATGTAACCAGAAACCATATGTCTCAGTTTCTGTTTTACAATCGTATCCTTGTCTTAGACCTAAATTTATCTATGTTCCACACCAGCCTCACTCACTGTTATTCACTATATTTAATTCCCTATTATTATGTGAAATTATTTCTGCTAGGAATGCTGAATTGTGCCACTGAGGTTAGAGACAATGTTGCTCGTACTAAGGAAATGAATCCCAGATCACTTTAAGTTTCCTGCACTATTATTTTGTGTCCTGTATCTTGTAAGCAATCTGAAAGTAATGCTGGAAATTCAGAAGTATTTTATTTGCTTAGCTTTCTTAATTGAATAAACACAACAGCATTTATAGGTGGTGACAGCAATGAGTAGCTCAGCTTGAATTATTACTTCATAAGTACTGACGTCTTTAATTCAATATATGTCAGTGATAAACACAGTGCCTGTTCTGAGTAGAGAGAAGCCTCCCTTTATGATCCTGATACCAGATCCATGTCAGTAAATCTTTATCTTGTCCAGAATTGCAGTAAAGCTAGTAGAGATCTGCAGGGGCCAATCTGATGGCAGGCTGGATGCCTGGAAGATAGGTGGGCAGAGATCGACAGGCTGCAACACCCAGCCATTAATTTTGTAATACGTTTGGGCAAATGCAAGTGTCTGGATTTTGTGCTAGACTAAAGCTCCCACCCCAGCTAGCATTTCCCAGTGCTCAGGTTTGGTGGGCCAGAGACCCACAGGAGGACTGCCCCGAGGCAGCCAGGCTGGCTGGCAGTTGTGTGGATCCCAGCAGCCCTCCTCATCGCAGTTCCATGGTAAAAAGTCAAATCCTTCACTACCAGTCTCACTTCAGTCTCTTGTTCTGAAACATTCCCAGGAGATCCCTGCCAAACATTCAGCTCATGGCTGGAAATACCAACGTGCAGCAAAACATACCTCTAAAGCAAGAATTTCTCAAGTGTTTCTGAAGAGGCCTGACTGAACCAACAATCACTCCCAGTCATCTCCCAGCTCTAGGGGACAGTTTGATACTTTCTTCTCATTATTTGTTTTTAGTTCATTAGAGTTCTCATGCACCAATTGCTCTCTTGACTGTTTTTAATTAACAAAACTAAATTTTGGCTAATACTGGATTTTTTCAATCCAAGTAAACCAGCTTAAAATAAAAAATAAGCCGAGGCTCTGGCAAACACATTCAGGTCAGCCCTTCACTAGATAAATTGTGTAATTTTGGTAAGGCTAGTCTCAAAGACTGGATCACAGTGCATAATATATTAAAAAATATTGGGAGAATTCCAGCATCCAGTATTAAGTGGGTAGTTGTAATTCCTGCAGGATAAAGAATGATAAAGAAACAAAATGCTTTAATCCTCCACAAATTTGTCTAACATTTAATCTAGCTACTAACCATATGACATTTCCTTTCTCGAGCAGTCTTAATTTGTTCTTAATTCTACTAATTAGGACTATAAAACTAGGGAGAAAGTAGAAATCATCAGCAATTAAATTCATATTTCTTTGTAAAGCTACGGCTCATACGTGACATTTATATTCAGAGCTGTGCGGGAATCCTCAGTGTGGATCTGTGCTTTCAGAATATTTGACATTCACACAGCAGGTCAGAGCACAATCATCACACTAAGACTGTGCACTCCTGTAGTAGCTTTCATCTGATCATCTCAAATCAAAAAACAAAGACGATTTAATATTAATGAAGCCTTTAACAATCTGCAAGCAGACTTCCCTTAGGACGCATAATAAGGCAGTAACCATCTTTTCTCTCCAGTGCTTCCCTCTCCTATCAACATCCTCTCCATCTTCCCAGGTCCAGCTCCACCCAGCTGTTTTTCAGTTAGTCCCCTGCGTCAGCCAAGCCCCCAGGGCTCAGGCAGAAGGTTGTGTCTGCATCTGATAGGAAAGCGATGCACAGCTGGCTGTTGTCTGTGTCTTGCTTTGGCTACAGATTCAACATTTGAACCAGAGAATCATCAGCTTTATAGATGATTTGCAGAGAAAACTCGATGCTTTGCGCTGTTGTTACCAAGGTGAAAGCTTTGTTGATGGCAGCACAGCACTCAGACATACAGCACTGCTTACAATGGTGTAGTGAGTGTTCATTGCTAACCACATCACTACACAGTGTCTTAAGTGTCTTAAGCTAAATCATTCCAATTAAATGAAAGTGTGTAAAGGGACTGCATTAAGTTAACTAAACCTTGCTACCTTATATGGAAAGATGGACTAGAAAACCTTTAAAGGTCCCTTCCAACCCAAACCGTTCTATGATTCTATGATTGTATATGGCCAAAGCTGCTGTCCTCTGCTATCACATCCCCGTAGCACACAGCCATCATCATACCTGGGGCTCTTAAGCAGGATTGGTAAAATGGAAGGAGATGTTGCAGTGTACAGCACAGCTAATGTATGCTGTTATCCTGCAGGAATGCCAGGTAGCAGATCAAGCTGCAAGGGGTAGGTAAACTGAACTGTCTTGCCTGCACTGAGGCGAGGAATGGCCAGAACAGTTAAAGAAGAGTTACTAAAGTGCTGCACATCAACCTTGTATCTTGCCTGGTAGTAACTTGTCTGTGTAACACTAGTTTGTCCTAAAGTAACAGCCTTACCAAAATGACCAATGATGCCTTTATGTCACTTGTCTGTTCTCACACAGCAGGCCAACAAAACCCCATCATTTTCAATCTTCTGTTTCAATCATTAGACAGTACTACTACCCTTTAATTAAAATTCTTCTCCCTCTGCTTTACCCTGAAAAGGATAATTAATTATCTCTTTGTATCAATTGGTCTCAGTGCCTGATGCTACTGAAACAGATTCTATCTCATAATTTTAAGTGCGATCATAATGTCACATTATGATCACTTAAAATAGCAATAAAATTGTTTTTTCTATGCCAGTGCTGCACAGCATGCTCTTGCTGCGACTCCATTAGCAGCAAGCATATGCTGCTGCTGCAAAGAGGAAAGCAGGTCTGGAAAATGTCTCAGTTCAGTATGCATTTAACTGTTCACATATATAGCAATTCTCTTTGGAATGAGAATGGGCTTTTCACATATACTTAGGTGTTGTCCTGTCTTGGAGCTTGAGCTGGACTTTGAATAAAACGTCTTTTGGTTAGAGAATTCAGGAGTTTCTCCTTGCATAAATTTATGTATATGAAAGCATATAATTGGGTCATAGGTTGTCACTGTCTTCTGCCTCTAGATTCAGAAGCTTTGGGCTCAAAATAAATCGGTTCTGAAAATGATCCTATTAGAGTCATCACACAAATCTTGATTCCCAAATGCTACACGAACACATATGACTTTTTAGCTTTTTTGCCCAACTATGTTATGATTCCTCTTTGAAGCCTGTAGAGGGTGTGCTCTCCATTTCAAATTAGGATTGAATGTCTTTCTGCAAAGTAGTAGTCTAGCTCAAACAGAAGTTATAAATTAGCTCCAGATATTATTGGGTGAAATGTTATGGACTGAGGGACACAGAAAGTCAGAAAAGATGACAACAAGAGTCACTTTTGGAATTAAAAATCTGTTGGTCTCACTGCAAATCTCAGTGTGTGGTCATTGTCTTCCTCCATAGCTCAGCCATGAGCAAAGAGGAAGCTGTTGGCCTCACTTCAGTCTCTTTGTTCTGAAGCCTCAGAAGTATATTAAAATAAAATTTAGCAAAGACTGTGCAGCTCTAATCTCAATTCTTTTAATCAGGAATGAGATCCTCTTTTTGAAAAGCAAACTGTTCTTGACCAAACCACTGTAAAGTCTACATCACTTGTAATTTTAGTGATGAAAAGTGTATCAGGAGGTACTGCAGTTTATGAGTCATCTCACAAGAGTACTTCGAAGTCCCAAAGTAGATTACAGCACCCAGGGGTCTCAGGAATACATCCCTGAACACTGACTCTGTCTTGAACAGCTCATTATTTACATAGGGAAGACAAAATATGAAATAAAGGAATATTCTTCTCCCCAGTGAGCAGATGGGGAAGGGAATGATAGCAATTATGCTGCCCCAGTTACAACATGGAGACTGTGGCAGAGCCAGTAATTGAAACTAGAGTTCCTGGGTCTCACTCCAGGTATTTAGAAGCAAGTCCCAAAACTTTAATTCTGAGGAACTGTCTCTCTGTTGAGCCTTGCTCAGTCAGGTACAGCTGTATGGAATGAGTGGGAGAGAGTGACAGTCTTCTGCACCCGTCCAGCCCTTGCTCTCTAGGAGGGTAAATAACTGATTTATCATGGGAGACCCAAGACACAGTAAACAGAAGTTGTTTTCAGTTCCATAGAAATTATTCTTTTATTTGTTCATTTTTAGGAACATGTTTCCAGCCAATCTTGTTGAGGCCACATTCAAGCAGGTAAGTGGCTATATTCCTTTTACCACTGATGGAAGAGATGAGCTAGGATCACATAAAACATGTATCTTCATAAAACAGAATCCAGATATAGACATTGCATATTACTTCAGATACTGTTAGTACCTTCGGCATTTAGGAATTAATGAGTCCACTTCCATTAGCCTCAGCAGCCTTGGTGTCTGAAGGCAAAACAAACAAGCATAAAATGCACAGTGTGACTAGAGAATAGACATGCACACCTATGTCAGCTCCACCTCCACCTGAGGCCAGATCTTTGAGGACCTTGAGAAAGGTGCTGTAGGGAAGCAGAACAATTTATGCCAGTATGCTTGGAGCATGGTTTTTCTTAACGTGGGACTGCAGTCACAGAGTAGCTGGAATCTCTTTAAGAGCGCACAGTAACACTGTGCAAAGGAAGAATGATGACCAATGATGTTAAAGGTCTTCTCCAACCTAAATGATTCTATGATTCTATTTGGTTGACAGCAGGCTGAATATGAGCCAGCAGTGTGCCCAGGTGGCCAAGAAAGCCAATGGCATTCTGGCTTCTATCAGAAATAGTGTGGCCATGTCCTGGTTTCGGCTGGGATAGAGTTAATTTTCTTCTTAGTAGCTGGTACAGTGCTGTGTTTTGGATGTAGTGTGGCAATAATGTTGGTAACACGCTGATGTTTTAGTTGTTGCTAAGTAGCGCTTATCCTAAGTTAAGGATTTTTCAGTTTCCCATGCTCTGCCAGCAAGCAGGCGTGTAAGAAGCTGGGAGGGAGCATGGCCAGGACAGCTGACCTGAACTAGCCAAAGGGATATTCCATACCATGGAACGTCATGCTCAGTATATAAACTGGGGAGAGTTGGCTGGGAGGGGCGGATCGCTGCTTGGGCATCGGTCAGCGGGTGGCGAGCAATTGCATTGTGCATCACTGTTTTTTTTCCTTGAGTTTTATTTCTTTTTTTTTTCTCTTCCTTTTTTTTTGTTATATTCCTTTCCATTATTATTATTATCGTTATTATTATATTTCATTATTATTATTGTTAGTATTATATTTTACTTATTAAACCATTCTTATCTCAACCCACAAGTTTTACTTTTTTTCCTGATTCTCCTCCCCATCCCACTGGGAGCCGGGGGGAGTGAGGGAGTGGCTGTGTGGTGCTTAGCTGCTGGCTGGGGTTAAACCACAACAGGCCAGCAGGACTAGGGAAGTGATCGTCCCCCTGTACTTGACACTGGTGAGGCTGCACCTTGAATATTGTCTTCAGGTTTGGGCCCCTCACTACAAGAAAGACCTTGAGGTGCTGGAGCGTGTCCAAAGAAGGGCAACGAAGGTGGTGAAGGGTCTAGAGCACAAGTCTTATGAGGAGCAGCTGAGGGAACTGGGGTTGTTTAGCCTGCAGAAAAGGAGGCTCAGGGGAGACCTTATCACTCTCTACAACTACCTGAAAGGAGGTTGTAGCGAGGTGGGGATCCGTCTCTTCTCCCAGGTAACAAGCGATACGACAAGAGGAAATGGCCTCAAGCTATGCCAGGGGAGGTTTAGATTGGATAGTAGGAAAAATTTCTTCACCGAAAGGGTTATCAAGCATTGGAACAGGCTGCCCAGGGAAGTGGTTGAGTTACCATCCCTGGAGGTATTTAAAAGATGTGTAGATGTGGTGCTTAGGGACATGGTTTAGTGGTGGACTTGGCAGTGTTAGGTTTACGGTTGGACTTGATGATCTTAAAGGTCTTTTCCAACCTAAATGATTCTATGATTCTATGAACAGAATACCATGTCCACTTAAAGCAACAAAGTAATGTATTTAGGAAGAATCTCATTACTCAGATTGGAATTTGGCCAGAAAACCTCATCTAAAAGTTCGGAGTGAGCAAGAGGCATGGCTATATTTATTTCACCTGGGGGAATATTTCATGGGAACCTTACCTCTGGTGAGGCAAAGAGAAAGGCACTCAGAACTTCTAGGGAGTCATTCCCAATTATGTCTTACAGGAAAGTAGCTATATCAGGAGATGGTGTGTTTGCTGCTCAAGGGTCTGATTATATACATACATATATATATATATATATTTGGGGGTTGGACTAGATGACCTTTAAAGGTCCCTTCCAACCCAAACTATTCTATGATTCTATAGGAAACTCTGATGTTGTTATGCTTTTCCAAAAATTCAACTGTTTTTACAGATTTTAGCAACATAGGGACAGGAGCTGTCATTCTTCTTTTCATGCTTGTCCCTTTAACATGCAACCTTGTTGAAACAGAGCACTTAGGAGGTCTCATTAAACTATTAATTCCTGCTGGGATATTATAATAAAAACTATTTTGTTTTCTTTCAGTATCGCACCAAAAGTATTCCCATCATTAAATCTAACAAAGCATCATCTGAAAGCACCACTCGTCGCATTATAATATATGGAGTCCAAGATGAGAATGGATCCAATGTCCAGAATTTTGCCTTGGATATCACTCCCCCCCCTGAAGTGATTTACAAATCAGAACCAGGCACTAGTGATGGCATGAATGTGCTAGGGATTGTGATATTCTCTGCCACAATGGGTAGGTTTCAGACATGTTTGGTTTGTAATAATCCAAGTATCCATTTAAGAGAAAAAGATAGGGGTTGGGTTGTTTGGTTTCTTGATTGACCATTTTTAACTATTTCTATCTAAACTTTGTGGGGAAAAAGGCAAAACTGTTACAGAGCTGTTCTCCCAACCTTTCAAAAATAAATCTTCAAAATCCTTGATGACTTTTGTTCTATGCAGTTCTGTTTTCTGTGCATGCACTTACATTCTTTTTGGTTTAATTTTTTTCTGGATTATTTTGAGCTTTTATTTATGAACCATTTTTCCTAACTGTAAGAAAGACTAATACAGTGTGCTCAGAGGAGGTAGGAATTACTTTACCAGGTCAGACCCATGGCCCCTCGGCCAATATTCTGTTTCACTCTCTGGCCAGCAGCAGAAGTCCCAGAGAAAGTTTCAAGAAATTCTGAAATAAACAAGTCTGCAGCAGACTTTCTTTCCAAAGCCCAAGAAGTTAGTACACTTCTAATGCCCAGAGCTCCAGGTGTTGTATTACAGGAACAATGAAATTCCCGCACTGCTCTTGGTTCAGAGGGCATCAGGCTGAGACACCCCCCATTCTCATGGCCGGACGTTTCATCCCTGCAGCTGGCAGTCCAAGCAAAACCTGCTCCCAGACCAACTTCTGGCTAAATTTCCCCCTACCAGGCAGAAAATTACTTTAGCCCTGGAACCTGCCCTGTCTGTTGTTCTTACCCATTCTTAGTCACATTTTACCACATTATTAGTGTAGAATATAACTGTCACTTATCTATGTAAAGAACCCAATTCAGATAATGAGCCTCAGTGATAGCTCAAATAAGTGAGCTACAAAGGTATATTGTTTTATCAGTTTTAAATCTGTGGATCTTCTCTTTGACTGAAACTTTTTTATTTTATTTTTGCCATCATGCAATGCTGATAGTTATAGACCATCTAGTAGCTTATCACAGTGAACTCTAAGAGCTTCTGTCTGGCTAATTTATTCAGTTTCACTTCCTGGAGGAACTCATTGGTACCATTTGTGTTATATTATGTTTGTGGATTTGGAAGAGGGAATTTAAACGAACATGCCCTAGTTAGTTAATCATAAAGTTCTGATGATATTTACAAGAAAATGCTGATCAAATTTTCCTTATCTAAATTTATTCTTGGAAGTTAATCTGGTCAGCAGAGGAAGTTCCATAAAACATCTTTGACTGTATTTATTATATTATGGTTCGTACCAGCACAAGGGGTCAAAAATCAAGCCTGGAATTAGCAGATTTGTCTCTCTCTTTTAGTTTCTCCAGTGGGTCGTATTCCATATGCAACACTGCTGGAAACTGGCTGTCCTCCAGTTTGTAGTATTTTGTGGTCAATTCCCAAAGTACAATGGCACAGCAAACACTATTCCAGTCAAAAAGTATTGGATATGAATGAATTAATTACATGTGCTTATTAGGATCAAGGGCAATTTTGTACTTCTGAGCACAGAAGATCATTCACTGTCTTCCCAGAACTGAATGTATTACTTTTACCATGCCCCTAAGTCTTGCTGGCCTGGGGCTCAAGAGATGGAAACTGAGAGCTGGTTTCTTCCTGGCTGACGTACAGAAAATGTACTGCCGGTACTGCCACGTACAGCATAGTCCTGGCTGCTGGGTCACCTGTGACTGTATCAGCCATGAACAAACCTGAGACACTAAACCCTCAAAACTTTTCATCTACCAGTAACTATTTCAGACTGTCATTTTGAACAAAGGATGCAGCCAAGCATTTATCGCTGTCTTCAGCTTTCTGCACCCCCCCAAAAAATGGAAGCAATGAAACAGAAGACATGTGGCTTCAATCTCTATGAAAGAAGAGCATCCTTCCAAAGTTTTTATTTATTGCAAAAAAAATGTATACAGGCCTTGGTGCTTTGTAACAGTTTTGCCCACTTTGGCTGAGTCTTATTTGCACAAAGGTCTTTTTACATCACTTTGGCATAGAAAAACAGCATTAGGGTGGGTGTGAGTTCTTATTACAGCTTCTTTAAGGTCCTTGAACAGCATAAGAATAGCATAAAGGGACAAGAATTTAGACTTGAGCTAACTCTCTTTTCCTGAAGCAGGAGGTTGCTTAGTAATCTCAGTCCAGGAATAAATCCTGCGCATGAATGACTGGACTTCTTTGCCTGGAATACATTAAAATGGGCAACATTTGACAGGCAGAGTGTGAGGTCAAGACACATGAAAAATCTTGATGCTGGGCTCAGCTGTGACTAGCTATATTACCTCTTCTCACAGAGTGTGCAGGAATTTCTGTTCGAGATTATGACAGTGGCTAAGCATTGAGACATCTGATCTTTTTTTCTTGGAGGAGCACACATTATTCATTACAAGGGAAATGTTTGCACTGAAATGGAACTTGGTACATCAGGGCTGCAGACAGAAGGTCCCAGTCCTGCCTGCTCCCCTGTCTGTCCCCACCAATAGCCACATGCTTAGGTAGGACAGTGTTTTAAAGAGCAAATTTCAGTTATTCTTGCAATATGAAAAAGAAGGCATTTCTTCTTTTTGGCATTATACAGAATTAGAAGCCAATACTCCTGTAAAACTGCCACTGACCAGGCTAGAAGAGCTGAACTATAGTTAATGTCCTCTTATCAAAGATGAGCAACATGCTTAATAAAAGAGTCTTGTTTTCTGACCTAAAAGTTATAGCTTAGATGAATATTAGCAGGCGTACAAACCCACATCTTGAATGCACTGTTATTGTGAAATCCCTGGATAAAACAGCTGAGAGCCTCCCTCCCTGCCTCAGGAGGGGATTGCCCTGGAAGCGGTGCTGCCTGAGACCTGGCTCGCAAACGCAGATATGGGCTCCGAGGGACAGAGCCCAGGCTTCTGCTCAAAGCAAGGACACTGCATATCCAGAGCAAGTGGCAGCACGCACCCCACTCATAGCCCCCTGCTTCCTCATTAAACTCCCTTCAAAAGCAGTCTCTCTTGGTGCAGCTAGCTTTTGAAGTGCTTCCTTGAGCAATTAACTCGATCATTTATAATCCTTTCAGGGAATGATGGCAGAAAATTAATAAAATAGGAAAATTATATCTATTTATATGCATTATTGGAAACTAACACTGTCTGGAGAATATATGGTTAGGTGACACATCCCAGAGCTGTATTCTTTTCCTTTCTGAGCGCTGGATGCACATAAATGGGTTTTCTTTGCTTTCTTCTTTGCTGGTTAGTCTATACAGACCAATTTGGCTTTTCTTCACATAAATTTGCATTTCCTTATCTCCCCCAAGTTTGCAAAGCCTGACTGATTATGAGGGTTGGTTGTTATTATGTAGAGAGATAACTACTAAAAATAAGATGGAGGTCCCCTTGCTAACTCCCCGTTACCAGAACAAACCTCAAATACTGGGTTTGCCCCAGGAGTGTCTCATGGATGCTGCCCAGTTGTACGCTGTGCATAGCAGTAAGGCAGACTGCAGGCAGAGACAGTTTCCTTCACTAGAAAAATGTTTTTCAGTTTGTCTTCCATGAATCCCTCAGAGGAGGTAAATCCTTCTCAGGGCTCTATGAAAGATACTTAAGGAAACAGGCTTGCTACCGGGGGGGTAAATCTACAGTACAAAAGTACCTCCACAGGGAAACTTTCAGGGAACTGCAAATGAAAAACCACCCACCTAGGGGAGAGCGCCCTGTATGGAGCCAAAGCACAAGGCTGTGGCCTGGCTCCCCCACGCTCTTGTGTTTGTGTAAGGTGAGGTTTTCAGATATCATGTCTCTTTATACAGCACAAAGATCTATATTCATCCGGTCATCTCCCACTTAGTTCACTTTGAATTACAGCAGGGAGGGAAAGCACTCGCGCTTTGCACGAAGGCACCTGAGAAATTGAACCTGAATGCCTTTGTTTGCAGGTATAATGTTGGGAAGAATGGGGAACAGTGGCGTTCCTTTGGTCAGCTTTTGCCAGTGTTTAAACGAATCTGTCATGAAGATAGTGGCAGTTGCTGTTTGGTAAGTAACTGTTTTAGTAAAAAAATCAGTATTTTTTAAAAAGAGTAAGACAATTTCAACAGAAGAGGATGCACAGAAATCTCATAAACTTATTTCCAGGAAAATAAATGAGGGTGAATGATCCTTAGCTTTGCAGGGCCTCAGCATTTGAAGGAAGATACATATACACACATCCTGTCCCTGGCTTGTACTGTCATTTTGACAGAGGCACCCTATATATTACTCCCAAATAACGGAACATGGTATAGCTGGATGGGTGTGTGCTGTATGCACTAGGGGCACTGCCAATCCGCAGGCAGGCCGAGAGGGATTATAATACATCCAGCCCACACAAGGGAGAAGCACGATGAGATGCTCAAGCTGGTACTTCCATCCCTTACAGCACTGCTCCACTAGAAATACTACTCTGGCTTCAGCTTGCTCAGGAGAGGGCTGGGCTCTTGCGCTGACTGACTGTGCTGTCGTTAGCGTGGTTGCTGCTAGCTTGGCTATCTCTGCACTGAACAGCACAGAGGAGATGATATACCCAGAGTGCTTCGCACTCGGGATGTCTCCAGTCAGCAGAATAGCCCTCAATGAACCATCCTAGGCCATGTAACTTAGGAAAAGCCTTCAGAGCCATCTTAAATTACACTAAGAGCCAGCTAGACCTGGCAACCCACCTGCCCCAAAGATCAGAGGAACAGTAGGTGACCGCCAACAACAATAACTATCAGCTTAGCATCTTCCCCACCCTTCAGAAGGTCCCCTAATGTGGCTCAGCCCAACGTGGTAGGGATCCCACTACCAGCACTCAGCCTTTGTTTCCAGCTACCTAGTCCAGTCTGACTGAGCTGGGTCAGGGAATGATTGCTTGGTTAGATGGGTCCAAGGGGTAGTAATTTCTGGAAGGACGAGGGGGAAGTGGCAAGCCTCTGGAGATGGCACAGGTGCAAGTGGAAGATGGCTAGATGCCCCCAGATTTTTTTAATTTTTTTTTTTAATCTTAAGTTCTTTCGGCACCCATGGCTTTGTGTCTAGCCACACACAGAAGCACAACAGTTTTGATAAAGCACCTATCCCACATCCGGTCCAGAGGGGGTTCAGAAACTAACTATTCTTCTGCCTATCTATCTGCCCCAAATCAAACTCCCAGGCAGTCCAAGAGCATGTCTAATGCATGTTGGTGTTTTTCCTATGTCTTCCAAAGGCAACATAAACATTTACTTAACAGCTTCCAACAAAAATCCATGAACAGTTACACGAGCACAAACACATGAGCAGAGCTTAGGATTCATTCCCCCTCTCCCCAGTAAATGACCTGCCTTAAGCTAAAAAGTCAGAGCTGCCTTCTGAACGAAAACATTTTAAAGTCATCCCTGACCAGCACCATAACCTCAGCTGTGCTGAGGAGTACCCCAGAAAAGATTGTTTAGCCCAGTGCTTCGGGCGCACCCAAGTGTGAGAGAGAGGGGCTTAGTCTGATAAAACAATGGAACCCAGCTGTGCTGCTTCCAGACAGGCTGCTGTTACTGCACTGCTACTGGATATTTTTTTACATATTTTTTGATGGAAGTGAGCTATCTCCTAGTAATGACTGTCTTTCTTTTTGCTCAGGTATTTTCCATTTGGAATTGTGTTCCTAATTGCTGGTAAAATCTTAGAAATGGATGACCCCTCAGCCATTGGGAAGAAACTGGGTTTCTATGCCATTACGGTGGTTTGCGGCCTGGTGGTGCATGGGCTGTTTATTCTGCCAATGATGTACTTCTTTATCACCAAGAAGAATCCCATTGTCTTCATCAGAGGGATTCTTCAAGCCTTGCTCATTGCTCTGGCCACATCCTCCAGGTATTATACAGTTTCTAGACAGATGCAACAAAATACTTGCTAGATCCTTAATCCAGCTTTCTCTTGAGAACAGCACACTATAGCTGTACTGGAGCAGATATATTTATATCTGAACAATGGCCTGTGTCAAATTCACTGGTATATTTCTAAAAGATGTGTCTCTCAATATTTGGAAGTTACGTGTGGGAGCCATTTGACAATAATGTTTCTCATATTGTTTTCTGTCAGTTTAAAAAATATTGGACAAAAATGTTTTTTCTTAGAGGACTAGAAAGGAAATAAGGGTATTTTTCCATAAAAACAAACATTGTGCTTCTACAAAGTTAATATATATAAGGGACACACAGTTTGTTCAGACTTCATTTTTGGTATTGGTGGAGAACCTCCTAGTTCAGTCATATGGAAACATTTTACCCTTTCTACTCATCTTAGTCTTTGTTTCTTGGTACATTAAGAAAAGACTGTGGTTGCAAGCTATTGTCCAGAACTGCGAAAGTATTTAGCTGTTCTGCTCAAGGAATAATATTTTTTGCATCCTTTTTAGGGAGGATGTACAATGAGTTTTAACCATAGCTGAACAAAGGTACAGTGAAAATGGGAAACAGCTTGTGAACTGGTTATGAAAATGACTCCCAAGACAGATAAACTGGTGCATAAGAAGTGCTTGAAAGGGCTGGAATTGACTTGCATGGAGTGGAGACAAGAACGACAACTAAAATAACATTTCTGTGTAGCCAATATCATGAAAGCACAGTTTCATGGCATCTGTGGCTGGAGGCTTGTTACTCTGAAGTAACAAGAGCAGCTATACCTACCACTTTTTATGCAGTAATAAAAGCCACAGTACAAGAGGAAAATGCCGGGTAAATAGGTCTCTTTAGCACATCTTACATATTTATTATTTCTACTGTCAGCTGTAAAGGAAGAGGGCTAAAGAAAGGAAAAGATACTTTTCTTTTATCTCATTTTTGCTTTTGGATTTATAAAGTTGTTATTGTTATTTTACAGAGAGACTGGAAAATACTAAATTCTTATCCAGATTTTGAAATGGTGACAGCTAGTGACAAACACCTACATTCATCTACCTAATTTAGACTTCAAATTAGTAATTAGTACAAAATCAATGATAAATTGGGAACATCTGTTTATAAAGAAACATAATGAAAAATTGAAAGGTTTTGTTAACCCCAAAATATTTATTCTAATTAACAATGAGTGAGGAGTACTTCATCTAGTTATACTTAAATACTGATTCCTTCTTTCATCTTATAATAATTTCTGTAATAAGTTGCGCTCCGATGACTAATACATCCTTTCAGGCAACAGCATTGTACCAGCTTCTTATCCCTTGTGCCTCTAATCTTACTTTTCTCCATAACTTCCCAGGCTCCTTGAGGAAGAATTCACGTAATCTCTCCTACTTGGAATGACCCACTTCTTCGAAATGAAGTGCATTTGTAATTGGTGGGATTACAGAAGGAAAGGGCAGGAATGACATATAGATAAAAAGTTCTGGGAAAGCAGTCAAACAAATATTGATTTAAATAACTTCCTTTTAATAGTCTAATAAGGTCCATTATGTAATCAGCGCATAGGGCTTTGCATAGGGCATCATGACTGATAAATAATTACGTGAGTTTTGCAGAAATCTGGAACTCTTCTGCAAATTATCTAAGTAAATAAATACATGGAGAAGTAACAATGTAACTTCCCTGAACTCAGATTAGTTGCATTCATTTTTGCTATAATCTTCTCCAAAACTGATTTTTGTTACAAAACATTACTTTGCAATGCGGTAATTACCGTCTATTTTACTGAAGGGACAATGAAAAAGAGAAAACTTAAGTTGTATTAAACCTGTGCCAGACTTGGGAAAAGAGCCTTAAACTTTTATCCCCAGCCCATTGGCCTGATTAGGCTCATTATAGCTCTAGCGAGGTCCAACAAGGTCATTTGGGGCAGGAAGGTCAAATGCAGATGGTTGTTTCTCTCATGAATATACGTACAGTGGTTAGGGCAGGAGTAAGCAGAGCAGAAGGAACTTACAGGAATTAAAAGAAAGGAGAGGAGGGAATGATTATTTCAGTACAGTTGGAAGGTATTGGCTTTCCACTATGTTTCATTTTACAAGGTGTTTTCATATATAACAGTTTGCTCCAAAATGACCTATAAAGAGCAACATGCTGTGAAATACAAAATCAAGAAAAAATTATGTGCTGGGTGGTGTTTTAAACTCTAATTAGGCTTAAATAATTCAGGCAAGCTTTTTTATTAGAACATAAAAAGTTTGTAGCTTGAGATGTCATCACATCCCCACATTCAAGTAAGATGCTAATTTTGCACTCAAAGATGTTAGTGTTGGAAAAGCTCATCAGGTTCACATTTGACACACTTGACTATCTGCCCTGCTCCTCTAAGAATGCTGTTTCTGAAGAACTCTATTGCTGGCAACTCAGTTTTTTTAATCTGTGCCATTCCATTCATTCTCTTTTTCTAGAAAACGAGAATTTTTCCTAAAAATCTAATCTGAATTTTTCTCTTTTTAGGAAAAAAAAAGAGAAGATTTTGTTCCTCATTTTACCTTTAGCATCTATAGAAGAGTTTGTCCTTTTCTCTTCTTTTCTGTTAATAAGCAACAAAAGTAACCAACTTTTTCACCAGTATAGATCCCTTTATCAAGGGAGGTTTAATCAAGACTTAAAAGATCAGCACATATTCCACCATTTTCAAAAACAGATTACTTTTTCTGATTTTCCTTATTTTGCATCAGCATTGCATTTTGATTTCGTAACTGATTTAGTAGTCCATCACTGGTCTGGAAACTTTCAGGGCTTGTGCTTTTTTAAGTAGTGATCTCCCATTCCTATCAAGACAGTTCATTGTTTCTTCATTGGACCTCATCTCCTTACTCTGTCTCTAGCTCTGAGAGTATCAAGCCACTTTACAATCATTAAGTCCCCTCTTTGCAGTTCATAATATATTCAGGTCCAGGTTGCTTGTGGTGTATTTGGAGGTTAGAAATGTTCCAATGGCAGTATCATCAATCATAGTAATAAAACAAAAAGTCAGACATGATATGTAGTCACCAAAATACACAACCAGATCTACAAAGGGATGCAGAGGTTTGATTCCCTGTTCTACATATGAGTGCCTAAGTTATATTACTACTTGGAGAAAGTCCAACATTGGTTGGTTTGAGAATTTTTAGATCAGTTATTTTCTTCTCTCAATTACTTGTAGAAGCATAAGGAAAGAACATGCACACTCCCTAGCACATGTGAGCTAGCTCTATTAAAAGACCTGCATATCACAGTGATCATCATTGCAAAGCTTAACTTTTAGGCAATTTTAAACCACGTAGGATGCCTATGGTTCATCTTGGAACTCAGCTCCTCATTGGGAGAGTTGAGCTCCTAGGAAAGAGCCCCAAAAGCCAGCGTGGTAAGGAGAGCTAGGCAGGCATCAGGCATAGATATAAAGCAAAAATCTCAACCTACAGAACTGATGAGAGAGAGGTGTCTCTCTCTGCTGAGTCTCTTCAAGGTAAACCAGTCCTCACTGGAGGTTTTCTCCAGCCCCATTTCCTTACCTCAAGCTGATGTGGGAGTGCCCACTGACAGTGGCGAATACATCGGGAATTAAGCTTTCCCTTAAACCTGTGCTGACTTTGACTCTTCTGTGCTCCAACTCCCAGGAGAGAGCCCCTCTTCTGGCGATACTGAGTACTTTGAGATAGCACTCTCTCCCCTTCCACTGTGCAAGGAATAATTACATATTTATAGGCCCAGAGAGGGTGTAGTTTAGGAACAGAGCTCTGGCACCAGCTGGCAGCTCAGCCTGTCAAGGATCACCAGCAGGACTTGCTACCAGATTTAGTATCTTTATTGTCAGAAGCTATCATACCACCAAAGTTAAGGTGAGTCCTGAGGAAAGGCTCTGAACTTACGGATTTGGGGCTTGGACATGTTTGATGGATTTAGCTCTGTTTGCCCCTTCTTAACAGTGTGTATATTTTGCAAATCCAACACAGGCTCAACATGGTTTTTAATGTTTTTCTGCTCAAATAACAGTGCCTTGTCTAGAGATAGCTGAACTTTTCACCTTTGTTACACTGAAAGGAATGGATACTGCACATAACTGAGCTGTTGCCAAAAGAACATGCACAAATAATTGGGGCTGGACAGGAGAGCTGCTTCTCCTGACAGTCAACACATCTGTATTTGGTTAAATAATACTTGCCACAGGGGCATTATATAACACTCATAATGTGGGTATTGGATTTTCAGATCATCTTAGAGGAGAACAAAGAGTTGGTTTTAAGCATACTGATGTGTTTCTTGGAGATGTTTCTGTGTCAGTCCATGTCTACATCTAAAGATAGAAAGAAAACCACAGATCAGTGTCCTGATACTCATTCCAGCTAGTCTGCACCTGTGGAGAGCTTTCTTTTTAAGCTAAAAGTCAAACTACAAGAATCAAAAGTAATACCATGTACAAAACCCAAGAATGTAACACAAGGGAACACGAAAACCACTAAACAGCCATCTCATGGCAATGATTTCATTGAATCTGAACATTATTTCAACCCATTTCCCTTTAGCAAAAGGTTCTGCATCCCATTCTCAATCCCCTTACATTTCTCCAGAAATCCCAATCACAGCAATATTTCAGTTTGCACAGACATTATTGGAGAGGCAGGGACAGAGAAGAAGATCTCTTATTCCTTTGGTGCATCATTTAGGATACAATGAACTCGATCCCTACAACTAGCACCAAGTCCCTGCACCAGTCACCTGGCCAGCCAGCCCCTGAAGCCAAACCCTTGGCCCCAGTAACGGGCTGGCTTTGGCAACAGGCGTCCACAGCAATGTACGCAGCTCCTCTTTGCTACATCAGTAAGGTGTGTACAGCACGTGCTGTCGTTGCCCACCTTGCCCTGCTCTGTGGTGTTCAGGCCACATAGCTGTGGATGTCTGACTTGCTGCTTTCTTCCCCCCACATCGCCCCTGATCTTGTCACCTCTTACTGTACTGAAAAAGCAGTTATTTGGCCTATAGGCAGAATTCCTCTTTATTTTAGCTTTCCTCATTCCAATGGCAAGAAGGAATTTTATTTTTCTAGGTCATCTTTCCATATCATTCATTAATGAATTAAAGCAGCATCTTCTCAGTGGTACATCCCATCAAAAGAAGCAATTTTCATCTTCTCTGAAGGCAAACAATCAAACATGAGTTTTTCAAGGGTTTTGCTGCTTATGAAACACTAAGATCTTGGCTATTGCACAGTGTAAATTAAAGGCAGATTTAGCAAAAGGGAGATGAGATCAGTTTGTTGATTTTTTGGAGCAAATATCAAAATGCATTTGAATGATAAGATAAACAGAGCAGGCTGAACAGCTGTTCTTCCACAGTGACTAGCTGTCTTTGTGGCTCACACTAGTAAGAGCTTGGCCTGATCCAGCATCAGCTTATGCTCAGTCTCTGCAGCTGCAGCATTTTATCCCAAAATTGAGATAAGACTTTAAAAATGTATTTTTAATTGTTAGAGTTAGTGCTGGGAGAAGATACCTCTCCTCTTAGCTGAAAGCTTTAGGACAGTTTTTAAAAGACTTAACAGATTAAGAGCAGTGTTTAGAGTATTTTTTCCTCCTAATAAATGTTACATGTCAGGCTTTCATGTTACTGCTCCACTGTTTAACACTAGATAAAGTAGCCTTCAAGAAAACAAACTTCACCTAATTTAACTGGAAAGACAAATTAAAGTATTTATTTGAGAATGTTTTTTTTCAGCCATTGAAATTATATATTAATATAACTCAAAAATGACAGTAGGAATGGGTTTTTTTTCATTGCCACCTGTAAGTCACCAACAGCCAAAGCCTTAAATAAGATACGTATTTTCTGATATGTGCCAGGTGATACATTATGAGTAAAAATGAACCATCATTGAAGAAGATAACCTCTCCTAGGATACTCCACATAATTTTTGTCACCTGTATTCAGGAAAAGTTCACTCAGATTGAAACAGGTGCTGAAAGGGTAATCAGGGATGTAAAGTAGCAATCTTGTAAGAGAAGACTTTAAAAAGTCTGATTGGGTCAATCCAGGCTGAGAGGGGACAAAACTGATTTCTAACAATACATGTTGTAACAGCTGGACTGATTTGTGCAAGGAGAAATGCATAAAGCACATGAAAGTAAATTTAGTGTAAATTGAAAAGAGTACATCTAGATGAAAAATTAAATTTCTCATCTGAACAGTGAGTTCTGGAAAGCCTTTCAATAGGAACAGTTAGGACAGACAGTCTACTAGCTCTAGGATGCGGTGTCATAAATTTGAGTGAGACTGTATGTAGTAGTTGCCTGTGCTAGGAAGGTACAAGAATCTGTGACCTGGAAATTTGCTTCCTTTCAATATCTTGCACAATGTTTTTCATCATCATTGCACTTACATTCTGCCCATTTTCTTTTTTATTATAATATTTAATAAACAACAAAACCAACGTCTAGTTATGTGCCCTAGAAATTTTACTTCTGACAGCACAAAATTAAAATGAAAGAAACACCTGACTGTGAGATGATGCACAAGTTTAAAAGTTGAGTTCTAGCAAAAAGTGTCATACATTCTGTTTACAACAGTGGAAATAGATACAGATTTTGCTGGTTGTGCCACTGGTATTAGGGGATTGTTTTGCACAATCTTTGTCACATCTCAACCAAATTGGAAGATGTCAGTCAGTTAAAATTTGCACGTTTCACAGCTCAGCTCTTTGCCCTCAGAACAGTAAGACATTTAGGTTTAAAATTCTGGTATGTCAAAGTGTGGGCAAGGTGGAAAGGACTTGTAAGATTACCTTTTTTCTCCTCTCTCCCACAAAGAAATTAGACAGGGTTTTGTTACAGAAAAGCCAAATGGCAGAGGAAAGATTGTCTTTAAAAAGAAGTAACCCTCCACAATTGAAGTAACTGCAGGGAAGGGAGACAATGAATAATAAGTTTAGTAATTGCTTCCTGGCCATGCCTATAGTTAAGAACATCTAGGAGTGCTACTGTTAGCAACGGTCTGCTCCTAGTTGCAGCTACACCAGGGGTTTCAGTTCTACGTTATCTGTGAGTCCCAGCCTCCCCCTTTTATTTTATGAACATTTTGTGGTAAACAAGACATAGAGAATTTCAGTCATTCACAAATGAATGTGTGAAAAATGATAGGTGTGCCCAAGAGAGAAATGACATCTAATGTGTAGTTTGGGGGGTTATGCTTTGCTGTGTTTGTTTTTCAAAGTAAATATTGATTAAATATTAGGACTGCCAGAATGAAAGTTTAATATACCCCAGTTACCAGAGGTAATCAGATTTCTATTGCTTCCCTGCCCTTTCAGTTTATTTGCATACTTAGAGAATTACTTTTGTCCAGATTTTCATAGCAGTGACTTCCAGTCTGTAGTAAATCATTTGCCAGTCAGACTTTATAAGGTTATAGAAAA
Source organism: Gymnogyps californianus (assembly GCF_018139145.2). Taxonomy (NCBI): domain Eukaryota; kingdom Metazoa; phylum Chordata; class Aves; order Accipitriformes; family Cathartidae; genus Gymnogyps; species Gymnogyps californianus. The sequence goes on along the minus strand of NC_059478.1, from coordinate 29,921,252 downwards.
CAGAGACATCATAATGAAAGCATAGACTTGTCTTTTTTCTTTTGTGTTTCTATTGCAGGAAGCTATTTTTCGTTTCCAAACACTGTTACTTTCCTGAAACAACAGCTTGCACAAATACAAAATGACAACTCCTACTCATGGAAACATTTTGCTAATGCATTCCTGCAAACTTGGGGTTATGATTTCAGAGTTTTCGGAATCTCTCTAGGCTTTTGTAGGTCATTTGTAATGACTGAGAAAGAATTTGTAGATCAAATGTGTTATCTTCAATTAAGAACAGATAATGGTCATTATAAGATTTAGATATCAGAGCCACATTGCTGATGTGAGGCTCACAACACACAGTGACTGAGCGATCTGAACTGCCCAAACTACTGGAAAGATGCCTGTATTTCATGACTCGGGGCATGTAGATCACAAGAGAACAGAACATTAAAGACCTTAGTATCATGATACCAATATTTCCCCTATAACTACTTATGTCTTTAAAGAGGTAACTTCGGTATAATTTTGAAGGAGTTTGCTATTTTACATCTATTTAAATAGTCTCCGATACTGAGCGGTATATTAAAATGAGTATCATAACAAGGAAAATATTTTGCCATTTGTATATTCTCTTCAGTGGTATTACTTATTTTCTGTACAAACTGACGTGCCATAAAAAATACCCCCTCACTCACTTGAATGCAGTTTAATTACTCGTGACATATTGGTGAATGTGACACTGTATGGTAAAATTCAGAATGTTACAAAAAGGCTGATAAAATATAAAGATAAACATGTTTAGGTGTGCTACTGTTTAAAAATGCATGCATCTTAGTGAAAACAAGGAAATTTATGACCAGATAATATTTAATTAATTGTCTCAGTTAATGGAAACAAAAATCAGATTTTTTTAGAGAGTATGAAATCGAGAGTTAAAGTTTGGAAGGGGGCAAGCTCATTTTAAAATTAATACCTGTCAAACAGTCTTATACCATTCCACTCCATTCCATACTATTCCCCACACATACATATTTATATCTCATTTACATATGTACACATTATTATATGACCTGCAATTATGTGATTGTTATATGGTCACACAAGGGACACGGGCAGATCTGTCCCAGAGAGGAAATGGGATTGTGTATTCCTGAATACAGGAGCTTGGTCCATAGCTTTTATTTTCGAGGTGTGCTGTTGATAAGATCTTTGCCTAACCCCTTGCAGAAATAAGACATTGCTTACGTATGAGCTAGGACGTTACCGCATTAATGCATTCTGTGGCAAAAGAAGGAGTAGATTTTTGGTCAGAGCTGTTGCCCACTGGGATGTTTTAGAGTGTAACCCAAGCAGCATTCCAGTCTCTTGTAAGCTCTCACTGCCATTATAATTCATTGCCTAAACTGCTCATCTAATTACTGTCAAAATGCAGTGAGAACTGGAACAATCCCTAAGGGCATTTATACAGCATTTCCTTACAGTGAGTTAAGAGCCTTTCTTGCTTTATACCTTTCCTTGGTTTATGGTTACTCTTGCTGTTTAAAAATGGCTTTCTATTTCAGAACGCCTGGAAGGAAACTTTTTTTAGAAACCATGAGTGCACAAGTTTTCAGAGATTTTACTAATAAGCTGCACAGGGTGTTTCCCCTGTCTTGCATTTCAGTGTACAATACTTCCTCTGCGGGATTTCTGTCCCTTTTCTTCAGAAAGAGGGAAAGAGAGAACAACATTTTTAATTTTGGGGATGCAAAATTTGCACTAACTCTAGTATTTATACATGTAACGGTCTTTATCCTCCCTCAAGCAAAGGAGTGAGTTACACGGCAAGAGAGTACATGTGCAGACGAAGGAATGAGATGCTCAGATGGTTAGTGTAAAATTTACCCTGCCTGGAGAAGGTTTGCTACAATTTATTCTATTCCCCAGAAATAAAAATAATTCAATGTGTGCTTCTCTGCTGTTCTGCAGCTCAGCCACACTGCCTATCACTTTCAAGTGCTTGTTGGAGAATAACCATGTGGACAGGAGGATTGCGAGGTTTGTGCTGCCTGTGGGAGCCACCATCAACATGGATGGGACGGCGCTGTATGAGGCGGTGGCTGCCATCTTTATTGCACAAGTAAACAACTATGAGCTGGACTTTGGGCAGATTATTACTATAAGGTATAAACCTCAAATTCCACATGCTGCGATTTGTTTGTCTTGTTGACTCTGACACTCTTATGATTCTTATATGTAGCGATGTTCAGAACAAAACTCATCTTTGCTATTATCAAAGAATGCATTCCTTGTAGGATGCTTATTTTTACGTAATGCAGAGATCGGGGACTGTACAAAGAGAAATCGTATTGGTACTGTTCAATAGAAGCATGTGGACACCAGGAAACATGCTTCTGTTTGAGGATAACTGTCTAATTTTTACTTTTAGGCAACCCATTGATCATTTACTAGGATTGGAACATTTTACTATCATTATTGGTGTTTAAAACACTATTTTAAATGTCAGAATTGTTTTCAACTTTAAGTCTGGTTTGCATCTTTACATGAGAGGAAAAGGTTAAAAAAATGCAAAACTAGAAGTCCTATATCAGGGAACAGGGAATAGTGTGTGTTAGGAAGCTCTTTGTCAAACCTTGGAGGAGTAGGGCAACAGGGAAGGAGGACAGATGCTACTATCAGGGCAGGTTTTCATGAAGATGTCATATCACTCACATATTTTTTAAATGTCTTCTCTGCTGCTTGTTAAAGCAGAAAACTTCATAAACAACCATGCTCTCAGTGGGTAGAGAGTGCTATAGCTGCATACTCCGTCCATGAAAGGTCTGTAATGGATCCAAAAGACTAGAAGATCCAGCTGAAAAATTACTGCCAGAATAACTCCAGCGGCTGCCAAAGAATGCCTCAGGGACTGAAACCTGCAGGTTTCCAGCAGGGAACAAATGATTAGAAAAACATTCCTCATAGTCAGAGCCTTGTGCAACATATTTGAGATCTGCTTACCTACCCACCCAGTGACCTCATCACTGCCCCGTTTACACTGCTGGGCCTTGCCCATCTTCTGCTGGACTTGAAAACCTTCATGACAAGAAGAGGAGAGTCCTGAAACTAACCCCAGATGACAGCTGAGGTTTGCTAATGGGCTTCTGGCAAGATCTGGTTAGACTAGCAGCAGAAGAAATAAATTGTGCCCATATGAGCTCTTGCTTCAGGCTCGCTCTCTCTCTGAAAATTATTGGAATGACCCTGTGCTAAAATTTAGTCTTTGGTGATTTTTAATTTGGAGATGTTTTTAGCATGTGGTCCCAAAATATGGCCCAGAGCACGGGCAGACATTAGCTACACCTTGAAGTAGAGAATGGTGATTTGAAAAATGAAGAAGGAGGGTGATAGTAAATGGAAAAACGGTAAGTTCTAGCTTTCTCTTAGCAGAACCCTATTTTATCTCTTTATTTTCACTCCCCATATTAAGTGCTAGTACATAAGAACCAGACAGAACTAAAGACAGTAGAAGGAAAATACAAATGAAGATTGGAAAAATCCAAGAAAGGAAAGAAATAAAAAGACTCACTTACAAAAGAAGGGGGTAAATAGGAAATCATGGTGGATTCAGTACCTTGAATATCTGAAGCCAAATTCTATGGGCCAAACCTGCCCCAGATCTTGATACTTTAGGACCTGGAGGTTTAAAATTCAAATATTCCTGAGTGCCAGGATATTTTTGCCAGAGGGGAAAAAAATGTTAGAAAAATAATCAGTCTACTTTGCTCACAGTTTGTAAAACCCAGGTCGACAGTTTATATCAATGTGATTATGCAAACCTAGATGTAGCAGAAAAAGAGAGTAAAGATCCTGTTCCCATCAATTGAACATATTATAGAAAGAAACATCTACATCAAGGTCAAAATTGAATGGAATAGCAGATGAGCTGCCCGTACAATCTTAAACATTCCTGGGTTTGCTCCCAATTAAGTCATGAGACTTTGTGGCCTGAACTGACTTAGGAGGCAGAAGCAGTCCTCATCAGCTAGCCAGTTTATAGCACTAACTGGAGAGCATTTTAATGTTCATTATAGTTATCTCTTATTCAACTACTGAGGTTCTGTCCCTTCCTTTCTGTCTATAGTCTGCCTATTACAATGCTATTCAGATGCTATACAAGCTAACTTTTTCAAAATGTAGTTTTAAGTCTTTCTTGTTCCCCATCACACCCACATGCAAATTATTTTTTTTATTGCAGGAAAGGGCTCTAGTTATAAATACTGATGCTGCTCTACTGGTACACTGTACAGCTGTGAGCAAGATACTGGATATCTCTGTGTCTCAGTTTCCGTATGGGTGAATACTGTTACCCTCATTTTCCATCATAGGAGGTTGATGAGACTTAACTGCTTGCCAAAAGCTCTGAAATTCTGGATTGATGAATGCAGTGGATTATCAGTGTATACGCTTTATGTCATCCTTTTACAATCGTCAACATTTGTATTTCGTCTTTCTGCTGGATGGCCTAGCTCTTGGAAGTGGCCAGATGGGTGGAAATGAATATATCCAGTCACTTTTGCTCCTGGAGAAAGGAATGAAATCCCTCCCCTAAAAATAGCATTATGAAAAAAATGTTAAGCCTGCCAGGTCCACTCTTGCCCTGGTCTCCCATTCATTTCTGCTTGCCTGGCTGAAAAAATGGTGTGAAGGTCAAGTAAAAATACTTTCCAGAAACTGAAGAGGTACAGTCACATTCACACTTGCTTCATATTTAGATCCAAGTATGCAAAGCCACGTGCTATGCAAGGACTTCACCCTTGGCCCAGCCTCTTTACCCTTGGCCTAGCCTCTTTGTGATGGATTGACATTAAAGGCCCTAGCCGCAGCCAGCCGCGGATTTGCCTGGCACAGGAACTGCCGATGGTGACTCAGAGATGTCTGCTGGGAGCTCTGCTGCCAAGGGTGAAGCAGCGATGAGGAGTGCTGGCAGATTCATGGCACACAGCGCTGCATGGTGCCATGACCGATGAGAAGCTGACATAACTCAGAGAAGCCCACAGCCTGGCTGCCCCCCTTTCTCTGCACTTGTGATATTAAGAGATAACAGAACTGCCCCACCAGTGCCAAGGCTGCAAAGGCAGAGGGTGAGAATTTAACACTGGGCAAACAGTTTGGCCTGTCCTTGCTCTCTGACCTGACTTCTGTCCACAAAACACTGGCACTTCTGTGCAGTGGCTTGTGTAAGAAAGATTATGGTTTAGGAAAGCTCCTGTAGAAACATGGTGTGGTTTCTTGCAGAACAACCCATCACTGGTAAAGCTTATTCCTTTCTTTCTTTGTTAAAGTATCACAGCAACAGCTGCCAGCATAGGTGCTGCAGGTATCCCGCAAGCTGGCCTGGTGACAATGGTCATTGTTCTGACCTCAGTTGGGCTCCCAACAGACGACATCACGTTGATTATTGCCGTTGACTGGGCACTGTAAGTAACATCTTTTGAAGTTTCCATGGTGGCAACGTTGCTAAAAAGGCAAATGGTCTCCAGGGATATAGTAATACAGATACACATAAAAGGCATGGGAAGTAATTATTTTGCTTGAAACGGTGCTAATGTGGCCTCAGATTAAATACTGAGTGGGCATTCTATTGAAAAAAGACATAGACAAATGAGAGAGAGTCTAGATGAGACTTGGACAATACGACCCACATGGAAAGGCTGAAGAAGCAGAGTTTGTTTAGTCTAAAACCAGAGCAGGCTGAAAGAGGTCATCACAGCAGTTTCTGATATAGATAAGATTGTCCTGAAGAGGACAGTGATCAATTGTTCTTCACATTCACAGGGAGGGAGGATGAAGAAGTAGACCGAAGTAACTACCTTAAGTCAGATCATGGGAAAAATTAAGAATGATTTTTACCTAGAAGGATAGTAATGGAAGTGGCTCCATGTTTTGCAAGCGCAGCCATTCTGTAGAGAGATTACTTTGCTACATCCCTAGTCACTGAGGATTTAACAGCAGAGGCAGAGGCTAAAACTTAACACACTCAGAATAAAAGAGATTCATGTCACCCATGAGAAAAGCCACTTCAAAAATTCATAAGGAGTGGTTTATTTGAACTCTTAACTTTTATGTAAATGTCCATAAATCAATCAAACAATTTTGAATAGTCTAGGAAGATGAATCATAAAATACTGGTCCCTAGCTCATTAGCATTTCAATTAACTACATAACCAGTGTATGCATCCACAAGGGAACAGTCCAAAATATTTTTTATTTAGTCTATATAAAATATATTTCCATTAATACAGTGGAGTTTTATTACATCAAGGTTCTGGGTAAAAATGTGTTACAAATCCATTCTGTTATATATCCTAGTTTATTCAACTTTAAGCCACTGATTTTTTGTACAAAGAATTGTGAGAAGAAATTATTTACTTTCCTGTTCAGTGCAATAGAATATTATTATTATTATTAATAGGAGTCATGAGTGTTGTGTTGTATGCATACTTTAAGACATATTTTGTTTTAGGAATATCAGGAATATTCTTCTGTGAAGGATAAATAATATCTGCTGTGGGCATCTAAACTTGGGAATGGCAGTTCAAATTTTAATAAAGCAGCCTTTCTAATGCTAGTCACTGAAGCTCAATAGTTAATGAAGCACAGCAAAATCAAAGTATTTTAAGCTGTATTACAAAAGCCTTTTCCCTCTATATTGCTCAGTTTTTGCCCAGCTCTTGCAACATCAACATTTCATTGTTTTTCCAGTAAGTCTTCCAGCGTATATGGGAATTATGCTTCTTTTTGTCTTACAAAACTTTTCAAAACAACAGACAAAAAACTTTTTCAGGCTATAGTTCCAGACGGTATTAAAAAGCGAGCAAGGAACAGACCCAATTTTCTGTGTTTTGCAGATGACCTTTCATACAAAAAGTATATTTCTATATTTCGGCACTTGGTGGTTTCAAGAGCCTGCAGATGCAAAGTGTCAACATGGTTGACATGATGAATATTTTCAGTATTAGTTTTGGAAGTACTGGAGTAAGAAGAATGCTTAAAGAAGGCTGGTTAGATGATCTCATGAGACTGAAATACCCATTACAATGCACTGCAGGTATTGGAACTCGTTTAGGTAGCCATAACATGTACGTGAACTTCATACCTTTAGCTAGTGCCTAGAGACATAAAGAAGAAAATCAAAACATCTCAGCTAATTTATTAAACACAAGGTAAAAGTTTTGCATCGTTAATAATATCATCTAAAGCTAAAATACCACTGCAACACCTGACTCACGTGTTTGCACTAAACAAAATGCCACTAGCAGCAGATTGGCCTCTTAGTGGAGAAATGTCAGTGGTGTGCGGTGTGGTTCTACTCATGCGTAGTGCAGACTACTCCATACACACAGAAACACAGAATAGAACTGGTCGAACAATGTGCCAGGCAATTCATTTTCTTGAGAGTTTCAGTGTGGTGCACTGTTTCCTCAGAAAAATCCTGTCTTCAGAAGAGATGCTGATCAGAGCCCAAAAGGGAGTGCAAACGCTTGAGCTCTGCTCATACAGCTGCTTCTCTGCCGCAGCTGACTCTTTGCATAATCCAAAACTAACAACTCAGAATATCTTTCCAAGAATCAAAATTTGATGATCAACCAAAGAAAAAAAAAGTCTATTTGTAACAGGAACATCTATCAATATGTACTGTAACAGTATTTTTCCCTGCTTAACATATTCTTGTGGGAATTTTCCTCAAGGCAAAACCCAAAATCAGAACAGCAGGAATTAGAAAAATGGATTCAGCAAACAAGTGTAGGACTGGGTCCTGGAGTCAACAACCACATCTAGGTGTAAGCTGTGGAATAGTATTGCTGAAGTTACTTGCAATGGCATGTACAATTTGGGTAACTGCACATGCAAATAACCTTTCATGCAGGAACTTTCATGCTAATTAGGCAAGCAACTGCATAAACATTTGCAGGCGCAGAGTACATGCCTAAAATATCTGAAACAAAATCAGCACACACTTTCAATTCTTTTCTATATTAAGATACAGGATCAGAAATCTGGGCAGTGTTGATATTGGACTGTCGCTGACTTTAATAAGCGAAACATCTGGAGATTTCTGAACCTCCATTTTATAACCCACATTTATAAACTAAGGTACTAATATGACACAGTTTTCAGATGTGTATGTTTTTCTTGGAAAAGATGTGATATATTTCAGACTTAAAAGCTGTATCGTCTATTTGAAATCTCATCAATTTTAACTAATAGGTTCCAAGGTGTTCCAAGTGTAACACTTGTCTGTGACAACCACTTACTTTTCTGTATTTACAGTCTGTATTTTAATAGATTTATTTTTTAGACAGTGGGTAGAAGGTGCAAACAGGGAAGAAATGACCCCATAAATGAATAAATGAAAAAAAGTGAAACTGTATCTATACAAAGTACTGTCAAGCATACAAATTTAAATTGGAAAAGATGATAACTGAAAATGAAGAATCTTTAAGAGCCACTGGTAGCCATAGCAACCATAGCTTTTTCAGAAATGAACATTATTTAAATATGGTCAATGCCTGCTTAGTTTGTGAGTGTAGTTATTTAGCAATCTTCTGAATATTTTTGATTGTATTCTGCACATTCTGCCAATACAATAATCTTCTTAACTAGCACTTCGGTTGCTGAGATTGGGACCTTGATAACTAATATAAGGTACTGGTTGTAGTGGCTGCCCTCTACTTTTATTGAATGAAGACATTTGCAGCACCAGCCTCCAAATCAGGCCATAATACTAGACCTTAACATAAAAACTCGGACATAAATGCAGTCTTGATCTGCTGTGTTAAACCTTTCTAGTGCTGAATCAGCTTGCATGTATAGGGAGGCATAGCTGCTCTAGTTAGCTCAGTTACAAATTAAAGTATGTGGCAGCACAGTGCACTGAGCTCAGAAAAGGCTGGAAAACCCAACTGAGCAGCTCAGTAACTAGTGGCTGCCCCGTGCCAAACTCCTTACTACCGTTTCTAAACTTCTTAGCTCATAAAAACAGCAAAACTGGCCTTCAGCTATAATTACTACAGTGATGAAGGCATAGGAATGTACCCAAAGAGCCAACAACTTACCATTATTATTTCATTTTCCAGAGACAGGTTTAGAACAATGATCAACGTCCTGGGAGATGCGCTGGCTGCTGGGATCATGGCCCACATCTGCCGGAAGGAGTTTATCAAGGATGGTGATGAGGTAACGCCATGAGCCAGGGTGTGCCAGCGTGTGCCATATTACGGCAAAGAACCTGCAAGCTCTCAGCCTCCCACATTTATTTCATCTAGTTTATAAAAGGTTTTTCAGAGAGAGGACAGAATCGGGCAATGTGCTGCTTAGCCAGATGGGGTGGAGGGGTACTTTTCCATGAGGTCATGCAAAAAGCCACTCAAGCTCAAAGCTTGCCAGCCAGCTGTGTCTGGCACACTGGGACTGGGAGCAGGAGAAGCAGCTGCGCTGTCCTGCAAATGCACAAGATGCTGGAACTGCAAGTCCCACACTCAGTACCCAAGTCCAGTAAGTTGTACTTCTTCTAAAAATGTGACCAGCAACAGAGCAGGGTGACAAATGTCCTTGCCTATTTGTGTATAGGGGGAGGTAAAGGTATCTATGAGTGTATCATTGAGTATCATACTCAATAAGCTCACAACAAAAGCAACTACCCTGCGTGTTTCAAGTCTCTGTGTTAGCATAATCTGAAGCCATCATTGCAATAATTTCCTTTCTGGACTAGCACGAGCACATTGCTCCATTCTAGACTTCATTCTCAGGCATCTTCATGCCTTCTACATTTAATACAAGTCCTTCCTTACATCTTTGTTTTTCCTTCTCTATATCTTATTCCATACACCACACATACCTCTGTATTCTGCCCCTGCCTCCCTCCACTCCTGTGCTTTTTTCCCTTCCCCCTTGGCATGCATCATTCAGTCTTTCCTTATACCAGGAACTCCTTCTCATGCTCTTCCTTCAAATCCTTGACAAAGGAGATTCCTAATTCCACAAGCCCTTCTTGCTTGGAGGTGCTAATCTCCAACCATTTCAGCTCATGGCAGACACTCACTACCTTTCTTCCACAAAGACAGAATGGTTTATGCAGAAAAGTTTCTTCATGAGGACTGATTTTCACAAGGCATGTTTCATTTCTGTGCATCATTTGTAGTATTCTACAAAGAACAACAGTATTAATAGCAAAGTTTTATTTCTATCATTATTTCTCCCATTTTACAGACAGTCTTTCTGGTAAATCCCATTCTCTTGCCTTCCTGCAACATGCATTTAAAATTCCTGCTTTTTCAAGTTTTATATAGAAAGACAGGCCTTATCCTCTGAGGTACTTAGCACCTGCAGTAATTACTGATGACAGGATTAGGCCTGAATATATGGGCTACACATATAGCTAGCTACAAAAAAACTAAACATACAACCTCATGGTAAGGTATGTCATCTGTTACAAAGCCAGAAGTGTAGCCTGAGTTCCTGCATAACACAGGCCTCCTGACATTTCATTGCTGTATTTAGAACTCAGTCAGAACTCAAGAAGAGATGTTTCAAGAATACAAAATCCCTCCTAAGGGATTATTTAGTCATCTGTGATGAGATTTTTCTTTGCATCATGCTCTATAATTGTATTAAAATATACCATTAGTCTGCCATACATTTTGGCTGCATAATTTGTGGAGTTAGTAATGTATACCCAAAGGCCAAATTTTCTCAGCTGCAAGCCCACCTCTTTTCTCTGCCAGTATTTACGTCTTATTTTCCCCATCAGAACTTCTGGTTTGATTTAAAGGACACTTCAATATTTAACTTATGAATCAGTCAAACAAACCCTCTTTATTTCTTCTGAAACAGTGCAAACTGAGAAGACAGGTGTTAGTTTATTGGGTTAGAAGAAAGGCAGAAAGCAACAACAAATGACTTAATGGTCTATGTAATTGCACTCAAGAGCAAGCACTGCCCAAAGCTCAGCATACTGGTCATTGAGAGTCTGTAACTTTCGAACTTAGCCCTGAAATTCTAGTCTTTATTTACCCTACTTATACCACTTTACTGATGCAAGCAGTTATTACTGTGAGTATAAGTTAAATTAGAGTTGTGACAGAATTTGAATTTTTACATACTTAGAGACACCTTCACTTTATCCAGATGGTGCAAAGATGCTTTAGTGTATATGAGAAACAGGTTCTGGAAGTCTATGGAGGCCCTAGATAATCCTGGTTAATGTAAAGCAGACCACAGGCTTTCAAAGTAAAAATTCCTTTCCTGTTGTATACAGCAAACAGTGGCAGTACTCCAGATCTTAATGCTTTTCACATAGGTGCCATTGATCTGTGAAACTAAGCCTATTAACATCCATCAGATTGTGGCTTACCAGAGAAATGGCTGTGTGAAGACCATGAATGAATCTCGTGGACCAGAAACAGTGAAAGGGTTTCAGCACCACATACCCGTACAAGTGGAGCAAGAAGAAAGTCCAGTGGAGAATCACACTAAGAAATCCAACAGTAAAGACCACTGCACTATTGAAATAAATGAACTAGAAACAAATGTGTAACTGCTGCACTCAGTGGTGTCTCATACCCCAGTGACCTGATACCCAATCTCTACCTCACAGCTGGAAGAGGGACTCTTTGCCTTGAACAGGAAAATGTGGAATTATCGCCACCCTGCTTGTACTGGAGCTAGGAGACCAGCTGTGAACGTCAGGAAAGGCACACAGCTTGCAAGAGACATGGGCTTCTTTAGGTGGAAGATTTCAGTACTGAAAAATTAACTAATGGACGACAACTGTTTCATTCTGCACTCATTTGACTCCAATATAGTATTTGACACTCCTTTGGCTTCTTTTTTTTTAAGTTTTTTTATTTGACCCTTTTTGATTTTCTAACCAAAGCCTTTTTTTGTGAATCTCAGTAATTATGAACACTGTATTTATGTAGATTTTTTGCTATGTGAAAATGTTTCAGCAAAACTGCTAAAGATACTAATTTTGTCTAATGTTCTCTAAATATAGTTTGTGCTTAGTTTTAGAACAGCAGTAAGAAAATCACACTGATTTCCTGATCTCAAGGGGTTACATCTATTACTAAATAACACTTCAAGCAGAGGTGAAGCAAAGCATGCATTTTTGCAAGAAAGCACATTAAGGTAATTCTGATGGGCAGCCTTCAGAGACAGGCATTCAAGTGTGATACATAACACAAAGAATTCCTAGGTCACTGCAGAGCACAGTTTGCCTTCCAAGTGCCAGATTTATTAACCTTTTTTTAACCTAACTCTTCAGTAGAGTCAGTACCATGCACATGCAGTGGCAGAGGCGATGTGAGCCCTAATCCATAAGCACTGGTGCTAATGTGTCCTCTCCTGTAATCTGTAGGCTGTTCTACTGTAAATATAAACCCAAAGCTCAAGCTCATGAACCATACGCTTCATCCTAAGGGCAGACTGAACACAAACTGGAACCCGATGATGCTGAGTAATACAGGGGTTTTGCGAGGAGTTTTCTGTGGAAACTGGCCCGTTATTTCTCATAATTCAGTGGTTGATCTACATTGACAGTTACTCCCTTTCCACTATCTACTGAGTCTTTCAGTTACAATAAAATCTGCTGAGTATGTTTCCAATGTTTGTGATAGAGAACATTTTTAATAAACCTGCCATTTAAAAACAGGCTGTCTGTGCACTTCTACTATTAGTGTCTTCTTATTTCTCTGCCAAAATGGAGAGTGGAAGTGAGGAGACCTTTTGAAAAGTTGGGATTCGATCCAGAGATTACATACTAGTTCATACCAATACACTTGACATATTATATTTAGCTACTTGTGGCATATCAGCTTCAGATAACATGTGCCTGGTATTATAATATGCTCCTCTCATCTGTAGAGAACCCAGTCAAAAAGGACAATTTCTGCACTCACCAGAAGCAGAAGTGCTTCATGCACATGATTAATGGTTTTCCTGGGATGTGCATATTCACTTGTTCTTTGAGGGCTCCTGTTCAGACTATTTCTTTTGTCATGCACTAATTAGTTGCCTCAGAGGGCTGTAATATAGGTAGTTTAAATATCAAATGGTAAAGCCAGAAAGAACAAACATACATCTTATTTGCCTATAATTCCTCAGAAATTATGTATTAATTTGAAAATACATACACTTGGTAACTATTTTCCTGATTTGATCCTAGAGTGAAAACAACAAGCACAGAACACAAAGAACAGGGAAGAACTGAAATTATTCAGAACAATTTGCTCCTGAAAGAGTCCTATAATGGACCTGCTCTACCGAGTGCCATTAAAATGAGTGATTTGGGAGAGATGAGGCTGGTCTGTGCCTCTCTGAGCGGGCAGAACCACTAGCTGACAAACACAGCGTCTGATACTTTCATCTCAGCAGCACTGGCAGCTCCAGGAGGTCCCCTTCATCCTTCCCCAGCTGTCCATTCCTCCCTGCACTGCCTCCCCTCCTCTCCCAGCTGTACAGACCCAATTATTTATGAGGCCAGACGAAGAATCAGATGAGAAATATTTTTAATTCAAACCAGTTCACATATGTTTTTAGCACAGTCCTAACAGACAGTTGTGTCAACACAAGTGAAGGGGTGACACAGGGACAAGAACAAGCAGCCAGGGATGAAAGAGGGTAAGTGCATGTGGAGAGGGCAGGATCTCTGCCTTCTGACTTTGACAGCAAAGAAAACATAACATAAAGTTTCAACTTCACACAGTCAATTACAGCTCTGTGAAGTGATAGTAAAATCCTGCCAGTCATCTATCACTTTACAATCACTTTGCATAGATAACAATGATGAAAGAGGCCAAGTAGATCCAAGATTTGGAACGAGTAGTTCCAAACTGGTTTTGGATGAGTCTGCCCACACACCATGCCAAGGTGCCATGGTCTGCCAAGCAGAAAGTGCTGCTAGCCTTACCACCACCACCTTCTCCAGCCACCTACAACCTTTGGCTAACTACAAAGTGCAAATCCTTTTGCCTGCTTGCCTGGAACAGCTTACTTGGTCTGACACTCTTCAGCTTAGTCATGTCTCAAGAGGTCTAAGCCAACTCCAGTGCTAAGAAGCTGTGACTTCTACAAGAAGAACTTCAGATGAGATAAAGCATCAAAGACCAGAAGAAGCAGCCAGTTGTGCTACACAAGTCCTACACAACAAAGAAAACTGCAATTTTGCCCTTTATGGTCTGGCAAGTAGGGAATGCAGAAGTCTCATGTGTGAAGGCATGTTTTATGGAATCAACAGGCTGTTTTAAAATTAGCCTTCTGCATTCAAACCCTATTCAAAGTGTGTCCAGTTTTGCTTTGCAAATTTGAAATGCATTATTTTTTTCATATTATATTGTTCGGATCTTTAAAACTTGGGGTTTATACCAATACGTGCCTCCCATTCAGCTGGGAGGAAGGCAGTGGTCCAGTTTCTCACCTGACCTTTATCATTTGTGGTATCAAATACTGCTAACTAGAGGCCTACAGCACTTTACTTCTTCGTTCTGGTAAATATATGTTGCTGAGCGTAGTGTGACCTTGACTGGAGCATCTGACTGCTGCTACAGTCATTCTGTACTGAACATGAGACACCACTGTTAACTGGGGAGAGGCAAACACTGAAGTTAAAATAATTTTTATGTAAGTTTTCCTCCATGTCAGCTATTTTCTGTGTCTCATGGTGTTTGTTGTCAAGCAGCTTGACAGACGGTGCAATTAGGCTAGCAGTAGGTTCCATATCATATTTGCATGCGTGGATCTGTTCACATTTTCCAGCTATAGTCACACTTCCTTCCAACAAAAATAATGAAGCTGTTGATTATCAAGTTAGAGTGCAAGCTTTGTGTTGGTAAATATGTTTGTCCTACTTTCAGAGCATAAAAACAAACATGTGACCCTTATAGTCTCAAAACTTTTATATTAAAAAAATCAATCAATCAACCAATCAATCACTAATTACAACAGTTTGCATGGAATACTTTCAAGTATATGTGGAAAGAACATATTTCTTAACTGGCAACATTCAACGTTATTTTGAAGTTGCCTCCCCCTGCTAAAAAGAAAGGGAACTTAGCCAATTAAAGTATACTCAAGACACACTAGGGGAGAGTGTTGAGGAGGGAGAGAAGATAATTAAGAAGGGTGGTGCATTGTATACAGCTATGGAAGAAATAATTTGGGAAATAACCCAAATTAACACATACTTATCAGAGACAGTAATTTTATGCTGGTTAATTTGCAACTGCATTGCTCTAGAGATACTACTGAGAGGAAAGAAGCCACTGCAGATTGTTGTGGCATAAAACATCATTAAAGACATCTTAAAACAGGTTCTTGAGGATTTTGCCAATGCCAAGGAAGATTTGAAGTGTTGAATTGCTGTAATAAATCCTTGTGCAAGAATTAGAACTGGGAGAAAGAGACACAACCAGAGCATTTATGCATCCCACTAACTCCCTAGAGCTTTTGGCTGCTAACCCAAATACAGAAGTTTATGGAACTAACACATTACTCATATTCTCAGTTAGTCTTAATTGATGCCACTTAAATGACTTAATTGCAGCTAAGCTTATTTGTGCCACCTGAGTATGTATCCCAACATACAAATAAGATGATCTAAATAATTAGCCAAAACATTGAATTGTAGACTCCCTCCATGCTATCCTAGCAATGCTGAAGCACTTAGAAAATACAGTAACTCTGTAACATCCCTATTTGATGAGCTCTTGCTTTCAATGCTACAACAAACATTAATTTTAGTCCCTTTTTAACAACAGTGAACTGATTTGTAATACTTTCAAAGCAGATGGAAAGCTTCATCTTCAAGCCAGATGGATAGTCTTGGAAACAACCTCAGTCCTTCCTGTGCTTTCCATAAAAATGAGGTAACTACTAGCAGAAGGTGGTTGATGTGTGCAAGCAAAATGTGTAACCTAGGAAATGAACTGAATTTGGAAAACTCAGGCTGCCTTTGATCTTGCCCAATGCTAAGTACTCCTGTGTCTATGTCTCTACTGAACGACCAGGTGCGTTTTTACATCGAGACAGCTATCTTTCATTACAGTCACAGTGGCAATGAGGAATTGCTGGTTTTCCCCTCCAGGCACTAAGCTGGCTGAGATCACAGCCCTCCAGCTGAGGACTAAATACAGTGAGGAGAGAAAGCAATGTAGGTTTTTCTAAAGGGACGCTACTGCTGCCTATCTTGCAGTGGGGGAGCACATCTTTTTGCAATAATAATGGCTGGAAAATATCTGACTTTGCTGCATTTGGAAAAGAGGCCCCAGAATAGACAAATTTAATGCATCCATTCACTGAGGGCCGAGCTGCAAATGAAATACATGTATTAAATTTCTCACTTTAGCCTATGATTTCACATACAACTAAGGAGGCAATATATGCTCAAAGTTACATTCCTCACTAACTACTTTGGAGCATACTGATTGATACTTCTGGAATTTTTAAGAGGGTTTGTCCCACAAAACCCCAAACGGATGAGATCAATAGAACAGGAAGGGTGGTCACTGCTTAAGTTCAGTTCATTATTCACTATCTCAGACCTCTGATGTGATCTCATGGTCAAGTGACCACAAGAACGCAGGGTTTGCTTCCCATCTATAAACAGAGAAAAAGCAGTTTTCTAATTCAACAGGGTGTTGCATGGTAAGGATAAATCAGCTGAAGACTGAGACAGTTACATAACACATTAAAGGGGACTCATATGATTACCTTGGATTAGCCACTACTACCTCTCTGGAAGCACAGGATCACTACTCACAATTGCCAGGCTCCTGTTTTACGTGACAAAACCTCAGATTCCATCATTTATAAAGTAGCAAGGTTGCATCTCTATAGCCTAGAAGATGATATACGGGAATGGATTTGGCAAAGCTGAGACTTTTGGCAGTTATGTGTCACAGGATATTTTAGGTATTTTACAGGCTGTCAAAGTAAAATGATAGCAGTCTGTTACTGAGAGAGTGGTATTTTGGGGAACGAATAAAAAAGGCTTCAGGGAGACAAGATGGTGGGTATTGCTAGGTGAAGAGGAAGAGTGTTTAATCACTTCTTCTCCTGCAATAGAATCAAACCTCCTTTCCTTGCTGGCTCCAAGATAAGGTACCGACAGCTGGAGATGTAGGGATGGAGCAAGCCATCCCTCTCCTCACAAAGCTTCTGCTTGCAGACAGCCACTAAAGACAGGTCTGCAGGTATCCACAAGCATCTGTGACTCACTGGTCAGCCCTTCACAGCTAATTCTTGGCTACCTCTCACTTACTGAAAACTATTGGAACAGACTATGCAGTTAATGGAACAAGTCTTTTCCTTCTCCTATTTGTGATATGATGAAAATTTATTTGTACTCCCACAAAGACTTTTGGTGGTAGGGCATGCCGTCCTTCCTTCCAAACTAGCATAGAGCATTCAGTCCGGCACATGAACAAGCAAATACCGTTCCTGAAGCGTTTTCAATTAAGTCATTACAAAACCCTAGACTTCCCATGCCACTGGAAATTACAGATGTGCTCAGGGTAGGTCACAGTTCTGCTTTTCAGGTTCCATCATAGGAGTTTTTCTTCTGTAAGGTACAGAGTTCTGCATGTGTTGCTTTAAAAGCAGCCGTCTTTCATCACAAAGAGGTATCTGCATTTCATTTAGGAATGAAACGTACACTTGTATGTGTCTGCACACAATGCCAGCTGAAAGCCAGGATTTGACCCACCACATGAAACTCACTGTAGTTAATTCTTGCTTTTGAACTTTCCTAATAAGGATATAATATCTCTAGTTCCCCCCCCGCCCCCCAAGAAGGGTATTTTAATAAGATGGAAAAAGCAGGGGAAGCAAAACAAGAAGTGTTTTATGTTCACAGATATCTCACATTACATCTGCTACAAATACTGTATGGGCTAAATGGCAAAACCAAAAGAAAAACAAGACTGACCTTGAGATGTTTCATTATGATTTCATTGCTTCTAGTGGTTTTATTGGGTTTTACCACTAGGCTATTAAAAACATGTGGAAATTATACAGAACTAAGTCAAACTGAGTATTTTCAACCCTAATCTTCCATCTTCTTTTCCATTTAAATACTTTAAATAGTTCTTTTATATTTCATGAGTTTTCTTGAAAATGAACTCAAAGTACAGAGATTTGGGTAGTCTATATTTTATTGATAGTTTAATCAGTAAATGTATGATCTTTGTTTTAGAATAAATCATCCAGTCTTCTTGGTTTTTTTAATAGAAGAATGCATCTCTCTGACATGAAATCCTTCCTAACCAAGTATCTGGGGAGGGAGAAATCAGGACGGACAGGAGGGTATCAGTCCAGCACTGTGGTTGGAGCTAGCTCTAGCAGAAAGTTCGGAAAGGAAGTCTCAAAGCTCTCCGATGGAGAGAATTTCCACTGTGACTCCTCATTCTCAGTTGTTGTTTTCTCACTGGTGCTGTGCACAGGACTAATGTACAGCTCCATACCGTACTTTCTGTGCAAGTAATCTGCAGCTCTCCAAAGTAAATTTCACAAAAGGTGTTAGAGATTATCTGCATCCCAGACATTTTGTTCGTCCCCTCTCTGAAAGCAGGTGGGAACAACCTGGAAGACTCACTTTGGTTGTTCCTGCCTGGTTTGGCATTGGAAGATTCACTTTGGTTCTTCCTACCTGCTTTACAGAGAGAGCAGGAAGAACCAAAGTGAGTCTTCCAGTGCCAAATCTTTTAAGCTGGGGATAATGAGGGTGCTTCACGGTGCAGCAACTCTACTGTCTTCAGCACGTCAGTAAAGTGCTTTGAGTTTTATCCCACTGCTGCATTTGAATTAAACAGACCCAAAACAGAGGTCCACCACAAAGAAGGGGAGACATCTAGAGTGCTATATCAGTAATCAAAGTTAATTTTAATCCTGTATAAAAGATATATCCTAAGTAAGGATTTTTTAAAGCTAATTTCTTTGATGACTGTCAACAAACACACAATTATATCTTAAGTAATAAAAGCATGAGACTCATTCATTTTTTGTCTGCAACTGGAGCTGAGAATACTGCAAATCAATCTAAATTTTTATCAGAAGCAACGTTCTCGGCAGTATCATAATCATATGCTAAAAACAGATTCTGGAACTACCATGGGGAAAACTTGAGATAGCCTGTACAACTGTGCATTAAAACAGCCTTTGCCTGATTCAAAACCATTTAAAGAAGGACTTTATTGATGGACTGTTTAACGTCCTTGGATACTACTGAAGAATTTTTATGGAAACACTTTGTATACTGGATTATTAGAACACATTTATCATCCACTGCCTCCACATATATCTCACAGCTGGCTGACTTTACAATAGCAGTGTGAATCAGAGCTACAGGGCACACCAATATTTTCCTCACTAAAGGAAATGGAGTTCTTCAGGGAATTTACTCACTGTTCTTATATTAGCAACATAATAAAGCAATTACAATGACCTCCATAAATTAATCCAATTAGAGAAGGAAATATCTTGAAAAAACAAGGCTAAATTCATATTATATAAAACTCTATATATGTTTAAGTTTTTAGGACAACTATTCCCAAACCCAGGAAGAAAGACTCACCAATATTACAGTATAGATTGAAATCAATTAATAGGATATTGGACTATATCATAGAAGCTTTCCAAGACACTGCTTCCCATCAAAAATATTATTTGTAAAATATGTCTTTATTCTTATCACTTTTTTGTAAGCAAAATTTGTAAAAATGTTAGTAGGCTCAGTCAACATGGTGACAAACAGCATCATAAACTAAACTCTTATTGACCATCAGGAACACTGTCAAAAGAGAACAATCGTGAAGTTTCGATCAGACCCCTCCTGCCTCTCCCCTCTGTGTGGACCACTGAAGAGCAGAAGAAATGGCAGTTGGGTCCCAGGGAGGAGGACACTTCCCGTTCTCATCCACTTTGTTAATGCAGGTCTGTAACCTCACTCCTGCACGTACCTAACTTCTGCTACTCCAGATCCTCAGCCTTTTCAGGAAAAAGTCCCCTCTATCTGTCTTGCAAAGCAGCAGAAGAGGAGGAGGGGGTTTGTACCACAGATGCCTTAGGAGCAGGCCTGCCAGCCCAACTCTTCAGCACCTGCAGGAGTTGGAGGATCCTTTCCCCAACTGCCCTTTTAATGCACAATCCTGTAGTATTTATGAGAGGGAGCTAAGAAAAATAATCTCCAAGTCCCCAAAGCAGCTATTCTTTTGTTCAGACGATCCAGCAGATCTTCACCCCGGCATGGCTGTCTGACCCAGAGCCGGCTGTCAGGAGGGTGGTTGGCAACTCTCAGGGGAAGCAGCCCCGCAGAGATGCTGTGTCGCTGACAGAGGTCTGCAGTTGGCGGTTTATTAGGAGCTGCCGCCGCTCCCCCAAGGGAGCACTTTGCAGCCTCCCTCCTGCCCCACCACATTCCGGTTCAAATTTGGTCAAAAGTTTTCCTTTGGAGGTTTTTTTTTCCCTTTCTTAACTCATTTTCCTTAGAAGAGTATCTACTTACTGTGTAAAGCACCTCTTTTTCATTAAACATAACATTTAAACCCCAAACACCACAGCATAGTGTGGCAAGGCCCTCGAGGCAGAGCAGGAGCCCCCTCACCACACCACAAAGGTGCTTGACTCCCCTAGCCCCTCACCCTGCCTCCCTCCCTGGCAGCATGCCCGCTGGCGTCCCCCACAACTCACCCCTCCCGCCAGCTGAGGCTGGGGGCTGCTGGTCACCCGCGAGGTCCTGTTGTTCCTTGAAGAGGGGCTCACAGGTCGCCATCGTGGAGGATGCAAGGCCTCGGCCTTGTGCCACCTACCTCTCCGCAGAGGAGCCGCCATGGCCAGGGCCTCTCCTCTCCTCGCAGCAGGCGGGATGGCACCAGCTCCTTTGTGGGGCTTTTCTGCCCGTTTGGGGCAGGAGGAGCCCTCCACTTCTGTGAATGTGGGGAGCAGAGGGAAACAGGCTCCCCAGATCCAGTCTGACTCCCGGTGTCTCAGCGTGGGCCCTGCAGCCCCTCCCTGTACCCAGGGAGGGAAAAGGGGCCATAACCGCCTTGTGGGGAGATAAAACCTCTGGGGAAGATAGAATTATCTTTGTCCTTCTTTCCCAGAAGCCCCCAAATAACAAGCCACTGGTGTTACCTGGAGGGGAGCGGTGTGGTGCAGGAGCGAGGGGAGGGCGTGCAGAGGCAGGAGTGGGTAGGGAGTGGTCACTGGGTGCCCCAGTCCTCAGGGGGGGCATGGCCATGGGGGTGAGGAGCCTGAAGGAATGGGGATGAGGAGGAGAACGGCTGCAGAACAGCCCGTCCACATTGCAGACGCAGCCGGGCTACGTGCCCACCATCTGAAATAAAAGCTCATTATCCAGGGGCTATTTTTGGCACCCACTGAGTTCTTGATAGCTCACGTGCTGCATTTGTACTCCTGTTGCTGTGAAAAATCGTATTCAATCTCAGAAAAATCCCATTTCCCCCCCATTTTGTGCAGTATCCTCTGTAATGAGGAAACATGGCCTTTAAAAGAAAAACAGCAAATAAACTCAGACCTCAGTTTGCATACAGACCACGCATGAATACCAAGCATGTGCAAATGCACTTAGGAATAAAGTTGCCAACTGAACGTTTTAGGCTTCAAGTTTTTACTATCCATACATCTAGCTCAGCCTTAAAAACTTTCTATTCTTCTCTTTCCCAAATCCAAGCAATTCACAGGGAGAAAGTTACATGAAAACAATGGTGGTGTTGTCTCTTTCTGGCTGAACTTTGTGGCTTAAGGAGAGGCCAACTTCCCAACTCCCCTCATTTTCACTAAAGGGAATAATAAAGTTAGACCCTGTTCCTGGGTCCTGCTCCACCCAACGTCTGGGTTGGACCTTCGGATTACAGGTACCACCCACAGCGAAAAAAATATGTGGGCTTAGTCCCGTGGACTTCTCACTATTCTTCATCATCTCTCATGGAGCCTCTTATTCCTTTGAAAGAAAGAAGAAAACTACCATTTTGGTTTGACAGTTTTATGTCCAATGTCATACGTGCTGATGATACCAGGTAAGTGAGGAATGAAGCCTGTGGTTCTCCCTCATCCATCTCTTACACGACAATCAAAAGACATTCCTCTTCGGGGGGGTGAGGCTTTTACTGGGGAAGAGGGGTATCTTTTTTTTTTTTGCTGCTGCTGGAAAACTGTCTCCTTTAAAGGACAGATTCAGTGTGCAGTTATTTTGAAATAAACTTGGAAAAGGGTTTCCTAACTCTACTTGGTCTACAGGATATCCTCCTTCAACTGTAGGTGGGTCTCCTTTGGCAAAGGCTGAAGCTTGATCAAGAAGTTTAACAGCGTATGTATCATCCTGAAATTTTGGGCCTGATTCTACAAGGTGCTAAAATGTACCTTCACCCCTGCATTCACCACATCAGACTCTCAAGGGATTCAAAGGGAGCCTGGGGCACACGACTTCTCACAGAATCACAGTGTAAGGGACTGAAGTTTAAAGATAATCGAACCGTTCTCCATAAAACTGTACAAATCTGCATATTCTCAGCTTCTTCAGGAGTATAATAAATTGGTCTGTTTCACCAAAGACTGCCCAAACTTCCACTGGGGTTTGCTGGAGATAGCTAATTGATTTGAGCTATATTCTGTAAACATTTTACATAGAAATCTATCCCAAGTGTCAGTTGGAAGGCTATTTTATTGCTCAGCTATATAGCTGAAATTCAAAAAATGTGTTTTCTTGCAACTTTTAGGGCCAAGCTTTTATTTTTTTCAGGAAGCAATCTTTCCTTCTATGATTCATGATCGTGTTGAATTGTCTAAGGTAGGAAATATCAGCTTGAAATTACTGTCATGTGCTATGGGAACCCAAAGGGAGAGTGTGGAACTAGATCTTCTCCAGCAGGAAAAACAGCTGGTAAAAAATTAAGCCAATTGTGTTTCCAAGTAAATCCTGGAATGCAGTATGCAAAACAACACGTGTTCAATCAGAAATCCTCAAAAGACAGACCATTTCATCAAGCAGATTAGCTACCTCAGATGAAGGACATAATAACCAAATAAGCAACTTGCCATCCAGGTACCTCTGTAGGTCTTCTTTTCCTTGGTTTCCTTATCTTCCATGATGCCAATAGGAGCTGAGAATACTCAACACCATAAAATAGGTGAGGCTTTAAGAGAGTATGGCAGCAGGCACTGTCTCCAGACTTGAACTACACAAAGAAATTTCTCTTGACACTTAACAGTTTTCTCCTGAGACACCCCAGACTCACTTACCTCTCTTGCTTCATTAGTCTCACTTCTGACTCTTAATGTGAATGATATACAATATGTGAAAAATTCTACCACATATATTAAACTGCATACTGTTACTCAATCTTCTGGACATACCTTCAGAGACATTCACACAACTGCCACATGGGCAAACAACAGCAAGACAGAAACTTTACCAAAGCTCTGGAAGGCAGACATACAAATTTTTTATATATATTCACAAGAGCAATTGTTTTATCTTAAAACCTTTCTAAAACAGGCATATACTGCAGGCTTTGGCAGTAGAGATAAAAAATTATGGGATCCAGCCTTACTTTGTTTTTCTCATCCAAATATACACATTGTTATAACAGAGGAAGAGTTGCATCCAGAATTATTACTGCTGCTTGATGACCAAAATGCCTCATATACTGCTCCACACATGAAACTACTGCAAACATCCATCTCGCCTGATCAACAACAGCTTCTTTGGGGTGGAGGAAAAGAAAAGAAGCATATACATGGTTCACTTAAAATGCAGTGACAAAAACAGCATTTGAAGGCATGTGTTCAAAACAGTCCCATATTGTTATTACAGATGGAAACAGTGAAGGAAGAGAAACAGAAGAAACAAAAGCCAGCTTTTGTGAGTTCCAGAGCAATCCCTTATGATCCTGGGTCTTGTATAAGATGATTTGGAAGCTTTGGAAAGGCATTCAGGGTCTCTCCCTGAATAAGGCACTGTAACACACTGTCTTCCATGAGCCTGGCCCAGTGCCATGACAGTTTCTGCGTAATTCATTGCACGTTTTGCTAAGTGTTCCCTGTATATCTGTGTAGATATATACACATAGACATATATGTAATTTTCCATATGCTTTCCTGCAAAACATCAGAAAAACAAAATCAATTACATAATGGAATACAGAATTCAGAATATGCTAAACTTAGTACCTGCTGACATGTCACACGTGCCCCAAACCAAACCAGAGATGTGTTGATTCGGAAGTTATATGTACTCTAAGTCTTTTATTTCTTGTCTCACAAAGTTTTCATACAGCCCAGCCAGGAGGTCTAACGTTTGACTTTCCAAGTAGCTTCTGCCCTTTTCAAGCCCCATCATCTTTTCAGCGTATTAGCACTATTCCTAGCAATTCCTTATGTCATTCTCCATGACAAAACATTGATTAGGGACAAAACTAAGCATTTTTTTTCAAGTCTTAGAGTTTAGATCTCCAAAAGTAGAGAGTAGTGTCTTGAACCTCATCATCTTTGAACACAGAATGCTTAAGAGATGCATTAAGCAGATCCCTATTCTTCTTATGGAAAAATGCATATTCTTCAAACATCATTCTCCCTTCATCTTTTCTTCTGCAGTTGAAAAGAGAAAAGATTCAACTACAGAGAGTGGCTGGCCAGACTGTTTATGGAATACTGAGATCTTAATTTCAATTACCAGTCTGGAACCAAAGTCAGCAGCAATCACACCCTGTAACTGGCCAGAAGCCTTTCAGTGAATCTGGGTGAAGTGAGCAATGAACCCTCACCAAGACTTATCAGTAGCAAAAGCAGAGGCTGTTGTGAGAACCGGCTATCCTGGACCAGGCATCAATCCAGCCCTGCATACCATCTCCAAAAGTGACCTGAAGTAGATATTCTTTCCATAAGAAATATGCCAGGTATAGCATCATCTTCCCACTCTGAGTAGTCAGTGATTTAAGGACTGCTTGAGATAGAGGTTGTAATCTTAATGCCATGTTTAACAGACACCAATGGGTCTATCTTCCTTTAATTTATCTAATTTTTTTAATCCATTTTCAGCTCACATGGTCTTCTGCATCAGTAAGCTTCACAGTTTGTTCTTTGTTTTCCTTTTGAACTAGTTGCTTAAAAATATCATGAAATGCCTTTTCATTTTTTGTTATCAGAATTAGTAAATAATGACCTTCATATTTACCTATTGTTTCTGCTGTGGCTATAAGCAGAAGCCACTATGAACAGTCCACTGCCTCTGATAAAACACAGATACATACTGACTGTTTCACTTTACAAAATAATGCATTTTCAACCCTTTTTGATTCTGCAATTCTTTGAGTCTAGGGTTCAGACACCCACTTGTTATGTTTCAATCACACTTGTAAATTGGAATTATTTACACAAGAGTCTGAGAACTGGGTCCTTGATTTAACTAAACTACAGTTGTTACCTCCCACATGATGTGATTGTGTGAGTTCACATTTTATCTTGTTCTTCTTCCTCTTCCTCATCTTCCATTTCCTCTTCTGAGTCATCCATATTCTTTGAACTGTTGCTGAATTCAAGGTTCCCTTCAATATCCAGTACCTGTAAGTGCTTTAGGTTTTGGAAGGTACTTTCCTTCAGTGCTCCAACTGCAATCTTATTAAACCTTTAAACAAACAAAAAGGCCTTCCTGTTAAAATAAACCCATTTTTATATCCAACACAGAAATGAGGAGACTAGGAGGAAACCATTCTGCAGAGTTACTCTAACTTACACTGACCCGCGTTACTCTAACTTTACGCTGACCCACAACAGCACTCTAGGAGTACTGACTCCTCTGGATGGAAAAAGGAAGGGAAAGCAGGTACTGAGTAGCAAGCAGGCAAATGCAGTGACTGAACAAAGTTTGCTGACAGCACTCTGTATCATCACAAAGGACCTTGCAGGAAAATATTGGGAAACATTAAGTATCTCCCACTGATTTCAAGTTCACTGACCGAGCTTTCAAAAAACTCCTACTGTTCTCCGCCCCAGCCCCTCTTCCCCCTTCTGTAACTGTATTCTGCAAGGAAGAAAATCATAATATTGGAATTCCTCCCCGACAAATTCTTTCTCTAGGTAATCTGCTTTCTCCTTCCCAGAGAAGACAGGCATCTGCTCCATAGCCCACATTTCAAACTTGATTTTTTCATGAGATTCTGTCTCATCCCTTGATAGTTTAATTCTTCTCCCACAAAACTCAAAATCCTGGTACAAAGTATCCCTTTAGAAACAAAGCAACGCGCAATAATTTTTCATCTGTTATTTGGGTTTCCAAGAATATAAACTAATCTGCAGTTCAAGAACCTCTCACATATACTGCTTGGTCTGTTACTCTCGAACATGCTTAAAATCATATTCTGTCTAATATTCCAGATGTATATTATTGTTTCACAGCATTGCAGTGATTAATAGCCTCCCATTAAGAAATACAACTTAGCTTGGGTGGAGTTGCCTCCTAAATATGTTAGCAAAACAGTTTTGCAAATTCCTTTATTCTCTTTATATAGAAATACAGAATGTGGTATGTGGTTTCTGGTTTGCATCCAAGCATTCACTAAAATCTCATAAATGTGAGCAGCTGAATAGACAGACTGCTCTAATTTACACCAGACTTTGTAATTTTATTTGCTTGGTATGGAATCATTCATCCAAAAAGGTATGCTTCAGAACTATTCAGAACTACAGAACAGTTTAGTTGCATACAGACAAAATAAGGCCATATTTAGTCTTGTGCAGCAGGCAGCCTAGGCTTTTTGAACACATCCATTGGATCAGCTTAATCAAATATTCTGTAGGGGTTCATAAATTACTTCTAAGCACTATTTTCAACAATGTTCCATCAGATTAAAATTGAATATATTACTGGGCCAGATTCTTGCTTCACTTCTTGTGGTATAAATCTCTGCTTAAATCAGTTACATTACTGTGAGTTGACATTATATGTAAAAAAGGCCAGTATCTGTCACCTATAAAGACAAAGTCCTCATCCAACTGACAGAGTAGGAAAAAAAACAGAAAAGCTTTTAAACTTAGTTACTTGTCATCTGTTTCTGACAAAACTATCAAGGGAATGTGCACAACTTCAAGAGTAGTCATATACGCCTCCCTAGAAGGGGATTTTGTGAAAATCCAGGGCTAGCAGACACAGGCGAAGCTGTAGTCCTTCAAATGGACTGTAAACTTTTCGCTCACAGCTGAATATCGGAATATGACATAATGTTAAACATTAATTTCCCAGAATTTCTAACATGCCTAATCCATTCTAATAATCACAGAAAGGACAAACTCTCTGAACAGAAAGAGCTTATTATGTGTATCCATGTCTTTTCTGAGCAGATGAACATAGTTTCATCATACATTACTATAAAACAAAGTTGCTTATTTAGAAAGTTAGGATTTTAAATACTTTCTAAAAAGTAAGCAATTATATAGTGGATGAAGAAGAAAAAATCTTGTGTGTTGAAGTGGAAACTTGACCTTACCTGAGGTAAATCCCCTTTATTTTGGGTGTGGATTCAAAAGCATTCTCTGAAACCGTTGTGATCTTGTTGTTCTGAAGATACAGATATTCTAGAGATTCTGGCAGGCCTGATGGGATAGAAGTCAGCTGGTTGCCAGCCATGTCTAGTGACTGCAAGGAAGAGACAACAAGGGGTCAAATAAATAATTGAATTTAAATATTAACAGCACTCTATAAAGAGATTTAAGTTTGACAACAAATGAGCTTCCAAAGGCTGGCTCTATACACCCCCCCCCCCCCTCCTTTGGAAGTTTATCCATTGTTTTTTATATATGTACACACATACACGTAAGTCTATAAAAATACATATATATATATATATATGCGCACTTATAAAAAAAGTAGGGTAACAGTGCAGAATTGAGATGTTTACGCAAAGCTTATCCAGGATTTGTTGTGTTTGAAAATCATCTGGAAACGGGCTTTATTTTTCAGATGGTACTTTGGTGAGCCTGCTTCAGAACCTCTCCCTTCTGGTGAGGTGAGGAAAATGACAAACACCGTGTGTACAGTGGAAATTGCAAATTGTCAGCCATGCAGAAAGGTTCAGTTTGAGTTTATGGTGGAAAAACTGAAATGATATTTATTATAGCATAAACTAACTTAATATACCTCTAATTTGCATCAAGGTAAGTGTGGCCATGACAATTCTGCTCTCGCACATTACTATTTAGCATCATGATTTCACATGAGACATGATGCTGTTTTGTTTAGCAGTTCCAACATTTCATCATCTCTGTCCCCAGGCTTTAGCCCATGCCTGCTTTAAGTGAATTAAAAGCAGACTGGGTTTCAGATACACATGAGAATTCCTTGGAAGCTGCTACTGCAAACAGTTCACTAGCTAAGGTTAGTGACTAGTTAGAGTGAGAGATAAAAACATCTGGAAATACTCTAACATGGAGAATGTATGAAGACATCAGGACTAAAGGCCATGATAATTTCTCAGATGAATTTTATGCAAGAAAATGGATCAACAGAAGTGTTTTGTTAGCCTGTATTGTAGCATTTTCATAGCACCAAGCTGACACACTAGTTACACATTATTCAAAGCTACACTTCTGCAAACGCTTGTCATGATTTCAGTGTTTTTATTCTCCACATAATCCCAGTCTGGCAAACAATTATGTAAATGTCTAGCTCTGCAATTGCAGATAGTCTTCAGTGATTTCCATGGAAACAGTGTGGACTGAAGTGTATGCTAAGTACACGCACGATCAGGATCTTATGCGATGGTTATTTGTCAAATCCACTCCAGTGCACCAATTCATAAACTAATTGCACAGTTAAGCCCTTAATGATAAAAAAGATTCATATATACTATCATGGAAATAACTAACAAGTAGTAATGCTGTTCCAGAAAAAAGTAACAGCCAAAAATGCACCGTTAGTCTAACAGAATTTTAAGGATGTGCTATTATCTTAACCTTGTTTAATATGAACAGGGTTTGCTGTGGGGTAGGTACAACTGAAGGGCCAATGTTTGATTCAGCAACACGTTACTCTGGCTTGACACTGACTACAGGGGAGTGACAGTAGAATATAAGTAATGTGAAGTAGCTATGAATCAGGCCTTTTGAGAAGGAAAGCTTGTCATTCCAACCAACAACTAAAGCTGCCTAACAGGTCTCATGACCCATTTTTGTTTGGGAAAAAAACAACGCAGGTGACAGTGCCTACATTTTATTAAGCTACTGCGGTGAAACAATTCCAGCATCTGTAATTCTCAACAGCGTCTTCCTTCCAGACTACTTTTCATCTTCGATACATTTGCACGCACATACACACACACACATACACATCAGTGAGGCACCAAACAAATGCAAAATGTGTTATTAAAGCCATGGACCAAATCTGCAGCTGATGCAAACCAACGGCTGTACAGATACTGTTGCTGCATTGCTGATTCACATTAACTGAAAAACAAGCTATTGTTTATTCCCAGAAACAACAGAAAGAGAAATGTTCACATAAATAAACATTTGGATTGTCTGAAAACACACTGGGGGCCAGTCGGACATATGCTTCATGTCCCTTATCCCTGATCTGCACTGAGATGTACAAACTTTGCCTGTACAGTGACCTAACCATATGCATCCTAGATGGTTGCCATATGACATAGGTAATACCTTCTACTGCAGGAAACAGGCTGTTGCCTAAAAGGAAATGCAGACAAATCCTTCAGCCAGCGTAACAATTTTGAAAGGTCATTTTGCACAGCACAAATGTGATTGTTCCTGCCTGCCTTATGGTTTGTGTTTAACTTTCTCCAACAATTAAGCAAATGAGAAGACTGCTGATTGAATCCAGACCTCCTAGCTGCTATCCAGGTGCCTTAGCCAGCTGAGCTGCTAAATCCTACAGCTTGGCCTGTCTGACTATAAGCTGATGTGGGGGCTTTGAGAATTAAGAGTGTTTTTGTTTATGCATTCCCTCCTGCTGTCTCTCTTCAGAGCTCATGTTAAATCTTTTGGGAGACAAGCTATTTGAAAGGCATAATTTCAGCTTTAATGACAACATTCACTAATGTTTATCTGAAAATACAGGACACCGTTAGGGTTCAGAAACAGAGACGTCTTTACATTTCCCAGAATTAGCAGCACATGGTGATCCACCACCCTGGTCAGCAGTGGGAGGTACCCACCTCTGGCACAACAGCACATCATTTCTACTCTAGCAACAGAGGGTGTAGCAGTTAGAATGCAAGCCCAAAACATGAAGACCAAGCGCATCTAGTATTGGTGCTATACAAATCGGCTTAGGCAGACAGACGAGGACATCAGCATTACTAAAACAATTAGAGAAGGTGATGTTTCTACCTGGAGACTGCTGAGTTCTCTCCACGCTCCTGAATAAATTGAATTTACTTTCAGTTTATTGTTGCTCAAATAGAGTTCCCGCAGCTTTGTCATCCCGGACAAAGTCCCTTTTGGGATGATGCTTATCTCGTTCTCCTTCAGCTTGAGAATCTGCAAGTTCTTTGGAAAGCCAAAGGGCACAGTGTGGAGATTGTTTCCGGAAAGATCCAAGGACTTTAGTTGCCTCAGTTTACGGAACGCCTCCCGATGGATCTGGGGACTTTTGAGCTTATTGTAGCTCAGGTTCAGCTCTTCAAGAAAGTAAGTGGTAGCAAAGTCATTCCTGTTAATCTCAGAGATCTGGTTATGAAGGATCATAAGTGTTTTCACTCGCCGGGGCAGCCCACTGGGAATCCTTTCCAGCACGTTGTTGTACAGATGGACAGTGTGCAGCTTCTTTAAGCCCTGGAAGGCTAACGGGTGAATACCTCGGGCTTTTAATTTGTTATTGTGGAGCAGAAGGTACTCCAGGTTCTTAATTTGGGTCAAGACATCTCTGCCAATCACCTTAATTGCATTCTTCTCCAGGTGGAGCAGGACGATGTTTCGAGGTAAACCACTTGGGATTTGTGAGAGGTTGTTGCTGGACAAATCCAGATATTCAAGACTAGACAATTTCCTTGGGAAAGCAGGAAAGAAAACACTCTCCATTTAGATTCTGCAAGGTGAAACGATAACCAACTTCCCCTAGGATTTTACAGTCTTTGCTTTAGAGTCTTTTTACCCGGCACAGCTCCCTCTACCGCCCTTTTTTGTCTCATGATATGACTGATGTGGACAGCAAAACAGGGAGCTCCCATACTGCCATTAGGGATTAGGACTAGGCACTGCCATTGCTCCCCAGCCACACTAGCGAGAGAACCTGCTAGAGTCCACAGACATCCAAACTGCCCCGGGGCTGAGACCTGAGATCAGTTTTGCAGTCTACTGTTCTCTCATTTGACACCACAGATAGTAACACGTGAGCAATTTCAGTGAACAAATACCACAAGAAAGATGCCATGGGAGCACCATTAGAACACAGAATTTAGCTCTCAGTTTCACAGAAACGTAGCATGAGTAATTTCTGTCTCTCTGAAAGTGTATATTGAAACTGAAAAGCAGGTCTGCTTTTTAGATGATGAAATATTACTCTTATGAAAAGCAGAAATGCTAATTCAGTGTCCTAGGCTAAGGTAGTGAACTTCTCCTGACCCTCCAGCATTATGGAAGTGAGTCAGGGCTAGAGCTGCTTTGTGTAAGCTACTGAATCTGGATTCCATGGACTCAGTTGAAGCTAAAATAAATCCTCAGACCAGCCACTTATACCAACTGGATGTGGATCAATGGTATTATATGCCACGGCTGAGGAGCCCTGTATTCCCTTGTATCTCAGTCAGTTTCTCAGTTCAAATGAGACTTTTAATCTGCATGGCACTACATAACCCACTGCAGGTGACTAGAAAGTTTTCAGGAAATGCGCTAACTAATGCATTGCAGGCATTACTTACTGGTTACTACACTGCTATTCACAGCTATCCAAGCATGCTCTGAATGAGCACATATACTCTTTGGGTAAAGCACTTCATTGCTGCAAGTTGTAACGTTTCCTCAGCTTGGGTACATCTCAACAGCACTCTGCTGCGCTGTACAGACAGTATCATGAGAACAAGGAGCAATATCCACTCCCTCTGCTGACTGTGACTGATGCCTTAGCTATAGCCACTGTACTCTATTCATCAAAATCTTAACAGAAATGATATGGCCAACATAACCTGGAGGCGGACACAACACAGCTATGGTAAATTACTAAGGAACGTTGCTGGGAGTGGGAAGTGGAAAAGGAAAGCACAGTTTGATACGTTTTCCTGTCTGGAGATCAGAAAAGTTTACAGAATTAAGTTATGGGCAGGACAGATTATGTGATCTGAATTTTCAGGCAGAACAAGGGCAGCACTCAGTGCAAGCAGAGACACAAATGTTAACTTTTTGAAGTGCTAAGTCCCAGGCTAAATTTAGGACAGCCAAAGGCTATTTCTGTTGCACCGGTTTGTAGCAAAGCTTTTGCAGCCATCTGGCTATTGAGCAGCACCACTGCATCCCTGCCTACTCCAGCAATCATCTGCACTGGGGTACAGCCGCGCCAGATGAATTCACAACTGTGTATCTGTGGCTGCTTTCAAGTCACCTTCACAGAAACACAGAAGTGGCTTTAGTGAAGATGAAGGTCTGGCCTTAACTTCCAGTCAACTGCCCTTGAAACTGGAAAGTCCCAAGTAACCTCACTTTTGAGTGGTTTGGAAGATCAGAGACCAGCTTTCAACATTGTTCTAGGTGGCCTTTATCGAGAAGGCACTTAGTACCTGGTGTGATTGGGTCTGTGGCAATCAGGGAGTGATGCAGTCTGATGTTCAGTGTTGTGTCTTTTGTATAAAAGTATTCTGCACTGTGAATTCGAACCACTCACCCAGACCTTTGGTTTTGAATGGCAGCATCTGCATCTAAAACCTTTCATATAGACTTAGCAGAGAAATGCATAACATCATGCAGCTTTTAATAAATGTACTTTTTAAGATGTACTTTGTTCAGTAGATGTACTACTGTACCAGAGGAGGTAGACAGACACAGAGGTACAAACTACAGATCTCAGTCTCACCAGAAAGTTTCGTTGTCCATTCCTTCATTAGTCAAGTAGTTATTCTGTAAATACAGCTCCCGTAGACCTGTAAGTTCACTGAAGGCTCCTTTGGGAATCTTCTCTAGCTTGTTGTTCTAGAGTCACCAGAAGCACAAAGCACATTATTTGGCATGAAACAACATAGGACATTCAGGTTCTGCTCAACTAACACCAGGCAATTAAACTTCAAAAGGGCTAGACATATTTCAAGGGGCATTATAATTCTGCTTAAGAAATAAATACAAATACTAGACTGAAATACTACAACCTATTTTTATTGATTCCCCATGGAATCTTTGGGCTAAGGAGTTAGAATTTGCCCCCCGCCCCTGGACAGTTTTACTTTGTATTTGTAGTCCTTCCACCTATGTGCAAATGTATAATGTAATCTAGGCAACTACTTCTGGAGTTTGCTCAAAATTTCTGAATTTTGTAAGACAGATTTCACCATAAAGAAGAATTAGGTTGGAAGCTGGGAACCAGCCATCCTTCCAGCATTAACGGCATTCCAAAAGGTACAGTTCTTGCAATGTAGATTCCAAAACAATTAGTCCTATTGCCTTAGTGTGGCTTTGGAGTAGCCAGCAGGCAGACACAAACAAAATATGAAACTAAATTCCACTTAGAAATTCCATACAGAAACTGTAGGAATTATAAAAGGATATATAAAACACTGACACTGAATTTGTTAAACTTCCCACAATCCACGTATACACAATAATGTGATGGACAGACTGGATTAGATTCATGTGCCAACTAATATAAAGTGGATATCACCACAGACAGATTTGGCTGAGTGTCTCAATGAATAGTGAAAGAAAAAAAAAGATCTTTCACATCTAAAGTACACGTTTTGGACACTTTTGGTCCACTATTGGCTGTCTCTCATTTCTCATTGTCCTGTTTTTTTCCCAGTCAAAATATCAAGGTAAATGTTACTACTGACAGGCAGTGCACTTGAAAACAAAATGCTCGTTTCTCTCCTCAGCTCCTCTGTCCTTAACACAACTGGTGACAGCAGGGAAGGATACAAGTTCAAAGCGTAGTCCTCAAAGTCTGAGACCCCTTTGGGAGATACTGATTACCTATAAATGGCAATAAAATGCAGGGGACTTACAACTTCACACTTTGCAAAGAAATTCCAGCAATTTAAAGGATCAGACTGTTTGCCTTTACTTTTCTTCAAGCTGGAGAAGCCTGTTTTCTACAAGACTTTAATGGGAATTAGCAGTGAAACCTTCAAGGGAAAAGAAAGCTGGGAGGCAACACGGAACTGCCTAAGCCCAGGGGCTAACAGACTCCAGTCTACGTACGTCCAAGGAGCTGTCAACACTAGGAGCAAGCGGAACCAGGACTCCCCACTGCTGCAGCTCTCCCATTGTTAACAAGGCTGAGATCTCTAGCACAGACATGATGATTTTTTTTTATCGAAATCAGATGACATGGAATTAAAAATGCTGGAGACTAGTAAATACCACAACTTCTGCTATTGCACTATTGCTGGAGAAGCTGTAGCAGTACAGAATCACTGATCCAAACCTTCTCTGTGTTGTCTGAATTGCCAGTTCAGTAGCAAACAAAAATCACTGATGCTAGGAAACAGTAGTCTATGTGAAACGAATTAGTGAGCAAAGCCAGTACATAGTGGGTAAGCAGCTGTCAGGAAAAACAGCATCGTCAGTGGCAAACTTAACCGGGAGGCCAATCACTGGATGGCCATGGAGAATGATCTACCTTCTTGTACTAATATGTATTAGTATCATTATATGCAGGGAAGAGACCAACAATGCTACCACACAGGCATTTGCAATACATTCCCCTGAAAACACAGAAAAGCATTTTTGTCCCCTGTGAGCATTCTGGTGTTTTGCAAAAACACACTGTTACTTATGAACAAAAAAGTAAGGACATGGGAGACAGCTACTGTTGAGGATATAGCAGACGAGACTTACAATGGGCCTGGGAATGTTTCCAAGTGCACTGAAATGGTTTGGCTGTGTGGTTTGAATCCCACACAAACACAGTACTTTTTGTCACAATCATAAAGGAATACAAAACCTTGTTGTTGTTACCTTTAAGTGTAATTTATATAGTGCTGGAGGGAGATTCTTTGGAACATACTTCAAGAAATTGCTGGACATGATGAGTATCTCCACATTATCAGAGCCATTGAACATATTATCAGGTAACCCAGCATCTGAAAGTTTGTTGTTATGAAGATACACAGATCTGTTGGAAGGAGAAAAAAGATAAAGTTAAACAGACAGTGAGATCTGGGGTTTTTTGTTTACCAAGAGAAAGCTGTTTAAAAACTCTATTTCAGTCTTCTTTCCTTGAGATAATTAGATTTGTTTTTAAAATGTGCCCTTTAATTTAGCAAGGGATATAGATGCAAAACCAAATGGTTGGTCCAAATACTCTCTGAAATTCAGGTCTATTCAAAATCCAAACCTGCATGTGAATACAAATTTCACAAGTAGCCTTATCTTCTTAACAAGAAACTGAGTGCAAGTCTGGGATTGTGCAGTGCTTTGAAACACAGAATGTCAGTGTGGTGGCCTCACTTGAGAGGGTTAGAACTCATATCATCTAATTAATAGATATGCCCCCAATTTTAACTTCTATTTGGAATCAAATCTGGGCTTCTTGGGCTTGCAAAGTCAACCTGTAGATCTCTTAAGAAAGGGTCGTCTCTCAGCCCTCCATTCTTTCTGCTCCCATGAAGGCTGGAAATACCCCAGGAAACAGTTTCTCTCCTCCTCCTAGAACTCAGAAAGGCATAGAGTACTGACAGAAAGACAGCAGATTTACTCAATCTGGAAGAATTTTGGGTTTTTAATGAACCTTTGGAATGGAGAGAAAGAGGGTTTCTTATTTCCCCTTTGCCCTTCTTACTTTTAACCGTTAATATTCACAGAAGAGTTTCTCCAATCAGATTTTTAAAAATTGATTCATTCTTTCTCACATAGTTTTTAATTCTGTATAAAACAATGGACCCCTATGAAGTTATTCCTGCTTTTCATTGGCTTAACTGCTAAATGAATTCATTTGACTTCTTTTTAACAAAAGAAATTATAGGATTTTGCTGACTTTGATTATCTCTTCCTTTCCTGTGTTTACCCCAAGATGCAGCAGGCAGCTAAAATTGCAGAGACAGGTTAAAACTGCAAAAGAGCACAGTGTCAAAGTGTGATTTTTTAACTTGTTCTTGGATTCTCTACCAGTTGCAGAGAACTTGGCAGCATCTTTCTGGAAGGAAGGAAAGGCTCAGTATGGAAACACAATCGTGTGATCACACACTCCAGGGAGTTCAGAGCCACACTGAAAATATGTTCACCCTGCATGGTCAGTTAACTCACCAATATTTGCCTTTCTGAAAACCTTGCTTTCCAAATAATCAAGTCTGAGACCATGAACTCTGCTGGGGGCAAATAAATCAACTGAAACAACTGTGTTAGGATTTTATATCAGCAATCTTGGAAATCAATAAGTTACTATTCTGAGTAAAATTAGTGTTGGTATAGGAGCGTGTGAAAATCACTTCAGAAGAGTGCAAGAATTTTAATATGAAATCAAAACACAGCAGCTTCTGCAACTCAGATTAAGGAAGAACACATGTATAAATCTAGCTTCTTTCATGACGAGATATTGCCAGAAATCAGTGAGTGACTCAGCCTTTTCAGTTACCAAGAGTCTACGAGGCTAGAGGCCTAGTAAGCACAGAGTAGCTTCAGTTCTCAACGAATTCAGTGGGAATGAAGAGTTCTTCAGTTCATCACAAGACTGGGCTCTAGGAGCTCAACTGGGTCAGCTATTATTAACTGCTTCCAAACTTGGATGTGTAAATTGCTACCAACAGAGTCTGAGATGTCTTTGCAGGATTTACATGCTGCAGTGTCTGTACAGATTACTCAAAACGCCTTTGGAAAAGACCGTATCTCACAGGAGGTGGTCTATGTGCATCTGAATTTGAGATGCGCCAATGTGCTGCACTGGATCCAGCTGAGAAAATCACAACCTGAAACCAGCAGAGAGACCTCTGAAACCAGATCTGAGGGTGTGAACCACTTCTGAAGGTGCTGAAGTGCTTAGCTTTAATATAGTTGAGTTATATTCAGCTGCACTGAGTACTATACACTCAACCTGATTCTATTTTTTTAAATGAATGGACTATAATAAAACTAGGGATTTCTAAACAGTTAATCTCCATTTTGAGAAACCAAAACTGTTCCTTTCAACTCATAACTGATACACAAATAAAATGGAGACAATTCAATTTTTATCTATGCAAAAGTGTCTGGCAGCTAGTAAAAGCCCTTGGAATGTGTTTGTCTGAGAGATTATTTGATCTTTCGTACTGAGAATAACAGCCAGTCAGCTTCTTTCCAAAAAACATAAGTAAGCGATAACATGGTTCAGCCAGATAGTTTCTTATCACCCACCAACTGCATCCAAGCAGTGGCAAAACACTATTGTTTTACTTCCCGATCCCTTACCTCAAGTTTGGTTTCTGTCCAAATGTTAGCCCATATATCTTAGTGAGATAATTGGCTGCAAAATCTGCACTGATCAAGGTATTTGGTAGGAATTTCGGAGCCACTGTTAGCTGTAAAAGAAATATACAGGGGAATTCCAATTAAATGCAACAAATGCTTTAACCAAGTATTAGACCAGCAACAAAACACTTGCAAATTTATTTTCTCTAAACAGGCAAAAATAAACTAAACTGAACGCAGAAGGTATGAACGAAAACAAATTGTCCTCACTCACTAATCTCTCCAGGAAGGAGACATACTTTTGCTCCAAGATATGTGAATGTTTGTTTTGGTTGGAAGAGTCCTGTGTCTTTTTGGTGGAAGAAATCAAGAAATTGTTATTCAGAGAGCAAACAGTTTGCTTATTATTGTCCCTAATTCCTCAGTCTGCTGTGCCAAAAAAATCCAACCCACCTCACAGTGGCCTACTACTTACCCTCTTATGAAAGTATATGGGGGGGAGGGGGGGAGTGTCACTTCATATGTTTGTTCCAATATTGCATCCATTTACAATGATCTTTTCAGTGGAGGATTCAGGTTCCCAAAGGACAGGGATGCTTCTGAGCCAGATGATGGAATATCAAATGGGACTTCAAAGCAAAGACCTACTGTACAGTGATACTTTGTGCATTAAACAAGTGATGTATCAGAAACAAAATACAGAAAGGTCCTGTCTCCAAAACTTTATAGTTGACGAGAGGAATAGGATTTGATGTGTTTGCTCTTGGTCTATTGCTATTTTTATCAGTGATTTTAAAAAATAACGCTAGGCACATCTGCATCTGAACAAAAATTGGTGGAGTGAAAACTAATGATTAAAAAAGCTCAGTTTTACAGAGCAGTCAGATAATAGAATAGCTGGGTTCACTGAGTGGCTGCTAATAGCAAAGTCATTCACCTAGAAACCAAGAATACAGGTCACAATACAGGCTGGAGGACAGTCTTCTGGAAAGCATAAACCCAGAAGATTTATGCATCAAGATTAAGCCCTTGGGAAACAAATTATTAACACAATGCTGTAGTATATGATCCTTGAGTACATAAGCAGAAGACTACTGAATTGCAGTAGGCAGGTACAATCACCGTGGTTACAGATGTTAACTATAGTACTAATGAGACCACTCTTATAATATTTTATGTACACTCTGAAGGGCTCTGGAGAGAACGTCTTTTCTAGGGAGATATCGAATTCTTTGTCATCTAAAGCTTTGAGATCAGGATGGGAAACTCCAGGCAATGGAAGAGATCTGCCTTCTAGCTTGAAATTCATTGAATCTGTAAAGCTTCTTCCTCACAGCACTGTTGCATGAAACAGAACTTAGTCCTTACAGCCAGCAAGGCACAGCAAGACTCACATGATGAGAAAACATATTTTTCAAATTTTTATTACCATAAAACTGCAATTGGTTATTAATAATAGTGTAAAAATGAAAATATTTAAAAGATTAATAATGTGTTTAGACACTTATTGGAGAACTGCCTAACCCAAGCCTTAAACTATGTACTTACCCGAAAGGTGCCTAGATCTCTCTCTACTAGTTTGTCCAGTGTGCATTGATGGACTATATCCATGAACTTGCAATTTACTGGACTCATAATACAGTCCTATTTTTTAAAAGATGAAAGTACATTACTTACTGTTTTCCATTTTCACCTGTGCCAAAACCCCCATCCTTAAGCTGTCTTAAATGTTTAATAGTCACAAACACAAAAAAGATCTTTCCCACAAATCATGCTCCTATCAGCATTTCCAGATAGTACGTAAGCAGTGGCAATAGGCATTCTACATATTACTACAGTTGCCACAGTACTGCTCTTGGCTTTACCAGTAATCTCTCACCTCCTGATCTGGGAGATATGATTTCAGGGAAGCGGATAAAGGCACTCATCTCTGACCAGGAAGGTCTGACAGTGCCTCAGAAAGAAAGAAGTCTCTACCGTGACATAATATTGAGAATTCAGACACAGGAACAGACTTAATCACTTTCATGCACGGTGGCACATTAAAGCTTTTCTCCTGAAACACAGTCTATTAGGTTATAATTTCTATACAAAACAAAGGGCATGGCTCAGATATGTGAAATGAGAGACATCAGAACCACAAGAAAGAGAAGTTTCATCCAAAAAGAGTTTTCACTTGCTCAGGACTTTGCTTTGGCATTTCAGCACTTAGTCGTGAGGCTAATTGATCTTCACTGGTTGACTGCTTGAAGGATTAATGTTGGATTGTTATAACTGTTAGCAAAAATAAAGTTGACTGAGTAGCTTTGTCTAGAGTAGCACTCTGCATTTCTCCAGCTGCAATTTTCTTGCAGCTTTACTGCTGGATCTTCCTTTCCATATGGCAGATAGTGTTTCTCCACTGTTAACTAATGAGTTAACCAATGAACTCCGAAGGATTATACAAAAGTTATTACCAGTTTGGGAACAAGTTTTCTTGCTTATAACAAGCTTTGATATAAACAGAAGTACTGGATCCAGGTGAATCCCATACCACTTTGGGGATATGGGGAAATGTAAAACCTTCTGTCACCAAAATCACCAGCTTATAGTAAATAATAATGACAGCTCAGGACCTGATCTACAGTTTGGTGGAAGAGATTTCTGTTATTAACAAGGCTTACTGTGGATACTATGTGATAGATACAAATTATGACAGTGGGGTGAAAAATTAAAAAGGAAACTATAGCATCTGTTCTTTACTTGAAGTACTTGTTACTCATACGCCACAGAAGGCTTTTAGTCTGTTATGATATTTCTTTTCTCTGACCAACTATGCTAGTTTAATGAAAGAGAATTTAGCTACATCTGACGGGATCACAATTGGAGATAAAGCAGCATTAAGATAATCCATAAAACAAGGAGCAAACTACCAGCAAATCCCTGCTCTCCTCCAGACACCACAGTTACTTGATCTGCAGTGTTTCCTGCTGCAGAGTGGATGCAGTTTGAAGCCAATCTGGTTTGTCCTGGCTTGTGATTTATAAAGAAATGTGTTATTTCTGTGGGTCCACAACTTCTCACTATAACTAGTT
This sequence comes from Gymnogyps californianus, assembly GCF_018139145.2. Lineage (NCBI taxonomy): Eukaryota > Metazoa > Chordata > Aves > Accipitriformes > Cathartidae > Gymnogyps > Gymnogyps californianus. The sequence goes on along the minus strand of NC_059478.1, from coordinate 29,880,609 downwards.
CTGACATTCGCTGATGTTTGCATTTTCTTTTGGGATCCTTTTCTCTCTGCAGTAAAGCCAGAAAAACCAAACACTTTGTTTTGTCACACAGGGAAAATTGGAGTGCAAAGTTCTGGAATATTAGTCACAGTCTGGCTTGTTCCTTTTTATGGAGTTATTAACTGCCAAGATTGTTATATGGAAATGGTGCTTGAAAGGGAGAAAAGAACACAATGTTACTGTACTAAGGAATGGGTTCTATTCTCAATCACTCCATACAGAAATCTATGGAGTGATTCTGGTTATGTCTTGGCCTGGCTGAAACCTGAATGTGGCCACATGTATATAAACAAAACATCAAAAGGTCACAGATTTTAAGAGGATAATAAAATATATATACAGACATTTGGGGGGGGGAGGGGGGCAGGGGATGGAAGGGCAGGGTTTTTGTAGACAAAAGCAGCTCTGCCTGATGTTTTAACTTATATTTTTCTGTGGCATCCCAGTTTCTTCTGTAGCAAATATTTGTGGACGATCATTGGGGATAAAGAAAGCCATAATGGGAACCACCCAGATGTAAGGGTATGTGAGAAGTTATTTAATTTCCTAGCCTTGGCAGGGAAGATGTGCTTCTGTCATGAACTTCAACTTGGGTCATTAACAGGAAAGCACCTAGGATCTTCTCCATCAAAAAAGAAATTCAGCTCCTACCACTGCAGCTAAAAATAAATTCATAACTTGTGCAGTTTTCACTGTGTGTGGGTATCCCCCCGCCCCATCAAACCTAGTAAGAATAGGAGTCAGGGAAAACTGGATAGCTTTTTACAGATCTTGATGGCTCAAACACAGGTATTAGGATATGTTTGTTCACAAATTTTTCACAGCCTCAGCTGATGAGATAAGCAGCATTTCACATCATTACCCCACAGCTTATTTGCATACAGGCAGCTACCAAATCTGCATGCAGTTGATCCAAAGCCTACTGAAGACAGCAGTAATTTATAAATGCAGGGGCTCTCTGTACCTCCCTACACACACAAGGGAAACCTTTCACCAGCTGCACAAATAAATAAGTGTTCAAAATATACCGGTATGTGTACCCTCTAATTTTTTAGCATACTAACTGATTGTCTTGACCTTAGATGAACCTGCATTAGAATATCACTTTAGCACAATTTTACTTATGTAGGATATATATTTTAAAAGAATTGAAGACTTGCTTGTTTAACTTTCAGAACCTGATTAGAAAAGAACTCTGAAAACCTTGTGAGCCTCTTACCTTATTGTTTGCCAGGTACAGGTAATTCAGGTTCTCCAGATGCTCAAATGCTTCCTCCGGCAACCCTTAAAAACAGGAATAACTAATCAGTGACATTGGCACCTTATTGCCTCTCTGAGTGAAAATACCAGAGGGTAGCTTTCTCTCTCAGGTAATATCTTTAATGTGAGATTTAAATATTTGTCATTGCCACTGAAACAATCTGACTCAGACCTATTGTTGTCTTTGGGTTTTTTTAAATTAAAAAAACCAAAAACCCACAGACTGTTAAGAGCAATGGAAGATCATTAAAAATCCTAAGCATGCAAGGCTTGTGGCCAACCCCACTGGCAAAGGTAAGGTACAGAGCTGTGTAGACTTGCTGTACGGCTGATTACCGGTGCTCACAGCAACCATGCTGAGAAGTTTGTCATTTGCTCATGAATCTGCAAAGCATTTTTCTTGGAAAGACATAATCTGAGGTTGTTTAATGATCAGATCAATCTGATCTACGACCATGATGTTGCCAAAATAACACCAGTATCTGCATGTCATAACCCTTCTCTTGTTCTGCTCCCCCACAATCCAGATAGCCAGGCAGTAACCAGCTCAGAGAGCGGATCCAACCCGGAGCTTACCCTCCCCCAATACTTACTAATTTTCAGCTGAATCACTCCACATCCAGCTGATCAGACAAGCACAACTGCTGTCACAATGGAAAGGCTGCAAATAACGTTTTCACCTGGCACTTAGATAACCTTAAGTCAAAGGTGAAGCTATTTCCCACGTCAAAACATATTGGAAACTCAGGGCTGCATTGAAGCTTGTGAAACATCAGGCCCCAAAGGTAATAATGTCAAAGTCTGAATCTACAAAGCACAGCCTTCCTTGTGCTATGTAAGAGTGCTGTGTTTTAGGTCCCATGCATAATATGCCCACATTCTGAATAAAGGCTGTTCTCTATCACTGGAATAAGGATAGCAACAGCATCCAGAGCAACTGGGTGACACACCAGTTAACAACAATTATATCTTCTGTATTGCATATCCTCCTCTCTTACTATTTTCTCCAATTCCTCTGTTTCTTTTGCTTTCCTTACTAACTCCTTGTCAAGTTTCTCTAATAAGCGTATGACTTAGCAAGCAAAACCTGCCTACAAAAATCAAAACAGATTTAGAAGGAAGGTAGAAGTTGCTTTATTTGCAATATATTGTATTTGTATTCATACGAAATTCGACAAGGCCTGAAACTGGACTAAACTGCACTAACTGACTGACTAGACCGAACTAAACAAGTGGATTAAGAAACAAGGTCAGTCAGAAGGAAATCATTCAGCGTGCAGACATTTCTGGTTCTAAAGTGCATTGCATTGATGTGCCTGTGGGACCAGAGGGAGTTTCCTGGATGAGAAGATCTCACGCCACAGTACACAGTGCTGCTGCCAGGTCTCCTCCACTGGTTCAGTAAGGCTGCATTCTTATACACTGAGTATTATGTTTCAGATGATGAAGTGCCTCCATGATCTGTGTGATGGCCAAAGGAGTGAAGCTTATAGCTAACCACTCCAACCAAGTCAATCCATCACTCTGTGGCTTTCCTTATCAGCTGTCACTGGCCTCATTGCATAAGCTGGTGGTCTGGAGGCACAGGCTCTGTCCACTTCACGGCTCTGCCAGCTTACCTTTTGAAGTTAGCCTGTTGTTCTGCAAATTGAGAGTTTCCAGCCTGTAAAGACGAGCAAGCTCTTCTGGAAAGATTTCTTCTATCTGGTTATTCTAAGAAAATGGAGAGTATTAATCATCAGCAAAGTAATCCAAGAAGGATCCGAATAAACCCAGACTGTGAACTCCAATAAAATTTGGAAACGAACCCATCATGTCAAATCATTGTCAAGACTTCTCTCCGTAATGAGCCAAACTCAGATCTCAAAACCAAGACATCCAAACCCAGCAGCATTTGAAGGCCTGAACCAAATTTTGTAGCTTGTGCTCATCTCCAGAAATATCCGGCTTACGCACTGGTAGCACACAAACAGTGTGATTATGCCTGGCAAGGCCTATAATCCATCTGCCACAGCCAAACCTCGTAGCTGCAGCAAAGCATTTGCTACAAGGTTGGCACTGTGGATTTCCAAGTTTATTTACTTCTGTTATTTACGTGTTGTTTTAAAAACAACTCCACATGGGCAGGGAGAGTCACACTGGGCTCACTTTCTCTGGTTCTACTGTCAGAGGCGACTGCCATCAGATGTTCATTAACATGCTGACTAACATTGTGACCATTAATGAGTGATTCTAGTGTTTTAGCATCTAGGGGACCAGTCAAGGACCCACTGTGCTGGAAGCCAGGCCAATACACAGAAAGTGACAGCTGCTGCTCCAAAAAGCTTCTTTGCTTTTGGCAGTAGAGGCGGAAGCCATGGCTAGCACACGCCTGGGACACATCTGCTGAGGAAGGTGCCAGCTTACATTACAGTTTTTCTAACTATGCTGCACTTGGATGGAAAGCTCTGAACAAAATCTGCATTTCATCCATTCAACAGAACTGGCAAATAGGAGCAATAAACAAAAAGCAGTTGGTTAAGGGCCAAAGAGGCATTGAAAACCCTGGAACTACCGTCACCGCTCAGAGGAGGAACAGCCCCGGGACTGCCACACTCCAGGCCCGCCCATGCCCTCAGGTGTCAGAGCACAGGCAGGGAAAGGATGCCCGCCCAAATGCTGGTCATAGGGAGCACTTAACTAACAGCAGAACATGGAAACCAGCCGACAGTCTAGGACAGACTGCTTCTTCTACCTGAAGTTTGAATCTCACATCCTTACATGCCCTTATCCTGACAAGACGTGACGTCTCTGCAGCGGAACCATTTGCTGCAGGCATGACATTAGTCTCCTGGCTGCAGGCAGCCCAGCAAGCACAGCACCAGGCAATGCCACTGATGGTCATGGATGGCTTTCGGCCATGTTATGCCTGCTCCTTGCTGAGTCCATGTGCTGCAGGGAGAGACGGGACACTGGGGGACACTGTTTGGGTCTGTGTCTGGACTGGTACAATGTGTTTACAACACTTTAACTAACATGTAGTGCTGCCAGAAAAATTCTCATTAATGAAGTAATTTAGCCCATCCTTTTCAAAGACACCTCAAAATGAAACGCCTTCACTAGAAACAGTAATTATTAGCTTGGACAAAAATTCTTCTCTTGGAGCTGGGAGAGAATAAGCAGAAAAATTTCCTATCTTTTTTCCTCACTGGATCTGTGGAGAGAGAATTAATGCCGATAACCTGGCGCGTTTGTCGAGCACGAGCGCTGGGCCTGCTGCACCTCCTGCTTCCAACGCGAAGCCGAGAAGCCTCTGAAGGAAGCGGGAAGGAGCCGGGTTCAGGCGAAGGCAAGGACATGGGCTTGCACGGCCCGGGAGACCCCGGAGGCAGCCGTGTGGGAGCTGGGTGGTCCGCGCCGGCCCGGGCACCCGCGGCCGGGGCTCGGCTCCCTTACCTGCAGGGAGAGGTGGTTGGTCCGCTCCGGCAGCAGGAGCGGGAACTCCTTCAGGTCGATGCCGCCGCAGTCTACGACGCCCTCCTGGGTGCAGCCGCAGTCGCGGGGGCAGGCGGGGGCCGGGCCGGGCGGCCGCCGCCGCCGCTCGGGGCCGCCCTCAGGGAAGTCGTTGTCGGCGGACGGCGGCGGGCGGACGGCGGCGCAGCTCAGCGCCAGGAGCCCCAGCGCCAGCAGCGCCCGGCCGCCGGCGGGCATCGCCCCTGAAAGCCGAGAGCACGGCGCGGCGTCAGGCCCCGGCGGGAGAGGGCGGCAGCGCCCGGGCCCGGCCCGGCCGAGAGGCCCCCCCCCCCCCCCCCCCCGCCGCACCTCCCGCCCAGGGGACGCGGGAGCCCGAGGCGCCAGCCCCGCCGCCGTCCTGCGTTCCCGCCTTCCCTGGGTGCTTTCACGTCCTTTCAAGGCGGTTTGGGGACCGGGATGAGACGGAGCGGCGCTGCCCGGCCCCGGGCCGCCAGCCTGGCCCGCCAGCGGGACCCCGGCTACCGCCGGCGGCCTGGCAGCGTCCCTCGCACCGTCCCTGACTCCTCAAGTTATTTATTGCTTTTTTCATATTGAGAAACGCCAGATGATCCCGGAGATTTACAGAGGAGGTTATGCAATGTTATTTCTATGTAACCGTTGGTCGTACTGTTCCTCACAGTTTTGCATAAGAAACTCGTTAATGTAAACAAGGTATGCTGGAAAAGTGACTCACGCTCTCAGGATGCCTCTCAGAGGGGCTGCTTCACGTGCGTCGAACAATAACAAAATCTCATGGATACTGAAAACAAAATGGGCTTCCTACTGATTTTGGACAGTGCTGATCTGAACCTTAGAGGCCTGACTAATGTTCAACTTTTATCTTTCTGGCAGCAGGTTAAAATAATTCAAACAGAAGCTGAATATCTACTGGACCAGCCAGCTGGCCCTAATGCAGCCCCATCGGTCTCATTTGTTGCCCTTCTCAGATTTCATATGTAATGATTTTCAGTAAGGGCTGGTAATGGCTTGTCTTTTATCCTTTCGGCTATTCTTTGCAGAAGTATTCAACAGTGATGAGAAATTCTTATTTAGCCTGATCTTTTAAGGTAAAAAAGCACAATGGATTCATGACCTTAATATGAAATAAGTACTCTGTTCACCTCTGCCAGCCCAGGTTCCTTCTTTGCATCGGAAACAAGAACCTCCCAGAGCCAGACTGGCAGCCGTCAGAACTGGCACACCTCCATTTACATCCACAGGGCTTTGCTGCTTTGCACCAGCTGAAACTCTCTCTGGGGCTCTCACAGACTTTGGGTGCTTGGGAAGCACTGGAGGGATCCTGCTCTCAGTCACAGTCATTAAAATCTTAAATAATTTCTTTAAACACCGACTTATACTTGAAGAAGTGGGAGAAGGCAGGACTACAGGACAGAGCATCCCGAGACGTGGATGGTTTTGCTTTGGTCCTGGTCTTTGCTACCAACATGCTGGCTCATTTTAAGCATTTAACATTGTTTGCTTGATCCCTCTTCCCCCTGCTCCACTATTCCACAGCTTCCATATCTGTAAAAGCTGAATATAATGAAATTAATCTCCGTTATAAAACATTCCAGAAATCAGATGGTGTTCCTTATATGGTAGCTAGATATTAACAGTGAGATCAAAATTGGCCATATGAGTATGCCAACAGTGGATTAGCAAAATCCTTAGTATTTGATGACCTAATCTCAGAAAATATTTCAGAAATCTTACAGAAAATAATCTCAGAAGGTATGATATATCAGATCTCTAACAAAGTATTTTTCCTATATATCAGCTTACCCCTTATAGATACTTAGAAAAGAAACTAAAGGGAAAAAAACTTCTTATATGCAGGTCACAACCAGCCCTGCTGTAACAATACCAACACAGTTCCCATAGCACACAGTTAGATCATGGTTGGTATTGGGCTCTATAGACTTGCACATATATAGCTGAAAAGATGTTAAAAAATTAACATGAAATATTGTATCTATTGCACACTAAAATTTCTGAGGCAATCTCACCCCATTGTCATCAATATGCATGCTTCTGCTACAATGCCTTTGAAGTGAATGCTGCTCTGGTGCCACAGGGAGACACTTTGGATACAGAAACATCTGCTTGCATCTGGAGTGCAGGCTGTAAAACCAGGCACAATTTTGATTTTCTTTTAGTTCAAAGAAAGTCTGAAGTAACGCACTCCTTTTCAACTCATTCCCATGGGCCTGATCCAAAGCCTTATTAAGAAACCTTTCTAAAGGAGTAGCTCAAAATTGACTAGAGTCAGTCCTCTTCCCTTGCTGTCAGCGGGCTTTGGATCAGGTCCTTCCACCCAAAGACTGAAGTTACACTGAAACCAGCTCAGGGGTTTCTGTGGTTGCATCTTTCCGAGTCCAGACAGAACCACTGCTGATTTCTGCACTTTGCTGCCACACAGCACCAGAGGCAGAGTGCTACAAAAGGCACAGTCTCAAGAAGCAAGCTGAAGTTTCAGGAGTTACTGTATGCTTCTCAGTGATCACAGTTACCTCAATAAACAACAGAATCACATTCAAAATATCTCATCTCTGTATCTCGTTCTCCACACACATTCTCACAGTACATACACACACAGATGGAAAAACATCCTCTCCTTCAATATCAACAGGTTAACTGAGTTTGTTACTTACATTGAATATCCTTTCTATAAGCTGCAGCTGAAGGGCAGGCTGCTGGATGCTGTCTGACAATCCAGCTTTTAAAAAAAAAATAAAGTGCTGAAAAACTCACCTTTGCTATCAGAAATCAGATGAATGGAGAACAACATTGCTCTTGCCCCCACAGGCTCCCTCAGCTCATGCCATGTCAGTTACATGCACTGAGCTCAGAGCGAGTCTCCCCTTTCCAAGCCAGATCCTTTCCAGATGTGAGCAGCAGAATGAGACAGAGTCATAGGCAACCCTCTACCAACGAGAGTTTCCTGCACTTCCCAACGAAATCGGAGAGGAATTTTCCAAAGTCACCATATGGGAAAATGTGACTAGGAAAGAGGAAGCAGCTATAGTCTGAATATAAAGACCTGGGGAAGAAACAATCTCCCATTGCTTTTTGTCAACACAGTTTGCAAGATCCATGAGAGATGCCAAAAGAAAGCATGCTGGAACTGACAGAGGAGAAACAGAGTCGGTGTGTGCTTTAAGATTTCATTGCGGGATACCGGAGCTGCACTATCTGTTACTAGATCTTTAATTTTAGCCGCATTCAACACAAAATCTGAATTCCAGGTGGGAATGTCCTCCCATTCCCTGGGGGTCTGGTTCAAATTAGCCAGGAACAGACAGATCAGCAGTTTTTCCTGCATTTCATCTCCCTCCCCTTTAACTCCCCCTGGTTTTCAACCCATCAACTGATTTTCAGGGACCAGGGATAGATAGGCTGAAACTACAAATATCTTAGAGGCAAAGTCCCCAAATTTGATATAATGCCCCATGTACCCCATCTCTTTTTTTATCTTCTAAGCCCCATATTACAGCACTAAACATCAAAACAACCCTCCACCACACACACACACACACACACTCCAGCCCTGGTCATGTTTAACCCAGAAGCCTCACATTTATTTCTCCCCTCTTGGTAAAAAAGAGAGGAACATGCTGTTTATAACACAGTATGCTCTAAGTGCAGCAATACTTCCAAGAAAGCAACACAACTTTTTGTCACTGACAGCAGAGTTACTATTTTAAATATAAAGCCACCTGTTCTGTGAATGCCTCGCAGCGCTCCGTACAGTACCTCCACAAAATCTGCAGAGGATCTGTCCTCACCAAGAACACGACCTTCTTGCTGAATTCCAAATAAGGGACACTGATTCTTTTCTCTCAACTCCAGCTGAACTGAAGTCTAAAGCAATTAAGTTATTTCCTCCCTCTCTTCTTCCAGGCTCATATCAACTGGAACTGATCCCCCTCTGTGCCACGTGTAAGTTTCAAGTGTTAGTGTGGGAAGTGTTTTTCTAAAACAAAATAAAAACAAAACAAAGCTGGCTGCTTTTTCTTAGTGATTCAGAGATCAGGATGCATTTGCCTACTACCCTTTCTATATTACAGTACCCTGAGTCAATACAACAAAATTTACACAGTGTTTTCAGGGAGGAGGAAAAAAGTGTGCTTATGTTGGGGGACCACCCCATCTTACCCCAGTCTGCAGACAGAGAGAAGGAAGAGTGGGATGATTACCTGGCTCACTATTGATGCCAGAGCAGGCCACAAGGAGAGGAGAGCAGGATTCACCCTTCCCCAAAAGTGCATTTTTATCTGTGTTTTTGTTATATAAATATAGCACTTAGCTGTCACATAGCATCTAGAGGTACTACAGGACATTATAAAAAGAGAGGCATCATGTCTCCTTTAGTGGGGAAACACAGGCACACAAGTGTCACAGCCAATCCAGAATTACCAGCAGGACAGAGCCAGTACTAGAAACCAGATATCCCACGTGCAAAAGTAACACTTACACCCTTACGCTATGCTACAAATTACCTATATATAGGCTGTTTTTTCCCAAGCTTTCACTTCCTCCACATCTTACCCTCTTACATCAACACATCCCAAACTCGCAATCTCCTATCTCCAGGCCCAGTGCTGCATTTCCATCATCAGAACCCACACAAATTCGCAGGAAAACCAGAGCTGGAGTCAAACCTATCTAAAGGCGTTCTGACCGACCATTAAGCCAAAGGCTATGCCCTAGCATGGTATGTGGTGGACTCAGGCAACCACTGTTTCTGTTCACTACAGCTTTCTGGTGCTTTCAGAGGAAAGAACTTCCACTGCAAGACTCACAACATAGAATTAGTTGCAGGAAACATTTCCAGTCAAACTCGAGCCTTTGTACTCTTGCTTGTTCCCTGCTGATGGGCGACAGTGGTTGTTGCAGCCTAACTGAAGAAACATTTTTCAGGTTTAAAAACTGAAGCTGAAGACTCAGTTTAAACTTTGGTACAATCACAAGTTCTTCAGATCACGTAGACGGCAGAGAAACAGGTCCTTGGGCGAACTGCTAGGGTACTTCACTGAACAACTGGCAGCTGTGACAGACAGTGTGTGCCACAGCACGCCATAGTGCTTTTGCAATGGGCCTGGCACACAGCGCACTGTGCAAGACCCAACCTTCTGCACTGGCTCCAGCAGAAAAAAAACTCCAGTGGTGGCCAAGGACAGACTTCGCTAACTTGAGCTCTTATTTTTCAAAGATACTCTTGCAGACCTCAGCATAAGGACATGTCCAGGGCCAAGCTGCAGCATACAGTACACTATATTCCACTACTACAACTGAGAAAGCTGGACGACACCTAAGTTACACCAAGGCTGCACTTGCCTTGTGGAACCACAGAGGATCAGGACAGCACAGAGGTAGCTCAAACCCATGCGACCTGCTCAGCTCTGACTTTGCAACTATTGTCACTGTCCTAAAGAGATTCTATGCTAAATTTAGATGTGATATTTATAACCTCAAATAACAGGCACCCCAGTCACGCAACAACATGGCAGAGAACAAAAGGTATAAGCAGATCTATTGAAGCATGAGCTCCCAGAACAGTGGTTCTACAGGCATCAGCTCACTTGTGATCAGCATGGAGTGAGGCATGAGGCATTCAGGAGATTAAAGGTTTAGTTGTATCTTAAAAGGTAATAAAACATTCTTTACTCTCACCTTTATTTATCTGATTTAAATAAGACTCTACAGAAATACTGGCATTCCTGAAGTGTCCACTGCTATGTGCTGATACTGTGCCTTTATTTGAAAGGAGAGAAAAAAGCCCATTAAAATTCTTTTAAGTAACTTGCTGTCATTTGCTTCAAAAAATGAATAATCAAGCCACAAAGAGTAAAAGGGGGTTTTGTCTCCAAAGCAGGAAGGGAAGTATTTTTCAAACCCAAGAATACACAACAGAGCCTGGCCATGAGCCTATTGGCATCTGTGTCTTGATCCGAATGAACTTTAAGATGTTTGTTCTCCCAGAGGACATGTACTGTTTAAAAAAAAAAAAAAAAAACAACAAAAAACTAAATACATGACTGCTTTTAATCTACCTGAAATATGGGATACAGACACAGCATATTTTGTGCTTGTTTTATACTATCCATGTTCCTTTTAGCCTGCTGCAGCATTATTAGGATATTTCTGTTCCTGTATCACAGTACGTAACTAACATTTCCCAGAGAACCGACCGAGGGCCATATAAAGCCATCTGCTTTTAAGTTAGCAATGAATTCTTCTTACAGATACAGGGTACAGAACTGCTCACACTGTCACTCCAACAAATTATGCTGCTGTTTATTGAAGTAATAAAGGAATTTGTTCCAAACAGTTGGGTTTTTTTCCAGCATTTGTTCTCCACATGTGATTTGTTTCCTCAAGTGTTGATTTTTCATAGTGAAGAGACTTTTTCCTGCCTTTTATCCACCAGGCTAATTGCATTCTTATTCTTTTCTGTTTAACGAGAGCTGACATCCAGCTCAGTGCTCTGTAAAACAGGAAGCGATGTATTTCCTGTTCCAAGGAGGTAACAGTTTAAACTGACCTCAGATAAATTGGACATATGGGAAATGGACAATCCAGCCTTGTGATTATTTGAAATTTTTTCTGTTGTGAGAGGGAAGATGTAGTCAAGTCCCTTTGTCCCATCCTCCCGCATCCTGAAATGATCTATCACCCAAAAGAATAGCTCCCTAACCCAGCTGCCACAAACTATGCTCAGCTGTTCACAACCTCCTCACTTGAGCAAACTAATCTCTCTCTGCTGCTTACCAAAGGGATCCCAGATCACCTTGTATGAGGAGGACTTGCTTTACACAAATAAAGGCACCATGAGCCACCTGCCAGATTCTCCATTCCCCTTCTAACACTTGCAGTTATGAACACCTGTACTAGGCACTCTGTGTCACACACCCCCATGAAGCTATTCAAGAGCTAAGGTCAGCCCCATACAACAACAACATACAGCTGCAGCAACTGCCTTCCCCCTAGACTGCCTCATCTGCCCATGGATATGCCCTCATTTATCCAGAGAGCTCTCTTGCAAATATCCCAAATTCAGAATTTTGTAACAAATTCCTATTCGTTATCCTGATCAACACAGGAACTGAGATTTCTTGAAGTAGCACATTTTCTTAAGGAAAGGAGCCATGTTCTGACCCTCAGCTTTTCTTCTAATGACTCAAATTAATTGAAAAGCAGCAATCACTTTTGAAAACGCATATGGTATAAAGTGTGTAAGTGTAATGTACTGCATTGTACCTATTTCTGACTAGGCAAAGCAGGAGGACTGAAACACAAAACTCAAGTAAAAGTTTAAAATCTGTGCTCCAAGCCCAAAGCATTCACTCAAATTCCTGCAAGCCAGATCTGCTGAGTCAGGCATCACTCTGCTCACTGACTCCAACTGACAAATCCATTTGCTTCTCTTATAGCAATGAAACGTGTTTTACTTTATTATAAAAATTCGTATCTGAAAGAATTACATGAATTTTACAAAAGAAAGTAAAGATAAGATATACCTGCCAACCTGACAGCATCTCTGGCTGTCAAATGATTTAACACATTTATCACAGCTGGTAAAAAAAAAAAAAATCCCAATAGCTGCAAAGGGTATTCACCAGAGTCCACAAAGGAAGAACAACCTTCCCAAGCTATGTCTAAAGCTGAAATTTCCTCTCATGTGAACCGGGAGTCTGAGAACACTAAACCCTTTGCCTAGAGGATTACGATTTTTTTTTCTTTACACAAGGCCTTTGAAACCAAAAATTTAAACTTTGCTATGTTCAGTGACTGGCCACCTCTTGGTCTCTCTATCTACCTTTCTAATTCTGCCCTCAAGGAATCAAGTTAACAGAATTGCAACGACATATAAACTTTGTAAGAAAGGCTGATCTAAAGTTACAGAGGATTTTAGCTGGAGGAGAGGCGCTTAATGCCGCTTGGCCAAGAGAGCATTATGGAGTGAGAAAGAAAACTTTTGTAAAGAGATTTCTAAAATGGTACAAATTTAGGTAATGCTTTGAGTTACGCAAAAAATAAGTAACAGAACTTAAAGATAATGTCACATCTGCTCTGTATCACAGAGCTTTGCCTAGTTCCTCATCATGATGAACAGGGCAAATTTTTTCTGTCCACTGTAGAATATATTTATTCAAAGTTATCAAATTCTAAGACTGCAGAATGTAAATAGAGGATCTGGGATTTTTAGAGAAGACCCCCACACACCTCACTCCCAGCAAAAGGAAAATTAGAAAAAGTATTGTATCATATTTTAAAAATACTCAGCAAGTTATGACACAAAGTAGGTGCTGACAGTGAAGAAGTAACACAAGACAGATGTCTAAATAAGACATTAACTGGTAGATGGAGTAAATATACTACTTTGTCCTTTACTCCATCTTCTTAAATACTGCAGGAGAAAAACAAAATTGACTAGTTCTCTTACTTCCAAGCGAGAAAGCAGGCTGTGCTAACCTCTGCATTACTCCCTCTAGCTACAATCGATACGTGAACTAAACATCTACGTTTAATCTGGGATTTTTCTGTTATAATGACATCATATCTGCAAGAGCCCATACCTGAAAGTCCTGGGCCTGTACAAACCTAGATATTTCTCTGAAGGCCGGGGTCTCAGTCTTGGATATTCTTTCTCTTGGTAGCGAACAAACTCCAACGTTATTTTTGCACTGGTTTTGTTTGGTTTGGTTTTTTTTTTTTTTTTTTTTTTTAATATTCCTGTGCAACTTTTTTCCCCCTTTAAAAATGATCTCAATCTGCAGGTGAGCACATCTATCTTAAACTTTTATTGGTATGAACTACTATGACCTATGTTAGCTTGTTTACACTTCAAAATTCATTTGCTTCTTTAATTAAACAGTGGCCAAAAATATGTTGTGTCTGTGCTCAAAACTCTTGGAAAAGGCATGTTCTTAGCTTGCATAACAGACATCTACTCAAAGCTCTTCTGGTAGTATCAGTGATACAGAAGGAGGACAAAGCTTGCTAATGAAAGGGTGTATATGCAACTCTGTGCAGAGAAACAAATTGTTTTCCGTACAGAATTACTGCTGCAATCCCTTAATTCCCCTTTATTTTAATCCACAAGCCAAATGGCAAGAATTTAGGAAAAAGCAGTGGATACATTAGCAAATGTTATTTTGTAGAGAGCTAACACTGCTTTCATTTGAGAGACATGACTCCTATCTACTACAATGCTTTGGGTAAGTCAATGAACAAGTACACAAGAGGAAACCTGATTCATATGACCAGATTGTATTTTAAGATGTTTACAGTGGAGCAAGGCCATATCTGTCCTATTTAACACCAAACTAAAGCCTTGGAAAAGAAGATGAACAGTGGGGTGATAAAAGTTGATTCATCCAGGTATTAAAGACCAGGGCTGAGTACAAGAGCTGCAGGCAGGTCTGAACGCTGAGTGCCTGCACCGTAAAACAGACAGTTGAAATTCAGTATAAATAAAGCGATGCATATGGAACAATAATTTAAAAAAAAGCTTCAGCTTCACAGTGCAGAAATAAGCACCGAGTTAATATGAAAGAAATGAGCCCCCCATTTTAAGAGCTCTAAGAAAACATCAGCTCAAAACTAGTACTGGTCAGAAAAGCAACTGGGGAAAGAAAAATAAAAGCAGAAAATGCTCTTCTATCTTGAAAGCTTTTTAACAGGACAATTGGAATGCAGCATACAGGAAGGATACATGGATGGCCAAGAGGTTACAAGGGTCTCTCCATGTGACACAGTTAAATAGAATGTCCTCTCCTGTGGACAGCTGTGAAGCCTGAAGGTGACAGGGCAAGACTATAAACACCAGGAGTGCTTTGAAGCTCTTCACTGTTTCTTCCAGTAAAAAACAAACAAACAAAACCAAAGAAACCCCCAAACAACAAAATAAAGCAACTAAGAGGTATAAAACTGCAGTGTATAAGATAAAAAGGAATAAATTGAATTCTACATGACTTGTAGGTAAGCTACAGAAATTCTTGACCCATGCTAAAAAAAGCTGTCAAGGGACTGGACAAACTCATGAAAGACTATCCACCAAGAACTTCAGATACAGACATACCACTTCTTGCTTAAATTTGTCAGCTGGGAAAAAAAATTAAAATCACTGGCAGCTAGGAAAGTATTCAGGGTAAACAGATGTTTGGGCCATCTTAATATTCCTTCCAAGGTATCAATGGTCAGAAAAATGTAGTGGGCTAGACTGATTTTTGGTCTGATTCAGTATAGCCATTCTTACTGCTCAGCATCTGTTAACCATTCACACTAGATAAGCAGAATGATTGGCTTGAATTAGCTCATTTTTATTATGATTTTAGTTAAACCAGGGAACTGAAAGTTTATGCATAAGTTCCTCAGTCATGGCCCACATATGTCAGGATGTGAGGTGTATATACTGGACTGAGATGTAGTTTATGGAGTATCTACTGACAATGCCTGAGGAGGAAAAAATGGATGACTGCAGGCGCCCTTCACGACAACCTGTATAAAATAGTCAGTTCAGCACATTAACATGAAATCCATGTTTACAAATCTGAGGAAGAGACACACAGAAGAACAGGAAAAGTATATTTACTTTTCTATTAAACTTCCAACCAGAATACATTTTCCCAAAACAGAAGTTAAAGCTTTTACATTACTGATAAGAATTTCATAATGATCAACACCAGATTTTCTCAGGAGAAAACAGGTAAAACGTTGGTTATACTCCCTCTCTGCTCTCCTGGCGAACGTCATCTTTTTTCAAGGTGAAGTATTATCAAATCCTGTGAATCTCAAAGCAGCGTTCTAGTTCCTACTTACTTCTGGATATTTTGTTTATTTTTTAATTCCAAAGTACTAATAAGAAAAGGTTTTTTTATAGCAAATTCCTCAAGCCTATTCTAAAAAAATGTTGTTAGAGATCCCCTTTATAAGACCATTTTAATTTAAGCAGCAGCAAATTTGTTAGAATGGAAGTCTGAAAGCATTTGTATGACCTGCTATTACAGCTTTTAAAAAAATGCAACTCATTTAATTGATACGTTGAACTGTTTATAACCTTCCTCACTCTTCCCAACTAACCTGAACAACAGTAAGCAGCCTCATTCAACTCCAAGTTTTATAAAATTTTTCGTAGTGATTAAAACAAAAATTGTCACACATACCCTCCATATACCATCTGTAAGAGTTAGTGCCTCAAGCTTAGCCTAAAAATCTTTGCCATAGAGAAACCAATGGAATTTAAGAGAATTAAGGTCTCTAACCACAGAATTTAGGTGAGAGAGGTCCAATCAAACCCAGCCTGCGCCATATTATTGATAATGTCTAGTTTCATCCTACTTTTTTGTCAAGAATATCAAGTACTGACTGTTTACTCTAATGACCTCAAAGTTTAGCTTTGCCTGGCTGAAGTTGTAGATTCTGAAGTTTCATTGCCATGCCCATGTTCCCAGAAACCTTCAATTTGCCTTGAAAGAATGCCTAAAAAGAAAGAAAGATTATATGAAATGCAATACAACACGTTACCCCAAATGCACCCCTCCCAAAAGTTATGGGCTATTATGTATGTGCAGGTCCTGGCCTGCAGTTTTATAATTCCAACAGTTCTAGCAGACACCTCACATTCATCAACAAATGTATTTTCTGACACTAGAAAGTAGAATAGTAAACTGAGAAAGTTGTATGCTTATTATATTTGTGATACCTGAAGAGAATAAACTTGGTATAGCTTGTTTCTTGGATTATCATATATCATATCTGTATACAAAGCAGGGCAGAATACTCAATGTTTTGGTGATGACAGTTCATAGAATAAAAGTTCACTATTTCAATTGAAGACGATAAAGCAATAGTGCACAGTAGATGCCACAACTGATTTCTTACTCAAATTCCCCCCAGCCATTACTGGTTTTGTTACTGATGAATTCAGTTTTACAAATCTAGTTTGTGAAGCAGACACGCTGAAGATTTGGGTTTTTTCCTCTGGACCTTGTAAAAAGATGAACTGCATGCACTAAAATATCCAAATTGTAAATGTAAAGTTGCAATTGCTTCTGAATTTCCTACATGTACATTACAACATTTCTATAGTGTGTTTTACCTTCAAACTTCTCCTAGACACACTTTAGTTTGTGAAAATTCTTATTTACCCTGTGACTAGCAGACCAAAAACTTAAAAGAATGTTACCCAGAGCATTTCAAATTTAGAAGTACAGAACAGCAACTTAAAATTAACTTAAACGTCCGGTTTACTTGTATGCTATGGCTGCTTTTGACACACTGAGGAATAAAAAAACCAAATAATCATAGGCATTCAGTGGATGCTCACCTCAATTTCTATTTTTCAGCATCAAGATTACTCCTTACACTAATGCCAGCTATGACTGTAAAGCCCTCCAAACAGCAGGCCAACATTCCTCCTTTCTTAAGTCACACTGCAAACACTAGTTTCTCCCTCTTCTCTGCAAACTAAGCACTATTATATCCCTTCTGGATTACCTACAGGATGTCTGAGAACATACACCTGTTCAGAAGAGTAGATACTGTCTTTCTTGATTAATCTTACTTTGGCCAATTTGTTCAGAGAAAGTAAA
Organism: Gymnogyps californianus; assembly: GCF_018139145.2. Classification (NCBI taxonomy): domain Eukaryota; kingdom Metazoa; phylum Chordata; class Aves; order Accipitriformes; family Cathartidae; genus Gymnogyps; species Gymnogyps californianus. Next base: position 29,863,222 of record NC_059478.1, on the reverse strand, counting down.
GAATTGTCATTTTTCAGATCAGCCATGGCAGTTTTGGAGGGGATTTAAATGATTTCAATTTAAACACCCTCAAAACAAACAAACAAGTCAGTCCTCATCTCATCTTTGCTATACTTACTGTCTGAGGATTCATTTTGCCAGTCATGAGAGCTAACAGATCAGCGTCAGCCATTGTAATTGTACAATCCGCCTTCTTATCTGTAAGATAGAGTTGACTATGAAGATTCAAACTGAGAGATGAAACAGTAATAGAAGCTGCAACTCCATGAAGAATCTGTTGATACTACAGGTTAGCAAAATGGTACCCGAAGCACATACAAATAAGGGCCATTATAAAAATATCAGCAAAAGATCACCCAATAGCCAGCAGGCATCTGTGCCACCTTGTATCACAGACCATCCCAACACTCAAGAAAGATGGACCTTTCTGAAAGGTGCTAAGCAAATTCATTCCTTGAAAAGAAACAATAATCTACTTGTAATCAGAGAGAATGTTAACTGCAAGAATTGACAATCGTCTTAAGTTTTATCAAGCTTAAATTTGCTAGTATTGAGATCAACTCAGAATAAATGTGTTTTCCCCTGTGACACTCTCTGAAGATATTCATCACTGAAATTTCAGGCATTTCCTGCCCTCTCCTTCAATGGGAACAACATGTGCATTCTAAAAGCACTCATTTGAATTAATTCAAATCCAGAAGTTTTTAGGATCTTCTTACCAGAAATAAGCTGAAAAATTATTTTAATAAGCTCTGACAGAAATATTAATGTATATACCAAAGGGCTAAAAACTGCACACATCTTTTCCTACACTCATCTTATTATTAAACTTAACTTTTTGATAAAATGTTGTCCACACAACAGAAAACAGTGCATTGCTTTTTGTAATAAGCTCAATTTGTAATTAGATCAATTAATTCCAAATCAAATCCCCATCATGTTTTTAATTAAAAGCTTTATGACACAGGTTCATGGATATATGAGATTCTGAGGACAGACTGTTGTCTTTGGCTTTTTATTTACATTACTAGGATGCATGACTTCAGATACGACTCGACATTTTCATGGCAAAGGCATAAATCCTTTGTTTCCAATACTTTTATGGGGTTCCCCACCACCACCCAGTTTGTGTCTTATTTATGTCTGCCTTTTTTAAAATGGAACTTGAAATTAATATCTGCTGGTACAGTATTTAAATCAGTCAAGTTTTATTGCTTAACTAGCTGCAGAGGAGATACACCAGCTTACCCCTTACCAGTGTCTCCAACAAAGCAACTGAAGAAACAGCTACAAATTACATTTCTGGCCCAAATTTTAAGAGGTGAGCACAACAAAACCCCTGAGGTTTGAATTTTTGTGGTTTGTTTTTTTTTTTTTTTTTAATTCTGATTCCTGTAAGAGTCATATGACAGATCTGTCTGGAGCCTTTAAGAAAACATGCAATTATCTAGACAGAATTCAGAGTAGACAACATTTAATTCTTGGTCTGAAACATCATGGATTAAAAGTGTCAGTAATAAGAAAAGTTTAAAATTAAGGTAGCTTTACACCACTTTTGCTCAAAGTCACTATAGCTTAAAAAGAATATGAATTTATATTCTTTGCATTAGTTTTATGTGTTTTCTGCAATGACATAATAAAATAGCACTGACCTGAATCAATTGCCACAGAGCCTTTACCATTTTTCACATCTACTATCCAAGTTGCTTCTTTCCCACCAGGACCATCTTTTACTTTGAAGGCAAAGACTCCACCAATTTTCTTGACAAATTGCTCTCCTTCCTGTAATGACCATGTAATGTGCAAATTATTCATTTACTTCAAAATAATTTTACAATAGTTTAAATTAAACAGAAGGTCACTGAAAAACCTTTACCCTTTCTACTAACATAGAAAAATCTATTTCCCTCTATTAGGCTTCATTTAAACAACCATTAAAAAAAACAAACAAAAAACACAAACACAAAACTATGACTATCTATCTTAAAATCTATCAACTAAGAAAAATGACCACTGTCCTAACAGTCTTGCCTTGATGTAAGTCTGACAAAATGTGATTTCTTCTTCTAATCACACTTGCAAAGCAAGCAACAAACACCAAACACAAACTTAAAGTTTCTTGTGTTAGTTAACAACCTCCTCACATTCAGTAAAGGCAAGTTTAGACTGTGATACCCTTACGCAGGTAGGAACTGTCTGAAAAAAAGTAATTTAAAATCATGGCACAGCACAGAAAGATTTCTGACACAGCAAAATTCAAAGCTGTAACATTTGTTTCAATGAGCAGTACTGAGGAAGTGATCAATGCTACTATATTCCCATCAGGTTTCACACACATTCTGTCATAAATTAAAATCCTGTTGTAAGTAAAAAAGTAGTCAAATACCTCTTGGAGCTTCTTTTCAATCTCTTTGAAGACCAAATGTGACTTAAATCCATCAACAGCTGCACTGAGAGGCACAGCCGCAATACGATCAGTGCTGAAATGAAAAATCCATTCATTTACATACCTTTAATCACATTTTCAGCATCTTCAGATTATCATGAATAGGCCTAACACCAGTGAGAACAGCCACACTGAAACACTTTAGCAATATAGAGCAACTGTATGATATCAAACTGAAGCTTACTCTCTGATGGGCTTGACAGCTTGAATTACAATCACTTCAAGTATCTACAGGACGCTAATTTTATAATGAAATTAAATCATTAATCTTGTTAAGATAAATCAGCAAACACTATTGCCACACCTTGTGTGAAGAGAGAGCAGCACATGCACCATCTCAGAGAAAATTTTTTTTTTGGCAAAACAAATCCCCTTCTCCCTCCCAATTCATGTGGGTCTCTTAACTGTCACAAGAGGTACTAAGCATTATTCCTGATTCTCTGGAGCAGTCACCCTGCATGGCCCGATAGCAGCAGGAAACCTAATTCTTCATTTCTGCAGAGGCACCCAGAGCCTAAGTAAGTATAGAGATGTCCAAAGAAAACAGCAATTCAAGCAGCAGAAAAAACAAGTTTACAATTATTACCATCTCCTGGCAGCAGAGTTCAAAACCGTGGTCAGGTTTGATATTGTTAAAGTGACAGAATCACTTAAGAAATGTTGCTAGAACTTATTTGTGTGGTACTAACACTACCCAATAGATGTAGGCTAGGGTAGCAATAGTAGGGACTGTCTCATCTGAAGAGGACACATCATTTTTGCCAATAAACCAAGGCTGTACTGACAGCATGTAAAACTGTAAGGTGTCAAAAAAAAAAAAAAAAAAAAAAGCAGAACTGTTTCAAAGACTAATCCAAAATGGATCAAGTCCTGCTGTCATTTACCTTGATGTACGTTCTTGGCAGCTATTACTAAAGCCACTAATTACAGGCTAGATCTGAATCCAACGATTAAGTCTATATGCATTGCTGTAGAAAAAAAATGGTATGAAGTATCTTCATAAACACAAAACGCCACCACCTTTCCCTTTATTACACAATACACAACATCATTCAATTACATAAGCGGTGCCTGAACAGATTAGCCACACTGTTTTGTTCCAAAGTCTGATATACATTAGTGCAACTCCTTGTGTCAGGCATCTCCCACACACAAAGCCTTTGGGAGAACTAAAGGTTTTTAAGCTTCTCTAGCGTAAGATGAAATGAGTATTGCTAAGATTTCTCTGTTTTGAGTTGTACCTAAGAAAGAATTTAAAAAATTCTCAAAACCAATGAAGGTGAAGTGAGCTGTAGTAAATTAGACTTAATTTCTTCAGGAGAAATATTATCTATACATGCAAAATTTTTCCTGACAGTGTACCAACACCCACTGCCAAGTTTTGTGAGCATGTTTGAAGAGCATCCATGAGAAGACATGATTTTTCCTGTATCACACCTATTTTCTCACATGGTCTAACCTCTTACAGATTACAGAAGTGACACAACTATCACTTCTGACACTGTACTACAAAAAGTTACTGCTGCAGCCCTTCAAAGTTCAATTGCTTCTCTCATTACCTCTTCCACACATTATATTGTCACCTCCCAGGAATTGTACAGGTCTAGCTAAAACAGACATTAGAAATGAGTTGGGAGGTGAATATTTCTTTCTGGAAGTCCAGTACATGATAAATTTTACTGTTCACAGGTTTTTAGAGCAAATATAAAGTACTAGCATCAAGCTTTAAAACCATAATACCCACAAAGAGTAGCTCAATCTTTCTAAGCAAAGTTGAAAATGAAAACATACAGGGAACTGTGTATTAAAAAAAAGTCTCTCCTGAAATGCTGGTATATTTACAAATTTTAAGTATTTTCCCTCAATTCCTGTCCATCCTAGCATAGAACTATAGCAGATTGCAAGACAGCTTCATAGCAGTGTTCTCTTCTCACTGTGAAGTATGCTACAATTGCAAGTGCAAATTCTTTAGCCAGGACTGGACGAGTAACATGCCTGAATTCTAACGAGTACTTAGAATACCCATGTAACACATACAGCTGAAAGGAATTCTTCATGAAACCAAACTAGTAACAATTTTAGCAGTGAAAGCAGTGGGTATCTCTATTCCCATGGATGTCTTGCTTTTTTTGGCAAGTCCCTAGTTTCAATTAATTCATTTTAATGTGGCCTGTTTTGTTCTTAGAAGGTTCTTCTTGTTTTGTTGGCTTTTTCCCCCAAACATCAGACTTTTCCTTACAGGAAATCATGTGAGCCATTTTTATGGGCCAGTTTGCTCTTTTCAATAACTCACAGTGCATATTGTTTATCAGGAATAAGACACTGTGTAAGTTATTATCTCTGTATACATCTGTAGTGCTGTAAGGTACACAACAGTTCCAACTGCTGAGCAAGTTTTGGTTTATAGTGCAACTTCTTCCTTGCACAGAGGCAAACATTAATTCTAAAAAAATAATTTTGAAACACAAAGACACGGGAGCACAGTCAACAGAAAGTGAGCTCAGTTTACACCACTACGGAAGCCACAGTGAAAGTTTCCAATGACAGTATAACCAAGACCTGTACACGAATGCTGAACATGCATTTTTATTCAGCGGTGCATTTTCTTGCCCTATGCTCTATAGAGCTACAGTCTGAAAGGTGGCTATTTTGTAAGGTCTTTCAGTACACACAGTGCTTTTTTTTTTTTTTCCTCCTCAAGAAGTCAGCTACACGCAGAGGGCAGGCCCTCAACTGCCCCACCACTTCTTCTTCCAGGGCATTCCCCAGTGGAATCGGACCACCTCGTCTCGATTAAGCGCCGTGGGCAGCCACAGCCCCGCGGGGCTCTCACCTGGCGGCTCCCGGGAAGCCCATGCCGTAGAGGGTCACCACCACGGCCCCGCCGACGCCCAGGTTGTGCTGCAGCGCGACCTTTGCCCCGGGGACCTGCCTCCTCCCGGCCAGACCGCGCAGCTGCCAGCAGAGTTCGGCGCACTGCGCCAGGCCTGAAAAATCGAGCACAGAGCTTAACTGGTTAAACGAAGTAAGGAACATACTACAGCTATATTCCATAAACTTCCTTCCCTAGTAAGATATTAAGTGAATACACGCAATGGGATTTGAGAAAGTTAGTTCTTGACAGCTCAGATACCTAGAAATGTATTTTCTTGGGAGGCCCAAAATGAAGGTGAATCCCTTTTCATCATAGCCCTGATTTTCAGATCGCATTTACCCTCGGTCTCCCCCCACTATTCTATCAGCTATTTCTGGAATTATGATCCAGTTCCACCGCACACACGGTTCTTCTTCCCTCCACCATCCCCAGCCCTCCATCCCTTCCTCTCCTCGTCCCTAGACAACTGTGTAGGCCTTTGGGCAAGGCAGAGGAGGAATCTGCATTTTACGCACCGAATCTTACACGTTGCCAACTGAAACATTACGAAGAGGATGAGTAAGAAGTTTTATAATTCCAGTCATAGATGAGAATTAACAGGTTTCATTTACATTCTCTCAGCCTCAAGGAGAGAACGTATACCGTGGTACAACCTGCCCTGAAACCGTTTGGAAATTTAAGATGACTTGTATGACCTCTGATTAGCATCTAGCTAGCCTCAAAACTGTTTTATAGTGAAATTAAGCTGACAGTCTGTAGACAAGCCATTTTCTGCATGTTAATGACTCTTCCCCCCATCCCATGGCAATAGAGAGAGGCATGAATACCAGGAATTGCCTCTACATTTATCACTGTGTAACTGACAAAAATTTAACACAAACCTAGCAATGTAATACTCTCACCCTGTTACAGATATCCACAGTCTCATTTACCCAGAACATTTTTCTTCCAAAGTTTCCTAATACTTCCCCCCCTACGCTAACTGCAGATTACCTAGCTGTTATAGCTGTTTAGATTAAGGTTTGCTGTTTTACAAGGTTTCCTTTTCTTCAGTTTTCTGACAACTTCTCATTTCCAAACAAGGAAGGTGAATTATCTTCACAAATCCAAACACATTTTATTCAAGAGCCATCTCATTTGGAAGCAGGCGTAGCAGTTTAAAGAAAACAAAAACCAAAACAAAACAAAAAGGAAAACCTATGTTGCTGGGAAACAGTGACTAACTGAGCTTCTGTTATAAACATCAGATAAATATTTTGACATCCAAGGCTTAACAGAAATAGCTTTTATTACAGCTAACAAGGGCACAGGCTATTCAGGTGCAGCAAAAATCTCCAAAATATGAATTTTAAAGGATGACAACATATGAAAATAGTTATTCAAACTACATTCAGCAGAAGTTGTACTATTGAGCAATTAGTCAGAAAAAAGTTAAGCTGTTTTGCAGGTTGCTTTAACACCAACAGAAGAAAAAGCACCATAAAATTAAATAAGTGCTAATGATGAAATTCACACTCCCAAGTCTTTTGGTTTGAGCAATTCTACATCGTCAACCTGCCCTAATACTTGCATTAGTTGGAAATGAGAATCAACTCCAGAGCTTCCTTCTAGTCTTACGAAGCCCTCATGTTTCATACAGACAAATACAAGTGGGAAGCATCTGCCTGCTCAAGAGCTGTATCTCATATCTAACTGACATGACTAAATGAAATGTTTTTGCATACCTGTAGCACCAAGTGGATGTCCCTTTGAAATCAAGCCACCACTAGGATTAATAACCCATTTTCCTCCATAAGTATTGTCTCCTCTGTCAATCAGGTCACATGCTCTTCCTATAAAACAGTGTTTATAAAAGAAAAATGTTCCTTTTTTGTTTTTAAATGATTTTTCAATTCTACTGTCACTTACTGAAGATGCTGCACGTCAGTCAAAACCTAGCAAATACTACACCACAGATTTTACAAAGAGCAGACTGAAATTAGCCAAACTACATTAATGAGGCTTGCTTATACCACTGGAGAAAGCATAACATGGAAAAGAAGTAAAAGGGCTAGTGTTTGATACAAAAGCTTTTTAAAATTTGCTGTTGAACTGTTTTGTTGATATACAGTATTATGATATAATCAATATAATGAAGCTGTTCATTATTTTATTAATAAAACTGCAGTGGTAACTATGTCTTTTGTAAAAGAGGGGTTAGTCGTAATTTGTGACCCCCAGGACATGGAGGTCCTGGTGAACACCAAGTTGAACATGAGCCCTTGCCACATAGAAGGCTAACGGTACCCTGGGCTGCATTAAGACATTAAGATCGTAAATAAAACTACTCATAAGACTGATGCTTAGAATTGCTTAGCTTTCCAGACTATTAGTTCCCATGTCTCCAGCAGACAGTTCTCCCTTTTAACCAGTCCCTTATCCTTTATTCTTGTACCAGCTTCTTCAGCCTACATTATTAACGTTGAAGTCTAAAAAAGATCTGCCACATTTCCTGTATTTATAACTTACTTCTGCCATTAAATGAGAATACCAGGTTAGTCTTGCACATCTAAATCCACAATGTGGTTCATGCCATTTCACTAATCTCTATGTCTAATTAGTCTACCGTTCCAAGATAAGTTTCACATACTATTAAGGTCAGACTGACTGAAAGGTGGTGAGAATTGCACTATTAAATTACCATACACAAGACTTACTGCTCAAATAGACAAGTGCCACCAGAATTCTTCTGTATCTTCGGTTAAAGGAATGAAGCTAAAAAGCTTAATGTATCTACTTCAATAATGTCAAACATTTACCATTTTTACTGCAGATACCATAAAAACGCAGCAAAGACAACAGTAAAAAGCAAGCATTCAAAGGCAAATATCTGAAGACCTACAAACACATAAAAAGTCTTCCTGAAGATCTACGAACTTCTCTGCTTCAGTGAGAAAGCTTAGACAATACAATACACCATCTAGTGATAGAGTATGATATTTTCTCAAAATTAGTTAAAAACAAATTAGAGAAAGACTATATCAGATGATTATTTATGCAAAGCAAGAATACATTTAGAGTTTAAATATATCAAATACTGAAGTAGCAGTTCAATGCATTATTTATTTGAAATCAAACAAAAACCTCTTCAGTAGAAAATTTTGATGGTTTGACTTACGTACATAGAACTAAACTCCACTGCCATTTAACCTGTTGTAAATCCACTCGCTTCAATTAAATTAAACTAATTGGGACTGATTGTGCATTGTTATACAGTTGACTTTAGAGGCACGTTCACAACTTGCCAACAGCTCTGTATTTTCAAAGGCAAAGATGTTTCAAGATTTTTAAAAAAGTTATATCAAAGATAAGTAACTTGGTAAGGCCCTCTATAGGCAATTCTTGTCCAATTTTTATCTTCTTAAAAGGAAATACAATGATGGAGGGAATCTTGGGATAGGTAAGTATATAGTCCTGAAAAAGGGGCATAATACTGAGAAAGATCACAAGAGTCCTTAATTTCCTTGCTCTGCTTGCTTAAAAGAGCCATCCCTGCACAAGGTAGCCATATGACTTCACATAGTTGTCCACACTTTAATTTGCCTTGTATATTTCTTCAGAAATCACAGTAGCACACTCATTTGTTAAACAAATTCTAGAGTTTGCAGGTCTTCCTTATGTTACTACAGTGGTAACTTGCTTTTCCCTCTTATGAGGTTAGCTAATAAGACTTTCAAATATAGAGATCTGTCCAGTAGACAACTCAAAGTTCTAATTATATGAACAGATAAAAAGATACTTTTAATGCTTTCCATTTTAATAAAACAATAATCTCCACTGACGCTATTACCTTCTGGACAGAGTCCCAGAGCTTCGTAAGTAATGAACTCATTAACTGAGAAACAGTCATGAAGTTCAATCACATCAACATCTGTAGGTTTGAGGCCTGCTTTTTCAAAACATTTTTCTGCAGCTTTTTTAGTCATATCATAGCCAACCTGCAACAAGAAGAAATTGTATGTTAAAATATCATTAAAGAAACATAGCTAGCAATTTCATTTCTACACTTAATTTTAAACGTGATTCTATATATCCTGTAAGTGAAAGTAACCTGTAGGAGGTGGCATTCTAATTTATTTTAATGCATCACATATCACAGAGTTTAATATTCATACTGTATGAATTGTATAGAAAGAAATAATACATTCTAAGTCTCGTTGTTGGCATGTGGAAACTTTTCGGGGGAATATCCTCTATTTTCTCAGCCTTGCTCACAAGCCAAATTGCTCCTTTGCATGACTCAGACCAACAGCCTTGAAACAAATCCTCAAACTGTCTTGCTACCTTTTCCTATCAGCCATCTGACTAGAATTGTATTTGAAACCCAAACAGAACATGACTGCAGTAGAAACTATTGGGTATTCTAATGGTTTGACTTACTTCCAATTATTTTAGTCAATTTGCAGTGGGATCCAAATTTTGCAGTTCAGGTCTTTCCCTTCATTCTACTTCAGCAAGTAATCATGACTATACCCAACAGGTTATTTCAGCTTCAGTATTACACAGACATAAGTAACATTAAGTTTCATTATTCTTATAAACAGAAAAAATAAAAAAATGTTTTTCTTGGTGTTCAAATTGTTTAAAAAGTAGCCTTTAAATAATTTGTTAAAAACTAGGTTTTTGATAGCCTGTTTATAAACTTCTTACTGTTATCCCACAACCTCGTCTTTGCTTACTCCACCTGCCCAATTTTACATTCACCACAAAGTATAATTTGTTTGCTTACTGACATGGAAATGTCTACAGTATCATCAGGACTTGCAGGTATTAAAAAAAAAAAAAAAAACCAAACCCTGGGGAGTATCAGGGAATACAGAATTGTAAACCTACCACCATCATACAACTGTTTCCTTCAAATGTGCTTGGATAATCAGTAGCCATCACCTGGGCTAGAATTTCCACAGCTTTTGGCTGCAACTTATGCCTTTTCACAAACTCCTCGCTAGCCAAAATTGCAGCTGCGGCACCATTTGATGTTGGACTAATTGAAAGAAAAATAATGATGTCATCATTCTAAATAAGTAATGTCAATCTTCCATAGAATTATCTTTTAATACAAACCAAAAAACCAAAAAGGACAAATGAAAAACCACTTTCTTTGGCTGATGCCACTGAAACTATAAATTCCATCAGTGTCTGCTGGACGCTTTCAGTAATATTTATAACAGACATTTGAAAAGCATGACATCAAAATAGAAATGTATCATTAAGGTTTTTCAATTTAGAAAAAAACCAAAGCTTCTACTTGGCGATAAACATTGTTAACAGGAAGCCTTTCAGGAGTGTATAGGAAAGGCTGAAGAGAAGAATTAACACTTAACAGCAACAGATGCACATTGGTAAAAGATACAGAATGACGCGAGAGCCCCGAAGTACAAAACATATTTCAGCTTACTGTATTATACTGTGAACAAGTATCTAGATAGTGTTTGGTCAAGACAGAGATTCCACATTTGTTTTATTTATTTTAAGTAAAACTTCTTATAATTGGTAAATTTTGATTTACAGGCAAAGACTTTTATTTAATAGATGTCCTACCATATTTGTCTTAACATCAAGATTTATTTCACAATGCTAAGTCCTCTCCTTACCAACACTGTAAGACAGTCAAGAAATCGAAAATTTTGCGGGAATGCAGAACTTCATCTAACGTGTACTTCTCTTGGAACTGGGAATACCTGAGAAAAACATACAGATGCCATCTTAGTTTTAGCACAGCCCTTAGCAGTAGACATACTCATATGACACTATCAGGCAGCTATAGAGCTGTTTTTACAAAGTATAAGGCACTGGATATAGAATTTATGCTGGGTATAATTCTCATTCCATAATAAAGAATATACTCTGCAAAGTATTTCTAAAAATACTACTCAGTTTTGCATGAATTTTTTAACAGCAATGTATCTTCAATATAGAGGTAGAGTACATTACTCACGGGTTGTTAGTTGAATGGCTATGATTCTTCCATGCAATTTTTGCAAAGTATTCTGGATTTGTCCCTGGAAGGGGAAAGCAAGCTGTGTTGAAATACTTTGTTTACCCAAACAGTGCTAAGATAGCATTTTAAATATTGTGTCATAAGAATTTGACCTTTACAAGCATCTTTACAGGAGACTCATTGTTATCAAGGCTTTCGTTAGAACTCAACTTAGATCTAAAAGTTAGATAAAGGCTACTAAACATGGTTGAGTTTTAGCTAACAGAACATCCTACTTGGATATTTAACACTTACTAACATAAAAATACGGAAAATAAGTGCATTTTATTTGAGGTATTATTATATTACTGAAACTTGAATGCTCATTTTCCTATCAGTGCAAAACAGCTGCAGTGAAATATTGGAGTCTAAGTCTAAAATTCTTCCATATACTAGCCTAAAACTAAGTTCAAATAAAAGATCCCCAACAGGCCAGCCTGTTACCTGGGAGCCAATTCCCTTGTCTGGTGAGGGGGTAAGAAACGGCACTGGCAGCCGCCTAGTACTATATATTGAATCAAATACTCCAAAGCTTTTGTCAAACAATTCAGTCCCAAGCCTATCTACCCGTCCTAAGACACAAGGAAAAAAATGCAGGAAGTTATACAACCTTATCGCCCAGACCTTACAGAAGCACAAACCATACCATTAGCATGACAACCAGACACTCTGTATCACAGCCTTAATTTTGTCTCCTGATGGTTTTGTTTGCCTACACATCACCAACTTTTCTGCAGGTAACTTTTTATCTAAATGTATTCCTGTATGCATTAGCTGTAGATGTTGCAGTTGTAGTACTTGGGTAAAAGAAAGGACACTGAATGCCATCATTTAAAAAAAATGAAATCCTAATACATATTTTTTTAAATCACTTCATTAGAAGAGGACAATGAAAAAATGTATTTTAACGTACCATATTTCTCCATATGTTCTTTGCCAGCATTTGCAAACATCTGAGGTGCTACTGGAGCACTTGCTAAGCCATATTTATTTATCATAATTTCCAAATGTTTGTCAATTGGATTAGTTCTGTCTGAAGACTAAAAAGAAGAGAAATAGTTATAAAGCAAGTCATAATTTCCTTTTCTTTACAACATTGCCACAAAAGTCCCATGGATTTCAAGCAAAATAGAGGTTTTTCTGATATGGTAACAATTCCACTGGACAGTATGCTGCACTTCAGTGACATGTTTTGAAGCATTCATAATTTCCCAACTGTAAGAGTAAATAAGCAGAAAATGCTTAACATTATAATCACTGCACTGACTCATGGCAAGGACCACTCCTATGTGATTTCTATCACAGTCACTATTTTCAGCAGAGGACTTCAGGTATTTTTCACCTCAGCTGAAAATCCTATAGTTAATATAGTTCCAAGTTATAAAATTAATACTGTATTAGTATTTTCAATGAAGCTTAGATGAAAAATCATAAAGCATGTTAAAGATAACTCTTACTAATTTCAATCAGTTGTTAAATTTAACATTTCTCACCCAAACCTCTGCATATATTATCAAATTAGGCAGTTCTGTAGTTAAACAACATATGGGCTCTAATATTGCTTGCCATAAGGCAAAATACAAACAAAACCCCCCACGCTTCTCCAGTAAAAACAAAGAAGAGACAAGAAAGAAAGGTTTACAGAAGCCCTTAGTTTTTGGGAAAGTGTGTTAACTGGTCAACTGAGTAAGCATCAAGCCAAAAGCCAGAAGACCCAGATTCTTTCTTTGATTTGCTGTGTCATTTTGAGAAAGACACTTCAATTGCTCAATGCTTCAGTATTCTATCTGGTATTTTCATTATTCCCTATTAACCCTGCCTTTAACATATTCTTGGCAAAATACTAAAAGCATGACATACTACATAAAATTAATTCTAAAACATTCCATACAAAATTTGCGTATCATAGCTGCTATCAAAATCATAAAACTCATTAAAAGTTTCCGTGGATCAAAATAATGGTTTATTTTGTAATCATCTACAGCAACATCTTAAAGCAACTGGTATTTATGAGAATATGTCTCAGAGAATGAGGAGGTGTATTTCATCTACGAATACAATGAAACGTATAGAGTGTTTCAGACACTTACACCTGAACCAAGGGATCCTTTTGCCATCCTCTCAAAGCCAAGCGCCAGAACACAATCTGCCAAACCTTAAAATAAAATTTGTGGCTATTTAAAACACAATGTAATTATAAACAAAGTTATGTACTAACAACTATTCAATTACAAGAAATCTACATAAACACCTGCCAGCTGCTCTTCCTCCTTTCTTCATTTTTGAAAAAGAGTCAAATTGGGGTGGGAATGGTATTGATACAAACATATTGATACTGAAGAATGAGAGATCACTACAGGGTTTGGGTTTATTTTTAACCTGTTTGACAGCAATTATATTAGATGACCAAGTACTTATGTCTCTGCTACAAATACTAGAATAATCATACAGAATGTTACTATAGTTTTCATTACAGAAACATCAGCATTTAAGTGCAAGAAAGTATCAAGTCCACAAAGGAACTGCAGAAACAGAAGGAAACACTCATTGTCAGTTCAAAGCATAGTCTGTCACAAGGCATTGCTCTCTTCCCCTTTCTTCCAAAAACATGTTAGTCAAACACTTCTGTTAACTTCAAGTTAAAAAGAAAAAAAAAGCTAAGCTTTTTACCAGATTCTTCTCTCCTTTCCATCCTGCAGAGTCTAGCGTCTTGCAACAAGACAACTATAATGCAACTTGTTCTGCACTACTCCAAACAATTCTTCCAGAAAAAACTTAACTGGCTTACTACTTACTAGGTTCATACAGTTTATGACACAGGAAAGGACATTTATATCCATATACACCACCTTACTGCATCACAGACATAGTTTCTTGGGTGCACACACAATGCTCTAGTTCATAGTGATAGTCTTTTTTAAGTGCTTGGTCTTGTATTTGTATATACAACTGACCAACCTTTTCAGCTGAGTGAGGCAGAAAACACAATTTTGCCTATGAGGATAGGACATTTACAATCCAAAGTACTCACACATTCGCTAGTTCCGTTCTTCATTCAAGTTATATTTATAGAAATAGAGAATATGTATTACCCAGCCCCAGAGCAAAACAACTCACCTCCTTCTACTATTTGTCTGGCCATGAACAAGGCAGTTGATCCAGTAGCACAGTTGTTGTTAACATTAACGATAGGAATGCCAGTTAAACCCAAACTGTGATAGATAGCCCGTTGTCCACAGGTTGAGTCACCTTTATACAGAGACACAACATTAAAATAAGGTACAGGCTCAAACTTCACTAGCAAAAAGAAATCCCACCATGTATGTGCAATGCTACCACTTAAACTGTAAACTTGAACTTTTTAACTCTCATCTTGAGTATGTCTCTCAAGTATCCACAGCACGAGAACCTTAGAAACAAGATGAAAATCATCAGATTTTAAAAACAGAAGTTTGTCCTGCTTCTGTGATAACAGGCCATGAATGAATCGAAGGTAACTGGACTGGACAGAAATGTCTTAGAGGTGTGGCTTGGAAGCTGCCACAGGTATCACAGCTGACTGACCCTACTTCAGTTGCCACAATACAGTCATTAATAGAGAAACAGGAAGAAAGCAAATGGAAAAATCTTTGGAATGGAAACAGATTTCCCTGTAATAGAAATCTGATTTTGACTGCTTTGAGAAATACATCAGGCATCTGTGAATTGGAGCAACAGGAAAAGGTTCAAACCAGTCATTTAACACCATCTCCTCTCACTACAACAAGCAGTGACTGCAAGTTAAAAGCTTCTGCTGAGGGCGTCTACTAGAAATCTGTTTGAGGGTTGTGCTGGTTTTAGCTGGGATAGAGTTAATTTTCTTCATAGTAGTTAGTATGGGGCTACGTTTCAGACCTGAGCTGAAAACAGTGTTGATAATTCCGGGATGTTTTTGTCATTGCTGAGCAGTGCTTACACAGAGTCAAGGCCTTTTCTGCTTCTCACACCACCCCACCAGTGAGGAGGCTGGGGGTGCACAAGAAGCTGGGATGGGACACAGCCGGGACAGCTGACCCCAAGCGACCAAAGGGATATTCCATACCATATGATGTCATGCTCAACATATATAAAGCTGGGGGAAGAAGAAGGAAGGGGAGTGACGTTCGGAGTGATGGCATTTGTCTTCCCAAGTAACTGTTATGCGTGATGGAGCCCTGCTTTCCTGGAGATGGCTGAACACCTGCCTGCTGATGGGACATAGTGAATTAATTCCTTGTTTTGCTTTGCTTGCGTGCGTGGCTTTTGCTTTACCTATTAAACTGTTTTCATCTCAACCCACAAGCTTTTTACTTTTACTTTTCCGATTCTCTCCCCCATCCCACCGGGGGGGGAGTGAGTGAGCGGCTGCGTGGTGCTTAGTTGCTGGCTGGGGTTAAACCACGACAAGGGTCCTGCTGATAATGAAGGCAGGGCAGCACTGTGTTGGTATGTGAATAACCCAGTTATGTCTACATCAGCTGTGAAGCATTATTCTGGAGCCATACTAATGCACGTACTCTCAATAATCTTATACAGTACATTAAACCATGGTTATGTTTCTATATATGTCCATAGGATCAAAATAGTTATGAACCTCTCACAGAGTAGATCTCATCTACCACTTAGAGTTGAGTCCAAGCAGATATCTTTTACGTGCTCTTGGGCTGAAAGTGCAAGGACACAGTACATGTTTGATCCCCAAAATACCCCTAGCAAGTGTCTTCAACTCAAGAGCAATGGATAAAGAAGCATATCCATTCTAATGTACACAGCATCACACAAAGAATAAAAGAATTTTCAAGTCTATTGCTGTAAACATTATAATACGTAAGTTTTGCACCACTTGAATAAATATACCATCTGATCTTGCTGAGAGAGCTACTTGTATAAAACACCTTTGCAAGACACAATTTTATGGAAGTCTTTCCATACCTGTGACTAGAACTGTAAACTCCACAAATAAACAGACATAGATCTGTGATCACTAAAAATAATAATTTTTAAAAAGTTGGAGACAGTTCTACAAACTGACACGATTAAATATTACAACCTGAAATTGATGGGATTCCCCCATACTTTATCCACACAGGTGTCTGCAAATGTCAGGAATGTCACATCCCAAACAAATGACATTACTTACCATAAACATAACCCACACATGCCTGCTCCACTGCTGAATAAGGAATCCCAGCATCAGCTAAAGCCTTCTGGCCTAAAAAAAAGTTTAAAAGTTGAAAAAAAAGTTTAAAAGTTGAAGAAAAAAAAAAAAGCAGCGCTCTCAACCTTAACAAGCAAACCTAGAGTAGCACGTGTGATTCCTGCATTCACAAACAAAAAAAAGAGCGTGCTGTAAAAATTCCTTATTATATGATGTGAATGGTTAATATAATCTTGCATCTTAATTCTCATAAGGACAATTTTGCAGTATTTTGAGTTCTGAACAAGCTCCTTTATCAGAAAATTTCATGCAATCAATTCTGCGTTCATGCACAAAGGTTGGTTGTCCCAATGAAAGTATGTTTGAATAATATAGGTAGGTATGAAATTACTTAAGTGTCCAATTCAATTTTAAGCTATCCTTCTGACTTCAGTACTGGAAGGCAGTGAGTTGAACAGGTCAGTTATGGATTTTGTGAAAGTGTTCTTTTTTTATCAGTTTCAGATTTGCTTTTTACTATTTATGTATCTATTTACTGAACAGTAACTGTTCCTTCATATGTATAACAAAAAGATTGACTGTAAGACTTAAAATAAGTGTCAGCAATCAAACTAAATGCTTTCTTTGTTATTAAATTACCTGCCTCCTTAGCCATGTCAGGATAATCAACGCTCTTCTCACTAGGCTTTGTGAACTGACAAGAAAAAAAGGAGAAAAAAAAAAAAAAGAACAAATCACAGTGAGACTTAACACATTTTTTGCTCAAATTGGTATATTTAAAAGCTTTATATTTAGCTTTGAAGCAGGTTTGTGAACAATCAATTTTAAATAATGCAAAAAATTTAATTTAATTGACCCAAAAGTGCATGCACAAAACCTGCACAACTCCCCAGTGCTACTGCCAGACCCTGTGATGGCTAAAAACAGAAAATAGTGCAATTTTATGGAAGCTGAGGACCATTTTTGCTCAGTCTTAAAGAAGGTCCATGACTTGTATGGAGATGGACAATAACCCTGTCCAAAGCCTGTGCGTGGGACAGAGAATAACTGTCATCTTCACTGATTCATTATAATACATGACATAATCTTCACTAAGGCTTTGATAAATACTTCCCTTCCACTTTGTTATACTCCTATTTGTAACAAGAAAATGCTTGTTCTTTGTACGGAACTTAATTCTACATAAGCCACCCTTTCCCAAGCCTTACTCCACTTTGTTACAAATCATATCGTACCTTACCCCTCACCATTGGAGTAGAGGTGGTATTTCTATTTTCTTTGTAGTATGACTCATTGGAGTCCACCAACAAATACATGTGTTTTGCATTTTTACACCATTAACAAAAACTGTCACTGCTAAAAAAAAATCCTCATGCTAACTACTTATAGTTCTACAAATTATTTGATGTTCACTGTTAGTATATAAAAGTTAATTTGCTACCTCCTTATGCTTACCTCCCCAACTCCAGTCTTTCGCAACACTTAGCTGTACTTTCTGTAGTGCTTCCTTTCCCTAATTTAGACAGAGAACCTTCACACTGAAGGTCACAAGAAAAATCAGTCAGTGAATTGATCATTGTAAAAGTCTGTAAGAGCGACTGACGTTACTTGGGCTAACAGAGGAAAAAGGAGTATTGACGATTTCTCAAATCACACTAAACTGGTAACTGAGATGATCCACTTCTGAAAATGAAAGGCATGGTCTGTAGAACTGACAATTACACAGGAAACACAGATTGCTGTTTTGAGAAGGTATACCAATTTTTAGCAGACATTACGCCATTAAGATTAAAAAGAGAAAGGATACAATCCTAAAAGACTTCATAATAAAATGCTTAAGGTGCAATATGGTGTCTGACAAGTTTCAGTTGTCTCTTCCACGCTATTGTTCCTTCCTTGAGCACAGCACAAATGAGTTTAAGGTGAGGTCAAATAACTTCCAAAACTACATTCTGTGATCCAGTCCAATAAACACAATTAACAGAATGAAGTCTTTTACCTTTTATTTCCTCCCCTATCACATCACATGCTCGAGAAACACCCATGCAGCAACAAAAAAAAGTTATTTAAAATGGAGGGGGTTTTTTCTGACTGCTCTGGCAAATATCAAAGCAATCTTAAGTTTCATCCACTGAGATAAAAACGGTTCCTTTAGCTTTTGCTCCTCTTTGTGCCATGCTGTGTGAATTCTGTGTTGGCAACCGAATGACCAGGTACAGAAACGCATCAGGAGAGTATCTGTAGAGCACCTGCTCTGCTGCCACCAGTTCTCCCTGAGCCCATCAGCTCCCCGGCCATTCAAAGTAAGGGGACAAGCCCTTGACCCCAGGTTGCAGTGAGACGGGGACACACTCAGGCCACTGTAAGTCTGTTATATCGACCTGCTCAACGGAACTTCAAAACGTTTAACTTGGCCGGCGGATCCGTCCTCCCCGACATACTAACCAAAGGTGAACTTTGCACGGAGCCGCTATCACCCGGGCCCAACCCGCAGGCCCAGGCTGGCACCACACGCCTCTCCTCTCTGCAAATGCGCTCCTCAGAGACAGCAACCGTACTTTGTGACGGGCCTTATCCCCATCAGGGGACGAAGCGCACGGCTTCCACAACGCCGCCGTCCCTCCGCGTCCCCCTCAGCCGCCGGCAGCGGCGCCAACAGGGAACGCTCGAAGGGGAGACGCCTCAGGAGCGCCGCCGAGAGAAGACCCGCTCGGCCCGATCGCCCCCCGGGGGCCAAGTTTCCCTCTCCGCTCCCACACGGCCTCAGCGCGCAGGCGGTGCCGGGGAGGGCAAAGGCCGGCGGCGCGGAGCTGGGCCGGCGCGGCGGGCAGCCCCGTACCTTGGTCATACCGACGCCCACCACGAACACCCGCCGCTGCATGATGGCGGCGGCAGGCGCCCGCGCGCGCCCCCTCCTCCTCCTCCTGCTGCCCTCCGGCCGAGGCGCCGCCGAGACCCCTCGCGCGGACAGCGGCGCGCGACAGCTGAGCGAAGGGGCGGGGCGAGCGCCCGGGAGGTGGAGGATCGCCACCCCTCCCATCCCTCCTTCTTAAAGGCGCAGCGCTCCTCTGGCCGGTCCCGGAGGCCCGGCCCTTAGCTGCTCGTCCCCGGAGGCAGCGGAGCCCGGGGAGCGGCGCCATGATGCGGCTGGGGCGGGCGGGACGCGAGCTGCTGCGCTGGGGTCGCGGCGGGCCCCCCACGGCCGTCCCGCGGCGGGGCGCGGAGGTGCTGGTGGGCGCGGCCGGCGGGGAGAGCAGCGGTGAGTGCGGCGGCCCCCGCCTGCAGCCCGGGGTGCGCGGGGGCCGCAGGGGGCCGGGGTTAGGCCCCGGCGCTCATTTAACGCCGGTTCCGAGGGGTCCGTGGAGCTGATCCGGTGTCAGAGCCGGTTTTCTGGTGCTGCAGGGAGGGGGCACGTTGATCTACTTAGTTTTACCAATTCCTGGTAAAAAACACACGTGAGTGGGACCGTGCGTGTTCCCAGCCGCTCCCGGGACCTCGGCTCTGGCAGGCCTTGCTGTCCCTCAGACAGGCCCTGGAAACACGCGAGCTGTCCCTGCATCTTGTACTGGCCCCCGCGGGACGGGGGTCTCGGGGCTGCCGAGCCTTCCCTTGCTCTAATGCCCTCGTAGCCCAAAAAGGCGGCTGACTGCCTCGCAGAGTCCATAGCAGGCAGGTCACTTATAGTCTCTTTGCTATAAGTTATGCCTTGATACTTTTCTCAAGAACGCAGCTACAAAATAAATGGCTAGATGCCTTTTTTAAGTTATGTATGCACGAGATCTTAATACAAGAAGTTCTGGCTTGCATAGCTTAGATTTTTCTGAGATCGGTAATGTATGGTGCTAAAGGTAGGATAGGACCAGGGCATGTCTGTGCATATTTATGTATGAGAGTCACAAAGCAGTTTGAGTTTTAGTTCAGATTGCCAATGGAATTACCTTCTGGTAAGGGTAACTATTGCAAGAGCTTATAAACGGTTCTTGGTAGTTTTGGTAGTTACATATACATGAATGTAGTTACCAGAATTGTGAATTTCCATTGTTTGCTGGTGCCCGCTGTTGCCTGTGTCTTTGTTCCTATGTGACACATCTCTTGCTTACTGACTGGCCACTGGCAGAGGAATAGACAGAGACCTTCTAGCAGGGCAGAAGGACCAAGCATGACAGATGCAGAGTACATCTGTGCACCTGCAGCAGCAGCAACAGCATCTTACAGTGTTAAGGCCTGGGAAGTGAGCAGAAGTCCAGCCAAGGGAACAGGACAGATGTTTTTTCTGTCCAAAGCATGCAGAAACCATTGGATAATAATTTACAAAACACAAGCGCAAGGGAGAAGTAGGTAGATGTTGTGGTCTTATTTTTCTGCTTGGACTTAGGAACTTAGAGTGAATTCCTTTTCCCTGATGAGCTTATTAACTTTAAATTAAATGGAGCTGCAATTTCAAAACGGTTCTGGAACATGAACTGAGAGTGACCAGTTTGTGCTATTCTCATGCGAACAGCAAACCCAACAGGATGGTTTCTTCATTAAGGAATATACTTGAACACAGTAAGACTGTACAATAAAAACTGAATTAAGTAACATTCAAAACAGAAACCTAAGATGGATCATTTGGGTTTTGGGTTTTTTTTCCATTCCTGCAGTGATTCTAAGACATATATTCTTGGATGTCATGTTCATTTTTTAAAACTCTGCTTATTTATATTATTCGCAGTGCTACTGAATTTTACAGTTGTCCTGCATAACTGAGTTTCGTAGACATGGTCTACCACCTCTACTTTTAAAATAACTGATTGTTTTAGAATATACTTTATATGCATTTTCAGGAAAGAGAAGATGCAGCATATGCAGACATTGTTCCCAGTTGAATTACTGTGTCAGAGAATTAAATGAAGTGTAACTGAAATTGTCTCCTATTACTAAGGTATTGCTGAAATCCTAATGAACCGACCCCACGCGAGAAATTCATTGGGAAAAGTATTTGTAAATGAAGTGAGTATGGGCCTGGCCTGTAAACGTGTTTGGAATCATGATCAGTAACTAAATGCAATAAGAATAGTTGTGGGAAATCTGAAACAAAAACTTAATCTCTTGCTGAAGGTCAGTGGGAGACTGCATTGGGGCAAGGCAGGTTAGCCTGAAGAAAAAGACTGTGGTATGTCTATACTGCAGCAACTTCAGATGCGGACTGGACACAGATACTGGAGTTATTTAAGTTAGCTAAGTCGGATGCAAGTTAATGTCCTGACTTGCGTAATTACAGTAAAAACATACTCATTGTCAGCCCTTAGCAGATGATCTGTTCAAGGTTGATACGTTCTAGAGAAGGTCTGGCTCATGCCTGGACAGGAAGGGGAGTTTAACCTACAGCAAAGGTTCATCTCTGAATGGAAGAAAAAAAGAGATGGGGAAACATGTCATTCTGAGGCTGTCATGGAAGGATCCTGCTGGCTCTACATATATGATTTCCAGGAAATTCCTGGCACCTGCAGGGGAAAAAAAAAAAAGAAACTTTTATCATAGATTAGGAGCTTGCTATAATTTAGGTATATACATCCATATGCTTAAAGTTTTTCTTCTCTTGTTTGTACTCCCTCCCTCATAGCTGTTCAGCGCTCTGGAACAACTCCGCTTGGATGAGAAGGTTCGCGTGGTGGTGTTCAAGAGCGAGGTGAAAGGCGTATTTTGTGCTGGTAAGTAAGAAAGGCTCTGCAAACTATTGTTAAAAAATTTGATGGCTCTTAGGGCTGTGTGCTGATCAGATCATGCAGAAAAGCAGTTGGAAATGCATGCTAAAAGAAAAACAGGCTGGCTTTTGTGTAGCAAATAACAAACACGTTCTCTTTCGCCTGTCTGCCTCTTGGCTTCAGTGATGAAGACGTGTGTGATGGAGTGAGCTGCACAGGCTGTGTGGTGCTACTGTTTGTTTCCATTTGTAACCATCTTGAAGCACAGGTGTCTCTGGTATTGGAGTCCTTGGTTTCCAGTTTTATGGATTACCATCCTTACATACAGTGATCGGTGCTCCTCTGTGAAATCTGTTCAAAGGCCACAGAGGAGCACCCTAGCCACTCCTGCAGCCCAAACGTCCACATTCCAACTTCCACTGACCTTACTTAACCAGAACACTGTATTTCAAGACTTCTGAAATGGTCTGTTCTCTGAGAGGGACAGGAGGGAACACAGCTGAGATGTCTTTTCCCTGTTCCTGGACTCTAACCTTTTTCTCCTCTATTTAGGTGCAGACTTAAAGGAACGTGCAAAGATGGATGATGCAGAAGTTGGACACTTTGTTAAAAGGCTGAGAAATCTCATGGATGAAATAGGTAAATGACTACCTCAGTTGGGAAATTTGTCCTAGACTGCCTGTACTGAGACATTTAGAAATGCTGCAGGAGGGGAAGGATGCTAGCTCCAGCAGGTTATCCACTCAGGAGTAGCTTCCCAAATGGCTCCAGCTTATGCCTGAAACAAAGATCTGATTAGAATTAAATACCAACTATCCTGCTGCCACTCCAAGGACAAGATGCATTTCAGTACTGCCTTTTCCATGACGAAGAGCAGCACACACACGCATATAATAAGTACCTGCTATAACAAAGCATTCTGTATACAGTTGTATGTAATCCTTGGGAGACAGTGCTAGACAAAATGAGCTATGGTGGTTGTCCCACTTTCAATACATGCTCAGAAGCACTTATGATATGGCAATGACGTAAGAACATGGATTTGGATCTCTGAATGGATTTGCTAAATGGATTTGTTGAATGTTGGGGGTTTTGTACCTACAGCTCCCCCACCCCCCCGCTTTTTTTTTGTGTGAAAGGAATATGGGCTTCTGCAACTGATTTTCTTCCCCTATTTGTCAATTATTCTGCTCTCACTGGAGAGCAATACCAAAGTGAAATCTGACTAAAATACCAATCAGAATTGCAGTAATTAAAAAACAAACAACAATGTAGAGAAAATGACCCTGTCTTACAAACCACAGAAGCAGTTGGGGGGCGGTAGTTACAGCACAGAACTAGCACACGTCTGAAGTCTGCTTCCAGCTCCCTGAGTATTTGAAAAGGTATCTTATCAAGCTACTACTCTCCAGGTACCTCAGGTTCCTCAGCTGTGAGGTGGCAACAGTGTTTACCAAGTTCAGGAGCCTTGGCTAACAAAAGCACCAGAAAAACTAATCCTTGTAACAGTGACTAGGGATGGTGACTTTGTTTTGACTGTTTAACTGCAACAGCTGGATATTCACATCATAAATTTGCAAGGAGACAATTCATCCTGGTTTGTGTTGCAGTACTTTGTATTTGCATGCTTCTTTGCATGTAAGAAGAATGTTTTGCATTCTTCTTACAAAGAAGGGAGAAGTGCAAAAAGACAGTTTCTACTGTTTAGACAGTCAGAAAGTTTGTGGCAGAAGAAAATGAATTCTTGAGCAATTTTGAATTTGAGAACTACTAAAAGCTTTAGAATTTAAGCATTTAAATTCCAGAAGTGAGTGGAACAGAACTTCTGGAACAAAGCTGTATAATCTGTGTTGTCTTCTCTAGCTGCCCTGCCTGTACCCACAATTGCTGCAATAGATGGCTACGCATTGGGTGGTGGACTAGAATTGGCATTAGCTTGTGACCTTCGAGTAGCAGGTTTGTGTGTTGCTTAATGTAGGATTCTTCTTGTAATTGGTGACCATACTTTAAAGAGAACTTACACGCGTGATAGCTGACTGTTAATGGAACCCAGTAAGCTAAGAGAGGAACTTATACAGTTCAGGAAATGAGTAGGCATTTGTCCAGAAATTGTAACATTTAGTTACTATTGGGAAAGCAGTTTCCTTGCTTAAGAAGTAAAGCCTATTTTAGACAAGATTACTATTCCTTCAGAAAACTATTTATTGGTAGAATTAAATAGTTATTATCGTGTAATATTGCATCAGCACTCTGGCTAGATCTAACCTTCCCTACTTAAATCAGTTTGGACCGGAAGACTTCCTTCTTCTGATTCTTCCATCCATTACATTTCACCTAGTCTGGACCCAAGGTTCATTTTTCTAGATAAAACTGCTACATTAGGGGTAAGCAGCCATACTACACATCCCTCATCTGACTCGAGATGGACATTGATTAAGCACTGTAGTATTCAGACTTTCTAGCTACCTGGAGAAATGGAGTTCCAGTTCAGTATTGACAGTTTGTAGTTTTATTAATCAGTTCAGTGTGGAAAATTTGTAGTTATACAGATCAAAAAGTAACTAAACCCTATATTTATTTTTTTAATAGCTTCATCAGCTAAAATGGGCCTTATTGAGACCACAAGAGGGCTTCTTCCTGGAGCAGGTAACCTTCATTAAATCTTCAGTCTCTTACTTTCTCAGCTATATAATAAATATTTTGCCGTTAGAGCACTTGAAGTGTTTTGAATGTAAATTAGAAGTGGCATCTTACAGTGACCCAAGAGATCTATGAATCAAGAGTTCTGTTCCAAGCCCTGTCTTGGACTTGCTATAAATTTAGGAAAGTCCCTTTACACCTTTTCCTGTTTATCAAAATACTCAAAAGGATGCTGAAGCCTTTCAGATGCCTTGCAAAATGTTGACATATTCAGCTAGTAGTTATTGAAGAAACACATGATCCCTTTATTTTTCAAACCTCCTTATTATATAAGGAGACAAAATACTATTTTTTGGGGGGCATTTCTCAGAAATGGAAAATGATGTTTTTGCTGTTGCCATAAGGTGGAACCCAGCGTCTGCCCAGATGTGTTGGAATAGGTCTTGCAAAGGAACTAATTTTCACTGGTAGACAGATTGACGGACAACAAGCCGCCTCAATGGGATTAGTAAATCACACAGTGCCACAAAACAATGAGGGAGATGCAGCTTACCAGAGAGCATTAACTTTGGCTAAAGAAATCCTTCCTCAGGTAAGTGTATTATTCATGTGGTCAATGTAAAGGCCTTTCTGCGTCCCTTAAGAGAGAGCAAACAAACAATTGAAATTCCTTTCTATGAAGTATTAAAGTCTTGGTTCCTGATGTTTAAGTCTCTTAACTCTGTCCTTTTTTGTGAATGCAATTTCTGTAGGAACAAGTGTTAACATCCAGCTGCTTAACCCATAGGACAGTTTTACCTCCCAGCTGCAGTTATGCAGACCTGCAGGACACATTGAAACCTTGCACCGTGTACATTTAGTAACTGTAGATAATGCCAAATTATTTTTAAAAAATGCTTATTAACTTACTGCAAATTTCTGTAGACTAAAAGGTCATTTGGAGCTAGGATAATGATATAACAACTACACTATTATGAACTGATGTGGCTTTAATTATTTTTAAATGTATGTTGTGGTTTGGTTTTGTATTTTTTTTTTAATAAAGGCTCCATTTGCTGTGAAAATGGGAAAACTGGCAATAAACAGAGGAATGGAGGTAAATTTTTTTTTTGTTTAAATACTGAAGTAAATGAAGCAGACAGGCAGCTCTTACAAATTACTACAGTAAAAATGTTTAGAACAGATGAGTTATAATCCTTGTTTAGACAAGGCATTTAAAACCATTTCAGGGGTTTTTAAAGAAAATCTTTAAGACAAAATTAATACAGCAGGTTTTTTTTCCTACAGATGCTAACACCGTAGTTCTAATACAGGAGTGAAGGTCACTCACTGGGAGTGAATGTTTATTGATTTGAAGGCTATGAAGTAGTTTTGAGGGCTATCCTTCAGACAAATCTCACTACTTCCCTCTCATCCCCAGGTTGACATTGCATCAGGGATGGCTATTGAGGGGATGTGTTATGCCCAGGTAGGTTACCGTCAGCATACATTCCTGAAAGGAACAACTGTACATTTTTCTAAAGCCAGGTATTCACAGCGTCCTCTTGTATTTTCCTCTCTATAAGGGAGCACTAACATCTAAATCTAAAGCTTTGAGAACATACTTGAGTGCAGTTCCAGATATCTATTTCAGAATATTAATTGTTGTGTCATGTATAGCTGCCTCTCTCTGCCTGCCTGAGACCAAAGTCCTTCCTTACATACCCTTCTGTCTTACGTAATTGTATATTCTTAGTTTCAACAATGTTAATTATAGGATGAGCTTTACGAATGGTTTTAGTTTTAACAAATTAAAAAAAAGTTTCCTCCTGTAGTCATTCTTTCTGACAAGTTTTGAGAGCATGCACCTTTCTCAGCTAACAGAACAATGTAACTGCTGTGACTCTCAGTGTATTTTTAAGATGGTAAAGTTAAACTTACGGAAAACTGTTTTCCCATATAGTTCTCTGGTCTTTGTCCTAGATGCTTTGCTTGTGATTTACACTACAACCCAGTCTCTTTATTTTCCTAATTGCAATGTATCATTGAAATAAAAGCAATCTTAGTCTTATACCACTACTGCCAAATTAGTCAGTACTTAAAAACACATCAGACTTGTCAATGAAAAACATACTCTTTTTTTTTTTTTTAAATGTAGAATATTCCCACAAGAGACCGTCAGGAAGGGATGGCTGCCTTCAGGGAGAAACGACCACCTCAGTTTATTGGCAAATAATGCTTCCTAGCTTCCTTTTGATTTTTTGAAGGTCAAGGAGGACTGAAGAGGACCCACTGATTTCTTAGGATTATTTTTATGACTGCATTCTGTGTACTTAGCTCCTTGCCTTGGACTGCATTTCTGAATACTCCACTGGATCATTTTGCTGTAAGAATTCCCAAATAAAGATTTAACTTTGTACAGCTGATCTTTTTAAAGTGCACACATCTTAAGTCAGTGGTTATGGCTCTCAAACAGATGTCAAGTAAGGAGTATGGAGAAGCTTTGGCTCACCATAAACAAATTTAAAAAAAAAAAAAAGGCAGAAAATGCTGCATCTAAACATTGATAGGAACAAGGGGGAAAAACAAACAAAAAAAAAAATCACTCTGAAGAGAAAGTCAACTTACAAAAAAAGAAAACCTTCCTAAGCTTGCTTCCCATTACCCAGTGCTCTTCCAAATAATCAGACAGAACAAGCAGCATTAACACAGAGCAATGGCATTTCACACCAGATCTGTTGTGAATAGTGCATAACACCGAGCTCTCACTCCAGCCAACTGAACTTATGTCTCTTTGGTATCAGTGCTTGAGAAAATGCAAGGCCTGTATGTGCATGTATATATGGCACCCATATCAGTCTGTGCCAGACATCTCAGGCATGTCACCGCTCTCCCATCACCTCTTTTCCTCTGTTGGCTGACTGGAAGTTGAAGTTTTCTCCCTCTGCTTAGAGGTTCTCCAGCACTGAGACATGTCACACAATTTAGCTCTACAGCTTCTTACTTCCCTAGACTGGGGCTTTCAAACAAAAGTGAATTAGTATAGTTAGAGAAATGTATTTAGTAAATACTTTATAGGTTGTCAAAATATACTTACAAAATGTGGCTTACCACATGGGAACTGGGCATCACTTCATGCTATGACAGTCACGAAGCAAACCGCAATTTCACTTGTGCCAAAAGTTAACTGAACACTTCTGTGGGTGAGGTAACCTTACCAGATTATACATGTACAAGTTTCCTATGTAAAAATCTGCAAAAGTAAAGCAGAGTCAGGATCTTCAGCCTTCACAAAAAAAAATGGCAAATGCCACAGGTGAAATACAAGAGTTTAAAAGTTGCTTCCACAATTATTCTACCCCGGCAGGACTCCTGAAGCTGCACAGGAATGTGAAGAGACCTTTCTGTAACTGACACATGCAAGTAAATTTAGTGGATTTATACCTTGTAGGCATTCATACTTTTCAGCTTAAAAGAATTCTGCTCATTGTTTGTTTGCCTGAAGCATAGGGGAACAAAACAAGAAGGGTATGGAAAATCATTTACAGTCTCTGTGCTTGCTGGTTGCAGAACTTCATGAAGTGACATCTTTACCATCTGGACTGATGCGAGTATCACATTCATTTTGTGCTGCATGTAGTACATTTTTTTTCCCCACAGTTTTAGTTAAGATGCTTCAGGAAGTTCTCCTGTTATTAGGAAAAACCAGTACTGTAAGGAGAGTTGTCGTCTTTATTTTAAAATCTTGTAGCAATGCATTTATATTCATTCTATTAACACCAATTTTGACAAGTTTTGTGTTCCATTTCATGTAATGGAAATTTCGTAGAAGTCCCATAGCAGACATCTCAGAAAGGTGGTAGGTAAAGGCTTGCAGGCCATTTTTCATTTTTTAAACCACCTTCATAATTCAAAGTTACAACCAATTTGATTTCTTTCCGAATCAAGAAAACTGTATATAACCAGATACACACATGAAAATGATGCTAGCCAAATTATACCTTTGTACAAAAAGCAATTACACAACATTGATTAAATTACTGGATCAGTACCTTTTGAAGTTGCTGAAGTACACAATAACTAGGTTACTGAAGATCAGAGGTGATGTTTTTATTTGAAGGATGGGAGTTGGGACAGGGAAAGAGTTAAAAATAGTAAAATATGGTCATCATGAAGAAGCCATCCCTGCTAGTAAGCTACCAAACATAAGTTTTCTTTTAAACGCAATTACCAATATATTTACAGAGGAGTCTCTGAATATCAATCAGTTGCCATGGAAATATGGAGACTAACCAGATAAACAAAAACAATACCTGAAATTAAACTGAATTTGAATGGACATGCAGTTTGCTTCCAGGCATCTGTATGCTGTGCAATATGTTTCATTCAACACATCATTTGAAACCCATAGGTAACCAAGAAAGAAATAAGTTGTTACAATTAGCATCTTTATGTAAAATTTCACACTTCACAAAACAATGCAATTGACACAGGGCTTACATAGAACATTGGGTGATATTCTGCACTGTGATGACTTGGAAATATAATTCACTGCACAATACTGACAGAATATTTACAGAAAAAAACAGACCAATCATTAGTCTCTTATAAATAAGGTGACCAAATATCCTGGGCCTCCTATCAAGACATGCAATCCCCTTCACGATGAAGACAAGTCAGTATTTTGCTCTAACGAGCCTTCTCCTTTCCCTATCAGTATTCTAAAAATGAAAGATATCACACACAACCAAAAGTAGTCAAACAACAACAAAAACTCCTTCTTGTTATCAAGTTTAAAATCTCAAGCTTAGTTCATCCTTTTAGTATTGCATCTCATTTTAATCCTGTTTCTATTGCTTTACTTTAGCAGGTTTCCCCTTTCCCTGATGCAATGCTGATCCCCACCTTACTAAGAGTAGGGAGGACTCAGGAGAGCTGAACTGCAAAAAGGCATTGTTCTAGCAGTAAGGAAAACAAAAGAACACAGCTTGCAGGCAAAACAAAAAGGAAATTGAAGACCCCATTTGTGTTTAGAAGGGTTATGAGACAATGGACATTTTGGTCGCCTTAGTTACAAGTCTCATTGTAACCTGCATGCATGTACTTTTGTTTTAATTGGTAAAAGTGTTGAATCTCACAACCACACACAGTTCTATTCAAACACCAAACTGGTAAACAGTGTTATGAACAGCAATCATAGGGATGAAATAATTTTCTCTCCCAGAAGTCACAAAACAAGATATTCCTAGAAGTCTCTTTTTCCGATGTGCATATTGATCTGTACAAGTCCCATCTCTTTGTAGCCAGCAGTAATCCTACAGGTATGACCAGCTCAAGCAGTGACCCTTTACAAGTTGCATATGCGGTTGCCATTAAAGTTGACATTCACCAAAGGTTACCGTACATGGTGCTGGGTACCACAATTATCGGCAAATGACTTTAATGGTGACCACTATATTGCAAGTTACTCCAACTACACACACATCAGAAAGGATTATTACAGAGACAATTCTTTATACTCCTATACCTGCAGCTTTCAGTTTGGTTTATTTTGTTGCTGTTTTCTACATGGCGGTGGTCTCCCATGACGCATAATGTGTTTTTCCAAACTATCTAGGATGGCAATAGCAATCCTTTGGACATGTGGATCAGTCTGGACGTTTTCCTTGATGTTGTATAAGTGCTGTAAACCACCTTCTTCAATTAACATGCTGCAGTATCTGGCAGCTGTAACAAGATTAAAAAAAGGGAATGAAAAAAAATTATCTAGGATAAATGTAGCAGATACTGTAAACACTGATTCAAATCCACTTTTGTCTCCTAGACCAGGCAGCATTTAGGACACTCCCTAAAGTGTCTACTTTAGTAGACTTTAGTAGTACTTTAGTGCATTTCTACTTTAACAAGTGACAACAGAACAACAAAGTTGTTTGAACAGGACTCCAATTGTAGTAAGTTCTGTTTCCATGTCTGTCTTGGCTGACTGGAAAGTGCGTTGTAATATGCATAGTATTCTCTCTGTCCCCCGCCTCCTCTACAGGCATTTTAAGTGCACATATATAAATTTTAAGAAATGGGAATCAGAAGTACTATAGTGTCTGTGAGTATCCAGGTAAAAATATCACCTTTACCAAAAACCTCAGTACAGAACAGTTACCAAAAAATGGTATCAGATATACCACATCATTTGTACAGGCTCGTAGAATGAATAAGAACTAGTTTCTTCGAAAACAGTTTGCCAAATACTATTGAAGGTGGCCTTTAGTTATAAGTTGCTATGAATGCATTTTCAGGGATAAAATTATACTTTTCTTTCCACTTTCACTATTGATTTTAAAAAGTTGAAAGCACACCTACATAAGCTCCAGTGTTATTACGTGCAGGGACCAGCTATAAGAGCCGTATGTTTAACATAACATGCAAGCTTCAGAAGTTGTTATAAAAAGGTCAGGATGACTGTAATGCAATCCACAAAGCATTACCTCAGATGTGCCCAATTTCACCATTCATCTCAGTGAAGCAACACCAGCGTTGTTTAAATGCTGACATTAAGCATTTCACTGGGGATCACATTTAGTGCAGTGCTACTAATATTTTATTAAGTTAGCTCATTGAGGTGGATATGATATAGAGAAACAGCAAAAGGAGGAAAAAAAAACCCCAAGAAAAATCAATCCCATTAATTCCAGACTACTTTTCACCCTCATCTAAAAGAGGAGGTCAAAATAAAATTTATCTCCTCTCAAGGACAAAAAGCCTTCTTGTTGCCAAGCACCAAAAGCTTAAGATTTCCCCCCCCTAAATAAACCTTCATATTTCAGAATTAAACACATTTGCCCTCAGAGTAGGTTATTACATTTGCTACCAAACATTTGGTTTCTCTGCAACTTTGTCCAGAAGCTTCTGGCACCAACTACCACCAGAACTAAACTTCAGGAATACTGTCTTGATCTCAAATCAGGAGTATACCATCCAAGTATTTCCAGCCTCTCCATTCTACAGAGCAGTTACTCACTGTCAGTACAAACCTCTGTGGCATGTTGAAAGCTCAGAGGTTAGGGCAGCACAAAACAAACACCAAAAATAAATAGAACAAATAGGCTCACACTAAGTTAACAGGGCTGAGGCACAAAGAGAAATTACAGGGTCTTAATCAAAAACTGTTATCCAGAGTCTGACCAGTAAAACAACTTTGTCAGAACAGTCCTACTTCAACATGACAAAAGTCCTCACAGATCTCTGGACAGTATACCCTGGGAACAGTGTCTCATTACATTTACAAGCTCTATAAAGAGCAGGAAAACAGTACTTTATGTGCAATTATATATTATGCCATGTTATTGTTTGGTCCTGAATAGATGTCTTTTCACTGCAGAAACTGATTTATGAGACAGGGATAAACAAGCATAGATATACTGCTGTCAAGAAAATTAAAAAAAAACTGGCACAGAAAATACTTTTAATACTTTAGAGGAAACCTGCTTTACATCTGGTAGAAGTTAATGACAATACACACATTCACGTCAAAAATTTATGTCAAAAAAAAAAAAAGGGGCATTAAAAGCCAGGAAGGTTTGTCCAGTCTTACATTTAGGTATGCTCAGGGGATTTATTTCCTTTCCCAATACTTGTACATTTCATCACATGCTCTCAAATCATTTCACAAACAAGACATTGGCATTCTCATTTTGCAGATGGGAAAGACAGATTAAGAAACTGACCTTCATGTCACAGCAAGTTATTGCAAAAAGCGATTAGAGACAAGAATTACCTAAAACTTCTGATCCGATAGTAAGAGATAGCTACCTGCTACAATCATTGTTCTAAATTTAAAAGAAATTTGTTGCCCGTTATTATTTAGATTTCTGAATAAAAACACTTGTGCAAGCCAAAAATGTAGTTAATCTTAACACATGTCCACATTTTGGAATTAATACTGTGCATTTAACAGTAAAACTCCAGTAAATAAAGAGGATATAAAGAACTTTTATTGCTCTGTTTTCCTGCCCTGGTTAGTCAAAGCCTAAACGTAGTCTCCCCAGAGGATTAGGAGTGAATACGCTAGGAATTCTTTTTTTTTTTCCACTTCATGCTAGTGAATAATATGCTAAGAAATAAGAATTTTAAGGGTAATATTATCTTAATACATACGATTTTTGCTGCAGACGTGCTGCATGGCCCACACTGCCCATAACTGGACACCAGGTGTCATGAAACAGCCAAGCAGCGGAAAAAATGGATTGAAAGACCTATAAAAAAAAGGAGAAGAACAGCAACTTGCTTTATTACTGGATATTATTACTTCAGAGGTCACATGTTGTCCACTCATTCAGCTACAGGTTTACCTAGGAGAGACACTTGATAAACTAGAGTTTTAGATGCAGCAGGCGAGCCTTTTAATGTTTAAGCCATTTACTAGCAAAAATGATATATAGTGGATATGTGGTATGCTTTTACCATAGCATTTGGATGCCTCTTGCTCCTTAAAAACAGGAGGAAAACCAGTGGAAATTATAAGGATTAGATGGACAGTAATTATCTAATTGTACTTCTTGGCCTCAAGCTTCTTTATCTAGGACAGACAGTGCTAACCTAGTGCTAGCCAATAACCTTACTGGTTTATCTTTGCATCTAAGTCTTTTAGGCATGCAGCTGAATACCTTTGTTAGAAAAGCAGCAAAACAACATTACATTTTTCTTTTACAGGAGTCCCTAATCTTCTTTGGTCACAAAGGGAAAGTTAACACACCGTATATTTTAAGCCAATAGGTGTTTTTCCACTGGAAAAAACTATGTCTGGCTAGCAGCTCACTCTGCTTTGGGAACAAGTTTTAAATCTAGTTCAGTTTATTTTCCAAACTCTAAATCAAGACAATAGTTACCTGTAAGCCACCATCTCACATTCTGGGGTTGGCCAATTCAAAATGGCAGAATGCTGCAAAATACAGAACCAAGAACACTCATTGTTAAATACAAACATTGAAAAAATATAAAAGAGTATGATAAAA
The DNA here is from genome assembly GCF_018139145.2 of Gymnogyps californianus. Lineage (NCBI taxonomy): Eukaryota > Metazoa > Chordata > Aves > Accipitriformes > Cathartidae > Gymnogyps > Gymnogyps californianus. The sequence goes on along the minus strand of NC_059478.1, from coordinate 29,829,392 downwards.
TTCACCATCATTTCTGTACCAGCTGTTCAAGGAGAGATGTCCTCTGGCTGCGACTTAACGTCCAGGCCTGCTCTCCTCGAGATATCAAATGAGCAATAATCCCTGCTGCAAAGTAGCTAACTTCCACCTCCACACTGTGCAATAATTTACTGATGTGGTCTATAAAGTCCTTCCACATTAATTCAGAATGGAGTTCTTTAACTTCGGCTATGTTATTCTGGAGGGGGGAGAAAAAAAAGAAAACAGAAGAGATCAACAGAAAGAATACGATATGAGGGAGATAAATATATAAACTTGAACTACATTGTGTAAACAAACACATATAAACACCAGGATAAGATCTTCATACATCCAGGTGACCACCAGATGCCAAAATACTACTATTGCTTTTGAAAACTCTTCCAGTCTAATGCAGGAATTTGCCTCAAAACAAAGAGGTTTTCTCATAAGTAATTTTAGGCCATTAGCATGCAGATTACACTAAAGGCTAGTTTTAACATTCTCAAACACAATTTCAGTAAACTTCAGCAATGCACAATTCTGAATTCTATTGATTTTCAACCTACTTTTTGCATTTGGACTCATCTGAAGCCTCACTCACTGTCCTTTCTTAAAAGCTCTTTTTGTTTACTGTAACCATCAATTTCAGTGTAACTAGTGCTTTTGGAGAACTGGTAAAACAGTCCAAAAAAAGGTCAATTGTGAATAACACACACTATAAAGATTAAAGAAGAACGTAAAAATATTAGGCAAGTTTTCAGATTAACATGGGGTAAAAAAAAAAAAAAATAAAAAATCAATTTTTAAAAGTATATATTTGAGGCTTTTTTTTTTCTTTTTCATCTCACCAGAAGTCCCAGAACTTTCTGTTGGATGGATGATTCAGATGGAAAAGACTGTGGAAAAAAGAAACAAACTATAGGTAACCATTTATGCTTATTATTGAAACAAAGTTAATTATAAACCTACGTTGATAATCCACCACCAAAACCGTACTCCTCACCTCTAAGACTCTCATGAAAAGTTCTAGCCCTTGATTTTCAATGAAGTGCCGACATGTCGTTGGAGATTCATCAGTGAGGTTCCAAAGCGCACTCAATGTGAACTTGAGGGTAGTATCTACAAGGTTCTGATTTGTTTTCTGTTTAACTATTTGTAGAAGTTGCTGGAAAAAAAAAAAAAATCCAAAAATCCCAGTTATGATTGCATATCAAAAAATGTATTAGCTCCTCTGCTTCTTTCTGCACCAACTGGGGTAATGCATGGCTATCATTTATATGCAGAGTAAAGATCTACATGTTTAGGGTCAAACTATACAAAATAAAACAGCTATTAAACTTTTTACCTCCCCTTTGAACATGGTTGCTTGCTAGAGGAATTCCTTTGTTTTCACCGTAATTACATGTGCAGTACTATTATGTATGGCACAAAGCCATCCGCAGAACTCTGGACCCCACATGAACATTGACAGCACTAACAATTTACTTCAAATACTCTCTTTTTGAGCATCTTTCGTCTTATACAATGGATTTCAAATCAAGAGATGCCTTGCTATTTTGCTTTGTATTAATTGTGTCAAGTTTTTCCACTTCAGCTTCTTTTCATCTATGCTAGTATGTCTCATTGCCACTGCCTCTGATACTATCTCTAACAAATTCTCTAGGCTTTTCTCTTCTAAAGAACTTTCAAATGAATACAGGTTAATGTGTTCTTAGAATTCTATCTCCTTATGTTTATTTTGTATCTGTAGGAATACTGTTAGCATGAATAGTTGGAGAAGACTGTATTTTTGACTGTCAGGGAAGTACCTGACTTACCCTAACAATGAAGAGTTCTGCGCCAAGTTGAGCTGTTTGCTCTGTTGAAAGCTGTAAACAAACAAAACCATATCAACAATTTTTTAGACTTTAGAATATTATCCTATCATCTCAAAGCTTAAATTTCATACCTTTGCAGCAAGAATGGAAATTATGGCTACAGCCATCCTTTGCATGTTTTGATCTTCATGATTACACAGCCACTGCATAACAAGTTTGGCTGCTTCAAACCTGGAAGTTAAAAATAAATTTAATTTTCAGAAGTCTCATAAGTCTTAGTAAAAGAAAGATGTACACAGATAACACATCAGATAGAAATGCATGCAAGACAAAAGAAACTGGAAGAAGTATGTCTTGTACCAAAAAAGGTAGAAATACACAGTGAAATTACAGGTATTGCATGAGCCTCAGTCAGCTTTGAGTTGTTTGCTTAGGGTCTCTTACTTCTAATTATATATCAAAGCGCACAGGAATTGCTTCCAAAGAAGGAAGAAAGATTTGGCACAATCTTCTGAAACATCAGACCAACACACTTCAAAGCATTTGGGCAAAACATTGAAGTAGAAAAATCTCTGCAAAAAGCAATCCCGTAGTTCCCCAGAGAAATCCAGACTTCTGTTACACGCAGTTAGTGATAGACCCATCCAGGTGAAATAAAAAATACTTGTATACCAAAGCATTTTTTTCAGACCTATATTCAGTTGTGAATTACAGTCCCAAAATAATATAGACCAGACAAATTCAGCACACTGGAATGATTTAAACTGAGCAAAACTGAGACTAGAAACAAACCTTCTGGAGGAACAGACAACAAAGAAAAATATCCTGCAATGCTACAACTCATTTTAACTGACATATAAAACTTGCCTGTTAAATGGAACATCCTGAAGGATTCTGTCACTGCATAGTGAAAGAAGGCAATTCTTTTGCAACTATGAGAAATTAAAAAGAATTACTTCATCAGACACATACATATTTCAGAATACTTTCTTGCTATGAATCATTAAACATATTTCCATGAGGTCATGAGACATGGAGAAACATTTTGTAAGATCCACAAGACAGGGAATCATACAGAAAATAAAGAAATTTCATCTTTTACCTGTTGATGATTTGGGAAGTGTTCCATGGCCTTCAGGAGCAAGTGAGTGACATCAGCCAGAAGTCGCACAGGCATGCCTGCTGCTAAATCTTGCTTGGTTAGGTTAAAGACACACGCGCTTGCTGCTAACTGCACAGGCAAGTTCAGGGGGTGATTTCTCATTCCAATAACCACAAGCTGAAACGCAAGAGTTTTGCTCATGTTAGTTACCTACACATTTGCGCACACACCCCAAGAGCAATCCACTGTTACTTGAGGCCACAACAACGACTCACAGCACCCAACTTCTGCCTCCCTTTTACTTAAGTGAAAAATCCATCTGGTGTGATTTTAATTCTCAGGAGGAACATTTCCTTCTGCTCAGTGATTCAAAGCTGACAACTTCTATTTCTCCAAGTCTTTTTGCACTGGTTGCAGCAGCCTCTCAAAGGAGAGGCTGCATGGAATGCAAAAGATTCCTAGAAAGATCCAGGGTTTGCTTTACACGCTGGGATAAAAATCACCAAACCCTTTCAAAGATGAATGAGGTAGGACAGAGTTTCTGCAGTGTAATGGTAATGATGTAGTGGCTTGTTGTCTGGTGACTAGCCATTTCAGATCACATCTTAAACTTCTAGGTCAGGACATATTTTTCGCAGTTTCTTCCTGAATTATGTTTTCAGCTATGTATGTTGATTATTGATTGCCAAAGTCTTTTTGATATTGAAACCAACAAAATCAAGGTCACTTGTTCAATGTCAGAGAGGATAGGAAAAACAAAAATCATCTGTCCTACTGATGCCTCTTTTTATGATCACAGTAAAAATTAAACCCTCCATGTTCTAGACATGGAAAGCCAATGCTTAGAATGGATTTCTAACGAAGTTTCTAGGATTTTAGAACCCAATATAGAACACTAACAATATTTATTCACTTGCTATCCTACTGGAAGGTGACAGTGGAGAGAAATATCACTGAATGCCTTCCTTATTATTACTGTTTTGAAAGCATCAGCAGAAGGCACTGTTGTATCTGGGAATAAGACTAGACAGACCTTTGATTTGACCCAGTACAGTATGTTCTAATGACAGAATTCAGCGGCTGAAGAAACCTTCGTATTTTATTCAAAATTACATGAAAATAATTAATTTAGATGCTACTAAATTTAGATACTATACATTAGTCCAGATCAATTTTACCTAACATAAAACGCTACAGGGCATCTTCTACATCACTATTGTTTAAATAGTTGTTAATTTTTATCCAACATTACAATTTTAATCTTAAAAATCACAACCAAAAACTGTAAAAGCTTATAAAATAATTTATACCAGGGTTTTGGGGATGGGCTCAGTTTAAGGAACAATGCATGACAATCATCATCATCAAAACTATACTATTTTACCTTTAAAATTTCAGGCTTTGTTTTTTCCATTACATGTGTCAGGCTGAATAAATGAAAGAGTGCTTCTCTCACAAAGAAGGCCCGTTCACTGTAACGCTTCAGTGCTTCAGAAATCTGAGTTTCATTTGCTTCTCCTGACACCTATGAACAAAGAAATAATCTTTAGTTCAAGATGTCATCATTTTACTTTAAAAATTTTGTTCTTAAAATGTGCAAAGCTGCAGTTTCAAAGGTGGTGATATTTTTAGCCAAATCCTTCAGTAAGCAAATAATTACTTTATCTGGCCACATTAATCCAGAACTACACAATCTTCAAACATTCTTCATAAAGAAGAATCCACATTATAAGCCAAAATTATGCTTCAGTCATGTCTGTAAGCAGAACTGTATGAAACCACTAAGTAAAGTAGCACTTCATACTAACAAAAGCTGCTTATGATGAACCAAATGCCTAAAAGCACTGTTTGTAACTGAATGCTCTGTCAAATGCAGCAGATAAACTGATGAAGATGGCATTTTGGCTGTAATTTTTTGGCTCTGGGTTCTAGCTCTGGCAATAAAAAAAGATTTCCATTCTTTGTCTACATCAAGTTTCCTATAAGCTGTACCTGTAGCAATAGCTTTCCAGCACCATATTAAAGAACTAACTCAAGCTCTCTGCAAAAGAAGTAATTCTTAAAACCAGACTTTAAATACATGTGAAAACTAAACAATGAGCTCTTAGGCGAAGACTGCATTATAAGCTATGAGCTGTTGACTAATATGAGCTTAAGTTCAGAATATTAAATCAGCAACTACCTGCAAATTTTTCCACTTCGCAATCTGCTATACTTTCCATTTAACTATATTTTATCTACTTTATTACTGTAAGTCGTATAACTGTAGATGGTTTGTTCTTCAGTCCTACTATTTCATGAATCATTGCTGCAATCGTTTTTTAAAATTCTTAGGGAAGCATGCAGAACTTGTTCTACTTAATGCGTCACATAAGGGAAAGCAAATGTTCATAGATTGAAGTGTCACATTCTGTGCCTCTTGTATTGTATAGAGCCAAATTTTTTGAGACTTGCTAGATCAGGAATATATTACAGCCTTGAGAGAACTGATACCATTTTGGATTTTGTTTTATCTTCTCTGCTGATTAGAACAGGGTAATCATATTTACTGACATGTTTTGCAGCCAATTATACACTATATGAAGAATTTCCACTTGGCTTCAAGTTCTCAACTATAATGTCTGCCTAGTGTTCCATCTTTCCAGAATTTTATGTAATCAAATTTCACAGGACTGCTGGAAAGACAGTAATATTTTACTTCTGCTGTCTCCATGAGTGCTGTGTCCTGTTTATTCTTTAGCAGTATCTAGACTAAGCAGCTGAATATTTCAGTATAGTCACTAATGAATTTCAGGTCACAAAAAAAAAGGGGGGGGAAAAACCCAATCACTACCTACAATCTCTTCTTGACAAGTATGCCTTAAAAAAAAAAAAGGAAAGAAATGCAAATTGCTTTTTGCTAACTACACTGCTACAAGTCCATCATGATTTTCACATTACTAGAACCTTCTTCCTTCCTGCCTTTTCATAACACAGTCACTTGTATGAAGCATGTATACTAAATAGCAAGGATTATATTGGATTATTTTATACCAAACATGAGGTATAATTTCCTGATGCCATACATCATCACACCAAATGGGAACTTGCTTTCTCCAACAAGGCATTTCAACATTCATACGCGTCGTTATCAGCTGTGACAACTAAGTACTCTAGAGACTCGGCCATTAACAACTGTCAAAAGTTCCGGGGGGGGAAATATAAAATTGTGTAGCTGTGTTACCTCACTTGCCTATAACAACAGCATTCTGAATTTTAAAACTGAAGTGCAAAACTCAACTTGCACAGGAGACAGACTAAACTACGGACACATTATGCAAACTCTTCCTCATTCCCTCTGCAGTTTCCATCATCCTCATGGCACAGTAGAAAACAAAACTTGGAGTCAAAGATGATATACCACTGACACTGCCATGTCTAAAACATCTCTTTTTCTTCTTTAATTCTGACCCCTTCATAGCAGGGACAGGATAGGCTCATTCTCCAGTAAGTGCATGCATATTCTACAGAACAGGGAACAACGTCTTGTTGCCTGGCACTAAAAGAGCAATAAATGCACTTCAGCAAACATCAACTCATCCTAAGGGGCTACATAATTTAGGATTTGTTCAAGAAGAGGAAGTTTTTCATCCTAAGTAATTGCTTCTTACACGTTCATCACCAAAAGACCTTTCAAGGTGGGTAGAAATATTGTAATAGAAGTGGTGATGGAGTACAACAGCAGCTCAGTTACTAAGTTTTATTGTATCTGCTGTGTTAATCATGCTCAAAGCTTATGCAAATTGTACTTTCACCTCTTACATATTGCTGCCTTATGCTAGATACTGTGCTGGAATCCAGAGAATATTATTCCAGTAAATGACTTCAGACTAGACAAAGTTCAGCTCTCTTAGATCTGGTATGTTAAATCAGGATCTAAGGCTCACTGAAAAGGCATAGAAAATAGATGCTTCTTACAATAGTATTATGTAAATTTAGCAGTTTCTGTGCCAAAATTAAGTAGGAATTTGACATAAAGTCAGTAATTACAATTAACAGTTAAAAAAAATGAACCTACAGCCTCCTTCTGAAACACCCACATACATCTGTTACCAATGATTAGTTCTATTTTTCCTTCACATTGTAATTTTTCAGTAAAATTAACTCCCCACTTAACCTTTAGGTTTCCTTCTCCTGTTAGGAATTCAGAGTAGCCGGCATCAGTAGCTAGCAGTCCTACAAACTGCATTGTGGGCCGTTGCTGAATAAACGCTTCTACAGCTTTATCTGTAACATGTTTTCTTCCAGAAATGTCCAAAGACACAAGGTTAGGCAAGATATCTTTCTGTTCCAGTAAACGAAGTGCTATGTCTGATGTGAACTGTTTGTCATCTGAAATATCCAGGTGATTCAGGTATTTTAGTTCTCTTATAACATCCAGAATCTGGGTTGTGGTCATTTTCAAGCATTTCAGGTGGTGCATGGTCAAAGACTTGAGTCGGTCTTTGCAGGTGAGGAGTGCTGTTATGTCAGTGACAGAGGTGTTCGATATATCCAGACTTTCTAATCTAGGAAGTGAAGCAACATCTGCCAAGTCCTCATTGTAGAACAGAACATTGGTAATACTCAATGCACGAAGCCCAGACAACTGACTGAAGCACCTTTCGTATGGGTCTTCCAAAGAAAGAGTTAGTGAGTTCAGCACAAGGCATTGCAGATTTTGTTGGATCCATTTATTGCTGCCAAGTCCACTTATAATGTCTGTGATTGTTATATCTGCATTCACCCCAGTAGCATCCAGTTCTACCAGCTTGTGATGGCAGAATGCTTTCCGGAAAGCCACAGCAGAGATTTTCGCTTTCCGGATACAAGCTCGTTTCAAACGCATCTGGTTGCCTCGGAAGATGCCCACAGTTCCATCATTCAGAAGCCCTGTTGGAAAACAGCATTAGTGTTTGGCTCCAGTGTTACAGAACATCACTTTTATTTTAAGAACCCAAAGGCTACAAAGTGTTAACAAAGAAAATTAATGGCAAAGTAGTTTGTCTTGGATCATTATGCCACTGATCCCAAAATTTTATATTTGAGATTCCACTTTGAAGATTATGATCTCACTTTCAGAAAATTCCAGATTTAATAATAGGACAGATAAATTAAGATGTAGTATATACACATTACCTGTTTGGTTCAGAACATGGAACATGCAACATATAAAATGTGGATGATTCATAAACACTCAGACTGCTGCCTGCATTTTCTGGATTTTCTCACTCAACTGGTTAGAAATGTGCTAAAAACAGAATTTCAAAATTTCTGAAAGTTATTCTTCCCTGGTCACAGTTCCGTTAACCTCAAGATAGTACCAGCAATCAATGACCAGTTCTCATCTTGCTTTAACTTAATTGAATAACTTAGCGTTTGATTGAATTAGTAAGTAGGATCCATAAACTAAACAGAGCTAATTAAGTTCTTCTATATATCCCTCATGAAGAAGGTAGGAGTGTTGCTCAGAAACAAGCTGAATGTGAGAAAGAAACCTAAGAAGTGATTCAAAGAGGAGAAAGAAGAGGACAGGGAAAGGGTGGGAAGGAGAGAAAGACAGCAATGAAAAAAGGAAACGCCACAATCTTGTTTGAGATTATTATCTTTTTGCTCTGTAGCAAGAAGACTGCATAAGTAGTCTTTTCTTGCAGCATACTGGCAACATCTTAACTGAAATACTACATTTAGTTCCGTGCACAGGATTATCCAAAATGCATTGAAAACGCCAAAATTTCTTATTTGTATCTCATCAACAGAAGGATTACTGCTTTACAGAAAGCCATATGAGAAGGGTATGGTTCCACAAGCATGCATGCAAAAGGAGTAGGGAGAACATGTCCTTCTAGTTTCACTCTAGAGGGTTATAAATGTCAACACTCCTGGTTTTTATCTTCAAGCATACTGAACATAGAAAAGAAGCTGAAAATGCAATATAGTTGAATAAAAACATCATTGCCACTACAGTTTGGATTTAAGTCATGAGCTAGTAATTGCCTCTGTGACAAAGTCACATTAATATTAAGATTTGAAGACCTTTCTAAAGAGCAAATGGTTTAGATGTTTCTGACCAAGTAGTCAGGGCACTCTTCTTTTGCAGAGAAAGCAAAAATATGGGGTGAAACGATTTGCACCCAGCAGAAAAATTAAATGTGACAAATAATTATAATTTGGTTAAAGTATTGCTAAATTACTTCTTAATTTTTGCTTATCTTTTCATTTAAGGATCGAGTTAGGCTCTCTCACTGGCCTACCTTAGCCACACACTGTTTATCTGGCATGCACTTTTTTTCATCATGCACTCTGACACAGTGTTGGTGATGTTTCGGTGTCTGGAACCGCCTTCATCACTACTAGCACTGGTAATAAGTTTCCGGTGATTCAGTTTCCTTGAATCTGATTTCTTGGGACTACTCTAAATAATTACTTATCAGAAAGTAATGTGTGTTCAAGACAAAAAGTTTTTTTGGGGGGTTGCCTTTTTTTAGGACCATTCCTTCTGTTATATCTGACGAGAACAACTTGAGAAAACTAGAACACCCATATTTGCACATTAAGACTCAATCAAATCTGCACCCATAGGATAGGGGACTTGGTCTGTTTACAGTAATTTTTCTAATGTCATGTCTCATCTCCTAATAAGTCTCCAGGATCTCCAGGAATGGGTCTCCTGCCTCTTCTCTAGGATCTATACATTCACTCTCTTCATGCTAAGAAGCTTTTATTGACACATTTTCCTTTGTCATGCTTAAAGCAAGCAAACGAGAGGGGAGCCCTCTCCTCAAAAATGTGCCGACAGAGAACATGATAGGCCAGTACGTAAAATGTAAGAACACCACAATGTGGTTTTCACAGATGTTTATATTACTCTTGAAACTGACTGCTTTTGAGTAAATAATTCCACTTCAACAAAAGTGCTAAGAGAGATGAGAAACTATTTTAATGAAAATCACAAGATTTCCTAATTTAATCACAAGGACACACAGTAAAGAAAATTCAATTAATTGCTCTGTGAGAGATACTGAAATATTTGAGTGCTGCTAGAAGTAGTAGAATCAAATAGATTTTTTTTTTTTTTAGTGATTGAAAGAAGATCTATTAAAGAATGTTCACGTAAAGGAACATTAAATTAAAATCATAAACCCAAGACAAAGGACTTTCTATATGGCAATGTAACATTCAGCTGAAGCTGTGGAAAAGCGAAAATAACATAAATTCTCTATTAAGAGATTAAGGAATACAGTTTTGACAGCTGCAACAGCAGATTCTAATAGAAAATACACCAGAACTGCAGTGTCACATTCCAGTAAAATATTTTCACTGATGACCCACAAATAATTGTTTTTACCATGAAATGCCATCGTCTGCAGCAATCGATCGGCCACTTCTTGAGGAAACATTCCTGGCTCCTGCAAGCATAGCGTTCCATCTTGCCTTTCTGTGCAAAACTTCTCTAGGTTGGCAGTCAGGAAATTCAAGCAGATATCAAGTAAAGAATAAGGAGAAGCTTCCTCCTGTCATACGCAAAACACAATGAAACAAAGGAGATTTAGTCAAATATTCCATTACTGTATAATGTTGTTTTTAGGCAAATCATTATTTTTTTTTAGTCTGATTCTTATTGGAACAGGCAAATACTACAAAAGGAGACATCTCCCTTAGAGCCACGCGAAGTCAGGTCACACAATAAAAAACTGGCCAAACTGCTGGGCAGCCTCCTCCCCCAGTCACCCCAGAACCACATCCAGTCTGGTCTATTGTGCTTGAGCCCTGCTTGTGTTCACAGAGGAAGAAAAGTAATTGCTGAGAAGATCATTTGATTTTATGAAGTCTGTTGGGAATTAATCAATCAAGACAAACTGAAAGAAGATTTTAAATCAAATTTTACTTCTTAATTGAAACTATTTCTTTTAATCTTTCATTTAAGTCAACCCATACTAGAAGTCCACTACCGACCTATATTAGAAATGCAGATAAATTTTATATATTGTTAGGAGCAATTTTTGATACTGAAAAGGGCAGCTAAAGCTTCAGATCAAAAAAGGAAACTCAAAAAGAACTATTTTAATTACAAATTTTGTGCAGCAATAAAGTAAAAACTATTACAGTATTCCTTCTGATTATAGATACCAATTTCCTCCATTTTTCACTAAGCACCTGGAAATCGTCTATAGTAGAACCCTGGGTACAAAGGACAAGGCAGAATATAAACTTGAACTTTTCCTTCAGAGTTTGAGATTGTACATTGATATATGAAAATCTCAAAGGTTTTTTTATTCCATGTCTAATAATAGCCTACTGTTTTCAGTCACACAGATTAATCAACATAAAGAATGACTCGCAGCACTGTGAATCATCCCCAGCACTACACAAAAGAAGGCCGAGTGACTGGTACATACTCCCCCAGACAATTTTGAAAATAACAGCACCGACTGTTGCCAGATCTCATCTGTAGGAAAAATTGTAGCTTGCCTTTTATACTGAAAGTTCTGGATAATTTCACCTTTCTTTCCTAGCTCATTTAACTTCTCTTCTGTTGCTTCATTCGCCTAATACGCTCATCACAAAAGTACAGAAATATATAAAAGGTTGTATAGAAGAAATACAAAGAAAATGACAGAAATAAGTCTTCTAAGATAAGGTGCATATATTTGAAGACTGGGAGGTACCACGTTAGGGCAAAGATGGAATGGAGCTTATCTTTAATGAATCGTGTATTGACAACAATGAGAGACTGCAGTTTAATAGCTCCTGAAGACTTAAGTACAGGTTCGGGAACTAGAAACTCCAAATTATTCAAATACAAGCTCTTTCTGCAGCTTTTGACATGCAACTTCCAATTCCTTTGACTCAATTTTGCTAAGTGCTTGATTTTTATTTTTTTTTTTAAAGCTTCATTATTACATTTTATTGTTGAAGAAACAGGAGTTACTTTGTGATGCGACTTGCTCACGTTACCAGAAAACAGCAATTTTGGCTGCCTCAAATCTTAAGTTGATATGAAAAGGAAAGACAGAATTTGGAACTGTGAACGTCTTTTGTTTCTTTATAATGTGCAACTAAGCCTGAAGTACTTCTAAAGAGAAAAAACAACTAATTATTTTAAAATAGTACATTTTTTAAAGGAAAGGGGAAAATTTTCTTTTTAACCTGAAATTAATACACACACCCAGGACTTACATGACAGCTGCCGATTCAAACAAAAAGCCGAATCCGTACTCAAAGGCATATGAAAATTATTCCCACTGAAGCAAAGACATCCTCATCTCCCAATAGATCTTGTGCTTCTAATTTGATGCTTAAATATGACAAAACCACAATACTAGCTCTCTTCATTCCTTCTGGCACTGTTCCATAATTTCTGCTAGAAAAGCTAAAACACTTTTATATAATAGGTGAGCAAACTCCAATGAGAATTTTTAGCCTTGCAGATAGGTCACTAGCATATGACTCAGAAAATTATTTTTTCAACCAATACCTCTAACTGGCCAATCTGTACATTGGAGATACTGTTTTAATTTTCATATAATCACTTTAGAAGTCCATACAGGACATCTCCATACAATAAAGGAACAAAATCCACAAGCAGGGATCAATTACACTTGCAAACAACACAGTATCATTTTTATTAACTCCACTGATACCAGTTGTAGGAGACACTTGTAATGTTTCTTCAACTTGTTGCCAAAAGGCTGAAGAAACACACCTAACGAAGGCTCCTGAGGTAACCTGCGCAGATAGGCAAAACATTTTTAGCTGTATCTAATAAAGTCCCTTGACAAGCATCATAAAAACATTTCCTAGACTGTGTGCTACTGAAATTGAACAGCTTGAATACAGTCTGTAAACCTTTTATGTGAGCTAGTGACATTCCTTTTCTCAACTTCTCTTCGCTTAAAGAGAATATTGCCCAGTTAAAGACCTCACAGTAAAAGTATTCAGTTGTATTTAAGCTCTTAGAGGGTTAGGATTTAAGTGGTTCCTTTCTCTAGCTATGCTTTTGAATGTCAACCTGAAAACAAACCTGGCATTTGTTTTCAGCTCACTTCACTTTCTGGTTCTAATACTGTAATGAGATGCTGTAAATGTGTCAGCCATAGTGCAGGATTTTTTTTTATTTATTTAATAAAGACTATCCAGCAATATTTGAGTAGAACTTTTGTTATGTATATTTGACTTTTTCATAGCCATCTTAATTATCTGATACTTCCATATAACCTCACAGTTTCTTTCATTCTATCAAATTAATTCAGTGGCCAGAAAATAAATTCCCCAAAACACAGAATTATGCATTACATGGTGCAAGTCTGGGCATTTTCATTAGCTAAAACACATATTATAAGAGTAATGTGACACATCTAAAACCAACTAGCTTATGAAATAGTACAAAAAGTAGAATAATTGCATTAGGTGGGCTTTTAAAGGCTTATTTAAGTTAATTCTTTTAAAAAGATAACTTTGTAAGTGCTTAATATAACCAAGGCAAACAAACAAAGTGTCCAGAGGGGTGAGGGAGGGAGTAAACTGCATGGCTACTGGCATCTAACAGTAATCCAATACACCAGTGGACTGAAATGCAATACCTACTTCAACATGATGTTACCCAGTTCAGCTTATAGCTCACACACTAGTGCAGTTGGAAAGGTTCTCACAAAGAACACTATCCTCCATGTTTTCTTTTAAAAACTCCTTGAATCGACTCTAAATATTGCTAGAATATATTTAACCTATATTTCAAAATGCAGTTAAAAAGAAAAAAGAGCTTAAGGGGACATATTAAAGTACCTGGAATAAATTAAGAGAATCTTAAGCCCAACATTATGCCTAGATTAACTGGCAGACTGTGAGTATCAAAACAAAATCCTGTTCCTTTGGGGAAGCATGACCATGCAACCGCCTGCTTATACAACGATAAAAAAGAGACAGGTTTAACTGATGTTTTCCATCAGTAATTGCAATGTAACTTTGCAGAAAAAGTAAATTCCACTGCTGTGTGGGCCTTTTTCACTATAGGTATTGTGATCCTACCAACTCCAGCCTGAAAGATTCAGTTCCTTCTGGCTTTGTGTCTCAGACTCATTAAAAATCAAACCTTTTTTTCCAGAGGTAGTTTTTGGGGGTTCCCTCCCCCCCCCCCCCAGCAATAAACCAGTATAAAACATTGGAAGACAAATACCAATTTCAGCTCGAACAGAACCACTTCTATGATGTACTCCCCAATTTTTATACCCGATTGCAGACTCAGTATGACAAAACCCAAATGTGTAAGGTCTCTGTATGCCAGGCCCATCTGCTTTTTTCTCTCTGAAGTCTCAAAGAAGGAGACTGGGTACAGGATAAGGGACTTTTCAAATTGTGGCAGTTATTTCTCTCAAAAAGTTAGCAGGAAACTGAGGTAATTTAGAGCCTTAGTCTTTGGTGTTGGACGTGCCATGTTTCTAACTGTTTTCCACCTCCCCACAGACCCAAAACTTTCCTTTCTTAAAATGAACATTCTTAAAACAATCAACCAATAGCAACTCAAGTAATGGTCATCAAAATTCTTCTGAGCGCTAATAAAGGCAGTGAAAAATAAACAGTTCCATGATTTATGTTACGAAGAAAGCTTTATGATTATCCTACTTAAATTAAATGGAATGAAACAGATGTAGGCAATTTATTAACCAGAGTCAAGGAAGGATTATGCTCAAAACTCAAATTTAACATTAACTATTCAGGCACACAAGCGGGAACATACTGATTAAAGTTGCTAGTGATACAAAGTTGGCAGAGATCGTGAGAGGTCTAAAATTAAATAGTGCCACATTAAAACTACATAGTAAGGCCATGTATTTCAAGATTAATATCAAGAACTTCAGATATGAGTTCATCAATTAGAAATGACTGGAGAGAAGAACCTGAATGGTTTGCTTAACCACAAGAAAACAATGTGAGGCAGCCAAAGGAGGTATCAGGAGAAGCACCAAGCAAAACTAAGGAAGTATTATGTCATTTTCAAGACACTTGGAGACCTCATGGGGCTATTTATGTTAAGAGATACCTGCACCATTTCAGTTTGAACATAACAGCTACTAGAATGCTCTGGGGAAAAAAGCATGTTGGAAGTCGGAAATAAAACCAGCTTTTCTTAGCCTAGCAGATCAAAAGGTGAGAGATATGAATGCCGCCTATAAATACAGGACAGTGAATAAAAACTATAGAAGGAAAAAAGCTATTAAGGTGAAGCACAGTGCCAGCACAGCAACAAAGGTGCATAGAAATGCCATGAATCAGAATTTTTGCCATAAATATGTCACTACATAGCTCCAAAACATCAAACAATGAAGTTCTACCCTAGCCCACTGAATAGAACAGCAGGCACAAAAGGTACCTACTTTTAAAGTAAAGATAAAAAACTTTATTAGTGGATTAAATGAAATTAGGCTTTTAATAACAATAGATGAGACTAGATAACCCAGGAAGTTCGTGTTAGTCTTTTCAAAGCAAATATGCACACTCATCTCTCAGAGGAGCTATCAAAACAGCACCCATATGTTCTGCTCTGAGGCCTGTCTTTAACAGAGAAAGGCTATTTCTCCAGCGCCGGTTTTGGCCAGCTCCGTGCTGTAAGAGCACGCTACTACACATTACACAGATCAGCAAGGCCCACGTACCGTACGTACCACAAAACCCGTGCTTTTGGTGGCATGGCTTTTTCCAGACAGCCCTTGGACAAAGCAAGCCCCAGTGGGAAAAGTGCTGTTTGAGGGTTGGACTGCACCCAGACTGGGGGGGAGGCATAAGCTGGAGGAGGCAGGGACGGCTGCCCTATCCTGCCCTGCCCTTCATGCCGGCCGGCTAAGGAGCTCTGCCCGCCGGGCTGCCCCCCGCTCCTGTGTGGCGGGAAGCCTGCCGCAGCCGCTGGTCCTCGGCCCCACAAGGTGCTATGAGAGGAGCTGGTCAGGGGCAGCGAGGCCGGGCCGGCCATCACCCTCGCGGCGCTGTGGTGATGCCGGGGGGCGCACCGGGCAGGGCTGCCGCTGCCCCTTCGCACCGCGCCGGGCTTGAACCTCTCCTCTGTCGGGTCTCGATCGCCCTTTTATATAATCGGTAGGGCGGCAGCCGCAGCGGTTATACAACAGCGAGGGGAGCGAGGGCTGCCGGCCCGGCCCGGGGGTACGTGTGTGTGTCTGAGGGGAAGAAGCCGCCGCGGCCCCGGCCGGGTCGCTCCCGGCTCTGTCCCTCAGCGGCAGCGGCGGAGGCGGGGGGGGGAGGCACGCGCCCAGGGCCCGCCTCGCGCCCGCTCCGGCCGACGGCCTCACCTGCCCGGGCGCGCGGCAGCCCCCCACCCGCCTGACAGAGCGGGGCTCGCGGCGCCGCCATAACGGCCCCTTCCCCCGCGGCGGCAGCGGCGGTTCACCTCAGCTCCCCTCCGCCGGGCTCTGTCACCCTGGGGCGGGGGGCAGCCTGCCCGTCCCCACCGGTGCGACGGCGACCCCCACCCATCCCCTCAGCGGCTCCTCGGCCTGGCGCTGCCCGCGACGCTCACTCACCATGGCGGCGCTGGGTGCCGGAGGCGAGCGCCCAGCGAGCCGGGTCCCGGAGCTTGGCTCCTTTTTTTTTTTTTTTTTTTTCCCCCTTCCCCCCGTTTTTTACCCCCCCACCCCCCCCGACCTGGAAGTGAATCTGCCTCAGCCGGCCGGGAAGCGGCGCCGAGCCCGCCTCCCTTAAAGGGGCCGCGCCAGGCACACTGCCTGCCCTCCGGGTGAGTGGGAACCTTAAAATCCAGGTTTAAGGATGAAAATCGTGAAGTGTCAGGAGAAGGGTCTGTTGGTCAGCAAAGCGCATTGGCCTCGCGTGTTACGGTGTGTGTGAGACCTTCCCTGACGCTTAGTCGCTTCCATTGTGGAGCAAGGATGAAGCAACAGCGAAGCGCCGGTGAGTCTGTCCAAGCAGAGGCTGCTGAGGACTGAAGAGTCGTATAGCAGTTCCTTGTCTTTGGGTAACCTCTCACAACCAGGAATTCAACGTCAACTTTATGCTTGTTGCTCGCAGATCAACCTCTGTAATTTAAATGTTTCCTGCCCAAAGTAGTTTATTGTGGTAATATGAATAATAATCTGCTCCAGTACAATAGGTTTTGTCCCTTGCTTCGAAGTTGGAGAGGATTTTTGCCATAAGCTTTTATACAAAATAATATTGGGTTTCAGATACAGTAGTAGTGATGAAAACACGTCTCCCAACAAATACATACTGTAATGTATTGTTGGTAAAGAGAATGCAGTTATTTTTTGTTTCAGGATACAAAGTAAAGAGTGATACAATTACCCTGTCCAAGTAAAATGAAAATATTATGGAGCGTTTACTGTTAAACCTTTTAAAGAATTGCTGATTCTACATACAGCGGCTTTGAACAATAGTTGTTTGCAAACTAGCAAAACACATAAATAAGGAACAATTGCTAAAAGCATTTATGTTTCCATCATTGCAAGATGACAAAATATTCTACAAATATTATCAAACACAATTTTGCCTGTCTAGGGACTACATAACAAAGGTCAGTTATAGTCCCAATTCTTTAGATTAGGATGTTGATGTGGAGAAAATAAATTATGTGTTCAGGATCTGACAAGAACAGAATCAAAAGTCCTTGTGTTCTGAATTTAACCACTTAAAAATCTAATCTGCTTAGAAGAAATAATTTCTGTAATTATGGACAGAGAAATTATCTTAGATTAGGGAGGGACTAGTACTGTTATTCTTAGTCCATTACATGTTTCTTCCCCCTCCTAATGTCTTTTGGAGCTGCCAGGCTGTTCTTTCCATACCTATTAACAAATGCACTTCTTCACTCCAACCTGAGTATCACCAGATGCCTTGTCTTTGCCTTCTTTTTCTCATACCATCCGGATTTATGATAGGAACTATCTTCCTTTCTCCTGTCTGGGCTCAGACGGTGAAAACTTGCAAGCCACAGACTGATCCCCTGCTCTCGGTGCCCGTTCTTGGCCTGCCTCACTGTACTCGAGAGCCGCAGCAGCAAGGCAAGCCTCGCTGCACCACTTCGCTCCTAGTATGGAGAGGCCGTATGGTTGAGTTGGCACTGACTCAACATCGGCGTCGGAAACTGCAAAGACAAAATCCCAGCAAGAACAGACTCTTCAAGGATTTAAACCAGCAAACTCAAAGAGTTTCTACTGAACCTGTGGAAACTGAAATTTTTCGAAGGTGGATTTTCGGAGAAACAGTATTGCCCGTACAAAAGCAGTTCGTCTTCCAAAGGCCTTCTCCAGAGCAGAGGACTTGACCCAAAAATTCACAGATAGCAGTCAGCAGCGGCCAAACTATGTCTGTCTTCTTACTTGCCTTCTCACAGACTTGTCAGTGGTTTTGGTCGATACATTTTAAAAACAAGATTTTAGCTTCATGCGGACAACGTGTGTTAACTCCAACCCAAATACTGAAAAGTCTGAAAAGTTTTAAGGAAATACTTTAACAGAAGTTGTAACTGGCATTTCGGCAGCACGTCCGGCAGGTGGTGCCGGCAGTCCGACCAGCAATGGTTCTCGCAATTAGCTCCAGCCATTAATAAACAACCTGGTTTCTTCCCGTGGGAGCCTATGCACAAGATTTAACCGCGTTTTATTTATCCCAAAAGCTTGACAAGCCGGCGTTATGTTACTGAAATAATTTGGGACAGAGCATTCTCAAATATTCTTTGAAATTAATTTTAACTCAAATGTTCTTTGAAATTCATTTTAACTCTAAGCAATTTGTCACGTAAGTTTCTAATGTGCTGCTATACTCTCAGAAAATTCAGTTTGTGCTTGAAACTGCTGGAATTGGACAGTGTTCCATATTTTGTGTAAGTATCCTAACATCACGTCTGGCTTAAATTCATCCATAACTAGAGAACTAGGGTTTGTTGTGTGGTGTTAACTGCTTACCAGTCTCCGGGTGTTTTCAACAGCCCCGGCACTGCCTGCTCGGACACGCTCGGACGCAGGGTTCCGTCTCTTCAAAAAGCACCCGTACGATCTTTTGTTGTACCGCAAAAAGGAGCGGTTGCTGATAACAGTCGCTAGCAGCAACTCCTCCGTTCTAAAATTGAGTTGAACATTATTAACAAAAACATGCAGGCAACGAGTTGGGGAATTGGTAAAGCAGCCCTGGCTTCTAGGCCGTGCATAGTGTATTAATGTATACGGTAATGTCTCAACTTATGGATTGGATTGTCCTGAATAAGACCTCAGCAATACGTGTCCGATGGTGCAAAACTCTGGAAGTAACATACTAAAAATGTATTATTGCTTTAAACTTCTGAACTGTCAGTCTGTGGTGATCCCGAGAGGGAGGGATGAGGTAGTGCAGGCGAACACGGGGACTTCCACCGCCGAGCGGTGTCAGAGCCGTGCCGGGGGCGGCGCCGGTCCGTACCTCGCCGGTCGCGGTGTCGGGGGGGGGGGGGGGGAGGAGAAGCCGGGGAATTAGCGGGGAGCGGGGAGCGGCGCCGCATCGATCGCTCGGCGCTCGCGGGAGGCGCCGTATCGATCGCTCGATGCTCGCGGGCGGCCCTGCGCGGCGGCCCTGTCAGCTCCGGCATGGCCGGGCTCATCAACTTCGAGGACGAGGAGGAGGTGCGGGGCTATCTGGAGAATCTGCACGTCGAGTACAGTTACCAGTGCTTCAAGGAGAAGGACCCGGACGGTAAGCGGCCCCGCCGTGGCTCCCCGCCCGCCTCCCCGGGGCCGGCGGGATCCTCAACCCCGTCACCGGTGCCTTGCAGGCTGCCAGCGCCTCGCCGACTACCTGGACGCCGTGAGGAAGGACTTCGTGGCGGCGGCGCGGGTGCTGCGCGACAACTGCGAGGCGCACGGGCACAGCGAGAGCTGCTACAAGCTGGGGGCCTACCAGGCCATCGGCAAAGGTGGGCCGGGGGCGCGCCGTCCTGGAGCTCGTGTCGCCGCCTGCGCTTACCCGCCGTCCCGGTACCCCGCCGGCGGCTCCCTCTCCTGCCCGCATGCCTTCAGTTGCCTCTAAGCCCCTCCTGCCCGCTGCCCGCGCCGGAGCCGCTGGTGGCTCGGCACGGTGGGGCGGGTGTCGCGGGTTCTTCGCCCGCAGCACAGAGGCCGCCGGTCTGTGGTGGGCCCGCCAGCAGCGTGTACTCCTCTGTGTACGGGCACCGGGGCGGGGAGGGCGGCTGATGCCTGTGAGGAAACACAGCTCTTGCTTTTGCAAAGGTGCTGAACGCCTGCGTTTCCTCCTGGCCTTGAAGGAGGAACTACCAGTCCTGCCCCTCTTATGGTCACATCATAAAAGCTGGGGAAGGGTGAAAACCTTAAATTGCTTCCTTCTGAAGAATCAACTTTAGGTTAACCACGTGTATTATTTTTTTATAATTACGTCTGTATAAGTGGTAAGTATATCCAGTGCTGAATGTTGCTGTGTGTTCTGTTCTTAAAATTTGGATTTCTTCTTGGCTCGTTGTTCTTTTTTAGAGAAAGTAAGGAAGGAATAAACTTACAGACTGGTAACACTGCTTACATAAGAGGGCCCCAAGTCTGCCCAAAATGTATCTGCTGATACGGTAATGGGAAGCAGTTAAACTAGTGAGGCTTCTTCCAAATGACAATACTAGTAAGGAACATGATATTTTTACTGCAGTTCAAAACTAGTTACAGTCTCAGTGTACGTGTAGGTATACTGGCAAAAGAATACTTTGCCTAGTGTAAGCTATTAAGAAATCCATAGATGTAGTAGCAGAAAGAGTGTTTTGTGATTTGGGGTTTTTTTTTGTCTGCATAAGCTGTGGTGATTACTGGGGAGTGGAGGAGGGTTTCCTAACTCGAAGACATTAGCAAAACTTTTGTAATTGAGACAATGATAGTGTCTCTGAAGTCCTAAATTTTGACTGTAGCATCTAAAGTGAGGGATGCTGTATTTCCCAAAGAGCACTGGGAAGCATGCTGCAAAGCAGAGAGCTCCCATCTGTGTTAGCATGTCCTTACAGTAATCTTTTGGTTTCTTGGCCGACAGGTGGACTCGACCCAGATTTGAAAGCTGCCTACAACTCTTTTATGAAGTCATGTGAGAAAGGTGGGAAGAAGTCAGCAAATGCATGTCATAACGTTGGGCTGTTGGCCCATGATGGGAGACTAAACGATGATAAACCTGACCCCGTTGTCGCTAGGGACTATTACACAAAAGCCTGCGATGGCAATTTTGCTCCTAGCTGCTTCAACCTCAGTGTAATATACCTCCAAGGAGCACCTGGGGTCCCTAAGGACATGAACCGTGCTTTGAAGTACTCGCTGAAAGGGTGTGAGCTGGGTCACATGTGGGCTTGTGCCAATGCCAGTCGAATGTACAAACTGGGAGATGGCGTTGAGAAGAATGATGCTAAGGCAGAGGATTTGAAAAACAGGGCAAAACAGTTGCATAAAGAACAGAAAGAAGCCTCAAGTTCTTTAACGTTTGGGGAGTAAAACTGTCAGTTGCAGTTATTAAGACTGCAGTTTTAAATGGCAAGTGAACTTGTTATTTAAATTAGAAGCATACAGTTTTCACTTAAATAAACATCCTGTAAGTATTTGGATATGCAAATAAACTTATATTTTTGTGGATGCAACAAACGACTAATTCTGCTGTGCCTTTCTACATTTTTGAATACACAAGTTCTTAAGTGTCTTGCTTAGATCCTTCCTCTTCTTTAAGGAAGCCAAAAACTTCTGGCCTTTTGGAAGTTTATCCCTGTGGTTTCAAGTATGAAAGGCGCTCTCTCGTGTCTGGCACTTCACCATTGAGGCTTCTGCTCGGACCAGTTCTAACACACACACACAAAAATCACAGTTGCAAGGTAATCCCAGCTTGGACATTTGAACTGTGCCATCTCTCTTACAAGCTGAAGGTAACATTTGTTATCCTAATGTTGTATTTAAACTTGCTGATTTACTTACTTTGTTGTCATACCATCAAAACGGCACTTGTAACTAGGAGGAAAAAAGAGATTACTTGTTATAGGGAGAAATAATAATTTGATATCTTGCTCATGTTTAAATCATGTTTAATGTCATAATTTCATCTGAGAAGTTTTGATTTCTCAATTCAGTCTAAGTTTTACAGGCTGTTAGTATAATTATTTCATTTGTGGAAATGTTTATTTGATTGTAAATCAATGTTATGGAATTATTGGATATACTTTGATTTCTAAATAATTAAGCATTCAGTTGGAGCCAAGCCAAAAATTTCTTGCCCAGGAACATCTTCAGTGAAGAACTGGGTTCAGGAAAAATGGCCATGTAGGAAAGCTGTGAAGAAACTGAGGGGTGGATCACTTCAGCATACAAGTAAAAGCTGTTCTGTAGCAGTGTGCAGTCTTGGGATAGAGTTGTACTCGGCTGCTGTCTTCTTCAATGGAGGTCTAGCCTACAAAATTGAAACAGATGTCTGTTGGGTGACAACCTCTGAATGCTGGTGCTTTGCCATTCACAGTGTGAGCTGCATCCGTGTGTGCTCATTGATTTGAAATGCCCGCCTGTGCACACCCCTGCTGGGTGTGTGTGCCTGGCTCTATCACAGACCTCGCTTTACTGGGAACACTGATTTGCACAGGGAGTGCCCGCGCAAACCCCATTGTCACTAGTCTCCTTCCTGCTTAACTTCATGCTTTGGTGTTATACTCAATCTGATGACCGCTTTTTGCTCCCATCTGCCGCTTTTATATATTCATTGACATTTCTAAACATTGTGATATGAATCTTCTACAATACTCTACCCCCCTCCCCCCCCATGGTAAAAAGCAGCTCACAGTTGTTTTGTATTATCTTTTAAATAAAAAATAATATCTCTCAATCTGAAAAGATAGAAACAAATGCCTTGGTAACTGAGGATGAAAAATGACATTGAGAGTTCACCTACAACAGAGTTGGTGTTCAAACATCCTGATGTGGGATGGGGCACTCCTGTGCAAGTGCTGGATGTTACACTCAGTTGCTGTGTTTGTGCTATATACGTTCAGAACGCATGAAGAGGTTCTGTCAGAGCTGCTAACAATATGGACTCTCCAGTCTGAAATAAACATGACACCTGAAGGACCAGATAGTTCTGGATACTGGTTTATGCCACAACCATACTGCTAAAGGGATGTCACCTCGCTTGGCAAGTTAGCAAAGTACATGCATTCCTGTGTTTCTCAGCATGCCAGCATTTCAACTTGCACACAGCCATAGCAACAGCTGAAATTAAAGAATTACTTCTAATTAATTTTCAATATTTTTTAGGAGGAATAGTGAATTAAGTATGCTAGCATGTTTTCTGCTACCTACTGCTTAAAAAATTCAGAACATGCCAGATTTGCACAAAGAGCAGCTGGCTCTTTCTTCCTCCTCTTAGGCTGTGGCTTAAAAGTCAAGGCCCAGAACTTACTAATACGTGCAGGAGTAATTCTGTTGAGTGCAGTGAGATGGTTCCTCTGTGAGAGCTGGCGGCTAGATATTTACAAGCACTCACAGATTTCTAAATGCTCTAGATGATATGTTCTGTTGAAGTACCTGAGCCAAATGGGTGTTGTTTAAGAAGTCCTCTCTTAGTTCTTTCAAAGCTGTTCTTAAACATCTTTGTCACTGAAGCTTCACTATACTGAGAAAGCTTCAAAGTGTGTTGATTTATGCAACTCTACCATCACTCTTAAAGGCAGCATCAACAAAGCTCACTACAAGTGTCTTGAAAGGAAATATTTTTTTTTAAACAACTGAGATGTTTTAATATTTCTAGATCCAAAATTTAAATTTTACACTTACAGTGGATTTTGGGTAAGGGTAATAAATCACCAAAAGATGCAAACTGAGAGGAAAACCGGAAGATTAATCAAGTGTACAAATAAACCCTGATACTGTATGATTTTTTTTTTTGTTTTGCATGTGACAACCTCGAGAGATACAAGTGAAAGAAGGTTCTTGCATGTATTCTACTTGAAATGTATTGAACAATATCAGCAGTCAGTTTCAAGATGGCTGTACGTAGTTTTTCTTGTGGAATTATATTGCCCCTAGATTTCCATAGTACATGAAGTAAGAATATAGGAATAGTCTGTGGAATATAGGAATATAGCCTGTATTTTGAATATAAAAATCCATGGTGACCAGTGGAAATAAGTTTCAGTGCATTACAGCATCAAACTGACTAAAGAGCAATCATACACAGTGAGTGAGTTCTGAAAAATTGGTCCATAACATCCCTTTTTTTTCCCTCCAATGCAAATGTTTATAACCAGGAACTGTAATTCTGTGCTGGGCTCAGGCTGAATAGCTTGCTGCCGTGTAAAGGTTTCTGCTCTTCAGAGACTGTTGTGAATCCCACATATTTTCTGAGCTAACTTCCTGCTGGAACAAGCACGGATTTTGAGCTGCCTTCACGTGACGTTTAAGTCTCACCACTTTCGCATTAAACCCATGCTTATTTTGCTCTCTCTGGACAGAGAAATACTGTCCTTTGCTTGTACTGTCAACTTTTTTAACTGTGAGAAGTTTGTCCAGGCAGCATGTTGTCCTGGACGGTGCCTCTTGCTGTCTGCAACGATTCCAGGTCCAGGGGGGACATGCTGCTTTAGGCCCTGAAAGTGAGAAGCTTTTCCCTGGTCAGCTCAGATCAAGAAACATTTAAGTCACATTCAGGTGATGCCAAGCCCAAAACAGTAATGAGCCTGTACGGCAGGATGTACATAGAAACATCTCTGCCTATAGATCTTGCAAAGGAAATGGGCAGGAGAGACAGAAGCAGGAAAGAAAGGAACTTAATTAGCTCTGCTGGGCAGATGAGCTACAGGGGCAGAGCTTAAGAGAGCTGCCCCAGATTGTGGAGGAAGTAAGAGAGCTAGGAATTGGCCTAGACCTACTGAGTTACAGATGAGTATCCAAGGCGGGAGATTCCCTTTCAGACAAGGCAGGCGCACAGGTTTTAGATACGTTTAGCCTGAATGTTGTTTTTAGCATCTTGCCAACTGGTTTGTCACTGTGTATCTTGAGTGCCATGTGTGCCTGACTGCTTTAGGATTGCTCTCCAACACACGGTGATCACCCCTTATTCAGTTACACACAAATTGTTTTACTTTCCTGCCAGCTTCTGAAACATTATGTTCTATTTTTTATAATATAGATTTAGGGAGCAAGGTGCTAACTGATCAGACTTTGGACTCAAAGCCATAGCTTATATATATGCAAACCGTAACTAAACGTACATATTCTGAAACAGCTGTCTAAATAAGTAGGGCAGTATATGTAAATGTATTCATGCACTGACACGATCCTTTATGATTTTGGTGTGTATAAATATATGCAAAGTTGTGATGTGTGTGTATGTTTTGCTGTAAATTTACTGCTGATTTAGAACATGAATGCTCTGGTTATGGTCTGAATAAAGATACAAACTTACTATTGAAGTAAATAAAGCGGGAGAAAAAACACCACCAATTTGGCTATTGCCACAATTGAAAGCAGAATTGTTAGAATCTCATTGCACGCTGTCTGAGGCAGAGCATGGATGAATGAAAGGAGTTCTTCCAAATTAACTGCACTTTTAAAAGACTTCTTGGAAAGGATGTGCTTACTGCGGGAATAACAACCCCAGCGGCACAGTGCAGGGATGAAACGGGTGCACTGTAACGACAGATGGCAGTATATGAAAAACATTCTTGCGTACCGTGGGTGTAAGGCCTACGGCTCTTGTTTTCAGCAGCCTGAAAAAAAAATAGCAGTGGTGACAAAAGTGAGATTAATTTTTCTGTTAACACAGTTAATATTTTATGGCAGTTCAAGAAGGTAAAGCTCTTTTAGAGGAACACACTTTGCCTGATTCTTTGCTAGGTAATATTCTGGGCATTTGTTTCACTTGGGAAAGGTAAGTAAATGCTGCCTCTGCGGAGTGTAACAGTCTAGTAATAAAACAATTTGGAAGCCATGTGTTCAGAAGTAGGCAATTACAGGTGGCTCAAGGCGCTGGAGAGTTGGGTGACATTTTAAGCCCTGATCTTTTTTTTGAGCTTGTAATGCTCACTGCCTCTGAGCGGCTTGTTCAGATCCTCAGTCCAAACCAACCTACTGCACTAGAGCAGGCTTTCTTCCACCAGGACTAAGGATTGTCAGTGATCCCCCCGGGGAACTTCCAGTTGACGCAGCAAACGGGCACCTGGGCACATCCTCAATGAAAGTGACACGCATTGCAGATAATGAAAGCCACATATAAAGTGCATGTTGTGGGGAGTTTTTTTCATAGCACTTGAGAACTTGGAGACTTGCAGAGTTTACATATTATAAAAGGAACTATTTTCATAAAAGCTGTCAAGTGTGTTAGTACAGATAAGTTTATGAAGTATCATGCAAATTTGTACCATCGGTTGAAAAGGCAAACCCAAATTAAGGAAGGCTCTTTTGTTCCACTAAAACACCATCAAAAACAGTTTAAAGTGTTTTCAGGCTGTCTCTGAACAGTTTGCTGCCTGTTCCGGACACACCTATATCTTTTTTTACACAGATATTGATGATGCTATAACAGATGCATTAGATGGGTAAGGCCCTCTCCTATTTGATTATTTTCCCTCCAAAGCGACAAAGCATTGAAAAAAAAAAAGATCAGCCAGTCTCATTTCAGTGTATTATAAATCATATGCGGTTAATGCAGTCTACAGCAGAGACCATAGACTCTACTAATAGCAGTCTATTCTCAACCTAGAGATTATGTTCAGGAGACACAATCAAAATCCGTTAAGAGGTGAAAATTGTACTGCAAATCTTGGCTTATAACCATCTTGCTCTGATATTATGAGGGTATTACCAAAAGGCCGATATCTTCCTGCTCTTTCTTTTTACCTGATGTTACAAAGGCTAAATTTTATGTCCTCTTGGGAAGAAAACTGTTCCTCCAAAGCCTCTGAGGTCATAAACAAAGAGTGATAGATATGTGATCATAATAGCATACTTGGAAATACAGAAGACCTGTTGATCTCTTCAGGATCAGTGGATTGCCTAAGAAATAAAGGAGTTTATCTCAACTTCACAGCTCCTAAACCACTGTCTGCATTTCATTTGTTTGTATTGATCTAAGCATACAGCTGACCTCCTTTAATACAGCAGCAATATACTTCAGAAGGAACGGTGACCAACTCTAATTAATTAAATAGACTTATGAATACATGGCTTTAAATGATGAAAGCATTCACTGCAGGATGCTTCCTGCAGCTGTGAAAAGATCGCCAGTGGAGTGCTGGTTTTGTACTGAGATGCAAAAACCACTGGCGCCACATCATGTTGTGTCGTTAAGTGTCATTTGGATTAATTCTGGACAAAAGATGCTGTCGGGTAAAGAAGCTGAATGACATTGTAGAAACAGAAAAACAGACTTGTTCTGGTGGTTCTGTTTCTGTAGAAAAACAGACTTGTTCTAGTGGTTCTGTTTCTGTGTTATATTGTAATAAAAGCAGTTTTGCAGCTTGCTTACCTTTCATTCAGCCATCAGTAACAATTCCTCTCTGCAACGTATGTGTGAAGGTAGTTCTTCTAGCTTTACACACCTACTCAGATGGACAGTCTGGGAGACTTTGTATGTGTAATTGCCACACCAAGAAAGCAAGTTCCTTGTTACAGTACAAACTCTTTGTTCGGTGCAGAAGGAAATTCACTCTGTCGGCAATTTTTCACTTCATCATGTGAGAGAGAAGAACTCTCCCAGGTAGCTCTTCTCCTTTGGCAGATGGAGAAGGAAGAATTCCTCCTTCCCTTGCGCTTCCCAGCATCTCATCCACTAGACCTCAGAATGATACAGTTCTGCTCAGGTTTGGGCTTTTTTGGGGGTGAAGCAAGAAGGTAGAGGGAGGAAAAGGAGTCATCACATAGCAAGAAACAGATTAGAAAATAAGCAATATATCCAGTTGTATTATTATTGCAATAATTTGTGCTGGGGTAACACCCAGGGGTTCAATTCAGGTCCTGATATTAGGCCATTTGGGTGCACCCGTAATGACACCCCCAATCCAGAGACCCACAATCTAAGATTCAGGATTGTACAAAGTCCCTAGTACGTATTTGAGTATCAAACACTAGTATCCTGCTCTGATTTTCCAGACACTGGATCAACAATATGGCCCAGAATCCACACAAAACAGATTTCTCCAAGACTCTTAAGACTTCAATGATCAATTCTGTGCCAAATTTTTGATGTCTAATTTTGTATGCCATATCTGTAGCCTCCCAGTGCTTTCATTTTTCAGTATCCACACTTGAAGCAAACACAATAACCACTAATTACACTAATTTCAGACTATACATCTTTCTAATTTGTTGTTATTGCCTTCTACTCTAACACTAGTTACAATTACCAATGGTATATTTGTTCCAAATATGATGTTTTATACTTACAGCACACTTTATTTTACAGTCTTGTTTGTAATATGGTAATACGGCTTTGTAATATAGTCTTTTTTATAATCCTTTTTTTCCCCTAGATCAACTAGTAAGAAATTTGTGTGATATGGAATTATAAAATTAAGGCCACTTGGGAGTGGTGGTTTCAGATGGGGATTTGTGAACAGCATAATTGTAATGCATACATATGCTCCAATTCATGAGTATGGTGGGAGTTCTCTATAAGATCTCATTCTGTCTATGCAAAACTGAAATACAGTGCTTTAAACATACCCTGGCAAGTTTTTCTTAGCAACTGAGAGGCTTCTGGTAAAACAGAAGAAAGAAAGAAGATGAAAACCCCGCATGTTTATACCGCAGTTGTCACCCGCAGCATTCTAGTCCACTTCACCCAGTGAATCACAAGCAACAGAGTTGCTTTTCAGCTCACAGAGCCGTTACATACAGAGTTGGGGCAAGAAAGCCACTGAAGAAAAATGTTAATTGTTTGGCCATGATGTAATTTCATAACTTGAAGATGAGGCTAACCTGAATTTATGTGAGAAGTTCCTTATTCTGACAGTCCTCGTTTGACACTTAATGGCCTGGTCTGAGCATTTCATTGTCTCACAAAAAATACTGAAAAGAAGTGAGCTGCTTTCCTTCCAGCTCTCCTGCGACTGGAAGCATGCCATGTTCCTATAGAGCTTCCTGCCCAGGAAACTCTCATTGCTTTGCAACAACCTCTTCTGCAAACTCCTGAGAAGGAAACCTGTATTATCTCTATAGTACAGGAAAAGAGGACAAGGCACTGACCAGCTATTGATTTATTTCAGGTCACACGATGTCAGTAGGGGCCCAAACTGATTATTCTCCAAACAATATTTAGCATGGCAAGGACTTGTCAATTCTTTACAAGCCAAGAAACACTAAGACGAGAAACTGGCCTTTGAATGTTATTCTGATAATATTTGTGGAGTATTATTCTGGAAAGATGCAATAGCCACCTCAGCACAAGTGTTATTAATAACTGCTGAAGAGAAAATCAGAAGCTGTGACACTGTCAACACTGCAAGCAGTCTTGCTGTGTTACCTTCAGGGAAGTTATTTTGTGTGCCTCCTTAAATGGAACATTTTCCCTATGGCATTGTTTTGCTTATTTGTTCTGCAGTTGGTACAAAGGAAATACATAGTATCCTATTTGTCAGGTAGGCTGAGATAGAGTGACGTTAGCTGTCACGGGGACCCAAACCTGCCTCAGACTGGCAGCTCACACACATAAATTTTCTTTCCTAATTTAATGCCATCCTAATATGTGTGTTAAACTAAAGCCTATGGTTAGAATGTATTTTCTTACACAGTACCTGTATGTGTCCCTCGTGATCTTTAGGTAAGAATGTAAAGCATTCAGTCCTTTCAAATGCAGGATGATTTTGCCTTAGACATTGTGCAGTTGCAAGTTGGAACCTAAGGCTATATTTATACCATAGCAGAGCCCCGGAAGCATCTTATATGTACTATTTTCCCCATTATAATGTTTGGGGAACAATTTCAAGAAAGGGTTTTGATCAATGATTTGAATAAATAAATAACTTCCACTTGATTGCTATGAATATTTCCCCTCAGCATTTTGCAGTACTGAGCCAGAATAATTGCTGTCATCCCACAAGCAGATACATTGCAAGAATCGATGAGAACTTTGAGCCAAATTGTGGAAAAGTTTTCTATCTTAAAAGCACCAGTCGAAACGTTGCCCTCTGGAGAGCCAAAGGTGAGGTCCTTTGCCAGAGTGCAATGCCAGCATTGCACACACAACCTGGGAAAATGGCACATAGGGGCAAGCAAAGACACCTGGTGCTCAGGAGCCTACTGCTGACACTGCTGAAGAGCAGCAAGCTTCAGGCTGCTCACGCTTCGCTTAGTGCTCTTGAAAGGCATTAACGTTGCCTGGGGACATACATAAGGTGACAGCAAGAAAGTTAGTAACATCTTTTGATGTTTAAGTATGAAAGAACAAAGCTTTTTGATTCCGTTCCTGTTCACTGGGCTGAATCACAGATATTGTGAGACTGGGAAACAGATATAACCTTGAAAACTAATTGCATTGAACCTTAATACTGGAAAATTTTCTTTCAGAAAGGTCCTTGTGCAATCTGGGATGC
Source organism: Gymnogyps californianus (assembly GCF_018139145.2). Lineage (NCBI taxonomy): Eukaryota > Metazoa > Chordata > Aves > Accipitriformes > Cathartidae > Gymnogyps > Gymnogyps californianus. The sequence goes on along the minus strand of NC_059478.1, from coordinate 29,798,923 downwards.
GGGATATTTCTCTGCTTTTGTCATGACACCGCAAATTGATCAGATGAATGTGTGAAGAATTGATTGAGTACTCTCTGTGCTTGGAGGCTTGAATTAATAAGTGACAAACATAAATGCTGTTTCTTGTTAGAAATTGCTATGTGCAATACTGCTCAGCCTATGAATATAGTTAAAACCAAAGGGACTCTGCACACTTTCTGCAGCACATCAAGCATCACCTTCCCTCAGCTGGGACCTATGTGATTGTTTTAAAGGACTTGCTGGAGTGTAACTTAGCTTGGCCCAAACACTCCAAAAGATAGTTCATAGCAGAGCTGTTGAAGAAAAACAGGACCAAAATACTAGAGAGTCTGAAAAGAAGGGTGGGTTCACAACAGAGATGAGCCAGAATAAATTGCATAGCAGAGGAGTTATTTCTAGCTAGAACTTACCTGTCCTTATACAAAATGAGATCAACTGACTAATTAATTCAAAGTGAATTCTATTTTTTCTCATTGCTCAATCAGTAAAAGAAAAGGACAAGTAATTAAATTTGGCCCTTGAAGCATCTCCTGATCGCTGGAAAGCATCATATCAAACTGCTTTCTTCCCTGATGTCTCCAGAGTGCAGCAAGAGCTACAGTAACACTGTGTGCAACAGAAAGCCTGCTAGGACTCCTTATAGATGCTAGACTACCTTGTTTAGCTCTGGAGTTAAACAGATGACGATTTCCAGAGCTTGGTCCCAGGTATGTGTGTTCCTAAAGGAAATCATCACAATTCAAAGCCTATTTTGCTAATTTAATGAAGGAACCAGATCAAGATCATGGCATATTCCGATCAGGTCTTTCCTGGAATATAATCCCAAATCAGATCAAATTATCTCTCAGATATCTGCAAAGTGTCTGGACAACCTGAAAGAGAAATCATTCACAAGTTCAAGATCTCCTCTGTTAATTCCTTTACAATCCATATGGGGTGAAACTCCCAGCAGGAATATGCCCCTATGGCACCAACACATGGCTGTTAATGTGCATTTATTAAATAAGGGCCTGCACAGAGTTTAAACCCCTGTGGGGCAGAGGAGGTGAGGGCTGGGACAGAAACATAGTCTTTCATCACGAGCTTCTTCACTTTCTATCTGTAGCCAGGGCTGAACCAGTGGGTAGGTGCACACACACACGAAGGTCTGATTTTTGGAAACTGAACAAGTTTTTTAGTTCAGACCCAGCTGTGCATTTATTTGATGGGACAGCAATAGCTGTTTGAAGCATTCCCAGAACCAATTAAAGGCTGAAGAGTGCCCCAGCACTTTGGATTGCAGGCAGTCTAAGCGCTCAAAATGGATAAAAGATTAGAGCTAGCCATCTATATTTAAAAAAAAAAAAACCCTAACCCCACAACAAAACCCAAATGTTCTCATAATCTGGTGAGCCTTTTGTGTGCTGTCCTCTCTACATGCTGTTCAGCTGTGTTTTTCTTCTTTTCCTGTGGGAGGACTGTTCCCTTGGCTACCAGTCCTGGCCTCTAATAGTCGGCATTTGGACACGCAGAGCTAACAGGATGAAAACATTGTTCTGTTTTTCTTTCATTCCTGCAGGAGCACAGGGAACACAACTGGACAGGTTTCTGGTAGGCAACAGCTCCAGGTGATACCACTGCATCAAGTAACGTGATTCTGCCCTGCTGCATCCTTCCCTTCCAGGTGCTGCTCTGGTAGATCTCTGTATTTCTGCTGGCCACTGCCTTGTCAGAGCAGTGCTAACGGGAGGTGAGGTCTGGGGCTTGTTTCTCTGCCCTCCTGCACAGGAGACAGCACATGCTACCTTCAGCTGCTCCAGCCAGATGTATTTCTTTTTAGCCACGTGCATCATCAGCAGTAGATCATGAGGCGTAACATGCACAGCCAGTCTCATGCTAACAGGAGGGGCAGGTCACAGCAGACACAGCTAATACCTGCGAGCTATAATCAGTGTCTCTTAATCTTCCTGGCTTTCTGTAATTAGGACATTGTTGCTTTTGCATTAGAGGAATGAGGATAGTCTTGTCTCCTCTCGAGACCTCAAGGTCCCGCCTTCATTTGCCATCAAGTGCTCCATGAAACTCTGTTTCATTAAAGCCTCCACACAGTGACCTTTGCATAATAACCTGCTCTCTGTAGTCCCTCCATAGTCTGAGGCTGCTCTTGTTTAAATTACTGTTATGCTGAGGGAATCAAATACATCTTTTTCTCTACTTAAGTGCCTGGAGCAAACTAATGTCCTTCTGCAGTCATGAAACGCAACAAAGGGACCGTGATTCAGAGGGCAAGATGAGGCTTGCAATCTCTATGGAAACTGAAGACCAGTCTAATGACAGGGCAGAAGAGAAAGCAAGAACACAGGTCCCTCAGATGAACAGAAACCATCGGATCTCAGACAAAAGTTGAGAAAATGAGTCAATAGATGTGGTGAGTGGACGAAGAGTTGTACGCTAGGTAGCTAGGAACCTGGTAAGGACTTGTGCTGATTTGTAATCACCAAATCTCGTGGCACAGCAAAAGCAAATACGGACACCACTAATCTGTATTGGGAGAAAAAGAGGAAAAGTCACAAATACAGAAAGGCTATACTGCTTTTATATTTTTTTTTCCCCGTGTTTTCTGTTGTGACTATACCAGATGAAAATATGAGCAAATCTGATAATTCAGGGACATGCCTGATGCACATGCTGATCGATCCCATCTTTGTAAGCAGGGCTGCTGGCTTTGCCCGCCAGAAAGCCTCAGAGGACAGAGAAGGCAGCTTGGGGAGGAGGAACATGGGAGGCATTGGTGCAGGAGCTGCATTCAGGGTTTAGATTTTTTCCAGGAATTTGCACCATTCCTGCCTAGTTCAAGAACAGAGGGAAGGTGATTAGCAGGTTGGCTTGCTGAGCCTGCGTGACCTGCTTTGCATTTCTTGTCGGGAAGATGTGAGGGCTGAAACCTCTCTTTTCAGAGGCCAAAGAGGTTAAACTGTAGGGTCTTTCTGCACAAAAAGTGTTAGAGTTCTCCTTCGCTTTGGCATCCAGGAGCCGTAACCAAAGAACTGCCCTGAATCCAAGAGCATGGAAGTGCTGGGGGTCCAGTGAGTGGGTCCATTGAGTTAGGCAACCAGCCCAGACTGTGACAGCTCGTATCTTCCTATTAAACAAATTGAACTCTCCATTTTATTTCTGCAAAGCCTCTCTCCGTCTGTTTTGCAAACACAGCTATTTCCCAGTGCTCCAATCCTTTGTGATCACCCGATGACCTGGGGCTCTGCTTTTCCTGGTTTGTTCAAGAGGCACCACTTTCAAGCACGCCCCAGCCTTGTTCAGGGCACAGCAATGCACACTCACACCAGGCACTGCTCTCCAGCACATCAGCCACTGCTCACCAGTTTTCTGTCATGAAAACATCATTGTATTTAGATGCAAAAGTCATACTCTTTTCATTCTTGCGGATGGCACAAGGTAATTTTGTATGAATGTTCTCCTGGGGAAATCAAATTTTATTGCAGTACGAGTGATACTAAAACGCACCACACTGGGACACTAATATGCATACTAATAACGTATGTGCTATACAGAAACCTGGGCAAATTGAGCTAGAAGGGGCCTTGTGGTTATGCAGTCTATTTCTCTGTCCCAAGCCAGAATTATCTGTATTTATCATACCTGATAGCTATCTGCCCTGTCTAACGTCTACTGGAGGCTTCACAATCGCTGCAGGCAATTTTTTCCTGTGTTTACTGATCTTTCCAGCAGAAAGCTCATGATTTCCTCAACCACCACGAATACAATGAATGAATGTAGTAAAAGGACAATATGCAAGTGAGCAAGAACAACCCAGCAGCACAGATGCAGGAGTCCTGGCAGTCTAAGGGAAGCTCTACTTGGTTGAACATTTATTTACTTCAAGTTGACTACAGTAGGGTAGTGTCTAAACCCAGGCGAAGAACAACAGTCCTTTCAGCATGCTGGGAAGTGCAGACAAGATGTGATTCCTTAGCATCAGAGAAGATAACTAGCAAAGGGTCAATGTAAAAATGCAGTTCATTGCAATGAAAGAGAGAGGCAGAATAAATGAGAGTAGCCTGTCATACTAGTGATCAGAATTGGCCCAGATTTATTTTTCAACCGTGTCAAAGAGTAACTGCTCTTCATTTTTGTTGTTAGTGCTGTCATTGCAATAACATGCTATAAATTAACTGCTTTATTTACTTACTGGTAAGAAAAGAGATTTACCTGGCACGTGATATGCTGCTATTTTCACGCCAGTATGAAGGTTGCATCAGAAATCCCAGCCAGCTGACTAATATCTGGAATCAGAGGAAAGGCAAACAGTGGAAACCTGCTGCTCCCAGTTTCTGTCCTAGGAGAAGTGCTATAAAGTGCACTACATCCTGATTTATTTAAAATACCTTATTTGAAAGTGAAAGCTCTCCAATGGCTGTGGTCTATCTCCCCAGAAAAGAGGGCCCATGGCACAGTGTCCATTGCTGGCACAGACAGCCCTGCTCTGTCACCTCCCTGGGAAGCACAGCTGAGAGGCCAAAGCTGTTGATCTGACTAAGCAGCCTGAGATGATTTTCCAGCCCTAATCTGGTAAACATGCCTCTAAAGGTTTGTTTGATGAGATGGAATAGAGAAGAATATATTGTCCTTTGCAACGATGGCTTAATATATAATTTTTTCAGCCAAACCCTCCCATTTCAGACAAAGGAAATCAGAGGAAGCCCAGTGAGGACCGTGTGAAAACAGAACTCACACACCCACCCAGCTCAGTAAAAAGGCTCTTGGTGTGACCCAGAGACTCAGCTCATTTCCTTTCAAGCACCTCATTTAGCAGAAGGCCTCAAACCCCTTTCACTGAAACAATTCTCTTAGATTTCCAAGGGATAAAACACCGGATCCCATTTGCACATCCTGCCATTACCTCTTTGCACGAAAACGCTGAGCTGCCCTTGTCAGGACAGTGCTGCCTTATCACCCTCCCCAGAAGGGCTTTGGTCATATATATATAACTGAATTAATATTCACTTCATCCATCATGTCTCAGAGTTCACAATTTAAAATCCCAAGTGCTAGCTTGGTAGCTCCAGCAAACACCAGGAAGGATTACCAGAACCTCTGTAGCTCCTAACCCCCTTGCTTTGGGCGTCCCAGGTACAGCGGTGCTCCTAGGGAGCACCTCCGACCGTGGGCTGCTCCCCTTGGACGTAGCAGACTGATGGCCTCAGTCAGAGCACCAGGGGTAACAGACCATAGTTTCTGTTTAGCTCAACATAATGATTTATTGACGCAAGTAACAAATGCAGCCTAACGAAAAGAAAAGCTGCAGAAACACATTTTATCATTGACTCAAAAGAGAAATCAATACGTTCGTATATTTTAGAGGGAGCAATCTCCATTAAAAAGCAAAGGGATGTGACAACTGTATTCTTCGTACTTGCTAGGATCCCAAGGCTTCTAACATGTTTTAGTCTCTGCCTTAAGCCTCTCTCTCAAAAGCTGATGGACTCATACAAGAGATCAGCCCCATCCACCTGCCCTTACTGACCCCTGGAAACCCACAACCAATTACCAGTCCCTGCTGGGGAGGCACTTTCCCCAAAAGTACCTGGAGGAGCTGCAAGGAAGAGAAAGATTTAGAAAGATTTTTGCCTGTGAATGGTCCAGAGTGACTAGAAGATGCGGTGAGGTTCAATTTGACCATACTGACACACTACATGCTTGCATTTGCTCACTTAAGACAATAAAATTACACTGATGGGGTTTGTGGTTCCTCTGATTGCGAGGAGATTGAATGGGGCCAGTTCAGATTAAATGAACAATTTTAAGTGCAGTGCTTTGTGCAGGTGTTCTTGTTTAAAAAAAAAAATTTTTTCAAAAGAAACAGTGTAAGTCATTAACAGCTTCTTTGTCGTGTGATCGCTTGCAGTTTATTTTACTGAAATGAAAATTTATTGGGACATCACTGCAAATAATTTCACTGTTTTCCTTCTGCAACCAAAAAATACAAAGCATTAAACTGGTGTGAGGAAAAACTCCATCAAAGAAGGCAGTAGACATCACAGGAGTCCACAAGTGGCACATGCTACCCTGGCTCTAGGAGGCCAGTGAGTGCAGATTTGCATGGTTGCAGTCTCCCCCAAACTGCTGCTCATTATAGAGCCTTTTTCTATGGCAAAATCCACTAAAAGAAGTAAACTGCAACATTTGCTGCAACAGCTACATGAGAAAATGGTAGATTTTCTTACTGAAAACAAGGAACTCTCAAAGTAGCTCTGGTCATACATTGCATTTTGCACCTTAAATGACTGTGGCGGCAGGACTACAGGACTAATAGTAAGTGTGATGGAGAGAGGAACATTAACTGAGAAAAAGCACTTACCTAATACAGGCAGCAAAATCACCAGCAGAGACTCGCTGCCAAGTTCACAATGAGCTGGAAGCCACAACTCTACAAAGGTGTAAGCACAACCACTGTTGCTCATGGTACATGATCTATAAAGTATCATGGCAGCCCTGAAAAGATAAGAAGTAGAAATGTGTTAACTAAGGAATGCAAGGTGTACATTAAGGGAAGACTTGAAGAAGGCAGGTCTACCTACGATGTCAAAGTAATATTTGCACATTTGCTAATATCTCAGAGAAAAGACTCTGGGGAGGAAAATCTTCTGTACTCAGGCAGCTACTCCAATGAACCTGGAGTACAAACATGGATTGATGATCACAGCAGAGGGCAGGGTCCTCAGCGCCACTTTCAGCTTTGGAAATAGTTACTCGAATCCGCCCTCAACTCCAAGTTACCTTATAGCTTGTGGTACTTGGGAAGAAAATCCTGAAAAACTTGTTAAAACCAGGGATAACTAACTACAGGTGATGTGCTTTGTTTTCTTTAATCTGTCTTTAGCTTTGGTTCCTATATGCCAATAAAATTTTTAACCCTGAGCTTTGACAAGCCACACCAGACTCACCCTTACACTGGTGCGCTGACAAAGCAGCTGGACAACTGCGAGGTGTGCACCGGCTTGTCGTGCAAGGCCAAGACTCACAAAGTTTCTCCTGCTTGCCACGCGCCGGGCAGTCCTCGAGAGCAGGGGCACAGGCTACCCAAGGTGCCTGTTGAAAGCACACCAGGACTACGTGTGGTGTCAATACGGGGACAATCATGGCAAGCAGCCTGCCCAGGCAGGAGGACTTGTACTTCTGAGAACTTATCTACCGCTATTGCCCTGCTGAAGCACTTTCCGTTTTAGCATTACTGCCTCAAAACTCTTATCAGGGTCTCTCCTTTCATGCACTAGTAAACGCTGTCTTGGCAGATCAGGTGGTATCTTTGCTGCGTGTTTGGCCCCAAGTGCAGCCGTGCTATTCACAAGCTAAACCACAAGACACTGCAGCACCACTCTTCATACAGAGGGGAGGCAAACTGACATGGTTACACTCATACCTCAACTTGCAGAGTAGACATCACTAAGTATATAAACACATTTTTCATTATATACTCTGCATATAAACCCATTGCATCTAATTGAACATGCTCTATCTAAAATAAATTTTTACTCCCTCTCTGCAAACCCAATGGAAGTCAAGATAAGCCCATCTGTTTTAACCCCTGAGACTAACGTTGCTTCCTCTCTTTCATTAACATGAGTTTATCCTGCTCTTCCTTGAACAGGAAACGCATCAACCCTGAAGTTTGATTAGCAGTAATCAGAAAACATCCACATCTGTATGTAGGCAGTGGGAGGCTTTTCAATTAAAAATCGATTTTAAGAACATAATGTCTCTGTTTTGAAAGGACAAATGCATCTTTCAAGGAATACGAGCTATAAAATTCATTTACGTATTGTGTTTCTTCAAGGATAGTAATGCTATCAGAGAATGAAGTATCTTAATTGTTGAAGGGATTAATTTCTGTTCTTTGGAACTAAATATATTCAATGTCACTAAAGAAGTACTGGAGGGTTTTTCAAAAGTTGGATGATAGAACAGCCAGTGCTTATCATCTGTCCAAAAACAGGTCCCTTTTTTCTTGCTCAGTTTAGGTTTAAAATGTAGGTCCAAGGACCGTGGTGCGGGAATCTGCACCTGACACAAAAGCAGCCCAGAAAGTACTGAAGCAGGGCTGTGCATGGAGGAGCAGGATGATTACTTCTGAAGAAAGCAGAATGGCAAGGAAGCAGTGCCTAACTGAGATAAGTGATTTTTATTCATTCTGTTTCCAAGTCTTTACTATCTTTAATGCCTGTTGAAGTAAAACATTTGGAAGAAAAATCCTCCCTGATGGCTTAACTTTCTGACCTTTTGGTTAAATTCTAAGGATGTTTCTGTTCCTCATTTGTCAAGTTCCCAGTAAAGCCAGAGGAAGGCAAGATTTAATATTCCTGTTACACCTAAATGTAAACTGTAAGCAGAATTATATACAACATCTACAGGCCTCTTTCATATGCTATAAAAAGCTTAGAAGAGCACACCTGTGCACTTCTGTTTCCTTTTCATATTGTCTTTCATGTCTCTGCTTCTATTTCCCTAAATAGAAAGATAATAGTATTAATCTGTTCTTTGGGGCTCTTGTGAAGATTCATCAGTTAATATTTATGCAGCAAAATGAAATAAGTGCTGTATAAGTGCTAAGCATCATTATTGTTCTCTCTCTCTTTATTAGCGCATCATGTACATCCCAAGCAGACCAGATAAACACAGAAATTAACTGTCCTCAATGTAAGGCAAGTGAGAAAGGTAACATGACTGCTAGAGAGCCACTAATTAAAAATGGTTGCTGTGGTGATGTCTGTGTCTAACAAAACAACCCACTAAGTTTCAAAGAATTAAATATATTTCTTCATTCATTTGAGCAAGTTCTGTCTGCAGCAAAGAAGCTCTGAGAATATGTCCAAATTAAATACACTGCACATTTCCATGTGAGTTGTGCTTTGGAAACCACACATATAGTAATAAAGACTGGAAATAAATGAGATCTGCAAAGAATCACTGAGGAGGTTTCCAGATTTTAGAATGCAAAACCTACTTGGCGCTTCAGTTGGATTCCTGTTTAAGAAGCAGCTGCTGTGGGAGGGGACAGCCATGGAGGAGTGGAGGGACAGCTCTGCTCTAGAGCTCTGCACTGGGAAACACCCTGTGCTGGAAGAGGAAAAACAGAAGGAAAAATTAAAATCAGAACAAAGACAAATTCCAGAAAAGAAGCCCAGCGGATTGCATTGTGGCTGTGGATGGAAGAGCAGAGGTGAGCAGCAGCACACCCTTTTCAGCTGGGTGAGCCCTCCACCTCCCAGGCCCATGCCAGCACAGAGCCGAGGCGCGCAGGGCCCATGGCACACAGCACCAATGGCACGCAGATCCCCTCGTCCCACAGCTCCCAGCAAAAAGGGGAGGCCCAGGAGCCCCCTGCACTGGGAAGGCCACTTGCTGCTCTCTCTATTCCACCTTCACTTAAATGCTGATTCCCTCCCCTCCCCTTTTTTTTCCAACCCTTCATTGCCCCAAGCTCTACCCACCATGTGATCGTTTACCTCTTCACCGTGGATCTGTAAAATGCAGCATCCTGATCTGGCAATGTTTTACAATGGAGAACACAAAGCTGATGCAGTGCAAAGTATCTCTCTCAGCTTAAAGACATACTCTGTCGTGGAGCAGTTTTGTCCTGAGCTGCAAAACTCCGACCCCGATTTGCAAGCAGAAGCCCCTGCTCCCTGCAACAGCTGAGGGAGAGCCATGCACCCTGCCTGAGCTAAACCGGAGCATGTTGCAGCAGTGGCAGGGGCTGCACAGTACTGCAGTTTGCAACTGGCTCCATCTTTGCAACTACTATAGTAACTAATCCCCATTTCCACAGGTTTTTGATGCAGGAATTTAGATTAGTCCCAATATTATCAGGACTTCTCATTTGTCCATCTCAAAGTCTTTTCATCTAGTCCATCTCAAAGCACAGCTGGTGGTTCTGCTTTTACACCTGTCCAGAATACCTTGGCTTTTGCTTTTGGAACAGCTTGCCTTCACTTAGAAATCTTTCATGATGCGGCACAGTGTTATTTTCTAGCTGAGGCTGGCATGAACAGTGCACAAATACTTAAGCTGAAATAGTCTAACAGAAATAGGCTTTTTATACTGCATCACAGCCTGACATAGAAAATTGCTGCACTTCTCTTATCAAAATGTTGCAGGGCCATAATCATAGCCGCTGTCTGCTCAACCGTGCATCAGCGCCCAGCTGGGTATGTCAGCAAAGGTGCAAGGGGAAAAAGAGAACTTCATGCAGAGGTTCTTGTAATCAAAATCCCTAGTTTGGGAAATTAAAAACACATATGGGACTAAAATCAGGCTATGAAACCCAATTTGCTTTTCTTTTCCAGAAATAACAACTTCATAATAGCATTCTGCCGGACATGGCCTTCAGCTGAGGGGAGGTGACTTTTATTCCTGCTTATGCAGATGGGGAGTTGAAGCACCCTTCCATGGAAACCCCATAGCCATTTAAGAGGGGGTTTACTCAAGGGACTACTCAAGGGACTAATCCCCCCATAACAGAGTGGCTGAGCCCTCTGCACAAGCAGCTCTTCCCTGCATCCCTCTACATCACAACAGCCTCTTGTTCCGCTCTTCCAACCTCCAGCTAAAGCTGCTTCCTCCCAGGGTGAGTCTGCAGTGGATGAATTGCAAAATGGCAATTCTTGTCACTGAAGGATGTGAAGATGTACCAGTTCTGTGGTGTTTTGTTGCTCAAGGAGCATCTCCCAAACAAACCGATTAAAAAGCAACCAGGGAAGGAATAAAGATTATGGAAGAAAAACAACTTCTCACAGCACCTGGAATTTAGGGATTTGGCCTTCCAGTTGGCCAAACTGAGGCCCTGTTTACTACATCACAGTATTTTACTTATTACTGTAGTAAAGCCTAAGACTCCTTCTCAGTCACCTTGAACCTATGGTTCTGGGTACTGCAGAGACTCTGGGAAGAGCTCATCCTGCTAAAAACGTTTGCCCTTTGGGCATGCCAAGATGGGACATGTCAATGCTAAGGAAGGATGTGGCAGTAAGAGAATGCTTGAAATGCAATGTGCCTGTACATGCATACACCGGCTCTCCAGGAAGGCTTTAAATAATACTGTTTCTCATGCACAGCAGTCTCCAGCAAAAAGTCCCTTTTGTCCATTTTCACAAATAGTAAGAATGGTCATTACCTTAGGTAAGGGAAACATGAAAGGGATGCAAAAGACCGTGCTTCCTGGCATAAATCAGTTCCCAAAAGGTAGTAACTTCCTTTGAGTCTCCCAGGACTCTTCTGTGTGGTAGTCCTGTTAGATGGAGCTAATCCCACCTGCTTTCAGAGCCAGACCTCTAGAGCATATGAAGTATTGATCTCAGAGAGCACAGCAACTCCTGTCTCTCTATTGAGAAGAAGTAATGGCAAGCTCTCTGCTACAGCACCATGGTATAGTAATTCTGTACTTTGAAAAACTTATGAAAATCTCTGTAATGAGACTAAGTTTGGAGAAGTTTGGCTTTGTCTCTCCTCAGAACGTTCTGTGGAGGTGCCAGATGGCAGCTGTGAGCGGTCGAACTGCTGAAAACCTGCCTGCTCCAAGCCAGCACTGGTGGGTAAGCAGTCCTAACAGGTAGGGTGCAAGTCACTGGAATCCCGGACAAAGAAAAACACGCTTCAGAGTGTAAATTGTAGTAAAGTGTACCAAGGGAAATATGGGCTTTTCACGTTTGCAGAGGCCTGACAGTCAGGAAATTTGGTTTTGTTTCCCACATCTGCTACATGATTCCTTTCTCTGTATCTCTCTTTTATCTCCTGTCCTACATGGAAAATGTACTTTCTTCTCTCACAGTGGAGAAGAGAAGGTTGAGCAGGGCTGAGAACAGCCAAAGTGCCTTCCCAGGTCTGCTCTTGCTTGAGTCACTTGGGCAGCGCCGCATTAACCGCTCTCTGGCTCAAACTGACACCCCCGCTGCTTCCTCCTGCACGCAATTGTCCTGTTACACAACACCAGGATTTAGGATTATGATGGAATTGCATCATCTGGGAGGAGGAGATGCTGGACTGCAAAGCAGAAGCGGACATGCCCTTCAGAGCAATAAGGTTTTGCAGGGACAACCTGTTTCATTAGCTCAGATTTCATCGCAACGCGATTACCCTTGTTCATGAAGTGCTGCCTGTTTTAGATTAGGCTTCATGTTAAAGCCATGACCCATTTTCATTCTGGGGCTTTAGAAAATAATTTGCATGCTTCAAATTTTGAATTATTGAAGACAATTTGATAGTTTAAATAAGGCTCCATAAACTGTATTTATATAGTGGATGCTGATCCCCCCGTCTCATTCAAATCCAGTCTCTGACCTAAGGGAATCTGGCTCACAGGTTGTGCTTCAAGTCAGAATTCAGCCTTCAGAAAAGACAAACTCACTTAATGCATTTTAAATGCAAGAGTCAATCTGGCTGGGAAGAAAGCCCATGTCAGCTACCAGTCTTTTATTCTGTGATATTACTAGACCGTGTGCTACAAAATCCAAGCCAGATGTGTTTATTAATGACAAAGATTTTCTCTCTAGGAATATCTGGCTACCTGATGGAGTCTAATTAACCCTGACACAGACAGCTGTCATAAAGAGTATTGAACCATTTCTTGTTCTCATCATTTGCATTTCGGGAATGTCCTAAAGGAAAAGGAGAAAGGATTCGTGGTGAATGCTGTCCATTAATTTGCCTGATCTTTTCCTTTCAAGAAGAATAATCACCAATGAGAAGCAGTGAAAACTGCAGATGGCATGTAAGAATAAGTGTAATGTGCATCTATAAAATAAAATGTCCATTTGCCATGGACAAGAGCTAGTAAAAGAAACTCAGTGAAGCAGGCCAGTTTTGCTCAAAGGTTTTGCTCTAATCAACATGGTCAGAATCTGACTGTCAGAAGACAAAATGTTCTTTCTTCAAGCAGACCATTACATTGCTTTTTACACGCTCTTTGCATTTCAGAACCGCTCCTTAAAGCAGCCTGAACTTCTGGGGTGTTCAAAACATTTCCAGATAAGAAGAGAGACACTTCACAGGTAAAGGATAATAGCAATTCTTAAAAAGCAAGTTTGTCTTGACTTTTCATGTCCTGGTGTGAAAAATTAACTCGTTTTCTTTTTCTTTTTTTTTTAGTATGTGTTTCAGTAACGAATAAATGGTTTAGTGCATTTCTTCCATTCAGAGTAGGCAAAAAACATTTAATCAATGCAATGTCTGAATCCTATTCCACTAAAATAGCCATCTACAGTTTGTATGACCATTTCAACCTTTCTGAGCCTGAGGCGCCTCCTTATACAACAGATTTTCATTATACTCTAACATGCAGTGATACCATGCCACAGCTCTGCTAGGATGTCACACACTGCTTATGGTTTAAATGTTAAATGCCTCCCCCTGTTACTCGCAGTCAGAGATGCACCCATGTACCAGAGCCACCTCCATCCTGGCACTGTGCAAATGTTTGATGGCTTTGTTGGAGAACAGCAGGAGCAAGGAGAGCATCATGAGGCAAAGTTACCAGCAGCTTTCATGATGGGTAATTTTGGATCCTTGCTTACTCATATCAGTACCAATGGATGTTTGCTTGTTTGTTTTTCTGCTGATTTCAGTGACGTAGGAGCAATATAGTATACTTATCAAAGTGTGAGTTGATCTGCATTTGATATCTTCCATAAATATTTGTGGGAACTGTGAGAGATGGACAAAATCTCTGCGCACCTCTGCTTTTCAGTGTTTGCCTGTTGTTAACAGTAAGCACATTGCAGTCTTGCCATTTGGGATTCATCTCACCTGCGTACAAATATCTGAAAGGCAGGCCTCTGCTCCAAGAGAGCCACCTGGGTCCCTTCCAACAGCAAATGGCAGGAACACATGTTGCTACAGGGTGAAATATCTCTCCTGGGCCAGGATGAATTGCCAAGTGCTGGTTGCTGTCTATTATTTCCATTGGCTACAGGAGAAGTGTGGACAAATAGCTGAAACCAGCTAATTTTTAGATAGTTAAAATAAGGTGAGACAAATCTACCCTTTGCAGCTGTATCTGTTTTGCTTTGCTTTTAAAAGATCTGCTTGGTTTTACAAAACATAAGCAAGATTCTTGCTTTCAGGACAAAGCCAGGAAGATTAAAAAATTTCCTTCCCCCATTGGCACATTGTTTTTCTTCCCTAGCCATCTACTAGTGGTTTTTTTAACCTCCTTCCTGCAAAGCACCTGGTAGTGGGCACTCTGAGGTAGCACGGGTTCAAAATGGAAATACAGCAATTCTGAATTCAGGAATTCTGATGTTTGAAATGAATACTGAATCATGCACAGGCACACTGCTGAAAAGTTTACATTTGTTTATTCCTTGCCCTTCCTCAATTACTAGCTTGAAAGAACATCTTCTGTTCCACCAGTCTACACTGCAGGGAGCCAGTGTAAAACTTGTGTTGGGCTGTTTTTTCCCTTGACTGGCTTTTGCTTTTAACAAGAGAAACATATGCAAAACCCTACGCCTATCTAGTGCTCTATTTTTGTGACAATCCATAGCAATCCTTAAGTAGAATTGCAAACTGAAAGGGAGCCCTGTCAATTAACATCATTGCTACCAATTACGCAATGAAGGAGAAAAACCCTAGTCTTTTAAAAATAAGGGACTAATTGTAGCAGTATTTGTTAACTGCAATTAATTTGCAGGACTCTCAGAGGAATCCATAATGGAAAGTCATATGTTATAGTCCACACCTGATGCTGGGAGAAACACTGCCTTTTGCTGTGTTGTATTTGCTGTGTTGTACCTATTTTGCTTGTACAGCAGGGTTTGGATTGGGGGGAATAGTTTGGGTGGGGTTTTTTTGCTAATGTAATGTAAACTTAAAATTAGCCTAGTTCTTTTTTTTTTTTTTTTTTTTAATCTAGAACATCGTATGATTCCATCTTATTTTCTCACTTGTATATACTTCTTTCTGGCTGAAGGCAGGTGAAGGGAGCTGGGGAGCATACAGGGAGGGGGACAGCACCTGTGCATGCCAGGCCTGTTCTTTGCTGGACAGAAGTGACAGTCAAAACTGCTCAAGTGTTTTACTGGCTCCCCAGCAAACAGTGTGATTTAAAAAGTATTCCAAGAGGAACTACAGGGAATTAAAAGACCACTGAGGCTGACAGCTCCACCAGGCCAACTTGTGGAAATGATTACAAAAATCCAAATCAACAAGTCTATGGACAAACATGGTTGAGCAGGAGACTGTCAGTGTAGCTCTTATAGAGAGAAGTCTCCTCCCAGATTGTGCAAGCTCCTGGGAGACAAACCATGGCAAAGCATTTAGTAATCGTCTTACCCAACCTCATTACTAACGTGAAAAACAGTCAAATGTGCTTTAAGACCAGGGAGGAGCACAGCAGGTAAGTGGTGCTAGAAACCAATGGGCTGTGGTGGAAGGGAGGGAGGACACACTGCTTAAGTACTGTGACTGGTGCAAGCCTAGCGTCAAAAGTAAGAAGGTGGTAAGATGAGAGGTCCCAGAAGAGGACCCCAGCAGCAGGACTGAATAATGAAGCTACCACACAGACATGATGAAATAATTAAAAGTCACTGAGATCATGCTAAAGAAACTGGAATAGTGAACTTGGTTCTTAAGTTTCTCAATGTGTTCTTAACTATCCCAGTATCACTGATGCTCATATGCATAAAAGGATGCTTTTATTTTACAACTATAAACGATGTTAGCTAGCCTCCTCATCTGCTCCCTCGTAATTTAGATTAATAGCATTTATGTCTTTTCTTTAAAGAAATGGTTATTGCAGCTTTCCCATAAGGCCAAAAGAAAGATGCCTATTGTTCTTCATGCTAATACTATCATTTTTAGAAGTCTAAGCTGTTTTTTTATTCACTTGAACAGGGAATATGAAAAGCAAAAGTGAATTACATTTGCATTGCATAAAATAAAGATGAAATCACTTTTGTGGAGTCTTGATATACACTTAGCAAGCGTTTTTAAAATTCCCATATTCCCAAAATGTACATATACACATTGAGGATCAGTAGCTTGTTCAAAGGATAATTTACTTCATTATTATTTATACTGTTTGGCTACTGAAATGATTTGCTTTCTTCTCCTTCCAGTAAGATTCTGGGTAATCTGAAAGGATCGCAGTCAGATGTAGGTTCCTGTGGATGTAACTCACTAGTCATCCGGTATTATAAGCTTTCTTGTGCCTTTCCCCTAGAGGATAAGAATTTTATGCCCAGTGTTAAAGATGGTCACATTTTTAGCATAACTTGCAACAGCTCAGTCTATCTTTGGAGGCTGCTGCTTCAGTCCCATAGAAGGACTGCACATGGTGCTTTACATAATCTGGCAAATGCATTAAAATCCTGTTAATTAGAGCTAATTTTATAAATTCAGGAATAAAGTAGCCTACTCTCTGACTAGCCCTGCAATACTAGGTACAGTATCTTACCCACCATTTGTGCTTCAAGTTCTTTATTTCGTCCTGGTGATGAAGACCACAATGGTGATCAGAAATCCCAGCAAACCTAGAGAATTTAGGTACCAAGAGCCAGTGGCCTGGTGTATTCAGGGAGGTAACTGGAGAGCAGTTGTCAGTGGTAAGCGTGCATGAGCCAATGGCAGTACCCAGGCTTTACAACTGGACGCTTTCTCTTGCAATCCTTTGGCACATCAGAATGGGACTTTCTCAGCTTTTTCATCAGTGGTAAAATGGAGAGATGACCTGATCTGTTAATTGTCTGGGAAAAGGAAAAAAACCAACATTGCTACAATTTTGTTGAACAATTTGGTTTTCATGAGCTACATTCCATATTGCTAATTAATTCACATTCCCAGCTGTCCTTCACATTCCCCATGAATTTACCTCACTTTAATAATTCAGTATCTTTTAAAATTTGACTTGAATGAAGCAATTTTTTTTCTCAACTAATTCTGATTGATTGTTTCTAATTTGGAAGCCAGATATGATTTAGCATGTCACTAATATCCCTCAACACTCTTCAGTTTTCATTTGTCCACTGGGGAATTCTTTAGTGGCTGAGCATCAGGTTTTAATTGCATGGCTTTGTTGGAAAAGCTGTTTTATTTCAGTCCTTTACCCTTCTGAGTCACATAAACAAAACTGGAAAACTGAAAAATGGGTATTGGAAGACAACATGCGTACAATGGCAGTTCACATACTTTTTGTATCACTTAAAAATCACATGGTGCCCAAACTTGCAGCATTGTACTGTCCAAAACACAAAAGCATTAGGATCATATTCTGGAATTGTGCTAAGGGAGTTATGATACAGTTTCTCTGGTAACTGGCATGTATAATTAGGTTATATTTCACTTAAAGAAAGCACCTAGCAAGATGAATTCTAACTCCAATCACATTAATTCACATTAAGCAAGATTTTTAATTACATTCAGTTATCTGGAGATGCAGCAAAGTGCTTAATTCACATGGTTTGGTGGAGAAGTAGGCTACAGTCTGTTTTACAAACCTCACTTCAACTTCCTTAAGACTGGTCCATCTTTCTTTTCTCCACTTCTCTCCTCAGCTCTCCCAGCCTGTGTTTCAGGCTGGCTGTGAGCCATACGGCTATGATAGCACAGTCCTGAAGCTGAGCAAATGCAGATATCAGCACAGAGTCAGGGCTTTGCTAATCCATTGTTTGGAGATGGTACTTTCCTAGCAAGCACAGAGTGAGATCATGTCTGCTCATAAAAACGTGTAGGCAGACCATTAGATATCAAGGTAACGTCAATTATTCCTCCAAACCGCTGGCACGTATAGTGAAGCAAAGATTAAAAGCAGATCTGGCCTTAACGCTCTGTTTATGTGTTTTGCTGTTCAGGGCTTGGCAAATGTTGTCAGCCAGCAAACCCACAGGGAATCTACTTAGTCCGGCTATCAGGCCCAGGACCATAAATCATTGTACTAGAAATAAGTAGCAGTGAAAAACATCAACATTGTTTAACATTGTAGAGCCCTTTCTCCAGAGAAAATACAGTTGCTGCAGGGATGAAACACAGCTTATGGATTTGGGATGTACTTGTGTCATGGCAAACTGAACCTGGGCTACCAAGTACATATGGAAGATTTTAGTGAGCCAACTTAGTGGGAGCTCCCTGTCATTTTCTTAGCCTGCTGTGCTGACTCCAGCCTCCAGATTGTACTTCTCTGGAGTCCCTGAAGAACACTTCTGAATGTGGAAGCTCAGTGGGCAACAGGGCATCAATTCTTATCGATCCTCCTCTACACCTTCATCCTGGCTAGATGAAAGCATCCCTTGCTAGCAGTACCCCTGGGTATTTGCCAGTGCTGGTCTTGCACTGGAGAACACAAACAGAGCAGAAAACGCCATCCATCTTTCCTAGTACAAAACAAGGACAAAATGTTTTTCAGTTTACTTATGTGAACAGCACAGCACCTTGGTAATTAGTAGTTTGGGGATTTCTCATTCTGCCAGGTTTAATGAATATTAGCGATGTTGAGGTATACTGCTGTGAATAGCCGAACACTGCTGTAGTTGTTTATCAACGAAAATTTTCAATGTAGGTCAGGCACAGTGGATTAAAAAAAAACCAGTTTATGAAGCAGTACTGGGTAAAATACAAGTCTTGCTTAAAAAACAAAAGGAACACAGGGGAAAGCTATTATACATGGTATTAACTTAACAAATTTGATCTTTAGACATCACTTAATGTCTTTGTGAGGCATTCTATAACATTTTAGTACTGTTGATGCCACAGTATTTGATCAGTTTGCATAGTAACAATCATATGTTAACACAGCAAACAGTTTTGCCCTGTAATGTCTTCTCCTAAGATTTTCTCCTAAATCTATATTCACATAGATACCTTCTTTAAAGTCCTTAGATAGGAAAGTAACAGGAACATAGCGGATTATCTCAAGTGAAACCAAGCTGGTCCCAGTTTTTACATGGATTCAGGCCTTTTCCCAGGTATTTTGCATTTTTGTCTACACCAAGCTACCAATCACAAATAAAAAGCAGTCCTAAGCCACCCCTGACAATACGATGAGATGCTTACAAAAATCATGAGATTTTTAAGTAACTGTTTATGTCCTTGGGTTTGGCAGGGGATAAGACCCTAGAATGTAGATTTGCACACCCTCCCCACCAAAGAGCAAGCAATATCTGTTCTTTTTTAGTTTCCAGAAAAATGTTCGTTATAAATCTGGGATTAAGGCCAGGTGTGGTCACAAACAAATTTGGGAAGGTGAAGTAATTGTTATTTGCTGAAAGTAATTGCTTCCTGTTATGATTACCATAGCAATTAATGTAATTCTCTATAATACTCTTGGGAATAATAAAGTTACTGGAGAAGAACAGCAAACAAATACCTTTGCTCTAGAAAACAGATTAGTACCAAACCTGGTTTGCTATATGGACAGCAGGAGAGCTGCATTGTCCTTAGCACTTCACTTTCTTGCTTTTAAATGCTTGGCTTAGTCAAAGTTACGAGAGACAATTAGGTTCTTGTCACTTAGCAACCATAACTGGGTTCAGGAGCAAAGTACTTTGGAACAGAGTGAACAGTGTGGCAACAGTACTTGAGTACTAAACATTACCACTACAGCATACCTAGGACCACTCACTTCTGCTCAAAAATGGGGAGACTAGGGCACAGAAAAACAATGGAAGTACCTTTTAAAAGTGTTCACGTTCCATTTTTCAAGCTACTAGAGGAGCTTTATCTTTCCCTGATTTCCTACCATCCCATCACCCATACAGATGAGTTTTTGAAGAAATGTTTGAGACAGTAAGGACACAGGTAAGCACCTAAGGCTGTCTCAAGGCATCTAGGTGCTAAGGCCACCAAAGTCAACTGCAGTGAAACACCTACACACTGCGGATGTCCCAGTGGACCTCTCCTTTCTCTATGTTCACATGTATCACTTACGTGCTTTTGAGTTTCAGGTAGGTACTTAGGATGTCCTTGGATGAATAGGAAGTTCTGAATGAAAAGATTATTACTGTAATTCTACATTTCCTGTAAATTATGGGACTTTGGTACTTCAAAAGTGGTAGACGCATCAAACATTGGTGACAAAAATATTATTCCTTTGTATAAAAGTACTTCAAGAAACTCCTTTTTCCCTCTCCCCCCAAAATCCTAACTCAACAGATTTATAAAAAGGAGTATGGGGAAGGCAACTATGTAGCATCAAGCACAACAGAGCGGACATTCTGGCCCAGATCTTGATGCATACCCGCAGTGCAAATAATTAAATATGTGCTAAGAGTTATTTCAGAAAATGAAGCATAGAAGACAGAAAAGTGACTAATTTAGAAGGATCACAATACTTAGTTAATACTCAAGGCCTAATTCTGATATTGTTTAGAGCCAATCATACCAGGGGCTCTGAAAGAATCAACTTACACCGGTGCATATGAGGGCAGCATCAGGCCCCTTCTGCTTACAGCTGTGACCTGACAAAAGCACTCTTGAATCACAGATGCAGAGCGGGAGGCTCAGGGCCACGCAGCATCATCCAAGAGTGAGTCAAGTGTGTATTTTCCTGGGACTTTAAACACAGACTTGAAAAATGTTTGACAGATATTACAGGAGCTCCCAATGGAAGCCAAAGCCCAGTGTGGCTGGTCTCAGAGCACTAACAGATGAGGAGGCTTTTGGTCTGATATTCTAGCATCCAGCTACACTGTTCGGTTCTGGAAGACTGAATAGATGTAGCTGAAAATATCAGTAGCCAAGTATTTCTCATTACTTTTTGCTGCTGAAAAATGCTATGGAAAATGGAAGAAATTAATTTGGCTGGGGCATGTGATGCTTGCCTGGTAGTCCTTAAGTATTTTGTTCAGCCCCAGTACACAGAAAAGAAAAATGTCTGAATATATTCAGTGAGGGTTCAATTCTCTGCTTGTCACACTAGGCAGCAAATCTGTGACTGGCTGGAGCGTGCTGCTGCTGTTTGGGGAAGAGCAGCTCTCTCTTGCCACACCACCTTGCCTAATCTCTGGCACTAGTGACCTGCTTATTGATCATCCCCTGGAGGTCCAGCTTTACAAACATCATCTGCCAGGGATGCAGGTATGCAGCAGAAAGGGAGTCAACAGGTACAAAGCGGAACCTGCAGCTATGGGGCCTTGGTAGCTGAAGAGCAATTGCCTCCCCTCAAAGCAGCTCAAAGCAGTAAGCAGAAGCGATCCACAGGAAAAGCCAGATTCCTTCCACTGTGACAGCAATATCACGAAAGTCTACATTTACCTGAATCTCTCATTGCACCATCTCTAACCCTCTGTCCAGCCAAGTTCCTGATTACATACCAGCTATGTGCATCTTGTGTGTATTTTTCTTATTTACTACCCATCCACAGCTATTGTACCAAGCTGCCCTGTGCTGCTGGGGATCCTCCTCCACGCTGAGTGGCCTGTGAACTTCCATTAGCCGTGAAGTTGAGTGTCTCCTTATGGAGCAAAGGATTTTGAAGTGCGGGAAAGGGCACAGAATCAACACAGACAGCAGAAGTCTAGGAAATGCTTACAGTCCTGTCTAATGGCACTCTTAGGCTTCAGAATATGATGTTCAGAGCTCCTGGGAACCGCAGCCACAGCAGAAGCAGTGAGGTGAGAAGTGATCATTTCAATGTAAACAAGTGATATTCTGTAAAACTGCTAACACTGAGAGCTAGTGGCTACCTAGGGTTTCAAGGTTTCTATGTCTAAAGATGTTGTGTTTTGAAGATGAAATTAGCACAAGATCCAACAACCTTCTTGGTATATTAGGCATGTATTAATTATGTTCTATGGAGAAATAAGATGACATTGCACCATGAAACTACTATATTTCCTTATGCTAAAATAAGAAACAATGATTGTGATGATATTTTTTCTTTATTAAGAGATACTATTCTTTTTAAACTTCTGGTTCTCATTAGCACAAAATAATGGATAACCACTAATTCTCAGGCTCAATTTACGCTTAACAATACATTAAGTCTGCTCCTTAACTGCTAGAGAAATGTGGGCTCCTGGGTGTTTCCTTCCAGTTCCTTTCTTAAGCATGTGCAGCATTCCTACCTCCTAAAAACTTGTTCTATAAAAGGCTGTTATGTGTCTTTGATACTGTGGGATCCTATTCTTCCTAGTAATTAGACTGGAAAGCCTATGTGTTACCCAAACATTTGTTAAAATATCCATATTCCAAATTGGTTTCAAGACGTACCTTAAAAAGACTCAGAAGAGCTTAGATTCTGAAAGTTACCAGGGATTAGTCTAACATTTTCCAGTCAAACCCCACAGTTTTAGGTACCGAACTGAACATAGTGTTCCTGAAAGAGAAAGACAAATTGGAAAAATGTAAGTGTTAGGGGAGGTATGAGCCGGAAGCCAAAACTCCAAATACTTTTCCCTGAATCATCTTAAGCTGTGAGACTTGAAATCTGCACAAACAGTGTTCCCTCCTGAGACAGAAACAAGGAAGAATTTGACATCTGTAAGGCTGAAAATAACTTTCCCAAAAATCTCTCTCGCATTTCTGTTGCCACATTAGACACTAGAAAAAGTACAGAAGTGTGTGAACATTTGGATGTGAACACTTGACAATGTGTCATGCTGTCGTGTGATCTGCCATTAAAAGCAAGTCACAAGGATGACTGTAATGCAAGCGTTGTTGAGTATGATAGTGTGAGCTTTGGCAGTTGCAGAAGGGTAACATGAAAGCAACCTGCACTGAATTTGTTTGCTGCAGCGGCACATCTGCATCCCCTCTGGATCAATAAGCCCTGGGTGGAGAATCTTTTTGTCTCACCTGGTCCTTCTTTTCCTCTTTCTTTATGCGTTTTTCAAATAGCACAAGAAAACATATGGTGTACCCCTGGCATTGTGCCTCACAACTTTGTCCCAAACGAGCCTGAACCACAGAATTTTTTGCAGATTATGATAAAGCTGGACCTGGCTGTCTATTGCCCAGTGTTCTTGACAGGACGTATCAACACAATTTTACAGATTTTATCTCTGATGTAAATGACCAGACAGACCAATGCCTTCCACAGGCTTTCTGTTATCATCTGATATATGCTGTAGAAAGAGTCCTTTCTAACTCCATCCTTCCCTACTGTGCATGCTTATTGCTCCTCTATTTCCCTTTTCCTCTATGCTCCTGTGTGGGATTAGCAATGGATGCTGAGCACCATTCAGATGCAGCCCAATGATCCGCCAGTGAATTCCTTCTATGGGTGTTTTAATTCCTCAAGTGTAACTTCCAGATTTAATTTACTCCCATTATATCACTGAAAGAGAGTTCTGCACTTTCGTTTTTCTCTGTCCTGGGATATTTTATGCTTCCTCATGTTATTCCAAAAAGACATGCAAGCAGCTGCACAAAGCATCATGTTTTGTGACAGTTTTATTTTTGGCTGGCTCATAATTAACAGTTATGTGGTAAGTTAAAGTATTATTCCACATCCCCTGTCTAACACTACAGAGTGACTACTCAGCACAGCCACTACCACTTCTTTTTTATTATTATTTAAGATATTGTGGCATTCTGAATAAGTTAGAAAATCACTTTATTGAAATGTTACTGCTATCACTGAGGACTCTTCAGCTCCTCATACCACTTACTGTTGCCAAGCTGATAAATACGAAACATTGCCTGTCGATAACCTGCAAGGAACATTATTTTCCTCAAGTGGAACAAGCTCTCCAGTTGTGACCTACTGGAGGGATCTTTACTCCAACTGCCACCCATTACTGTGCTAATCAGCAGCAAAGTGAAGAGTCAGAGCCAAAACCACAAACCCAAAAACTCGTCAAAACTTGAAGGAAATCACTTGCATGTTACTCATCAGTAAAGCTGGCATAGATTTGCTGTAACTTTATGATCTTTTTGTTTTTTCTCCACAGAGCAAATGACATTTATGTGAGAGGTATTTTCCATACTGACTAGGTGCTTTAAATCCATACACAGAAGAAAGAATAATAAGAGACAATGGTGAATCACCACTCATGAATGAAAAGTGGAGTCAGAGGGGAAGGGGGTGTAAGAATTAGAGAGTTCCCCTGCAGTCCCAGAATGCCAGCCCCATCCTCTTCTACCTCCCTTTCACCTCCCTCCCCCCTGCCCAGGCCAAATCGCTGTCAATAATTAACCCAAACTTTCACTCTGCTTTCCCATGAGTGACCTGGACTCCCTCCCCCCCCAAATGATCTGATCACGCCATCTTCAAAAAATGCAGTTAATACACCTGGAAATAGTCCATGATCATCTGCTACACACAGCGTGCCAGCATTGTCCCCCTCTATAGGCCCTTGCTGGCTGGATGCATTCCCAAGTATCTGCCTTCTTCCAAGCTCCCAAGTCTGCCAAGGCAGCGTGTGTATCTGAGTTGGCCAAACACTAGGTCACGCCACTCAGACTCCTGATCACTTGAAGGCTTATAGCTACTTATTTTCCCTATAGTCTCATCCTTTCTACTTATTGTCTTAACATTGGAGGTGGGGCTGTGCTGCAGGTTTGGGATTCATAATCACATGTAAGAAGGAAAGGTTTCTGTATCTGAAGTGGTAGTTTAACTCCTCATAGGTGGAAGGTTAAGCTTTGAGAGAGGATTGGGTTTACAGTGAGAATTTCTTCCAGATTTGCTGCTATTGAAAGGGACAGACATGCTTTGGTCTGCATTATGAGCAATTACTCTGCATCAGATAAAGTAAATTACATGTTAGACAATTAAATATGGCGGGGATTTTTAGGAATGAAGTTTTCACATTCTCAGATTAAACTCTCAGATTTCTTACCTGGAAAGAAATGAGGTGACAAATGCAATTTGTGCATACCATTTTTGTCTCTAACACAAAATGAACATCCCTAACGTGTTGGCTCCACACTTTCTCAGCATGAACACAGCTTAGATACAGGCAATGCTATACAGGAGGTAGCATGCTACTTCTTGCTGACTGCTCTTTAGATCTCCATCGTGGAAAGGGCCGAGTACACCCAACTCTCCATCTCGTCAGTGAGAAGTGAAGCCACTTCACACATGCGCTGGGTTTGTGTAGCAAGGGAGGGGCTACAGGGGTGGCTCCTGTGAGAAGCTGCTAGAAGCTTCCCTGGCTCCAGCCTGGACCCGCCTCTGGCCAAGGCCGAGCCAATCAGCAACGGTGGTTGCACCTCTGGGATAGCGTATTTAAGAAGGGGGAAAAAAAAAAACAAACTTGGGGGGGATGTGAGCGTAAGATGGAGGACAAAGAAGAGGAGGGGGAGTGGCGGCCGCTAAAGTAAAGAGAGCAGGAGAGGAAGATGATGGCAGAAGACAAGGACCTCCAGTGAGGAGAGGAGTGGGATGTGAGAGAAACAACCATGCACACACCGGGGTCAGTGAAGATGGAGGAGAGGTTCCCCTGCAGCCCGTGGTGAGACGGCAGGCTGTCCCCCTGCAGCCCGTGGAGGTTAACAGCAGAGCAGAGACTCCCCTGCAGCCCGTGTGAAGGACCCCACGCCGGAGCAGGTGGCTGGGCCCAGGAAAGGCCGCGACTCTGTGGTGGAGCCCACGCTGGAGCGGTTTATGGAGGACTGCAGTGCGTGGAAAGGAATTGGAGAAAATCATGGGGGGCTGACCCCCGTGAGAGGGAGCCCGCGCTGGAGCAGGGGAAGAGTGTGAGGAGCCCTCCCCCTGTGGAAGGAGCGGCAGAGACAGTGTGGGACGACCTGACTGCAGCCCCCATTCCCGCCCCCTGCGCCGCTGGGGGGGAGGCGGTAGAGGTATCAGGAGCAAAGCTGAGCCCGGGAAAAAGGAGGGGCGGGGGGAAGGTGTGTTTTTAAGATACGGTTCTATTTCTCATCATTCTACTCTGGTTTGGTTGTTAACAAATTAACTTGGTTTATTTTTCCCGAAAATCGAGTCTGTTTTGCCTGTGACCATAAGTGGTGAGTGATCCCTCCCTGTCCTTGTCCCGACCCACGAGCTTTTTGCTGTATTTTCTCCTCCCCATCCTACCTGGGGGGGAGGATTGAGCGAGGGGCTGCGTGGTGCTTTGTTGCCGGCTGGGCTTAAATCACAACACACATTAGAGACTGTATCTTACAAACACTGTCTTCTGTAAAATCACCCCGAGTGAATTCTGGCATTTTTCCTCCATATAACCAAAATGAGAAAATGTTGCCAGGACATGATTGAAACTCAGGAGTTGCCAGAAAGGAGTTGTTGGGACCCAACAACGGCAGATGAGGCAGCCAATTGTGCTCTGCTGCTTTGCTGGGAAAAGAAAGGGATGTGATAGGGAAGAGAAGGAAAGTGCTGTTTGCCTCCAGCCCTTCTGCTGGAGTGGCGGTGCCGTATGGGGTACCATTACAGCCCTGGGGAGAGAAGAAAGAATGAAAGCCAAGGCACAGCAAGACCAAGGCAAACTACACGAACAGCCCCAAATGGAGCATGAGATTAGTGTCATGATATGGATATGTCATGATAGTATATATATTGTTGTACCAGCTTGTGCTCAGGCTCAGTACGTTCATTCTTAGGTGCAGAGGTAAGGATCCATAGGACACATGTACGACTTTATGTAGCTCTTCAAAAGATTTAACCAGACCTCATGACCTTTGCTTTCCCAGCTCCTGCCTTCCCATGGCAATGGAGAAAATAAAAAATAGGAAATACTCACAAATTACAGGATCTAATAACTTGCCCTTTAGAAGAATCATATTACTCAGAGGTGATCTGTACACATAGTCATTAGAGCCAATAACTTCAGTAATTGATTTCCCAACTGTGGCTCAAACTGTTGTTATTACTTTTAAAAAACAATGTATTGCATGAATAGCAAATGTATTTCTTGGAGTTACTTGATGTCTCCCATTAATTGTGGAGAGTTTTTGAATTTGTTGCCTTTGTCATAAATAAAGCTATTTATTTCACTGGAAGTATCTGGCTTTTCGTTCAATATGAAGCACTCAGATACAACCTCGTGACATTAAAGTCACTGCACCTTATCTCAGGATCATTAAGGAATAAGGTACTTATCTCTGCTTAAAAATGTAAGGAAAAATGATTCAGCTGCAATATTGTCTCCTCTGTAGAAAGAATTTTCGGGTGATATCTTTTTTAACAATAGCATAATGCAAAACAATATTGCATTGAAAAAATAACAAGTCCATATACCTTTTTTAAAATCCAAATGCATGAATTCTGATTCTTCCTTTCCCTCCTCTCACTTCTTTGCACCTAAAAAATCTCTTTAGCAAAACCAGTAACAGACTGAAGGGTGCAACCAGTCTATAAAGCTCAGATGGGGTGCAAAATCGAATTTTGAAACTTTGCACACAAGTTGCTCTGAGTCAATTTTCCCACAGCTGAATCTGTGCTCGTGTCCTCATTTCCCACAGGTAGTTATGGCACTGGCAATTTGAAGTATTTCATAAATAACTTGCTGGTATTCAGCATGTTGCTTTATTTCCTCTTCTATAATTGAGTTGTGCTGGTTTGATGTTTTGATTCAGCATTGTAGAAAGAGCAGACTCAATTTACTGAAATTTCTTTGGTTGATGCATTTAGGAAAAAATATTGATTAAATTTTGTAGTGCCTTCATTAAGGGAAATGTACTTACCTTACATTTGTTTGCAGAACCAAGCAGTCATTTGTCAGGAACAAGAGGAACATCTCACTCTCCTCCCTGGAGTAAGTCACAACAGGAACGGTTCTGACCCGAGGCCTGGTTTCCACAAGGTTTTTCTGGATTCCCAGATGGAGTCCAGTCCCATGGCTATTTAAAAGCCCTCTGCAGAGCCATTTTGGTACTGTCTTGACCCTATATGAAGATCTGAAGGGTTTCCATCTGCTACACACTGTATGAAAGAAGAGGGAGAACATAGAGGCAGAGATAGTGGCAAAGGACCATGTCATTGCAAGGTGTTATGTGTGGAATCCAGATTATTGTAGTAAACGTGAGAATTGACAACATATAACGTTCATCAGCCAGCTGCCTGCTCTCCCCTGCTGCTTCCCTCTAATTCTGAGGGCAAATCCTGCATCTTACTTGTCCGCACCCTTTTGGGATTGACACAGATTTTGCCTGAATGAGGGCTCAGGATGCTGTCCCATCAACACCTCCACGTCCCTGTGCAGAAGTCCATCCACAGCCAACAAAAGCCTGAACAACCCATTTTCTCCCAAAATCTCTAGGTGACACTGCTTGACCCAGCTGGTGTAATGCTCAGCACAGTTGATGGAGCAGAGAAAAAAATCATGGTCCTTAACACCCTGTTGCCACCAGCTTCTTTTTAACAAGAGGGAAGGGGAAGCTGTGGTTTCGTAAGACACTCTTCAGCTAGAGTATCCTGAAACATCAGCTGCAAAAAAGGTGCTTATGTGCTGCTCTTTGTACTTACACTGTTTCCACTAATCAATTTCAACACTTTGTGTTGCTGTTGCCATCAAAATGCACTCTTCTGTATATAAAGCAAGAATCTTCAATGGTTTTTTTAATGCTTTGTGTCGCTGTTGCCATCAAAATGTACTCTTCTGTATATAAAGCAAGGATCTTCAACAGTTTTTCTAAAGGATGTAGATTGGAAAAAGCATAGGATAGGAGAAGACTAAAAAGATGGTTTTAAGTAGTAAGCGTATAACACAGCTAAAATCTAAATTTTAGTATATTGGTCAGAGACTTATGGATTCAGAGATACCTGGATAGATTCTTCCCATACAAAGGCATTTTATACCAATGTGCTATGTAGACACACATCTATATATATAAATCAATTATCTCTACCTGTAGACCACACTCTCATGGTCACTAAGGAACAACAGAATGACAGAAAAGGGAAGCTAAGTGCAGTAATCCTGTTGACCACTAGAAACCAGCACCCTGTTCCCGAAGATCTACTCCAGAAATAAATGGTGGTTGGGAACTCGGACAGATCCTAGTGTTAGTGGTTGTTAGATCAGGTTTTCAATTTTTTCAATTTCTCAGTGTAGGAGAGATCTCTTTTTTGAACCAGAAGTAGCTTCATATGGCTAGGAACTGCCTCTCCAAAAACCTGTCCATTGCAGAATTCTCTCATCCTCTGCTTTTAATGCAATATATTAATGGATCTTTATCCAACTATTCAATATCTGATAAAATATGAAGTCTATTTATATCTTAACTTTCTGAACTTCTAAACAAATGGCTAAGAAACGAACAAGTAGATCTTCCACAGACACCTACTAATTGACCACTCCTCTGACCTTATAGCTATAATCACTTCTAAATCTATTTGACAAAATCTTAAATTCCTTACCTCAAGAGAGAGAGGATTTCTGTGAGCTTCAGGCTAACGGATGAAAACTTAAAATCTTCTCATTTGTATTCCTAGGAAGTAACTGAATCTTTATGCTTTTCCTGCCTCATGTTTTCCAAAACTTGAAGGATGGAACAATCTTGGGGACCTCTCACATTTGTCATGTTAGGAAAACAATTAAAACAGACATTGTTTTCGTTCAGTAAAACTGTGACTTTTCTTTGGTCTTTCTTCCATAATTTAAAAATTGCAAAGGCCAAAGCTTTGAGGAATTAAATAAGGTGATTAATTATGAAAGTCATTAAGTACTTGATTGATATTGTGGGACCATTGATTAGGTATTTTCTACTTAGACCCAAAGTCAGATTAAAGACTAGAAGTGAATAGCCAGTTATTAATATTGAAATATCTAGAGAATGGTAGGGATGAGAAAGGTAGATCACTTTGGAGTGAGCTGCCGCTTCCTGCCAGTGTGACTCCAAAGAAAGATGCAGCCAGTCCCAGAACTACCAGTGGGACCCAGCCAGCCTGGTCCCAATGCAATCGATCAGGGGCTGCTGCTTGTGCTGCACCGCTGGCATCTGTAAATGTACAGAGACAAAGCACGCTTTCTACATCCCACAGTCCGTGAGGACTATTGCATGCTATTACACAATTCTTCTCCCATTTTTATTTTGCCCTTATGATTAGAAAAATTCCTCAACTTTGAAAAACAATAAAAAATGCTCATAGCAACTCCTGCGAGTTTTATTAGCTTCTGTATGGCTGATGGTAGCAGAGCAGCCCTGAGTTTGCTTTACTATGGTCATTTAAACAACTTAAGCTTAAAATGTTCCCAGGGCAAAAATTAGGGCTATATCTAACAAGAACATTAAGCCTTATTATGTCTGTTAAGCACAGGAAGCCACCCTTGTTGCGACTGCACATTACGTTTGAAAGCTGTTATGGGCAGCGTACTGAATTCCCTAATCTAACCAGCGTGGGAGGTACTTTTTTGTGACATTTAGAAACCCTCAATTACAAAATAACCAGCTAAAAGGGCAAAGAAATGGATTTTCCTAACACAGTATCAGAAAACAAACAGGCACTGGACATAGGCAAAGAACTGGAAGCATTTTTTTGCATTCTGGTTTTCCTTTTCTTCTGTTACTTTGATATCTTAAGATACTCAAAATGAATAAAAAGCCCAATATCCGAGGGAAAAATAACCTCGTCACCTGAGGAATCAAACATTCAGAAATTGCCCAAGAGACAAAAATCAAAGCTATTTTGATCTGCAACATTCAAAATAGAATAGAGTATCTTTTATTACTTTAAAATATCTTTAATACTTTAAAATTTAAAAATTACAAAAGTGCTGGCTCAAGTTTGTATGAAGTTGAAATAATTTAAATCTTCTTTTTTTCCATGTTCTAGAAGTCTTTTATCGGTGGTTTAAAATGAAGCATACGATTCCACAATGTGTATCTCAGGGCTGGGATCCTCAAAGGAAACCAGATGGCAAAAATCATAAATCTTTTTCCCTTCTGCTCCTTGACAGTCCCAATCAAAAAAGTTATGAGGCTGAAAGATCAAGTTTATGTTCTATTGTTATAAAAAATATTTTCTTTGTGCATCCAATGTGGTCTTAATTTCCTGGAAGTCCACAGCAGCAAATGCCAGTTTAGTGAGATAGTATATACAAATAGTTCTAGAAAGAACATATACCACATTCTCTATTTCTTTTGGAGGCACGAGTGTATTATTTCACACAAGTAATGTGACTTAAGAGTAGCTTAGACTGGAAACACTTGGAGTTTTTTGATGCATAATACCAGACAGCTGTAGATAATGCTAAATTTCAAGCACTATCACACACAAAGATGTCACGCCCAAAATGTAGACAAGGATCTGGTCTTAAAAAGTTGAAGCATAACCAGAGACAAAATTGATATGGTAGGTAAATATTTTAGGCTTCACCTGCAAATGGAAGATATAAGCTGTCTACTGCCTTCACATAAACAGCATGGTTAAATATTTTAGAAATTCTTTTGATCACTGATCTTAAAGAACTCTCACAAGATAAAAAGAAATCATGATCATTAATGATGTTCACAATTTGGAGGCTGAAAGCTTGAAAGACTTGAAAGCTCAAATATGACAGTTAAGACTATGTTGGTTGTTCCTAAGACTTCTGGGGAAATAAAATGTGTGATTAGAGCTCTTTGATTACCTGAAGTTAGTTCAACACTTCACAAATTAGTGCTCCAAACTGGAACACTACCCGAAAATTTTTAAAGTTTGCTTCAAAATAAATATTCCAACATATTTTGATGTAGAATCTGCAAAACATTTGTGGATGTTTATTTCAATTCATTTCAGTGTTTACTGTTTCCTATGAAAACAGCTATTGAAATCAAAACTTCCCTACAAAAATTCACTTTTTATTAATTTCACTTTTTTGTTGGAAAATTCTCCCATCAAAATAATTTTAAGATCTGTGAGAATCTTCTGAGGAAACAAAGGTGGGGAAAAATGATAAATTAAGAAAAATACAACACAAGTGCCAGATTTTATTGAGGTACTGCGTTCACATATGTTTGTGCACCGAACAATCACATTTGGCTAAAGACAATCATATTTGTGATGTGAAGACGCCACATTAAGATGGCACACAGGGAAAGCTTAAAATAAAGCTTGATCAACATGGTGTGCCAAATTCTGCTCTGCTTGACAACTGTGTTATCTCATTGGAATTGCACAGGGTAAAGACAACAATTTGCATGAAAATGACTAGCAGCAGTAGCTGGTATGTGCAAATCAAAATATAATACTTCTCAGTACAGTAACCATACACAAATACATATCCTGGCACAGCTTCAGATTGGTCTCTGGTTATTGACAGTGGTTGTAATAGCCAGGAAACACTTCTGGAAGAGAAAGTCAGGTTCTCGTGGCTCACAGTCACAGTTCATCCTTGTGGCTCCGGAAATCTCTTGAAGCCACTTGGCTTTGTCAACAGCTTGTTTCAGTGGGGGCCTTGTGAAGGATGCAGCTCTGTATCTGCAAAATACCAATCAATCACAGTTAAGAATTAGACTGAACAGGGGAAGATTTTTTTCCTCTGCTGCATAACAGAGCTGATAAGGAGATCCTACAAACAAATGCAGAACAAACCACACAGCTCAACGCATTTCATTGGGATTACTTCTTTCCAAGCATCTCATTATAGTCCTAACCTTTATCATGTGAAGAATTACACCTCTGAAGGGCATCACTACAGCTATGAAACACTAAATGCCTCCTCTGGGGAGGTACATGGGTAGATCTGCTGTTGCTCCTCTGCTGTGCAAGTGAGGATCTCTGCATGTGATAAAGGCTCAAGGCACAATGGTGCTAAAACAAAACAAAAAAGGCTTAGCAGATAAAGACAGAGTAATTCATCTAACATTTCTATGCAGTGCCTCTTGGAAAAATGCACCAATATCTACATTAAACCATGCTTTTTTTTTTTTTTTTTTAATGATAGACGTACTTATAATATGTGCCTTTAATCCTGAAGGATACCAAAATACATTCCAAATTACACTTGAAGAATTTCTATACAAAGAAATTACTCTACTGCTCATTAAAAGAGGATTGATTCTGAGGTGAAGCACAATAGCTGTTGGTACAGCTGGGTTTAGAAGCAGATGTTTGTCTGGACAGGCAAAAAGCAATGGACATGCATTGAAGTCTGGCCATAAAATCTCAGCTAATTCAGCTACTGACAGAAGTTCTGAAGTGTGAAATCTTGGATTTCAAGGCAGATGGCAACTAGCAGCAAAGAACATCACTTCAATACTGGTTCATTGAGAAGAATGACACTTATCCAAGTTATCAGTGATACTTTTTGTAGATTCTAGATTTTATTCTGCTTAAGGCTCTGAGGATGGTTGTACATTCCTGACCAACTTAAATCAAAACGTATGAGACATACATATAAACTTAGATTTGTACTCTCCCCTGGTATTGCCATCTGGTTGACAGCAGGCTCAATATGAGTCAGCAGTGTGCCCTGGCAGCCAAAAGGGCAAGCTGCGTCCTGGGATGCATCAAACACAGTATACCAGCCAGTCAAAAGAGGCGATTAGCCAGCTGTATTTAGCCTTGGTGCATCCTCACCTTGAGTACTGCGTGCAGTTCTGGGCCCCACAATTTAAGGATGTAAAGGTCCTCAAATGCGCTCAGAGGAGGGCAACGAAGCTGGTGAAAGGGCTGGAGGGCGTGTCCTGTGAGGAGTGGCTAAGGACTTTGGGCTTGTCTAGTTTGGAGAAGAGGAGGCTGAGGGGTGACCTCATTGATCTCTACAGCTTCCTGAGAAGGGGAAGTGGAGAGGGAGGTGCTGAGCTCTTCTCCCTGGTATCCAGCAATAGGACACACGGGAATGATTCAAAGCTGCGCCAGCAGAGGTTTAGCCTGGGCATTAAGAAGCATTTCTTTACTGAGAGGATGGTCAAACACTAGAACAGGCTTCCTAGAGAGGTGGTTGATGCCCCATGCCTGCCAGTCTTTAAGAGGCATTTGGACAATGCCTTTAATAATTTGATTTAACTTTCGGTCAGCCCTGAAGTGGTCACACAGTTGGACTAGATGATCATTGTAGGTCCCTTCCAACTGAAATATTCTATTCTATCTCCACATACAGCATTTCTGATTAAATATCAGATCAGAAGGGAGCTCAGATGTTCCTATTATGGCCATCACTTTTTCTCCAGACTAGGGGGCAGACCCACACACAGCCTGACACAGCACCCAAGACTGTCTCTACTCAGAGCAGCTTGACAGACATTTCCTTCCCAGACCTGGGCCAGTCCAGCAAAAGCCAGGGGCTGCTGGTGTGGCCTAAAGGATGCCTGGAGCTAAGACACAGCCCCACACACACTAAGGCTGTAGAGATCCTTCATCTATCTCCCTTTTGACAAGTTTGAGTCTAGCCTGTTCAAGATGCCCTTGGAAGAAAGTCCCACAAGTTGCCTCAGTGGCTGGTCCAGTACTACTTCTACCCTTATAGTTTGGAAGAATTTTTGTTACTACATCTGTGTATTGGGTTTGCATGGCAAGGTTTTGGTAGCAGAGGGGCTATATGGGTGGCTTCTGTGAGAAGCTGCTAGAAGCTTCCCCTATGTCCGACAGAGCCAATGCCAGCGAGCTCCAAGACGGACCCACCACTGGCCAAGGCCGAGCCCATCAGCGACGGTGGTAGTGCCTCTGTGATAACATATTGAAGAAGGGGAAAAAGTTACTGCACAGCAGCAATTGCAGCTGGAGAGAGGAGTGAGAATATGTGAGAGAAACAACTCTGCAGACACCAAGGTCAGGGAAGAAGAGGGAGGAGGTGCTCCAGGCACCAGAGCAGAGATTCCCCTGCAGCCCATGGGGAAGACCCTGGTGAGGCAGGCTGTCCCCTTGCAGCCCACGTAGGTTAATGGTGGAGCAGATATCCACCTGCAGCCCATGGAGGACCCCACACCAGAACAGGTGGATGCCTGAAGGAGGCTGTGGCCCCATGGGAAGCCCGTGCTGGAGCAGGCTCCTGGCAGGACCTGTGGACCCATGGAGAGAGGAGCCCACACCAGAGCAGGTTTGCTGGCAGGACTTGTGACCCCACGGGGGACCCACGCTGGAGCAGTCTGTTGCTGAAGGACTGCACCCCGTGGAAGGGACCCACGCTGGAGCAGTTCGTGAAGAACTGCAGCCCGTGGGAAGGACTCACATTGGAGAAGTTTGTGAGGACTGTCTCCCATGGGCGGGACCCCACACTGGAGCAGGAGAAGAGCGTGAGGAGTCCTCTCCCTGAGGAGGAAGGAGCAGCAGAAATAATGTGTGATGAACTGACCGCAACCCCCATTCCCCATCCTCCTGTGCCACTCAGAGGGAGGAGGTAGAGAATTTGGGAGTAAAGTTAAGCCCAGGAAGAAGGGAGGGGTGGGGGGAAAGTGTTTTTAAGATTTGGTTTTATTTCTCATTATCCTCCTCTGATTTGACTGGTAATAAATGAAATTAATTTTTTTCCCCCAAGTCGAGTCTGTTTTGCCTGTGATGGTTATTGCTGAGTGATGTCCCTGTCCTTATCTCAACCCATGAGCCTTTCGTTATATTTTCTCTTCCCTATGCAGCTGAGGAGGGGAGTGATAGAGCAGCTTTGGTGGGCACCTGGTGTCCAGCCAGGGTCAACCCACCACAATCTGGGTCTGCTTCAATGTGAAATTCAGCACATTACTTACCCTGCCTGCCACAGACATGGAAAATAATCACTGTCCTCTATTTCAGATAACTGAACACTGTCACTCATCTTTTCTTTTCCAGACTTAAGCCTGTCCTGCCATTCCAAAATCTTCATAGTTTTCTCAGTTTTCTCTCTTCTCCAGTATATCAACACCTAAGAGCATTACTTTAACAGAGGCATTGTCAGCACTAACTGGAGCAAATTATTACCTTACATCCTATATACAGTTGCCCTCTTTAGTGTGTCAGACTAAAAGAAGAGCCCAGAACACTAATACTCTGTTTATCACATACTGTAAATCCCCAGATATTTTTTCCCCACACTACTTAGTCAGTTATTCTGCCTTAGGTATATTTGAGGATTTGATTTCTCCTTTTAAAATACAGTACTTGCTTTTATCTTTTTTGTATTTCACCTTTTTGATTTCAGACCATTTCTCCAGGGCACTGAGATAATTCTGAAAGGTAGTTTTATCCCTAGAGTCTTGCAACCCTTCCCAGGGTGGTATCATCCATAGATTTTATACATATGCTCTTTAGTCCTTCAGTCAAGCTTTTACTACTCAACTGGGATAGAGAACCAAGACATCCTTCCCTCCAAAAATGTGTTTGAGAATGAGCCACTGAAAACTTCTCTTTGACTGCGTTTTCATAAAGACCTGTAGTCATAGCCACTTGTTCCCACTTATCTGACAGGCAGAATTACCTTGACAAAGAGAGAAATTAGACTGGTTTGTCATGATTTGTCTTCCTGAAATCTGTGTCGGATTTTTCTTGTGCGTAACTCGATTGTTTAATTATTTGATATATTATCACTCCAAGTTAGAAGCGATGCCTCCAGCTGCCTAGTTCCTCTCCTTTCCCTTTTTAAAGCTAAGAGCTGTGTTTGCCCTTTTCCTGGAAAAGAGCATGCAAACAAGCTTGAATTGTATGCTGAACTACATCAGTTGCAAGGGTGTAGGGGGTCCTGTTCCTAATTAAAACCCAATGAATTTGGCAGAGGAAGTATGCATGCTAAATCAAATCTAATTGCCACATGTAGCTTTCACACAGCAGTGGAAGATTTGCAGCCACTGATGGACTCTCTGGCTTATCACTGCACTGTGAAGTGGCTCTCCATAACAGGTGAGGGCATGAAATCTGCAACAAGCAAACAACATGAAAAGCAGAAGACAAAAAACAATTAAGAGACCTGGAATTTCTACCAACACTTAACTGGATTATCTGTTGAAGTTCAGAAAAGATCCTTGCCTCCCTTTTCATTTTCACAGAAAATTCCCAGCTGCTCCATTCTGGATCTGGAAGCAAAAAGGCTCACAGTCTAAGGGCATAGTTTTCCTGGTTTTAGCCCAAAAAGAGGTCTCAAGTATTCTGAGTCTTCATGATAATGCCAGCCTCATTTTGCCAACAAAAAAGAATTGGATAATTTATCCACAAAAAAAGCTTCTAAATTTTTTGGTCTTTATATAATGCATGCATTCAAACCCTACAAAAAAAGTCCTTTGCAGCTGGCCTTTCAATTCTCTCTCCTGTAAGCAATAGTGGTTAGCAGGCTACACTTCAGGTCACTCCATAAACATTAGTCTCTATAACACGGTGGAAGGCAGGCAAACTGAAGCATGAGTAAATGAGAGGCTCATGGCCTTCAGAAAGCAATGCCACATTCACAGACCTGAACTGAGGTCTCATCTCAGTGCTTAGCGCCTGCCTCAGATATTTTTGGATTTTCTCACTACAGACGGCTTTCTGACTGCAGGATCCTTTTTAGTCTTCCCATGGCATTTTTCCCCACAAGCCATTTCATTTGCAACAGCAGAAAAAAAAAAAAATGTGTGGAGGTGGTTAGGAGTTTTGAAATGAGTTTTGTTACAAGCATTTTCATGAGGACAAGCAGCCCAAACCAACCTGTTATGCTGATAATAAAGAGAGCTGAGAAAGATGCATTTGCACTTACGATGCACAGGGTGGCTTTTTTTTTAAGGGTACAAGAGAAAGATACACGAAGCAGGGAACTCTGACACATTTACTTTCCTGCTCATCTAAGAACAACTGCTGAGCAAACAGGCCCATTTTTTTTTTTTTCTGTCACAGACATTGCTGATCTATGGCTATTCTCACATTCCGTGGCTGTTTAGCCATGAGCTTTCACCCCCCGCAAAAAGCAAAATGCCATCTGAAGTCTTTTGCATTATTCATAAATTCCTCTTAAGTCTGAAGTACAATTCATCTGTACTGGCGTACATTTTAAATACTATTTTGCATGGTCTGTGCCATAGGCAGTTTGACCTTTAAACATGATTTCAGCATAAAAATCAAGTCAGCATATGAAACCTCATTTTTTGCAAGATAACCCTCTTCAGTTCTCTATCAGCACTTGACTCAGCACTCGTCGGTAGCATCCCCAAGAAGCAGAGTATGACTAAACTACCCACCAGATACTTTGCTGCTCTTACCCTTTGTCACACAGGAGCCTTTCTAGCAGTTCATCACTAAAGAATTTCTTTCAAATAAGTTACAATGGCTGCCTCCTTAGTAAGCCCTGGTGCATCTGGGACAGCATCAGAGAAAGGACAGACAGCATAAGGGGAATGTAATCTTCTCTGGAACACAACCATGATGGAGTATTCATGTACAAGTAAGTCAAGAAGAAATTTCTCTATGGAAGGACTCTGTTCAAGTCTCTGCAGATACTGCCCTGTGCAAGGACAGCATCAGGGAAAATCAGAGACAGTTTATTAGTGCTTTTCAGAAAGCTAAAACCCACATAAAGAATCATGGCATTTTGAAAAATGCTTATCATATCTGCATCACCACATATAAAACAGAGCAGAGAGTATACAAACACAATAGAGTTAAGATGAAAATCAGTGTTCTCACTGTACCTACTTTTGTTACAGCATTGGTAGAATCCATCCAGTGCCTCTGTGTTTTAACATACTGAACTCCCTCTAGTCTCACTGTCTGTAAAACAAAAGCATTTTTATTAAAACTAACAGCATTGTTCTTCCTTTAGTTGCAAGTAGTAATACGTAGATGTGCCCACTGCACTAGAAAAAACACAGTTCCTGGAATCTTCCTCTACAATTTTTAGAGGATGGGATAGACCAGAGCCATTCCACTTTCCATTCCTGAGCCTCTGGGAGGCTGCAATTATTAACTTACTTGTGTCAAAAAGGAATAAACATCAAGATGAAGAGCAGTTTAAGGCAGCATCACTGTGGTATAAGTAGGACCTATAGCAGGAAATCAGAGTCTCCTAAAAGAAATGGCAGAAAAAATTCCCATATTCAAGAAAATAGATTAGAAATCTCAAACTTTCACCTGTCTCCAAACATGATCAGTCACTACTGCCTTCACTGCACCTTCCATCCAGTGATCCCAAAGCACCGCATGGGGAGAGGCTCCAATACTTCTTTGCATGAAAGAAGTGTCACCCTTGTTTTTCTCAAAGATTAAAGGGATGACAGGAGCAAATAAAGCAATTTTTAGTTAGACATTTCACCAGTTGCCTAGAAAATCTTAAGTTCTGGCATCTCCCATCTTTTGAGTGCTTGGTTTTGAAGCTTAGTAGTATTTGAATATTGTTTTTCAGAGCACAATGTCATAGATTAAAATAAATAATAGTTCATTAAAATTCCACCGGGTAACTGATACAGACACCTGCTTGGAGCAGAAGGGCTGGAATCTTTAGATTCAGTGCAGACAACTTGAGTTTGCCCAACTGATCAGAATAACCAAAGCAAAAGCAGTCTGCAGTGGGTCACTGTCAGGAAGGGAGAAGAGAGATACTCTGCCAGCAGTTTTCACTGATATCTGCTGACAGCAGAGAAAGCAAAGCTCTAGAAGGAAAGACTTTTCTGACCACACTTTGAACTTCATTTCTTTTCTCTCTTACCTTATATTCATTCTTTCATTCCTTTCCCGCTTTCCTCACTCTGTTTCCAGTCCTAATTTTCTGCTGCTATGCTTTCCATGCTAGTCCCCATCTCCATGAACAACAGTTCACACTGAGACCTTCCTATCTCTTTTCTCTGCCCTAAATCTCTAGTTGTTCCAACCCTGTGCATGCTTTCCATCTGCAAGGCTCCCTCTCCATCTCTCTCCCCAAGCACCCGCCTCTGCTCTCCAGCCCACTCACAGCCATTGTCCCACTCCCTGGCCCTCTCAGGAGTTTCTCCATCCCCTCCGGCATCATTGCCTCCCTGCTCTGCTGCTCTCAACCGCATTAGCCCCGTCCTTCTTCCACATCCTCCCAGGCACACCCAGGTCCTTGTTCAGTTGCAGTTTCTCCTTTATGTCCTGGCTCCAAAACCTCTCCCTGCTCCATCTTCTCATCTAACTCTCCATATGGAGCTCATCAGTCTTCCTCCCAGGCTGAATTTCCCTGTATTTCCCATTAGCCTCTAGTCCAACACTGTCTTTGACCTCATTTTCCACTTTCCCACTGCTTGGGCCAACACAGAGAACAAAGAGAAAAGAAAAGATAAGCATAACTGGGCAGGGTACTTCTGTCCAAGGAAGTGTGTGGGAAGGGATCAAAAAAGGTTCCCTATATCCAATAGGGATGAGAAGTTAAGAACTCTAATATTTTCATTTAAAAAAAAAAAGCTTAAAGCAAATTGGGCAAAGGAATTATTTGGTTTTGAAGTGTTTTGAAAGTTGCATTTTCTTTTGTTTTAATTGAAAAAACCTGCAGTTTGGTTTCAAAATATCAAAATGGGATTTGATAGTTTGACATTTCAAAAAATCTGTACAATAATATTTAAGCCATCTTAGTTGAAACCAAGTCTTTTCAGTGAGTTATTTCAGCTTTTAAAAAAACCAAACCCAAAATGTAAAAAAAAAAAATCCTTATCAGTTATAGAGGAAGGCACCCTGTTTTTGAAGCCTGTCTAGATTCCATATCTAAACCAGCTTACAGCATCTATGGGTATCTTTGCGGTAAAAAAACCTGACTCTTAATGAGCTGCAAAAAACTCACTGCTACAAGAAAGTTTGGGAAGTTTAAAAGCTAAGGAGTTCAATTTAAACATTTCCAAATTTAATCTTTCTAGTGATGTAACTTTGAGCTAATGCTACCTTTCCACTAAATTTGAATTCCCAGCTCCAAAATAGGAAATTTCTTAATTTCCTAAAGAAAAAAAAAATTATTCTGGCAACTCAGAAAATGTGTTTACAAACTGTTTGGGTCACCAAGGTGGAGAGTCTCTGTCTACCTTTTTACCTCTGATGGCAAAAATTTTTTTTTTTTTTTTAAAAACAGTTGAGCCCATTTGGCTGATTTTTCCCATATACAAATATCTGGGGCAGATGGCTGGCAAAAAGAAAAGTAGCCTAACTGGGGAAAATTTAAGGCCAGCTGCAGAAAGACCATATGGTGGAAATTATTGATAAACCTAGAAAGCAAAGCTATCAATGCATACTCCAAAAGCACAGTGTCTCAATTCAGACAGCAGCTATCTGGTTTCAGAACCAATAGAGTCAGATAATTCTACTGAGCTAAGGAGGAGACAGTATGAGAATTTGGTGCTTTTTCATCAAATTATCTGAATGTTTCATATATTTGAATAGTGCCCATGCAGAATCTTTAATTAAGGAGAGAAATAGGGACAGGAAGGTCATCTGGCTATTTTTGGAGCTGAGTTTTTCCTTATTATGAAATGAAACCATGAACTTTTGCATACTATGTCGTCACTGCTTTGTAAGAACAAGGAATTAATCTCTTCTATTAAAGCACATTTTTCCCAGCACTTACAAGTAATTTACAAGGCCACAGTTCTCTTCACACTCCAACCCAAAGGTCCCTGCTGTCTGACTCTGAATGCATTACAGAGGTCCTCCTGCGCTAAGTTTCAAAGGTAAATGTTAGTTACCATCATAAAATGTAATTTGCTATTCTCACTTTGCAGTGGTATAGGACACCACGCCCCAAAGGTTTTCCCAGACTAATGCTGGCAGAAATACAGGGGCAACTCAGAAAATGTGTTTACAAACTGTTTGGGTCACCAAGGTGGAGAGTCTCTGTCTACCTTTTTACCTCTGATGGCAAAACTCATTCCAAGGGGCCAGCATAAATGACCACTCCTCTCCCATCAGCTGCTTGGTCAAGGGAAGCATATGTGCGCCTTTTCCCAGAGCTGATCAGCAGATATGCGTCTAGATTCCTCCTTTTCTGCCTGTTTACCACTCCTCTCCTGACAATTATGCAATCTTTACTCAGTCCTCATCTCCCCTAGATGCTCCAGCATTGTTCACTCAGCCTTAACAAAACACTTGCAATCTTGTGACTCCCTAGTTCACTACATTTTGAAGGGGATAATTCTTTTGCATAAAGAGAAGTTTTTTGGTTAGAAGGAGAACAAAGCATATGACCAAATCCCTTTCGTCTTGGGAAAATCCATAACATTTGCATTCTCAGGGCTTGGATTTCTTTGGGGCCTTTATTTACCAAGAAGAAACACTTTTAGAGCTCTCCAGCCTTCAAATGGGAGAAACAGAAACACCTACAATGAGTTCAATGAAAAATCCTTTCTCTCAGAAAACGCTTACTGAGCCACTGGTATGATTAAAAAGTAAGTTCACTATGCTGAGAAAAAGTATGCTCCAATGATTTGAATATTCACCTTGGTCTCAAAAAGCATGGCTCAATTCTCTGTACCACAGAATTCCTATGTCAAGCTAGTCATAGAGCCATGTTTTTAGAGATATCACAAGCAAAAGGACAAAGGTCTTCTGGTTAGTGATGTCCTTTCAAAATTCCACTGGACATTATGTCTAGACTGACATACAAAGCATTAAAAATATGACACTTCCCTGCAGTTCTGTCTCCTTGTGAGACAGGGCTAATAGCATCTTTCTACTTCAGAAAGGTAGCTGTGAGGATAAATAGAGGAAAAACTGTGAAGCACTTTGACACTTCAGTAAGGCAGACCATTAACCCACAAGCCAAATCCTAGGTGAACCTTGCATTCTGAGGCAGAGTGCAAACAGTAAGAAAGCAATGTATAAAGAGCTGAGATTTTGCTTGTAAAAGGAGAGGATTTCATTGAAGGAGGTAAATAAGGTACATTGCTGCTTTTTATTAAGAAATACTAGATCTGATAAGAAACTAGACCGTAAACTTGAGATACGGGATCTTCTCGTTTGCCTGTACACACTGTCTTACATATAAGGGATCTACTCTGCACTCTACACTATGATACTACAAATAGAAATTAGTATAACTCCATTAACATTTAAGTAGTTACTCCTGGTCTACACCAGTGACTGAGCTCATTTTTCCTGAAATTCAGTTCTCAGATTAAAATACCAATTTTTGCTAGGGCTAACAACACGCTTAGCTAACTCAGGAACCCCATATGTAATATCTGTGTTGATGCTATTGAAGACCATTTGTTCAAGACTAAACAGAGGCAAATTCCAGCTGATCTGCCTTTTGCAGAATCAGAAACTTTAACAAAGGCTGCACATCCAATTTATTGTTAGATTTATGATTGATCTTGAAATTATTTCTGTAAAAATTCAACAATTCCACTTCTATATTTAGGAGATCTCGGATAAGCCCACAGAACAATGACCAACTTTGACTATTAGATGAGGGAGGAAAGGCATACAATAATCAATTGTATGTTTAATGAAATGCAAAACTCCAACTGAGCTGATATATTATGGGTGAAATTGAATATAATAAAAAATATTGCTTTCATAAATGAGTGCTCTCTGAAGACATTGCACAAGACCTAATGTGTGACACAGCCTTCATCTAAAGGCAAGACTATGCTAGTTCAGAAAAAGCAGGGCTGAACTAAGTTCACAGTTAAAACTCATGGTCCTCAGGCCTAAAATTTTCTGAAGCTTCTAAAAACTGTTTTAATTTTTTAAATTCATTTTTATTGCCATATATGATTATGCTCAAATCTCAGAAGAACTGAAAGAGGAGGAGAGAGGCTCCTTTTATTGTTCCCCAGGCCTGAAAGCAGCTAATCAGTCACCTCATAAGATACTCAGACCTTGCATGACTTCCATGCAAAAGAAACCCAAGTATGATGAAGATAAGCACTCAGGCTTGTCAATGAAATCCTTCAACATTTTTAAAGATCTCTCAACCTTGGCAAAGCAACTGGCTTTCAATTTCTGCCAACCCACCTCATCAACAGCTAAAGCTATCAGAATTTAGATGTGAAATAATTGTCATTCAGAGCAGCCAAAGCAGCAGAATAATAAAAGTGAAAAACACAGGATGAGAGCAAAGTCAAAACAGTGTTTAAATACAAAGTAATGCAGTCTGAATAAAGCTCAAAACAATACAGGAGATGGTTAGGAAAAAGCAAAGATCTCTCAGCTTTCTGGAGTCATAACACCTGGAATGATGAGAGACAGGATGCCTATGTGAATGCTGGGTCATCAGTGGGGGAGCTTGGGATGCTGTTCACCTCACGATGGGAAGAAAGGA
The DNA here is from genome assembly GCF_018139145.2 of Gymnogyps californianus. NCBI lineage: Eukaryota > Metazoa > Chordata > Aves > Accipitriformes > Cathartidae > Gymnogyps > Gymnogyps californianus. Next base: position 29,754,959 of record NC_059478.1, on the reverse strand, counting down.
ACGATCTCTAATGCCAAAGCAGGATATGGTTTTGCAGCAGAGTTCGAGTCTGTAGAGAAAAATGGAAGCACTTGGCAGTAGTGGTGCAATAGCACCTGCCTCCTTCCCAGCTCCCCATATGCCAAACATGTCTGGCACAAAAATATAAAGCATGAGAAAAACAGCACTGTTGTCCTGGCAATGGATTAAGAGCTGATGCCATAGCAGGAAAACCTGACGAAGAAGTTAAACAGCAACACATTCAAGAGCAAAATGCCAGTTTATAATTAGAACACAACCATCTTGTAAAAGATCACTAGGCATTTTGTTCATCCCACCCGAGACTTTATTTAGGCCGTTCTAGGTAGCAGGTCTTATTTCCACTCTCTCTCTCCAGGACAGGTGTGAAGTTTTCAATTTGCAGATTAGTAGCAGTTTGCTGAATGTGTGGCTTTCACTTTGGCAGCTTGCTCAGCTTATATAGCTCCAAAGGGAGGCTTTGCATTTCCTGACGGCCCTATAAACCACTTTTAGACCAAAGCCTGCATCCTCTGGAGAACAAAACAAGACAGAAGAAGTTTGGTATGAAGTGCGCTGTGTTAACTGGACACTGAGGAGGGGGCTTACTGCTGTATAATAGGCTATAATTACAGTAACTCATTGGTCATTTATTGCCATGCAGGTATGGAAGCATTTTAAAAACTAGTTTAAAAAAAAAAAGAGTTTGAGGTGAGGGGACTTTTTTCCCACGAATTATTCCCCTTTTTCAACTTGTTCAACTTCCAAGGCCTAAAAAAGTACAACATTCCCTTTACTTCCTACAACTTTACTGGTTGAACTATTGAAGCCACATTTAAACATTTACAAAGTCCAAGACAAAAGGCGAAACTTATCACATCCCATCCCACCATCAAAACTTGCAGTCAGATTTCACAAATGTAGTGAAATGTAGCAGCAGCAACAACAGGTTTTCCCATGCCAGTGGGCTAGTGCTGACTACATGCACTGTTCCTGCAGGCATCCACCAACGCAGTTTGGGCACAAAGGTACGGACTACTGGGACTGAAGCAGAGAGTCTTAGATTTCAAAGACTGGATCCTACGTCAGGAAGAAAGAAAAAAAGAATGATCTCTCCCTGTCACAAGAAAATACACTTAAAATCTCTTTTGAGATTCTTATTCCTAGAATGAAATCACTACTATATGTTTATGTACTCTTGACAGGAAATCCAGAGCAACTAACTCATTAAGCCTCTTCCTGATAAAGGGTCTTATTTGTTCCACCCTTACTCGGTATTGCAGAGTTTTACACTCTTCCTACTACTAAATAAATATACTGAGCTTGTGTTAAATTTTTTCAGTTGAGTTTGGTACAGATTTCATTCAGAAAGTAAAACAGCAGGATAGCTTGACTAAATCTTGAGGTCCCCATCAGAAAGAAAATAGGTGCTGTTGGATTTCTCCACATCCATTTAAAGACAGAATAAGGCTTTTCCTCTGCAGGAGATAATGTATGTCAATAACAACTGGTCTTACCTGCCATCTGTAAGCTTAAACCAGTATCCAGTTTGCTGCGTGGCTTTGTGCTGATAAACAAATAACAGAGAACACACACAGTGATGATAAAAGCAAAGAGGACCACTGCTGCTATCGACAGGCCCACGAGTGCTCCAACACTAAGAAGAGAGAAAACCAAAGAAATTAAGTGTACAAACAGTCTGGGATACCCATTAAAACAATAGTCAGAATGATGTCTGGAGGTTACTTGTACTCAGGCGGGGGAGTGACTGTGCATTTTACTGTAAACAAAAGTTTAGAGCTCAATACTTAAGTTGCATAAACCGGAATTATTTCATTGCTCTCGGAAGGGTCAATGTCATTACACAGCAGTTGAACATCTGGCACTTCACGACATTTCATGTTGCCTATGCATACTACTCCTGAGTGATTTAAACTGTGTTTATGAAAATCAGAAATAACTTCATGCAGTAACTGGCATCAGTGAGATCAAAACCTTCTCCAATGCAGTGCATATTCCCAGATAAGCATATAATCACATGCACACACAAAAAGGGATTCCAGAGCTCCAGGCAGCCCATGCAAACACCTTTTTCTCAAACACCATGACTATTAAAGCTACATTTTCAGTCTGAAATGCCATTTTTATTGCAAAAAGAGCCTGTTAGAGCACTTTAAGCAAAGTACACATTTGTCACTGACTTCTCACCAAGGATGACATGCCCATAAAAAAATAGGATAAAAAATGTGCAAGCCATGTTATTCAATTCTGTTAGCAGCTCTGTAGAGCAGGGTGGAAGTACTGTGATCACTGTTGTGCCTTTGTGTTAATGCAATAAATCTCCAGTCAAGACTGGAGAAGTTCTTCCATGATCTTTGTCAGGGTAAAAAGAAAACTAAAGATGAATTAATTTACACACAATATCAAAGGCATCAAAGGAGCAGGAACTTAACTATTCAGGAGGCCAAACATACAGTAGTATATGTAGATTTTATCAAGATACTACTTCTGCAGCATAGAAGCTACTTTATACTTCTTCCATAGACATTCAGTGAGACAGTATATGTATATACAGAAATCTCTTTAGTAGTTTCCTTATTTCCAACCCTTCTTTTCAAGTCTTTTCCTCATATAAAATTCTCATGATGAAATAAAGGACCGATTGCAATACAGTCTAGCTATCATTTACTATCCTCTCCTGGGCCATTTGATGCCTTTAGTGTTCCAGTCTTCTATTCTACAGTCCAAGCCAAAGACACTGACTTCTGGTGAAATTAAACAGTGGCCTTTTGGTCACAGATGAAGAGAGTCCGAGGATTGAGAATCCTTATATTACTACTCTGGTATATTTACAATTTTGACATGTAAAAAGGACAGAAGAGAGATGAATGTCTTCAATTCTATGAAGTCCATCCTCTAGTGATAAAAATGCCTTTATACATCACCGCTATCAGTGAGAAGTCAATTCTACCGTGGCCTTGCAGGGAGATGAGAAGAATTGTGCCTCGGGATGTTTTTATGAATTTTACATTCAAGCTACTGTAAAGCTTTTCTACAAGCTCCCATAACACTACTAGACAGATATGTCCACAGGAGAAACTCTTAAGATCAGCAGGATGAGAACAGCAGATAGCGGTATGACTTTAAGATGCAGTTCTCATTAGTTATCAGTCAGATCCATTAATGAAGTTTGTGCAATGTTTAGCTCCATGCACAACTAAAATAATTTGTTATCAGCAAAACAATTGGTTCTGGAAAGAATAGCTTTACCCTTACAAAGATTTTTCACGGTATTTATCATCTGCGTGAACTAGAGTGTCCTTATATGTTTCTGTATATATGCACGGATTAAGCAAACTTTTCCTTATTGTTTTTTGGCTCAAACAAAACTTACAGGCAAGCAATATTCTGCTTAATATGGAATCTGAATATGTCCTTACAGTTAGAGATCTCACCTGGGTTCTGGCCTCATTTTTGCATTTTCACTTGGAACACCTTGATCCAAATGGACAAAACAGAAGAAATATACTACACTACAGGAAGCTGAAGTGAGCAGCAATCGAATCAAGAATAATCTCCACAGCTGAATCTATTTGAGGAATTAATACAAACCCAAAGGCTCTTCAGAAACAGGTATTTGTGCTTTTTTTGTCATGTCAGTACTAGCCCTATTTTAAGATTCCATTTAAATAACAGTCTGCAGTGCAGGACAAAGGAGGTTGCTCACCATTATCCAAACATCAAGCAGAATCAGCTGTCCTAAAGCTGACTAGATCAAGTACATATTAATGATTATATGTTTTTCTATTCGGGCATCTATTACTTCTCAGTTGTAGCTCTCCTCCATGCAGTTGCAGAAGATGACATTAACAATACAGTTGTGTATTGTACAGCACAATGCATCTTCAGTATCACTACATAACTTGTGTAAGATGCTTTGTGAGTTACAAATGGCAAAGGTAAGAAAAGCAGTTCCTGAGGAACTCTCCAGTACTTCCTACTACAGGTCAAAGACTTATCATAGGTTATATGCCACTAAAAGTGTTTGTCATGCTCCAGCAGCAATGTGAAAAGATCTCACCCAAAACATGGAGATCAGCATCACAAAACCAAATAGACACCCTGGATTCCACTTCCTAAATCAATCAGAAACTAAGATTCAGTTTGTACTCTCTTTTTTTTTATAGTTAAAACTATTATCAGAAACAACATACCAAAATAACTATGATCATTGATCATTTTAATGATCACCCTCCTCTGAAAATAAAAACAGCCCTTCAGCATGTCCTCTAGATTCTACAGCAATTACTGTGGTGCTGCATATCCACCTAGAAAAGCCCTTGCTAAAAACATTTTGCCATCTTCCCATCTTTACCTTAAACACTAGGTGTTTAAAGTCCACCCAGCAGTCCACATGGTAACAGTCTACAGGCCTCAGGATATGTCTTCAAGATCAGTCTTCTGACAGCAGAGACATTAAACAAGCAAACTAAAAAGTCAGTCTTGACCACAGCTGTGGCCTCATTAGCAAAAACCTCTGCATTAACAACCCACCCGCCCCCAAAACGATGATCTAGCATAAAAATGGCAATGAAGGCCTAGTGGTAACCCTGACAGCATTTACACAATTCTTTGAACATCAGCAATGCTAAGTTTGGTAGAAGATCCACAGATCAAACAGAACTCTCCCAAGTTACTTTCTACATACAATAAAGATACAGCCATACCACACATTTCACTGATGCTCCTATTGCTGTTACACTGAGTGCCACACACATGCTTGCAGCACTGCTGCACATCTCTGCACAGCCAAAGGCTTTACTGAGCAGAGAGGCTCCACTCTGTCAGCAGACTCTCCAGGGCTCCCCAAGCTGCTGTCCAGAGAGCGGCTTAGTGGGTCATCAACATTTCTGTCAGTGGATGCTCAGCATCACACACCTACAGTTATTTTTAGTCCATAAAATTAGTCCATCCACACCAACAACAGCTAGGAAAAATTTAAATATTGGCTAAGCAGATGCAGTATGTCCACTGATAGACTAAAAAGAAGCTCATGAGTCATCTGGATCCGAGTGAATCAAATGTTCCTAATGCCATTGCTGCAGTGATGTGTTGTATGTAGTATTTGCAAAGCAAACAGATAAATATTCCCAGGAGACTGGAAGAATGGGCATACAGGAACAAAAGACTTGCTATTTTGGAAAGCCAAAACAGACTCCTAGAGATGTGTACAGCTAAGCAAAGCTTGGTTACAGCACTAGGTCACCATGGTTCTATGGGTTTTAATTAATAAAGCATTTCAAATAAAATCCATACTTGGCCTGCCAGAGTTTTAATCAAATATGTAATATTACATAAAACTTATAAGAGGTACGGATTTGGAAAGGATACCGTAACTCTATTTGATACTGAAAGAAGCCATTAAATTTGCAAAATAAAACTTAATTGAACAGTGACAAAAATAATTCTAAAATATTTTAAAACAATGAGAAACAAAGGTGTTGACTGAATCTAACTGCATCACAGTTCAGTACAAATACTACATGCTCAGCATTTCTCCCCTTCCACTCAGCTTTGGGGGTAAAGTAGATGTCATGATGACTGCATGTACAGGCACAGCACATGGCTCTGAAGGGTGAGCTGTTCAGTGTTTTGCTCACTACTGTTTTATACCATCAGTGTTTTGTGGTTTCAAAAGCTGCATAACCTTCTGGTGAATTTTGTACACCCCTGCCTTTTACTAATGTTTTCTTCCCTGCTCCATGGGCTCCTGACTGCTATAAGAGATAGAAAAAACACATCCTTCACTCTTCTTTGCTGAGGTCAGCTTTTCAAGAAATGTGGAAAAGGAACCTAGGCTGCTCTAACAAAAATTAAAGATACTATACTATTTGATTTTAAGTATGAGCAAAAAAAAAAGGATAAGTGAGAAATTGATAATATTAATTACAGATGACAATTTCAGAGGAAAGTATGAAATGTGTCAGAGTCACTCAAAGGTCAGTTATTTATGATTGTCCAGCAGCTCCTAGTACAGCAGATGTTAGGATGCACTTGTAAAATACTGCAGTTTTTGAAGGAGTGGGAGGGGAAAAGATGGTTCCATTTTGCTAAGGGGTAGTGCAGTATATAGCTCAGTACAGTAGCTCACATAGTACAGACAGTAGTGATTTGGCAAAAAAAATAGCATAGGCCTGCAAGCAACTACTGCTTCAGGTTGCCTAGGCTGCTGGTTTCTCCATGAACTGCTTCCGTCAGAGCTGGCTGCCAAGTGGTCTGGCAACACATCTCCCACAGCAGGAAAAACGTAAGAGAAATATGCAACAGCTTCCTGAAATTCTACCTGGTGTGTCACCAAACAGAAGTAATCCCTGAGATACTACCAACCACTTGGTGGTGCATTCAGTCACTGCTTTCAAATTAATGGGGGGAGTAAAGCAAATGAGTATTTAGGATGAGAAACTTAAAGCTCTGGAGTAAAGCAAAACCTGCAACAATTCCCCCATCAGAGCTTCCAACTCCCTTCCCTTCCTCAGTATGTTCAATCTCCAGACTTACCTTGGCTGGTTTGACTAACCCTTGAATAGTTTTAAGTCTTAAGGGTTTCAAGTCTTAAAAGTGTCCTCAAAAGCTGTAAGAAGCATTTGAAGGATTATTTTAACATATGGTTGTTACATACTGATAAAAGTAACAGCCTGAGACAAAGACAAGCAAGGCAGTGATCACCAAAACATTCTGAGAGACCAGAAAATGCTATTTTTATGTTTTCCTTAAACTCCTAGTGGAACTATCATGTACAAATGTATACAGTTTTCAAAGTGCTGTAATACCATAGGGTTTCCAGTGTGTTAGTAGCTAAAAATTGTGATTTGATTTGTTACTGGAAAACACTTCTGAAAACAGAAATTTCAATTCTAACCACTCAGCAACTTTGCTTAGACAGGTAAATTGTATTTATTCACCTCTTCTCTACGATGGATATAGACTGTTTGGCAGAAGTTAGGCACAACCAAAGCCCCACCAATTGCAATTTCCTTGGATCCTTTCAGCAGCTTAGGGTCATCGTAGAGAAAAAAAAAAGAACAAATCCTGAAGTTTCAAAGTTTTGGCCCAAATTTCTGACCTAGGTGGACACTAAGCAGTCACACTTCTCAGTGTAGAAAATGTTTGTAAAGGAAGATCCTTCAGAGAGGTGCTTCATTAAAGCCTCTCATGGTATCCAGTTCTTTGAGGTACTTTCTGAAAAGATCAAGCTTTAACAGTCTTCACTACATCTCATCCAGATGCAAGAGCAAAACTTTTTTATCTTAATCTTTCAATAGTTCTGCCATCTTGAGAAGGCTTCCTGTGACCAAAATAATCAAAGACTATGAAAAAAATCCTATAACATTAAAACAGTATGGGTATTTGATGAGAAAAGTGTAAAAAAGAACACTTGGGGGTGTCGTGTCTTATCAGAGAAGCTGAGGAATTCTGCGTCAGTCACAGCTGCAGATGGCTGGGAGATTCCCACATTCAACCCACTATTTGTACCAGACAAAGAAAACTAAGTAATTATACACTAAATATTAGACAAGATAAATTAAATGAGAGTAAGCCCACAGTACTGGATAGCATTCACCCAAGAGCCCTGAAGGAATTCATATGTGAAATTGCAAAACTGCTGGCCAAGGCATGCAACCCATCATTACATAAGGCCACTCTGCCAGAGACGGGTAGCCTGGGAGCATAACTCCAACCTAAAACAGGGCTCTAGAGGGTAACCCAGGAACTACAGACTAGTAAATCTGACTTCCATCCCTGGCAAGACAGAAAGGTCTGTAAAAAAGGAATAATATCACTAAGCCAAGAGATAAACACAATGTCAGGGCACTGAGTGCATCTGGGTTGCACAGGGTTGCACCTGATCCTGGCTATCATGACCCAACCCATGATGCCCAGGCCTGCCCCGCTCACCTTACCTAGATACGAGGGACAGGTCCTTTGATGGTGAAGCCACTACCCCCATCCACCTCATTACCACACTCTGCCCTCAGGAAGCTGCTGGCACTTGCTGCTTCCTGACATAAAATCTTTGATTAAAGAGTCAGCATTACTATGAGGGGAAAATACTGCCTTGTTAACCTGCTGGAGTCTATGAAGTGTCAATAAGCAGACGGATAAAGGAACCCAGCGGACAGAGTTAGATTTTTCAAAAAGCCTTTGACAAAGCCCCGCACTGAAGGTGGGACTGAAAAGACTGAACTGACACAGGATTAGGGAAAAGGTTCTGTTACAGATTCAAGGCTGCTTAAAAGAATAAGGAGCAAAGCACAGGGCTAAGTGGTGTCTTTTCAGTATAAAGAAAAGTCACCAGAGATCAGTACTGAGACTGATTTTATTCAGTGTCTTCATCTATGACCTGGAGAAGAATGAAATCTGAATTTCTGATGATCCTAAGCCCCTACAAGCGATCAAATGCTAAAAGGGCAAGGAATGCTAGAAGACTTGCGGAAAACTGAGTGAGCAGGCAAAAGTGATGTAGATGAGCTTCAGTGTACATAATGTAATGTATAAACAAACAAAACCAAACCTACATGACAATGAACTCAGAACTGGCAGTTCTGAACTCAAGACAAGTTTGAGTCATCAGTAACAGCTCACTGAAATCACAGAGTCAATGTGCACCGGCAGCCAAAGACATCAACAAAACATTAGCCACCAACAGGAAGGATTTTGAGAGCAAGACTGAAGGCAGCATTTTGCCACTGTGTAAAACCTTGCCATACCCACATCTTGAGCACACAGCTCCAGATTAAGCACCTCTAAGAGCAGTGCTGTGGAGTGAAAAACGGTATGGATGAGAGGCAAGTAAAATGATCAGTGGGACATAGCATCTGCCTCAATGATAATCCAAAAGGACTAAGACTGTTCAGTTTGGAGAGGTGAAAGCTAAGAACTGATGCACCAAACACAAAATTTTGAACGTTGTGCATAAACTGAACACGCAATTGTTGTTCACCAAATCTCACAATACTAATACTAAAGGGCACTCCAGAAAACTAGTAGGAAACAGTATAAAACTGATAAATGGATATATCTTCAAACTGCTGCCACCGGGGCTGCAGAAGCAGACAGTAGAAGTCCAGAAAGGGATTACACAAAATCAGGGATAACAAGTCCATAAAAAGACAGTGAAAGCACCATGTAGAGGTGTACTAATACCCTGACACAGCCAGCGTGGATGCTGAAGAGCCTGAGGGGAATCAGGCACAGAAAGCAGCCAGGCTTGCTGTGTGCAGCTCTCACTGCCACTGCTGGAGATCCAGTTGGAGCTCAACGGGCCCTCGCACTGACCCAGGAGAGCACAAATCTGATCATCTGCCATCTTCCAAGGGGAAAGTTATGTAGTGCTTGACCTTACTACACACAGAAGAGCAGCTAAAGTCACTGGGAACTTTAAGCACACAGCACCTTACACACTCAGGCCCCGAGACAGCTGTTCCACTCACACCAAAAGGACAGAGGGACACTCTGGATGCTCTGTACACAGGTACTGAGCATTTCCCAGCGCTTCCTTATAAAGACCATAAGTTATTTCTTTCAGAAACCACTCCGGCACAAGCAGAAGTCTCTTTAGGCAGCAGCTGCAGCTCTACCGCTACTCTCAGCGGGACAAAGGCAGCCTGAAAGCGCCCGGCTAGAAGTACCTCAGAAACACAAACCCGCTGGGAAGCTCGGGCAAACACGAGTCTCCCGCCCCCCGGGGCCGCCGAGCCTCGCCCGCCCGGAGCCTCCCCACCGCCCGCCATGCGGGCCCGGGAGGCACTGCCGTGCCGGGGTAGGGCAGGTGCCGCTGCTCCCCTACCTGAGCCACCACATGTAGCTGTGCTCGTAGGGGAAGAAGCTGTGGGGGTCATCGCAGCAGTACTTGACGTCCTGGAAGCCGCAGCAGTACACGGCGCGGACGTCGCCGCCCGTCCGCGGGCAGCTGAACCCGCTCACCAGCACCTTGTCGGCGTTGAGGTAGCTGCTGCACTCGGCGCTCATGGTGCGGCGGGCCGCCCGCCGGGCTGCCCGGCGCCTCGACTCCGGCGGCACCCGGGCGGGAGGTGAGGCGGCGAACGGGCGGAGCTCGGGCGGGCAGGGGGCTGCACTGACGGCGGGCGGGAACGGCCGCGCCCTTCCCCCCCGCCCCCCCCCCCAGGGGTCGCCGCAAGGCGGGGAGCGGCGGGAGCCGCCCGCGCCCTGAGGTGAGGGAGAAAGCGGAGCGCCTCCCGCCCTTCGGGAAGGGAGGGGGGGAGAGGGCCGTGTGGGGCTGACCACCCCCGGGTTGCTCACCTCAAAGGCAGCACCCCAGCGTCCCTCGCGGGGCCTTGGTTCTCCCTCAGCGCTCGGTCCCACGTCGAGGAGAGTCTTCGAGGGTCTGCCCCCACCCATAAGCCTCGGTGGGGTCTCAGGACAGCCAAAGCAAGGAGGTAATTGAGAGGGATCACACCTCAGCTGGGCTCAGGATCCCTTGGCTTTATGAGGGGTAAAAACTCCACATAAATATTTAACATTTCTGGGAGACCAGACCTCTACTCTTTTCAGAGAGCATTTCTTTTTAATATTTTAGACTACTTTTTTTTTTTTAAAGTGGGGCCCAGGCAGTCATTCTATTACCTGTATGAAAGAGCCTCTCCTGAGGGAACAGTGGGTACATCTCAGCTCAAGATGGCACACATGCATCTCGTGTGCACCTCTGCATGGGATTTGGTTCATGGAAGAAGAATAATAAAAAGCCTCCAGGAGAGCAATGGGTAGATGCTGCCCACTCCAAGGACCTGGTCCTCAGTCAGTCTCCTCTCTAGATTGCAAGACAGCCTGGATCAAGTGCTTTGCCACACAAGTGACCTCCGCGAGGAAGAGTTCAGGTTTTAGAGAGAAAGAAAGTTGTACAATATCAGTAGAGCTTGACTTGAATTAATAAGTCCATATTAGTTCAACTAACACTTTACATTTTAATTTCAGGTCTTGCTTTGAGATGAACTCCAGGCAAGTGGGAGTTTCATGTCCTCTAGCTAACTGTCAGGCAACAGCAAGACCCAGGAGTGATGGCAGCTTAGGGAGGGGCAGTGTCCTCACAAACCAGGGTGCAGTCCAGCAGGATCTGAACATGGTCAGGCTGGTGAACAGCGACAGGCACCATCAGTAGTCCCAGGCAAGGTAAGATACTGAGTCAAGTTCAGGGTCTCTCCAGGAGACAGGACAGGAGGCAAGTTACCTACAGCATAGGTCTGAAGTTCATCCAGGAGGACCAGCAAGCAATCCAGGCCAGCAGGAGACAGGACTGAGCACAGGCATACCTCTGGCATAGCTTAGGGAAGGTCAAGCTTCCCTGGCATGAGCTTAAATGTGGGTCCTGGACCAATGAGCACAGGGTGTGGGTGTGGTGAGGACCCAGGTGATGCTGGTCAGGGCCTGTTGGTGGTTACCTAAAGCCCTGCCACTGATACCTTCCAGTACTACATACAGTTCCCCTACATTAGGGTGTTTGACTGTACTTGCTAAAAAGTATAAATATTCTTCAGTTGCTTGGTTGATTTTATTTTGTGAAATCAACCCTGACTTAGTACCAGTTGAAATGAATGCAGAAATTCAGTCAGAGTCTGTCTGCTGAATTACAGATTTGCCTTCCTAATATTTAGATGTATATGTGAATAGCCAGGGAAGATTCAAATTATTCAACTCTTGGGTGCCTTAAGCTTGAGCAATTTGAGAATTTTACTTTAGGGACCTCAAAAACAGGCTCAACACTTGATGTTGCACTACACAAAGTGAGATGAATGACAGTGATGTGGCTGGAGCAAAGACTCCAGAAAAGGGGAGACCAGGAGGAAACAATGAGTATTGAACATTAACAAAGAAAAAGGCCAGATTACTAAGAGATTTTATGAGAGTTGTAATTTCATCACCTGCGTTGTTCAGATGAAATCAGATTTAATCAGATCAATTGTTTTATAATAACATTGAGGATTAACTTATTCAGAATATATACAGGAAAATGGTTACCAAAGACCAGAAGGCAGCCTTTTTACCTCAGTTATGTCACTACGTGTTAGGGTTTAATCATGACTTTTGTGATACTTGAGGTCTTTTTTAGAGACCAATCTCCTGGTCATTTGATTCCGAGCAAGTTTCACTTTAATACAGTAACTTAGTCTTTCAAAGACATGGGGACTGTGTTTCTGTGATTGAGGAAAGAGTCTCTAGTGAGGGAAAGATGGGTGAATCTCAGCTCAAAAGCCATCGGTTGGCCAGATAGTGTGTATGCATCAGTCAGCTAATCAACATGTGACATGGTTGAAACCAAGTAGTGTATTCAAAATTTATTACTGAAGGATTGACAGACCCACAGACAGCATAGCTGTATAGACCTTGTTCTCTAATTAAGTTAGGTTTAAGCAGAAGAAATGCAAGGAAAAAAAAAAAATCAAAACCAAACCAAATACAGTGGTAAATGTCATGGTTTTGGAGACTGATTCATGTGAGGTTGTCAATACTGTGTTCAAAAGGGAGACCTCATGTAAGTCCTACAACTTCCCAGGATGGAGGAATGTCTAATACTAGTCTAATAGGTATTTGTCTTTTGAAATGTCTTTATGGACCTTGTTCAGTTGCTAATAGCTATTTTCTTCCAATATCTGAATTCTCATACTTGTTTTTCTTTCTGACTCTCTTTATCCCTCTGGGGGTTTTTTTGCCCATGTTATCCTTTCTCTGCCTGTTTCCATTGAGGTTCTGTTCATACCAGAATTCAACAACAATGGCAAAAAGAGATTTATCAGAGAATCAAATCTGATTTTATTTTGGTGGTGCAATTCACCTTTTCAACTGAGTATTCCCAAATTAAGTATTCAAGAGATGTTTAGGAATATAGAACAATCTCTGTTATTTTTGTATTTCATATTGTTATTTTGCCTTTGGAGATTTTTCTCTTATTATTCAGAACTCAGATAACAATTTTCTACTCATAAATATTACTACACTGATTTGGAACAAATAAAATTACTTGTCACAGTTTTATGCTCGGTCTTACACAATCTTCCACTCATACTTACTAAGTATAGGGCAGATCTGAGTCGGAGCTGGAGTAAGGGTGGATTCTTTCTCCAAACTTAATGAAATTTGGCTTCAAAGAAGGCTGAAATGTTATGAAGTGGCAAAATCTTCTTTTATCAATCAGCATACTCTTTTATATCATGCAATTAATTTGTACTTGCCATGATTCTTGGGTGATAATAATTACCATGCTCTGTTGTTCCAATTATTTGGAATGATTTACATGAAAAATTAGAAATGAACTTCGAGTTATCTACCTCAGTGACTGAATTAACTATGTAATTGCTGGAGGATTGAAATAAAAAAAAATTCTCTTTTGATGAGACGTTCAGAAACAGGACTTGAAGTGGAAGTGGGAGGCTCTTCACTGACCAGTGGATCATGTGCATCGTCTTTTATGTTAGAAGAAAACCACATCACCTTGTTTTCCCATTCCAATTACAAAACACAGACCTCTTCTTCCAGTAAGAGTGGTTTGGACCTCATAAAATATGTTGCCCTCTCTCTCTCTCCACTATTGCCAATATCAATTTAAGTTACTACACAGATGCCTGCAACAGTTCTCTCTGCTGAGTGAGGAGTGTGTTTCAACCTAACAATGAGGTCATTCAGCTTTCAGAAAAACAAACACAGACCGAAGACCTTTGCAGGATACATGTAAGTAACAGACAGTATCTAGGTAACTCAGGAGCAGCTTTCAGAACTGTATCCAAAACAGGATACTTCTGTTCTCTGAGTGCTGAACTATCATCCTTGTGAATATGAGTCTCTTCTGCAGTGAAGCTCTAGCTCTACTAAGTCTGGTAAAACCTGCCAACTTTTTCAGATGCTTGCAGCCCAGATTCTTCTGCAAATCTTTAACTGACTTACTGGTATTCATATTGGCTTCCAAGAAATTGTTTTGGCTCTACTTAAAGCCCCTTTTCAAAATACTTGGTGCCATGGAACTGCATCTTTGGCTTTCTATTTCTTATGACTGTTTTCAAGCCTTCCCAATGAAGTCATAAACATAAATACATGTATGCTGTACTATGCAATAATTAGAACAGTAGCAATTCTTGTAATCATTAAAAATAATTGTAATCTTCGTCTAAACTACAATTAATGTGAAAAGCATACAGCCTCTTATTTAATTATCCTGACTCTACATACTGGCCAGCAGAACCGGGCTGGTTTAATTTTCCAGCAAATTAAAAGAGTTCCTCTGACTGAAATACAGCTTAGAGCAAAGGGGACTTGAGGAAGAAGCTAAACTTTCTGATTTTTTCCATTTGGAGACAACTCAAAGTAAATTGTACCTCTGCACTGACTGCTACATAAGAGCTGAGAACAAACATTCATATTAACAGTTGTGGGACACATTTCTACGATCCAAGCTTCTAAGAAACAGAAAATTAATTATGAACTACCAATAGAGCTGTCTGGATCAGCATCAGTCCTCACCCTCAGACCTACATGGAATGTTTTTCCTTAAGAGCATAATCTAATTATTAATAGGCAAAGAGCTGCATAAATTACCTTCAAAAGTAATCTGGTGGCAAATTATGCAATTAAACAAAATTGTCATGCCAAGATGGTGTAGCTAGCCCTGATTAGGAGTAACAGCTCAAACTGACATCAGGGTTAGTGTAGACAACATGTTTTATCACACGTGAGTAGTAGGCGCTTCAGGAAGGCAGATGACAGCATAATGTTCAAAACTGAAAGGGAACGGAAGTTTAAGGGGTGCACACTTGCAGTACAGTGAGATGCTGTCACTCAGAGGACTAAAAAAGAAGGACTGATGCTAGGAGCATTATAAAGAGGAGTATCTGCTTTGGCACTGTGTTATTTGACTCTTGTGCATTAGTGAAGGACTGAAATGTGTCAAGAGGGTATGATACATCTTGGGTTCTGCTCTCAATTCAGCTGATGTACAGCTGTAAGCAAATTGCTTTCCCAGTATGTGCTTCAGTTTAACTCTCTGTAAATTTGTGATAATGATGGAGTTGCCTGACACTTGTTTGCAAAAGTGTTTGTGTTTTGAGATCCTCTCTGTGAAAGTGAACACATGTATAAAGTATCGTTATGATTTTTTCATATGACTCTAGAGCCTATCAATTTTTCTAGTCATTTTAACTCTTCCATACACACTATTCTTTAACTGATTCCCCCAGTCAATACATAGTATAGATTTTGCCTTTATACTGTCTCTTCCTTGCTTTACAGAGCTAAATAATGAAGGAGAAGGTAATTTTGAGCATCAGGAAGTAAGAAGAGTCTTCAGTCAAAATTTAAAGGAAGAGGGAGAATCAGTGAAACAGAGTGAAGTTAGGAAGATTTATTTTAAGTGTTGACACTGGTAATTTTGAGGTAGGGATGGAGCTCTGATAAGTAGTTTGTGTTTGTATGTGTAATGGCCTCAGTATCCACAGTGTTTTCTGTGCTGTTATTGGTAAATATTTCAGAATAATGGCTCACTTAAGCAAATCCTACCCTTTTACACTTACCCACCTATGTAGAAATAGAATAATAAGATGGATCATATAGTTTCCAACAATTAACCTAGCCAAATAGTCTTGACTGCAGTTTGTCTTCATGGAGTGGTTTTCATTTCTTTTTCCTTTTCAGAGGGGAAAATTCTTTTTACTCAGCTGAGCTTTAGACACAGAAATGGCATGCTCCTTACTTACCAAAAATTTACAATGTGACATTGCCTCATTCATTTAACTTCGCTTTTATTTACCCTGCTTGTAAAATACAATTATTTGTAATTTTAGAGATACAATTATATGTTGTAATGCAATTTCTACTTGAATAGGCAGATACAAATTTTAAAGGATTCTAGTAAGTATGTAGTCTCTGCATGTAAGGATGATTACGGGGATAATTCTTAAACTGAGTTACTCAATTGCAATGAAGTTAGAAATGATGGGCCTATTATTTCAGACAATTTAAGCAAGATATCCATCAGAGATAGCACTTGTAAAACATGTAAGTTGCTTGATCTTTTCAGCATCGATTCTACATTAATACACAAAATAGAAAATTAAATTCATAGGCTTATAATGAATTGTCACTTTTTGTCACAGTTTGAATTTACCCTGTCTGAAACTGAAGATTAAAGAAAAAGACCTTAAGAAAAAAGGTATGAAGCATTGACTTATAGATATCAGTGAACAAATAATATAATAAAACATCTTACCACCATTTTCACTGTAAACTTGAACTGAAGCTTATTAATTTTCTTCATTTGGTTCAACCTCTTAGGCCAATAATTTAGATTTAGTCCTATTAAGCGTATTTTTTTTAAAATCAAATGCTGATTTGTTATACAATTATATCAATATTTTTTACATATTTTTGTGTACCTTGGCTCAGAGTCCTTTCTCTCATTTGGCCATCATAGAGAACTTTCATTCTAGTTTATAATTCAAAGAGATTCAGATACCAATAGCAGCAATAACTCTTCCCTCTTTAACCCTCCCACACAACTGTCTTTATATTTTGGGTGTAGGGGGAAACATCATCTATTGTTAAAGTTCTGCAGCAAGAGAGACGCTTTTTACAGGAGCCTATTTACAATTGCTTCTTATCTTTCCAAACTTTGTTGTTGGGACTGAAGTTTTCTGTCCTGTGTTTCTGTCTCCTGCTAACTGCAGTTTTTTTAGTTTCATTCAGGAGTAGGTTGTGAGGCTAGAAGTCATGGGAGGGAGACTGAGACTGAATGAGAAGTCCAAAAAGAGAAACAGGGACACCAGTGGAAGGGCTGATGGAAGGGAGCTGAAAACAAAGAAATGGAAGGGAGGTCTGAAGGCTGAGGTGGAGGAGTAACAGCCCACCTGATAAGACAGGAATTGAGTGAAAGAAGAAGTTAAGGCCAAAGATTTGGGCTCTGACCCAATTTGGGGTAGGAAACTGGAACTGGCATGAGAAACATAAGGATCAGGGGCTGCGATTTGGTAGTTAAAGAGAACAGGGCTAGGATGAAGAGATGGGAGTAGGAAAGAGTGACCAGAGGCAAATTCAAAGGACAAGGCAAAGAGGACCAGGCTTTGGAGTAACAGGAAGAAGTCTATGCTCACTAGAGGTCATTTACCTGTGAAGCTTGGAATAGAACCCAAGTTTCCTGCTTGTCCCCCTTCCTTTTCTGTCAGCAAGTACGTTTAAATCCTGTGGAAAAATGTATGCTTCATTTAGTTCTCTTTCACACATATGATGACAAACACTGTTATTTATTTAATTAATCCATGTGGCAAAGTTCTGTATGATAGTTTGAAATATTTCAGATGATTCATGTGGTTGCCAATATGAAATTCTGCTCTTGTTTTCTCTATTTGTTTTCAAACATAAGAAATTACATGTACAAAATTACATTCAAAGAATGTTAAGTTACTCAGAATTTAGAAATGCCAGACTTACAGCTAATAATATGATCACACACTATTTTTTAAGAGATTCCATCTCATTTGGCAATGGAGTTTTTAAGGATTTTATTTTCTTACTCTTTTCTAATGCATGGTCAAAAGTTTATCTACTGCATGTTAACCATACCTACTGTGAATACAGAATTATTTCAGCCATGTTTTTTTGGTAATAGTTATGACTGCTTCACATACTAATTCATTTTTCCAGTGCCCTGTGAGATGAGGAGGTGGGATATTTATCTATTTTGCAGATATAATATTTTATTACATACCTGTCTCTCACGCCTGACTGCAGAAGTACAGATGTCTATTGCACGTCTCAATAGGTTTTCTTCTGGGGGGGAATTTCTCTGTTTGCTCCTGACTAAAGTACTTCTGTCTGCTTTTCTCCACTTCTTGTGGAAAAATAGGATCTCCAATGTCTTCCTTCACACAGTCCTTTTATTTTGTACTTTGTGCTCCCCTATTTCATTCCTGATTGTCTGCTTCATATATCTCAACTATGGCAGATGTGTGGCTCAAGAAGAGACAAGAAACTGGCTTTTCAACAGAACACTTCTTAATCAAATTTTACCACCTATCTGTTTGGCATCCATTTTGGTCAGCATCTGGAAGAAGTTGATGAGCAGATGCCAAATTCCAACATACACCTCTGCCTTTAGTTGCCCATATTCTTTCCCGGCCAGCCTGAGATATCAGAGGGATAGGGATCTTCCACATGAGGTCTTGTCTGCTTTTCTGGAGTTAAAAAACTTCAGCAATACACACTGCCAGTATTTTCGCAGAAAGTGTTTTTTGACTTGAAGAAAAAAGACACTTCAACACTTCTGTTTCAGAGGAAGTGAGGTGAATAGTTTGGGAAAGTGCCATACTGAAAGGTCCAAAGCCTGAAAAGGAATGTAGGGCATATCTTTATAACTCTTTCATTGGAATTAGTCATCACAGAAGATGTGTTATCCATTAGCAAGGAGTAAGATACCATTTAGTGTGTTCACTAGTATGATATCAGATGTAGTTTTTCTTCCAGTCAAGACTAAGCCAATACATCTTTAATGAAGCCTATGATATTCATCATTCTTCCATACCTGGAATTTGCACCAGGGATTTTGACAGGAATTGTTTCTGTATTGCTACTGAAGTGGAATGTATCAGTGCAGCTCACTGTCACAGACATGATGAACATCTCAACAGAAGCAGTCAAAGCAGAATCAAGCTAAATTATCTTAATTTACAGTAGCATTGCTGTTTGTCTTATGGAAGGGAATGTAATTACTTCATTTGTCTGTTGCCGTCTTTGTCACTTTAACTGCTGCCAAATCAATCAGCTTTTACATGACTTAACTTGCTTTCTCTTGTTGGATTAACTAAAGGTGATAGATAGATCTGTACAAACTTGGAAGCAGAAGATTAAGTTCTGTTCTTTGCTTTTCATTCACTTGTTACATGCCTTTGGGAAAATGGTGTCACCCACATGCTTAGTTGCTTCATCTATAACATCAATACCAAGCCCTTTTTCATGATGCTGTGAGGTTTCTATGAGTCTCAGTAACAGAATACAGTCATTATCATCCTTGACTAAAAATGTTCCCCTTTACTATTCCTTATTATTACTATAGTTCCTCCATCAGTAACAAACATTCTTGTTGTTTTTTGTCTCCCTAAAAATATTCATGTTTTCAACCTCATTACATTCAGTACAGATTAAATTTAGAATAAGGCACATACCATTTATCAAAAAAATTGAAAAAACTGTCTTCTAAAATTAAAAAAAGGACAACTGTTTGGGTTGGGTTTTTTTGGTTTTTGTTTGCCATAACTAGGGATGAATTTGAAGGTTAACAAAAAGATCTGCTGAGAAATTGCTTTTCTATTGGCATAATTAAGAATCCATCCTACTGGACTAAGAGTTAAGTCTTAATTGTTCACAGAATAACTGTCCAAATAGTATAAATTTATGAAGGCAAGGCAGCCAAGGCCTGGTTGATGTTAAACAATAATTACATCATCTGAATTGTAAAGAACAAGGGATCCTCAGGAGGACAGGACTGCAAGAGTTGTCTTGAGCTGTGAATTCTGGATTGATTCATAAAAGCTAGAGCCTATGAACAGAGTTGTGTATAGCTAATTAAGTCATATAGTCAGTGGAAAAAGGCTACAAAAAAGACTGATGTCACCATATCACTTTTGATCATGGATGTTTGCTAGCACTCTGTGTTGATTCCCTTCATATTTGCAAGTTCTGTAAAGTGGCACACAGAGTTTTTCCAAATCAGCTGGTTTAGTTATTGGGGAATGCTTCCATCTTGCATATATACAGCTTCGTAAACATACATATGACACAAAGCCTCTTTGCTTCACAGCCAGTGCAATAACTCTTAGCTGTGAGTGCGCATATGTGAACGTGATGAAATCATGCAGTTTGAGTTGTTCTGCATGCTTCTTTTTACTATTGACTTTAAATCAGCATTTGCACCAAAGTAAAGAAATATAAGAATAAAAGAGGATGGAATTTCAATTTTATTTTTATTGGCTTCACTGGTTGCTATTTTATAATTGAATTGCATTTTAAATTTCACATTCAAAATGTTCAGACTGAGACACAAGCACTGATCTCCCTATTCCAAAGGAAATATGAATTTTTATCTCATTATAGGTCTAAAATTCAGAATTCTTATCACACTAGACATTTTTACATCAGAAGCTCCCACTCTAAATTCTAATCTCTTTTCTGCTTCAGAATAATGCCTATAGGAAATCTGTAACATTTTTATATTACTGCAATTTGTTCTGAGAAGGTCTGAGATCTTCTTGTTTAAAAAAAAAAAAAAAAAAGACATGCAAGAATTGTAGTTGTATAAACAATTAAAGCCAGAATCCTATATAGGGCCAAACATAAATGGTAATCCTCCTAACCTTTAAGACTTTCCACATTATCTCTTGGGTGCAGAGATTTTGAAAGCCTAACTAGACTACAAAAGTAGCCCTTATCTCTGGAAATTCTCCAGGTTTTTGGACAGAATGGGAATGAGGTCATATCAGCAGTATAGAAATATATGCCTTTAAGTGTTAAAGATGTTTGTGGGCTTTCTTTCAAAATAACGCAGTGTCATCTCATTGCTTGTATTTAAGTCTTGCACCAATTATTATAATAACTTTAAAAGTAGTCATCTTCCACATGAGAATGTAAAAGGAAGAGAAATAACAAGTGTACTGGTTCACTGCTGCAAGCCTATGCCAAAAGCGAACCTGGCCTGACAGTTACGAGTGCTGAGCATTCATTACTTTTCTAGAAATAATGGATGTTTTACTGCTGCCAGTCTGTTCCTTTTAGAAAGTAAACCATTCAGCTCATAAATCAAGGGCTGAAATTTATTTAGAATAGTGGTAACAAAGTCAGTCCCCCACCATGAAGTCACTTTTTGATGAGTCACCATCTAGTCCCAAAGATGTCATCCTACTATTCACAACAGGTAATTAATGCAAACAGGAAAGGGGACCAGTAAGTGGAATACTAATTATAAGAGTTTGTGTATATATTGAGGGTTTTTTAACTTATTTTGGAAGCTACTAAAGTATACAAACTAAGATTGCGAACCAAACTATATTGATAGTGAGGTGCTAGAAGCACAGCTGACTATCTGTTTTTTCAAACTTTTTTTACTTCATTATTCCCCAGTTGCTGTGGCTCAAGATGATTTTGGTTCCTGAGAACAGCTGATTTCCTGCATTTCTCCCATTCAAGCTGATAGAGAGCTGCAAGAAAGTGAGTTTATAACTGGCTGTTAGTGATGTAATACACAAAAAAGGCCAAATCTTTATAGATGCTAGGCACTCGGCCCTTCCAACACATCTATGTAGCTATTGCTAGTATACAGCTTTGTTTGTTTCTTGGTTTATGACATCTATTCATATTATATTGTATTTTTTGAGCACCAGCCTCCATGTAGGATGTTATTTCATGCACTCATTAATTAACTCACAAATATTTTGCGTAGTATTATCAAGTCCATTAAATGAGAGGAAAATAACATTATAGACTGATTAATTCACATGCTTAGTATCAGAAAGGAGACGTTTACAATGCAAGAAACAAAGTCCAACACTGATAGTACCCGGTCTGGACATCACATGATGCAGAAATCTCCAGCAGCTTTTTCACATGCAGTGCTTTAGTGCATACGTAATGCTTTCGGAAGGAAGAAGAAAATTATATGTGTCTCTGACAAAGCACTGAGTCTCCAACAAGGAATTCAGAGTATAGCTTATTTGGAAGGACCAGGTGCATTTCAGCCTAGTAGATATTATTTTAAAGAAGGATTCTTCAGGGGGATTTTCAATAAATATTAAAGTGCTTAGAAATGATGTTTTGAAGGATATAAAATAAACAGAGACAAGTATTCACTGTAAGATTGGGATGCACAGTAAACTCAGGTCATTTTTGTTCGTTGATATTGTCATCAGTAGCAGTTACAGAGCTTGTGTATCTGGTACAGAACTTAAGGAAGAGCGTATCTTAGGACAGACTCATCAGAAATATTTTTTACCTTGATCCTGGCCAACTGAATTTCAGCTACATCAGTGGAATGTTTTTTCTAGCAGAAGCAGAGGAGGATGGTGAGGCTCATTTCCTGAGTTTTATGGCACAAAAGCATGGCCAGAGCATTCTTTGAGAGCCAAGTCAGAATGATTCCACCAAGTAAGAGTAGTCCATCGTGCTAAAATCTAATTACCACTACTCCTGGAACCAAACTAGAATGATCCTCTTCCATCCTATATGAAGACAGGATTCCTCCTTCAAAACATTGCCAACAGAAGCATCTTAAACATCTCTTTTATCCTCTGTTGTCCTGCTGTTAATAGAGAAAGGGAGAAAATCAACACTGATTATGAACTAAACCAGAAGAAAGAGAAAATAGAAATGGCATCAAATTATTACACCTTCCATTGGACCCCTTTTCCTCTTTCATCTGTTGTGTTTTGACTATTAACAGATATTTTAAGAATACATTTTAATAGGTATGGTGATACTTTGTGGAGTGAGGCTTTCAACTTAAGTTATGTCAGAAACAGACATCAGGAAAAGAATCAAAAGAAGTGGTCAGAGGTGAAAGGCTAGAAAAGCAATGAACTCTTTAAATTGACAGGTAGAATTGACAGAGAACTAAATGACAGAGAACTAAATCAGACCAGATTAAGTAGTCACAGGGCAGAGAAATTTTCTGATAGATGACAAATGATTATACATCCACTTGCCATACTTGCAGTAATACATTTGATTATTAGGAATTGTCAATTTTTTAACCAAACTGTTCCCTAAGCTGAAACTTGCGGAAAAATCTCTGTTTTGACAAAACTCACAGTATCAATTTTTAAGTTTTAAAATCATCAAACCTTTCTATATTGGCACTTAGATTCTATTTCTTGGTTTGAAATTATTTTCACTTTTAATATTTTCTTTGTATTTTTAAAGTTTGAAAATATAAGTATCAACTTTGAAACATTTCTCATCAATTGTATCCAAACAAAATGTTTCAGCTTAACCAAACTGACGGTTTGGGGGCTACTTTTGCTTGAAAACTTAAAATATTTATACTCTCTCTGGAATTGGAAGAGGAGACTTCAAATGTTAAATGCTTATATGACAGGAAAACATTTCCCTATATATCTCTAGTGGTTAGTGGTCTCTCCAGAGGACAGTAAAGTATCAGTAATAAAATAACTAGTATTTTGAATATAGAAGTATTGACAAATCAGAATGAGTGGTGTGACTCTAATTAAGGGTTAGAGAAGCTGATTTATAATCTAAACTGGGAATTCAGCAAGCTCTTTGATTACAAGAACAGTTTGACTATTGTTCCCTTTTTTAAAGGATGGTTGAACAATCTGTGGGTTATGGACATTTTCCTCAGCAGCTGTTCTTTATTTATCATTGTCAGATTTAGTTGCTTGCTAAACAAAAATATAAGGGTTTATCATATATTTCAGATGAAAGCACTAATTATGATGAAACGGCAATGCCTTTAGGGAAAGGGGGACAAAAAAGACAGAGGACTATTCTATATAATACAATAATAGCTTTCTTACTGCATCTTTCACTTAAGGAAACTAAAACTACAGCTCCCTGAAGCTAGGATTTCTGTAATTTCTGTCTGATGGGGAAGTGTTCCACAGAACTGCATTTATAGATCAGATGTTACAGAAGTTTGTTCTTCAAGAAATTGTACTGCAGTCTTTTCTATTGTTCTATGATACTATTATTACCTTTTACTATTGTTTTTCCATCAATTAGTGCTTAAGAAAGAATCTATCCCTGACTCTGTGGATGCTGTTATTTCTGTTTGAGTGGGGGAAAAGAATCTATGTCAGCAGAATCGCCTCAAAAACTTTCATGTCTGTGCTTACCTTCCAGAATACAAGTCTGCTTTCTTAAAATGCAATGATCCTTCAACTCTTCTCATTTTCTGGAATTAGTTTAGAAGATCTTCTTGTTGAGCAGGTATCTTGCAATGCTTTGAGATAAAACAGCATGCCTTATCTCTTAGGCCTGTAGATTGACGGCTTGGATGAGGTTTTCTAGGCTAAGAATGGAAAGTTACTCGGGGCTGACTTCAGCTCCTTTGTAGAGACAGCTGGAAAAGGTCAGCCATTATCACTAGACAGGCCTCCACTGTTGCCTATGCCTAGGTGCTGCAGAGTTGGCATAAAAGATGCAGCTGAGTTTTGTTGTTTCTCATCCTATATTGTGGGCATCACTATGTTTGAGAGCTGGCTAGGTAGATGAGTTAGGTGTGTAGCATTAGATCACAGAGTCACCTCTGTGATGATGTTCAGATACAGCTCAGTTATTTCCTTCTGCTCTGTGTATGTCTCTGCTATGGAACTTTAATATGGTTCAGAATTAGTTCTCAGATCTCTTGGTGCTTTCAGTATCTCATCCATCAAAGGGTTTGTAAGCTCCTTTGTGTTTTGTCAGTGATGTTTTTAGTCCAGGATCTGTTAATCATGTCACAGAGAATACCTGATTTCTCTGCTTACTTGACTCTTTCTGTGAATGAGTCAGAGGGAAGCTTGTTAAATTTCATTTGGCTCTCCGAGTAGCTGCAGTATAAATTTACACGTGTATAGGATGTATTTGGTTGATCCAATAATTGAAGGTAGCATAAAGTTTGTTCTGCTTAATCAAAGGGATGTCCAGTCTTCTGAAAGTACTGACTGTGGTCAACTATTTATTGAACCAGATGCTGATGTGTTTGAAATGATAAAATAGGTACCATCCAGTAGAGAGAAATTGTGTCTGGTTTGCTACTGAGGTTTCAGATCAGAATCACAATAGAAACTTGAGTGAAATATCCCTAGCATATAACTAAAATACCAGAGGTGGCTGTAAGGATAACTAGGCTATTTCGTTTTGTTCTCCTTCCAATGCCAAACAAAGAGGGTTAAACCCCTCTCTATTGCTCCATTCAATTGCTCTATTTCAGTGTAGCATTCTCCATTTCAAAACAGAGCTTTGGATATATGTAGGTCTGATTTTACATTCTTTATGAGACAAAATTTTGAAAGATTAAAAGTGTCCTGTCTAATTTTAAACTTATAGTTAGGCTTTAAAATTATTTCTTTTCCCTCTGGCATGCCACAGGGGACACATGACTCCATACAATCATGCGTCTAGGTGCTTAGTTTAGCATTTAAGTCAACACGCCAAGAGTTTACACCTTCAAAGTTGCAAACTGTAAGAGATCAAGTCTTACATGATCAAGATAATCACTCTCCATGCAAAAATGTGCTCATCTGTTAATGCACACTAATATTTTCTCTGCAAAGTAGACAAGCTGCAAAGAAAATAGTCTCATGCTATATATTCAGAGCTGTTTTACAGTTTTGGGGACTTGCTGTAGGAAAGATCTCTGACAGATTAAAACAGTATTGGAACTCACGAGCCAAAAAAGTAATTTCTGATCTCTGCATGCTCTCTATATAGTCTCAACAGACAAATTCAACCCAGTGCAATTTGCTTTGCAATTTTTCTGAGCAGGAAGTCATGAAGTACTTACAGCATGACTAGATATGAATTAATCTATGACCAAGAATATTTACTTTTACTCTGTAACTTTGATTAAAAGACCAAAGCATTTGTTCTACAAACTGATTCCAATGCAACAAAGGATGGAATATATGCCACATGCTTAATTTAATCATGAAAATGTTTCTGTTAACTTCAGAGAGAGTAGTTATGTTCTTAAAATCATGTGCCTGTTCAAATTTGTTGTTGTTTCAAAGCTTGCATATGTAATACTTACCTTAGTTCCCTTTAAATTGCCAAACTGGTAAGAATACCAACTCTAACAGTTGTCAGTATTAAGTTACTCATAGCACTTGGGCATCTGCTCTGACTTCAGACTGCAGAACTTCTTAGCTCATACTAAAATAACAACACTAACAATTACAGCCTCATTGTTCTTTGAGAGAAACCCTTTGAAAATCTTGTCAGCAAGATCTCAACAAAAACACAATGTACAGGTCCCCTGCTCATAACCCCAGCATGCTTTAAGAAGAATCTAGTCGTGTCCAATTGCAGTATTATTGACGAGTGAAACCTTTTTTGCTTCATAATGCCTTTGAAAGCAGCACAAACAATATTTGTCCATATAGTATGAACCCTTTCCAACTGATCATTGCCATTATATCTCTTTAGACTTCTAGAATTTGTCTAATAGAGAATGCAAGATCATATCTATGTACATCCAGCATTCTGTTTGAAGTTGGACACCCAAAATTGAAATAGAGAGGGCTTAAAATGTCTTTCAAAGCATGGTCTGCACTCATCCGAGCTTCAGTTATAAAACAGAAACATACTTTCTAAGGAGAAAATTCTAAGCCCTGCAGCACTTGCTAACAGCATGGTGGGGCATTGCATTAGTATCAACAGACAGAGAAAAGAGAAACAGTCTATAGAGTAATAAAAGACCTCCTTTTCTAGTAGTTGGATTCTCTGTCCCAGCACACTATCAGCTGGGCCTGATTTTCCTTTCTTCATTATATCCTTAGTAACGATTGTCTCTTAGAGTGATTCATATAAGAGTAGACTAAATGACTGAATGGACTGTAGAGTTCACTTTTCTCACCATCAGAGGAGGAACATACAGGCATATTCACTGCCACAAGCACCGGTTTCCTGCACTCTTAAGTTACACTCCAAGTGAGAAGTAGCTGATATAGCTTGGAATGTACTCATTAGCATCAATATGACCTGAACATTTCCATGCCCTGTCTGTCCAAAGATTCTTTGGTTGCAAACTGTCTTTTAATTTCCTTCTCATTTCTACCTTCTTACTTGATCTCTCTTTTTGCCCTTGTACTTCTGTTACTGCCCTTCAGGGTCTTTCTGCAAATCCTGAAGTACCTCTAGCTCTTACTTCCTTAGACCGCTCCATAGAACGAGTCCAAGACTTCAGGAGACAGCTGCTGTTCAAGCATGGGAACTATAATGTACTCTAGGATCAACCCTTTTATTTCCGATAGTTCTTCAGTACTCTTCTTTCTCCTCTTGTTCTGCAACCCAGTGCATGGCAATGATGAGTTGGAAAAAGTTCTTACCGTGGTCAGGTCAATTAAGGCTTATTCGTACACTTGGGTGCTGACAACTATATGGACAAATATTATTTGTGCTACTTTAAAAAGCATTACAAAGCAAAAAAAAGCTTTCACTCATCAATAATACTGCAATTGGGCATGACTAGATTCTTCTTAAAGCATCCCGGGGTTATGAGCAGGGGACCTGTACATTGTGTTTTTGTTGAGATAAAAAGAGTTCTTGCTGACAAGATTTTCAAAGGGTTTCTCTCAAAGAACAATGAGGCTGTAATTGTTAGTGTTATTATTTTAGTATGAGCTAAGAAGTTCTGCAGTCTGAAGTCGAAGCAGATGCCTGAGTGCTACATTTGAAAAAGGTGCCATTAAACATTTGTAACATTAATGTGGTATTAAACAATGTAACATTATGCAACAATTAAACATTTGAAAAATTATTTCCATGGAAAAATGTTGATTCTCTAATGTTGGTCTGTACATGCAGCAAAATCGGATGCTGTTATAAATTTAAAAATAAATTTAACATCAGTTGCATGAGGCGAGAGTAATTCTTCTAAGGCAAAATGCTAATAGAAGAAAGAAACAGCCATTTCATATAGGCTCTGGTCCTACAGAATTCAAGTGGCTATTTAAATATCATCTGATAATCTTTACTGGGTGAAAAAATGCAGAAATTCTTCTCACAGCTTTTGGAGAATTTTTACAGAGACTTTGTCTTCACATTTCTTTCATTTAAGTTTTATAGATGTCTTTTCCCCATGCCCTTCTTAACTGACTTTCTAGGCAGATGAAATTAAATATATTTGGCCTTGGTAACTTGAAAGACATATATCTATGTAAGTCTGCCTGGTGTGAAGGTATCTGTTTTGGCCCTCTTCCTAGCACATGCCTTAATTCAATCATGCACTTTTTACTCTTTATTTTTTCATTCAGCTCACAATCAAAATATGACAACAGAATTGTACATGTCAGTGAGATCCCAATCAGGAAATTCTCATTATTCTGAGCCTTCTTCCTACAGGTACATGAACTGACTTCCTGTAGTGTTACCAACAATAAATAATTTGAATTGGGAAAGAAACAATTGCTGATGAGTTCTTCTTTCCCAGAAAGGTCAAATTGAATTCAGTTGGAGAAAAAATCTAAATTACTTTGACCATGATAACTTGCTGTTTTCTACATTCTTAGGATGATGAATATAGATGCCACTGGTCATGATTTCCCTTCCCCATATACTCTCTTTTGGAATGTGAAAAGACAAACTCCAGCTCTAATTCTCAATAAAGATGTAATTGGTATGCTGGGATTTTTGAAAGTCATAATTCATCTTTCTTCTTCAGGATGATTTTCCTTACAAGTTCTGTAACATGCGGTCTTATTTCTTCAACAGAGACAGTAGAGTCCCAGGCCTTTACTACTTTCCCATTGGGGTCCACCAAGTATTTCCAGAAGTTCCACGTTGGTTCTTCTCCTGTAGAATCTACAGGCAAAAAAAAGTGGAAGCTTAGAAAAGAAAACCATGTTAGCCAATTCTTGACATTTGTTCATGTCAATTTGATGATTACCCTCTCAGAGCAAGGAGGAATGTAAAATTAAGAGGGAGTTCAGACTGAATAATAAGATTAATTTTCTGACAGACAGGGAGCTTTAACTAGGCAGTAGCCCCCTGGAGACTAATGGGAACAGTCAAGCTTGAGCAGACAGACAGACAGGAGAAAGCACTATAATCAGTGTTAAAGTGTGTGTGCATGTGTGTGTGTGTCTGTGCTATATATATAAATCTGAAACAGTTGAACATTGATAGGAAAATGGAATTTGGCATAACAATATAGCAGTACCAGGACTGATTATTCACTTGCTTATCCAGAATTTTTCCTCCAAAAGCCAGTATCATGTGCTTCAGAAGAATGTTTCAAGAAATGCTACATGAAGAAATAACAAAGTAAATTGTTCCAGGAAGTTGCCTCCTAATCCTCATCTGCTACAGTTTTTCCCTCCATGACCACATACTCATTTTATATGAGTCGCATTCTTATCCTTTACTATTCTGCTACATGACTAAGAAAATTTTCAGGATTTTCAATCAGACCAGGAGCCTCATCCCACTAATAGCACAAGTAGACATGCTACAGACAAATTAGCATCTTTTTCCATTGATTATACGTTGGGCAAAATCTCATAAGGAATCAGAAGATATTTCAAAGTATCATCAAGACACAGCCAGAACTCCACTGTTGACTATCTTGTCATTATGCTGCATAAATATACTGCCTCCAGCAGCCTCCCTTTGCGTGTGGAACAACAGGGAAACAGAAATTTTGCAAGTTTCATGTGACGTGTCTGCAGTAACAAACCCGCTGGGCAAAACAGAAATGGAAGGATGTAAAAAGGATTAAAAGGAAGTTTGGCTAGCAGAAAGATCCATTACAGACACCCGGAAGGAGATGTGCTTGGGGTAGTCAAAAATAATACTACCAACACTCCTTTAAATTCAGTAGTATGTGGGAGAACACTGTGGTGCTGGAGAGAAGCAGCAGCGATATGGTCCTTGCAGAATGCAGCTCAGGTGATACTGTGTCATATTGGGCTTTATTATATATCATTGCTGGAAGACATTTCCTTCACATTGGATAAAGACTGACATTTTAGTTTAGCATTTAAATGGTATTTAGAGCATTCGTTCAGTGCAAGAGAAGTAGTGCCTTGATAGAGAATATCCTGCTTTACAGTGTATTTTGTCAGCTGTCTGCTAAGAACCAGCAAAACCTCTTCAGGTCTCAGTGCTAGCTATAATGCGGATTAGAACTGGAGGATCCGTACAGTATGGCTATTCCAGTGCTTGGCAAGGAATGAGGAAGCGAGTATTCAAGGACATCTCTTAGTGCCTGGTTTCACTTTTTGATTGTTGAAGTAAATTATGTAGGCGCTTTGCTTCCACTTATCCTACAGCTCTTGAGATGAATCTTACAAATCCAACCTGCAGCAGTCGTGTCACAGGAGAAGCACTTACGAGACTGCAAGGTGGAAAAATGAAGATCAAGTGTTGTATGCATACAGCAGAGTATTTCAAGACTGTATTCCATGTAGAGGTTTATTAGACTAGCTTTTACAGGGCATCTGTTATCGTAGTGTCTTCATCCCTGGAGATCTTTTTAGAAGGTTAGACAAAGCTACCAGGGGTGACATAGAGAGAAATCCTGCCTTGTGCAGGAGGATGGACTACATGACTGCTGACCTCTTTGAGCCTGACAATTCTGTGCTATGATTCTGTGAACACAGTCATAGATATCTTTTTTCTGCTGGATGGTATTTTGTGTCAGAGGAATTCTACACTGGGGAAATGTTCCAGATTACTCACCAATTAAGTACTTGAAGGCAGGAATTGCACCGGCTCCGCTGACTGCAATTTTGCTGAACATAGGAAAGGAGGCACCATAAGTCTTTCGCGCAAAACTCTCAATTTCTTTGTTAGTGTCTGGTTCTTGCTGCCCAAACTGATTGCATGGGAATGCCAGCACATTGAAATGATATGGGCCGAGGTCTCTCTGTAACTGTTGTAAGGCCTTGTAGTGGCTATCTGTATACCCACACTCACTCGCAACGTTGACAACTAGCGACACCTGAAGAACAAGAGAGATTAAAAAATGTGCTGCACATGTCAGTTTTCCAACAGGTAGGCTGGGATGTAGATTATTTTCAAAAGATGAGAATGTCTAGAGAACTGTGAGTGAACACTTGTGTTTGAAACTACATCGAGTTCTGTTCACAATAGGAAGATTTAATATTTATGTATTCCCATTTGGCAACCATGAAGATAATCAAGAAACTGCTAAGCAATCGTAATCCTCAGTTTACAGAGAATCTATGTTCCTCCATTCTGCCTTTTGGATAGTTTCTAAGCATATTTAAGAACTGACCATCCAGCTAAGGTATACCAAGTTGCATGAAAGAAACTTGCAAATTAATGTATTTTTGGTAGTTCATTTATCTGTAGTGAAGCATCTGTTCCGCAGCATCTTTCCTTGTACAGAATTTAGTACTCATACCAAACTGGCTGATCCATTTATCATTGCTAGTGTAGATGTCTTGATCTGGAAGTTAACAGAAGCAATTACAGGATTTTGAGTTGGTCTATGCAGTATGGACTGTAAAGTTTCCCACCATGTCTAGAGTAAGTCTACTTAGTTGTGACAAAATTACAACAGATTTTGCATAAAGGTTTACTGCCTCAATTAGAGATTCCTAGAAGTGAAGACTGTGCGCACTCTCCTTTAAAGAGTTATTCCTGTAGCTGATCATCTTTGACGTTGTGTGCATTGTGTCATTTGGACATTGCCACCAGGCGTATATCTGCCTGCACAGATCCAGCAGGGAGGAAGATGCCAAACACAGATGAACACTACAGGAAGAGAGAGGCACGTGTAAGGAGAATACTGGTGGAACAGATTCTACAAAGAATTTGTTGGGGAAATTAAGTGACCTAACCCTGAGATGACACATATTACACAGTTTCTCAAGGCCATGAAGAGCTTTCCATTGGTTTTTGAGATACTTTATCCTTCAACAACTTCTGGAATTTATTTTTAGACTTACAGTTTTTATTATTCTTACAAATTTTCTAAGTGTGAGTTGCCACTCGTTCTACATAAATTGAGCCCATTCTAATGTTTTCTTGAGAGTGGATTAAAGCTGAATGTCATAGATCCTTTAGATACAATATGATTTTATTAATAAAAATAGCACTATGCACTTTATAGTGATGTTTCTTTTACATGTAACTACATTCTGTTCCTTTTTCCAGACCAATTCCTAAGAGTCATAAGGCAATATAAATATTGTAATACTAAAAATGTTTCTACCAACCTAGATTAAAAGCAGGCATAGTGCAGAAAAAGCATTATGATTTGGGAACTTAAATTCTACCCAGTTTACACTGAATCCAGTGGGTTTCTACAGATTATACATCATCCCAGAAGCTGGTCCTTCATTCTCAAATTGCAAAATAAGTTTTAATGCAATCAAAGTAGCCAACACATTCCCCAGTGCTAGTACAACAATAGTAGCTATTCACGTTGCATCTTCCTACAAGGGTTTGGAAGTTTCATAGAAGCTGGCGTGTTGGTTTCATTGTTGTCAGGGTGAGACAGCAGTGTTGAAGGGCCCAGTGCCACAAGAGGAAAGCCTGAAGCTTGGACACATTAATTGACCTGATCAAATTACACAGCAAGTAGCTGCAGGGCAAGAAAAGGAAGTAAAAAATCCTGACTCCAGGTCTCACGCTCTTGTGTTTGTGACCACTGGCTTTGCTCAGTTTAAACTTTGGATTCTAATGTTACTATTGTTCCATATTCCTATGTGTATGTTTTTATACAAAATATAGAAGTATATAGGAAATACGAATAGAGTGCAACAAATAAATTATAATATATGAAAAATAAATGACTACATGTGTCTAGTGTTTTTAAGGCCAGAAAACAAACTAGCATATAAAAGCCCACAATCTGGGTAATGTATGGGATAATAAGATGAAAAAGCTAAGGGGATGTTGGTGTTTATAATTTCTTATGTTAAATTTTAACACTTACTTTATGTATTTTGTACCTTCTATAGGTATATCGCTAGATTTAAAGTAGTTTTGGAGCAGCAGTGTTTTCCCTGGAAGACAGGTAATCTTATAAAGCAGAAGTTGATGTAATCTTCTTTGTGGTGTAGTGTATCAACAGAATACAATCTAAGCAATCCCTGTACACTTGCATATGAAATATAATCTGGAGCCATCTAGCTAACTTCCAAAGCATCACATTCATTCAGACTACATTTACAAGTTCTACGTGAAATTTTAAATTCAGTTTCCTAAAACATCCAAAGATACGGCGTATAATTAGATTTTTTTTTTCAGAGAAGAGATAATAATTTTATGATGCATTCCTGTTGCAGACTGTCAGCATTTCAAATAGAACTTACATATTAGGCGTAACAAATAACTATTGGCAGTTCTGTTCTTTTAAAATAATCTGTATTTACCAAGCATAGCGACAACTGTAGTTTAGTATGATTGAAGTAAAGATAAATTGTAACACTAAGAGTTGAAGTCACATGTAGTTCTTTCATATGAAATTCTAGAGGCTTTTTTAAATATAGTTTGACTCAGCATTCTCATGATGCAGAAGTATTTATATACCTTACTGTATTCATGTCTATTGGTACTTTACCCAAATACAACGGTAACGTAAGAATTTATTGTTGGAGGTTTGGGGGAAATGAGATTGTGTAGGTATTATGTTCATATTATAACAGATACGAAAGATTACTTGCCAATGAAAACAATCAAGCTTTTATAACTTTTACTTGATTTTGAAGTTAGAAGGGCTTGAAAGAATTCACTCAAAAAGAAACAACAATTTCAATTTACAGCTGTTTAAAACCAGTGATTACTCAGCATGGTGGTGAGAGGCATGAGAGCTCACACTGCAAATGGTGCAAACTTCCAAACGTTTTCCCACAAAACAGGAGGAAACTACACGCAGCATTTCTTAGAATGGCAGACACATTCTGCTTATCTTTTTTCCTTAGAAAAATGCATTCTATTACTGAACTCCATAATTTAATAGAACAAACCTCCTACAAGTATAACTAACACATATAATAAAAAACTTTCAGGATTTATTAGTATTTCATAATGAATGTTTAAAATGATTGATTAAAAATCTTTACCAAGTTATCTTTCAAGTGTCTGGTATCACAAGTGATTAAATGTGGTGATTTTTTTTTTTTGTCTATATTTTATTTTTAATAAATAAGTCACTTTTTGTTCTCATGAAGAGGCTGTACTTTGACTTCTTACAACTATTAATGATTTAAATTAAGTTCAATATGCCTCTTCACTGACTTTAGGTTCTGAGAGTGCAAGTCAAGTACACCACCTAGTGTGCAGTGCAAACAATTCATCCTGGACCTTACAAAAATTATTTAATTTAAGCTGAATTCTGTATTAGCCATTGTCTGACCTCTTAATACTAGCCTTTCCTTCCCTTCGCTTAGAAAACCCATGCATTCTAGTAGTGAACTCATTTAACATTGCAAAAATATTTCCTAGTTTACTTAATGTTTACACCAGTGTACGTCCTTGAGGAAAACATCCCTGGAGAGCTATATGAATCTGCTATCAGCTTCAAATAACCCTTTGTGGATCTTTTAGCAGAGACAGTAGATACTTAGGTTTTTAGACCTGGAGATTCTTAACTGGCTCCATCTCACTGATGGAAGAACGAGCCACAAGTGTCAGATTACACCGACTCACAGAGCTGTTACCTTCATGGAAAAAAATAGCAATACTTTGTACAGTAATTAAGTAGCTGTACTCTGTATTTATACACATTCAGTAATACTACGTTATCGGATTGCAGATAGCTGTGATGCAAAGTGCCTAGCATTACTGTCAACAGTAAAATAATACTGTACGTTGTTATAGTGCCTAATGCTTTTACATTATTATAGTACCTTTGGTTCAAGATTTCCAAAGCACTGCACTAACACTGCTTAATTACACCTCAGCACACTGTACTTAGCTGTGTGGTAGGTAGGTAGGCAGGCAGGTAGGTAGGTACTATTATATCTAGATAGGTATAAACACAGCAGGGAAAGTTGATGCTTGGGAGTTCTGACTCCCAAATAGGTACTATTTTTGGTAAGAATACTGCCTCTTACAGCATATCTGATAGAGATCATAAAATAAAGTATAAGCTTTCTTGAATTAGATAATAGATAGATTGGATAGAAAACTAATCTGATTTGGATCCTGTTGATTCTTTTCCAACCATGCATCGCTGCCCTTCATTTTTAATGTAGATGGATCAACATCAGTATGGTGGCCTGGAAAAATCATAGGAGTATGGCCTTCTTGTGCAACACAGTAAAACAGACAGCTTTTTCATCTATTTCACTTGTACCCTTTTTTTCAGTCGTAATAGTCCTCCCTTTCTCTGCTTTCATGTAGATGTAATATGATACCTGATTTTGTAGCATGTATGCCAAATTTTTAGCATTCTGGCAATATAATTATTATGCCCCCATAAAAAGGGAGTACTCCCTCACATATTTCTGGTATTTTTATTAAAGTGGAGGATAGGTTATGTCTGTGCACATTTATTTCAGAAAAAAAAACCCCTGTTCCTTAATTTTTTTCATTTTTATTATTTCAGAATTGTTAGTACATTTCTTATTTACTATATAACAGAGTGTACTTGTGATTTGTATCAAGATGCATTTGAATGGAAATTGAACTAATATCAATCAGTCTTATTTTTTTCTTACTAAGAAAAACTGTTTCGGCGATCTGAATACACAATTTGTATTAATAATGAGTTATTGAAGAAAGATCCTGCAAGTCATGAATTGCACTGATTGTTTATACTTAGCATGGCTCTTGTGTTTTTAGAATTAGCAGACTTTATTATTCTTTTTTATACTCTGGAAGCTTTTGGATTTTTTCAATTCCCAGTTAGTTTCTTGACTACCAATTAAGTAGTTATTTAACTAAATTAGCTGAGTGACTGAATTGAAGAAAACGTCTTCTCTACATCTGCCAGAAACCTTAAGGCTGTTAAAAGCTGGTTTAGCAATTAGCAGACTATTGTTCCAGGGGCTAACTAGTGACTCACTTTCTTTAAAACACCAGCAGCACATATGTAGTACTTATATATTATTTGCTTTCTTTTAATAGCTTTAAAATATTATGATAAACCTACATCTTAACATTACTTATCTAACTGCAGATTTAAGCAGGTTTAAGAAATAAATGGGAGTTTCAGTTAACCTTTGTCTACTTTGATACTGAGTTCTGACAACATAATGACAAAAGCATGTGTTTTATTGCTACAATTTTCTTTAAAATTGTGCACTTGCATTATCAAACAGCAGCTAGCCTGAACATTAGTAGGCTCTCTGAATGCAAATCTTTTTGTTCCATACAAAAGCTGGTCATCGCTTTTTTGGAATAAACTATTCCGTATGGCTTAGCAGAGATCAAGGAGTACCATTCACTGATGGTGTTACCTTTTCCAAGGTATGGCTCTAGAGCCCTCCCTTATGAAACCAGTCAC
This sequence comes from Gymnogyps californianus, assembly GCF_018139145.2. NCBI lineage: Eukaryota > Metazoa > Chordata > Aves > Accipitriformes > Cathartidae > Gymnogyps > Gymnogyps californianus. The sequence continues at coordinate 29,718,781 of NC_059478.1, read as the reverse complement.
ACCTCGAGGATGGCCTGGTATCACAGCACCACTGGAGATACAGACACACACCCCTAACCTGGCGTGTTCATGAGATTGCGGATCAGGCTTTGCAGCTCGTTCCAGAGGGGATGAACACCCACAGCTCTCTGCAGGGTGGCTGTAAGGAATTCCTCTGAGTTCCCCCTTTACTTGTTCCATGTGGATTCTGGCCCTGAGGTGGAGAAGCTACAAGTGGTATTTGCTTATTCAGACAGATTTGCAGATGACCTGCAGACAAAACACGCCCCAGTAACAGGATTTATTGACAGAGCCTTTGGAAGGTACTCCTTAAAAAAAGCAAATATTGCTTAATATTAAATAGGTTCCACGGTTTTTCCAATATAGAGTGTGCATTGGACCAGTTCTGCTCTATCTATCTGAATTGTGAACAGAGGGGGAGGAGGACTTTGACCACATAAGATTCAGACCTCTCATTTTGTCCAAATCTACCAGTATCCCTTTCTATTGAGCTCAGGAAAATGTACATCTCCTCCCGTGGGCCTTCTCTGCCTTCCTGCCAATGTTTTAGTGACCTGCTGCTGTGGGCTAGCAAGCTCAGACACCTCAGTGAAGTACCTGAGGAGGGGCAAAAGGAAAGTGGAAACACAAAGCTGGAGACTAAGGGTGAAAGCGAGAAGTGGTGCCTGCCTTTCCGTGCAGCAGCTAAGCTGTTGGACTGCCTGGCTCTATTACAGATGATGTGTCACTTGAGCGCTGAAGGTGGCAGTTGTGGGCTTTATGTTGAATTTAGGTTCTGTAATTTGTGAATGTGGCTGTAAGAGCTTATAGTATTATGCACTCTGTGTGCTAATTTCCCTTTTCACTCTTCCACAGGTACCGACCATCTTTCCTAGACGGTCAAACCACTGAAAAAAAAACCAAAAACCAATCAGGTTACATTCAAGGAAATTGTTCTTAAAATGGGAAGGAAAGCTCTGCCTAGAACTCCTTAATAGAATATGTAAATGAAATTTAAAAGACATCATAGAAGTTTATGTGTGTCTACATGCTCTTCATATTACTCTGCCACACTGAAAAGTGACAAGGGAAGCAGCATGATTTTGCTACAATTTCACTATGCAGAGATATTGAAATAATTACTTTATCATGTCTCTCACTTTTTTACTAATTATGGTGAAATCTGTTAACTCCACTAGCCACTGATTAAATCTCATCTTTTTTTTTAATGCAGAACATTAAAAAGGAATGGGATTTAGGCAAAAATAATTTACTAAAAGTCATGCAGTTAAAAGGCAGAAATAAGCTCCAAAAGTAAGCTATACAAGGGTACAAACTTCCTAAGCTTCAAATTTAATAGCCACAACCCAGTGCAATTCATCCTACTGAATGAAAGGCAGGCAGGCAGGCATTCCCTGCCTGCCACGTCTACAGGCAGCAGCCTGCACAAGGAAAAGACGCGGACACACACAGACGTTAGGCTGCAAACGTTTTATTTAAAGAGTGCAAAGACCTATGGAGCGGTATCAAAGGAAGCATGCAGGCAACACTCCAGATCAGTTAAAGAAGAGTCGTAAACCCAAATCTGCGTGCGTGCACCAAGTTAATGTACAATCTCTCCACCCCCACTTGGTTTTTGCAGACATGCAAGGACTGGCTGGTTAGTGAGTCTGGGCGAGAGCTGCCCATCTCCGTGCAGACTTACCGAGCCCCTGTATTTCTCCAGAGAGACTAGTTTGCCCCTGATGTTTACAACTTTGAAAGTGTAAAAATCAGGCTCTTTCTGCTGCGTAGCAGAAAATGCTAAGAGCAGGAGTGCTGCAATTGCAAGGAGCATGGCTAGAGGGATGAGGAAAACTTTGGGGAAGGAAGAGGAAGGCTTGTGCTCCACACTGCCCTCAGGATCTAGCATGCTGCACGGCCGTGCTGCAGCGACACTTGCCACGATAGGAAAGCGCTGCCGCAAAGAAAGGACTGCTGCAAACGGAGCTTTTGCAACAGTCTGGCGTCTGCAAAAGGTTAGAAGCTGTGTCTATACCAGACCTCAGGAAGATGTATTTATGGAGGATTCAAATACTCTAAAATGGAGTATTTCATGGTAGTAGTCGTGTATTAAGTGAGGCCATTTATGGGTGTAAGACGAATGAAAGTGCTAGTTGGCTCAAGAATAGTAAGACTGTGTGTGTCCGTGGGATACCAGTCAGATTTAGAGATCTGCTTTAACTATGTCCTAGGAAAATAAGGGATAGCGTTATTGTGATTTTTGATGGATTTGCGAGTACCTTTTTTTAGCATACTAACTATAGCATCTAGTAACTACAGTGTAATGTCAAAGGATACCAGTGGCTTGGTTGCTAGTGGTTACTGATCCAAGTGCTCTGAACAAGAGTCATAGCATACAGTCAGCAAAAACAGAATTACAAACATGCTGTGCACAGTATCGTGAGATGGAGCACCATTAGCCAGGCCTTCAGGAAATTCATCTCTGCATGCAGCTGGTTGGTGAGAAGTGAGTGGCCAGACCCTTGGTCTTCACAATGTGATCTGGGAGAGACCACGTTACCAAAGGGGTTTTAAGCAAGAAAGAGGCATTAAGCATCAGGAACAGAATTTGGCACCAAAGCTTTCAGATATACAGAGCCAAACCACTGCTTCAGTGCACTGATGCCATTCTTGGGTTGTCTGCAAGAAAAAATAGCTATTTGTACAATTTGCTACTACACCTGCTGGAAGAAAAGATTGTATATATAAAGTAACAACAATAGAAAGCATTTGATGGTCATTGATTTCTTCTTGGATCGAGAAACTGGTCCTCCATGCCTATGATTCTGAAAACTCTTGGCAAAGAAAAGCAAAATGTAGTGATTTACAGAAAACAATTAAGTAGTGCATCCAAGGCGTATTGGAAATCTATCTTTTGAACAGCAAATTACATTCTGTAATCTCACTTTGTGATTTTTTTTTTTAACTGAGTTTTGGTAGATATTTGACATCTTGATTAAATTTGGTTAGGTAATTCAAGCATAAGTGGCATTACTGTAAGTGAAGAAGCCATGTATAAATAGGTGAAAAATTTAATTATAGTTTTTAAACATTTCGTATTTTTCATGTTTTTATGTATTTCAGCTTAAGTAGACATCCAGCATCAAGAAATAATGCAATATGCTACAAAAATATATACATGGAAAATCTTCTACCATGCTGTCTATGGGGAAGATACACTGTGCTAAGAATCTGAAGTTCTCATCTTTAAAGTTAAGTGCTATCTTTCTGTATGCTTTCCTGGCTGTAGTATTGACCGAGAACCTTTCCTTTAGATGACAGTCAAGTATGATTTCCTCATTTTATAAATAAATTATCTAAGAAGCTTTAGAGTTTCTTTGGACACAGCTGGAGACAGAGAACAGGGCTTTAATATAGTATATACATTTAAATAAATTTTAAAAACCTAGTAAATCCTAAAAATAAAAAAAAAGAATTCAAACAATGCAAATAATTCAAAATAAGCATTTTTGGGCCAGAAAATTAAAAAGAAATCTACAATATACTTTTACATTTTTTGAGGCATAATGTTATAGTAGTTTGGGTATGGGACTAAAAATGAGGCATCATACTGCAACATGAAACAAGCAAGATTTTTCTCTGGAAAGTGACGTCAGATAATCTGCTCCCTACAGCTTTATGATTATTGTCTCTGATCATTCTAGATAAAATTTAGTGGCTTTCAGAATTGTATTTTCTCCTACAAACTGAGCCCAGAATATGGAAGGTTTTGATCACTGGCACTGAATTGGGAATTCTTTAAATAATGGCCAGCTGGCAGTAGAGTTCAGCTTCCCCTTTTACTGCCATGTTTCTATATTGCTCCCTGCAATAAAATATTCTTTAACATCGGCAAAGAAGGAAGAATTGTTTCTGAATACACACGGAGAGAGACTATGTCAAAGACTGTTGGCTTTATAATGATTCACGTTTTCAGAGCCAAACTGCACTAACATTTCACATTAAAGTCTATCCAACTATTTGAACTAAATCTGATGTATTCTAACAAATTTCAGCTTGCAGGAAAAATGCCAGTCAGGTTTGCAAACTGGTGTGTGTTTGCTCGCTAGCATGTCTAAATGTTGATCTAGGAGGCCTGTATCCAGTAGCAAGTATAATTTAGTTACTTGTGCAATTTACTCTTTGGCCTACTAAACCTAATAAAAATCTTTGTCAAATAGGACTGGACTGAAACCACCACCCAGCTAACCTCAGCTGTCTGCAAACAGCATTGCAGCGCTGCAATTTCTGTTACTGCTGAGCGGGACTGGATTGGCCCATGTTCCTAAAGGTGAAAGAAAGCTCTGTGCTACACCGTTAGCAATACCCTGAGCTACCCGATCCTCATTTCGTAAAATGTGAACTTCAGGTCAACCGCAAAAAAGCAGATTAGCTCTAAGGATCGCACTGACTTCACAATACACTCAGAAGTACATCTTGCCAGTATTTATAGAATCCAGTATTAGATTTTGCAACTTGTGTTTACCTACATAGACTCTCTGAGGTAGTGCTTCCAGCACTACTATTCACATTATTTTTAATTCTTTCCTTTGAACCCCTTTAGTAGTTCAACATTAATCTTTTATGCGCCTTGTTTTTTTGGAAAGGCCTTATTAGCCTGGGCTAGGAAGTGCCAACAACGTGACATTTCACTGCCAAGAAGGGGTAGTACTGTACTGGATCAGAGAGAGATTTGCCTTACACAAGCACTTGCCAATTTCTTTAGGTCACCCTCCAGCACTGCCAAGAGCCAGGCGGGCCGGCTCTTCTCCCTCGAGACCTGCGAAACTGCCAGCAGACACGCTGGCCAAGATGCTGTCCCTAGCTGCTGCCGGGGCCAGCTTCATAGCCAAGGTCAGGGAGCCAGGAGCCATTTCCCCCCCGCGTCCCTGTTTACCACAGGCTGCTTTGTGTGGAGCACACCCGCCCTTCTCCACCAAACGGCAGCGTCGGGAGCGGGGGTGGGGAAGCCCGGAGGAAGGGGGGAGCAAGGCCCAGGCTGCGGCGTGGGGCTGACCCTCCAGGCGGGCCCTAACCCTGCTCCACAGGGCCTGGGGCCTAGCGTGCGTGGGGAGAGGCCTGGGATGAAAAATGGGGAGAAAATCCCCGTGGCTGTGGCGGGGATTAAGGAAAAACCTGAGCTGCTTATTCCTACATCCCCGTTTCCTCCTCTGGCACTGGGGGAGGGAGGCCCTGAACGCCCGAGGAGATGGGAAGGGGGGTGCCCCCCCCCAGCGGAGGGGGAGTTCCGAGGCGCAGGGGGAGCTCCCCCGGCGGCCGGGGCCAAGCCGGGCAGAGCTGAGCCGGGCCGGGCACAGCCGTCCGCCCGCCGCCGCCGCCTCGCACCCGCCCGGCAGCGCCGCCCGCCCTCGAGGCTCTCCCTCCCGCCCTCGCCCCACAATGCATCGCGCGGCGCGGCTGACATGGCGGCCGGGCCGGACTGAGCCGCTGGCGTCGGGGCCTCCAGCAGCTGGAGCCGGGCATGGCGGGGGCGCAGCCCCGGCACCCCTAGCGCCGCAGCCAGGTACCGGGCTCCAGGGGCCGGGGGGGCTCCGCCCAGCTTCGTGGGCCTCCCCCGAGGGGTGGGGGTGGCTGGGCGCGCTCTGCTCTCTCCCCCCCGAGCGGGGCGGGGGGAGGCGGGCTCGGGGAGGCCTGTCCGCGCCGGCGCCCCCCGCCTCAGCCCGCGGCGCCCCAGCTCCGCCCTGCCCCGGCCCTCCTGCCCGCGCCCCGCCTCGACGGCCCATCGCGGTCTCCCCACCCCGCGCCCGGGAAGGGTGGCGGCGCTGGGGCTGCCCCGCACGCCCGGTCGGGGGTGCCGGTCACGGCGCGGGGGGTGGCGGGGGGGGGGGCGGCCCCAAGGTCAGTGGGGAACCGGGGCCGGCCCCACGGCCGCATGCAGGCGGGCGGCCGTCCTGAGGGCAGTGCCCGGCTGCGCGCCCGCCGGGGTCTGCCAGGCTGGAGCTTGGTGCATGCAGCTTGTTGTTCTCACGCCCAGTGGAATTAAATATTGGGGGAGAGGCCATTGCAGTTGGTGAGGCCCCCCGGGGAAATGCCTCCCTGTCCCCAGCCGTCCTCATGAGCTGTGCCCCCCTCTGCCGTTTCTTGCCAAAGCGAGAGGGTCTTTCTGTGGGTTATGATGTGCCTGAAATGACACACAGGCTTTCCTTTGCCCATGTGTTTGTGTTCTTTTGTTGGCTTACCTTGTATACAAATACAGCTGAACGACTTTTCTGCTTTTGCAATATGTTGCAATTTGCCAGTTGGCTGAATGTGTCATATTACCTGAGGCCTTCTTGCTTTTAAGGTTGTTTCTGGGTACATCAAAGGAGGACGAGCTCGTAGCACGCAGAGAAACAATATAATAGGGTTCAGGCTAAGGTAGGGATGAGTACATTAAAAAGATAGTTGTATCTAAGTACGGATCTAGTAATTTATTTTATATTCATGCCACTTCCACGTCACTTGGCTTCCTGAGCACTGTGCCCTGGATTCGAGAGTCATTGCATTTGCTTGAAAACAGAGGATATGCATTGTTTCTGGTTTTGTTTGACTTGTGCTCCCAGTTTCAGTAGGTGCTTTTTGGATAGTCTGACCCTAGATAGTTATGACATAATTATTTCCGTGACAAGAAAAGCAAACCAGCCATGGAAGTATAACTTAATTACAGTATCTGGCAGAAGACGCTATATTAGGAGAGGTCTCCTTTACAAACATCAGTTTTGGAGTGAGCTTTTGTAATCATTTTTCTACTTAACTTTAGTGAAAATACCTTCATAAAATTAATTTTGGGATGAAATTACCGTTTCCCTGAATGTATGCATTGGGATATGTTCCCAGAAGATACGTACAGAAGGATCAGAAAGTTCCTTCTGTATTCTGTTCTTGCACAGAAGACAGCTGGGACTTTTCTCTCATACCTCAACTAGCAGAGGGAAAAAAACTGCCGGGTGCTATGGGCACCTACGCGGTGCCGAGCATTTACCTGGTTCTTCCTCTGAAGGGAATTGCTGCTACGGGGAGAAAGAGAAAGGGGAGCAGGATTTCCCTGTGTCCTACTTGAAAGCAAGATATCCCTGGGGAGTTCCTCTTAAATGTCTTGTGGATCTGCTTGTCAGAGTAATGGTTTTGGATTGTGTATTCGTATTGATACCATAAGGCAGTTCAAAATTTTGCCCAGCTGAGAGTATATCCTGTTTTCTAGTTGTAATGCTTGCTTTTGAAATTTTACAAAGCATTTCTACTAAATTAACTTTATTTTTGTCCCTATCTTAATGAAATAGTGTAATACTGGAACTGACTTGTACTGAGAACTCCTAGAAAGAAGGATCCTGCAATTTGCTTAGTGGATTAATTTGCAGAATGGAAGCAAGCCAGGGGAAGTCAACGTTTCTGATGCTTTTGGCACATTAAGACTATATTGTATATTGTTTGATAAATTGTTTAATTGCACATAAATGATAGATCAGTAACTCTTTTAACTTAGAAGTACTAAAAAGTTATTACCTAAATTTAGTAACAATGCATATGAATCTAATTTTTACTTTTTTTTTTTTTACCAGAGATGCATACATACATGTATGTGTACTCATACTGTATCCTTGGTTCATAATTTTGGTTCTAATGTTTTAGCAGATCTTCGGAAAAAAAACAATTTATCAGATGTTCTTAGATTTTATGTTTTATTTCTGTTGATGTATGAAATAATATTTCCAGCAAGAAGTAACTTTCAGTTTTTAGTGTCAGCAAAGCTTGACTTGGGAATCTGAAATCAGTTTTGTGTTACAAACTGTTGTGACAGTCTATGTGCCAACTATATGGATGTATTCTTGACAACTTTTCTAAAGTAGTGGTTTTCAGCATATTTCTTTCAGCAGTGAAAGTTGGGTCCTGGTAAAGCAGACATAAGGATTCTGGTAGAAGATCCATTTGCTTTAGCTGTAGTTTGTGAACTAGTTTGCAACTGGTATGGAGTAGTTCAAAGGCTGTCCCTTCCTCAAGGATTAGAGTTTGGGTGAAGGGATCGCTCTTGGTTGAATACAAGATCCAGATAAACTTCTGTGCCACAAATACATACTGCTGTATTTTTATTTAGCATAAGTGCCAAGTATAAATGGGGGTTTGAGAATAAGATGGATAAATCGAGTTTAAATGGATAGCTGCCATTTAAGCCAGTTTCATGATCAGTTCAGGCTTCTGGAAGCTAGTTTACCCTCTGAAAGGCTTTAAACCTATGCAGTGCTGTACTGTGTTTTTCCAGCCTCCTCACCTGTATTGGTACAAGTGTTGTGTGTGTTTGTTTTTAAAGTTAGAGCTACCTTGGATCAGTTTCCTGATCTGGTTACAGCATGTATCTTACAGCATGCAGTGACATTTGAGGCAGGTGGTACCCCTCTTCCGGCTTCAGTGCTTGCTTAAGTTGATTGTGAAATGTTTAAAGGACTATTACAGTAAAACCTCGGATCAGAACCAAAACGTACTAAAGCATTAGGAATCTTTCTGTGAAATGCAGAGGTAAGGGAAGCTGTTGTAACTTAGTTACACAGCTGGTGTGACTGAGAGGATGGCTTTCCCGAGTTTGGAATGGGAGTTGTCAGCAGTAGTAGGTTCAGAAGTGGTAGTTCTTGGCGTTTGGTGACATGCCTCTTTCTTGCCTTCTCAGTGAGTCATACTGTGTTGCAGAAAAGACAGCAGGTGTCACTGCAAAGAGAGAATAATCTGTGACAAGCACATCTTGTATGGGTCTCCTATCCAGCATATTCTGCTCGTTTCATGATTTAATTGTGAGATATTTGCACCTACATATGTTACTAAGTTTTGTATCAAGCAAAGCCTTTCCTGTTACTCAGTTACTCAGCAGTACTTTCATATATAATCCTGTCACATATATATATACTTGTTTATCTAATGATCACTCCTTAGAAGTTTTCAATCCTCCGCATTGTAAATACAACATCAGAGCTTCCTGCTGAGTTATGTACCTTCAGTAAGCCCACAGTGCTAGTTTTGTTGCACGCCTGTTTGGTGTGTTAAATTTTGTGTGCGCTGTAGTGGCTTCCTTCTAGATAGATTTTGGTAGTATTACGCTTACTAGCCTAAATTCTATACCCTGTAGAAACAGGAAGATCTGAAACACTGTATAGCACTTATGTTTGTTACCAAGAATACCGATGGGTTTATTGCTGGTGGAGCCTGAGGTGCTTTAGTGGCCAGTAATTTCTGATAGTTTTAGTTTTAAGTAGTTTGGAAAAACATCAAGGATTGATAATAGTTTGTACTAAGTTATGTCTAGTTCATCATAAAACAAACATAAATGTGTGATAACTTTTTTTAAACTTTTGGCATAGAACATGGGAGAAGCTTGAATGATTTGTAGAAGTTCTCAGATGCAAAAATGGGCCTACAGCTGTAAACAGTCCAGAAAAGAGACACCCCCCCAGCATATTAGGGCTGTCTGTAGACATTACCTGTGCTGCAGTCTGAGCAGAGTACAGAAGACAACCTTTCCTTTTGTTCCTGTCTGTGGCTGTAACCTTTGCTTGCTCAATTTCCTTTTATTTTGTTGAGGAAGGTCAGCTGGGCTATATTGGTAATCAGGTGGGGGGGACTGAGGTTAATCACCCCACTTACTGTTGGAAGGCTGACTGGGGAGATTTGAGCTTAAGGGACAATTATAATGGGACAGATAAAAGCAGGTCTCAGATAAAATACAGGTCTCTCTATCTCAAAGGAGGAGTGCTTTATAGAAAGAGGGTGATAACAATTATGTTTGTAGTACTTTTGCTGTTTAATCTAGTACTCCCTGGGGAAACAAAACTTAGGAGACTGTTCTCTTTCCCTTTATTTGCTCTTCTACACTCTTGTCATTACTTTTGGACATTTCAGCCAGTTAGGGCCAAATTTTAGAACAAATTTGAAGTAATGTCAAAAGATGGTTGAGTTTCTGTATGTTTTCTGGAAAAATCATGCCCCAGTAGAGGAGGGGTCTCTGCTGAGGGGACAGCAGGAGGAAGTTACGTTTCCTCTTGGGGAATAGCTAAGAACTGGTCAGTGTGTATGTTCCTTCAGCTACAGCACGTCTCCTCTGCTTGCCCAATGGGCTGTGATCAAGAGTGTAACAGAGGAGCACAAAATGAATGTATAGAAAACGAGGTATATTCAGTTCTGCTGCTAATGAAACGATTAAAAAAGAAAAGCTTTGCAAAAGAGCAACTGAGAAGGCAAGAGCTCACAGTTTAACTTGGCCTTCATCTTTGAAGAGGCCCTGTTACAGCAAAGTCTGACCCAAAATGCATGCTTTTGGAGGAGTTAAATACAGTTGAACAAGTTGAGAGGAAGGCGTGGAAGGGCAAATGGGTAAAAATACCTTCTTGAAAGTGTTTGGGTTTTTTTTTCCTGTTTGGAAGCGTCACCCTGAGTTTTTGCAATTCAAATGCAGAATTTTCTAATGCTAGTCTGAGAGAAGGAGGAAACAAAAGAAACTGGCAGAAATGAAAGTGAAACAATCTCATTCCTTCGTTTCGTGAGCCTAAAATGAATTCTACAGTAGTGAAAATGAAGCTGATTTTGAACATTTTTAATTTGATTGTAGTAGGTATGCATAGGCTTAATAATTTTCTAGAGTTTGAGGTCAGGTGGTGTCTTGTTTGACCTCAAGCTGTTGTATTTCAGCCAAATTATTTTTCTACAAAGAGCCAAGAGTTGAGCTAGATTTCAGAGGAGTACCTGGCACCGTACATTCAGAAAGCAGGGGAAACCGAGTCCCCTTTAACACCAGGATACTGAATAAATGAAATATGCTGAAATGATTTCAACAGGTTAATCATACCCCACTTTGCAGATGCAGGTGAAAAACTCTGTTTTTGTTGCTAGCCTGCCTGGGAGAAAATTCTTTTTCAATTCCAGTTCTGGCAATTTGGTATGAGCCTGAGCTTGTGAATAAGACATGCCATCCAGGTTTCTAGAAAGATGCCACCTCAGCACTGATTAACTCCACTTTAGTGTTTTGTTTCCAACCATGTTATTCTTTTCAGAGGCACTCCTTTCCCTCCTCCCATTTCCCTCTCAACCCTCTCTCATATGTAGATGGCCAATATCTGACGGAGGAGGAAGGATCTTTTTGAGACTGTCTTGGGTTTAGCAGTGGTCTCTTTTTTTTTGTTTTTCATATCAAGTTTCATTAGTTGGTTTACTTTGCAGTTCTTTGTGAGATAGTAATGTGATTACTATTATGTTACAGCAGTTTAGATTATTTTTTGTTTGCTAAATCATTTCAGTATTAAAGAGCAAAAGGAAAAAAAAGCAAAAAGCAACAAAAATCCGAAAGTACAACATTATTATTGCACTTGCATTTCAGATTCTGAATTTTGTTGTGGAACTCAAGTTTTGGATTTTTTTGTACAAAATATTCTTGTCTTACAAAATGTCATGACCTATCTTTATTCATATTTCTCAGGAATAAAGAATATATCTGTGCTTTTTAACCTTAACTACTTGCATTTGATTACACTCACTCTCTTAATATGTAACGTTATCACAGTACTCAATTTATTAGCTGGGTTATAGTTTTTACTAGCAGGTTCCTTAGTTGTTTTTCCTGTCACATTTGTACATTGATGAAAGCTTATATATTCTCTTTGAATATATAACTGTGTGTTTTATTGAATGGATGAGATCAAATCATTTGAGCCTACAGTAGAATTTTTGTGGATTTTTTTTTAAACCTTCTTGCAAAATATGAATCTAACAATTTGGCACTTACAAAAAAGCAGAGCAAAATGAAGCCCTACTTTTCCTCCAATGCTGGAGTTTCATGGTAGCTTTAAGCTGGAAGTGGTGCCAAGAGAAGTTGTCCCCACCCTACTAGTTGTTTGTTATTACCAGCTCCTGCTCCTCCTCCTCCTCCCTTGTGCCAGCTTTATGTTAAGCTGGATTGGTTTTCTGGTTTTGTTCACTGCAGAACTGCACAAGGGAGGGAGCAGCCTGAGGAGTGGGAGTAAGTAGCTGGGGTTGGAGAAAGGATGTTATAGCCAGGGTGGGAGAAAGTGTGTTATCGCTCCTGTCAGAGTTGGTGCCGACCTACGCTGCTTTTCAGTGAAGGTGGAAGTGTGGCCTCAGCGTGCTCCGGTCCGGAGTTGAAGGGTGGTGTGGATGTCAGAAATGAACCAGAAATGAAAGTGGAATTGACGTGGGTGGGGTTTTTTTGTTGTTGTTTTGTTTTTTTCCCCCCCTCCTCAGGTTGAGCAACTAAAACATGAGGAATGGTTTAGAATTTGAAAAATCCTACTCTCCTTTCTCTTTTGGTGACATAAAAAAAATTTCACAGTAGAGTACAGTTTAAAGATGGCGACATCCTGTACGTAGCTATAACATTTTACCAGTCTATAGAGCAGTGCTTTATACTGGTGGTCAGAGACAAGAATAATGTAGCCAACTTGTGGGGACGCTGGGCTCTTCTTACCACGCTGAGGCTTGAGCAGCGCTGGTACAGGTGGGCAGTAGTTCCTGCTGCTGAGCTAATAAGAATTGCTACAGGAAAGACTGACTACAATCCAAAGGCGAATACTATTTAATCTTTTGTGGTCTTTGACTTTTGGTCTAGAAGTAAGAGCCGGGTGTAATCAGTGTTTAATAGAAAATAGTTGTAATATTAACTAAATGTATTTGTGAGATAAAATACTTAGCCGTTGGAATGAATTTAGGAATACAGATTTTTTTTTTCTTTTTCAAGTTTTATATTTTAATAAAGACTGTGATGCTAACATTAACTTCGTGAAAATTCTTGTGGGTTTTGTTTGTTTGATTTTCATTTTTGAAAGATAATATGTATTTTCAATTATGTCAATAGAGGCTTAAGATAACCATTTTTAGTATGTGCTTTGTGTCCTGAAGTATTTTCTGATTTGTGTCTCTTTAAAGTGAAAGAGAGATAGTAACTACATTATATAGCCTGGGAAAAAAAAAAAAAATTACTGTTCTTTATACTGATAATATTCAGAAAGGTTTTTTTTTAACCAGACATTTTTATCTGATCATTCCTTCTGGTTCTTATTATTTAAGTACAAAAGTACATTGTGATACTTCTAATAGTTGTAATTCATTGACTTTTCTATTATTCCTTTTCTTCACTAAATGATAAGCTGCTTATTTTGATGAGTTCTCTAAAACCCAGAAATTTTCATGGATCATGCTTTTACCTACCAAATATGTAGGTGAACAGGAAAGACAGAAACTCCAAACTCCATATCTTGCTATGGTTTTATAAAATTTATTTTCTTCTATGTCTAATACTTCATTCTCATAATTTTTTATTGCTATCTCAAGGTTATTTAAAAAAAAAAAACAACAAGTTCTTGTTACCAATTCCCCCTTCGTTTTCTATATTGGTAAGAGTAATTCCTTACAAACAGACCCACTTATTCATGCTTAGCTTCCCATTGGAAAAACAATCTTTGAGTTGTCTCCAACATAAAGCTCAGATGATATACCACCTAAAGGACTGAGATTTAGATAAGTGAAGTTAATCTGCAGCTAAACAAAATATTTACTATTTGTGGTTTTTTTCGCTAAGCAAAATCTTACTTAATTGATGGCAGTTAACTTATATGAGAATTGATGTGTCAGAAATATGCCTAAGTATCTGTGGATACAGGTGATAGGTCAGGTTTATTATTAATACTTTGAGCTATATCGCTAAATAATTTTTTTTTTAAATCAGTTAATAAAATGGAGCATGCTTGCTGGAAACTGAATTAGTTTTCTCTAGTGGCTAATTTGAGCTGTATGTTTATTGAGTGGTATTTTTTAGATGTGTTAAATTTTTTCTTTTTTTTTTTTCTTCCAGTGTAGTTGCAGACATCTTGGTTCTTGGTTTTTTCAGAAAGCCAAAAATAAGAAGGAAAGAAAAAAGCAAGCTGTTGGCAGGTTTATCACTGAGTGGTTTTTACCATGTTCTGCCATTTTTCATCTCTTCATATCCCCTCCTCTTTTAAATAGAAGTCAAGATGATAAAAATTTTCATGAGTTTTACTTTAATACGGAATGTATTGTGAAAATTCACTTATGCCTGTGGGGGGAATATACTTCCTATAACAATTTGTAGTTACACTCTTCTTTAGAGAGGTTTATTTTAATGCATTGTCTACATAGAGCTTTGATATTTTTCCTTCCGTTTAAAAATGTATATCATTATTTCTTCAGTAGACAATCAGCTACGATCCTTGCCTGCACAGTGGATTTAAAATCAACTGCAAATTGCTGAAGAATTGCACTTCAAGTGGTCTCAAGAGACAGGAGAAGCAGGTCTTCACTATAATGGAAGAGGCCAAGAGCTCAAAGAATGGAAATCATGACCCAAGGAAGTCTGTCCGTCTTGTCTGTGAGGAAGGCAAAGCAGTCAAAGTTACAAATAATCAAAATTATAAACATAATAGAAATGAGAAATCTGTGAAGGATGTTGGAAGAAGTTCTCCAAGTGGGAATAGCAGCAAAAAGAGTAAACAAAATGATGTTTGTTCTGAAAAACAAGGAGAAAATAAATCATGCAAAGTAAATAGTTGTATTGCTGGAACTAAAGATGTGGGGTCAAACGTTCAGGATCGAAGTCATGGAAAAGCAAAAAAATTTTCTAATTTATCACCAGCAGCGGAAAACCTGAAACAGACAAAAGCTCAGCCAGTGGGAGAAAACTTTCCAGGCTCCCATGTTTCAGGGAACGGGGTCAATACAGAAAGCTTAACAGCTACACAGAAAGGGAAACTGGTGTTGGAAGATCCACTGGGAGTTCATACTTTGAAGACTGGTGTTGATCAGACTGGTGATCCTAGTAAGACTGCTTCAGATCAAAGAAAAATGGAACATAAGCCTGATGACTTCAGTGAGTATTATTCAACACTGCTTTATTCAGTTTTCTTCTGGTAAAATTGTTAACAAGCTGAAATGAGCTCTGAAATGTTTCTATTTGTGTATTTTTTTCACATATAGTAAGTTGCTGATTGCATTTAGAGAGAACATACTATTCATACAAGCATATTACTTACAGAATAAGAGATTATGATAATAGCTGTCCTTTTTTCTCATACCTAAGACCTAAACATCTTTACAAGATACTTCGTGTGGGGGGGTTTCTGGCAATTTTGTGAATATAGTGTCTTGGGAGGGGGGAACCCTTCATAATATCATTGCCACTTACGGAAATGTCAGCTATTACTGCTTTTCAGAAAGATCAGGGGAAAAATCTGCAAGAAAAGTTTGTTGTTTTTTTTTTTTTATAGGTAGGGGGAAAATATTTACCTTTTTTCTGTGATTGTTGTGCTCTCTTTGTTACTAAAAATGTTTAAAATATGTTTTGGCAGATGGCTTTTTGATTTGGGGAGCTCTGAATACGTACCATTCATCAGTGGTTATCCTTATGAGTGTTCAATTCTTATACATATTTTTCAATTTCAGAATTAAATATATGGATCAGGCTTTGTCTCACTTCAGGTTAACGCCTTAGTTCAGGATTTGTCACACTTTTTCAGAACATAGTTTTTTCTACTAAAAATGCTATTTTAAGATGGCATGCCAGTGCAGACTTTCTATTTGAAGTATTTCCCACTATTGCAACAGCTACAGCAGTTGCTTGTATGGAAATACTAGGAAAATATTAAAGTGCATATTTTTTTAGCTATCTTCATAAAATTTAACAGGAAAAACAAGTTAAAATGGCAGCATCCTATGATCAGTCAGCTCTTTGTAGACCACCATCATGTACTGTAGGGACCATCTGTCACTGAGAAACCAGGACTTGAAAACTTGCTCAGTTTTCATTCCTAGCTAGTCTGGGGGCACAGATCTCATTTGAAAGGAAAGAAAAAAGAAAAAAAAGAAAAAAAAAAACCCAAACCACAAATAACCCTCACTTTTGCTGATGGAAAAACTACTGGAATAATTTAAGATATAGATGTTTGTACAGATTAGTGGACTATCAACAATTCATAGGCATCTGGAGGAACTGGGCTTTTGGAATTGACCTGCGTGTTTGTGAGTAGCAGCATTCCAGAGCTCCGTGGTTGCTAGCCGTGGGCGGCAGGGTGTCGCGGTGTGTTCAGATGTAACTCCAGCAGCCTTCTAAATTGAGAGGTTGAAATGCCTGATGACTGGCTCTGTAAGATCGTTTGGGTGAATGTCTTTAAGGCAGTTCTGTGACTGTTTCCTTAAGAAAATGTATTGTGTAAAAAATTGTATGCCTAATATTTCTTATTTCTGTTACAGTAGAGCATCAGGATCTCATGTACTCTGTTCTGCATAACAAAAAAAAACCCCTTTCTTGCCTTGAGGAACTTAATAGAGACTGTGAAGTTATGACTGAAACACAAAATGAATCTACCAAATTTTTTTTCCTCTTTTTGATAGCATTCTTAGTAGCAGACTGGTCTCTGAAGTCTCTCCAAAATCCTGGTTAACATACTGGAAAGATTCTTAACGTCTAAGGTGATTTTGGCCAGCCTTTGGACAAAAAACTGGAATGTAGCTCTAATTTGTGTCTGGCTCCTTAATGAGATGCTCTTAACTGCTCTGTACTCTCAGTTTTCCTGTCCTTGAGTTACTTTGAAGAAAATAACTATTTCTTTCTCTAGGTAAAATAAAGAATTCTGAATCAACTAAAGAACATACTTTGGAAGCTGATTATTTAGAAAACACCACTGTTATTGATGAATCTAATCTGACAGCTGAACAGCAACTAGGATTGAAACAAGCTGAAGAACGTCTGGAAAGAGATTATATCTCCCGACTTGAAAAAGTAGGTTGAGTTATTTATCAGATAAAAAAGAAAATGGGTGTCGTCTTTCATTATCATCACAATATTTCTGGTTGGGTGGTATTTCTACTAGAGCCCATTGCCTCTGTTTCTTTCTTCTTTATAATGAATTGCTTTAGTGATCTAAGATACTATCCCTAGTAGTTGACTAGTAATTGATCGTGGCAGATGATACGGATTGGAATCTTAGTGTTCCTTTTGTGGCACATGTAGCCTTTGTATTTTTTAATTCTGCAGACCTAAAGGTTTGTCTAAACTGTTCTTAATATTATCTCCAGTGAAACAAATTTCGAAGTCAGTATAGGTAACCCAGAAGTTTTTCTTAATGTCTAATGTAAGTGTCTCTTGCAGCATTTTAATCGCTCATATGTTGACCTAGGAAAATAAACATAAGTTTATTACTTTTTTCAGGCACTTTCTACACATTGAAGATCATTACCATTCCTGCAGTCTTACGTCTTTTAACCTCACTCTTTGTTCTTCGGTCTTAGGGGTTTTTTAGTTACTGGTTCATTCTTGTTGCTTTTCTGTAGGCATCCACCATATAACTGGTATCCAAAATTGGACATGCAATTTTAGCTGAGGTCTTACATATAAAGGGCAAAGCTGACTTCATGTGTCTGAAATACAGCATTTGTGTTTAGGATCCCTGCTTTTTTAGCAGCAATAGGATGTTGGCTTGCAGTTTTATCAGCAATGATCCCCATATCCTTTTCTTAAGAAATGCCCAATCAGGTGTTCCCAGCCCTGTGTTGTTTGCAGTTGGTAGTACCTAAGGAGGAATGATACTTTGCTTTGATATTATTTAATTGCAGCTTTTTTATTCCATTTCTCTAATTTGTTGTGATCACTGAATTTTTGTCATTTTACATCTTCTGTAACCTCTTCCAACTTGGTATTTTTCGCATTTGTAGTCAGCACACCCTCTATTGCATTTCCTAAGTCTTCAACAAAAATACAAATGTTTCTGATACCAGAAGGACCCCTGTTGAAAAATAGTTGGCACGTGCTTTTAGGCTGGTGGTGAACCAGTCCAGATATGTGTGCTCTGAGGACGCTTTTCTGAGCAGTTTTGCTCCCACCTTACTGTTCTTTATTTAGATAGTATTTATGGTCTCCTTTTGAGACTGATACTACGAGAAGTGACAAAAATTTTGTAAAATTCAAGATACAACATCTGCTGCTGCTTCTTCAAGCCCTATGATTTTATCTTTAAAAAAGCAACCCTAAAATTGGTTTAGTGCAATTTGTTTATAGCAGATCAGTTCATCACCTATGACCTGTTTTTTTTTTTACTATGTGCTTATTAGTAACTTAATTTATTACAGTATTTTTCTGAATGCTAATTCTGACTGGTCTCTAATTCCTTGGCTCATCCTCTTTAGCCTTTTAAAGATATTCTTAAGTTTCTCTTTCCTGGTGATCTGGAACCTTCCCATTCTCTGTCAGTTCTTTAAGATACAACTGGCTCTGAGATGGATTAGCTCCCTGAATATCCAAGCAGAAATTTCATGAGGCCTGGCTTGTTTGGATGCTTCTATCTTACTCAAGTAGTAGTCCGTAGCTTTTTTTGTCTTGCTATTTTGAGTTCTTGCCCCTTTCATTGGTGTTAAGCATAACTTGGTGATTAAAAAAGGCTTTACAATAAAGGCAAAATAAAAGGTATTACATGATTCAACCTTTCTGGCAACATCTGTTGACATAATACTGCAGATCAGTATTGTAAAGAAATAGCCAGTTTTTAAAAATATTATTATTGCTGATATTCATTCCGTTTTAGAAGAGTGGTAAAATATTTTTGGTCTACTTCAGTCATCAGGTATCAAATACTTGAATCTTCCGAGCTAACCAAGTGTAACTGTCTATAAGATATTTTCCAAATGGATGTTTGGATGTTTAATTTCATCGTACTAGGTATCTGTCTCATTGAAAATAAGGATGAAGAGAAGTAGTAATAAAAGCATAATGACCATGTTATTTTAAATTGGTATTTACTCTGCAGTTGGAGAGTATCAGACCTTCCCCCCCCCCCCCCCCCGCCCCCCCCAAGCAAAAGATCAAACTCAGTGAGTGGAAAAACTTGCCCAAATTTAGCAGTGGTTTAGGTTTCCATATAGTAAGTCAAATTTGTTTAACTGATCTATAGTCCACCTTAATGTCTTAAAATGGTGTTCTCTGTTCATTCATTGTTATGTCACTGTTTAAACATCTGGTGTTTTCAGTATACTTTTCAGTTTTAGTAAATATAGATGTATTAGAATTAGGATGAAAATGTTAATTTTTTCTCTCCCAGTTATAACTGATAGCAGTTATTGGAAAAATGCTAGCAACTCTGGAGGAAAACTAAGGCTTTTTGTTGGGGCCCTTTTGTCTTTGCAGTGAGCATATCAAAAGGTTTCCAATCTCTATACCTGTGTTTTGTTAGAGCAAGAAAATACAACTGCAGGATGAGACAGATTAAAGTGGAGTATTTGCGAACAACCTCTCATCTTTGCAGAGGTGGTTCTTTCTGCCTTTTAGTCTAGTAGTTCTCAGTGGTTTCCTGGTTGAATAAACTCCACAGTATCCCCTCTTGGACCCTAGGAAGATAGTGATTCCCCCCCCCATCATCTCCTGAGGCTTGGCTGCTTCTTGCAGACTCTCGGGGGCCTCCCAGGTGGCAGCTGTCCATTTGTGAACTCCATCTCTCCCAGCCTGTCTGTACAGAAAGGTGCTTGTTCTGCATGTTTCTCCAATTCTGAGCATCCCAAATTATTGATCAAAATAGAATAATCTTACCCCTTATCAGAGGATCCCATCTTATCCAGAGTATAGTCATTAGTAAGTCAGAAACTGGCTATCTTCCTCCTTGTTGGCCAGTCGCACCCTTTTTAATGGAACAAAAAATGTAGTACTTGCACAGTACGCTGTGAATATGCTAGCCAAACAACACCACCATCTGTCATAACATGTATAGTAGATAATATGATGAATACTTCCCATTTTCTCATCAGAGAAAGGAGGATAGATGGTGAGATTTAATAAATCCATAGTTATTAAAAGCTTGAGCTGACAAGGGACTGGCTTACTGGCCTTTAGGTCAGCCTTAAGAGGCATAAACTCTTCAGTCTTGATCTTGCCTCACTAAAATTTACTGAGAAGTGTAATATTCAAGTCATCTCACTTCCTTTCCTCGCTTTCCCCACTTGTCACATCGGTTAAATCCATTTCCACTGTGTTTTTTGAAGATTACTTAATGTTTGAAAAGCACCTTGACATTACAAGTGTTACATAATTGTTAAATACAATTTATTATTCAAAGAATTGAGTTTTTCAGACACTATTGGCAGAAACATTTTCTTTTAATCTATGGCCATTTTTCCTCAGCGCTCCCCAGAATACACCAACTGTCAGTATCTATGCAAGCTCTGCTTAGTTCACATTGAAAATATCCAGGGAGCTCACAAGCATATTAAAGAAAAACGTCATAAGAAAAATATAATGGTAAGTTAACAAATAAAATTTTGACTGATTTTTTTTTTTCCTTTTTTTTTTTTTTTTTTTTAAAAAGATCTTTCTTGTTATGTGGTATGTTTTCTTTGGTCATCTTCATTTAGGTGAAAGTTTGTGTGCTGAGCAGAGATCCACAAATTTCTGTTGATTGTTTTCTGTTTGAGAGGAAGGGCTTGATGATCTGTCCAGGCAGAGAGGAAAGAACATTTTTGGTCATTGCTTCTGAATTAGTGTCTCTGAGTAGTGGGCAGTTCATCACACTTTTAGTAACAGAATGCAAGGTAACTTAGGTGAGAAACATATTTAGTTTTTCTGTTTCTTCCAAAAATAATATCGTTGGTAGCAAGACCTCCAGGGACTGGAGGTGGGGTTGGGGATGTTGGTTTTTTCTCTTGTGTCTGACTTGTGAGGTTTTTATCTACATCCTTTCTGTGATGGGTGAGCAGAGTGGACAGTATGTCTGGATTGAAAAAAGAGAGTTAAAGTAGGGAGGAATTCAGTTCCTGAGTCACCTCCCTGGGTTTATGTATGTGTTTAATATGAAAAACAGTTCTAAGGCTTTCAAAGAGAAAAACAGTTTCCTTATCAGATACCATGGTGTTACTGTTTGCTTTGCTTTAAAGAACTGTTACGTGCATGAAATCCAATAAAAGGCACACAGATTTTCTTGCCAACCCGTTTTTGTAAATGCTGATGAAGAGCTACAAATTCCCCGGTATGTAGGGTTTTGTGATTCAGATGGTTAAAATTACTCTTCCTACGACGATTCCCCAAAATTCAGTCAATTACTTACTTCTATTTCCATGTATTTCTTACCATACTTCTGTTTGTAATTAATGCTCTAATTCTATCATATATGCAAGCCATCACCTGGAAAACTGAATGCCATAAATCCATTACATCTCAGAAAATAACATTTTTGTATTATATTCAGTTATTATTTGTAAAGGATTCTGATTCTGTTGCTGTCTGCTAAATTGCATCATGGAAAAAAAAATTAATAAAACGGCAACAAACCAGCCCTGTGTTTGATGTGGAAACACTTTTGTACCATGCTTTTCATCTGGGCATGGAGACAAGAATCGAGGAATGAAGTTTCTTTACCACTGAATGGAAATGCTAGAGGACAGGGAGCAGTTTCAGTTTTTAACACTTGTCTTCAAATAGCTTTATGTTGTGTGCCACATTACAGTGATAAGAGGTATGTAACTGTCTAAATGTTACTTCAGAAAATACACCTATTTACAGCTCTAACTATGAGATACATGACTATCAAATAAGCTTAGCAGCAGCTGTGGTTTCCCCACTCAAGAAAAAGCCCAAAGCAGCGACATTGAAAAAAAACCACAGCCCTTTAAAAACACACATATCCTTTCTTACGCTAAATTTGTTCAAATAAGAACAGAAGAGTTGAGAGATGCAGCCTAGAACTCACCAAACATTTTCATGCTGGACTGTGTTTTCTTAGTGCATAATTATTTTCTGGTTATTATTTATTTCTGTTGTCAGTCACATATTTCATTTAGTTGATGAATTTGTGAAACAAGTGATTGTTGTACTTACTCCCAAATGACTTGCATCTGACATATTTCTTGCTGTTGGATTAAATTGATTATAATTTGATGCACTAAAAATAGCACTTTCTGGCATCAGCTGTTTAGGCAGCAATGGGACTCAGCTTATCAAAATTTCTTGGATCTAGGAATACTTTTTCTGCCTCTGATATCTTTCCTTCAAGTGCAATCCACTCTGAAAAAATCTGTGTGACTCTAGAAAAACTTTGTCAGCTCAGTTACTTTTATTATGTAGGAACAATTACAGCTTTTCATTGCCTTGGATGAATTCTGTTTCAGAACTGTCAGAAAATGTGGTTCAGGAATGTAACACAGCAGATTTCCTCCTCAGTTGCCAGCTGTGAAACAACATGTTCTCTTTTAAACACTGAGCATCTACTGTCATTTCTGTGAGCCACACTATTACATTTGCCAGTTAGGCCGGGCAGAGTTCTTACCTTGGAAAGTGTTTGGTCAGGACACCATGTCAGTAGAAGAACACAAACAGCAAACAGTACGTTCTAATATCATGCAATAGTACGAGATAACCTTTTTCTCTTAAAATATCAGTTTTTACTTTTATCATCCAACAATTATTCAGGAAAAACAAGAAGAAAATGAGCTGCGTGCCCTCCCACCCCCCTCTTCTGCACAGTTGGCTGCTCTGAGTTTTACACTCATTGAGGCAGCAAATGAACAAGGCATATCAGATGATGACTTCAGAATTCGTCAAGAAATTGTAAACAAGATGGAGAAAATTATTCAACAGCCTTTACCAGGTATTCATAGTATTCTCCATTTTTCTTTAGGTGAAAATTTTTCTTTTTCTTTATTTTTACACAGATTTTGATACCTTCATTAATGGTGAATTAATGCATTTGGGGTTAAATTATCTTTATATTAAACAATATTAATATATACAGGCATTTTAATACAGACTGGTGGTTGCTTTAAAAGGAGCTAACAATCCTACAAAAAGAGGAAAATATGTGCTTATTTTTGCTTCTTTCTGGTATGTGTTTATTGAAGCTATTGGTCCTCTTTAAAGTGATGACTTCTGATGAAGATTGGAAATTTCCAGGGTACGAAGTATTTCCTTCCTGGTCGTATTTAAAGCATCGGCCTCTGAGGGTCTCCCTCAGGCTCTAGTCCTACAAACCTTTCCACCTGTATCTTACCTAGCATTACTGAATAGCTGTGGCTGTTACAGTAGAGATTTTTTTTTTTTCCCAAGTGCACTTAATTAAACTAATATAAATGTAGCAGGAGGGGAAAATGAGGAGGAGTTTGAAATGTATTTTTTTCCTACTGGTCCTTCAGTTGTTTATAACATCTTTCAGGGCAGATAAAAGTTGGATGAGGCAATTTTTTTTAAAGCATAGTTTTAGGAAAAAAAAATAGACCTCAGCTATGAGTGATTTTGGTAAGCATATGAGACATTTTCGGTACTTAATTGTGATCTGAAATATCTGCAGGTACTAATCAGTAACTGTTCATTAAAACAAGTCGTTAAAATCAACAAGGGTTATTGTTTAACAAGTATTTCTTCTCATGTATATTTATGGTTAACGGGTCCTAAAATGAGGAGGGGTGTACTTTGAGATCAACTATAGCTTTCCAAAGTCTCTTGAATTGTCTTAAATAGGTCAAAATATTACATTTACTTAACCACGTATAAATACCGTATCTCATCTGCCTTTTTCTTGATTGAGTGCTTTGTGTTGATTAAAAATAAGAATAATTAAAAAAAAAAAGTCTGAGTAGGTTAAATGCTTAGTCCCATTTTTTTGCTTCAGTGGGTCAATAAAGTTCAGTGCATTAATAGAGTTCGTAAAAATTGTCTGGTTAAGTTGAATAGTAGTCTTCCCCCTCTTCCCTCTTCAGAAGTACAGTATGTTACTTCAATAGGACATGTTAAACATTCAAATCCAATTTATACTACTGTTGGAAAAAAAAATAAGTAATATAACAATAAGATAATCTTTGACATTTGCTTCTTTGCATTGATTTCCCATCATCTCCTATGGTTAATTCACTGGGAGTTTGAGAGCTGATTTTTGGAGCTATGGTAACGTTGACATTATGTTAACAATGGTTTGTTTTTCAGTGAATTTGAAGAGAAGAAAGTAATCTCATTGACAAAAAATAAGTTTTCAAACTTTTTATTTCATCTGTATTGAAACTGGGTTGATGTTCTATACTGTCCTTTTATTTTAGAAATACCTTCTTTTTTCCCTTTGCTCTATAAAAATACAGTAGTAAAGATTTTGTTTGTTTGCTGTCGGATGATCAGCTTTAGTTTTAGGAGCTATATTAAATATATGCTTAAACATAAGGTGCTGAATAGAACAGGGACTTGTAGGGTGGAGGTTTGCTAATCTGTTTGCTCTATAATATTGCCATATGTGGCTCCTAGTGCAAACTTCTGTTCTGGCATGCTGTTGAGTTTTTCACTGATAGTATATTAGCATAAGACAAAGCAAAGGAAATTATTACTTTTACATAAGTACTCATGAAAATTACTATGTTAGTCTTACTTGGCTGGCTGACTTGTTTGGACCGATGAGCTGATGTGGAAGTGTAGTAGTAGTGGAGGGGGAGTCTGTAGTAGTAAATGACAATTTGTTATTCCCCTTTTCAAAGCCCGCTACATTTTAGTGAATGTGTTTTCCTAAGTTGTAAATTAGGAAAAAATTAATTCATGCACAGTGTAGAAAACATGGGATGTGCTGGCATGATTTTCTCTTCAGTTCGCATTAGAACTATGCAAAAATTCTTACTACTATGAAAAGCCATTGGAAATAGTTGCAATGTATTATTATTATTAACCATACAGAAATTCATTTTGACAGGGCTAGTTTCTAAGTGAAAAATAGAGAAAGATTTGTTTGAAGCTGTGTATGTGTAAGATTTATTTTCTCTTTTAAGAATTATTTTGTTGTGGTTCTGTTTGAGAGAGCATGGTTAGAACACAAATAAAGGTACTAAGAAAAAATACAAGAAAAACCCTCTTCACTGTGAGGCTGGCTGAACACTGTCACAGGTTGCCTAGAGAGATTGTGGACTCTCCGTCCTTGGAGGTTTTCAAAACCCAAGGACACGGTTCTGGGCAACCTGCTCTAGGTGACCCTGCTTGAGCAGGATGTTGCATTTGGAAGGGATTGAGAATAGTCTCAATTTTGAGCTAATGTAAATATGTCAGAGCCCTAATATATGTTATAGGAAAGTTTTCATCTGCAAAAATTATATCGTGAAGTGGGATAAGTTATTGTTTATGGAGTAGAATGACATTTCTCATGATATTATTACTGAATAGTTACTTTCTAATTAATTTAGATCTGTTGCACATCTTTGCAGGTAAGGAACTGTATTAACTACAAAACCACTAAATGGATACTGTACTTTGTGTCTTGGATGATATTGAAGCTAGGTTTTATATACGTTTCATAATGAATTGTGTATAGGAACTTGCTAATGAAATTAACAGATTGTAGCACAGAAAAAAAATTTTGACAACAGTGTATGGGGCAACAAAGAATTTTATAATTGGCTAACTGCTGCAGTGAAATCAAGCTGTAGTTAACAAAAGCTTTTAAATAAAATCGTGCAATGAGATGGTGACCGTTACTGCTATTTTATATTCAGAACAAACAAAACTAAAGCTGCATTGTAAAAGTACTTTAAAACAGCTTGAAAAATTTTGGACATGTGGTAATTACACTATTTGAATTATCCGTTTTCCTGTGATGCTGTGTTATGGAAATGACTAGCCTTCACGAGTGAGAAAGTGGTTCAATATTCATTAATCTGGGAGTACCACTTGAGAGGTACAGTATCTGAAGCAAGGTATGCATCATCGATTAAAGAATAATTTATTTACTAGCTGTTAAATAATTATGTTTCTCTCTCTTCCAGACTGTTCACTGAGGATGTATGGCTCCTGTTTAACTAGATTCGCTTTTAAGACCAGCGATGTTAACATTGATATCAAATTCCCCCCTAAGGTGTGTAGATATTATCTTGTATTAACTAAGACTGTTTTTTAAATCAAGGCCATGAACATTTATTTCTACTTCATTGCCTTCATCTTCTATTGGGGCATACGGTGTTAGAATAGCACAAAGCATATAATCTTTGATTTGGTGTCAAGTGTGCTATGAATCAAGTGGATAAAGTTTTCATTGCTTATTAGATAACTTTAATTTTTTTTTTTTTTGGACAATCTTATGCTAGCCTTTTTTTTAAATTTTGTAAGTATTGAACCAATATGAAAATAGTTGGCTGTGAATAAGTGTGTTTTTATGTGCTCGTGATTCAGACAGTAAAATCTTGTAGGTCTTCATTCCCCCTCACACACCCCCCCCTCCGCCTCCCCTTTTAAAGGTGGGGCTAAAAGTAACAATTTTCCTTTTACATTTTAGTCACTTGCAAGTAGATGTCACATCCCAGTTTACAGTTTACTGTGCTACAAAATTCCTGCAGAGCAGTATAACTTACCTTTAAGTTGATGGTTCATGTTTAGTATGCAATATTATTGCTCTTTTTTTTATTATTGCTCTTTTTATTTTATTATTTCTATTTTATTTTAGTATTATTTATTTATTTATTGTTGCTCTTTTTTTTGACTGTATATGTTACAGTGGAATTCGAGATACCTGTTTTGGGTATATACTTACACATAGCATTTTGAAATGATACTGCAGTTAGGAGGCAAAACTGAGCCCTTTTTCAAACAATTGCATATGGAATGTACCATATCACTTTTTACAAAGGCTCAAAGGTGGTGCTAATTTTTAGCTTATCTTTGAACTATTTACAGCTTATCTTTGAAACACCACTTAAGTTGATTTCTGGGGAGAAAAGAAAACACATTTAAAAATTATAAACTTTAAAAACCCTTGAGAAAGTACTGACATTACATTCTTTACTGTTGTGTTTCTAATGGCATATGTTGACATTGAAATTGTTGAATATGTGGCAAGTATTTTGTTTTAACTTTCTGAAGTCTGTTAATACAGAACTAGAACAGAAGTATTAACTAAAAAAGCTGTAGACGGAAAGAACGCTAGCTAATATGTTTATTAGTACCTGTTTTCATGGTGCAGACAGATACAGTTAACTTTTTCATTAATATTGACACATGATTTCACTTTTGTGAAAGACCATAGTGTTACTAGTTGTGCAACCTAAGTAGTTTTAAACAAAGTGTAAAATAAAATAGGTTAGTCTGAATAATGTAACCTGCTCCAATTCTGTCATTTTAGATGAGTCAACCAGATGTTCTGATACAGGTGCTTGAAATCTTGAAGAACAGTGGTGAGTTTAGTTGCATCTCGTTTCTATTTAATTAACATTCCAGCTGCTGTTCAGTTGTTTTTATGCTTAATTTTTCTGTAAACTTACAAAAATGGGTTAGTTTTCAACCAAAGTATCTGAGCTGTTTTTATGAATACTAGTGCTTGTGTAAGTGAGAGATGAGAACCTGCAGCAGGAGAATGGCAGCCCAGGTAGTCTAGTTCAACTTGCCAGAATTTATGGCAATAGTGTTAGATGCCGGGTCAAAAAGCATTTAACTTTGTAGGAGAAATTCTAAGCAGTAAAACCCAAAGCCACTTTCCACTTGCATATGAACATCAGTCAGAACTATTACAAGACTACTGAAACATGTAGCATCCTTGTTCTGTCAGGAAGTCATCTAACTCTGTAATCCGCACATCTTGAACCAAGTAACACAAGTAGCACTGCACTTGTGATCCTTTAGGAAATTTTGATAGGTCAGCTCCATAAGTGGTTCTGAAACTATCCTGCTGGTTTGTCAGAGATTCAACCTTGTGTCTTTCAAATGTTGTAAAGACAAAAAGGTTCTAGAAGAGATGCCAGCCCAGTTTTCTGACAAGGGTTTTTCTCCCCCCCCCCCCCCCCCCCCCCCCCCCCCCCCCCCCCCCCCCCCCCCCCCGGCTGTGTGATACTGGTGGTGAGCATCAAAAGTAACCAGAAAATACTGCTTACTGGTTAGCTACGCAGCACTTAATTTGAGTTGTTCTGTAGAAGTGTGGTATAAATGTAATAGTTTTAAAGACGCATTTGGGAAAACTGTAAAAGACTTTCATACATAATGTTTTTTTCCTCCTTGCTCAGCTGTCTACTCAGATGTGGAGTCAGATTTCCATGCCAAAGTTCCTGTTGTCTTTTGCAAAGATGTTAAAAGGTACATGTCATTGAAAAGGATTTTTAATGAGATACCGATTTCTACTATGTTTGTTCATAGCAGCTGCTTGCCTGCACTCCTGACAAGAAGTGTTACTGTAACATTTAGCTAACATTCACATTAAAGGGGAATTGCTCATACACGAAAAAACAATCTAGAAAGAAAGCTTAGCTTTGGTTTTGTGCTTCATAGAGCTCATTAGTTGTAGGAGTCTGAAAATACCAGTTCTACTTTTAGTTAAATAGGGGAAAAGTGGAATGGTTTTCAGCTGATATTTAAAATTTCTGCCAGCAGTTTAACCCAAGGCTTTAAAAACATTTTATAAGATACACATTGCCAGAAAGGACACATCATCTGACGGTTTCAGTAAATTCCTAAGAAGTAGCAACCTCCAAAATGAAACATGATTGCTCTATGATGTCCACGTTGCTTGGACTGGCTAGGGGTATGTGATTGAAACTCTGGGGAAGTAAATGCAACAAGGGTGGGCATATCTTTTCCTGTGTTTGTAGATTATGCAGAAGCTGTTTTGTGGACTTACCAACTCTTAATATGCAGCAGGCCTGGAGTATTTATTTATTTATTTATTTATTTGGTATGTGGAAGATATACATGAAATTTGAGTTGTGTAAGATTGCACAATTAAGTAACGGCAGAACTTAGAGCAAATTCTTCATGCTGTTTTATATTTTTAGCTGTAATGAACTTCTGTAAGTTCTAGATCCAACTGATGAGTTAATAGTAAAGAAAATGTGATTAGATTCTGTAGCTTTTGTTTAAAAAGTTCAGGTTCTTACATAGGGAGACACTGATGCATGTTTTTATTATGGTGGATGTGATGCCCCACCTCTCCCCCGCCCCAAGCATCATCTGTATATACAAGGCGATAACTCTTTTTATCTGTTTTACATTTGTAATTACAGTGGTTTGACATGTAAAGTAAGTGCTAGAAATGATGTGGCTTGCCTTACAACTGACCTGCTGGCTGCACTTGGTAAACTGGAGCCTGTCCTTATTCCCTTGGTTTTGGCTTTCCGCTACTGGGCTAGAGTAAGTTTATAAATATTGAGGATAATTAAATATGTTTATTTCCTCTTTTTAAGTACTGCATACAATGTAATGTATAATATACCATGAATATGTTTGTAGAAAAGAACTTCATGCCACTAGTTGACCTCTTACTTTAACAGGCCAGAATGAGACTGAAGATTTTGGTGTGAAACTGTAAATATGTATGAAGCTTCCACTATTCTGTTAGCAAGCTATTACGCTAGTTCCTTAAAACTAGTTAATTGGTCCTTGAAAACCAGCTAAACAGAGCAATCGGGTCTTGCAAACTTTCTGCTATGGAGGTCACATTGGAAAAAGTTAACTTGCTGAAAAAAGGGTCTGTTGTCATGCCCTGCTATACTTCTTACAGACGTCAATGGTGATCACAGGAACCAAGTTATGATGTTCACAGCCAGCGTTTAACTGTCTTGTAATTCAGTCCTGAAATTGCTGCCAGGCCATACTTGACTTATAATCTCTTGGCTTTGTTGGAAAATCAGTTGCATGGTATTATTACTGTTGCTTGATTTAGCAAGGTGTTTTTACAAAAATTCCTCTGTTACAACATATCAGTAGCAGCAGTAGAAACTACAAAGAACTGTTCTAAGTCTAATACGTTTATTACATCTCTCTTGAGTTCGCAGAGAAGAGATCGGTATCAGATTACAACCAGATGCATAGAATCCCCATCTCCATACATGAGATACCGCACAATAACAAATACCTGATAGTTGACTGAAATTCTAGATAGAAACATAAATGTGTCCCACAATCACAAATGTGATGAAACTGAAGAGAGTAATATGTAATAAAATAGTATAACATAAGGCACTGTACGAATTACTATAATTTGCGTTTTGTCTGTACGTGACATGGCATGACGACTGCAGTTTCTGAGATAAAGGATTTTCTGTTTCACTCTAGTATGTATCTCACATTTCTTTAATATTTGTCCTTTTATAATAGATTTTAAATTAAAATGTTGATGTTACATCAGAAGAGTAATGATTTATTCTCTTACAGCTCTGTCACATTGACTGTCAGGCTGAAGGTGGGATTCCCTCATATTCCTTTGCCTTAATGGTGATATTTTTTCTTCAACAAAGAAAACCACGTATTTTACCATCCTATTTGGGCAATTGGGTAAGTGATTTGGTAATATAGTAACCTTACTGTTAAATTGTTGACATTATTTCTGTGTTCTGCAAGGTCATAAAATGTGCAGAATTTGATTGCCTAAGAAATTTGTAAATAAAATGCATTGGTACTTAATCCTCACACAGTTGATGCCTGATGATTCTGATGCCTTCTAAAAAAAGGCAGCTGCCCTAGCCTGTGCAATTGTGTCATGCTGTATTTTGGAGAAAAGGCAAATATTTTCTTCTTTAATTCTCTGAATTTATTTCTCTGACATCAGTTATTCTTGAGGGGGATAAATATCACAATTG
This sequence comes from Gymnogyps californianus, assembly GCF_018139145.2. NCBI lineage: Eukaryota > Metazoa > Chordata > Aves > Accipitriformes > Cathartidae > Gymnogyps > Gymnogyps californianus. The sequence continues at coordinate 29,688,211 of NC_059478.1, read as the reverse complement.
TCACTGTTACCTTTGATGAAAACTTTTCGTTGTATGTATTATATACAGTCTTGTTTCAGAGCTACTTTAATTGTTGTTAGATTGAAGGTTTTGATTCAAAGAGGCCAGATGACCACCAGCTGAAAGGTATAGAAGAAGAGGAGTTTGTACGGTGGGAGTACAAACCACCAACAAATGGTGCAGCAAAAAACTCAGTTGGAGCGGAAAGTAAAACTAAAGTTGAACAACAAAAAGGTGGTGGCAAGAAGGTAACAAGCTCGGAAGCGGACAACCAAAGTAATGCAAAGGAGAAACACGGCAATGTAAGTCATGGCTTTATTTCATCAAAAACCATATTCTATCTCTTATCCCTGTCTTTTATCTTTAAACATTAATATTGGATGGAATCAGGAAAAAAAGGAATTTTCATTGCTTACTGCAGTTGAGCATTCTTGTCCATGTGTTTCAGTCTCTCTTAGCATTCAAAACCCCTCACCAAGTTTCACTGGGGCAACTGTGGTTAGAACTGTTGAAGTTTTACACACTGGAATTTGCTTTGGAGGAATACGTCATCAGTATACGGGTACAAGAACTCTTAACCAGAGAGAATAAAAACTGGCCTAAAAGGCGAATAGCCATTGAAGGTAGGATAATACCCTTTTCTAGTTCTGTAGTCATCCTGCAATATTATCTTTATTTACCTAATACTTACAGGTCTGTCACAAGAAGTCTGGACAATAAATTAAATCAATAATTGGAGGAGAAAGTAAAATTTTTTTTGGTATATTTTGTCAGTTGTTTAGTCTGTTTAAAGACAAATTTTCAGTTTAGTACTACTTTTTGCAACTCTGGTCCTTGAAATACAAGGTGTAAATTTGTCTCACTGTTTCTTACCGTTCTGTTCTTATATGTTTCATTCTTTCTTTCTATAAGCCATTATTTATTCCTTTTTAATAATTCTGATATTATGAATTTTCAGCACCTCTAGCTGCATTTCCAAAAACCACAATGTATTTTGAGTGTTACCAGCTATCAGTTTGTTTCCTCTGACTCTAATGCAGACTGAGCAGAGAGCTTAGCTCTGATCAGAGTGAACTGGAGCAAACCCATCAAAGTAACACACCCCCACACTGCCAGCACCCGCTGTTGTCCCTTCCCCTGTTGGTAGTATTTCCATACTGTGAAACTGAATGTCATGTCATAGGCTAGGCTTCAGGTCCTGAATATCCTGCTAAGGGAAGTGCTTTTTTCAGGGAGCAAGACCATACGAATTTGATGATAATACATACCCTGAATTATGTATGTTGGGGAGAGAAAGAAAGAAAATTATTTTGTCTATTACTTCTTTATAACTGGAAGACATCTTTATTTCTGTTCCTCAACTCAGAAGAATATGTAAACAATACTTAACAGGGAAAATCACAGAGCAATGCATGGCATTCTGAATTGGCCTTAAGAATAGAGAAATTGGGTATTTGAGGAAGGTTAAGAAACCATTTAAGGTGATATTTTTATAATAGCATAAATAATGAATTTTGGACACTTTCTAGAGATGTTGATGAAGTAGCTTTTCGTAACACACATGAGGTGATAGAGTGGACAAGGAGAAATAGGTCAAAGAGAATCATAAAGACAGAGAATGAGTTACTAAAGGTATATTGAAGGATGAGTCAGTAAGGTACAAAAAGAGTAAGAAGGAAAGGTAAAAAGGAGAAGAACAAGCAATGAATTGTTGAGGCACATGTTGAGTAGTGGGTCTTGAGATCACTGCTGTGGTTTTAATTTCCTCTCCTAATTCTTTTCTCAAGCACTTTTAGCTAGAGAGTTTTATAACTAGAGTAGTGTTTATTCAGCATGTGGGAAACTAAAACCTGTAAGATGAAAGGGCAAATTATTGAGGAAGAAACAGGAAATAATTTCAAAAAACAGATTGCATTCTGGTTCTGATACCTGCTATTGTTCTTTTTGTGTTGTTTTTGTTTGTTTGTTTTATGTTTTTTTGTTTTTCATTTTTGCTTGTTTTTTTTTTTTTAATGTTAAATTTGTAACTGAAATGATGAAGTAACAGAATCTCAGTTTGATGCTATCTTCCCAGGCAAACTTATAGCAACTATGCCAGTGCTCTTTTTACTTGGAAAACATGTTTGATCTAGAAATCGCTAGGAAGGACTAAGAATGAAACCTGGTGAGATTGGTTCATATAATCCTTATAACCTTAATGTTACTGTTAGAGAAATTAATTTCTTAAGGGAAATGCAAATACTTCTTCAGTGAAGGAAAAAAGTTCAGGCAGGCCTACATTTATTTTGCCTTTGTATGTTTATTTTCATTTCTAGTTTAGAAATCGACCATAATATAATGGTACAACGTACCTGTGGTTTTCTTTTTAAATAACACCATTGAGAGTGGTTTATGATAGCCAGCCATTCATGGCCACACGTGTGTTGTGTTTTGTATGGAAGAAGTCCAAAAAACCTTGTGGGCCCTACGTTCTCTAAGTATATCTAAATACAATTCTGGACTATATTATAAGAACCTGTTTTTAGCTGCCATATCATAACTTAGGTATTTCAGCTGCTTTAGTGCAATGTAGAAATTAAAGATTACTAATGAAATTGTTCTTTTTCTTCCTAGATCCTTTTGCACTAAAGAGGAATGTTGCACGAAGTCTAAATAGCCAGATGGTATTTGAGTACATCCTGGAGCGATTTAGGACAGCATATAAATATTTTGCATGTCCACAAAGTAAAGATGGGATTAAATCCAAGCCAGATACCAAGAAAAAAGAAAAAGGGAAAATGAATAATAAGAAATCCACAAGATCTGAAGAGCCTGTAGCCAACTGTTGCCTTCCACAAGGGGAAAAAGTTGTAGATAAACAAAATATAGGAAGTGGATGTAACATACCAGAGAATGAACTTGAATGTAATGAAGTGGTAGAAGCTGTAGCCAAAAGATGTACTTCCAAGAACATAGACTCTTTGCTGCTTTCAACATTGGACTCTAGTTACGATGAAGACAAAGAAGAAGCTTTATCCCTTATTTCTAATGAATGCTGTGAATTAAAGCAAAAATCGCTTAAAGAGAGGGATGATTTAGAAATTTCAGTTTGTATGACTGAAGGTGAGCTAAGCCACCATTGTAACTGCAGTGAACATCAGCCCTATGACACAAATTCTAGTAATGAATTTTCTGATGCTGAAAGTAGACAGAGTTTGGTAACAGAGTCTTCTCAGAAGAATAAGTGCACTGGCACACCAGCTACCTCGCCCAACTGCAAAGCAATGGTGGAAGCTCATGATCTCAAAGATGAAGGCAGACTCTCTACAGAAGAAATGCATTATGTGTTTGATAAGTTTATTTTGACTTCAGGAAAGGTAAGCTGTGTATTTAAGCAGTGCTGGTCATGTATCAGTGGGCTGTTACTTTTAAATCACTAAAACTGAAGGTGGATGGATGACAGGATTCTCCCAGTGATTGTTTCAGTCTCTGTTATGAATAGTAGCTCTAGCCTTTTTAGGGTACCTGTTATTCAGGACTGGAAAACACCGAACCTGTACACCATTTGGACTAAATGGTGTCCCATCTTATGCAAAGCTTTCTGATTTCCATTAAAAAAAGAAAAAAAATCCTGGGTTTTGTTTCTTTGGTTGTTTTGTGTTTCTCCCCCCCCGCCTTCCTCTCCTACTTTCTTGTAGAATTTCCAGGTGCTCTTATGCACGGTGAGAACTAAATGCAGCCTGTTGAAAGGTGTTTTTCTGTTCTTTGTAGAGACTCTGTTGCTGTTATGTTATATAACATAACATTAACATAGTATATTAAATGTTCTTGATTGCATGACTTACATGGAAATGTTAGGTCTGTTGAACTATCTTAAAAGTAAAATTGCATTTATGCACTTCCCCCCCAAGCCACCAACTATAGTATGCAGCATCTGCAAACGGGATGGACATTCCAAAAATGACTGCCCAGAGGATTTCAAGAAAATTGATCTAAAACCACTACCACCAATGACAGACAGGTTTCGGGAAATACTTGATATAGTGTGTAAAAGATGTTTTGGTAAGTTGGAAAAGTGTTTGTACTCCACTGTAAACTGTGATGTGTAATCTGGAAAAAATAAAAACTGTAGGGTTAAATTACTTATTGCAGTAAATTCAGTGGGAAGAAGCTCTTCCAGGTACCCTAGGCTACAAATTGATTGATATTTTCATATAATCCATGGTTGTGATATCAAGTTCTTATAACAGATTTGAAAAACTAGTATTATACAGGATTTTTCACCGGGTTTGTAAAAAGTTACTAGTGTTCCCAGAAATTAGGCTCCAGGCAAAACTAGTTTTTGTGTTTGTCAAATTCTATGGCTTCTTTTGGAAAAAGCCCCTTTTGGGTGCTGTCATGGGTTAACCTTAGCTGGACACCAGGTGCCCACCAAGCCGCTCTGTGTTTGAATAACTGCAGAAAAATCAGACATCTGAAATAAAATCCTAGCAACTCTGATGGTATCATAAAAAAGCAAAACACATATTCAAAGAAAGTAAATGTAATGGGGAAAAAAAAAAGGTGTCCAATACTTTTAATTAGCTGAAAAAGATTTTTGAGGTAGCTGAATGTCACATCTGACTGTGTTTTAACTTGTTTTTACTTAGATGAATTATCCCCTCCTTTATCTGAGCAACAAAACAGAGAACAAATTCTGGCAAGTTTGGAAAGATTTATTCGAAAAGAGTATAATGGTATGTAACAGTAGGTAGTGATTCTTGATAATGCTTTCTTCATTCATGTTGCCCAGAGCATGAAGATGTAATTTGTCTCATTATTGCTCATTTTCCTCGCTTAAAGCAGTGGCATCTCTTTTCCCTCTGTATGTAAAGCTATCTTGCAGACTTCTAAACTGAACATCCCTCAATGCTATTCCTTGGAAATGTCCCTAGAGTGGAGGAAGAGCTGCAACAGTAATAATGCAGATACAGGACTATTGCAGTCAGGACAAAAAGAAAATTTGAATAGGCCCTGGCCAGTTGGGTTTAATGTTATCTGGGTCATGGGCCAAGTACTTCTGTTGCCTAGTCACCAGTGTTTAAGTATCTTAGAAATCTTAATGAGTTTGTTATCTTCACATACCTTTTTTAAAATAGGCAAGAGTATCTTACTACAGTGATGGAAGTGAAGGCACAGAGATGCAAAGTGATTTTTTTGTAGGTGTTGTAAAACAGTGCTAGAGCCAGGTACCAAACCCAGGTCGCCTGAATTCCAGTCCATTGCTTTACACAGAAGGCCATCCGTTCTGCTGTAGCTGGCTGGTGATCAAGGAACTGTGAATTGCACTTCCATCCACTGGCTGTGCCCTCCGCTTACTGGCAGCAGCTGAGGATTGAGACCTGTTACAGAACCTTGAAAGACTTAAGATTTCTGATTCTATTAAAGGTTAGGAAAAAGCTGTGAATAGGTGTTATATATATTTTCCTAGCATTGATTTCAGTTGAACAGATAAATGTATTCTTTTCAGTTAGGAAGAAATTGCTTCCTCCCAGTTATGTAATTTTGCTTTCCTTTACAAGAATGAAAATGCATGATAATACTGTGTTTCAAACAAAAATGTAAACAATTGGGAAAGAATGTTCCATAAAGTGTATTAATCTTATTGCTTATATCTTCTTGAACAGTATGTTATGGTTACAGAAACTTACTGATTGACCAAATTTACTTAGTCAGAGGAAAAATATGCAACCTAGATGAAGTATGAGTGGAACCAGAAATATTGCTTGGACTACCTTAAGAGTAGCTGTGTCTTATCTGTGGGATAAAGCTATACTGGTGACTGGGTTTGCACGTTATTTTGATTTATTTAAAACAGGAAAATGCAGTCATATACCACAAAACATTGCACCACATTTGGAGATGCCATTTAATGGTTATAGTAACTCTGTAACATGCCTCACTCATAAAAATTACACGGGCTTTGTCCTGCCTTACTTTCTATAAAGAATTTTTGAAATATTGTGCTTCCTCCTTTAGCAAAGGTGAAGTCTTAGAAGTGACATTGTAAGCTCTCTCTTAAAGCTCATTTTTTGTGGGCACCTGCACATCTCAGTTAAGCAATATTCCGTAGTAAGCACTTACCATTCAACTGTAAAAGAATTTATCTTTTTTTGGTCTACTCTTTTGATCAGACAAAGCCAGACTTTGCTTGTTTGGCTCTTCAAAGAATGGATTTGGATTTCGGGACAGTGATCTAGATATCTGCATGACATTGGAAGGCCATGAAAATGCAGAGGTAAGAGTTTTGAAATTGATAAAATTTACTACTTTAAATTCAAGAATTCTTTAAGGTTTTTTAATTCAGTTAAGATTTCTGTACACAGAAAAGGTAGGATTTTGCTAGGAGCACGTTGGCTTGTTGCGCTCTGCACAATTGAAGCAAGATATAGCCTATTTTACTTTTAGTGCCCTATAGACACACATTTAGTGTACTGTAGATGTCCACATAGAGAATACGAGTCACCAGTTCACGTAAATTCATGTGCTGGCTTACTGCTTACTTCTTTTTGTACATAGACTATGAAATATATATTTCATAGTAAATACGCCTGTTGGGATAGGATCCATGTTTTAACATCTGAAGCTGTGATATTTGTTTTTCCTAGAAATTAAACTGTAAAGAAATAATAGAAGGTTTGGCAAAAGTTCTTAAGAAGCATCCAGGTAGGTGTTTTAAAGTATTATTTGTTTTGTATTTACATTTACTATATATGTGGTTAATGGAAATGTTTTATGTACTAAAGTGTTGCTTCCCCAGGTTTGAGAAACATCTTGCCTATAACAACAGCCAAAGTGCCTATAGTAAAATTTGAACACAGACGAAGTGGCTTAGAAGGAGATATCAGTTTATACAATACACTGGTAAGCATCTGTTTGTGTTTGGTTTTGTGTTCAAAGAAAGCTTTTTAATTCATTGTAACTCAATCATTTGAGGGAATAATTTTGAAACCAGAACTAAAATGCTTTTGTGTGTTTGGTTTTTTTTTTTTCCCTACATTATTTAAATTCAGTGGCCCGCACCCTCAGCCCAACCCAAGTAGCTGTATAACCTGATGGCAGAGCAGCGTCATAGCGCATAAAGCATTTTTGTGAATGCTCCTGAAAAGCTGTTAGTGCTACATTCATCATGGCCTTTCTGCCATCATGAATAGTACATCTCATCCCAGCTTAAATCTAGGACAATGAAATTGCATGATTTCTTATGTAATGGGCTCACATTCACCTGTGAAGAAGATGCAATTTGTGGAATTTGTTCCAATGTGAGTCATCTTACGGACTTCTTTGCTGGTCTTTTCCAAGGTTCTTACTGTTGTTGCTGCATTAATACTGTCCTGATTACACTTTTCAGTTACGTTTGTGCAGGAAATGTTGCATGAATTTTACGGAATATTGTTGTGATTTTTTGCCCTCCAATTGTATTATTCATCTCCTGTGCTTGAACTGCAGACTATACTATAATTAACCATAAATTACGTTGAAACACCTGTTTGATTTTTTTTTTTTTTTTTTTTTTTTTTTGCCCCCCCTTTTCCCAGGCGCAGCATAACACAAGAATGCTGGCTACATATGCAGCTATTGATCCTAGAGTGCAATATCTGGGCTATACAATGAAAGTTTTTGCAAAGGTAATATAAAAAGAAGGTACTTATTTGTATAATACAGTGTTTTCTGATACAGCCACTGAGTTTACCTTTTGCTAATACCAACTGGAAAGGAGACAGTAGAATGCTATTAATATGACGTGCACTTTCTTAAGCTGACTATGCTGCATCTGATTGTGTGTGTCAGAATCAAATTCATTAGTCCTGGTATCTTCTGCTATCTGTTGAAAGATTTCTGTCTAAGAGGAAGCCAATGAAAGGAAAACTTTTTTTTTTTTTTTCAATTTCAAACCAGCTACAATGCAAAAGAAAAAAAACCCAAACACACACACACAACTGGAAAAAGTGGTAAGATGTATTGGCATGTGGCTCTGCGTGGGCTTCCCAAGTTTCCATATCTAGGACCAGCCCAGAGACTACTGCAGCTTTCTTCTGCCCTACTTGCCTTGCTTTACTTACTGTAAAAGCCAGGAGTAGGTATGGGTCGATGAATGAATGCATAAGTCTCTACTTGCTGTGCCTAGGACATAGACTTGAGTTTAAGAGTTTGGAAATACCAAATACCAAATCTCCTGCATCTTTTTTTCATATGATGTTCTAACAAAGTGTTATACTATACAGCCTTTGATAATTGAAACATGATGTTTCTTTTTATTCAAGCTGCACTATTAAATACAGTCCCCAAACACATCCAAAGAAAGCTTAGTGAAACAGGGGCAAATAAAGAACGGGTTATAGAGAGTGTATCATGCTACCAGACATTAATGTAATAAAATGCATCAAGATCAGTAAAATAACTTTGTTTCAGAATGGAATGGACATGTTCATTACACTGTCACGAAGACTAGTAATGATTTTTTTTGTGTGTGTGGTCACAGTAGTGCACAATATTGCCATGTCTCTTCTGAGTCCAGATTAAAAATGCCTCGTATTTATAATAATGAATCTTACCTTTTTTTGTACTATTGCATACTATTATATACATTCTAAAAATCTTACCGTAAAGACCAAGTTTCCAAGTTGTGGAACATACACTCTTGAGTGTATATGAATGGAGGTGACTTCGTAGCTATACAAATACTCTGTGTTTAAGCAAAATGCTTCCTCCTCTGTTTGCATTGGCAGAAAAACCAAGAACAGCTGTCACTGCTGCTAATGCAAAAGTAATTTGTGAATCCCTGTTTTTTCCAGACCTAGAGGTTAAAAATGTGTTGTTTGTTGTGACACCTGCTTGAAGCAAAGGGTAGCTTAGAAGCAGGTGCTGTAGAAAGGTTATACTGTGATAAGATTTTCAAGCATAGTAAGGTAATTCACTGATGTTTGTTTTACGCTGTGTTGTGCAGGCTGGACCATGGTTTAATTAGGTATGTGTATGTATGCTAGCAAAATGCCAGGTATTGCCTAAGTTGCCAGTACGACATGGAAATACTTGCCTATTAATTAATTATTAAAAAAAACGGGGGGGGAACCAAAACAATAAGGAATCATAGAAACAGCTCTAGTAACATGAGTTTAGGAAAATTAAATTTTACAGTATTGAAACCTGGACATCAGATGTGGAGGTTTGTTGGGATTTCTGTTTTGGGGGTTTTGATTTGTTTTATTCAATTTAGCACATTATAAACTAAAAAAAAAAAAAATTTTGGCTATGAGAAGCTTTTCTGTTAGTCAAATTATGCTGTGGATTTGCCAGATGGCACTTGACTCTAAGGACATTTATTTTTCAGGCTTCATAAAACAATTTTTAGTTATGAGATGAATGCATTTTCTGTTACTGGTGGGGTTTCTGTTTGCTCTCTGACATAGTTATTAGTCTTAAATAATAAAATGTAAATTCAGTATTTTGTTTAAAATGTATTTTTTCAGCGCTGCGATATTGGTGATGCATCCCGTGGTAGTCTGTCTTCGTATGCCTATATTCTTATGGTTTTGTACTTTCTACAGCAGAGAAATCCACCAGTTATTCCAGTTCTTCAGGAGGTAGGTTTTCAGAAAAAGAGGCTATAAAAACAGATGCACTGTTTCTTCAAGCCAAATAGGAGAAGTTTGGGCTTTTAGGATCAGGGGGATGAATGAAATATGGGGCCCTTCTGCATTAGCAGGTTTGTAACTCCCGCTTGGTTTTAGTGGGTAAAACTTACCAAGAAAATTACAACAAAATTGGGAATCTGTTGGACCTAAGTTCTGCTGTTATGTTTACTTTGGGATTTTGGTCTTATGATGATATTTATATGCTGAACAGTATAGAAAAAAAAATTGGCAGGTGGTATGGAGAGAAGGGAATTGTGATTATGAGACTGCGCCAGATGCTCTTGTGATGTGAGTCCAGCTCTTCCATCAGTTATTGTCAGAAGCATTATTTATTGCTTAACACCTTATCTGTAAGAGAAAAGTTTATTTTATGATTTGATGAGGGGGAAAAAAAAAGACAACTAATGCTTTGGTACAACTTTAAAGATACTATTTTAAATGTGCCAGGAAACTTTGTTAAGAAAATAACATTCTGTATCTCCATTGCATGGGTGGGGAGAATATAATTAGTCAACTATCTACCTCTTCCTGGATATACTCTGGAACTCCCAAGCACGTCTGAAAATTATCCCTTTCTGACTTTTTTGTTGTCTGTGTGCAAGAGGAAAATTGGCTTAAGCACTGCAGTTGAGACGCAGACTTTCTTGCTGATACTTTAGTAGTGGTTGCGGGTTGTTATTTTATTGCTACCCTGAGAGTGCATTTAAATAACAGTGGAATTTCCCCTTGGCTTTGCTAAAGTCAAAATGTAATAGGAGTCATATAAAGTCTCCTTAGAGATTTTGTGGGCAAGAGGGATGTCGGAATCTTGATGAGGTAATTCAGTCATGTTTTCTTAGTTGCAAAGAACAACTGAAAACAAAATATACAAATAATTTGAGAGAGGTATAGCAATAATGCAAATAGACTTTCAGACTTTTTACCAATGGGAAATTCTGTCTATATAAGAAGTAATTGTTAAAATTAAAGCATTTATATTTTTGTATTATTTCTTACCAGCAAAACTGCAAGTCTTTTATGGTGACTTTGAATTAGAGTGGTAACTGTATCCCTCTCTATTTCGGCAGATATTTGATGGAAAACAGATTCCACAAAGAATGGTGGATGGATGGAATGCCTTTTTCTTTGATGACATGGAAGAATTGGTAATATTCTAATTCCAGAAGAGTCACTAAAACTTAAAGCTTGTTTTTATGGGAAAGTAATAAAAGTAATTTCTAACAGTGTAATATATAAAAGAGTAGTTCAACTTCCATATCCATATTATTTTAACTTCCCAAATGAGTCCTGTTTTGCTGAAACGAGCTTTTTCTTGGTTTATTTTAAATCATTTCTAAATAACATAAATCAGGAAAAATACTTCTTACTCTTAATAAACAGTCCAAGGTTGAGGTAGTGTTAACTGTAGTGATTTAACCTTACTTTAACCAAGTGTAACTGTTCATGGTAGACAAACTCGTTGGAGAGGTAGTTCAGGAGGAGGAGAAGTACTTCAGTAACTGTAGCTGAATAAATTGTGTCTTCAATTGCATGCAGAAGAAGCGTCTGCCTTCTCTTGGAAAGAACACTGAATCACTTGGAGAACTCTGGCTAGGGTTGCTGCGATTCTACACTGAAGAATTTGACTTCAAGGAATATGTGATCAGCATCCGGCAGAAGAAGCTGTTAACTACGTTTGAGAAACAGTGGACATCCAAATGTATTGCCATTGAAGGTACTTATCTGCTGAATTTTTGTTCCGTTAATGAGGGATTGATGAACGCTGTTGCTTGAGGATTTGTTCTCCTTGTTGCACAGGATCTTTATGTGAGGAAACTAGCATCAATATTTAAAAAAAGCATTGTTTGCAAGTCCTACAGCTTACAAAATGAGATTAGACTCCTGACTTTTAGTGTACGTCAGTAAATTGCTCTTACTTTGTTATGGTTAGGCACATATTTTTAAAACACTCAGCATTGCTTTGCTGTCATCTACCCTGTGAGCACATTTAAAATGGAATTCTCTGTGTTAAAATAAAAAAAAATTGTTGCAGCATATTTTTTCCAACTCTGATTTGGTTTTCTCCCTTCTTTACGCAGATCCTTTTGACTTGAATCATAATCTCGGTGCTGGAGTCTCTAGGAAAAGTAAGCTATTAATGTCTACTAGTGATTAATGTTCACTACTTTCTAAAGTGTTGTGCCTTTTCTGTTTTCCAATAACTTTGTCTTTCTTCAATAGTGACCAATTTCATAATGAAGGCATTTATCAATGGGAGAAAATTATTTGGTACCCCATTCTACCCAGCTGTTGGAAGAGAAGCTGTAAGTTTTCATAGTTTTTAGTATGTTTTTTACTTTTCTTCATCCACTGAATTTGTCCAAAGCAAATCTCTTGTATGTATTTATCAATTTGGTATGCACAATATATGTAATTGTACATCATCTGCATAAAATGTACAGCTTAGTATTGGGCTCCTGCAATATAAAATTCACAGGAGTAGTTGGATGGGTGATGGGTATTTTTCGCAGGTTTGGGGAAAGTAAGCTTATTTTGGGTTTTGGTTTTGTTTTTTAGAAAACTTTTCATTGTGAGACATTAAGTATTGCAGAAAGCTGCAATATCAGCTATAAAACCCAGAAACAGCTTTAGGAACTTCACTAGCTATTCATGTAGCTAAATAAAACAGACTGAGGAGGTGTTATATTCTACTTATTTTTCCAGTTGGTGGGGAAAATAAGGATTGTTGCTTAAGGAAGGAAAAGGACCGTGATCAACTCCCCCCCCCCCCCCCCCCCCCCCCCTTTTTTTTTTTTTAAATCAGCTGACCTTCAAAATTTGCATAGTGAGTCAGGGTCAGGAATGTGTTCATGCAACATCATATTAGAGAAAGTACTCCTCTGTGCTACAGGGTCCAGTCATCGATGCGTAATAGAGAATTATTTTTTTTTATATGAGCAAATAAATCAGCTGGAATTAATATTTTTAACATCTATTTAGAAAGGTGTTTTCTAAGAGAGTTCAGAGGACTGTTCTCCCAGTGGCTTTCTACAGGGTTTGTGTTTCTAAGGGATTTTGAAAATGTCTTGAAAGCTTTTATTTACCCTCATCCTTCCCTATCTTCTCTTTTCCATTTGCTTACTTCATCTGTATTTTTTCTGAGTTTGTATTAAATGTTCTTTGATGCAGTGACTGTGTTCTGTTTTGTGCTGTGCCTAATAAAATAGGATCTGTTTTTACTGGGGCGTTTGAGTACTACTGTGATACAAATAATAATGAATTACAGTGTGGATGTAGTTACCTGTAACTGACAAATATGTGAGCGTATGTAATAAATATTACTGCTAACTAGTTGGGTTTTTTAAATTGTTTGCATACCTGTTCAACACAAGGCTATAGGGCTTCTGAAAAGCATTTACTGTGTGTTTGTGTATGGGGTCATTTGTGGTGTTCTGCCTCATTTCAGATTTTCACCGAACGTTTTAGGTAAGGATAAAAGGCAAGACAGAAAGCAGCCTTAGCATGCAAATGAGCTGTCTCTTATGTGAAGGAAATAATGCCAGTAGTGTTACATAGCATTTTATTTCTCCAAAGTGCCCAACAAAGAAGGAGTTCTCGATCTCCTTCCTAAGCCAGTGCCCTGTATTGCAGCTTAGTGGTACAGAGAGGAAACTGTAGCAAAAAGGTTCAGTAAATTACCTGTCTACAGTAGGACTTTGTTCCTGAATTGGGGATAGGACATTTCTATTTGTACCTCTATTTCAGTCTTTCAGGCAAGATAGTACTTTCACAATGTTTATGTTGCTCAGAGGCTGTAAACTGTGGCCTTTGCGCTGACACACATCAGAACTGCAGCTGTCCTTAGCAAATTCCAGGGGAGGGGAGGGATATAGGTCAGTGTGCAGGTGCTCCATCTGTTTCCCACCTGAGCTTTGTTCTGTCTAGGGGGGATATAATCATGTCATTTGGGAAGGGACGTAGGCTGTTTCGGAAAGCATACAAGCAGTGACTCAGATACCAAAATAGATCATATGCAAAAAATTGCCCTCTGAAGAGCCTTTGGGGAAGCGGAAGGTAGGCAGCGGGCTGGAGCCTGGATAAGCTGTTCTGCAAATTCAGCCTCTGGCCCTAAGACTAAATACCCCTTTTTAGCCCAAACTGGTCCACATCTCTGAAAAAGCTGCCATTATCTAGGGGAAGAAAAGGACTAGGTATAATCTAAGAAGTAGTAAACTTTAGGGAACAATAGGAGATGAAAGCTGTCCATTTTGCTTTCATTTCTCAGTCTTGTGAATGGTTTATATATTGTATCTGTCTGATGTGTTTTGATAGGAATACTTTTTTGACTCAAAAGTGCTGACAGATGGGGAATTGGCACCCAATGACAGATGTTGTCGTGTCTGTGGAAAAATTGGTCACTACATGAAAGATTGTCCAAAGAGGAGGAGGTACGTAATATACAAAGCTAACGTAAAATCTTTGAGATTAGATTGGGAGAGATTTGGATATTTGAAATTTGAATGGAAATGAAGAATATGCTGAATTGCAGAGAAAATCAAATCTTCATATCTGATCCTCAACTTCCCATCCTATTTTTGCTTTTCTTAAGACTATTTCTGGTCATCTCTTTAAATCTTAGAGTGTTTATGCAAGCACACACAGAGTAAAATCAACAGTCTATAATATGTTAATACTTTTGCTTCATGATCTATCTAGTTACAGCTTACCTTAAAATTTAGATCACTAAATTATCTTTTTATAGTGTAAACGTTCAGATGGAGACCATATTACCTGTCTACACAATATGTAATGTATTAAAATGGATTTCCTGTAGTGATCCTGTTCGGAAGACAGTGTTGAATTTGAATTGTTCTATAGATCTGATAACGTACCTCCGCAAGGCAGGTAAAAGTTCATTTATTAAAATCTAGGAGTAGTTAAAATGTACATATTTAAGGTGCATTTCTGTAATGTCATAATAGTGCCAGTCACTTAGTGATCTTGCACTTGTACATTAATTGCACTTAGAAGTTTGAGATTCAGTACTCTGCAAAAGGAGTCCCTAGTACACGCAGGTCAATGTCTCCAAAGAGAGTTTAGCAGGAATTGACAGAGAATGTGCACTCCTCGCATTTTTACATCTTTGGATTTTTAACAACCCATTCAGCGTAGGTTGTCTGACTCCTCCTAAAACCTGTTGAAGCCCTTACAATGCAGATTAAAGTCTGGGCTTTTTCATTTACTCTTTATGTTCAGTTGTGTGCTCCATAATTCTTCAAAAGATTCTTGGTCTCTTCCTGCTACGAAGTCCTTATTTACAGGCTTTTGTTCAGTCAGCAGAGTTCAAGATACATGAAAGTGGACTGGAACCCTAAGGTCACAGGTTGACTATTTCTTTCAGCCACTCCCTTAACATACTCCTCACAAGCACTAGCAAATTGAATTGCATCACCTCTTTCCCTATATCTGCCTCAGGAAAAGAAGTTGTGATCTCCTCTTCACACAAACTGCTACTACAGCACAGCAACATAGAATCTCTCTCAAATTGTATATACAGCTCACAAAATAGTATTAACATTTAACAGTCCTACAGATATCGGACCTTTATTTCTTGTCTTGGTTCCTGATCACTAGTTCTTCTCCTGTTTGTTGTATTGGTACTGAGTGTTTGAAAGAGCCTCAGTGCTTTCTTTCACATCCTGTCTAGGCTCAGGATGCTAATGTAATCTTATAGAGAAATATGCCATCTCCAGTCAGGGGGAGGTTATATCTGCAAGCTATAGCTAACTTGTTTTGTGTATGTTCTGACTCAGGGGGATTGTTGCATAGAACTACTCCCAAACTAACTGGCAGGCTAAGCCTACTTAACTGCAGGTATAGTTCTGCGCTAATACAGTCAGATAGCTTCTGGACAATTCTGGGGAGCTTCTAAATTTGTTAAGCTTATACAAACAGGTTGTTAACCAGCCCAGATTCTGAAAGTGTTTTTCTGGGATTCCTAAGATACTTGTATTCTGGTACAGCTGTTGGTTATGTAACCATTTCCTTTGAACAAACCAATATAACAACTCGACAGAGATTTTTTTTTTTTTTGTGGTTTTGTGATATTGCTAATAAAAAATATTATTCAGGTTGAAGAAAAAGGAGAATGAGAAAGATGATGAAAAAGAAGTGAAAGAAGATGATAGAGAAACAAGAGAGAAAAGGTGTTTCATCTGTGGGGATGTGGGTCATGTTAGAAGAGATTGTCCTGAATTCAAACAAACGCGTCAGAGAAATAATAGCGTGCCAGGTAAGTTAGTTTATGTGTTGTTAGTATAATTTGAAAGTTCTGAGATGCCTTCTCTCTAGGTTTCTCTACAGACCTGGTAATTATCTTTAAAAATTTCAGCAACTAATTATTTCAGTCATTGCAAATACAGCTTTTCGTCTAAGTGTTGCTTTTCTTCAAGGGCAGTAATGCCTCCTGACGTACAGTCTTTGCATGGGTGGTAAAAATGTACTCAGCAGTATGTATAGTGTACTTCAGGGCATTGCATTATTTGTCTTCCACTCACAATGGGTGCATTTAGGAGTAGTAGAAATTGAATGCATTTCCTCTTCCAAGTGTTTCTCAAATGTTAGCTAACACTCCATTGTCTGTGAGAGGTAAGTAAATGTATTGTCACCAAAAATCAGTGGTCTTAAAGTAACACTTCCAAAAGCATACAGATGCATTAGGAAGCTAGATCCAGCTTTCAAATTACTGTTAGTAATTAGAGACAAGTCTAATTGCAAACCCATTCAAATTAGACCCTTAGGTGCCTGCGGTACTTGAAAAAGTAGAGAAAGCATTCATAAATGAACTTCAAAGAGAACCTTGCTGCTTTTCTGGATTCTGATATCCCTTACCCTCTCTTTTTTTTTTTTCTTTCTTTGCCCAAAAGTTTCTGCTGTTGCTATTGCTATTTAAAATCCCACTGCTTACAGCAGTAGTGTGGAAACTTGTATAAAGTAGCGCTCCTGCCTGATAGCAAAGTGAGCTTGTTCATGCTAGAATTTGTATTACTCAGAATTAGATTTTGGGTTTAGCTGCTATACCTATTAATGTTGGCTGTTGCCAGTAGAGAGAAAGCTTTCCACTTAAAGGAAAGGAGAGGTTAAAGTGATTTACCTACTCTCTGTCACATGAGAGTTAAGGTATCACTGACTCACAGTTCTGTGTTATTGTGTCATCCGTAACCTTGTGTTTTTTATTAACATTTTTGTTCCTTGATTAGGCACCCAGTTGGTCCGAAGCATGGTAAATTCGCAGCTAGTAGCTGTGAGTCAGCAGCAAGTGGAACGACCCTTGCGCACTAGACAGTCATCAGAATGTGTAAGTTCCAATTAGCTATAGTATTGAAGTAAGCAAGCTGTAGCAAACCAGTAATCCTGTTTGCACAGTGTTTCTTCAACAGATTCTGGACTTTATAATGACAACACTGCACTCTGCCAGTTAATGAAACTTTGATTTATAACGTAGTGTCTCTTGGAGAGCATTTATGGCCTTTCAATATGGAAACTACGTAGTCAAATTTCATATGAGATAGCTTGCAATTCTGAAAGGCCAGCTTCACTATCTTTGAGATTTAAGCTGGGATGCCTTTTGAAGTCTTGTGCTTAGTTTTTCTGGCAATGTTCTGGAGTTACTAAGGGAAGTAAAGCATAGCTCATAATTAACATGCTGGAGACTTAGGTTTGTGACTATCATGATTCTCTGTGGTTTAGGAGAACTATCTTAAGGGACTGTCATGAACAGGCAGGGAACACAGATGAATCACACTTCAATTCAGATGTGATACACAGGGCAAAAGTCTGCCAGAGCACACTAGAAGCACAAACAGAACAATGGGGACATTTTTGGTAGTTTTCTCTTAGAACTTGTTCACGTCTCCATAGAACTAGATAAAATATGTTTAACCTGCTTCTAAGTGGAGACGGATAGCAGAGGGTATTTGAGCAAATACAGCTGTTGGAATTTAATGTTTTTGGAGTACAGAATACAGCAGAAATTAATTAATTGTAAGCTATTCATCTGAGAAACATGTGCCTGCTAAAGAAGCTGGCAAGTAAGCAAACATAGCAATCAGGGCTGCTGATCACTAATGCTCTTTGTTCAGTTTACTGCTTTAGGAATAGAGTATTTTCTAACTGATCAGCAAGCATTTATTGGAATGTTTGCTCCAGTAACAGAGACTTTATGACATTTTTACTATAATAATATGCTGTTAAGGAGGGACTGATACAGCCCTAATCTAAGTGAGGGCTGAACTGCCACCATGCTATCACGTGACGCAGGAGTATCTTTTTAGGAGCCTTGTGTTTCTGCTTGGGAAATTGAAGCTGGACATGTGGGTGCACACACAGGCACATCATGCACACTGGACCTACTGCATATGCACATTCTTGTGTCATCTGGATGTCATGGACTGTGTGTGTGTGTTGCATGGTTGTCATTTGGCCAGGATTTCTTGGTGAATATGTGCTGTCCAGGGATTGTTTGAGGAGAATGGGAAGGGGAATGTTAGTGGAGCAAGAGGGAGAGAAAAGGGAAAACAGGAGTGTGGAAGCAGACCAAGAGGCTGGAGCTTCACATTTCTCCTCTCCTGCTGCTGGCATGTCCAGTGCATACTTGTGGTGGCTTAATGTTTGCAGGAAGGCTGTAGTCAGTGCATGTGCTCTATTTTTATAACATTTAAACTGTTAAACTAGTCGTTGTCTTTCAAATCCCAGGTTTACCTTCTCTTCCTGGTTTGATAGAAAGGCATAGGAGGCACTCATACAGGAACAGCTGGAATAGCAGCAGGGACCAGTCCCAGCTTCTGAACTTCAGCTTTTGCCCAGGCAAAGACACACAGCATGCTGCTGTAAGGAACGCTCTGAAAGGCTGGCATGGGGAAGTCCTGCAGACCTCTGGTTATTGAAGAAAAGTGACTGCCAATTTAAACGGACAGGCGAGCAGTCATGGATAGTGACAAGCTGCAGAGACCTTTCACTTCAGACTTTGACAGCAGCTGAGTTACTTGGACTACTACTGAGTTGACTTAGCTGTCTGCTATAGTCTATGGAGGGAGACAAGCAACTCCAGGGGGAGATTGAGATCTGAGATTCAGGTAATCATCTCTGGTTTAGGTAGCTGTCTGTCATTCGAATCTCTCTTTGGAGGCACCTATCTTATACCCTCACCATCTTGTCTCAGTGCTTAAAACCAGATTAGGTTAATCCAGACATTGGTAATAAATTTTGGCAGATGAACCGGGGAACTCTTTTCCCAGCCACCCCAGTTCTTGAAGTGCTTGTCTGCTTAGTTGCAATACCAAACAAATGAAATAGGCTCACGCCTGTTTCTGTTGCTGGTGAAAGGGAAAGCTTTGTAAAAGCTCCGCAAAGGCTGTAATAATTGCTATTTCTGTGCCTTTAGCCATGGCCTAACATCAGGATATGGAGGTTGAAACTGGGTTTTTGGAGTTTCAATTTCTTGTTTAACAGATTAAATAAAAATTAAAGAAATATTAGGAGCTTACTTTGGAATTACTTCAAAAAGTGTCTGTAGTAATAAGAACCACTCTGTTGAGAAGTAAGGTAATGAGTTAATGAGATTCTGGGCTGTAAATAAGTAGGGTGGGGAAGACACTAATTAAAAATCAGAAACAGATGTGGGAGGAGTCTAATGAAGAGCTTGGGGCTGATGTTTGCGCAGAATGATGTTTCTGATCGTGGGATGCGCCACATTAACAGACCAAATTATCTGGTGGTGAAAATCAGTGTCAGTCGAACTGCACTTATTTAAACCAGCAGGAACTTGGGCGTAGTATTTGGGGTGTTGCTGGGGAGTGCTTTGCCTTTTTTATGTATAGTGTAATACAGTGGGTGCTTATTAAAGAAGAACACCATTAAATAGCTAGTGAACTAATCAGAAATACATAC
Organism: Gymnogyps californianus; assembly: GCF_018139145.2. Taxonomy (NCBI): domain Eukaryota; kingdom Metazoa; phylum Chordata; class Aves; order Accipitriformes; family Cathartidae; genus Gymnogyps; species Gymnogyps californianus. Next base: position 29,668,631 of record NC_059478.1, on the reverse strand, counting down.
TTTTTTTTCCCCTCCAGTCTGATTCGCATCAGTCATCTTACTCTCCACAACCTCAACAATTTACACAGAATTCCTCTCAGCCAGCCTCCATTAACCAGACTCAGCCACAACCAATATCCCAGTCTAAGCACGTTCCGCAACCACAGCAGGGTGCACAGCCACCCCATCAGGTCCAGCTGTCTTTGTTTAACTTTCCCCAATCTCCCCCAGGTCAGTATTCCACCTTGCATAACCTGGGACTACTTCAGATGCACCATCACCACCAAATTCAGCTTCCCAACACTTCTTGGCCTATTCATGGGCCCGTTATTCACTCTGCACCGGGTAACCCTGCTCATTCTACAAATGTTCCATTTTCTATGAGATCTGGCAGCAGCAGCACCACAAATAACCAGAGCAGTGTAAGCTTGAATGATCCCAGTATCATCTTTGCACAGCCTGCTGCCAGGCCCATGGGAATCCCCAGCACTTCTCATGAGGGACACTGGCACAATCCTGTGACTCCAAACTCACTGGTGAACAATGGCACTGTGGGGAATTCAGGTAACTCTTCTCTGTTGTATCAAACCTCTCACACTTTGTGTACAAGTGTTAAGTGTTACAGAAACAGCTAACTCTTTCAACTTGTTTTATATTAAAAATATGATGCTTAAGAAACTAAGTCATTACCTTCACTGTCTTAACATTTTTGTAGGAAAAAAACTAGGCAAGTTGGATCATTGTAACTTTTAGGCATTGGTCCTATCTGCCATTGACAACTGTGCAACACATGAGAAATCATGCATTCAACTGAGAAATGTTCTAATAATTGTTTGAGTCTAAAGCACAGTTCTGTGAATATGCTTACAAATATGGTTTCCATTTATGTTGTTATGTAGTTTATTAGATGAATGCTGAGACTGCAACTACAAACTTAGAGACTGGCAGAATTATGGTTGTGCAAGTTGAATGTTGCCTCCTTGCATTTAGTGCAATATAACATGATCTTATGCATTCTTTTTTCCTACAGTTTATCCTGCCACATTTAACTTCCGTAATCTTGATGTCATTTCCTGAAAATACTTCATACAGATTTTCCCTGCGACAAGTGGGCAACAGCCTTTTGCCTCATACCAAAGCCAAGTACATTTGTATGTTTGAGGCTGAGAAAAACAGTATATAGTAATTAAAGCCCGTACACTTTTCTGTGCAACATAAACCGTGGCAGCCCCTAAATTTAACTGTGATCTTTACATCATGATAATGGTCTTTTGATTTATTGAGTGTGTAACTCCTCCTGTGTTTAAAAAAAATATAGCCATCATACAATATACTGATGCAGTTGTTCATCATGAGATGGAAATTTTGAATCTCCTGCAGCGCCTTTCTCTGCACTAATAAGGCGATTGACAGCAACAGTAGATTTTCAGCTGAGTCAACAGTATTGGATGAGGTATAATTCACCAATGAGTTTCAGATATTTGGTGAGATGCTGGAGATTCATGTTTTTCTCTTCAGAGCTTTGTGGGGAACGTATTTTAGAGGATACAGAAACTTCTACCAGTGTGTTTTCTGTGCCTTCAGTGTGCTTTGTCCCTACCTCTCCATTTCTGATCTTAATTCTCTGTCCAGGCTCATCTGTCCCCTCCTCCCTGTCTACCCCAGCTCTGACTTTTTCTCAAGCAGCTCCTTCCAATCCAAGTCTTCTTACCCAGGTAGCTGCCTTCTTTCAGACAAGCTCCCCAAATCCTAGTTTCTGCTCCATTCTCCCTTAACGAGTCCCATTTCTCATCATGTAGTCAGTCAGTCCCTGTCTTCAGTCTTTTTCCTTTTGCTCTATCTCAGTGTGTTTGCTTCCACTCTCATCATACCTGCACAGGTGGTTTCCCAGTTTTCTTGTGCTGTCAGTCACAGTATTTTTTTTTTTTTTTTCCCCTTCCCTCACCTTCCATCTATTTCCAGTCTCATCACACTCCTTTTCCTAGTTCCCAGTCCTGGTATTTTTCCTCTTTGTATTTTAATCAGTTTTGTTTCCTTTTTGGCTTAGATGCCACTAAGGTGGGGTCACAGGGTAGGCACGCGGTAGAGATGAGCTGTCTGCTCTCTGTTTGAAGCCTCCTTTCTTACTTGCTCGGGACAATTTGGGAACAGTAAGTTTGTGGAAACTTTGTCTTGGCTCACATAACCTTGACTTGGAAGGAGCGACTTTACTCTCTTTTCAGTAGACAATTGATCAGAAGTAGGATCGTTAGAAGTTTCAGACAGACAACTTTTTTTCATGCATACTCCAGAGCCATGCTTCATGTTTTATTCTATAAAAGTTACTGTTCTTTTTAAATGCGTAGCTTACTTTTATTTAATGAAAGTGTGCCTGCAAGTTTTTTTTATGATGAGCCTGAAGGGGAACTGATATACTGAGAAGGATAGTTATTTAAATGTATTTATTCATTTTGGAATGTACATTGAGCAAGTTTTAAAATTAGCAGGCACCGCTGTGTCTTATAAAATTGGGAGCTATGAACAAAAAGTGCAGGATTAGTAATACAGCATTTGGCATCAACTGTTGTGTGTCTAGCCTCTTTGGATGCTTGATTTCTCATCCTTAATGCTGCACTAATACTAGATTTGTAAATGGAACAGCTTACAATTTGTTTACTTATTTCAAAAGTTTTTATTTTTCTCCCTAAAAATCAATTTTAAGTTGGTCCAATGATCTAGACATCAAGTTTCTTAAGCATGCAGGTATTAGTGGAATTCCAGTGTACATCTGAGAATTATTTCTTGCAGTAGGATAATAGCTTTCATGTCACAGCTGTGTCAGTGATAGTGGATATCTGTGTGGGATCAGATATTAGTAACATTGTTCAGACCTTGTATTTTTCATCGTGAGAATGACATAGGAATAGTGAAATTGTAGGTCTTGATTTTAATCCTGATTCATCCTCTGTCTTCCTCCCCAATAAATTCTATTATAGTGAATAATGGAGTAATTTAGGTGGTAATTTTTATTGATGTATATTTAAAAAAAAATAACAGAGTAGCACATCAGACTAATCACATTAAGTCCCCCGCAAACTGTTATTTAAGATGTAAATTGTATTTGTGACTTACTGTTTAATTATTTCAACTTGCAATGTGCTTTTCCCTTTCAATTGAAAAATAGATCAGGGTTTCCAAGGACAGTTTGGTAAAATGAACCCTCCTTCTGTCCCTTGGGACCATGGGACCCCTACCCATTTTCCTCTCCTCCGAGGAGCGTGGCCTTACAATATGCCTCAGAACTACATGCAGCAGGGAAATGCCAGCTATCCACCGAACAAACCTTTCTACCCTCAAGGTACTAGAACTAGTATATGAATCAACAGCTCATGCAACATGTCTCTTTACTGTCTTAAAGGCTTTAAAAGCCAAGGAATCATGTTTCACTTGCTAGGCTCCCTGGAACCATAATGAATCCAAGAGTCAAATCAACACTTCGGCTTCCTGTATGGATGGATGAAAATCTTTGTGGGAGGGAAGGGGTTAAATCACATTCTGAAATCTGAGCCAATTTGCAGTCTGCTGCACTGCTAGCCTCTTTCTCCTTCACTGCTGCTATCTCACTGTAGAGCCACCTCTGCTTAAGATGATTTGCCCATGAGCATGTTAAGAATATGCAGAAATTTTTGTCCTAATTAATTTTATTTGGCTTTTGTACCTTGCCTTGTGGAATGACTTACATAGATAAAAACTTGCAAGACCATAGAATAATTCAGGTTGGAAGGGGCCTCTGGAGGTTATCTAGTCCAACTCGTCTGCAGTCAAAGCAGCACTAACTTCAAAGTTAGATCAGGTTCAGTTATTCAGGGTATGTTGAAGGACACTTTATCTCAGCTCTTTCTGATGCTAGTGAATGGTAAAGGTGTTCAGCATCTGGCAGGTCTGGGAAGGGCTGTAGGAAAAAGACCTTTGGCTCCACTAAGAGAGAAACTATGCCCAAATTTTACTTGGAGGCTTTGCAATTACTGTGTTGCTGGGTCACCTAGTATAAAATGAGAGATACTGGCACCAAATCCTTTTTTCAAAATCTAATCTATTGGCTGTAGCAAGGTTTCCAAGTGAGACCCATATTTAAAAACCCTGAAATTACTTTTGTTAAGTAACTAAAGTAATGCAACAAAATGATGTATTGATGATTCTGAGGGAATTTTGGAGATAGGATTAAAGTAATACCCCATTGTCCCATTAAATGGGTTAGTTGTACAGATAGCATTTGTGTCAGTCTAGTAAATGGCTTTATTTCTAAGTAAGATTAATACATTGAATATAGCCAAACACTGTTAAATGTATTTAATTTGCTGAAGTAATTGTAATCCATTTTCTTTTAGCTGGTCCACTGATGCAGAGTAACCAGCGGTTCTCGCTTCTGTCTCAAGGACACCCACACTTGAATCTGAATTACATTCAACAGAAAAAGTGAAATTTAAGGGGATTGTGGGTGGGTGGGGGGAGGGGAGGAAAAAAATTCAGGTTCTGATTTAAAATCTTAATGCAACATGTTTAGATACAAGATTATTTAAGACTGTTTTTAAACTGTATCATTTGTACATAGATATGAACTATAGTTTTTACTAGTATCACAAAACTGAGTGATACAAATTTAATCTATTTTATTACCCTATTTTTAAGGGGAATTGTGTTTTGTTTTATCTTGATAAACTGTAAAGAGAGAGAATTTTTAAAATTAAGTTCTTTATTTTCTATTAGCTGTATTCATACTTTGGTTGCTTCAGACTTTATATATATTGTTCTAAAAAAAATAAAATTAGAAGGGGATTTCATGTGTTTAAAAATTTGTCACTTCTATTCTTTACAGAACTATGTAGTGCCAAAAAACTTTTTAAAAGAAAAATAAAACTGCAAAAAAAGGACATAAGACTTCCTCTTCCCTATTTGTATGCATGCTTGCATTTAACTGTAATTAGGAAACCAGAATAGTAAAAATGGCTTTAATTTAGATATCTTAAAGAAGAGATGAAAGATGAGCAGCTTTAATGAGTCATACAATCAGTATACCTGTTTTTCCCCATGCTGGTGTCATTGCACGTGTTGTTCACAGCCAGTGTGTCTCTCTTGTAAAATACTTGATTTGAGGGAAGAGTACGCCTGCTCTTCTGTTCATAAAGTTTGCAAAATAATATGAAAATACTCTAGAAAAATCAGGCTGTACTGTGAAGTAATTTTAAAGAGGACTTTCCATAAATTCACTTGGCATACTACTTTTTGTGTTGCAACACTCATTGGGCAGTATGTGAAAACACTTAAGCCATAAATGCAGTGTTCAGGAGATAAACCTGTCAGTCCCTGCTCCTGAAGCAAGACTATGAATAAAGGGATGGTACATAAGGGGTTTAACACAACTGATTTCCTGTGATACGTAATTAAATGTACTAAGATGAGAACTGGCACTTGAGTAAGAGCTTAATTATTCTTAATTTGAAAAACAAGGACTTGCTGAACGCCAGCTTCATTCAGAGAAGGTAGAGCTGAGCATAATTGTGTCATATTCTGTCGCCAGTCACAGGTAGGCCACAAACTAGGCTCAAAGAGTGGTTTACTGTCTTTAAATATACTGAATAACTTCTTGCCTGAAACGAATTAAGAAGTGGTGCTTTGTACTGCTTGAAGCTTCTAAACTGTCCGATAGTAGCATCAGAAGCAGCATATCATTAGACTTAAGGATGATTCTTACAAAGGAACCAGTAACAGCTGTGTCTTGGAGAGCTGTTTTAAGTTAGTTCTTGCTTTTAGTAAACACACTGGATTATGACAGTCTTACTTCCTTTCCTGCACTGAAGGTTTGAGATGATAGTTACAAACACTGAAGAGCTACCAGCCTGAACTAACTCAAACATACTCTCACTTTGGCAACTGAATGCAGTGACTGTTTGTCAGAACAACGCCCTGATTTGAGAATGAAGCCAGCTTCAACAAGGGGACATATAAACAAAGTATTATGAAAGAAACGGCAAGGAGCCTTTAAAGACAACCCCCCCCTTTTTTTATTGCTCTTCACTAGTTTTTACAGGCCTTGAGAAAAACAATTTAAAAACAATCCTCAAATTCTATCACGAGGATGAGTAACTAACTACATAAAAAGTATCCTTAGCTTTCTTTTAATTAAAAAACTCAAACAAACAAGACTTGTACAAGAGGAGAAGGATTAAAGAAATGGACTGCTAAAGCAGCCAGTACATATCCAGCTGTCCTGTAAAGCAAATAGGACAGTATTAGACTGCAGTTCAAGGTCCTTAAACTGTGTGCTGGATTTAGTTTGTTATTCATTCCCTCGCCGACTCTTCTTGTGACTTTTCTTAGATCTGAAACAGAAAAAAAAAAAAAGCGCCATATGCCACAGTATTCGTAATTGTTTTGAAAGACCAAGGTGATTCATAGCAGTAAGTGGTGTTTTCTGTGGTCAAATACGGATAGTGTGACTTGACTACAACACTGAGGGAGATACTGTATGAAATATTTGATCTCCAACATTGTAAGAAGACCTTCAGTCCCCAAGATTAAGTGACAAGTAAGAGCTCCTACAGCAGTACAGACACCCTTAAGAAATAGGCCAAGCCCTTACCTTTCAGGTGATTTGGAATGACTTCTGTGTCTGTGACTACGATGATGCCCTATGAGATAAAAAGGTTACAGTTACTTCCATAGACCCTGGAATTCTTTTTTGTTTTGCTAATGCAATCTGCTTCTAGTGACCAGGTGTCCTAGATAATGCCAGAACAACCCTAGCCTTAATCAGGCACTCAAATTAACCTCCTGGCAAATATTTGAAAAATGTACTCAAGGCAATTTTGCATGTATTAAAGGAGTTCTCCAGCTATGCTTTCATATAACTAGCGGTTTTATGAGCCAGATTAAGCACCTATGCTACCTTCTTGATACTGTGACACAGATTTTTCCTGCACTGAATGTTCTGCTGATGAAGACTTGCCAGAGTTAATCTGTAAATGACAAAAATACCTGGAGATTTAGATCTTGATCTGTGGCGTCTCTCCCTGGATCTGCTCCGGTGTCGTCTTGGGCTTTTGCTACGATGCCTCTCCCGGCGTGGTGATGGACTGCGAGAAAGGAAGCTTTTATGATAGCTGTACTAAAAACGCACACATTCTAAGATTAAATAATAGAATAAAAGACTACCTTCTTCTCTTTGGAGAGCGGCTTCGCCTGTAATTGGGGAAGAAAAGAAAAAGTCGCTAAAAATCATTAGCAGAACCAGCTGTTTAACTTCCCATATTCTCCAGCAACGGCACCAGGGCTTCCCTTGCACTCCCTTGTGTCCCCAGTTGGTGTGTGTTTGGCCTCCTGCACAAGAGGCTTGTGGAATGGCCCACACAGTAAGCAAATGAGGTTAGTGATGAGTTTTTCCTGGCTTATTATCAGTAAGAACATGTGACAGGATTTACTCTGCAGCCTCTGGCTTACATGAAAACAAAGCATTTGGTTCTCCGTAATATCTTCACTGTATTGTCAAATTTAGCTAAAGTTGGCCAGCAAGTTCAAGAGTTACTGAAGGACTAGAGAAACAGGCAGATTGGGTTGACTGTGGCTGTGCAATGCAACTCCTTACTTTAGAAAGTAGCTAAAGGAACTGGGAGGTGTAAGAGATTCTGGCTGAACTGTCATCTTCACTTCTGTGCTTTGCTCCAGCCATCTGCAGTACAATAGGTGTAAAAATATTGCTCAAGAAGAGCCATGTCACCTTCTTGGAGACCTGCTTCGGCTTCGCCTGTATCGCACAGCTGGAGATCTGCGAGGTTTATCAAGGTCTCTGTAGCCTCTTCTGCGGTGGTCAGGAGAGGGTGCTCGTTCCAGCTGGAAACAATGGTGGGGGAAGATTCTGTAAATCTTGTTTCATCAAGGTTTTTCTCTATCAGTAAAGATTTCTGAACAGTTAATATAAATGACAAAAGTCATGCAATCAAACTTCCCCATCCTCAAGTATTTCATATTCAGAAGCGAGTGGTACTGCCTAAGTTTGCCAACTGGAAATTAAAATGGCCACCTCTCATACTGTTGATTCTTAAGGAGTACAGCAGAATTGACTACGATGGTCACCATAACTTCCATCATCACCTTTAGTTCTCTCCATTATATATGTATGTAAAACAGTTTATCTGAAATATGTTTAACACAGAACAGATCCAGATTTGTGAATTTCAGGAGACAGAAAAGTTTGACAAACACAGAGCACTTGAGAACTGCTTCAGGGTCTAACAAGTTCTCACAGGCAGGTTACATGCAAATATGTTAAGAGGGGAGATAAGAGTTGCAAGCAGCCTCCTTGTGCCTCCCCTCAAATATTTCTCATAGGCCATAGAGTGTTCTGTGGTGGTTCAGCACCAGCTTTAACTATCCCTTTCCAAAATAGTTCACCAACCTTTTCATCTTCCTCTTCCTCCTCCTCACTAGATTCTACATCATCCATGTCTTCTTCCAAAGCACTAACACGAGGCTCGAGTTGCTCAGCTTCTTCCAGAACGTATCGTTTCTAGGAGAAATTACAACTTCATCTTACATAACCCAAGTAAGAACGAACACCTAAGGAGGCATCTCGTGTGCCAGAAGGGCCTGTATCGTAGCTTTATGCAACAAGCCAGTAGCTGATACAACTACTGAATCTGACGCAGTTAAGAATTCCATAACCATTTACTTTTCCAAACCTGTAATCGAGGCAGAATGATATCGCATACACGTTCCTCGTGGAGCAGTTCATCAATAAATTCATCCACATGCATCAATTCAAATTCTGTGGGGGGGGAAATAGCATTTAAAAGACAAGATTACACTAGCGGCTAGAGTAAAGATGAAACGCTTCAGACAATTTACGTTAGGTGGGCTGTACAAACAACAGTTCTAAAATCATTCTCAAAGATGAGGAAAATCATTAGGCCTGTCTTGCAAAAAGGAAATTACTGCACAGCTAGGATTAGCAGATTCACAGTGCTTAAACCAGCATTCAAACGGTGTTTCTTTGGTATTTATGGAACTGCATTTCAGTGCCCAACAGAAAACACAAGCACTTGGGGAAAGCAAAATAAGCAAGGCAGTTCTCATTTGTACAAGTCAGCAAGACCAACAACAGGCTATCCAAAGGATGAATAAGTAAAAGGTTTAAAAAAATGGTTATGCCACAATTTAAGCTTGTATTACTAAAGAGAATATTTACTTTTATCTAGCATGATACATTTTTTTAACAAAAGGTCATCTATGAGGTACTAAGAAACCACAACTAAGAGTGCTTACCTCCATTTCTGTTCTGACTTTTTATTTTTCGATAGTCATTGTACAGTGGTTCAAGATACTTGTAGCAGTCAATGGCAGTGCCCGTCAATCTCATGTACAATGCACCAAGCATTCGGACATACCTGAAAAGTAAACCATTTCATGCATCTGACCTCTTTGCATAGTTAGCAGTGCAGATAAGAGTTTTCCCCCATAAGTTTCTGAGGAAAATCAGTACACTAAAATAAATAGAATACACAACCATCTAGATTTTCTCCTTCAAGTACTCAAGTATATATATAAAAATATATATATACTCAAGTATACGTATATATCTCTGTATGGGTGCATTATCACTCACAAAGATGAAAGAAATACTGAAGAAAAAGGAGATTAATATGGCTCCCTTAAGGCACCTCATTCTAAATACTTCAGGCGGAGGTGCATTATCACAGAGAGCACATGCCACAAAGGCAAGCCATTCCAACAGCCCAAGTGACAAGGAGAACAGTCTTGAAAGCAAGAGGAAGGACATGCTTTTTAGCAAGAACAGTTTATTAGGGCCCACTAAAAGCTAAACCCTGCACTGAGGTTTCCCTGGCTGTTTTGGACAGTTTCATTCAGTACAACAACCAAAAGAAGTAAAAACGAAGCTACCAACTTACTTGAAGTCCTCGTTTTTTATGAACTCCACGATGATGTCCTTTTCGGGCTGGATCTGCAGCATCTTCAGCGTCAAGCACAAGAAGGGCGTAGGCTTAATATTCCCGCCATAGACACCCCCCACGTACTTCAGCTCCATGGCCTTGTCCACCACCAGCTCGGCTAGGAGAGGGACAGGCCGTCAGCACAGGCTCCTCACCGAGATCCCTGCCGAGCCCCCTCCCGCCCCAGCCCGCCCCGCCATACCCGTCAGGCCGAAGCACTCCTCCTTCCAGTACTTGGACTCGTAGATGCGGGTGCGGATGATCTTCTCCACCAGGTACTGCGGGTTGGTGCCGTGGATGCTGTGCGCGTCCTTCACCGTCCGGTTCGCCATGGCGGCCGCTAGACAGCCCCCCTCAACTCCTCGGCGGGCCGCCCCGCTCCCCTTCCGTGAGGGGTTGCAGCAGCTTCCGCTTCCGGGGCGCCGCCGCCGGCCGCCATCTTATCTTCGGGCTCTAACATCCCTTCCGGCCGCGGCTTCGGGGCGCCAGGCGCAAACATGGCGCCGGTTCCTGCGCAAGCCTCTTCCCGCCCCCTCCGCCCTGTGCGCGCGCGCGGCCGAGGGGGCGGGGCTCCAGGCGGGCTTTGGCGCGAAATTCTATCCTAGTGCTGGCAGGAGCTCGCGCTGCCGCCGCGCACGGGAGTTTCTGAGGCGCCGCGGTGAGTGGGCCTCGGCCCTGCGGTCCGTGAGGGGCGTGGGCGGGTTAGTGGCTCTGGGAGGGTGGTGGAGCGCCTCGGTGTCTCTTTGCGGGTCCGACCCGGCGGCGCTAATGGCCCCTTCCGACGCTATGGCCCCGCAGGCCGCCTGGGAACCGGGCAGCAGCCCGGGGCGGGGAGCGAGCTCCCTGAGGCAGAGCACTGCCCGACCTCTCTAAACCGACGGGCTGGGGTGGTCGAGGGGGGAACGGCACTGGGGGGGGGGGTGTGGCATTTTCCTGAGCCCTGCGGCCTGTTTCCAGAGGGAAAATTCTTATTTAGAAAAACAAACAAACAAAAACCATAAAAATTGAGCTTAAACGAAACGTTCGTGACGGTCTCATCCGCCTGGTTGCTGTGAGGTCTGGATGAAAAACAGCAAGGCATAGTCTTAAAACGGTCGGCAGTATGCCCCGGCCATCGCGGCGGGTGGTCGGCGAGCCCCCGGAGGCAGGGGCCGCGCCGGCCCCAAGGGCAGCACGGAGGAGCGGGAGGGCTTGGTAATAAGCAGAGAATAGCTGATAACCTCCTCTGTGAGTAAGCAAAATAGCCAGTAACAAGGGAATCGCATGTTTGTCAGGTGTGTTAGTCAAGCGCTGGATGTGAAAAAAGGAATTGAAGAACGATCCATCCGCTGCTAAACATCTTCCCTTTTTCCTCCTCCCTCAGGGGAGAGGCGTCTGGAGGCTTTGGGGACGGTAGGCTTCGCTGAATCAACCGATGCATGCCATATTCTTCACACACACTGAAAGAATTGATGGCATTTCTATGTATCTGGCCATCCTGAGTCTTTCCCTGCTTTTATTTGTAAATAATAATTTAAAAAAACTTGTTTGTTTATTTGTTTTAGCTTTTCCTTGGGAATCATGAACACGCGGCAGCAAAGCAAAATTATCTACTCCTGGTATGGAAAACCCATGAGCTCGGATAGAAAACTGAGGACTTTCCAGTACAAGTAAATAACATTTATTTCTGGCTTGCTCAGGGAAGCTTAATCAATGAAGGTTTCTTTACCTTTCTGACATCGTTTAGGTTAATGAGGCAGTCAGTGAGAATATGAGTAAGGTTTTGAGCATTGTGTCATGACACTGTATGCGTATAAGAAAAACGTTGTCACAAAGCTTTTGAATTATAAATTGTATAATGTATAAACAAATGTATTTAACTAAACCTGTGAATAAGTGTTAACTGTCTAATTGAAATAGATATGAAAGCTTTTAATTAAGAAACTAAATTGTAAGCTTTGCAAGAAGGGGCGTAACTAGCTGTAAAATTGACAGGCCATTAGCTTTAATGATATGTGAATTATGAAGAATATGAAATCCTGTTAATCTGCATGTGGGTATCACTTTCTAGAGGAATCCTTATTATATCAGAAAGAAGCAGAACAGAAACCTGTATACAACTTGGCGACTTTGTTTTAGTGGAAGGGGAGAATGCAGATCAGCCTTTTGTGGCACAGCTCCTGGATTTATATGAAGATGGTAAGAGAAATAAAAATTTACTTCCTATCTGAGAAATCTTAAAATGTTTTAAAGTTACCTATTTCATGGGGATGTAGTTAGCATTAACACTATATCACTGGCCTAATTTATTAAGGAAATTAGGCTTTGGTAGTCACTGCATCTGTATTCACATGCTCACCAAATATTTGGGGCTGATGGCTAATTTCAACTAAATTTGATAGATAAATGGAGAGCTTAAAGATGTTAAATTCTTACAGTCTTTTTGCTTAGTTGTCTAATTGAAAAGAAATGGTCCTTGAGGAAGACAGTGTGAGCTCATGTTTTATTTAGAGATTGGAGAATCCAAATGGAGGAAGAGCACTGCAGCCCTGGAACTTGCATCTTATTAGACATAGGTAATTTAGCAGTAAGGTACAAGGCTGAATAAATGGGGCTCATTACTTCTATCCTTTGTAGAACTACTTATTTATAGATAGAGATAGGTATGAAAAGATAAATCATGGAAGGCGATACAAAGACTATGTCTGAGTCTGAATTAGAAACTACTCATTAGCTATGTCTCATTTCTTTCTGGAGCTGGTCTCCAGGTATTTTGTGATTGAGACCCTATGTGGATGTTAGCTTAGTCCTTAAAAGTCTCAACTCAAACATTTTAATTTAGCCTAGCAAATGGGAATTGTAATCTTATCAGATGCTGTCTCACCTGTGTCCAGGGAGGATTTCTGTCCTTGATGGCATTTCAGCTAAAGTCATTGAGGTCTGGTAATAACTATTTGCGATATAATAACATTCTTAATGTTCACTGACTTTTTTTTCATTGTTACAGGCAGTCAGCAGAAACATGCAGTTGTGCAGTGGTTCTCTCATATTACAGAGATACCTCAGAATAAACGGAAACTGCTTAAACGAGAGGTTTCTCCCCAAGAGGTGTTTTTTGATCAAGTTCCTGGCTATGACACTGATATAGCTGTGGAGACCATTATTAAAAGCATCATGGTATGTACTGCAACCCCTCTACACATAGGGGGAAGAAAGAAAGAGATACAATTTGAAAAGCGTAATAGAACAGTGCAGCTACTTTATTCCCTCCCAAACCAAATGTGTGATGTGTATTTGTTAATGAAGTTAACATTGGATAGGATAGTTGAAAACTGTTGATATTCTGTCTTTCCTCCATCCCAAAACGACTTTGGTTGTTGGCAGCCAGCTCAGCTAGAGGTTTGCGTGGAAAGAAGTAATTTGAATGGGAGTCCTATAGTGCAATAAACTTATGCTAGTGTAAAGGTAGGTTAAAGGTGTTGCCCTCTATAATGAAGGATTGCATGAGTTCCAATAATAAGATCTGTGAATAGAAAATAGTTGAATGCTAAGAAAATAGTTGAATGCTAAATTAATAGTAAATGTTAAGGTATGTGTGTTTTGGTATTTTCTGTTTTTACAGGTAATACCACTACATCTGGGGGAGGAACTACCTATTACGTTAAACAAGGAACAAACTTTCTATGTAAAACAGTCTTGGGATGGGAAATGCTTTAAGGCTTTGTCCCCTGACACGTTCTCTAAGCTGAAAGAAGCTAACAAGAAAGGAGGTGGCATCCCAAACTCTTCAAACTCATTTGTTCCTTCAGACATCGTTTCCCCCCTGAAAAAAGAGCCAGAGAGTGTTGTTTGGAGTGCCGCAAAACCAAAAAACGTTGAGTTGGAAATAGAATCAAAACATTCTGCTTCCAAGTCCTCCCTCGCTAAGGAGAGACATTCACAAAGAGTGGCTAATGGCATCAAAACTCCAACAGCAAGAAAGAAGTTACAGTTAAACAGTATGTATATGGCAATATTCTGTCCATTCGGTAGTTTTGAATGTAATATGTTTTGTGCCTCTTCATTTTGGGTAGTTCAAACAATGGTAATATTCAACATCAGTATTTTTAGCTACCTTATTCAGGCTTTGGGGTTAGCCCAAGTCTTTTGGGTGCATCAGTTGTTTGTCTTATGTCTGTTATTTCAAGCAACTGTAATGCTTATATCCAATTGCTGTTGCAAATGTTTTATTTGTAATTGGTAAGTCTAAATTAAAGTGCTTCTTGGCTGAAATGCTGCCAATCAGCCTAACTTGACCTCAGAACATCTCACTTTCTTTAATCTTCTGACTAATAGTGCACTAGAATGTTTACATTGGGCTGGTTGAATAAGCATGTTTGATCCTATGTAACATGTAATATTTTCCAAGTGGAGTCTGAGTGAAGTTGTAAGTGATGGAGGCACGTTAGAAAACTGAAAAAATCAGTTTGTATTCTATTTAGTCATCTTTTTAGAGGAAGTATATGCCTTCTAGTGGTTCAGTTCCTTGTTCCTGGAGTGTAATGCCATCTCCTTTCATTTAAATGACAGCCACCGAGCCAGTCGTACCATGTCTTTTGAAAGTTAACCAAACCAGCCATATTAAAGCCTGACAAAAGTTCATTTTGCTCTTGATTCCTAGGTCCCACAAGATTTCCTAAAGGCAGGCTCCTGGGATGTGAAGTTTTGGAACTTTTGGATGATGACTCTGATGCTATAGCACCATTAGAACCATCAGCTACCAAAAGAAAAGTGAAATTCACTGGCATTTTAGGCTCACCACCAAAAATACCTTGCGCCAATGATAAGTCAAAGTCAATGTTTGATACTGCAGAGCACTGGCAGAGGTTTAGTGATACAATACGATTATCCCCCTATAGTAAGGTCAAAGACTCCAGTGAGAAAGCCAAGAATCTTAGTATGAAAGATGACACTATATCGTAAGTGATAGCCTTTTTATAATTATTTTTGTATAGGATTTCTATTTGTATGTAGTTGTCTTAAAGCACATTTATGAAAGACTTCTGGAGAGAGAAGCAGGTGAAGTCTCTGTGTATACCACATTTTGCCTGTTGAGATCACGGAGAGAAGGGGGGATAGCCTAAGCAGTCACAAGTGCACTGTGGTGAAGCTCTAGAAAGCATGTTACTTGGAGGTGAATGAATGATTGGGGAGATCATAAGAGGAGTTAACTTTAAAGATGGACACAAGCAGTTCATGGTTACAGGAACAGAGAGAAGAGGTTGGAAATGGGAATGGTAGGATGATATGAAAGAGAACTGAAGCCATATTGATCATTATGGTTTGTACTCATCAGCATGGATAAAAATCTGTTTCCCTGCAGTCGCTGTACGTATGTCATACAGGCTTAAATGGGCCCTACTTGTGACAACTATTGAGATACGCTGAACTATAGAAAGGGATGCGATTGGCCTCATGAGAGTTCTCATGATAATTGTATGTATACTTTCATGATAATTTTCATGTAGAAAAAAATCAAAACTCAAAAAGTGTAATTGTTTATCTTCATGCAGCCTTTAAAAATGGCATTAAGCTGGGGCAGGAGGAGAACGGATCAGACTTTCTTGTATAAAATGTTGCAAGAAGCCAAAAACCAGTCATGTTCCTCCTTTCCAAGAGTAAAGATGTGGGTGCAGCACTCGGTGGATCTGCACCCCATTTTTGTCACTTATTGTATAGCAAAAAAACACTTACTTTTCATTGATAAGGTAATGGCATTTCAGTGGTATTTATAGATCTAAAAAAATTCTGAGAACTGTCTACAAATAATTCAAGTAATTAATCTCATTGTGTCCTTTGAAGTAATAGGAAAGTTGTATTAACAGTAAAGTGTTTCAGTGGTGGGGATGAAGAAGTGCCCAAGAAGACAACCAAGGAATCTCAAAACACAAATAGAAAAATCTACTCCAAAGGGCAGATCAACGAGATGCCCAAAGAAAGTCATATTTGTTTTCTCTTTCTCTTAAAAAAAACCCAAAACCCCAAACAACAACAAAAACCCACAACCAAACAAAAAAAGCTACTGTTTTGAGCCCCTATCCCTTCAGTTTGGCAGTGTTATATTTGCAAAATAATTTGGCTGCTAATTCAACTATATCAGCACCTATTCAGTGCTCTTCACTGACGTGTATGTGTCTAACCGGGGAAGTGAGGGAAAGGTGTTAACATGCAGCAGCCTTCAGTCAATGTGAAATAATTGCTGTTGCCAGCTGAGGGTGCATCAGGAAACAAAGTGGTAGAATGTTGATAGGGCCCAAGTCAGACATCTGGTTTGAACTAATGCTAGTGCAGGCACTGTTGTCACAGCATCACAGGTCAGCTAGCAACTCTGACTTGTATGGACTCAGGGTCTTGCTTTAGACTTAGCAGCTTTCCTCTACTGGTTCACAAAGCTTTATAGAAACACATAGGCTTTACTATAAAAATCTTTACAGTACAGACCGTGAATGAACAATAGTAAATATTTTGTGGGGTTTTTTTTCTTGGCAAAGATATATTGACGAGAGAGTGCAAGAGAGAGGAAATGGTGCTGCCAGTATCCGTGCCATAGCCAATCTGTAAATACTGTAAACAAGAATTCATGCTGGATTGACAGCCATAACAATTGAGCCTGAAGTTTGAAAGGCCTTCTCTCCATCTTTACAAGTGTGATGCAAAGAGGAAATACAAACAGCTTTGTGTTCTTTCTTTACAGTTTAATTGGACATCAGGAACTGGGTAGTCAGAGCCCTGCATTGACCCCTCGTTCTCGTAGAATATGTGCACAGAAAACAAGCGCTCGCATTAGAGAACAAATTAGGTAAACTTTTGCGTCCGTGATATCTTATTCAGATTGCTATTGATAGCTTGAAGCCTTGAGAGTTTGTCTAGCTTAATATTGAAATGCAAATGGTTCTAGAAGCACAGCTTAATTGCAGTGTGAGTGAAAACTGTCTTATGTTCAGAAACATAAAGCCAGCTCATGGTGTTCGTCAGAAAACTGACTTCCTTTAAACCAGTCTATTAAATAGCCATGGAAAATTAACAGCTCAAGTGGAAAATATGTTGACTTGCTGATTACAATTAACTACAGAAAAAGCTGAAAAGGTACAAATGATACTTTGTAGTGTGTTGAGTTGTATGTATTTTTTTAAGACTCATATCGTTTCTGTTTCTCATAGCATACTAAATACACTGGAGTTGAAGCAGGAAGAGGATTTTCTGTCTAGCTCAGACAGCTCTTACTCTTCAAGTAGTGAGGAAGAGGAGAATGATGTGCTCTGTACACCAGAAAAGAAAACTAAATCAAGCAGAATATTCCGCACCCCAAAATCTTCAAGGGAGTCTTCAGTTCACACTTCTGCTAAGACCCTGAAGAAAACTGTAAGTTTCCATATAAAAGAGCTGTTTTTATTGTTTCTGAGCCAGTTATTTGAATGCTTGATGCCTGTGTACTACAGTTAAGTATCTGAACCCCTTAGCTTTTAATGAAACATTATCTTGATTCATGTGATCTTTGATATGAGTAGGTTATGCAAATGTATAAAACACTTGCGTATTGTGAATGTTGTGACAACGTTGATTGGAAAACTCTAGCCTAAACAGGGAAAATGTTGGATTGGATTGGAGCCGAACAAACTGATGAATCCATTTATGGCCACCATTTTTACTTTTATTGTAAGCTGCGCACTGAGACATTTTAGTTCTATTTCTGTATAGTCTTTATTGAGTGCAGTCTATATATATAGCAGAAAGCCATAAGACCAACTTTGTGCTTGGCAGTAGAACTGTCCTGATTCTTGAAAGCTTACCAATGTGCACATGGTTACCAACACAAAAGGGATGCTCTACAGCGTTTATGGCCACGCTCTTTGGCCATGCAGTTTCTCGTAGTGTCCTGGCTGGTGATGGAGATGGGATACCAGGCTACATGAATCTTAGGCCTAACTCGTTAAGACTGTTTTCAGCACCATAGCCAGGTACATACTGTCAATGGCTAATTTTTACTCTATGTTTATGAAATTTCTAACACAGAAATCCTAGTGTAACTAGAACTTGTAAGCACAACAAAGAGAAGTAATTAAGATATCATACAGCTTTTTTGTTTGGACAATGAAATTCAGATAGATCAATTCGTAGTTGCTTGCTGTTTCTTAAGAACCAGATCACTTTGTAACACAGCACTTTAGAAAAGCGTAAACAATTTAAAAATTCTTCAGACAGTTAAAAGGTGGAATTGTCTTTAATTACACCCCCTTTGACCCCTGTCACCCCCTTTCCAGTTTCTTTTTTCCCTTAGGAAGAAAAGACCACGAGGCTTGTTTGGTAATTCCGTTTTTAAAGACTGTTTCTCTTTTCGTCTTGCACTCTGGCATGCCTGGCTAGTCTTTGTGTATAAGTAATGTTTGGGAAACTTGTATGAATGATCAGTCTCCAATAGAAATTGCCGTATGTAGAAAATCTGTTTGAGGCTGTAACTTTTCTTTGCAGCCTTTACCAGGAACACCCAAGACACCCCGGAATGCAACTCCTGAAATTCCCAGGCGCAACCATGAAGCACAGAAACCAGCCAGTATACTAGAAGAAGCCAGATTAAGGTAATGTGTGCTCAAGGGAGGAAATCATCTTTTTGCATCAGGTATGCAGAGCAGTAGGCTCTGCTGACATAGGGAAATGTCATCTTTACTGTATTGAATAAATTTGGTAAAAATGCGTGGTGTTTTGATACCAGAAGAGCATTTATGAATTTACAGTACAATACCAGATTTACAAATACTAGTAGTATTTACAATACTAGTTTTACAATTTCAAATTATTGTAACCAGTCTGTGCTAAGTTCTTCAGAATTAGGTATCTGCCTTTACTCTGTGCAACATTAGAAAAACAAAGATCCTCTCTCATTAGCTTTAGATTGGAAAGGTACAATATCTGTCTCCTCTTAGTGTGTGAAAAAGCTTTACAGGTATCGTTGTAAATCTTCACAGTGGAAAAAAAAAATGCATTCAGGATTGACTGTATCTTTCAAGCTGAGTTTTAGTTTTTTCAGTTTACTACAACTGTTTTATCCCTGTTTTATCCTACCTCTACACTGACTTAAAATTTTTTTGTGAATTAAACCAGCTAGATCTTTATTGCTGTATATTCATGCTGTTTGTTTATGAAGATGACTGTTCAGCCCTCTTAAAACTTAAAAGCATGTATAGAGAGACTAGGCTATTTCTTTTGGGATACTTGACACTGGTGTTCAGACTTAAAGTATGTACGAGAGATTTGAAAAACTACACACAACTGTGAAAGGTGTAGCGTCTGGCTATTTGTTTTCCTCAGTAGGCCCTTCAGGTAGAACTGTGAAAATGCAAACCTTGGACCTCCTATTTCAATTTTCCTTTTCTTTTTTTAATCAAAAGGCTGCATGTTTCTGCTATCCCAGAATCTCTGCCTTGTCGTGAGGAAGAATTCCAGGATATCTATAACTTTGTGGAAAGCAAACTTGTTGATGGTACAGGAGGGTGAGTTTGTTGGTGAGACTGTGACCGAGGTCACATCTACCTATAGTATAACAGCAGTCAGACAATCAACACTACTTTTATTTAAAAAGTTATCATCATTTGGCTGAATTAAAGTTCCTAGTTGAATTTTCCTGGTATTTTTCTTCCTTAAGAAGGGTTGTGCGTAGAAATAATGTGGGCTCCTTTATTGTACAGATTCAAATTAAAGACCAAAATATAACTAGTCAATTTTAGATGTCTGGGAAACCTTTTTTTTTTTTAAGAGGTAAATTACATTTATAAAGTATTTTAGGTTGTTAATTGCTTCAGTAATAATAAAAATTCTCATGATCCTCCAATGTGTTATGTGTCCCAGTTGGCAAATAAAGGAACTGAAATATAGGGAATTGCCTGAAGTGACAGAGGAGTAGTATTTAAAGCTGGTTTCAGAGCCCAGGAATTCCAGCTCATTAATCCTAAGAGTGTTATGATTTTGCTCAGGATGCTGAAAAGGTGTTCTCCTTTTGTAGGTGCATGTACATTTCTGGAGTTCCTGGAACAGGTAAAACTGCAACTGTTCATGAAGTAATTCGCTGTCTTCAGCAAGCTGCAGAAAATGATGACCTACCATCATTCCAGTTTGTAGAGATCAATGGCATGAAGATGACTGACCCTCACCAAGCTTACGTGCAGATACTAGAGGTAAGTAAAGCCTCTTCAGTGGCTCTCTGGTTTGAAAGAAGAAGAGATCTTATGCTTTACCATCAGATCCTCGATGTGTTACAGTATTCAAGGCACTTAACATATCAATACTTCCAAGTAGTCCCTCCAAGAGACTGTATGCTTTTATCCTAGAGCGGGTTAAAAAATAATTAACTTAAGGCCATGGCCAACTTCTTGAACTATTCTGCTTTCAGCTGCATAAGGGCAGTGGCTGGGAAATAGCCTGATTTATTACATCCACTCAGGTTTTAAAAAAATCTAAACCATATTCTTTTTATATTTTCCCCTTCTATAACTTTTTCTGCACACGTATGCTTAAAAAGTTACTGAGATGACAACTCTGGAAGTCAGTGTAGCAGTAGAATAATTACTAAGGGGGTCTTAATGGTTAATTGGTCTGTCATCATAGCAATCCAGCTAAAGAGGGATCATCTCTGTCAACAATACTGTATTTGAGATTTCCATGACAAACTAGCCTGCAGTATCTCATCTGGGACTACTGACTGTGCTTGCGTTTATATGGGTTTGAATTAATCTTCTGAGGACTGGATTAAGATCACCCAATACGCGTTAGACAGTAACTGCTCAAGACCTTTGTCAGGCTAGGCTAACTTTAAGCTGGTGACCTGGAAATGAAATGATGGTTTCCTGAAGCATCTATTCCATTTTCTTATAAACTTCTGCTCCATTTATTTAAGTTTGACATCTTCTATCTGAGCAGGAAGTGGCATACCTTGTTCTAATATCTCTGTCCTCATAGTTGGGAGTTAAATTTACATATTTGCATCCTTTCCTCAAACCCGCAGAGACAGTGTCTGCTGAGGGATTTGTTGTAGCCAGGTTGCTGTGTTTCTTCAGCATAGTGAAAGGCTTCATGACAATTACCTTATTTCATGGTAATGCTAATGTATTTTAACACTCTTTGTTCCTATCCTGTTCAGCATGAAATTTTAAAATTAATAAAGAATAGGCCTTTGGAAGTAAAATTTGTTGCCCCTCACAGGCCCTGAACTCTTTAAGCTAGCCCAGTTAAATATCCTTCAGGGAAGCACATAGTCAAATGAACCACTTATTTCTCTGATTCCTTCTGCCTCGGCTGTTATCCAAGTACCCTAGCTAGGCTGCTGCTACTTTTCTGATCGCTGCATCTCTTGCTGTGGGTCAGTCTCAAGCTCCAGTTTGCTGATGTTTCTTTGCATGACTGAAGCAAATTCTGGAGTGTTCACTATTGCTGTTACCTCACTGTCAGAGGAAAGTTTCTAGAGAAGGAACAGGGACAGGAAGGCCTGGACAGATGAAAGACAAGGTTAAATACCTGGGTACAGTAAGTGTGCCAATTCCACCACAACAAACTGAACTCTGTGGTATATTGGATGCCCAGTTCCAGAGCTGTAGAATCAAGATCCTCTGGGACCTAACTGCTTTGTGTGACTGATTCAGGCTGTCCTGACTGAATTGGAAACATGAAACAAGCATAGATTATACGTTATTGTCATGCTCCGGCTTGTTTAATAATTATGAAATCTCAGGTCAGTTTTTAAGGGATTGTGGAGAACAAATACAATTTTCAAATGCAGTCTTCATTTTACTTTACAGCTTGACTCTGAATTATATTGAACAATTGATTCAGCATATATAGTGTAATTTTGCAATGTCATGCTTTAATTTCTGTATATCTTTGGACCTGCAAGGGAAGAGGTAACGTACAGTCAGCTCATCTGTTTTGCCACATAGATTATTGCAGAAGCAGTTCTTGTTGAAGGTATTTTTTTAGCTTAGAGTTGAATAAATTATTTAGTTCTAGATCCTGCTGATGATTCGTTAATATTTTAATGGGAGTCCAAGATTACTGAAGTCAGGCTATTCTTGTCAAATAACTTAGGTTTTCAGTAGGTATTTTGCATTCAGAGACACCCTTGAGGTATGCTAGGTTTAGAGTCCTCCTGAGACTAGGTTCAGGATTTTGTAATGAATCTATATTTAAAACAAATTGCAGGAAATTCTAATGGCCTTTCTATTTAGCTATGTATTCTTTTGTTTCTGTTCTCCTTTATGGACAGTTTCTGGTAGACCTGAGTGTCTTATGAGCTACTTTTTTTACTCCCCTCCCATGGGAAAAAAAATCTAGATGCTTGGTCTTGATTGTTAGAGAAAAGTTAAAACCAATAGGAGTTAAACTTCCTATTTCCAGGGTTTTGGTGTGATTAACCTCCAACATTGTTTAATCCTTGTCCAGTTACTGACAGGTCAGAAGGTGACAGCAACCCATGCTGCAGTACTGTTGGCAAAACTGTTCAATACACCTGGACCAAAGAGGAAGACCACAGTGCTGGTAGTGGATGAGGTGAGACAAAGAATCCTTCGTTCTCTTTCCCTGAAATATTTCAAGAAATGAGTTTTTGGAGGATGGAAAAAGACAAATTATACATGCTTAGAGTGTATCATATATGATCTAAAAGGAATAGACTTAGGAGAGAAGACAGACAAATAGTTCCTTTTAGCCTTATTAGGAAACTGAATTTAAATGGGCAAGTATCC
Organism: Gymnogyps californianus; assembly: GCF_018139145.2. Classification (NCBI taxonomy): domain Eukaryota; kingdom Metazoa; phylum Chordata; class Aves; order Accipitriformes; family Cathartidae; genus Gymnogyps; species Gymnogyps californianus. The sequence continues at coordinate 29,645,923 of NC_059478.1, read as the reverse complement.
TTTTGCCATATTGTTCTCTGCCTTGGATTTCACGTTGGTTTTATGTTTTGTTTTGGTCCAAGTCATGGAATGAATTGTTCTGTCAAGTCCTAAATACCATAGAATTCAACTGTGTTTTGTCTGGAAGCTGCTGCTTTTCCAGTGAGAAAACTCACAGCGAAATAAGTCATATCCAGTTTTGAAACTCCTTGAATGTGCAATGTTCCTTAATAAACAAATGCACACTTATTTTTTGCTGTAAGCTAATACAGGTTCTCACATGGAGGGTCTTTTAATCTTGTTAGATGTAGTATTAATATCACAGTAGTGTTTAAAAACTCCAGCTGTTTAATCACTCTACTGTGATTAATACTGTTCAAGCATCTACTAGGACTGTGCTTTTCCAAAAGAGATTAGAGCCCTAATTCAGAAAATGCAGTCCTATTAGTAGATGAATAAAGGAAACACAACAGAGACAGCTTGTTCAGAATCACGCAAGGAGTCTTCTGTGGCAGAGCTAGCTCTCTCAAACCCCCATTAGGTATTGTAAATACAAGGCCATTCTTTTTCAGTCTAATTCTTCTCTTTCTATCTCTGCAGCTTGATCTTCTGTGGACCCGGAAACAGAATGTGATGTACAATTTATTTGACTGGCCAACTCAAAAGCACTCCAAGTTAATCATCTTGGCCATTGCTAATACCATGGACTTGCCAGAGAGAATAATGATGAACAGAGTAGCTAGCAGGCTGGTATGTCCTGGCAGTTTTATTGCTATGCTATAAAATGAGAACAGATTAAATACTGTATGCAATCAAAAGTAATCCAGGAGAAAGGTAGGATTGGTTACATCAGAGGTTAAACAATGCTTTTATAATTCCCTCTCCAGAGGGCCAATAATGAACGCATAAATCTTAGCAAAGTAAGTTTAGGAGCCAGCTTGCTAATCAGATGTTATGCTGTGTAAGTACACTGTGTTCTTGTAAGAATGAATTAAGAATGCAGATGTCTTTTTAAACATATTAAGATCTGGATAATCAAATGCCGTGCTTCATGGTTAAGCTGCTTACTCCAGAGTTCAGAAGAATTTTCTTCTGGTTTCCCTTCCTCTTTCCCCTTTCATTCCAGTCACCTAGTTACCTCTCTCTGTTTGCCATCATCAGCTGGTAGATTTTCTTTGTTGGATGCCTTTGGACAGAAAGTCAGATGCACTCTACACTTCTATACCTGTGTTGAATACATTTTCCTAGGTCATCTCTTCATCACTGCTCTGAAAAGTGATTTGCAAAAACAGTTCTGTGCCTCCATCCTTCTGTGACTCAAAAATAGTCCCACAGTGTGTGAATTGCTTTCCCCCACCCGCTAAACCTGCAGATCAGCTGAGTCCATGTAGTCACAAGAGAGGAGAATTTTGCATAAGAAATGCAAAATTCAGGCCTCCTGTAGAATATGAAAGGCAGTGCACCATCTATAACATAGATTGTCCTCATCTGAAAGCAGTTTTTATTAGCTTGAGCCAGAAGAGGATTTTTAATTCTTGGCTGATTGCTAACGTGAAGTCAATAGTATGACTGTATACATGTATACAGATTTGCTAAAGGAGAGATGAATATTTTTCAATAGCTTATGCTGTTACTGTATTAAAAAATAAAGTGTAAACAGTTGTAATCAAAAGATTTTCATATTAGGTGGCTCTGATTTGTTTACAAGAGGCCTTTCAGTGGGGAGGTCCAACCAGTCGTCCTCACTTAGTCACGGTTTTGTGGATTTGCACGTTTATTTCACAAATATGAAGTGGAAGAATTGATTAAAGCGTATCACTTGGAGGGGAAGGATGTGAAGGAGAGATTGCTCCTACCAGAGAAAATAAAACTAACTATACAGGCTATGCTTGAGCAGTTGAGAGTTTTCAAGCACTACAAACGCTTCTCACTGTATTGTATTATTTACTACAGGGCCTCACCAGAATGTCCTTTCAGCCCTACACCTACAAACAGTTACAGCAAATTATTTCGTCCAGACTGAACAGCATGAAGGCATTTGAAGAGGATGCAATTCAGCTGGTTTCCAGAAAGGTAAGCATAGTACAGATCCATGTCCTTTGTGTTGCGCTAGGTAAAGAGTGTGGGGGGCAGCAGGGGAGAATTTTGTAACAGTAGTCAGACTTGGTTCTGTGGTTGTGTGTTCCGAATTGGAGACAAGTGGGGCACAAGTAGCGGATCATACATTATGCTCTCTGTAAGGTATACAGGGTATTTTAGCAGGAAACATTGCTAAAGCAGTGTCGTTGCTTTTTCCACCTACTTTGAGAAGGCAGCAGTATATTCCAAGAGCTGGAGGCATGACAACACGAGTTGTGATAATGCATGATGATAAGATATCAGCTTTCTCCAGTGTTTGGCATAACGTGAGTCATTGGATGATCTTGGAAAAAAAACTAGTACGCCAGTGGCAGTGGAACTATCCATATTCATTTTCTTTCTCAAGGTGTTTAAAGCCTTGGCATAATAGGTAGTACCTGTTCTGTTGCCAGTCCTAATACTCAGTTGTACAAAAAATAAATAATGCATTAGGGATCAGTAGCTTCTCAAATTAAGATGTATGCATTGTTTAATGTCTTATTTTAACGTGTAATTGCTAACATAATCTATTAAAATTATGTTAGATCATCTGTCAAACAGTATATGCTTAAACTTTTTCTGCTAAGCATCATTGTAGGAGTAAAAAAGAGTACTCATAAATAAGTCAGAAGTAAATATAAGCATTTGTTTTGTTATGAAGGAACCACCTGTTTATAAGAATAAGTGATGATTTTGCAGACTGAATAATCTGCAGTGTTTTTCTAGTATGATTTTTCTTCAGAAAATCTAGAAAAATAACTCGCAATTAGATTTTCTAAAGGGTTTCTCATTCTTGGCTCCAGCTGGGCTCTAGGGCTTTCATATGTTATCAGCATCTACTGGGAAAACTAGGCCAGTACTATATCTAGTGAATGTTCACAGCTTTATTAAAATTGTAAACCACAAGTGGGGTTTTAAGAAGTATTTAGTTTCAGAAATTTCAGACGCCTAAAAATTTTCAGGCACTTGTAAATGTAAATTCACTATCCCAGATGTTTCTTTGAGACCTACTAAAAAATATTAGTGTACTCTTATAATCAATATTCTATTGAGTATGGAAAAACTGAGGAGTGTTCTGTGGTAGGGTCTTTATTGATAACATTTCTGAAAACTTTTGGTGTTGAACTAAATGGCTCACATCGAATTTCCTGATTTTTTTTTTTAAACTTCTGACTTCTGTGGTTATAGAAAAAAGTTCAGTCTTGAATTTGTGATGACCAGATTGGGGTGGGGGTGTGGGAGACTTGCTTTGTTGGTTTTGATCAATAAGATTGTTATTTAAAATCTGGGATTCTAGTAACATAGTTCACAGCAGCATTGCTCTCCTGTTTTGTGGTCGGGTTGTGGGGTTTTTTTGTCCATTGATTCTTGCTAAAGTCTTCTCAACTTGTAGGAAATATTGCTACAAACCTGTTATGTATACTTTCAGGTCGCAGCACTGTCTGGTGATGCAAGGCGTTGCCTCGATATCTGCAGAAGGGCCACTGAGATCTGTGAGTTTGCTAGCCAAAAGAGAACCCCTGAAATAGTCAGGATGGCCCACATAACAGAAGCCATAGATGAAATGTTTTCATCACCATATATAAATGCAATCAGGTAAAAACATTTCTCAGAGGAATTTCTTTGCTTTTGTGTCTTTTTCACTGGGCTATTTTTTCAAAAACATTCAGTCTGTCCTCACCACCCTGTGGGAGCATATGCGATGCATCATGCTTTGTTGAAGTACGATACAAAACAAACCTTGCAGCTCAGGTGGGAGAGAGAAGTACAAAATAAGAATTAAAGACAGGGGAAACAAATGCATAGAAATCACTTGTACAAGTTTATACAGGATGTTTCCATGTCAGTGTGTTAGCTCTGATTAGGAGGGGGCTTTTGAAATTTCGTGATTGTCCCTGCTTACTGTACATTGATTTCACTGAACAGCAGTTTCCAAGTACATACGTTTTAATTCCTTCCAGTTGGAACTGAATCTGGAAGATACACTCAGGAGCCCACCACTACAAACACTACTGATTATTCAGCATACTGGACCAGACTTTGAGCTAGACTGAAGGAGAAACCACTCAGACGTGCATAGTGTAGGCACCGGCTCCTCAAGAGTCAACTATTCTCCTCTATGTATCTGCTTGTATTATGCCACTGTCTCTGCTCACTTAGATGCAGGCGCGGAGATCTGAGCAGAATGCAAGTCCTTCCCATTTGAACTGTTTTCTTTCTTTAACTTAAATAGATTCTGTTAGGACTTCCAAAAGGTTTCCTGAGGGAATACGTGAGGAATTCTGTTGCCCTTCAGTGGTCTGCACAAGCTGTAACTGGTAAAGTGCTTTACCAGTTTCTAGTCAAAAGGAAGAGAATCTATTTCAGCAGGGAAGGGGGGACTAAGGGGTGCAAATGCAATGTTTTGTTGGATATGTAAGTAACTGCTTCTACTGTGCTACTTGGGCCTGAAAACCTCAATGTTGATTTGTTAATTCATAAATCTAAGTTGACCATAACACACTGCAGAACATGTACGGTGTATGGAATGAAATGTTGTGTTCGGATACATTGAAAGAGAGGTGAGGTGAAGTGAAATGCTGTGTATTGTGGTGCCAGAATTGCAGGCTGTAATATAATGGCTAGTTGACGTAAACTACCTTTCTCAGATAGAATAATACCCTGCATTTAAATATGTGGTTACTAAGCAATTTCCCTTCCAGACTTCTTCCTGATGTTTCATAAGTTCTAAACTTCACAGATTGATTTTCATCTGTTTTGTTTTGATATTCAGGAATGCCTCATTGCATGAACAAATCTTTCTGAAAGCAATTTTAGCAGAGTTTCGCAGGGCAGGAGTTGAGGAGGCAACAGTTCAACAGGTACGTTCATGTTTTGGAGTACTTCCCCCCCCCCCCCCCTTAAAAAAGAGGGGAGCACTGTCAAAATTATCAGGCAAAAGTGTAAATATTTAAATATTTGGGGGTTTCATTCTTAAAATTTTGTAGAAGACAATATGATGGCAAGGTAAATTGGGGCATGGCTGTCCAGGCCATGTGTAAAGCCTAATTGAATGTTACCACCTGTCTTTCAATGGGACTAAATACTTACAACTGGAAACACCTGCTGTTGTGTTAATGTTACCAGTGACCTGGATCACAAAGTGATTTTTTTGGCCTGCATCTGAAAATATTGCATGCCTCCACCTAACATGCTTTATAACAGGAAAAATAAAAGAGAAGCTGAAAATATCAGGCAACATAGTTCAAGGAGGAAAACTGAAAGTTGATTCCAACTTCTGTATCGCTGTCTTGCTCAATAGAGGCAGACAGATCACTAGTAGCTTCAATTTTTTAGTAGACCCATAAAATACTTGGCACCAGCAGAGCTGTGAAGACTCTGCACAGAGTCCATTTTATGATTCCACAGTATGGAAGCTAAATGTTAATATTTTATAAAAATGTTTAGAACTATATATTCATATATAAAATAACCTGCTAGTTTTATCTGGTTCTACAGGTTTGTAAGTAAGCATTTTAACTGCATTTTCCGTTACTGGCTCCTGAACATCTGCATCAGTTGATTGCATAGATACACTGGGCGATTGGTTCTTGATCTTCAAAGAATATTTTGTTAGACTGATTTGTTACATTTCTCCCTTAGTTTTCCTCTAACACCAAAAGGGTTTTCTTCTGCTTTTTCTAAATAGAAAAGCAGAAGACCCCAACTGATTCTTGTTACAGATTTACTAGTCTGCATGATTTGTGATAAGTGCATTCTCCTGTGCTTAAAGGTGTATCATGCCTTTCTAAGCTGTGATCTTTCATGTTTGTAGTCAGTGTGACTTGTGATATTCAGGCCCAGCCATGAGTGAACACTTCTGAGTGAACTGATATGTAATTAATTGTATGCCAGCTCTTAATCTGCTGTGTAAGCTTTAGTCCACATAGTCCAGGGGAGAAGAGGTGTAGTAACAGATAAAATGATCTAGTTAAAAAATGGCAGACAAAGTAGGTTGCTAATTGTTTTGCTTTTTGGCTATATAAAAAAGGAAAGTATAGCTTGGAATTGTTACTTCCTTGACAAAGTCCTAACAGTTTGTGCTAAAACAGCAGCACGTGTGCATTTCATCCGAACAGGCTGGAGCTAGTTTTTCCTCCCCTCCTATACATGTGGAGGGAAGGAAGCTTCTCTTTTTCACCTTGGCCTACTCCATTGCAGCAGGAGGTAAACATGACCTGTGACCTTTTCTCTCTTTTTTTTTTTTTTTTTTTAATAGGTCTATCATCAACATGTAGCATTGTGTAGAATTGAAGGCATGCAGAGTCCTACAATATCAGAAATTATGGCAATTTGTTCGAGGCTCGGTGCCTGCAGGCTCTTGCTGGTGGAGTCCAGTAATAAGTATCTTCACATGCGGGTGCGACTAAATATTAGCCAGGATGATGTCATGTATGCGCTCAAGGATGAATAAGGCAATAGAGATTTTATTTTTTTTTAATATGTATAAATATTTTAAATATTGTCTATTTTTAACTTTTTTTAACTTGTTGATAAAATGGAAATAGTGAAATGTATTTTTTCTAAATACTTTGCTTAAATGTTTGATGTATTAAAGCACTTTTTTGTATAATAAAGAATTTGCTTCACTGCATTTTAAATGTTTGAAATCAAACTATTTGTTTTTAAAGTATTTTCATGTGCTGGTAACTGGTCCCCTTTCAGCTGAGGTGTATGAATTTGAAATTCATTACTTGCATCACTACTAACGCTAAGGTGGTTTTGTTAAGACTAGTAGTGTCTTTGTGGCATAGCGGTTTATGTAGCTTTTCTTCACTGACTTTTGTTGGAGTATAAAAGATGTCATTAAAATGTGCTTTAACTTACATTACTGATATAATGAAAAGGAACTTTCAGTTTGCAATCAAGGCTGAATATTTGAATTGAGGGGACCGTTTGCTACCAGGAAAGTAAAAATACCAGAAGAAATTTGTCATTCAAGTTACCAACTTTTTTCTTTTTTTTTTTTTATTGATTGCTTGATATCAAGGATTCTTTCAAAGAAGTTGCCTCAGGTAATGCAGGTCTGTTGAAGTCGAACTTCAACTAATAATGCATTAGTAATTTGGAGATGGATAGCTTGAAAACACTTTTTAAAACTGTTGCTGTGGAACAACAGGCTCCAAAAATTGTTCCTGCTGAGCGATCCGCGCCTCCCGCCCTCAGCCCACCTTCGGCGCCAGCGCCCAGGGCTCCGCCCTCGCCCTGGGCGCTGCTGGCCCCGCCCCTGCCACCGAGCCCCGCCCCCAGCCCCCCTCTGCGCAGGCGCGCTGCTCTCTTGGAGCCGCGGCCGAGGCGTCCCCGTGCCGGGCGGGCGCTGCTTCACCGGGTGCCTTTGCGCAAGCGGCGGGAGGCCGAGGTGAGCCGGGGCCTGCCCGCCACGGGCCGGCCTGTCGCGGTGCCGTCCGCGGCCCCTCGGTGGCGGTTATTTACACGCCGCTCAGCCTATCGCTTCCGCCGGCTCCTCCCTGCTCCGGGGCGGGGAGGGCTCCACAGGGGTACGGGGCGGGCCGGGCCTGCCCCGCCCTCACGCGGCGCTGGGTCTGGCGGGGAGGGGGGGGGGGTCCCGCCGTCTTGCCCGCGGGTGCGAGTAGCCGTGCTTATCCGCCCGGGCCGGGCTGTGAGGGCGGGGGAGCGCCGGGTGTGAGTTGCCTCAGGCGGAGGGAGGGGTGCGGCCGGGCCGGGCTCCTTGCGCCCGGCGGAGCGTGGCTGTGGGGAGGGCGGCAGTGACGGGCCTGGGCCCGGGGGAGTGTGTCACGTGGTGTGTGCCCCCCACCCTCTCCCTCCTGGTGTTGCCCGGTATTTGGGGGTGCCGGTAAAAGCTGCAGGTTTGTGCACAGCCTGCTCTGTGCTGCCTGCCTTCGTCCAGTTTGCAGTGCGTTGAGACAGGCGAGGATACCGACATTCAATTTCATGTACTCTCAGTCCCTTAGAGACACAATCCTCTGAAATTCATGAACCAGCATGCTTGGCAGAAGACCTAAAAAAAGCCCTCAGGCAAAGGGCCAGGGAGCTGCAGTTGCAAAGCAGGTAAGGAAGGCGAGGGGCCAGGGAGATGTGGTTGCAAAGCAGGTAGGGAAACCTCCTACTCCTACTGCTCTTCACAGTAGTCTCGTTCAGACCTTTTGCTGCTGTTTTCCTGCTAGAATCTCCCATGCGTTAATAAGGTGTTGCAGGATCATGAAAAAATTTCAGTTATGTGGTGCCTCTTTTCCTGCTTTCTGCTTTAGTGCGTTCTTCTTAAAGTAAATATTTGATATGCAGCAGTGGAGGTCTTGTAGGGAAGCCACAATGTTGTAATCTTTGCATGAGATCTCATGACTCATATTCAATACTCCAGCTATATTGAGATTTAATAACAACTTCAATAACTATATGGAGGGTTTTTTTACACCTCTAAGAAAACAGAAATAAGAAGAACAGAATATCAAATAACAAATTCAGGGGCACATATGGGAGAACATTAAGGTGCTACACCAGAGACAGTTAATTTTAATTTCCCTGTGTATAGTCATTTTTTCTTGCAACAGATAGACTCATAAGCCTATGTCCCTCCCCTGTAGCTAAAAATGAGCTTAGATGTGTCCATGAGTTGGGGATTTTTTCATACTTTTTACCTTTGGATGTAGTTTCAGAAGCCTTGAGGAGAGAAACAAGATTTAGTCACAGTTGGCAGGTGTAGGAAGTCAGGCAACAGTGTCAAAATTAGAAATACAGACAAGGCAAAACTCTGGGTAGAATAGTGGAAGAAAAATAGAGTACAGTTAGAGGTAAAGAATATGTTAGAACCAGAATGGAACTTTAGAAACCTTTCAAGGTAGAATAGAGGCAAGTAACATACAGAGGAGGAATAACTGGTAAGAATATAGGGAAATATGAAAAGATATTGGAATAGGATATTAGAATAGAGAAAATAGCTAAGATATTCTCTTTTGGTAATTTCTTAGTAACCAATATTCTCATACTGGAGGCAGAATGGTTTAGTTAGAGATCTGTAATGTTGCCATTGCTCTAATATGAAAGTTTGCATTTTTCAGTTGGAGAGGTAGTATATAGTTTAGTTAATTTGAACAAGGGAGAAGATAAAAGGTGAAAATATCTTTCCCCCTTCCAAAAAAAGAAACCACACTCAAAAGATAGAGAGTAAATAAAGGATCTGATTAACATATTTTACTAATTTCTAATTCAGTACAGTTAGTTATTCAGCCTGTCTTACAGCATAGAGGATTGTTTCTTGAAACAAATACACTAATGGCTTGTTTTTTATAACCTTTTTTTCTGTTTTATTAAACATTTTTTAATGCTGTTAATTTCACTGGAAATGTGCCTTACTGAACAGATTGAGAGACTTAGAGCTAGAACTGCTGGATTCTGTTCTTGACTTCATTCATTACTACACTTGCTTCACTTTCTACACTTGCAGCGTAGTAATGAACAGATCACGTGTGCTCCTGATCCATTTTGTACATTGATAAACGGTGTGTGTATGTTCCGTAGAACTTGAATGTTTAGATCACCATTATAAATATTTCCTAATTAAATCTTGTCCTGACCTCCTTTCCATTCTATCCAAGACTGCAAGTGTATTAGTTTTGTTTTACGGCAGGGAGATGGATAAAGCAGAGGGTAGCTAACTGATCTGCCCAGTGCCTTACAGACTGTCAAGTGCAGGATCTGGGCTAGTAAACAAATAGCTGCTGATTCTGAATAGTGTTCCTGATCCTTGGAATCGTTGTTTCTCAGCTATGTTTCATATTCCCCTTTGGGATTATAAAAGGGTTCAAAGAGGGACACAAACTATTTCAAGGCAGTAGCCACCAGCAGCTCGATTTGTACAGGGTTAAAAAAAAAAAAAAGTTTTTATTACTTATTCACACTAGTTTATAAACTGACAGGCAGCTTCAGTTTTGGCAGCACTTCAGATCCTGGGAGGCAGGAGGAGATTGTTAACCCTTGTAATAATGACAACTGATTTTTATTCCTTTGCTTGAGAGAGGCTGAACTGCTGCTTATTTGGGCACGTGAAGACCAATAAGCCAACAGGGGCTTGTGCTTTGAAAAAGTCTCAGGAAAGCTACTCCACCTACCTCATAGGATGAATCTAATTCAGTTAATTCGTGTTTATAAAAAAGCTTAGCATACTTTGAATAAAAATGTTGTCATTTCTGGGGCAGTTAGTATCTTAACCAGCAATATAAAAATTGTGATAAAATGGCATCTTAGAAGAATACCTTTTAGGCTAAGACCTCAGAGATTTCTCTGATACTTATGTCCTTTGGCATGTTTTACAACAATTGAGTGATACTGCCACTACTTTGTCAAATTCTGATTAGTGTTATTAATAATATTACCTGAGATGCTGTTGCTTAGCTGATGATCTGTTCCAGACAGTTGATTGTTTTCTCCAGTGTCTTGCAGGCATTGCTGGGTTTGTAATGGCTGTGTTTCTCTGTGTGTGTGCATGCGCTTTCCATGTGTTTATGATTTATGAACTGAGGTAACAAGAAGTACAGAACAGTTCTGTATATGTAAATATAGCTTCTTCCAGGAGATAAGGGTGAAATCTCTGCAGTGTACGCATGTCAGACCTGTATTGTGTGAACGATGATTTTTTAGCTTAGGTGTTACAGAACTGCCTTGAACTTCGCTGATGACATCTGCTTCATGAGGCTCCGTATAACAGACATCATTTTATTTTACCTTGTTGTGTCAGACTATTAGATAGGCTTGATTTTAAGAATCATTGATTGTGTAGAGTTTTAGAGGGAGTACTTGTGGCTTATTAAGATTCATGTACCTTACATCAGTTATGGGTGCCTGGTATGCATTGTTTTGGTAATAGAAGTGATATGATAGTGGGCTTTAAAAAAAAAAAAAAAATAAAGAGAATCCAGAATGCATGAAAAGGTTTAAATAATCCATGCAGTGTGATGTTTTTGAGTGTCATCTCTCTTCTAAATGCAGTTTTGGGGTTTTTTTTAATTGTTTATTTTCCCTTGGCTCCAGCTGGGGCTGTTTGTAGATTTCAGTCCTGAAGAGATGCTGCTGGGTGCAGAGGAAGGTGGGGATGATGGGGACCTAGAAGCAGAGCTTGCCGCTATCACAGGAGCAAAGGTGAAAGAAGGGAAATCAAAACCAAAAGGGAAAAGTAAGTTAAAGTATCTGGATTTTATTTATTGACAACCTGAATAATTTACTAAAGATACCTATTTACAGATCACTGATTTATCTAAAATGTTTTTTCATCACTGATAGAAGCTGCAATTGCAACTGCTCTTTCCTTTACTTTGAAAGGTTTAAGTTGTTACTCCACAAAAAGGGTAAGAGGTTTTTTTGTCTATGCTCTTGTAGACATGGGAAAAAGCTATATGATGGCTAGCCAATTTAATGATTAAATTAAGACATGCTTGTTTAGCATATGAAGTCATAAAAAGGTGTAGTAGGTGCTAGATGAATTCAAAATGGAAAGTGTGTTTCCTGTGGAGGGTGGGTTGTTTGTGGTTTGGTTGTTGTTCTCTTTTTGTTAAAGACTGACTTTACTGAATGAGCGTTATATTTTTAGTTACTTGGAGTCTGTAACCAAAATTGAATACCCTTTTAAGAGGGAAATCCTGGAACTGATGGAGTTCCTGGGAGAATCCTGCAGCTTGTGTTATGCAGGAGGTTAGAGTGTGTCTTGGAATGGATCATTACTATTCTTAATATTTTAAGCATCTGTTGATTTTGTCTGATAGTGTTTGCATGCAGCTGTGCAATGTTTTACAGGATTGCTGTACTCTACTATAAATCAAGGCTGCTGCTGAGAGGGGCAGTCTCTAGTGAGCATGCTCTACCTCTAACCTGGTATACATATTTATGGAGCTGCAGGGTGAGCTGGTTCAGGAAACTGATCTATAAAAATAAACTTTTGTTGTTGTGCTAGGTTTTCAGCTGAATCAGTTCCTTGATCTGGTTTGCTACCTGCCTATTTGAATGCTGCTGTGGCTGCAAGGGAGGGGTAGCAACAAGTGGTTGAGATGGGACAAGGAGAATGGGACGTACTCTTGCTACAGGTGTGTGAGCAGATGCTGGAAAGAAGGGTTAGTGCAACTACAGCCTTATTTGCAGCTCTGCAGTAATCTGGTTGTAATATTTGAAGGGACTTCACACAGCAGCAGGGAAATGACAAATTTTAAAACATTTAGAAAAAGTGACTGTTAAACACTGTAATTGATGAGAGACAGAGGAGGTGTTTGTATCTAAAACTACATTCTAAATCATTTCCACTCTCCAGATTTCAAGATTGTAGTAAACCCTTAAAGCTAATAAGCATAATTGTGCTAATAAGCACAATAACAGAACTTCTGCCATTGGACATAGGTTACTCATGGTTAAAACATACAGGATAGTGTTCTGAGGATGAATCTGTGTGTCAGGAGCTCTTGAATTGTCAGCTTTTCAAGTGCTGACTTCCTCCTCACCCTGATCATGTCACTTCATGTGTTTTTTCAGTCTCTATTCATAAGTGGGAAATGAAACTTCAGACAGTGCAAAATAAACATTTACTATGCCTTCTAAAGGTATGTGTTATGGCTCATAAAACTGTTTTCCAAAATCATTTACAGCTATTCTGTTTTCCTGGTAGAATTGGGAATATATAGATTAGAAGCTCATGGAAGATGAACAACTGGACAGCTGGCACTGGGGACTCATGAGACCTGGTACAGTGTAGTGATGGGGACATGGTGCATGGTGGGGGCAGGATGCAGGCTGGCACCTGGAAAGGAGGAGGGTACAGTAAGGACAGGGGAGAAACAGATCCTGTCTGGAGAAGGACAGAAAAAAGGGACCCAGTACAATATGTACTAGTGCTCGGTTCTTGGCTGAGCACGAGGTGCAATAATTCACTCCTGGATTTACGTTCTAGAGCTCTGATGGGGGGGGGAAGTGATCTCTCCCTCTAGCTTGAAGATGCAGGCAGCAAAGGCTGTACTGTTGCAACATCGTAAGAACAGAGTTCTCTGCTACCTGTGACTGATAAATGCCAGTTGGTCAGCCACTCGGATGTTTGAAATTGTAGCCTCAACTTGCCATACTGGCTTAGAGCTGAACCAACCATCCGAGAAGGCTCGTTTGGCTCTTTTGCCTCTAGTGGGGCTTCATGTAGGGAACACTCTGACCCTTGAAGTAGAGCCAGTTGCCCTTGGGTATGGCATACTATCCTAGTTGCAGAGTTTTGCTAAGGGTCAAATATATGAGCAACATGTTTGATATAGGTACAGAAGCACTGATATGGTAAATTAGATTATTTGAACAGAAACAGCTTTGTACCTGGGTTAATTTTCAGCTGATTCAGCAAATGCAGGGGATGAATGGAATTCATTTTAGATCCATTTAAATTGACTGTAAAGCTCTGTCCTGAAGATCTATATTTTATGCAACATTTACCAATGCTGGTGAGTCACAGTCATATGTCTGCCTAGGGAAGTATCAGAGGCATTTACGTGGACGGTTGGGGTTTGTGTGCAAATAACTTCACCTTTGACAGTGCATGGAGGAAGTTGATAGTTAAGGAAGATGTGGTTGGCACAGCATGAAGTAGAGATGAGAACTCAGCAAGTAGGAGTTAAGTAGAGTTTTCAGGGTGAAGACCAGAAGCTTGAAGAGAAATTGCAAGACAAAGTAGCCAAGAAAGATTTGGAAAAGGGAAAATCTCATGGGCATGAGAAAGCAATGCAGAAAATGTGGAAGTGTACTTAGAGAGGTAGAAGAAACAGCACTTTTTCTGATTTGCTTAGCAGTTCTCTGTGCCAGTGTTCTGCTGCTGCTTTTGGGCTCAGGACAAGTATGATGCCTTGATTTGGAGCATTCTATTTTCATATGCCAAGTGTGACTTTGCAATGGTGTTTGATGTGTAAAACAAGTAGTTTCTAAAGGTAGAACGATTTTCTTGTCTTCATTTCTTACTGTCTTCAAACATATGGATAGTTTGCTGTGCCTCCTTGCTTGTCATGTTAACAGCCAGTAGTTTGGCTTAAGGCTTGTCTTGTTCAGTATGTCTCTAAAATTGATGTTAATGTGCATCATCAGATTCAAAGGATAAATATGTACCTAGTTTAACATGAGATGGAGAGAGAGAGAGAGACATTCTTGTGCTTAAGACGGTAGATTGAGAAAATGGATCAACTGTGGGAGTCTCAAGCATAACGTAGGCCCTATACAAAACTCCAGTGATTTAGCTGTAGTTTGATTGGGAACTCTTTGAACTCAGCACTATTTATGGTAAATGCCTTGAACTTTGTTCTAATTTATGGCTGTATGTGCTGTTGTAATAAACACAATAACATATTTTTGGCTTTGAAAGAAAATGTGAACAGAAGTTTTACTGGCAGATGTGCTGGGATGTTTAATCCAAGTATTTGCATCTCATGCATTTAACTGTTGGGCTAACTCGGTTATATCCATACACGCAGATCTTTGGGAACTAGAGTACTTTCAACTCAAATTAGTTCAAAATGAGGGAGAGAAGAAAAGGGGTAGAACTGGGAAAAAGAAGTTGTTTGGTAGCACTTAGGAATGGATGGATGTGCACCAATTCTGTTCCATATGGAGTCAGAATTTATTCTGTCGGTCAGGGGCTATACCAGGAGTGAATTACATTTTGTTAGGGTAGACTGACGTGAGACAAAGGACACAGAACAGAAGGACCTGACAAGGATGCTGAGTCCAGGCCTTGTTAATATGGACAATCATGTCATAAATACCTTTCAAAAATATCTAGCATCAGCTTAAAACTAGTTCAGATGTTTATTCCTACTGGGGGCAGAGGCTGCTCCAGTAATTCTCTTTCATGGATAGAAAGTTCTAATCAGGTTTATTCATCAACAGTTTATACTCATTTTCTCTTGTGCCACCATTGATTTTTATCTTAACTGAGGAATACAGGTTTGACGTAACATCCGAGAATAGTAGTATTCTCCAATTTTTCCTTGGAAAATTGAAGTCTTCCATAATGACAAAGTTTCTGTTTCTAGTTAGTTTTGTAAATATTATCATAGAAGTACTTATCTGTATCTTAAATCAGCCTAGGAGCTTGAGGTGACTTCTGGTAATTTTTCCTTGAAGCAATTGTTTCATCCAGTCCTACTTGTCTTTCTTAGACAGTCTTAAATGTCATTACCATGCAAACTTACCACAGTATCTTTCTCTTTTGTGGCCATGCTTTCTGAACACTGTTGTGTCCCACCATACCTGCTAGTCTATCACAGTGCTTATGGTTTTGCCATTCAGGCTCCTTGTGTTAGTAAACAGACATTATTTCTTCCTGAGATCTAATTTCTGAGCTAGGTTATTAGATGCAGTCATTTTCCTTGTCTTATTGCCTGCCTTGACTGTCACTCTCAGAAACACTAGTATTACTTTTTTCCTGGATGTTCACTTCCCCAGTCTTTGCCCTTTATCCATTAATATACTACTGTCATGTAGACTATGACGCTGTCCGATAAAGGGGAAGCAAGAGAGAAGTCACTGCTCTCTTTCAGCTGGTAGCAATTCCGTTAGAATTTATATCCAGTGACTGCATAACTGTTACTTAGGGTTTATGGCTCCTCGTGGTTTCTTTTTACAGCTCCTCTGCCCATGGATCATATTGAAAAGATGGCTGCAGAGTGTATGAAGGACCTGAATGAAGATGAGGAGGAAGCAGCAGATGATGAAGATTTGGAGAAAGATACAGACCTGTTGGTATGCATAACTTTGTTAGCAAAAAGTTTTAGTATGTCTTTATTGTTTTGTTTTTTTAAACGGAACTGCATTGAGCAAAAATGTCTGTTAACTTAGTGGTGAGAAGCTAAAATATTGCAAAAGCATTCCATTAGATATAAGGCTTTGCAGGATCCAGCCCCTGCACACCAGAGTAAGGGAGTTTCCTAACTAACATTCATGTGTGTGAGGGTCTTAGAGAAGTGGGGGGAACAGCGGGAATCCCATTCCCTGTCAACTGGTGAAATACAGCCAGGGACATTGTCCTTGTCCTTAAAGTGATGTCTGTCACCATTTTGCTACTGCTTCAAGTAGTGCTTGGCCTGAGAGAATATCTCCCAAGAAATTCTTTGTCATTTCAGTGAGTGATCTAGTTGGCAGGGTTTAGGGAGGGAGTGTTAAGCAGTGTTTTTGACTGCCACTGTTAATAGATGCTTTTTGGAAATTTCAGTTTTGGGTTTGAATGATCTTTGTAAAAGTACTTCTCTGAACTTCTCCAGCCTCAGATCTCTAACCACAAACTTGTGTGGTGATCCTGGAGCTACAGTGTGGCTTTTGAGTGGTATCTGGCTTCCTGTTGTGAATACAAGTAGAACCAGTTTCATTTAAAAAAAAAAAAAAAAAAAAAAAAAAGACCGGAATATAAGATGTTTAGACTCTCTGGGTTCAAGGTCCATCCAAAGGTTTTAGAGCTTGAGACTTGATTTTATTTTGTCTTTTGAGGAAATAGAAAATTTTGAGGAAAAGCCTTTTGTTGGCTTTTACTTTAGGCAGAATTGCAAGAAGTTCTGGGGGTGGAAGGTGAGCCAGGAAGCTGCGAGGATGAAACGGTAGCAATGGAGCCATCCACAGCTGAACCAGAAGATGAGCAACCTGAACTGCAACCACAGGTAGGAAAGAGCTTCATGTTCCAGACAGTTTTGCTGAATCCCTGTTGTCATGCAGCTTATACAAGGGTCACAAACAAGGGTCTAGAGAGGTCATCTTGTCCTCCAAGGAAGGAAGTACTGCACTATTGCTGTCTTCTCTGTGGAAACCAATACTGTATTGATATAGGTGAATTTTTTGCTTTGTTCAGAGGATGATTTTTAATGTTAGCATAGAATTGAGGAGGTAAACAGTTGTAATCAAGCATGTGTTGTCCCTCATTATACGTATGAGCATGCAGACTGCAGTTCAGGCTTCCGGAGTTTGTATCTTCCCTCTCAGAGTATTGAGCAGTGTGCCGAAATTGTGAGACTTGTTATAACTCAACATCTCTGACATCTTTGTGGAATCTTTCTCAGTAACATTAGCTTTCTCAGCTTAATTTGTCAATCCTTTATTCAGTTACTGCCATGTGTCTGTTGTGTGCTACAGATTCCAGTGCCCTTGTGCATTGGGCCCATTAATAAATGGGTCTGAGAGCGTTTCTGTAGAGATAATGGTAATAATTACATCAGTAGCCATCTGAAAGGTCTCTGTAGCTGTGGAGTGTTTGTAAGTAGCTACTCATAACTTTGCTTAGGCTGCTTTTGTCACTGAACTAATTCCAGGCTGTAGGAGGAGGAAAAAGAGCTCTTGTAGTAAAACCAGGTTGAAGAAGCCCAGAAGGGAGTAAACTAGCATGTTTTAAAAATAAGAAAAGAAAAAGTCAAGATTTGTGCCAAAATACCTCTTCACACCCTCTGTTGTGTGGTGTTTGAGAGACTTTACTGTTCTCTTCACCTACTCCCTAACCACATGGCTCCAATTACCCTGTGACTGTAAGTTTTCTAAATGTCTCCACCCATTCTTCTCTATTACGCCTTTGAGAGAAAGCCCAGAGGTGGATCCAGGGACCGTTAGCGTAGTACAAGTGCTCCTCTGTTTTAGGGACTCTTTCGTTCTTGTGCTCTTGATTAACGGGAGTGTGTGTAGAAGAGGAGTATTTGTTTTTCAGTGCTGTGGGAAAACTCATATAGTTGGATGAAATAAGTTTTCTTGATTTATTTTTTCTGAGACCACCTCACTTCCTGCTGTTACCAGTGAGCTGCAACAGACAATAGAGAAGAGAATTGCTAACTATAGGACAGCAATTTCTAACGCAAAGGAGTCAGGTGAGAGTGCCAAAATACGCCGATACGAAAGAGGCCTTAAGGTGAGTTGGGTTCATCAGGTATGTGAATGAGGGGGAGGCAAAGTCAGTTCTCTAAAGTGTAGTTCTGAGTCTTTGCAGATGGGTGAATTTGTTGAAAGGGGAGAGAAGTTTGAATATGCTGCCTTGAGTTACTTTAAAAATATTTCTTGTTACTTACTACCAATCTGATATAGCAAATACACAAAGTGTAACTTCACATGCCTTTTGTGCATCAGCTTTGTTTCTGTTGAATGTGGCTAGTGGTAGCTGGAGGCAGGTTTTGTGGTAAATGCTGATGTTAAACCCACTTGTCTAGATCTGAATTTGACCTGTGATGACTGTTCAGTGTTACCTTAAAGCAAAGTTTAGGAGCTTTCCTAGCACATATACCTTCCAGTTCGTCACTGATGCCTTCCCTTAGATACTAACCTTCCATTCGGTTCTGTGAGACAAAGGAAGGTGATACCGTTCCCTGAGTGTGTTGGCTGTGCTTGAAAATGAATAGAAGAGGATTTTTCATGAAGGCAATTAAAAATTGCAGCAAGGAGCGGTTTCTTCAGCTTTGCATCTTTTCAGCCAGGTGGCGTGCTTGTAGTTAGTTGGTAGTGCTTGGTGATTACCGCTGTGCAGAGTGCCTTTATTTCCCTGTTTGCTTTCATCTGGTCTCCTGCATCACCTCAGACAGCAGCCAGCTCTGTCTTGTTGAGCAAAGCTTTATAGCTCAGCACTGACCACTGAGGGAAGAATGTAATGTCTCACTAGCTACCAGGTGCTTTAGGGTACAAAGGGAACAACTGAGGCCAAATGCAGGGGAGGAAATGCACAAGAAAGGAGATGGCTGTATGTGTCCACTACCTGCTAGCTCTGAAAGGAAATGTACGTGAAACCACCTGACCTTTCAGAGAGCAAAAGAATTAGGCAAACCAGCTTATTTCATCCGATATCGAAGCTTAGTGCACTGTTTGCCAATTCCTTTATTTCTCAAGGTAGGGAGTTTCCCTGTGCCGAAGCAGTATAACTAAGGATTATAGACTAAATCTCACTTCACAGCTCACAGTTCCTTAATTAGCAAAATGACATGCCAACAAATAGTGTACAGTTACCTCCTGTACTTAGTTCTTGGAACTGTGAACTTCAATCTCAGTGTTTAATTCCGCTTCCAGTCAGTCTGCCATCCCATACGTGGAGAAGAGAGAGCTGTGTGTGGGTTGCTGTACTGGTCTGAACCCCAATCTCACATGCAGTCAGTCCAGAGTATCTCTGCCACTGGTGCTTTATAGGTCAAACAATGTCATGGCTAACCAAAAATAGCAGTGATTCTGGCAGTGATGAGATTTTGTTGTTATTGTAGTCTTTCTGTGCTTCCATTTCAGTTTCTGTGGAAGATGAGAGAAGTAAAACTTTTGTTTTGGCTTAAAGTGCATGGTGGTCTTTTGTCTGAACCTTAAATTAAAAAAAAATAAAAATACTGAGAAAGGTAATATTTGTGGTGGAGGAAGGGTTTTAAAAAGTGAGCAGCAGGTAACCCATGTTACACATGGTGAGAGCTTCTTGCCAAAGGTCACCAGCTAAAGCTCCATTTCCTTTGTTAGTATTTAATGGCTTTTCTCATTGCATTAAATAGATATGCAGACTCCTTCCTTCCCTGAATCCACACAGTTTCAGAGTAGTATATTTTATTTTGTTTTAAAGATGTAAAATCCATCTACAGTTGGTATAAATGGCTTTCTTGGTGACTTTCTGTGACAAAGCTGAGTGGACCACATCAGCTATCCAATAGTTCTAGGTGTTGAGGTACTTGCAATTATGTAGTTTGGTTAACAAGTCCTTTGCATTGTGGTGCTCTGATAATTGGACACCTTTCACTAGCACTGAAGTTGGCCTTGCAGAAAAATAGGGAGCTAAAGGGCAGCAGTCTGTAGTGGTGTGTGTAATAGATCCCATCATGTATAAGGGAATGAATTTGTGTTTTAATGATTTTATGCTAGTAAAATGTTTGATGAAAATGCCTATTGACTTTCTGTTCCATCTCTGCCAGACACTGGAAACCATGCTGGCTGCAGTGAAGAAAGGCAAAAAAATCAATGAGGAAGAAATGCCACCTCCTGTTGCAACAGGAAAGAGTTCTTCTCACTTATCTCAAGCCACGGGAGTGGAGCTAGAGAATTCAGGAGATTCAGTCAGTGTCCTACCAGAGAATAAAGCTGAGTCTGCTGCAGATGATGAGCAGAAGACCTCTCATGAGGCAGTGCAGCATCTGGAATCAGAGTCTCTACAGGGTCATGCTGCTTCTGGTCCTACCGTGGAAACAGGTACCGTGGTCTGAGAGGATAAGCGGTTGCAACACTGTTTTAATGCTACATCTTTCTTGACATTTGTGTTGTGTAGCAGAGCACTGCTTATGTTGGAACTTCCCTGCTGAACGTTTTGGATAAAGTTGTCAGTGGGATGCTGAATTTCTGGCAGTGGAATCAGTTATTGTTATAGAGCTCTTGTATGCACTGTATTAGTATCTTTCACTTAACTTTTCCTGTGCCTCAGTTTCTCCTTCAGTATTGTGACATGTGGAATTCCAAGCTTTGAAGAGTTGTGAGATATTGACAAAAAGACTTCTTTTTTTTGTTTGTTTGGGAAAAGTGGGATTGTTATGTCTGGTAAGACTTCTGGAGACTGGAGGAAAAAGGACTTTTGTAAGATGGCTGTGTGATTCAAAGCGAAAGAGGACTAATGCAGGTTTGAATAGATGGACATAGCAAGGGATGCACATCTTGCATGCTGTGTGTAAGTCTCAGCATTGTTTCATTCTCACAGATCTCCAGAACAGCAGCACACGAGCAATAGTACTTAAGAGGCAGAAGGAGTATAAATTAGCAGCTCTAAAAGCTAAGCAGCAAGGGGACCTGGAGAAAGCGAAGGAGTATATGAAGACAGGCAAGGTATGCACACAAGAAATGCCGAGTGCTAAACATACCCTATGCTGTACCCACATGTATTGGGTGTCAAGTATTCATTGTGGCAGCTAGCAAGTCTTGAACACACTAGAATAAATCTTCTGTTTTGTTTTTTCTGCATTAGAAATTTAATGTGGTCTTGGAAGCTTTGGATAGTGGGCAGCCGATAGACCTGCACAATATGCCTCCATCTCCTCAGGGTAAGGCTCGTCTTACAAAAACCCTTTTCGGAGTCTCTCTGTGCTGTAATGGAATGATTCTGAGTTTGACTGCAAAGAAGAACTGAAGATCACTTAGGTCTGAGGCTTACTGCATATTTGAATTCCAATCAAGACCGGTGAAGAAAAATGAGGTATCATTATTTATATTGAAGTTACTCTCTGTGAATTACAAGTTCAAGTAGGTATTGATGTCTCATATTCCTATTTTTATAGCTTTAGATAATAGCAGCCAGTATTTGAAGTGGAAAGGAAAGAAGGGTAACAGCACATTCTTAAAGTTTACTGTAATATTTGATGGTGTTATGTGTTTCAACTGAAGTTCCTAATGTTTCAGATGACGAGATTAACAAACAGATTGCAGTGCATTGAAGTCTAAATCTTAAAGCAAGTTAGCAATATTAAAGATATTTCGATCCTTGTAAGAGGTTGTTTTTTTTTTAAATAGGTCTAGTATCACCACCACCGATTAATACTTGGTCTGTGCAATTCAGTGTTTTAAACAGTTTACCTTAGTAGATTATTTTATTCTAAGAAACTAAATGACCGATTATTTCAATAAATCATGAGATTTATGACTCCTTAAGTTAAAACTGATCACTAAATGGCGTTAGAGAGAAACTTCACCCATGATATAATCTTGCCTTAAAAAATGCAAGATTTTTGAAGTGGATATTTTTGTAGTTTTCTGAAATAACCGCGATTATACAATGCCAGAAACTTGGATGTCTGAATAGATATTACTTGCTTCCCTTTTCCAGCACATCTTTTGTTACTAGGATATTTTAGTCAATTAGCAATCTTGTTCACTCTTTCCATCTGCCAAGATACCAAGTTATATTTTGGGAGAGAATTCTTAGAATACTTGAATAGGTTTTACTCCACCCACCCCCCCACAACACTAACCTAAATTAAATCAGCATTTGAGATTTTCTGTTATAAAGCATTTTCTCTGAATAGTGGGAACCTTGGACTTATCTAGCCACGCAGAATATTGTTTTGAAGCCAAAAAGCTTTCAGGAAGATGATGTGATCAAATTGATGGTTTTCTGAGTAACATGGGTTGACTTGCTGTTTATGGAACACGCTGTGAAACGTCCTGCTTTCCCTACTTTGCAGATCTTGAAAGGCTAGGAAACATACAAGATGCATCCAAGCAAAAGGTACCAGCTCCAGTGGGAAGTTCCCAGGATCTTACAACACCTGAATCTCACATCCAAGAAGCTTCAGGTAGGACTTTTGGATTTCTCTAGCAAGCCATAAAAACAGCACGGCTGGAAGGCACTTTAAGGTCTGCCCTATCCCACTGAACTGCAGCAGGACTGAGTAAACCTAGCTAATGTTCCTGAATGTTGTTTGCTGCTGATCCCATCTGTACTTCTGTTCTGGATCAGTAATAGAAGTAAAAGTTAATAAACTTGCTTTAGAATAATTGTGTTCATAATAA
Organism: Gymnogyps californianus; assembly: GCF_018139145.2. NCBI lineage: Eukaryota > Metazoa > Chordata > Aves > Accipitriformes > Cathartidae > Gymnogyps > Gymnogyps californianus. The sequence continues at coordinate 29,623,333 of NC_059478.1, read as the reverse complement.
GACTTTGCAATGATGTTTTTGTCTCTGCAGAAGGTAAGGAAGGGAAGGAAAAAGGCAGCTCGTATGTTTTGGAAATCTGAATCATATGGCATTTCATTGTCTGTCTTATTTCAAGCTTCCCTGCAGCAGCCAAAAACAGTTCTGGAAGCGTTGCAGCAGAGGCTTGAGAAGTACAAGTTGGCAGCAGCACAGGCTAAAGCAAGTGGGGATGATCGGAAAGGCAGGATGCACGAGAGGATAGCCAAGGTAAAACAAAAGGGTAGGAAGCTGCTTGCATCCAGCAAAGCCATTTGAATTAGTTCTCTTGCTGAAGACTTTTTCAAGGCTGAAATAATTTGTGTATTGTCCTTCTGTTTGAGAAGAGCTCCAGTAGGGCAGCTGTAAAGCATTCGGAGGAAGGAAGAAATAGAGACAATGCACGTGTTATAGCAAACACATATTTGTGTATTCTGCAATATTTATGCTGGCTAAATACAGATGATTGCTAATTTATAGTCAACTCCATTTTATGTCTGACATGGTGCCTTTGATTACAGCAATACCAGGATGCCATCAGAGCCCATAAAGCAGGGAGAAAAGTGAATTTTTCTGAGCTACCTGTTCCTCCTGGTAAGTATGAATATAAAATGTCCTAATACCAACTTTTGTATATCTACTGGGCTCTGAAGGAGGTGTGCAGATATTGCCTCCTCATCCTGTGGAACAGCTCTTCCTTTTTCTCAGTGAGTAGGCTGGCCTTGCTGTTTGATGGTATTGTGAAACTGCTTATTAATATGCTCGCAAACTTTCACACTGGTGAATATTCCTGACTATTGACTGCCTGTTTGACAGCATTGGAACTTTAAACTGGTGCTATTTGAAAAGTTAAACAACTTAAGCGTGGGCTGGTGCTGAAAATGTTACCTGTCTGTCCTCTGTGCCAGCCCTCCTAGAGGAAAGAGTAAACTTGGGATGTATTGGCTTCATAGTTTACTGGAAGGAGATTTTTGAAACTGAAAAAGTTAGCCTGATGTCCCCCATTCTGTTGATTCCCAGCAGGAGCCTTGGAACTCTGTGTTTAGTTAATCATCTTCTTGCAACACCTGACAAGTCAGATCAGTATTGCAGCTCTCATGGCTAGTAAAAGTAGTCTACAGAGACAAAGCAAACCATGTCCATGGTCACACTGAGACAGTGACAGAGGCAGAAACTGAACCTGCTTCTTGAGACACTCTGTGTCCTTTTTATCTTCTTCAGAATGTATAGTGCTGTGTTTGTAAAAGTTTGGGCAAGGTCATCTATGAATCCTCCACCTCTGGTTTGCATGATACTGTTTCTCCCCTAGGAAGCATCATTCCTTTTATCTTATGCCTGATGTGGTGTTCTGAAGAAGATCCACTTAGCACTGCAAAGTGGTGCCTAGATTTTTTTTTAAGTTAGAAAAGGGACACGGACCTTGTGGCTTTTTTTGTCATGGTCAAATGTGGCAATGGTAAGCACTGTAGTAGTAGTGAAGTCGGCAGTGCCAGCTCTGTCAGGTCCTGTACTGCTTTGAAGATTCCCTGCTTTGAAGCTGTCCCTGAAAAGCAGTTTAGCATCCCTTGTTCTAGAACGTGATCCATTTCTTGGTAAATACCAGTTTCTTTAAGAGTGAGGTACTCCATATTTACGCGTCTGATAATATGGCTAACTCCTTAATTTCCTTACACATTAGCTGCATGTTTGTCAGCCGTCATTTAGAGGCCATATGATTTACATTGAAGACAACCATCAGGCAGTCAGTGAAAGCAGCAATGAGATTATAATGGACTGGCAGTGCATTTCATTGCATCTGGATGATGATAAGTACCAGCCTTGACCTCTTTGGAGACAGAAATGCTGCTGAGTAATGGATCAAATGTTACGCGGGGGGAGCAGCATAGGATTCTGTGTTCTGCCTGCCTGTGTACCTCAAACTTGTTCTGTCCCCGTAGCAGCGATCTCTAGGTTTACAAGCAGTTTGGTCATTACTTCTTGGCACTTCTAATGAGACTGGCAACAAGAATACTTGCTACATATTAATGAGATAAATCTTATTAACAGACGTTTTATAGTAGTGGCTCTGGGTGTCTGTTGTTTGAAGCTGACACTGAACTGGTAGTGTGGAAGTGAGAGTTTATCTTCCATCATCAAGCCTTCCTCCCATCCTTAAAAGGACAATAAAATAATGAAAAGGATTGTTCTTCATATACTTCACATTTAACTACTGTGATTCTGTCTTACTTTGCAACCTCTGCATTGCAGTAGATTTTTCAGCAGAGGCTTAGTGTGTTATCCAGATGTCAGCGATGTATTGTTTATTACTCTATGGGGTAGCACTGATTTTCTGCTGCGCTGTGTACCAGCTAAGGTGAGGCAGCAGTGAGAGGGGGGAAAAAAGAGCCAGCAACTTTTTGTCCAGTCTTCTGTCCTTTTGTGCAAAGGAGAGAGGCTAAATTCTTTGCTGGTTCTGGGGGCATCTCTATTACCAAAGTCTTGAGGTTGTGAGGTTCCATGGCTGGCTGCCAGTTGCTCAACTTAGAAAACTATGCTCTGTTATTGCATCATTTTAGCATCATCCCTTTAAGCCTGGATATCTGTGAGAGATCTGATCTTAAGCCCACCACTCAGACTTTATCTAGCAAGGCTTTGTGGCCTTGGCCTCAGTCTAGTTACGCTGAATCCTGAAATATATTAGATAATAGATACTTGGATAGAAACAGCTTTACAGAAAAGAAGAAAGATGGAAGACAGAACATAGGTCTTATGCAACTCTTTACTTCTGTATTCCTTTCCTCCTCAGGGTTTCCCCCTCTTCCTGGTGTTGCAGCAACGGATGGTGACAGCACAATAGCTGCTGTTCTGGAAAGTGCCAGCAAGCTGGCAAACATGGAGGAGAATGATGAAGAGGAGGAGGTTAGTATTTCTTAGTAGGATGTGTAAAAGTTAAAATGCTGTCGCTTGTGGTATGCAGAGATGAGGCCATTGGATTTTCAGTCAAGCAAGGGTACTGAGATGAAATACATTTCCCAGAAGTCTGAAGAGCGCAGGATCTCAGTAGTAATTTCAGTTTGCATTGTAGTGTAGGAGAGCAAGTGAGAGATGAGGTGTTATTACGGTCAGTACCTACAGAGTCTATGAGTCCAGAGTTTGGCTCTTTCATAACTGTCTTGTATGTGGGTTTTATTTCAAAGCAAACACTTCAGATCCTGGCCACCCTTTTACATTGTTCTAAAGTACTTAAATCTGTACTTTCATCCTGCATCCCAGTAGCTCCTATGTTTGTGCTTTCCCAGGATGTTCAACACTTACTGCTTTTTTTCAGGCAGCACCAGCCTTTAGACTTCGGTTTGATTTCTTCATCTCTCTGGATTTGGTTGCTGATTGATTATGCTTTCAACTGGAGTAGCTTTTAATGGAGAGGATTCCTGGATGATGGTTTTCTGCATGCATCTGCTTTTTTTGAAATCACTTCCTTGTTGAACATTCCCTTTGTCCCTTCTATAGTGGAGGTTTGATGCTTGCATAGGTCAACTACCTACTGGCGTGGCATGGCTCATAAACCTCCAGAAGTTAAAATTTGCTGCCTGGAATGTTACGCTCCCCTCAAAAGTGATACCGGAAGGCTGATATAGTGATAACAATGGTTGTTGATGCTTGAGATGCTGTCCTCAACTCTGGAATAGATTTTATGCATTTAATATGAAATTCTTTTTGTTACGCTAGAATGAACCTCTGACGCAGGCCCCAGTTGCCAAGAAGCCTGCTCAGCTGCCTGGAAAGCCGACTCAAGTTGTTAAGCCAATTACAGTGCCATCTGCTGTAGCTGAGGAGGAGAGCTCTCCTGAGCGTGTGAAACGAGCTGCATCGCCCTCCACCCTGGACAAGGCAGAGTCAATGGATCATCTCCCTCCAGCTGGTAAGGTGAAGGGATCATCATTCCCAGTGATCCAGGTGCAAGTTGTTTGCACTGGTTTAGTTTAATACCTTGGTAAAGACTTCTTTTCATTATATTTTAGATATGAGCCTCTGAATGTGTGGCATAGATTTTCTCTGACAGGAGCCTCAATATATGTGTCTGCTGGAGGGCAGATCCAGATCAGCCATGCAGCTTTATTTCACAGAGGCAGCATGTGTAATTATAAGAGCGATTGGGTTTTTAATTAATTTTGATGTAACAAGTGTATCGATTCATAATATTTAACTCTGCTCACAGTTGAACTCTACGTATACTCTCATTAAAGTGGATGGCTTGCCAGTGTGAATTATTCATTGATCTAATGCAGCTTCCTACATCAAACAGTGGTTTCTGCCTAGCGCTTCATCCAAGGATCTCAAACTGGCGTATAGGCAGTAGTTCATCAATCTCTATTCCTCCTGTTGCTAAGGTCACTAAAGAGTTGTCTGTACAAGATTAATTGTACAGATAGTAAGGGACAGCCACCACCTCACGGTGTGATTTGGGCGCACACCAGCAGTGTTCAGGCTCTCACTGATTCTGTTGTCGTGCCTTGACTGTAATCCCATCCTTCTTCCATTCAGCCCTGGGTAGTTCCCTCAGGACAAAGCAGAACTGGCTGATGCAAGTTCTTTTGCAGAGTGCAAAGGCATTTCACAGTGCCACTGTGATTAGCTCATAACTCTTCTCTCTAGAAAATTCCATGACTTCTTTTATAAAGACCACTAAAACATAGTAGTTGTCCATTTTGGCTTTGAAAAATCTATGAATCCTCAGGAGTTTTGTTTTTTGCAATTTTAGCTGACACATAAATCTCTTGAGTGAAGTGCCCTAGACTTATGCTCTGAAGGAATTGATAATACCTGGTCTCTAGTGTTAGAGTACTCTTTCCTGGGTATTTCAAGTATTTTAAAATAAGACCAATAGCTGCAACAAGAACCTGGACAGATTCATACTGACATGATTTTCACAACAAAATGTCAGTACTTCACTATTGTAAAGCTATATTTCACTAGCCAAAGTGCATTCTGTGACCCAAATGTTACCTCCTTTCCCCCAGAATTACGAAGTGCAGCTTACAGCTGCCTGTAGCTGATAAATCAACTGTAAAAAAACCCTGTCTTTTTCTGGTGGAGAGTGCAAGGCATAGGGAGGTGTGGGAGTGAAGTGGAGCAGTTGCACTTAAGGCCTATACCAGGAAAGCCAAGGAGCCAAGATCAGTTGGATTAATGGCTTTGCTCAGTCCATTCTCCACAGATTTTCTTTGAAAATACCTGTGCTCTGTGTCTCAGCCTGACAGAGCACACTGTAGGTTTTGTCTCAGTGGAATCTGGGCTAGCTACCTTGTCTAATTAGGTTGGTTTTGGCTGATTGATTGTGGCAAATTGCTCACAGCAGCAGGACAGTGGGCTCTTCTGCAAGGATGAGAATAAGTTGATTGTCATCTGACAGCAGTGAACGTAGCGTGAGAGTCATTGGTATGTTTATTTGCTGAGACAGGCACCTCTTGCAAGTGTTGTTTAGCTTGTGTAATCACAAGTAGAGTGCAGTGGTGAATACAATATGAGTATCTTTGGAAATGGCTGTAATCAGCTCATGCTGTACCATTTCCTAAGTGAGGTATAAGAAGAGGCAGGATGGACTGACCTGGTACAATGTAAAGCAATCTTTTCTGACTTGTGTGGTTGACCTTACTGTTTTGGGAAGGAAAGAGGAAACCCAAGAATTAATAAGAAAATAAGACGGAGAGGAATTACAAATAAGCAGAGGTGATATGTCTGAATGTGCCTGCACATTGGTTCATCTGGGGTTTTTTTCTGACAGATCGAGGAGAGGGAAGAAATGAGTGTAGAAGATGCTCATAATATTCACAGTCTTTTAGAAGTTAACATGTCAAGCTGAAAGTTTGGTGCAAAGCAGAAGCTGAATTCAATCAGCTGTACTGGAGTCTGTCTCCTGCCTGCAAATAAGGGGCTGTAATTACTATTGTGACACTTGTGAAGTGTGAGGTTTTTTGATGAAGGGTGCTGTGATAGAAGGAAGTTTCTTTCTTTTTCTGATACTTGAAATTTAAACTGGCCAAGAAACAATTAAGTGCAGTAAGGAATGTCCTTATTTGATATCTGTACTTTTACTGACCTTTTTCTGGGTATAAACTGAACATGATAAACCTGTTTCAGGGGCATGGCAGTGTCAGATGAGTGAGGGTTTTTATACAACTGTTTTTCAGCTAGGGAACAGCTGGAATTTCTGGAGAACAGAAAGAAGCAATACATGAAGGCAGCCGTCAAAGCAAAGAAGGAAAATAACCTTGAACAGGCTAAGATGTATCTCAGAACAGCTAAGAGCTTTGACCTAAAGATTGAACAAGCAAAATGTGGCAAACCTGTTGATATTTCCAAGGTTAGTAGGACTGTTAGTATTCTGCTTTGTTTCATATTCTTGGACATCTAAGTACTTACTTCAAACAGTGAAAGATTTAATAAATATTTCTTGACACAAATTAAGCTAGTTTGCTCACGTGACAAATCTGGATACTGAGCCCTGAAATTCCCCTATATTCTTGTTTTAGTTTTTGTTTCGTTTTGTTTACTCTGCTGCTCCTCAAATGGGCGAGATTTTGAGAAAATTTAGTCTCCGTGAACCATTTTCTCCTTGATTTACAGTGGCACACCTAAACCATGCCGCTTGGAAGTGTTCCCTGGGCTTAGGGTGTGAATACATCTCTTAGCTGTGTCCTAACTGCATTTTGGGATGAGGATCAGGTGCATGTGATACAGTGATGCCCTGGTTTCTCTTGGTATTTGGGTAGATGGGGAAACCAAACTGCGCTGTAACACCTCTCAACCTGAATAAAGGGAACTAGGACTGTAAGACATTTTGCAGGGTTTTATGACTTAGGCAGTTGTCAGGCAGTGGTGTAAGTAGTGGTTGGCTTGGAATTGCCTCGAGAAGAAAAACAACCCATCTCCCTTCACTGACCTTTCCATACATTCTGACTGCTTTTTGTCTACTTTATTCTTTCCTATAAGGGCTCTGAAATGTGGTGTTCTTGTGTTGCAGCTGCCATCACCCCCTACAGATGATGAGGGTGATTTTATCTTCATACACCATGAAGATGTCAGACTGTCTCAGAAAGCAGATGAAGTATATGCACAGCTCATAAAATTGCTGAAGGACCAACATGAGGTGACCGTTTTATCTTTTTTAGAAATGTTTTTGGTTTTGGGGGTTTTTTTTTTACATTTCTCTGGGTTTTATTAAGATTATAATCCCATCATTGTCTCTGTGGGGTCTTTTGTTTTTCTTTTAAAATACTTTCAATTTTGTATGTCCTAAAGTGGAAAATTTTCAGAGTTGGATTCTCTACTAGTTGAAGTCAGAGGGTGTGCTTGGAGGCTTGGGACTATCAAGTTATCACTGTTAAATATGAGCACTCAAGTTTGAAAATAGTACCCAAATGATTAAAACTAGCCCTTGGGTGAACCTCATGTCTAGAAATTAAGTGATGAAAAAGTAATAGGGCAGAACAGCTCAAACAAATTCTGTGCTCAGCTTTGGGCTTAAAGGACTGGGGGGGGTGGATGTTTTTGGGGGACTGGGGAAAACTCTTGGCTTTTCTTAAATTAGGTCGTCATCAACCTCAAAACTCTCTGCCAGTCATGAATCTGTGTGTAAGGATCACCGAGTGCATCTGTGTTTGTTTGGTTTTGTTTCTGTTGACAGAGGTGTTTGCAGTATTCCAAGCAATTCATGCATCTGGGAAATGTAGCAGAAACGACTCGGTAAGACCTGCTGCCCGCTGTTAATCATCCCACAATGTGGTCATTTCAGGCTTGAGTCTGCCTGAGCCCTCTAAAGGTGATGGGGGTTTAGGTTGGTAAGCTTCTCATTATGTGAGTCAGTAACTGTGAGACCTGCGTCTCCAAGTTGCTCTCAGACCTCTGGTCTGAGGCTTACTTTGTGGCCTGTGTCTGGCAGAATGCTCTGTTTGCTGTTCCAGTGTGTGTGTAGCTTTTCTATCGTTTGTTTGCCTTTTCTATAGGTTTGAGAAACTGGCACAAGGTTGTAAAAAGGACATGGACATTCTACAGCTTGCACGAGCACAAGGAATGGACCCTCCAAGCCATCACTTTGAGGAAAGAACCTTTAAAATGATAAGGTGTGGAAAAACAAAGGGATTTCTCAGGCAGGCTAGAATGAGTTTTCTGGTTTCTAACTCTTGTTCAGGGAATTGTGGGCTTCAGCAAACTCAGGTGGCATGTAGGGCGAGGCTCAGCATTCCTGAAAGGACATTCTCAACAACTTAAATACAAAGAAGTTGTTCTCCAACTTCTCTTCTGGGTTCTTTTGTTTTCAAAGTATCTCCAGCTTCATGTCTCATATTCTGCTACATCAGCCACTCTTCCATCCTCTGTATTTCTCCCTCAGTCCTGTTGCCTTTGGGCTTTGTTCGTGGCATTTTTCAGTATACCTCAGAGATGTTTTTATCTCTGTTTGTGCTCTTTCCTTGCTCTTTTGTAATTTATGAAGATGATCTATGTAGGAGTGCACTATTGAAAAAGGTCTGACAAATACCAGTGGCCTCATGGTCTGGCAGTGGATCAGGTGGTGGGGGGCTACTGGGATGAATACGCTTTTTTGTCTTTATTTTTTCACAGGATATTTTCTGAGCTCAACAGCACAGAAATGCACCTTCTTATTGTCAGGGGGATAAACCTACCAGCTCCGCCAGGTATGTACTCGAAAGGGCATGTGGGCTTTTTCCTCTAAGTAAGGAAGGTAGTGGGGAATGAGGTTTTTCTACCTTGAAAACCACTTCAAGAGTCAAGACCTTTGTAGCCAGCACTCATTAAAACAAAATAACCAGGTTTCAGGCTCAAGCCCCCAAAAAAACTTTAATCAGTATTTAAAAAAACAAACAACCCAGAAGAATAAAGAGAATCTGGGTTCCATCTGGACAGAGGGAAGAACTTTTAAATTGTTGTGGGTTCACTCATAACTGCATCATAGTTTAAGTTTCATGTTTATCTCCTATTTTGTTATGAGTTCCTGCCTTAACTTGCACCACCTTAATATGTATTGACCTTTCAGTAGACAGGAGTTGCTCCTTTCAGCGTTACTGCTTTTAGTCCCTTGTTTCTGGGAGCTTGTAAACCATCTGTGCTAGACTGTCTCAGGACTAACAGCAGCATTAAGAAAAGTAGATGTTTTCCTTTGAACGCCAGCTTTCTATGGATTTTGGTTTGATGGATGGGTTTTTCAGTTGTCAAGAGACAGGTCATGAGTCCTACTGAAAATCAGTTAGGTGCTCTTGAAAATCCTGCTCAACATTACAGATGCAATGAAAATATCTGTGGTGGCTGTTTGGATTGACTGGTTGTTGTCTCATTCAGGTGTATCGCCAAGAGATCTGGATGCATTTGTGAAGTTTGAATTTCAGTACCCGAGTGCGGTGAGTGTGTCCTGGCTCTTCTGTTTCTCCGTCTGTGACCCTTGCCACTGTATTAGCTTGTGAGGGCTTCAAGGAGGAAGTGTAGGTTTTCTTCTAGAAAGGGAAAACACTTCTAGGCATACTGCCTGAATTTATTTTTAAAATAGAAACTTTTTCTGAGAAATGGAACTGCTGAATCTGTTTCCTGCAGATTTGAGCTTTGCTGCACCTTTCTCTTGATGTTCTCCGCACCTTACACTTAGCGGTGTTGGTGCCTGCTTCAGGCTTGCATGTTCTCTGGCTGGCTGACCACCAGCTTACTGCTAAACAGCATTCACAGTGCTAAGCCGTGCCCACCTTTCCCCCCTGAAGACACTAATCAGACTGTTTCCAGTGTTGCAAAGTTTGTAGAAGTTCATTTCTTTCAGGGGTGCAAACGCACTGGTAACCAACCAAACACCAGGGTATGCAAAGTTGTCACTAGGGGAGAGGGGCCACCTTAGATGTGATCTCCCTCTTAAGTCCCATTCCTTTAAGAAAACAAGCTTTTAAAGGCATTGCTTTTGGACATCTCTTATAATTATAGAAATGGATTGAAAAGATTAATCTTTGTCATCAAATAAATGCACGTGACTCCTGGTGATTTAATTAGCAAATATATATATGTGCATATCTGGAGAAGGGACTTAGGCCATACAAGTTTCTTGACCTTACTAATTAATGCTTATGTGTATGTGCATGTATATATGTGCATATATATGTGTATGTATATAAAAAATATGTATACATATATATTGCTTCTTTCCTTGAAACTCCCCAGTGTCATCCTGTTCCCCTCACCTTTATAAGCAGTCTCTGGTCTGAAAAATACTGAAACCATTGAGCTAGAAGGGCTTCTAAGGAGGGCTGTCTAGTCTTACTATCAGTAGAAGTGCTGGGGCTTCTGCTGCTTTCTCTGTAGGGCAAAACCAATCTTTGCTCTTACAGGACTAATACTTAGCCCTGCGAGAGTGCAGAGCCTAGATTTTTACCTCCTAATAAATTTTGCAGCAATTCCACTGAAATAAATTCAATTACCTGTGGGAAATTGGTGATGGTCAGATCGGATTTGTGTTTAGGTTTGAGTTACATGAGGCCTTAATGGAGAAGTCACCCCCATCAGGGTGCCTGAAAACAGAAGTGGTCTGTATGAATAATTTTCTGGGGAGTAAGAATCAGCATAGTTGCTCTTAATCTATTTTTCTTTATTTTAAAAAAAGCCAGATCTCTACTGCTTAGCCAACAGTCAAATACACCACCTCTCTCCTTCATAGCTGAAATCAGTTTTGCAAAGTAGCTGCAATAATTGGGTCACGTTGTCCTTGTTCAGTCCCCAGAGATGTAGTTTGTACTCCGCTTTAGGTTAAAAGTTAATTCATTTTGGTGGCAGATTGATTGTCAGGCAAAATAATAGTAGGGCAATTCCCTGAATGATTTCTGATGAATTCCTTGTGTAGCTTATTATTCCAACTAATGCAGAAGGAACAGAATTACTGTGTCGTGGAACGTGTGCAGTTTATCATGTAGTTTAACAGCCGCAGTCAGTAACTTTATGATGATTGGATTGAATTGAGTGTGACTACGTAGCTTATCTGTGGCTCTTATATTTAACGTAATGTTTTGGCTTATTCTTTATCAAGTATTATACTTGTTACCACAATGAAATCCAAATATTTTAGTCTTGAATGTACCATGACTCTTCTTATCATTCAGATAACCCCCCTAAAACCTCATGTTTCTTCTATAGGTATAAAAAAAAGAGGTGGTAATAAAAATGGTTACTACTCTGTATTTTGAAACAGTATCTGATGGTTTTATGTCATGTGTGTCTCTTTTAATAGGAGCAACCTCAAAAGAGTAAAACACCTGTAATTAACAATAACAATTCTCCAGGTCAGTACCTTTTCTGGGACAGAGGGAAAAACATTGCACCTTAGGAATCACTGGAGAGTACAGGCTAGTCTCATACAGTGAATCAGGCCAGAGGGCCTCCCACCACTTTTTTTGCTTCTTTCTGATGAAAGGGCTTGTTGGAGGGTGAAGTCCTGCTGTGTTGGCAATTTCTTCACCCTCATCCCAATATTGGTGGTAGTTACTGTGTTATGAATTAGTGAAATCATTGAGTTACCAGTCATGCTCCAGCTGTTGCTGTCAACACTGCTGAGAGATGGACCAGATAAATAAATTTTCTTTATTAAATAAGTTAAATTACTAATTTTAATATCTCCATGGATCATATCTTTTTCAGTCAGATTTTGTGTCCTGTGAGAATGCCAATTCTGTCATGATTTTTACTAATCAGCTAACTCTAAACCTGACAAAGCATCATTGCAGAATTTTTTTTTCTTTTTTTTTTTTTTAAGACAATGTGTCTTGAAACCAACTAAAGTACTTTCTTTGCACCTTTTGAAAAACACCCCTTTGTACCTAGCCCTTGAATACTGGTATTAGACTCATCCTGCATTTTAGAATTAATCATCTTGCACTCTGAGTTTGGTTTATTGCTGTATTATTTCTTTCAATTCTTGCAGTAAGCAGCCATCTAGTATCAAAACAACTTGGAATTCAGTATCCAAATTACTAGTTGTGAATTCATCTCAAAAGAGATACATATATATATATATCTGTCTTTTGAGTTTATATATATTTTCTGTTAAGAGTAGAAGTCCTAAAGCTCTGATACTGAGAGCTGTGTTCCAAGTCTTCCAATAACTTGATCTGCACTGGCTGAGCAGCCACTTAGCTTTAATGTTTTGGGTTCCCAGGCTGACGAGCAGAGATGAGTGTTCCTGGGTGGCACAGCAGATAAGTCTTTGAACATTGTACAACTAATGTTGTGAGACTGTCTGATAAAAAGTTATCCTGTGGCATAGTTCTTGTCACGCTCATTAATGAAACTGGTGTTAAAACAGTATTAATTACATTATCAAAGCACCCCTTCCCAGTCATTCCAACCTTCCTATGCTTTTTCCTTATTATTTTGTACCTTTTTCTTAGCCACAGACACTCTGTTTAATTGCTGAAAGACCTAGGTTGTCCAGTTTTGGCTCTCCAGTAACTTGCTGTCACCTCCTCGTGACGACTTGCTTTTTCTGCAGTTTGCTTTCCGTCCCTGCAAAGTGGGGATGACAGATGAACTGTTGCACAGGGACACTAACTTGTTAATGACTGAAATAACCTCCTTCTCAGGAGGTTCATACAGATGTGAAGTGTCTTTCACAAATGGGCCGAACTGAGATAAACAGAGGTCTGAGTATGTGCATGTAATAGAGCGCTGCACATAGTTTGACTTTCACAGCTTTCTTTCATTTTTCTATATCTTAACTCTAGAATATAACCAGTTGTTTAAGTTGAACATCAACCGAAATCACAGAGGTTTCCGACGAGCGATTCGGTCCAAAGGAATTAAATTCGAAGTATTTCATAAAGGGTAAGTCCACATTTTGCCCCCCTACGTTGCTTCTCTAGTAACAGTTGAAAAGAGTGTTGTGGCTGAAATTTATGAAGCACAATCTTTAAGCTAGCAATAAAGAGTTGTCTAGTTCTCATGTCGGAACTCCTTTCAAAATGTGCCTGAGCTCTGTATCTTTCCCTATGGGGGTGAAAAAAAGGCAGAAGTTCAGTGAAGTTGATTCATAACTGGCAGATCAGTTGAGGATTAGTGCGTTAAGAGGAATTGATGAGACTGAGAAGGTAATGATTCAGCTTCAAATTGTTTTGATTCTTATCCAATTTGGTTTTAGTCATCAGGACTAGAGGATTTAAATGTTATGGGATAACTTTGTAGAATAATGAAGTACAAGTGGCAGCAAAACATTAACAGCAGTAAAGCAGATGACAGATGATGGCAGAACTAGTGTTATGTTTTTGTACTTACCGTCGTTCTGAGGATCGTACCATATTTACCGAACACTGCTAGCACACTGTTAGACTGTCTTGAGCGAGACAGACTCCCCTCATCTCAGAGATCAAGATGATGAGATGGATGTTAACAATTGGTAACGTTCAGGGAAATCGTCCGATGTCTAGACTCATTACTGATTTATTCAAAATCGGAGTGGCCTATATTCACTAATCCCCGAGTTGGTTGTGATCCATGACTTGGATGGGATGTTAGATAACCTGTTTTTGTCTCAGTGGCTCTTTGTGCTATTCTTTGTTTCTATTACTGGGACATGCAGAAATGATCCATAGGTTCTTCGAGATGGTTTTCAAGTTGTAGACGTTTTACTTTGTGAGCTAAAGTCCCATTGTTTTTACTCCAGATCTTGCATTTGCATCTCCATTGAAGCAAAAGCTGATTTTCTTACTCTTTCTCTGTCAATCCGGACTGCTCCACTGCTCTGTTGTTCAAGATTTCATCATTAGAGATCCTGCCTCTTTTGCATAGAACTGTTAAGTGTTTACATTTGTTTAAAACGTTTTTCCCTATCTTTTGCATACCGTTGCACATATGGGGCATATCTTATTCTCTTACCAGCTGGAACTGTGCTTGTTTTTAAGGTCTGAGCTCAGGCTTAAGTTCACCCATTGGGAAACACTCTCCAGTGATTCACGAGTTGTATGCCAGCTCCAGATTGTCCTTTGAAGCCTTTTTCGAAGATCAGCAAAAAAATCTACGTGGGTTGTCTCTTTTTCTGGTTCTGAGATTTTTTTGGTTTTGTTCTTAGAACAGGAATCTAACAAGTTAAATACATGCTTGTTTCTGAATTGGGGTGGAGGGGTGGCAGTTCCCCTGGGCAAATAGCAACGGGGAAGGAGAAAAAGAAGAAATGCCCACTGGTCACCTTCCCCTGGCCATCTTCTCAGGAGAAAGGAGAGGATTAAGTGATCCAGGCTTTTTTCTAAAGACTGTCTGCTCCCTGTCTTTCTTCAAGACTATAAATGAATAATACTTTCAGAAATGCTTGTAGATGTTGTAGTTTTGGGGTCTCTGATAGCTCTTCGACCATCTCCCAAGAATTATTTTCTCTCAGTGAGCAAAGGAGACTTGTTTCGGGTCATATATATTAAACTTCAGTTTAAAAAATACCTTCAAGTAAAAACCCAGCAATGTATTTTTCCAAAGGAAAAGCCTCTCCTTAAACCTCTCCTAAAAGCTTCTGAAGATAAAAGGAGATGTCCCCAGAGCTGTTTCTGAAGCCATGGCCTAGAGCAAGTTCACATCCTTCACTGCAAACCCCCTAGAACTGATCAGGGATGAACCAGCCTTTATTGTTTCTTGAATTATAACATGGAAAAATGCCTTAAAAATTTCAGCTAGAAGAATAGCTGATTCTCTTTTTAAGTTTATGAACAAAGTGTCTAACATCCTGCAGTACAATTATGTAATCCTCCTTCATTTTAAGGTGCTTGTAAAGTAAAGGAAGTATGCTAGCATGTAAGCTAATAAATTCTGAACTTTTCTAAATGATTTTGTGAGTCTGCTGTAGTCTCATTGATGGAGAATACAGTCTCATCTTTGGAAGGCTTTCTGTCAACAAAATTCATAGGCATCGTGTTTGGAGGCAGCGCTACCAGCCCTTGAGGTACTTGTGACATTGTTTTTCTTTACTACAGTAATTTGTGTTGAGATGGACAAACTGACAAGTAAGAAGCAATCTGAGCAACTGGGCTGGAGTCTTTCAGCTCCTTCAGCAACAGGTTTTTGGAAGATGTACTTCCTAACAGTGACTCGCTGCACGTTCCAGGGCGTTCAGAGTAGCAGTGGTCTTGCACTCTTTATCCCATCTAGAAGTGTCTGAACTCCCTACTGTGAGCTTGCTGCGGCCTGGGCTAATGGTATCAGACCATTGTCCTCCTGATCTGCAGAGACTGAGGCACTGTATGAGCCATAGCGTTTCTGATGCTGTTCCTGAACATGCAAGCCAGAAAGTGAGCTTAAAGTCTGGATGACAGGTTCCTTACACTGCGGTTGATGTGAGCTATTTGGAGAATATATGAATGAAGCCATCATCGAGGCGGTGGATGTGAGGAAACAACCGTACTCCTTTTCTAGCCCGAGATTTTAGACAATCAGGTTCACAGATGTTCACTTGGAAATTGTAGGCACGGATGGCAGCATCAGGTCTGTGTATTAATATACTGGTTACTGGTGCCACAGGTGATATGATCATGAGGTTCCATATAATCATCTTCAGAGTTTTCATTGCATATGTCGAGTCTTGCTCGGTAATATCTTAATATCTCTTAATGATAACAGGAAGAAGGGTGGATGTTTTGGGGTTGATTTTTTTTGTATGTTTGTTGGTTTGCTTGCTTAGTTTTTTTCCAAAATGGAATGGCATAAAAAAGGAAGCTTCTGAATTCTTGGCAGATTTCCTGTCTAAAACATGACAGGCGTGGCTGGTTGGCTTTCCTACCTCCAGACTCTGTAGATTTTAGTTGTTTATCAAACCTTTTGGAGACTGATTCAGGGAAATGCTTGGATGCAGGCAAAGAAATCCAGTGCTTTGAGCTGAACACTTCCGTGGAATTAGTGTGTTTTAGCCTTAGCTGTTGCCTTTTGGAGGAGTTTGTCTGGATAAGGATTGCACTACCTGTTTCTGTTAAGGTAAAGATGGATGTCTTGCTGGTAAAACTGTTAAACAGAAGTGACTGTAGCAGAGAAAAGTTGATTGTTTTCCTTGCACGATAAAATGCTCTGTGTTTAATGTCAGCAGACTAGAAATTCTGAAATGGTAGTTCTTGACTGTTAAAACTACCAGTACGAAGGTGAATCAAAACAATAGCTGAAATGAAATGTTCTTACTTGTTGAAGTTGAGCGTTTTATCAAAATGAAACAGAATGATTCATGTGACTTTTTCCCAATAAGTAGCTTGCCAAAACCAGCGTGTGCCTGTGAAATGTTTGTTTTGATGAGATGCAACTTCCTTGGGAAGTGTTTCAGCCTGTTCTATTAAACAGCCTGTTGCAGAAGATTGCTGTCTGTCCTGGCTGTTAGGCCATTCTTCCCTGTTGCCCTGTGCACGGACGAAAGCTGCTGCCATTCCAAGTGATTGTTTTTCTTCACTACTGTCCTCATCTTTAATTTGCTTGCAAGAGAATAATTAAAAAAAGTACTTCCGTATCTTGTCCTTGTAGTCTAGTTCACTAAGGGTTTGCCCCTTGCGCCCTGGTTTGTAGGGTTCTAGTAGCATGTCTTGAGTAGCCCTCCTGGATGTGGTGATGGTGCAAATAGTGATGACCTCTTCGCTTGCTTTCTCTTTAATGTTCTGAAAAACCTTACCCATTCAATTAAGGAAGATTTCTTTGAAACAGGTCCTTTTTCAGAAGTGACAAGCAGGTGGGGACAGCACACTTGAAACTGGAAAAGCTGGAATCAGAATGTGAAGTTAGAGAGATCATCGAGGTATGTTTTCTGGGTCAGGTGTGTTCTTCTAGTTAGTAGTATTTGAACACAAAGGGAAAATGAGTATTTGCATTGCATAAATGTATCTGTATACAGGTGACAGTTTTGTATTGGATGAGTTCGGTAAACAATGGGCTGTTCTGTCTTGTATCATCTCTTGAAGCTTGTCTTAGGTGTGACTGTTCTGGTACTGGGAGCTTGTTGGGGAATCTCTTCTGCAAATTTTCTGTACCAAGATAGTTTTCTCTGTCAGGACCAGAAATTCAGGTGATTCCCAAAAATATTTGTGTTGGTAGCGAACAGGTCAAAGGGTTAAGCGAAGACTGCCTGAGTGGATAGAGAGCTGCCGTAAGATCCAGTAGGAGATCGCTAAGTGGAACTTCAAAAAAAAATAATCCCTTGGGCTGCATCACAGACGTGCTCAGGACACCGCTGCCCTTAGCGTCCTCTGAGCTGCCCGTGGAGCCCATTGGTACTTCGGGGGCTTGGTGCGCGGCAGGCAGAGGTAGCGCAGCCATGGGTACGGCTGCCTTGCACGGGTTGTGGGGGGGACCTGCTCTGCTGAATTATGAATCCGGGGAAGCACGCGGCTGCGACACCTCCCAGCGTTGCGGTCACCTGCAGGTGGTCTCTGTCATCTTTTAGTCATGGGGAAATAAAGTCAACGGTTGCCTGAGGCACTGTAGTTTGACGTTATCGTTCGTATGTGCGCTAACTGCTCTTCTTTTTGTGGTTCTTTCAGATTTTTGATGGCAGAAAGCCCACTGGAGGGAAACTGGAGGTAAAAGTGAGACTCAGGGAGCCCCTCAGTGGTCAAGATCTTCAAACAATTACAGAAAATTGGCTGGTCCTTGAACATTAGTTCTATCTGAGGTATGAATACTGCGCCTAAGGACGGTCTGGCCAGAACTTGACAGGGCTACAGATAAACTCTGCTTGAATAATGTCTTTTGTTGACATTGACCTAATTACACAGCTCTGGCTTTGATACCATTCATCTTTATATTTGTAGTGGTGAGTTGACATAATTTCAGAAATGAGGTTACAGAATCTCTGATTAGTTTGTATATCAAAGATGCTGTTTCACAAGCACTTGAAAGACAGGGAGAGCTTCTAGCATCACCTTTGTTTAGAATAATCTTTAGAAAATAAGATTGACGAGTCCTTTCTAGAAGGGAGGGTGCTTTCTGTCCACCTTTATTGTTAGCCAAAAACCTTTCAGAGTTAGCAAGGACCCTTCTTCCCCTACCAGAAGGTAGAGAAGGGCATTCGTTTGTCCCATGGAAGTCTGCTTGACTTCATCTGAAAGGGAAACTGTTGGAGACAGGCTTTCTTCCGGATACTTGAGACTTCTGGGCAGGGAGAAACTGCACAGTTGAATACAGGCTACCTGAAGAACTGCGCCTGGTGCCCTCTGTGCTCGTATCCTACAGGAGGGGAGCTGTGTGCTGCCGAAGGGGCTGTATATTAGAAAGATGAAAAAGAGGTAGGCTTCCTCTTCTTGCCAGCCTCTACGGAAATTGCTTGGTTTTGGAGCTTGTCTTCCTTTCTCATACTCTGCTTTTTTAGGTATCACAAATTCTCCATTCTTAAAAAAAACAAAAGCAAATAAATACCAACAATTCTGGTGTCTTTTTTTTAAAGTGATTTACTACGTAAAGTTACTGAAAGATAAGTACCAGAAGTCCATCTGCCTGTGGAATCTGTAATTCAGCCTACTTCTATGTCTGTGTCTGATGTTTGAAAGAAATTCAGATTAGTTGGACGCAATCACTGATATCCTGAAAGTTGGGTCCTCGCTTCTCCCGCAGCTTATCTTCGTAAAACCACGGAGAGGACACTGACTCGCTAGGGACAGTCAGTTCTCCCTTCGGTGTGCGTGCAAATTGCCTGCAGTCCTAGGGTGTTATTGGCGGGGGTATGACCATGTTGATCCCTTCTGAGCAGGTATTTATTGTACTGTGGTAGCACGTAGAGCCCTCCTCTTGGACCGTGACCTTGCTATATGAGCGTGGAACAAACCTCACTTTTTCTCCTGGAAAACAGATGATGTGTAAATACAAAGTTTCTAATAAGTAATCCCTCTTCCTTTGCTTGAGGTCCTGAAGTCTCTCTGCTCCCTCTTCCTTAGCGTATTGTTTTGCTTTGCATTTATAATGGCAGTTAAGCTAATATTCATCAGCTTCACAGCGACATCACCTGTTTGCCACACTTTTGCTTCCAAATTGTCGATTTTACAGATCGAGAGGTCTTGTTTCAGTCCATGAGTCTGAATTTGTAGCACCAAAGGGCCTGTTTGTCTAGTGCTTTCTTCCTCGCAGCCAAGGAGGTCAGTAAGCTGCCCGTGAGCCCCACAGTTAGGCTGTGAGGGGCGCGTTTGGCCGTTCTGAAGTAACAACTTGGCCTTGTGCCATGACTGGACACCTAAGCATTTTCAATCACTAGAGCTTAATAATTTTGCTCCATTGATTTTTCTAGTTGACCATCCAGAAAATTCATGTCAGCTTTTTAATAGAATGTGACCTTGACTGGTGAACGTCTGTTAAGTACTGCATCAAGTAATGTTGTTGTTTTTTGTTTTTTCCCCAGATCCTTTGGAATGTTAAAAGATGTGGGATGAACGTATGTAGAAAGATGCTGCTAGCTGCAAGCACCAAAGATGTTAAACGAATGCACTACTGAACCTAATGTCTATTTTGATAACAGCCATAGTGCTTATTAATAACTTTAAGGCAAATGTAAGGCTCTGGAAATCTGCTGCTGCAGGGGATTGTTAACTAGTCTACACAAAATAGACAGAATTGCCTTAATGTGGGACTACTAATGTAGCACCAGGATGAATGTTACATTAACTATGCATAGCGGTGTGTGAAAAGTTCAGCCCCTTAAAAATTCCCTGAGGCAGTGCAAAAACTTTTCAGTCAAGTCACAGGTAAGACCTTTACTAGAATTCATTTCTTCAAGCGTATCAGCAGCCGATGTGGTACAGTGAACAGTCTGCTACTGCTTTTTCTGTTCTCTCTTATCAAAGCCTGTTTGGGTTTTTTTTTGTTTCCTAAAATAGAGGAGAGAGAACTCAGGCAGCAATCTAGTGGCAGCGTGTCCCTCCTCTGTGCATGCCATTGCAACATGGAGTTCAATGGGATGTTGCCTTTCAGAAGAAAAGAATGCAAGACTTCTTAGCAGCAGGTGTTTACAGATCTACATTTTTGTTCCGGCTACCAGTTGTCTGCCATGCTTGCTGCACTGCTTGTTCACTGCAGCCCCGGTACTGTGCCTTCATCCTTTTTCTTTTTTTTTCTTTAAATTTAAAAAAGGAGAAAGAAGTACAGTAGACTCTGCTGCTTCCCGAATGTTCCTTGTATTTTTACAAAAAGAGGCTTTTACAGTTCTTCCAGGTGATGGGGAAAATAGCCACTCTTTGTCATGTAGAAAACTGGATTATGACTATTTTCAGGAATGCTTTTGATCAGCAGCATACAAAAAATGGTACCAAATATGTTTGTGTTTTTAAATCTCTGTGAGCTAACAGAAACGACTGATCTCAAAGGAGAGGATGTGCCTGCACTGAGGAGTTGGAGCGCTCCTGCACCAGCTGTTTAGGTAGGGCAAGTTTGTCGACAGAAAAAGAGTCCAGACAAGTAAGGCAGCGCTGCCTCTGTCTTCCTGAGCAGATGAAGACAATACAGTGTTTAGTTTTTAATTTCAATAAATTTAATATACAAAACTACATGTTGAAAATAAAAATATAATATGCAGTTTTTTGCAGTGTTAACTAACTGAATTTTAAAAGTACAATTTTTTTCTAAAACAAGTACTCGTTTCTTAACAACATGGTAATTAAGGTCATTTAAAAGGCTATGGTTGAAGCAAACATGTCAGTCACCAGTTGATAGTGTTTTGCACAAACATAATCCAAACCTAAAAGACTTTTGGGGCAAAGGAAGAGAAGATAAGAGATTTTTCACCTCTTTTACTGCATTATTAAGCATAACAATGCAACTAAAGTAACTGGAAAGCTGCTGCTGTGGCAAAGCTGGAGTGCAGGCTCTAGAAGGAAGATTATTACTTAGTTTATGGAACGCTCTTCCAGATACTGAATCTTGCCTACCCCATGTAGTGCTGCGCTGTGTCCCAAAGTGTGCAAAAACAGCGTGCAGAGGGGAGTCTGAAAGTAACCTCAGTCCTGCTCCGCTGCACAAAGACACGGGAAGGCTAGGGATTGGGTCATAGCTTAAGGGTTGTCCATCATGAAACGTTAAGTAAGCCGCATTAAGCCAGCCACCTTTTCCCAAATGCCAGAGGTAAGGTTTCACTTTGATGTAACACTTAAAAGGGTAAGTGTAGTAGTGTGCTACCTCTTGCTGGCCAGCTTTTATTTCTGGAGTTGGACCCCAGTTCTCTGGCCTGCCTTCTCCCAGTCTCGGGTGGTGACAGCTGCAATTTGCAATATTGGATTTGTCAGACTTTGCTTTTTTTTAAAAAGCAGTAGCCATTTATTCACAAATGCACTCTGTACATATACTCTGCTGTCTTTACATAAAATACATTGCTACATGTACAGTTGCCTTTTCCTTTGCCCAGCTAATGCTGTATGTTTGTTTAAAAAATACAGTATCGGTCTCACGGTAGCCTTGCACTTCCCTTTATATTTGAAAGGACATACAGCAAAAACAAAATACTCCCCGCTGCGTCCACCAGAACTGACGGCGAGTAGGGATGATGCAAGGTCTGAGAATACTGTGTTCACCATAAATTAGCCCCTCTCTTCCCAAATTAATTTTCTGTATAGACAGGAGGAGAAACCTCCACCCCTCTCCCCGGGAGGGACTCGGAAGAGCTGCTTTGCATGGCTATGGCTAAACCAACCAAACCCCTTCTCCTGCTTTCAGCTCTTTCCACTGCTTAGCAGCTTTCCACGGAGCCAGTAAGAATGTGGAGCCACATTTCCTCTGGCCGATTCTCAATTCCAGCTTCACAATGGCGTGGCAGATGTGAGCAGCTGCTTTCCTTACCAAAGCCCTCTCAGGTGAGACCAAGAGCACTGGGCCAAGTGCAAGTGTTCAGAGCTGACCAGAAAGCCTTTTTCAGCAGAACATGCAAAAACAGCCACTCTATACTTTTATCACAGGTAAGCTTTTACATGGTGCTGCTAATATGAGGTGCAAGCTGTCTTGTATTACATGACACTAGTGGTACACTACAGCATACAGCAAGGAGGAGACTTAAAGCTGCCCTGGGTGTTACTTTTCTTTAAAAAGCAGGACCTACTGGGGAAGAGGAATGAGATATAACTGCACTTTAGGGCTAATACTTCCTCTGCTTCGTACAGATTTGTAAACAAAATACAGAATAGCAGAGTTGTTCTAGGAGATTATAGAAATCTGCCGAGGTGATGGGTTCGTATAGTAAATAGAGGAAAAAAGTAAACTAGCCTATTACACAAAACTGCAGTTTACATAATCCCGCTTTCAGAGAGATGCCTGCCCTTCTGCTCAGTTGGACGCATATACAAATGTAGTTATGGCTAGGTAATCTTTCCATATCTCTCAAGGGCTACTCCAAACGTATTTCAACCAATAATCTGGTCAAAATAATGTAAACGTTACTTTTTAATGTCTACAGAATAACCACAAACGGCATTATGATGAGGTCAGAATGGAGGTCTTGATTGTAGTTTCTTAATGTCCATCTACAAACAGTACAAGATTGGAGTTTCACTTTTTATTTACGCCCCAGTGATCTTTGCACCCGTTTGAGCATTTAGAGTACATGACTGTAAGTCTTTAAACATGAGCATTTTTCTAAACAGTAACAGAAGTGTATTAGCTGCAAGGATAGCATAGCCATGTTGTAGTATAGAAGCTGCCCTGATCCTCTGTTTGTTGACAATGCATAGAAGATTTAGAACTATGGAACAATTGTCCCTCCCTCCTCCCCCCATCCCCCAATAGTGTTAACAAAAGCTTAATTTTCCAGTTTTAAAGTGCAAATGATTCAGATACAACTGCTGCTGGAACAGGTCTGAACAGAAAATGAAGTCCTCTTATGAGATGTTTTCCAGAATATAAAAGATGAGCTCCATTATGACTGGCCCCTCACTCAACTGACACGCCCCGCCATGAATCACTGGAACTAAGGCACTGTCCAGGTCATTCATGTATTGAGAGGGCAGTGGCTGTCCATTACTCCCAGCTTGATAACCAACCTAAAAAATACAAAGTAAGAGTGGGTTTTACAGAGAATAGGACACAAGGCTGCGATTCAGTGGGCAGTAAGGGGAGTGCTGTGCAGGAGGATGAGCTGTGTGAGGGGCCGTGGCCTCTGCCCGGGGAAGTCGGGCACTTAAACGGGGTGTAGCAGGCACTAAAGCAGCTTCTCCACTTTTTTTTGTGCTTCTCTGTGTTCCCAGTGGCTGCCTAGACAAAAGTAGCCTCTCTTTTCCTACTGCTTTGTCAAAGCAGATCATTCAGATCAGCAGGAACCACACCCTGCGTTATCAGATTAAATCACGCAGTATTTAAAAGCTGGTTGATACTAAGAACACGTCCACTCCAAGGCAAGGCCAGCTGTCTTGCCAGGAGACCCTTATCTCTGCTTGTAGCTTTTGCTGTAGAGCACTCTCGAGGGGACCTTCCATCTGCTTCTCTGCCTCATGTGTAGTGTGATCTTTTAATAACAGCCGTGCTTGTCAATAATGCTTTATGCTCACCCAGGAATACATTTAATACACTCCTGTCTTGAACTTCTGGTGGAAAGGCCCATTTGGGAGTCTTCTCTGAGCGCGTGGCAGCAGGCCTGTAACTCACAGGGCTGTTCACAGGTCTCTGACTGCAGAGCAGGTGCTGCTAGTGGCACGTGGGGGTCAAGCCCGCTGTTAATTCAGGCTAGGCACTAGCTTTCCAGTTTTAACAGATGGCCCAAAACATGAAACAACAGTCGGCACCACTAGATTAGCATCTGATACTGGTACTGCTTTAACCGAGAGAATGGTTGAAGTGGTGTGTTCCCTTTCTGGGGAACAAACAAGGGAAGACCCCCCCACTTAAACCGAAACTATTCAAGACTTACTTGATCTGAGTCAAGTGTAACACGCAGACCTAGCTTCGTCATTCCATCTTCTTTCAACAATTTAAGATGAGGACAGAGAGCTAAACAGAAAGCCTTTGCCACGTTTTCAGTCAATCTGCTGTGATCGGCTGGGTCACTCAGACCATTATGTTGCTCATCATTTTCCAGGAAAAACACCTGAAGGAAAGAGTTAACACAAGACAGACATAGCACTTGGCTTTTCGAGAAAATAAGGTTACTGAGATGCCGTTTAAACTTTTTACCAATGAAGACTTAAGAGCTGCTCAGGGAAGACCAGCAAAAGACCCTGAAGACAAGCCACCTTAGGGGGAAAAAAATAAAAAAAAACTTCAAAAGAAAGATTTAAATAGTCATGCTCTCAAAAACCTTTCAGTTCTGGTCAAAAGCCTCATTATGGAAATTCACTATGTATTGCACATAGTTTTTAATAAAAACCTGCTTTTAAACAGATGTTAATTTCAGAAAATTCACATTTTTAGTAGAAGCCATCCCAGCCTGAAGATTTGTACTATTGTTGTCACTGAACTTGTCTCTGTTGAGCCCAACTGACCTGGGAAAAAAGGATACTAACGTGGCAAGCTGCAGAGTGAGTAACTTGGTTCTTCCTGGGCAGGTTAAGTGAAACATTTGAAGAAATCTTTTAACGTTAGCATTTGTGTGCTGGCGGAGTCACAGGTAACATCAGCTATGCAAGCAGTTTCTGCAAGTGATTTATGCCAAAGCACTTTCATTTTAACTTGCAACATTTTAGAGAAGGTGGCTCAAAATAACTTTTTTTTAAAATAATTATTAAGGTTTGTCTCCATTTAAAAAGGTAGTTTTTAACACAAATGCAGGTGAAACCAACTGTTACCTGGGGTAACACAGTAAGCAAGTATTTTTCCGGTTCCCGCCACGTTCAACAATCATCTGGAGAAGAGGTGACCAGTGCAGAGCAGGCTGTAGAGGCTGGCTGCGGTAGCAGCCTGAGCTGCGCATCAGTGATAGGGTATTTTATTCTGCACGATGCCGTACTGAATCTTTCCTCGCAGGTAGGAAAGGCAATACAGGTTTGTTCTGAAGAATTTGCCGCTTTGCTTTTGGTGAGTAGGGAGAGCAGGTCGAAAGGCGGCTAGGCGGTAGTTGCAATCCCAAAATGCCAAGCGTTGGTTTACATGCAGCAAAATTTGACTGACTTACCTCTGTCCACCGAATGACCTTTCCGTTTGCCTTGTACTCTGAGCCATGAAATATCTTCACGCTTGTTATAGACTCCATTGATTTGCCATCAATAGGGCTTACAACACTGGGAGGGAAAAGGGTAAGTTCCGACTTAGCAGAAGACATAAGCTGAACAGAGACCATTGCAAAAGAGAACTACGTTGGGATCAAAGGGCAGCTCCTCTGCTGCGCCTGATCCTCCAACTGCCTCGCTGCACGTTTTTTCATAACTGAGCGTTCTGCAATTTGAACTGCTACTACACAGCGCCTGACCACATCAGCTTAATGGGGCATAGACCAAAATTGGCCTCAGGAGGGAACCCAAAGGCTTCTCTCGGGGTGCCAAAACCAGTGATCTTGAATGCAACTGCTAATTGTGACGATGGTGCTGGGCCCGGAGCTTCATCGTGAGCTGCCTTTCTGGAATGGGCTCCCACGCGAGCAGGAGGGAAGAGCCAAGAGGCAGCATGCTCCCTGCTGTCCGCTGCAGCTCCTGCCCCCGACACCCGCCCTGGTCAATACGCACAAACGAGGTGCAGGAAGGACCTTCCTGCAGGTTTTTCAACAAAGCTTCACACCAGAGCCGAGATCTCGTAAGGTGCTAACACAGCAATGAGGTGTTTCATACAGATTTGATTTTTATTCATTTGTAACCTCAGTGTAGGCCAGCAATACCTGCAACACTACTTAGCCCAGAATTTAATCACAGAACCCAAGACTGACCCGGAGAGCCTGAAACTACAGCAATATCCTTCTTTCTAGATGCTGAGTCCTTAAATGTTGTACCCATCACAACAGCACTTTACTGCCATAAATACTTAAGCTGCCATATACATCTTTCTTTTGGCTTAACTCTCGAGAGCCCAAATACACTGTTGATGTTCAGCAATTTTATTTCCAGCACTACTTAATGCAAGCTAAGCACCAAGAGAGCAAAGTGACCACAATATGCAGGGTTCAGCACTGAGCGTTGGAGACAGATCAGTGGTTTCCAATAACAGGATATTAGCAATGGCAAAAAATCCATGGCATTGACAACTTTCTAAATTGATGCCCCAAAGCTCTGGTATCTCAATTCCATTTTCATTACATTTAATTGCATCTTATCACTCAAAATAGAGACACAGGCATGGAATTCCTATTGATTTGAAGACTCATGCACCTTATAAGATCAATTAAAATTTTTAACAAATACAGTCAAACAGTCACCATTCAATGTCAAGCGATTGCTCCTCTACTTACCCCTTACTAAAGTTTTTATCATCTTCTATCCACTGAATATGAACGTGTTCCTGAGGATCTTCAGCATCTACTTTGCCACAAGTGATGGTGAAGTCTTTCATCTCTCTCAAGGCCTGCCTCAAAGAGTCCATGTTCTCAGCAGTTATCTGGACCATTACTCCATCTAGGGAACCAAGAAATCCTCATAAGCCAAGATAAGCCACACTGAACAGAGCCTATATAAAAAAAGAAATAAACATCCTTCTTCTTTTTGCAACAGAAAGGTTAAACATCTGTGTTAAGACTCATAGGCAGCAATGTTACATAAGACCATTTCTGAACGCTCGGATTCCTAAAACATAGCACTGATGAGCATTGACTAGGGAAAACAAGGATGATGTGAACTCCATCTACCAGGTAAAGTCAGCTATAGCAATGGCCGCATTAGTTTGCCTCAAAACTTGACACCTGCTCTAGGCAACCCTCAGAAACCCTGTGCGACCCCCCTCCGTTCAGCTATCAATCACCTCTGTTGGCACTGGAAGCAGCACTCAGCGGTGACAGTTTTTGAGAAGTCAATGCTTGCCTGACAGCGGCAAAAGATACAGAATTTGAATTGGATCAGTCTAAATTACTGCAGAAATAACTCAGGAATGATACACTTCCCAGTGTACAGGCTCCTTGCCTGAATCCACCTGTACCTCTGTCTTGCACTAAACCACCAATTTAGACACAGAAAATGGTATAATGACCTGCATATACTGACTTGCAGTGAGATGGCTGCTTTTCAGCCCTGGGTGACCACTCGCCCATGGACCGCATGCTCATACAGCTGCAAGCTTTCAAGTTGGCGCAGCTTAAGGAGTTCCTGCTCGTCAGTAGAGCTGTGCTAACGGACTGCACACGTGGGCTTCTTGCATACCTCACTCACAAACTGCAAGGAGCACACTTAAAACACTACTGTCTGCACTGTCACATCTGCGGTGAGGTTAGACTACAAAGTTCTGTAGCTCAGCTAACAAGCAATAACGGCTTTCAATCCAGTGTGCACAGTCGGCACTTATTTCTGTGATATGACAACTGGTAAAAGAAGAACAAACCAAATCGGAGAGGTACCAGCTCAACAAGGTTGACTTGTCATGTTCTGATCTGCCCACATACAAGCATATAAACAATGCACATTCATAATCTTGCATAATGCAGAGCTGTTTGGGAACAGAGTAAGTTTAGCAGGGCTTCCTCTCCTGGTCAGTGGATTACACATTCCATATTTCTTAGGCTCACAACTTCCTCATTCAACCCAAACCAGTAAACTGATCACAGGCTCACAAGCCAGGTATTTCATATCTTACCCTCATTTTCTTGTGTCCCTGTTCTACAGCATCTGGACAAGTTCCTCCTCATTAAAGGAAACGGGTTTTTTTGGCTAAAAAGTAGGATAAAGCTGAAGCAGCAGCAGCATGATTCAAATGCCCAAGGCATAACAGCAGAGCCCTGATAACTACAAAGCTGGGCTGTGTTACGAGGGAAGCAGGGTGTTTTAAGCAAGCAGTTCGGTTCTTACCTTCTACTATACTGGATTTGGCAAGGTAGCCTGAAGAGGATTTTAAAGCTCCACTGAACACAAAGAAGCTGGCACCAGTCACTGCAACAACAACACCAGGAGTGATTTAGTGAGGCTTTTGTCAAAACAATGCCTTACACAAGAATCGGGTATCACAGCTCTATCATCCAGAGAGGTGATTAATCTAAATCAGGACAAATGCTGCTTAGAATTATGGTGACGTTAATGCACATCACAGGCTTGGATACAGAAGGGCAAAGCACCCAGTTATTTTCTAAACTGGACAACATTTTTTGTCAACCTTAATAAATGCTCATGTTTCATCACTCTCCCTCTCCCCATACACACCTCTAAGTTTCAGGACTACTAATTTAGGGTAACTAAGTACATAATTAACTTCTAAATGTTCCCACACAGCTGGCAAAGATTGTGAGCGAGCTGTTTACGGATCACACTGTAACACCAACCCGCTGGCAAGGCCTCAGCTCAAAGCCACCTGATGTAAAGTAAAATTCTCTTAAATGACTGCTAAGCATCATGAAATTCCTGCTGGAAATCCCTCTTCTTGTCCTATATGTAAAATGAACAGAAGTCAGATAAAACCATCAGTCCTGAGTGACTCACTGGACTCACCAGCATACTCACTGGAGAGACTGGGAATAATTGCAAAACATAAAAGTTGGCCTCTGTCTTGCTTGTTCTTATTTGGAGATAGTATAAATGTCTTTGCCAGAAATCTTCCCCCAAACCACAACATTGAAATTCTCAGCACACTGCTGCTGCAGCCTTTCAGCCTACTCTAACAAAAATAAAGCCTGGAAATTAGACGGTCTAATTGAGGTGAACACGAGGAGTTTCTTGAAGATGATTAAAATGCTGCTGTTGTTGGTTATTCCTATTTACCTTTCTCTCATACTAAACCTAATCTTTCTCCTTTCACATTGTATACGTCAAGCACAGGCAACCACAACCTCACCTGTAGTCTCCAATAATGCCAAAGACAGCTCTCGTTATTAATGTAGAGATGTTGCCTAAGCCAGTCACAGCACCGTGACCTCTGGAGCACCGCAAGGCCTGAGCTGTATTGTGCAAGTAGTATTACCATATTTACAAGGGAGCAAGCTGTTATGTGCTTTAGTTTAGGTCTGCTTGATCTATGAAGTTGCTAGAACACCTCTCAGAAATTCAGAACAGCACCATTGACCTAGAGAAGCGTGATGTGGACTGTACACAGCATGCAAACCGCGCAGTGTGCCCCCTGACATCTGAGATCATGGATTCTGCAAGGGGGATAAAACACCAAGGGGGTAAAGGGCCGACAGAGCAACGCGTTACTATTCCTTGTGTTGCATGTCTGACTCACAAAGCTGCCCATTCGGTAACGCCAGCAGTCAGAATTATTTTCTCTGAATGTCTAACAGAAACTCAGTGAAATGCAGACAAACCCAGTTCTGACCGATTCACAAAGCCACATGCTGGAACGGTAACACAAACGGCAAAGAAGTGATGCAGAGCGCCGGGAGGGAACGGCCTCCTCGTGAACCCCCGTTCTCACCCTTCCTCGGCTGATTATGGATGCTGATGGCCTGCGTCTGGTAATTCCCGTCATCATTCTGAACACACACCAGATGCGAGTCTGCTTTCTCATTGAAGCACGCTCCCCCTGCTAGAACATGCTCGTTGGATTTGTTCATGGCTTTCATCATCTGCAAACAAAAAGGTTTACCATTTCTACCCTGTTCCTCAAGCACTACCATAAATAGGTGATTCTTGGAACAGTTAATAGGACAGAGCACGCTTCTCAACAGTACTCATATTCTCATGTCAGATTTTAGCACTCAGAACCATAAACTGCTTTTGAAAAGATGGTTCAGGTCTTAGACTGTTTAGATGTTTTAACGTGCCACCTTTTATGTAATTAAGATAAATGGTATAAGGGATAGCTGAGCTATATAGGTTGCAAAAGCTATTATCTCTAGCTGTTTTAAAAAAATACATTCACAGGAAAAAAACATGAGAAAAACATTGGGAGGAAATATCTGGCTTGTTTACACAACTACAGTTGCTTATGACATAAATCATAAATGCTGCCTCCACAGTTCAGTGCTAGACTGGCACTCAGACTTGTGGCATTTAATCCTGGTTCTGCCATGACCAGACACCAAAGCTTTAGTGTCTCTGTGCTTCACCTGCATGAACTGGTGAAACTGGGATCAATGTTCCCCATTTGAAGACTTCTTTAAAAGATCTGAATCATAGACATTCAGAAATAATTTTAATTCTCTGCAAAGGAGGCCTCCAAAAAGCATCCAAAAACGTTTGTGATATATCTGCACTTCAGTTTTGCTGATGGTCATCTAACATCCACCTAGTTACATGCCTTGACAAAATATTCTTGTAAATGATATAGCTTCTTTCCTTTTCTCCTCTCTTCCTCTTCATGGAGGCTCAGACTATGAGATTTTTGATCCAAAAGAAAACTAGGGGAGTCATCTATCTCTGGAACTTGTTTCAAAACCAAAAATTATGTTTGCTTAAAAGAAAAAAAGGCAAATTAAATTACACATGCCACCCCCCCCACCCCCCCCCCAGTGAAAACCCTGATGAGAAGGAAAATGCTGAATTATTTGACATCTCTTAACAGTGCTCATACTCCCATCCTCTGCTGCCTGTAGCTGATAAGCATGCACGCTACACACAACACATTTGTCTCAGTCTAACATAAAATCTTAATTATAGTGTCAGGAACATTAGCTGATGCTTGCTATTGACAAATGTGCACAGGTGTAATGTTTGGGGAGGAAACTTAATTAAGATTTTGCATCAGACGACAGTGTATTTCATTATCTAGTTTATCATGTCATGCTCCAGAAACAAGATTTTAGCTCAACAGCAGCCGTCTTTATGGAGCCCAGCAGTTGCCTTCAGCATAACAAGAAAAAAGTGGACATGGCAACTGTGCTTTGTAACAAGGCAACTGATTAAAAAATGACAGTTCCCTTTGCTGAGGGACTAAACAGGCAACTAAGTATCACTATAAGTTGTAGAAAATTTAAATAATTTTGAAGATAAAAATACGTATTTAATAGAAAAACTATATATTAATGTTTAATTTGTTAATTACAGTCTGAATTCTCCACATTTAATCCATGCATGAGATTTAAAATGAGTTTTTCACTTTCTAGATAGTTTGAGTGACACTCTTTTCTAATTAAATACTGCTTTACATGGGGAAAAAGTAAAGATCTTGTGGTTTAATTAATCTTAACTCAAACTAAACTCAGATAAAAAATTTCTACTAATTCAACCTTTCAACTGGATTGCAAGCAATAACGTTAAATAAATAACACTTTCTCCATTTAAAAAGTTGAATCCTTGCTTCACACTGGAAAGAGAACCCCGGCACGATGCAGAGATTTTGCTAAGCTGCATAACACAGGAATTTCCTCCCAGTCCAGCTTAGCGCAATGTCTAACACAGAACAGAAGCTAACACGCTTGCAAACGCCAGGCACAGCTAACACTAAACTGCATCTTGTGTGGCAATCTGTATTTCATTCATGCAAACTTTCCTGAGCTTTTCCATTTTCTCACAACGGCATCAAGAATTAATACACCTTTTAACAGACCCTTTATCTTCCTGCTTCATCAGTTTAATCTTTTTCAGACTTCACGTAAGAACGCTTCTTCCTTTTTTTCAATTTATTCCTTTATTCTCAGTGTTATTTTACTCAAATGCTTCTTGCAGAGAAACTCTCTCTTGAGACAAAGGTGTATTCTGCTCTGGTATTACAAGAACTTTTACAAATACCATTTTGCCCAGGAGGTTTGCTCTCACCCCGACTGCTGATTGGTTTCAAAATACCAAGTTCCCCCCTCCTCTTCAGACAGAACACGAAATCAATCACCTTCTCCATTGCGCTCTCTCATTAGTGTTCAAATACCTTCTCACCCAGCTTTCTCAACAGCACTAAATCCTAAAGACGCTGACTGATTTTCCCACACCAGAAATCAAGTATAAAATTTAGATGTTGAGAGAAATTTTACATAAACAGCAATCCAACAAATACTAATAAATGCTTTGAGTGTGCACACAAAATGTAGATGAGAAAAGTTAATGCACGTTTTCCTCCTAGTTTACCTCAAGTGTAAAGTTTGTCAACTTATTTGCTCAAATCAAACCAGTATTGCACTTTATATGTAAACAGTTAAAAAACCTGAAGAAAAAGAGTTTAAGAGTTTAATTAATACTAAATTGAATTGCATTCTTCCTGTGAAACCACCCTCATGCACTTTCAAAAGATGCACTCATCATGCATTTATCATTTGCTTTTGAGGCAGTTTTCCCTAGTGGTAGTGAATAAAATACAACTCCTTTAGATCCCAGGTCCTCCAACCACAAAGAAACTGTACACAAATGTATTTCTTATAAGCATTACCTCATTATATCTGTTGCTAGGAATTTTGATGCTGGTTTTTCTGACTTCCATATCAACCACTAAACCTTGGACCACAGGCAGTGTGTACTGGTAATTTCTGAAGTCCTGGTAATTAAAACAAGTTTTTAAAAGTTAGACATGATGATCATCATTAACACTGTAGGTTTCATAACTATCCTAGTGACTACTAGTTAGCCCATTAAAATAATTGTAATCAGTGACTGAAAGGCAGGGAGGGATGGAGACATCACAGCTTGTAACCTACATAATCAAAGCACACAAATGAAAAAACATCATCATGACTGTTAGTCATTTCACTGATTTTCTTACATAAAAATTAACATTTTCCAGCCTTGAATGTCATCACTGTATGTAAGAGAATTTGCTCTCTGTGTTCTGTTACTGGATAGAGTTACTAGTTTTTCTAGCAGTGAGACTGAGTCATGCATCGAAGAGAATTTTCTATATTGAAAATATTAGCAAAGCTAATAACTTCGCTTCAGTTGAAGTGCTGTATAATCAGAGCGCTGTGACTGCACACTGTGATGACCCAGCACTTCCGAGCAACTAATGCACTTGTTTCAAGACCCAAACATTCTCAGGTGGCCAGGTTTTGGATGTTGATTTGGGTACCTGTTACAATTCACCGTGTTGTTGAAAGCTAACATCCAATATCAGTAACAGCAGGTAAATTCACCCAAATGCCCACTATTTCCTCGTCATCTTCTAAGCCTGCCAGCTACTACGTGCAACAGTACAGTTCTCCACACATTGATCCATTCACACCGATGCAACGTGCAAACTCAGTCTCGGCACTTACTGCAAGAAGGTTCATAATCGTGTGTCCAGTCTCTCCAAACAAAGGCTTACGAAATCTGACACTAAAAAGTGGGCATGGATAAACTAGGACAAAATAAAACAGAAAAGGTCAGATTGAAATTTACATACTGAGATTCTGCAAAAACAGACTCAAATACAATCTCCTCAGTTGAATATGGTAAACAGCAGCAAACGAAGAGACTGGAAAGAAGATGAGAGTTTAAAAAGCAAAAGGGAAGAACGGTTTAACGTTATAATGCACCTTACACATGTGTCATGGCTCCTTGCCCACCACGCTAGAAACAGTAAGAAGAACTATGTGGAATGCTTAAAAGTGCTACACTGCAAGACTGAACCTAGAGATCTGGACACTGACTGCAAAGATGACCTTTCTAAATGCTTTTCTCAGGCTACTTCTTGGAAATGGCGTCTTCCTTTTTTATGACCATCCTGCTGCTCTCCACTATAGCATCATAAGCCTTTAGCTTCTGTGGCTGACATGTGTGACATTCAAGTGATAATACAGATTATTTCATTTTCTGTTTTCATGATTTCATAAGAACGTGGCAAATTCTCTACAGGAGTACGTCAAAAACAATTAAAAGGACATTTACGGTATGTCAGCAATGCAAAATATCTGCATTCCTTGGCTGACTTAGCCATACTTGTAAAACACCTATGATGCAATTCAAAGTGTAATGTATGGATCTGGCTGCATTACATTATGTTGCAGCAGAAGCCATAAAAGTGCTTGAAACATGACTCATGCAGTAATACGTAACGCCAAGGTTTTCTAAACGCATGTTTGAAGGAAGGTTCCTCAGGCAAACACTCAGCCTGATTTCCCAAAATGCCACACATCTTCACAGTTCCCAGTGTAGTCAGAAGGGGCTGCAAAATGCTCAGCAGGTTTGAATAACATCATCAGGATTTCCTGATAGATATAAGCTCCAGCTTCGGCACACTGATGCGATATCTGGAAAGCATCACGGCTCCTTCCTACACACGCACCATACAGCTGACCAACTCATGAACAGCGTCCTGAGGCACCAAGAAGCGCTGAATTTCCTGTGTCTGCCACCCTGGCTGCATACAGCAGCTCAGCTACATCCCAGACGCACTGAATTCCCTGAGCTTGAGCTGTATGGTTGATCTGCAGATGATGAGCGGACGTTTTCTGGACGTCTAGCAACCCGGAGTGACTCCTGCATCTGATCTGCTGCACATCCAGCAGTACTGGACAAATGGCCGAAATGTGACAATTCCACCAGAAAAGAGAACGTATCCAAGGAAACCTGGGACACAAATGCAGCCCCTTCCGAGAGGGGACTGAGGAAGTGACCTGCAGTCACAACTGTCACAGTGCAAGTGAATATGCCTAAATCCGAACCACAGCTATAGAAATTATTCAAACCCCAGCTTCCCAGCATACTCAGAGCAGGTATTTCCATTTGTGAATATCAAAACATTTGTTTCTGTGCTCAAAAACAGATGTCACATCCAAAATATGAGCATCTTTGTTTTTCTAAATGTTGATGGCAATAAATGCACTACTTAAAAACCTCGTGGATACACACAAAAACTTACACACTCTTAACATTAATGTTTCTTTGGACAAGTTTAACCTACAGTCCTCATTCTCAGAAGGCAAATTTTGAAGATTTTCTTTTTCCTCTCCAGTAACATATGTATTTTATGAAAAATTCCCAATGTTCCCTAAACATCACAAATTAAATTTACAAATCCCTATAAAGTATATTCTAAAACTTATTTTGTTAAAAAGTTCTGGAAAAAGTTTTGAAAAAAAATTAACAGCAGACCATTTTCATAGTAATTCAGATTTACGAGATGTGCCAATTAAAACAGCAGATGAGCAAGACACCAAATTTTTGGCCCATCGTGGTGGACAGACTTCCACTAATCTCTTTGCTCCAGCGATGGCAAACGTCTTTTGAAAAAGATTTTATCCTAACTTTATACTAATTTCATGCTAACTGCTAAGATTTTGTCCAGCTGAAGCACTCTCTCCAGCCTATTGGTTACTATTTGCGACAGAATTTTTGCAACAAACTGCCACATCAGTTGCCCCTGCACATATATTGTTATTCTCTGGAAAACGAGCGTGGTTTTAAAAACCGAAAAGCAAATGCTCTTTCATTTCAGCACGGAAAGAGCTTAACATCTCAAAGGCTCCCCCTTGTCCTAACTACAGCAGCTAAATCAGACTTGTTCTGCACATAACTCTCTTTCAGGTCACTAAGTGAACTACAAACAGCTATTCAGAACTAGATTTGTCTCCACAAAAATATCTCTCATCAACCAGTACAGTTGTAAAAAGGCTGTAGGGTATATCACAACCTCAGTACTGCTGTGCTGTTAGTTGGATGCAATGCGGGTATGAAACACAATTTTTACTTGCCCGTTTAAGCTTGTGTGGCTTTGACAGGTAACAATTTAGGGCTGGGTGTGTGTCCTCTAAACTGGAATATATTCTCCTGCAGAAAAAATTGCATCTAAAAGAATGCATGTTACTTACGTCTGTATTCAGCTCCAAGTCTCAACATCAGCCGAATGGGGAACACTTTAGCCCAGGGAGTCTCCCATTTCTGAATGAGGATGCCAAACAAGTACGGTGGGGTTGGGAGCACCAGGTCTTGCAGGGACTGATACGTAGCTGCAACGTACAAGAACCCTCCATGTTCTTTGCTTCCAAGGAAGCTCTGGCTGAAAAAGGAGTGTCCCAGGTTGCCAACAACGTTACCTACGAACAAAAATGCTCATTACTTCACTAGATTGAGAGGTATATCAAGAATTTAAAGAGTTTTTCAGAAGGGAAAAAAAAAAAATCCATATTCAACTCACTTTGCTTCCTGAAGCATTAATGTCTATTAATCACACAAGAAACAATGATTTGCCGCACACAGGGGCTCAGGTTACCTCCTGTGCAAAAGTGCGTAATCTGTTACGGAATAACTGCTGTAGACTACGGCCACCAAAGCCACAGTATCTCCGGTTTATCCACCTTTGGTGATACATGTACTCAGTGACTATCACTGGTAGGAAGTCAGTTTTGTAGGAACACGCACACAAACCTTCATTTCTGCACCTGACTGACTGAGCCATGCCTGCAAGGGTCACCAGGACAGTACGTACAACCACAGACCTACCACCTCTCCTGGGGGGGAGCAGGGAGGGAGACGAGCCTCAATCATTTCTGTGATCTGCCTGTTTCATGGAGATCTGCCTGTTTCAAGTAGTAGAGGCAGTGTAACGGAGGGGATGATGCATCCCGGGGATAGCCAGGGAAGAGGAAGGATAGCTCAGGCCAGTATTGCTGCTAAGGAAGTGGTACCTGCAACCTCCCCCTAGCACTACAAAAGCCCCGAAAGCAAGCCTGTTTTCAGTGTCTTCCAGATATTCAAGGGGTTTCCACTGCAGAAGCTGCTGTTGACTGAACTAAACTTTTAGATCCAGCTGCGATTAAAGGAGAGATGTGCACCTGGTCAAACGATTCATGCCCGCTGGTTGTCCTTCCATTTAGGCAAACCACTGGGGTGCCTGCTCAGACACACACTGAAGATCTGGGTCATTTTAAGAATTACACAAAAGAGTGTTTATTTAATTAGTATACTTAATGTAAAATGCAACTGAGAGAGACACAGGGGAGAAACATCACTAATTTTTACTCACATTTTTACTCTTTGATGCTCTTAATTTCCAAAAATGTTTACACTGGAACGGCTGAATGACTCTGAATGTTGATTAGATTATTATAGCATCCAATGCAGCATTTAATGTTGAAGTAAAGAACCATGGTGTGATTCCTTTTATCAAATGACAACAACAGCATGCAAACAATGTGCAGAACAGCTGATCACAATTCTCCATAGGAAGATGTGAATATTAATAGTGCCGATTTGCTCTCAGAGAAAAACACAAGTAATTTCAGAGAGCGTGGTGTGGTTGATCACACCACTCAGAGGGATCGCATGGGTTTGAGGTACACTTGCAGACCTCCTGGGCTTCTGCAGTAATCCCAGGCTTTCCCACCTGCAGACAGAGAGACTGCTAAGTAGGAGTTTCTGCTCTGTCTCCACCACCTCATAATGGAGTGTTTGCATTTGAACTCAAGGCAGCGATGTGCATGTCTCCAACATGCACATCAACTGGACAGTAACTGGAGGGTTTCTCCCTTTTACGCACAAGAGACACACACAGACACACAAACACTAGGTTTTAAGTAAGCAAAAACATAGTCACAGAAGCACAACTTTGACATCCTCAGTAATACAAGTATGATCTTCAAGTTAAGCCTTCTCTATTTTTATACTGCAAAACAGCCTAAAAATCATACACAAGCATTTACAAATACAAGAAAAATAAATACAGTAGGTACAGTTTTGGCCAGCAAAGGAAAGGTTAACCAATGAGTCCTTTCAAGTCTTGTCTTTTACACTGAACCCCTATGCAAGTCCCAAGTCATAGCAACTCTCCATGAAGCCAGCACTGGCATGAGAATAAGAGCTCTTCCTGCTCTCCCTCTGGAGATGTGGCCATGCTACTTTGGACCCCTCCAGACCACCTTGGCACAATCACCACCAAGTATTGCTTCCTTCACATGACCTTGGGACCTCCAGCTTTAAATATAGCTACTGGCAGGTCTGTAAACAAAAGGCTTCTTTTATACTCCAACTAACAAAGAAGTTCAGGGGTTTCCTTGCTATTCAAATTTGTGGGCACCTTGGTGGAACTTTTTTTTTCTGTACCAACAAGATGCTGCACAAACTGAGTTCTCAAGTTCTCTGTTAAAAGGTGACAGGCTTTGGTAGCCCAGGAACCCCATGGCAGGGTGCAGCTCATTTGTAGCTTGCCACTATCCTGCGAAGTTGATTTGTAATTTTACAGATACACACAAGCCAGAGCTGACACCATCAACCCAGATCAAATTCCAGAACTCTTATAGTGGCTACAATTTCTGTAATGCTCAGCTGAGCATACTTGATGAAAAGTAGGTACTGGTCAAACTGAAGGACTAACATGATTAATAGCCACGTCAAATGTTGTCAGCTGCTCAAAATCATTGATCCTGCCCACGTGCAAATGCATTTCTCTGTCAGCCTGTGCTGTGACATTATTGCCTGCTCAGTGAATACACTGCTAATGCACCAACTCAGGCAGCTTGCTAGTGAGCGCAAACCAATGTATCAATTGGTGTTCATGAAAAAGATTTTCTCTTACCTAAAATAGCTGCTGGCACCTTTCTATCTCAACTCCACTCGTTTGCTTTTGCAGTTCCCACCTACCCCCACTAATCTCCTCTTCTTCATTTATACTTCCTTTTCCCCTTCCCATCTGTTCTTATCCAAATAGAAGTTACAGGCCTGATATTAAAATTACTTGGTGAGCTTCTCGGTTCCAACAACATGACCATAATAATCCTTTCTAACCTTAAAACGTATGAAGCATATGACCTGCTAAACTGAAATGAATTCTGCACCCTTTTCTGAAGTATTTTCT
The DNA here is from genome assembly GCF_018139145.2 of Gymnogyps californianus. Taxonomy (NCBI): domain Eukaryota; kingdom Metazoa; phylum Chordata; class Aves; order Accipitriformes; family Cathartidae; genus Gymnogyps; species Gymnogyps californianus. The sequence goes on along the minus strand of NC_059478.1, from coordinate 29,584,702 downwards.
ATGTGAAAGAGGCTAGGCAAAGTGAAGCTGTACAATACCGTACAGTTCTGAGACGTGTGGTGCTGCCCACTGGGATGACAAAGCAATCAGACATTTCCACTTGTGACTGATGCCAAGTGCTGCAGCAGAAGGGGACGACTACTTATTTTTTCCGTTTCAGGAGATGGAGCTTCAAGGCTCACACGCTTGGGATGCCTTAACAGGAATTTTTTCAGCCAACAGAAACATGAAAAAAACCCTCAGAGTGGAATCTGCAACTCAGCTGTTCAGCACTTTTCTACCATAAGCCACAGTGTTATAAATTACTCCTTTTGACACAAGCAGCTTGCACAGTGCAAGCTCCAATAGGTTACCACTATTAAGAGGACAAACTATTGGGATTAGGTAGTTGTGCTGCAATTCATTATTTGTAAGAGCATGCAAGAGCCTGCTATGTGGAGAGCATGGGAAGAATCAAGCATTTTCCTACACACCTCTCTAGTGCCCTTTTCAACCAGCAAACCCAAGTCAAAAAGCCTCTTTGGGCTTTGGGCTTGTCCCACAAACATTTCTGCACTAACCAGGGGTTGTCAGCCTTTCCTGCCACGTCTTTGAAGGTGGTTCCAAGTCAAGGCCCCACTGATAAGTTGCTATTACCAGCCTGACATGGTCAAACCCAACCCACTGCACTGTTACATATTTTAAGCACAGAACTGTGTTTCAGAAGCTTGTAGAGAAAGTGTAGCTGTCAGAAAAACCTTCAAAAAAAGCTATCCTTCTCAAAGGTATGTAATTTAATTTACAAAATATCACAGCTTCTTTTCTAAAGAGGTAATCTCAGAGTGAACAGAAAGGTGCCTTTCCTTATATTAAGTTCCAGCACCTGACATCAGCCAACTGACATTATTTAGGAAGTGCCTGAAGTGTGCATGATGCATCTAAAGCAGCTCTGCAGGAGGTCAGGACTTACTCTCTTCTCAATTATGCTGGGTTACCCTTGACTTTAAATCTTAAGCAGCTCTATAAAGTCCTTTAAAAAAACCATGTTTTTATCCACTGATGTGACTTTCTCTTCAGTCATGATCCATGCTGGTTTGAATTCTTCATTTAGGTATCTTCCTCTGATGAACAATGTACTTTGCATATTGGTTTGGCAATCCCTTCTGGACTCAAATAAAATAGTTTATACCAGGAAAGGTAAAGAAAAAAAGATTCCTGCATTTGTTTATTGCCCTCAATATGTGGTGAAGCCAGTTAGGTGCTTTTACCAAAAACAGTGCGGTTAAATTCCTAATGTATGCTTCATATCTTTTGGTTAATCCCAGGTCAAAAAGCTGGTATTAGCATCCAGTCTCAGGGAAGGCATACATATGGCTGGGGGAATTTAGCTGCATCTGTCCGGCCTCATTCCACTGTCATCAGTAACAACCAAGAACTGCCAAGTACCAAACACCATGCCAGCATCCTGAAAACCCAAGCATCCCAGTTCTGTAGCACGAGATGCAAAGCAATATTCACCTGGGAACAATCTTGCCAGATGGATTTTCTTCAAGAGCAAATGAGCACATACTCTTTGGAACAGCAATACAAACCCAGTCACTACCACACCAAGAGCCACAAAGAGACATAGAAGAGACAAGACCGTGAACGTAACTTGATGGCATGACACACCTGTAGCAGATGCCAACATTGAGAAAACACATATGAAACTCAACATTCAAAGTTCTGAGCATACTTAGCATCTTTTTATTGAAACACATCAGCAAGTAACTTGGAAAGAACTTATTCATATTGGCAAGGGACATAAAGCTTCATTTACTATCACTGTGAGTAGCAGTTACCAGCATCCAAAACTTCCTCAGACTAGTCTGTGGCAGTGTTCCAAACAATCACTCTCACACCTTATATGATGTTTGATTTTGTATCCATCTTTCCACATTACAGTTGCAGGGAGGTATTATTCACTCAGTTAACCTGTTCTCTGTTCAGAACATCTACATGGGCTTCTTCATAGATCTACTCTGTATTAGCTACCACCTTATTTAATTAAAACCAGGCTGGGTAAAAAATACACAAAACTGTGCCTGGGATAGATCCACTCTCACCCAGAATATCCCCAAAACCAGGGCGATCACAAAGCCATTTCAAGCAGTTGCCAGATTTGCATTTTCACTACAAAAGTAACAGTAGCATTTATTGTATTCCACCAAAGAGTTGATGCACTAGGGCATATCTGGCAGCTCTATATTAACACATCCAACTGCTTCAAAGTACCCATTCAGACGGACAGAAGTTCTCATTTTTCCATTCACTAGACCTCCTGCCAGGCTTATAGCCAACAGACAAGGATAATCATGGGATTACTACTACAACAGTACAACTACTACAACCACAAGAGAAATCATTAGCTTTCAATTTCAAAACAAGAAAAGCAACACAGCAGGGAGCTTGATGACAGAGGGGCCAGAGGAAAAATAAAGTGATGGAAACTGAACAGCAATTAATACTTGCCTTAATTAACAACTTTACAATTTATGATAACTCCCACGCATACAACCTATAGTGAAAAATGCCATTTTTCCTTCAAAATCTCTCAGTTGTTTTGCAATTATAAAGTCCTAACACCAGACCGTAGCTTGAGGTTGAGGACTTCCCATAACAAAACTAATGAAGGTTCATGGTGGTGCTGCCCCAGACTGACATCTTATCCATGCTGCAACAGGAGATGAATCCGAAGGACAAACTGCAAAGCACTGAGAGTACAGACTAAATGCTCCTGCCTGCAGGCCTGAGGCTTGGGCTCTGCTGCCACTACTTGCACATGCTAGAACCATACTCGGCAAACAGCTGATAGCAATACCTAGCACAGAGGACAAGACTCAGCCTCAAGAAACAAGTTATCCTCTGAGGAAAGCAGAAGCATCTGGGAAGAGGCACGAGTACATACAAGTTTGTGCTTCTCGGCTTGAACGCAGAATTCAAACTTCAAACTTGAGCAAGAAGAGCTGGTAAATAAATGTGACATGAAAAAAATAAATTGCTATAGATATGGGCTTTAACTAAATAAACAAAAGGGGAATGCTGTATTTTTCAGCTGAAAACAAAAACAACAAGAAACTCAAAATCACTCCAAAACAAAATCAACATCACTAAAAGTAATTCTTGTTTCCATTTAAATTAAAAAAATGCTATATGTCTTTTTATTTTATGACTGTTTTTAAGAAAACATCTACTAAACGAGATAAATAAAAACCATCCATTTCAGTTTCCTGATGACAAAATAAATTTAAACCAATATATTATATAATGAAAAATGAAACTGTGAGGCAGGGTTTTAAATAGTCTCTAACTTCGAATGGGAATTCTCGTTTACTCTAAATGTCTATCATTTAATCACCAGGAGAGGTGCAGTACCTCCGAAATGAACAACTTTGGAAGCATGGCTCCATCTACAACAGCATGTAAACTGCTAACCACTTCCAAGGGATTACAACCACCAAACTGAAACCCCTATGGCATCATACCCTGTCTCTCTGGCTGAATAATGTTTAAAACAGCCAGAGTTGCAAATATGCTAATATCTACTTCTCCCTCTCAAACATGCATGACTTCGAAAGAAAAAAGGATGGATATTGAGAGAGTGCATTACAAAATGCTACGGGAATTTATCAAGGTGCTATGTTCTACAAAAACTTCAGTGCGGTTTGGTATTATATAGCAACTCAAGGTGTCTATCTACTTCTACTACATGCCTGAAACACAACACAGAGCAAATCCTACCAAAAGAACATTACACAGTAGAATTCTTAAACAGTGAAATTTGGTTTCTGATTAAGAATTGTACAATAGTAAGGAGCTCTTTGCACCAGTGCAATTGTAGGATATCAAATTGCTACCACTAGAGCACTAAAAAAAGGATTCCAAATACATTATGTGGGAGTTATAAATTATGTATTTCTGTAGTGTAATTATACAGAACTTCATTGCAATATACACACCAAGCTGGATTTATATCTGCAATATACATATATATACACACACACACGCAATTTTTCATACCTATCTCCCTCTGAATAACATCATAATTAGAAAACAAAGCCTTGCAAATGAAGTGAGGTTTGGAAAGGTATTTGTTTCCAGTGTACACGAGATCCATTATGACATGTGATAATAGTACATTCTGAACCTGGCAACCTCTCTGGACAAGCTGACCTTTGTTGTATCAAGACATTTTAGGAAACAAAGATCTTTTCATTATTTTATTAAAGTGTTGGATTCAGTCACTCCACAGGCATTGCAAATAATATGCAGAACCCTTCGTAAATGTATTTTCAGTATATAACCTTAATGTGATCCAATTTCACCTCTGGAAAACTAGCTTTATTTTCTAATCAGTGGAACCAAATACTTGCATTTTTCCTTATGCAACAATTTTTGAATTCTAAAGTCCAACAATAGCTAAAAGTAGAAACCCCTTTACTTAGCAAATGTAAAATGTGTAAAGGTTTACATAATACAATCTTGCAATTGAGATACTAAAATTCAAAATTCAGGGATAATTTCTGCAATGACCTACAATTCATTCCAGGCACACGTATACATACATATTTGTATTACTTTATAATATAAATAGTATCTCCATAATGTGGCGATAGACACACAAACTGTGGGAATCAAATTTCTGAACTACCTGATCTGGGGATATTTAACATACTATCCACAAGGATTCTCAACATTTTCTCTCTGTACCTTTAAAAAAGCTACCCTGACTTCAAGCTGAAAAAAAAACAATTATTAGAAGCAATGTCATTAGTGTACCCACGAGCCCTGCTGAGTATCCCACTACACTTACTGCTAAATGAAGTACAGTACTAATTTCAGATACGTTAGCTGTATTCAAATTCTTACCCCAACACCTAGCAGAAGCAGCCAGAGCAGACATTCAGCAATGGCTGCTGAGCATAAAGTTGTCACAGGCAGAGTCCTACTGCTCCATTGCTGCAATAGTCTATGCATGGCCTTTATAGCCCAAACTTCTTTGTTCTGCTGGCACCCAGAGGAAGGCTGGAGCAGCTTTGGAGCAGCTCCCCAGGCTACCAGCACCTCATTAATACTTTTATTTGGTGAGATGAATATAACACTGGATACTAACTACCAATAACAACTCAGCGTCCTATCAGCTTTGATCCTTATTCTCTTTTTATATTCTTTTATACAAAAATAGCCATTTGCTAAATGACAAAAATGTGAGTATCTGACCCAGTACGATCATCTATCCAAACCATTTTTAACAGAGAGCATTCCTACCTGCTAAGGCATCCCGGTAAAGTTGCACAAAATGGTTAAAGATATCCTTAGGCAAACATTTCTCATCAGGCAAACACTGCAAGAGAATGACTATCTCTGACTGCCCCACTGCATGCATGCCTTTTGTGGTGAAACACCAGCACTTCCTGTTCACATCTGCAGAGAGGAAAACATGTATCAGAACTGAAGATCAGAATTTCATAAAATATGCCTAAATTTCACTACAGGAAGACAGCTCTTTCAAGAATCAGTTTTACAGCATGTTTCGTTGTGATACCTGTCACACAGACAAATTAGCTTCTAAATCTGTTACCTTGCAAGCAAGCACATCCAAAACAAAAGCAGCTCAGGAATTCCCAGTTTACAGCCAAGAAAGAGCCAGAGCTCTTCCATTCTCCCAGCCATTACAGCTCCCAGTCACATCTTGGGATTAACACCACAGAGCAGACTTTTAGCAGTTTCTGTATCCAAATTAAAGGACAGGATTTAAATGGGAATGAAGGAATCTGGGAAAAGGCCAGGCTGTTGGCTGTGCATATCATGATCCTGACAGCTAAACCAGTTTCAGACAGTGATATCTCTCTCAAGATGGATAGCTGCATGTCAGGTGTTTTCATGAGACATCACTGTGTTGTTCTGCTTCACATGAATGTTAGTGACGACACATGCTTTAAGCTTCTGTCCTGGTTTCAGCTGGGACAGAGTTAACTCTCTTCTTAGTAGCTGGTACAGTGCTGGGTTTTGGATTTAGTGTGAGAATGATGTTGATAACACGCTGATGTTTTAGTTGTTGCTAAGTAGCGCTTATCTTAAGTCAAGGTTTTTTCGGTTTCCCATGCTCTGCCAGCAAGCAGGTGTGCAAGGAGCTGGGAGGGAGCATGGCCAGGACAGCTGACCCGAACTAGCCAAAGGGATATTCCAGACCATGGAACATCGTGGCCAGTATATAAACGGGGGGGAGTTGGCCAGGAGGGGCGGATCGCTGCTTGGGCATCGGTCAGCGGGTGGTGAGCAACTGCATTGTGCATCACTTGTCTTTTCTTGGGTTTTATTTCTTTTTTTTTTTGTTATATTCCTTTTCATTACAATTATTATTATAGTAGTAGTAGTAGTAGTAGTGTATTTTATTTTACTTTACTTATTAAACTGTTCTTATGTCAACCCATGAGTTTTACTTTTTTCTTCCTCCTCCCCACCCCACTGGGAGGCGGGAGGAGGAAGCGGCTGCGTGGTGCTTAGTTGCTGGCTAGGGTAAAACCACAACAGCTTCACAATTCATTTGTTGAGAATACTAAGTTATTGAAATAAAATCTTTCATCTAATATGTGTATATATATATATGCATACTAATGACATTTTTATATATATGTAAAAATTTGTACTGCTATCTAACCAGACGCTGAAAGGTTTATAAACAACTTCTTAATTTATTGTACGAACTTTTCACAGAACCAAAACATTTTACTGCAAAACTGTCCTTCTCAATTTCTCAAATAATGTTTTCTTATCCAGCAGAGATCAACTGAGGTACTAACATGAGAAGCCATCTGTGTGCCTCCCCATTCCTTCCTCCCTCCCTCAGCACATGTACACACACATCCACACACATACAGTATAGAAAAGGATAGAAGAGGTGCACAGTGGAACGGAACCTGCGTATTACTATGGGATCCTATCTGCTTTTTCCAGAATGAGATGACAGGGAAATGAGTTAAGTAACCAAAGGAAGAACAAGTGATAAAATACCTCGCCCTACCAAGTTGGACAGGAGACAATGATCTCCAAACCTGAGACTGGAGGCTCTATCAGTCTAGTTTATATTTTCCACACAAAATTATCTATATTGATGTCTAAGTCACTGGAAAAGAGCCTTTTGTAATTTAACTTAATATGGCTAAGTACAAGGTTTTCAATCCATGCGTATTTTCAGAGACTATCCTACCAAATAAAAATGCTGCTGTTCCTACTAATAATATATATAACATTTCCCCTCTCATACCCCAAGCCTTATTTAATAATAAAAACTTACAATTTACTATTTTTACCATGGACAGCAAATTAGCATTTAAAACAAATACAAGAGGGTCAGGGCCACCGTCCTCCAGCTGCTGCATGACAGAGATCTGAGAAGGTCTCTCTTCTACAGCATAGTCTGTGAAAGAAACAAGTAAACACACTGTGAAGTCCTTAACTTACTGGTACAGTACTCTACATTATAATTAGATAACCCCGATTCTGTTGCTTTTTGCTTTTTTGACCTTTAAAAAAAAACTTATTTAAGTATTGCTGGTTTGATCGATTGTTTCCTAGGCTGGTATTTTCAAACTTCAATAGCATTTATGTGCATAACCCCTGTACATCCTTTAGAAAAGTGCAGCTTGTTTCATAAATCAACTTTTTTTCGGTATCAACTGGAGGAGAAAATGGAAATCAAATTGAGAAATGTGTCATGGTGTCAACTGAGATCCCAAATGACAAAGAAGTTAACAATTGTTATTTATATCACAGTAAAGCACAAGAGCATCAGTCCTGGACTACAAACACCAACACGTGGTCTATGCCTGTATCACATAACTTACACTTTCTGTGTGTTAGCTACTAGGAAGATAACAAAGAAGGGAACACTATATAAAACAACATTTTTTATAAATCATAGAAGGTCTAAATCCACTGTAAAATGGATCCCAACATGAAACTTCAAAGATGTCTGTAGTGTCCCTCTATGATTAGACCCAGATGACTAGCAAATTCAAATTTTTCATCCATGTGATTATAATCCACTCTGCATTTAAGCTTTAACAAAAAATAGTTACACTGATGAAAATAGATTTTGAAAGAAGTGTATTACCTTTCCAGCTAAAATTACCTAGAAAGAAAGGTAATTTTGCTTTCTAATGTGAAAAATGTTTTTGGAATCTTTTTAAATAGAATTAGAATATCAGAAGTAAAATGCTGCAAAGAAAATCCAGTATGTGACAGCATATGAAACAACATCAACTTAGCATACCAAATACGATTTATGTGAGGTTATCTATATAAAAGCTGAAAGGTATACTGTAGTTTCACTCCTTTTTTGTGGAGGAGACGGAATAATCAGGCACCCGTATGGACAGCTAACACAGGATGGAACAGACTTGTTTTGAAATCAAATGCTGCTCACATTTTGGTTTTGACACTATCCTGCAATAAACAGTTACTTCCAGCTTAACATTAGAAATGCACTGTATTAGCAAAATATTTAATAGGAATAAAAAAATCAAAGATGAAAAAATAAGTTAATCTCAGGAATGTATTAAAGTATGTCATGAATCAGACTGTGGAAAGCAATTGTCAGATAAACAGATATTTATATTTTTTAATCTTTTAAAAATTCTTTTTTAATGTTCTGAATCCTCTTCCATTTGGATACTCTCGAAGGGGACATCACAATTACTAAAAGCTTCACTGTGGGCCAAGACGTGCAATAGTGCTGTTGAATGCAGTGCTCGGGGATGCCTCAGACAGAGCGGATGTTCCGAGAGAATTTCAGAGAAGGGAAGCATGAATATTCATAAGGCTAATTAAAATGTATCTCTGTGTGAAACATTCCCCACAGTTCGATTAGTGAAGAAATTAGCACATATTTCTGGATGGAAGTTAATTTTCTTTTTGCTTTGTGTTTTAATTCTTACAGTAATTTCATTGCAAGATGGGGTTCTTCTTGGATGCTAATAAGGATCAATGGTGCAAATGAGTGTCACAACATTTAGCCACGAGTACTTACTGTGAATTTCTTCAGATATTCAGCATATTGCCAGCATCTCATTTTTAAAATAAACACAATAACTATTAGGTTAATTGCAACTGGTAAGCATAAAAGCTAGCTGCCAAATTGTACCCTCACCTCCTTTTACTCCAGTGGAGATGAGAATTGGAGGAAGACCATCTTCAGGAATTAGGTTCATTGCACTGCCAACAGGACTGCCAACCTGAGTTATATTTCCCGAGAATACAGAAGCATTATCAGTCTATAAGAAGCAAACAAGAAAGGACAACATTACAAAAGTAATAATGATAAAAATGTAAGAGCTGGCTGACTAGATTACTAGATGTAGGTGAAGGAGTCTGTGTCTGCTGGAGAACCAGAAGCACCAAGTAATTTGGCTCTTTAACAACAGATCATCATGTGATGACTCCTGTATGTGAACTATTACTAAAAAGGTCTGCTTAGACAGGGACTGCACCTCCCTTCTGTAGCACCACACATACCCATTTCTTTACAAAATCTAAATGTACCTATGCCCATCTGAACTTTTTGCAAAGTCTCAATTCCACTCACACGGCGTATGGTGGATTTAACATTGTTAGATTATATCTGCACTTTCCTGCACACATCATTTTATGAGAGGTGTCAAACAAAGTATTTTTCTGCTTCGTGCTATGACAATCTTATTGTTTCAAACTCCTTACTGACCATGACTCAGCTTTTTTAAAACATGCATTACACAAATATCCTTCATACACAAGCTGTACAGCCAAGCACTCGGAAGCTACCTAGCACACAGACTTCAAACATTGCTTAGTGCTGTGCCCCATAATAGTTCATTTCAGTTCAAAATACATGGTTGTTTCAGCACTCTGCAAACATTAAAATAAGTGAGGACACTTGCTATACAACATACAAAGACAAGCCTCAACAGATTTCCTAGATCAGTCTTACTGAAATCACCACAGAAGCTAATATACTATTCACAACCAAAGCAAGCATGGTATTTTGAGCAGTAAATAGCGTAACACTTCCTTACTTCTGCTGATAAAGTGTTGTTGGTCACGGGCTTTGATGGATCATGCGACACTGCTAAGGTTCCTGTGGAAGTTGTCCCAGCCACTGTCAGTTTTGCTGCATCGGCAACTTCTCCATTGGGTAATATCCCATCAGCAAACCAAACACGCCTTTGTTCTCTAGGTTGAGCCACTAGAGAGGACATAAAAAAATAGGATTTAAGATCTCACAGCAACATTGACTGGAAAATTTGAGTACAGAAGAGCAAAATGGAAAAAATTAATAAACAGAGAAACGTGGACTGGAAGGGACTTAAGACATCACCTAGTGCATTCCCTGTGGCAGCATCATGTATAAGCACACCTGCTGAGAACAGTTTACTTGTCCTTAAAAACCTCATGTCCCTACTGAGGACAGGAATATCACAACTGGCATTAGCTAGAGTATTTGGAATGGATGAAGTGCAGATATTCTTTCCAAATTCTTACTACAGGTAAATTGAAAGAAAAAAGAAGTACCCTTACCTTCTGCTCCAGGATGCTTTAAAACTCCCACAGGTACCATGACAGTGGGAGGCGGAGAGCTCAGGGCGCCCGAGGCCTGAGCCTGCTGCAAAGGAGGGATAGTAGAACAGTATTCAGCGGGATTGTTAGGGTTAGGACTCTGGCTTGAGGCACTCATCATATTCTCCCAGGCTTGAGCTAAAGCAAAGAAAGAACAAGAAACATGAACACAGAGGAAGGTATCTAACAGTCCAAAACACTGTGTTAAGTTCTCAGCTACAGTAGGTATGGACCCTGCCACCTTCCAAAGACCATCTCTCTTCCTTTATTTAAAAGCCCAGGAGACTGCAATTAAGCAAGAAAATCCATAGCAGGAGGAGAAGCAGCACTGGTCCTGTGCAATAAAAATATCAGTTCATATAGAAATATTTTCTGAAAATTATAACAATATACTTTGACCTGAATGATGCTTAGTTCCTCATGCTTCACTTTGTTTCCTCTTCAAAGATTTAACTGAAAACACTCAATTCTTATATATATGTGTATTTACCACACTGTATGGACGGATGGACATTCCTATTACAAATGTTTTATAACCTACAGGACACTTGAGCAGCTTTATCTTTTGTATATGAGAAAAAGCACCTTGCATTTCTTTATATCCAGGGCAGATCAATACAGGTCAACAACTTATATTCTTAACTATAAAAAAACCCTTATGCTATTAATTCTGAAGGCATGACTTGAGCCTTAATTCAATTGCCCAAACAATAACACATAAAACTTCCTTGTCAACAACATCCGTGGCAGGGAAATCTCTCCTCTAGCTAGTGAGACAGACGGTATCTCCACAGTACTACTACTTTTTAATCTGTAAGGAAGGCTTGCAGCTATGCAAGGTACCAGAAAATTCCTATGTGTGCTTGCACCTTCAACCATATTAGTATGTTACAAACAAATGCATTCCTCTAGTCAGGCATAAATATCACGCCACCTAAGCTCTCAGAGCAGCTATAAAGCCTGAATAAATCATGTACATCTTTGGGTTCCTTTGGCTATGAATTGTCAGAAAACCAAGCTGAAAATAACAAGACCAAAAAACCCCAAACAGAACACAACAGAACATAAACCCCTCCTGCTTCCTCTCATCAGCCTGCAAAACCAATAGAGTGAAATGCCTGCCAATGGAAAAGGTATTGACATTTCCATTTGAGAAGATTAATTAAATTGAAGTATTTTTTTAACAGCAATTCTGTATTCATTTAGAGTATAGGTCCTGAAAGAAGGAAGTGTTAAAAATGCACAAAGAAAAGACACATCTCTAGGATCCCTTTATTAAAAAAGTCATAGCATGGTAAAAGAACATTTTTAAAGCCTTCTCTGAATCAAGCAAAATGCCAACTCAGCATATCTACCAATTGAAAATACAGTAAAAATAGCATTGGAAACTTATTAAACACATGGCCTTGCCATGGAAAAGTGCCAGAAAACATACAGCCTTCCCCCAACACTCCAGTGAAACACAAACCAGATACCGAGCAACCAAATGAAATAACTACTTTTAAAGTGCGATTCCTAGGCCCTGTTCCAAGAGTGTGCAAAGATTAATGCTTAACCTGCTACACTGAGTGGGAAAAAAACCCCACCTGTACCGACAAAGAAACTGCAAGGATCAGGAGGGATCAGATACGATCAGGCTACGGGTTAACTAACCAGTAACCAAAAGCATCACCACAAAGCACTGCAGCAGGGATAGAAACAGAGAGGTGGCCTGGGGCAAGTACACCTAAGTATGCAGGCAGCACTCTCCCTATAATAAACCAAGCAGCGGTGTCACTGTTTGCTGCCATTAATGCGTATCCATCCTGGCAACAGGACAGAAAGGCTTTTAAAAGGAAATCATTATAATATGATCAATTTTATTATGCCTTTTTACAAGAACACTTCTGGTTTCAACTGAAGTTATTTTCAGATTCTTCCCTTCCCCCAGATGAAAACAAATCCTACTCACCACCAAAAGGAGCCAGCTGTCTTTTGCCAGGTGTGTGTGTAATTCCTTGTTCTTGTACACCTTGAAATGTGTTAATTTCTCCATCTCAAAATGTAACATTTTAGCACCCCTTCAACATCATCATCAGGACTCGGTTTTAATTTCTAGATATTACAACCTACAATTTCCTGTCACCTTACACATTTGGCCTACAGTAAAGAATTATTAATAATTAAAACCTACCACTGCACACTGATTAATCTTTAATCTTAATCTTTTTGAAACAGAAAAAAATTATTCCTGTTTAATAACTGAAATTGTCTACTAATTTTGGATGCTCATCTCAAGACTAAGCACTCAGTTACTTTCAACCAAACCTGCATAATACTGAACTTCTTTGGAGAAAAAATAAAGCTATGAGCTTCTGAGTTTAGTTAGGTGCTCAACAAATTAACAGCTCTTTCTGAAAACAGCAGCCCAAATAAGCTACTATACAGTAACATGTAAAGATACCGTCAATATTACCTTGTCTGAATACTGACATAAACCAGAATTTTCCTAACTAATTCTTGGTTAAAAGTACAGCAGCAATCTTTTATCAAAGTCTCCAAAGTTTAACTAAACATTTGCACCAATGGAGATTCCATGATAATTGTTCAATAATTACCAGGATAGTTACCTATCCTAACGGTTAAAAGTTTGCATTTAGAACCTGAATTTGTCTGACTTCCCGTTCTACCTACTACATGTTAGAGTGCGCCTGTCAGACCTTCCTCTACAACTGAAGTAACTTCTGTCATCAAGTTTCAGTTATCCAGATATATATTTATACCCTGAGATCAAGTCACCTATTCACCTTTCCATTAATAAACCAAAGACAGAGCGCCTGGAATTTCTCATGATGACACAGGTTTTCTCAAGATTTAAAGCACTCACATGGATCCTCTCTCAACCTAATCCAATTTTTCTATTTTCTCAATTCAAGACAAAAACTGAACATGGAGTCTTTCAGCAACAGCTGTCTCAGTGTCATGGACATAAGTCAATTGGACAGCATAATCACCCAAAGGTAACTGCCAGCGCAGGAAGTTCTTGAAATTTTCAGAGGCCTCAAGATACAGTGGGAAGAACAATCTGTGTTTGCCCATATTATACCACATATCTAAAGTGTTAATACTATAAAGGACAAAATACAAAATAGATTCCATGGCCCTTTGGTCAAAACCAAACGCAGTCTTTCCTTACACCAAGCAGAGGTAATATAACTTCTTGTTTGTTCTACTTGTTAACTTCTTACCTACTTGCGACCTCTCTCATATGTCCCATATTCACATCAGGCTTTTAGCCACAGCACCATCCTAGGTTTGACAGACTCTGCAGTGATGTGCCCAAAGCAATAATCCAGACTCAGTTGTCCACATTTGAGGACAGGTTTTTAGACAAGACCTCCTACTCTAGCACCAAGGAGTTAAGGAGGAAGAAGAGCTGGATTAATTTGTGGATAAATACTACTTCCCCAATTTCCTACAGTGCGTAATCTAGAAGAGGCACAACAGCATTACTCTTCTCTTTGGCATCCCATACAAAAGTGTAACAGGTTATCTACTCAGGCATCAAAGGACAGAGAGTAGGCTCCTGAAGTAAAAACAAAAAAAACCCCAAAAATGCTAAAAATCACAGTTTCTGCAATCCTGGTATAGCACTCACAAATGAAAGCTTTCAAACTCATTGCAACCTTACCAGTTTTTGCCTTTTGTTAATCGTATTTAGTTTAGGAATCTCCACTCTCCACAGGGATTCCACACGGATCTCTCAAGGGCCTTTGCTGTTTTAGAATACTTACCCATACAAATAAAGTATTTTGATTTCTTTTTTTAAAATAGCATCACTGCAGCTCAACACAAAGCCAGTGAAGCGCTGCATCTCAGATTCTCTTTCCACTTACCATTCATTAGTACTGAATGGCAGATTACACACACTCTAGCTTCCTTTCGATCCATGTACAGCAACTTGCACTTCAGGCTACAGCATGCCGCGCAAAAAACCTGGAACCAAAGGGGAAACAACTTAAGTGTTGTTCAAAAATACGTTATGAACTGATGAATTTGGACAAGAGAATATCTGTAAAGCTCTAGACATGCAAAATAAGGAGGTAAATTTTCAGTATTTTCCCATTAAAGCCACAGTGACTAATACCTGCCCACGGTGCCTTTCCTACTAATCCTGATGAAGCAGTATTACGTGGAACACATAAATGCATGTTGTCCTCCTGATACTGCACTGTGGTGTTTTTAAAATATGTTTTGCATAAATGACAATGGGTTAATAAATTCCTACCACTTTACAATCCCTCACAGAATTAACAATTTGGGAATTAATTTCAGTCTCAGAAAAAGCATTAGTACTTTCTAGAATCAGCTATGTTTAAATACACAAGTTTTCTCTACATAAGAGTTTGCTATGGCACAGATTAATTCAAACAGGTCATTTTTATTTGCAGCAGGGCAATTCATCTATATTAGCAACTCTAGCTATTTAATCTCTTCATATATAACAAGCTATTCCTCAGTTGAGACTTAAGTGAACAGGGATGTATCAAAATGTTTTAAGTGTTCAACGTATAAAACAAGACATTTAAAAAAGCTGAATGACATCGGTACTGCAAGAAAATCTTGCTCCATTTATATATATATTAAAAAAAAAAAAAAAGCTCATATTTACATGATTACAAACACTATGGCATCACAACACTAGAGAGAAACCAGGAACTACATTTTACGCACACTGGCTGCTAAGGGGGGACCCGGTGCAAAATCCCTGGGACGACAACCTGCTGCGGAGATGCAGTTGCATTCCTAGTGCTTCTCACCTGAACCAGCTCTAACAATTCCCCAGTCCTGGGCAGGAAACAGTGTTGAGGCTTCCTCCAGACAAGCAAAACCATAAAACATGAGCATGGCTTGTGCACGAAAACAAACACTTGCATGCAGATATGATCCTACAATAGCAATTGCAATCTCAAATTCCTGCAGAACAGACAAATCAGGGTGCCCTAATGATTTCTTATTTGTTTTAAATAATAAAATTTTCTTTATTTAAAAAAAAAAAAAGTATTTCCTCAGGGTTATTGTTCAGGTGACTTGAAGATACTGAAGAACACCCATTTCATGCAGAAAGGTAAAGTCACACTCAGGAAATCTAGAAACAGCAGCAGCTACCTAACAAATGAGTTCAGATATCAAGAGAGAATTTCAAATTTTAATTATAGGTGGGTATTATATCTACAATTCACTATGCGTTATTATGATCTGTAATGCTTTCTTAATCCAAAAAATTATTCCATCATCACTTCAACAGCAGTATGTCTGTAATATCGACAAGAAACTACATTGGATTCTCATATATAAATATATGTAAGCCTAAGTAAATTTCAACCAAGTTAAAGATCACACCAAATTATAACCACTTTGCAGCCTGTTACCTTTGCAGTCTTTTAGTGGCAAGCGTTTAAAATAAGCACATATAAAATAAGCTCTGAGTTCACCATGAGAGCTGAAAATCGAATATGAAGAAAGAAGAGCTCACCCTGTCTCATTTCAACCAGTTTTAATGTTTCCTAATTATGTCAACTTAAACATTTCAGAAACAAAATATAAGTGTGTATACACTGGCATTTTCATGCAAAAATAAAAACAATCCCTTCACATATGTGAAAACCTTTAAAAAAAAAAGGCAAATGTACTTTAAAAATCTGATTTCTGCATTTACACCTTAACCCAATTTACAAGCATTCTAGGGAATATTAATAACAACATCACAGCATATTTTAGAGACATTTGACATCATTTCAATTCTCTGGGAGAAACTTCCAGTCAAAAGTTCAGTATTGAACATGGAAAAATCAATGTATTCAACCATAACTGAAGGATCAACACAAATTAATATTAATTTAGGACCCTTTATCAAACAATACATTGTGCAATCAGCAAAGCTCTCAAGTGCAACGATCTAAATATTAAAAGAGAAAATAGAAGCAATGAGAGAACATCTACACCTCCTCTCTTAGGCTGCATCAGCCTTCTAACAGTAGTAATGCAGAGGAAGAACACAATTCAACACAACTGACAATTCAGTCTTGTTATTAACAATCACCAAGTCATTATCTCAGTTTATCATGCTATAAAAAAAAATAACATAGCAGGGTCAAAGCAAGTTTTTGTGTTACTAGGGTTTTCAGGTTCACTGGGAGTTGTTAAAGCATTAGTTGCTAGAGGGTTTGGTGATTTTTTTATATTTTAGTGGAAAAATATAGTTTTGGTTGTCAGTAAAAAGGTGACATAAACTTTCTGTTTTTCCTATCAAGGATGATTGTTTGATCTGACAATAGAAAATACATAAATACATAAGGTAAAATTTATGAATGTGTTCACACACATTCTTCAGGTTCTTAATTTTAATTCAAAATTTACTGTAAGTGTATTCCTTTCTACCACTCCCCTGAGGTTCGTATCTTCCATTAATTTTGCAATTATTATCCTGAAATTAAAAACTGAGACAGACTTCCCAGGTGCCACTCAACTATTTTTAAATCCGTTTCCCAAATGAAACGGATACATTCACCCCTACTACAATGATATGTCATGATGCTAATAAAGCTTAAAAAGAAACTGTTGTGCTAAAGCTTGTGTTCAAAAATATTTAGTCCCATGACTTCCCCTAGAAACAATTAATTGCAAGAGCTGAAGACACTATCTATCTCCCCAATTCTTTAAATGAGATTCATACATTTAATAGAAACAGTGGAAGCATCACTGTGATTCAGTAGTTACCTACACCACAGGCACATGGTCAACATGACTTGCTTTGGGCATGGTTATCTTAACGAGAAAACAAGAGCAGACAGCTAAAAATAGCTACGTCTCAAGCCACTACAGCTAGATTCATCAGAGCTTGCCTCTCAAAGCCTTTGGTCTCTTTCCTCCCGGAATCATTACAGGAATTAAGTGTTTTAAAGCAATTTGCAGTAACTGCTAAGTATTATTTGACCTATACTGATTCTTAGCATTTATTAATGAGTGCTTTTTTTTAGAGAAAATAACATACGAAGGCATGAAATACCAGAATTTATTGCCACATCTTTTGACTGCACGTGTGCAAATTTGGCCCAGACAACATTAACTAACAAAAGCTTCTAGAAACAAACCATTCTGAGGATTATTCTAACACTCTGAGAATATTAAATACTAGTATGTGATGTATTTTTCACATCTGAGAAACAAGTTTGTCTACAGAGCAGAGGGACCTTTTATTTTATCCATTCCCCACACATCATCTAAAACAATGCTGGTTGTTCTTCTCAGGGCTTGTCTTCAGTAGTTTAACAACAACAACAAAAAAAAACACACTACATTTTTCGGCCTTGCTCTATCTGTGCATGTTTTATCCATTTTGTTTACAGATATTTTCATTCTCTGCTTCTCATTTGTACAATTCAGGGCTTCAGTCATTACAGGGAAGTAATTAAATCCAAGCAATGAACTTGTTTAAAACACAAAAATAAGTAGAAAACATTACTGTAAATGAAAATTGTAGTCATATTTGTTAAACTCATAAAAAACAAAAGAATGACCTAAATAATTGACAGTAAGTTAATATATCAAAGCTAAAATGATGGACTTTCCTTTAACCTATAGGCCTTACAGATTCTCCTTAACCGCAATGAGAAAAAGATTAAGCCCTTTGATATTAACCAAAAGGTATACAAAAGGTAGGCATGTACCTCATATGATGCTTATTGATCACCTGTGGTTACTAGCTCCGCATCAGGACTTCCCTTGCAACCAACCTGCAAGAGGATGGGCAGAAGCAAACAACTGGAGGTCCCGGACCAGTCCACAATGAATGTCTGCTTAGCTTTTAAAAGCGTCCTGGGAAAGATTTTTCAGCATGTCTCAAAATCAAATTTGAATAAAATCTACTTATCTGGTGTTGCAGTGAAGAGATTGAGTGCTATGCATTTTGGTTACTAAAGGGACAAATGGGACACATATGTAGTCCATTACAGAGGAGCAAGCCTGGGTCTTCTGCTAGGCTGCTTCCAGAAACAGGTGGCATAAGGGTTTGAGCTTTCCAGATATATTTGCTTCTTTTAGGTCCTTTGTTCAGGTCATTCTGCTTCCCTGTGCTCTTCTGGTAGCAAAAGGTATCGCCCATAGCAGTCAGGAGGAGGTCTTTCAATCAATTTCAGAAACCTTTGGACAGGGCCTAAGTGAACCAAAGTTACTTTCACTCTAGTTTTTAGTGGGTTTTAGTGTTTCTTTTCATCTTAAAAATATTCATGAATATCTACTTGACAAGAGTGTTAGTTTACTGCTTTTGAATCATCATATTTTTTCCTAAGTTCCTACTTTCCATGTGCCACTGACTTGTATTTCAGTAACAAGGTATTTGGAAATACTTTACAAGCTAATCATTTACAATAAACTTGCCACATAAGAATTTGTGTTGACCTAGATGGCACATATATAGAACTTCAAAAAAAAGTCAACAATAAAATATTTCTTACACAACAAAAAGTGATACAGAAATTATGTTTTAGTTGTCTTGATCACAAAATTTCTCACCATGTGTACATACATCAGGTTATAAATAATTTACTATATTTTTTTCCAGGAGCAAATGTAAGTTCTTTAAAATAATGTAAGCAATATGAGAAAAGTTAGTAAAGAATACTTAAAAGAACAGAGTTGATCAGCCATCTAAACCAGCATGAACGCCAGCAATTCAACAGCACACTTCCAATTCACATCAATATGTTTCAGTATCTTTAATGGGATTATTGATGCAGTAATTTCTGCAAACTAGTTTCCTGCTCTTAGCCATTTTATCACAGTTCAACATGAATCCAATGATGTTGATTGTTGCAATCAACAAATACACTGCTCACACAGGCTAATAATTCTTTCAGTTACAAATAACAATTAGTTATTCTCTATTAGAACCCTAAATAGATTAGAGCTTAGAAACTCCTTTTTTTCCTTCACAAATCAAACACGGCTTTTTAGGAAGAGATGTCACAGGTAACTATAGCCAGTGGCTTAGGAAGTCCTCTGATCTGATTTTGTGCAGTATCAGAAAAAAAAGGGTGCTTTGAGCTTACTCACAAAACACAAACTTACCTTCCCACAAGCTCTGCAATGATGCCTTCTTTTGGTGAATGTAAATCTGGCCTCGCATTTCATACAGTTTGGTGCTTGAGAATCTGGAACCCAAACTGGAGCCACCTCACCCAAAGTCGTAAAAGGCTTTCTGGCTGGAGCTCCAAACTGACCAGCTCTGAGATCATTATCTGGACTATCTGGGGCTACTGCAAGGCACGGACTACTAGAGACTCCAGATTCATACTCTTCCAAATGTTCCCCATTAGTATCAGTAACAGAGGCATTTGAAGATGTTTCACCAGGAAACGCATCTGCTGTATCCCCTAATTGTGTCTTACCAAAGACATTTTTGTTTTTACTATTACCTCCACAATTTGGGGGAACAAGATCATTTTGTAAGTGGTCCGATAATGGCTTCGGAATCTGCAGTTTAAGATTTGTAGGTTGTTTAGGTCTTGCACCACCAAAAGGAACACTGATAGATTGCAGATTAGTCACTGGTTTTGGTGAAGTTTGCCCTTTCATGGATGAAACCTGACTACAAAGATTATGTAAATAATTTTTCTTTATGTGGTCACTAGTGCTGTTTAAAATAAGACCACTCCCTTCTGTGGTCTCATTTCCTCTCTGTTCATAAACATTAGCGTAACATTCCGACTTGCTCTCCTCTATCTCCTTTTCCTCTGTCACCGAGTCTTCCTTGGAGGGTAAAGTCTTTGGAACATGAGCAACAACTGGGTTCTGCATTCCATAGGAATCACAACCATTAGACAGAGAGCTTGCTGCTGATGTAGCCATCACATCAGAGAGACTGGACCCTTCAAGCTCATCTATACCAGTCCCTTTTAAGTCTACGCCTGCCTCCATCATCCCATCTCCACCTTCTTTACTATTACTACCTGCCTCATCCGGCTGTTTTGTCTGCAAAAGTCTTTCATTCTCTCCCAGAGTTTGCTTATTATTCATCTCATCCAACTTTGTCAGTTCCCAATTAGTCATCTCCTGAGATTCAGGGTAACACTCTGCCATGCTGAGCAATTCCGTTGTGCCAGGATTTTTGTCACATTCAATGATTTCGCTTTCAGTGGCACTAACATCCTCAGGGGCAAAATGTTCTGCAACATGTTCCTTGTAATTGCCACTTCCAGCCACGTTAGGTTGACAAGTTTCAGTGAGCCCAGATAGCCTAGACTGTAACTGTTGGGTTGTTTCCTGTTCTACAATTAAGCTTGCATTACTTGAACCAGAAGAAGAGTTTTTAGCTTCTAGATCCGTTCTCTGAGGAATGGCTTTACTAGTAAAATTTTCAACAGATACACAATTTTCTTGCATTTTAACGGTACCATCAACTGGTCTCTGTAAAAGAGTCGCTGCATTAATCCCTGCAGTTGTAGCTTCTGAAAACAGTGAATCTTTACTCATATTAAAATCATCCTTTAATCGAGAGGAGGGGCATGCAATGGTCAGGCTTTCAGATGAAGCATTAATCAAATGACTGATAGAGTCATCTTCAGTGCACAGCCTATTTACTTGCTTTTCTGTATCTATATCTTTTTCTGTGGATCCATTTACAGTAACACTAAACTGATCACTCTGTCGGTTTTCATTATCCAGTGTAAAGCTAATAGTGTCCATTAGGGACTGACTGTTGTAATTTTTACAATCCAGCAAATCGCCACTTTGTAGTGTTCTTCTGTCACAGTTATGCATGACTGCCACCACTAGTACATTTTTCTCCTCTGGCAAGCAAGCTATATTTCCACATTTCTTTTCTCCTGTTTCCACAGCGTTACACTGATCATCTTGATTACTATTTCTTTTAATCAACTGATCGTCTGCTGCTGCTTGATCATCAATCCACATGACTGGGGTCTCTGGGCTTATGCTAAAATCTTTTCCATTAGCACAGTGATCCCCTCCTCCTGTTGGTGTAGTCACTGAATGAGACAAGGAGAAAGACTTTAATCTCTGTTGACATTCATTAGGAGTTGTAGCTTCATTCACATTGGCCACGGTCGGGTTAAATGACAGACGACAAGAAGGCGGATCTAGGATCTGATTCCACTTTGCACCCAATAGTGTAGGTGAAACAGCGGCATCTGAAAAAGTGTTTAAATAAGAGAACTTACTGTCCTATTAAAGCTACAGGTTCTATTAACTCTGTTGCATTAGAATGCCCCAAATATCAATGCAGAGATGTTCAAATATGGGCACAACAGTAAAACACATCATCTGCCATAACTAACATCCCTGATCAACCATTAGTAGTGTAATTGCATAATGTTTCTGGAACTCAAGAAGTTTAGAGCTACACCAATTAGTATCAGGTTGAATTTGCACAAGCAACTTTAAACTATTGATTAATATACTTTAGACGTCTAGAAATGCCTAGAAAGATTCCCACTCCCATAAAATGTTCAACTTCCTTGACAGCACAGAAGTAGCAATTAGACTAAGCAAAAAATTTAATACTTCAAAAATGATAACTTTCATTATATGATTTATGTGACCTAATAAAACATTTCTACGCTTGAGTCTCCCAAAACTGCAAAAGAAACTTAAAATAAGTTTTGCCTGATTTGTTTAAAATAAATGATTAAAATATTGCCACCAAGATTAAGCTTCACAAAACCTCTCTTTAAATGTGTATGGAAGATTTGCTATTAAAAGAGTGAGAAATTTTTAAAAAGTAAACAAGATTAACGGAAACAAAAAAGAATACTACTAACAAATACTGAAGACACACCATGCAAAATTAACAGATGTTTTTTGCAAGTTCTGAGATTAATTTGCAACTCAAAACCAAAAAGGGTATCACAGATCTCTCCCTCTTCAATGGTGTTCTCTGTAGAATACATCTAATGTGCATCTACGATCTTGTTCAAAATGACTCACCTTCGTTTTGCTCAAATTCATCTAAAACCTTATCGAGGTTATATGCCTCTGCTTGGAAATAGTTCTCCATTTGTCAGGGAAAGACCACCAGATTCTTGTCTGAACCTGCCAGAGAACAAATTACAATCAGATATTTAACCTTCAGTCAGCAGTGTTCCACTACATATTGCCCTGATTTAAGGGGAAAAGAAGTTCTTTCTAAGTCAAATTTTACATACATTACATGCATAAATCAAAAGTATTTTTTAGGAATAAAAATTATTTGTGTGCTTTATTCAGATTAACAATCTCCCCACACTTGCTTTGGATTTTATTACCTCCAGTCTCCCACATTAATGTGTCTAACCATCAGGATCACCATAATGGTAAGAGCAAAACTGCTCCAACACCAGTCAGAAAATAACAGTCTAGAGAACCAGAAGACCAAGTAACAATCTGAAGATCCGGCTTTCAGTTCTGTGCTACCACCAATTAGCTCATGTGGCTTTGAACAAGTAGTTTAAACTCTCCGTGCTTCTGATTTTTTAATGTATACTAGGCTAGCAGTATTCTGTGTCACTCCTCATTTCCCAGAGATGCTTCAAAGATTCATACTTGTAAAAGTTGTTAAAGGACTTAATGGGTGTTACTTGATTTGTGCTAGCTCTAAAATGCCTGCTTTAGTAATCCTTGTTTCCCTGAAAGGCAGGCACTGGAAATCTAGCAAAATGCACAGAAGTCAATAGTCTCATCAAAAGATAATACTCTCAGGCTAAAAAGGAAGATGACAAGGGGTAAATGAAAAAAAACCCAACCCTAAGTCATTAAATAACTTTCTACAACTTCACATAATAAATAACATTTTCACCCTAACAGTAGGAATATGGTCTTCTTGCTACCAAAGGCTTGTAGCAACAAGACACCCTGATTCATTTTTTAAAAACATTCACTACCAGCGAAGACATTTTCACTAAGAAATGTGTGCCATAACCTATATACCATAAAGAGAGACCTTGATTTGATCTGTTCTCTGAACATCATCCAAAACAGTCTTATCCTCTTCAAAGTTGGCTTTCAATGTTGTGAAATAAGGAAATGGAGGAGGAGAGGGTGAGAACCTTGTTTTGCAGTAAGAAACAGTGTTAGACCTGACAGCTAGACTCCAGCTCAGTTAAAAACCTGCTCTTTTACACTAGAGATACAAGAAACACATCAGAGGAAGTTTCCAATTTAAAACTATACTTTACTTTAACATTACCCCCATAGTATCTGGATTTCAAGAAAACATCAACCAGTTTTATTTCAATTACTACAACATTAAATACAGTTTTGTATCTATTGTGGGCAACAGGTACGATTAGGTTATTGGTACAAAAAGATCACGCCTTAAAATACCATGAAATGGAGAGTTCAAGTATTTAAGGTTGACCGCAAATTTGACACATGGTGTTTTTAAAAGATGATCATGTTACAACATAAATATAATATAATCAGATTAAATCATGTTTTAAAGATATATACAAAAGCCAATTTTAAAGAAAATTAGTGTAACGGCAATATAGAAATTGCAATAAGCATCACCCAAAAAAAGACCATTTTGCAAAAAAACTCAGAGATAAACTAGACTTTTCACCTTACAAACTCCCAGGTTTGTCCTCTGTTCTGAGATTTTAGATTAACTCCTTCTGCAAGGAAAATAGATGATTGGCCATCTCATTTACTGTACGCAGATGCACAGATTATAACATAAGCAATGGAAAAGTTGGCCACCCTGATCAAAGGTTGCATTTCAGAAGTCTAAAAAAGCTCAACACTTTACATTCTCTACCAAAAGCCAGGTTCTGACTTCTGACTGTGACAGAGTGTACTCTTTGATCCCTTAGCTACCTACTGTAAGGTCTTCCTGAGTTATCCAATCTGCCCACCAAGTCATTGTATTAAAAATCTTTCATACCATTTTAACTGAAACAATTACATTTACTACACACATTTCAATTAAACCAAAATAACTTTAAAAAGCAGATGCTTCTCCTCAGACATACAAATACTAAATTCATTCAAACTACATCCAAACTCTGAGAGTTTGGAGGTTCTCTTGCACCATTCTCTCCACCTCATTTCAACTCCTTAATAGGAAGCATCTTTACCAGCTCAGTAAATACTAAATATTGAAAAATTAATTAGACTCTGTCCCAGTGAATATTTCACTGGAGATTTTTTTCCATTCAGAGTTCTAAACATCAACCAAAATTAACTCACTATATTAAGACTGTTTTGTACAAAACACCATATAATTTCACATCCATTTATAATGTATTTAATTTACATTCTAATGATAACATTCCAGTCTAGCAAACCATTGATTCCTAGGAAAAGTCCTACTGCTAAGGTCAATGATGCAAGAGTATCTGTCAGTGAAGCACTGCAAGACTGAAGTGTCATACAAAATTTTTGTGTTCAAGAGTTAAACTGTGATGCTGTCTGAAGCCACCGCACTCAGATTTCCATGCACTTTCATAGTGAAAGAGGGCATCCAGTCAAGGCATTCGCTAGGACATAAACACAAACTCTGCAATATGGGTGGCCCCAAAGAAATAGGCTACAAGCATTGATTTTTTTTTGTTTTGCTTATTTTAGAGAAGATAATGATTACTGACAAGCAAGTTGATGGGGAAGGAATGCTGTGCTGATTATATAGTTGCTGAAAACATGTTTTTAGGTAACTCTTTGGACGACTGCATTTTGATTCTGTGTAACTTTCAAATGTTTAGAAAAATTCAGACCTGACCATTCATACAATTTCAAAACCCGACTGAAAGCCTGATAAAATTACTTCAGAACTAACTCAAATTTATGCGCATTGGAGTAAGTAGAATTTGCCACATTTGCCCCTAACATTTCCTAAATTTAGTCCTATATTCACTGTTTTTTCATTGTCATACAAATCAGGAACAAGATATGCCTAATCAAAGAAAGCAGTGTTAGAAGTTCATAATAAATATAATCATTTTTATTGACTTCAGTCAGAGTTGGGCTTTTAAATTTTATATTAAGTGTGATTTTATAACATTAGAAAAATACAAATATTCAGACTTAGGAGACCATATGTTTAACAATAACGAGGGTATATAAAGACGACTTAGAATTTTGTTCCCACTCCCCTACAATCCCAATGTGGTTAATACTTCATACCATCTCTGTCAAATTATTATTTTATTAACATCTGTATTATCTAATATTAAATATCTAATACTTGTAAGTTTAAATTTGGTCCAATACGACAGAAGGATTTTTTCTATATTTTTAAAAATTCTAAGTAGAGAGAACTGTGTAAACAAATATATGTAACCATATGAATTCTGAAGCTCAAATACCAGTGCACAAACATGCAATGAGCCAAAATCCAGACTGATGGATGCTCATTGTCCAAACTGAAGAGAGAAAAGATCTTTTATATCATTATTTTTATTTCACTCACTGATATACCAGGATATATGGAGAATCTTTTATTTTTAAATGCACAAACACTAAGCTGACAGCCACTCTAAATGACATCTCATTGTCTATGCAAGTAGGTATTTCTCAGAAAAGGTCAGCTGCAAATCTTCAGGTCTAATATCTAAAATTATTATTATTCTTATATAAAAGAACACAACAATCCTCCCAAGCTTTTCCAGAAGTTTCTGTCCAAGGGCAAAACACACTGCCAAACCCACAAAAGTCCTTACTGCCCTCTTCCTGACAGAAAAGGAGGACGAGTACTCATGTTCCTAACAGAAACCCGCAATGCTTCTTGACCAATACATTGTCAGCAACTCATATTTTTGCCAGTTTAAGATGTAATACTTCACCTCTGCATAGCCAGCAACCCAAGATCAAAACAGAAAACACAAAATGCTCTAACACAGCATGCTATAATAATCGGGTAGCTGTTTTCCCCGTGGTTTAGAATTTAATTTTATTTTGAATATTTTTATGAAATATCCAACATAAATAAAAAGAAACATATTCCTTTACAGGTCTTTGGAAACTTTGATTGTAACTCACAGGTACCACTATAAAAGTTTGGAACAGGTTTAGAATTATTCTAGTCCCAAACTTCCTCCTAGTATAAAGGTTGAAATTACATTTTTAAAGGATCCTTGATAGCTGTGAAACTCTTTAGTATTGCTTGACTATTTCAAGCCATGGCATGGAGAGAAGCTGATGAGCAAACACACAACTTAAACTCTGGAAAAGTGAGAATAAAAACATGAGCAAATCAGGAAGAAATTTCAATAGCAATTTTAGCTGTATGCTACCAAAAAGGAGACACTTCCTAAATTAGTATATATTGGGATGAACAATATGAAGAAGAGGCTATTGTACCAGTGCAAGGAAAGGAAATCACCAGTCCACTGAAAAGCATAAGACAGTTTTTCAAAAATACAGTCCTCCATGCAAAGATTTGGCAGAAAAGACTAATTATACGCAAAAAAACCCAACCATTAAATAGCAAAATTTTTTTTTTTAATTCTGTATCCAAAAAAAAAGAATATAATGGCTACCATCCACTGGTACAGTAAGTCCAGAACCCAAGATCACTTGTTACCCATTGCAGAGTCATCTCCTGTCTTTCATAGCAAAAAGCTAATGAAAACATGCAGGCTGTCAATCAGATTATTTTCAAGCTCCTGTTGGATCACAGATCATGCGTAATTCAGAAACTCTGTGTTTTACTTATCAATTTCTTCATACAACAGCATGGACTTCATCATCTTCATCTAAAACTCAAAAACTTATGTGTTACCAAGCTTACATGCTCTACTCTCCCCTAATGTCTAAATATAAAAGCGCATGTACCAGAATGTCTGTGTCATATGTATCCAGAATTACTATCCTAGTCATCACAGCATTTAGACGTAAGACAAACTCTGATTAGTGGGGAGGGAAGGAGACAGAAGTAAAGGACAGAAAAACCTTCCTTAAAATTAGATGGTATTCTGAACAGGCTTAACCTTGGAGACTGCCTCTCAAAGACAGCTCAGATATCCCACAAGCCAGCTTTTTCTTGGGAAATGAACTGTATAAAGAGATAGGCCTTGTGTTATACCTGCAAAGTGGCAAGACTCATATTTGTTTTGGTCTTTATGATAAGGAATTATGTAACCCATGATCTTCTGCACTGCACATCCTAAATTACCCTCGAGATTTTTTCACCACTGGAACTGATAGCCTTAAGTCTTTCAAATTTTCTTGACTCTTAACAGTGGATGACCAGCACACAATCACATTAAAACGCTATAATAAAAAATGCACCAAAAGGAAGTAATACCAACTTACAACTATTAGCCTCATAGCAAAGGCCTAAAAATCAGAGAGTATGTAAAGAACCAGAATAAGATCTCATGACTTTCTATTGTGCTGTTCTGTGTAGACTACTCTTTCAATATGAAAGTGTGAACATACACATTTCAGTAAACTCCTACTAAACAAAATACTCAAGTAGTTTATTATAGTCTCCACCAAAAACATATATGAAAGACTCCTAAGATGAAAGTCACAAGGGGCACGATCAAACTGAAACCAAACATTGCTCATTCATCCTGATAAAACTCAGACATCCAGAAAATGTCATTTTCTCATAGCGTGACAACATGGAATTACACATCAACAGGACAAATTTATTTATTAGATCTAGTGCTCCTGAGGACTTCCTTCAACCCCAGGAAACAATGGTCAAGTCCACATATTGTTCCAGCTCCCTTTAGTGATCTTTGTATTATTTGCCCCTGGGAGGAAGAAGTCAAGCACCTCTGCTGCAATGAACAGCTTGTTCAGAGAGTTCAGCAATAGCTGTATTTTTAACTGATGAGATCTGCCTACAGCACAGACTGAGGAAGAAAGACTTTGCCCACTTCTCCCCTCCCCCAAACAAAATAAGACACATCTTTGCTCTAAAACAAGGCAATTACTCTCAATAAAAACCAAAACAACAAAATGCTAAAAATACTCCATCATCTTCTATATAAGATAGATATCCATATATAGCGGTGTATGTATATAAATATATATCCATAAGCATACATAAAAATACATGCATTTCAAGCACATACCCCTGAATCATTATATTCTAAAGCAGAACTTGCCTCTTACCTTTTTCTCTTACACATATGTTAAGAAACGAATGACCCTGTGCCTACTCATGATGACTGCAGCACAACCAGCCAGTTCTGCTGAATCAGTGTGTTCTACTTGATCCTAGAAAGAAAATATAAACATGTATTTTATGATTGGTAATTCTCTGCCACAAACCATGTTTTTTTCAACGCATGACTGCAGCTAGCACAGGCACATTTGGCAAATGCTGCAAGCCTTCAAATAATTTGGATTACCTTTGCAGCTTTAAATTCAGGGATCTATGCACTATGCCACTATTGCACTCCAATATTCTGGTGAAAAAAGCTGCTAATAAAAAACACATCGCTACCTACTATCATTCTTCATTTAACTGTAAATCCACAGAATGAGGCAGCAACTTCAACTGTCCTTGTATTCCTGATGATCTTGACTGTAATGCTTAATTTATAAAACTAGCCTCTCAAGTCAATTACATTACACTACAATTGGCCTTCCAAAAATAAAGAGCTAGTAGCTTCGATACTCAACAAAAATTCACGGCCTTCTGAATTCTGTAAAATGTATTCATCAGCTTCCCACTGATTTTGTTACAGCTAAACAACTGGTTTTGTCTTCAAATTATTCCCCCTACAGTCTTAGGTTCCCTTCATTTCCTAAAGGCTTCTTCTCTCAAAAACCACAATGGCATCAACCTTCAAAAGCAGGGAGGACCGAAGCAAAAAAAGAGTCTTCAGAAGAAACTGTCTTGTTCTCCCAACTACAGCATTTCTATTGATCAGATACTCATTTTCACAGGCTGCATCCTAACAGTCAACATAGCTCAAAAATCCAACACCGCCATAAGCAAAGAAAAAAGACTGGTTTATGATGAACAGTGCAACAAGAACAAGGAGTGAGATAAGTTACATTTATGTTTTAAGGTTTGCTGGTGCTGGTATTTGACCTGTTAGGTACTTGAAATATTTATTAGTGCTCTGATGAAGCAGCAGCATATGTCAGAAAAAAAAATCTTAAAACTCCAGCAAAATGAACAGAGCTAAAAAAAATAATCAGTTCTCTGTGCATGAAAGTGATATTCAGTGTTATACTACAATTTTCCCGGGGTTGTTTATTATTCTTTTCAGAAATAAGCTACAGTAATAATTCCAGGAAACTAATGAACTGAACAGTAGCACTCTTAGTGGTACTGTTTCCAAACTCAGAATAAAATCGCATAGCTTTGTATGCCAATGGAACCATTCCTGTATGCAAGTAAAATTTCTGATGCCATCTATATTTCTACCTCTGTAAGCGAAGATGAATTTTGGATATTTGGGAAATAGTAGAAATTATTGTATTACAAGGTTCTTCAGATCGCCTTCATATGCATGCAAAAGTGGAGGTGAGGGAAAATTTAATTTCACTGAAAGGCTTCAGAATTATGAGCTTTTTCAAAGGGATGTGAAGTACATGTGGCAGCGGGGCAAGGTTATCTGTACCACCACCATCTCCCCTCCTGGCCTGTAGGTGGAGGAAAATGATTCCGTTTCCGTGACCTCTTTGAAAAGATGGATCAATTAACAACAATTCTGTTTGTGGTTTATGACAAGGCCTGTCAACTGCATCATGAACATCAAACACATTTCACATGAACCAGCTGGTCATACATTAACCACAAACTTCAATCTTTACCAATCAGAAATGGATCAGACCTAGTAACCTACAGCTGAAATGTGCTATGCTGTTACCAGTGCTCTAAGCCAACAAGCCTTCTAGGCAAGCGATATTCAGGGCAACAGTACAGCTTTATTATTCATTGTTTCTATTCTGATCCACTTTCCTTGTTCCATTCTTCCCAGGTAATAACTTTTTTGTCCGTAACCATTCAACGCAGAAGAACACAGATGCAATCAATCACTACCAGTCTCCAAAGAAAGCTTTGAAGAGATATTACCTGGAGGTCCTAGAGCTTTTTGTTTACAATTCAACATTTACTCTCAGCAGCCATTTCCCCTTACAACGATC
The DNA here is from genome assembly GCF_018139145.2 of Gymnogyps californianus. Classification (NCBI taxonomy): domain Eukaryota; kingdom Metazoa; phylum Chordata; class Aves; order Accipitriformes; family Cathartidae; genus Gymnogyps; species Gymnogyps californianus. The sequence continues at coordinate 29,554,003 of NC_059478.1, read as the reverse complement.
AATGCAAAAATCAAAGCATGCCTAGAGATATGAATGTAATATATTTAAACAAAAAGCAATTTTTCAAAAGTAAATTATAAGGTTTGGATTTCCTGAAAAAACAAACAAGCTGACAACAGAGCCAAATTCTTTTTCCAATAAGAAGTTAATGTAAGAGAACTATATTAAAATAAAAATGAAGGACAAAAAGAATAACTACAAAGGAGAGTCAAGAATATTCACAACAATGTATAACCTAGTGATTATTAGGTTTTTCACAAATCATACACACTGCTAAAAAAGGGTTCCATCACACTTGGAAAAAAGCATACATTTCCACCTAAAAATTATGTGCCTACTGAGACCTAAGATCATTATAAATGAAGGAGGCCCAGTGTCTCTGCTGTTCCAGTTTGCTTACTCTGAGCATTTCACAGTTTCTTATCTCTTCTGCTGATGGTTGGCTGAACTCTTCTGTCTCCTGCCCTACAGTGGTATCACTCAGGTGCTGCTTTGGTCATACCCTACATGTATGATTTCCCTCAGGAGCTCCAAGAGGACGACTGCCAATTACTGCAGAAGCAAAACAGAAATTGAAGAGAAATTTGACAAGCAGAGACGTGCCCAGAATAAAGAGAGGATGAAGAATAGAAGAAAAGAGCTCTAAAAATATAAAATTAGAAATATCTTCCACAAAAAAGAATGTAAAAAATGTTTACAACATCAAATGGAAGTAATCTGAACTAGCACAAATTGGAATAGCTTATAATAAATGGAAAGAGACTGAAAAAGAAGCAGGTTTGATACTATGTTAAAAAAATGCGGAAAAAGCTCAAAGCATGAAGAGATGCTAAAAAATGCTTCCATCTACTGGCAAGGATCCAACTCTTAACTACACTACAGATCCTCTATAATGTGCTACCAGTGAGATGTCTTTGAGTAGGCAGGAATACATTTGCAGCCATTTTAAGGCACTTTATTATTGCTAGATTAGTTGAACTAGGCATTATCTTAAATGCAAATCCAGATTTCAACGCTGGTATCTTAACTTCCTAGCTTGTCTACACTCTGGAACTCTCAGATGGGAGATTCAGAGAGACTACAGACAGGGGATGTCTTCAGGTCCCAACTTTGCAAGAATAAAAACTACAACAAGAAATTAGCAGGAGGTTACATTAATAGGAAAACAGTGTACTTAAACAAGAGGGGAAACAGGTAGAAAGTTTCAGGACACACATCAGTTATACAATATGAATTATTTTATCTGATCAGTTAATCTGGAAGCTAAATCTTCACAAGTGGAAAAGGTAGGGTTTCTACACTCAAAGTGATTAAATGCTTGGAATAATGGTACTTTACCATGTGCCCAACAATTTTGTCACTTCATAACGGTTCCTTCTTGGCCCCTCTCAAATGAAGCAGCAACTTTCAGTTAAGTTTCACATGAACATGTGTTTGTATTATTTTTTAAGAATTAATATAAGTAGAAAGACTAAATACTATGCAGGAACGCTCCTCCCACAAAGGCAGTCCTCCAGACCTGTCTCAGGATACACTGTCACAACAGTATCCACAATCTGTATGGACAGGGTATGTCCATACTAACTGAATGAAAGCAAGCTTCATTCTCCATTGGTGTTCTTTCCTGAACACTACATTGACTCTCAAACAGCTATTCATCCTGTACAAAGTACGGGGCTCTTTCTACCTAGTGTGTGCCAAATAAAAGAAAGGGCAGGTGTTATAAAATGTTTGTGACACAGCAGTGGCAATATCTGTGTCACACACATGAAAATGCCTGGAATGGCAAGGACTTCGGAGTAGGCCCCAAATTAAACATTTCAACATGAATTGTTCTATTAATAAATTAAACTAGCAGCCATGCAATGCAACCAGAAAAAAAAGAAAATAATTATTTTTAAAATTCTAATTTATTAAAGGAGACTCAGCAAATAACAACAGAATTTTTCAAAAATACCTTGTCTAAGAAACAGTTCAGGATTAGAAAATCCCATTAAAACTCACCATAAATCCATTTAATAAGAAATACTAAAAACAGCAGTAAGAGATGAAATGTAACAAATATGAACAAGATACAGTCACTGCTAATCCTTTTCCTGCACCAAAAGCTCAGGATGACCAAGTATCCTTCAGTTTTATTTCCCATAATTCGCTGATGTTCCTACTACTCAATGTAAATTAACCAAAGAGTAGACTGGGGCATGGCAGGCTATTTCTGTGTAATACAACACTTTGTACCAGCTCACTACCCATAAATGCTGACAAAAGATAAACTATTTCAATGTTGCATTGGTTTGTCTTTTTTTCCAATCAACTGAACAAATAGAGATGGACAATGCCTAAAGCAGAATACAGTCTCTAATTATTTCACTAATATTTGCATCTTTTCCCTTGACTTTTCCCCATGCCATTTTAAAGCTATTATTTTCACTTTTGTCTCCAGCCAAGTTTCCATAAGGAGACATTCACACATGCCAGAGCAGTAGTAAGGCAGTCAAAAGAGCAGCAACTTCAAAGAAGCGTTATAGAAAGTATCACAGTCAAAACAGGGAGACAAGAAAAATTTTAGCAGCGTTATCAACCTTTGTCCTCCAGTAAATAAGAGAAAGCAGCCCAACTGAAAAGGACACCTGCTTTATAACAGTTTACAGTAGAAAATAAATTCCATTTCCTACCCTTTTTACTATTTCAAGGAGAAAGAAATTGATTTATTTTCTTGACACAAAAAACAGCCTTGCCAAAAAGCCCGTACTTCCTCAGCCTGCTGCAGAGGCAGGGCCCTCAGCACCTGGAGACAGGAACCACGCGTCCTTCTTATGTAACTACTTTTGACTGCTTTGAAACGTATCCATCTCCGGCTCTTTGGAAGAACAAACAGATAGGTTTACACTGCAGTGCTGCCTTCCATGCAAGTTTTTCCAGAGGAATACAGTTGGAAAAAAAGAGAAAATTCTTTCCTGAGCTTACTCATATGCTCATAGAGCTCACTCCAAAATTTAGTGTTTTATAAATCTAATGTTTTATAACACTTTGTTTCATACAGCTCCCAAGTTTAAAATATTGTAAACCACAAAAAAATTAATGCACAGTGTATTAAACATAAATTTAATATGAAATCATGTTTCTTCATTTGTGCCTGGATTCCATGTAAAGTCATCAATGTAACAATGTGCTTTTTAAGAAAAATCAATACATTTAACATACTGAACTGCAGCTGTTATTTAACTTTATTCAAATACAAACTAAAGTAAGACATATAGAATAAATAAGTTTATGAGATGACTTTTTATGTTTCTGTATTTGAGAAACAAGGGTTTGACTATTAGAAGTTGATGTTTAACAGATTTGAAGAATAAAATTATTTAAAGTCACACACTATGTATCTCAGAGTGAATTAATCCTGTGTTCTAATACTTTATGAGTTTTTCTTCTTTCTAATGTAGGGTAGAAACAAGAATGAATCCCAAATATACTGATCATTGTTTCAATGTTTCTTAGATTTGGGCAATAAGGGAAAAACTGACTAAGGTCCCCTAGAATCACTAATTAAATGCCTACAATTGTCAAGGAACTGTCCTTTTTATAAAACCCACTAGGGGCCGATACTTGCAGATGCCATGAGCAAAATCCATATCTGATAATAAAAGCCAGAATTGCCACGCAACCAGAATGGGACAGATGAAAAGGACAACGGGCAAAGAGGGAAACTGCTTTGCTACCATTTACTAGCCCATCAATTCTGAGTTGCACCCACTGGGGAGAAGCTGCTAGAAGCGACACAATTTATGCACTCAGCTGCTCTTTAGAGAAAGGACAATCTGTACTGAAAAAAAAGTCTGAAAGTCTACAGTCACTTTCTACTGAAAAGCAGTCAATCAGCTACTAAAGCTACCTTTATCAACACACTTGGATACACTCTCTTTCCAACACTGCTGTGATCATTTTTACTCATTTGATAGCTATATAACATAACAGTGTTCTAAAATCTTACACACACACATTTTAAAGAAACATCATAATTATAGACAGCAAACAGTTACTATTTCTCAAATCCTATGTTATATAGAGCTGGTTTCCTGTGCATCCCTGAAAATAAATTCAGAGATCTATGAATTTTTATCTCATACTCACTTCAACATGAAATTATCTCAAAGGACATAACTTTTAATTTCCATTTTGTGTTAACCTTTCTATTCATATCACACCAAGATTAAACTTTTATATATATACACATACATAATACTAACACATAAAACATTGTTGTCAAATATAGCAAACTTCACTCCCACATTTGTGATCATGATATAACTACATTGCTGATGCTCACAGTGCATTATGTCTCAAGTCATCTGTAACTAGTAACTCACTCAATACAACTCAATACATCCATGGCAACAGTGTGTACTGAAACTACTATTTCTGAGTATGATTCTCATTTATGCTGAGGTCCATTAACATGCTTTTAACAGTGCTGAAGGGACTAAACGCTAACCAACAGAAATGGTGAGTAACTTGCATTCAGATTCACTGTAAAGCTTTTTTTTTTCATTGCTCCAGTGGTGCAATATACCAATCAGGACATTTACTTAAAATTTATGCAAGACTCAGAAAAGCTTTAGTTATAAAACTAAGTGCCCATAATTCTGTATCATTGTTGGCAGTCACCGGAAATAAAGGCTTAACAGATAAAAAACCAAAAAATTTGAAAGCATTCATTATTAATGAGTCAAAATATAGTTTTCAGAAATCTTACGGAGCTCTAGGAACACCAAATTCTCCTAAACTCAGATGCAATGTTTCTCAGATAGTCCAAAACTGAGAAACCTCTGCCACTTCTTTTTTCCACTGATATGGTGGTTGATTCTGCTCAGCCATGAATCCCTACCTCTTTTCTTTACCACTCCTTCTTAGACTGTAGTATACTCTTGTGTTCTGTTTTCTTCATCTGTTAGTCTTCTTTTCCCCTCTCAAACACATTCCTTCCTCATTCACTTCTTCCTGTGTCCGTTTTCTTTCTCCCTACCCATGCTTCCTTCCTTCTCTGACAAAAAACATGAGAAACTCCATATGTTTCAACATCACTGTTCAGATCCACTGGTATAAACCAGTTGTAAACAATCTTATTAACCACATGGTATTATTCCTCACTTCTAGGAATGGTGGGAACAAACCCAATAGCAATGGTGATGCATCCACTTTGCAAACATAAACTAAAGTTTTTAGACAAAACAGCTATCGAAAAAGAAAAAAAACACATGGCCAAAATAGCAGTCAAATCATAAGACATCATTGTAACTGTCAACCTGCCTTCTACCTATCCTCATCATTATTTACTGTCATCATGGCTCCTTCACGAATTCATTTAAACCCTCAGCCTTTTAGACTGTGAAATACAATTTTTGACACATACACACACTGAGTGTTTAACATCCAGGATCGGCACAGCTACCTGCTTCTCTCAAGCATCTATGTATTTGAAACCTCTGGTTAAGACAAGTTTTATTAACTACACAGGAGCCACTATTTATACATTTCCTCAAAGTAGAAGAAGGTACAACTGCATCTACAAGCTATCTGTACAGAAATGAAGCTTAATGGCAACAAAAAAAGAGAAAATATAACCACAAAGGGCATTATAGGAAAAGAATGAGGGAACAAAACTGCTACATACACACGTATCTATTGCCCATGAGTCTCAAGAAAGAATTTCTAATTCTTGTCATAATAAAACGCATGTTCATTCTATAGGAGTATACAAAAAAAAAAAAATCTATGTGCAAATTCCCACGATAGGTTAAAATGCATTTTACAGGTGACTTGTTAACTAAAACCAAGGTAAATACAATATAGAGGCTATTATGCCAGTACACTAACATAATTACTTGAAAGCACAAAAGTACATAGGTAGACTGGTGCTTAAAGTTACGTAATGACCTTTTAAAGTGACATTTATAAAAGAATCAAGAATGAACTGTGAAATATATGAAGTATACTGGGGTTTTATTCAGCCTTCATCATTTATACAAAAACACAGTATGAAATTCCTACAATCAGTGCAATTTGATGTTTCATTTCAGAGGCTGTTTCAATATATATACTATTTAAAGCAATCTGTTAATAATCTAAGAAGTGGGCTTTGCACATACTTTCAAGTTAACCAAATAAGAGATGATTAAAATACTCATTTTGAATTAACCAATATAGCACTCACAACGTAACTTTGTAACATGATGACAACCAATATGCTCTGCTAAACTATCAAATTGGCCAGCAAAGAGAAACAGTAGCTATATACTGAAGTATAAACCCCAAAAAGGGTGTAAATCAGATACCTGTGCCTTTCTCTACAAAACACAAGTCTCAGAAGGAAGCTATAGCATGTATTTCTACAGTACTGCAGAAGAACATGCAATTTCAAAAAGACTGCTAGATAAATGAAAAAAAAAAATTAATAGGCAAAGAGGGAACTTTCCTCTTACGCGATCTCAATTCATATTAAATGTTCATTTATCTGCATTACAGTACAGGTAGGGACTAAAAAATTACATTGACATGACTGGTTTGCTGGGTATATTTTAACCATGTAACTTTTGTGTCTCCTCCACCCTACAAAGAAAACTCAGCATTCACAGTCTCAGGAACACAAATAAGAAGAGGACTTACGTACTGATAAGTGTTCAGTTACTATCACTTTTCAAGTGTTGTATCTTTAATCTGATCTCCTACAGAAATGAAGATTATGGGATCATATTGTTCACTTACTATTCTTTATGCTCATCTTTTAAAAAAAAAAAAAAAAGTTCATGAAAATTAGTATCTGCACAGTAAAAACAAATCCAAATGACTGTCCTCCAAGGGAAAAGCAAGCTGCTATATGTATTTTTGGCAGCAACCTGCTGGGCAATCAATACCCACACAGCTCTGGAAAAAACAGAATTATGGTGTTATATGAGAAAGCTGGGGTTATTGCAGAGGGGGAAGGAAGGGAAGAGATACTAAGGGGCAAAAAGGATTTAAATCTACACAAAAACAAGCTTCTTTCATTCCACTGATGGTAGAACAATATGCTTACCAATAAAGTATCTCAAAGGACTTGGGTATTGATAACATCAGATTCAGTTTACACTATAAAACTCATTCAACCCATCTTCTAATTCAAAACAAAACATAGTTCTCTCCATCTCCAGATCTTGTAAGAATTTGCCTGCTACTTACAAAACCTTTCACAAATTCTAAAGAACTATGGGTGGAAAATAAGTCGTAGCCACCAGAAACGAATCTGGATTTAGATTCCCACTGTTTCAGCTAGAGTGATGGGAGCTCCATTATCACTGGACCTGCACACTGCACTGACTCAATCCAAGAACCACTAAGCTCTTTTGAGCATTGGCTTAATCAAGCCCAGTTCTCAGTCCTCAGCCTTGCATGATGTCAGGCAACATGCTCCTTGGATCTGTGATGTCCTAAAAAGACAGGTAACCATTATCCCTATTCAACAGTTAGTGGAAGTGACACACACAGAGATCCAAGATATACGCTCTTCTCTTTCATATCATGCTTATTTAAGAAATCACCAGCACCAGATATCCACCCCTCTTCTGCAATAGATTGCTAAGGCTCACTTGCCTTTCCTTCTCTACAACACCTGCAGAAAAAGCAAATGTGCTACCTCTTCAGTCACTGCACTTCCCAATCTGGTGCAGAAACAGAATTAATTTGATTTTGTTTAAATTGATATGCAAAGGTCAGAGCTGCAGAAATTGAAGAGGGAATACAAATTTAATTCTGCCAGGCATCTTCAGCAGATGACTGGGGCAGGGATTACCTAAGTCACCCCCACACAGATCACCAAAGTCTACCTCAGAGATACTGGATGTGCAACACACCCACGACCAGAACGAGGTCTGAGCACAACACAGAGCAGAGGAATCTAGATCACCAGAAATCAAGCCCCATATTTTACTGCTAATGACACCATTCTTAAACCTTCCTCTTGAAATCCAAAAATTCAAAAATACGAGAGAGGGGAAAAAAAAAATCAAAGCTGTTGAAGAAGAAAAGAAAACAGATGACAGAACAGTTTCATTGTCTGGGTTAAAAGAACTGTAAGAAAAGTACAGTAAATAATAACTAAGAAACAAAAAACTCACAGATCTGAAAATATCTGCAATTTTTATCCTGTAGTATCTCCCAAACTTCCAATAATCTGACTGGCCAACCAATCAAGCCATAAATTTTATGCATATTCACATGATTTGGCAATTCTTCTTGGATTTATAACAACTATATACACTATAAATTCACAGTTTCAAATGGCTTGGCCTTTATTTTAGTGATCCTAAATCAATCTTCTAGATCACACTTGGAGTGCAAACAGGTAAGTCAACATGTACACTGAGTTCAAAGCAGAGTTTTGACACTACAAAACTGAATCTAGAAACAGAAAAGCTCCTCTAATAGTCAGTGTCATTCACAGATAAAGAAGCTATTATGCGATTTAGAAAGCTCTTTGATCTGCTTCTTACACTGAACATTACCAACTCCTTTTAAGTTCATCATTGTACTTTTTAGAAAAATGTACCATGTATGTTCCTCCATTGATAATCTTCTATGAATTTTCTGATGTATTTAACCCATATTACTTCCCCAAATGAAATTTTAAACTTAGAGAGAAGTATAAATGTTGTACTCGGAGCATGTGTATAAAGATTTCTATTATTTATAAAAAAAGGCTTCAGTATGTCATAGAAGTAAACAAAAACTTTCCTATTACAGTAATTTTAAAAATTGCAAGAATCCAGAAGTAAGGCTGGTAAGTATTACTAGAGCAGCTACGGCACTTCTGTAATTGATAGAGCAGACATGAATCTCTGACACAAGTATGGCCTAATTTCAAATTATCACCTGATAGGAAGTGACCTCTGGATTCTTTATGCGGGGAAGAGGGAAGGACAGGTTCCTCCCAGCTACCACTTCACTAACAAAAAAAAGGGCACTGAACTTAAGACATATACTAAATGTTTTGCCTTTTTATGCAGGCCCACAACTGCTCTTTGGCAAAATTGAAGTACAGGAAGTCAATAAGTAAGACTCACAATGAAACATTACCAGTAAGTATAGTCGTAATTTGGTAGATAGCATTTCTTTTCTAACTCTTAACGGGACAAGGGATTTTCTCCACACAAGCAAAGGCTCAAAACATTTCCGGCATCTCTGATCATGCCTAATTCCTCTGTCACTAATGAAGAATAGCTGGGGAACAGTCCTAAAATAGTTACCAAACTGAAATCTACAACACAGAAGTATTTTCATACATAGATAATAGCAGAAGAAAACAGTTCCAGCTTTGTCTGCGTTAGGCTTTAGTGCTTTTTTCTAACTACTGCGAATGTCAGTTCAGCTCAAGCTAGGCTAAAAAAGAGGAAGACACTAGTGAAGACACATTACTGCATTATTTTATATACAAAGCCATACCCTAAACCAGGGTTCAGCATCACTATCTAAAGTATCAGTTGATGCCTCAAGCCTCCACTAGAAAGCTTTCCACCTTTGTTACGATGTTGGAACCAAACCAGTAACAGAAATCCAGCAAAACAATGTTAAGAAAAATTAACTGGCAATAACATTTCCAATTGTAAAGTCCTACTCAACTTCATTACGCAATCAATCTCTTAAAAAAATTTATCAAGCTTCCTGTTGATATTAAAAGGAGGGGGGAAAAGTATAGAAAACAGAAGCAAAGTAGTATAGTAGCATGCAATACAATTCTTGATAGAAAAACCTAGACAATCCTAGCAGAGCATACTGAAATGCTTCTGGACCTTCAGTGTATTCCCTTAAACAACTGATACTATGGTGACCCCACTGACTCATAAGGTAGATCTGTAGCTTCAGTTGCCATCAAAATACCAGAGATATAAGTAATATTAACACATACAGCAAACAAGACAAAGATATTTATATATTCTACATATAACAGAGACAGAATACAGAGGGTACAGCCATTAGCATTATCTGCAAATAATTCAATATGAAGGTTAGTAATGGCTACTCAAGAGCATAGACAAACAAAAAACCCATGCAAGTGGAAATCCAACACTGAAGTCCGTGTTTTCATTTGTCCAACATACAGTGGACACTGGGGATAGAATATGTGAAAAGTTTCAATATATGGACACCAAAACTTCAAAACATATGGTCAGACTGCCACATATTGACATTTCCAAATTATCAAATTCTACATGGAAGCAAAACAACGTTAAAGTTTCTTTAAGCTATCTCCTCACTGGCCTTCATAACTAAGACAACTACTGCCTCAGTTTATACTTCAACTGAAGATATCACACAAGCTATTCAGAGAGCACTCTAGCTCCACACTCTCTAAAACACAGAAAATCTACAGATTGTGACTCCACACCTGTTTTTCACATAGTTTATCACTTTTCTTCTTTTTTTTTTTTTCCCTTTTTTTTTACTGTAACAGAACTGTGCCTGTGTAAAATTCAACTGACTGGACTTGCTTCTTTAATTCAACTCCCACTTGAGCAGATCTGGATGAAAGAATATGGACAGAACAGTTTACCCAGTGTTGTCACCCATAAGTTCCTGGCCACATGCTGTTTGTCTTTAACCTATGTTTTTAAATTAATTAGATTTCTCTAGTAATGACCTTTAAAACAGTTTAAGTGACACTTTATGGATTTCCTCTACCATTCACCTTCAGCCTATTTGATGCTGATGTACTAGTTGGAGGGCTGTTATTTCTGAAAAACAAGTATCAATATTACACATTTCTAATTATCTCTTCTAGCAATACAACAGTAATACAATTACTGTTGTAATATTCCAGTAATAAACAATACTGGAAAGATTCAGGGAAAGAATACATATAAAATCACCTTAATAGTATTTTTCCTATTCCACCTGTCTGCTATGGCAGTCTGAATAGTAGCATCCCTAAATATCCCAAACTCTGCATGTGTATGATGCAAAAGGGAGAAAGTATCATAAAGCACATTCAGGAAACAAATATCTGTCAAAGACAAAAGCACTGAGTGCAGTATTCCATTAATCCCAAAGAAAAGGTCCTGGGATCTGCAATGTCTTGTAATTTTCTCTAGAAACTAACATTTAAAGGAATGACATAGTTTAATAACCTAGGTATGACACACACACTCATTCCTTCCCACAAACACTAGCCGAGAATTACACTCATTAAGATTTAACAGGGCACCTTAAAATCTACAAATGTTCAATGTCTAAAAAGAATCTTAACAGCTAAATTAAAAAAAAGAAATTGTGTTATGCCTTATTTTAAATTAAGTGAAACCCAGCCAACCAAACAATATGTAGGAAAGTATTTGTCTATAAAAATAGAATCATTTATATCTATAAAATAAATAATAATTATTATTTATATATAAAAATATATCTGTATGTATTACGATAATGGTCATTTACTTTTATCACACTGATTTTTCAAAGTGTGCTATTCTTTTGATAACTATATAGTGTGTTTTGCTCTAGTCGCTAGTCAAATAAATTTGCACGAATATGTATCCTGAATTCTAATTTAAGTAGAAACTACTATGTCAATGAAGAATCCTTGATATATCTTTTAAAACTTCGCATCCATTTACATGAATTGATGTAATTTTCCCAGTGTTGTAAGATGTAGCCAACACTTAAAGCCAACACAGAAGTAAAAGCTGTTTCTATCACCTAAAACTCAATACTTTAACTTACTTTCAGAAATTTACTCTTGACTATATATTTCTCATCAATACGAAAAGCTTTGTAAACTTCTAGTATCATTGTACGGACACATTTCTCAATGCTTCACAAAAACAACAGGAGGGAAAACTGAGCATGTTAGTTCACGTTTCTGTTCATTTCAAAGTTCAAGTCTCATAAAGAATCACAAATAGAGCTCTAAAACAGGCCACCTTTCAATTTCTTTAGAGACTTTAATCTCAATCACATTAAAAAAATAAACAGTAGCCTTTATATAAAACTTTCAAAGTAGTCCAAAGCAGTCCACTGGTGTCTTCCAACAATGTTCTGGAAAAGATCGCCGATTCATCAGCACACAGACTAACTGTGCACTGAAACTATTATCCCTCATCTGATTTTCTGTCAAGAAACTCACTTTTATTTGGAAGATTCTCAGTGCATCAAAAAGATTTTTCTGATCAACAAAACATGAATACACAACTTCGTCCCAAAATCTATTTCTTTTTGGCCAACTTTCATTCAAAAGCAAAACTTCACTCTAATCCTTTTGCAAAATAATTTCCAGGTAATTTTTTATAGACAGCCTGTAAACCTGAAAACTAGCAAGCTATTTTCTGCTAAAGTTGGCACAGCTAGTGGACAGGCAACAACAGACATTAAAAGCTTATCATTCTTTGGCCACAAGTTTTAATACTGCATCTTTGTTCAGTCTCTACCTTTGTTCCCTGAGACAATCACAGTCAGACTTTATGCCAAACTAAAAAAACTGTATTTCATCTCAGTCTTAGCCTCAGGCCTCAGATCCTGAAATGTGCGTTTGAAAGTATTTAATCCCCAGCCTAATAACTGACTCAAAGCTAACACACAAAAATAACACCCGATATCAGGACTCAGCACTGCAGTTTTGGGGTGTTTTTCTTCCTTTTTGACACACTAAAGAAGGCACCATAAAGCAATGGACAATTAGAGAATCAATCACAGTATGTCAGGACATGGTAACTTGTTAGGTGTAGATCAGGGCTTGAATTAGAGGGAGGCTTGTTTGAGATTTTAGGCCTTATTCAGCTTCCATTTCAGATTCCCCAAACCTCTGAAGAGATTTTTAATTTTGTCTCTCTTGGGTCAAGGAGACTGTTCTCATTTTGTATCACATGCCACAACTTTATAAAAAGAAGTGCACTACTGGGTTCAGGCAGCAACAAAGGATTTTGATGTTGTTTCAACCACTGAAGGTGTATCTAAAATCTGGATTCATTCCATGCAATCAAAAATGATTTGCTAATAAAAGTTAATTACAATGTTTTAAAACATTGCCTAGTCAGTAAAATGCTGCCCAAAGAAAATAAAAGCTTTTATTCAAGTAGAGCATCTTTTTTTTATTATTATTTTACTTGTTTATACAGGGCCCCTTCCAGTTTTGGATTCAGCTTGGACCAAAACATTGAGAGCAGTGTTATTCAGAAATTCTAATCTAATACAACCATACTTAATAAAAAGATTGCCAGAATTCAGTCAACTTCTAATATTTGAACTGAATGAAAATATGTGTAAAAATTAAACCCTCTGAAAAACCTCTGTCACAAAATAATCAGGAATATCTTGTCTATAAATAAACAAGATAGTTAACACGAAAACATAAAGTCTATCAATTCCCATCTGCTACTTGTTTCTCAGTCTGGTTAACAAGATAAAAACAGTTCTTCAGCCACCCTTCATCATATGCACCTATTTAACCGTAACATTTATGAGCCAGTAACTAACCCACCTCTGCAAAAAGTCTGACACGCCAAGAGTGCCAGTTATTCTTAGAGTGAGACATGACCACAGTTTCACGTAATTAGAGATGTTATAAAACACATCCCGCCCGCTCGCCCCATCCCCCTCCACCACTACCACCATTGCAAGAGTGACTTGTTACACATCGCGATGAGCAAGTAACACTCCCTGCCCGGGGAAAGAGCGGAGATTAGGCCATAAAAAGGGCACGAGATGCAAACAGGGATCCTCCCCTCTCCGGCCCGGGAGCCGAGGCTGCCCGCTGGCTCCCGTGCGCACGGCGCGGCCCGGGGGCGCCGGCTGGCCCGGGGAACAGCCTCGCCTTGCCCCGCGCCGGCACCGGCGACATACGGAGGGTCCCGGGGGGGGGGGGGGAAGCCCCGATGGAGGGCGGCAAGAGCCCTTTCCCCTTCTCCAGGATCGCCGGCGCGGCGGGGAGAAAGGTGCCCCGGCCGCGCCGGGCGAGGGGGGTCACCCAGTCCAGGCACCCGGCGAGCGGCACCCAGGGGCGGAGGGGAGTGGCGGGGAAGGGGGTTCGGAGGACGAACCCGGTGAGGGCTGAGGGGCGATCGCTGCCTTCCCCCTCGGCGGCGAGGCGCCTCTCCCCTTGGCGGCGTGCGAGGGACAAGGGCGGCGGGGTGAGGGGACACCCGGAGCCCCCAGGCCCCGGGCTGGGGCGGTGTCGGCGATACGGCGGCTCCGCTGAGGCGTCGGAGCCCTCCCCGCCCGTCCGCGGGGCCTCGCTCCGGGCGGCAGGGGCCTGGGAGCGGGATACCCCGGCCTCCCGGGCCTGGGGGCGGAGGGCTGGGCGCCGCTCACTCACCTCGGGAGGCAGCAGGCGCCGCCGGGTCTGCATGGCGAGGGGGATCCCCGGGGCCGCGCTCCGCCGCCGCTCGCTCCCGGGCGGGCCCCGCAGACCCCGCGAGCGCTGGAGAGGCCGGCGCCCGCCCTCACCGCCTGCCAGCCGGGCTACGCTCGCTGGCTGCGCGGCCAAGGCCGCCGCAGCTACCGGCAGCCAGCGCCCCCTGGCCGGCCCCAGAGGCAGCGCACGGCACTGCGGCACCGCCGGGGAGGCAGTGCGGAGCCTGCCGCACCCCCGCCCCGCGGCGCGGGGGGCCGGGCAGGCCGCGCCGCCACCTCCGGCCCGGCCGCCGGCCGCCGGGCGGAGAGCGGGAGGAGTCACCCAGCGCGGGGGGACGCACCGCCGCGCCGCGGAGGGAGCTTGTCCGCTTACCTCCCGCCCCCCCCCCCCCGCCCCGCCGCGGGGTCCCGCCAAGCCTGCGGGCCACTACCGAGCCCGCGCGGCCCCGCAGCCAGGGCCTCCAGCCCACACACACACACACACACACGCGGAGGGCGGCACCGGGGGACCGCCGCAAACCAACCGCAGGCAGCCCGGCAGAGGGGCTGCGTGAGGCGCAGCCGTGCCGCTGCCCACGCCGCGGGGAGGCACCCATCGCTACCCGGGCACTGCGCGGCGCGCTGGTGCGCTCTCGGCCGAGAGACGTACCCCGCAGCCGGCTGCAACTGCACCTACACACTGTAGGCAGAAGGGCTGGTGGCCGGGAGCCATTCATGTTTTATCTCGCCATTTCATGCTGAGTACCTTCAAAATCAGAGAGGGACACCCGGTCCTGTGGGACACCCACAGCCGCCCGTGCACGCCCACACGGCCACCCTGAGGGGTGCATGGGTGCGCAGACACGGAGCCATCCGCTCAAAGACACGTTAACTCTTCAGCAAAGCAGGATTCCAGAAAAAAAAAACGCCACGCTCGTTCCTCACAGAAAGAGTCTCGGAACTGCGATGGCAAACTGACAGGTTATGCCGAACCATAACTATGCGCCCGGCGTCTCACCGATTCTCTAAGAGGAGGCGGACACGGCGGCGCCCATGCCGGGAACGGGACACCTTCCCCCGCCTGGCTGCAGGCACTCGGGAACTCGAGAAAATGTCACTTTCCCGCGTGTGACCTGCGGCGGTGCTTCGGCTCCGAGGGGGCGAGGGGTGGGAGGGGGCCGCCCGCCCCGGGCCGCGGTACGCGGCTACAGCGCGCACAGCCGCCCTCTGCTGGGCGGAGGGCAGCGCCCCTCACCGACGCCTCACGCCCCTCTAACGCCTCGCCCCGCCTGCGGCCTCACCCTTCCCGCGCGAACGCCCATCGCCTCACCCGTCGCCTCACGCACCCCTCTCTTCAGGAACGCCTCAGCTCGGCTCCCCCTCAGGAACGGCTCGCCCCGCGCCGGGGGAAGCCGCCATCCCCTCACCTTCGGACAGCGCTCTGGCCTCCTCCCAGCCGCAGCGGAGCGCCATGTCACCCCTAGGACGGAGGGAAAGGTGAGTGTGGTGGCTGCTAATGCAGTTGCACTGCCATTCCCGCTTCTCAGGTCTTCGCACTTGCAGGCTATCACTTTCCAGCAGGTTAGCCTTCTCCATTAACTTCCTACATATGGCAGTGAATACGGTGTAATGATCCCCAGTGATAAAATCTAGGCCTGCTTGCTCCAAGAGCGTCAGCCCGTCCCACTTGAAATGAAAGGGAAGCACTTAATGTTTATTCATTGATTCTGCTAGAACTATGTGCTTTTCAAGCAGAAAATACAAGATACTCCCAATCAACTGAATCATCAATCCATGGGCAAAGAGCTTAGGAGATAAAAAATGCTAATCAATCATAGCTGGTAGTAGCATGTTAATGGAGATGGAATTTATTTTCTCCCATAAAGCATTCCTGGTTAACCCCAACTTGCTATCTCTTTAGCAATTAGTGGTGTCATGCTTGTAAAGCACAGATGAGGAGTTCAGACCAGTCCAATACACAGTTACTATGCTCAAAACAATTCTCATGAAACACCTCAGACTGCTAAACACACAATATGCCTGACAAACAAAAAAGAAATAAATTAAAGGGTGAGCAATGTAACATTTCGTACCCTCTGGCCAAATGCATGCAAGCACATAGGTTTGCCATCTACGTGTGTCTCACAGAGGCATATCACTACCATAATTTTGTTCTGCTTTAATCCTTCTGCATACAGCCATTCATTGGAATGTTTTCTCACCAAACACAGAGTTTTTACCTGAGGGATATCATAATTGGCTGTTTTGCAAGAAGGCCATCTCATGAAAGCATGCAAAAAAGGAGTTAGGAGCGATGGGGAACACCTCTATGAGTTAAGGTGATGGAACATGGTCTCATGCCCCGTCCCTTCTTGGTGTCTATATGTATCTTGGATGCCACATGACTTGTTCCCAATGAAGATGTATCTAGAGGAGCAGGAACTCAGCAAAACTCAGGTTGCTGCTCCGGGCAGTTGTGGTGCCAGACACCTGAGCTTAAAGCAGGGAGATTGCCCATCCTGTGTTCTCAGTGTGCTCCCTCTGCTAGTGTCCAAACAGGAAACATTTGGGTCTGGATAGTGAGAAGCACTATATACAAACCAAATCAATAATTTTGACCTCAAGCCCCAGCAAGGCTATAAGACATGGACCATGACCTTCCCCTGGCACATTCAGTGCAAGTGTCAGAGTTACAAATTCTCCGAAAAGTATCTTCAGCTCTTCCACGCACATCAGCCTCATGTCAGTGAGCCTCTACAGCATCGTCATAAGAAATCATGCCTGATAGTACCCCACGTGATAGTATGGACATTTGGTATGGAGTTTGCCACCTCTTTTCCCAAGTCTTTTACCATCTTTACCCAGCTCTTTATGAGAAGCTACCAAGGAAGAGGCATGAAGGAGAGCATACAGAAGAGAAGACTCCAATTTGCAAAAGGCAGGGAACTGTAAAGTGGGTGAGAAGACCACAGTTAGAAAGGTGAGGGGAAGCTATGAGATGCCCTGGTTGAAGGGGGCAGCAGAGAGTTACAGGGTGAATACGAAGATGTGTGTCGGTAACAACGTATATAGACTGGGAGCTAGGAGTTATGAGCGATTGGTACAGGATTCAAAATGATGCAAGAGTAATCAATGAACAACAGAGGATTTTTTAACTACTTGGTGAAACTTGCAGAAACTTGGGGGAAAAGGAAGCTT
The DNA here is from genome assembly GCF_018139145.2 of Gymnogyps californianus. Lineage (NCBI taxonomy): Eukaryota > Metazoa > Chordata > Aves > Accipitriformes > Cathartidae > Gymnogyps > Gymnogyps californianus. The sequence continues at coordinate 29,536,456 of NC_059478.1, read as the reverse complement.
AGTAATGGCTTCAGTCTGTTACTAGACGAAAATAGTAGAACAGTTAACAATAATGTAGGAAAGGCAGAAGAGCTCAGTGACTATTTCTGGTCTGTATTTGGGGAAGAGCCAGATGATATACGAATATCATATGATGATGATGGAATACATTCCATTACGACAGGCACTGAGGAGGATGTTAAACAGAAGCTAATAAAGTTGGGCATCAGCAGGTCTAGGTAACTTGCATCCAAAAGTTTTAAAAGCACTGGCACAGAGTATCTTCAGACCATTAATGTTGATTTTCAATAAATCTTGGAACGCTGTTAAAGTTCCAGAGGACTGGATGAAATACTGTACCAATATTTTAAAAGGGTAAACAAGGTGACCAAGCTAATTATGACCTGCCAGCCTGACAAGAATTCTGGGTAATATAATGGGACATTATCTACATTATTTGATTAAAAAAGAATTAAAGGATGGAAACACAATAAATGCAAATTAATGTGGAAAATAAATCTTTCCAAAATAATTTTATTTTTTAATGGCATTACAAGTTTGGTTGGTCAAGGTAAGTAGGTCTGCAAAATATATGTTTTGGTAACTTGCAGCATTTTAATTAAGGAGCCGGAATGATACAGACTCATCACAGCACATATTAAACTGTTCCAACTCTAGCTAACTGACAGTTACAAAGTGGGGAAGTAAGAAGTCATGATCAGAGAATGTGTTTCTGGGTCCTATAGCAATTAGATCTACACTATATTGTATTGATATTAATGGCTCTAAGGAAAGCATAAAATCGGCACTTACAAAGTTTGCAAGTGATGTAAGCAATAGGCAGTCATAAATAACAAGTCATGATGTAAAGTATCTGAGACAGCTTGATAACAAGTAATATGCATTTCTGTACAGCCAAATGTAAAAACGTGCACCAAAGAATAAAGACAGTGATTATAGGATGAGAAAATTCGTGCTCTAAGGAGTTAATGCTCAAAAACCTCGAGAGTCGTCACATATAATCAGAAGAAAATGAGCAGGTGGTGTGGTGCTGTGGCCAACAGGCTAATGCAATCCTTGGTTTTATAAACAGGAGAATATAGAAAGATGTCTTTATTTATTTTTCTGGTACTAGTCCAACTGCTCCTCAAGTCTGATATCCAAATTCCTTAATTCTTTAATAGAAGCAGAAAAAGAGATGGTTCAGAGACCAGTAAGAATTATTTCGATTGAAAGTGAAAATGTTCAATCTATTTCAGTGTCAAAAAAGAAGGTGAAGGTGTGACTCAATCACAGGTTTTAAGTACTTCCAAAATTCAGTGACTGTATGCTAAAGGCAGAGGTATTCAGCTTCCCGATGAGGTCTTCTACCAGTGAAGGTACTTAACCACTGAGACACTTTAGGGAGGAACAAGTTAGTTTTCCCAGCACTGGAAATGTCAAAATCAGGTGCTTTAAAAAACTATATTTTAACACAAGCAGGAGTTCCGTCCTGTAAGTCTGTTACCCATGAGATACAACTATGTGACCATAGCTGTGGATTCTGGTTACTAGTCTATGCAGAAGTCGATTTCCTTGGGCACTAAGAAGTAACAACCTGTCATCCCTTTCAGCATCATCTGACACAGATCATGTGTTCTTGAGCACATGATGGGAGCAGCCGTGTGAATGGTGATGTTTACATGGGTTGAAGGGATGGGTGGACTTGTTCACAGAAGGCAAATCCTTTGAAGCATATTGCATACAAAGATAATTTTTCTCACTCAAGAAGTCTGAGACATACATTGCTGGAAGCTGGGAGGTTACTCCTGACAAGTGTGACTATATGATTATCCTGCTACTAAACTCTTCCTCTGGCATCTGCTTCTGGCCACTGTTACAGGCAGGATACTGATCTTTCTCATGCCAAGCAGTCTCTCAGGTCCATACCAAAGCTGACCCACCCCTGATCTCTGAACAGTGGAGTGGGAGTTTTAGTGGGAGCAGAGAGTAGATGCTTGATAATAAATAGGTATAGGCACAGGAGAGGGCAAGATCCAGGGGAGAGAAGAACAGGAACACTTAATATTAGAAGGTCAAAGACTGACTTGGGTAGAGGATTGTACCTGAGGCTCTGGACCTCTCCAGAACCTGGCATTGATTGAAATATTCAGGAGTCTCCTGGTCTGATCTGGTATCATCAAAAAATTAGGAAACTTTGCAGGAAAATGTTCATTACTTTCCCAATGTAGTTCCTGATAAAAATACTCAGCCTTCTACTCATGTGCCAGATCTGGAGTAGAAAAGGCTGGTGCTGTGAACCTAAACATCCGAACCTCTTGGGTGACTGAAGCTTTTATTCACAGTTCTATGGAATAAAATGTTGGCTTTTTCCATACAGTTGCTAGTAACTGCTTGCATACCATACTCTGACAGAAACAATACTCTAAATATTCATTACTACCGCCACTGCTAGTGGAGTGCTTAGTGATCATTTAACCAGTTTCTGTTGTAAAAAAACAACTCGCTGATTACACCCTGAGAAAGACACCGAGAGACCTGCAATGAAGATTACAATGTCGTGATTTTGCCCTCTAGTGGCTGAGTGACTAGTCCAGCTCCTGTGGCATCTGTCTTAATACGTCTTGATTACCTAATCAGCCTTGAATCTTTGATTTTTCTAAATTTTGTGCAGGCTTCATCCATTATACTCAAGTACTACCTGCACCAGAACAATCTGAATCAATAAAAAGGCTTGGCTAAACATCCTCAGAATCCTATATTAAGGTTAACTCAGTGTTAGTGAGTCATACAATAAAGCCACTAATACATGGGCACTTAATTAATCTATGATGAATTTTCCACCAGATATGACAATCTCTAGAAAAGAAAAAGAGCTGCTAGGTCACCATCTCATTGCGTGGGTCAATTTAGAGTCATTCCATGCTGAATACCTATTCTTATTTTGTCCAGTTTAAATTTTAAACAGGCCATGTATTCTTAGGAGTAAAAAAAAGATGGCATTTTAATCCTTCCCACCGGTAAACTCATATAGGTTATGCATTTGAAAGGGGACATAACTTCTTTACTGTCTATGCTGGCTGAATCTTGAAACATCCATCACTTTTCTCTCCATATTCGAGACACTGGCCTAGAGGCTCTAAAAGATCTGTGTCTGTATCTGTGCTAAACTTCTGTGTGAGCTTGAGCAAGGGCTTTGGACTTTAATTACATCTTGATTTTTTCTTTTTCTCTCCCTCTGGCACCCATTTTAGCTTATTAGCCCAAACTTCATAAGGAAACAACACTTATTCAATTAAATTGTTCGTCTTTCTCTTCCCCTCCCTCCTTCCCATATCTTTAGGATCTCTTGGCCAATTTCTGCCGCTGCTGAAAAAGTGGTAAGTCTCAAAGGAAATTAAGTTCTTACAAGTTTTGTGGCAATCCACGGCCAGACACAGAGGGGGCCAGCCAAAGCAAGTCCAACTCAGCTGGTACATATTCAGTGTGGCAGCAGCCAGTTTGTTAATCAGCGCGTGCTCCGGCTGCTCAGGCAGTATGCATGCACTGCCGCGTTACTCCCAGCGTACACTGTTTTGGCCTGGGAGTGTTGCAGGGAATGCGGAGGAAGCTGAGATCATTGTGGTAGGAGGGTCATCATGGACGTGGCAGGGCCAGGGTTATTGCAAGGAAGAGATCAGAGGGTGAAGACACAAATCCATGTGCAAACAAGGGCTATTTTTCCAATACTCACAGGACAATTTTTCAAGGGTTGTTATTTGAACTTGGTATTTGAGACTGAGATGTGATACTTAGGTAATTTGAAAGCCTCTACTAAGCAAGAAGTCAAATTACAGGATTTCGTAGTCCCTGTTAACAAGAAAACAATAAACATTTGGATCATTTCATTCTTACTGTTTATTTTGTTATTCATCTGTATTTGGAAGCCCTGGAAATGCTTAAGTACCTTTCTGATTACATTATTGGTCCAGCCAGAAGCTGGAAATGCCTTTAGTGAATACCCATGGGGTTTGAGTATTTGTGAGGGTGTTCCAGATGAACATGTCTGTGCTCAGTAACAAAAAACCCACCAGGATTTGGAATCGGGAGAAAGAGGTTCTTGTTCAACTCTTTAGCTGACTTGCTGAGTGACATTTAACCTGTCTGATCCTCTCTCCTTGTGTGTACAGAGAAGTTGTTATATTTATAGCATGAGTAAGTATTGCATGAGACCTTATGAAGGTCTGTGAAACCACTTTGAGAGTCTCCTATGAAAAGTGTTATTATGGTGATTACATGAAAAACTATCATTTGGAAGATATGAAATCATCACCTAAATATGTGCTTTCTGGTTCACTGAAACAAAAGACCTTTGAGATTCAAAAATGAATAGGAGTTTGAAAAATTAGCTCCATCTACAGAACTTCATCTTCCTAAAGTGCTGAGAAATATGCATTTTCCATTTGAAGATCTAAAAATACTTTACAAATAGTTGAAACCTGTTAGTCCCCCTGTGAGAATTAAGCAACCTGTTCCATATCGCTCAATAAATGCATTTAAGAGTTTGGACTAGAATCGTAGAACTCCTGATTTTGCGTCCTATCCCATGTATATTGGGATATCACTTGGCTGTGATATTATTTAATTTCCTCAATCATACAAAACCTTCCATCTTTCAAAGATGATAGTACTCCAAGAATAATGTTGGAGCTGTGCCAGAGGATGGTGGAAGGTAGGAGAATTGAGATTCTCATTGTTTGGATAAAAGTCCTAATTCATGCCAGTTTGGTCTAAAAAATCTGCCTTAAGTATGATATATTGGTGAGGAGGGAGGGACCAGCATATCTCACAACTTCTAGAAGGAAGTTTCTGCGTTGTTGATAGCCCTTTCTAAAAAGCCATACGCACTTTTCCATACGTGCCGCCAACATATCTACACTTCATGGCCCATAGGAAGCACAATGGTGATGAACAGGTGATTTTTAAACTGAGATTCTCCAAAACTAGACCAGATATGGGCCTACAAGAGAGCTTACAAGTTCATAAATTAGGTCTACATAAATAACAGTCTCAGGCATTTGTGTGGGCTTCAGTGAACATACTCAGTGCTCGATGCACTCACTCGTAGAGGCAAGACGTATTCAATATGCTGGCTGAGAACAAACCGCATCAGACACTTCAGAAAGGAATTCCACCAGCAAACAGTAGCACAGAGGATGTTTTGTGGAGGATTTTTGAATGACTGTTTTTGTGAACAGAAACCCACTCCCTCGAATGTCAACACTTCAGATGCAAGGGAAATTCTAAGAACAAAACAATTTTAGAGAAATCAAAACACTACAATTCAAACTTGACTGGATTTTAATTATATGTAGGACAAAATAAAACTATTTTAAACTGAAAAATCATTATCAACATAGGTATTATTAAATAACCCATTATTAAGAATGTTGAAGTGATATCTTTTGATGTGAGAGTCTTTTCTTTTGTTTCTTCCAACATAACTGTATTCTATGACCAAAAACGCTGTCAGGGTTTTCTTACAGATTTGGTATACAAATTAAATAAATCAGTTCATTGTTGCATTTATCTAATATAAATGGACACACATTTTATAAAGAAAAAATCTAATCCTTTTTAAATCCTGTTTTAATCTGTGATGTCTTGTAACAGTGAGTTCCACGCACTAATTGTGGTACTTTAAAAGTATTTTCACCAAATGTAAATGCTCTAGTGCACAATTTAAATTAATACCCTTTTTTCCTCATATAGGTACAATCAATTTTACTTTATATAAGCCTCTATTCTGTTTATTTCTGCTATGTTCCTTCTGATTCATCTTCGTTCTGCAAAAATTATTATATTTTCAATTTCTCTTCAAATCACAAGTTTCTGCATCTTTATATGGTGTCATTTTCAGCTTCTAGATCCTCAGTTATATCCTTATTGACAGGCTGAGGGCTATGGCCAGAGCTGAGAGGGCCATGTCACCTAGTTAGAGAAGCACTGTCATAGCCTTGGTGTTACTGCCCTCTCTTTGGGGGATAACAGTTATATAGTAACAAGCAGAGATATCCACATATATGCCAGACCAGCTGAAAAATCAGTGTTTCATCTTGGATGGTCAAACCTAAAAGTTAACACATCCTTCTCGAACAGCCCTAGACAGCTTTAACTTGCTTTTGTCAAAAACATTTAACATTCTGGAAATTCACCTTAAACATAAGAAAAAGAATCTCTACTGTGAGAGTGGCCAAACACTGTCACAGGTCGCCGATAGAAGTTGTGGAGGCTCCACCCTTGGAGATATTCAAAACCCTACTGGACATGGTCCAGGGCAACCTGCTCTAGCTGACCCTGCTTGAGCAGAGGGTTAGAGACCTCCAGAGATCCCTTCCTACCTCTACCGTTCTGTGATTATGTGAAAGGCACCTAAATATAAATTGAAGACCAAGATGGGAACACAGACAAAGTAAACAGATTAAGGTCAGAAACTACTACTTCTGACTTCTTGTATAGCATATACTGTAACAGCAGCACCAAACAGCCATGCATCCCATCTCTGTGTGCCTTACAGACATTAGTGTGGAGCACTGGGGCCCTGAAAGGGAGTGCTACAATATAATTTTTTCTCAATACCTTCCTTCATCACTGATTCCTCCAGATCTGCAGGTCTGTGAACCTGAGGGAGGAGAGAGAAAGCTGCCGGTCTCAGTAAGAGAAGGGAAGACACAGAGGGAGGAAGGAGCCCAGTGAGTCCTGGGGCATAGGAAGGCAGAGGATGAGGGACAGCAGGAGCAGTGAGGGCACATATCTTGCATGAAGCTCATAGCCTCTGGTTGAGGTAGGAAATATGTTTCAGAAAAAGTCTTCAGTCCAAGTGTAGATTTGTCAACATGTCTATGAACATGCAGTTACACATTTCCAGTATGGTTGGTTTTGTTGTTTGAGGGTTTTTTTTGAGGATGTAAGTAAACAGAAGTATAAATCTCAATCTAGAATATCTTTTTTTTCTTTCAACATTTATGCGAAGGGTTTCATCTAATGTGTATATATGAATTTATCCTTTAGGTCTTTCTGGATTCAAAGGAAGAGCTGGGTTTTCTTTAGAAACGAAAAGAACTAAAACTTACTTGAAAGGAAGTGGTAGATATAGTTGGCTCATTGTTATCTTAAGCATTTCCCTTCTTTGTTGTGCTGGAGATAAATGAATAGCTGCTATGCATGGACATACATAACTCTCAGGCTCTGGTTCATGATTTTTTGTAATTAAATCATTCAATGCATGATAGAGTCAAATTCCAGCAAAAGGGATTTTATTCTTGAAGGAATCCGGCAGGCACCACTTTTGCGACACTGTCTTGGGTTATCTGCTGTTGTCATGCTTATCTTTTCCACCCTGCTTCTCCTTAATGACAGTGGGTGTGGTGGGCATCAAAACCACCATTCTTTGTGCATACAATTTTTTTAAGCTAAGTCTTTTAAAGAAGAAAGGCTCACACATCTGTGCTGCAGATGCAGGTATATCCTCCTCTCCCTTTGAACAATTTAGGAATATGTTGCTCAAGTTCAACCGTGCTTGAAAGAGGCAACTGGTGACTGCTATAGGAGAAAGTCGCAAATGATTGCCACTACTGAGGGCACAGCAGAGGGAAGGCAGCCACTGTAGTAGCTTTTAGCAGCAGACGGCTTGTCAGTGAGCCACATGTAGGTCTAGACTTCTTTGTATGGTTATTTTTCCCCTGTTAGAACTGCCACAGAGAATACAGTGCCGATATCTCAGGGGAAAGGTGCAATGGAGGGCAGGTAGAGAAGAAGATGGTTAAAAACACGGGCTCCTCCTGCTTTCATTAGTTCTTCAAACAGTGAAACTGTTCACACACAGATTTAAGTACACCCGAAAGTATTCAAGGCATTAACGAAAATCCAAAGCATCTTGTTCATTTCAATTGCTTCTCCACCCACATTCTTCATTGAATTAAAGGATATCCTACACGCGCTTTTGTTTCACTTATTCCCCAAAGATCGCTTCATCACACACCAAGCAAGGATCTTCAGCATATTCATAGTAACGTCTCAGTCATGGCATTCAGCATTATGATGTTCCTGGCACAAGGGATGTTATTAAAGGATTGAAGAGATGAACAGTCAGCAGATTCCCCAGGGCAGCACATCAGAAAATGGACATCAAAAGAACCTGGCTCAAAATGCAGTGGTTATTACCGGCTTCTGGCAAATCCCACTCATTTTTGAACAGTAACACAGTCAGGCTGTGTTAGGGACATGTCCATCCTGGAGTACCTCTGTGAAACTATGTGTGCTTATCCAGTAAAAGCACTCCCATTTCAACACCTGCTCCTCTAGTTGAAGACAGCATAATCTTCATTAATCAAAAACATTTTGGGCCAAATCCAAATCCAATATTACTCAAATCATTAGCAACATCCCAGAGCAAACACAGCACAGGCTCTGTAGCCATCAAAATTACCTTTGTTTTCTCCCGTCATTTTTCATGAACCCAACTGTATTGCCCTAGAAACCCTGCAGATCTCTGAATGTGTGAATATCTCTTACAGGACGTGTAGGTTGTCACATATTACATGTCATCTTCACAGACCCCAACAGGATGACAGGCCACAGTCTGTGACAGGAAATTTTTTAAATTTCTGTTTCCTCTTTCACCAAGAACTGGTTGGAATTTATTTTCTTAAAGCTATTTTGAACGATGAGCAACAATTCTTGAGTAGGCATTGAGGAAGGAGAAGCACATATACTGACATGATGTCACCACCTGAATTATTATGCTGGGATATAAAAATAGTTTGAAAAGCAGCATGGCCAAAATTACCGTATCATTTAGTTACAACCTACTTTCATGACAGGCCGTCAGTTAATTAAGAGTGTCAAAATGCGGAATTGCCTCCAGCTTCTACATGCTTTGCAAATGACATGGAAGTCATCTTTTTAAATAGCAACAGCTTAACTGAAAATGTAAAACCCATAGTGAAACACTTTGAAAAATGAGGCAGTCAGCTGAACTGACATGAAATTCCCCACACCATAAATTCACTAGGGAAGACAGTTATAACCCATTTAATTTGCTCTCTGAAGATGATGTTCACATGACTATTTCTTTTGTGTGTTCAAAACTATTTTTCTGAAATTGATATAATTTTTAAAGTGTTATAAAACAGGAGCCTTAAGTGACTGTGGTCTGTGCAACTAGGCACATGGCCTGGCTCCAGCACTGGCACCTTCCCTCCAGACTGCTACAATACAGGCAACTGTAAAGCAGGGAAAGACTTAGAGAAAGGGGTTTTTTTCTTCAGAAATAAGTCACCCTCACTGATTCTCAAGTAACACATATGACACTAGAGAAAACTCTCTGTAGAGGGAATGATGTTTGAATAAACTTGGAAAATGATGGAATTGTTTTACCCATTTATTATACCTGGCACCAAATCCCTTATTCTCTTTATAGGACAGTCTTTTTAAATAAATGATTTTGTATAAATTATATAAGAAAACAGTTTTATATAAATTGCAGCAAAGCAAAAGAAGAATACAGTGGAAAGCAGACTGGATAGAAGACTCATGCCTGAACCAACCATAAAAGGATAAGAACAGTGCCCAAACGCAAAATTAAGCTGAACATCTTGAAAGCAAAATGAAAACCATCTCCCTCATTCTCTCTTTGGTAACAAGGTGGTCCTTTCATTGGACAGCCAGAAAGAAAAGTTTTGTTTGGGGTTTGGTTTTTTTTTTTCCCCTCCAAGGAAAATGAGTGCTTCACACTGGGAAAAAAAAAAAACGGATGAACAAACATCTCCCCCTATAGTCTACTAAAAGCTGAGCACCTTAATAATAATGAAGAAAATCCTGTCTCTTGGCTGAATAAGGGAACCAAGCTAAAACTGGACCAGAACTTTACGTGGTATGGCAACATGGAAATGTATGCTTCAGGGAGAGTGCTTGAATAAAAAAGGATAAGGCTACAAGAAAGCAATCTGAGAATTCAGCAGCGTTGTGGCAGGCTCATGGCTTCATGACTGTGGTGGTGTCCAGGTGCTTAACAAATTAGGGGTTGGAGAAGAAAGTATGAGACTGAATTTCAAGATAATTTATGTGTGGGACTAAGGGGACTTCTTTAGGCCTGTAATTTATGCAATAGGCAAAGGACTTCAAATACCACAAAGAAGTGAATGAGCTTTCTAAGCTGAGTTCAGAGTGCTCTTTATTACTAAAGACTTTGATCAAGAAAATATTTGAGCTTGGTAAAAATGCCATTTAGTATAACAGGCCATGAAAATGAAAGCTGACCAGTAAACAAGAATGGTTCACTTTGCCAGGATGATAAATAGCTCAATGCAATTTTCACAAAATGATGATTGTTCAACAATTTTATGGCTGTTTCAAAGGGAGTATGTGTTGGATGGATCCTGTTATCTGTGTCCTCTCATGCTAGGACACTATTGCTATTTCTGTAAGGAAGAAGCCCTGAGCCCTCTAAATGGACTTTATTGCCATTTACAATTACTGAAACCCAGTTGTCATTAATTTGACTATCCCTGTGGAGGTTATCATTTAAGGTAAAGGGCCATCTTTTATTCTGTGTTTTTACAGAAAACAGTATAACAAGGAGTTAGTGTCCAGCAAGGCCCATTACACAATATGATGATGCAACATTAATTGCACAGTTCTCCCCTGAACGCTCACCTTCAATGTTTAACAGACAATCCTCCAAGCATTAGCCCAACAGTGGCTGGAATGGCATTGGCTACACCCAATTCCACTAGTGGTGGAAAATATCCCATTGGTTGCAGCTGCACTGGCTCAGCATATGCTTTGGATATCAGCCTGTGCTAGCCTCCTTATTCATGAAAACATACCTAAAATTCCCATTTGCCAGGCATGGTGTTGAACATGGGCTGGATGAGTCTGGAATCCTGCAGGCATTGGCATATAGACACTAAGTCACAAAAAAACTGAGTGAAAGAAGCAATAACACCACTGGTGTTACGTAAAGATCTCCTTGCTGAATACAAGTCACTAACTATTCCAGGCAGGTTGTGCCCTCTTCCCCATCAGTTCATTTCTCTTTCACTAGTACATATGAGGGAAAAAAAAAAAAGCCAGACACACACTCATCTTGATCATGTCATTTATTAAGTCAGCAGTGATGGCAAACAGGGAATCATTCGGTCTTACCGTCACACACAAACCCCACAACTAAACCCCATGGAAGTGTACACGTGTAGAGAGAACAGGGTCTTGAGTGCACACACTCCTTCCACTTGCCGTATGAACGTGATGGCTCTGCTCAAACCTTCCTGTTCTCCTAGCAATGTTCTGACTTCACAGCAGCGTGGTAACTCCCTGCTCAAGCAAAAGGACACTGCTTCATTGGGTGTAATTAAGCCTATAAAAAAACCAGGCTTATTTATGCCTTGCTAAATCACATGATTGAGATTTTGTGGAGTGCTGTGAGTCAGAGCACTCGGGAAGCCCTGACCAGCTATTTCCTCAACATCTCAATGAGAGATGTCTAAGTTGTTCAGGTTTGTAACTCAGAAGTCAGTCAGCTGAATGTTTTGAGTTTGCTAAAAAAGGTTGGTTCCCCATTTCAAACTGCCAGAACCCTTGCAAAACAAATTTTGACTACAATACAGGATTAAGCACAATGTTAGCCAATACAATAGGACACAGTAAACAATAGTACCTATGGCAGAAAGCTGCTTTCGGGGGGGGGGTATGGAGAAAAAAGCTCTTTGGCATCTTTGACACCTGTCCTTTATCTTGCTTTTACCAAACCAGAGAGACGTTCTGAGTATAAAACCTACAAATAATTTTGCTTTAACAGGATTACTTAACTATGGTAAGCACAACTGTTAAAGCTTGTTTTTATTGTGCAAGTAGACAATGCATGTAATACCTCCCACAGCAATTTTTCATGGGACTGCTTACAAGGGTAAGACTAATTGAGGACAAGTATTTAATCACCTCTCTCATCTTGGCTTATCTAAGAGTTAACATAGAAGGGCAAGAATTGAACCAAGACACATCTCATACAAATTTCAACACAGATTAATGTCTCAGCTGAGAAACTAATAAAAAGAATTTCTCACCATGTTTATTCAATGCAAGTGAAGTCTTGTTCTGAATAGCTACTAGTTCATTTGTTCTTTCCTGACAAATACTGGCCATCCCAAACCATAATGAACCTGAGGGCCCAAGCAGTTTGAAAGTACTAGCATACTGTGATGTCAGGCAGCCCAAATTCAATAGCTCTGTTTCTCAGACAATACTCACAACAGCTAGAGAAAGGAAGATGATAAAACTAGCAGTCACAAAGGAAAATGCACTTGGTATACATTCCTGATGATGGTATTGTGAGCCATTGAGGAAATGTGGGTGTAAGACATCTAAACCTTTTATTACAGCTAACTGCAAACTCATGGAGTGCTTGTGCAGATTAAAACCATTAAAAGTGTATGCATTTTTCATGGAAAAGTTTCCATCAGTTAAGATGCTAATGATGTATGTCTGCTTGTTCCCAAAGAACAAGCAATCTTGTTCAAAGAAGTCACCAAGTTCTCAGTGACCCAGACTGCACTATAAAAATCCTCTATAATGTAACAAAATCATCACATACCACTAGAAACAATACCTAGATTATCCCTTCAAATTTGACTATAGCCTTTAAAAGAAAAAGAGTGGATGGAATATTTTTATGCAAAACCCATTTCAAGGTTCTCTGGAGAACTGAGCTGGAAAAATCACTGTGTAATGGGATAAACTATTACAATTTCAGGGCTGGAAGTGGCCAACATGATTTCTCAGTGCACACTGCCAAGGAAAGCAACTCTGCAACTCAGAGGGCAGGAGAAGAGATAGAGGTAATAATATCCCTGTGTTCAAAAGTTAATAATTTACAACAACACAGAAATCATGCGGCTGAGAGAAAGGTGACATAGAAAAGACTACAAAATGTAACACATCCCCTGTTTTTCAGAAAACTGACATCACTTTTGTGTCAAAATAGAAATCTCAGCAAAATACCTAAATATCCAGCAGCAGATTACGAGAAAACCTGGTGTCTTTCAGTCAAGCTGAGGAAGCAGCCTGTGGGAAACTTAAGACAGACAGGAGAAAAAATCCTTATTCAAAGTAAAAGTTATTTTAGGCCCTATTTGCTTTCTTTCAGAAACATGCAAAAATGCAAGCCATCGCTAATTACAACTGCCAATCACACAGAGCAGACCAGAGTCTCCAGCAATAGAGCAAGTGTTTCAAAATGAACAGAGCAGAAACTTTAGTTGCATCATTACTCCCTGGAGACTGTAAAAATGCTGTAAGCAAGTTACAGCTCTTTTCAATTAAACACCATGTGTCAGAAACCATTTGAAGCCAGATCTTGTCACAAAAATGGAAATTCCTTATTAAAGAGCTCAGTAAATAACTTAAAAAGTGATTTTCAGTGAACAAGAACCTGCAGCATGAATCAAAACTTCAACAGCTGGCCCGAAAAATCACTGTTCATCTAAAGAGAGACATGCAAAATAGGCTCACGGGGGAAGGCTGTGTTTGGGTGCTGTGCAGCTGCAGAGCAGCGGGATGGCTGGGTCAGAGGGTGGCTGCGGCAATGGCACACCGGGGTCACATGCTGCAGCTTATCAGCCCACAGTGCAGGCAATGCCTATGCCTCACAAGGCATAGTGAACTGTACTGAACCCCTATTTCACAATTAAAAGTTTAAAAACAAACTGCAAGTCACAGTATCTGCCCAGATTGGTCACCCAAGGCATCCATATGGCAAATCCTTCCCTTCTTCCCAAACTCAGTGTGACGCTGGCAGCAGCACCGCAAGTTCCCCCCCACTGTCTTGCCAAGACAAACCTCAGAAGCAGAGCAAGCAGCAGCAGCAGGGTTAAAAGGCTAGTTCAGTCTGTGAGGCTGGTTCGCGTGATGGTCATCTCTACCAAGCCTGCCCAAAAGGACTGTGTGCAAACGCTTTCCTTTTAAAGGGAGTTTACCATTTATTTCACAGAAATTTAAAGCTAGCTAGCAGGTGGTAAGGCAAAGGCAACCGAGATGGGCCCCGAAGCTACAGCTTCCCCTGCAGGCACCCGCTCCTGCAGAACAAACTGTGGGACCTGCAGGTTCAAATGCTGCCACCGTGGCTCAGGATGCAGTTTCACAAGCTGGCTAAGCCAGCCGAAGCAAGCTGTCAGGAGGAGGAACGGTCGAGCTTTTAGCCTGTGCACAACTGCGTGGTCAGCCTTAACAGTAAGGTGAGCTGAAAGCTATCTGAAAACTAACTTTACAAAAAGTAATTTACAACCAGATGAGCAAGCTGATCCAGCTGACCTCAGACATCAGCTACTACTGCTGGCGCTTGGGAAAGCAAAGGGAAAGACTTTCTCCCTTGGTGGCTGGGAAGCCTGAGATTGGTGAAGGCCTTTCAGGGAACTTCACTCTTGGTGTGCAAAGGTCTGGTATCCCACTGACAATCTGTTGAGATTTTAAGTCTTCACTTACCTACATCTGGCAACAATTCACATCGCTTGGAAATTTCCAGCTTCACACATGGCCTCAAAATCAGATCTGATGTTCTCAAAATGTAGTTTGTGCCACATGTCCCAATGTCTGTACAAAGCTGGTCACAGGGCACTGGCTCTTCTTCGTCAGCTAAGTTGCATTAGACAGAATCTAAAAATACATTAAATACTTTCTAATATTACTTTTTGACATAAGCAGTTACTATAGCTGCTGCAAGGATGTTGCAAGAAAGGGCAAGAGGTCGCATAACTCCTTTTATTCAGCTGGGATTGTGCACTGAAAGGTCAAAAGGCCTTGGAATATAGTTTTTTGTTTCAAGGTTTGCCTTAGCATTGACACTTTATCAAAAATATCAAAAATAACCTCAAGAACTCAAATGAGCGGATAATCTCCTTTTACTCCAAGGAGGCAACTAATTTAGCATAGTTACGAAATCCATCTGCAATGCAAAGTTCAAGGAAATGCCGCCTAGTATTTGAGAATCTGACAGATACCAGGTTGCCAAGAAAAAATAGCATCTGAGCAAGCTGTGGGTCTGCTGTTTAGTGAGAGGGTGTTTAATAGTACTGACAGCCCACCAAATAGTATGCATTTATCATGTGGAAGTAGGAAGTAAAGTAGCTTTTTATACCATTTGCACAGATGTAGCTCTCTCCTCTCAAGAAGCATCCAGGTTTTGTGTTCATTAATTTATATAACACATACTTATAGGAGGTAGAGCAGTACTCCTCAAATAAAGGCAAACCAAGGCACTGGAAGATGTACGAGTTTGTTTTTTCTTGCCAAATACACAGTGCCAGAGTCTGAAATGAAAGCCCAGTTCCCAATAACCCTGCTCTAGATATCAACCCAAGCTTCCACCCGAACATACGAAGACCACCGATTTTAGAATTAGTCTCTTCAGTTGCTCTGCTTGGCTACCTGAATCCTTGATTGACATTGTGCCCCCATGTTTCTGAATAAATCCATGAAGTTCTTCAGTGTCTGCAAACTGGTTGGGGGAGGAGGGGAGGGGTGATTAAAAAAAAAAAGTAAAAAATTACTCGATGGGAAAGCACACAGTTGAACGTGAATAACCATTCCCTGTACTTCTGCCGTCACTTCCGTAAAGTTGCTGTGGCTATTGTTGTGATGTGCTTCTGTTCTGCATCACTTCATTTGCTCAAGTACAAAACACGGATCATTTAATTAGTGTAATCTTGATCTCCATAACAATCTGTCTGTTCACTTTATTGAACAAACCAGCATTGTCTTCAAATAATAAAAGGAGACTAATCTTAAGTGCCAGTGGAAGAATTCACTCACTCGCCTTCACCTACGGGGCAGTTTGCTCAGCCCCTCTGTACATCCCTACTGTCTGGAGCAGCACAGTCCAATTCCAGGGAAACTTAGGAGGATCCTTCCTGGGACATTCCTCAGTAGAGGCATGAATTAATCTCTTACATATAGCACAGATTTACTGTGCTATTATAAATTCCTCAGTTCCTTCCTGTTAACAGCAATACACTGGTCAATCAATACACTGCTCAGTAATTGAATCTGTAAGACCTCCAGTGCTCATTTTGTACACACCAAATTCAAAACATTATTTGTGAAGATCCTGGCAGAAGGGAGTTCATACCAACTCCTAGTTCCCATGGTCAGTTGACAAATACTAGTGAATTATCAACATATTTCAGTAACACTTCAGTAGCAGTTCTAAACTCATCATTCTTGTACACTCTTCAAATATTCCTACATAAGTTAAAAAGAAGAAAAAATAGGGTTCAGGTGAATTTTAAGGTCTGTATTGTATGTTAAAAGTTCTTTTTATATCAACTCCTTCCACTCTACCAACACTCTTAGCTGCTTAACAAAACTTAATTTTGTTACCACGCGCTGCACGAGAAATCCCTTACCAGCACTCAGTACCTAGTCTCCAGCATCATTGACTGTACTGTAATCTCTGCCATTCATCATACACAAGTTGTTTTTTTTTTTTATAGAGCAAATGCACCACAGCTGCAGGTTTTTACAGACTTGCTCTCCCACCTGAGAGAAGCCAGCCAGTCCCAGGTTTCCCATCCATAAACTAGGGAACTACACAAATCCACTAACAGTCAGGGCAGGAAGACTAGCATTTGCTGTCTTACACATTTGCCAAGTTCTCAATTCTTTAGTCTTCACTGATTCAGCTTTAATTGTTTCACATACAATCCAAGAGATGTTTCCACTTACTTTCTGCTCTGTCTTCCTATTTTCAAATCACTGCCAAGTTCTTTAATATGTCAATATCTTTACCAGTATCTTTAATATGGCAACAGTGTTTAAGTAGTGAGCAAGTAAGCTCCAGAGCTTCAGAAGTACAGTGGTTATCATGCTTCAAGCCAAGCAAAGAACATTTTAATGTTCACCTTCATGTGGGGAGTTTTTATTGTACCAATGCTCCCCAAAACTACCTACTTTTAGTAACTTTGCATTTCTATCAGCATGTACAAACACTGTTTGAGTTATACCACGAATAAATACAACGAAAAAGAGCTTTTCCCACAACAGCCTTGATGGGTTACTTTTAATTAAAATCAGTTTAATGATTGATAAGCTCTAGTATTTCCAGCAGCAAATCATAAGTGGTTGACTGTTTCCAGACACAGTGAAAAAAACTGAAGATAATATAACTACATAAGCTAGCATATTTAGTTAGTTTACTGGTTGTCAAACATAGGAAAAAGTGAGGGTTTAACACGTAAATTGTCATGACCAAGAGCAAAAATTAAATGAGTATTTTGTAGGAATCAGAAAGTTCAACTATATAAACTTAAGGAATCGTTGTTTCCAATGCTTACTCTTAATCTCTCACAAAATTACTTTTGACTACTTCCTACATCAGAAACCGATGAGCACAAATTTTCAGTATCTGATTAGTATTTAGGGGGAGGGGATGTCCCATACATAAACTCAGTACAGTTGCTACTTTGAAACGTTCTTCATTCATGCCCCTTAAGCAAATGGAAGAACACTGCAAATACGTTTCCTGGTATCCTTCACATGCTCTTTGAGCTTGCAGAGGCAGCAAGAGGCAATTCAGCGTGCCTGTGCACACATTAATGAAGACATCTCTTCCTTATAAACAGAACAAATGCATCTGCAGCTGACTTAAGATCAGCCGTACAACAAACCAAAGTTTAATTCAACACTGCAGGGAACAGGAGAGTGGGTACATGGGAGTGTGAAATCCTAAAGCTCTAACAGGATCCTCCCTAGTCCTGCATGTATCTTCCTCAGTCACTGTCAGCAAGGATGTAGTGCTGTTTGAAACAGCTGCTGCATCCACCTGTCGTTCCTCAGCTACTGCTGGTGGGAGGAGGAGACAACACACAAGAGGGAGCATTTCCTCTTTTGTACTGTTATTTTATTTTGTAGTAAGATCCATGTAGTATATAAAATATAACAGGAAAAACTGAACAAAGCCTATAAAATAAATGGAGGAGTTCAGGTGACGAACCACTACAGCTCTGCTTTTGTGGTTTTATGATGATGTCACCAGAACTCATGTACTGTTTACCTTGTACTTTTTACAGTTCTCTAGCATATGAACCTACATAAAAAGCTGATATGTTCCAATTAAGCCATAGTTAAGTGACAGATGTAGAGGAAAACACGGCTTTCTTAAGCCACAGCTGCCCTTGACACAGGTTACAATGATATCTAACTATACCATAATGTACATTACATCAAGAACCTCGAAAGAGCCTCTGAGAAAACAGGTTCACATTAAGCATTTTAAAGAAAGGTCATAAATACTGCACTGTACCAACAGTACCTCCCAATGTCCTCCTTATGCCTGAGGAGCATTTGTGGGTTTTAAGAAGCTACTACATAGATGACACCAAACCTAGAGGTAGGTTATAGGCAAAGGTAAGTTACAGGCAAAAAAAAAAAGATCCCTTTAGAGCTAGTCATTGCACAAACTGCCCAGCACGAGGCAAGGCAAAAATGTCAACAACTCTCTGCTCCCACCTTAAACATTGCTCACATGGTGCATTTAATTCCTAGTGCCATAAGAATGACGGTGGATCATCAGCTGCTAGTAAATGCAGTCATGCCAAGAGAACAGCTTGAAGTTCTTCAAGCAAAAATCTGTTACTGTGCAAAACTGGTGCACTGGACTGTTACCAACTAGACCTCCAAGTTTAGGAAGTGACCTGATGGTAGAGAACCAAGATGTTTGTTTTGCTTTTGACATGGGAAATACTCTACGTAATCAACAGAACATACTGCTAAGCCTACATGGAAGGAGTCAAACATCAGCTTGTCTCAAAAGGTTAGAGAGACAAGAAAAAAGAAAAAGTTGAGAAAAGTTAAAAAAAAAGCACAGTTTTCTGACACCAAGTTTTCTTTTTTAGAAAGTTACTGTACCAAACAAGCTGGTAAAACAGCTTGTCTTCGGCATCATCTGGAATCAACATAAGGTTGATAATAATTATCATGTGTACACTTCAACAGGGATGAGAAACACATCTGCAAGTACAATAGTTAACAGCAAATTAAACCCAAGTTTTAATGGTATAATGCCTTCAGGTCACAAAATGTGGACAAAATTTTAATCTTAACTACCTTCTGTGCACTATTTGGTGATAATCAAAAGTAACAATGCTGAAGATTCATTTTATTTCTACTTCCAAAGGAAAAGGGGAAAAGGTTAAATAAGTGTTCTCCAATTTGTTCTCCACTATATGTACACCCACACATACACACACGCACATGCACACACCCCGCAAACTGCACTGACATTTCTTTTTGACCAAAAGAGTAGATCCTGGGAGTAAGTGCAAAATGCAAAATCAACTGACAGAAAATGCTGAACAAACAGCATCATAAAAATACAAAATATTTATATTACTGAACTATTAACAGATGATGTTCTCTGTTTCTTTAAAACTTTGGAACCACATAGCTGATTTCTTAAATCTAGTCCATGCCAGCTTCCAGAACTATTAATGTTTTAGTTAGCTTCATTCTTTGATGCTTCGTCAAAGTTTTCTACGAGATCTGAAAGAGATGAAGATATTTAATACAGTAATGCCCAGTAACATTACTTTCATAAGTTTAATGAAAATGCATATATTACAGGAAAGGTTAAGTAGTTCTTAACTATACTTATGTGCATCTTTTTTTTATGGGCAGATTTCAAAGGGCTTTAGAAAATATGGTTTGTTTGAACATACACAAAGAACTAGAAATGCAGGAATACTCAGAAGAGTGGAAGTTCTAACATGAAGTGATTAAGATCTGATTTTCACAGGTGCTCTACTAGCTGCAGTTGAGTCTTCAGCCACCAGCATCCTTTAAAGAATGGCTGAAGTTAGGCACCCATTAACTGTTGTACTCCAGGAAACAGAAAATTTTAGAGAACTGAATTTTTATGCAAGGTCACAAAGAAATAAACCAGTGCCAGAGCATGAGGAATTGAACCTCTGAGTCCACCAGTTTGTTGTTTTAGCTAATACACCATACTGATGGATATAGAAGAATGTGGTGATTGATGGACAGTTACTGACAAACTAAGAACTTACAATATTTATTTACTGAGAAACTTTCAGACACTGACATAAGCTTTGTTTCTTCCACTACAGAAATAAAAATGCCCTGCCCCCCCCCCAATTTAAAGACAACCTGATGACTATGTCAATCATGTCATTTTGCAGCCCTAAACCCCTATTTGGACATTTAGATCACCTGTTCAACCTCCCTGAAAGTATTTTAATCTATTTTCACTTAAGAATTAAGCAATTCGCACAAGGTAAACCTTTTTCAAAAGCTAGAATCCAAAGCCATCAATGTTTTAACGCTGCCCAGTATATGAAGCCTCCCTTAGTAAGTGAGAAGTATAATCACATCAAGAGCTAAATATTTAAATTCATGAATTGAAATATTTATACATTAAATGGACATATAAGTGTGTATGTGCCTACCTGGGACATCATCATCTTCTTCATCAATATCTTCAGATTTTGGTGCTTTACTATCCAACACTATAAAAAGAAATTTGGTGCTGAGTTCTCATTATACAGAATTAGGGACAATCACAACAAAATAAAAAACATACACGTAAAGAAACAAAGCATCTCTCCAACCCCCGATAGTGACAAACACACAAATGACTGGGTATCAACAGGAAACAGCATGACCAAAAAGTCTACTTGTGAACATTCTTACACCAAAGTATTAGCACAGCCATTTTCAAATGCTTAGGGATATTAATGCAAAGCTAGCAAAAGATCAAATGATACAGAAAAAACCCAGCATGACTACATCTTCTAACTGAAGTCATGTGTTTCAATACAACAATAATGTGGTACCAATCAGGGACCAAGATATCATATGATTCAATTACCAAGGGGCCACAACTGTAAGAAAAAGTATTTCCCTATCAAGGGTCCTGCATCAAACCTCGTCTTCAGTACGTCATGGAAGTTGAAACACGCTACAAGTAATCTAGAGAAATGCAAGAACTTAAAAAATAAAAGAAAGCATTTCTTCTCATTGGTCTGACCTCCTGTACTATCTAAAGAAAGCATAGCAAGTATCTATTGGTACCGAGGTTGTATCAAAGAAATATGCTTACGACGATCCATCTTTCTAAATTTTGACAGGTATTTTACATATTAGTAAAGAATAAGGAAAAATAAACTCTTTACTTTCAATTAAACTCTGAACATGAAATATAGAAGAAATTAAAATTATTGATTTAGAAGGAATAAGTATTTGTTGAAAATGTTAAAACAGCTAATGTATTTTCCAGTTCCAACAGACAATTGCAACGTGTCCAATTACAGTCTTGGCCATAACAATCTAAACAGCATAAATATGAAAAACAAAGTTTTTTGAATGTCCAGCTTCACTGGGGCTTGATATTAAGAACTAGGTTTTGGCAACATACAACATGAAACATGAACTCTGATACGGCTATTTGTAATGAAAAATGTACCTGTTCTGCAGTCTAAGAAAGCTTTTACAAACTCATATCAGACTGATTACTTGCATTCTTTAAAGTACTCTCATGTTCTAATTTCATAACATACGCCATTATAAATTTCCATCTATTCTTAAATTACAAACTTGCTTATGGACAGTAGTTGAGACCCCTACAAAACATGCTGCAGTGCTTCCCCAAGAAGGGTATTATTCTAAAAGGGATTGTCCCCAGACTCCATTTCTTAACGGTAAAATTACAGTAATAGTTATACCACATATATATACACACACACACCATGCTCCCATGGTTTTAAAATTAGTAGAAAATAAAGAATCACATTAAAAACTTTCATTATTTTTTATTTTGAATCAAATCTTTGATTTCAAGTTCATTTTTAGGTCTTGGTTTAATTCCAAATGGAATTAGAGTAAAGGGTAAGGAACATGTTTCTTCCTCTATATCCACAATAGAAACATGTTTTGTATGAACAAAGAAAACAGAATTGATTCCCTGACAAAAAGAACCTGTTGAGTTTTTCCAAGCAAAAACATGAACTTGCTTTCCTAAGTATTTTGTCATACACAGTTGTACACCTAGAGTCACAGCATGCCTGACTTAGCAGATTTTTTTTTTTTTTTTAAATCAGGGCCTCCCTCTATAGAATCTTGAATCAACAAGGAAAAGAAAATAATATTCCCCTCCCCACCACTATATTTCCACAACAATGGCAAATAAATAAAAAGTGATCAAAAGCAGATGTACTTTTAAGTCACACACGCTGCTGTTAAATTTGGCTTAAAACTTTTAATACTTCGTATGTTCTTTAAATCGGCAATGAAAGATTCCAAAAAGACCTACCTTGTCTCGGGAATTGTTCAGCTAACTTCCTGAGACTTGTTAAGCTGTCAGCACCAAGCTGGCTTAAGATGCCTGGAAGCATTTCTGTGATCGGTTTAGCCTCTGCATGACCAGTAATTGCAAAAGTGTTAGCAGAGAGGGAAGCTTGAACCTTGGGGTTGTTGAAGTGAATAACTGTTCCATCATCTTTTATCATGTTCACCTGTTTAAATATATTAATAACATTTACCAAAATGTTGCAGCATCTTGTTGAACAAGCATGATAAATTATTAATTCAAATCGAGGTTTAAAATATTAAAATATAAAAGAATTACAAAACTAGTACTCCTCCTAGGGAATAATATAACCATGACAAAAGCATCTGGAATTAACACCACCTAAACTGGAAGTAAAATATGAGTTAATGATAAAATATGGGTTCATACATACTATATGAAAACACAGAATTTAAGAGCTATGCTTCCTTCAATATGCTTATCTAAATACTAAGTAATAAATATGCAAGGATTATATGTTATCATACAGTTCATGTATATTTTCAACAAAGGCAAAAAACATACATAGGTTATTAGACTGTCAGGCATAAATGAGTTAATATCAGGAACGTCTAGGAAAAAAAACCCCAAACCAAAACCTTCAGCTCTATGGTAACTCTTTACAAAGCTCTAACAGAAAAGCCTTGCCACATCAGTTTAAGACATCACCATTCACAGCTATCTGTGTCACCTATCAGGATAACGTTATTGTTTCTGCAGTAGAACTGGCAAAGAAACAAGACTCACAACGTGGCCTACTTGCTGAAGCTGCCCAAGGCAAGGATGCTTCCTGCACATAGACACACAGAACTGGAGGTTTATGTACCAGCTGCACTAGAACAGGCTTCTATGCCTTTGTAATAATTCCATGATGACTCTTTTAAGACTAAGTACATCATACAGTGACCCAGCTCTCTTCCTCTTCCCTGGTCTTCTGAATCGCCAATAATTAAGTTTTACAGCCAGTATAGCAGCCTGCTTTGCTCCTACTGTCAAAGTTTATACTGGCATATTTGTATGGGTTTATTTCATGTTTTTTAACTTAAAGGGAGACAGAATGGAAGGTTAAGAAGGTTTTTCTTCTGGGCATGGCTAAACCATGGTTAAGTGGAAAATAATTTTGTCTGAAAAAAGGAAGAGTTCTACCCATTGAACCAAACAGCAGTAATAAACTTATGTCACAAAACTCATAAGTATTGTTTTTAGTAGAAGTTACAGGGAGAAAACAGAAATTTGGGAACTGAAGAGATCTAAAATATAAAAACATGTAAGTTATCACTCTTCACACAGCAGAGTTCAAAATATGTTTTGAACAGGAAAACCAGGTGTGTTGCTTTCCTGCAAAACTAAAGGATGTCCTGTCCCTTACACATGGGGAAATGCTAAAGGCTTCAAGCACGGTCATCCTCTTACTTAAAAGCCTCTTTTACAAACCATACAGATGAGCTACTAATGTTTGACTCACTTGCTAGTCTCTCCAAACTCTTCTATCTACACGAAGTTTACCAAGGTCAACTTGTGTCCACCTGAATACAACAACATACTGCAATTATGTATCTAGCTATCAAGGCAGAAGCATATTGCATTATCTTCCTTCACATCAAGACATTTAAAATCCTTAATAACTGTGTCTGAATAAAGATCTTATGCATGGGGGGGGGGGGGGGGGGGGGGGGGGGAGGGGGGGAACAAACAGAACAAGAACTGTGTCTTTCTCTGGGTTCATATAGCTCAGCATATACATATCAAGCTTAAGTAAACAGAGAAATTAAATTGTTTCTGTAGCAGAGGTATGAAAACTTACAGGCAAACCAGGCTTCTACACTGAATCTGTATTTGCCTTTGGAAGAGAGGTATGCACTAAGGGACCTCTGGAGGCACCTTGCAATCCTGCTTAAATTAATTAATCATAGATTAAATATTATGCTTCTTTAACCAAGTACTACAGTAATATTGAGTTCATGATGAAGGAACACCTCCTCCTCCCACATATGTGTGTCACTCTCTACAGTGTTACAGAAAACGTCAGTGTTTCAGTTCATATTTTATACATGTTAAATAGACATATTCAAGGAATATCTGAAACCTTTATATTCCTACTTATGTTAACACGGAACTTGGTTCTGTAGAATCTTTGCTGTGTTGTAAGAAATGCCATCTCTTGTGACTACCACAAACAATTCTGGTAATTTTTACGCAGTAAAAGGGCTTAATTTTAATAATACAGACTTACAAGTTCTTACTCCAGATATTTTTATGCTTTATATTCTGCACCACACAACCCTTGCTTTAGATGTACCTGCACAGTACATGTGTGTTTAGTGCTCTTCTCTTTAAAAGCAGATTATCAAGTTCATGAAGTCAAGAATCAAGAGAAGTTCTGTTTTGCAATGAATGCAAGACACATATGTGACAAGCAGCTTACTAGCGTCTGTTATCACTATCTGGCCAGTAGAACCTTCTCCCTTGTTTCTCTAGGTATGTATGCATTAACGTGAATGAGACAACAATCAAATAGCTTTACCTATCAGTAACCAGACCTCTCAGTTTTTGAGGCGAAAACTGTTGTTTAAAGAAAAAAAAAGCCAACCAACCAATCACCAAAACAACACAGTGAATTTAATTTCAAACAGCAAACACTTATTTTATCACTATACCTCTTCAATGCCAGCAATGTTATTTACTGCCAGTTTTTTGAGGGAACTCTGAAGTTTTTTGTCATCAGCTGTAGCTGTTCTGTGCACCACCTTCTTCTTTCTGCGAGCTGTTCCCTGGGAAAAAAAAAAAAATCAAGACAACAGTCAGTTATTCTCAAAAATCTCCCAACACTTTAATTTTTGAAAGTCATATCGCACTCTGAGCGACCTATCTTTAAGCTATGAGAAAGCTCTATAGTCAAAAATGCTTCTCAACTTGCTTCCCTTCACCTACAGCCTTAACCATCAGTCTCAAGTCTAAGGTTTTTCTTAAGTGTAAAAGACCAAAAAAGACACTGAACAGCAGCAGTATTTCCCCTTCCCACAAGCTAAATTACAGAAATACTATTTAGCAATATATAAGAAAGTTTCCCTAAGAACTTTATTTTTTCCAAGGTGAAGGACAAATACAGTGACTTAAAAAGGTCACACTTTCGTAACCAAGTAATTAACATTTTTAAAGCGTTCCACAGACAGCAATTTTGGAATTCCTACTCTGCAAACTTTTGTACAACCCCGCCTATAGTTAGGAGATGAACACCTACACTGAACAAACTATATGCTTTTTTGTCATATTAGCTACCTGCTGGCTCAGAGAAAAGAAACAGCTCAGTGCAGAGTCAGATAAGCCCTGGAGCTGGCACAAAGGAAGGAAAACTCCAACAGGGAGAAGAGAAAGGCAGAACTGGAACAACCAACAGGTAAGCTTAGCTTGAGCTTTCACAGGTCACAAAAAGTCACTGAATTAAAAGAAAGCTTACACACTGGAAACTACTCATCCAACAGTTGTGAACTGAAAGAAAATTGCATTTCAGGCAGCAGCACTACAATTCAGATCACACAAAAACTGTATTTTTCAGGCCCTGAAGTATTTTTTTCTTTTCCCCCTCCCATGAACTAAAGCTTATATTTTGAAAAACACATTTCAGAGATGTTTCTCCTTCAACTCGTAAACGACAGAAAACAGTACATCCCTGATGGCTTCTTACCTTTCCTCCTATTCGGACCTGTGCTTGAAGCTTGGCCAGTTTTTCTTGGTTCATCGTGCTGCGTCTAAAGAATAAGAATGAGATACAAATACAAGTTAACCATCAAAATATTAAAAAAAAAAAATTCACAGTCCATTTTAAAAGTACTCTTAAAATTGCAGTGGGTTTTTAAACTTATAGAAAATTTGCCAAAACAGTGCATCAAACAAATACACATAATCACAATAAATTTAAAGCCACACCACCTAAATAATACAAAGTGGTCCAGCAGCAGTCTGTTTAGCTGAAGTGTCTGTACCATGATGAGGCAAATCAGCAGGATATTTCATTTTGCATCAGTCTGCGGTACTAACTGTGAATTTCCAAGTATGTTAGTTTACTGTTGGAACCATTTGACTGAACTACTGACTCGGAACACACCTAAATCAGCACGTACAGCACGAGCGCTTCTAGGAAAACGCCTTTAACAGAGCCCAGGGAGAGACTCATCGCTACACTACTTTGAATACTATTTCCAAATAATGAATCTCCAATGCTTTTAACTAACAAGCCAGCTCCGAACTCAGTGAAGTTCGCGTCTTGACAGATTTCCTATATGAACTTCTAGCAGCTATTCATCCAATTCAATGACTGCGAAGTTAGTCAAGTGGCATCTCCAATGGGTCAGGTGGGACCTTTAAAGGCTGGAAGACCTGAAAATCTGTAATGGGTCGAAAAACACTTCAAGTGTTCCAATATAAGGAAGGTATTTTGCTCCTCTACCCCAATAAGCCATCAGTGATCCTCTGAATGAAGGGGAAACCCCCTGTGCATTTGCATTGCGCCGGGGAAGCGACGAGGAGGGGGAGACGGGGCTCCCGCGGGCGAGCGGGGACCCAGCGCGGCCCCAGCACTGCCGGGAGGATCACCACACGGACAGAGACTCCGCCGGGGAGACGGGAGAAGGGACTCAGGCCGGCAGAGCGGCTCACTGGCCTCCCCCAAAGCACGGGGAGCTGGAGAGATCAAGGCCCCGTCCCTCGGGAGCCAGGGCAACCTCACCCGCCGGGGCACCGCGGCCCCAGCGGAGAGTCACGGGCCACCGACGCAGGCAGACCCCACCACACCGCGTCCCGGCGCAAGGCCTCGCTCCCCCGCCCTCTCCTCGCGGAACGGCCGGCACCCGCGGCCCCGCCACGGCCCAGCGCGGCGGAGGGAGACGGGACGAGGCCGAGCTACCGCGGCGCCCCGCCCGCCCCGCGCCGCGAGGCGGCAAGGGAAGGGCGGAGGGGGCCGTGCCGGCGGAGCGGTGCCGGCGGGCGCGGGGAAGGTCTCACCTGCGTCCGGCGGATCCTCCGCAGCCCAACACGCGGTGAGAACAAGATGGCGGCCAAGGAAGGAAAGAGAGGCGCACAGAGAAAGGAAGCTTCGCGCCACGTGACGGCGCCAGCCCGCCCGCGGATTGGCGGCGTCGCGGAGTCACATTTGCATAGCAGCGGGGGCGGGGGCGCGGGGAGGCGTGCGCGCGGCGCGCGTTGCCTCCTGGGAGTTGTAGTCTCCGGGGACGGGCACGGACCGACGCCCCAGGGCAGGGACCGACGCCGGGTAAGCCAAATACGGGAGGCGGCGGCTCCAAACGTGTCACCGCGCACTTGTCGGCGCGCTGTCCCCCTTGGCGAACCCTCCTTCACACACCAGTGCTTGCCGTCGGTTTTACCTTCCCAACCAGCTGGGCAACTCTTGACAGCAGCGGGACAAAAGGGTTTATTTGGGAGGAGAAAATAAATCCGGAACCCACACCTCGCTGCCTGCTCCCGCCGGAGTAACCCTTGATTTTGTTCAGGCGAGTAACCAGGGTTCTAGGGACCCGGTGTGACCGAGGTACTCCTGCCCCAGAGGCCCCGGCTACCTGCGCGGAGCCGAGCTGCTCTGACCGAGAGGGAAACGGCTGAACGCCCCCTCAGACGGCCGGGGAGAGAAATCCTCACAGCTGCCCACTCCCCCCCAGCCTCCCCCGGCACCTCCGAGCCGAGAGGTGAGGGCGGCGCACCGCCCACATCCGCCTCACATCACTTCCTGGGCTTTAAAAAACGGGGAAAAAAAAAGAGAAAAAAAAAAAAATCACCTAAGCTGGTCCGGTCCCATCGCGGAGATTTAGGGGCCGTACCCCGGGTGCCGCTGCTGCCCACGCCGACACCATGAAGGCTCAGCCTGCGGCAGCCTCTGTCTTCTGCCTGTGCCTGGTGCTGGCGGCCTCCGCAGCCTCCGCCGCGGAAGGGCTCGGAAAGGGTTAGGCAAACGTTTTCTTCGGGCTTTCCTCTCAACTTTTGCCGTTGCCCTGAATGGCTGCGCCGGGGCCGGGCCGGTTCCCACAGCCCGCGGCGGCGAGGGGGGCGCGGGGGCGGGGGGAGGCCGGGCCGGCCTGGCACTGCCGCCGCGGTTTAGAGGGAGACCGCTGCCTTTTGACTTTAAAAATGAGGGGGTCTGTAAGCGATCTTTGCCGTCGTGGTCCTGTTCCGGCTAAACACCGAGGAGTTTCCCTTTCGAGGGGCCCTGCTTTTGTGTGGCGAAGGCCGGGGCGGGGGGGGGGGGGGGGGGCGCAGCCCCTCAGTGCCCCCCCGCCCCGCCTGGTGCTGAGGTGCCCTGTCAGCCCTGCCCAGCCGCTGCCGGCCCCTTCTGCTGGCTCCTGGCAGGCGGTGAACGGCTCTTCCCTCCCGCCCTCGGCTTCCCTTTTCCTTCCTGACCGCTCCTCACCTCTCCTCTGGCTCGCCGGGGCCTCCGTGTGTAATTGCCATGTCTAATAGCCTGGTTCAGTCAGGGTGCGCCAGGGCCCTGAGCTTCACCCCAGGTGGTGGCTTTAGCCTGTCTTGGAGATAAATTTCCTCTTCAGGGCTGGTGGTAACGCAATTTGATCAATGACAGCAAAGCTTTGTGGTATGGATCCCAGTCATTCCCCTTTTGTTTTACCATTAATTCCTCAGATGACTTTCATTCAAAAGTAACACTCTGTAATGTGTTGTGTAATGCTTTTAAAAACGTACTGAAGCTCGCCACAAAGCGGGTTTTAGTTTAAAAAAAAAGAAAAGCTTTCGAAAAGCATTTCCTAGCTAGAACAATAGAAGGTTTTCCCTGTTTTAACATGTTGACCTTTGAATGAAATAGCTGACGTGTCAATATTCTGAGTAAACATGACTTCTGCGAATCCAGCTGTTTTTGCTCTGCTACGTTCAGCCGGTACAAACGTAGCCTTGTGTCTGAAGCTGCCTCTGCAGCTGATATGTGCGTGTGATTGGACATGGACAAGGCATCACCACCTGACTGCTAGCACAACTAAATATTTGATGTGTTGCATCATATATGTTCACAGTTGTTCATCTCAGGAGAGAAGATAAGGTAACAAAAATACTGTGCCAACTGCTCAAACCTCCCAGATGCTGAACTAGGGTGCCACGAGGTTTTGCTGACCCTGTTTTTTGGCTTTCTCCAGCTTCTTTGCCATAGATGTCTGCTGGAGACAAAGTCTGCTTTCCCCTGTGTCAGCACTGGACAGTCTGTGGCTCCTGACCCCTGTGTAGCTCCCGAAATCTGCCACCCTCAGCACCCTGGGTACTGGAGGTTGCTGACTAATCCAAACCCTCAGCGTTGGGAAGGGGCAAGCCGAGGCTGATGTTTGGTCACCCAGCACAGCCCTGCATTATTGGAGCCATGAGACCTCTGAGGCGGTCTTCCAGGGGTGTTCCCCTACGATCAGTTCCCGGATCTCCTTCGTCTCAGCTCTCCACGTGGCTTTTGGCCATGTGCTGTGCTGGCTACAGGGTCAAAAAACCTGGCAGTCCCTGCTTTGCAGTTGGTAAACATACGCTCGCTCACTCTTATCGCAACTGACATAACGAGACTTGTTATCTTGATATGGGATAAAATACTTCCTGCGTCGTTCAGTTACTGTAACATTCAGAAATCTGTGTAATGGCGTTCTTTCTTACTCTTTGATGATATTATCATCAGCAGTAATACTTAGCATAATAGTTTTAGAGCAATTAATGATCACATGTTGGCCTA
The DNA here is from genome assembly GCF_018139145.2 of Gymnogyps californianus. NCBI lineage: Eukaryota > Metazoa > Chordata > Aves > Accipitriformes > Cathartidae > Gymnogyps > Gymnogyps californianus. Next base: position 29,506,364 of record NC_059478.1, on the reverse strand, counting down.
GGAATTTTTAAGTTTCGCTTTAGTTCACGTTCAGTGGGATTTAGGAAGCCAAATGCTGACATGTTTAATTTGTAACTAATCAGTTAATAAATGTCCACATATTGAAAAAGAATGGGGAATAATCAGAAGGCCCTTCAATTTTAATCTCTGTTTGGGGGATTTCGGTGTCATTTGCATATATATAAATATTCATGAGTGTGGTATGTTTTTGTTAATTAATTTCAGTGGGATTCCTCATAAGACTATGTAGGTTGTAAGTATTTGCAGAAGTCTTTCCAGGACTGGGATTATAGTTGGCTTTAAAAAAAGAATATAAAATGAGTTGAAAATATTCTTAAGGGTTGGACTGTTTTCCTCTGTTAGTTGACATGTTAAATTATGCAGCATTTATAAACCCTTCTCTCTGGCAGGTTTTGGAGATCATATTCATTGGAGAACACTAGAAGATGGGAAGAAAGAGGCAGCAGCCAGGTATGTTAGCTACTTTTAAATACAGACAAGTGTCTTTAAAAACATTCAGAAAGGTTCTGTATCAATCCTAAATTTAACCACAGAAAATAGTAATTATTAACGAACATGAAGGTGGTTTAGGAGGCTGTTCAGATCTCTATAACTTACTAGAGAGAAAATACAGAGTTTTGTTAACTTTGCTGAGGCACCACCTAGGTTTAATCACTACAGTCTAATTAAATGATTGAAGTCCTAGCTTGTCTTTGAAATGAGACGAAAAGAATTGAGTATTTATCATAGTAAAGAAAGATATGGTTCTCAAACCCACAAACGCATGTTTAAGTAGTACTCGATCCCCTTGAACTCAGCAGTGCTAATAGCTTCTGTAAAATTCAGTGTGCCTGTATAGATGAGGCCTCAGTGGGAGATGAGAGAGTTATTGTTACCATCTGCAGAAGAAGTCCGAAAGTTTCAAACTGTAGTGAACTGATAAGTTGTTTAAGTAGAACCTCTTCTGGATTAAGCTTAAACTCTAAAAAGAACACTGTCTCCATGAAAAGGTAAAAAATGACATTTTGATGCTGTTTTTCCTCAGAATTTCTTCTGTTTCTTGTTAAAATGTGAGAAGGAAAATTGTATGCTTATAAATTCTACTTGTACTTTTAAATTTATAACCTAGATCTGACAATGCTGACATGAGCAGAACTTCATTATGCCTTCCAGGTTTGCTGTGTAATTGAATTCTGCTCTCAAACTGATCAATCTGGTGGGTTCTACACTCTAGCGTAGACACCAAATTAACCCAGATGGTACAGTTCAGAAGCCTTACGAGTTTTTATAACTGGATATTTTAGCATTTATTTGATATACCTGTGCAAAAAAATAGACGATTTCAGTATTTGCAGGAATAATTGTAGCATTACTTTGCAATGAAGCAGAGGAAGCTTTAAAATGAGACAGAGGAGGGAGGGATGGTGAGCTCTCTGGTTTAGGCAGGATAACCGTTTCTGCTCAGAAACACTCTGCAGCAAGGGACGGGTGTAATGCACGCTCTCTCCTTTCGTCGCCGGAAACACAGACCTGCTCGCTGATTTCAGTTCAGCAGCATTTGGGTGTTACTGAATGGAAGGATGGGGAGAAACCAACAACAACAAAGAAAAGATAAACCTAAAAAGCAGATTTTTGTCCTAAGTCTGACCTTAGGTCAGGAGATGAAAAATTGTACGAAATTATCTGTTATGCGTCAAATGAGAAGCATCACAGCCAGTGGCCTAGGAAGTTTCAAGACTTCAAGTCTGTAAATAGTACAATCTGGATGTGTCGGAGATGCTGGAGACGTCTTGTTTTGAAGTTCCCTGTGGGCTAGGGTGGGATCCAGCCCTCATACAATTACTGGGTGTCTGGTTCTCAAGGGTAACCGCAGTACAATCACGCTTTTAAGCAGGACGCCCCGCAGGACGGTGTCCCGGCGCCGGACGCGTGCTGTACCGAGGTGATTCCCCGCAGGCCCCGGGCGCCAGCCGCCCGTGGGGCCGTCCGAGGCGCTCGCCGTCGGGGTGTGTGGGGGCGGCTGTGCTGAACCCCGACGCTGCGCGCTGCCCCGAGCCCGGGAAGGAGCGGAGGGCGCGGGGCTGCGAGGCGCTCCGTGGGGGTTTCCACGCGAGTCCGCGGCTGACCGGCGGCACGGCGGGCCCTCAGGCCACGGCGGCTCCGGCGCAGGCCGCGGGCGACCGGGGGGGTGGGGTGTGAGTGACCCGAGCGGAAGCAGTCGCCGTCGCCGTCCGGGTCAGAATGGCGGCGGGGCGGGCGGCGGCAGGAGGATGCCGCTGGTGGTGCTGTGCGGGCGGCCGGGCAGCGGCAAGAGCCGGCGGGCCGCGGAGCTGCGGGCGGCGCTGGGCGGGCCGGAGCGGCAGGCGCACGTCGTGGCCGAGGCGGAGGGCGGCCGGGCGGCGCTGCGGGCCGAGGTGGAGCGGCGGCTGAGCCGGCGGGACGTGGTGATCGTGGACGCGGGCAACGAGCTGCGGAGCATCCGCTACGAGCTGTACTGCGCGGCGCGGCAGGCGGGCACGGCGCGCTGCCTCCTGCACTGCGAGGGCGGCCCGGAGCGCCCCGACGAGCCGCCCTTCGAGGCCCCCGACCCGCGCAATCGCTGGGACCGGCCGCTCTTCACGGTGCACGGGGAGGAGCCGCTGCCGCTGGCCGCCATCCGCGCCGCCCTCTTCGAGAGCGCCCCGCCGCCGCCGCACCGCGCCACCCGCACCCAGCCCCTGCAGTCCAGCAGCTTCCTCCACCACCTCGACCGCGTCACCCAGGAGGTGCTGGCCGCCGTCATGGCCGCCCAGAGGAGCGGGGCGCAGCCCGGGGAGGTGGTCCGCATCCCCGGCGTCGCCGAAGGGCTGGTGCTGAACCGGCCCGTGAGCATGGCCGAGCTGAGCCGTCTGCGGAGGCAGTTCATCAGCTACACCAAGATGCAGCCCAGTGACGAAAACTTGCCCCAGTTGGCCAGCATGTTCCTGCAGTACCTGAGCCGCAGCATCCAGTGAACCCTGTCAGCTGTACCACACACAGCAGTGGCCGTGGTCCGGTCCCAAAGTACTTGCAACAGTAAGAACATGTCTTCTAGCCACAGACCCCGTTGAACTTGGGTCCCACCTATCGCATATCAGATCATGTGGCAACAGCAGCTCTGGGAAGATGGATGCTATGTCCCTGCAGCAGCTGAGTAAGCCATATTGCTAAGAGGATCTGTAGGAATGCTGTTCCCCCACCCCCGCGTTCTCCCCACTTGCATCTTTGAAAAGGAGAGCTCCTGTTGCTGCTAGTGAAGTCTCCTATGGAGACATAAATCCCAGTAATCAAATAGTGTCTGAACATGAAAGCCCAAAAGGTGGTGACCGTAGGAAAAACTTCTCCCTCCTGCATTGGCATGTGTATGTCTTGAATAAGAAGATTGTTTTTTCCAAGGCTGTCTCCAGATAATGTCAAACTGCAGAAGAGACTTCAGGTCCAGAGCTGGAACAGGCTATATTTTCAGGATGTGACTGTTTCAAAAAATCCTACAGAACCCAAGAGATAGATTTGCAAACTCTGCACTACGGAAGGGTGCTGGCTTACCAAACTCAAACCTCTCTGTTTCAGGTTTAACAATAAAATGTGTGCCTTAATTGGAGTAAAGTCTTAATTTACCTGCAGGACTGTTTTATTGAAATAACTTGCTATGTCTTTTCTCTGCAAGGTCATCATTAAACGCCTTTAAAAACACTAAATTGTTTAAGAATGAGTGCTCTCATAGGAAGAATGAGCTAAAATGACAGTGTCTGTTCTGGGTGAAACTCTCCCATAAGTCTGTACGAGCTGTGACACGTAACTTAGTTTTGCACTTAGTTTCAACTAATTTCAGTCTTTGCTATACCACATATATAGCTTATATAAACTTTTCACTTTCTGGTGGATGCTTCATCCCTCACTTTAATAAATTGTGGCTTTTGGTTTTAATTGTATGTGTAGTGCTACCTGGGAGGAAATGGTAAAGTGGGGCAGGAAGGGTTACTTCAATTACATTGGCTGTTTATTTGACATACAGGCTGCTAGGTGGACTTATGCATTGCAGAACTGAGAAATGACTAAAAAAATGTTTTGATGTAAATAAGTTTATTTTCCCAGTCAAAGTAAAGAGAATAAAGCTGAGAAAATACATTCAGTATTTCTAAAACTTCTGTGAGTTCTCACTGGCTAAGCGTTGGTATTTCAGGACTGCGAGCACTTCCATTTAAAATCTGCTTTGTTTTAACTCTAATTGATTTAACTCTCTGATTTAACTCTCTCAACTTTAAAAAAAAAAAGCATGTTGCAGTACTGATTACCAGATGATTGAAGTCTTCTGACATGAAGCACTGATCCTTGATGATAAGAACAATGTGTATTTTCCAGACTTAAATCAGCCTCTCCTCAAGAAAGAGGCAAAATCATGTTGGACTGTATGGAAACAATGAAAAAAAAGTGTTTTTTCATCATCACGGAGAGGACGCTGATGCAATACAAGCTTTACTAGGGAAATGTGTATTCTTGCTCCTTACTGCAAACAGAATCCTATACAAAGATGATAACATATTGGTTAGTTATAAATGGCAGAATTCTGTTTGAACTGCTGTAAATGTTAATGGCTTCATCTCCACCCTTTCCTGGTTCTGAAGGCCATAACTGAATGCTGCTAAGTAGAGATTTCCTTTCATATCTATCTACAGCTAAAGAAAAACTCATACATCAGTTCTGCTAGTAATTAATTTAGTTGCTGTTACGGGCAAACATAATTTCTGTGTGTGAAAATTGTATTTTATTTTTAACCCCTAATATGGTAACAGAGTTTACAGTAGCAGAAAGCTTACAGTTTGCTTTGCTTGGCATATCCTGAAAGAAGTATCCATGTAGTATGTTCTCTCTAGATTCCTTCCTTTCCTTCACCTAGTTTTAGGCTGTTCTTACTGTTCTGGAAGCTATATCATTATTACCAGCTTCCCTTGGATATTATTCCATAGCTTAAGGGGTTTATTGGTAGGAGAAAAGGGATGAGATTCCCAATGCCTTCTTCTTAGTCTTTCTTAGTTTATTGCCCTTGCCAGCGTTCACCAGTTCAACTGTTGGATGGTAGAAACAGTGAAAGTGTTAGTAAGGGCTTCCGCATGCAGAAAGCGTGGAGGTAAGTGTTGTACTACCTGGATGTGCTCAATAGCAACAAAAGTCACCTGTAGTTGGATGACTTTTCTTGTTAGAAAGGTAAAATTGAGGCAAAATAGTCAGGAGCAGTGAAGTGGTGGATTAATTGGATCGCCAGTACTAACAACAGGAAATATGTGAAATTCGTAGTGTCTTTAAGGCCTCTCTGTCTAATTGCATAATGCAGCCTGAATATGTTATAAAGGAACTTAGAGAAATTGAACTTGGTAAGCTTGACTTCATCAGAAGATGAAATGCTAAAGGGATTTCTGAAGAACAGGGTTAAATAAAACCTATCTCAGAGAGACGGAAACTTAACCCCTGTGTAGTATAGGTAGTAAAGGTCAAGTGAATTATTTGGGAAGAGAGGGAGAATAGTAAAGAATGTTTGGTCCTTTTGCAATGCACTTTATGTAGGCTGCAGTTCCATGTAGCCCGCCCCCCCTTCTCGGTTCTGGCACTTGTCACATTTGTCACAGATTTGTTTCAGCATACCAACATGTAGGAAGCTAGCCTGGCAGCCAGAGAGTTTGCTAGGTTACTGGGTGTGATTGTTGCTCAATGGAGGGCCTCAGTCACAGGAGGTGACTGAAACATATAGACCGTAATTAGGAGAGGGATGGATGTATGACTGTTATCCACTGGATTGCCTTAAGCAGCCATGAAAATCCATCCTGAGGTCTCTCAAGCAGCTGGTGTCACTAACCACTTCCAGTAAAAAAAATGCATGACCAGTTGTATATCTGAGCAAATCTAAACTAATAAGTGCAAATCTTCCGAAGAGAAAGTCTCCTCCTCTACACGAGCAGTTATTGGCTGGCAGTTCTAATCAATTATTATTATACATGTTTTAAGATTGGGAAAACTTTTTGCAAGGCAACCTTAGAATACAGCAGAATCTCTTTACATCTCTCTTATTTTCTGTTACATTTAGCCTTTGTAGAAGTCTTGACTGTTCAAATGTATATGTAATAGAATTTGGTTTAGAGGCTCAACTGTAAGCTTTCTTTGACAATTTTCTTTTTTTAGTGGTTTGCCTCTTATGGTTATCATCCACAAGTCTTGGTGTGGAGCTTGCAAAGGTAAGTGTATTTAATACTAGAGCTTGCTGAAATTTCTCATGAAGTTTTGTATACAAATCATGTAATCATGAGAAACATGAACTTTGCATTCAAAATATAGCTAATGGTGTTTGTATTTCATTTAGAGCCGTATAATATCGCATCGCTTGACCTGTTAGCACTGCCAAAAGCCAGCCACGCCTAAATGCCAGCAAACTAACAGCTGTAATACTGTACTTCTGTAGTGGCTGCAATTTCTCCTGCACTTGGCTATAAAAAATGGAACAGAACGAATGATCTTTAAGAATTAAGTGTAAATTGCCTTACTTTCAGCTGATGGTTCTTCGAAGGTGAGGCTTTGTCTCTTTCAGTATCACAAACAAGCTGGGCATAATGGCTAAGCTTAAAGGATGAGCTAGTTGCATGAGAATAGTGGTTTACAGCAAGCTTTTTGCTTCTGTTCCATTGGTTCAAATGGGACCGTGTATGTCTGTTGGCCAGGCTTCATCAGATGGCTGCTCAGCAAGGATTGCTTCAGTTACCTGCTGTTCTGAGCCTGGCTTGAACGGTTTGATACATGTATTTCATTTACTCACTGCTTATTGAAAAGTACCAGCTCTCCAGAGGGAGGAATGAAGTTGAGATTTTGATGCTGACCTGAAAACCTGAAATCTTTTCCACTGTCTTTACGCATCTCTTTTTTTTTTTTTTTTCCCCCCCCCACCCCCTCCCCCTTAATTAGCTTTAAAGCCAAAGTTTGCTGAATCCAAGGAGATCTCTGAACTTGCCCATAATTTTGTTATGGTCAACCTTGAGGTAAGCTGCCCTCTGATCTGTATCCATGTTACTGCCTAGTAATTAAGCATTTGGAATCCTACTTAACTGGTTGCATCCTGTTTTGTGTACATCCTAAATCGTGCACTCCTGAATAGGTATTCAGGATTGATTGATAGAGCTGATTGTTTTAAAAAGAATTTTCCTCAGTCTGCTTATTTTAATTGTGTTTATAAACCTGGCTCTCTGCCATTGTCTCTTTAACAATTTGTACCTTGTGTTATTCTGTTGCCGCAATAAAGGAATTTATATTCATTTTCTCATGACATATCAAACATTCCTACACCAAAGTGGAGCATTTAATGCAAATTGACAGAACAGAAAAAAATATGATTGTTTTCACAAATATACTTGTTTAGGTAAAAATAACTTTCTTTCCTTTGAGAGTGGAAGATAGTGCAGTTACCTAGTGTCTGTTCAAGATGTAAATTGCTAAGGGTAAATGGAATCTGAAGGCAATAGCTTGTTTCTTTAAAATGAGTGCTGTGTTTTGTTAGATACCTTGCTGTATGTTCCCTTTCTTCTGTCTTGCTTTGGTAGGATGATGAAGAGCCGAAGGATGAAGCCTTTAGTCCTGATGGAGGTTACATTCCCAGAATCCTTTTCATGGGTAGGGCATCCACAGCTGTTGTATCCACTCACAGGACTGTGTTCTTATTGTTACCACCTAAATTTCCTGTTTGATTTCTTGTTTCATAGACCCCAGTGGAAAAGTCCACCCAGAAATCATAAATGAGAAAGGAAACCCCAGCTACAAGTATTTCTATACCAATGCCGATCAAGGTACGTGCAAAGTAGTTTGAAGTGCATTTTTAGTGAGATGAAACTCTGGGTGTGTCCTGAGTGAAGGACACACCTTCACTTTTGAGTGGAGAAAAATGATACTTTACAGCATAACTGGGAGCTGTTAGATATAATGTGAGCGAGCGGTTCCCTTATGCCTTGAGGAACCATGTTCAGAATCATGATTCACCTTAATACCTGCTATAATGTCTATAGGACCTAAACTGTCTCTGCAGTTGTGGCGTGGAAAATCATGCAATTCACATGATCCAGCTACAAATAGTTGAGAAAAGGGCACAGGACTGTTTGTTTTTTCCACAGATTAATTTGTAGATGTACATTCTGTAATGGTGTTATTTTAAAACACTTTCATTACCAGGACACCTTGATGTTTTCATCTTGAGACTAATAGTTGCTGTCTCTCTGTCTAATCTTTCAGTTGTCCAAGGGATGAAGGAGGCCCAGGAGAAGCTAACAGGTGATGCTTTCAAACAAAAACACCTGGGAGATGAACTATAGTGAATACACTGAATGATGCTTTTCCATCACTTCAAAACTCTTAAAAGGAAATGATTAAACAGACCAAGAATGTAGATGCACTGGAGGGACATAATTCTCCTGTCAACAATGTTAGGTTAAACCCTCTTTGGAGTTCACACACATGCATCAATTACAGTGTTATCTCCTCCTCTGCCTGGCAGTTTGTGCTGTAATGGTTATTTGCAACTAGGTAATGTGCAAACACATCAATTTTTGTGTTTGAGCAACCACTAATAATTGGTGTTAAAAGGGAGATGTGTAGGGCAAAACATTAATTTGAGAACAAACAGTGTGATTGGAATAACTAGAAGTAGCCAACATTTTGACACTTAATCAGGGTTGGATCCCTCTTTTCTCACTGGTGTTATGTGATCCCATTGTTTTTACTGGGGATCCTGTGAATGGGGCATGTTCCTGGGCCAGGTGTTTAGATTCTAGACATCCCAAACCATGAATTCTGCCACTAAGCCAAGTAGAATAAATTTCATGAATGTCCAAGTAGCATGTGAAATTACTAGCTCTGCAAAAGTATTTTTGTGTAAAACTGTGTGTGATTCATCTTTATTTGCCTTTGGGTAGAAATTTAACTTTTTCCTTGTGCACTCACCTTTTGATTGTTTTATCCAGTGAGGGTGGGTTATGTTGAAGCTTTACGGGGATTCCCCTTTTATTCTTTGAATGTTTTTTGGCGAATGCCTTGCCATCACATTGTACTGTATTTTTGTATCAGGGTGAAAAATTAAACCTTTTTAAACATAAGCATGCAGACAGTGTTTTGTGGTAAAGGGCGTAGCTTTCCATTCGTAAGGATGGGGGAATATATTTTTGTTTATGTTGCAGTGGTTATTAATGTTGAATGTCACAGCTGAAGAAGGTTTCTCCTTTTTATAATTAAAAGACAACAGTTGTTTCTCCATGTCATTACAATTCAGCCATTCTTATACTACCTATACTGTTGAGGGCAGGGTAATACCTAGTGTTTATCTATTGGAACTGAAAAGAAAAATAGAGGGGAAAAAAAGTCACTTCTCTTGACCTGCTGGTAACGCTTTTCCTAATGCAGCCCAGGATGCTGTTGGCCGCCTTTGCCACAAGGGCGCATTGCTGGCTCATGGTCAACTTGTTCTCCACCTGGACTCCCAGGTCCTCCTCTGCAAAGCTGCTTTCCAGACCGTCAGCCCCCAGCCTGTACTGGTGCACAGGTTATACCTCCCCAGGGGAAGGACTTTGCATTTCCCTTTCTTGAACTTCCTGACAACTCTCTCTGCCCATTTCTCCAGCCTGTTGAGGTCCTCCTGAATGGCAGCACAACCATCTGGTTATCAGCTGCTCTCACCAGTTTTGTATCATCTGCCAGTTTGCTGAGAGTGGACTCTGTCCGTTCATCCAGGTTGTTAATGAAGATGTTAAAGTATCAACCCCAAGGGTGCTCCACTAGTGACGAGCCCCTTTCAGCCCAGCGGTTCTGCCAGTCTTCGGTCCACCTCACTGCCCATTTATTTAGGTTGTACTTCATCACTTTGTCTGTGAGGATGCTATGGGAGACAGTGTTGAAAGCCTTAGTAAAGCCAAAATAAACAACACTTACTGCTCTCCCCTCATCCACCAAACTAGTCATCTAAAGGAAAAAATCCTGTCCAAAAGGCACTTGCCATAACTTCCCACAACAAACACAGAGAGATAATTTTCTACAGATAATCTTTGAAGAGCTATCTGAGGACATTAGTTGGGGAAAATTGTTGTATACAATAAACCCAACTTGTCTACTGAGTCCATTTTTACTGTTCAGTAGCGTTATAAATTTTACGTTCCAGACCAGTCTGCCTTTAAGGGATTTTAGACACCAAAACTCAATTGGGCACTGAAAGACAAGGACTCAGTGGAAATAATGAGATTATTGCACGTTACAATTACCCTGCTCAGCTACTAAAAGTTATTCTACAGGTTTTATCCTCTGCTTCTCTTGCAAATTGTCTAATAAATTAACGATGAAGTTGAACTTGGCAACTATTCTCAAGTTGTATCAGCCTTCAAATAAATAATTCTATGTAAGTCCTGAAAAAGGATTTGTGTTTTGCAAAATTGTCTTTTTTTTTTTCCAGCTGTATCAGTTGACCTAATAAAAAATAGATCCTGTCTGATGCTCCTTATTTCATTTGTAGGCTTAGATTGACATGACTGTAAAAAATCATTGCTACAGCTTTTTTACTTGCCACCAGGGGGAGGACTCTGCTTGTTCATCTGGGATATGATTCGACAAATAATAATTAAAAAAACAATCTCTGATGCAAAATAGCAGGGTGCACCTCTGCGATTTTCCAGGCACGCTTTTGCAGTGCCTCTGCCCTTGTCTTATCTCTGTAGCAAGATGGAGCTTGGCACTTGCTAGCCTGCTTGGTGTTTAGCTGGGGTCTCAGTAGAATATGACGTATGTGCTGCCACAGCTTGATTGCTAGGGCCGGTTAGTTAACAAGTGTAAAAGCTGTTTCACGTCTCTGGATTGCAGGGTAGATTTACTTTTGATCTGTTACTTAAATATTTTTCACTTTCTACCTGTTAGTTTTATACCTGGATATTTTAGTTGCTAACTCCTAATGCAGATTCTTTACACCCTTCTGCTTTTTCATCTAGATCAGGTGATAATACTGGTTGGCATTTTCTTCTGTGCAGAGGGATGCATCTTGAACCTTCTATCCAACAGTTGCTTTATGTATGTTGTGTAACTTCATGCACGCAAGCAACTCCACAGGGTTTAGAGGAGCTGCATACAGGTCAGTGTTTGTTGTAGTTGCCTTTAAAGTTAATTATACACTGCAGCAGCTCAACAGTGCACAGTAACCAAGGCCTCAGATTAGTTTGCCCCCATCAGCGTTGTTTCGTGTGCTGCCCATCTGCATATGACTTGCAGTAAACCTGCATACTTATATAACTTCTTTAGATGCATCCTAGAAATCCCCTTGCATTCTCGGCTTCTGCTCCTTTTATGGTGATAATAAAACCCAAAGACACTTCAAAATTCTTAGTATAGACCCAGGGAACTGCCAGGCCAAATCAATCTCATGTAAACAAACATGCTGTCAGCTCCCTTTCTCCCAGAAACAACCCACAGAGGAAAAAAAACCCAAAGTTAATTAAAGAGAGACTGGATTGCAGCTAGCCATCTGGCTGCCTGGGAGCAGCGGTTGCTTTGGGCACTCGGGGCTGAACAGGCTTTAAGGAAGTGTCAGCCAGAGACTTGGGAAACCTTTCCTTTGCCGTGCTTAGCAGCAGGGAACAAAAGTGCAACAACCAAGAGCGCCAGGACGGACAGAGTGTCCTGTCCATCATCCTGGCACGCTGAGCTTAGGAGTCATCTACTTCAAATGCACTTTTGTCCCCATGGCCATTTGTCTGCCATCGTTATCCAGCCTGTATCAAACTGCTAATGAGCTTCATTCATTGTCCTTACTTACAGCTTGTGTAATGAATAGCTCTGAAGTGAGATGCTATTAAACCCGTATGAATGCAAGGTCATATATCCTTGGAGGTGATGAAACTTTTCTTAACTTTTGGCAAGAGGAGAGGCATTTGCGTTTACATTATGCTGTGATATTTATTTGCAGCTGACCCAGTATTATGCCTGATTGGGTTTGCCCAACCAGGAGAACCACTCCAGGGCTATTCCTTGACAACCGTGGCTATAGGTGGATCAAAACTTGAGACCTGAGGATGGAGGTTCAAAAAGCAGTACAGGGGGAATTACACCAAGCAGAACTCTATCCAGAGAGCCGGATAAAAAGAGGAACTTCACTGCAAGTTCGTGCTCATCTCAAAGAAAGCAAAGCCAAAGGATGAAGTTTATCTAAAAGGTTGCACCCCGCTTCCAGACAGCTGTGTAAGTTGTCTTTGGGGCTAACTGGACAGGGGAGCTTGCTGCCTGGAGGGAACCGGGAAACAGTCATGAAGGTCTGTCAAAATGGAAAAAGTCACTTTGTCTCAAAACTCTTTGGCATATTAGCTCATTCCCCTTTCTTCCTCCAAGAAACAAGTGCTGATTTGTTAAGCAGTTTAGTCAAATAAACTCGGTTTGCTTTTCCTTTCAAAGTTTGTCTAGCGTAAGGAGTGGCTGCATACAGTTACCAGGCCTGCCATTGTCCTGGGAGCACCACTGGTAGGAGAGGTGGTGATTCACTCCTGCAGCACCAGCCTGGTGCCACCACGTCAGCATGCCCCGAGGAGGAGGAGGAATCTCCACTGACAGCTGCCAGCCAGCGCCTGTGGCCCGTCACAGGCAGTGGGGACAGGGTCCAAGACTTCAGTGATCCTCTCCAGGCTGTGACAAATGTCATGGCACAATTTTGTAATGGCTAAATCTGCGGTAGGTTCCTTCGACTAGGGACCAAAAAAAGAAAAGATAGAGACCCCAAACTTTTCCGTTCATAACTATGCTGGAAGCAGGGACTGGCTGACCTGTGCTTACAGCGTTCCAGGTTCTGACTCAGAACAGCAAGAGAGGCTGTTACACACCACTCCGTGCTGGCACTTGTCCCAGGATGGGGCAGAGCAGCCCATCAAGCAAGGTGCAGGGAGCAGGCAGGGTACGTCCCTGGGCATGGGATCACCGAGTGGGTGGGTGCTGTAAAAACAATCGAGCATTTCTGAGCTGCTTTCCTCCGACCGACACAGGTGTCTCCTCCTCCATTTCCCGTGTCCCTGCCATGATGTGGGGGATGAAGGGGAGACAACTTCCTACAGTTTCCCCCTTCTCAAAAGGGCATGATCCCATTGCTGCCACTCCAAGCCAGGACAAGGGAGCGAAGGCCCACGGGAGCTGCGGGAGGAGCCAGGGCAGGGCTGAAGGGGCAGGACAGTCTGGACTGACTTTGGCTAAGGCTATAGGTAACTGGTTGCTGATTAGAGATCGTTTGTTGGTATATACTCATTTTTGGACCATTTTGCACATGCACAGCATGGTGTAGGTAGACGTGCTGCAGAAATATTAATTGATAAGAACTGCAGATGTTCTCGCTTTCTGAGTGTGTTTCAGAACACAACATAATATGCTGTGCATAAAAGAAGCTGCATTGGCAGCACAGTCAAATTTGGACGTCACTTTACTGTGCTATTTCTAATATTATGAGCAGTTTCAAAATCCCATTTGTAAGGATTTTGGTGCACTAGCCCTGTTAAAGAGAATGAAATTCGCACACGTCTTGGGGACACAGCGTGGGGCATACATGCTGTTTATTCCACACTGAAGTGAAGAAGCACCTGGGTGAGTGCTACCTATTCAAATAAGGAGGATTTTGTTTTCTCCTTGTGGCTGGCATGTTTTCACCTAGCTTCCCCGGACAACAGCTGGTTGAAACCGCTGACAGCAGCTGAAACCGCTGCTCTGTGTGCAAACTGTGCTGCTTTGGGATACCATTTTGTCTATGTATGCCCAATGCCTATCATGAGCTTAGATGATGAATCTTTTAGACTCAGGGTCATTAGTATTATTACTACTCACAGCATCGCACGTGGCAGACCATCATCCTTGATTTAAGTGCTTTGGTGCTGCTCTTGCTTTAGTAATAAATAAATCAACAAATAAAATACTGTTTTTAGGAAAAAGGGAACTGAAAAGATTAAAATTGTTTCCTTAGATCAATTGCACTGTGTGAGGATGCAGTAACTTGAATTAGAAACGTTGGGAGAGTAGTAGAGTATGCATGTAGTGCTTGATAAATGTGCTCGCATGACTGCTGTGAGAGAGTGAGATAGATCCACGTGTCAGAAAACAAGATAAAGCGTAACATCTGCTCTTCCCTTCCACCTCTGTGGGCTTGTGGTAGTTCTCTCCTGTTCCTGCATTTGCCCGTCTATAAATCTAAAATAGTACAAACCTCCTTCACTGGAAGTTGTGTAAGCAGCTCGTGACCATACAACGTTAAATCCTGGAAGGGAAGTGCACTAGGAGAGCTAACAATATGTGCTCCATAAATTATAGAAACGTGGCTAAACAAAATGATAGACAGAAAGAATCACTACAAATTCCCCTGTCTCCTAATTACCTGGGTGCATCCCTTCTTCTTTCGGTTAGCTCTGACTCAGAAAGGGCTTGTATATACACACTGGCATTTCAGGGATGGCATGAAATCTGGAAAAGCCTTTGGAAATTAGGCTGAACAGTGGCTCTGCACTTGTGGCTGCAGTCATGGGATGCTAAATAAGGTGATCTCTAAGCAGATGCCCAAGTGAGCCTAAGTCGTAACGTGCCCTTTGCATCGAAGGTGTAGGTTTCTGCCCATGACCACTTGCCTTCCATGTTGGTGCTTTATAGGGCTGTTGGCTCGCAATGGTTTTCTAGATTGAGCATCAGTCAGCAGACAGAGGGAAAAGCATTATCACCATCACTGCAGACACCATGTTGGGTAGAGTGGAAGTCAGGTTTTGGAAAAGGCAGAAATCACATTTCCCAGAGCAATGAGAGGATTGCAAGGAGCTAAAAAGACTTTTGTAGGTGTCAAGCCTGTTAGGCTGTCTTTGAACTAACTGTCGTAATGAGTCTGGAATTTTGTTACACTATCAATTATTTCAGATTGCCTACACAAAGCTGATACTTTGCTTAAGGCTTATATCAGGGCCTGGCTTATATAGCAATAATTTTAGTTGGGGTCTTGATGGGAAATAAACATTGTCATTCTAGATGAGGGTAGAAAATCACTCCGATGCTGGGTAGAATTGTCCCCTGGGCCACCTGGCAGATAGCTCTGGCTTGCAATAAAATGGCATCTCTGATCTGCAGTGAGGTGTTCCTCAAAGCTTCTCTGCATCTCTCCTGTGATTGTTCCTAAAATGCACACCTTGGCTATATGCTAGTTATATAGCACTACCGCGCTCTCTGGCTTTCTACATTCTCACGATACTGTTAACTAGTCATCTGCCCTGGGGAAAACGTAGCAATAAAAGCAATTTACAGACTCCTTTAAATTGGCTGAACTGTTATAAAGCTAAAGCTTGTCCAAGGGCTGGTTGACCTACAAGCCAGTCCAAAGATGGTTGCTGAAGATCACCAGATGTGCAAAAAGTTTTTACAAGTAGACAAAGCGATCTCTGTCCTGTCTGGGCAGTGTCCAAGCTGAGTCAAAGTGCTACACATCAAATACAATGGCACACCACAATGAGACTGGGCGGGAAGGGAACGGTGCTCTGAGGGACGTGGCAGGGTGCAGAGGCACCTGCACCCCCCAATTTGAGAGACCTGAGTTCAGAGGTGGTCCCTGGAGGCCGCTTAGCTAGTCAACGAGAGAAGACAGGAACCCCGCAACTCCGGTATCTTTAGGTGGCTCCTGCTCCGGCCTCCCCTCGCAAGGAGCCGCTCTCTCCCTGGGCCGATCAAGAACCTTGTCTGTGTGCTCAGGCACTTGCTTAAAGCCCGGCAGGGGGAAAACGCGCTGCCATCTTCGCTGGCTGTTTGGGAAGCACCTCATTAGTTATGTCAGAGCCGTGTTTAAAACGACCATGATTTTGTTCACTTTCTTTAGGGGATCATCTCTGAAAGCTGTTTCGGTTTCTCAGCAAGGGATAGGCCACAATCAGGTCTCTGATTTTGAACTGGGGGTCTGTTTGTAGGACTTTAAAGCCAAGAAGGTCTGCTGCAACATCTTCATCAGACCTCCAGGCAAGCAACTTAGAGAGATCGCAGCCACTGCCTCATTTATTGCTTCTCACCAGCAGAGATGTAGCTCCTGACACCACAGCCACCATCACTAGGCTTCAGAGTTAACAGTTCTACTTAAGTGAATTCCAGACCGTGTAGAGAGTGCGACAAGAATGGCAAGTTAGGGTCGTACCTGGGACGTCGTTCCCTGCCGCCGGGGCTCCAGGAACGCTGAGGTGATTCACATTCCCGGGGGCGGAGCACGGGGCGAGGGCGGAGGGCGAGCACCTGGACGGGGCCCCCGGAGGGCTCTGGGTGCCTCCTGCCTGCCTGCCTGCCTGCCTGCCTTCCACTGGCGGCTGGCGCCCGCTCCGTGCGGAGCGGTGCCGCGCACGGCTGGGGCAGCCCCTCAGACCCCGCCGGGGCTCCCGCCCTCCAGCCCCGCCGTTCCCAACCGGCCATCGCCCCCCCCGCCCCCGCGCCCTGCCACGGCTCCGCCCCCCGGGCCGCCCCAGGTGCCGGCGGGGGGGCGGCTCCCGCCACGCGAGCAGCGGACGCGGGACCCGCACGGCTCGGCTCAGCTCGGCTGCCGCTCCTCCGCCTCAGGTAAGAGCCGCGGCCCCGCGGAGGGGGGGGGTTCCTCCCGCGGCGGTGCGTGCCGTCGGGGCGCAGCCTTCCCTGTCGAAAGTAACGGTGAGGGGGGACGGGCGGCGGGGCGTCGCCCCCTCAGGCTCCCACTGCGGGGCGGGAACCGCGCCTCGCCTCGCCTCACCTCACCGTCCCCGCCGGGGGGGGGGGGGGGGGGGGGGCCCAAAAACTCTTCCCGCCCTCCGCGGCTCCGAGCGTCGGGGTTGTTCCCGGGCTCCGCGGGACGGCGGCGGGCAGGGCGGGAGGCCAGGGCAGGTAGCAGGAGGTGCCCCAGCCCCGAGGAGCCCCCGCGGGGTGGGCGTCGGCTGCGGTGCCGGTGGGTGCCCAGCAGGCACTGGCTGGCGGGATGGGTGCTTTGTGCCCCTGAGGTGGGGTGTGAAAGGCAGACCTTCAGGAGCGACGGAGAGGAGGATGTAACAGCAGTTTCATCTCTAAAATAAATATTTATCAGCAATGAGAAGTGATATAATATTGCTTTATCTTTAAAATATCCTGAGCTGGGGGGGGGGAGGCTGGAGACTGGGGCCTTGCCGGCTGTTTTTTCCAGCTGGTGTGTAACCTTTGTCAGTTCCTGTCACCCTGGGCGGTTGTTTTCTGCTCAGGGAGTTGCAGCAGTTAAAAACAAAAACTGTACAGCAGTAAAACAAACTGCCAGGAAAGGTGGTATTTCGTTTTTGTTGTTGCTGCTCTTTCAAGGGGAGAGACCTGCTACTGCCGGACTGCACGGCTTAGCTCGGTGCTCGCTGCAGAACACCCACCCACAGATTTGCTGTTTCGCCATACAGGTGGAAGAACGGACTTGCAGGCTGCATGTACGTCCACACTGCCCTATAGCAGTAGGCAGTGAGCCCATTACACAAAGCCAAACAGATCAATCATTCTAATTTAATTCATAAAAAGTATAAACTCTCCAATTTCTCCGGTCTATGCTGTACAAAATACATGTGGTCTTTTTGCCATATGTTCTGAGACTATGCATTGTTTTTTCCCCGATGTTTTCTCTGTGCTTGCCAGCAGCGAGGCGGTGTCATCTGATGTGCACGGTAACATCGTGCTGTGGGATCGCAGGCAATATCGCTAACACCGGCACAAGCGTTTCCACCTTTTTGCCTCCCAAGGTTCTGTCTCCACACTGTCCTTTCCTTCTTACAGCATGAGCAGTGATGTGTTTGTGCAGTGCATCAGGTTGATCTGACCTAAATTAAGACTAACCTGACCAAAAAAAAAAAGGGGGGGGGGGGAGGGTTAATTTTAACCTGGATTTTCCCTTGGCCCGAGACAATGTAAGACCGTGGCCTCAGAAGTTTAATTCATGTTTCTGTGCACTTCCTTGGTGGCAAACCTGGTTTCAGTCTCTCCTGCTTTGTTCCTCATCGCTCCCTCCTGACCTAGTGCTGCACTCGGAGTTGTGCTAATAACAGTTTGTGGGGCTTCACAGTAGCCTGGATTAGCTCTGGGTTCAAATAAACCTCCTCTTTTAAGTGTTTTTTTTCCCTCCCTCTCCCTCCCAAGGTAAAAATGTCAGTGGAACTGTAGTCTTGATCTGTGTATTTGAATCTGTACCCAGATCATGGGAGCACTGGTATTGGATTATAGTGGGTACAAGATCAAATCCATATGCTGCTGTATGTAAGTGTATAACTAGAAAGCTTTTATTTCCTGTTATTTGTGCTTGCTATCCTGGAAGTGGTTGTATACGCATTTTCTGAGACCTTGGTGTGATCACTGCCTTCAGGACAGTTTTATCGGGACAATTTGTAGTTTAAGTCAGAAGAGAGGCAAATAAACCAATCTTTAAATCAAGCTTCCTTTGCAATTTTGACAAAACTGTGCTGCCCTCTTTGCAGATCCGATACATTTTCAGGTAACAAATTGAGAAGACTTACTAGCTTTAGGTTTTAACAGCAGTAGTTCTTGCTACATCTAGGTGTAGCAAAGCAATACATGTAGTATTGATTAGCATGCTAGTTGTTATTGTCATGTAAGTCATGTTAGTTGACTTGCATGTGTTTCAGATAGTTTTTCCTACTTTCGTTTTCACATGATCTGATGCAGCCCGAGATCAAAATGGGCAGGTCACAGCATCACATTTCAGGTCTTGCATCACGCTGGCTGATCATAGCGCAGGAAGGCACTCATGTCCACTTAACCCTCCCCAGTAAGTCCATGTCTGTTCTCTCTTACTCGTTTGGCCTGAGGAAGTAGTTTTTTATGAGGCAGTTCTCAATGGCTAACATGGAGAAATGTCCGGAACTGGTAATTTCAGGTATGCTTCTTGCTGTAAAAATTTATCTTGTGCTTGAAGTTCTGCAGTATTTAGGGAGCTCTTGAAAATGTGTGCTTAGCTTACTGCAGGACGATAGTATTTGATCTTTGACGCAAGCCATAAGACTTATGTTTGGAAGTATTAGCTAATTAAAACATGGGAATTGCGAGGGCGCTTGTTCTAATCCCGGTTAGCAGGTGGCTTACTTTGCAGCATGGAGAACATCATAGCACAGAGAAACGAAATAACTTGTTCATCACAGATTTTCTGTTGGAGGAGGAGGAGGACAAAAGGCAGCAAATTAAACTTCTTCTGTGCTGCAGAGGCATCCTGAGCTGGCCCTGTCTCCCTGTAGTTCTGGTTTACAGGTGGTTACTATAAGACAATACCAGTCTCCAGTCACCTGATTTGGTCAGGACAGCAGCTTGCTTTTACCTATAAATGAAAGGCTTTAGACCTGGTGATGCAGAAAAATCTGTAACTCTTGCCTCCTGCGCACTGGTGGAGGGGTGTCTACCCGAATCTGCCTATGGCCGGACTCTAGCTCCAGAGAGTATGAGTTTCATCGTGTACCTGAACTTGCCTTATCTTCCACCACTGTGGGAGGGCATGGTTACAGCTTTCTCCATGGAGGGCTGTACCCCAATGCGGAACTGTAGCTGTGCCTGCCTTCCAGCTCGGGAAGGATCAGCAGGGAGTTACACGTGTCTTGTAGCAGAGTTGGTACAGGCTCATCTTGTGTGTTGCTCTGAGTGCTTTTATGTCACTGCTACTTCAGTGTATTCAGCAGTGAGATACTCAGCAGTATTTCACTATTGCCAGTTCGTTCTTGGAGAAACCGAGGCAGAACTGCAAGGCTGGAGAGCAGATGAGAAGGGGACTGAAGTCTGTTATCTCAGCCGTCGCTGCAATGTTTGTAACAGGAAGCAAGGACTTTAATGACGGTGAGTTTTGTAATAACGATCAACCTCTTCAGCTCTCACTGCTCTCTGGAGATAGGGCTGGATTCAGGGTCAGCCTCAGCTAGTGGTTCTGTAGGTCTAGAAATTGGCTGGCCCCTGCGGTTCCCAAACTCAATGGAATATTCAGGGAATTGCGGAAATCTCCTCTACATCCACTCTTTAGGGCATAAGAAGGATGTAGATCTCTTCTTACGTGCATCCTTTGGGAGAGAGCTGAGCTGGGCTTGGTTAGTGGCTCCCCTTTAGAAGGGAGATCTTTGTACTATTTAATATTTTTCTCTGTAGCTTCTGGAGTAGCATGTTTGCCAACAGGCATGGAACTATGTGATGATAAAAGAGCCACAATGAAAACACTCATAGAAGAGAGTAAAAAATGTGGGAACTTTTATTTCTTTACATTTTTTGCCATTGTAAAATTAGAGTGACTAATTCCTCCTTCCTGAGAGTTTTGTCGTGGCTCTAAAGTGGACTTTAAGGATGTTGAATGTTATGCAGGAAATGGGAGAGGCATGGCTCCAGACACAGAGAGATATTTGGGTCGAGGAAATCTTTCTCACAACAGTCCCCGCCTGCTGCCTAACAAAATAGTTGTAAATTAGAGACTTGATGGGAAAGGGGTGATATCCACAGGTTCTTGACTGTTGTTCCACACCCAGCAAATTCTTAGAAGACTTTTTAAAGCCTATGTTCCCAAATCTGAATGGGTAATAATAAATAACCACCTACATTGTTTAGAGGTTTTTATCCTTCAGTTGTCATGCATATATTGAACTCATTTGTAGCATGTGAATTCTGGACCAAATCCACTACAAGCACCTTCTTGCAAAGACTTCTGGACTCATTAATAAATCAATTTCAGTTTTTGCTGTCAAGATGAGGGGCTCACCTTTTTAAAGTAATAAACATAGACTTAATTTTCTTTCTCTTTACACTGTTGAAGTATTTTTGTTCTAGATCTATCAATTAAGTTATTTGGATAACACCTCAAAATCACGTTCCGGACCGTACTGAAGTGCGAGCCAGAGGCTGTCACAGGGAGCAACTGTTGCAGAGGGCAGGCGTGTGAGAACAGGAGGAAACGTAACCGATACCGAAAAATGTGCAATGCTTTGGGCAAGAGCAGGGTGCTGTCTTGTTGCCAAGTGAGGTGATTGTCAATTGTGTGGATCGTGAGAAAGGATTTGTCCTTGTTTGATCCAAATTCTGACCTGGGATAGGTGGCTGCAGCTTGTTATTTACATGAGGTCTGAGTTTGTCCACGTGTTTTGGCAGTCTCCACAAGGCAAGATAATGTAAGTCAAGATGACAAACAGTGGTTTACCCTTGTTTACTGGAGAGGAAATGCACCAGAGACGAAGTTAGCCTTTAGATTATATTAGCCATGAAAAAGAGGACTAAATTCTGTTACGTTTTTCTGCTCTAAATCTGGAATAACTATTACTTTAAGGCAGTTATTTTTGTATAGATGTGCTGTAAGTTGCAGACATTTCCACGTCCTATTGCAGTTTGCCTTTGCAGCACAGTAGACTTTGACCCAGGCTTTGTGCAAAACGCCAACGTATACAGATGTATTTCAGCTGCTCCTTGGTTCCATTTACTTTGCTGCCTTTCTGCAGGAAAGGTGTAATGATTCCTGTCTGAGGTTTTGCATCCACTTGTAGGATTTGCTTGGAACTTTTAGATTAATCTAGATACTCTCCCTTTAATAAATTTTAAACTGATGGCTCCAAATATCTGCTGTTATTTTAATATCTTAGTATTGTCACTATGTCAAGCACTGTTTCTGTTCTCGTTGTACACTACAGGGCTTTCCCCTTTACCTTCAGTGAAGGAAGCTCAGACCTTTACACAGCAGTGTGTTCACAGTCTAACCTGCCTACCCATTAGTCTCTTACATAATATTCTCATTATCCATCTTTATCGTAAACATTGTAATCCTTTTGCTTCTACATCGCAGGTTCAACAGTGTGACCACTCTCTTGATTCATATACTCACAGCAAAGCCTCCATCTGTCTCATGGATTATAGATCTAAATTGGTAACTATCACTTGCTTGCAATATTTATTAGCAGTTTTGTTAATTGCTCGTACTATGTTTTCTGCTTCTGATAAATCTCTCTTGTAGTACTAGCATTTGTATAAGACTCCTTAAGGTCACAGCCTTATTTCCTTTATGAGCTTTATTCTTAGGACAGCATACATTGGCTGTAAAAAAATTCCATTACTTGATAGAAATCTGATTCAGGATTTCATTTAATTCCTGAAAAAGAAAAACAAAAAAATTTTTTTCAGATGACAGAGCACATAAAGGAATGAGTTTTTATAATAGAAAATTGACGTAGATGTGTAATTTGTGAACTAGAATATTTTTAATGTAGATGCATTTTTTAAGACTTTTTGGGGAAAAAAACCCACAAGGTATTAACTCTTTTGAAAAGAAGTTATGCTGCATGTCAGTAATGTCTCTCATGGATTACTGCTAAGCTGTAAATATTAGAGATGAAGAAATCTTCTGGTTTAGCTACTTTTTTTTTCTTTCCTACCACATAACTTACAGAATAGTTTCCACAGTCTTTTAGCATCTTCAGAGCTGTCTACAATGCTCCTACGTTTCTATAAGAGCCTGGGCACATGTGTGATCTATTTGACTTTAGCACAATGTATTGACTTTAGCACTATGTTTTTAAAACTTCTGCCTTTATTTAGCCTCATTATTTCTGCTTTTACTAAATGAGTGTATCTAGTAATCTCTTTTCTTCCTTCCAAACTGCTCAGTGGCTGTGGATAGGTAGGAGTCTAACAGGTACAGCTGTGTTTGTGACTGCGCCCCTTGTTGCCTGCTGTTACCACTTACTCCTTCTAGACTGATAGTCGTTAACTTCTTTCTCAGTTTTTCTCTGTTGGCTGATCTTGAGCACTGGAACTCAGGAAAAGTAAAATGGAAGTAAGAAAAAAGAAGTTTGGACTCCAAAATAAAGGAATGGTTTCACACTGATAGCTCTGTAAGGAAGTAAAATAGTATGTCAGCAGAAACAGCAGAGGCTCAGTTGCTGAACACACACAAAAAGAGGCTGGACCCAGCCTGGAGTAGCATGCTGTCATAAGACCTTTGACTCTCAGAAATATAGAGAGGCTGTTTCACGCCTAGCTTCTCATCTGCGTAATACAAGAAACGTGTGTGCGCTAGCAGATGATGATGAAACAGTTAAACAGTCACATTTAAATTGCCGCTGCTCCTCTATAACACAAAACATATGTAGTAAATTTCAGTTTTGGCTTTAAAAATAAAGCAGTGACAAATATTAAAAGATGTTTTTACTGTTAGAAATGCACAGAACTTGTAATGTACAGAATACATAGGTTCATAACAAGTTGAAATTGCAGATATGTCTTAATGTGTAGTTTGAAGTGTAAGTTCCATCAGTGTGACCGTGTTTCGTGGTTAACTGAGGTGACTGATAGCAGACAAGGAGACTATTTTCCAAATTCAGACTTCTTGCTCGTGGTGATGTGAGAGAGAACGGGACGTGGAAATGGCCACGTCTGTGAACAGACCCATGTAGTTGCTAATACAGAGACACCTAAACTTCTAAGGTAATGATGAGATTTCTTGTTTCTTGTCTGTGAGAGGATAAAGAAGAACAACCCTCTGTTAGTTTGTAGCCAAAACCATAAGGGCTGGCAACACTTCAAGTCAACCTTAGTTTTTTTTCTGGAAATAAATGGATGGCGAGACATACCAGTTGATTTCTAGCCAACACCATCAACTTTAGACAGTTCATGTACTGCTTTTCACTGAAGCTGGCTGTAGGTGGTAAATACGACAGAACAGGGGCAGCAGTGACCACTTTTAGCGATTTGTAAGAGCAGTAACACTTTGATGGTTTGTGTCTCACTACGAAACAGTTTGATTCTTCACCATGATGTTGATAACAAATTAAAAAGCACAGCTGTGTGGAGCCATCTATATGACACATTTCAGTGAGTACTGAAAGCAGCAAAGGCTAGTTTCCCATGGAGGTATCTTAGGGTGATAGGCTTCTTTTTTTTTAAACTTCATTAGACCAAAATAGAAAATAAAGGCAGGAGAGCCACCTTGACTGAGGAACATATTCTTTGGTGGCTAATAAGCTCTGATTAAGATTTTATTGCTTTAGAGCATTTGTAGCATCCTCCTCCTATGTGGTTTCTCTGTCTAATAAAAGACAAGCTCACACTGCAGGCTTTTTCCTCAATAGGGAAATAATAACGTATCTCATAGCTACATAACTGCCTATTCTCGCAAAACTAGTTGAAGTGGATGTGTTTGAGACCTTGTTCCCATTGCTAAAGCGTATGGGGAAAACAGGTTGTCAATGTTTGTGTGCTCTTAGCTACAAAGAAGTGGGCTACCCAGGCAAAGAACTAAAAGATGCAAGGTCTCATACTGAAGTGCTCTCAAGGACAATCTGATTGGCGGCTTTTTCTTCTCCTGTGTAATGGATATTCTGTAATGTAGCTAAATCTTTCCTGTATAGGTATTTTCTTGAGGATTATTCCCAGGCAGTCAAAATGGAAACAGTCATGAGCCTCTCTTTTGCACTCTGCGTGCCAGTTGTATTTGACTTGGTCTTCTGTGACAAACCCCTAGTTAGTCTGCGTGTCCTTGTAAAACAGCAGAGATGCTGCTGTATTTGGAGTCATCCTAAGCAAAGAGTGTATGTAGCTGTGTACCCAGAGAGCAGGGGGTTACGCTGCCAGCTAAATGTCCTTTCACCAAGGAGGGAATAAAATCCTCTGGGAGCGATGGCTGCACGAGCTGTTCTGATGAGTTGGATGGGAGCTGCCCGACATCGGTGCGTTGTCGCCTTTTCCTTCCAGTGCTGATGCTGAGTCTCCGCCAGGTGCGGAGGGCCTGCAGGAGATGTGATTCTGTGGACCTTTCTCTCAGTAGCATAGCAACTGCCATCGCTTCCCACCACTCGGTCCCCTCCACTTGGCTCCCTCAGCTGTGCTGGATCAGGAACTGAACCAACTTTAAAAACAGCCCTGCAAAACAGGAGAAGTTGTAGGAGGATTTATTTTTAGCTGGGATCTCTCTGTTCTCTGAACCAGCTCTCTGCACGGTCCTCAGGACTGGCATAACCAGGGAGCGCTTGGAGCAGGGGTGGGACAACAAGTGGGGAAGAGGAAGGGAGGGGAGGAGAATTGGGAGAAAGGTCTGCTGGTTCCTGGCTTCAGGATTCAAGCGCAAATTCAGGGGCAGCCCTGTGAACTCTTTCAGCCCAAGTGCTGGTGGAGTACAGCTTCAGTAATGATCTGCAGAGGAGTAATCAGTAATTAGTACTAAAGTCCTTTCAGTTTCACTCTATTGACCAGAGGAGGGGAAAGGGAAAAGTCAAATTTAAGCAAGGGGATGGAATTTTCTTTGAGATTTTTGTGCTCCGATGCTGCCTCTAATGATTCAAGGAGCTGGCCTGCAGCATCTTCAGCATAGCACAGTGGCACGCGCAGGCCAGCGAGTGTTGTGCTTCTATGACAACAGCCCCACGTTCTGTGCAAGTATCATTTGATCTTATTTTCTGTATTGTGCTTCTAACAAAGCTGCTGTAGCTGGCCACATTCTGTAATTGCTTTTTTAACTGAGATCTGAAAGTTGCATTTGTAGCCAGGTACACTTTTGATTATAGCAATCTAGGGGGGTTAATGGAAGCAGCAGTGTTTCATTTAAAAGATCAGCTTGGAGCATGTGGACAGGTTCTGCGAAGGCAGGGGTAGAAAGAAGATATTGATTCCTGTATGATTAGTGGAATACTTCTTTGTTAAAGGTTTGCCTCTGAATCTTTAAATGACCAGGCTTCAAGTGATGAGGGCATCTCACTTTTTCAAGCCTCTGTGAGTGGAATGGAGAAGTAGAGATTTTTAATTTTTTTTTTTCTTCTTTAGCAAGTGCACGTGTGTTCTCAATGGCATTTGTGGAAGTTATGTATGTATATGAGGAAGATAAATTACTCAAATAGATAACTTGCTACTGTCTTCCAGCTTGGTGATAGTACAAATCAACTAATCGTCTGGACTCATAATTTTTGCAGCTGAGATTTCTAACATTTGAACTGAGGCAGTGAGTGCATTGGCCTGAGTGTGTGCATGGAAGTCAGTTGGATGTTGAATTTTTCATTCTAGAAATTCCTGTTATGAACCACAAGACATGGGGAGAAGAGCCCTTTTCTGATACACTGGTGAGAAGAAAATTTGTGTTTTCTGGAGTGCTTGCAAAGGACTGTAGTCTTACACACTCTTCAGAACTTCAGCTGCTATTCAGTGTCAGAGTTGTGTTGTATGCTACAGAGAACCACTTGTGGGAAGATTTTACTACATTCAGTGCAGCTGTTGACTACTGAGCTACTGATAAATTTCTTCAGAAACTGTCCTTGTTAATGCAGTCTGTGAACGAAATGCCTGCTGCACCAGCCCTTTTGTATGTGAGAAAGTTGCATGTGTTTAATCAGAGATAAACTGTCATGCATATTTTACTGAAGTTTAAACTGGGCTGGTTTTGGTTTGTTTCCCTTCTGTTGGGAATTTAAGTTAAATTGTCATCCCAATTTAAATGGCCTTTGGACAGCATTTTGGTTTATAGCTGTTTAACTACAGTCAGTTTTGTTCTGTTTGTTTTGTTTTGTTTTTTTCAGTGAGTGGGTGAAGTCCTGTGTGCAGGTGAGACTTGCTAAGAAGGAGAGTATTTGGGCACATGGTGAGAGTAGACACTGGTGGGATTTTTGTTCCCAAAGGTGCCCATGAACCTGAGTGGAGAGGAAAATTAATTTATTTCTTTGGATGCCGGGGGAAGAAGAGACTTCAGTCTCCGCTCAGCGCTTTCTGACACTGCACACAAGTAGCTCATGTCCTAGTTTGGATGAGCAGCTGCTAATCAGACCTGTGCTGTCATTGCCCTAGTTTGCATAACCCTGTGACTGGTTATAAGGAGCCGAGACCTTTGCTTGTTTGATGTGGGGTAGATTTTGAAACAGCATTAGAGATTAAAAGTGTGGTATATCTGTTAAAAGCTAAAACTTCCTTTTTCTCCTCTCTATAGTAATTTCGTCTGTGTATTTGTCTTCTGCTCTGTACAAACAGAGATGAAAAGTCAGGGCCTTGTCTTCTCCCATGGAGTGTCTGAGCTGTGTACATTAATGCAGCCAGGGCTGCTCAGTGACTTCCACTCGTCTTGATATTTCAGATTCTGCAGTTGTTTTTTGATTTCTGAATCCAGTTCAGCGTCACAAGAGAAGGAGGGATCTCTGAGGCTGCATCTTCCCCCGTCCCCACCCCACTAGCGTCCCCAGCTCTCATGTCCCCATAATAAAAAGGGATAATTTATCTGTTCCAAATGCTGCCTGCAGCCCCACTGAGCCCTCATATTTTATGCAGGTGCCGTTTATTTTAATTGCAGTCTTGAGAGTAGATAGGTGTTGGATGGATTCAAAGTTTTCAGCTGAAATTCCTGGTGTTTCATCTTCTCCATTGGTTGGTTTTTTTTTTTTTTCCTTCTGTAAATGTTGAGGACAGAACTTTTCTGAGGATAAAATGGTGGTGGTGCATGTGCTAGAAATGCAGATTTTCCCTAGTAGTCATAAAAGGAATTATTTAGGTTTACCTGGCTTGGAGGCTGCTTAATGAATTGCATAGTTGGATGCACTGTCAAAGATTTTAGTTCCTGGTTGCAGTACTCCAGTTTATTAGAGCAACAGAAGTGGCACCCTGCCACAGGAGTAAAGAATGCTGTTTCCCCACTAGTATTTGAACAATCTGCAATAGCCATCTGTTAGTCTTTTAAACACAAAGCAGTGCAACAGGTGTATTTCTTGGGTTTGGAAATCTTGCCAGTACAAGTGGATAATAGAAATTTAAAGCCAGGATTTAAAAGAAGATTTCAAGGTGTCTTCCTCTTTATTCGGCAGATATAGTGGTTATGACATTGGAAAGAAGAGAGATAAGCTAAACATATGGTACACAGTTAAGGAAAACAAATGCTGGACTGCTCTTAACTCTGTTCTTTTTCAATGTTTGTAATTTTCTTAGATGGCTTCAGTAACAGATGCCAGATACAGGCAGAAAGATACTTCAGATCAAAATTTTGATTACATGTTCAAACTCCTGATCATTGGCAACAGCAGCGTGGGTAAAACATCCTTCCTCTTCAGATACGCCGATGACACTTTCACACCAGCCTTCGTTAGCACAGTAGGAATTGACTTCAAAGTGAAAACAGTTTATAGGAATGA
Organism: Gymnogyps californianus; assembly: GCF_018139145.2. NCBI lineage: Eukaryota > Metazoa > Chordata > Aves > Accipitriformes > Cathartidae > Gymnogyps > Gymnogyps californianus. The sequence goes on along the minus strand of NC_059478.1, from coordinate 29,478,219 downwards.
CAAGCGGGTGAAGCTGCAGATTTGGGTAAGTGCCAGCATTTTCAAAAGTGCTTTATATTAATCCCAGCAAAGATACAATGGTAAAAAATAACTTGTTTGGAAGTAGGTTTTTGAATTAATATAGACTTTGATTGTTCATAAGTTTTGTGTGGCTGTAGCATTTGTATTCCTGCAGTATAGCTAAGTTCTTTTTGTATTGCTGTCTCGCTCAACTGGTGGGACTCCTGATACGGTCTTAAGCAGCTGCTCTGTGTTCTCAGGAGTCAGTGTACTATTAAACTGCAACAAACCCAAAGCAGGTCTGGAGCCCTTTAGTAGCGCTTTTTGAGTGAGCACTAGTAGGTGAAGAAATTCAGTGAGCGCTCAATGAGTGAACTCTACACATAGCTTCTACTATCAGCTTATGTCCTCCAAATAAGGTACTTGTATCTACCTGCAACTCATGTACCTGCTCAGCAGTGCGAAGCCAGCTCACTTCATCCATCCAGGATTCCTCAGGGGGAAGACAGAGATATGGTTCAAACCATCTCTGCTGACACGACTTCTTGGTAAATCAAATGGGAAGAGAACTTGGGCAGGTAAGCTGGAGGCTCCCTCTGCTCAAACACCCAGTTGAGCGACATTTTCAGCCTTTTTGAATTACAGCATCCTAACCTAGTTAAAAAAACAGAAAAGTTCCAGAGCTGCAGAGTGGCAGACCAAAGCCAAGCAATTGCTAAGCTCATGGTGTTCCTTTTTATGGAAAGCAAGTGTTTTCTTTTATTCTACTTGCTGGCAAATTACTTAAATCCTACAGTGTGAATGCAATTTATCCTGATGGTGCTTAAACCCTCTGTGTCCCAGTGAATTACTCAGCGTGTTTAAAAAAACTAGGCTCAGGTTGCTGTGTTTTAAAGTATCATGGGGCTCCAGCTGGAATTCCAGTTTGCAAAATTCTTCTCTTCTGCTTTGCATAAAAAGAAAAGATCTCAAATAGAAGATAGGCTGATATTCTCTTAAACAATTTCAAAGGAGTTAGCTCACTAACTTGAAGTAGCTGTCTACTTAGTAGTTTCTCCCACAAGTTAAGCTTAAAGTTCAGGCTTGAAGATGAGTTGAAACTGTATAGCTTTTCTACCCAAACCCTGCCCCAGCTACAAGCATAGTGTTCTAACTGATCTATATACACTTGATTTATAATTCATCTTTAATTATTGCATTTAACTGTAATATTATAGTAATCACTTTTTTTAAATTTATTGTGCTAATCTTGAATAGTCACGATAACATAGAATCTAAAGTGAGGAACTCTTTAGGAACTCTTCCCCCCCCCGCAACAATATGATTAATTTTATTTCTGTGTTGCCGGGTACAAGGTACAACAAATTATTTAATAAAAGATCCTCTTCATGTTGCAAAATTCTGGCATTGAAACTAATGTAGATAACCTGGCATGAAACAGTTTGATTTAATTTAGGGTTTAGGTAATAAGAATGCTTGGACTTCAGGCCTTGTAAGCAACTAAAGACAATTTCCATCCAGTTTGTCTTAATCTCAGAACATGAAATTCACTAATAAGTTGTGTGAAAGCAAGACAGAAAGTACCATGAAATATTTGGGTTTTTGCAAAGATACTGGGATTAAAATGAATTAAGCAATAATTTTAATTAAGTCTGTTTGAAGGCTTTGAGGGGAAAAGGCTTTAATAACCTTAAACCTCTTATGAAAAGAGATATCAGGTGGATTCCTCAGAGGGTGCTATCTATAGGACCTGTAATATTGGAGTTACCAACACTGTTGATTTAAAATTTATTTTCAGTAAAAGGTTCGTGTAAGTGTTTGACAGTTTCCAGAGTGACTTGTGCTCTTTTCTTCTTTCTGTGCTCCTTGCATGGTTTCCTGATGTGAGGCATGATTTAAGGACCTTAACAAAAACATTAAGTGTGTACCTCTATAAAAAACACAGTATTTGAACTTGTTTACCCCCTGCCTGTCCTGAGACTAAACTTGTAATTTCAATGTATTCTTCAGGGTACACGTAGTAGTAGTGGGGGCCATTAGCATACCAAAACTATGCGTTCCTATGTATAGGAAGGAAGAGTTTTCTTACCAACCTGTCTTCCAATTACTTTTTAAAATTATTTACGGCTGCTATTGAATTTCTGTGAGTGTGGGACCCTGCGGCTCCATTGAACACTTTGCTTCTACTTACAACTTTCCAGTTATGTTGACAATTTTTAATTATGCTCCCCCTAAGCTTGATGTTAAGTCTTACCTGAATCAGGTTTAATGTGAAACTAAGTGAAGAAGGAGAAGGTACAAGTGTTTAAATGAACCACTTCAAATGTCTTTATAAAATCCCGAGAGGAGCACTTCTAGGAACCTCTAATGTTCTTTGCTCTGCAGAGCCAGGTCTCTCTCAGTTCATGGGTGCTTGTGGAGCTCTTAAGCGTATGCAGCTGTGGCAGACTGGAGGTGCTCAAGGGCTCTGCACAAATAACCTTGTTTTGTGTCCTACAAATCTCAAGGCGGAGGGGAAGTTACTACTGCTGTGCTGTGATCCAGAGAGATCAGTGATCAGTGGGACTTTCTACATTGACTTTTGCCTGTGTTGAACAGAAGAGCAGAATATATGGGTGTAGGACGCCAGCTACAAAGAGCTTCTTGTGTTTTCTTAAAGCTAAGAAAAATTCACATCGCTTCAAGTGCCAAGCAGCTGCATGTAAAGACTAACAGCGTGTCGCTGTGTCAGTAAATATCTTTCTGGCCTGTCTCATGGTTAATATCTCCAGTAGAAACTGATGAGTGTTTTTAAGCTAGAGATGTAGCTTTTGTGTTTGCGCTGAGTCTGAGGAAGTCTGTATTTTGTGAATCAGCATTTGACAAGCTGTCAAATGTAATGATCAAATGATCACAAAAGACTGCTGCTCTGTTTAATTTTGATGTCATTAGTGGGCCTCTTGCTTTGTTGACATTAACACCTCAATTATCCAAATTGATATTTTAATAAGAGTCCTATCAGTTGTGCTAGTGACCTACCAGTCTGGGAAATGATCTGCTTTGAAAAGACTTGAAAGGAGTATCTCTTGAGTTTGAGAGGAATGGGACATAGCAAAGATATTCATGGTGTTTTTAAGGTAGAAGGATAGCTCTGCTGCTAGAGAACAAAACAGTAAAATGGTCCAGAGAGGGGTTATGTGAAATAATGTTTTGTAGTTTTGGGGTTTTTTTTCTTTAAAGAACTCTAAGATCAGTTGACTGTGTTTTAATTTCAAGTCTTTTCTGTCTTGTCTAGGAATGGTGGCTTTATGTAAATAGAATAAATAACCTTTACTGAGAAAGTTCATTTTGTAGTTGGATGAGGTTTGGTAATTTAAACATTTCTAGTTTAAAACATTACTTACATAAATATATTTATATATTATGTAGATATTCTAATATCTACATAAATGTAAGTCTTGGATTAGAATTTTTTTATGCCACTGCCATCTGTAATAATACTTTCATATAAAGCATCTCCCTAATGATATATTTGTAAGGAGCTGATTTATAGTATCTCTCTGCATTTGGGGTGTATGTGTGGATTATTTCCATCTTGACCAACAGTTTCGTATTCCCAGAGTTGCTAATTACTGATTACTGAAGGAAAGCTATTATATTTTCATCTAGGTATGTTTTTTTATTATAAATAAATCTCAAAGGTAACATTACTATATTCTTAGCAAATGCATACAGTTAATACTCAATGAAGCGTTCAGGTTGCCTAGCAGCTAGAGAAGGCCACTTTGTCCAGATCCAGATGGAAGCAGGGTGAATGAATAAAAGTGATTTGGGTTTTAGGTGAGAGCAATGTGAGATTTCTTTTTTTTCCTTCTTCTGTGCGTTTGTGTGTCTGTTGGTGGTAAGTAATAATGGTGGTAAATAGTAACAACAGCAGAACTCTTGAGCAATGTAGCATTGAGGTTAACTGCTGAGGGGCAAACTCTGGTCCTTCATGCTGGCCCAGTCTAGGTTAATTCCATGAGCTCTCTGGATAGTAACACAAATTTACTGATGGAAAATCATTGACAGTGTTTAGCCCAAAACGCTTGCACACCACAACACTTTGCACACCACATATGTGCTTTGTGTGAGGAATTTCATTACACTTCCATTATACTTTTGTACAGCACCCTACACAATGGAGTCTCATTTTCTGTTGCACATACTACACATAACATGATTAATAATAAACATAACTAAATACAGGGTTTGGCAGCTAATGTTACAGTTGAAACTACTTTCAACCCCCTTTTTTAAAGGCAAATAGAGGTTAAATTTAACTTCAGGTTAAAAGGCAAAAAGGATGTGATGTTCAGATGGAGACAGCATATTTAGACTGCAGTATGAATTTTCTTTTAAGGTGCTGCTTATCGGATTTAAACTGCTAGGATGTGGATAGCTTTTTCTTTCCCATTAACAAAAATGTTTCCATGGCTTAACTGCTGAAACCTGTAGGATTCTGAGATTAGCTGTAGTGGATGTCTGAAACACGTGTTACAGCTTTTGGGCATAGCTGGGAAGAGGGTGCAAAGCAACATCGCTCTGTGTTTGTGGGAAGGATCTTTACAAACAGAAATATGACAACTGCTAATTATGTTGAGTGGCAGTTACCATTACAAAACAAAAAAAGTGTAAACCAAAATAAAACGCAAGCTGCCTAGCCATCCAGAAGGCAAATATGCAGTGTTTTTAAAAGCTTTTTGTATCAGTTGTTGCCTGGATGACAGGATGTTACTGTGCAGCTTGCCTTCCCCTATGGGGAAGGGATTCAAAGAAGTAACACTGGTAACAAAGTTCTTTTTTTTTTTTTTTTCCTTCATTTAAAGGAGGTAAAATTAGAACACTGTCATACTTGATTGTAAATTTTAATGTTAATTGCACACTTAACCAAAAGCTAATTATGCATTTCAGATGAGAGAATCATCTATTCCCCTAGCATCCCATTCCCATCATGTTTTTGCTAAGTTCCTTATAAGCACTGACTTTAAACTTGAATGCTTGCACAAAACTTGTTTCTAAAAAAAGAGATAATAGGAGTTCTCTAATTTAATATATAGATGCAATAGCAATGGATGTCTCTAACGATCTAATGGGCCTCATTCTGCTCAGTAGATTCACAGCTGTTGTGAAATCCTCTGATTTGCTGTTTAGACTAAGAACTAAAATGGACAAAGTCATGATAGTGAAAAGAACAGGTTGGTCCTTGTAAGAGAGGCAAGGATTACATCTTATTTGCAGTGTTGAGGACTAACTGGGTTGCAGGAATGAAAGTCATCGGGGGTGAGTGGACGTAAAGCATTACTTCTGATGTTAAACCACAATGCAGAATATTTGACTGAAGAGTTACAGTAACAGTGTCTGTGATTCAGTTCCAAGGTCTTGGTTATATCTCAAGTAATAATACTCCTGCTTTGGGAAGAACTTGGTGCTCATGCCACTCTGAATGGTCTTTAAGATTAGAGTTGCAAGAGTGATACAAGGGAGAGAAATAAAAACTTAACTAACCACCCAGGTTTTTATTTTTATCCCACTCGCTATTGAATTTATTTAACAGCCTAAGCTTGCTGAGCAGGGCATTCCTGTGTTTGCAGTTAAACGGTTGACATGGAAGGTTTATTTCTGTTTATAGTTAATCACTTCAATCCCATTGTTATCTCATTATAACTCTACATTACCATGAAGGTCAAATTCAACTTCAGTCTGAGCTCTGTTACCGCTGGAGTTATTCCTGCTTACTATATTGGATTTACTCTCACTGCAAGGTGTAGTATCTCTTTTTGTGCTACATCTTTTCAGAGTTACTAGGTATATGGAGCATTTGCACTTGTTTTGTGCATTTCAGTAAAATGAAAAAAGTTACAATATTGCATTCAGAGGTACCAGGCTGTATCCAGGAGCAGGGTTGAGTGTATTTGTGTTAGTTAATTAAAAGCCGCTGATAGTTGAAAGGTTTGGGCCTTTTCTAGAGGAAATAGGCTGATGTTAACTGGTTGTCCAGCAGAGGAAAAGCTGTACGTGGGAAATTGCAGGGGAAATTCTTCGGTTGATGTAGTGAGGCAGTTAAGCTTTGAAAAGACAAATGGGTTGCTGGCCTCCTGACATTTTGCATTTATTGCTTTTTACAGCAGAAATTCAGAATAGATATTTTGTAATCATTTTACATCAGGTCTTGGACTCATGTGCCTCAAAACGTTTTCCTGTTGTCCTTTTCTTATCAGAATCACTCTTTCTATGATTTTCTTTCACAATGTTATCTTCTGCATAATGACTAGGTATATTCTGTATTTAAATAGGCTTGGTTACACTGTGGTCAGTTACGAGATAATACAGTGGGTGGAATTTATGATTTCTTATCGTATTTGTCTCAAGTGAGCACATATTTAAACTGCGTCATAAGTTTTTGGTCAAATGAGAAAATATAACTATTTGAGCTTATTCACATTTATAACTTCCATGCATTGTGTTGTCTACTGCAGTGTCATGTTTATGCAACGCTTATGAGTAGGCTGAATGGCTGATTTTAGAGATACAACAGGAACCTGAGACCACAAAAACTGGTTTTCAAATGTGAGAAATTGTACCCTGTAGCACAGCTGGAGTACCCAGGAGTTTAGCAGTGGGTACTTTGTAATTTATTTTCTGTTTTCTAGCTATTTAACATCATCCTGATTCATTAAACAGCGTGAACTAAGCTTCCAGATGTTGAGCACTGATTTTCTGTATTTCTGTTAGCAAGGCTATTTTCAGTCATGTGGAGGGAAGGTCCTATGAGTATCCCTGAAGCACCTTTTGATTTGTTAGAGAGGCGAATGAGTGATGATCCTTCCAGCACAGGCGGAATGGTGACATTATTCCCTACCCACAACATAAAATCATCTGTGGTTTGGTTTTTTTTCTTTTAATAACCAGGTCCCCTGGAAAAAAGGACCTCTTACCTGGTTATTGTAGTTAAATTGTGCTGAAGCTGCAGTGTAACCACAGCGTACTCAGAGATCCACCTGACTGCCGTGTGTACTTGTGTTGGAGGGCAGCGGCGTTGGACTCTGCGGAGGTGTATGGTGCTGACAGAAGGAAACATGGTGAGAAGCACCAGAAATTGGACAAAAATGCAGCATGCTCCTGCAGTGTGGAGGACTGGGAGGCCTATGGCTTGCTGGTTACATTCTCCCATCTGCAGAACAACGTAACGTTTACCGGGAGACACTGATCTCAACCTAGATTTCTGGTGAGCCGTTCTGGCTGTCCAGCAAGTATTAATGAGTGGCAAAGTGGGAAACATATAAATCCTGTTTTGGGATAGATACATCTTTCAATAGCAGCTTAGCACCTTGCATTTTATAGTCAGGGGCCACTGCAGCCTGAAAGTGTATCCTAGGCATCCTAGTGTATCCTTCTCTGCTCCTGCCACAGTCTAGGCTTTGCTGTGTTGCTAAGATGTTCCTCCTTCCAAATGGAGCTGCTGGTCCCAAGTGTTTTACCTATCTCACACACGGCATCCTGTGCTTCTGTTGTGCTCTTTCATCTTGTTTGAAAAGTCCTCTAGTTTTGCTAATTCTGCTTCACATCCATTTCTTTGCTAATCATGTATCAGATGCTCACTGCTTTGCTACTAATTTATGTTAGAAACTGAAACAGGAGGTGGCAAGTGTTTGAAACTTGGGAGGAGCAGGCGTAAGTGGAGCAGATAAATGCACTATGTTGTGAGCTGCTGTGCTTTATTAACTGAAATAACTTCATATGGTGTACGACTCGTGTGATTAAACTTTGTGTATTACTTAAAGAATGCTCAATGACGGTATTTTCTCAGCCAGATTCTGGCTGGCTAGTCACTCTCACAAACTGATAGAGACATCTGTACCAGTGCTAGAGGGTAAAGTCACGGAGAGAGAGCAGTGTGTGTAGATACATGTATGTACATATGCTACTGATGTCTATAAGGTGCTACTGCCTCTCTGCTTTTCTTGTAGCCAGAGTGATAAAATAGAACATACAGGGGATCTGTGCATAGGATGTTTACTAGGCGGGATATTCACCCTAATGCTGTTTTTGCTCTTGCATGTGCTTATTCAAAGATCCACCTGCTGCTTCCTCTCCTTTGGTCCCTACGTTGGTGATAACGCTGTGGCAGTTCTGAAGTTACCAAGTGTTCGAGTGCCATGGTAACTGCATCCCGCTTGGCTGACTGCCAGCGGGCACTGAGCCCTTCCCAATTCTGAAAGGAAGCAAGTGCTCAGAGTGCCAAATTGTGGTAGACTGGCGTGAGTCAGCTTTGATAAGTCCATGGAAAGTCCTTTACCAAGGACTGCAGGCCTCTTTTTTTTTTTTTTTGAGGGAAGAAAGAGAAATAACTCCCATCAAATGTGTTTTGGATTTTTTTTTTAAACTCTAAAACTGTCCTACGTTATAGAAAAGCTAAAAAATGCATTCCCATTGGAATTACCACCACATGCTAAATTGCTTCCTTGCTGTGCATTTTAGCCTCATGCTGTACACGTTTCTGTAAGGCTATACCACTTTTCCTATAGTTTTCTCTTGGCTCTGTGTTATGCACCCTGGCTTGCTCTTGGTGAAATCAGCACCTTTGTAAACACTTTTGCATTAACTGTAAGGATAGTTTTCGCAGAATACGGTCATAAAAGAATTTGAAATAATGGAGTTGTGCATAAGAGTGAACAAGAAGAGCTGGGGGAAAGAGAGGAAGTCAATTTACTTGTTTCCTTTTTAAAGAAGAAATATTCTGACTAGAATATAGCATGCTGGTGCATCAATTGATTACATGGAATAACAACACTGGAAATTTACAGCCAAGCAAGGCTAATTAAGGAATGCATTTTCAAAGTCTGTCTTGTATAAGAGTGGAATGATGGACCTTAACCTTTATGCTTCTCTTACCCTCTCTCAGCCCTTGCTGTAGAACTACCAAAACTGTGAAGAAAATCAGACCTCACCATGTTCATGTATATGTGTGTACAGTTAACTTCTGTTGTTGTTATCAACTTCAGTTATGATAATGGTGACAGCCCCGCAGAGGTTAACTGAGGCTAAGTGTGATTTGGGCTGTGTAGTCATGTAATGTCTTGACAACTTGGTGGACAGTACAGGTGGACAGAATCAACCCTCTCAGGAGCTGTCTCCACTATCAGCAGGTGTAAACACTTTTATTTGTTCAGTATTGTTGTAAAATACAAACTTCTTCAGCTGGAAGTCTTTTAAACTTGCTCTTTGCTCCTTTTGTAGAGGCATAGCTGACTAAATGGAAGGCAACAGAGTATTGGGAAGCAAGAAAAGAGCTAGTCAGGGGTCAGAAGGGATGATTAAATTTCCTTTTTCTTACTCTAACTACTACACATTGCCTCTCTGCTGCAACGCAGCATGGCAGGGTTTATTCCAGTTCCTAATGGGATGAACACAAAGTGCTAGCTTCAGTCCTGCCTTGTGCCTGGTTTATTCCCATGTTATTTCTAAGGTGCCCAAGGCTGAAAGCTTGTGTCGCACATTGTTGGGAATGTTGTGCTATTTCAGAAATAGCTGCTTGAAGGACTGCGGAAACATGTTTATGATTGCCAGAGAGCAAGTTTTGGCTGTGTGCAGCCTTTAGAGAGAGACACTTAAGTGACAATTTAAGGTATAGAAGTTGAAATGCCATTGAGCATTTGGATTTACAGTGGTTTTTCTCCCATCTCCAATCCCAAAGACACAGTGCTAACAGTTACCAGAAAAACAAGGAGGGTCTTTAAGATGTGATTCTAATCTCTTACATTGGTCTAAACTTGGAGGATCTGCACGACAGGCTTACATCACACGTAGGGTCTAATGCTGCAGTAACCTGGCCTGGTGCATCCACCTGCTCAGCAGTATCGTAAAACACTGAGGGGAGATGTGTTGTCTGAAAGCAAGAAGGTTGTGCTTAGCGCAGCATGGCAGGGGGCTTGCAGCAAGCCTGATTTAGCTTAAGCACAGCTTCATGCTGACACAGCTGTGCCATCTCCACTTCTGGAGCTAGCGCTGTCTCTGGTAAGTGAGGGTCTGTGTAGAAAACTCCACTGTGCAGTGCTGACAGGCCCTAAAGCCAGCAAGTGAGTGGAGTGAAAACTGGCACAAAACTAGAGTAGAACCAAAGCAGGACCATGAAATGAAAAACAAAAAAAACCCCAGTGCCCTTAATGATTACATTAATTACAGTGGAAAGCAACACCAAAGAAGCAGTGCTCATAAACGCTGGCTTGCAAGCAGCAAGGAGTGGCGCCGAGCGGCAAGCCCAGGAGGGCTAGGTTCTGCAGGGATGGAACTGCTGCGGCAGAAGTGTCAGTCTGCACGAACACCGCGTGGATTCCAGCCTTCCTGCAAGGTGGTTGGTGTCTGGGCTTAGCGCTTCCTGAGATGAAGAAGGTATGCATTTGGCAAAGCTCTTCAGCCAGTTTTTATACACCCTTCCTCACCAAAACCCCTTCCTAGGTTGCTTTCCGAAGTGTGAGACATGGTGTAAAGCACAGAAGGGACTTGAATGGGTTGGCTGATTATAGAAACTCAGGGCTCCAGATGAACAATATTTCTATACTGATGCTCATTCCAACTGTTGTGCTATAATTATGCGACAACTGAAAATCCATACCTGTTTAAGGCTCCTTACCCTAGCTAAAATGGATCTCCTCTTTTATAAGAATGCCCTTTGTCTTGAAAATAGCATGCAGGAAAAGTCACTACTGCAAAGATATCAAATGAGGTAAATTTGTGAGAACTGCTTTGTCCTCCCTGAGTCTTTGGGGGTTGGAAGTGTAAACTTAATCATTCTCTTTCACTTGTGCTGGTTAATGATTTATTTAGGGAAAAACGAACTCTTCCAAGGGAAGAATCTGCATAAAGTTCTGCCCCCGTGATGTACTTGCTACTGTTCTGAGTTGCATAAGCCCCGCTCCACAGTAGCATGTTCAAAACTGTGGCTATCATTCTGAAGTCTTCAACATGTTTGAAATTATTTCAGATTTCCTGCTAAAATTCTGATGTAAATATGCATAGGAGCTACTTATTCTATCAAGAGACTCCAAGAAATCTAAAGAGAACAAATTCAGCAAAAATCATCCACACCATTGTCATGGCAAAACTGTGATCTTTCACTTAAATCTGGAAATGGTCTTGGTCTTCCAGATATTTACTGTTTTAACAGGAAATTTCACCCGAATCAGTGGTACTTGCAGAATCTGGCTGTAACTTAGACACAACAGCATCTTTACATCACCGCGTTGTTGGCTCGAAGTCATGTGGCAGTTCTCCCATCTGCAGCGCGGGCTGTGGAAATCCTCTCCACATGGCTGGGAGACCGGGAAGCACAGTAGCTCCAGTTGCATGTCAAAACCTGATGTTGCTAAGTGATGGCGAGGTAGTCACCTGCCATACCGTTTACAAAATCCAAGTGCTTAAACAGAAGGAAACAAATAGCTTTATTTTCCACTAACTGCGTACAAGATGTTTTTTCTGTCTGGTACTGAAAGTATCAAACCTATGTGTCCCTTTTACTCCAGCTGGGATCTTCAGAGTTTTAAAGTTCCTGGAATGGCAGCCTGAGAATGTGCCCTCCAAACATATAATATTATGTTACCCTACAACTGCAAAAAAGTCAGTGCAGTCAGTTTGATGATTAAAAAAACCAGGCTTTTTTAAAAAAAAAAACAAACAAACAAACCACTTTTTATCACCTAATACAAAGGCGGAGAAGAGGTGGTATTTGTTTTGTTGATTATAATGTCAGAATCCATGCAATGTGGCCCTCTTTTTTTTTTTTTTTTTCCTTCCTAAAGTATAGTCTACATGTCCGAGAAGCATTGCAGCATTGATTTCTTTTTTTAATATATTTTTTGTGAAGGAAGGTGAGAATAAATCCAGGCTATCACATTTGCTAACTACTCTGGGACTGTTACTAGGAAATATGAAAAGCAGGAGATTTTTCACTTCTAATTTGTCTACTTATTTTATGGATATAAAAAAAAAATTGATAAAGATTTAATTGCCCTCATGCCACAGGTGAGTCGTGTGTGTTCTGCTAAAATCCGTCTGCTCAATAAAGTATTTGTTCAAAATAGTCTCTCAAAGGGAGATGCTGAGTGACTTTTTCAGTCATGACTCATTGGATCTCCATTTTTTAAATGAAAAGATTCCCAAGACATGTTAATTCTAAGATCTCATCTATTAAATTCTTGATTAATAACAATAAGAGTGTTAATTTGGCAGTGTGTCAAGGCTTGAGGGATTCATATAACTGGTGTTCTCTTTTCAGAAAAGGAGGGATAGCTTGTTTTTTACCAGAGGTGGACTTGCACAGACCCAGGTTTGGAACTAGAGACCACCACCTGAGAGCATGGAAGCATTGCAGTAGATTGTCTCCCTGTGAGGTGCGATCAGGAATGCATCTCCCCATCTGCCTGGTCTTCCCTTCATCCAGAGGATGCAGAGCGCCTGTATATCTGCAGAGGAGGGGACAGGGGTTTGCAGGAATGAAAACTGTATTGGCGTCGGTGATTACATTCTACTTCCTACTCCTCAGAAATGAGCTCAAGTTTTGCACTTCTGCACAGCACAGATTGCACTTTGAATTCAGACTTGCAATTTGGAGCTGTTTCCAGCAGGGACTTATGACTCTAGAAGAGCTTTCTCCTAGAGTCAGCTATGTGCATTCTGTGTAAAGAAGTGTTCTCTGTTGGGAGGCTTGATGCTTTGGTTCTTTGCTTTGGTGGTCCCAAAGTATCGCTCAGCTCTTGCAGGTTGCTGCAAAATCCTATACATTTAACATTGCTTTTATGACTGACCTCTTCATTCACTATGAGTAATGAATGGAACAGAAAATTGTGTTTCTTTGTTTTATTGAGCAATGAAAGAGAAAACTGCGCTTCTTTTACCGCACAACCCTTGCCAAAAATAGCACCTGACTATATTTTCTCTGGCTCTTTTTCTTTACTATTATTTTACTATATTAAACGCAATCTTTTTTTCCCTTTGGATTTCTTTCCATCTTTGTGTCCTGAAGCTTCAAACACCAAATTTTGTGAGTTATATAAATGTTCTGAGACATCAAATTAAGTAGAAACTGGAGAATGAGTTCTCAAAAGGTTGTGAATGCTGCTGACGTCAATCTCAGATTGAAATAAGAAAGAAGATATAGCTGGCAGATCCTGTGAGCAAGACTGTAAGGGCACTTATGCTAATTCTGTTGTTGGAGCAGAAATTGTGTTTTTATAAATGAAGGCAATAGTCCCAACTGAAGATTTAACAGGCATTCATCTTAGTAACTAGATGATCTTGAGCTTTCATACTTTACACTGAAATTTGCCTTCAGCAGATTCAAACGAAATTGCTTGGAAGTGACTAAAATGAATGGCAGCATGCTTTCTGCTTTTTCAGCTTGTAATATAATTCAGTTTTCCAGCTCTACTTTTGCAGAATTCCTCCTTCAAAGTATGGGTTTTTTAATGAACAGAAGACTGTGAACCTATTTAGAGATTTTTCTTGATTGTCTATGGGAGAGAACTGAATTTTGAAAGTAGCAAGGAGTCACGAAAGTCAATACGTCTTAAGAATTATTTTGATAACATGAAACACTTACCTTTTAGAAAGCAGTTAGTAATACTGTTTTTTGAAGTTAAATGCATGCAGATTGCATATCTGTATTGATTTGATGGTGCTATTGAAAATTCCTATAGGTGTAGTGAGAAGACTGCAAAAAGTGACTAAAGGGAAGGGATGTTTTCCTTGTGGTTTCCACAGGGAAGTCATTTGCTCTTAGCTTATCAGTGCAGACCGCTTTTATGTGTATGCATGTTTTGGCTTTAACAAATATGGCAGTTCAAAGTTGACAGATAACTGATATACTTGTTGACTACTTTATCCTACCTCCATTCAGGCAGTTCACTGGAAGCCTGCAACTAATTGTTAATTAATAGTGCTGCAGTGATCATTGAGTCTAGATGTGTTTTGACCGAAGGTATGTTTCCACTTGTGAAATAGGAGTTGAAGATGTTCAGCTCTTTGTAAAATCAAACTCTATTTTGGAGAGCATCTTACAGCAGCAGATACAATAGCGTCAAGTTCGGAGAGACCAAAGTGAATTGAAGTGAGCCCAGAGGTATTGAAGGAGCAAGGTAATGTGATTGCTGGTTAACTAGGTCAGGACAGCAAAGTGAATGCCTCCATCAGGTTATCTGTATTGCTGTGCTCAGGTGCCTTTCCGATGCTATGAAGAAGACCTTTCAACAGATTTCTATGGAAAGTCAGTTTATAGATTGGTGGCATAGCATGTACCTGTGCATGAAATACTGCAGTCAAGGCCAGTATGAAAATAAACAAGAAATATTGCTTCCAACTTAGAGATTAAATACAGGCTGGACTTACCTGCAGGTAGCCAGTAGGAGCTCAATAGGAAAGTAATGAAGAGGGGCTGTCTAGCTGGCTACTCAGTGCAGAATGTACTTTTGCTTTAAAGCTGAGAAGAGTGCAAGGGAAGAGATCCTTGCTCTTGAAGCCTGTGCACAGTGTTCTGTGAATAAAAATACCAAAGAAGAGCAGCCCCAGGAGCTGGTGCTGCTGCCAGCTGCGGGGAACACCAGAGTGAGCCCATCCCAGGGCTCAGTCTCTGGCCACGGGCCCCTTCTGGGAGGGGGAACCAAACCCCATCAATTTACAGTCTTCCATTTGCCATAACTCCTTGGCTACCATTGAAAGGGAGAGGCAGGCAGTGATGATAGATAATTTGACTGAAAATTTATCAGCCAGTGTGATATGAGAGAACTTGCCTGATGTATGTGATGACAGTGGATTTCTAAGGCTTCCAACCAAGAATGATCAGAGAGCATCTTGTAGTCACAGTATACAGTTTTATCGGTGAGGGAGGGACCTGTAAGGGGTGAGGTCCTTTGAATTACACCTATAGGGTTAAGAAAAAGTTTTAGATTGAGAGCATCATGTCATAAAAAGAGTCTGTGGAATTTGTCTGATTCTGCATGTTTGGCCATACAGGCAAGGGAGGAGGAGGAGAGGTTTCAGTTATACATGAAACAGTATTGAAAAGGAGGTCCACCAAAAGCTGGTTTATTGGTGATTGTCTTGTAAGTTAGGAAGGTATTTCCCCTGTTGGTAAAGTTTTACATAATTGTACTTCACTGCAGTTTTGTATCTATTCCAGAAACATCCATTTCTGATCACTGTTTGGATCAGAAGCTTGTACTGTTCAGGACCAGATGCTGAAACACTTCAACTGCTGATCTGAGATGGCATGGTGATTTCTCTACCCCACGGTGATTTCTCTACCCCACGGTGATTTCTCTACCCCATGGTGAATGAGCACAGAGGCAGAGAAGCATTTCTGTTTCCTGAAGCTGCCTGTTTCTGGTTAACTAGCATAAAAAGGAGTATCTGCTGAATTGGTGTTTATCAGAATTCCTAAACAACTCTTCTGCCTCTGGCAGTGACACTCGATTATGTTTCTCATTCCTAAGCCTCTTAGAGGTTTAGCATTTATGAATCTCTTATAATACTGTTTGCTTGACACATTTAGTTAGGCATATGACAGTGATCGGTTGAGAGAAAAACAAGTCGTCTTGAGTACAAATGGTGAATTCTAGTAAGGAGTGGAGAGGCAAGCAAAGGTTTCCTGCTGTTTGAAATCAAGTTAGAACAGGGCTGTTAAAATAACTGAAATGGATTTAATATAAAAAGGGGCTATATGTCCACTTCCCAGCCAACTTCAGACGGTCCACTACAGCTGGTTTTGTTAGCAATTGCAGGAGAGAGGCTGAGGACTGAGTGGACTACAGGGTGGCTCGGCTCTCACCTAGTCCCTCAGGATGCACAAGCATACTGGTGTTGTGTAATCTTACACTTGATATTGATTCTGCAGCTACAATTGTGGGATAAAAAACAAATGCGGGTCTTCAAAGAGCCGTCTGCCCAGTGTCTTCCATGAACGCAAGGTAGACAGTCTAGTAGGGAGGAGGCAACGGTAGTGCTGATTGGGGTGGTGGTTCCTGCAGCCCCATGGGTGTGAGTGCTCACTGCTGATCCTCCTGGCCAGATGCACCTCCAACAGCGGCTGAAGGAGGTGCTGCTCAGCCAGCCCGAGTTACCTTTCTGCAGTGGCTTCATG
This sequence comes from Gymnogyps californianus, assembly GCF_018139145.2. NCBI lineage: Eukaryota > Metazoa > Chordata > Aves > Accipitriformes > Cathartidae > Gymnogyps > Gymnogyps californianus. Next base: position 29,462,069 of record NC_059478.1, on the reverse strand, counting down.
ATGAAGGGTCCTAAATATTCTTGTAATACAAATGATGTTAAGAAGTAGTTGGTATTGTAAGCAGGTGCATTCCAGCTCGGCGTACCTTGAAAATTTGACAGCAGCCAGATGTTTAACTAGGTAAAGTAAGTGATGACTCTAAATACCATCATATAAATCTTGCAAATGCTACTGAAGCTGAGACTCCAGATACGCCTTGTGAATTGTGATTTCTCAGAGGTCCTGTTTGATCAGAGAGTAAACCCTTGTCTTTAACCCTTGATTGGGCCCAACAGAGACAGCACATATTGTGATGGATCAGTAATGACCAATTTCAGTAAGTCAGTTAATTGATCCTTTGGACCTACACAAGGCTGGTTGAAAATAGTTATACAAAGATTTTCTTAATGTTTCAATGGAAATTGACCCAATGTTGCTGTTAGATGTAGCTGCAGAAAGAAGCTTTCTACAGCAGCACAGTCTTGCTTTGGTATACATTTCAGCCAGCATATGGTATACATTTTAACTGAACACATGGAGAATTAATTTGATTTAAGTTGATTGATTTTGATTACTGACATGAGGATATGCTAATGAGAAACAATCCATCATGTCTAAAAGACTATTTCAATTTCCAGCACAGTTGATACATAATGTTTGTATGACATGCATGAAAAGTACAGGAAAAAATGTGTTGGCCTATTTTGAAAATTTTCTCAGTAGTTACTCCTTGATGAACAGGAGGAGATGCATTATTCTGATTGCAGCTTGACAGCACATTCTTCTGTCAGTACAAATTAAGACATTGAATATATCTAGCTAGGATAGATATATTTCTTTGCCCCAGGAAATTGGTAATACTGGTAGCTGTAAAACAAACAAACAAAACCTGCTAACCTGGCAGTAGTATGGAGTTTGGGGGCTCACAGCTTTGCACCCCCATGCTGAGGTGTGTGAAAACCTCTAGCTGCTGGATAGTAGCAGCCTTCAGCTGCCACACTTTGTGGTGGAAGAGGGTAACCCAGTGCCGTTTTTCAGCAAAACTTCTGCCTGTGGGTCAGGAGGTTGCATTGCAAGGGCAAAGTGCCAAAATAACCTCTTGTATCTAAAAAGTTTCAGAAGGAGGTTGTTCAAATGCAATACTGAACTCCCACTAATGGTGTATGAGGTCTAGGCACCCAGCTCAGACCAATGTCTTTGAAATTGGTCCTTTAGTTTTTCATTTACTGGAGCCTGTTCATTTTAGATGTTTGTGTACATGTTGCTTAGGGAGAAAAAGCGCAGTATCGTAGTGGAGAATTTTAAGAGAAAGCAGATTGTTGGATGCAACATCTTAAACCTGGGGCTAAAAACTTTTTCTTGTGAGCATTCAGTTATAGGTAGGAAGCCTTCCTGTTGTATTGTGTGGGTATAAATCAGCCAAGGTATGAAGTGCTGTTCTTTGTAAAGTAACTAAAAGTGATAACTCCTTCCTCGATGTAGCTATTCCTCCTCCTGTGCTCCCAAAAAGTCACATCAACTTATCTATGTTGTGATCCTGCAAATGCTTAATAAACATGCTCCACTCTAAACATACAAGTTAGAACAACTAGCTCCACTGTTCTTACCTGTATGAATATGGTATTGAAATAAAAATCTTTCCAAATGGCTAGTAAATGAAGTTGTGTCATAGCAAGTCAGCTGCTCTCCTTATGGGAGACTTGGCTGATGTCTAGACCCTAAAATGTTTTCCACCTAGCCAAAAATACTCACTTCGTCAAGGAGGTAAAAACCTTATATAAATAAGAACATTAAGTGATAATCCACCATATAGTCATTGATAGCAACTGATCTGAGTGACTTATGCAAATAATCATTATGGACACAGCTGCTGCAGGAGGATAAGAAAGAGTGGGACGTTTTACAGCTATACCTGCGCGATGTTTTTGATACAGCACTTGAGTAATCACACTGCCTGTGCTACCAAGGTGAGCCATACAAATAACATTTATTTAACTAGACAAGAGCCTCCTGTCTTGAGCCTGAGCAGGAGGAGGGGAGCTCTGCTTCTTTTTCCCCCCCAAAGTCCCTCAGTGGGGACAAGTTTTGTGCTTGGGCAGGTGTCATGGTTTAACCCCAGCTGGCAACTAAGCACCACGCAGCTGCTCGCCCACTCCTCCCACCCAGTGGGATGGGGGAGAGAATTGGAAAAAAAAAACTCGTGGGTTGAGATAAAGACAGTTTAATAGGACAGAAAGGAAGGGAAAATAATGATAATAGTAATAATATGACAATATTAATACTAAAAGAATTAGAATATACAAAGCAAGTGGTGCACAATGCAATTGCTCACCACTCGCCAACCAATGCCCAGTTAGTTCCCGAGCAGCAATCCGTCCCTCCCGGCCAACTCCCCCCAGTTTATATACTGGGTGTGACATCATATGGTATGGAATATTCCTTTGGCCAGTTTGGGTCAGCTGTCCTGGCTGTGTCCCCTCCCAACTTCTTGTGCCCCTCCAGCCTTCTCGCTGGCTGGGCATGAGAAGCTGAAAAATCCTTGACTTAGTGTAAACATTACTTAGCAACAACTAAAAACATCAGTGTGTTATCAACATTATTTTCCTACTAAATCCAAAACACTGCACTATACCAGCTACTAGGAAGAAAATTAACTCTATCCCAGCTGAAACTAGGACAGAAGGAAACTATCGCCCGTGGAGAAGAAACTCACAGGTAAGGGAAGCTGGCGAGTGCCCACAGATGGCAGAGCTGCAATTGCGTTCTCCCAGGGCAGCTCCAAGGCGAGCGTAGTACTTGTTGCACTGTTGGCAGCACAGCTGGCAGTAGCGCCAGTGAGGTTGCTTTGGGGACTCCGGAGTTGAAAAAAACCTCTGGAGTTCTCTTGCCTTTAGGCAATGTGATGTGTTGAGAGGAGGAGATGGCACTCCTGTAGAGGAGAAAGTCCCACTGACGTATGAAGGGTTGGTCCCTAGCTAAGCGTGGTGGTCTCCTTGGGCACAGAATGATGCAACCTGACTTTTCTGCTTTCTCTGTATGTTTTGCAGGAGTGATTCATGTGACATGAGCACAGTTGCTAAGATCAGGAAGGGATTTGCTGGTATTTAATCTGCTCCTGTCAAGCAGCAGGGTGGCATCTCCTCCTGGATGTAGCAGATGACAGCCTTGATATGTCCATGAGGCAATTTGTATGTGATATTTGGAAAGTATAGTTTGTCAGTTAACACCTGTATTCATTCAGGTGGGTAAGCAGACAGGCAGTAATGGCAAATGAAGTATACTCTTAATGTGAACCTATGAAATCTAATGTTTCTCTGTGGCCAAAACAATCTGTATTTCAATCTAAATGAATAGCTACCTCCAGGCTGGTGTTTCTTTTTCTTTTTCTTTTTACTTTTCTTTTATATATCAACTCTTCATTCCTTGAAACTGAATTCCTGTTTTACTTGAGGAAGTACACAAAGTATTCCTGGACGTGGCTTTGTCGTACTTGTGTCAATAGATGTCTGTGTCTCACACGCCCCAAATTCAGGTCTTCTCTGCAAGGACAGTTTGGGATACAAGTAGGTCTAGGGCACTGGAAGTGGCCAGAAGTAATCAATGGAGGCAGGAAGGTGATTGTAGAGTTGGGGGAAAACACTTGCTGTTAAAAGGTCAGTGAAGAGCGAAGCGTCCTTGCAAAGATTCAGCAGGAGTCCTAAAGGGTCCTGGCGATGTGCCCTTGTCTCCCTTGCTTTAATATTGTATGACATGCTTTCTCTTCTCGTTTCCTAAGCTGCACCTCTAGCGCTGTCAATCTGGAGTGACAGGAGCATGCTTTGTAATTGGCAGTTTTTTGTCGCTGTTGAGCAAGTGAATAAATGGTAGATCAACTGCTAATCTCAGCTGAGATCAGACAAACCCAGAAAACTCCAGCTTCTGCAGCAGCACACCTGAGAGCAAAATCTGGTTCAGATGCTTTGTCTGAAGTTACTTTGGAAAACTGCATCCAGAAATTATTTCATTTTCAAATTGTGGAAACGATAATGAATTATGAATAACAAGCTGGTGACTCCTGTGAACAAAGAAATTCTGAAAAAATCCTGTGCTGGTTATTGCAGCTTCCCACAGGAAAGGATGAATGAGTTTACCGTGGAGAAAGTACAGCTCCATGTTGCCTTTAAAGTATTCAATTTTGTGTTGAAAACATGAAGCTGGAAGGAACAATGGTACCATGGTAACTTGCGATCTTTTTAATCTTTCTTACAAGATTGTAAAACTGTTTACCATGGCAATATCAAGTTAATATAGCACAGTCTTTCTGAATTTCTTGTTTTCCTTTTTATTATAATGGTGTGTTTGAAAAATCTCTGATGCTATATACTGCTATTGAAGCTTTGCGATGCCTTCAGTAAAACAAAGATGCTAATTGTGAGCATTTTTATTACTGTGCCTCGTTGATTTTTTCCTTCGCTTGTTCATTTTCTTTGTTTTAACAATCCTATTAACACCTGAGAATCCTAACCTAAGCACAGTCTAATTGAGACACAATGTGAAGCCTTTAATTGAGTTTCTGTTTTTGTTAGATAATTTAATTAATTGTATTTCCATCATTTGCTCCTGAAATCTGAGAACGATGTCTGAGAAATGGCTTTTCAGTAGCCATGTGGACGTAGAGGTGGTGACAACTCTGCTTCTCCAGAGTGTGGTTGTAATTCTCAGCGTAGTCTGTGCACTAATCTACATTACCATGCTATGAAATTGTTCAATGTTCAGACTATGTCACAAGCTGACAAAATGGAAAAGCTCCAAGAGGATGCTGCTGCATGCTACAAGCATATGTCACAAGGCATCAAATCCTGACCTGAGTCTCTTGGATGCAAACAGAGCACGAACAAAATGCATCTTCGACTTTGGATGTCCTAAGCTTTACCAGATTTCTTCACAACTCTGTGGGTGCTGAGTTTGGCCAAACCTCTGGAAGTGACAGAAGAAACTCTACACAAAGATTTAAAACCCAAACAAACAAAAAACCCAACAACCAAAAAAAAACCCGCCAGCAGAAGCAGAGGTCTGTGATTACCAAATAAAAGAACTGATTGAAGTGTTTTCCTCCTCCATTGAAAATTTAAATGGTGAAATGGGCACAAGTCCTCGACCCAGTGAGATCAACAGCAGTTCTTTCGTCTTATTGACTATGACAAAGATAATATCACTTTATCATCTTTAGTTTCTAATGTTCCTTGGGAATTGCAGAAACAGAGAGTCATTCAAGCTTGAAGGAGAGACTGCCTGAAGACCTGGTCCTGCCGGTCTCTGGCACAGCTGAAGAAGCCTGTCCCCTGCCCAAGGAAACTGCTTGTTTTGCCTTTGCTGGAACAAGTCTTGTAACATCCTGGGATGATCGTTGTTACTTAGCTCATCCAAACACGGGTCGCCTTTCCAATGTTTTTTAATAAGTCATCCCTCCCATCATCTTCTTTGCTGTTCTTTTGGCTCATTTTAGTTTGTCCCTTTTTCTCCACCATGACGTGTCACAATGTGTCTCCTTCTCAGTAGTGCAGTCTCTGCAGCAGATCCCATTTCTTCTGGAGAAGTCCCAGTGTATTCCTAATATCATCCCTCCAGTTTTCTTTCATGGGCCCAAAGATGAACCTCTGTGTTGGCCAGATGCACCTTTAATATCTGCTGGTTTTCTTCTTTCAGCACAAAAATGCAGCCTTTTCCATTTTCGAAGTGGCAGAGCAATGGATGTAGCACTGAAGCAAGTGTGGATGAGAGGTTGTTCCGGCAGCTATCGTCAATAAGCTGTTTTGAAAGATAGGGCATATGTGGAGGTCATTTACATCTCATTTCGTGAGATAGACTGCAACTAGTCTATTCCTTTTAATTAATGAAGTAAACATGTACCAGAATGCTGCCTGTTCTTATCTAAGAGATTTTATATAACATTTGCTGTCTGTTGATATAACTGTCCTAATGAATGCAGGGCTGACTTGATACGATATCATTAGTGATGTGGAAGGACACTTCGAGATTAGAACAGAGTGTATATTCTTTATCATCTAATACTTATTGTCTGACCGTTTGACTCCAGGAAGAGTAGATACCGTGGATGAAACTTTGCAGCATATTTGTTTATGCCCCACTTGATGAGGATAACTAGAATCTAGGAAATTTTTAGTCGCTAAGCATCAGGAAGGCTGGCACAAAGCATGGCTCAGCTGTGGCAAAGACTCTTTCTTGAGGATTAGATCTTAGGATTCCCTTCTCTCAGCTGCAGGTGTTGGCAGGAGATGAGCTCTGATGCTACCACATGGTCTGCCAAAAAGGCCTGGCTAAGGGTGTCTGAGATTTATGGGAGCTCTCAGTTTGTAAGACAGGATGCACTTGCCCTCACACATGTGCTTTGTCATTGTGCAGTGAGTGCTGGTAGGACAGGGATGAATTCTTCTGTGTTCCCTTCAGGCTTCATATGAAAAACTAGCAAAAGGAGACACCTAAGCAAAGAGATCTGGATATTATTGTGGCTTTCATAATTTTTCAACTGACTCAGAAGATGAAAAGAAAACCTTTGGTCAAGGGAGATTACTTTCCCTTTGGTACGCTGGATGGAGAAAGAAGACCATGTGAGGAGAGAAGCTGGGTTTTTTTCCTTTCAGTTCTTTGTGTTAATTTTATTAATGCTTTAAATGGGGATACATTTTGTTCTCTGGACTCTGTTCTTCTGAGTATGCTGATTGTGGTATGAGTATACCAATGAAACGGAAACTGTTTCCTGCAAGACCAGAAATCTTTCTGTTCTGCAGGAAGGCCAGATACTGTCACTGCCTGAATCTTGGTATAAAGCATTAGGGTAAAGTTCAGACATTGAACACCAAAACTTCCCCTGCTGCTCTAGAGCCTCCAAAACTGGGTCGAGTTATAATTCTTTGACGTCAGAGTAAGGCAAAATAGTGGCGGGCAGAAAGTGCAGTTTACTTAAATGTAATTTCATAATTTTTTGAAGCAGTTATGCTGTTGCAGAAGTCATGTCGCCTTAGTCTTCAAATGTCTTTAGCTCATTGGCAGATCTATTCTGCTCACTTATACCTTATGCTTTGCTCCGAAGTTTGCTTTTGCACCCTTTTGGTCAAGGGGAGTGATTTGGACTGGAGTGGGACCAAGAACATGTCCTAAGAGCCTTCTTTTTGTCTCTGTCGTAGTAAATAACTTGTATTCCTCAAAACATCAACTTGTTGCACCTTCTCCAGACAAATCACGTAGCTACACACGAAAGCAGAGGACCTCAGTCTGCCCAGAGGTTAGTTCTCACTAAAGAATCTGGTTTCATTTAATAAATATTTCAGTATGTGTTTTCCCCAATGTAACAGGACAAATTCATTCCTAAGCTGGGAAGTGTTTCTAAAAGTGCAATGGTAATGGAGTGTAGAATTGCCCTTTGCTGAACTGAGCCGGTGGTCCAGAGAGTCTGTTGTCAGTTTTCTGCTGGCAGACAGTCTGGCTGATTTAGGAAGCAGTGTAATGCTTACACATGAACTTGTACTTGTACTGTGCCTGATACTACGATGGTTTCAGTTACAGATTTGTTGATAGACCTTCGCTTGCTTGGGGTGATGCTGTGCAGTTTCCCTATTTTATGAAGCTATATTAATGTAAAATTGATAGAATGTATTGAAGAATGATGCCCCCATATTTTTGTTGATCTGTAAAGCATCACATGCATTTAATATTCTGTACAAATATGATCTCATGCTGTCCCTGTTGCACATAGGATTTTCATTCGCTTTAGATAAGACAGCCTGGAGTTGTCATTAACAGCTCTTTTTACAGCCTTCTTTCCTTGGGCTGAGATCTGTGTTTTGAGAAACAGATCACATGGAAAATGCTGTATCTTCTTTTCCTCTTATCTGGAAACTTAGTCTCATGGGAGAGAAGTCAGGACCTCTGCGTATGCAGGATTCTTCACTGAGGTCATTGGATACAGGCAGGCCCTTACAATTCTTCAGGGCTTATTTTATATCAAAGTTCAATCGCCAAATGGCATCTCCCCAAATCTGGGCTGAACTGAGTGGTCCTGGTAAGTACAGGCAGTAGGCTGTGCTTGAGAGCCTGACCGAGGTCGCACTGGTGTGAACGGCTGGGAACAGATGAACCTGGAGGCATGCAGCAACATAGCTGCTTTCCATCAGAAGACCGGGTAAGTGGACCATGTGGGACACCAGCAGTCCCTGTAGCACAGCCTTCTCTGCCCCATAGATATGCTCCCAATAAAAGTAATTCTGTTGCCTTCAGTAGAAGCTCGCTCAAATCCTGTAAAAAGTGTAAACAACGCTGCTGTAGCAAACCTTCTCTGTAGCTAACATTTTTCCTGCTAGGATGATAATTCTTTGACCCTTACCACTTGTGTGCATGTGTACATATTAGCCTAGTAGCAAGTTGGGTTTGAAATGGTCTGTTGCTTTTATGCCTCACATTGCTTAATAAATCATTAGAAATTATGATAGAGTTCTCCACCAGTATTTTTCTTGTCAATATTCATTCTTTATATTGGTTGACTTCAACCGTACGAGATTCACACTGGTATGAACATCCATTAATGCTCATTTTCCAGCTGATTATACTCAAAGACAGTGTAAGGTGGGCCCAGCAGCATCTGTCCAACCTCAATTTGGGCCAGGATTTCTCACTGAAAACCTGATCATCTGAAGTGCTGACATGATATTCTCATTAGTATCAGAGTTGTGGACCTGCTGCAGAACATGCTGTGATTGACCCAGCTGTAGTCTGCTTGCTAAATCTGTTTGAAATGTATTCTGGCTTCTTGGGGTCTTTTTCAATGAACCAGGTCTTCAAAGATTTTTTTTTTTTTCTTTCTTTCTTCCCCCCCCCCCCCCCCCCCCCCCCCCCCCCCCCCCCCCCTTTAGATAGTGCTTCCTTTCCTCTGTTTGCTGGGTTCCTTGGCAAAACCAGTTGTCCTTGAAAAAGCACTAGAGGAATGGATTTTGGCTTGGTTTTGCTCCTAAAATGGGCTTTGGTGCAGTATCTTTAATTTAGAAGAAATGCAAAGTGATTCCTGCCAAGAAGAGCTGCTAAAAGTCAGTTTTCTAAACAGCTGATGAAGGAGGCAATTGGGACATCTCAAGTAGATAATGGTGGTAGGGAAAATCTGATTGTAGCCCCATTTGATCTTAGAGCAAGGAGAAGCAGTTCTTGATAGGTAGGGACTGGCTGGGCGAGGATTGGAACTGGGTTAGAAGTTTGTTTGAACATCAGATAAATTAGTCATATGTCCTTCCTTTTTTATGATGCCAACATTTCTTCAGCTGGGAAATCTGCTGTGGCTTTCCTCTGTCTTTCTAAAAAGGTAAATATGAAGATGTGAGCCACTCAGGCACTTAGTGTGTTCACTGGCCAGAGGCTAGGAAGCAGTACATGGCCTAGACAGAGCAGGGAGGTGTTGTGATGAAGTGATTAGTACACAGTAAAAATACCAAACTGCAAAACATCTCACATGTATGTCAAGAAGTATTTGCTCATGACCCTCTTTCCAAACGGAAAAGAGGAGATGGCATCACCACAAAGGTGGGTGAACTTAAAATAGTATGCAAAAGGACCTCGCACCAAGAAACCCATAGGCACTGTAACTGCATGACAGCCCCTAAGGGACCTCACAGCTGCGTACTGAACTGCCTCAGGAGTGCAGTAGAGCCATCTGTAGCTGCTACACAATGAAATTTCTAGTTTAACATCTGGACTGTGTGGTTATAACAGAAAATATTATGGTAAATGGTAGCAGATTATTTTCTTTTTCTTGTGCTATTACTGAGCATCATCATAAGTGTACTGTTGTGGTTGACAAAGAACTTCAATTCTAAGCCTCTATTTTAAGATGCTTACGACTACTCCAAAATAGCTGTCCTTTAGCTGAAAGTCTTCCTTTCTATTCTCAGCAGAGATGTGGGTTTACTTGGAAAGTTTCAAGTTCCATTTGATTGGTTTTTTACATTTTTGTGAATTTAAACAAAACTCCTTCATGTCACCAGTGAAGAACTGTATCAGATTTATTTATTGCATTGCTTTTCAAAGTATGTGCACATTTCTATCAAATATAAACTTATGAAATAGAGGAATCTATGTTATTGCTAATTCCAGCATTTGGAAAATGTATTTCAAACTCTACTGAAGTGAGATTGTCCTGGTTTTGGCTGGGATAGAGTTAATTTTCTTCTTAGTAGCTGGTACAGTGCTGTGTTTTGGATTTAGTGTGAGAATAATGTTGGTAACATGCTGATGTTTTAGTTGTTGCTAAGTAGCGCTTATCTTAAGTCAAGGATTTTTTCAGTTTCCCATGCTGTGCCAGCAAGCAGGTGTGCAAGAAGCTGGGAGGGAGCATGGCCAGGACAGCTGACCCGAACTAGCCAAAGGGTATTCCATACCATGGAACGTCATGCCCAGTATATAAAAAAAAAAAAAAAAAAAAAAAAAAAAAAAAAAAAAAAAAAGGGTGTTCAGGGGAGAGTAGTCTGAATTGGGATTCGAACCCACACCTGAGATTTAGCAACAACTAAAACATCAGTGCGTTATCGTCAACATTATTCTCACACTAAATCCAAAACACAGCACTGTACCAGCTACTAAGAAGAAAATTAACTCTATCCCAGCTGAAACCAGGACAGAGACATATATCTTTTTCTTTTCCTTTTTATTTACTTTCTGATTTATGAGCTTCAGATTGTTCTTGAGTTTTGTTGTCTTTAAGCTTTCACTCTACCTTCTTGAGTGCTAGAACCTTAAATGTCTTTACACTTTTGTTTAATGCTCACCTGAATTCAGCAGTGGGGCTTTTTTCCTAATTTGGGAGGTAATAAATTAAAAATTGCCTGATCAACTCTTAATTTCCACCACATCTTGAAAAATTACACATTAGGGTTTTAAAGACCTTAAAAGAATTTTTTTTTTTTTGCATGTGGTTCTTAAGATAAATTGTTTGATTATTTTCTTTTTGTCTTGCTGCTGCCCTTCAATTTAAAGCATGTGTTCTTGCCTCATGGGTGTAATTTGATTTGGTATTTTAATCTTAGAAATATCATAAACACCTTCCCAGAATGTCTGAGCACTTTGTCTTAGAATTGACCCCCTTGACATAATATCTTCAGGGGGTGCTTGTGAAGTATGAGGCTCAGATTTAGCCCTAATCCACTACTAAATAAGCTGAAATCTTCCCTTGATAAGAACAAGCCCTAGGAGTGATGCTCATAGCAGAGTACTAAGATTTCTTACAATTAGGGGTACTAACAGGTCTTCCAGGCACAAAGTCATTGAGCTTCAGAAACACCTTTGGACGTAACTCATTTACAAAGCAAATATTTAACTGAAGGTCTTGCCCAGAGTCGTGCAGCCGCGGCCAGGGCTGCGTACCACCGCGATGCTGCCGGGGGACCAGAGCCGGGCGGCTGCTGCCCAGCCTGGCACAGAGCCTGCTGCGCACAGACCTGAGCAGCCCCTCTCGCTGCCTGGCTCTCTTGCTGGTTACCATGACATTTGATCACCTAGAAATAGGCTCCAGGAAGCCTGGGTCTTGTTCTGCTGCTCTCGGAGCTGGGATTTGCTCTGTTTTGCTTGCCTGCGTTTGAGGGGGAGGGAGGCCGATAGCGCTGTAATGCTAATTCCCTTCACCTGTCCTTCTTCCTTTCCAGATCAAAGAACCAGGCTACTGAATTTAGATGGGTTTGTATCGCAGATCATTTAACTTCCTCCTCACAGATTTTGCATTTGTTCTTTTGGCGGCTGATTCGTAATGTATTGAGATTTTTCCTTTCTGCTGTACATCTCTATGGGTTAGCAGACTGCTGTTACGACCCACGCAGTGGTAGCTGGACTGTAGCACGTCCATCCACTGCACTGCAGGACCATGTAGGATGTCCACGCTTGCTCATTCACAGTAGTGTAGTGCTGCTTCTGAAGTACTCTGGCTGTGATTAATTTATCTGCTTCTCAACAACTCTAGTTAATTAATAATGCTTAAAGTGGCTAAAATTGCTCAGACATCTGTGCATCGTACAGCTGTTCTTACAGTGGCTGATTAACAGAATTAAAGGATATATGTGGGACAACTAAAAAGATCTAGCAAAACTGGCAAAATATTCTTACATAACAATGCATTCAGTGCCTAAAATGCTTCTTATTCTAGGATCTCAGCCTCTTAAAATTTTCTTAAATGTTTTTTTTATCATAGCAGCGGTGGTTTTATCACTTGCCCACAGTGGATGGGCTTTCAAATGCATCATACCTCTTGAGCTTTGTTTGCTGTTTATTTGCAGCTAGAGAAGTGGAAATTGGAAGTAGCCATGTAGTGTGGATGCTACATATTTTTATTACTGCCATTTCTTTATTTTTCTATCAAGGTAACTGGATCAGGAAGAATCAAAAAATATCAGACTGATCTTCATATTCATTCTGAGTCATGAAAAATAAGACTTTTCAGTTCTATAAGATTTAAGAAATATGCACAATGAACTTAATCTTTGTGTGTACCTCTTCATGTGATTTCTCTTTTGCAGCCGCTGTCTTTTAAATACTCTTAACAGAGAAACTCAACTTACAAAAAGATGAGAAGAGCAGATAATGTTGATAAGCAAGCAGCCCTATTTCGGTCCTCCTCACTGTTTGACAGATCAGGAAGGGCAACTGCTGCTAATCTTCACTACTATCTCAAGGCACCTGGGGAAATGGAAATAATTTTTTTAACATCTTAATAGGTCATCAGCAGCAGTGTTAATCACACTACCTTGGCCTGATTCCAGTTTGGAAATTACATTCTGCTGAGCAAATGCACCCTGTTGCATTTTCAGTGATTCACTTTTTGTCTTATATGGTGTGGAGTTGCTGAGCAAAGTTAAAAAGCTGGGGCTTCCCAACCACCAGAAATGTTTTAATGGTGGATGAGGTCAACCTACACTAACTTTTCCTCCTTGTCCATCAGCTTAGTTTACAAAAGTACTTTAAAAAGAAAAGTAAGTGCAGTGCCTCACCTGAAGGGACACTCAGCCAGCCACTGAGTTAGGGGGGACAACTTCAAAAGTGTGTGTGTGTGTTGGGGAAGACTGAGGCCTCTGATGACTGACCAGATACTGGTGAGCTCTTGTAGGTTGTGTATGTATTAAAAGTCTCTTTTCATAAAATTTCCATCTTCCTCGTGGGAGCAGTTAGTGTGGGAATGTTAGAGAAAACAGGGTCGTAGGAGCTTCTCTACAGGGTAAGCAAAATAGGATGGGAAAAGGGAAGCTTCTTCAACTGGTGGTACTGAAATTATCCAAGGCTTCTGGTTTCACTGCCTCTAAAGCACTGAAGTGAAGATAGTCATAGTGGGGAAATGTTTAAAAAACACTTTGCAAGGATAGAGCCTTTTACCAAAAAAGACAGGGGTTTTGTGTTGGTTTTTTTTACAACAGAAATGTTTTGCTGCATTTTGCTAATATTGCTCAAATGAAACTGGCTCTCAAGGTACCTAAATGCGTCTGAGTATGTTCCAGTGACTCTTGGGCAATGGGAGCACTCAATAACAAAAGAGGAAAAAAGCATGCTTAATATGATCTGTTGAACTGGAGCATTTTAATCAGAGCTGAGCTCTGAAGGAACCAGGTGTTATTTTGTTCCTGGCAGCAATTGAAACTTCACAGGCTTTTCATGACATCACGTCTTTTCCATGTCTTAACCAGTGACTCATCTTGCTTGCCTGTTTGTTCCTATTTCTAGCTGCCAGCAGGAACAGTAAGCTCAATGTTAGCATTTTCTTATTAATGGCACATACTAGTCTGCCCAAGGTCACTGTCTTCACTCACCCTCGTGGTTCTTGGTGGGTTGGTTTTTTTCCCCCTTCCTCTTTCTCAAGGTGACTTTTGTTTAGCTGATTCTTGGTGGCTTCCACTCAAAAGTCTACTTTTGCAAAGGAAATGTGTGTGTGTGTTAATGTAACATCCAGGAGCTCCGATCGCAGAGCAGAGCCCTTCTGCACTGAGCACTGGGCAAACACACGGCTAAGGAAGTCTCAGCCCCAGAGAGCGTGCAGTCTGAAATGCGCGTCCTGACATGAGAGTAGTGGGATGGGAACATACCAGCCACCTCACAGCAGACATCAATAATATTGACCAAAACAACTAGAATTGCTGGAGGTCGTGAGAAATTTAACACTTCACATTGCAACAGTCCGGAAAGGTAAGGAAATGCTGCTTTGAGCAGCTAGCTAGGTCCAGTGAGGAAGGCAGAACAGGGCAGCAGCAGAGAAGGCTGCATGGACAGTTTGAGAGATCTGCCTGGAGGTGGGAAGAGAGCAGGGTGGGACAGAGCTTATGGACGGCAGAATAGCACTCTCACTGCTCACAACAGAGACACCAGCATAGCTCCATGCGAGCGCGAATGTTTCCTCATCCATGCAGAAGGGAAAGTAAACAGGTCTTGGACATAAAGGGGTCAAGTATTACTGAGCCCCAGATCGGCCTGTAGCAGGACAAACAGCCCTCTGCCTTCAGGATGTGCCTTTATTTCTTGTATATTCAGGTTATCTGTCATGTAGAGAACAGGAGCTGAGGTGGCCAGTCTTGCTGAGAACTGAGCTGTGTTTGCAGGGAGTCAGATGTTTCCTGACACTTTAATGTCTAACAACTTGCTGCCCCTATAACCACAGGGCCAGGAAGTCGATTATCCTGTCTCCAAGGCTGACCAAACTCCAAACAAGGTACAAAAAACTATAGTGTAGGTGTCATAATGTGACGCTGAACAGCAGGGAAGAAGAGGTCTCTCCTTCACAGCTGAAGCAGCCCCAAAATTGTGGTTGGTGCTGGTTATTGGGGTTAACGTAGCCTCTGTTCTGACTCTGAGCAGCCTAAGCAAGGATGATGCTAAGTACATGCATCTTGTAATTGTTGCTAACCAGCTGGACAACAGGCGACTCTTATTCTTAAGTATTATTCTTCTTCAAAAAAACCCTCAAAATTAAACCATAATCCTTTAAAAAAATCTGAAAGGTTTATTTCTTTGGAGGCTGTTTGTCACATACGCTGCTAGAACAGTCATAGTGCTGAGGGGATTAAATCCAGTACAGATGAGAAGTGTTGTGTTTAACCCCAGCCAGCAGCTAAGCACCACGCAGCCGCTCCCTCACTCCCCTGCCGGCTCCCAGTGGGATGGGGAGGAGAATCAGGGAAAAAAGGTAAAGCTCATAGATTGAGATAAGAACAGTTTAATGACTAAAGTAAAATATAATACTAACAATAATAATAATGAAATATAATAATAATAATGAAATAATTGTAATGAAAAGGAATAAAACAAAAAAAAGAAGGGGGGGGGGAGAAAAAAAACAGTGATGCACAATGCAATTGCTCACCACCCGCTGACCGATGCCCAAGCAGTGATCCCCCCTCCCGGCCAACTCCCCCCCGTTTATATACTGGGCATGACGTTCTATGGTATGGAATATCCCTTTGGCTAGTTCGGGTCAGCTGTCCTGGCCATGCTCCCTCCCAGCTTCTTGCACACCTGCTTGCTGGCACAGCATGGGAAACTGAAAAAATCCTTAACTTAAGATAAGCGCTACTTAGCAACAACTAAAACATCAGCGTGTTACCAACATTATTCTCACAGTAAATCCAAAACACAGCACTGTACCAGCTACTAAGAAGAAAATTAACTCTATCCCAGCCAGGACAAGAAGTTTCAGTGACATTTTGTCTGGAACAAAGAACTTGTGGCTGGAAATCTTCACTAGAACAATGATGGTTCAGAGAATCAGGAATTCTGATTTTTCAGACCTGCAGCAAAGAGCATCTGTCATGATTTAAAAACTCACATATGTTTCCTGTGTAAGTACCTTGCTGTTTCTGCTGAGACAGCCAAGTAGATTTAAGAAAAGCTGGTTGTGCTCCTATCATGAACGTTTAGGTGATGGATCTTGTGAGAAGAGGGCATTTGCACATAATGCAAATGCATTTAGGTCTTTTTCTCCTCTGATAAACACTGAATTTTGATTGCTCATTAATGTGAAACCTTCAAATTTTTGTTTCAAGCTACCAAATAATGGTCTTGTGGGGGTTTTTAATTGTTTGTATCAAGGACAGGCGCATATGTAAGCTATAAAAGAACAGAGTTGTTAGCACATTAGTGTAAATATACCTCACAGAGACCCTTCCGTGCTTGGTTACAATCAAGCTTTCTGATTCCTCATCAGGGACAGCCAAACAGGCTTCTGGATGCTGAAGGCTCAGGCTATTCTTCCTAGGCATTTGGCTAGACTGTTAATTAGAGCTACACTGGGTTTCTGCTGATGCCTGCCTGTGCCTCATCTACTTGTCTTCTAATGAGTTTGTGGTCTACCTGGAAATCTTGCAAACAACATGGGGAGGGCGGGGGAAAGCAATCTGTGTCAGATATTTTCTCCTTCATTAGATAAACATCTTGCACATAAAAAACTGAAATGCCTAATTACCTAACGTTTGTGGTGTTTTAAACTGATGTAAGTGCAGCTACTGTAAATGCTGAAGAAACTGTGCTCAGATTTTGCAGTTCGTTTTATTTTATTTATGTTGAAGTATCTGGGGCAGGGGTTCACTGAAGCTAGCATAAAACATGGTGTGAGTCAAGAAAATTAAGCTAGTTTATAGCTGTCTAAGAAGCTAACATAACCTGAGGAAAAAATTCACTTCAGGGTGATATTACAAAGATTCAAATGGATTTGGAGAAATGCAACTAAAAACCTTTAAAGGGAGATGACATGCTCTGTACCTGTACAGTAAAACAGAGCAAGGAATCCATCAGTGACTCACATAGAGATGAATGACATCTCTGCATTGTACCACATGGCTACCAGGGCAAGGTTATGAATAAACTTTGCATACCGTGAAATATAGGATGCCTTCCCCCCCCGCCACGCCTTTGATAACCTGAGAAGGCAGGCACCTAAGTATGTACTAATGGATATGCAAATTACCTTCCTAATGAGGTAAGTGCATTGTCCACCAGAGAACAGGTTATGACTAAGCAAATGCATGTAGCCCTTCGAGGTTCTGTACCTCCTGCAGCCACATCCCTGTTTCTGGCTAACGTATAAATCAGGGCCCACCCCCCCACACAGGGGGTTCGCGGGCAGAATACTGAAATCAGCAAACCAGAATTATTAAATTTCAGAGCTTTCAGGCAATAGCACAGTTTGCCTTTAACACAGATGAACTCTGTGGGCTAAGTCCAGTTCCTCACTGAGCTGAGGCACTGAGATGGTACCAGGGCAGGTTTTGGAAGCCACCCTCAGAGTCCCTCGGGGCTGCTTCCCAGGACAGCCTGGATGTACATCCTCAGAGCTAACTCCTTGCTCCGAGCCATTGTCAAATTTAATTTCTTTCCAAACTATTCTGCGTGTAGCTAGACAATGTGTCTTACAGTTGCTTACTGCCTGGTCACAGCCTCATGCCCTAAGCCAAAATGAGCGCTAGTTAAACACAGAGCAGAAAATAGAAGATGAGGTAGAAGAACCTGGGAATGCAGGTGTAAAACAATAACGCTGTGAGCATGAGAACTGAAGAAGCCCGACTTCCTATGGATTTGTTTCTTTTTGTTGGTTGCAAGATCTGAGAAGTTACTAATACTGATTTAGGTCTTTCTCCTAATGAGGCGTGAAGAAAGCCTGTCTCCTGTGGATCCTTTGGTGTTGGAAAAAGATAAGCATTGCACTTAAGCTTTTTTCCCCAGCTAAGATATGCTTAAGGTCTCTCTTCTTCACCTTACCAACTACTTTTGTGACATTTGTAAGAACGTACCTTTGAGAGCGTTTCCCCTCGGTCAAATTTGATCAAAAGTCAGTAGACTTCTAATGAGCATATACACGTGCATGTGTGGAGACTGATGATTTAATAAGCCTCATGTCCTTAGGAAATCAGGCTAAAATAAAGCAACTATCATGTTGTCCTGGTTTTGGCTGGGATAGAGTTAATTTTCTTCTTAGTAGCTGGTACAGTGCTGTGTTTTGGATTTAGTGTGAGAATAATGTTGGTAACACTGATGTTTTAGTTGTTGCTAAGTAGCGCTTATCTTAAGTTAAGGATTTTTTTGAGTTTCCCATGCTCTGCCAGCAAGCAGGTGTGCAAGAAGCTGGGAGGGAGCATGGCCAGGATAGCTGACCCGAACTAGCCAAAGGGGTATTCCATACCATAGAATGTCATGCCCAGTATATAAACGGGGGGGAGCTGGCCAGGAGGGGGGATCAACTGCTTGGGCATCGGTCAGCGGGTGGTGAGCAACTGCATCGTGCATCACTTGTCTTTTCTTGGGTTTTATTTTCTTCTTTTTTTCTTTTGTTTTGTTATAGTCCTTTTCGTTATTATTATTATATTTTTATTAGTATAGTTATAGTTAGTATTATATTTTATTATATTATTTATTTTATTTTACTTTAGTTATTAAACTGTTCTTATCTCAACCCATGGGTTTTACTTCCCCCCCCCCCCCCCCCGATCCTCCTCCCCATCCCACTGGGAGGGGGCAGGGGTGAGCGGCTGCGTGGTGCTTAGTTGCTGGCTGGGGTTAAACCATGACACATGTCTCTCTGAATAAACAGAACAATACTATTGCTGCTGAGACCTTCCCCACTTGAAGTAGTATAATTAGGATCTAGTTGGCACAGCTGGTTTAGCTGTTCAGCAGCTAAGCGAGGATGAATACACGTCAGTGAATACGAGAGAGCTCTGTGATGGATTTATCAATGGCAGGAGAAGAAACGGTCACTCAGGCTGCAAGGTGTAGTCCACCTCATTCTGGTACTTCTTGTCAGAAGGGAACAGGAGGACTGTTTCTCAGCCAGTGTGCAATGCCTCCCTGTGATCAGCCAATGCACCACCCTGTCTTGAAATAAATGCACAAGTTTCAAGGAAAAATCCCTTCTTTTTCCAGAGGATTGGTAGAGAAACAGCAAGATTCCTGCTGCATAATCTCTCCACTGGAAAATTCACGGTGTGTTACAGTTGTGGATAGTCTCACGGTAGTGCAATAGGCAGAGCCTTTTAAGCAAGCTGCAGGGAGCTTATTTACAAGCGCTTTCCTCCTACAGAGAGCCTCTGTGATATTCTGGTGTAGAACAACAGGCAATCATTGATGTTTTCCCCTTTCATAGACTGGCTAGCATGTGTTCTGGAAGGGCCAACACTGTCTTTTGCATGCAGCAAAAACAAAGCTGCATGTATGGGAATGATGGACAGGAGGATTTTAAAGCTGAGTAGTTTCCCACCCACTGCACCTTGTGTGTTTTCTGGGGCTGTGGTGATGTGCTGTGTCTGATCAAAAACTGGCTCTATACTCCTGCAAGAGTGGTCTACATGGATTTATTTTACTCTTCCAACTAGCTATATGATTGATAAGTTCTTTAGGGTCTTTTTCTCTAGAGAAGAGACATTTTAATCACATTTTAAACCAGTGGCAGTAAATGCTGTCTTAAGTGTTGGCTTTGGAGGACTAAAGGACCATTCATTTCAGAATTGCTAACCCATAAGAGTAACTAGCAGTCAACACCTTATGCTGAACATGTGCTTTGAAGGTAAGGCCTTTTCCCTCCCTGCAGCTGTTTCACAGAGTTGCCATTTGCCAAAAGATGGATGAAATGTGTTTATTCAAATGACACATACCTCCTGAATGAGAGATACGTTAAGCACACTACTTCTCTCCTTGGTTCAGAAGGCAGGTCCAGAGGGAACGGATTGGCTGCAGGACTGCTGATCTGATGTAGAAATATTCCTCAGTTTAAGAGCAGGCACCCAAAATGTGAGGAATAAATGTTGCTGACATCCAACAGATGGTAGTTGACATGTTTTCCAGCTGTCACAAGTCTTTTGAAATTCTTCTGTTGTATATGCCAGAGTTTCACCTTTGTGCTGCCAGGCTGAACATAGAAATGACAACTGCAGGTAGAAGTATTCTACAGCACTCTATAGGTAAAGAGAATTAAGCTGAACCAACAGAAGGGGATTGGTAAATCTCGAATCAGTATGTGCACCTCAGACATCGTGACTGGAATATTCCACATTAAATTCACTTTGTAGAATAATTTTCATTGCATCAAGTCTTTAATTGTTGTCTCTAACCTTAGGTAAGAACCGAGTCACCCGCAGCATCTATCTCAAGGGCATTTTCCTGACCGTGACGCTAAATTGCAACACGTAAATGTCTTTTGCCTGATACAGTCCTGGACTGTTTTCTATTGCCTCTGCTTTGAAGTGTCAGCTTTCAGTGAACTCTGCTAACATTTTATTATTGCATTGAGGCTGAGGCAGAGAAGAGCAATTAAAGGGTTGACATCTTTGGTATTTTTTTAATAGTACATGTGTCAAAATGCATTTAACAAATCATAGTTGATGCAAAAGCCCAATTAATGCTAAAATGTAAGTAGAGTTCATTTCAGTTGGGAGCAAATGAGAATTTAAAAATGTATAATAACAGAAAGTGGTTGTCTTATTTTAGGTATAGGACCTAACTACAACTCCCGTTTCTGAGAATTGAAGTCTTAAAGCCTAAATATTCCTTTCTGTTCCAGGATACAGCTGGACAGGAAAGATACAGGACCATCACTACAGCCTACTACCGAGGAGCCATGGGCTTCGTCCTCATGTATGATATCACCAGTGAAGACTCCTTCAATGCAGTGCAGGACTGGTATGAAACATTGTTGCTGTTAGGTTTGGGTTTTGGCCAATTCTCTCCTCGCAACTTTGTTGAGTACATTAGACATCCCACCCTCCGCAGTGCTTTGCATCACTGTATTCTTTCCTCTTCATCTAAACTCTAGGAGAAATAATTTGTTTTTTAAACTCTCCTTAGAAAAAATTCTACAGCTTCACTTTAATGAAAAAGTTATAATTCAAATATAGTAGCATACTATAGCAGTTGTTGCTTTTAAAAGTTCTAATTCATTGTAAAGAAATTAATCCTTTAATGCATTATTTGGGCTTATGAGGTTTCTGGCTATGCTGCTAAAACAATCCAGTTTAACAGTGGTTGTTCGAGTCAAATCTCATTTAAAATCTAATAGGCTAAATCTTTCCAAACTGCCTTAAAAAGTGGTTTTTTTTTTTTGGAACCTACAAGTGTAGACATATGGAACAGTATTCACCTTGCCTAACTTGATATAATTAAAAATCTAACTTTACGCATTTAAAACTTGTGAAGTTTAAATTAGTTGTAGTTGTAATAAGAGGAGGAAGAGCAAGGTCTAGGACAGAAAGCAAGCATACCCCTTGGAAGGGGCCTGTCTGTTACGAGTGACTACAGAAGGCACCTGAACAACTCTGTAAGTGTGGAACGGTGGGATGGGGGAGGAGTTACCTATTAAATGGGAAGGGTGGGGACTTAGCCCTAAAACTAGGTATGAAACGGATTCTCAGCTGTTACAAGCTCCTCTGGCTCCACTGAATTCAGTACAAATGCAGAAACACCAGAAAATGATTTCTGGACTTTCTGATGACAAAAAGCCAGGAAATATTTTTGGCTTACAGTGAAAAAAGAAAGCACCGGGTCAGTCCCTTTAAAAACTCCATGGCAGTATGAAAGCTGCATTGGTACGCAGGCTCATCTCCCCGACATTTTGGTGTGCACTTCCCCTTCCCCACCTGGAGGCTCCCCTTGTAGCTCATGCCGCCTGACTTCTTCCTCGGGAAGAAATGTCCCATCTCACCCTACACTGTGATCTGATTTTGGAAGCAGACCTGTGGCCCAGACCACCTTCCTGCTCTCCTGCCTTCCAGACAAGTTACATGTACAGAGCAGGAAGAGCAGTAGTCTTCCCAGAAGAGCCAGAGCACATGTCGTTGCTGTGGCCATGGGCAGTGCCTGCAGCCCCCTCGGTGGTAGCTGATGGGAGGTGTTTTCTCAGCAGGGACCCAGCACAGTGCCTGGGGTGAAAACATCTGAGCTGCTGCTGTGAGGTAGTGGCCGCAGGCACAGCACAGATAAGCAGAAGGCTGGACTCTGTTGCTGGAGCTCACGTTCTGACATGGCATCCTCTCAAAGGGACACCAGACTTTGTATAGGAAATACAGGGCATGGGGAAGTAGGGGAAAGGCTGTGTTTATTCTCAGAAGTACCCCTGTGGCTCCCCTCAAATGTCTTGCAATCATTTCTGCTTGTTACTCTGTTGCTGTGTATACTGCAGATAGGTATGGTCAGCGTGCAAAGAAAAGCAATGCAGTGGTTAATGTAATCTCCCAAGTCTGATAGATTGATTTGCAATGATCTTAGTGACCTACCGGGAGCATGTGACATATGCTGGCTATGGCCCTGGCTCTTAGCATCCAGCTCAGTCTGGCTTTTTGATGAACACCTATTCTATATCCCCTAATCTAGGTTGTAACTCAAAAGCTGCAACAACGTAGTTTGTTGTTTCTAGTAATTTCGCCACCTTCCAAGGCTGCCCATTATTTGTTCTCGCTGTCCACTGAAGCAGTTGGTCGTGGTCATCACATCTAAAGATGTAATGTCCACTTTCAGCCCATCTCCAGTATCATGATGTCATGCTGCAGAAGGTGAACTGCAACAACTTCCCTGAGCTGTCCTTCAGCAGCTAATGATAGAGGAACAAATTTTTTCCTTGCTAGAAACACAAACCCAAAGGCTTTGCCAAAACTAGGTTCCTCCATGTGGTACACGCTCCACCAAGCTCAGATGAAGCTGTTCCTGCAAATGTCTGCACAGGGATTTTTTCCATCGGAGTGCAGGCATATGAGTTAGGGCAATATCTTTCACTAAACCATAAATATTTTCAGCTTGGTTCCCTGATGAAACAAAGTATATATGACCAGTTCATCTGTCTGTTTGTCTGTTGGTTCCTCTCTAATAAGTTTTACTTATCAGTCTTAACTTAGCCAAAAAATACCAAATGTCAATCTATGAGTTGCTACTATAAGCTACTATTATAAAGTTTGCACCGTGAAGTTTAACCTGAAGCTTTGTATTGGAGATAGTCTGACGTCTGCTCCATCAAAGGCAATGATGCAAGAGTGTAAGAATTAGGAAAGGTCAGCTTTGTGTATTTGACTTCATGTCTTCCTGTGCCGCAAGGGCCTCGTGAATATCTTTGCAAAGAGCACCTTGTCAGCCAAAGGACAGAGGTGAACCATCACTGGTGCTTTTTACTCTGTATGTCAGGAATCTTTCCAACCATCAGTTTTAAGATTCTGAGACCAAATGATGTAGTGTGGCAGATAAAATCGGCCTGTGGTAGCCCATTTCCTTCCTTTCTGAAGCTTGTCCACAGGAGAGGAGATGAGGACTGTGGCAAAGCCAGCATCACCGTGCCAGCAGAGTCCTCTAGTGGTGATGCAGCTAAGAGATGGTTTTTTCCCAGTCTGCAAAATTGCTTTCTAAACTTCTGAAGGGACAAGAAATGGAAGCAAAAGCTTTTGTCTGGTGCTGCTATATCAGCCTCTGCCATTTGCTAGCATAGCAAGTAGGTAGGATTTTGGGTTTTTTTTCACCATGCTGGGTGATATGCTTCAAAAAACATTACACTGGATCTGGTCTTCAGTCAGGAACTGTACTCTCCGTGGAAAATTAAGGTGTCTACTACTTGAGCTCCTTTAGCTCAGAATCTTTATCTCCATGAGCCTAGTCCCTTCTTCAGGTCAAGTGCGAGACAGCAGCAGCATGCCTAATGATAAAAACAGAGCCCTAGCAGTCCTGCAGTACTTCTGTTTGGTGCTGGTGAGAGGATGGAGTGGCAGCAATTGGGAAGCTGCACAGGCTGCAAAGTCAGTAGCATGCCCCTGCTGCTCAGCCCTGCCTTGTCTCGTCCATCACATGTGGATAGGACAGCCTTCCTGCTCTACCTGCTGTGCCCAAGGACCTCCATAAGAGTGAGAGGGCTGGAGCCAGAAGGTTTGGGATGTGAGATGGTCTGATGGGAGGACAAGTGCCTGAACCACGTCTTCTCCATTACTGAAGCTGTTACTCTCAGTAGTGTTGCTCCTAGGTTCCCAGGAAATGGCAAAGTTGCAAGCTGCTTTTTACCTTGCAGGTAAGGTGTGTGGCCCGATACATGAGTTGCCTCCCTGCTTGCAGAGGTTTAGGTGAGGCTACAACAAACCACACTAGTTCTAAGACCATACTTCAACCCTCACTGAAATTAAATGGGGCATCTACCTAGAATATATGCAAAAGCTAACAGCAGAGCTCATCCCAGGTCTTCTTACACCCTGCAAGTTTCCAGAAATTACAACAATTAATCCTACACATCCTTTCTCTCTTTTAAGTGTCCTGCTATCCTAGCTGGCTAGTGATGAGTTTTTCAGTGTCCAGCTACTACAGTAAATAAAGAATACTGTTAAGTTGAATATTTTGTCACAGATGTAGCATAATGCAGCAGATCGGCTGACCTTTTAGACATGGAGAATAAATCAGCCGTACTCAGTTAATGTGAATTAAATCCAGTAAGGAACCTGTTAACCTTCCCAGTTATTTCTAAAATAGCGTGTGTGGATGGAATTTGAGTGTTTCTCTGGCATAAAAAGATGAGTAAGCCATCTGCCATGTGATCATGAGACTGAGTTCATAAAGCAAATACAATCAAGCTTAGGAGGATACCTCAAGAAAATCATCAGCAAATAAAATATGAAGTGATGCCCCTTCCACTAACTTTTGGCTGCTTCCCATCCCAGTCCATTCTCATTGGCTGGTAAGAATTTCCCACCTGAACATAATTCCTGGACCCTAAAATTGCACCCATTCACAAAACCTTGGAATAGGTCAAGTTGTGTACAGTAGTCATCTATGTGTTTTACAGTAGGATATTCTCCAGTCTAAAGCTTGCTCCTTCTTGCTGGTGCCCTGCCTATTGCTGTTTAGTGATTCAGGGTTTTCAAGATGCTGTGTAAGCAGGCTGTCAACATGAATCTCAGCCCATCTCACTGCTTTCTATTGTACCGTCTCTTCCTGCAGAGTTCCCTACAGAAAACAAGCCAAAAGCACGAACAAACAGCTGAACCAGAGACCTAGCACTCCAAGTAAGCTCTTGCCCATGACAAACTCTTACCTTCTGTTGAGCTCATAAGGGTGTGCATAGATCTCAAAATTCATCTTCATAATTACATTGAAATTATGGGAAGGTAGCCTTGTGCAAGGTCAGCTCTCCATCAGAGAGAAGTCTTTTCCCTTCTAGACCTCTCCAGCGTCTTAGAGCTTATATCCTCCCTCTAGCTGGCAAATTGCCATAGCAAGTTGTGCTCACTAGCCTTATTATTCTCCAAGCCTTTTCACGAAGCTCCGACATCCCCTCTAAAACTGCCTCCCACGTAAGTATGGTGCACTTTACCTCTCATCTCTGACTCATTGGCATGTGACTGTTTTAACAGCCTCCTGACCTGGCCTCACCTGCCCACAAGGGAAATGAGAATATCTCTTCCAGTCTGCCATATGATTTCTTCCTTGGGTGATCTTTTTACCACACCCTTCTTATGGGTGGATATCCTAAAGACGATTCTGGTTTGCTTTGTGTCACTCCAAAAATACTTCTCCTAAACCAAGTATAAAGGCACTCTTTCTCCTGAATGAGGAGGATCATGGCTGTATATCAGGTATTTAGACAAGCTCTCCAGGTAGTATATGAATGTGAAGTACAGTGTTTCCTTCATTCACATGAATCACCCTAATTAATGATAATTATCCTAAAACAGCTGAGAGAGTAAGATACACAATTTAAATGCATTTGGGAATATCTAGGACATGACCTGTTCTCTTGTTCCTTCATTGGGAAAGGTACAGCAGATTGTTATGAGAAGCCTTAAAAGATTAAGCCTGAGTGATCTTCCTTACTGCAGTGTGGCAAGAGTACAGTCAGGTTATTTTAGAAGATAAAGCATAAGTGGGCAAAAGCAAAGATGGATTTTACCTGATATTTGAAAATAACTAATTATTTTGTTTGAATAATAAGATGTCTTTCCTGTAGGGTGAGTGAAAGGGTTAAATGAGCTTTCACGGCTTTCAGCTCAGTTTCTAGATTTTTTTAGTAGGCTCCTTTGACAGTTATTATTTGACATTGGCTTGATAGTTTTGTGTGTAGATAAATCAGTGGTTTATACCTCATTTGAAACTGTACTGAAACTAGAATACACTCAGCATTTGATACTGTAAAATAAATAGAAAATATTATGGACACTCTGCTTTGGACAATCTAGACAATTTCATAGAAGGGAAGAAAAAATAGGTTAAATTTAACTTAGATTTAAGTGACAGCTGAGTTCACGAATCATCAGCTTTATTTATCTTTAAGGCTGATCTCCAAATTAGGCTGTTGATATATCCATGTAACTGTGAACCTGAGACTATTTTTCTTCTAAGTGTGAAGCATGAAAACCATGCTTTATCCTTAATTTGGGGAATTCAGCACAAATAAAGCACAGCATTGTTATTGTGTCACAGAAATATATTTTTCCCAGTGTGTATATTGGACTGCCCTGGTAGTTGTTGAAACATCTCAGTTGCACAAGCCTTTTTATGTATGTATTTATTTACCTTTCCAAAAGCTTCTGGAAATTTGCTGCCTTTCTTGTTGTATGGGGATAAGGGTTTCTTTTAGACATTCTTCTTCATAACTGTTTTTTGTTTGGTTGATTTTATTCCTAATAAGTGTAAATGGCGGTGTTCTGCAAGAGAGGATTTTCACTAACTTGTACAAAACAAGGAGAAGGATGAGTTTCTGTGGGAGATCCTTCATCCTTTTTTCTTCTTTTTCATTTTCTAAGTAATTCTGTTTAAATAGCTAAGATTTGGCAGCGTGTCCCCATATGACCCCCCAGGGGCTGAAATGAATCCAGAGAGAGGAATGGGAGTCAGAAGAGAAGCCTGGTGATAGGTGTTTTAAATTGAACCTGGAAAGACTTTCTTTCTCTCTATTGCTTATAGAGGAAGACTGGGGAGATTTCATCTTCCTGGGCTTTGGTTGATTTCTGAGGTCATCCCTTTCTGTGATGAGCCTTGAGAAACCCCGGAGTACTGCATAAACTCATCACAGACTCACAGTAGCTCTCCCAGGGCTTGTCTACATGGAGGCACTCAGAAGAGTGAAAGTGGAGGAGCCAAAATTGGGATTGGAATGAGTGCCTTTCCAGGAGGACACTAAGAAGAGTAAGAAGTTTCACTGCACAAAGTCCTTGATTATTTTTGCGGATTGCAATATGGGTCTGGGCTTGTGCAATGGGCTTCGTTTAGGTCTATGTTTTCCAGTGCAATCCAAACAGGCTGCTGCTTAAAGGCAAGTTGCACAGTGAAATGACCCCCCTTTGCATAGCTATCTGTGGAGTAACATGACTGTCTGCTTTCCATGGAAAAGGCAAGTAAGCAACTCAAACCAATTAAAAATTATCATTAGTAGATCAGAGCTGGAGGCTGCTGCTAATTCAAAAGAGAAGGAATCAAGTGCTTTATTGTTAAGGGAGTTCAAGCAAACTAAACAGAAGTAAAAATCTGAGGGGAATCCTGGCTCTCCTGGGAAACGGCAGGTTTGTCTGAAACTGCAGTGTCCTGTATGGAGGGGTGGCAAGTAAGGACAAAGAGTGGGAAGGTGAGTTAGGGACTGGAGGAGGGGTGGAGGAGGGAAGGAGTGTATCGCTTCTGGCAGAGCAGCCTAATTGCCTTTGGGAAGGAGGGAGTCTTAAAAGATAGAGCTAGCTTGGTGAAGATAAAATAGGTTGGGCCAGTCTGAAAAAATGGATGAAAATGGATGCTACCAAGCTAATACTGTTCTGCTGCTGGCTCTGTGACACCTCACCAAGGATGGTGGGAAAGGACTAGCCCCTCAGGATTTAAAAAAAAAAAAAAAAAAAAATCTTCTGTTTTGTCATAGAAAAACTATAGAGGCCAAATGTAAGGTCAGGCTCCTGGGATCCACAGCTAGCTCCCCTCCAGTTTCAGCACATGAGTCACAGAGAGCTTTAGAGGCTTTAAGTTCATCCCAGTGCTCCTGCTTAAGCTCCCATGCACTTGATCCCTCTGTCATTGAAGTTAGCATTTGCCTGCTACTTGCCGTCTGTCATTGCATCTGCTGTTTCCTGCCTTAGGTATCACTTAATCCTGCGGGGTTCAAATATTAGCTCACAGAGCCTTACCTTGATCCCATATCTTCCCGATTTGGTAAATTTCTGTTTCTCTTTAGCAATTGTTTCCACATTTCTATGCAATTTGCAGTCTCCATGAACCAGTTTTCCTGTTCAAGCAAAGATGACTTGATGCTTCCATTTGACTCTCAAAACACAATTTCTTATGGTGTTACTAAAACTCTGCAGCAAATGTGCTGCAGCAAATGAGCATCTTTTTTGTCAGCTCTGAATTATTGTTATGTGTTTTACAAGAAGTTGTAAATCTAGCATGAAGTGTGTATCTATTGTATGGCTTTCTCTATAGGGACAATATCCTTAAGAGGTGTAATTGATTGTTGTTCCTCTGACAGATTACAGCTGAAGGAGAATAAGCTTTAGAAGAATGCTTTTTTGTGCCTAGACTTCAAAAATTATTCAATTCAGCTTTTTGTCTGGATCGCATGATCTTTAAAACACTTGCAAACTCTTAACAAGAAACTTTATTGTCACACAAAGTTAAGGAGTAGTAAAATAGAATGGTGCTATAAATTACATAGTCTGCATTCTTGCTTTATGTGTAAGCTTGGTCATTTATCTTTTAACCAACATAGAGTCCTGAGACGTTGATGTTGTCATTAATGGTACTTGTTTTCATACTTAATATACGATTGCATTTTGGCACGGCTGATGGAAGGTAACAATCTTTTTTGATCTGCTGTAGGGCCACACAAATCAAGACTTACTCCTGGGACAATGCACAAGTGATCCTGGTCGGAAACAAATGTGACATGGAGGATGAAAGAATTGTTCCTGTGGAGAAGGGGAAACGTCTGGCGGATCAACTAGGTACATGTCAAAGCTTTTCTTTCTACTCTTTTTCCTCTGCTTCTTTATACTGTGTTCCTTTTAATTTGTACCATAAAAAGTCCTTCCAGCAGTAATACTTTAATAACGGTATCACAACTAACAAGCATAATATATTCTAGGTCCATATTTGACTTGCTTAGTGCTGAATACTACCTTCTTGTAGTGTTGCGATATCTGTAAAGCTAATATCTAAGGAGGTAAGAAAGATAAAGTTTGTCTGGAGAGAACAGCTTTTATTAGCTCAGCAGAATGAAAAGAGAAAAAGTTTTCATAAACACAGTTCTGTCTCCAGTTCTCTAAGTACCATATAGTCATTTTCAGAATGCAAACCTTGATTTTTGTAGAAGAAAAAAATTTTTTTTTTGCAACTAAACAATGAAAAAGAAGTTTATACATCAGAACTGTAGAGTTGAGTAAAATATATTTAAAAAATGTACCAGCTTCTCTATCCAGGTAGGGAAATGACATTATGTTATTGATATGGGATAGAAAAAGCAAAACAGCTCAATTGAGAGGAAGCTGGGATTGCAATGAAAATTTTAGAATGAACAGCAAAATAAACTCATCCTAATTCCTCATTTATTTATCATTTTTCATTATATATTATAGCATATATGATCTTTTTAATATGGAATCAGGGCTTCTGTGTTAAGATTTAACTATACTGTCATCTTCTTTTAAAGAATTCATAGTGGCAAGTAAATCCTGTTAAAATTTAATTCAGTTAACAGTGGAGACCCTTACAGTGGGCAGACTGGAAATATTTGTTTAGCTTGTAAGAGTAGAGATTCTTACCAGCCCCAAAGGAATCACTATCATCCCCAATTTATAAAATCCTATGTTGTCTTCAATTCTTAAGCAGTAATTGGAGGGTGCATGATATATTGTTAAACTGGGGGTACTGGAGTTCCAGTACACACTGCATACGTTGTTGTAGTTTAAAGTGTGACCTTGATCAAATTGCCAATTATGGTTAAATCTTAGGTAATGTGTATTTATTAGCTGGGCATTTTGTTATTGTTGTTTTGGTTTGGTTTTTTAATGAAGGGAAGGTATAGAAACCCTGCTCATAGATGAGTATAGAGTATGGCTTTGTGATAGGGACCTGTGTGATATAAATAAAAAGATGGTTACTGTTCCAAAGAGTTAAGAGCAATCAGATTATTTTTTCATGTGTCACATGCAAAAAAAATAAGCACGTCTGCAAAGGCCTGCAGGTTTAGAGCCTTCAAGTGTAAATTCTACATATGCTAAACACAAAGGGGTCCCATTCATGACTGAAGCCTTGAGGCACTGCCATCATAAACAAATAATGAGCAAATATCAAACTAAACCCTCTAATTTCCCATCATCATTATTATTATTGTAATAATACTTCTTTACATGTAGGACTAGCAAAGCAAACAAAAACATAGTTAGTTTGCAAAATCAGTTACAGGCTCTTTTTTACACATCAGAATTTTATTTGCTTTTGAAAATATGACTGTGAATAAACTCGGTTCCTAGCTTGCAGACTCTCCAAACTGTTGTGAATGCATGTGTGCCCACAGATTTTGCAGAAGTAATTATACTGTTAGTAGTTGAAAATTTGTCCAGAACAATGTAACAGCAAAAAGAGAGTTTTACTGGAACTCCCACTCCTATTTGGACTTCTAATGGTTTTTTGTCCCCCCAAAATTCATCTGTTTGTTTAAATACAAACTTGGCATCTAGAATCTGAATCCTTTACGTATGGGACACTTCAAAACACACATGTGCACAGAGTTACCATAGCAACTGACTCCATTAGTAGGAAACTCTTCTGCTGAAGAATCCCCAGCTCTGCTCGTGACCTGTCCTCACGCTTGTCCAGCTCACTCTAGAGAAACATACCCCAGTGCAGAGCAAAACAAAAGCTAGCCATCCCTTTGGAAAGTGCTGTCCCAGTCCTCCTCTTCTCTAGCCTCCCAAAATACTAAATGCTTTTTTTAAAGGGCTGAAAAATATATCTGGTTTTATCAGTCAGTTTTTCCTTATAGTAACTGTGCTGATGTGTACAGCATTATCTGAAATTACTTTGTGTTAGGTGGGAGGAATCTCTTTAATTGACTATCGACTGCTTAAACTGCTAGCTTTCATCATAATGATTCACATAAAGGTTATCCTTCAGCGTGTTTATCTAAGTTTGTATAGTGACATTAACATCGTTGAAATAATTTTGTAATCAGATTAAGAAATTGTTATTGGCCTGAATGTGAACTAAACCAAAACGGATTCAGCCACAGCAGAAGCTAAACCAATGTTGGACTAACAAATACCTAAGTTTAGTTCTCTGATTTCTTGTGCCTTTTATTTACATTTTTAATCGTCATCGAAGACAGCAAGTGGGGCAGACAGAACCCTTGTCTGATGCAGGACAGCCATCCTTATTTAGTAATGAGGCAAACATCTCCACCATCACTTCACCTGTTGTCCCATGATTTTTAAAAAGTGTTCGAATGGGGTAGACACCTACTTGTTATCTCACCCATCAAGGTGACTCAATCTACCAGCACTGGCAGACTAATCAGTTAAGATGACTTATCTTTCTCTTCGTTTGTGGCAGAATCAAAGAAAACTGATGCAATGCAGAATATCCCCAAAATGAAGCACAACAGAATGCAGCTTATTGCAAAATAAACTCTCTGTGGTGCTTGAGCTCTCGTTGTTGGCAATATAATAACCTGGTAGAACAGAAGCAACAGCCATTGTAAGTGTTGGTTGGCCTTTGAGGCCCCTGGGGTTAGAAAGATAAAGAAATGCTTCACAGTTCAGTGTGTTTCTGCTGGCTGAGGCAGGGTTCAGGCTCGTCTGTGAGAAGGCTGGTTCTTGTGTAGCGTGAGGTGTCAACGGGAGGCAGCAGGAATGGCTGTCTGTGCCATTCCCACCTTGGCATAGCTCCAGCCTTGCTGGTTTGTTTTTTGGTTTTAATTGGAAAGGTTCAGTGTTTGAGAATCCGTACTCATCACTGCGCTAGGAGCTGGTGACTGGACACTGAAATTACTCTGTAGGAGGCACTCAACATTATTTGTAATTCAGCAGTGCTGAACGGCCCTTGTCAGGACAGGTGCTCTGTCATGACATGTGCTGTACAAGTATTAATCACCCTGAAGAGCTTTCCGTCTAATCAAAGAACGGCAAAAACAGGACCAAAATCGTGGAGCTTTTTGCTCACAAGCACAGAAGTTGGTCAGCAGAAGGAATGCAACCACGATCTTGCTTCTCTTTCTGGTCCCTGCTCTTGCCAGACTGCAGTAGTGGTTCGCAGAGTAAGCCTGGTCCTGTCGCACAGGGGTGCGTGGAGCCCAGGAAGACCCCTCCGTACATCACCAGTTAGTGGCACTGGGAGAATTCGACTCCCTTGTCCTGAGTTTATTCAGATCTGTATCATCCGCAGATGTGTTTACCAGGGCTCTAGCAGGGATCCATTTATGCCTTTGACTCTTATTGATGCTTGATAGATTTTAGAAGTGTTTCTGCTCAGTATTCTGAGATTGTGGGAATCAACTGAGCTTAAGAATTGTCTAAGGTCTTGTTTTCTTAAGGTGAATTCTGAAAAAATTGATTAGTATTTTAAAAATCATCTCCATGAACATCAGACTCTACTGATTTTTTTTTTTTTCACTTTTTCTCACAGGTTTTGACTATTTTGAAGCTAGTGCCAAAGAAAACATCAACGTAAGGCAGGTGTTTGAGCGTCTTGTGGATATAATCTGTGAAAAGATGTCGGAGAGTATAGAATCAGACCCTTCCAGGGGCACTTCTGGAAGGAGCATGCGACTCACAGACAACCCACCCCCTTCGCAGCAGAACTGCTCATGCTAGTGACCTTTCCTGCTGAGAAATGTCTTCTCCTTTCCTGACTAAATTTTATCTTTTCATTTGTGGTGGTGCATTATCATGTAGTCCAAAGGCAGAAGTCTCTGTTGTAGGAAACTAGTATGTTTGTTTAACGTGCTGGAGTGTTAATATTATATATTTCCTCATCCAATAATTTAAAAAACAAAAATCTGAATAAATATTGTAAGTGTACCTAGTCTTAATGTGAGTTCCACTGAAGAAAAAGAATTGTATAGTGTTGTAAATGTTATTTCCACAGAGAATGTTGCATTTTTAATTATAAATTCCTTTACTGCGGAAAGAGGTTTTTTGTCACGAACAGCAGGAAACATAAAAACCAATTAGAAGGGACCAGGTCTAAAAGAAAACAGGGAAAAAAATTTCTTTTAAAGCAAGAATATGCTTTTTTCTTTTTAATTAAAAAAAAAAAATCAGTCCCCAGATATTTTGAGAGTCATTGTTACTGTCCTCTAGACACGGACCTCTGTTTTCCTGTACAATGGAGCGGAAAGCAGTGCATTTCCGTCTGACAGTCTGAGGTCCTCCAGAGAGTGAAGAGGAAGCGGGGTTGGATTTTCTGTCAAGCCTCTAAATAGAGGAAGAGCACATGGAGGAATCAAAGCTGCCAGGCAGGGGGGGAGGAGGAGGAGGAGGAGGAGGAGAAGGCCTTGCAGCCATACCTGCATTTCGCTGTGCTCTTGGCTGGTGCTGGGTGAAGGAGCAAGAGCCCTTCCAGGGGCTGCCCTTGCCTGCAACCTTCTCCACAGTCACCAGTAACGGCTTGCAGAGCGCTGGGGGTGTTGCTGTGTTCGGCACCTTGCTGTCCCTAGTTGTTTGTTGCTAGAAGGCCAAGAGCTGACTGTCCTGCGGCTTTTCCCCCGTATCCTGTAGTTTTTACCTCACCGGGTTTGGATCTGCTCTGATCAAACTGCTTGATGGTGGATTTGTTGCAGGACAAAGGAAAGGAGGAATTGGCTGCTGCATGCTTAGTTGGAGGCAAAATCTGACATGTAAGACTTGGAACAGCACTGTCTCAGAAAGATAAAAATATCAGGAGCCAAAATGTGAGTGTTGGCAAATATTAGTGCCAATATTATTAGATTTTCTTTCTGCGTTTGTTGTTGATTTATTTTTTTAATTTGGTGCTAGATGGGTGCATGTGTGGGGATCGTTTGTCTGGTTTCAGATTCAACTACAATTTTAAAAAAAGGACGATTGGTTAATAAAACATAACTGCAAATGAAAAATGGCAAAGACATCCTGTCAGAGTTACTCTATGGACGTTTTGTTGCATTATTCTTTGAAGGGAGGAACAATTTTTAATACTTAACATCTAAAATACACTTCCAACATCTCTAAAATTACAAAACTGCTACATCTGTGTGTAGAACTCTGTGTGCGTTAGCCACACGCAGAGCTTGTATTTCTCTGAAACAGATGGAGGAACCGCTTTCGCGAATCTGTGAAATGACGTACACTGTATGCCTTCGTGATCACACACTTGTTTGTGCATCCCAGCTCCAAGCAGTGATTGCAAATTGTGTCTGTAAAAGTAAATGAGGTGGATACGGAGAGTTTGCTGTCTGAAGGTGAAAATTCTGGAAAGTTTTATGGCTTTACCTTAGGCCTGTGAACTCCTCTGAGGAGACTTTCTGATGTCAGTGACTGGAGTCCAGTATCTGCCCACTGCACTGTAATTTGCTGGATCATGACACTAGCGAATGCTTTTGTAATTTCGTTCTGTTATGTCTCAATGTAATAGTTCTAAGAAAAAAAGCACTGCATTTTGGAGAAAAATGCAACTACACTGGCGTAGTTTGAGCTCATTGTGCTAAAGGCTTGATCCCTCTATTTGTTTGTATGTTGCTTTCAGAAATCTTTACTGTGACATATTTCGGGTGTGTGCGCGCTAGCACTGAAAGCGCGCTTTGTGCAGTGCTAGGAACGTGGTGGTTGTATCTAAACCCCTGAAACTGCAAAATAAAGAGAAATGTAGTCACCGGGTGTGGCCAGAGAGCTTGTGTGAGCTGCATTACTGGCATATGAGGCAATCGTGTGCATGTATAAAGAAGGAATCTTTTTAATGCTTTTAAAATCCATCAGACTACACTGATCTTTTTGACAGGGTGATGATCCTCGAGCCCAGCAATCAGGAATCACTATGCAGATTTAAAACAGTGCAAAGAAAAGGATTATTTGGCCAATAAATGTGCAGTGCAGTGTTCTGATTGTAGCAGAAGCAGGTTTTACGGCAACTTGTGTAACTAGCAAGAAGAAATAAAAACTTCCACAGCAGGGAGCGATGATTTTGAGGTGTGCAGGTATAATGGAGTACCTCAGTGCAAATAATGACTTTTCAGCTCAACAACTCAATGTTAAAATAAAGTGGATTCAGCAGAAATGGAATTTCAATTCTTTTGTTTTACTTTTTTTTTACCCCTAGCAAAAAAGACCTTTCCCTTTTCTACCCAATATATAATTATGTTTCATTGTGTTCCAGTCAAATCAGATGTGGGTTTTTTGGTTTTTTTTTTGTTTTTTAGAAGAATACAAGTATATTCCAGGCCCTTCAAGCTAGGATGGGCAGAGTTGTTTTTTACAGCAGAAACCAGCAAGTAGCTACATGGCAGTATAGTCCGAAGAACTGGAAAAGACAGTTACAAATTCTACCCTGCCCTATATTGCATACATGGAGAAACCTAGTATTTGGTGCAGAAATCCTGCAGAGTTTATTTCAAATAAGGAATCCAATCATCACAGGCAACTGACACATCTCTCCATTAATATATATTTTATGTATTGCATCCTCTTACATTTGCATTAGAAGCTGTGAATGAATCCAGAGAAAGCCTTTTGCCTTAAGTGGCATGCAGCTGATTTCAGTATCACCAGTGAGTCAATAGTAATTGTTACTCGTATTAACTTGTAAGAGGTAATAGCAGAATGCAAGACAATAATTTGTCAGGGCAAGGGAAATAAGACTTGCTTGCACCAAAAACAAACCCCAAAATTCTTGATGCGGTCTTGTATAGAGCCTTCCATTTGACTGGCAGTGGCCTAGGATAGTAGTGTTGATAAAACAGTATGGTTACAAGATAAAAAAAGGAGTACTAGAACGTGAAAGGAAAGAGATGACTGCTCTTCACAAGCTTCTCTTTCTGCCTTATACAATACAGCACTGCATGCACAGTTCTCCAGTAAAAGCCATACAGGAGGGTCTGGGTTAGAGATAGGTCTTGGCTTCCATCTTGTGGAGAAATAAAGCACTAAAATATCAGGTAGACATGCAGTCTAAATTATCTTTCTAGACATCTAGTCTAAATTATCATCCCTGTATCTCAGACAGCCCCCCTCATTTGTATTAGGCTCCGATCCCTTAACTTTGCTTTCATCATCTCTTTTGCAGTCAACACAGACTGACACACACGCACAAAGTAACTAACAGCACTGGTATTACAGGAATAGCAGAAAACTGAACACGTGGAACAATGCAAAAGGGATGTGCCAAACGCAATGGCAAGCTTCCTAACAGCTCTCAAAGCGTGACAAGAAAAAAGATTTTGGCAATGTATGCCATTTGGAAATGCCAGCTTCAAAGAGATTTAGGATGAGGAAAAGCAGCATTCCTGTTGTCAAGACTTGAAATTGCTACATCGGCACTGCAGTTTCATAGGGGGGAAAAGTAATTCACAAATTGGAAAATGCTGAGACCCACTGAACTGCAAAGACTAGGCTGTTATCAAGAATAAACACAGTCTTTACTGTTAAATAACCATGGGTACAAACTTTAAGCTATTAAGGGTATCATTAGGGGAAAAAAAAAATTTAAAAAATCAGCAGTCAACAGTAAGCACATACTGGATTTCTCAAAAGACCAGTGGTACTGCTGGTTGAAATAAAATTGCAAACCTAAGTCTAGCTCACTGAAGTGTTGAACAATACCAGCTGAAAGCCAGTTTTGCTATCAAACCAACAGTGCGGTCAAGCGTTTTGAACCCTAAGAATAGTCACATTTCTTTAAATTGATTCAACGGGGTTAGCGTTTGGCTTTTCTCGTGACCGCTGAGGGAGGCTGATGACTACGATCCCGCTTCTTCGTGCCGAGTTTCGGTCTCGAGTTCAGCGCGTTTGGCTCGACCCAATCGCCACATTTCACTGCCGGTCTCGGAGCTGCTGCCGGTGGTGCCCGCTGGGGAGCTGGGCTCCCAAACGGACCCTTGGCCGAGGTACTTCACCGGCTCTTTGTCACGCCGTACCGAGAAGGACCGGCCGCGCCGACCCCCGCCAACACGAGGCGGGGGCCACAGCGCGAGCCCGTGCTGAGGGGACTGCGCGTGACACTCTTCCTAGGGCAGCGTGCGCGAGCTGATTGGTCCTGGCAGGAGTGAGCGACAGCTACTTGGACCAATAGTTGAAGGAAATGAGAGGAGAAGCACGGCCTCCACCAACCGGCGGTTGGGCTATTCCAACGCAAGAGCAGGGGGGACAGCTAACGCGTCCGGCGGGCATAAATGTCGGAACGCGACGGCACAGAGAGGATTTCCCGGGATCTGGCTCTACTTTGCTGTTTTTCCCTCATCCCTCTGATTTGTCTGTCGTCTCGGTCTGATTTCTGAAAGGGGCTGCACTTCCCTCCCTCTCTCTCCCCATCTATGGTTTCCCCCACCACCCCCCCCACGCCACCACCATTCTCTCCACCAATCAGAGCCCCCCCCGACCAAGTGAGGGCCTGGGATTGGTGCGTTTTCTCCACCTGGCACCGCGGCTGGCGCTGACTGGTGCGGTCCGGAGCCGTCGCAACCGTCACCGCTACTTCCTCGTGCGGGGAAGCGGGCCGGGTCGCGGCGGCCGCCGGCGGCGGCGGCGCATGCGCACTCTCGCCGCCGCCTTCGCACGGAGGGGCCGAGCAGTGCGGGCGGGGGCGGTGGGGGCCCGCGGCCTGGCGGGGCGCGGCCGGCCGGTGCGTGCCGTTGCCCAGCCGCTGTGGTGCGGTGCGACCGCCACCATGCCCGGTAGGAACAAGGCGACTTCCAGCTACAGCTGCCCGGAGCTGACAGTGGGGCAGCAGGCCGGGGAGGGCGGCCGCGACGTCAGAGGCCGCTCGCCTCACGGGGAAGAGGAGGACCGCGGGGATATCGGTCCCGGCGCCAACCTCGGCGACCCCGACATCGTCAAGTCCCCCAGCGACCCCAAGCAGTACCGGTGAGGGCCGGCGGCGTCGAGCCTCCCCCCGGAGGCCGTTGGCCCGGGAA
Organism: Gymnogyps californianus; assembly: GCF_018139145.2. NCBI lineage: Eukaryota > Metazoa > Chordata > Aves > Accipitriformes > Cathartidae > Gymnogyps > Gymnogyps californianus. Next base: position 29,424,034 of record NC_059478.1, on the reverse strand, counting down.
GGCTTAAGGGGGTGTGGGGGAAGGGCGAGCCGCTGCCGTTGAGGCAGCTCCCGGCTGGTCTCGGGGGGAGGCTGGGGCCTCCCGTCCCCGCCTGCCCACGAAAAACCAGCCCCGGCCGGCGGGAGGAAGCGGGTGCGGGGCTGGGTGCCAGCCTCCCCCGTGTCCCGAGCACACCGGGCACTCCGGCACGGCTGTAACCTCAGGTGCTTGAAGTCGGTGACCGGGGGAGTTCGGGGCCTCTCAGTGAAAAATGGAGACTGGGGGTTCACGGGGCTATTTATTCTGAAGATGGGCGGTCTGGTTTGCATGCAGTAATAGGCTTGGGGCTTGCATAGAAAGAAAAAAATCAGTACTTGTTCAAAGACTCTGCTCTGACGCTATGTTTTCGAGGCATAGTGATGTTGAATTGTTAGTTTGCAGCCCTTGTCCAGGCAGCTCCGTTCCAAAAGCGTTAAGCTGAAGTGTGAAATACGGTTGAAGAATTACAGAGCAGATACCAACTTTACAAAAGTCTGTTACTCTTCCCATTTTAGATGAGCTTCCAGGTTTTAATACAAATACGTCTGTGAGTTGTGACAAAAATTACTTTTATGCTGCCATTTTGCTTGTGCTTTTATTTGTATATTTCTGAGTAATACCCCTGAAAGTGCAGAAAAAGATCGCCTTCCAGGAGTGCAGCCCACAGTGTCTGTGGCATTCTCACAGTGAGAGACTCAGCTGAGAACGGCCAGCAGAGGTTGAGCTCTCTGGATGCTGGAAGGCAGTCATTCTTGAAGGGACAATATTATAACTTCTTTCTATTAGGCAGAAGATTATTCAGCCCTTGTTAGAGATGCTTTTTTTATCTTTACTCTTCACGATGTCTAATCTGTGCAGCCAGTGGAGAATCTGCCTAAGCCTGGAACTGAATTTTGGATTTGCAGTGACATTGGTTGACGGTGAAATTCCCTGCTGGCTGCGTGAAGAGGACTGTGCCCGTTGGCTTAGGGAGAAACTTGCTCCCTCCCTTCTTGCCCTACTTCCTTGCTGCTTCCTCTGGATCTCTGCCTGCCTCTCCTGCTGGCATTCTTACTCATGCTACTTTGCAGGAGGCTTGTCTTCCTGCAGAGTTCACGGTTACAGAGACTGTCAGCTTAGGAAACTTCTGCCTTTGCTACCTGAAGCAGCACAGTGATGAAGCCTGGGGAAATCCATTGAAAACTCTCACTGGCTATCTATTTAGAGGCTCAGGAACCTCCTCTGCATGCAGGGAATTGGAGAGGGTGTTTGTTTATAGCATAGAATAAACTAATACCAACATCTTCCAGAAATCCTGCTTTCCATGCTTAACAGATTTTTTCAGTTGGAAGCAGAGTGTCACATCTTTTCAGACAGACTTCCATTTGTGGGAAGTGAGGCTCGCACAGAAAGACACAGACATTGCCCTTAGGAAGGAGAACTTCAGTGTGGCTGAAAGTAAAGCGTACCTATGTCTGCTAACTGTATACCAAACCTCCTAAGGAAATGTAATGGCAGGTGACTTGATGATGCATATACACCTTCTCCTCTGTTCATGCATCAGTGATGATGTATACTGCAGACAGTCACAGTGGGCTTAATGTGTCCGTCTGGTGACATCAGTCTTAACTTAGTGGAAAATGTTATATTTTATCTTCTCAAATACAGTGATCATAAAAGCAAAAGAGTTCTGACAGAGATTGCAGAATGTATTTTTGAAGTGAGTTTGTTGGGACAAAAATTATTGTCATAATCAAAGTTGGTTTTGTTCATTAGAGCTATGAGTGGGTAGTTATCTTTACCAAAATGTATGTTTTATTTAAATTCATCCATATATGGAATTTCATGGGCTTGTATTGCTTGTTTTGGATAATTTGGGAAATGAAAACGTTTCTCTAAGTGTTTACCATGCATTGATATGTATTTCAATACTTACTTAACTGCTAAACAATTATCATTGATATAAGAAGAAACTTGGTGTGAGAACAATCCTGTTTAAACTTGTCCAAGATGTTTAAACAGTATCTTTAAGAATTTGAATTTTATTTTATATTTAAGCCTTATTTGTATCAATGCCTGTACAGTCCTTCAAAAAAAGCAATTGGACTATGCTTGCGTCTGTTGCTACATTAAGTGATTGCATTTTTTGTACTATATTTTGCATACTAATTGATACTTATGTATTGATTACACTTGTCCTTTTCCATTGGACTGAAACATGGAAAAAGTAAAGAACACCTATGTCAGTTGGTGCCTCTGCTCAGTATAACCTGAACTGTTGTAGATTCTCCTGAAGTGAAATCTGATAGCCTTCAACAGCGGCTTAGTTCAATTGTTGCCTTGCTACTGGGTGCTTTCTGTCCTAGTATGTAACACCCACAAGCCTGAAGATGAGTAATGTAAAATTAGTATCATCTGCTCCATTAGTTTAATGGAGGTATGTGGAAAGGATCAAAAAGAGCTACTGCATACACCTGGCTAAACACCTTTATGGCAAATCGTTCTTCTGGAAGAATAGCACTATTCTGTTCTCTGCTTTCCATGAGTATCTACTGATCACTGGGAAGCCAGTGTTCTTCATGGGCCGTGAGAACCTGAAGAAGACAGTTGTATGCAGAGGTGAAGATGATGATGGTTGTGCTGGAAGACATGCTGTAGCAACATTGACTTGTCACTCTCTGGGGCTCTTGCTCGGAGCTCCTCAGGGGCTGAAGCGCCCGAGTGTGCAGTATGTCTGTTTTTAGGACCCCTGTTGTGCATTCAGGAGTGCTGCAGCTGCATAACGCGACATATGTACATGATGCAAACAGTTAGCAGACAGGCTTTCAGAATGTATGAATGATTAACTTTGTACCTAGACATTAGTGTGGATCTAGTACTATCTGTACCTCCTGCAGTTAGTCATAGCATCTCTGCAAGTTATACACTATGTGCTGTAGTTTGAACGAGCAAAAATGCACTTGTGCTTTTGATTGGAACAAATTTTTACTGCTCAGTGGTCCTGCAGCAAGCAAAATGAGTGTGTTTTATGAAACCCTGGCCCAGAGTAAGTGCTCTCAATTCCCGGTGGATGAGTGGTCATAATTCATAAACTTAACACAACTATTAAACATTTGTTCTTTAGCTTTTTTTGTAGACTTCGTAGTCTAAAAAGTGTGGCTTTTTTCTTTGTCTCAGAACTGCTTAACTCTTGTCACAATACTCCCTTTATCCCTTTCCTCCAAATACATCCCCATGAAATTCATTTGGGAGAAAAGTACTCAGAGTAGTTTGTTTCCAAGCTGGTCTGTGATTTGCAGAGCCATAGCAGGTGGCCTGCAGCTCTACTAAAAAGCAACACTTACACTGATTTTGTATTTTTAATTGGAATATTAGTAATAAAACATGCTTTTATTGCTGGGAAACATTGAAATTGCATAATGATAACCATGAATGAAACGTGAGAAATTTCTTGTGAGAAACTTTGGGAACCATGGAGTTGGAAAACACACAATGTGCCTTTCATTTTTCTTTTGGGTACTTACCATGTAGCTTGAACTGGAAATCTGCTTTGAAATTTCTGCTACCTAATTACAACAGTGGCCATATTGCAAAGTTCTGATCTGGTATAAGCTTGGGGGTTGGACTAGATGACCTTTAAAGGTCCCTTCCAACCCAAACTATTCTATGATTCTGTGCTCTGTAACTCAGATTTTTCTGGGAGCGTGAGATGTGACCATGAGTTTGTTTTATACTAGCAGTTTTTTTGCTGGATCAGATACTACCTGTCTATATCACACTAGTTCTTAGGTGGGATCAAGTATTTTCTGGATCCAGCATTCCTTCCTTTCTGCAGCTGGTGTACTAGCCAGTGCAAGTTCCCGGGAGGAGTGCTCTGGCTAATTTGACAAATTGTGACTGTCTGTTCCAGATCTGATGGGAAATGAATACTGCTGAGAGATCTTGTAGTGCAGAGCATTGGTGCTTGCAGTCCTCAGTCTGAAAAGTTGTAGAATGGTGCTGGACAGAGGGCTTGTGGGTTTTTATATATGCACATACATATATAAAAAATTCTGTGTATGTCTACACACACACGCAGAGAACTCTGTGTATTGCTCCTTGATAGTAACCCAACCAACCCACTGTGACTTATTTTATTAAGCCTGCAGAGGAGATCTCTCCTTTATAACACATGCCTGCTATGTCTGTGGACCCCATTTAGTAGAAAGCATTGATAAAATCAAATAAAATACAATGGAGTCTCTGGTGCCTGTTTAGAGGCAAAGACCAAGATCTTAATTCTGTCACATAATACATGTTTCCAAGAGCCTGACAAGCATAACAGGCAATTGAAGTTTGGGTTTGCCTATTCTCAGTACATGAAGTTTTCTCTGAGTGAGTGCTAGTAGCTTAAATATTTCACCAAGAGAGAAATAAAAGCCCAAATCAGTGTCCCTGAGCTTATGGGGAGAAGGGCTTCTGCTACTACCTTGAATTGCTTTTTTGTTATTGTTATAGCTGTTGAATAGCAGAAGAGTGTTTTTACTTTCCCGCTATAAAACTGCTCACCTTCTTAGCTACCATTAGATTTTCATTAGGAAATCTCAGTTGAAGAGTACAGAACTTTTATAGGAAATACAGAAATTTTTGCAATTCGGAAAATTCAGATTTGGGAAATGAGCATATTCATTGTAAATAATTATTCTTTCAGGTATATCAAACTGCAAAATGGCTTATGTGCACTTTTGATTTCGGATTTGAATTACTTGGATGGTGCCCCAGCTGCTTTATCTTCGGAGGAGGAGGAGGAAGACAACGACGATGATGAATCTGAAGAGGAAAGCGATGAAGATGATGACTCTGGAGCTGAGATTGAAGATGGTAGAGAAGGTTTTGATGATGAGGACTGTGATGAGGGGGATGAGGGTGAGGACAATGATGGAGATAATGAGGATTTCAATGATCCTGATGACAGTGAATTAGAAGAGCTAGCTGAAAAGGAAGAGACAAGAAAGAGAGGCTGTACAGAAAAGCAGGTATGTACTTAAAGCTGTACGGTGAAAAAATATATAGTGAGCTTTCTTGTGGTCTAAAACCTTGTGATTAGGCATTCAGACTAGACCTCCTTTTTATTGTGCCTGTCCTGATAGATTTATCTTATACTTCTGTCATTTTCCTGAAGTGTTTCTTGAAGGAGGTTTTACTGAGAGTGTTGTATTTTCTCTAGTCTGCAGCAGCCCTCTGCGTTGCTGTTGGCAGCTTCTCTGATCCCGAAGATCTGCCTGGATTAGCACACTTCCTGGAACATAGTATGTATCTGTATTTCATCTTCTCCAGCTTCAATGCAAAATGAGTGCTATATAGCTCTGAATTTCTGTAGTATTTTAGTATCATTTCCTATTTCAGCTATCCCAGAATTTATTTTCATTAGTTAAATAAACTTGTGATTTTATAAAAATACTGACTTAGTAAGGAACTCTTAACGTGGGAGAAGGTGTCTCGTACCCTTTGGCAAGCTATGCATTAACGTGTATTAATGCTCTTTGTTATCTGTTAAATGTGGGGGGAAGCGTGTTACCTATGGCTTTATAAACTAGGCTGGAGCTACAGACCTTTATCTCTCTAGTACAGGATGATGAATTAGTAATACCGGCACAGAAACCACATGAAGTTTCTGACCAGATGTATCTCAAAATACTGCTCTTGACCGATTGAGGCCAATCATGGCTAGAAAGGCACTTTTATTTCCACTCTGTTTGGGCCGTCTGCTAAAGGCAGATTACACAGTCTGTTGCTATTTAGTAGTTAGCCTCTGCGCGTGAGCTGTGGGTCAGTTGTAGGTAACACTGTGCTGAAGAGGGGTTGCTGTAGCTGCAATTAGGAATAACGAATTAATGTCACCTTGGTAATTTTGCTGATTTTTGTTCCAGTGGTTTTTATGGGCAGTTTGAAGTACCCAGATGAGAATGGGTTTGATGCGTTTCTGAAGAAACATGGGGGCAGTGACAATGCTTCGACTGACTGTGAGCGGACAGTCTTCCAGTTTGATGTGCAGAGGAAGTACTTCAAAGAAGCGCTTGATAGGTAACTTCATATAAATGGTGATTAGGTGTTAACGAGTGTTTGTATGTGCCTCAGGAGCTTGAGTGTAGCTGTTCAGTTCTTCATTTTGGGATGATTGAGGCTGTTACTGAACTTCCATAGGTACCTGCAATACAACAGTGGATATTGAATATAAGGAAATATTATTTCCCTTTGGGTATGTTGGTGTTTTTTTGAGGTAGTGCTGGTGTAGCCACTGTGTGATTATGTAGGATCCATGTGTGAATCTTAGTGCACGTAACTTTTTGATTGTTTTAGCACCCTTAAACTAGTAGCATTGATGACAGGAGAAATCTCATGCAGTGTGGCAACTTTTCAGAGGGGAAGTGCTCCCAGAATCCCAGTGACTCATCCTTTGAAATATCTGTCCTGATAGAGTTAGTGTTTTTTCTAAATTTTTTTTTTGTTTCCAAGTCTAATTCATCATGGTGGGTGGGAGGGAGGGCAGCCTTGAAAGTTATGGTACAATGTGTGCCTCAAAAGGATACATTTAACCCAATCCAGGTTATTCAGTGAAGTATGTATCTTTTGCCGAAAGTATTTAAGGTGTTCTTTTGTGCTGTGCGATATGTTGGGACAACAAAGCTCCACCTGTTGGCATGGCTTCCTTCAGTGAGAGGAAATTACTCATTCATGGCAGCTGAGTATTCTTGATGCTGTAAAATATCTCAGGAGGAGAGTAGACTCCACTGCGAACTTACTTTGATCAAAATACATTCCTGTGATGACGCCAAGAACAAGTGTTTGCACATTTTGCCAAGTATTGCCTAAATTTTACTTTACTGGGCCAAATTCAGCTTTCATTTGCAGATTAGTCCAGCTTTTTTAGTTATTTGGAATTGTGAAAGAATCAAAAAATATAATTGCAATCTGTCACAACAGCTCACTTAGTGGAGGGGAAACATGAAAATTAGGAGTTCTGTAGAACAGCATCTCATACACAGAAGGTAAATGGATGCTGCTGATGATTTCTGCTCATTCAAGCACTTGTGGGTCTAGAGAAATTGAAAGACATCACCTTTCAGTAGTCTTTAGCTTAATGGGTCCTGGAGCCGTAGAACTCAGTCAGCAATGTATTACTGTTAACCTTTTGCTTCAACTAGTGCAGTGTATCATTAAAAAACCTCAACAAATAAAATAGAAATGTTCGATTCTCTGGCAGCCTTCTGCAGAGTCTCCATTCACTGCAGATCTGTCCCTTTCCATTGCTCTGCTCTCTATGGGTACAGGAGAAGAGATGTATCTGGATGACAACACTGACTTTTATAGTAAGATAATAAAATTGTAATGGATATAAAAGCTTATGTTTCAGGACATAAATCAACAGTTTGTTGCCTGGAGTTAGGAAGAAGCTTTCCCTATGTTCATGTTGTTCCTAATGAACAACCAAGGATTTCCTCTGAAGTGTCTGATACTGGTCCCTGTTAGAGCCAGGAACCAGACTAGATGGAACACTTGTCTGAGCTGGTATGATCATTCTTAGGATGTAAAGGCGGATAATCCTGCACTCATTAGTGTCATATCCTACTGTATCCAACCAATTCATTCCCACTCTATGGAGCAGGGAAGCCCTGCCCTTTGGTTTTTGATGGTATCACAAAACTGGCTTTTATCTTTCCTTAAGATAATATAGTCAAGAATTACATAATTTGTAGTAAGACAAGCAACTTGATAAACTAAAATAGTAGATGTTGGGTTTAATTGCTGGTTTTTTGCCCTAGCTTAATAGACACTGAGGAAAAGTATATGAATTTTTCTGTTTCATAGATGGGCACAGTTCTTTATTCACCCGCTAATGATCAGGGATGCAATAGACCGAGAAGTCGAGGCTGTAGACAGTGGTAAGTAAGAGTATCTTTTCCTGTGTGTTTAGCCCATCTTCTCAAAGAAACAAAACCTGCTTTGTAACACTGGTTATCAGTTTCCATTTTGGACTACCCTTCTGAGCACTTCAGTCAAGTTCACCTAACTTGACAGAGACATTAAACTCTTCAATTTAAGTTTCATGGATATCAATGGCTGTTAGAGGAGAAAGAGTTAATGTAGTACTGTCACTGCGAGAGTTTACCATCTCATTTCTTGAATTAGAAATTAATAATTTTAAGTGGTTTGGCAGTAACTGGTAGGGCAATTACATGAGCACGTGGATGCTCTTCAGTGGACGAACATGCCTGTAATTCCAGCATAGCCCCAGTGCTCTCTCCAGTCCTATGTGGAGTTAATACAATGAGTTGAGGTGATTGTACTTGTCTCCTTATTCTAACGCCTTAATAACTGCAAAGTCACTTCACAGAAGGAAATTGAACCAGGCGTAGAAGTGAGTGGAGTGTTCACTTGATTTTCTAACATGTAATGAATACCTCCAGACTGCCTATAAAACTTCACTGTTTTAGAAAAAAACTGTTATTGGCAGATATACCAACTGGTTCAAATATTTATTCCAAGTCGTCGTCTTCATCTGTCTTCTGGCAAGGAAAAATGGGCAATTTGATCTTTGAATTTAGACAAGTGTCAATATAAACAAGGATCTGTCTTTGATTTAAGGTGTGGTTCTTCAACAGCTTAAGCCAATTTATGCCTTCACTTGCACTGCCTTCATCATGCAGATCGACTCCTTCCCGTGTGTTGACACTGTAGCAATGTGCTGCCCAGTAAATTATGTCAGCTTGATGAACTGGCTGCAGAATAACCCAGCCAAAAGAATTAGTTTACAGCTCTGCTGTGCATGTTTCTTATTACCAGCAAAAACAGGAACAGGAAAATGCAGCTCAACAGGGTGAATTCTTGATTTTGGCAGAATCCCATATTTAATTAGTGTAAACTGATTGTAAAACTGCATTTTTAGAAACTATCTTACACAGCTTTCAATTTCTTATTTCATTATTAGGCTAGAAGTTGTTCTGTGTGATATATGGGAGAAGCAGGTTTGTAATTGTTCTCTGGCCCTTTCTGCAGGGCCTGACCCTGTAGAATATTGATGGCCTTGTGTTCCCATTCAATTTAACAGATTGAGAGCATTCAGACAGGACAGGTTGGGACTTTACATGCTTCCCCTCCTTATCCCTTTCTCTACTTCTCAGCAATGAGCTACGTTTTTCCTCTTCTCTTGACTTATATTCATTACTGCTAGCAAGTCCTGTTTCTTATCCTATTTCACTACTTCATCATACATTAAAACAAATTCCAGGCTGCATCTGTGTGGTGTCTCCTTTTCAGTTTGGTTGGGGTTTTTGCTTTGTTTTGTTTTGTGGGAACATGACCTCAAATTTTGATGCATGCCACTGCAAATTCTTTAAATTAACAGAGTATCAGCTAGCAAGACCCTCTGATGCAAACAGAAAGGAGATGCTATTTGGGAGTCTTGCCAGGCCTGGACATCCTATGAAGAAGTTTTTTTGGGGTAAGTTCTGAATTTATGTTATAAAGTGGTGATAATACTTAAACTTTTAATCACTTAAAAGATGCACTAACATGAGCTATCTTATCCCAGCAAACACTAGCCTTGCTCAGAAGTATTAGAGCAATTATTCATTTTACAGTAAAATGTTTGGGAATAAAAGCAGCTGTCTACTTCTTAAGATACTTTTCATTCTGGTACTGCTTTTTGCTGATGTTAAAGCTAGGTTGCCCTAGGCGTATAGTCATGTAACTTTCTGTTCTGTTTCTGGTGCTCTCTGAGTCATCTCTGTCTTGCTTAAGCTTGTTTTTTGCTATTAAAATTTCCTGGAAAAATAAAGTATTTCTGGATTTGTGTCTAAGGAGGCTTTTCAAAGTAAATAATTCACTGTTGAACTTGCAGAAGTAGACCTTCACAGCCATGTGAGTGGAGCAAAAGGGAAATTTGTCCTTCCTCTCCTGGACAATACAGAGTCCTAGCTCCCTCACCCTTGTGGTGCTGGTGAGCATGTAAATTGCAGTGTGATGGGGAATGGAGTTAGCCAGCTTTGAAATGTAGATAATTTCTATAAAATTCTGTAGTGACATATACTGAACATTATATTTTCCCCTCTCTTCCCCTCCCCTGTTCTGCAAGTTCCATGGGTGAGGGAATAGCTGGCAACACACAGTGAGCTGTGCAGTACACAGTAGGGGTGATCTGATAATGCAGGAGGACTCCGTCCTCCCTTGTCATAGAAATATCAACTGTCCTTATAACAGGAACTAGAAATTAGATGTTGTTAAATTTCAGTTAACATTCCTTTAACTCCAAATTTCTATTAGGTATTTTTAATGTGCTTACCATGACTAGACTCACTGCCAGGGGAGAAAAAGAAATTCTCAGTATATCTGGTCTTGACGTAACCAGTGTCTAGATAACTAACCACCTTTTAATGTTCACAGGTAATGCGGATACACTCAAACATGAGCCTAAAATGAATAATATTGATACCTACACCAGACTGAGGGACTTCTGGCAGCGCCATTACTCTGCTCACTATATGACTTTAGTTGTCCAATCTAAAGGTAACATCAGTTGTTCCTTAAAAATAGGCTCATTGCTGCTGTTGGTGTAGTGCTTTTGGCATCAGTTCAGCTGTAGCCGGAGCGTTTTAGTGGATTGTCCAGTCCTGCAGGAGGTATTTATATGTAGATTTTAGCCTGGTTTCCAAATGAAACAAGACTTGAGCAATTGTGCTGTGTTATTGTCATCCTGCCACTTCTTGAGAAACTTTTAACACAGAAGGTAAAATCTCAAAGATATATTTAAAAAAGAATCATGTAGGAATGTAGAGTCAGACCACTTTAAATGACTTAACGCTGCTGGTTTCTCTGCCATCGACAGTGAACCTCCACAGAAAATGATGGGGAGACTGAGACTGGGTCTCCCAGTTGTCTTGTTCTGTTTGGGGCTCTTTCAAAAGAGGTCTTAAAATAAAACACGTTTCTCTAGGAGGGATAGAGATTCTAAGTTTTTTCCCCGTAGACTGAAAAATTCTATGCAAATGGAATTGAGTTTCATTTCAGCAAAGAACTTCAGGCCTATGGGTCGCTTCTGCTGAGAATAAAAGAAAGAAATTTCTTAGAAGTTAAGCATGTAGTGGAGACCTGTGCTGAAAAGAAATAGTTGTGTGTATTCAAGTTAGGTTTGTGCTTAGGGGTTTTGTTGAATGGTAACACTGATTGCAATTCCCATCTGTAAAATGGAGATGGTAATAATAGAGATGGTAATTCTTTTCTTCTCCTATGCTTTTATTTTCTGTCTAGACTGTAAACTACTTAGGGCATTGAATGCCTCTTGAATAATCATTTATGTGGTGATGGATTTTAGTGTTTCTTCTGGTGATTGGGAAGAAAATCGTGGTAACTGATAGCCAGCCAGGTCAACTTTGTATTTCTGTCTCTGTTAAAACAAAAGAAACCGTGAATCCTGCCCCCATCCCGTCCCACCTTTTTTGTTGTTGTTGTTTAGCATATACAGCATCACTTTGGGAATTCAGAATGCTTGCTTAAGCAAGCAATTTCCAGCTGGTCATTTAAAAAAACCCTTAAACTTCTGGTTCTTGACACATTTCCTTTAGAAAAGAGGATGGGGAGAAGGAATTCTTAGCATTGCAAGACTGCATTTGGGTGTGAAAACTGGTGTGTATATTCTGGACATAGAATGATGGAATGAGTCTAGCAAGTACTGGTGATGTTGTAGATCCCTAAGTCAGTAATTCCTTTTCACAGTCACACCAGATACTACTGAACTTTAAATCCCAGGTGTATCAGCCTGAGATTTCAGCACTATATACAAAACCAGAGCTATGACCAAAGATACAGTTCAGTGAATATTAAGAATTGGCTCAAACCAACAGCTTTGAAGCTTATAATTTAGAACTTTGCAATTTTAGAATGTACTGACTTGCAGCCTCTTTAAAATAACTGAACTGGTGAGATAAGATAAAGAATTTGTCTTAGATCTTCAGGAAATTGCATTTCTGGTTTTCCTTTTTTCTCTCCTTATTAGAAACACTGGATACATTGGAAAAGTGGGTGACAGAAATCTTCTCTGAGATCCCAAATAAGTAAGATTCTTTTGATGCATAAAAACATTACAAATTATAAAATAATCTGTTCTTAAAATGATGTTTTTTTAAAAAATATCCCTTATTGGAGAAACTAAGGAAATTAACATTTGTTAATTAACATCCTTATCCAGAAAAAAAAGGGCAACTTTGGAAATTAAAGACTGGCATTAATTGTTTCAGGAAGACTTTGTTTATGCTTAACAATTATTTAGCCTGCAAGCTGTGTGGTGCTAACTTGCAGTAGTGTTTGCTTAATATGTGCTGATACCTTGATTTTATGATAAATCATTCAAACCTAGATTATTGTTTTACATTTCTTATCTTTGCTTTATGTCAAAAATAATTAGCAGCAAAATAAATTAAGATCATATCTTGAACTTAAGTGTCATCCTTAGGGTGGCAACTGGTTAAAACTTGATCTTTTTTTTAATAATTCACTCCAATGCGCTGTCTAAAAAGGGAGTTCTGCAAAAGCTTTACTAACTTGAAAAGCATTTTATTTCCCTTTTCATTTTCTGCTTTTGCAAGGTGTTTATTTCTGTGGTGTACGGAAATGCGCTTGTGAAAGTCTAATGCCATACAGAGACCCGTTTGTCTCTCCTGACCCCCGTCCTTCTCGTTTTTCCTTCCCCACAAGACAATCCATCAGGATTCTGTGAATTCAGGGCCAACTCAGGAAGTTGTTTACTGTGCTTGCCTTTCCTTTCTCCTGTTACGAAAGCAAGCTTTTTATTGTTACTGCCTTGGACAGAAAGAGAGGGAGGAGTAGATGGGGTATCTAAATCTTGGGTGATTACTCTGTTGTGTGGGCAGAGTGCAAGTAAATGCCAGGTTGCCTTCCACTTTGGGCTGGGTGGATCCTGGGCTGCGCTCTTTGTTAAGGGCCATGTACTGGTTGTCTGGTGTACCACCTCTGTCACGTCAGAGCTATGGATGCTTACGTCTTGTGATTATCTCAGTGTAGCCTTGAATCCTTGCCAGTAACATCACACTTTAATTTTGCTTTTAAGTGGTTTACCCAAACCCAGCTTTGGCCATCTGACTCAGCCTTTTGACACACCAGAATTTCACAAGCTTTACAGAGGTAAGTAAAACGACACCACCAAGTTGGGCAGGAGTGTTGATCTGCTTGAGGGTGGAAAGCTCTACAGAGGGATCTGGACAGACTGGATCAATGGGCTGAGGCCAATTGTACGAGGTTCAACAAGGCTAAGTGTCGGGTCCTGCACTTGGGTCACACAACCCCATGCAACGCTACAGGCTTGGGGAAGAGTGGCTGGAAAGCTGCCTGGTGGAAAAGGACCTGGGGGTGTTGGTTGACAGCTGGCTGAATATGAGCCGGCAGTGTGCCCAGGTGGCCAAGAAGGCCAATAGCATCCTGGCTTGCATCAGAAATAGTGTGGCCAGCAGGACTAGGGAAGTGATCGTCGCCCTGTACTCAGCACTGGTGAGGCTGCACCTCGAATACTGTGTTCAGGTTTGGGCCCCTCACTACAAGAAAGACCTTGAGGTGCTGGAGTGTGTCCAAAGAAGGGCAGTGAAGGTGGTGAAGGGTCTAGAGCACAAGTCTTATGAGGAGCTGCTGAGGGAACTGGGGTTGTTTAGCCTGGAGAAAAGGAGGCTCAGGGGAGACCTTATCACTCTACAACTACCTGAAAGGAGGTTGTAGCGAGGTGGGGATCAGTCTCTTTTACCACGTAGCAAGCAATAGGACAAGAGGAAATGGCCTCAAATTGCGCCAGAGAAGGTTTAGGTTGGGATTAGGAAAAATTTCTTCACCAAAAGGGTTATCAAGCATTGGAACAGGCTGCCCAGGGAAGTGGTTGAGTTACCATCCCTGGAGGTATTTAAAAGACGTGTAGATGTGGTGCTTAGGGACATGGTTTAGTGGTGGACTTGGCAGTACTAGGTTTACGGTTGGACTTGATGATCTTAAAGGTCTTTTCCAACCTAATCGATTCTATGATTCTATAAAATAGATTTGTTGAAATGTTTTGAACACCTAGCTTCATATTTTCTCTGTGTGATCCAGATACTTTGTAGAATAATTCTATGTGGTTCTGAATAACTTCTAACCATTCTTTCTGCATTATGTAAAATTTCTTATCTATGTCTAATCATGTATATTTATATTCAATAAATTTATTTGTGTTCAGTTGTTCCAATCAGGAAGGTTCATTCATTGAGTATCACTTGGGCGCTTCCACCACAAGAACAGTATTACAGGTACAGTGGTGCTGCATTTGACTTCTACTATGTTTATGTCGTGAATAATTTATTGACTTTCACAACAAACCAAAGAATCTCATTTATTTGTGTTACAGATTACTTTGGTTCAGCTAGGGGAACGTTTTTTAAATGAATTAAACTGATGCAGATATGGTTCCTTTTATAAATTGAATGGAATCGGTACACAGCTGATTTAACGTCATTCCTCACTGAGTCAGATCAGTCATTATGTTCTGAACTCCCACATTTTTAGCTTCTTATCCTAATGTGCCCGAAAATGCAAAACTTGCCATGAAGAAACAGACAGTGTATATTTTAGTCATTTGTCTAGTGATTGAGTTCTTTCTGTGAAACATATTACCCCCTGGCATTTAATCTCCTTCAAATTTTCTTTCAGGGTGAAGCCACTTCATTATATTTCCTGGTTGGTGGGACATGAAGGCAAAGGCAGTGTTCTTTCTTTTCTTAGAAAAAAGTAGGTATTTTTAAAGCATGGTAATTAAATGCTTTGCTATGATTAAAATAAAGGGAAACTCTATTTTGTATATATGTATTTTCTATATATATAAAAGCAGGCCAAGTCTGCTTTTTTGTATCAGCATTTTGTAGTGATATTCTTTAAATTTATGATAGACCCAAGTAAGAAATCAGTGGTTTCTGGTCTGTGATCCATGGATCAGCAGTATCTGTGACTGATCTTTAAGACATCTCCCAAAGGTAACTTAGCTTTTTCACTGTTTTTCTTAAATTCTGTATCCTGGATTCACATCTTTATGTTGCAAAAGCTTTGTGTAAACTCTAAACAGATTGAAAGCCATTGAAGTAAAGCTATGATAATGCTAATTGTAACTAAGCTCAAATAAAGCTGAAATGAATAATTAATAAGTGCCTTTAACGCTTCCATAGATTTTGGGCTCTTGCATTATATGGAGGAAATGGTGAGACAGGATTTGAACAGAACTCCACTTACTCCATCTTCAGCATTTCTGTGACTTTGACTGATGAAGGTTACAAGCACTTCTACGAGGTATGGTTTACTGCAACTTGATTTTCTTACTGTTTTCCTAATGTTTGGAAAAATTAATCTGTTCCTTTCTGTCTGCAGGTGGCCCATGTTGTATTTCAGTATGTGAAGATGCTGCAGAAGAGAGGGCCAGATAAAAGGCAAGTGTTTGCCACTACATCAGATATTCGCAAGATTGTCCTTCTCCATTAGCCTTTTATTTGTAGTATTTGCACTTTTTGTGGGGTTACTAGAGCATAAACAGTGAGTCAGTAGTAAAGCTTGTCTATGTGGGAAACATATCAGTTAAAAGAGTTTAAAAATGAATTTGCTAGATGTTTATGCTAGTTTCTTGGTGCTTTTAGTTTGATTTATTGTGATCCGATTTCTAATTTTAATAACCTGAACTAGTGTAGAGGTAAGGCGCAGTTTTGCATTTATTTAAATAAATTTGTTGAGCCAAATCTGTGGAAGTCAGGACTGTGGTGTTCTGGTGTTAGCCTTTATGTTAATTTGGTATCAGATTTTGATTCTTTGTCGTTAAGTCTTCCTCTTTGGAAAACAGCAGAACTTTCTGCCAATTGAGAAATGCCCTTTTGGATGGAAGGGAAGTGCGAGTAATATTGGCTTCTATGTCTTGTACCTGAATGGATCACTGAACTCATCCTTGATGCCTGTCCTAGAAGACTGCTTTTTTTCAGATTCTCAATAAATGTTGTGGAATAATGGAGGAAATCCACTTTTATTCTCTTCTCCCTCCTTTACAGAATATGGGAAGAAATCCAGAAAATTGAAGCTAATGAATTTCACTACCAGGAACAGGTATTCATCCACTGTTTTGTGTTGATATAGGTAAAAACCATAAAAAGGATTTCTTTTTAATTTTGAAACACATTTTCAAAGTTCTATTCAACCAGAAACAGATTATGCACTTAATGAGGCGGTATTTTGCTGAAAGAATTTGTATTCTAGGCAGAGAAATACTGTGATTTTTTTTTTTTTTCCCCCTTAACAGAATTAAATCTTATTTTTTTCGTTCTCTACCTGGTAGGTAGGCTCTTTCTCAGTTTTAAGCATTAGGCCCTTGTGTGTGAAGTTCTGTGCCCATTAATAGTGCTCTGCAAATTGTTTGGAGCTTTTCAGTAGTTTTGCCTAATTTCACTTTTTTTAAGCTGTTCTGGCACTGCTGATTTCTGGGAATTGAAAAGCAGTGTTGTGCGAAACGTGTGGCTTGCTGGTGGCCTGGCCTCACGCTAATGGCCCCCTTGTCTGCACAGTTAAACGTGGGTTTAAGGTCTTCCTTGGCTTACTGAAATAGCAGTTAGCAAAAAATCTTACTTGTTTTTATTAAAGAAAAAGAAGGGAACACAATTTAGATAACTTGAGAAGCCTCACTTCATTGACTTTCTTACTCTCACTACGTTTAGCCATGTTCTGTTTCTTATTAGGTAACTTGGGTTTTTTTTGAACGGCACTAAAATTTCCTTTTGGGAAAAGAGATCCATATACTACATATACGGCTTGAAAGCATCACTGAAGTTTCTTGGTTTCTTTAAGATGCACAGATGCAGGAAGGAGAAAAAAAAAAAAAAAAAGAAATATTGAAAGTGGAGGTTTTTTTCCTTTCCAGATGCTCCAAGTATTTTCAGACACTCTTAAAACCTGCCAGTCTGCTGTGAGCGTCAGGATGTTAGAAATGTCATTTTTAGCAAATCCTTGCATCTGCAGCTCTGCCTTCAAAATAGCATATGGAGGATATTGAGTGTCTTGAGTGGCCTTTGAATAACAGAAGTGGTATTTGCAAGTGATACAGACAGCAAGGACTGCTGCCAACAACCCCAAGTGATAGCTAACAGAGCAGTGGATTTCTTTGGTAGGAACAAGTTTACACTGATCTACAAGTGCGTTTTTAAAATGTCATGTGGTGGTTTTTTTAGTGGAATACAACTTTTATGAATTTGTTAGCAAAGTTCAACTGCTACAAAATTACAACAGACTGTCTACTCCTAACAAAAGCTTTCCCCGGAACAGTAGAGAAGAACTAAAAATCTATGAAGGATGGCTATTTAGCATATTGGACATAGCAGAAATGAATATCTGTTGCCCTACATACAGTTTTATGATTCTATCTTTAATCATTGCCCACAGAGGTTGTTCAATTTGAAGTTTGACTTTTTCATGAAAATGAAGATATTTAGTCCTGAAAGGTTCTTATTAGTCTTCTTAGTTCTTTTTAGTGCTCCCAGCTAGAATTTTATGTTCCCCAAAACTGTTACTGCTCTCATAGACTTATCTGCTTCCCAGTATCAAGCCAGGTGGGGATAGAAAACACCCGAGTTTACACTGGGGAAATAGCCACCGTTAAGAGTCCTGCCTTTTTGGCCAGTTGATTTTGAGTGATCATTAAGAGATTATTGACAGTGCAGGATTTAACTCAGAAAGCAAGGAACAGAGATATGTATGTGTTTTTGTGACAGGGTTGTGCATCTCAGGGACAGATGAATGACTTAGTTGTGGCACACCACTCTTCTGGTTGATGGAAAGAGCTGGTACGTGGCCCTCCTAAAGACTAATGGTCACAGAGGCAGGGTTTGGGGATCAGCAGTTACATGCCCCAAGAGAGGTTTAATGTTTCCTCAGATGTACAGTGTCTTAAGAAATTCTTGGTCATGTTTTCCACTACATTTATAAGACACAGATGTGTCAAACCCGCCTCTTTTCAGGAGAACTGTGGTCTGTATCTGAACCCAGGATCTGTACGGTATGATGCTGGCTGGTTGAAAAAAAACTAAATAGCACTCAGCAAGAAGCTGTCCACAAGGTAGTCTTACACAGTTAAAAGGCAATCTATACTTTCATGTGCAAGTAGCAGAATCTCTTCATCCTCATGCTGCACATCATGGCAGAGAACTTAGGAAAGGAGCAGAATCGGAGATACTCATGCAGCAGCAGTAGTTCCTCAGCTTACTCTTTCCAGCTTCCAGATCACTTTAAATCTTGAATTGTGTGACTCTGCTGGTGTTCCCTGGAGGCAAGGAGTGCATTCTACTGGGTCTTTAACCTAGTAGGTTTAAAGACTGTAAACACATGCTCGAGGCCATTTCTTCTATAAAGATGATGTCTGATATTTCGGGATTCTCAGAGGAGTCCTGAGCATTAGATATGGTTATGAAATATATTGAGTTTAATAACCGAAACTAAATGCCGTAACAAGAAGAGCATGCAACTCATGCTCAACATACGTGACCAGTCAAGCTCTTCTCAGAACAGGACATTGATAGTTTAGTTTTCTGATTATGTGAAAAATAGCTTTATCTCTTTGCTTACAGACAGATCCAGTTGACTATGTGGAAAGCCTTTGTGAGAACATGCAGTTGTTTCAGAAGGAGGATTTTCTGACAGGAGACCAGCTCTTGTTTGAATACAAGCCTGAGGTAAATATTCTTTGAACTCTGGTTACATGTTTTGATGGAAGGAAAATGCAGGCATACTATATAAGTAGGCACATATATAGGCATATAATTAGGCATAATACAGGCACAGGTTTTGTATTAATGGAATCACTCTTTTTATACTCAGAAAGCAAATCTCCTTTTTTGTAAGCTTGTTATGTCTTGTTCTTCATATGTTCAGACTAAGAAGTCTTTGCTGGGTCAGGCAGGGCCAGAGTTGCATTTGAACTGAAATATTGTCTTGAACTTGTAGATCATTGCTGATGCCCTCAACCAGCTCAGTCCTCAGAGAGCCAACCTCGTTTTGCTGTCTGCTGCCAATGAAGGCCAGTGTCATCTAAAAGAGAAGTGGTTTGGAACGCAATACAGCGTGGAAGGTAAAACAAAGGCAGAAACTTAGACAATGTCTGATGCCTGCATTAGAGATATTAAAAGGGTGACAACACAAAATACAACCACAGGGAGGTAGGGAAATGAATTCTTAGTGCCTTACTGACCTCATCATTAGTCAAATACTCTGTCCTACTCAGAGTCCTAATTGTTGTTCTTTGTTTGGTATCAGTTGATGCCCACTCCCTAGTTTACAATTGTTTTAGGAGGCAAGGATCCCAGGGAGCCCTCCACTTGGCTGCCGTTCAAATCCGGAATGGGGAAAAGAACACAAACAATGAAGGACAGGGCGTGTTGGTAGCTGGATTACTAATGCAGGCAGGCTTGATTTGCTTTTTAATAGGACTGCTTCAGTCCTGCTCCAGGGGAGTTCATAGGAAGGGATTTAGAAAGAGTCATGATGAACCAGGTGACATTAAGAAACTCCTATTGTACTGCAAATCTTCATGGAGATAGCTAAGGCATGAGATGATTGGCGTAGGAAATAGGATAGCATTAACTTTCTGTTGAACTAAATGCATTTCATGTTTTTTAATAGATATTGACAAGTACTGGAGTGATTTATGGGCCAGTGACTTTGAGTTAAATCAGGATTTACACCTTCCAGAAGAAAACAAATACATAGGTAAGGCATCTGAGCATGAGTGAAATCTTCCCCCAATAATTTATTTGAGAATTTGCTGTGGTGTAGAAACAATCTTAATTTCCGTCTGAACATCAACCTGTTTTTGCAAATTAAAAAATATTCTTTTATTTATAAGCTTGAGAACTGAGTTTTTCTAAGGTGTAAACTTACAGATCATATAGCCATAACAGAGCAGGCCTCACACAATCAGTGAGAGTTAACACAGAGCTCCGGACACCTAGAAGAGCAATTTTATTTGCTTAATCCTGCTGGTTTTGAAAGCATCTAAATACCATCTGGCTTTGTTGCTGAAACCAAATGAAAATAAACCCATAACTTGTATCCTGGATGGAATGCAACATCACCATTTCTGCACTGCTTCTGAGCCACTATTCTGGTGTGGAACTGAAAAATAAACGTTCTTTGGGTCCAGGAAAGCATTATCACATATAATTTAGTAAACTGGGAGGGGAAAAATGTATTTTGTTGATGATTTTGAAGACTTTCATGCATGTAGCCTGGCTGTGTCTGTGAAACCCACTAACTTCTGGTTTTGGTTTGGTTTTTTCTTTTTGTTAGCCACTGACTTTGCTTTGAAAGTTGCTGACTGCCCTGAGACAGAATATCCAGTCAAAACACTAAGCACACAACAAGGCTGTCTCTGGTACAGGAAGGATGATAAATTCAAAATCCCAAAAGGTAAACGCCGTAGGGCTTTCCGAAGAATAGGAAGTCCCTGTTTTTACCAGCTGGAATTTATTTGAAGGCAAATAACCCGTGATAGTGTTCACCATTTATACTCAGTGCTTACTGTCAGCTCTTCCATGGTCCTTTTGATATGTTTATTAGCTACAATAAAAGAGAAGCAGGTAAACTACCTTGCAACAAAGAAACCCTGCAGGTACCTCAGGTTAAAAAGTGGCATCACTGAAATATACTGACTTCTGAACGTCTGACTATGGACAGAATTGGGCAGACAGAATGTGATACTGAAGACAAGGGCTTGAGAATGAAGGAACACATTAATTAGAAGAGACTATAGTCTCTTCTACAGAAAGAGAAAAATATAGCCTGGATCTGAGACAAATGTGGAAAATATATTGCTACTTTCAAGCAGGATGTTGCAATTTTTAGTGTCTGTTAAACAGATGTTTTGTGGAATTCTTTTTTTATTTGTATTGGTCACGCCATGTGGGTTAGTATTTTGCAAAGCACAGCTTTGTGTTTTCTAATATTTGGTATTTTTAAGGGAAGATTTTGGAGTGAAAAAAGACATTTGATGATGACTTAAAATAAGCAAAAATATATTCTTATAGCTTCATTAGACTCAAATTGTGACCAAAGAACAACCTGATGGAACTATATTTGACTTTAGAAAGCTGTCACTTTTTATACAATTGCTCATTTAAGTTTCTTTTTCCCCACCAGGTTATGTTCGATTCCATCTGATCTCTCCATTGATACAGCAGTCTGCAGAGAAGTAAGGATTATATTATTTATGCTTATTTTGCAGAGTAATTAAATTACCATACGTAGTGAAAAATCATGAAGAGAGATTAATTTTAAACTGGAATAGAATCAGCCTTCCTTTTCTCATGTTCTTACACTTTCCTCGTGGTTTTATCTGTAGTTCAGCTAGCGTGGTTCCGCAGCAGGTCGTTACTGTAGCGAACAGATGCACAGGAGTTTCATGGTGTGTTATTCCCCAGTGCAAGTTTTGGAAAAAATAATACAACAGCAGCAGTGCACATACCAGAAGGGAGTGCTTAGAGGAGGAGTCGGTCCTGAAAAGAGCAGTCCACGGTCATGCCCTGAACCAGCAACTTGGGAGCCTGTAGGAGCAGGCGAAGAGACTCTCGACAGCATTTAGAAACCGACTGTTTGTTAGACAGACCTCAAGATTACAACTCTGCATGTGCTGCGCTTCTGCTAGTCTTAGGCTAGGATTGCCATTTGTAACAAATTTCGTAGTGCTTTTATCATAAGCGTGCTGAGACCTGCACAACTACTGTTTTGGGAAAGCCTTTATAAATCTGTTTTCATCGGGGCTTTGTTAGTTTGAACTTTGAATTGGCATCCAGGCAATAACAAAAATCTGAAAGCACAGACTGCAGTTTCCACATTGTGGAGCCTGATTTGCTCTAGCTTATTATTATTTTTTTATCTTGTTAGATAAATAATGATCTCATTACTCAAGTCTTCAGCATAACCGAGTCCATCTGTCACCCGTTCCTTTACACAAAGTGTAATAATCTCATTTTCTGTGATTATTCAATGTTTTGAGCATTGGCATGTTACAATGTGCATTCCTACCTTGAAGAAATCTTAAATCATGTGAAGCTGGAATCTTATTCATTGCAAAGAATAGTTGAATGTCAAAATAATTTTTAAGTGGTGTTGTGTGCTTTCGGGACAAAGGGAAACTTGCATTCGGTATTTCCAGGTTTGTTGAAAATTTCTTTTTGAATCTCATTTTACTCAAGTATTCATTTCTGTTGGAGAACTTCTTGTGTGTACTATCAAACTCATTGGGCTTGATTTTTATCTTCTCTTCCATCCTTTTTTCCTTTCTTTTTAACCCTCTGCCCTTTTCTCCATCCAGCATAGTTTTGTTTGATACATTTGTAAACATCCTTTCCCACAATCTTGGTGAACCAGCTTATGAAGCAGACGTCGCTCAGTTGGAATACAAGCTAGTAGCTGGAGAGCATGGCTTAGTCATTCGAGTGAAAGGATTCAATCATAAACTACCTGTAAGTACTGCTGATTCTAAGTACTTTTATGCGTGCTGCTTGTCAGTGTATGTGCTTTTTCTCTAGCAGCTGGAGCCTAGCTGGCTGGAGCTTTGAATGTTTAGATGGGGTATTTTAAATTGGAAGGTTTGTGTGTCTGTTCAGATACAGGGTAATGCAGCAAATGCTTTTTCATGTGCTTACGTGTATAAAGATGTAGTTTTATTCACTCAAATTACTGACCTTAGGCTGACTTAAGAGAAATCTTCCTTTAATTAAGAACTGCATCTCCATTAAGACTTTAACAGCTTTTCCTTTAAAAAGCTATGAGTCTCCCATGTCCATGTAGAGTTTTAGAGCCTCTCCATCTTTAAGCTAAGGCTATTTCCATGCTGTCTGGAGAAGTGTGTCTGAAAATAGGTTTTGTTTACAATTTGACTTTGGAGATACAGCTTCTGAACATACTCATTTTGGGTGCAGTTTTTCTTTGTTGGGTTGCTAAGAGTTTACCTTACGAGGACTGGGGGATCCCTGTTCCCATTCTCTAAACGCTGGTCATGTAAGACACAGCAAGCACAGAGAGGACGTAGTGATGGAAGAGGAGAGAACCGCCAAGCGTCCTTAGCCTTTCATTGCAAGAACTTGACTGGAGCTTTAACAAGACCGTCAATCGTCTGTCAGACTTACTAATGTGAGGTTTAACAGAAAAAGCCAGAGATGCAAATAGCATGGTCTGAATATTCTTTTTTTAATCATGAACATTGCTGTGTTCTGATGTCATTGTGCTGGTCAGCTGTAAAAGGAAAAAGTGCAGTATCTAATACAGAAATGTTGGAGTTACAGACTAAGTTTGTTTCAATAGAATGTGGAAATTCCTATTTATTTGGGTATTGAGTTTATTTCATTCACTTTCTAAATAATGCAGTCCTTTTGAAACTGACTGTAATTTCGTATAGAATGGTTTAGTGAAGAACATCTAACAGAATTGAGGAATGTGCTTTAGTAACCCTGCACGTCTGTTATGTTGACCAAATAATGATTATGGTTTTTTATTATTATTATATAGGATTAAGTTTAAATTGGTTCTTTAAAAAAAAAACCAAACAAAAAAAACCCAACAAACCCCGACTTAAACCTGTTTTCTTTACAGCTTCTATTTCAGCTCATCATTGATTACTTGTCTGACTTCAGCTTTACTCCAGCAGTTTTTGAAATGATAACAGAGCAGCTGAAGAAAACATACTTCAACATCCTCATCAAACCTGAGACTCTGGCCAAGTGAGTTCTGGGGGAGGGCAAAAAGTGGCTGCACAGCAAGTGTCGAGGTTGAGCTGAAGAGCTCAGGAATCGCTGCTCTGTGCTCGTAGAGGCTTGTTCCAGGGTTTGCTTGTAGCTTAGAGAGCTCAAGCAGCTCTGCAACCAGCATATCAAACATGTGGGTCAGATCGGACACCCAGGTAGCTGCTGTTCTGAAGTGACCTGTAGCCAACAGCGGGTGCTGAGGGAGGGCAGAGTCAGCCCACAGCAATGCTCCTGGGGACCGTCTCCCTGTCTCCAGTACGATCCCGCGTCAGAAATGGGATCTCTTACATTAAACAGCTCTTGATGGCCTGTGGTTTTGTTTTCCTTCTTGCATTGCAGGGATGTGCGTCTCCTGATTTTAGAACACGGCAGGTGGTCCATGATAGATAAATACCAGACGCTGATGAACGGCCTTTCCATTGAGTCTCTCTCGTCCTTTGTTAAGGCTTTCAAATCACAGCTCTTTGTGGAGGGTCTCGTACAAGGAAACTTCACGAGCAGAGTAAGTACAGCTTCAGCAGCTGACACGCACTCAAACTTGGTCTTAAAATGTGCTTTAACGCAGTTGCCACACCTCCAGCACTCACCTGCCAGCTGACTGCCTCTTCTGTACTGGCAATCTGGAGGCTCGCTGGTACAGGGCAGCTTCACCTCTAACAACTCAGGAATGCTCATCTGGATAAGCCACTGGGGAGTCCATAGTTGCCAATCTGAATAGAGGGGGGTTTTTTCAATAATTTGGGTTTAAACTGCAGGAAGGGGAAAATGTGGTGGAAATACGCCTGTAGCCTGTAGCCCCTGCTGCCCCCGTTTTTTACATTGTTTGCTGTATTGGTATATTTGATATTGAGAAATTGCCATAGGGGTGCCACAGGAGGAGGCTTCCCTCAAAGTACATTTATCCTGGAACTTTGATTGCCTGCATGGTTTGATCAAACCTCACTGAGGTCCCGTCATCTTCAGTCTTCTTAAACACCTGCAGTATTCATCGAAGTCTTCTACCCTGGGACTAGGTCACCCATAGTCCTGTCAGGCTTTTTAAAATAGGGTTGTAATGGGGCTTAGCTCCATGTATCCAGCGTCGTTGAGTGCCTGTGTATGGCATGGGAGAGAAGCCTTCTGCAATTATGATTTGTGCCAAGAAGTTTGTCTTAGCTGGTGGTGTTTGTCCTCAAACTGTTTAAAGCCTCCTAAAGAAAATGTGCTGATGTCCTTTGGGAGGTCAGATTCTTGTAATGTCAGCTGTCCCCTCCTGAGCTGTGGAACAGAAGGAGGTCTGAGAATCTAATCGTGATTTGCTAAGAACTTTCATTCAAAATGCTTCTATTGCTGCAGCCTCTGCGTGAGCTAAGCTGCTTTCACAGTGTGGCACGTGCAACCCTGTAACTCCTACATCAGTCTTACTGTTTCTCTTACTTCCTCCCATTTCTTCCACTTAAACCCAAGAGTCTTCTTCCCAGAGCTCCAACTTCATGCACAAGAGAGGGGCCTCATCTCCTCCTGTGTCCGCCCTTTGCTGTTGTGATGGCTGACGCTATTTCTCTGGCTTCTGCATTCTCCTTCTGGAGAAGTTACAGTGCAAGAAACTGCCTGGAGACTCTGTTTGCTTTGCAGCGTGGTGCAGAGGTGTCCGGAGGGACTTGGCATAAGGCGAGGGGGCAGGGACGTAGGTGGTGCGACAGAGCTCGGCTGTTCTTTGCTTGGGGGGGTCACTTTCTCAAGCGATGCACTGGGGGCTGTGGTTGTGAATTGGGGGTAATAATTCTCTTCTAAATAAAACTTATGTTTGTGCTTTCTCTCCTAGGAAGCAAAGGATTTTCTGAATTATGTTGTTCAGTGAGTATCTCTTGACTATTGCACCACTCATTATGTGGAAACTATAATCAAGTTAAGATTCTTTTCTGGAGGAAGGGGTCAGGATGGGAGTGGTGCAGAAATTCCCTTCTCCCCTCCTGAATACAGCGCTGCCGCTGTTTGCGGGAGGTGACCGTTCATCATGGCAGTTTAAGCGGACATTGTTCTGGTTTAGGGAAGGGGAAAATAATGTCAGACCGAGTGTGTAAATGTCTGGGCGTTATATTGGTTTTGGCTAAGATGCGAGCAGGTGTTTGACACTCTGCTGTTTGTGCTCCCTTCAGAAAGCTCCAGTTTGCTCCCCTGGCCCATCCCTGCCCTGTTCAGTTCCGGGTGGTGGATTTGCCAAATACGCATCTGCTCTGTAAGGTGAAAACTCTCAACAAAGGTGATGCCAACTCTGAAGTAACAGTCTATTACCAGGTAACGCGTTAGTTCGGTGTGTACTGGCCTATTCCCTCTGGTAGCTGCTGCTGCTATGGTTGT
Organism: Gymnogyps californianus; assembly: GCF_018139145.2. NCBI lineage: Eukaryota > Metazoa > Chordata > Aves > Accipitriformes > Cathartidae > Gymnogyps > Gymnogyps californianus. The sequence goes on along the minus strand of NC_059478.1, from coordinate 29,397,872 downwards.
TCTTATGTCACAGTCTTGAGAGCAGTCTCTGGACAGGGATGTTACAGAGAGTGCACTGAAACCTCATGTAAGCGCACGCTCTTGGCCTAAGAGGCTGAACCCAGGCGGGCTCTCGCAGCGTGTGGGGTTCCCTGAACCTGGCGTCTTCCCCTCCTGGCCCGTGCTAGCAGCTGGGTTTGTGCCTTGGTGATTTCCTGGTGCCCTCACCCCTGATCTCATGGTCCTGGGCTGAGCCCCTCCCCGCTCCTCTGAAGGCCGTATTTGAGGCCCCCGCGGAAAACAAGAACTTCCCGGCTGTCCCTGCTCTGGATTGTAATTCAGTGCTGCAGTCCAGGCTGAGGTGTGTGCCACAACTGTCACCTTCCTCTGAACTGTAGCATTTAACTCCATGAAATCACCCTAAATTCTTCATTTTCTTTCTAGTCAGGTGCCAGGAACCTAAGGGAATATACGCTTATGGAGCTGCTTGTGGTAAGTTAGTGTTTGTGTCTCCTAACTTGTCGAAGTGACTTCCCTGAAAACAGTGCTTTGGAGCCAAGATAAGGCCATGGGGCTAAATGGTACAAAGGGGACAGCAGGTATCTGTTGCTCACTGATTAAACTTGTGAGTGTTTGGGACAGGATCCCCCAACTGCTGCAGTGATGGACAGTGTGGAAGACTGTGCTCTTAGCTGCCGACCCAGAAAACTGAGGCCTCTCTTAATTCAGTGGGTGTAGTTGGAAAGGCGGCACTTGAGTTGCTTTCACGTGTTGTGATGGTGTTTCTGTGTGGAGCCCGAGGGGTGGCTGCAGAGGAGCATCGCTTCTGCTGTAACGCATCTGTGCTCTGTTTCAGATGCACATGGAAGAGCCTTGCTTTGACTTCCTGAGAACCAAGCAGACCCTCGGGTGAGTTCACTGTGGAGGATAGCTCCTACGCACCTGCTTTTGCTGTTCCCTAGTATTTTTACTCTGGAAACCCTTCCTGCACAGTGGCTAATTCCTGAATTATTATAATGGAAACAGCAACATAAACACATCAAAACCAAGAGCACCCATCGATACGAGCTTTTGAGTCCTATAAGAATTGCCTCTATTACCAGTGTGTTAACTCAGAATTATTCAGCATAAAGTTGTTCCTTCCACTTCCTAAACCAGCTCCCCATTCTCCAGGGCTGTTTTCACAGCGGCTCTGCGGTGCGTAGCAGCCTCCCTCAGAGGCACCCTTCTACCTCAGGAAACTGGAACAAGCTTTTCACAGCTCTGGGTCTGTCACTCTGTTTGAATTAGTTTGCAGGAACACAAACACAAATACTCTGCCAAGCTTAAAAGGATTTCCTAAAAATGAGAAAACAGTGAAGTGCAGTGATGCAGGAAATAAAGGAAATAAGACTATTGTGAATTTATATCTGAGATTTTTCTTTCTAAAGTACCAACACTATTTTAACTTGTAGCATGTCCTGTAAATGAAAATTTAATTGTGCTTGTGGAATGACTTTATTGTTTCCCTTTTTCTTTTTTTTTTTTTTCAGCTACCACGTGTACCCTACCTGCAGGAATACTTCTGGGATTCTTGGCTTCTCAGTCACAGTAGCAACCCAGGCAACTAAATACAAGTAAGTGCTCTGTGGTTAATGTTCGTCACCACTCCCAGCCTTGGGCCGCGGGAGTCACCCCCGAGCTGCCAGCACCCGTTTCTGGGGGCACCTTACCGCACCGTGTCCACCACGGCCTCCCGGCAGAGGCTCGGGCAGCAGGGCCTGGCTGATGCAGACCGGCTCGAGGAGGTGTCTGGTGGGTCTGCCAGCCTGGGACTCGAGGAACCAGCTGGCCATTCCTCGCTGTATTTTGCTGTGTAAAGGATCTCTGTAAATGGCAGCTGTTGCTGCTGTCGTCTCAATAAGGACTTCAGCACAGGGAATTTGTGGCAACTGGTTTTAGAAAAGTCAAGCTTAACAAGGTGGCCAGTGGACCTCGCATGTATTCAGGCACTGAACATCTGAGCCTCGTGGGATAGAGTGAGGTATCAAACTAACTCTGTGACCGTGTTTACGTGTCGTATTTTGTGTAAGAGTGGTGTGTTTACACAACATCCAGCTGAAAGAGTTTCATTTAATCTTCTGCTTGTTCTGTTTGATCAGGTCGCAGCTGACTTCAGTTTGCTTTTGCTTGAGCTTTTCTGTGCACCTGCTCTCATTTAAGAGTTCACACCTGCCCCAGGCCAGGGAGGGGCTTTTTTGTTCTGTGAGGGGAGTTACGTAAAGAGCCCAAAGGGAATGCCAAAAGAGTAGTCCTGGCTGCAGCTTGTGACACTGCTGACAGTTGCAACACCGTGACTGAAAAACAAGGCCTCAATAAAGCAATAGCCTTAAGCTTCTCAAAACTGCAGCAGGCCTGACTCAAAGAGGGAAAAGTAATCCAAAGACTGAGTAAAATATCCCGCTGCCCTTTTGAAGATATTCTGCCAGGAGGGTTCAATCTGTTGCCAAGTAAATCCTGTATAGCTGCTCTTCTGGCTCACTTTCAGCAGGCAGAACAATATTACGGTTTTGTTCAAAGCTGGGGCTAACTACGGGTATTTGACCTGCCAAAGTTGAAGAGTTCTATGAAAAATATGCAACTCTTATGAAAAATAATGCTGTGTTGGTGAAAGTTTTTAATTAGCACAGAGTACTGCTGCCTCTAATTTTTATGTTTGATGACACTTCCATTACTGAGGTCTGTGTGATCCGTAACGGTTTTAATGTTTCCGAAACCTCACAATCAATCACATCACATTATTTTTCTTTTTGTCTTAATCCAATAGACCATAACTGGTTTTGTGTAGGGCTCAGGACTGCAGCTGGGGGTCCTGATACAGCGCGCTCGAGCGTATGCTGCTGTTGGGGGTACCACAGCTTAGGTCCCCGATAGCATCCCAGCAGCCACTCCTCTTGCTGCTTGGTTATCTAAAGACGCTGTGTGTTTGAACAATACTTAATATAGCTAAAAATCAGAGCACTGGTTTTATTCCCTGATACCAGGGAAGAAGATAGGAAATTTGGTGTTCGGGGATGGGGAGGGAAGCAAGCCTGTCCCAAACGTTCCCTCGTCATTTGAGGGCTGTTCTGCTACTTACTCTGCAGTATTGGTTTTTTTCCTTTTTCCTGCCTGATTTGATTATTTAACTCTCTTTTAGTTCTGAATTGGTTGACAAGAAAATAGAGGAGTTTCTTTCTTGCTTTGAAGAGAAAATCAAGCATTTAACTGAAGATGCTTTTAGCACCCAGGTAAAACTTGATCTTGAAAAGCTCTTCCTTGAACTGCTACAGGACACCTCAAGTGGAGGATTTGGTGATGCCTATCTGGCATACTTCTGAGTTCTTGCTGGACAAAGGACTCGCTTTTAAACCCTGCCTCTTACTCCGTTCTGCAGTCATTCTCTAACCATTTGCTCTCTGGCCATTTACAGTTACGTTTGAAAGCAATGAGCTACCTTGTTAATGTAATTTGGGGTTTCTTTCAACTTCAGTGAATATGATAGTAACTTAAAGTAGTTTTAAACCCTTTGAAGCTAATGGTTTTGTCTTTCTCAAATGTAGGTTACAGCTTTGATAAAACTTAAAGAATGTGAGGACTCCCATCTTGGAGAAGAAGTAGACAGGAACTGGAATGAAGTTGTGACACAGCAGTATCTCTTTGACAGGCTCGCCCGTGAGGTTGGTGGGCCCTCCTTGGCGTTAAGTGATGCCAAATGGAGCACTCGCACGTCACTTTTTGCAGCGGTTTTAAATGCAAAGCATAAATAGGGGGATTTATGCTACTCGTAACACATCGATTCTAAAACTACATGCTATTTTAAAAAGGCTCTTTTATCTCATGGGATATAGTTTGTAGAGAAACCATTTTTATGTTTAAACTTACTTGAATCACCACTGTGCTACTTAAACCTCATTCCTGTGGGTTTCAGATTGAAGCTCTGAAGTCTGTTACAAAGTCAGACCTGGTCACCTGGTTCCAAGCTCACAGAAGCAACAAGAAGAAAGTGCTCAGCGTACACGTGAGTGTTTGTCAGCTCCATGTTGCCAATATCTGAAATGCCAAACTTACTTTGATAACCTCCACGTTACTGTTCATATTTTCTGTATTTCTAATTATTACTGTCATTTGAATTGCGTTTAAGTGTCTGCATTTAATTGTCAGGGCAGATGCACAGTGAATGAGATCCAAATTATAGAAGCTTAGAGCCAAATTTCTTTTTTGGTAACTTTTTTCCAGGTGGTTGGCTATGGAAAACATGAAGGGGACTCGGAGGTTACAGCTGTCTCAGAAGTACAGAACTCTTCATCTGGTGAAATACCTCATCTTACTTTCTTGCCCCCATCTTCTTTGATGACTAATGTTACTTCCATCAAGGACATCAAAGCTTACACATCAACTCTGAATGTTCTCCCTTACCATAAAATATTAAAATAAAAATGACGTCTTGCCCCGCAGTGATGTGTAATACAGGTGCTTTCCGCAACATGAACGTTACGAACCTATTTTTATTAAAACAGGGCTGTAGTGTTAGCTGGGGTGAAGATGTCCATTCAGATGCTGAGGAAGCTCACCTCAAGTAAGTTTCCAGCCAACCCTTCTCATTAATCTCCCACGTTCATTAAGAATAGGCACAGCCCTGACTTCTAGCTGGAGCGAAGGGAGAGTTTCCCCCGGCACCAGAACGATGCCACCTTCTCCTCTCCGGCTCTCTGAAGGGGCGGGCTGCGCCTTTTTGTTCAGACTGTCTCGTGCATCATTCCTGCAGTGCTGTAGCAGTTGCTTCATGGCAGTTACAGCTCCTCAGAGAAAGTATGCTGCAGTTCTCCTGGAGGAGTTACAGAGTGGGTGAGGGGAAAAGAGGCCTAAGGCTTCAACCTCACATTTTTTTTTAGTTTTTCTGTATGTGCAACATCATAGACAAAATTGAGATGAAGTCAAATAAAAGCTAGATTTAACTGTGGAAAAAAACCACTTGGATTGCTACATATAGATACTTACTTGACTATTATTTAACTTCAAGCAAAAGCACAGAAATGCAGAGATTCCTAAAGTGCTGGCAAGCTGCTCCACTGAAGCAAGGCTGGATGTAGATTCCAGAAAAATTCTACTGTGGGTGCTGCAAATTCTGCTCCTTTTGCTAGTTCATTAATTACTTGAAGAAGTAGGTTTAGCTGCAAGGATTCCAGGGGGGAAAAAAATAATACTAATACATTTCACATAAAACAATTGATCATCACTCAGCTGAAAAAACAGTCTTGCTGCAAAGGTTTATTATGAAATAAATAAAAAGTCCATAAGAGAAGTTTGAAAAATCTATTTTATGAAGCTTTAAGATGCATTGAGTAGAATTATCTATGGTTACATTTTAATCTCAAAATAACAAAGTTATTTTGGGCAAGACACTGAAATGCCAAAAGATTTGATTATCATACAGGTGGAAGATAACATTTACGTAGCGTTTTCTAACAAATTGTCCCATCGATGGAATCCTCATATTTACACATTGCAAACATTAGCTAGATTTAAATGACGTCTTGCATTTTGTTTCTTGGTTTTTAAATATGTAGGACCCAGGAATATTATGCAACTGATACCAATGCCATGGCCTTCACAGTGGTTATACAAAGTGTATATGCTTCACGGCCCAGATTCTCCGTGCTTTAGAAGCACCAGTAGCAGGGCTCCGACAGCCTGCCTTTGAAGCCTGAATACACTACCAGTATAGCAGAGTCCAATATAAGTTACTGCACAGCCAAGACGTTTCTTGTTTCATTTAATTGCTTATCTGCATCAGTAAGTCCAGTATCCCTGAGATAGGAACCACTGCAGTTGGAGGGGTCAGGTTCTCCAAACGGTACGTACGTGATCACTGATGACTATCTTGGTATCAGATGTAAACTTTGCTAAGCCAAGGCTTGAATGTTTTCTGGTTTTATAACCCACTTAATGTTTACTGGCAGCAAGTCGTTTCAATAGCGGCTCATCGTAAACCCAGCATTCTCCATCTTCGTGGAATAACTAGAAAAAAGGGAATAATCAGATGTAAGCTTTTTATGACTCAATTGGAAAGGAACAAATGCTACAGGTTAGAGGGCATTTACACTGTTTGAATAAAGCTCACCCTTGTTTCCCATGAGGTCTCGTTCTCCTTTCTGGCTCTCGCTTCAGCTCTTTGTCTTTCCTCAAGCGCATGCTTTGCGGCTGTGGCTGCATCGATGTCTCTAATTTTTAAGTTGTAGGTTACGTCTTTCCATAAGCTTAAAAAAGAAATTTGAATGGAGACTGCTTTATAGAAGCAAAGTGCTACAAGGTTGTAGAAACATATTACTGGCTATTAGTCATCGATGTTTGTTTGAATTAAGGTAGGTCTCACTTTATCAAAAGGGCAGAAAAACCGCAATATATATTAAACCACAACTGCACCGTCTATTGCCAGGAGTGAGGAGGCTGTAGTGAAGCTCTCTGGACCTCCCTGGAACATTTGGTCCCGATGAGGATGTGACCAAGAACTACAGGTCTCCTCTTCCCCATTAAAACCCCAGCCTGCTTGTACCTTAGTTCTGTCCTGCAGCAAAGGCTAATGAAGAGCGCAGTTTGTCCGTGCAGTGAATGGATTAAGCGTACCATTAGTCAGGCTGTGTACTGCAAACTTGAGTCTAACTAAAAAAAAAAAGTCTTAATTTGCCCATTTAACTGAAGTTCTTACCAGCGAGACTCAAAGTCGTCTTGGTCCTCCAATTTCCTTACCTTCTTCTTAATTGTAGGCATTTTCTTGGTATCTATAAAGACAGCATTCTCCTAGAGAGAGATTTAAAAAAAAAAAAAAAATCAGTTCTGTATCTAGACTTAAAATTTATATACCCTCACACTCTAGTACACTGGTTGTCAGGAAATACATGAAAAACCATCATTCTTTAGATTCTGTTCTTGCTATAAAAATCAAGTTACCTTAAGAATAAATTACCAAAGTAAATTCAGGACTTTTATCCTGAATTCAGCATTCTTGTGATCTTTTGGGCAGCTTCACAGGAGTTCCCAACTATTAATGTTTGTTTAAAAAAAAAACAAAAAAACCAAAAAACCCCACCCCAAAAACAAAAAAAGCCACCCCAAAAAACCTTTTAAAGCACGATCTTCCATTTCTGATGAAAAGGAAAAAAAGAAAAAAGCTGCTTTACCCCTGTTGTGTATTTTGCGTACATGACACCATTCCATTCTCCTTCAATTGAGCAGAAGGGTTTCTTGTCATTAGGAGAACTAAACAGAAAGAAACAGTCATTTCTCAGTTGCATTACAGTAACTGAAAGACCCTAAAGGATCAAAACTTTTATCCTAGTTGCTGCACAGTGTTTTATATCAGCCCTTCAAATGTCCCTCACCAATACAGAAAAGATGAGGCTGCTGTTTACAAGTGAGAAGTTTTGCATGAATTAGTTCAACTGGATAAACCTTAAAAGGAAGTGCTGTTCCAGGATAAGACAGGTCTTGCCCGAGGGCTGTATCTGCATTTAGAGTTTAGGAAACTAGTTACAGACCTTCGAAACAGATTTAGAGTGATAAGTTTAAGTTTAAAAAGGTTTCACAAACTCATAGTTTCTTCCCCAGACTACTGGGACACACAAACACTAGTTCACAAATGACATCTATCAATGTGTGTCAAGAAGTGATTTAAAACCAAGTTATGGACCTCACTTTGTCAGCATCACTTACTGACATTGCAGCAGATCTCCAAATAAGATGAGGATCTCCACTGAATTCTCTGCTCTGGGCATGTGCACAGGGTCTAACCAAAATGCACCAAACCACAGGTACAAATAAATACGTAAAAGTCTGCAGCAGAACTTTAATTGACACGCTATGAAGAGCAGTATTACAAGGCTTGCTTCAGTATTTTTAGGAGAGGTAATGATGAAGACATTTTGGATAATTCAGGAGTGAAAATTTAAGTTCCTTTTGGTAATCAGCTGAGAATGTTTTAAAGCAGGAGAAAGTAGGATGCAGGCCTATGCAGGTTTCCTCTCACAAATCTTGGCTATAAAATGGCATCCCATGACAGGTGATCATGAGCTAAGTTATTGGGTGTAGCTGTTTCAGTATTTTACACTCCTGACTGTCTTGAAAAAACACTGTCAGCATTTAAGTAGAGAAAAAGTGAGATTAACTGAAGAAACGTGCTTACAAAATTTCAGCTGTAATTCTGTGCTTCTTTCCTCCATAAAATGGTTTTGTGTGGAAGACGATGGAAGCGTTATAACCTGTCTTTGAGCAATTAATACTGCATTCTCCACCAAGTTCTATCCATGGCACAGTGAGAATAGACCTGCAATTATAAATATATATTTACAACCTCTTAACCGATAAATATTAAGCATGAAATATTACAAGGCATTAAAAATGAAAATACCAAACAGAGCATTTACTTGCCTTCCATAACCATTAGGAAAGGTCAAAATATAGTGTTCATCATAATCTAGGCATGTGACACACCCTATTAAAGAAAAATAAAAATAGATTTAAAAAACATTAAGCAAAACCTCTACAAAACTTTTCATAATGATATCCTGAAATACTTCATTAAAAACAGGTACCATAAAAAGGAAAGGTGAAGAGCTTTATTTTTCACTGATGCTGAGAATGCCTAGCTTCTAGAGAAGGCAGGGACAGCTGCATTTACGTGAAAAACTGGGCCCTAAGTGATTTCAGCGCACAAAGTGTGCAGAAGGAATCTCTGATTCCTAGATACATAAGCTCTAGTTACATAAATTCAAACATTCCTTATGTTTAATAGGATGACTTTAAATAATTTCTGTACAAATTCTAGTTGCAGAATGTAAATTTCTCTTCTATTGTTAATTTACACACACATACCTTGCCCTATGTTATGAACCCCAATAGACATTCCTAAGAATTTCGACTTGGTCCATATGTGAGCATTGAACTGTATCCTCTTGCTAAAACACTCTGCGTAAAATGCTGAAACTGAAGAAAAAGGTATTAAAAATAGCAGCACAAGACATTAATACTATTGTTTCCAAATTCATTCATCAGGAAATATCTCAAAGTGCCTCATACTTATGTAGCAACAGAGTTTGCAATTTATTTCTCACAAAAACAGTTTCTAGAGAAAACTTTCAGCTTTCAAATTTGGAGAGAAAAATGTAAATCCAAGATTTAAACCAAGAGCTGATTTTACTGTCGCTCCTATCCAGATGCCATCTCTATTAGCAAAGTTATTGTCAACTTACTTGGAGGATGATGAGAGACCTGCTCTGCCACAAACGTTACGCTGCTTTTACTGACCCAAGGAACTGGTCCTTCTGAAACTGGCTCCTGCATGATAGTAGAGAGGATTTTCATCACTGACAGTGTTTACAAAACACTGGATGCTTCCATGTTTAAAGGCTTCTATAATTGTATTGCAGAGATTTTAACGTATTTGTCAGTTTGCTAATTTGATGGGGAACAACTCCTTACTCTTGAAACTATGATGCTTTCTAAAGAACATGCAGCTTCTACTCTCTTGTTGTTAAGTATAAATGTATTTGAGGAGATGCCCCCAAATACAACAGTTAAATTGAAAGAGTCATGTATAAACCCAATTACAAAGTAATATTTAAATCCACTTAATTTCTCATTAACTAATAAGAAATGGGTGGCAGAAATAGTTTTCATTTTTGCTTCTGATGAAGTCTGATATGCATATTAATAATGATCAGATTATATGTATCACAGAACCGTAAAACAACATTCATTTCCTGTGGCATATCACGAAAAGTGTAATTCATCATTAGAAGCAATGGAAGCACAAATACAATACTCTCTTTATGACAGCAAACAGGAGTCCAAACATTCACCTTGGAAACAAGAGAAAGATTTGAGCAAACTAATTGGGGGTGGGGGGCAAATTAAATGGGAAAAATACATGTTTTATATCTAAACAATTGCATGTTTAGATATACTACACTGAAGTATCTCACAACAGCACTTCCCACATCATCATTTGCAACTTCCCAAGGTGAGAAGCCTAAATGAGGTGTTAAAAAAAAAAAAAAAAAAAAAAGAAAAACAACAAAAAAATCCCACACCAGGCTGCACTGCAAGTGCTAGAGCTTTTCTCTAGAATCAGTGGGGCCCTGTGTTGACTATGGTTCGCGTGCATAAATCTGATTAATCGTCGAGTCTCACTGAAACTTGGGCAAATAAGAGAAAAGCTCATACACTGGTAGATGAGTTCAGATTACGAGAGTGGCACTACTGTTACTCTGTCCTTCACTTCACCAGACATACTCTGATAAAGTACCAAAGGAAGAGTAGTGGCCAGACACAGACGTACAACTAAAATATTATCCAAGCTCAAAATCCAAACTTCAGAAGTCTACAAAAAGATTTTAAATGGAGAATTAAATATACTGGAGAAACTGCACTGCTTTCTAGGTTGTAAGTGACAAAAAGAAACCCCACTGTTAAAAACACAAGGGTTTAGAGAAATTACTGGGAAAAAAAAAAAATCAGAACTTTGGAAAGAAGGGAATTCATCCTCAGTGCTATGAAACAGTTCAGGAAAAAAGAGAACATTTTCAACATGTCAAATAGTTCTTAAAAAACTAATAGCTCAAATTTTGTTATGCAAGATATTTTAAACTTCTGTCCAAAGAAAAGGAGGAAGGAGGGGGGGAAATCAGTTAAGAAATTGCCATAGCTTGTTGATTTTGCTACTTAAACATAGCATGAGCCATTTCAGTCAGTAAATTAATAAAGCTTTGGGAATTATTTGCATGCATTCTAGGAACCAAAAAACATACCACAAGAAACTAACCATATCATCTTCACCTTCAGTGCCTGGTAATACCCAATGACATCGGAAGATCTCACCCAAAATGGGATTGTAAGGCTTTTTAGCAACTGACCCTTTTCTTCCTGCATGAAAAGCTGAGAGGTACCATTTAACCACTTGAATCATTCGTTCCTTTGGATCCTTCTGGTCACTAATGCTACATGGGCCAAAACAGAGAAAAGAATGACAGGCAAAATTAAATACAAGCAGGTACCCCAAATACAGGAAAGCTTTTTGGATGTTTGGTTGTTTTACAACTATAAGTTTGACTACTTTGACTATTTTTCAAGTTTAGATCAAAACCCAAGCAATATTCTTCAAAACCACCAGCTTACTTTTGGCAGCCCACAAGGGCCATAAACAACATCAGAACCAGTTAATGCTCTACTTTAAAAATCCAATACCTGACAAATAAGTCCGGATGTGCAAAAAAGTCAGCATACATTTCCAACAGTGATCTTCTTTCCAGGATAAAAGTTGGAAGAACCACCTAGGTGAAGAAAAACAACTCTTATAGATCAAGATACTTTAACATCCTGCACAAAAGCATTCTATGTACTAACTGTAAATAGCATACAAAGCACCCAAGGCTTCGTGTGCCTGTAAGCTGATTGTGTTCTCAAACTTACCAATGAGTTCTGACATATGCAGGTCAGCTGGCATCTTCTATAAAACCAAAGATTTAAGAGGAACTGTCTCTTGCCTTACGTATATGCTAGTCCCACTTAGAGCATATCGGATTACATAGCTGAGCTTATCAAAAGCTGTTCTTAATTACAGTAACACTGATTATTTAATTTCATCTATATGTACACTGTCAATTTTAAGTTATAAAATCTCATTCCATGTACTCACATCCTCTTATGTGCCTTTGTCAAGATGAAGGTTAATCTCTTCCCTACTACTTTTTTTCCCCAACAGCATTTGCAGGTTCCACTCTTGTGGATCTGCTGTCTGCTTCAGTGTGGTACAGACCACTGTTGAAAGCAGTGTTGATTGCTGTTGTTGACTTCAAAGCGATGCAGACAAGATGCATGCTCATGATGCTTCTTGGCAGCTTAACTTGAGAGCAGTAATTTTCAACTATTCCAGGAGTTCCCAAAACAGACACATTTTGGATCAATTCCTATTCAGAACTGCCAGAAACCTTCCGTAGTTTGCTTGTGAGCTGCTGGCTATTTCTCCAGAAAAGTTTGAAGTTTATCTTTTTATTGTCTATTGTGAGTTCCAGACTGGACAGTTAAAGTCATCCACTTAAGGAAACTAATGATAGGATTGATCTCTCCTACTCTTTTTCAGTCTGGAATTACTTGTTGAAATTTAACCAAGCTGCCTAGAAAGATCAACACCTTCAGAATGCTGTTCATTCAACCTTAACAAACACACCAACATGAATCACATTCATGAAAAATCCTACTCTTTACTTGCCAGACCTACATGTAGTATTTTAAAATACACAAGCAACTTACTCAACAAGATCCCAATTAAGCAAAGCATTTCACTATATGCTTAATTCCCCCTTTTATTTTATTTATGTCTTACTGAATGTCACCATACACTGGGATCTTGCAGATCTTTGTTCTAGAAAGCTAAAGACAGGAGAAACATTCCTACTGCGCAAAGCATTCCTCTTTTCCCAGCTTTACGGGCACTCCAAGGATCAGGTTCAAAGAGAACAAACAGCTACTTTCCATAGCAAACTATTTTCCCAAACAGATTTTAGCAGTTGGATATATTTATTCTGCCTTCATTCTTCCCCTCCCAGTACCAACTCCAATTAAAAAAAATACCATGCTAAAGAGATTATAGCTTAACTAGCTCTTAGAACAAATATAGTTAAATTATTACTTTAACATTGATTTACACAGAATTCAGGGTTTACTCTCCCTCCCTTCCCCATGAACAATCAGCAACTTTACCTTTGTTAGATCCATTCCTAATCTAACTTGTGACAATAGATGCATAATAACACTTTTATGTTCTTCCACTGATTCTCCTTCCCCATCATCATCTCGATCATCAGGAGGATCGAAGAGATCTAGAAAGAGCAAATTACTTTTGTTTTTCTCTAAAGCTTCAAAGACAGACTGTATTTAATTAGCATATATATTAGCTGTCAAAAAGGTCTTATTTATAAAACTAAGGTTTTTAAATCCTGCTATTCAACAATCTGCCATTAGTAAAGAAACAGTAGATAAACCATTTTCCGTAAGTACCTTGTCATACATATATATGATCATACATATATTGACAAAGTTTACAGACAGATTAACAATCAAAAGCTCCTTACTGGAAGTTCACACAGTCCACTTACCAGCATCATTTGTCCCATTAGACATGGAAGAATTGAGGGACTCTGTGGTATCCGGCCGTTTCAGACTACTTCCTGTGCTGCTCCGAGTCAGGACTGCAGCAGACCCTGAAGAACTAAAGAAGAGTGACAAATTCTCACAATTCACAATGAACTAATTCAGACCAAACGATTATAATTTGATATAGATAGACAAGGAGTTTACTGATAGACATTAATATATATGCTGCATGCTAATTCACAGAAAACTTAAATGGACTGTAGCTGAACGAATGGAAAGCCTGCAGCCTAAGATAATAACATCTGAAGGCATAAAACAGCTGACTAATTCCGCTTTGAAATGTGTAGCATCTCCTAAAATTAATTTTCCAATTCATAAAAAAGATGAGTAAATAGAGATTTTGGGGAAAGACAGTCAACTTCAAAAATGTCTTTTAGTAAATGTGAGAGGGAATTGGCTATTTACCAAAGGCTGCAACAAATGCATGTGAAATACACCATGGTCTCAGATTATATCTCTGAGGTGGTGGCTCTCCAACTTTGGTTTATGTTAAGAGTTTTGTCAACATATATACCTGATGGAATGGGAAGGAGCAGAGGAAGTAACTGCATCCCTCACAGACGACTGTGCTGGGGGAGGGGGTAGTCTTATTCTGCTACACAGAGTGGCTTTTTTGCCTCCCATGCCTTTTTTTTTTTTTTTTTTAAAAAGCCAATGTGGCTTATTCACTTATTTACCTTAACTAACCTCTACAGGCAGACAAGCCATGGCCTTATAGATAAAAACTGTATTCAGCACACACTGCATACTTTCAGCTACTTACTCCATACATCGCTTTGGGGAAGAACTGCTCTGATAGAATTCATCAGCATCATAGAACTCATCCTCACTGCTTGAGTAAGAAAAATCTGGGACTGTATTTGGAGACAAGTTGACATGGCTTGGAGAGGTGAGACTGCTGCTAGGTGCTGACTGCCCACTTCCTATGAAGTATTAAAAATCACAGACTTAATAAAAACAAACAAATTCTCTCAAAATCTACTGGTGCTAACTTACGAGTAGGATTGCTCAAATCAATAAAGACTAATGTGAACTCAGAAGGTATGCTATCTTACAAAATTAGAAGCAATAATTAGTCAGGTTCATACCGAGTTTCATTTAACAGATAACAAAAGAAAGGTCACAAGGAAAATCAAGAACACAGAACAACAGTAAAGTATAAGGACACGTTTTCCCCAAAGTTGTCGATTAAAGGCAAAACAATACTGAAAACTTGTATAGATTCATAGTATGATTTATGTTGAAAGGGATCTCTGGAAGTCATCTGGTCTACTCCCCTCTCAAGGCCCAGACAACTTCAAAATTAGACCAGTTTGTTCAAGATCACGTCTAGTCAGGTTTTAAATATCCCTCAAGATGAGGATTCCATAATCTTTCTGGGGAACCTATTCCAAAGTTTGAACCACCTCATTATAAAACCAAACCATTTTCTAACACCTACTTGGAATTTCCTTTCTTACAACTTGTGTTGATTGCCTCATCCTTTTGCTGTGCACCTCCAAGAGGAGCTCAGTTCTATCTTCTTTATACCCTCCCCAAATAGTTGGCAGAAGACAGCAGTAACATCCCTCTTTAGCTTGATCTTCCTAAGGCTGAACAAACCCAGTCATGGGCCTCAGCTTCCCAATCTTGGTGGTCCATGTCTTTGTACTATGGAACCCAAAACTATACATAGTACTCAAGATGTGGTCTCACAGATCCCAAGTACAGAGGAACGATCACTTCCCTTAATCTGCTTTTTACACTCTCACTAATCCAGCCCGGTATGCAGCAAAACCTTCATCACCTCAAGGGCACGGTGCTGACTCATGTTCCACTTGTTGCTCACCAGGACCCCTGGCTCCTCTTCTGCCAAGCTGCAGTTAACCTCATGCAACAGGGCAGGCCGAGGGCTATGCCCATCGTAGGTGGGGGGAGGACTTTGCATTTGCCTTCATCAAATTTCATGAGGTTTTTGTCAGTCCACTTCCCCAGCCAGTCACAGCCCCGTCCTATCCATTGTTCTCCCCGGTTTGGCAAGGTCCGTGTCTAGGTTGTCTGAGATGTTAAGCAGTATTGGACCCAGTATCAACCCCTGAGAAACACCAATAGTCACTTGGTTGCCATTTGGACCTCATACAGCTGATCGCAAGCCTCAGGCCTGGCAGTCCAGCCAGTTTTCACTCAACCTGTATTCTACTTACCTAAACCATTTTTATCCAATCTAGCTACAAATATATTTGTGACAAAATCTAATGAATACAGTTTCTAAATTGGATTACGTGAATCCTGTCTCACCACTAACTCACTGTTTTTCAAAAGAGTCATAGCAATAAAGACAAACCAGGTTAACACTGACACAGACCTTTTGTGGAAGCCTAAGTCACAACAGAGGTTATGAAGCAAGCTAAGGTATTTACACAAACAACAATCATCAGAAACTAACTAGAAGATGAGATGCACAGAGTAAGACTAAAAAAAGGAACTTTCTGGCAGGAGAAAAAGCCAGCAGTGGTATCCTTCATTTTTCAGATAGGGGCAAATACTGTTTAACACACATATTAGTGTTCTGGGAAGGAAGGGTAGTAATAAAGTAACAACAAATCATTTACACACAAGCTTAGAAAAAAAACTTGGGAGGGAACCCAGAGAGTTTTAGCATGATTGGACAATATAATCAATACAACTGATCAGGAAGTAACAGTCAACATAGACAGATGATAAAAAATATGTTAAGTATGTAGCTATGGTTTAAAAAAAACCCAAAAAACAACACACCTTAAAAATATTATAGGAATTGTAAACAGATAATTATAGCAACTTCATATATATTATAGCAACTTTTGCTTCAAAGCTTCTATTGTAGTTTTAAAAAGCCCAATGAATGCTATTATTTAAGGGGGAGAGGAGGGAATCAATGAATTAAAAAACCCAGAGGCCACACACAATGTATTAACTGCAAAGTTCTTGTGCTGATTACCGCAAGATTGCAATGATGGAGACAAGAAAGCAAGCTGGTAATACTCCTACGTATTATGTATACATGGCAGGGGGAGAAAGAGCAGAATAATTGATTTTAACACAACACTGAAATATGTGTTGATTAAAAGCAAGATGTAGGCCAATACAATGTTGCCTTAATAACTAATTATATTAGGTTACAGATAGTATATATTCAGGTTTTGCTTCTTTTACTTCAATAAGACAGTTACACAGAACTGTACCTGTACTATTTGGTGTTGGAGTCTGATTTCCGAGTGATGCTACTACAGGTCCCACCGGCAAAGATGAGGGTCGCTGCTCTGACTTGCACAACTGAGCAGGTTCTAGGGGATATTTTGATATGTTAAACCCAAAATTCACGTTTAAATATGAGAATTATACTTTTGTTGGGAAGGAGATTCCACATTATTTCACCTCACCTTCAAAAATTAAATCCTTTCCTATAAAAGCCATTCAGACAGAAAAACATGTTTCTGTCATTGTTATCTAGCTCTTTTTTATTATTAAGCAAAGATGGTATTTTAAAAAATTGCAGTTATTCAGCTAGAAAGCATTTATCTTTTCTGAAAATTATAGTTCATTTATTTTAAGAAAGTATATTAGAAATATAAGCTAGTAACTTAAAGCAAGTACAATATATCAGCTTATCCACAGAACTAGAGGCAGATTTACCTGATGGCTGAGGAAGCTCCATGCCTCCCGCTCCTTTCCCTTCCTTTGCACCACTGTGGTGAGTGTGCACCACTAAGTGCAATGTGCACCTGTATGACATATGTGACACAGAAGCTATCCACCATTATGCAGCCCCTCCATCTAGATTGCAGTTGCATCTTGCTCTGCTCATGAATATTTCTACTGAGGTTCTTTCTGTACCATACCTGGAGGTATAACCGCTTGCGAAGGCATTGTGCTAATCACTGACTGTTCCAAAGGACTGGGCTGATATACTGCGTCAACCGGGTTTATAGTGCTCTGAGACAAAAGAAACAAAAGCACATTTTTTTGTCAATTAAAAAATAATAATAAATAAAGCACAGATAGCAAGAACATTGTGAGCACAAGAAACGCCCAAATGCAAGATAGCAAATTCCTGAGAGAGAAAGTAAAACACAAATTGACAGTTGAGGACATGAGAAATACTTTCAAAGTGGTAATACTTTAATTCTTTACACAGATTTTACACTAAACTGAATTTGCTACAGATTTGAATTGTCCTATAAAGAATTCTTATTTCACGTTCTAGCTTCTGGTATTCCTTTGAATGTCTATTAATAAATATTTCATACAAAGAGTGGAAAGTTAGATATAAATTATCTGGCAAAAATTAGGATAGGTAATCTGTATTTTTAAAACCATTTTTTTCAAAAATTAATTTGTCCAGACCATAGTAAATCAACCCATAAATTAAAACAAGAATCATCAGCATGCTTACAGCCATGAAGTGGCTTTGTTGCCAAAACTGTTTCCAATGTAAGCTGACAGTTTTCAGTGCGCCTCCAGTAGAGGACGTTTCAATCTACTTATGAACGTGGGCACTTTAAAAATGAAGCACCAATTCAACTCGACACTCATAGTCACCGACTTCAATATATGTTCTTGGCTTTTATACAACAAGCCTCTTGGAAATCTAAATTGCAATGTCTTTTAATCCAAACTAGCATGCTTTTGCCTTGCTTCACTGGCCTGCAATTTTGTTACCATCTAAGCATTGTTTGTTAACTATGGGTTGTTAATTAACAACCCAGAACAACCTAGAATGTCTACGTTGTTCTGGGTTGTTAACTGGATAAAAGGCACATAAGACCCTAAACCATTGATCTATGTCAGAACTGTGAAAATCTTTGCCTCAATTTGCTAGGAAATCTTGCTGCTGTACTTAAGTTGAAGAATATCAAGCACAGGAAGGTCATACAATACCGAGTTCTACTTTAAAAAAAGTTCTGCTTTTAAAAAAGGTAGATGAGCTTTGCCTTTAAATTCAGTCAGTATGTTTATTCCTATCCTCTTTTTAGATCAAAATTTAAAACAGAAGAGAGTCTCCAACTGTTCTTCCCTCCTTTTAGTCTGTTAATTTCTGTTTGCATGCAGACTGAGGGAAACAGGGTCATTTTAACCCTCCTCCTCCCATTTTCCTACAAAAGGAAAACTTCTTTCTTGCCTCCTTTCCTGGTTAACTGTAATTCTGAACTTTATCCTACATTAAAAATCAGCGAAGCAGTGAAGATTTTTTTTTTTTATAGCATAGGATTTATTTATTGAAAACAAAACTATTATTCCCTGTTCATATTTTAAAAATCTCCAGTTTAAAAGAGAAAGGCATAAAAATTGCTTTCTACATTTTCGTTGGTGTTACTAACTAGTATACAAATAAATAATCCAGTACATATACTGTTACTCCATTGTATTCCAGCATAAAATCAACGTCCCTTACACGTTACTTCAACTGCTTGTGCAATTATGCATGCAACACAGGTAGGTCCCTGTCCCACATATTTCACAGTTTAAAATCATGATCCCATTTTCAGACTTAAGAAAGTTAAAAATCAAGATGGTCCTATGATATACAGGATGCTATTGCTATCTCTATCTCCCCTAGTTTTAAGGGAAACTAATAACATATATGATACAGAACACTGGTGTGATAAAGGAAAAAAAAACCAAAGTGACTTTGTATACAGTATTGTAACCTTATCCTTAAACAATTCTCCACACTGCAATGTGAACTGGAGTTTCTTGTTAGATATTTCGGGGTGTGCCTTCGTGGTTTAGAATCAGATGAAGGCAGACCTGAAAGCTTCCTATTCTGAGTTCAAAAACAACCACGCAGAAACACCAAGACTGCCATCCCACCATGGTATCAAACATTGATCATATTCCTGCCTAAGTTTAAAGTGAAATCCTGACCTTTAGCCCAAGTTAACGTTGACCTCAATAGCATCAAAATTTCAGTCTTCACAATCACTTATGCATCAGTTAATATATTCTTATGGAAATATTTTTTTTCCCTCCCCAATATAAGCCAGCCCACAGACAATTAGAATAGTGGCTAATCAAATTCAGATATAGTAAGTTGTAATACCTATATGAAATTTCCAAGTTGCAGATCTAATGTGCATACCACCTCTGCCTGTGGTGGTGTCTAGCTGCATAACCTCTCTTTACCAGGGCACGCAACACAACCTATTCCATTACACTAAGACCTGAATTACACGACTATCCACAGGGTAATCGTTCATCTTATTTACGATAAGCATGAAATCAAAATCTGTATGTGCATCTTTACTCCAAAGTTCATACCAGAAAACCATACTGCTAAAGCTGTATATAATGGAAAGACAAATAAAGCTTGGGAATTATTGTCAGCTGTAATGAAAACACACTATGATTTTTAGAGTTATGTTTTACTGAAACCAATCTCCTATTAGAAGTATCTGAAATGTACTCAAGTGGCAAAAAGAGAACAAAGAAAGAGAAGTCACATGTGACTGAAACCAAAGATGACAGAAGTTACATTAAAAATGCAGAAGTTATATTAAAGAAGAAACATTGCTTAAACAGACATAATACAACTTTGCGTCAAATGAGCAGCACTGTAGAAAAGACAAACTACTTGAAGCACAGGGATAGCCGATCTATTTCATACATAAAGATGCTTCAGACAGAACATAAAACTATTTCTATCCCAATAATTTCCCCTTCATCTGTTCACATGACAGATTTTTATCTAAGTGGTCAGTCATAACACTGCCATTTAAGACACTCAGTATAAAATTGATCACTGTATTTTCTAAAGGCAAGGGTGTTAGCCAACATCAGAAGCTAATGACTCAACAGTAATTTTAACAAGACACTTGAAGCAGTAAATTAGAGAAAGGAAGAAGTATGTTGCAAAATGAGTGGAAATTCAGGTCTCTGTTCACATGTTCTGCAGAAATAAAGGGAGATAAAGATTAGATTTAAACTTACTATAAGTCCATCTGCGTGCTTCTCCTCATTATTTTGGTCCTTAAGGAAAAAATGTTAAAAATATCAACATAACGATCTTGTATGACTTATCAGTTCTGTGTTAAGTGAGAACAGCAAGTTTCTCTCAGGAATGTTTACATTTTCAGCCATAAAATGTTCCTCATCATGTGATACAGTAACTAAACTTAGAAGAAACAATTCTATACATAGTCATTGCACCTCTAAAGATTAACGTTTTCTGAGGATCTGTCCACGCAAGTTTGAAGAATTTTAAAAATATCCTTTCTGCACTGCAGAATACAATTACGCTTTATAACGTAGGTTCTTCCCAAATAGCTAAGAGCCCCCCAAAACATGGTCTGCAGCACCAATGAGTCCCTGAAAACCGAAAGATATGAAGTTCTCGGTTTCTGAAGAACTGTGATTAGCATACAGGTCAAGTTTTCAAAAGCACTTTTTGCTTTTGAAAGGTAGAAGTGCATTTATAAATTAAATGTTTTTAACTTTTGCTTTTTGGTATCCACTAGATTTTAAAATGTTTTCAGATTACTTACAATCTAGGATTTAGGGGGTTTTGCCTAGAAGCGTATGTCAAAAAGCAGGCAATGCATGGAATTAAACTGTCATCAGGGGAAATTACACTGCAACAGACAAGTTAATGCCAATCTACAGTTAGCATAGTTTTAACACTGTACCAGAAACAGTATAAATTTTACTGAACACTAAGCCGAATCTCTGCACTTCTGCTGCAAAGTTCATATTAGCCAGTATATCAGTCCACAACTTTGTTCAGTATAAACCTTAAGATGTGCCTGCAAAGTATTTCCCCAGATTTCCAGTTGTTAAAAGTTAAGAGGAACAAGAAAAAAAAAAAGCTGTAAATAGTATTAAGTTGGCACATACTTATGTTTTGATACTTTATACATTCTTCCTTAGCTTATACAGTTGGCAATAGGCTGCTCAAATTTCATGTCTGCTAGTTGACATTTCTTAAGCAAGGCTTTCCATGACAAAAACGACACTAAGGGCAATGACTTCCATTGGGTTGCAAACTTACAAACAAAGAAGAAAGAATAACACTGGAGTCCAAATATTTTTTTTTTCAACATACAAAATTTCCATGTTATGCTATCATCTCTAAGACCTAAGAAATAAAACACAAAGATGCTGCATTTGTACTGAAGCTTGCTATCCTATCTCAGTAATGCACAATCAGCAACGCAGCATGTTGATGAGGTAAGGAAGGCAGAAATGCCACAAAACTAGGCAGGCAAGACTGACCAAAAATGGTGGAGTGAAAAAGGGAAGGCAAAGATGCAAAACTAAATATCTAAATTACAAAAGCTACTTCATAAAACATACAATACATATTTCTAAGACTGTAGTTTATCAAATCACTGACAGACCATTACATATATTTTACAACACACACATCAGCAAAGCTGGACATCTTCAACGGCCATACACACAAAGGGAACAACACAAGTCAAATGCTCCACCTATCCATCCCACTTAGTTTATTTTGATTGCTTTTTGATAAGCGATGTATGTACTATAACATATTCCTACTTAGCTGGCATTTACTTCGTTATTTTGAAAATGCCTTGGGTCACCTCAGGTACAAGTGGCATGATTACACACTTGATTTACCCGTAAGTTTAATGAAAATTTAACTGTCGAAGTCCTAAGGCAGGTTGTTTTAGGAGTCCATGAAACAGCTCAACTTAACACACAATTAAAAAACAAAACAAAACAAAACAAACCTCAAAACACCAAAAAAACAGGTTTGCCTGGTTTTGTACCAAATGTACCAAAATCATCCAAATAATAAATGGCTGTGTGTTTGAATCAGAGAGATGTTTTGAGCATATAGAGAAGTGATAACAATTTTCAAGGTATGCAAACAACCAGAAGGTAATTGTGAAGTCTGTCTCCTAATGAGAAAGGTACTGTAGAAGTAAAAATGGGGTGCAGGGGTGATGTTAATATGATTTATTTTCAGCAGTGTAAGTCAGCAGCCATACTTGCCTTACAGCTTTGGGAAAAAAACTTGCAGAATCTTAAAAGGTTCTATACTGGAGAACAGAAAGCTATCAGTCAGACACAATACATTTTTACATATATAATGCTTCATACACATGCAACTTAGAACTGCAAAAACAAACCAAAAACCCTTGTATTCTTGATTTCCTACAGCAGTAAGAAATCAGGATACCAACACAGTTTATAGAAAAGGTGGGGGCGGGGGAGGGGAACAGAATTGCCATGTAGTCAACAGGTATAGTTGCCTGAGAGAGAGAGAGAGAGAGAGAGGAAGAAGATGAAGAGATGAAGCAGAATAAAGGTTATTAAAATAATGGGAAGATTTATAGAAGGTATTTTTCACTATATGTGGATCAACATCTTCCAATTAGCTGTGCATAAACTACTCATTTAAACCACCTTATCTTCAATAGCTCTACAAGAGCTTTAGATATGGTTTAGCAAAAAACAAACAAAAAACCCCCATTCCTCAATGGATAAGCCCATCTATTTACACTGGTTAATATTTACTGGTACTGAAAGGAGGACTTCAAGGTCTGACTGAGTGTAACAGAAAGCAAGTCTTAGCATCTTTGGAGGACCTAAATTCCACCTACCTTTATGCTTATATGGTAGTTGGAGTAGTAAAGCACTGAATCTGATCAAAAATGACTACATCTGCCACTACAAGTTCAGTTTTGTCCATTATCAGCAAACCACCTAACCAACTTCAAAATATGCTTAGCATCAGTGTAAGATAAGCAATCATTTGTCTATCCCCCAATAAACTTACCCATAGCAGAAATGGAATTTGATATTCAACAGAAACAAGAAAGCCAACCCAGCCACCTATTACCAGCTTTGATCAAGAACCTGAAAAGCAGACTATAATTCTGCTCTTTGAGATTTGCTAATTACATAGCAGAGCTTTTTAAAAAAGAGCAAAATTTCTTAGGAATTAAACCTCTGTGAAAATAACAACTATTAAGTACATTTATATAGTAATTAACAAAAAATGAGCAAGTCATTTGTTGCACAGTTTCTCCAACAGCTACCTTAATATAGCAAGTCACATATAGCTGTGTAAGAAAACTAGCATACTACCATCTAATCTATCTATAATTGACTCCACCATATCCCCAAAGAATGACATATAGTCTACTGGTTTAACTGTACTAAAACAATTCTAAATATATCCAGTACTAAATAACAGCGAATTATTAAGTACTGACAAGGCTTTTCTTGCTATCACTACAGTGACGGATTCAGATAATATCACTGTTAAATAAAGACTGTTCTAGCTCTAGATTCGTTTGGCACAGAACTATTTCAACGTACCCTACTACTTGTAAAATATTTTTGGTTTTGTATAAACCTGTTAACTAACAAACCTTTTCTTCAGAATTTTTAAGCTACTGATATGAAATTTGAATTTCACAAAATATGCACTGATCCTTTTAGTGAATGACTTCTGAGCCTGCAAGGTTCTAAATACTTCAATTTTCACTGGCCTCAAAATTTTGCACAATGTATCTGGCATCTAGAATGAAGACAAACAGTAGTATTGTATTTGAAAGCTACAAAATAATAGTTGATCTAGACTACAGAAAAAAAAAATTGAAGAGTCTACACCTATTTCTGAATAAATCAGAGTGTGTTGTGATTAAATTCAGCCTTAAATTCTGAAAATACCATAAATTAATTTCTTTGCAAAACACCGTCTTCCTTCACTTTGGTCACAAGATATAAATCAGCAGCTCATAATTAACATATCCTAAATACAGTATGTGAAGGCCTGTAAGAGCAGAACTTGACAAAAAAAGTAAATCCAAATCTTACTAAATTTTAAAAAGTAACAAAACATTTAAGTGAAAAGCATAAGTGCATTACCCATATTGCATTCTCAAATAATACAATTCTTACTTCAAGAAGTTCCATCATCATCATGAACTTCAGACCTATGAAAAACCTTGCCAAACCAGTTTAGATTATTAACATCACAATTTTCCCTTTTTCTATGTTAGTCACATTCTTAAATGAAGCAGAAAGAAAAGTTTTGTTAAGTTTCTACTCTGTCACCCTTATGTTAAGTTCTTATTTAGTCTAATTGCAAACTCTGCAAAAGAAAGTTTATCTCAAAAGAAAAGCTATGTCATCAACACAACCTACCACAAACATTAACAGGACTGTCTGTTATGGAACTCAGTATTTCAGAAACTTCATCAAAATAGTAGCATAAATGAACTTATAGCAATTTTTTAATATATATCTTGGATCACGTACAAGACACACAGATTAATGCTGTATAATTAGAATTCAAAATAGTTTACAGTGTACTTACTTTAGCAATCTGTAGCAACACAATGCAGTGTTTTATTGATTCTACCATGCTCTAGGAAAACAAAAATAACAGAAAAAACCCCATGTATTACTATCCTATAGTATTTTGTATTTACAAGTATTTTTATTAGTTATACAGAATATTAACTGAAATATTGGGCAAGAACTAAATGGACACTCACTTCCGTAGAACCCCTGCTTTCCCTTCCCCCTTTTTTTTTTCCCCAGAGACAAAAGCACAGCAGTAGGAAACTGAAGGTTCCAAAAGCCTCATACAACACAGGTTGTCAGGGTGAGATGGAGGTCAGCTTCAAGCTTTCAGAGCACTGCAAGCAGGTAAACTGTCATGTGAAGAGAGGCTGAGAGAGCTGGGCTTGTTTAATCTGGAGAAGAAGAGTATCTGATTGGGATGGCAAGATGTAAAGAAGACTGAGCTAGACTCTTCTCAGTGCTGCCCAGTGACAGGACAAAAAGTAATGGCCACAAATCGAAATACAGGAAATTTACCTTGAACATAAGAAAACACTTTTTTACTCTAGGGATGATCAAACACTGGAGCAGGTTGCCCAGAGAGGCTGTAGAGCCTCCATCCTTGGAGTTACTCAAAACCCAACTAGATTTGCCCTGAGCAACCTGCTCTAGCTGACCATGCTCTGAGCATGGGGTTGGACTACAGACCTTCAGAGGTCCCTTCCAACCTCAGCTATTCTATAATTTTATGATTCTAAGGTGCTAGACATAAATCTGAATACAGCACCAGAACCAGGCTGCTGGACCTAATATGGATTCCCACTTTTCTGTAAAAAGCTTTAAAAACTTTCCCAAGAAAATAAGGTGAATTTCAGAATCTATATATAATAGACATAAAAATTAAAGAAACTTACACTGGTTGTTTCTTTGAGACTTTCAATTTTCTGTAAAAGAAAAATCAAAATAGTGTGGTTAAAGACAGAATTTCCAGCGTCTAGTTTGACCTAAATACTGCACAAACGCTATATTTTAATCTTAAATTGGGAGAGGAAAAAAAGCAACCAACATGTTAAAGATGATTTCTGTATATAGACACAATTTTCATTTTGTAATTGACAAGACAGACATCAAACTGATAATTAAAGCTTAAAGATGACAAGGTTAAGGAATTTCTGAGCAGTGACATTATACTTATTTACCCATCAAAGTCTACACTTCAGTTTTGCATAACATCAACAAAAATTAAATGCAGTATGAAGATTCACTCAGTTCAGTTTGTATCCTTATATAGCATACTGAATGGTGGCACATTTCAATGATCAATATTACTTGAAATTACCATCATTCAAGTATAATAAACATATGCAGTTAAGCACAGTTTGAAAAAATCATGGAAAATAACAGTGCACACAAGTTCTTGCTCTTTCTAAGCCTCCCGTAAAAGTGCATCTGGAAATCTGCCTTCTTAATTTTATCTAGAAACACCGGTTCATAAAGATTTCCTGTGTGGAATTGCACTTCAGGCATGCAAAAGGCATCTGCATGCCATTTTACACATAAGCATGACCTATCTAAGAGGCATATGCATCCTGTTGATGTCCTTGGGTCTGTCTGCAGAAGGCAAAATTATTAAATTGGACTCAGCACTGAACATCTACTAATTCAATTACAGGACCTCTTTGTTTTGATTAATATGAGTGTCTTATGTGACTTGAGTCACAGCCTTTTTGATTCTTGAATAATCAAACTGTGTAAAGGAACTTTTTTCCCCACACAGCATTGCAAGCCAAATTCTACACCATAAGAGAGCAACACGCATCTATAAATCTACAGGAATGAATAGTCTCAGCTTGTGGATTAAAAAGAAAATAAATGCAGTGACGGCTTCCCAGCCAATAACTGGGAAAATTTTTTTCAGTCATACTCTGTTCTATTCATAAGGATGCTATACGTTTTCTTCATGATTAATTGGCAAGAGGTGGCCAAACAGCACCAAGCCTCAGCCTTTTCCACTGGAAAGACTGGACCATGACGATCTAGGAAATAGCGTATCAGGGATGTTATATCACAAAGTTATATTATATTTACTTCTGCTGCTAGCAGAGAAATATGCCAATAGCTAAAAACTCCTTTGTTTTGTTTTTGTTTGTTTTTCATGTCTCTACTATACTTCCACTCCAAACTTTATCAACACATATTGAAGAAAGCATTTTAAATATGACAGCAGTGAAGTTTTGAGCCTTTTAGCACCAAAATAGAATAGGCAATGTACCCAAACATACAGATCTTGTCAGATGAAAAATTATGCAGCTGAAATAAATCATTCCGTCTCAAAGCTTTATAGCCAACTGTAGGCATCCGTCAGCAGTTTTGATTATTCTTTACCTATTTTTTCCCAAACATGTTATAGAGTATTTACACACCAAATAAACTGGTATCTCATTCCCTTCACTGATACCATCTTTGCTGAAAATCTGAAAGTGATGTCAGGCCATATAATGTAATTCAGTCACACTGTTTTTCCCCTACCCATTTGTAATTTTCCAAACAATAGACTAACTCAGACATTGTTATTCCTACACATAGGTACAGACAAAAGGTTAATTTGTCCAAGATCACACAGAAGATCTGAGATGGGAAAAACCTCAGGACACCTGGTTTCCAAGGCCTATCCACAAATTATACAATCATAATTTTTTCCTCTATGGAAATGAATTCTTTGTGAGCTGGTCAACTTAAGTAGTAACAGTACACATTAATCCAGTATTTTTCACATTTATGTTGTATGGCTACCTTGCAAGACTACAGCACATGGAACTGGAATATTGTCTTCTTCATATGTACATAAAATTATGAGAACAATGTAGGCAAGTCAGACAGACTCAGTCCCTGGAAAAACCCTTGTAAAGGGCCCTGGCCCTGTTCTTTAGGACTAAGCAAACATTGATATGGAAGTCTCTGGATTTTCGTGAGCAATGTCTTACTCTAGAACGGTGATGTAAGCAGGCATAAAATAAAGTTTGTGAACTCTCCCCCATAAGATCCTATACAAACACACTATAGACATGACACTGGGGAGAGAAAAACAAGTGGATGATCACTAGCAACAAAACCAGCATGCTTACAAGAGTGGTTGGTTTGGAGAAGAAGTTAGGAGAATGCTTGTATCTCATCTCATCAATTGTACAGAACTACACTGCTATGTATACACACTACTACAATCCTTGTAACTGTATTCTTATTATCTTTTGTTTAAGCTTGCATTAAAGTAATATAGATAAGTTAGAAAATACAAAATTGTAAGGAAAATCATAAGCAGGTAAAAAGAGGTATGTGGAAGATAAAACATATTACCAATAAAAATAAAATCAAAGAATGTAATTTACTACTAAAAGTTATCACAATTTTCTCTCTTCAACACCCCTACTCTCTGAAAACTGATGAAGATAAAATTTTAATAAGATATTTTCCGTAGTTTTAGGTAATGAGTACACATATTTTCAAATGAAACATCAACTTCCTGCAGACTTACATTTGCAGAATGCAGCCACATGCTATATCTAATCTAATCAAACTGCAGCCTGCTGCTGAAATTACTCCATCTACTTGCTGCTTGTTGCACCTCCTTGACATCTGATTTTTTATGAAGCCGCTGGTGAACCAATAGAAAGTTAATTTTATTTCACTGAACATGATTTTGCCTCATTCAACAATCATGTGACTACAGAGGGATCAGCTCATCCAGCAAAGAGAGGCAGCAGAGGCCCATAGGGGTAGCCTACTCATGGTCAGAATTGGTAAGGTGCAACCTGAATCCATGTGCTCAACCTTGGATTTACTTCACAAAAAATACTCGTTGTGAACCAAACAGCTTAAGCAGGCTACACTTCCCTCCAAAATCTTGTTAAGTCATGTCAGCTTTGTGCCAGCCTGCCAAATGTACACCTCTTTGCTGCTCTGATGCTTTTGAATGCTTACAGTTTCATTCTCCCTGATATGTGTGGTCAAGATAATTTCACAAAACTGAACAGAAAAGCTTACTTCGAGTTCTCACCAATAATATTGATAACACTGTAAGAAAGCAAGGTCCCATCTTGTCTTCACCTTGAAACATCAGTACCCTCAGATCACACACCTTCCTTTTTCTTTTCATGCACCTTCCGATTCCTACGTAATCGGATATATACATTGTACTCCATCAGTAGATTCAGCAAAACTGGCAGCACTGCTAGTTATAGTATGTTTGCAAGACAGTATGGTCCCACTATACAGTGCTAGTTGTACTTCTGCCAGGAGTATCGATACAACACAGGGAATTCATGATAATCACAATATTTCTCAGTCTTCAAAATTCATCAAGTCTACATCTGCACTGTCTTCTTCCAAGTTCAACAGATGACCATGTCTCAGAAAGAAGATATCCAAGAGATCTTGAAGCATCTCGGAACACCTATACCCTATACTGTTATCTTCAAAAGACCAAATATTCTGTAACTAAAAACCAGCTCTTCCAATGCTCTGTACACTTGCAAAAACAATAGCTCAGGTTTTAAATGCCTGGCCATAAACAGCACTCAGCTAGTTGGGAAGCATGTAACACTCAAATAACCAAATCTTGTTTCCTCAGAGGAAAAAACTATCAGTTGGATGGAAGTATCCTGCAGGTTACACTCAGCTCATAGTCTGATAGCTGAACCATACTTCCATAAACAAATAGGAAAACTGCTAAATACAGCATCAAAAACACCTCTTAGCTGGTTTAGTACAGGAAGAGACATAATCAAAAAAGTGCTTTGCCAAGTCTTTTTCATTTTTAATAGAGAATAAATGGAATCTATAGTAATAGCAACATTCATCAAGATTTAAAACCAGAGGAAGCTGACCTCTTCTAAACAAGCCTCCTGCTTTCTCTATAAAGTCAATCTGTCTGTTCCATAGATACCTTGCAGAGATAAAGAAAGAAATCAGCACAATATGCATAAAGTCTCCAGGGATTAGAAGCACTGTCACAGGGAAAAAGAAAGTACTGCCTGATCTGCAAAGTAGCATCTGGAGGGAGGTCAAAACTGAAGGAGAACTCTTCCCAGTAAGACGCACCGAAGAAGAAATACAAAATCTTTAGATCTTACTCTTTTGGTCAGTTATCTACAGACTAAACACGCTTATACAGAGAATGCTTGTACTTCAAAGTTATTTCAAAAGCCTGTACATGCAAAAGTACTCCAGAAAGACCATCACTTATGAAGTCCCGAAGATGCCACATAACACATCAAACAAGATGGATAACACATGAAAGGTCACAACCATTATGAAGAAGTAAACTAATCACAGAAAGCATCAAACTTTTCAAAACTGAAACCAAACACCAAGAGAACATCAGCTTGTTTTTCACAGGCGAAATTGGGGAGAGGGAGGGAACTAGAATGAAACACACCACTACTTTATGATATTGAAATTACTGCATTTGCTGGAAACAAAAGCAGCTCCTCAGTACTAAACCCTTCATAAGGAATTGGTAAATCCCTCCTCCACACCACACAAATTAACATACAAAACCAGCATGCTACTTAATGCCAAACCCACACCACCAAAGGTATGTGCTAGCCTTTCTTAAACATAGTGATTGAACTCTGACCTACAAACTTGACTTCGACATGGAATAGGAGGGGATGCAAAAAAAATAGACAACACTTAAGTGAATTACAACCTCACTAAAAAAGTAGAGCTCCCCACATAGCAAGTTACATTTTTGGGATCCTCACCTAAGGTGAATGAACGATGACTTCAACATGTGGCATGCTAGTCACAGAACTACACAGGATGCAGACCGACTATGTGAAATACATGATTCTTAGTATTTATTTTTTTCCTTCAGGATAGCTTTGCTCTTCCTACAAACATTAAACACTCATCCTTGTTACAGATTAAAAACCAGCAAATTTAAGTTAAAAATGCTTTAGACGACTGGATAACAGAGAAGTAATCATTTCCTACAGACTGAAACCTTTTTTAATGTTATGACACTCAGTATTACTAAAAATTCTGTTTGCAACCTATTCACAACACAAATAATTTTATCAGTTATTCAAATTGCTTTAAGTGATTTTGACAACTTGACAAATTTGAACCGTACTTTAAATTTCTACAGACTATAGCAAATTCATGCACAAACCCATCTGATTAAGCAAAATAAGCAATATTTAAGACAAAATGTACTTGCTTTTCTCTGTTCATCATCTTTGCAGTTCTGGAGTTTTTCGTCAAAGAGCTAAAAGAAGGAGATACTTGTGAAAATACTGAAAGTGTTATGTTTTCATATAATATCAGCCAGAAACATTGAAATTTCAAAACCAAAAGCATTTGATAAGTACTTAAGTTATACAATCTTGGTATTATGTCCCAAAGCAGTTTTTGCCTAATATTTCTTTATAGCATTTGTGATATAACAAATTTGTAACTAATTTCTCACATTATCCCATCCTGAAAGAGACCAAATCTCAGATCCCAGCTAGTTCCACAGCTCAGTCTGGCATGGTTCTACCATGGTTTGAACAAAAAGGTGAAGTTAAGTGATAAAAGTGACGCTCATCAGAACACCTCAAACTGCCTTTCTTTTATTTCAGCAAAGATCTTTGGGGCATATAAAGTGCTTACCAAAACAGCCTCAACCCTTACCAACCCTTCCAGGTACCTTGTTATTTGGGTACATGATTCAAATCATGTAAGATTTGTAAGCACAACTTTTGCAGAGATATGTAGTGATTTCCCAGCATTAACTTCTATTTATTTTCTTAAAAGTGGAATATGAGATGCAGCTAAGCAAAGTGAAACAAATTCTTACTGAAAAGCTTGCATGTGTATTTAACACAAGCTGAGCTGAAACAGTTAAAAGTTGCCTCCAAGAGCACTCTAAGGTGCACATACAAATGACCATTAAGTTCAAGTTGTTCAAGGAAGAAAGAAGATTAAGGGTAATGCTCAAAAGTTCATCACATCCACCCTTGCTCAGAAAAGAGGCTGTAATTTTCAGTAGGTGAGCTACAGTTCTTCACTCAACTGCCTGCCTAAAACCTACTCATGTGTTCCCTTTCTCTTGAGGGCTGATTTCTTGTTCTAAAAAAAGACTGTAGTCTTGGTCTCTGTCCATCCTCAAATTCACTCTTCTTTCATTATTAACAGATTCCTATACGCCCTCCCCCCCAGTTGGCCTGAAATAACAATTAGAAGGTGTAAAGATTTAAATACCTTCCTTCAGTGAAGCATGCTAGATGGCTCCGGAAAAGCTAACTCCTGATCAAGCCTTCGCAGTTTAGCTTTGAATTTTGTTTGCATCGATTTGCCTACCTCCACTTTTGTTGGTATGCTCTTCCCCCTCTCTGCCCTCCCCTGCAACTGAATTTTTGCTGAATATCCCACATGCAATACTTGCCCATTATATCAGGAAAAAAAAAAAATCCAAACCAGCAGAACTGAAGCAATCTTAACAGCAATTTTAACCTGCTGAGTCATGGGAAAGAGTGTCCTAACCAGCAGCAAAAACTGTTTTTCTCAATAAGGTGAGTACTGAGAGATATGACCTCATCATTCCTCACTGTCCCACCTACTCTTAAAATACATGTACAAAGTGTAAAAGAACTGTATTTGTACAAAATTTCTCCAGAACGTTTTCACTCAAGGACAAAGAACAGATTATCTACCATTACTGCAACAAAGTCTAAAACTATCTGCAACTGTAGTTACATATTACTTGACAAAATTTTCTCAAGATAAATTCTAAAATGCTATGAGCAATACAATGATTTAATTATGTTTTAAAATTAAACTTAAGTCATCTCTGCCATTTCCGTGAAACTATATATACCAAAGAATATTTCAGCCATTGTAAACCATTCTATAAAATCTGTTTGAGTTATTCCAATTTTCTAACTCTATTTTAGCAATCCCAAGATCCATTCTAAGAGAAAGCCATTTTCAGCTTATTTCAGCCCTTAGCTTCTAACTTTTAATTTTTATACTTCTAGTAAAAATCTCTTTATTTCAGAAGTAGTTAGAACTTAGGTAACATCCTAAGCTAGGGAGAAAGAGAAAATAAAATTCTATCATCAGCAGACTTCATATATAAAAAAGGTATGTTTTCTCCAGTTCACAGTCAGCTCAGCCAGATGAGCTCTCTCTGCATCCCACATTTACTAGAACACGTGCCAAGCATAAAACATGACTCTCTCCCTCTGTCGAGCTTCCTTTCAACCAGACCTTGAAATCCACACTGACAAGCAGACTCCCAATACAGTAAATACACCAGTTAGTTACCATACCTTCAATTGGTCTATCAAAATCTGTAAGTAAGCATCAGCCTCGGTAAGTTTCTTGTCAAAATCATGAACGCTGGGAACAAATCCTGAATCCACACCCTAGATATAAATAAATTTTAAAAAAAAAATCAAATATATAATTAAGAGTTTCGGAGGAGGAAAAAAGATAACAAAAATATGGTTTTGCCTGCCAACTGACTGATAAAATGTTGCCTTGCCTCTCATCCTGCCATGTGCAAACACAGGCACACAGCTGAACACATTTGTCTTCTATTTACAGCTAAATCAGTAACAGTAAATTGCTACACATTTTCAGTGGGGGTATAATCATCACACACCAGAGTATTTCATTACTTATGATTGAACAAATCCCCTTAAATTACACTAATTAAAGTCTCTCTGGAAAATATAAAGGAGAATTCAAGTTTTTCTGAAGACTGTCTTGTGATTCCATATTCTTACATTTCAGTTTAGGAAGACAAAACCATACCCAATTGGATGACTGCACTTTTCACACTTCAGATAATATTGCTCAACTCACAGCGTCTTAGGGAAGAACTGAAGTAATGAGTGCTAAATCTCTTCTTAAATACGGACCCACCTTTGAGCTGAAAAATTCAAAATTATTATTCCTGGTTGCCCTAGTTCCTTTACAGCTATAATGATTTGCATCCTTGTCACTATATTTGATTTCTTACATTTTGTTGCACATATGCCAACAAGGACAAAGTATCAGTGCCATGAGAATGATTACTTTTATATTTTCTTGCTTGCAAATTTGTTTCCCTTAATAATGTAAGACTCAAAGCACACTTCTGCATATAACATAATCCCTACCTTTAAACTGATAAACCATGTATTTAAAAACCTGAACAAACTCCCACTGGGTTACCACATCTTTAATTACAGGAAAGAAAAGAGAGGATTCTTGAAATTGATTACATCTGACTTCATGCACATATGCTATGTAAACATATTTAATGTTTATTTATATTATACCTTTAATGCAAATGGAACTGCAAAACAAATATTGAAGCACTCACAGCTTAAAAAAAATTGTACAATGCAAATTAAATATATAGGAGGAAAAATCCCATGAAGGATAAAGAAGCAAACATCAGTTATAACAGAAACATAATCCTGGGAACATCACAGCAGTGACAAGACTTTCCTACTAGCATAAATACTTTCACCCATATTCACATTGATCTAAAATACGACATCTTCACTTCAAACTCTTATGAAACCATTCACTCTGCTGTTTTGACTACTGAGAATCTCAAGAGTCTCAATGTGTAAAGATCAGCCAGTGGGGAAAAAACATTTCATATGGGGGAAGATGGGCAATCCATATTTGTAAAATTCCTTATTAGCATAACGTTTTCTTTGACATTGTTTGCTCTGGCAATACAGATAGTTTCTTTTATTCTTGTATGATCCTGGGCCATCATATTAAGAGCTTTATTGATGGCTCTTTAGAGACAGAGACACTTGTGTGCAATAGAGGAATGACTTGCTCTTACATCTGTCAAGCTGTGTGCACAGTATCATGCACACCCTAAAACATAAACCCATCTACTGACTGCAGAAGATACTATTCTTTATTCATTTGCCAAATCTTAAACTGTGCTACAGACTAACACCCAGATCTTGACGACAGTTCTACATAAGTAAATCTATCCATACAGATTAGTCTGTAAACCAGCATAAAAAAAAAGATAATTCACCCTGTATTAGACAGTCCACACTGGACAAATTTAGGAATAGTGTTTTGAAACAAGGAGGAGTGAGGAGAAGAGAAGAAAAGAAAGCAACCATTTTGACTATGCCAAGAAATTAAGACAAAAAACACCCAGTGTAACAAGTTATCAAAAATAAACTAATAGGCAGAAGGGAGAGTCCTCTCAACCAAGAAACTTTTGACACTCCCTCAAACTCGTCAAGTTTAAATTACACAGAAACTAGATTTGAAACTACATGAAATTAGTATTCTATTTCCTTGTTGAAAATGGAATTGCCTGTACAGCTAGCAGCCAACATCACCATTTCAGCAAATAGTCTAGCATCCTCAGTGAAAAATTATGGAGGTCGTTTCATATACCAAAACCGCATGAACTATACAGAAAATTTCTGCTGAAGATACTATATACAGAAATATAGTTTATGGTGCAAGTTATCTGTATGCTGCATCAAAATGCTGATTTTTATTTCAGTCATCAGTCTACGACTACTAATATGTAATAATCTGGTATTTTTAGTGGTGGCTTAAAGATAAAATGCCATTCTTAAATTTCAGCCTCTTAGCACTAAGGGAAAAGCTGATTAAAACATTTAGTGTTACAACTGAGCAGACATCTACATCAAACACGGAGTGGAAATTGTGACCTAAAAAGTTCTATTAGAAAGATAAAACTTCAATCAACGTAAAGAGAAAGCCATAAAACAAAGTCTAGTGTCAAGCTGACACAGCACAGAGATGAAACATGAAAATAATTTTGAAAATAAGCACAGGTACTTAAAGCTGTAGCACTTCACCAGTTTGCTCTTGGTTTGTATAAAGACAGTTTAGATTAAATTTGATAACCTACTGAGCAAATTTACTACTCTGTGTTATACGAGATAAGGTTAATAATTGTAAGTTCTCACATAGTTTTAAAATTGAAAACCAGAAGATAATTGGAAAGTTAAAAATATCAACATTAGCAATAGCACAGAAAAAAACACTGTATAAATAGCTAACAAAATCAACCAATATTTCAAACCCAGCAGTAATTTAGAAAGAGCAGATATACAAAGTGCAGATTTGCATAACAAATCCTTATTTCTTCATTATCTGGTCACCTAAAGACACAGTAGAGGAAAAAAGGGGACTCTTTCTCCTTCTTCCCCTTTCTTCCCTCCCCTGCCATATAGGAAATGAGGCTTCAAAAGAAACGGGTGAGCAGAGTCAATAGAAAGGCACTTAACAGTCTGTTAAACATGTAAATTAGGAAACTGCACATCTGAACTAGCAATCAAATTTTTATGAGAAACTTGTATTATATGCTGCTCACCTATTCATAAATTGACAAAAGAGGTTGCCTGCAGATACTGTTGGAGAGCAGAGTTCAAAACTCAACTGGATTTGACCCTAGACAACCTGATCTAACATAGAAGTTGGTCTCACAATGACAAGGGGCTTGGACCAGGTGACTTCCAAAGGTCTTCTCCAGCTGAAGTTATGCTGTGATTCTAAAATAAGTATCTTCAAATTATGAAAAAGAATAGGAACCCAGACTATTTTAGATCTTCAGAAATACACTGATTCTTTCTTACTGTCAGTACCAATCCAAAGTAATATAACCTGTTTTTCCATTGAATAACTAGATCTATCGGTAAGTACACCTTATTTCCCTCAAATAACAACTACTCTGTGTTCATGTAGGTTTTAAGGAACTAAAAATTATATTACCAGATAAAATAGCTGCAGAAGCAAGTAATTTATATAACTTCTAGTCTGTCCACCACCTTCCAAAACAATAAATTTGTATCTGACTCCTCCCCACAAAGAAACCCGTATTGATAACAACTCTAGAGAAAAGAGAAAAAGGTAACATAGCATTCTTTCCCTCATCCCTCCCTCCCTCCTACGACTTCTGGGATGTCCCCTTCAGGATGTATCAAAAGGTTAAAGACTAGACTCTATAGGGCACATGCCAATCCTAATGTATGTAGGTAGAAAGGAGAAAGTGGGGCCCAGCAGCACACTGACCTACCCAGTTAGTGGTCTCCCAGTGTGATCTGCACGATACCTAGTAACTTGGAGTGAGCAGACACAATGGTTATCCTAGGAAAGGGTTTATATGCTGGTCTGGGGTTGAGTAAAGAACTCCCATGCTAGGAGTCCTGCAAAATTATTCCCTTCATACACAACCCTTTTTTTTGGAGGGGGTAAACAGGAGGGCAACAACAAAATATAAACCAATTAAAAATACCTATTATGAGCCTTATTTCCATTACAGAACTGCTAGCACTAAGGGAGTTTATATGTTGTTTCCTTGTCCTCCAAATTAGAAGTCACGCATATCACTAATGCGTTTGTATTCAAAACTTGTCCATGCTGAGAAGTAATTCCAGCCTAATTTAAACTAGTTCTTTCAAACTAGGATGGGATGAAAAGATTGCATCATCCTTAGAAGAAGCATACCAGAAAAATTCAAATATATTTCTCAAATATAAGCATTACAATAACAACCTCTGTGGAAAATGAACAGTAATGAAGGCAGGGAAACAAAGAAAAAGATAGAGGCAACAGCAAAGACTTGACAAGAGCTGTCCTTGTAGAATAGCTTTACTGGAAGAGGAAAAGAGAAAGCTGTACAGAGCGGACTTTCTTATCTTTTTGAAGATACTTATGCTATACTCTTCATCTAATTAGGATTCCAAGTCCAACAAAAAAATCTTGTGGAAGTTAGTTTAAAGAAGTGAATAAGAGTGTTTTCCCTCCATCCACAATACCTTATCAGAAATATATCCCCTGCCTACAGCATGTTTGACTTTGTCAAGTAGGACATTGCCTATAAGAACCACTGACAGAAAACTGAAGAAAAACGACAAATTGACTAGTAAGCCACTAAACAATGGCACGTTCTTGTCTTTTTATTTGTGGCAAAGACAACCATATTTTTTTCCTCTGCTAGATTTTTAACCAATATTTAAAGCTGAGAATGTAAATATCTCAAAATAAGTTTAAAAACAAATGTATGAGTTCTGGAAGGCATACGAGCCTTCCAAACAGTCACAATATTGCACTTCTTAAAAAAGTATTTCTGCTTTGCAAAACACAAAATGCTTAGCAAAGACTGTGTAGCTATAGCTATTATTAGGTCTTCTAAGAAAATAAGAGTTCAAAAACCAGCAGTATTTACATACTGATGTAAAATTCTGTCTCTAAAGCATAGGTTACAATTCTGAAACCTCACAAATACTAAGTATATCCTAGAGTCCCATTCATTTACCTACATAGTTTATTATGGATGTAGATAATGCACATGCACTAATGTGCTTATTCACGATCATAATTACTTTGTTAGCAAAATCTGAAAAAGGCCAGCATGCCTGTTAACTCTATGCCCTTCCACCAGCACTTGAAACACATCTATATTGGATATATTCTTAATCTAAAAGAACCTGTTCTTAGTTTTATGCAAGCATTCTTGACTCACACTAGAAGCAGCATTGGAAAGCCAGTGAGTAACAATATAATATACTTAAGAGAAACATATAAGAAAGTTTTACTGTCACTTTTATTCTTGTTTGCAGCTTTAGAAAGGTCATCAAAAATCCTGGTTAATGTCATAGTAAGTGAACCGCTACTAGCAACACAGTTTCACAAACACTTTACACCAACATAAGTGAATGAGAAACAAAACAGTTCCCCCTGTTGTTTATTCTCAGCCTTACTCTGCTCTTTCTTTTGAGTCAGCATAAACATTTACCTTGCCACATAATCAACTCAATGTGGAAACTAATCCAGGTTAAAAATAAACCCAGAAAGGGAGGGCAGCAGGAAAAGCAGTTTTAATTTGGGCCAGTTCTGAATCCAGTTCCAAATTCAGCTATTCTTGCCATACTGCCTCTTCCCTTTTGCTAGGAGAAGCGAGACAGAACTGCTTCCAGCAGCAGTACCAACTCTTAAATATTGCTGAAGCCATAGTGTAACTCTTAATATTTAAGCCATTGTGTCACTCTTCACAGCACCCATCCCAGATCCACTTCTTATAGTAGGGTAAGAAAACTATATCTTCGTTACTTATGAAGTAAACATCTTGTTTTAATTATGGCAGCATCAAGCTACAGAGCAATTTATTTAATTCCTTTCACTTCTATGGTGGTAAGAAACGGTCCACCTTTGTACTGACAGTAATTTCAGTTCCTTTATCTCTACAGTGAGTCCACATAGAGGCTGAAATAGTTTGGGGCATTACCTGAAGGGTTTTCATAAGTTTGGGTAGGAAATCCTTTGTAGCCTGCAAGTATTTAAAGACTCTCTAATGTGGATTATCACTGTCATATCTACTCAGAAAGCATGAAAGACATCTTATTTGTAGAATATGCAAGTTTCAGCTTTGTATTTTTATTTATTTTTTAAATCAACTTGGTAGTTACTTGTCTTTTATGCAATTCTTAACAGCCTCTTTAGTTACCACTTTAAGACACTTACCAAGATGCTCTAGCAGCACTAGAACAGCAGAGGGGAAAAGCATATTTCAAGACATGGGATTTAAGGCAAGAATGAGTGCGAAAGCTTCAGCTAACAGGAGGAAGGGGGGGGGCAAAGCTCATTCCTCCAGCTCAGGGTGAGCATGACTCCTACAGATAGGATCCTAACACTGCCAGAATACATACACACATTCAGGCATTTAGAATTTTAAAATTTATTCCATTTTTTACTGAATTCCCTTAAGGCATGAGAAGAGTATAGTTACTGGTGGTTTTTAGGTAGATTCATATTTCAGCCGTGGTCATGCACTTTTCAGATCAAAGAAAGTTACTGTGTTACCGTGGTCCTAAAAGACATGAGTTATCTTCAAGGGGTTTTCACACAGGAGAATTCCAGAGCCAAAAAGTACATGTAGCACCAGGGTGCCACTTGAAAGACAAATGAGGAAAGCAGGACATTTATATTACACAAGAAGACTAGAAGAACTTCTTGTCTGAATGGGATTGCTGGTTGACATAAGATGCTGGTGAGGAACAAAAGAAAATTTGAGATAACTTATCACCCTCCTACCTCTGCCCATACAAACAAGAAACCCAAGCCACAATATACCTTCACCCCATGCACACCCTTCCCCTTATCTCTTGTGGGTGTGAAGCAACTGATGTGCTGCCACTGCAAAGCCATTGACCTGGTAATGCCACAACAATAACATCTTGGGAGGGGTAAGGGGAAAAACACTGGTGGATTCAGAATGGTACTTCCAATACTATCGCACCATCTACTGTTCGAGGACTCTTCAATAGACAAAGCTAATACTAGAAGAACTATGCATATTTTTAGTAATGCCTTTAATATAAGAACACACAAAACCACAGCAAGCAGAACAACAGACTTCAGTTTCAAAATTCAGAGAAATTAGATTACAAGTGTATCTGAAATGTTTCCTCCCTATT
This sequence comes from Gymnogyps californianus, assembly GCF_018139145.2. Lineage (NCBI taxonomy): Eukaryota > Metazoa > Chordata > Aves > Accipitriformes > Cathartidae > Gymnogyps > Gymnogyps californianus. The sequence goes on along the minus strand of NC_059478.1, from coordinate 29,357,919 downwards.
CTTGTTCCATTTGGATACAATATTACTAATTGTCAGCCCTCTGGACAGCTAGGATCCCTTTACTCATTCTATACATTTATGACTCAGTTCTTCCCCACTTCCTTGACTGTAGCTCATTCTTGCAAGTTTAGGTTTGTTGTTGTTGGGGGGGGGGGGGGGGAGTGTGTTTAATTACTTTTAAGTGTTTCAAAAACACTTCCAGTTTAAAGACTGAAGGACAACACAGTAGGACATGTAGTCAAAAATAAAATTAGCAAGACTAATCAGACTAGAGAACACCCAGACACAACTTCACCTCTCCATCTTGCATTAATTCCTTATCCTTTCTGATTTGGTTCACACAACACATGAACTACGTAGGTTTCAGTACACTTTCTCACGTCTAACAGATGTGTGTTTGACACTATGAAGAAACTTAATCAAAGTCTGACTTTGCGAACTTGAACACTCCAATACCAGAACAGGCAGACTGAAAGCGGCATGAAAATCTGAAAAAAGACTCAGAAAAGATATATCATTTTGGACAAAAACAGATGCATAAAGGTTTTACATGCCAGATAACCACCTGTTTCTGTTTGTGACAGAAACTAAGAACCTAAGAAAATACCCTTACAGAAAATAATCTCTGCCACAGCACTCAAAGCCCCATCCATACCCGTTGAGCCAATAATCCTCCTGAAGAACTCATTTGACTTAATTGTCCAAACAAAAAGGAAAGCAAAAGAATGTCAAGCACATGAAGTGGCGTTTTGTTTTAAATGTTAATTGAAGCCAAGGCGTGTTTGTATACAACGGGCTCTTGTAACCGGATGAAAGCATCCCTCCGGGCACGCAGGGCGCACAGAAACTCGGCGGCACTCCGGTACGGAATCAAAGCCATTCCCGGAGACTCCGCGAGTCCCCCTGCGCAGGAAGCCCATGCCCACCGTCCCTGCGGAGCCCCGCTCCCCGGGCGGCTGCCTAACGCCGATCTCCGCCGCCTGTTCCCCGGGGCTGCCCCGAGCGCCCGCCCGGGCGGGGCAGGGCAGAGCAGCGACCAGAGCCGCTCGGCCGCCGCGGGAAGGAGGTAGCGCTCGGCTTCCAGTCAGGGAGGCGCCGCGGGGCTGCGGCGGGGAGGGGACCTGCCCCAGAGGGGGCACCCGGCAGCCCTGACACCTGCCCCCCCGTCCTTTCCTCCCTCGTACTCACACCGGCCATTCCTCCGCGCGGTGCGGCGAGGCGTGCGGAGCGGCGGGGCTGGCTGGCTGGCTAGCTGGCCGCCCGCCCGCCGGGCCCCAGCAGCGCCGCCTCCGGCGGGGGGAGCAGCAGCAGCGGCGGGGCGGGGAAGGGAAGAGCCTCCCGCGGCCCCGCCGCTCGCATCACGAATAAGGCGGCCGCCGATTGGCGGGCAGGCGGAGTGCGCCCCTCCCTCCCGAGAATGGCGGTCACCGGGAGGGGGGGACACCCCGGGCGCGGCCGCCCCGCCGTGAGGCAGGCAGGCGGGCAGGCAGGCAGGCCGCGGCGGGAGTGGGAGGGCGGGCTCAGCGCCGCGCGTCCTGTCCCTGAAACAAAAGCCGCTGTGCGGAGCGGGCGAGGCCCCTCGGCCAACTGGCGGGGGGGCGCTGCGCTCCGTGCCGGCCCGGGGTGCCGGGAAGGCGGCTTCGGAGTCACCCCGTCAAAGGCACCGCTGGCTTCAGCAGCGGCCGAGTCGAGAGCACGCTCATAAAGCCCCACAGGACCTGGCCGGGTATCAAAACTGAGGGGTTTCTGCTCGGAGAGACACCCTGTGCTCGGCCCTGCAGGCAGCCTCCGTAACTTCAGCCCGGGCTCCACCGAGCTCGTTCATTCGGCCTGCACATCCCACTAGTGAGGCACGAGCGCCCTGGAGGTGAACAGTAATCGAGACCGCTCTTCCTAACTCGTGAAAGAAAGATATTTTGCAAGGAGGTATAGTCTTGTTCCATTGTTAAATTAGTATGTGCTCAGCAGCTCATGTCAATGAAGATGGTGAGCCTTGACAGTTCCTGAATTGGGGTGTAAGTGAACAGTATTCCAGCTAGTCTAAAAATAAGGGCCTCAGAAACAAAAAAGGTGCATCACCGGCACATTGTAGAAGGTTCTTGGAAATGAATGGTGAGCACACGACAGTGGCCCACAAAGTATTATGTTCAATGCTGAACATAAAAGACAGATGAGGATATGTTTCCTAGTAATCAGTTCTAGATTTTTAATTATTCCCTCAAACATTACTAGATAAATTACTTAGTTTTTTTCATCTAAACATGCCTTACTTATTTGAAAAACTGCTGGAACATGAACGGATTATGTAACGGGAAACAGTTCCATTATTAGCTGCAATCATGAAATCTATGTCTGCCAGTGAAACTACAATCACAATTTCCAGAGAGCATGGAAGTGTACATTTTGATAAAACTGCAGTATATTCTGGTGTTTCATTTCTGTACTCTGTATCTCCAAGCCATAAAAAGTCTTCCAGGTGGAGAAAACTGCACAGATTACTTTTACTTCATTTCAGACTCTAAACAGGACTGCTTATGTCAACCTATTCACTTTCTCTCTCCAAGCTGAGGATGGGGAAAGAGGCATCCCTTGGGAGGCAGCTCAGCCCTTCTAAATCCATATGTTGTCCTCCAGATAATCTCCGTCTCCCCACACCCACTGCAGAGCAGAGTTCTTCAGTCTGCAGTCAGCTACTGTGTCCAGATGCAGAGATTACTTCTAAAATATCCGTGACATGTTACTAGGGATACAAAGCTGATTGTCAAACTTGAATTTTTATCCAGGGATCTGCTATCCACTAGAAAATTTGTAGTGGTCTTTAATAAGTCAAAAAAGGTTGAAAACCACTGTTTAGCAGAAAATTAAAGTAAATTGACTGAGACAGCACAAGTGCCTAAAGTTGGATGGCATAAATTCAGGCTTGTTCTAACTCTTTAGATTGGGCAAATGTCATCTAAATCAGTCTTTATAAGCTTCTCTTTCTGTGATATTAGGGATTTTAATGTATCTTTCTTTACACAGTGTCAATCGTTAAGAGACCTAATTCTCTTGCCACACTCCAAAAGCATACCAAATCTTTACTCAACACAAATAACGAATACCTGTTTTAAGATTTCTACACTGTCATCAGACACCTTTGTGGTACAAATCAAGTATGAGAAAAGATCTTTCATGAAGAGTTTGGGTTTCTCTCCAAGGCAAAAATAAAGGATTAGCAAGCCTTATAGACATGTCCAAGTCTAGAACATTGCCAGAATCTGATCTTAGATAATTAGTGCTAAGAACCATTCTCAGTCCAACCATCTGTTTTCAGAACCAGAAAACTACCAATATCCAGCTTACACAGTGGATTCAAACATAAGCTATTTACCATTTTTGTCATCCAGAAAGAGGTTCAATGCTGCTGTCTCAGTTTCAAAATTAGGTGGTGTACAAGCACACAACAGGCTTCCAGATGTCTCCTTCTGCTTGACACCAAAAGGACTAACTCCCAGTTAAAAAAAAAAAAAAAGAAAGAACTAAATGTGCAACAATCAGTCTGGAACCACCAATTAAAACTATGAGTTAATAAAAAGAAGTCATATACTGACTTGAACCTAATCTCAGGTTCCTATACTGATGTCATACTGTATAGGCCATAGAACAGCCAGATGTTATAAAAGATATGTTTGATATTAGCAGTCATGCCATTGTATTTCATTGCTTTGAAAAAAAGAAAGTAAAACAAGTTAAAAGTGACAGTGGAACTTGCCTGAAGCTGGAGGGTATGGCGGAGAATGGTGTCCTCTAAAGCATGAATCCACTTCTCTCTCTCATCAGCATCTCGAGCTGAAAAAGTATTCAAAAGATATTGTTAAATTATATGCAGCATACTAAAAGCCATAAGCAAACAGATCTGATGTCCTCACTAAATATGGAAATTAAACCACACTATCTTTCTTAAGTCACCAAGGACATAATTCCACAGTTGTCTTAATATCCTGTTTATTTTTCTGTGGTTACAGCTCTGTAACATTATTGTGTTAATCTACTCTATGGTACTGAAGAGATGTTTTAAATAATCATGCATGCAAAAAGCTTTTATGCTTTGATAGAAATTTTATTCTACTAATGACCGTACCATATATGTCAAATAAAAAAATTAAATATAAATATAAGAATATGATAAATGTAAGAAGAGTTCTGCATTATTGCTGTTTGTGATTATCTGTCCCTTGTCCGTCTTTAGGGGCATACATGAGAAGAGTGCTTGCACAGACATTCCTCACTTAATTAAGTCATTTTAAATTTTCTTAGTTACAAGAAGCTGTTCAACCTGTAATAAATTATCCAGTAATTCTACTTCAGTGTGGACATAGCAACTTTGAATAAGTTAGCCTTTCAGGTATGGATTCATAAGACAGGACAAACACCAACTCTTTACACGTCACCAGTGTGAATAACGAAGCACAAAGAATAATCTGAAATATACAATAAACATTTTTTAAACTCAAGACAATCCTACTCTAAAACTGCATAGAACCTGTATCATATGTTAACGACAACACACACAATAATATTTTCATACTTCTGCAACAGACCACCATACATTTTTAATTAAGAATCCAAGTCAGAAAGTAATGACAAAAGAAGATGATTATGCTTCTCAGTTGCGGACGGTGACAGTTAAGAAAGCAATATATTAAGTCATGATTAAAGGAGGCAGTGGATGGCTTTCAGGACTGGGAGGGCAAAGGAAGAGAAGAGGAGATGAAGAAGGACGATGAAGAACAGATCAAAACAGATGAGGGACTATCATCACCTTTTTTTTTTTTTAATGTTTTTCCCCCAATACTGCTTTTCTTCCCCCCTATCCCCAGCACAGACACGCCACCTTTACTCTGCTAGTTTGAAAGAGTTCCTTGCTCTGCTCTAAGAGTGTTTAAAAACCACAGGAGCAGAGTCAGTAGCCTCCAGGTGAAGACAGAAGAGAAAAATCCACAGTCATTAAATAGACTGTAAACAAACTGGCCCATATACAGATTTAGAATAGTTATTGACAATTGTTTCTAGTTCCTCATTCAAGTGGAAGGTATTTAAAAGAAACAGGAAGCCTGTTAAAAGCAAGGAAAGCTTAAGTGAGCTAGCACCTATTATGAATAAAAGAACTAAGATTCCTATCTGACTTATTTGTTACGGAGTTCAGAGGAAGTATCTGTAAGTTATTATACTGAAATGTACTCTCCAGCCTCAAAATGCTTTGTTTTCAATGTTCCCTTTCTCACCCTTATGTTTCCATTGCTTTTATTCTTTGGAATTCTGCAGCTCAAACCCATCCATACTCAAAACCACCACAGGTCTTCCAAATATGTTAAATAAACCCTCCTTTAGGAAATTATTTATTACTTTTTCACACATTCATTCCTATAAAGGGTATTTCATTGGCCAGAGGAAGGGATGAGGGAAGGAGAATCAGAAATCCACAGAAGATTCTCTCTCTTATGCTCCCCTGCCTTTAGGAGGAGGAAGCTGTACATTTTTCTAGTTTCCCCAAAGAAAACCCTATCAATATCAAGATAAACATACTGCATTGTTTACTTCAGTATATATAGACTAATTATGTCAAATTAACAAAACCATCAGGAAAGAACTGACAATCTATGTGTTTGTGAGAAATACGTAAGAATGTCTTTTTAATATAGAAACTTACTCCAAGTCTAACTGATGAGGTGGCCTCAAAGTAGTGGAGCAAAACTTCCATTACATGCAAGGTAAAATTAAAAGCCTAGTTTGAAATCTAGCTGTTTTTAAAAAAAATACGTATTTTCCCAGATACTACAAGCCAATCTCTATTCATTGTCCTTTTAAAATAGTAAAGTGTGATCAATTGCCACAGGTATTCTGGTAATGATACCATTAACCTGCACAAATAAAAACTAGACATAAGGGAAAGTTACTACCCAAAGTGCTCTCATATGCACAAAGGAAGTCTGTAGGAAGAAGTTAAAGTAATTAAATGTTACTTGGAACAGCAGGTAAATAACTTTTCTGCAGGAACTGCAGCAAGTATTAAAACGCTGGATTTTGCCATCTGTAATACTCTCAAAAACTCGTTAGAAAGAACTTCTAACTTACAGGGGTTCTTCCTACTAGTTCTCTATATTTTAACTGAAATTCTGAAGTAGGTGCTGAGGACAAGTTTATAATGCAGTGAAACTAGACAGGATGAAGGGACAGAAACCATATGAACTCTGCCCAGATGACTGCATTAAGCCAAACATATTTTGCAATGTGCAAATTATAATTTTTCTTTTCACATTATGTACACACATGCACACACAAACACCCTGTTCTTTTTTGACAACACAGCTTACACTTTAACATTAATTTCAATTACTGAGTTAGTCAATTAGAATCAGGTATACTTTCCTCTGACAGTAATTTTAATGCTTATTAGCTTCTTTGGTTCTGCTTACCAAGCACAGGCCCCTTTGCTTAGTCCTGACAGACATATTAATCAAGCTTATGTTTCTTACATCAGTCACCACTGAACAGTAAACACATAAAGTTACCTGTGTCATTAATCTATCAGTACTTCAAATGTATCAATGCTTCACCTTTTCAAAGGTGTGTTCAAAGTGGCGGTGGTCAACATATTTCAATGTGTGTAAGGTTCCTTGGGCTTGTTCTCTGTTTTTCTGTGATTTTTTAATCAACCATCTCCCAGTCCCAAAGAACATCTTACTGGGGAACTGGGGTACAAGTCACTGAGGAGCTACTAAGTAATTCACGGGATATAAAAATCCCATGTTCAAGTTTTTTTGCCCACAATTATTTAAACTAAAAAAGGAACAATTAAGCTGCAGACCAGTGAATTAATCCTTGTATTGCAACAGACTTCCTATGATCTTCCATACTGCCAGCAAAAAGAGGTCACTGTATTAGTTAAATACTAATCTCAATATACAGTAGCCCATGAATAAAGGTTATCACATTAAGACTTGTCTATGAACCACTAACAGAACAGAGAAGGCTTACAGCAACAGGGAAGACCTAGAAACCAACCAATCAGTACAGTTCAAAAACTGAACTGACGTTCCCATGCTCACAAATAAACTAACCTTTGAAGCTTCTATTCCTCCAATAGCCCTCTTATAGCTCTTTCTGTCAGGGTTCAGCAGAAGGAAAAAAGCTGTATTTTTTCCTCATATGCTAGACATTGCAAACTTACGCCACAGCATGATCAATCCTTAGGTAGAACACATGAATCTCATCAACCCTGCTACTAAGACAAAGTCTCGGCCACGATAAATTCAGGAACACTGCCATGAGAAGACTGCTTACTGCATGGAAACACACAGCATTGTAACCTTTTGAGCACTCTCTGTTCAGGACACTGGTTTAACTTTCAGACCATTTATCATCAACAGCAGATCCTCCTGGCTCTCCTCCATACACTCTTTTAAGAAAACCACGGAGAAAACAGTAGGATGCAGTTTTTAGTAAAGCAAGCTGCGAGAAAAGTTGTATTAAATCTAATCAAAATGGCTGCTGTGAGATTAGGTGCAAGTAAAAGCTCCCTAATGGTAAAAGCAATTTAGAACTGAACAGCTGCCAAAAGATCACTGATGAAAAAAAAATCAATGGGAACATTCAAAAAAGAGATTAGCCAACACACTCAGAAACAATTTATGGGAAAAATCTACACACAATGGTCAGAGATCATTATCCACCCATCTGTAGGAAAAGCTAGATATCCAAGCCGTTTTTCATTTAAAGAGGGCAACTTTGGCCAAAGAAAAAGCTCTAATATTTTTTCAGCTAAAAAGTTTGTGATGCACACTACATAATATCCACTCTGCATCAGCAAATGCTGGAGGCTTTCTTCAGCAGAGAGGGGACAAGAATGCCTTGCTCATTAGTCCTATGTCTCAAGTACCCTGAAATCACTCCAACTTTTTTCATGATTTGATCAGGCTCCATTTTAAAGCTAATTCCCCTCCCAATTCCTATGGGAAAGCTACTCCAGAATTTCTGTCTGCCAACGTATTTGGGATAAAGCAATTATTATCTAGTCCAAGGAATTTCACTAGTATCTGTGCTCATATAAAAATGGAGGAACGATATCTGGTCCCTCCTGATACAAAACTTCTAGAAAGAGAAGAAGGGCGGGGGGCAAGAGAGAGAAACAAGTTACTTTTTCCTAGGCTGACTCTAGAATAACACTATTACAAAAGACAAATAAGAAACACTGAGACATCTATATGAGAAATACCTGGCACTTAAAAAACGTAAAGGTGTTACTTCAGCTGTTTATAAGTGATTCAAATTTTTTTATACTAATTAGAAAAAGAAATTAAATAGAGGAGCCCACTACACTACATGAATATTCATTGTGGTTCTTAGTCTGAGGGGTTAATGCGATAGTTACCTTGTCAGCTGAAATTCAAATTGTACTAGGGCATCAACTATCCACAAAAATATCAATGCTGTATGCAGCTGAGAGAACACTGTCCCTGTGCTTTTCTCTATTTTAAGTGCCAGAATCATTAATTCAGTTTTTACTGCAATTTAACAGTGAACATTTGCACATGGAACCAGCTAAATCCACACAGAGCTATATATTCACTGCTGTATGCAAGAGGTTGGAATCATTAATGGCTGAAACATTGCAAATTTACCGTGATTATGTTAGTTAAGCTATTTTTACATTTTTCTAGTAGAATTAGTATTTATGAGCTAGATTACAATTTGTTCCCATATGCTTAACCTTTCACTCCACTGTGTCTATAGCGCATACTTCGAAAGGTACCTGTGTAATTTATTGTGACACCTCAGGCATGTCTGAGACAACTATGGAGTACTTAACACAACCACAGTCCTATTTACGACTAGTTCAGAGAAGCACACTTGAAACGTATGTAATTGCATTACAGTGAGATTTAATATGATAATAATATTTTTAAGACGTGCATTTTTTGTGATCTGTCTGGTTGAGCTTATTCCTAAGATATTTTAACGTCCATTTTATACTAAAATAATTTCTGAACTCTTTCCTAGAGGAGGTACAAAGAAAGAAAAGCAATTATTTTACCAAGGACAAAATTACAGAATGAAAGAAGTACTAAAGAAAATCATTGCTTCTACTGAGGAATTTCTGTAATTCAGAAAAATTATGTTTTACAACTCCTAAAATAGTCCTTTATCTCTGAATTTCCCAAACTGCCAAGTCAGATAGGGCAGGGATTTTAAAAAGTTCTATTCTATGAGGATAAGAAGGCAAGTGAAATGCAACTACATTAAATGCTCTCAGCCTCTGGTAATTTCCCAAATAAGAGAATAAATTTTGTAATTTAGAGTTCCTATAATATTTACTTTGTTGTGAAGAGATTATATGTGTTTATATAACGTATACCAAATGTTAAAGTACAGCATAAAACAGATTACTTTTTCTAGCCTAAGCTTGGCATCATCTAAAGATTAGATATAAACAAGTTTAACAACTCTGCTCCACAATACAGCATTTACCACTAGCATTTCTAGGTCATGCACAGCAGTACTTGGAAGACAGAATATACAAAACATATCACCTCAGAATTAGCATACTGGTGCCTTTTTTTTTTTTCTGTGTGCATCTACATGGGCATTAGGATGAAAGAAAAACCTCAAGAATTAGTTAAAAAAATCACTAGATTACTTATAAATACACCATACTGTCACAAAATGAAATGCATATTTTATTTTCATTCACTGTGACCTACTTACAGGCAGAACTCAGTAAAAAAAGTCTATTACACCCACAGAGTCAATAGAATCAATTATGCAGCCTTCATTCTGACAAAACTTCCACTGATTTTTATGCAAAATTCCTTATTTTCTCAGCCAAGTGCAGAAATAAGGTAGTATCTTTACACACAAATAACCAGATGATAGAGGTGAAATTCTGACTATATTGAGATCGATAGGATTTTTGCCACCAGTCTCAATGGAGAGAGATTTTATCAGTAGTGCCCAATAAGGTGGAAAAGACACACATCAAAGGGCTGTTCTGTGGCTAAATAAATGGCTTTCTACAGTCACTTTCAAACCATAGGAAAACATGCAAGATGAAGCAGGGTTTCATACAAGCCTACCAAAATACTATATTTTCATTGCTTACAAACTCCCTTCTAACACATGCAGCTCCCACATCTGTCAGTAGGTTGAACATAGTCTCAGTACCTTATTTCCTCTGCATCATAATTTTGGAGTTGTCACAATCATTATTTTCCCTTCTACTAATCTTCCTCCTGATGCCGTTCTCCACCCACACATATAAATCAACCCTCCTTTTGTTCTGCAGGTTTTTGACCAGTCTGATCTCCCTGTACCTACAGAAAACTCCTGCGTAGTCACAAGACAGAAAGAGAAAGTCTAATCTCATCCAAAGAAAAACCATCAAATGGTCTCCTGTGTACAATGTATTAGTAAGATTAATCTGTGATCTTGAGAAACCAACTAAACTGCTGTTTCACTGTTACCTAAGCTCAAAGGCTTTTTTAGCAAGCTTTATAATCAGCCCATAAACATATCTTCAGGTGGAAACTTGTGTGACAAAGGAAATACACGATCAAGATGCTATTAGCTCTCTCTGGGAATTCATACACCACATGTAATTTCGTAATTAAACATTTCTGAATGTGGGACAATCTGCAAGTATCTGGATTTTCACTAGAGAATGTAAAAATTTAAATATTAATAACAATAACACTAAATAATACTTTGTATAGTATATTTGGTGGAAATGGCTTTCAAGGTATGTTTGCATTTAAAAGCCATTGCAGATCACACTGAACTAGCTCAGAAACTACTAGTTTAAGGTAGAAACCATATTTTGGCTTGAACTAAAAAAAAAAAAAAAAATCAAAACAGAAGAACAAAAATTAGTTCTCAATTTAACAGGTCAAACTCAAGTTTATTGCTACCTGGAATTTCCTGTTAAAACAGAAGGAAAAGAGTGTTGAACTTCTCAGTATCCCTCCCCTCCTTATAGTGAGACCTTTTCTGACCATTTATCCCCCTCCAAAATAGTTGCCATGTATCACATACACAGTTGAGATAATAGATTCATATTGATGGCAAGAGTAACAAGCAATAAATACACTATTTCTTCCAGAGGAAGGAAAAAAGAACTGGACACATCACACAGATACTGTTTCAAGGCATTATTTTCTTTGTTACTCTCAAGTTTAACACATATTTTGAACCTGCCACTTCAACCTCAAGAAATGTAAAACCAAGAGGTGTTTATATATGACCATATAATTGAGTGCAGATACCCCATTAAAAATGGCATACTCATGGTATGATTAGAAAATAGACAATTACAATACAGCATGCTGCGGGTGCAAGAAGGAACTGCATGAAACAGTAAAAGCACAACCACGCATCCTTCCCTGCGCTGTGGTCACAAGTTCCAACTACTCAAAATATTAGTATAATACATTAATAGCAAAAAGGAGGTAGATGGAGGAGAGGGGAAGACAGAAAAATCATACTACAAAAGCTAAACCTAGGTCTGGTTCACAGAGGAATTTTTGCAGTTTTGCTGATCGGAAGAGGACGAGATGCAGCCCAGAACTTTGTGCAGCACAGATCTCGTCAGTTAAAGGGAGGAGGACAGGTAGCTCAGCTCTGATCTAAATGCGTGAAGACACGAGGCTGGAAGCTTTACTTTTAAAATAGTTGCTCATCCTCCTCTGCAATATAAAAACACTGTTGAGCATAGCATAGAGGAATTCACTGTTTCAGCATCACCAGAACCCCAAAAGACCCTGAAAAATGTTAGCTTAGGAGAAATGATGCGGTCACAGCAGTTATAAACATCATTGAGGAAACCAGCACAGACCAAGATTTCACACCAGAATCTCTTTCTAGGCATTTTTCAATATCAAATTAAAAAAGGTCTCAAAACTTTTGGGGAAAAAGGCTGCAATTTATGAATCATTATTTAAATTGGGTAATCTGATAGACTAAAGTGCCTCTTCATACCACAAGGGCAATCAGCTTCCTGTCTTCTATTTGGTGGACAATGCTAAGGTTTTATAGAAGACTATAAATATTGACTACTTCCCTGGGTAGTGGTGAAATACAGGTCTAAAGCCATCATACTTAATTTTGATACTTAATACAAATACTTAAAATCTCAAATTCTGATACTGCTCAGCAACTAAGGCCTTTGTGGACCCCAGTATATCCTTAGCAATAGCTGTGTCCCACATTAACAAAAATTCCCTGCTTTTATAACATTAAGGCAACCTCTTGCTGTGCATATCTCCCTCTTTTCTCAGCTGGGATGGTAGGCAGTCACAAATCAAGCTAGAAACTGGGGCAGGATGGGGAAGAAGGAGAAATCTACCTTTACCAGCTGACAGCTTTCATGTAATAAGAGAAAAAGTTGCACAGCCACACTGATGCTTCATTTCTCAGATACTTTTGTGGCAGGAATAGGAAAGGAAAGACAAAAGCTAAAGCAAAATCATCTCAGATCAATGCACTGGACTGCTTCCAATCTTTTGGTCCTTTACTACACAAAACAGGCTGATTTGTCTTCCAAGGAACCGTGCTGCAGGCTGTAAAAATAAGAGCTGGGTTTTCAGGTAGGAGTTTAAAAATCTGAAATCTTGTTTCTGCACACAGTGTGTGTTTAGTGAAGTATTTCAGTCCAAATAAAAGCCATTATTGCTTCAGGTTAGACACCAATTCAAATATCAAGAAGGTAACAATACCCTTGATGGACTATCTTGAACATCATGTTCCCACTCTTGAATTTAAGCCACGAGCATCCTAGTGAGCAGAAAGAGCAGCTAAGTGATATGAAGGATAGAAGAACTTACTTTCCAAATGGAAAGAGCTTACAGCTAGGTGATGATATGAAGATCTTAAAAGAAAAAAAAAAAAAAAAGAAAAAAAAACCCACAGTGTTTGAAGGTCATGGAACATTTAGAACAGGGACATGTATTACAGCAAGAAAAAATATATTATCAGGAAAGAGCTTCTTGACAGGAAGGTACATTAGACTAAGAGTATTATCCCAAATGTCTTGCAGCAAGTTGAATGGATTTCTGCATCTAATCTGAACAAACCCATAATGGAGTGCTTTGAGATCTACCTAATTCAGAAGCCTTAGAATCAAGCCATGAAACTGGATACACAGTATGACCAAACAAGGACCAACTGGGAGATGAAATACATTATTTTAAAATCTATTTTAAAATTTCTGTGGACATCCTACCCCTCCCTTCCCCCTCCAGTGTGAACAGGTATCAGTACAGCCATACGTAACAATAAAATAAAGGGAAAAAGTCTCCTGGGCACTCTGGCAGACCTAAAGTTAAGCTGACAGTAAAACCAAAACATGCCATTTGTTTTATTGCCCATATTTATTCAATTCACTTCTTTCCTTTATACCCAGGTACTAAGTACATGGATACCATTTGATACGTACGCAGACATCATTCAAAGCCTACATTTTCTTTGTAATAAAAACTTTTTAACTTTTACTGATGTTCAACACAGGGATGGCCATGAGGAAGCACAGTTGCAAACAGAATAGAGGGAGACTGTCACAGGCAGCAACAAAATATGAACTGCACACTGGAAAGACTCAGAATTTACCAAGATCTAGTGACAGTCAAATCTTAGTGCGAGATGCTGGAGGTTTCGCGCTTCAGAAATTGTTACACACATACACAAACACATGGGAACAACATCACTGTGAGAAGTTGATCAGACATCTTTAAATGACTTATTTGCTCTTCATCTCATTTCTTTCATCTCTAGAGTGTTAGACAGATGTGCAATTTTGAGCAACTGACATTAAGAAATAATTAATTAATCCAGTATGAAGTTTTTCCTTCTTTCCCAAATTCAAATTCTATCACTGCCTGTCAGAAAAATTTCAGAGGCCAAAGAAGATTCAAGTCTTCACCAATCAGTACTTAAAATCTGAGTACATGAAAACATTTTTCTTTTGGAGCCTGAAAGAGAAACCGTTCCACTGCAGATGGGACCCTAACTTAGACACAGGTCAGCAGATCTTTGAAATCTTGGTATTTTTAAAGTTCTGTCGTTTTCCCAACTAGGCTCCAGGTTGTTTGGATCCCTGGCTGTCTTTGAGAATGGAGGAAGGCGGTAAGAAGGAAGGAAGAGATTGTATCTTTAAAAAAGTTGCCATTTCTGCAGCAGTCTTCTCTTGTATAAGACTTATTTTATAAAGGGTGAATGTATTTATAGCTATGACTATCTCACAGAACAAAGCTCTATCTGGATCATGCATAAAAAAATCTTAGAAAGAAATTTTTAGGAATACTGCATGTTTTCTTGGATTATTTCCAGAATCTGTTCTACATATCCTATGTAGTCTCAGAATACATTTTGTAGTATTTACATTATTGCCCATTCACCATTCATGATTGATAGTGACCTATATTTGACATAAATTAAAGCCTGTGTAATACTGAATTAATTTAATACAATGAACAAACATTTTATTTATATATGATATAAGGGTTGCATGAGGTGAGAATACATTTATAGTGACCGTAAGAACTACAGATATAGTTCCACAGAGCTGTTTTATACTGAAATATCCCAGCACTAATATCTTACCTGTCTTTTTACATTTTCGCATTACAGCCACATATATTAATACTGTGCTTGTATCATTACAATTTTCTGGATATCAGGGATGTTATCTTCATAATATGCTAATAGAAAAAGCATAATACAGAAAATAGTGTACAAGATCTTAGTTCTGCACTGAAGGAGCATACAGGAATCCTGACCTGATATGAAATGCACACAAATTGAGATTCTAAAGCATGAGATGTTATGTGACAAAACTGGTGTTCAAAAATCATCAATATTACTTAGAGCAGAACATTACTGGTATCAAATACTATCAGTCTTCTTTTAAGACATCTGACTACCCCAAAGAGAATATAGCATATAAGAAATCACTGCAAATAAGACGTATTAAATAAGGTATATCTTAGTAACTAAAGATGAGAGATTTCTAGATTTACCTGTATCAAGTTCTCAAATATTCAGCAGTATTTAGCTTCTTAGTACTGAAAGACTGCCATAGTACGGTATTCCATTACTGCATTAGCAATTAGCTTGCATTTTATCAGTTATCCTTGGGAACAGTAGATTTAAGTATTACTGTGAGCTCAGCATTATGAAGGTATGTTTATGAGGCTTAATGCAGTGAAAAGCCAGAGTACAGCAGCAGCATTTAGGAAGAACTGTAGCACAAGGAATACAGATGCCAGTGACAATATGGTGTACAATTAATATTTATCATTAGAAATATTCTCACAAACACAGCAGTATTAATAAAAACTCCCATTTCCAAATCACTGATTTAAAAATATGTACAGTAAATATAGGTTATAGAATTATTCCAGTTTATATAAATTAATATCACTGCTTAAATGCAAATGTGACTTTTGGATATTTACAGTTTCCAGCTCTATGCAAAGCAATTAAACGATTTAGTCACTACGTTTTAGAGGAAAAGCAAAAGGACTAACAAATGTTAGTTGAAAAATATTTTCATCACACTTCCCTAGGATTTTAACATTCAGAAAAAAGAAGTTCTCTAGTCAATATTATCACAGTATTTTGTCCTACTGCTGCAGATAAAATAATTTAAGGAGTACATAACAATTATATAGTACCTTACCCTTTCTACCGGTGAACCATAGCATGCAATGACGAAACATAGCAGTGGCAGATGGCATTGGTGTTAGTAAATGTGAATAAAAGGATAATAGCAGAGAAATGGTGACTGGCAGACAAGACACAGAAATGTAGATGAAATGAATGCAAGCTGGTAAATCTTGAAGCAAAGCTCCACCTTTAAGCCAAATGTTGCCTCTAGTCTCCTCATAATTGAGCATTAAGTTCTATTTGGATACAAATTGCAACCTTCAGACCAGTCTTGATTCTCTTCATACAGAAATGCATAATTGTATCTTGATAATGAAGATCAGAAACGTTTTGTAAGCGAAACTCATAATCAGAAGCCCATTACTTTCTCCCCTTGAGTGATTTATTCTTTACATTTTTAATCTCCAAATCCTGCCACAGCTACAGTCTCTTTCTAGCACATATGTATCCACTGCAGATGTAAATCCCTGCCTAACCTGCAGCACCCCTGGATCCAGAATGTTCTCAGTGTGCTCATTCATGCTGTTCTGTTGCCAAACATTTAAAATCATCCATCAAATACAAGTGGAATCTATTATAAGGAAAAACAATCTCTTCTTTCAGCTCACCCTGAAAATGGAAGGTTTTCTGATCAACAGTTATTGTGAAGGTGCTGTCGTCCTCATCGTCTATACCAATCACAGCTCCCTGTGAAACAAAGAACAAAATCCTGATAAGGCAAGCAGTGACATCAGCAGCATACACTCTATCACTACACCACTGGAATTTAAAAAGCATTGACAAATTAAAAGCAAACTGAATACAGTACAGAGCAGAAAGATTCTCTGTTTAGTCATAGGATGCAAGTCAGTTCTTTAAAACAATAAATTTTTAGTTGCAGAAAAAAACAGTAATTATTTGTAAAACTGTGATTTTCTGGATAAGAATATGCATCTTTTATTTTTGTAATGGAGGTGGCTTTATGCTACAGCATCATTATAGTAAACAGTTTCCTACTACATTGCAACTTATATTTTAAAGAGTGGGGAGCAATATTTTATAAGTACTTTCCATGTATAAGAATACTAATTCATAGATACTCTACAAAAAGAAGCTCTTGACCTGATTTTATCTACCAGTCTATAAAAAAATATAAATCATTCTAGCAGAATGAATTTGGCCCATCATGTCATGTCACTGGCACACTGCATGATCTAATTTTCAGCTCCTAAGTAAATATTAACAGTAAGTCATCAGGATATATCAAAAGCAGCTAGCTTTGTCTTCTAATTCCTCATGAATTATTAGAAGGAAATGCAAATAAATTATAGAGTTAAAGGCCATCTGTGCTTAGTTATTTACAAATCTATCCACATCTGCATTCCTGCCACCCCCTCACCCCCCCTCAACACTTAGTAAATAACACGATTTCACCCAGGAGAAGACAACACTGAAAAAAGAACCATTCCAGACCATTCTGCCAACTCCAACAAATTATAACATTTAGTTCAAAAATCACCAATGGATTTACTCAGTTTCTCTTCTTCTCCAGGAAACATAGCATCAGGATCTGTTTTATCCTTCCCCCTTCCACAAAACAGACAGACATCACTGGAAGGTGCACATATTTAAAGGGTAAATTCTGCCCTTACTGTCAGAGTAAACAGCAAGTAACAGTAGTACGAGCGCCTGTGAGTCAATTCCAACAAGTGCTTCATTTCATTCAGCCAAGTATCATACAGCAACTGCAGAGTAGGGGGTCAGGTATATATCAGGCTGGCCAAAACATAAGAATTGTTTTGGTACAGACTTAGGGGCAGAGGGATCTGAATCAATCTTATTCACACACATTCTTCATAGCCCCTATATGAGGTTTCTGGCCAATGGTACCAGCGCATGTATGGCTGGGACTACCACAGGTACCACAAGACAGAGTGGAAGGAACAGGTCCTATTTAAGAATAGCATCAACCATATGTAATTCAAGGCTATAGAGCAGGAAAGAATAGCTCCAAACTGTTTTTTCTTCCCTCCGCTGCCAAAAATGTACCATTTAACTTCGCCAAAAGAGTATCTTCCACATAGGCTTTCCAAGGACAGCTCTGTGGTCACTATAAAAGAGCCACCTAAAAAGTGTACCCAAGCCAGTATAACTCTGAATACTTTTAGTGCCAGGACATAACAACAACCAGAAGACTAGCCATTACTTTCAGAGATTATCTGGTAATCACGCGGTGTGCCAGTGACATGACATGATGGGCCAGATTCATTTTGCCAGAATGTTGTGGGGGTTTTTTTAATATACCAATAGATAAAAAATGTCTGGCACCTTAAGTACACGTTTTGCTACGCAAAAAATCAGAAGATCACTGCAAGTTGTACAGTATCATTCTCCTCACCAGCTATATAAAAAAATCTGTAAGTCAGACACCAAGAACATGACCAAGATATTCTCCCCAAAGAATATAGGTAAAACTGATGTAAAGCTAAAAAGGTCAGACTAGGACAGCTAAATCCTGCCTCCATCCTAACTGATGGGAGGAAACTGAGGAGGAAGAGCACACCACTGTCTGTGATCTCAGCACAAAGCTGCATAAAGTGCACACACTCTAATTGCAATGCTGAGACAAAGGGTCTGAGCGTAAGCACCGAAGATGCTTCTGTTGTCATGTAGATAATACATATGGACAAGTAGAAGAAAAACTAAAGTGTGAAAGTTTAAGTGTGTATTCCAGAAAAGTTAAGCAGGACTTAAGCATAGTACAGATGACATAGATTCCTCTATGAACACACCTTCCTAAGTACACTATGACAATCAACAAAAGAATTTGAAGATGAAACTTCAGGCCTATGAAACATGTATATCAAGAGCAAAAAGGTGAGGAACAAGCTTTTAAAAATCCATTCAAGAAAAAAGGAAGTATTTTAGCCAAATTGCTTAAATTACATGTTTGTTTATGTTCACACCTACAGTTACAAATCAACAATCACTCTAAACAGAAAATCTCTTTGATAGAATTTCAGACTGCAGAAGCCCATCTGTTCAGCTATCGTATCACTGTCATCTGCCAAAAGAGCTGCTTTACAAAAGCAGAAAAAGGAAAGATTCCTTCCTCCCTCACAAAAAAACCCCACATGCATTCAAAGAAAGAATGGGGGAGTCAGCAAATCTTCAGAAAACTCCAAAGAGTAATTTGGGGTGGGAGAGTAGCAGATGGGGGAAGAGAAAGGGATTGTTTTATGTTAAATACATATAAAGATGGATCACACAATATTGAACAGATTGTTCACTTTTAGTATTTCCTAAACTGACAGGCTGAGGCCAACCTCCACATTGACAGGCTCACAACACTATTAAAGCAGGCATGGTTTTTCAGACTAAAATTTTCTGCACAATGCAAAAAACATCCTCATGAATCTTTGGGAATGTCATGTTCTAGACAGTGGTTTGAGTTTACATTACCTTTAAAGAAATTCTAAATTAAGATATCAATACATTAAACAAGGGAAAGTGCAAAAAAATCATCTGGAATCCAAGTGAATGGAGGTTCTCTGTATGAGTCTCAAAAGGCTATAGGTACCCCTTTATTAGGCCCACAGAAAGACTAGAAAGGAGTAACAACAGAAGGAATAACTGGAAGAAGCAGAGTTCTGCTGCAACACTCATCACATTGTGTGTCAGACCACAGATCACCTTCCCTATACTTCTCTTACTTCAAGACTCAAAATGCTCCCATTCATACCCATTATCCTCCTGACTCCTTCCCCCTATTTACATGAGCTCTTCACAAGACTGCTGCATACTGGAATGAGAGATTCTATGAGGAATGGGAAAAAATATAGAAACAGGACATGTGCAACAAATATTTTTGGTACGTGCGTGACCACAAGATAGAAACTGGGCACATGCAAAGACATCACAGCATTCCCACCTCACTTCAGTACTGTCATTTCAAGCTACAACAGCAGCACTCAAGGTTAAATGTCCCAAGCCGGAGTGCTTCAAACACATAACACACAGCTTTCCCACTCTGCATCTTCTTACCTCTGTTTCCCCAATTTGTACCACCCCCAGCTGATATTTCAAAAACTTTGCCTGCTGTTTTCTTCCTTCCCTCTCCAGTCCTCCTTTGTTTCACTAAGCTCAAGCATAGTCAAGTGGCAGGCTTAAAGAGTGTCCAAACTGGCAGAATGGAGGACACAGTAAGAGAATAAAGGCAAATCAGAAGGACAGAAGGAAATAATTTTGCAATGACTTCTGTAGGTACAGAACATATATGCATATACATAAATATCTCCACACACAAAGAAATGAGAACTGCAAACAGCAACTTTTTCATAGCATGCTACTACTAACCCATCTTACTCTGTCATATAATGCTTTTTTATACAATGTATAAAACGTATAATGTTTTTATACAATATATAAAATTATAGAATGTAATTAGCCCAGCATGTCACTTGACCTCTAATGTTTTCTTTCTTTAAATACTTTCACTATTTCAGTATTTTGCAGAGTCAGGAATAGAGCCCAAACCTCAAAAGTCTCCTTGCAGTTCTCTCCATTAGGCCATATTATACACAGTAAGTCATTAAGTACTGAATAAAACAACACTTACCCTGAGTCTAACACACCCTCGGCGTGATCCTCTCATCATTTTGTCTTTTGACTGAAACAGAAAAAAACAGATCACTGGATTAAAAAATACAATAAGAATTGCAAGGAGAAAGTTAGTTATTCAAAGCAACTGAGAAAAGAATAAAGCATTTTTGTATAATGTTTTATTGACTGATTGAACGAGATGCAACTTCTGTTACAAAATAGGTTAGTTCTCACACAAAAGAAAGTACACCACCATAGTATGAAAAAGTAATCCTTCAAAAAATAAGAATACAATATCCCACTTCAAGAAGTTTTGTAGATACCTTGAAGAAATACTTAGAAGATGCAGTCCACACCTTTATAGAAAGTAAAAAGAAGTGAAGAAGAAAGGAATTAGGAAATATTAAAAATTGGCAGTATACTGATTTACTTCTTCCTCCTTTCTCTCCTACTTTCAGAAAAGTGTCCATAACAAAAGCCAGCTGGGCAGGCAGAATTGTACAAATGCAATTATACCTCTGTCAGAAGGTTTTCCAGATTCACACCCCTTGTCATACAGATACAAATTTCATGTTTAGACAGGTTTCTATGTCTACTTCCTAGATAGTACAGCGTGCTTTCATTACAACAGTTAGAAAAGTTATGTTTATAGCCATTTAAGTGGTAAGAGCCCAGATCAGAAAACAGGATTCCTACATCCATAACCAGTGCTCAAACCTGTAGACTAGCCTACCTTGCAGCTAAATTACTGAATCTCTTCTTTAGTATCTGTTTGAAGCACTGACAAGGGAATTCCAGGGGAAAAAATCTCACCCCCCCCAAACAGGCAATTCTAAACAGCCAACTCACTTCTAGCTTGAAATTGTGATACCTTGAACTTTCAGCTATTCCCAGCACTGACTCAGGTAGATTTGTCAGTAACTTTCTGCCAATGTTGTAAGTGTTATTGGGCAATAGTGGCAAGCCAAAGTAGCACACACACAAACTCTTTAAGATAAAGAAAAAAAGAAAACATTTCCGTCATCCTAAATACTCAGTTTTCTGATAGATGCAAAATATCTTCTGGTTTTTAACTACACACACACACACTCCTTCTGTTTTTTAAATGGTAAACTGCATGTCTTTGTAGCCTTATCTGCAAAGGTAGTCTTGTCTAATACAACCTCTTCTCTCTTACCATCCAAATATTCAAACTACATTCTTTCAGGTCACGAAAACACAGCTATCACTGGTGTCTCATGAACAGATTCTCTTGCTGTCATCTTCTGAAATATCCACTTCCTTCCAACAGTATTGTAACAATTCCATCTGGACAATATATTGATGTGATTATGACCAGCTCTATTTTCACTGAAGCCATTAGACAATGAAATCTTATTGATATCAGTGGAAAAAAAGACAGGAACGAGAAGTACCAGCCTTAACAGCAACAAATTATTCTTCATCTGCTACATATCTGAGATATAGCTACACGGAGAACAGTCACAGCAAATCCTATTCACGAAAGATAATTTAAAAATATAGCAGTCGGAGCTTCAAATAATGTTTTTGCTGATCTCTCATTCAATTCAGTCTCTGATTTGTCAGAGTTGTCTTCTGAATGTTAGAAACCATCAGTATTAATCTACCTGTTTTCACATCAATACAGGTTAGCTGGTCACAATGAAATGGAAGTAAAGACCAGCAGTGCATCCATAATGTATTCTACAGATATATAATTTCATTGTAGATTTCCTGAATGAAAACTTCTACATAAGGAAGATTTTTCTGACGTTTTGTGGGTTTTTTGAAAAGCTCAAAACCAAGAAAGGATCTAGAAACAGAATTACTGCAATAATTTCCTATCAGAAATTGTATATACTTGGGACACACGTCACTAGAGTACACTTTTATTTTTTATATTCACTGCCTTGAGAGTTCTCCTAAAATGGGAGGACACTACTGAGGGCTTATTACTCCCTCTGGTGGTTTCAAGAAGAAATACTGGCATAACCTTAGCAGCAAAGAAAGTATCTGGACTGAGGATGCAACTCTGCAGCAGCTGAAAGAAACCTATCAGGTCTGACTGTCCGGATCACACACTCCAGGCCCTCCGGCGTGCCAGGCAAAGCACTCCCAGCTCGCTGTACTGAGCACAGGCAGCGAACCAAATCAGACAAAAAGCAAAGGCAGCAGAAGAGACATTCGTTTTGGTATGGTTTAGATCCCTCAACCAGCTAAGTGCAGGGAAGATGAGAGCTAGTCCTAGTGCAAGGGAGGGCAGAATCCCAACAACCCTGATTTCCACTGTGCAGATGACTATCAACTCAACTGCAAAAGTCACTGTAAAAGCCTTCCTTTTCCTTGTACACCACATTTTAATGGAATCGAAATTAAGTTTAAACATTATAATGTTCTTAGTCTGCAAAAAGATTCACAAGATAAATCACAGGCTCAGAGCGTGGTCCTGTATACTTACAATTTCGCCATGTTCAGACAGAGCTTTAATTGGTTAATACCAATTATAATGAAGCGGTAAATCTAATTCATCCTACCTAACTGGAACAAAGCACCTATCATTCCAGTACCTGATACTACATCTACAGGAGAAGCTTTAGTTTGGACCACTTTCCATAATAGTCATTGTTCTCATCAAATGCTAAGGCAATCCTCATTTTTCAAGCAGAAATAAACCCCAACAATTTTAAAACTTTACATGCTGTTCCCAGCCCACCATTCCTCTAGCTCCCTTGCAAAGCACACTCCAGTCTCAGAGGAGGACCTCCTTGAGCACAGGGACAGCATGTAACAGCCATGTTGTTTCTGTAGCTAAAGCTTTGACTTTTGTGGATGCAGTCATAAAACAGGAACCAAAACACTGCAGCAATAACTGAGGATGCCACTGGGGCTCATTTAACCCCAACAGATGCCATGCGTATCTGAAAAAAGTAAGGCAAGAATTTATGGTTCCTGACATAGAAAAGCATTACACTGCTTACAGAATCCTACAACAGATAAATGCATGAGAGGCCTTAACTGGATCAAGGTGTAAAAGACACAGCACAATCACAGGACCCTCCCTTCAGCCTCTTCCCCAAGAAGCACAGCTACAGACTAAACAGCCTATATCTGCAACAGGACTGGGTATCTGATCACCATGTAGATCTTTTCAAATTTCTAAATACTGTAATTGCTATTAGAAGTTTATACTGTATAATTGTTATTTTAAAGAAAGCTTATTCATTAAATTGTATCTCTCACCTGACAATTCATTAGCTCATTAGACTCAGCTTAACTGCTCCATTCCCAACCCGCATTGAGGAAAGACTTTTAAATAGCTAGAAACCTTAAACTAAGTTGTAATCCAACAACAACAACAAATTGATCCTCTGGATTGCTACTGGTTTTATTTTGCACACCTAATAAAGAAAATATTAAAAACATGTAATAGATGAGATTTTGCAGGTAAGTGAACAGATTTAGGTACTGAACTGGTTTTCTTTGGATCCACAGTTAGCACATGATCTGTACTCTTCTGATTTGCCAAACTGTACCCATCTTGATCCAGATCCTACATGAGCACCCAACTACTCTTTGTCAAATTAATGGAGCAGACAATGTGGCTGGCTTTGAGAGGACAGACAACAAGCAGTTCAGAGTACCAGTACAAAATCAAGTATTGGGAGACCTAAAACCAGACCCATAGCCTAACTACCAAAGAGGAGTCAACTACTTAAATTACAATCCTCTAACAATTTACTCAGTGTATCAAAACCTGTGATACAAAGTTAAAACTATGTACAAAATTCAATTTAGCATTGCATAATAGCCATCAATATTTTTTATCCTGTGTTTGTAAATTCAGAATTCTTTTTCTTATTATACCTAGTTTGCTTATAGTTTTGTCTGTTTTTATTAGACTCACTGAGCTGTTTGCACTGCATGTGACAGATCAAGTTATTACAGGAAAAAGCGTCACCTCAGGTGAGAATGGAAAGCAGAGACCTCAAAGGGAATGTTTGTGCAAAAGCAAATGGGTTTTTTCCTGTTTTCTTGGGATTTTTGCACACAGCTGTTGATTTAGAAACTGTATTTGGAAAAAGCAGGAAAACGCATTCAACTGAAAGTCTCTGCCATAGGGGCACTGAGCCATGACTCCAGCTTCAGAGGCATCATTTGAAATCAAGTTAACAAGATTTGTTTTCAGTTCATCACCAAAGGTTCATGAAACTGCTGCAAAATTTGACTCCCCCTCCTCAATATCTGGATTGTACAATCCACAAGCAGCTCTTCAATACAGTACAACCAGTATTAAAGTTGCTAACCAGCAGCAATCTTTAAAAAGCATGAGGGGAAAAATATTTTTACACCACCACAACTACTTCCTCCTAATGACTGTTTTCACACAGATTTTGCTCCTGAAAGCATTCAACCAGCATATGTTTTTAAAAGTAGTTTGATGGAATGATTAATGAAACAACAACAGAACATCTAAGCATTTAAATCTATTCGTTAGGCATTGATCGGTGCAAGAACCGTTAAGATGATGGGAGGCTACCCAGTTTTGTTTCAACAATACACACTATGGAGTTGTCACACACAACAATTTTTTCTTGTAACCCTCATTCACTATACAAGGCTGCTGTTTAAGTCTACAACATTTTGAACAGTTCTCCTTTCAATACCACCGTATGTCAAATATCCACGAAGTTTTAAAATATTTTAAGGAACTGACCTTCCTATCTACTGGCCCTGGTTTTACCATTGTTTGCACAGCTATGCCAGTTCTGCTTTCAATTTATTACACAATTAAAATATTTATTTAAAGAGTACACTTAAAACAATTTAAATCAGATTTTTAACCTTGAGGGGTTCTCTGGATTATTTCTACAGGATTCCCAAGGGTAATCAAGGCTATAGCTGATGTGTATTTAAGACAGCACTTCTGCCAGAAAACACAAACAAAAAGCAAATTGCGTTCAACTCCCTCTTCCTCCCTAGCCATTTCTTTGTCCTCATACTATCTTTCAGTATAACGCCAACACACATTTTTATACTGACATGCAGAAAACAAACGACAGAACAAATTCAGCTGAAAAAATAAATCAGCATAAAGTTATTTTTCAGCTGGACTCCAGCTCACGGAACAACTTTACAGCTCCTGCACCAGCAGAAGGCAGAAATCAGCCACTTTGAGACTTTTCTGTTAAATATTGTCAGTGCAGCCAACTACACACTGAAAAAAACACAATGCTTCAGTAAACTTACATCTGCTATACCTTCAAGAGAAAACATTGGTGGATTCACAAATCAAAGAATATTGAGGGGAAAA
Organism: Gymnogyps californianus; assembly: GCF_018139145.2. Lineage (NCBI taxonomy): Eukaryota > Metazoa > Chordata > Aves > Accipitriformes > Cathartidae > Gymnogyps > Gymnogyps californianus. The sequence goes on along the minus strand of NC_059478.1, from coordinate 29,332,334 downwards.
AAAGAAGTAATTTGTCAAACCATTGGTCAAACTGATCCAAAATGGCACACAGTTATTTATTTCATATTTTGCTCTTCAAAAAAAAGAAAAAAGTAACCATTTACTGATATCAGACAATCATTTATTCGAGCAAAACCATGTAAAGACAATATTTGGATGACAAGTCCAGATCATACTCTCTGAAATATATAATTCATAAATAAATTTAAACAAATGTAATTATAAGCAAATTTGAGGATGTACATTTCTATTCTGAAAGAGAAAAAAACCCACAAACTACAGAAGAAGTGGGGAAAAAAGCAAACAATTTGGCATTGTAAAAAAACTTTGTAAAACAACTTGGAAATGCAAATGAGAAACATTTGCATTCACACTTGCAAGTAGTACTACTAGTGTTCACTGCAATACAACTAAGTAGAGAGGAAGGAATACACAAATGAAAACAGAAATAAGTGTGAACATTACATTCTCATTTTTTTTCTGACTCAGACTTGATGTAAAATCTTTTGCCTTGCTCCTTGAAAGTTCTAATCATGTCAGAAATGTAAACTTAATTGAATTAATTTGCTTCTGATGTATGTATCCAAAACATATTTAGGTTAACATCTACTTATTTTACCAAAAGACAAAGCATACTAATTTAGGTGCTTTTTTTTTCCCCACATGTACAATACTATTGCACACTAACTCTGTTTGAATGTTTATTCCACATTAAGGGTACTTTTCGGCAGTCTATTTTAAGTTACTACCAAGGAAGACTAAATACAACAGTGCAAGGACACACCTACGAAGAGACATATGTTTCTGGCTCTAGCTCTGACGGAAAGTTCAGCTGCATCAGAAGTTATTACCCTGCAGTTTTCCACAGCTCCTCTGCCAAAGGTTAACTGGCTATTGGATCTACCGGAGAAAGTGTTTCCTGCATGTGCAACTTTCTGAATTGAAATGGGCTGAGGAGTCTGCGAGAAGTGATGAGCAGGTAAAAGCTAACTGTTAACTGTAATCTCTCCTATCAGCAAAACTGTTTCCAGATTGCATGTCTATACAGCCAGGTCAAAACAATCTCAGCCTAGCCCACCCATGCATTACGCTCATAGGGAAGGGCCAGTTTCAGGCTCAAAAATCATCCAGTTACACTTACACAAGCAGAGCAAGGCAACTATATTGCTTCAGACTGAAACTGGCACAGAGGGAACGGAGTACACAACCCTATGTACCTGATTGCATAGATAAGCCTTTAATTCAAAATACAAGTCTGCACATATAGAATCACAACAGGTCATTTCCCCACATAAATAAAGCCCCCAAACCCGCTAACATTCCAAATTAATGTTGCTTATGTACCACAGCCTTGTAAACTACCATTCAGGAGTTATTACTCTAAAACTAAAGGTAGAGCTGAAAGAAGGAGTATCCCACTACCTTCTCAATGCTAATAGTAGGACTTGTGAGGCACGCGGGCAACTGGGACTTGATCTGAATTATCTTTCAAACCCATGCTCCAGCTGACCCTACAGCCCTATGAGTAATCATGCCAGCACACATGAAGAAGCATGCATGCTGAAGGACCTGTTCTTTTGGCAGCCAGTCTTTCAACATGATACACACCCTTAGGTACAAGAATGAATTCAGTTGTCTAGAGAATGACATAACAAGTACTTTACAGATATATGTGCAGAAAAGATAGCACATGGATAAGGAAAGCATTCTAAAGTAAATGTTAACTGCAGGTATTTCCTAGTGGTAAAGGCACACAAAGCAGAGAACACAATTTGATTTCTTGAACCCAACTTGAATTTTTTAGGACAGGTAGTTAAAAAAAGGATTTTTAAATGTGTGAACTAAAAGTCATTACAATAACAGAAAACATAATAAATTATACAAAATAAAAGTGTAATGCAGATGTTGGGATACCTAATCATAGGAAATAATGAAATATAAGAACTGATTTTTATTAAACAGGTGAAGACCATAGAATGAAAGTCAGTGCAATAACCAGAATTATTATTATATGCACTAGTCATCAGCAAATGTTTCTATTTCTGTAGCTGAGCATTAAATGACTTTGTACCTTGGACCTCTACTTAGACTACACTCACTAATTCATCTCAGTGAAACAGTTGACATTTGAACAGCCATTAAAAAGCAACTATAAAAGCACTTTCATTTCTCTATCCATATTCCAGGTGAGGGATTTTGAACCTACATGAACCAAAATTGTTTGAGAGTCTGTAACTGTTTTATGCTGAGAGCCTTATCAACTCCCAGGTCTGGAGAGATAAGCTCTCTCCTAATAGGGCTGGAAATCCAGATTTAGGGGAAAAAAGTTTTATATGCAATGCTTCTGTATGAATACACCTTCACAGACAGCATGATACTCCAAGTTATTTGCTATAAGTCTATTACAATTTACTACAGGTTAAATTTGTATGTGTTTTATCCAGACTGACACACTAATAGCAATTGCTCCATGCTAAAAAAACTTAGCTGTGCGTGCATGCAGTTCAGCCAGTTAGCCTTCTCATTTAAGGGTATATCCCTGAAAAAATGAATTCATACTGCTAAAATATCTGTAACTTAATTCACATTTTTATGTAAGAAGCCGAACAAGCTAGCAAGTCAGGACCTGACAGTGGTTACACAAAAAAGAGTCAAGTCAAAAGTCAAGTCAACAGTCATCCCTGTTTCTTAATACACTGCACTTTAAAAGTTCGTGCTTCAAAGTAGGAAGTCCTCAACGGAAACAGGAAAGTCAATCTCAAACTGGGAAGCAACCTGCTGTTGAGGCAGCGAACTCGGCGTGTGCAGTCACATCGTGTCCGTGACCCTCGGGTAAGAAGTGACACAGAAGATCGCTGCTCCGCGCAGACGTTTCTGAGGCGAGCCGCCGGGAAGGCGACACCCTCACGGGCCCGTCGCCTGGGCAGAGCGGCCAAATCAGGGCGAGACCAAGTTCCCGCTGGACAGATTGCGGAGCGCTGAGACAGCGGGACCCAGGAGCCCGAGGCCATCACCGAGCAAGGCTCCGGACCACCCGGAGCGAGCGGGCCGGCCTCACTCCCCCGGGACGGTGTGAGGCCCCGGGAGCCACCTACGGCTTTCCGAGACCCCACCGGCGACGCCGGCTCCGGAGCCACCGGCCGCCAGGGAACTCCCCGCGAGGGGGCAACGGCCGCTCCCGCTCCCGCCCCCTCCCCCCGCGCCGGCCGCCAACAATAACAACGCCGGTCGCCCCCACCGATAAATCTCCCCGCAGGGCCACCCCATTGGCTGCTCCCGCCGCCTCCTCCTTCCCCATTGGCCACCCGAGCACTCACACCGCCCCGAGTCCCCTCCCCACCCCCACCCTGCGCCTCAGCCGGTCTCCCGGCTCCTCACCCGCCCGGCCCGCCGCTGCCCCTCACCGTGTAGTAGGAGAGGAGCCCGGCGTTATAGTCCAGCACGAACCAGCGGTACTGCCAGCCCTTCATGACATTGGTCCATTTGCTCAGCGGGCCCTCCATGATAGACGCCATCTTAGGCACCGAACCGGCACCACCACCACACACACCGCCCGTTCGGTGAGGGGAGCAGGGGAGAGACACGGCGGCCGCCAGGAGGGAAAGAGGCGGGGCACGCAGCGCGGGGGCGGGGCCAGAAGCCACACTTCCCCGGAGGGCGGGCGGGGAAGAGGCGTGGTTTGTGTGCGCAGCGGCGACGCGCCTCGGGGGGAGGGGCGGGGCAGGCAGCCCAACGGCTGGAGCGGAGGCGGGGCGCGGTCAGGCAACGGAAAGGCGGGCGGGGGCGAGGTAGCGTGTGGTGAGGAGAGCGGGGGGCGAGAGGAGCCTGGGCGACCGAAGGACTTGGGTTTGCGGGTGTTAACTGAGGGATCCGGTCCCTGAAGTGGCGGGGCTTCTCCTCGCGGTGCAGGGGAGGCAGAGGGCGAGGCGTGAGGGAGGGCTGCGCGGTGGCAGTGGTGTGGTGAGGGCACGGTGCCCTGGTGCTTCCGTTGTGTGAGGGCGGGAAGGCGTTATCCTGTCCCCTAAAATACTTGGCACCATGGCACCTTTTCATTTCTCTTGCTGTTGTGCTCGTCCCTTTGCCTCTCTGTTGTTTGCCTGTCCACAGTGCCTGTTGGGCTTACCAGTGAGTCCAAGGGCCTGGGTCTTCTCCTGAAGGGGCTATATGGCCAGGGTCCAGGGTGTATAAAAAACATTCGAGGCTTGAGATAAGCTTTTAAGGATAAGGTTTATTTAAATGGGACACAGCTTTCCTCTGGTCTGATCCAAGAATGTGGAATGAATTCCCCAGGAGCTATGGACAATTGTAAATCTGTTGTTCAGTGCAAGAAATGTTCTTTGGCACTGATCTCTGACATAAGTACATAACTTCACTTGTACTTTAACATAAAAACTTCAAAGGACCCATAGAGATACTCATGTTCCTTCCTAGGGATTCAGAAATAGTGCTTTTACCATGGGGTTGGGGTTTGTGTTTGTCATGCAATCTTTACAGTATTCATGGAATAACTTTTCCCTTTTTTTAACCAAATATAAAACCATTTTTTTCTTTTTATGATTTTAATATAAAAATCCCTTTATAGTAGGGCTGAGAGGTCTAGTGTCTTAAAGCATTGCAACTTTATACTAAGTTAAGCTAATTTTAATAGAAAAATCACCCCAGTTACCCCTTTTGTGAAAAAGAATCACTCAAAGGCAGAGCTTCTGTGTTTGATTTTAGAAAATAAGAAATACTTCCATATTTCTAATTCATCTTCCCATTTCAGATGTCACATTGCTTACTAGTTTGTTACCAAGTGGAATTTATAGCGTTGACTTTATAACACCCCTTGGAGTCACCTGGTGGTGTGTTTATGCATGGTGTTACCAGTTTAATCTAGCTAATGCACAGTTCAGTCTTGAAACCCAGTTTGTTAATTTTGATAACATTGTTTTTCAAGCTGCATATGACCTTAGTAGTCTGTTTTCTTCTTTAGTTTCATTGGCTAAACAAAGTGTGGCTGCCTAGAGATTATACCCAGGCAAGCAAAACAAAAAACATCAGATGGTGCCAGAACATTACCAGTACTACCATTTAAAGCTGTAGTTGGACTGGAGCTTTATTATCTCAGATCACTACTTTGACTGTATGATACCACAAGAGTTGAAACTATGCAAAGAGCTTGTGCGAAAAACCTCTTGGCTTAACTGTGAAAGGGCTGTCTGTAGGCAGAGCATTCTCAATGAGAAATTCTTGACAGAAGAGCTTTCTATTTACCTTGGTTTGCCAGAGGCTGAATTTGCTGAACTTCAGCATACACTGAATATCTTACTAGTTCTTTGTTCTCTTTGGCTTTTTTGAGGGGAAATGTGCCAAAGACTTGTCTCCACTAGCAAATGCATGTATTTTAGCTAGCTCAATTTAGCTAAACCTTAAAAGCCCTAGAGTAGATGGAAAAGTTGTGTTAACAGGTGTTAAAGGGGAATTCATCTCGAGGTTTCTTTTAGAAATGTAGTGTGGATATTCTTTTTAGGTAATATGGCAGAGATCAGAGAACCATTGTTTTTCAAAAAAACCCACACATATTGAAATAAATACATATGAAATTATAGTCTGTTATCAGCATTCAGGATACAATATCATATAGTTTTATGTACTTTCTTGACATGCCAGGATGGTGTGTCTTCTGTGTATACCAGATTACTCCAGTATATATTGAACATGGTTCATGAGGGCATTGTTGAAGGGATTAGGCTTAATTAGTTAGATCCTTCTGATAAAGATTCTAGGTGCCCATTCAAATTGTTTTGAAAGATCAGTGCAAACATTTTAGTTCATTTAAACAAATCAACAAACTGAAATGAGCCGCAACTGTGATATAACCTACCTTTATATACTTTGCATGTTACATCATCAGCATCAATGATTTTGAATAAAAAATGACTTAAAAGTTAGTAAGTTACTTCCTTAATAGAAGAATTTAGTTTGCTTTAACATGTTCCATCTGTATCCAGTTTGGAACAGTTACAAAGAGCTGTTATTTCTGTCATTATAGACAGTTTTATTGTGATGTTCTCCATATTTTACAAAACTTAAATTAGACTAGTATGTCACCCTCTTTAACATTAAGGAGAGTACTTCCTGTCATCTGAGAGAATTACGTACTACTGAGATCAACAGAACTGGGTGGAAAGCAGCAGCTGTTACCTTGTGCTGCCTTTGTTTTATACACTGCTCCATCAGCTGAAGATCTTGCCCAGCATCGTTCTCTTGCCACACAGAGGCCTCAATTAAATTATCTTGCTGTCGTGTCCCAGCCACACACAGATTTCCTGGCCAGCCACAATGTTTAGCCCATAAAGTGGCCTCTGGAGTACTCGGGCTGTCCCAGCAGGAATGTAGGGGGAAACCTCAGATATGCCCAATCCTCACTGTGTTTTCCAGGACATCCCAACTTGCACCCTACTTTTTAAAATTTCTTCTATGTTCTTTTCCTTTGTCCAAGCTTGTCCAATAAATGACATCTAGGGTTTTTTGGCCATTACAGTTTAAATCTGTACGGTTTCTAGCCAAGAGGAAGGTACTGCCGATTTAGAGTAAATACCAGTGAAGGACCAGGGTAAAGGGAATGAGAAGCAGTATACTGAAAGTCTGATTCTTTAAGAGGAAAATGCTTTTCTATTGCAAATTTTCCTGAAGTTATAGCTGAACTAACTTTGAAGAACCTCAGTGATGAAGTTGTGTGGCTTGTGGGTTTCCTTAAGGGCATCTGGGAGTGTGACTGGCAGCAGTGAAAGTAGCTGTAGCTTCTCCCAACAGCTGCAATTGCTTGGGGTTCTGTAGAACATAAGGAAGCCATTTGAGAGGAGAACAAATGACATTTTGTTTCCTTTTCTTTTCCCACTTCAGGAATGGGCTGGTAGTTTCATTTTGTATTTCTTGTCCTATCAGGTCACTGTGTCAACTACTGACAACGTAATCATCATAATTAAGAAATTATGTTTCAGGCTGATGGTGGATGATTCTTTTTGTGCTTGTTGGTAGCAAGTAATGTCTTTTATTTGTACTTTCAGGAAAAAAATTCCTCCATTTGATTTTTTAATGGGTAACAAATGCACTAATAAACTACAGTCAAGTAGAAGATAAAGCCTTCTGTGTCGTGTTCAGTCTCCTGCTACTGTTCTTTGAAGGTATTTTCTAGTCCCTCTATGCATATGCCGACTACACTAAGAATAGGAACAATGTCAGAGCCTAAACATTTTTTATTTTATTTCCTCAGAATTATGTTTGGTTTAGGGGGTTACAGAGAGGAAGATAGATGGGAGAGAATCACCTTTACCCTACAAGCAGTCATTCTTAAAAGAGGATAATTAAATCAAGTATGCCAATAAGTGCCATCGTAAGTAGATTTTCTGAATAGATTTATTATACTGTCATTGTTTTTAATAAAATGTTTATGAAAAAAATCAGCATTACAGTGGAACAAAGACAGTAGTTGGTTCTCTGTCTTTCTGAGGCAAACAGATAATTCTATCTTGGGCCTTTCTTGCCAATTCCTGTACGATCGCAGCAAATAAAAACCATTAGCAATAAATTTTCCCAATCCTGTCCATTTTAATCTAGTTTTTCTCTGATCTTAATGAATTGTCATAAATTCCTCTAGGTCAGGGATGAGGAACCTCGTTGAGGGCTAAGCAGACCTTTCTGAGCCTTCTAAATGACTCCATATTAGCATACACCAGAAGAAATCAAATTACCACAGGTCATATGGAATTAAAGTCCTCAGGCCTCAGGATCCCTGCTGTGTTTCTACTTGTAGCTTATGGCTGTGTTTGGACTAGGTTTCACAAGAGAAGGGACTTTTCTTTCTGAACATTGTAAAGATCTGCCTTATTATTGTCGAGATTCTCATCCTTTCATGGCATGTTTAGAGCTGCACTGGAGAGTATTATGATATTGGAGCCATTTCCCTGAAACACATGGGATGTGTTCAGCCAAAATGTGGTACCATTTAAGAAAGGGCTAAAGAATCTCTCTTGCATTTAAAATAGATAGAGATGATTCTGAAACTAAGATTTATTTTATCTGTAGTTATTTAATCCTCTCTAGTAGTGTTGCATGTCTGGAGGATGATGCAGCAAAGATGCAGCTGAGTCACCTAACTGGCACTGATACTTTACAGGACTAGGAAAAGTTTGTCAAATGTCGCAGTATGTGTTAAAAACAGGGTGTGATGGTATTTATTATTAACACCAGTTAAGCAATTCAAGTGACTCACTTACTGACCAAATCCTGTTACAAGGTCTACAGAGAAACACATTTTAAGGGCATTATAAATTTGAGTAGCTTTATAACAATAACATAACTTAATTTTTGTTATGGTCTCATAAAAGAGTAAATTCAGGTTACAGTTTTGTAGGACAGTTTGACAAAACAACCTTATCTGGGAGTTGTAGAGAGATGTAAACTGACATTTTAGGACTCAACATTTCTTCAAGAAGTACGTTTCTGAACTTCCTGAGGGGCTTTGCCATTTAGAAATATGCGTATCTTCTGTACTCGCTTTATACAGAGGAGGGCAGAAAATTCTTCCCACATGCCCCTGTCACACTTGGGATCTTTCAGTGTTCGGAGATGAAGGTGTTAACAGCAATACAAATCTAACACGGAAAGCACCTTCTAACAAAATCTGTAACTTAAATATACTATAAATCTAGTCCAAAAGAATTAAAAGATTTGCCTAGCCTTTATACTGAAGAAACAGTTATATGAGCTATTTTCCATCTGCACATAGACTGAGCTCTGGTAATCTGGAAATCAATCTAGCAACTAGAAAAATGTTGGAATGAATTTTGCAGGGTGAAAAATTGACTGTAATCTTAGTATTATTTTATTATAAAACTTACAACAAATCATAATTTAGTCTTGAGAACAAGAGGCCTGATGTCTTTGCTGAGTGCAAGAGTTTAGAGTTCACAGCATGCTGAATCACATTTTATACTCCTAATGCATTCTTAGATGAGTAACGTCTCATCATTTGATTTAAACATCTTATCATCCTGTGGGCAGAATTTATTTAAAATTTAATGGAGAAGTCCATGCTATTTTCTCAACCGCAAATAAGTGATTTCTACTTCAGTCTCCACAGAGACTTTGAAAAGATATAGAGGAATGCTGCTCAACTGGAATGTTTAGCTGTGGTATGCAGCCCGCTGGTACAAAAAGGCAAATAAGCATAATGTCTTTTCCCAAAGCTTTCCCACCATCACCTCGTTTCATAGTGTTTGGCCTATTAATATGTTTCAAATAAGGTTACTTGCTCTTTGTAGTCAATTTGTTTTGCAAGAATGCAATAGATACATTGTCTTCTCACAAAATTTAGACTATTTACAGTAGAGTTTGATGTGTAGCAAATTTAGCAAGGGAAAAATTAAGAACTGATTCAGTATTTTAAAGAGCATTGTCCCTAATCCTAAGGATTATATGCTATGTTTATTTTCAGTAAGGAGTGTTTATTTTTTCTTTATACACTATATTTATTTGTTATTAATAGATACAACAATATCAAAGCTAGTATTTAAAGCTAGTGTATATACATACACAAGTAGGTTCTAAAATATATGCACATTATTAGGCTGTTATGAATAGTATCCATGCTGTCTGGTACAAAGTCTTATTAAAATCTGGAGGAAAAATATCTTTTTCCTTCTCTCTCTCTTTTTTTTTTTTTTTGTCCAGGTAAATAGCAGAAATAATGTATTAGACTTGAGCATAAATCTGACTATGGTAATTTTTAGAGTACTAGGTGGGAAATCTAAGGAGATGAAAAAGAGGATAAAAGTAAAGTCAAGGAGACCTGGAGATGAGCAATCAGTCATAAAACACAAGTATATAGAATGAGCATTATCCCATGAGTGCTTCTATTACTCATTTTACTTCTATAGCTAGAAGTATTAAAGGGGTATCTGTTAAAACTAAGTTTCAGTTGTGTCAATTTAGAATCAGTTTCCACTTCTTTCTGCATTTCATTCTGGGATTTAAGGCCAAATCATTTTATTTTAGACCTTGAATCACTCCCAGTGATTTGTACATAGGAGGAGCCCTGTATACAGTGTAATCCCTCATCTAATACTCCACTGATTTTGGGATGCCAAAAATATCTTTCTTTAAGGTTACTGTTTCTTGTATAAGGATGGGAGACAAAGGTAGCAAGGTTTATTCTACCAAAAATTGGAGAAGTCTTTTTCTTCTTATCTGAGAATTAAAATAATCCTTTTTGGTGCCTGCTTAAAGGATTTGCTTCCTCCTTGTTTTCATAGAAGAGAAAATGCAGAAATTATTTTTTCATCCTACTCAAATCTCTCTCTCTCTCTTCCATGAGAAATGGAGAAAGAAGAATTGATTTAGTAGAAGAAAAATAAGTAGCCACCAGAATTGGCAGAATAAACTCAAATTGTTCCCCAAAAATCATGATCTGCACTTGGACCTCAATTTAGAGAGCAGATGGGTATTTTGCTACGTTGACAGCTCTCAGGAGCTGTCAGGAGACTATTCCGGCTATGTGTGAACTAGCAGACTCATGTGCAGGATGCAGCCACATCTGATTTCCCGATGAAGTGAGACTTCGGTTCACAGCAGCACCTCCTACAGCTTCATCAGCTTGGTATCAGCAGGAAGAAAACCCAGGTTCAAAGATCAGGGGAAAGCCCAAGCCCACCCTGGCTAGGTTTCCAACCTTTGCAGTGTGAAAACAAAAGCCTGCAACATACTATGGGACACGTTCATCAGCTGTCTAGACTAAAACAACCACTCACACCAATTAAACAACTCCAGCTCAGGTGACTTCTGAGCTGTAAATTATTGGAGGTTTGGGAAGTACACCAGGGCAGTCTCACTACATGCTTACCTACTCCTACCATCTTCCATAGCTACTAGCTATTGCCACTGCTGGAGACAGGACACTGGGCTATTTGAACCTTTGTTCTGAGCTACTACCTCTGTTCTTATGTTCTTATTTTCACAGTTAGCTAAGGGACTCTCTAAGTATCCTTTCAAGGAGGGTTTTGGGTTGGTTTTTTTTTCCCCCCAGCAAAAGAGTGGAATTTCTGTGAGGATCTTTAATGATATTGTAGCCTAATTTTACAGTTTAGTAATCAAACATTATTTTGCCCTTTCTCTAACATTAGCAGTTTCACTGGCTTCCGCTGAAGTTGAAGTTGCTCAGAACTGCTGAAATACGCCCAGATGTCACGGACTGAAACAAAGGGAATCCTACTCAGCTCGTAGGCAGCACCACACACAGGGTGGCTCTGTTACTCAGTTTGTAAGCCAAGAACTTGATGAAAATCCAGGCCTTGTTGCATCCGTTTGCTTCCAAGTTTCAAAAGTTCAGTCTGTTCTATTTGTACTTCCCAGTGCCCTGATAAACTATTTAATTTGAACAGTAACTGCAACGTAACTTCTAAGCAAATGCTACAAAAACATTAATATTAAAACCTGTAAATGCTACTGGAGTTAACCCAATTCTCTGGACAATTGTCAAAATGGAGAGTTACATCATTTGCTTTCCATTGCCCAAGAGAATTAATTTTTGAAAATAAACTTGTAAGAAATATACTAACAAGCAAGTCTAACTATAAAAATAGTCCGCAGTATACAGTGAGACCTTGATTTCCATAGCATAAGTTGAAGTTGGTAATGTTTAGGACGTCGTAGTTTCTTACAGTTGTGTATTTACTTGAGGTATACACAATAAATAGGTTTTTTTTAATTTACTGGTCAAGTTGGCAATATAGTCTGTAGATTAGCAGCCTTAAGTCTTTGGAAGTAAGATATCAACAAATGAAAGCATGAGTTTAGTTGGGTGTTTCCAGTTCAGGCCGAACAGGCCAAAAGTTGTTCATACTTGTGTGTTCCATTGGTGTTGATGTGGTTACATGCACATAATCAAAAGCAAAATTTATCCCGTTGACTTAAAGATTAAAGCATGTAAATACCCAAAGTTAAGCTCTGCTATTCGTATTGCATAAGAAAAGAGGAGGATCTGAGCTTTTCATTAGTATTACACTCTCCGGTTTATGCTGACTAGTTCTAATTATGCTGTTTCTAGTATGCCAACTAGAGAAAAGATGCAGCTCTTCTGAATACAGCAAAATCAGTAGCGATTGAACTGTTATCAGTCTTTCAGATTTTGGTTTACATATCTGCCAATTTTAGACAAAATATCCTACCCACAGTTTTCTCTGATCCAACTATCATTTACATATTGATAACATTAACCCATTCTGTCTGTAAAATGTTGTGTCTACTTGGCTTTACACTTTTGGATGGGAATTTAGTCTATTAAATATCGGGGTGATGTCTCATACATTTAATTGCTACAAAGTCACTGCATTAAATTTACTTATTGCACTGAATTTCTAAAACATGAGGAGGACAATGTTCTTTTTCTTGTAGGTAGTGGACCAATCTTATACCCTGAGTATTCGTCTTGGCTGTAGAGTTAACTCAACTTACAATTTCTTTGTGGTTTTTAGCTTGAATCCTGTATACCCACAAATCCTTAATTGTAGCATTGTAGTACTTTAAAGATTTCTGGGAATAATCAGGGCAGTGTCAGTTGATGCAGTGACTGTGTGAAGCATAGGTAATACTCTGCAGTGTAACTGATCTTAGTAGTGCTTGACTGACTCAAGGGATGGCTGCATTTCTATTCCCAGTAGCAACATGTGCATATTCTGTACCGTGAATGCTCAGACAGTGTAACTACTTCTTGGAAATGTTCGATTTTTTCATGCACAGAGTAACTCTGCAGTATGCAGTCTGCCATTCTCTGGGTTTTTTGAATGTAGTGTGTCAGGATTCCTGATGTTAAGAAATTCAGACAACTAGATACAGAGTTTGGGGAGATGGACAAATTAATAGACAGATATATATGTACACAGATGTGTGTGTGTCCTCAGAAAAAAGATCCAGATGGAAAAAACTAGCATATCTGGGAAAATCAAGACATATGGTAGCTTTAAATCAGGTTTACTTTACAGTGGAGGCATTGCCTAAGGCATAATAATGCCAGCAGGAACAATGCCTCCACTTAGGCAAGCCACAGACCAAGTGTTTGGCAGGGGGTCCTGTGGAAAGGCTAGGAAGTATTACAAGCTGGGGAGAACTTTCTGGTAGTTGTTCCTGTGTCAGGTTGTTTAAATGGGAAATCAGTAGACTTCATATTCCAGGCATTTTAAATTATTTATTTGTGCTTAAGACCTGCCAACCAAAGCATAAGTTAAACAGGAATTTTGGTCTCTGAACCTTCAGGGTTCACATTTTCAAGCTTTTCTTGGCAACCTTGAAGGCCAGAAAGGTCCTATATTTTGCTGCTTTCTTGTTGGCTTTTTTTAATTAAAGCTCAAATAACCCATGCAAGCTCTTAACTCTGGAGGCTGGAGCTTTATTAAAAAAACAAACAAAAAATTGGAAAATATATGATAAAGTCTTGATAGCTGGTAAAACTGAATTTGTTTTCTAGAGCATGCCATATTTGAAAGGAATAAGTAGAAAGGCAGAAAATGAGAGAAGAGCATCTTCCAAGCAGATCGGCCCTGTTTATCTAAAGTGGCACAAGGAAAACTTTTATCCCACTTAACTTTTACTTTTGGATGGCATTTGAATTGGCCTTGTGTGTTTGGTAGCTCATCTGTTGAGCCATCTGTTTCAAATTATGCATGCTCAGAGGGCACATTGCATCCAGGGATACAGTTCCCCCAAACACAAGAAATTTGAATTGGATTTGCAGTTTAGTGATCTGTAAACATGGATGTGCAATCATACTTCTAAATAAACTTTGTTGATTTTGGAGAAACTGAAGCATTCATACAGCTGGAGAAACCTGAGGAAGGTTATAAGTGGAAATCCTTAGGCCATATTCACTGTCCTGTGTCCCTTGTACAGTGCTCAGGCAGTGCAAAATAAGAGAAAAGCACGCAAGGTCCCCAGCTAGGAAATTTCTCTTTTAGACTGAAAAGTTCTTAATGGACTAAGAGCTAATATAGTAACCAGTTTTACAGCCCGTTTAAACAGTGTCTTAAAGGGATTGTAGGGTAGAGCAACTGCAATTTGGCTCCCTCCGTTAATGAATCATCTCCAGTCCCATCACAGTGCTAGAGATGAACTGGGTAGTGAATCAGAAAGCTATAACCAACTCTCTGAGAGCCTTTGTTAGGCAAGTACATCTTGGCCAGGAAAGAGGATTTGATCCATAAACTTTAATGGTGCATTAGGTAAATTTTATATTATTTATGGCATACTAGTAGCACTTATCTTCTTCATGTGTTATCTGCTTTGAACATGCTTTTTTTTTGGAAGAATATACTGCTTGTTCCACCCCTCCCTATTCCTTCCTTTCCCCAGAATGCTGACTCAATTCCTTTTACTCTTTTGGTCAGCTTGCAGTTTTAGGCATTTCCTTGTCCGGTTTTCAGTGGAACACATTAGTTCCCTCTCATCAGCACTGTGCAGCTCTGTTGCAGCTGTTGAATAACATGCTGGCTGGAGACGGAAGAGATTTCTTTACAAGCAGTAGATACTGACATAAGATCATCTTCTCTTCATGGAATACACTGAAACTATGGACTTGGTTAGCAGTTGTGTATGAGAGAAGGAAATTTGGCTCACATAATGCAGTGATGGAAGTAATGGCAAATCTAGAACCAGCCAGGAGACTTGAGGGATGAATGTAATTTTGCCATAGATTCTCCTTCTAGATTATTATATTTCCTTTTTGTAGGTTTTCACATTAGCCAAAACCCCAGATGGTTTGCATTATCAGCAAAGTTTGAGTCCTCTAGTGATGAGGATCAGACTTAAGTAATATAGTTTATAACAAATTGTGAACAGAGCGTTGACCAAATGTAGATCTATTATATTGTTTGGGCAGATCTTATTCAATGTACACGAAGAGTCTAATTATGACATTAGGTTGAGTGAGGTGCTTGGAAATATTTCTTCCTGCTAGAAGTAGCACACGTAGTTCATTTAATCAAATAATTGTATTCACAATTTGCATATCTAAAATTTTAGGAATTTTACTTTTTGTAATATATTTAATCTGCTCATCTGATCAAAAATAGATCTTTATATTACATTGCTTAATCAAGTATTAAGTTGTATTACTTTTTAAATTAGCAATCCCAAAAGAGCTACAGGAATTGATTAACGTTATTTCAGCAATGTTATAAAATTGAGGTACCTGAAAGAAAAAAAAATCTAATTAAAATTTTGCCTTTTTGAATCTCATTGGCAGAATAAATGCTTTTCTTATTTGAACAATTTGTTAAGTTATTACAAAGCTACAAGGGTAGAGAACAGAACTAGAGATATGTAGAAAACTCAGCTGTATGATAATGGTAAAGGGGAGAGAGAGAGATTCTCTGCTGTTTTTAGAATCTGCCAAGGACTTCGGTGCTATGTTTTGGGCAAGAGAACTCTTTTAGACTAATGCCATCTGGCTGGCTTTCATCTGTGCCAGTTGTCACATAGGCCAAGCCCCCTGTCCTGCCTCCACCACATTTCTTGAAGTAGGAATTAGATTAAAAATACAGTAATTCCCAGTTACCTGACTGGAAACATACCTATTAAGTAATTTAGAAACCCAAGGAAGTCATCCAAGCTTCTGTGCTTCTATCAGAGACTTCGATCAAAAGTTTCCTCATCCATGTCCTGAAGCAATTTTTGGATACTTTTCCCCTTTCAAGCCTCACTGGCAGCAAAAAAACCTGGCTGTAGGATCTACTCCAATTTGCTGTCCAATGCGCATGATAAATACAGTTAAAAAACCCAAAAAACCTCCTCCACCACCCCAAGGTTTTCTATCTCATTTTTTTAATTAGTAACTACTCTTTCTGAGATGCCATGCGTATCAGCTTTGTCTCCTGTGCTTTATTTTTGCAAAAGACAGATCTATCACACCAAGGTTTTTCAAAGCCTGTGTCTGTGTGACAATATCGGTACCTCAATCTTTTAAATCATTCTGTAAACGCAAGTCTCAATCCTATATTGAGGATAACTGTAGATTTTTAAGTTGTGATTGTAGGAACTCCATATACTGGAAGAAGGGATTTGAAATTATCAGAATTAGATATTATGTTGACTTTTATTTGAATACAATAAACTTTGTGATATCATCCAGGCTTGTCACAAACTTTTGTTGTTTAGAATTAACAGACCTCTTGCATACCTGACAATCCCAACTACAAAAATAAGGATACTGAAAAGCAAGAATAAAGAGCAGATACCTGTATTTATAAATACAACAATACAGGTTTTCTTGACCTTGATGTCTACAAGGTACCTGTATGGTTTGTATTTTTGGGCCAACAGTTGTGCCATCTAGCTAATGGATTTGTTCTGTAGTCCCATGTAAGAGACCCACAGCTTATTGTTAGCCTTGAGTTTATTCCCTACTTAGGAGAATTGGAGTTAAATTAAGTAACTCATCTGTATATTCATTTTACAGTTAACTAAATAGCTCTACTGATGATTTTGAAGTATTTTTTTTCTCATGCTCATCTATATATGTAATTTACCGTCATCTAATGCTATCACAAGGAAAGGAGACAGAAATTCATTAAATCATTTTTTTACAAACATTTCTCTAAGGAAAATCACTAGGGTAAACTTGATTTGAACAGGAACAAATTATATCTCTTCAGTAAACAGGAAGAGACTGACAATCAAGAATGTTTCCGTTTTGGATGTAATTTGAATGCCTTTTGAATCATGGAGATTCCTTTAGGAAGAGTACATCCTCTGTTTCTGCAAAATTCATCTAGCTATCTGATCTTATCTAGCTTATATGGTTTCTTCCTCTGTCTTATACCTAAAATCTTGATACTTTTCTCTTTTGAACCTCAGTGTTCTTTGTGTCATTTTTATACATCATATCTATTTATCTTGTGAGCACCTTGGGGGGTTTGTCCTTCTAAAGAAGGACAAATTTGTTTATCATGTTTACACATATTGAACTGATATGGGCATCTGAAAAATCTGGCTGGTTTGATACGTGTGCATCATCATCTGTAATTTTGGTAATCTGATATAGATATTTATGTATAAATATACCAATACATTCTTCAATTGCTTCTCAGCTTTTGTGCATCTCATGTAAATTAGTATTACCAATAACAGCGGGAGTTAAGTCAGCTTGTCTTTCAGATTCTGGGGTGCATTTTTAAGGCCGGAATATATTTTAATGTAATTTTATTTGTAAACTGAGCAAGTTTGATTGAAAAGCTGTTGTGAAACTACTGAAATTCATGATGTAGTTTTCACAGTCACAGTGACTATTTTCCATGGCTGCTTTAATTGCTACTAAAACTCAGTTAAAGAAACCTTTTTTATGAATGGTCACCAGACTTTTGTAGGTACATCTGTAGAACACAACAGGTGAAGCTGATTAAAATATCTTTTATATATAGGAAAGAAACATAAGGTGACACAGAGGTAAGCAAGTCCTTGTCAGCTGATGGAGTTCAAATTCAATTAATGCTCTTTTGTATCTGATCAGTCACGTGCACACCTTAAACAGTTCCATCAAGGCTGAATCACTGCTGCATTACTCTGCAAATTAATCTTAAAAAAACCTGAAAGAACCAGAAAACAAATCAGTCATTAAGCAAATATAATTTGGTCATCTTTAAGGATCTTTCATGTTTCAATTGCATTGTGTGTGCAACCAAATGAGAACACATGTTAAATTGGGAACTATTCAGTGCACCCATACTTTACAGCAATGAGATAACATTCAGTCTTTGATATTTAGCAATGATATTTATTGTATGTGTTTAAAACATTTTCATAAGGAAAATATTTTAGGTGCTATCTCATCAGTCAAGTTACATTACTGTTATTGATAGTACCAAACTGATTTAGAAGAATGAAAAAATTTAATTACGCATCAATAATTCAGGAGTCCAGAAAACAAAGAGAGGTTTTAAGGCAACATTCCTCAGTCTTACATGTTGACACCAGTGGGATTATATGTTTTGCGCTTAAAGGAACATTTTGCCTGCCGGTGTTGTGCAATAGTTGGCCGAGTAACAGAACGGATTTCTCTCCCTGCTACAGAGCTGTAAATCAAAAATAGTCCCACATGGTGGTTTCTCATTTATGGACATACAGGAGGATTGTGGTTCTGAGAAGGGGGAGTGCAGCAGAAAGAGCATCTGCAGAGATTCTTACAGACTCACACCAAATTCCTGCTGGCTGCAGAAAGAACGCTGCAATACAGTATCTGATAGCTTTCACAAAGTGCAACCTGCAGTCTCCCTTACAGCACACAGGACTGATACAGATGTAGGCAAGTAATGCTTTGCTCTTGCTTCTCACTATATTTGTCAATAATTTGCGATCTTTTCTATAGCAACAAAGGCATCAAAACACATATTTTAGTTAGCACAGTTTTAAATGTGGCTTAATCACGGTTAACTAACAAGGTTGAATCATCTCTGTCTACTCTGAGGGCAAAATCATTAACACTTTTTCAAATACAACTGATTTTCCACTATTGTTAAGGCTTTTGACTCATCTCCTCACTGTGCCTTTGGCAGTCACAGTACCATAACCCAGCTGAGATCTCTGTTCTGTCACCAGTGGTCTTGTCGCTGTAGTTCACATACATGAGAGAGGTTATTGCTGAAACCAAGTGGAATATGATTTAAATTTAGGAAAGTTTTTAACTACTAGTGTAAAATTAAACATGACTATTGTGTTGTCCTGAATAAGGATGAATTTAAACATGTGTTTTGAGTGTTTTGCTGTGTTAGTGCCTGAATCGTTGCTCAGCTTGAAGACTGGGTTGCAGGTAGTAGGTTACTGTGATTTGGGAAAGTTAGGGTTTTTTGTCTTATGACCAACATTATTACATCAGTGTTATTTTATTTTCATAATTTCCAAACCATTTTGACATTATTATGATTGTAATTAAGACTAGATGAAAATGAAAGAAAATTGAGAAGAAGGTAAGAACATATAAGAAGATCAAAAGGAGGACAAAAAAGGAAAGTCTCAAGAAGAAACACTTGCTAGTATCAAGATTTACAGTAATGCCATAAAAATGGTATTATGACATAAATAGTCATGAGTTTGTCTTAAAGACAAACCATTTCAGGAGAAAAAAATTCAAACGGTCAATAACATGCTTTTTTACCTAATTACTTCACGTATCTTATAATTCTGAAATGAATTAATAATCTTTGTGAAGTACAGAGTGAATTAGTTCTAGGTTAGAGGAATGCTGGGAATTCAGTGTGTAGATTTTTTTTTTTAAATATTTTCTATTTACTGAAAACATAATAGACTGTAATTGTTTCAGAAAGGAGAGCCATGCATTCCCTGGATTTATAGTACAGACAACTTGCCTAAGGAAAAAGGGAACAGAAGAAACTGTTGGTAGAAGCCTTTCTGCCCGCTACTTTGTAAACATATTAGTTTTCAACCCTCATTTTGGTCAAATATACAATACACATTACAATATTGATGTGTTTAATTTATAATGAAGACTGTTGCTGTTTCAGCAGTGGTATCGCTTGTTCTATTTCTGTCAGAGCATATATTAAGCTGTACAAGGAACAGCTAAATCTCCAACTGCTATATTAGCTGGACATCATGTCAAATTAGTGGTGCCTATGGAAGATTTTTCTGGGTTTCAAATATGATCTTGAAGTAAAAATTAAATCCTGTGTGAAAAATGTCACTCTGCTATGTGTCATCCATCTACTTTATAAAGAGGTCAAATTGACCTCTTGTATATATCTACATTTTCTCTAATTCTTTTGGGGCATGAGGTATAGCCCCATGAAACTGGCTTATACAAATTAGTGGGAGAAAATATGCTTACAGTCTTAATGAAAAGATAAATTGTGTATGTTCTAAAATGGTATAGATGGGTCTGTAGTGCTGCATTTTAAATTTGCCAACTCTTCCATCAAACGTAATTGTTTTGAAGGGATTCACTCAAGCCTTATTCAGGTTATTATCACCTGTAACATTCCAATCTCTTAATAAAAATTCAAGATTGTTCTTTCTAATTATCACAGTTCAAAAATAGTTTTGGCCTTTGGGATTCTGAATATTTGCAATATAAATGACGTCATTTTACAAATACAAAGAGGTACAACTATTCCATACTGTACTCTGTTTCTATGTGACATAATACTGCCAGATGAAGAAATTAAATTCAGATATACTCAAGTATTTCTGAACATCTGAACAGAAAACACTGTTCGGATGAAGACATATGCAAAGATGCCTTCGTATCCTAGTTTGTGCTTCTTTAATACTGCTACAGTTTTGTATAAATTTGATCATCCCACAACCCACTTTAGAACACTTCCAAGGCAGCTATAACTTTGAAAGTCTGCAAAACACCATGAGGAGCCAAGAGCACAGCACGAGAGGAATTAGCAGATTATTCCTATGCAGTTTTCATAATGATCAGTGTACATACTCTAGTAACTAGACATCCTCCTAGAAGATACACTGTAGGACTCACACATTACAGGTTTTATGCAAAAAATTAACAGATCTCTATGGAAGATCTGATGAAGAAGGTCAGGCTAGATTATTGTAGTGACTCTTGTGGCCTTAAAACGTACCAGCCTATCAGTAACCCTACATCTAGAAAACTTGCAGCTGCATAAAATGTAAAGAGCACATAAAGCATATCCTGGGGTGTATTTCTAATTAAAGGCATGCCTTGTGTCACTAGTCCTGGAAAGTACTCTGAGATTTCTGATAAAAGGTACCTTCAGTCCAAAAGGTCATCAAAGTTTTGTATGATGATCTTCCTCATTTCTCAGGAGAGACCTCTCAGTAATCTAAGTGTGGGAAAATGCTGTTTTGTATCAGGAGCACGGCTGTTGCTTGGCTTTCTGAAACCTGTGCAACATAAGACAGTCTCTGTTTACCTGTGAGCCGGTTCCCTTGCCTTTCATTCTTTCATTATAGAATAGTAATTATTTTTTGCCAGGATTTTATATGTTCATGCATATGGTTCCTTTTGTTCTGTAGAACTCAAAATGGTTTAATCCTTCTGACATTTAGATCCTTAATTCTGTACATGTAGTACTGGAGCTACTAATCTGCTTTGCCCTGAAATTCCAGAAAGCGGGGTACGTCATTTCATGTTCAGGTATGCAGGAGGCAGGAGTGAGTCATTCCTCTGGTCGGCCTCCCGAGTGTTCATGGGTTGTAATAATACTTTTCCTAGAACAAGCAGAACAAGTCATACTAAATGCCTACGTGTTGTTTTGGAAGAAAAATAATGGGCTTCCTGTGTGCTGATCCATAATGTAAACAAAGCTATAATAAAGGAAGGGATGGACACTTAAGATGTTATTTCCAGGGAGACCAGTGGATATGATTAAAATGTTATTAGCTTTACTAACAAAGATATCTGGTGATCATAAGATTTATAAAACAGAGGTCATTAGTGTCAGATTCTGACTTGTGTAAGGCCTTTCTATGCTGTCTTGCTGCAGCACAGGTTTCAAATTCAAGTCAACAGTACTACAAGTCACTTTATACACTTACGCAGTATCTATCTTACAATAGGGATTTGCACCAAAACAGTTATGCTGTTGCTATTGTAGCTGCACTGGTGCAAGCCCCATTCTTCACAAGCCATTTGGCTGGTTTTGATTTATTAGTAGTCACTTGTTTTTCCAGTGTAGACTCAACCTTGTACACTGTATTTTTAAAGAAACAATAAAGAACACTGAGATCTGGTACCCATTTGCCAAAATGCCAGTACTTAAAATTATAGAAAATCCTATTATACTTACAAATAATAGCATGCGAATACTGTTCTCCGTGTCCTTTTGGTATCAAGTGTCCTGTACTAGAGGATCTTATGACAGATAGATCAACATATAGCAGTCATTACAGAGCAGATTACAGATAAACACATTTCCTGCAGGAGAATTCATGTTGAATGTGAGAAGATATAAAATGAAACCGTTAATTTTTTAACTAGTTCATTGACCTTTTGACTTTCTTATGTTCTTAACAAGCTTTCCCAAAAACACAGCACACAATCCCAGCACCCCTTCAACACCTACACAATTCTCAGTGCAGGAGATATTGCAAAAGGCCAAGATTCATGGGGTCACCAGAGGGAGAGACAGAAAAACAGTTTCCACTGAGGAGCAAATAAGGGGAGAGGTACATTTAAGAAGTCCCCCAGTTCCAGGTTTTAGGAGCTCTTCCACCCTAGCCAAGCCCTAGTGAGCTGCTCGTGGCTAAGCCAAGAAAGTAGTTGGAGGGCATTGTTTTGCAACCCTGCCAATGGTTTCGGGTAAACTTTCATAGCCCTAATTTTTCTCTTGACAGAAAGTAAGTATGAAGTCCAGTTTTATGACCCTATGTCAGGAGATGACATTTCAATTCCAGCTTAGAAGCAGCTAGCGATTTCCTTCTGGGAGCTGTCATTCTAGATTCATACAAATCTGCAGTACAACAATTCATTGTCGGCAGGCTGACAAGAGCTGTTGTAATTATTATAGAGATGTCTGAGGCTGTGAGCTACTTGTTTTAACTCAGGTGGTTGGAGACATCCAGGACAATGTTTGTCTGCGGGACGCACAGAACGCTCAACAACAGCAAAGATCCACGTGACCACACCAATCCAGCGTTGATTGAATGGAACTCATTATTTTAATTTGCAGAGGCCACAGTGGTTACCTTGAGCAATTCTTGCACTCTGACTGTGGACAGAGTGGCCGTGCATGATGACCATGATTTTCGAAAGTCCGTCCACCTCTCAGAGGAGCCAAGCATGCTATGTGCATGGCCAGAGTGTGAAGGTACGTAACCATGTCCCTGGCACTGCCTGCTAGTTCCTAAGCAGCGAGTGCAACTCATAGTTTGCTGCTGCTGCTTAGGAGAGCTCAACAGCAGTATGAAAAGGCTCTCTGGATCAGCAGGCTGCTGTGCACCTCACAGTTTGAGGGAGCAAAATGGTCATTTTTGGTGTTTATTTTCTAACCCAGAGGCTTCAGGAAGGTCAGGCCCTGAGGGGCAGTCATTCGGCCAGAGCAGACGTACCTCCTGGACAGCACGTTCTGCTCAGAGGGGACATGGGACATTTAGTCGTGCTCTGGGTGAGGCTGCCCTGCATGAAGGGCTCCGTTGGGAGAGGCGAGTACCCGTACAAGTCCCTGGTGTTCCTTGACTCAACATCCCTATTTCAGCAGCCTCACTGCAGCTGTGGGTCTAGTCCTGGGCCAGATGGGAAACATTTGATGCAACACCCAGCAGAGAGAAAGGGAACAGCAGCAAGAACACATCTGCCGAGTCAGATAGCCTGCCCACACAATCCTGCTCGCAACAGCTCTCAACATCAAGCCTCTAACTCCAGAGCCAGGTCCTGTTACCCTGTTTTGCATTTTCCTTCTGTTTGCAATGAGAAGACATCAGCCTGGGCGTAACCTCTCTCTTGAGAGGCCACCAGTCTGCTGCCAAACTGTAGCTGTTCTCCTCGCCCAGGGAGAGGAGACTGAGAGAAGGAGAAAAAAATTGACAGAGCAAAGGGCATCCATGTGAGATCATGGCAGCTAATAGAAACCCAGGCCCTCCAAATTTCTACTGAGGGGCCCCCTCCCAGATACTAACGAACGGGCTCAAATACTGCTGTCCCCAGGAGACACAGCTGTAGTTTTACAATCTTCTGGTTTAATTTCCAGGTATTAATTATTGTGGGATAGTATTCCAATTTTAATCAAAGAAGAAAAAATCCACCTAGAAATATAATAGCCTGTGCTATTTTCTAGGGATTTTACTTAGGAGGAAATGAGTGTGAGGTGGAGGAGAGGTGTGACAGTGAGTATGTGAATGGTGTGAATATTTTTATATCTATTCTGTTTGCTTTTTATATTCTTCCTCTCCATATCTTCTTTTTCTTGCTGAAACAATGACTGAGAAGCAGGTCGGTAAAGCAGAGCTCCTGTAAAACCTTTATTAGAGAATAGGTGGGAAGGAGGGATCCCACATGTTTCATGACAGATGATGGGAAATAGCAGCTCAGAATGACTGCCAGCTGAGGAATGACAGGGTGCAGAGGTGGGGCATGAGCATTAGCACAAGCATGAAACTGAGCTGAAGAGGACAAAAAAATGCAGAGTGGTAGAGAATTAAGAACAGAGAAAGAAAACAAAGCACATTGTGAAACTTTTCCAATAATCAAGTATGACTCCAGGTAATTTCCTCTTATTGGTCCAAATGTGTATTTCAAGTTTAAATTTGTGCCTAATCCATCCGGGGGTAAAGTAAAAAAATAGGAATGTTTTTCCTCCACCCTCGGTGACTGATGTTCAATGTGGTAGTGCAAAGAGCTCAGAATAGTAGTTGAAATAGCCAGTGCGTGGGAGTGAGCAGGTACAGGAGGAACAGTTCGTGCTCTCCTGTTTCCTGGCTCTGTTGTGGCAGAGGGAGATTTGTCTGGGTGAAGTTGGGGCCCTAAGTGGGAGAAAGAGCAGGAAAATAAGTGGCGACACAAATATCGCTTTCAGCCAGTTTGTACACAATTGTTTCTCACGGGTTAGGAGAATGTGGTGCAGTTGGCTTCCCACTCCAGCTTGCTCCTCTTTCTCATTGCCTATCTTGTCTCACGGTTTCTCCTGTCATAAGGGTTGCTCATCCCCTTTCTGCTTTTCCCCTCGCAGAAGACCCACTGTTCTCCATACTGTTCCACCGAGCACAGTCTGACAGGAAGAAGGACATATACAACCAAGAGTTGCCTGGGCGGGCATATAATTTCCTGTCAGCGGAGAGGTCTGGGGGAGAAAGGCAAGAGGCCAAGCCCAGGGCTGCCCCTCGCTGCTGCTGAGCCAGGAGAGGATGTGTCAGGTCAGCACATCCTGCTGGGCTCACATGCTGCTTCCTCCTGGGCCCTGTGCCCGATTCTGTTGCAACCAAGCCCAGACCTGATGCACCTCCTGTTTTGGGACTTCCCCCACCTGTGTCATGACTAAACTGGGGGACTGTAACCGTTCAAAATGCTTGAAGCATCTCCAGCAGAAGCAGGGCCAACAGAGAAGGTAAGGGAAAGGCTAGGAACTGGGAGCGGGGATGTTGGCCACCATATCAAGCCAAGAACTCCGGCTCCGGGTTTTTGTTGCAGCTGCCTCGAGTGGGCTCCGGCTCCGGCGAGTGTGATCCGGCGCCCGGATTTGCTTGCGGCTCCCGCTGCCGTGGTGCTGGCGGAGGAGGCTCCGGCTCCGGCCGTCGGGCGGGGATCCGGTGCCGCGTTTTGGCCGGGGCTGGCTGGGGAAGTTGCTGAAGTTGGGCCGTGAGTGCCGGGGCCGCGGCGCGTCCTTCCTGCGGCCCGGCCGGTGCATGATGGAAGCAGCATGGCCGCCCACCTCTCCCTGACACAGGTACCTCCCGCCCGCCTCCGCGCGGGGAGGGGGGCTCCCCACCCCTGCCCGCCGCTCGCCTCCCTCTGCCGGCGGGCTCCGAGGCCTGGCGCCGCCCGAGGGTGGGGTGGGGGCTTCGGGACAGGAGCGGGGCCTGGGGCTGACCTCCTCCCGCGGCGCTGAGGCGGGTGGCGGGGCCGCCTCGACGCCGCTGGGGAGCGGCTCGGTGCTCCCCGGAGGGCCCCTTGGCGGCGCGGCTTTGTGTGCCTGCCGCCGCCCCTCAGCCCTGCCCCGCCGCGCTAACGGCCGCCGGCGCTGTCAGGTGGTGGCTGAGGCGCGGCCGGGGGCAGGGGTGTATCGGAGGGAGGGAGGCGGCGGCCGGGCGGGCAGCCCCGAGCCGCGACCCGGGGGCTCCGCCGGGCGTGAAAGGAGATCCCACCCGGCTGCAGGTGCCTCTGCCCGCGGCCGGGAGCCGGGACGGACCCGGCCTGCCGGACCGCGGCGGGGGCACGGCCGCAGGCGTCCCCATCCCCCCCCCCACCCCCCCCCCCCCGACCGGGGAGCGGCCCTCCGGGCGGGCAGCGCCGTGGTCGCGCCCGGCAGCCCGCAGAGGTCTGGGCTGCGGCGGCTGTAATCGCGGTTGGTCTTTTGTCTTCTATAAAGACACAGGGCGCCTGGTTTAAACAACAACAAAAAAAAAAACCGCCCCGTAGATTTTGAAGGCAGGTGGTGAACTCGGAGGCAAGGGGAGTGTTCGCTGAGAGTTTGAAACGCGATAGCCTTGGTTAGGTAACTGTGCCCTGGTGCCTGTGCGGGCAGCCGCCCGCCCAGCCTCCCTGCTCGCTTCCCGGCGCTCTGCTACTGACAGCGCGGGGAGAAACAGGATCGAGTGATTCTGTGGAGGTAACAGTGTCAGCGTGTTAATGGGCAGTGTGCCAGAAGATTGGCTTGGAAGGGAGAGCTTAATTTCTTGTTTTAACAGAAACTTAACTCCGAAGATACTGCTTGGAAGTCATTTTACTTCTTTTTTTGGTGGGCCCCATGGTGTGGGGACTCCATTTTTGTGTACTGCCTGTACAGGTGCTTAGTAGTGAAGAGCTGTGCAGGTGGTGGTCTTAAAACTTGGAGAATCTTGGCAGCATTTTGTGCTCAGGTGATCTCACTTTGCCTAAACCTTTGTTGCTTGCATTTTTTTCCTGATGGTAGTAGCATCACTTCATACAAGTTATTCTATACTGTTAGGACTACGTCCTATTCCCTAGAGATTTGATAGCTAATAAACTGCACTTTTTGTTACTTGTTTGTTTCATTTAGCAGTGACATGAGAAATTTGCATTTCTACCTGACATAAGCCTGAGGCGGGCCTATTGGTGCACACGGTCTGGCTTGGGATGCTTCAATCTGATAATCAATTGTCACCTTTACAGATAGTAAAGCTGGTAAATAAGTGTGAATCACTTAAGCATGTAGAAGTAAAGTTAAAAAGTTGGCAGCAAGGCTACTCAATTTGCGGTCAAATTGCAGTCAACATAGTTGACTTCGAGAAAATCAACTATTTCAAGGAAAGAAAGGAGGATAGTTCAGTGAAAAGACGAACTTCAAATATGTGGAGAAAATAAATGTGTCTTTAAAGGTCTAAAGATATAGTTATAAAGTATAGTACCTTCTGTGAAAGCTTGCTTTAATATTAAAAAAGGTTAGGTTAGCCTTTTCTGTGTCTCTTTTTCAACAGTCTTCAAGCAAAAGAAGAAAGCTTAAAACATCTCCTTACTGAAGAGGAAAAAAGTTTTCATAGACCAGGAGCCTTAATTCTGTTGGTCTAAAGGCATGGGCTATTCTGGCTCTTAATTTGAGGGGAGGGGAGGAGTGTCTGCTCTGGTGTGTTCTACAGCAAGACATTATTGCTTACAGGCTGTGTAATCCTTTCATTGTAGAATTTATTTACTTTTTTCGTCACGTGGAAGGGGGACTAAATACAAATGTGATAATGTTGACAGAAGCAGAAAAATCGCCAGTATTCTTAAAACCATTGTGACTACAGCTTACATCAGTGGTTAAATTGAGGAAGCTGTTTCTGTTGTTGCTGACCATTTGTGGGGGGATTTCTTTTTTGTTTGTTTTTTCTTCTTGCATTGCATAAGTATCATCTTAGAAAGTCAAGCAAGCCTAAAGAGAATTTCTTCAATGTAGGTTCTAACTTCTGGAATTTCAGGGTTATGAAAAGTCATAACAAATTGTTAAGTGTTCTAAATCTGTTTAGATGAGCATGAGGAAGTGAAAATGACAGTATAGGGGGTGGGGAGTACAGTTACTGGCTGCAGTTAGATCAGTTACTAACACCAGCTATAAAAAGTATGTAGATTGGTACGTTCTGCTGTAGACCACATGCAGAGAATAAGAGGCATATTAACCTGCAGTCAAGCTCACAATTGTGTCAAATTTTCTTTTCACCCTCCCATGTTTGGTCTGACCGTGATTTAACATGTCTAGGAGGTTGGGTATTTCCAAATGAGACTAGGGTATTTTCAAGTGAGACTAGGGTATTTTCAGATGACTTTGCAGCTGCAGTGTCTGAGAGGGCTGCACATCCTTTATTTGAATATCAAAGCTCCGCTTAAGTAATTTGAAACTTTTTGGTGCTAATTGTATTCTGTTGGCTGATAAGTAAAAGTATTTCAGGACCGCGTAGCTGTAGTGAAATTTATTACACCAAGTATGCTTGAAAGTGTGTTGCAAACTGAAGGTGGTTATCTCCCCCTCCTCCTCCCAATTTAGTAATATCTGAAGATTCTTTTTATCTCCCCATTTTGAACCCATTCTGCAACATCTTGTTGCCACTTGCATTTGCTCAGTAAGTGCAAATACTGAGGTAGGTAGGTCTGAGCATAACTGTGAATTTAATATGGAACTTCTAAGGAAACTTCTCCCAAGTGAATGTTCTGTTGTGGTTGCCTGTAGTTTGGAAAGAAGCTAGCAACACCAATGAGAAGGAACTGTTCCGATTTCACAAATTGTCATCTGTTGTTGGAAAACTCAAATTAGCTATAGCCAATATGAGGAGTTGTATTTTTGACCTTCCAAGGATGGTTGCTTATCTGGCCTATTTCATTTAGGGAATTTAGAGAGGAAGAACAGAAAACTGAAGATGCAGAAAATGCATGTTGAGAGTGGGGAAGATACATTTGTTGAAAGCTGGTGTAATACGGACATTCAAAAACTTCTTGTTGCTCTTGAAAATTGAACTTGTGTTTTTATTCTGAAAAACTGCCGATGTGTGATTGAGGGGAAGCTCACAGTTCAGGGAAGGACTGTAAGGAAATATTCAGGGAGAACAGGAAGATAACTTTCTGTGTTTGTCTTCCTGATGTCATGGAACACTTTTTGTGAAAAATGTGGTAGTTGTCTTAAAGTAGTTATGAGCTGCTTTGGTAAACAAGACAAAGTCATGTAATATCAACTTGTATCCTAATTAGCTGCAAGTCTCAGTTTAAACTTCAGTATTGTGTCACGGAGTCCAGAATGCTGTGCTTTGTTGTTGAAGGGAAGCATCAAATATTACAACTGAGGCTAAGCTAGATAGCTGCCTGTCTAATGCATGCATTGCCAGGATTAATGTCTTGTTACTGGATTGTGTAGGATGTAAATAGTTACAGTATGAATGACACTCTCATAGTGATATATGTTATATATAATGTAGAGCGAAAGCTTTTGAGGTCTCTGGCAAACTTCTGTGTTTGGTGGTTTTTTTTTTTAAGGGATCAACAAAATGATAAAATTAAGATCTTAGTTTGTTCTTTTTACTGGAGAGATCTGTTCTTCCTCTTTCTGTGCTCCATGAAAGATGAGGAAATCTGAGTATGCACGTGTGTGTGTTTAAACTTGGTGTATAGAGGAGGCTGGCTGCTCCTAAAGCAGATAGAACTTAATTTTTTTTGATTGATATTGCGTCAACCATGTTAGAGAGTAGCTGCATCTAAAAAGGCAATGGAGCTACTCTTTCATGTTATACAGGCTTTGTTCAGTAGTGATGAGAAGATGGTGGAGGTTTCCTGTAGCAGTTTGAAAATTAAATCGAACCATTCTGAATTATGCAGTGACAGACGTCTATGCAGAGAGAAGATGGCAGAGTTTTTATGCATGCTTCAGCTGTTCAATGGGAATGAAAGTGCTGAATTTTGAAGTACTTGGTAATATTTGTATATACATTTATAGTAAATATTTTCTTATCTTTACTCTTGTTATTACTGTAGGAGATGTGCTTGGTTATATAATGGAAAGTGGTAGAAAGCTTTACCATGAAACACTTCAGATAAGACAGTAAAGCAATAGGGGGAAAAAGAGACAAGTTGATTATTGCTTGGAAAGGGCAGTATAAGAAAACCAGCTTGCCTTAAACCTGCCTGCTTTT
This sequence comes from Gymnogyps californianus, assembly GCF_018139145.2. Lineage (NCBI taxonomy): Eukaryota > Metazoa > Chordata > Aves > Accipitriformes > Cathartidae > Gymnogyps > Gymnogyps californianus. Next base: position 29,302,541 of record NC_059478.1, on the reverse strand, counting down.
TGGCTGGCTGACCACGTGAAGAATGTTTACAACCAGATTGTGTTGTTTGGCTTGGAAACTCTTAAAATGAATCCTAGAGCTTTGCATCATGATAGAATACAGTATTTTGGATTTTAATCAAGATAGAATAGCTTGTTTCTCCCCTTTTATCTCATTTGGGTTGGAGGGGAAAGTTATTTTTTTCTCAACGGACAGCTTGTGTTGGTTTGTTTTTAAACCTTTTTGTGTGAAGGAAGGTTGTGGATGGATGGAGCGGATAGACTGGTAGTAGTATTTTATTACACCTAAATGCAAGTGTGCCAGAGGGATGAAAACATGGGGATATAAAGGCTTGATTGACAACAGAAGATGAAAAAGATGGGTGTCCCTGAAGGTGTTTTTTATTGCCGAGGTTAGTATTCTAAAGTTCATAGGTTTGTAACAAAGGTGGTAATTACTAGAACAGACATTACTCCTATGAAGTGATAAACTTTTAAATGGAATCATAATAATGTATCTGTGTGTGCTGTGGAATCCGACCTTTTCTCCCTCCCTCCTTTTTGCATGGAAAACAAGTTGAATTTACTCGCTGCAGTTGGTTGTTACAAATCCCATAAAAAGCATTTTGCCGGGTAAATTCTACAGCAACACTTTGAAAGACGCTAAGCAGTATTTTTCTTCTTATCTCAGAAGAATATCCTAGACTATATTTGTATCTGTTGTTTTATTGTGGGGTATACTCTGAAGGAAAAACAAGTCTGCTACTAGTAAAATAGCCTGGGAAACTTTTTTACTACTATTATTCTATTTGGCGTCACAGGAAATTCCAGTTACTGCAGTGATACTGATGTTAAAATGAATATTGGAAACACTAGCGAAATAAATAAGAATTACTGGCTTGTACTCTAAGTACTGAATGAAAAGATTGTTTTGCACTTAGTGTTTTCATTGCAGGACTTCAACATGATGTTTCCTGTCCAGGAGTGACAATGATTGGTCTGGCTGTAATAATGAAACACTTGGCTGAACAAAGGGTGATATTGGGCAAGAAGGATGATGCATGAGAATTGATTCTTCTAGCATATGTGCTCGCCGGCTCTGTTCTAGTTTTCTGCTCATAGCTTTAATTTGATTCTGTGCCTATACTTTCACATTATAATGAAGTAATACTTAATAAGTAAAATACTTGAATGTTTAGGAGAGCTACCCCTCTAGATTGCTATTCAAAGTGTAGCTGAGTTGGTAAGTACAGCATTTGAGGTTTAGTTGAGAAAATATAGTATGCTTTGGAGCATGCTGGAAAGTGATTGAAAGTGTTGTTTGTTATATTGGTGTTATGGTAGTCAGAGGTCTGGCAAAACTTGAATATATTTCATCAGGCTATTTTAAGGGATGTGTAAATGCCTGCTTAGTTGATGGCTGAAATAATAAAAGTCTTTGGGTACCAGAACAAAGTCAGAGCAAGGTTAAGCTATATAAATGGAGGTATTGCAGTGAATACCAATGATAGTTTCCCAGCGTATGTAATTTTTAATGTCTGGCTATGTGAGAGGTATTTACCACCCCACCACCCCCCACCCCCAACAAACAAACAAAACCAAACTCACCAGTCGTCCCGTCCCCCACAAAAAAACCCAACCAACAAACAAAACAACTAGAGAATCAGAAATGCCGCGTGGCTCTTAGAAGAAACTGGGTGTCTCTGGGGCAGCGTACTTGCTGAATAAGCAGATGTCAAGGTCTGAATGAAAGTTCTTCTGTTATTTCTAGCTGTTCTCTATAAGTTATCTTTCAGGATGTTCTGGTGATACTGCACGCTTTCTGTAGTTGAACAGGATCACGCTAAACCCCCGACTTCTACCAAACTTCCCCTCAATATTCTTTGATAATCGGCACCTGTGAACATCTAAGTGCTTAGCCAAAAGAGCAACTGTGTTAGATGTTGCTATAGGAAAATGTATGTGGTTTTATTTAAGCTGTCACCATTTATACGCACTGTAGTAAAGTGTTTTCTACAACTGTATGATTGGCAACATCTAGAATACTGCTGGTTTCCATATTTCAATGCAAACTTCTAAATTTTAAAGCCAAAGAAGCTACCTTGTTGGATTCAGTTTGTACAAAGGTCTGTAAATCCTGGGGTTTAAGATCATATTCCTCTTAAGGGGGAGAGTTCTATTTTTGGATGATATTTGAAGTTATGTGGTTTGGTTTTTTTTTTTAATGTATTGTGTAATTAACTTGTATTATGCTCAGTTGTTCCAGCTGGGTTTGCAAGGGCAACACATTGTGGTAATTCTAGGGTTATCCTCTGCATAAATGCACACAGTCTTTGGTTTAGGCAACATGCACTTCATGAAAATCGTGTCTGATTTTACGTCGGGGAAGAGATGTAACCCTAACAATACATTTCTTGGGAATCTCTTGAGCAAGGGTATTTGGTGTAGGCCAAGATATTAGATTTTGCATAGTTTCAGGCCTTGGGCTTTTTTAGAGTTTCTAAGAATGGTTTAAAAAATAAATTCATAAAGAAGGGGCCTTTTCCAAAGAAGCTGTTTTATCCTTGTCCACCTAAGTTTAGGTGAGCACTGAATGTCTGGTAGCTGGCAGTGGAATTAAGGCAGAAGTTATCTCTGGCAAGGATTCAAGTTACAAAAACCTAAGTTAAAATATTACCCTCTCTTAATTTGGTACCATTGCTGTGGATTGAGTTGTGAATCCAGGATTTAATTTGGATATCTGAAAATTTTACAGACTAGTTGCATATGACACTAAATTCTAAAGAATGATGCAGTGGATAACAGAATAAAGTTATATTGCTTTGTACTCATTAGAGAGCACTTCCTAGCCTGTATCATTTCAGGTTTCTTCTTTTGCCTATAGACGATCTTGCTGAAGAATTCTTGTTTCATTCTGCCTAACCTGGTGACCTGTCTGATAGTAATCTGATAGTGGTTAGTATCACTGACTTCAAAACAAGAAGTTAGTCTTCTAAAAGTTACAGCATGAAGAGCTGTCATAGTCCTCATCATTTTACAGAATAAATAGAATTATATAAATGCTTAATGCTTCTTTGAAGACCAGTAAAAAGTGTTTTATATCTTTATTTATCCAGGGAGAGGGGAATTGAAATATGGATCTTTAGGGTTAATTTTATCTCTCTCTCTCTCTTCTACAGCTATCAAGTGCAAATCCTGTGTATGAGAAATTCTATCGACAGGTATGTATGTTCTTGTTGAGAGAACAAACTTTATTTTGTATTTAAAAGAAATAATATTCTTTTGCTATGGACTTCAGCATGGCCAACAGTGTGTAAACAATAAAAGCTCAAGGAAAATTATTCTACTTTAAAATATATTTTTATAGTAACTAACACTTAGGTCTAGAGCTATATCAGTATAAATTTAATATTGGTTGTAAGATGACTTATTTAATTTGCTAGGGAACTGCCAGGTATGTATGACATACATCACTTTACAGTTGTAACAGACTGTTAGCTCTTGGAATGGAGTAAATTCTTGCAAAGTACTGTATTGATATGTTCTTTGTTCCTTTTTACAAGTGAACCTGAATTTCTTGTATTTGTAGTGCAGTTAGTGTTATGTAAGACTTGCATCTCTCTGAGTGTCCCCAGAGGTTCTTACAGGATGCTGTAAGGAGTGAAATTTGGATGGAAGGCCACTGAATGCCAAAAGAACGCATGTATTTCTTGCAGCTTCACTCAACAGATACAAATCTTTTGACTTTATAATGTAACAATAAAATATAATATATATAAAAATAAAATATAATAATTTTATTTATCACCTGTCTTTTTATATTTATGCCCAGCAAAAATAAGGTGTATTAACTCCTATAAATACAGCTTTTTTGAAAAATAGCTGTTTCAACTACTCTATTATAGCAATATTTTGTATCATGTGCATAATATTATGTTATTGTACAAACATAGATAATATGAAAACTTTTAAGGAAATGTAAACTAAATGAATGACTGTTTAAAACAATTAAAAATAGATTTATTTTTTTTTAATAGAAAGACCTGGTGAGTAATTGATGAACCGTGTAAAAAAAGCAACCTTATAAGAACTTTTTCTTCCTTTGTGCAACTGGTAATGTTCCTGTCTGTTTGTCCTAAGACAGGATATAGTGTATATGACCTCTTTACTTAGGAACTTCTTTTGGGCGTCAACATTAGAATATAAGCTTATCTGCTGGGGAAGAGAGAAGACGATGATTTCTATCCACGCTCTATTTTTGGATTGTGCTTAGAGGGTTAGTCCCATTATCAAGCACATAAAACAGCAGTTAAAGTGTGTCAGCCTATGATGCCTGAAAAGTTTGAGCTTTCTGTTTAACAAGGGTTTTTCTCCACTACAAGAGAGTAGCAGATTTGAAACTGCTAAACAAGAAGTGAGAGTTTACCCTGATCTAAGTTCGGATGGCTCCTGAAGGTTGAAGGAGATAGTATCACCTTCACAAAGTTTTCCTTCAGTCTGAGGGACAAATCAATTGTTTGTCTGTCTCTAGGCATTGGATTAAAAGCCTTAGGAGAATCCCATATTATGGTGATCATTATAAGGTCACAAGAAAAGGCAAGGAACTAATTTTTTTGCATGTTAGGTTTCCTAGCTAAATACTACTGACTATCACTGTCATGTATTGTCTTTGCCACATGCCTGTCTCTTCCTCCTGACTGCAGTTGCTTAACCACTGAAGTGTGAAGCAAAAAGTTGGATAAAGAAACTGAATTTAAGCACAAATGTGATACTGGTTCCTAAGTCCCGTAGCATCTTGCATTCGTTGGAATATATAGCCTAGTGAAATTGGAGCACTATTTGTTGTCCAGCAGTCTCAGCAGTGTACAGGAACGGGGATTCCTTAAACGTGATGTTACTGTTAGTGAAGTTGTGCCAATGGATTTGTTTTCCAGAGGATTAATTTTCTGACTTGCTCAGCCAAACTCTTTTCTGCAAGCATTTGTCCTAAAGAGTAGCTTTCTAAAGTACTGTGTCTAAAGACTTTCATTTGCACTAGGTAACTCTTTCCTTCCCTCCCTTAGATAAGGAGATGTGAACTTTCAGAATAGAAATGTTAGAAAGACATTTCCCACTTTGTCCTATGGTGCTGGTAGAGCATGTTTTTATTCTTCCGTGCCAGAGGCACTTCAGAGCGTTCCATGCAACTTGAGAATAAATTCATCACCTGAAATAGCTCTGATGCTTCCAGCACTTCCAGTTCTATCACAAACTTAAAGTAATTCATCTGGCATAACGTATGTTGTGAAATGGGTATAAATCCTGGGTTTTGTACTTAGAATGTGGTTGAAATCTTAACCTTTCAATAGGGACACTTTTCTTTCAAATAAAAGTTTTTCTGTTTAACCATTTCTAGACATGACTCTCAAAACAGGGTGAGGTTAAAGGATAAATTTAAATACGTGTGATAAAGTAGTAGGAAATTACTTAATTGTGTGATGCAGTGTAGCAGGTAAGCAGTATGCCTGAGCTGCTGCTGAATTCTTGATGAGTCCTGAGTTGAAATACTTCTTACTGTTACCTTGTGACCTGAGGACATCAGATGTACATTTGTAACTCTTAATCATTTCTGGCCCTACAAAAGACAACTTGCAACAAGAGAGCTGTTGGCCGATACAGCTATGAAAACTGCTTTTTGCACATCAGAGTAAAAGCTCTACCAAGTTGGTGTATAACTGACAAACACCAGCGATTTTCTCAGTGCCATAGTCAAACATAAGCCAATTTTCTGCAGTATTTTAATGCTTAGTAAGTACCCCAATCTCAGCATGCAAGACTCAGTAATTTGTAAACAAATTGAAATCAGCCCTTTAAAAAAAAAAATAGTTACTACAATTTAGGTAATTAGTTGCACAAAAAGAAACTGTATCCATATTGGGTTAAATAAGAATCCTGCTTAAATCCCTTAAAGTCACCTTCCTCTGTGTTGGAGGTGGGGAAAAAAACACAGCTGGTACTGCGTTGCTTTGTCACTTTCCCGAAGGAGCAGAAAAGTCCTAGGCTGGAGATTTTCTGAGTTGATGCCAAGATTACTGTGTTCATGTGCAAGGTCGACTCCACTAACTGAAAAGGGGATTTGATGCAGTGTCTTGGCAACCTTTTGCCTATAATATGAACAGCTCTCCCATACAGACTGAATTAGATATTTTAAAAATCTGAGAAGCAGACTAACTACAAGGCTGTAGTGTTTGTAATTTTATTGCCCTGACCAGGGAATCCTCAATTGTAGGAAACAACCTCTCCTAATTAAAATCATATTAGTTATGTTGAAAACAAAAGATGTTTTCACTTTCATATTAAATGATGCTTTTGGGATTGCTTTCAGAGTTTTTTGTTCACTTTCAGAAGAAGTGTCTACAGACAACCTTCATCTGCTGCAGAATGCTTTCCAAATGATAAATTCTCCGCAGTCTTTCACTAGCTAGTTCTAAGCCCATCTTTGGGAGCTGTTTGCTTTGAGCACCTTGTGTGTGCTTAACCTGTGAACTTGGAAGGTTGGTCTTACGTTCCAAACAAAATATTGAATATAGTCTTTGTTTAAACACAAAGCTGTGAGACTGTAAATGATGCAATGCATTGTCATCATCAAGTGTTTTGCTATATATTCCCAAACTTTCTGTTCTATCTGAAGCACTAGTTTTCACTAGGCATTCTTGGGCTATTTCAAAGACAGCCATGATGACTCGGTGTTCAGCAAGTGCTCAAAAAGCATTGATCTTGAAAAGGGAGTACTGGGAAATCTGATGCTAGCATCAAGTTATTCTTTCTGTGCATGTACTTCAGTTTTCCATGCATGCTCATCTATTTGTACGATTCCAGTTTAGGTTTTCTGTCTCTTTCTGTCCAGGAAGTGGGGAAAGTAAGTGACCTCTGTTGCCTCTTTCCTGTCCTTTGAAATGTTTATCATGTTGCAAATTCATCAGTTTCAGGGCATCTCAGCTGATCATAGATGGGAAGACTCCATTTTTGAAGATACTATTATATAATTTTTATCTATAAAACGTAACATATTTGATCTATAGATCTTGTAGGACCTGTACAGCTACCTGTCTGATGTAGTAAGCCTGACAGTTTGAATTGACTGAAGATACCCTTAGTCCTCTTTTCCATACTGTGCCCTTTTTAGGTATCCTTTTGCTTTAGGCTCTCAAAAACTCGCAGCTTTTCCTCTATTTCCCTTGTCCTCATGTACGTGATGTAGGTTTTACTGCTTGCTTCTTCCGCTTGAAGGTATAGCTGAGGTACTGTTTTCACTTAGGAACTTGAATAACAATGTATTTTAATGATCTCCCTATTGATCCAGGGTGAAATGCATACTGGTTGATATTCTGCCAAAACCATCACCAACTTCTTCATTGTGTAAATAAGTTTCACTTTAGGGAGTGAGCATTTCCCTCTTCTAGGCTGGTAAAGGTATCTTTGAGCAGAGCCTTCTTTTTCAGGCCATAACAGTAATGAATTCAGAGCTGGACAATTAAATGTAATCAAATTCTGGGACTTCTCTGTCCTTACAAATCAAATGTTTTGCAGGCATCAAGAAGAAAATCATGTGATTACAAAGGGCTAATTAGATAGGTTCAGATGATGGCTTATTGTGAACAAGCTTCCCTATCTACTGCATAACTCGAGAAATTCTTGGGCCTTCGTCTGTACTTGAAACTTGCTACTGGAAACGTTGAAATCCAGGCATAATCAACGGTTAGAAACTTACAGCAGCGGACATTTGATTGTTTTCATATGTATTAGTGTTTTTTCCTCAGTTTTTAAGTGGAATTAATCTAAACATTCATTGATGACCTATAAGAGTAGGCTTGTGTTGGGGTGCTGGCTTGTGACTTGGGAGACCTGGGTTCCCTTCCTTGCTTCTGCCCTAAACCGGGTAATCTAGGCAAAATTCTTATCTCCCTGTGTCTTAGTTGTGTACAGACAGATGGGGATAATAGTGTATTTTTCTGGAACACTGTAAAACATATTAGAGTGTGAAAGATGCTTAGATATATATGCATAATATATCTTAAATTTGGTGGTGTTAGTTTAAGATCTTAACTTCCAAAGCCTGCCTATTAATATTAAATCTGGAGCAGCTAGTTCAAAATGTCTTAATTCTAATGTAACATGATTTTTAATGAAAGGGAGCTTTTCTTTTTTTAAAAAAGTCTGAAGGTTGTTCTCAAAGTGACTATGTTAACTTGAGCATTCTTCTTTGCTAGTTTTTTGAGAGCCTGTGTAAAGAGATTGCATCAATTCAAAAGCTAGTTTGTCATGTGAGATTTTTTTTCTCCCCCAGGTTGATTCTGCTAATGCGGGAAGAGTGTTAGCTTCTGATGCAGCTGTTTTCTTGAAAAAGTCTGGATTGACAGATTTGGTACTTGGAAAGGTATTTAATGACATTTATTGAAGTATCCTGTCTCTTGCTTCAGTGAGTATCCTGTGTAAATTAAAATACTTAGTGGTACTACAGGATACATGATCTTCCCTAATGTGTTTTCAGTTGTGCTATCCAATAGTTTCCAACTTCAGTATCCTTGCTTATTCTACTATGTATGTAGCTTGTGGTGGAAATTGAAACAATATTTAAATTTGTCACCACAAATAAGTGCTATCATGAAGTTAAGACCTGAACTTTCATCCAAGAATGCATTGTTAAATGGAGCAAGAACTTACCAGCTTCCTCTCAGTGCTGTGGAACACCTTGTGTCTATTATTTTTATGTTTTAGATTTGGGACTTAGCTGATACTGATGGCAAAGGTATCCTGAACAAACAGGTATGATTATTTATATGATGTATGAGGTTACTCTAACCATTAGAAAGCCTTGAAATAAGATAAAAATTAAGATTTCTGGTTCAGGAAGGCAGTTTTTCTAACTGATTTTTTTCAGATTTTTCTAATTGGAACTAGAGGTGTACTTCCTACTTCAGTGTAAGCTACAATAAATTAAGCAGCCTTCAGCTACCTCATCAGTTTTTCTTCAAGTCATAAAATGAACTGCTGTTTAGCTGTGCAATACAATATACTGAGAAGTAATTTAAGGGTTAATATACTGTATTTACTAAAAAGGTGACTTTTGCTCTTAATCTTGGAGGAAACAATGCAGAAATTAAAATTCTAGTAAAATGTTCAAAATTCTTATTTATCTAATTTTGGTGGACTTGACATTAGTACGTTCTGTTTGGAGTTCTTCCAAAGTTGTAGCAATGAGCAGTACGGCAGTCGGACTTGCATATCAGTGGTGCTACTGAAAAGCTCTAATGTGCGTTGCTAATGTGGTTTGAAGTATAGTTACTTAAATAACAGCCTGTGGAGAGCTAACTGTTTCATCTTACGGTAGGAAAAGGAGGAGCTTGTAGCATCTACCAAACAATCTTTTTTTTTTTTCCAGACTTCTTTTGGTTCATTTTTCTCATGTGCTGTACCTTCCTTTCCTCCCTCTCCATCAACTGCCACCTTTGGGATCAACTCAGTTCCTCCAAGATAAACAGCTGTAATTGCTACTTTAAATTTTCACTGCTCTGCCATAGAAGAACTGACTGCACTAGCCAGGAAGTTACTAAATGCTTGGAGCTAGTAATTACAAACTTTGCCTCACTGGAGGAATTCAGCAGTTGCTGACTGCTGCTTTCTGTCACTTTGTGACCCCCTTTGAAGCCATTTGCAACCCTTTGTGTGTATAGCAATACTAGAAAAGCTCTTAATTCTTCTGAAATTTGAGTATTTTCATGTAATAAATCCTTTAAAATTTCATTTTTCCTGTAGGAATTTTTTGTGGCTTTACGACTTGTAGCATGTGCACAGAATGGATTGGATGTTGCCCTGAGTAGTCTTAATTTGCCTGTTCCTCCACCAAGATTTGTAAGAGTTCTTTTTTTAATTGAACATATCAACTCATTAATAAGAACTGCTTTTAAGTGAACAATTAGGAAGCTTTGGTATAAATACCAAACACTTCTGAAAGTGATGTTGTAGGGCAATAGGGCCCTACAAGGGGAAAATTAAGCAATGTGGAATAAGAATAAAGTGCTACATGTTCTAGTGGGGATTTGAATATAAAATTATGTATAATTTGAATATATATATGGTATTTATTCTGTTAGTGTTGTCCTTAACGGAAGAAAATTTTAAATTTCTTACTCTAAATTTTGGTATCCTTAACTTAAGGTATAAGTAACTAAAATGCAGTTCTGGCTTTGAGAAGGAGCACCTTCTCAAGTAAGGGAGTGGTTTTCAAAGGTCAGAACCATGTCTCCTTTAATGTGGGTTTTTTCCTGTTTTTCCTTAGACTGATACTAGTAGTCCTCTGCTACTCAGTGGAACAGCATCAAGTGATGTACCATGGGCTGTTAAGGTAAACTAAAGATCAGACTATTACCTAGAACTATGGTGTGGTTTGCAAGAAAACATAAGTCTGAGAAAAATATAATGCTACTGGTAGCTATAGTTTATAAAGTATGATAAATTACCATTCATGTCAAAGCTGTAATTGGGCTAGTAGACCTAATTTGATAAAAACACTTGATCCTTGGGAAATCTCTTCTTGTTTAGAAATTTAAAAAAAAAAAGAAAAAAAAGAAAAAAGGAATAGTTACCTGAAGCCATGAAAATAATTGAAGAATAAATCTCACTGGGTTTTGGATGAGTCTTTAGCTGACTTAGAAATAATATCTTTTTTTGTATTTTCTTTTAAGCATTAGGAACTGCAGTGTGTGTGCTTCCAACTGTAACTTAAAAAGAAAAGTTAATATTTTTGAAAGAACTACTGCTTCTTAGGCTACGAGTGTGACTGTTTCCATAAGTAATATTTTTCTTCTGCCCCTGCAGCTGGAAGACAAGGCCAAGTATGATGCTATTTTTGACAGCCTAAATCCTGTGAATGGACTGTTGTCAGGGGATAAGGTGAAACCTGTACTCCTTAACTCGAAACTGCCAGTGGATATCTTAGGACGAGTAAGAATACCTTTCTTTTTAATTGTTAATTCACAAATAATAACTGTGCTACACTCAGCAACATCTGTTTTTCAAATTGAAGATTTGTAGTAATGAGCCTAACTATTAAATACTATCTTATGGAGTGGCCACATGTGTAACTATTAAACTGTAAAAAAAAAACCAAAAAACAAAAACCACCCACAAAACTCTTTTGATATTTTGATAGATCTTCTCTTACTACGGTGTATCAGTTACGTGTACTCTTTAACACTTGGTTTAGGGCAGGGTGCCCTTAGCGCACTCCGTCTCCAACTTAAGAATCTCTCTTCTGCATGGTTTATATGAATGTAAGTTGCTCACTGAAAACTAATGCTGTTAATCTTAATAGAACTTAGGATATGGTGGAGGGAGGCTGTTCTCACATTTGTTTTTAATGAGGTTTTAAATAGGAAACTGCTGCAGTTCAGGCAAACTTCCCTATATTCTGCTTTTTATTGGTAGGTGTGGGAATTGAGTGATATTGACCGTGATGGAATGTTGGATCGAGACGAGTTTGCAGTTGTAAGTATCTTCTGCCTCTTGGGATTTGGAAAGCCTAATGGCAGGAGTTTAAAATAGATGCATTGTGTATTTTTGACTGTTTGTGTCATTCATTTATTGCCTTTATTCAGAGACCTTAATGAAGTTTTAGTACTATTTAATGTTTCTGTTAGTTTGTTGAATGTCTCTCAATACACAGTAGTAACTTACTTTGTGGACTGAGTCATTAAAAACTTATACCTGTGATCTGCTGTCCCATGAGAGACTGAGTGTTTTCACTGATTAAGTTTTACTGTAACCTTCAGTGTTTATGGTACTTGAATGCCTCAAGATATCTTTGAGGAAAATTTTAAAGAAATTATGTATAAATTCTTCAAAAGTTCATAGCAAGTTAGAATTTTAACACTATTAATGCCAGGACTGATGAAATAATGTAAGTAGTGGTAAATAAGTTTCACTTCCCCCAAGAGATGGCAAGTGAGATGAGAGTAGGAGGCTCTTGCTTTTGAAGACTGTATAAGTCTTGAATGTGATAGTAACCATGCATCAACTTTTTCTCAAAACTTTCCGCTTGTTTTTGCATGTAAGTGAATTGGAGAGGAAGGAATTATGCATTCACCCGGGAGGAGAGGGTTTCATTTTATGTAGAGAAACATCAAACCTAACTTTAAAGGTTTGGAAAAGCTAACAAAATATCTTAACTGCATTCTGTGTTGCAAGAATCTTGAAAAAGTAATGTGACCTTTGTGTCCTCAGGTGGGACTAAAGCCAGCCTTTAATTTTAATTTCTACAAACTAGACTTTTGCTCATCCTCTCAGAGTCAAAATTAAAAAAAAAATAAAAAGAAAATAAAAAATACCTGTTTAATTGCCAAGAATTGATGTTATGGACAACATCAAGACCTTGCTTTGTTTCTTTGTAATATAAATATGATGAATTCACCTTTTTCTGCTGTCATGTATATTTTTGAGAAAGGATAAAAGTGTAAAAATCGCTTTCTTGAATATTGTTCTAGTCATCTTCAGGCACCTGTATGCTTCAGTTTCTTTTGAAACCAATTCCTTTAAGACCCTAGTAGTTAACTGTTACTATATTTGATTTCCTGTGTGTATGCTGTAATTCTTCAGAATTTTAGGTTGGAGATCAGAGGATTGATATGTTCTAGGGAAATGTTTGAGATAAAGAAATTTTATAATACTTCACAGATTATCAATTTAATTTAGGTTCTTAAAGTTAAAGTTACTTAAAACTTCAAGTTCTTAAAGTTTCTTTAAGTTCTCTCAAATAAAATTCCACAAGTGGTGGTACAAGCTTGGTAATATTTAGGAGAATCATTTTAATGTTCTAAAAGGTACTGAACTTCATTTGCTAAGCACTGAACCTCAAAAGAAATAGTAATGAAAAACAGGTCAGAAGGCAATAAGCTATAATTCAGTTGAGGGGGCTTGTAAAGGAGAAACGTAATGAAAAAATGCTACAAAGTTATTTCTTAACTAATTCTTTAATTTATATATGTATTTATTTCTTATATATTTACATCCACACACTTTATTTTCTTGTTCAGGCCATGTTTTTGGTATACTGTGCTTTGGAAAAAGAACCAGTGCCAATGTCCTTGCCTGCAGCTTTGGTGCCACCATCCAAGAGAAAACCCATTAGTGTTTCAGGAGCGATGCCATTAATTCCATCTTCAACATCTACCAAAGAGTCTCATCAGTCCTTGCCACCTGTAGGCATTTTAGCTGCCAAAACACCATTAACACAGGTATAGTTCTGAAGTTACTTGGGGTTAGAAGATTTCTGCTCTTAATGCTGTGCTTTGGAGACTGCCTGCATGAAGAGTCTTGATACAGGTTTTTAGTTTCGTTCTTGCCCTGTTGATTGGTTGATGAATTTGAGGAGGCTATTGGGAAGACCAGGTGGAGAGATATGAAATTTATCTTGTTCTGCTTTTTCTAGATGTCTTCAGATATAAACAGTTGGATAAAAGAATATTATTTAGTAAAGATTTTGAAGATATTTTAAAAATAAATTATTTCAAGGCATGAAGCTCAACCCAAAGGCCAGAATACTAAGAAAACAGTTTAAAAATGTAGTCCAGGTACACATCTGCAGAACATAAGTCTTCTGGCTGAAGACTGATTTGAAGATGGACAAGTTCTTAAAACAAATTGTGGCAGGCGTGTATGTGCAGTTGTATGTGCATGCATGCAATTTGAAGAAGACATTAATGAAAATGGAATAGATAAATGCAAGCAATGGGAAAAGGAAATAAAAGGTCTGGCATATCTGTCAAACACGTGAGATTTGGTGTTTGTTTTGAATACGATTATTAAGAAGCTTGATGCCTCCCACCCCCCCCCAAGCATCTTATTTAATCCTGGTCATTTTAGAATCCAGAATTCGGGAAAATGTCTTTCCACATAGGTTGTAACTTACTCATTCTATTCAAAATAAGAAAAGATTGAGAAGGGGATCTAAGGTAAGAACTGTAGTACTTAATGCATAAGATGCTGCTTGGACATTTGGGTACCCATACTTGAGTAATCAGTAGGAAACTGGCATCTTAATTCTGGAGATGCCAAGGTTTTCATCTGGCAGTTTACTTGACTGATGGTAAGTCTTGCTGTATGTATTACAAAGCAGTGCCATTCTGAATGAGTGTTTCGGTGTATGTTTTGAGTATAGCACCATTTGGGATTAATCTGTTAAGTGTCCTTGTACGCTGAAATTAATTAGCATTCATAAGCATGCACTTGAAGCCATTTTCACTCAAAAAAAACCCCAAACATCTTTATAGTAGCTTAGTGTTTGGAAAAATTGCTGAAGTAAGAGAAGTGGCTCTAATTCCCATCTTTACCTTGATCAGAGGTAAGTTCTACAATTTAGAATGTGCCAACTATTAACAGTCTGGGCTTGAGCAGTTCTTCAGTCCCTCCAGCTAAAGCTCTCCAGCTGTGTAAAGAGGAATAAAATTGATAGAGCCAGACAGTAAGCAGGACTGTGACTGAGCACAGTGATGAGGGCATAACCCCATGCTGGGAGGAGATCTGGGCTCCAGGAAATACTTCTAATGCATAGGCAAAGAGGCAGAGCAATATAAACCAGCCTTGGTGCTTCACTGATGTAAATACTTTGCTTCTGCTTTTGGAGTTACTTGTGGATCTCTGTGGATCTCTATTTTGGAGGATAAAACTGGTTCATGAACGAGGCATCTATATCACTTGTTAAATCTGTGCTGTAGTCCTTGAATTATGTAACTCTGAACGTAACTATCTGAAAACAGAACTGCCTGTATCTTAGTATTGTGGTTTTGGTGTTTTTGTTTTGTTTTTTTTTTTCCCCTTCCATCCCCACCTGCCTTCAGTGGGTTGTATCGCCTGCAGACAAAATTAAGTATGATGAGATCTTTGTGAAAACTGACAAGGACATGGATGGATTTGTGTCAGGTGTGGAAGCCAGAGAACTATTCTTGAAGACAGGACTGCCTTCTGCTCTTCTTGCACATATCTGGTAGGGTTTTTTTTTTTCCATGTCAGCTGTTTAGACGATGGCATGGTTCTCGCTCCTTCCTAGCACTTTTCTTGAGAAGTGCTATGTTGACATTTCTGGAAAGTGAAAGCTGTTTTTTATATATAATAGCATGGCCTCTATATAAGCACTGGTAACTTACTTGCTTCTACTTTTGGACAGAAATGGGGGGAAAACAGGTTTATGCTATGCATCGTGTCTTACGGGAGGAGGTAAAGTGCCTGAACACAGATTGTTACAAACAAATACTGCACTTCAGCTAAACCTGTGTATTTAAGGCATCATGGTGTTGCTGTGTATCTAAACACTGATACTGTCCATATACTGGTAAAGAGAATTATCTGTATAAAATTCTTCGCATGCAAGACTTACGGCCCATTTCATTCTACAACTAACTTGTCTTTCATTACAGCTAGTAGTGACATCCACTGCTTTTTTAATTTTTTTCCCCGCTATAAGCTATTGTAGGGCACTCTGATAGGAAAAACTTCCCCCCCCCCCAAGTTGTGGTTAACACAACCTCTAATTTAGGAAATTTAGGAAAATTTAGATAAACTTGTATTGGCTGTGAAAAGTTCTTTCATTTAGAAGGAACTTCAGTTACAGATACTCAAGTGTTGTTAGTGACTTACAGCCCTGATTCTGCCTTTCACCAGATCAGAACTGAATGTAACAGAGCTGTGGACCTTAGCATGCAAAGAGAAAGTGATTGTGTATGTTTGAGTAATGTTTCCTATTTATTACCATGCCTTCTATATTGCATTTTTTAGAAGAGGAGATATATACTAGCAATTTTTACATTTTTGAATGACAGCAAGTACAATAAACAGGGCTGTACTTGCAGAAATGAGGATTTGATTTATTTCATGTGCATCTCTGTACAGGGCGCTCTGTGACACAAAGGACTGCGGAAAGCTTTCAAAGGAACAGTTTGCTTTGGCTTTCTATTTAATTAATCAGAAGTTAACAAAAGGCATTGATCCACCTCAGGCTCTGACTCCAGAGATGATTCCACCTTCAGACAGGGGTGTCAGTTTACAGAAGGTAAGGATGGGTTTGGCATTTTTGGTATAAATCTCAAAGAAAGAAGGTTAATTCCAAAGGCTACGCAAGAGGCACCTCAAGTACTGGCATACCTTAAATTTATCATAAGATCAGGAAGAAAACAAGTCTTAGGTGCAAAGAATTGACAAAAAACTGTTCCATCCATGTTTCAAAATGAAGCTGTCATTTATTACGCCTGCCAACCAAGCGGAGAGATCTTATGTTGAGAAAGCATTATTTTCTATTTTGAAAGAATAATCCTTCTGCTGCCTATCTAAAGAAATTTTAGTTTGCATCTGAAATAACATGCACAAGTTCAATGTTTTTCTCCTAATGTGTTCACAGTTACCTTTTTTACATTGTTTCCAGACTTCTTAAAAAAGATCAATGTAAACTAAATAAAGCTTAGAATTATATATTTAAAGTTTTAAAAGTAAATGGTCCTCCATTTTATACTTCACAGATAGTTTAAATGTCTTCATAGTCTGTTGATTGCCATCTATCTTAATCCAGCAGTAGACTGTACCTCAGCAGTTCAAGTTGTATTTATCAGAATGGTAGAGGTCATCACAAATTCTTACTTGTTTTATACATCATGAAGTATGATGTGAGTTACCTTTTCTTG
The DNA here is from genome assembly GCF_018139145.2 of Gymnogyps californianus. Classification (NCBI taxonomy): domain Eukaryota; kingdom Metazoa; phylum Chordata; class Aves; order Accipitriformes; family Cathartidae; genus Gymnogyps; species Gymnogyps californianus. The sequence goes on along the minus strand of NC_059478.1, from coordinate 29,285,857 downwards.
GTTGTGCAAAACATTGACCTAATTCTACAATCTTCTTAAACAGAATGAAAAATTTGCACCTGAAAAAATGAAACTCAAAATTTGGCACTACTTTTGAGTTTCTGTAATTGGTATCTAATTTCTTTTTGCATTCTGTTTTTAAAAAGTAATTGCTTTATTTGCAACTCTACTAATCTTTTTTGTATGTTTGCTTTCCTTTCTATGTCTCTTTTCTAGTTTGGACTGTTTTTTCCATTCTGCACCACTCTGCTTTTCATCCTTATTATTCTGTCAGTTTGTTAACTCTGCTTTCTCAAGGTTAGAGAATCTTTGCTTTTCTAATATTTACTGTCTGTTGGTTTAATAATGAACATCCTTCTAAGACTCTTACATAATCATTGAAATAGCACAGCACTTCGCTGAAGTGTCACAGTATGTCACGATCTCAAATTATTGCTGATTTCCAGTGTTGTTCATCAGAAGAACCCCAAGGTTTTTCTTTGAACCCAGACCTCTGTGGCTGTTACCTGTTGGTAATATGTGCTGCTTAAACTTAAAAGAGAAAATGCTGTCTTATCCTGTTGAAATCGCTGGGGAAGTGATGACAGAGTGGTAGCCCAATGTGACAGATGACAGTTATCATTAGGACTAATACCCATGGTTTTACTGATTATATTGCAGAAAATTTAGTGATTAGAACACGTTGGATGAGATTGGTGTTGGTTACTGCTATTCTGTGTGTGTAAATTGTTTTTATAGAACTCTGAAAGACATCAGTGTCATTTTTTTTTTTTCCATTACTAACATAAATGATAGGAGTAAGAATATTGTGAAAGAAGGTAAGTTAGCTTTTAGTTAGCTCTGTCAATCCTTACTAAGAATTTGTTTTACTAGATTGAGCTGAACCTTCAGCTCGTTTTGAGCTTTTTCAAGAGAGATGTTGACTTGTTGATATGAAAGAACCTGTTTGTCCAAGATTATTGCTCAAGAATTGAACCCTAAGGATAAGAGCAGTAGGCAGAAATAGGCTTTTTGTTGGTTTTCTTGAAGTGGCATGGCTTACATTGTAAAAAAAGACTTAGGTTTCATCTTCTGAGTTGACCAATATAAAGGCAGTAGCAGAAATATCAGTAAGTATAATGGTAATCCATTATGTTTTTAAAGTAGGGGAAGTTAACTCATGATCCTTCTTGGTAGATGTTCAGAATGCATATGTATGTATATTGCTGTTATCTAATGTTTGGTTTCCCTACAGAATTTTATTACCACAATAGTGTAACTTTTATTTCAATTTTGAGGCCTGAATGCAGATCCCATGAATGGGATAAAGCAGCAGTCTAGTACTTGTTGCTGTGTTTCTTTACCTAGAACTGTTTGTAGTCACCAAATTGCACTTGCATTACCAGCCATAAAACTTAAACTTACATGCAAGTTCCTGTTAAAGAATTTTGACAGGAATTTACTTTTATTACTATTTTGAGTTAAAAACTCAAAGCATTGTTTGCATGCATGTTGCAGTGTAGTAAATGGCAGCAAGTAGTTCTAACTTTTGTCTTTGTTAACGTGTATATTGACGTTAAAAATGTTGGCTTTTGTGTTCCTCCCCCACACCAGTTCTCCTGAACAACTGAAAATAGGATTGAACTACATTTTGTTCAAGCTTGATGCTGATATTAGTGTGCAGAATTTCTTTAACTGATGAGAGGAGGAGGCCTGGAAAGAATTTGTACTTGTAGCTAATAGCTCCATGTTTTCCTTCTGTCCCTTTCCTGGAAGTAAAAACTTTCTCATTGGAACACCATGAGCAGCTCCGCAAAACTCCTGTGTAATTCCTTTAGAACAGGATTGAACTTCATAGCTATTTTGCCCATTTGAGAAGCTGTACACTAACCAGTTTAAAAATAGCTGTATGGGTTTTTTTATTCTTAGTTCATGCCATTTGTTCTAGTAAAATATGCATGAATAATCTATAGTTCTGCTGAATAATATTCTCCGCCACAGCGTGCTCAGATTTACTGTTTAGGTCTTTTCGTGGCTCTGGTTTGGTTTTGTTTTTTTTTTTTTTTTCCCCCCCTAGAGTATAAGCTTGAATAAACACGTAGTTAATAGCATCTTGATTTATCTTTAGAGAAACTTCAGCATTTGAGAACTTTTGTGTTGTTTTGGGGGTATCACTTGCCTTTTTTTAATTACGTATATATACTTTCCTCTGAACTTTGTGTTTGTCCTGGATGACTTTATTCAAGACTTGAAGGAACTGATGTATTTATAGAAGGTAGTTACAATGACTATGGCTTCCTAAACATGTTCATGTTATGATAAGGCACAGTAGAACAATTACAGCATTTGCTAATTTGTGTCTTCAGCATTTGTTCTCTAGTCATTTGTGTACTTTTTGGAAACAAATAATTTGTATTACAGTTGTTGTCTTATTATAAAGACATTAAGTAAATGGGAACTCATGGGCATAACTTGCCTATGACTTTGTATTGTGAAAGTTTCATTCAGTATTCTGGAGGTTCACATTAAACTAGCTCGATATCACTTAAAGCATTGCAAATAAGTGTCTATACTCTGCAACAGGAGGATCACCAAGGTGAAGAAATATACATACAAAAGTAGTAAACAAACCAAACCACTCTTAAATGAATGCTAGGGAGCCAGCTAAACGTTAACTGTAAGATAAATCTCATTTCACAACTAGATTTTTTTTTTTTTTTTTTTTTTTTTTTTTGGTATGATCAAGTGGTCCTGTGCTTTTGTGGAAGATGTCTTCAAGAGTTTACAGGAGACAAACTGTTTGAATTACTAGATGCATTGGATGTATGTAGTGTTCTGTTAATAGAGCATCTGGACTGTTTTGGGATTTTTAAGACTGAAGATGTGAAATATAATGCTACCAACAGTGTTACAAGAGGATAGCTCATGCTGTCACAAAAAGTAAACTGAATATAGTTGTTGGACAGCATAAACTATAAACTAACAGTATTTATTTTTTGTCTTTCAGAGTACGCAAGGACCGAATTCTGTAGCAGATTTTTCTGCAATTAAAGAACTTGATACATTAAACAATGAAATAGTAGACCTGCAGAGGTAGGTAAAGGAGGAATAGTCATAGTTGCCTTAGGTTCAGTTGTGCTACTTACTGTTTTTTAAAAAACAATTCAATGCATAAGAGAAAACCAGGTGGTAATAGGCTGCTTTGCTAAAATAAATGGTTAGCGTGTCTGTAATACTGTTTAACGCTTCTACTCTCTGTTCACTCAGATGAGTGCATTTAATAACAGCAAGACTGTGAAAGGTCTGTCTATCATGCTTTCTGGGTATGTTTCAGAGAGCTGCATATCTTAGCATCCTGAGATGGAAATATTCTCTCTTATTCATCTTTATTGGCAGATGAGAATGGAGCAGATCTTTAGGATGCTGGAACCATGATATAAATTGGTATTAGTTGTCTCTGATTTGTAGAGGGAATTCTAAGGACTTTTTTCTAGTGGCAGTAAGGAAGTGAGATGGGAAAGATCAAGAAGTATGTAGGGTAGGGAGTGGGAAGATGACAGTTTGTATATGGACCTCTGCTAGGGTTTTGATGGTGGTAAAGGTGGACATGCTTCTCTTCAGTTTAGTAAAATAAACTGTTGCACTGAGAAAAATTGTTTTGACTTGAGATCTGCAGACCCTTGGGTTCCATTAATTATTTCTAAGGTAATTAAGAAGATGACTTCAAGTGACTAAGAAAATCAAGTTCATATATGTTGTATAATCTTTGTCATACTCTCAAGACATAGCAGATATTTTTCTTCAGTCATTTTTTTTGGTACTATCATAAATCTACTGAAAATTCTATTAAGAACAGTTATTTCTACTATTTTATAAGTGAGGGTGCTTTGTCATGATGAAATCTGCCTGTCTTATTCACGTCACTTGCAGGAATGATTTAATTTGGCAATGTGTCAAAGCACAGTCTGTTTCCTAAGTACATAAATGTTTTTTTTTTTTTTCACTTCAGCTGCTTATTCTCCCTCTTATTACTCCCACTGCCTCCTCACTTCTCCCTGCTCTGCCTTCCGTGGTTGTTCTTTAGGTTGTATTAATTCCAATTTTGGACTCTCATGTTTATTAACCTGAAATATGATTTACTAGCGTGTATATTTGCTGTTAGTATCTTAGAGGGAAATAAATTGTTCACTAGCATGAATTTTTAGATGAAGTTGGTTTTCAGTAGGTAGACTTGCAGCCTAACATGCAAGCCAGTCTGTTTGTCTTGTTTTCTTTTCTTACTGTGAGGTATGAAGGAACCATGGCTTTTGGAATGTCATTGCTTCCATTTCTTCAGTGGCAAATATACTTGGACAATTATTTAAGATACATTTGAATGATACTCGATTGTTGAAGATATGGTAGGGGCAACTATTAGTATGTATTTATTTTTAGAAAGGGGAAATTTACTTTGATATGATTTAGAGGTTGAGAACAGAACTGGATTAACAATCAGGCTTAAGCCTGTATTGTCAAACTGAAGTATAATATTAAGAGATTTGTGTGGTTTCATTGAGAATGACTAGCAAACTCTCAATGTCATAAAGTGAGTCGTGGCACAAGTAAAACTTTTTTCATTTTTATTTTTTCAAGAAAATTAACTTTTTGATTACTTGGAAATCCTTTAGCCACTGTAGAAGAGTTATTTTGGTAGCAGAGTAAATGCTACTTTTCTGTACCTTCCCTAAGCACAGGTGGCAATGCTAGGCAACAGATGAATCTTTGTGGTAAATGTAGGAAACTTTTTTCATGTTTGGCAAATCCACATTTCAGTTATAACTGGTGAAGTATGCTTTCAGTCTTGATAGTTATCATATAAAAGTGTAATTTAAACTTAAGTTATTTTTGTTCATTATTAAACAAGATATATTTTTCAGCTGTTGAACTCAATATGTAATAATTCTAGTCCATGATTCCATTGAGAAGTATCCATGAGAGCTGCGTATCTGAGACCCAGTAACAGAAATTGAATCTATTTTTGAAGTGCACTTTAAAAAAAAAAAAAAAAAAAAAAAGGGCAGCAGAGGAAATGCCCAAAAGAATGACAATGTGTGGAAAATGTAGCTTTTTGAGAGACTGAGCAAAGAACACAGAGGTGATGTTTTTGTGGCTCGAGAGTCTGTGTGGGCAAGATTTCTGGTAGCCGATAGCTTTTTAATCTAATTCAATAAAAACAATGTCAGGAAGGTGGAGATTGAGGATCAGATGAAGAATAAAATGCAGAACACTTATTAGCGAGGATAATTCCCCTCTGGTAGGGGGAATGATTTGCCTAGGGACGTTGTGGAATCTGCATCATTTTGAGCCTGTCAGCACTGCTGCTTGTAAGTTCTGTTTCAGTTGTACTATATTTTTAGAAAGCTATTTGAAGGGTTTTTTTGATCAGCATTGTGGGAGGCTAGACCAGATGTTCTTAATATTCTTTTTTGAGCCATAAAACCTTTTTCTTCCCCAGCAAATCCTGCTTTGCTTTCATGCATTCAAAACTAGCTATGGCTCATAAATTAGTGGAATTTCTTCAAGCTTTACCAATACTACATTCCTCTCTAAGCATGTTAAGTAGTTGAGCTTAACTTAGTATATCTCACCAGAGGTGCCATCCTTCACGTATGTTGGACAGCAACAGTTATATTTTCCTCAATATAAATCAGGTTAAAAGGACCATAAAGCTGGTACTTTTGGTCTCTGAAAAGTAAGGAAACAGCAAAACGTCCCCAGAAAAACAGGGCAACCTCTCCCTGCCATACATTTCCATCAAGCCTTTGTTTCAAAGTTCAGAGATCTACAGCTTCTTAGCAAAGCAATGGTAAGAATTTTAATGTAGGCTAGATTATTTCTTCAAACCTCTGGTTTGGAAGTAATGGAGCTGTTGCAGCTGAAAAGGTTGGGGGGAACAAAGGGGAGAAGAAACAAGGCAAACCCTAAGCATTTTTTCTAGCATTGCCAAACTGAAGTACTACTGCACTAGGAATTCCCAAAATTACAAATGTATGCGAAAATAAGAAATGTTGGGCAACTGTGAGCGTAGATAATGCTACCAGCTCTGTGAGTAGTCATCTGTCACTTATTATGGAAAAGAACAATGATTTTTTTGCTTTTGTAACTAAGGTGGTTCTAGGTGTTAGCCATCAAGAAGCCTGGCCAGGGTTGTTTCATGTTTGACTTGACTGCCTCTACTGACATGGGGACTCCGCAGTTGTCAGCTATAACAAATATTTGCAATGTGCTGGCTCCCATTTATAAATTACTCCATTCACAAATTAGTATAAAACTTACGGATTTACTAAGATTATTTGATTGTAAATTATGAAGTATCTGCATTGGAGAAACCATCTATTAGTTTTGAGGGTTTTTTAATCATTGCTTTTGGTTTCTTTGATATGAGGTTCTCCTGACCTGACTACTATTAAAATACATAGGGAAATTGCATTGCTTTCATAAATTGACTTGAGTTGGTTACAGGTGTCCTTTATTGGCAAGACCACAGTTCTTTTTGGGTTGGTGTTTTGGTGGTGTTTTTTTTTTTTCCCAAGTGCTGATGTGGTAAGGGACTTTATGATCCAGGAAATCTGTCATATCCAATAAATCAATTTTGTTACTTGTTTTTGGTTCTTTCAGTTGCTGAGCATTCCTACAGGGGCATACCAGATAGTTTGTAAAAGAAATGGAGGCATTCAGAAGAATTAGTGAATTAAGTAGGTCTGTGTTGTCTTTTTTTTTTTTTTTTTTTTTTTGAAACAAAGACGCATTAGTGGGGGGGAGGAGGGCATGTGTTATGTGTAGACTATATACACTCAGCTTGTTTTCCTCTGCCTGAGACTGCTGCCTAAGCTTTTCTTGTTCTGCCTGACAATACCTCTTTCACTTGATTTTTTCCAATTCATTGTTTGTGTTGTGATTTGGCCAGTGTAAGCTGCCTGTGGGTGGGTATTGTATCCTGTTGCGTGCTTAGCGTAGTCCAGATTGCAAGGTTTAGGTACCTGGCTTCTATTGAAATAAAAGGGAAGTGATCTTCATCTCTGACAGTCTCTTAGGTGTATCAGTGATAGTAAGGTGGAAAGGCTGTATATTAAAGCATACATAGCTGCTTGCATTTCTATTTCCTGCTCAGTTTTCATACCTGAGCAGGAAAAATAACAAGTATTTGTTTACCTAGTCAATTATTCTCTTTTATCTTCAATCAGGAATAATATGCCTGAATGTTTGCTGTGCTTGATGTGTGTCTGAGGGCTTGAAGGTATTTTTCAGCCTGACTTGTATTTAGATCTGTGGAAGTGCTTTATTGAGATTGAGACCCTTTGTTCGTCGAAAGTTACGGAAGGCAAAATCAACAGAACTCGTTTCAACCCTGTGTTGCAACGTTCCAAATATCTAAGTACAACTGTGCTACAAATACTAGTCTATTGAGCTAGAGGAGTGTCCTATAGCTTTGATGGAAATGGTAAAGATTTGTTTAGAATTCCCATGATGCTTTTTTTTCTGATGAATGGAGAGTGAGGAATTTTATGAAACTTGAAGGTTCACACTTAAAAAAATAACTAGCCTTGTTCTTCAAAGTCCCTCTTTCCACATCTTTCCTTTTCCTTCCATTTAAACCTTCCCTGTGGGCACAATCAGCAAGTTGCTCTTTAATCAGATACTGACATAAATAATAGCAGAACTTAGTCTATAGTAGTGATTTTTCAGAGCAAATGTTCATTTAAGATGTGACATCTGGATTTTTTTTATTTTCCATTGTGCGCGGTTTAGCAGTAAACAAGAATTCCTCAGCTTGAGTAAAGAGAACTTAGAGTAGACCTGCTTTACTTTGGAGACAGAAATGCTTTCTTCTGTATTAGATAAGAGTAAACAATAAGATTAATAGTTTTAGATTGATAATCAGTCTGCTGCTATTAAAATATGAAGTTACCTTAATTTCAATATGTACTAGTAATATAATTTGATAGGTTTTTGCTATATTTCATTTAGAAATGTTAGGTTTATCATTGTTCAAATTCTAACTTTTAATGTGTGTGCTAATTTATTAACAAAATCTTTATGAAAGTCAGTATCTGTATAAAGAAGATAGTGTTGAAACTGTAAAGCTTAATGCTTTTCTGCATCTGTGAAAGGAGAAAACATTCCATATACTGTCTAGATAAACACTCTTATGATTTTTTTTAAAACAGTAACACTTCTGAGTTGTTTTTTTCCCTTTCTTAAAGCTATTGTTATGTCTGACTGCCAAGAATTTATTGATGATAATTCCCCTGTCATCAGTAGTCACTTTTAAACTTGAATAAATGTCTGTAGAGACAGACTTGATATGACACAGCAAATAACTATGTATGGAGTCTCTGAACAGATAGTGATTACAGCAAGCTAACCTTTCTTCTTCTGACTAAACTTACCAACAGATAAATCTAAAATCTGATAGGCAAAGTTCATTAATCAGCTAGATTGGCCTGCTGGAAATGTTTTCTAGCTGCTGTTAGCATAGGAATTACTGTGTTTGCAGGGGTTAATAGATGGAATCTGATGCAATCCCTCCCATTTTTCCCAGCAGTTTTCATTAGACAAGTGCTCCATAGCAACAGTGAGATCACTGGAGACAGTATTTCATTGATTTCTCCCTCCCGCCCCCTTCCATTTTTGAGCCATTCTTATCACTGAAGTGCAGTTGGGTGAAAAGACAGGGTTTTTTATGCAGAACACTTATGTGGGCTTCTGTCTTGTAAATAATTTGGGAAGCAGAAATCCCTTACATCTTTTGTGTTTAATGTTTCACTATGTATTTAAAGAGAGATACAGGCTTAGGGGGCTGGATAACTGTACCTGCTGTAGCTGATGTTCTTAAGTATTCTTGCATTCTTTGCTGGTCTTCTAGGGAAAAGAATAATGTAGAGCAAGACCTGAAGGAGAAAGAAGATACCATCAAGCAGAGGACAAGTGAGGTCCAGGTAAATAAGACACAAAATTATTGTTCGGACACCTGATATTGCACCATGTGGTGCTTTAATGGCAGTGGTCTGATTACTGAGTCTTTAGATCACATCACTTATTCAGTAAAAAGAAAAAAATTGGTGGCTAAGAAAAAGAATGTACTCTGAAGTGTATTTTCTATATGAATGTGGGTTGGTGCAGGTGTGTATATTTACATAAATGTGCAAGCTCCTAGGATATGTAGCCTGCATGGAGTTTTAAATGAAAATGTTACAAAAGAATAGACTTCCTCTTTTTCTTTTTCCTTTTTTTTTGTTTTGTTTTTTTTTAGCAAGGCTATCTAATGTATAATTAAAACTAAAGAAGACACTGTAGCATGGCAAATTAATAAACTTCAGTGGCTGAATTAAAAGGGCTTGTATATGGGGCTGCTTCTTAAGAGTCGCAGTAATTACCAGCTTGGGAAGAATGTTGCCTCAAGTTAATTTTGCCTAACCTAAGTGAATCTTAAAAATAATCTGTTTGATTTTTATTTAAAAGGGTGACATTGAATTTCCAGAATATTGGAGAATTTAAATTTTACAAGTATTTTACAGGGATTAAACATTATACAGTTAGCATCAGTGTTTAGGGTGCTAACAGAATAGTCAAGCTCTGAATTAAATGCTGCAAAGCAATATTTCAATTAAATTTTAAGCTGCAAAAGCAACTGGAGTTGCTGCTTTAAGAAAAAACTTCAGTGTGATATCTGATTACTTATTTATTTCTACATTTATTTTAGGAATCTTTATGATTTTAAATAATCTTTATTTGATTAAGAGCAAATAATGCATGATTTCTGCATTTTACTTTGTGCTGGGCAGAAAAGAAGCCAATGTGTTAAAACCGTTGTGAATTTTGTGCTTGGCTATTTAATATCCTTAAAGCCTGGGTGATAATTAATAGTCTGACCTTTCAGAAGATAATCAGATGCTGGCCTGTTAGTCACGATGGCAGCCAGATTCAGCAGCTGCAGGAATGCATACAGAAGTTGCCTATGTCTGTGATTCTGTCCATGCATGCAGTGGTCATTCCCCTCCCCACTCTGCAGATTGCCTTTTCACACTGTTAAAAATTCTTATGGGTATTCCTGGTTTTGCACACAGGATGATTTTGTTAGTGTGTACTGGAATCTCTGTGTGTTCATGTGAAGGTTGAATTCTCTGGTGCCTTTGCAGAAAAGGTATATAAAGCTAAATAAAACCTTACCTTTAATGTTACAGTATTAGTGTCATCTGCATGTGTTTAGTGTTTGATAGTCAGCAGCATCACAGAATCAATTAAGTCATTGTATCTAGAGCAGTAATGTTGGAAGCAACTGTCTCGGGTCTTTAACCTCTTCGTGATCACACAAGCTATTTGTCCCTTGTTAAATATAGAGTTATAGAGTTCCGTCAGTCTGCAGAGAAGGAACAGTCTATGACTGGCTTGTCAGAAAAATGAGAAACCATCAGGATCAAATAGGAAATGGCTGCAGCATTTATTTAAGCTGGTGGCGTGTTATCTCTGGTCCCTTTCTTGCTCCTGAATATTGGAGGACCTGCATGTTTCAGGAAACTTTCTAGAACTTCAGCGAATAGGGGTGACAGACTAAGAATATCTTTACATCATGCTTTTTTCTTCTGGTTTTATTCTGATGGTGACATTTCTAAAGATGGTGTACAAAAACAGTGTGTTCTAATCTGCCACCTTGGATCAAGCTAGTTGCATGGCATCACGCTCCAGGGTTTCTGATACCAGAATTATTTCCATGGACACAAATTACAATTTCAGATATAGCCATGGTCTGTGATGGATCAAACTGATTTGTATGGGAGGAGGGAAAGAATGACAGGTTTTTTTTCTTCTATAAAATAATTTATATACTATGTGAATAGATACTAAAAAGCAAAGACAGAAAAAGAGTTGGAAGGAAAACATAGCATACTGATGGGTTTTAATGTGCTTATTAAAATATCAGCTCTTTAGTAGCAAAGGTTAAGGGGTGTTTTTTCTTGAAAAGTTATGGGCAGAGTAACAAAGATCAAGAAACTTCTAAGCCACCATTTCCTTAATTTATTCTGGGATTGAATTAGCATTTTCCTATAAATATGGGAGAATAAACTCAGATATGAAATGTTCCTCTTGGCAGTAGAGAACTTTGTTTTATAGTAAATGTATAACTAAAACATTAGTTTTTGACCACATACCAAGTGGCATCTGAAAATGCCTTTACCTGGCGGTCCCCTTGCCCTCTCATCACCAGCCTGCTCTCCTAGACACAGATGTTGGAGCACAGTGTGCTTCAGCAGCTAGGCACTGCCTCAAGCACTGGGCTTTTGGACACGTTCCTAAGAGTCTCATCTTCCATCCAGCGCTTCACATGTATGGGCATGGTTTGTCAGTCTACCTGCTAAGACTCTGAAATAAGTGGCGATTCTCCTGGCTTTCCCAACAATTACATGTTCCCTAGAATTTTATTGACGTGAAGTCAAAAGGTCTATGTTTTGCTTTTCAGTGGGACACTGAAACTTTGTAAAGAAATTTTGAGAACAAATGCGTGTAACTCCTGAACAAAGCATAATTATGTTTACGTCAATTGGGGGGAAGAAATGTAACTGCATGTGAGACCCTGCTTCAGAGAACGGGGAGGGGGGCGGAAGTGAAAGGTAATTTGGGACTGTGGCCTTCTCTTCTAGCCTTTTGATCTCCTTGTTGGCCTGAGTTTTCTTAAACAGATTTACACTCTGAGTATCCCACTCAGCATTGGATTTTCTCTAGTCTTTGCTTGTTGCAGTGCACCAAAGCCATTAGAAAGTCAGTGAAGTTTGACTTTTCTGTGCTCTTTCAGGGTTAACAGTTCTTAGCACATGAATCGTTTGAAGTACAGACTGGCAAGTTATTAAATCCATTGTCTGTCTGGAAATACAGATCTCTAGACTTTCCTTGTCCTACACTACATTAGCATGGAGAGTTATGATCTTAAATCTAATACAAGGATTACTATTACTGTAAAAATGCTAGTTTGTACCACCTCAAATATGTTAATGGTTTTCATATAGAATCTCATTCAGCATTAAGATGCTTCTTCTCTGCTGAGGGTGTTCTTTGAAATCGAAGCTTAATTGGAGCCTGGTTTACTTCATGAAGATGTATCTTTGAGTATTATCCCCAGTTCTGTATATTGTATCTACTCTGACCTTTTAATTTTGGAGCAGTTATGTGAACATGTTTGGGTTTTGGGTTTGGTTGGGGTTTTTTTCCTTCTTTTCTCTTCTGGGAGCCATCAGGCTTAGTCAGGTCTCTTCAGTGCTTCTCTACTGCTGTGCCTAGGACAGACATTGGGATTCAAGTAACAGTAGCAAGAGTGGATGTGATCTATATTTAGCTTGTGTGTATGTGAATTCTTGCTTCCTTTTGGAGAAAGGAGACTGAAATGTCTTTATGCTGTTACTTTTTCCCCCATTGCTTGTGTTGTCAGCTGATACTTGCTTTTCAAAGCGATGTAAAAAATGAACGGATCGAGATTGTCCCAATTATCCAAGTCAGTAGCTGCTGTAAGAGCTTTTTGTGTGTGCACTGGTTTGTCTTTCATAGATTAGAAATAACCAGTAATTCACCTAGTCTGACTGCTGTACATCAGTCATATACCCTTTACTGAACTTCAGAGTTGATTTGGGGGTTTTTGTGTGGTTTTTTGGTGTTTTGTTTTGTTTGGGTTTTTAGTTTGTTTGGTTGGTTTTGGTTTGGTTTTTTTTTTTTTCATAAAAGCATCTGTGTTGTTTCTTTAGGTAGTCTTCCAGTTGTCTTGAGGTTACCTATTTCCCTAGCATCTGACTATTGCACCATATGCCTTTCTATTTCTATCTGGCTTTTTTGTCCTGATTATCTGGAGGTGTTAGCACATGTGGATAAACTATCTCCCTCACCAAAAAAAACCCCAAACAAAACACCCCTAAAAAAAGACAACAGGATCTTAGCTTAGAGCAGCACACGAATGTATGATCTAATCAGAAATTCACGTCAGCTTGTTTTCTTATCCTCCTTAATTTTCTTTTATCTCTATTCGTTTTTTACTGTTGTTCATGATTCTTCCTTCAATTACCATATTTTCTTGGAAAGGCTGCAATCTTCTCTTTTCATCTAATACTTTTCCTTTTGTATTAATGCTTTTTGATCTCCCTGTATTATCTCTTCCTCTTGACTTTGACAATTCTTTCTTCTTCCTAAATTCTTTTCTTGACATTTTTTCAATGTTATCTCTGCAGTTTGTTGAAGTATAACCATTCCCGTTGCTCAGAAATGAACTAATTATCATATGATGCTACTTAATGTACTTACAACACAAGATACCTACTTCTGTTTCATAAATTAAAAGATGCCATATTGTTGTGTATGGAATGTGCATTTCTTACCAGTACTGTTACATGGAAAATAAGTTTTTGGCTGATTTTTGCAAAATCAGAGGCAGGGATGCTCTAGAGGAGAGTGCATTTGGGTTAATAGTGCACCAGTTTAGTCCTTTACCGTTTTGCTAAAACAAGTTCCTATTTTTGGTCATGTGTTTTTGAAGGGGGAAGGAGCAGAATAAAGAATTTCTATTATTAAGGAACTCAGTAAAACATATTGCTAAAACATAGGAGAGAGACTGTAGCAGCCTGAATAAAGATGACTTCTAAATTCAAAATGAAACCCTAACCTCCCTGTGAGTAAAACAGTTAATGTGTTGATGCACAATCTTCAATATTTCAGTGAGATTCTTTTTACTAAAGAAAAAGCAAATAACCTGATAATTTTTATGTCTTAGAATTAGAATTTGAGAATACTTGCTTGTCTGACATGTTATAAATGCTAGCTTTTGAAATATAATTTGTTGATACTTTGAAATCTGAGTTAGTACTGCAGTTTTTACTGCAGAATTTAGTGGTTAGGAGGAGAGAGGGAACAAATGCAAAGCTAATCTGTTTTATTACAGGATCTACAAGATGAAGTAAAGCGGGAGAGCAATAATCTGCAAAAGCTGCAAGCTCAGAAACAGGAAGCGCAGGAAATCCTTAATGATCTTGATGAGCAGAAGGCCAAGTTGGAAGAGCAACTTAATGATATCAGGCAGAAGTGTGCAGAGGAGGCCCATTTGGTAAGGTCTAGTGGCTAAGGCCCTTGGAAGAGTAAATGCCTCATTTTGAAGAACTCAGCCTTGCAGCGTTAGAGTTGTTGGGGCAGGAGAAATAACTTTTAATGAATAAACAGCCTGAGTGTCAAGATTTTGTGACCAACAGAGAATAGGAAATATGTCACTCACTTCAGTGACCTCCTAATTTAGTATGAGTGTGTCAACTAATATACTGAGATATACTTGCACGTAAATAAGGTTAAGTGCAAACAAATAATGTAAAATTATAATGCAATGTAAGTGTAATTAGAAACACTAATTACTGGGACTGATTTCTTAGCGGTTAACAAAAATCATCTTATGTATATTTTTTTCTAATATAAAGCTATAGTATTTCTTTAAGGTCTAAAATGGTATTTTCAGTATTAAAATATCTGCGTTGGTCAGGAAAACAGCTAGAATACTATGATCTTATTGAGACCAATAAGGAAGTAACCTTTCATTCAGGTATGATCTATTGTCTCTGCAACAGCTATGAGGTTTTTACTTTTTCTGGTCATAAATAATAGTATTTGGATGTGTTTGGAAGTGTTGGGGTTTTTTTTTATTTGGCTTTTGAAATATTGTTCATGCTTTAGATTGCCATGCTGAAGGCTGAAATAACAAGCCAGGAGTCAAAGATTTCAGCGTATGAAGATGAACTGACCAAAGCTCAAGAGGAGCTGAGTCGCCTGCAGCAAGAAACTGCAGAGCTTGAGCATTGCATAGAGTCTGGGAAAGCACAGCTGGGACCTCTTCAGCAACATCTGCAGGATTCACAACAGGAAATCAATTCAGTAATGCAGTGTGAAAGGCATCCCCCCCTCCCCCCCGCCCGCCCAATTTTTATAGCTGACAACCTTTAGTGTGGTTTTTTCTTAAGGGGAAGGCGTTGTTTTCTTTTTTCTTCACTGTTTGCTCATGTCTTTAGTTGCTTACGCATGTGTTCTATGCTAGTAGTTGTTAGGATTCGTAGAAGCTGACTCAAGTCACTCAAGATATTTCATGATTTTTCTTCAAGTTTTGTTAATAAAAAGGGATTAATTTATTATACTTCATAAATAATTTGTCTTAATGTAATGAATGAAAAATGGATAACGCATGTTTAAATTCTCTGTCCAGTAGTTATTTAAGCTTTCTTCCTCAGCCATGGCCTGGGGCACACTCTCACTATTCTTTAATTGATGTGAAGTCAGTATAAAATTACTAATAACATTTACTTAGTGCATTGTTGAAGGGGGAAAGTAAGGTGAATGTAAGAATAAATTGGATTGAGACTAGATACTGAGAAGCAGAGATGGCTGCACTGGTTTTTAAACACTGTGCTTTGAAGTGGCTGCTGTTACGTTAAAGGAACACTTCTGGCTCCTGTCTGTAATCGGTGATTTATTATTACTTCAGTGATGCGTTAGCTTGCACACCCTTTCCTCATCGTTCTTCTCCTTCTCTGACTTGCTAGCTGTCTAATATATTAGCCAGAGTCACATCATTATCAAGTTAAAAACAAAATGAAAAGCCTTCCTATTAACTTTGAACCCTAGAAATGGCTGACTTCTGGGTTGGTCATTTCACACAATTCATGTCTGCAACTTGTTAACAATTTTTTTTTTTTTCTTAAGACTTCCACTGCTAGTGTTCATGCAAGAACACTTTCTTCTTTTGAAGAGCCTTGTAACGTATTCATCATTTTTAAATTTGGCTTTGAGGCTTAGAAACTGAGATGTAAACAAATGGATTTCCATTGTTTCATCACAGGTAGAGAGAAGGTTGTGCTATTTCAATATTAATATACTAGCAAGAGGTACTTGCAATGAACAGATTTGAGGCCAATAATGTAAGTGGTTGTGCTTGACTGTACTACAAACATTTTTTCTTTTTTTAGTAGGTTTTATAGTAGTACTCCTGATTTTATTGCTCTTGGCTTGCAAATAATGAACAATAGGTGCTTTGGTGCTTTAGGCAAGGCTATCTAATGGTTGGTCTGAGGTCAGTGTATTTGAAAGACACCTGGTGTTGTCTTTGCTGCCACCTGACTTGTGACATGTGCAAGGCAATGAAAACTCTATTAGGTGACTGATCTAGCAGAGTCAGTGGGATTTAGACACCTAAATATCTGAACTATGTTCATCCTTCTGCATAATCTGCCAAATCCAGTAATTCCTTCATAACCGGCAGGTTGGTTGTAAATGTTTGCTGTGAGGCACTGCATTAAGCATATTGCTGAAATAATAACATGTGAATGTAACTGTCTGCTTAGGAAGATATACTGTGGATTTTGTAGACTTCAAAAGTCATGTGGGAGAAGATAATGAATTTGTAATTTTCCTTCTTGGAAGATGAGAATTCTGATAAAGCAGCCTTTTTAATTTAGAGTTTAAGGCAACTGCAAATACATAACTTTAAAAAAAAAAAAAAAAAAAACACAACACAGAAAAAAACCCAACAACAACAAAACCCCACCCACCCAAAAAAACCTCCACCCAAACAAAACTAAACAAACAAAAAAACCCTGAAAGCTTTGCAGCTCTTCTTAGGAGTTTGAGTAGAAACAAAGCAACAAGTCTTGATGTTGCCAGTGATGCAGTCTACTTCCTTGGCAGGAGAAGGTTTTCAGGTCTGTCCTTCAACCATGTTGTATCTCTTCTAAATCAGATTTGTGCTTACCTCTCACATTTCACCCTTTGACTGAAAGAACATGGGTTTTATTATATTTGCTTTTGAAAATAAGAATTTCAGACCTTTATCTTCCATCTTATATTTAAGAGGGGATGGTCATATACTAGCTTCTGTGTGCTGCCATACTGATGCATATACATTTATTTCTGTTTACAGGTGCAGACAAAACTTCTTGAGCTGAAAGAATTGGAAAATAACCAATTTAGTTGGCACTCTCAGCCACATAATACACTTGTTAATGGAACTGCGGATCATTCTAGCCTTAGCAACAGCAGCAGTGAAACTGCTAATCTTAACGAGAATGCTGAAAGGGAAAGTATAGCAGAAGATGAACAAATAAACAGTGTGTCTCCAGTGAGTAGTGTTTTGCCTGCTTGATCATGATGCAATGCAGCTGTAGAGTTGGAATAAGTTAAGAATGTATCAAGATTGATTATGTTTTTAAACAGTTGCACAAGTGAAATTTCAGGGTGTTATTCTGAGGGACTATGTTTCCTCAATCTGAAAGCTGATAAGCAGAAAAGGAGGCAATTTTAGCTTGGCTGGAAAGTGGCAATAAAAATTTTTCCGTATTTGTTTCCAAAGCAAAATATCATAAATTGAATAGTAGAATTAACATTAAAGGAGAGCAGCTGTCTCCAGTTGGTGCAACAAGAATGGAATAAGGAATAGTACAGAAAATCTAAAGCTGTCTTGCTTTAAATGTCCTTCCTTATGTCCCAGTAGATTCTGATTTTTTTTTTTTTAAATTTCATAGGGCTTACAGAACATGTCAGTATGTTCTATAATAAGTATGAACCTCCTGAAGTATCCTTCAGTATATTCTTTTAGCTATTTAATACTTAAAATTATATTGTGTAGTCTTATATTTACTTACTTATGGTGAATTGCTTTTATCCTTATATAGATAAGGAATAGTCCTGAAACAACAGCCTCTCTTGTGGAAGAAGAGAAAGAGACCCCAGCTGCAACGATTGCCAAAAAGGTGAGTTTGTTCAGATTTGGGGGAGGAAAAAGTAAACTAAAAAATCCTGGTTAAACTGTTTCAGGCTTGCATCATGTCACTTGCATCAAGGTCATAGAACAACAGACAAATAAAATTGTCACTTCTTATTGTTTATATTTAGAGTGTGATGTCATGAAAACATTCCATCTCATATAGCAGGCAGGTTGTTGTTGAGAAATATTTTGGATCTCTATTGATGAATTATGTAGAATTCTAGCTGTCTCTTCCCCCCCCCCCGGCTTTAAGAAACTACTAAATGGTAACACAAGATGACATAAGTGTTTTCCGTCCTGCATGTCTTAAAAATTTAATAACTTTCTCTACTTCTTTGCATTGCCCAGGAAGATCCATTTGATGCTGAATCTCATCCATTGCCTGATCTAGTTTCTGAAGCCAGCTTAGAGTTCTTCCAGTCTGACCCTTTTGTTGGCAGTAAGTAAACTTTTCTCTCTAAGTGCAGATTTGCAGAAACAGATCTTGTATGAACACACCTCAGACTAATCTTCACCTTGGAACTGCTCTTTATAGAATAAATGTAAAGATGTTTGAGTGACAGGAGTGTGGAGCCAATAGCATTACGAAGATAGAAATGAGAGTTCCAGGGTGTTTCTCCTTCCTTCATCTGGACTTTCTAATTAGCTGTGAAAATTGCACCTTTCCCTCACTGCTCTTCCTGAGTACTTCTCTTGCACCCTTCACCCCCCAGTTGCATTTTGGTCTTCAAGGGGTGGGCATACTTGTGATACATGTGGTGTCGCTAATCTAATTTGCAGCACAGATCCACAAACAGATCAACTGAGGGTTCAGTGAGCTGTGGTGTGGGGAGGGTGTGGGTGGTTGAGAATGAATGGCTGTGGCCTACTTATGGTGAGTTTGGCACTCTGAAAAAGGTAATGTGGAACTGCACCATCTGTTCGTCTTGTGGAAGTGCTGTGCTTTATTTTAAGAACTTGCCACTTACGAATGCTGTTGCTCTGCTTTTATTTTTTTCTTTTATGTTGGAAGAAGTGATCTGTCTATATGGAGCCAGTTGGAGAAGAGGAGTTAATTTGGATTAACTGCTGAAGGAGATGTTTTCAGCTACATTAATATGATTTTACATGCTTTCAGAATCAACATGATCTGATCAATTTAGCTCGTATCGCTTTGAAACGAAAAGAAGCTAAATTTGTTTCAGATCACTTGGCTTCTGAAAGAACGTCAGTGCAGATTTAATACTTTTAATGAATAAATTAAACTAATTTAAAACAGCTTGAATGTTTGTGCATAGATATTGCTTGATTTTTGTTTATATTGAACTGGTCCTACTTACAGCACATGGCAAGGCCTTTCTTTCAGAGGAGAAAGGTATGTCTGTTAGTAGCCAACCTTTTGGGCTTTCTGTGCTCAGTATGTTCAGGGGTAGATACCTACAGCTAAGAGACAGTATATCTGTGTGTCCCAGATGTAGATGAGGGAGTAGAACTGATGCAATTGGGACCATGCATCCAGTACAGAAATGAATGGTGCCTGTGAGAATTAATCAAAACTGGGACTAAGCTTCTATCAGTGGTTAGCCTGGATTACTGTGGTGGTACATACTGCATAATGTGGGTGTTTACGGACAATAGCCAACAGAAATGCATCTTTGAGATGGCTGCTTTTGTGTGTGTTTCATGATGGTAATGAGCTATTTCATGAATATTTGCTTCGTCTAATGCTAGCTCTTTTAGTTCCACTGAAAATAGTGAAACTATTCCTCTGAGTGAGAGTTGTTTAAATTCTAGCTCTAGAAATGAGTTTGTATCCAAAAGACTTCAACTGAATACATGCTTCATGACAAGTAACTTTTTTTTTTTTTTTTTTTTTTTTTTTAAAACAGGTGATCCCTTCAAAGACGACCCTTTTGGGAAAATTGGTAAGTAATGTTGTAACATCTAATGTGTTTGTTTTTCTAAATGATTCCTCCTAGAAGAGTATGTGGGGAGAAGTGTCACCACTTTCAGTGCAAAAAAGGTGGAAATGACCCAAATAGTCACCATAGGATAGATACACATATGGCAGTAGCAGCTGGCCAGTTGTGTTAAAGCTTTTCAGAGAAGCCCATTGCCAGTGAACTCCTCTCTTGCTGTTGGAAGTATCCTTAGTTGGGATTTAAGTATGTGAAGGTGGTGAATAGAAGGCCCCAAACTCTTGCTGCCTGTTTTGTATGCAAAGAAGTAGGACTGTACTCGTTTAAAGGCTCTTAACTTACCAACTGCCTTTAGAACTAAATATTGAAAAAGGTGGGAAGTCTCTATTTAGACTGGCTGTATAGGCAATGTGATTGCGTTATTTGCTCGGTCCGGAATGGAGTTATTGGTGACAAAAAAGCAAAATGGCCAGTAGGAAGGCTATAGCAAAATAGCACTGAGCACCAAGTGTCAAATAAGAAAACATCAGTTGTGTTTGGGGAGTGAAGGAGAGTAGGAGAGTTCTGAGAAACATTAGGTTTTGTAAAATGCTTCATTTTTAGGGGGCTTGGTTAAAGAACCTATATGCTCAGATGAGTCTGGAACTGAACCACTGGCACCATCCAAAGTTTTCATGATATGCAGAAAATTTTGGCTTATCTAATGTTTTGAATCACAGAATACAAATTATTCACAGATGAATTTCATACTTCAAAGATCCTTGGTCTTAAGTGCGTCACCTTGCAGTATGACAAAAGCAATATAATGTTTAGTTTTTAAGATATCAAGCTAAGTAAAGCTAGCAGAAATGTTAATGAGATGTTTACTTTTTAGATCCCTTTGGTGGTGATCCCTTCAAAGGCTCGGATCCTTTTGCAGCTGACTGTTTTTTCAAACAATCCTCCACTGATCCTTTTGTGACTGCTGGCACTGATCCATTTAGCACTGCAGACAACAGTAATAATATCACAGTAAGTTTGGTAGCATACCTTTTACTTCTATATAGGATTTGGACAAAATAACCTATTTTGTATATTTGGACATGCCTTGAAAAGCTGATATTCAGAAATCATATAGATAAAAGGTTACCTCTTACCCCATGGCTCTGTCTTGTCTTTTTTGTGTCCTGTTTCCTAGAAATAGTCACAGATGAAACAGAAGTAAAAATAAAAACATTTTTAAAATGTTTCAGTGTGGAGCTTCATTGCTTACTGGAACTTACTAACTTTGGAACTTACTAAACATTGAAAGAAACCCAAGATTAATCTCACCAAGTTATGTTGAGACACTTGATTTTTGCCTCCAAAGCTTATAGGATCAATAAGTATGTTCTATATCTTATCTGAAATCTGATGTGGTATGGGGTTTCCCCTCTGAAAAGTCAAATTGTTCTATAGGTGTATGTTGTTTGGGTTTTGTTGTGGTTTTCTTAATAAGAGTCATTGAAGCCCTCTCATAATGTGGAGATTCTTACTGAATGTACCCCTTTCAAGTGTACTTTGGTGTAACTTTTAGCTGTTTACATTATAACTGAGCAGTTATTGATTAGTCTTGAGTCTATAATAAGGTAGAGTTGGGCATGAAACCTTCTCTGATGTAGGACAGAACTTAATGAAGGTGAGGTAATATTTCGGGCTGATAGACAATCTAAGAAGCTGAAATTCTTCATGTCTTAAGTTTGTCTCCATCCTTTTGCTATCTCCTTTCCTTCTCAGTGCTGCTTCTCTTCATGCCTCACTTCCAATTGTGTGTGTATAAAATATGCGTATACGTACATAAAAATTAAAGATACATGTGGATTAGGAAGCAAGTTAAGTGGCTGTAGAGTGTGCCTGAGGCGAACCCACAACAGCCAAGACAGTGAGAAATCACTGCAGCTAACAGTGGTGGTCTTGTCCTTCCATGTGGTGTGCACATTATGCAGATCTCAAGGTCATATTACACACCGCAGCCTACACCTCCAACCTTAAAAATTAGTTTTCTACAATCTTTAATACTTAGGACACTGTCCTTTTTCAAGTCTTGATATTCTAATATAACCAATTCTTGATCATATTACAGTCTGATAATAAGAGAAGTACGGGGCGGGGGGGGGAAGAGGTCAGAGCTGTGGTGTGGGATTAGCAGTGAATTCTTGAGATCTGTATTTCTGAACTGAAGTTAAGTTATGCATTCATCCTAAATGCTTTACCACACCTTTGTGGTGTTGATATCTCTTGTAGTTATATCTTCATGAAGGTGGCTCTGGTTGTAGAAATCTGAGACCAAAATGAGTGGTAGATATTCTTAAATTTTGTGTTAGTGGTTACTAAGTATGGTTGCACATATTGTACCTTTTTTCCATCCTTTGAAAGTATTAATCACTGTTTTGAGGAGGAGTTTCTGTTAACAGACTTGTTTACTGATGGTGATAAAAGCTACTTCCAAAATATTTTATCTTAAAACTTCTAAACTAAAACAAATTGTGATTGTACTCTTAGAATGAGGACTCTCTTAAGCTGAAAAACAAATTTCCCTCCAAAGGAATTTTTTATTTTAGACAGAGATATCGAAGAAGAATGACCCTTTTGCTCCTGGTGGAACAACTGTTACTACATCAAATGATCTAGGTAAAAGTAGATTAGACACATCAGACTTCTTGGGGTTTATTTTTATTTGCTTTTGCATACTTTTGTTTCTAGTCTTTAACCTGAATTTGCGATGGAGCATTTTAGGGATTTCCTGCGTTTTCTGAATTTTCCTATGAAGTATGACATAAGGTGCAAGTTTGCAGGGGCGGGTATTTTTATAAAACAAAACTGTCTCATTATCTGTAGTGCGTATCACTGAAGACTGATTCCGCAGAAATGTTCCTCTACCTTACCTAAAACTGGTAAAATATCCTGATCTGAGTGTTTGGACTATTTGAATGGTTTGTATGGCTTCCCATTAGGGTTGCTTTTAGAGATTTCATGTTACTTGCTAAGTAACATACAAGATAGCTTTGTACTATGAGAGGAGATGTGGGATGGAATAACTACTTCATCAAGAATTTTTACTGTTAAAGTTTGCTCCTCTTGTTTTGCTATGACCCTCCCTCATCTGAGGGCTAAAGATGTTTTAGGGAAGACTCTAATCTCCTATTTTCCCAAGTTGCACTGACAAGCGGTAATCCAAAACATGAATCACGTGTGATTTTGCTTTGTAAACCTGTTCAGTTTAATTGCAGGAAAAAAAATGCCGCTTTCTAGAGATGCAGAAGTTGAGTATTGGTAAAGACAGTGCACTTCTTGCTTTACAGTAGAATAGCAGTTTCTGCATATTTTGAGGCACATAAGAACGAAAGGGTACTGTTGAATTAGATTGAGATTATATGAGGCTTAGATACTTTATTCCACAAGTGGGCCTACAGTCAGAAGTCAGCTCTTGTTCATGTTCATATACCTATATGTCTGTGTATGTATATTTATGGGTGTATGCACACAAAAAATACCTCTGTGTGTATACATGCATGTATCTCAGCAGAACATCCGTAGTATGGTTACTTGATAGTTTCAGTGGAATTTAACTTTTTTTTAATGTAGGAAACCAGAATACCAGTATTTCTTTTGATTTACTCCCTGTTCAGGAGAATTATTATTCTTAATCGGTAGTTGACACTTAAAGTTTTTGTAAAAGCTACTTAATAACTTAAAGTGCCCACCTCAAAAAATTTGACTTGAATTAGTCTGTGCTGCAAAAAATGTAACAGCTGCTTTTTTGTTGTGGGTTTTTTTTTCAGTTGCTTTCATATTTAATTTTTAATCTCATTCTGTTTGCTTGATTTGTGTGTATTTAGCTACAGACCCCTTTGCCTCTCTGTTTGGAAATGAATCCTTTGGAAGTGGCTTTGCTGACTTTAGCACGCTGTCAAAGGTAATATGAAGCTACTGCTACTCATAGAAAATGCATGAAACTCTGCAGTGACAAGACACAGCTTACTCTCTCTACCAACAGTTTCGTTACAGTTTGGCCACTACTAGACATTTATAATGGCTGACTTTCTTGAAAAAAAGGTCTTTACAGTAAATTGTCTTGCAATTCCACTGTGAAGAATCCAATGTAATCTTTGTGGCTTTATAAGTATTTGCTCTATATTTGAAGTGATATTAGCAAAAGTATTACTTTTGCATGTTTAACTTCACTCAACTTTATATTGCTGTACACACTAACCATTCCTGATTTTTCTTTATTTTCAGTCTCCTGGAGTATGTGGATGATATGTGTAAAAACAAACAAAAGTATTTTCTTTTTGTCTTAGTCCAAACTTTCAGTTCTAAATAAATGTTGCATTATTGAAAAGAAGGGAAAGTATAGTAGAATTGCACTGAAAATGTGTATGTTGCTCTTTTCTTTGTTGAAGGCCAACAATGAGGACCCCTTTAGCTCTTCCACATCAGGTTCTGTCAACAATGTGATCATAACTAAAAACTTATTTGAGGAACCACCAGCTAAAAATGAGGATGTTCCTCCTGCATTGCCCCCTAAAACAGGAACTCCCACAAGGCCCTGTCCACCACCACCTGGTAAGAGCTGATACTGAGATGTTGTTAACAATTAGCTGCTTCAATATTGGCAGTGGGACAATAATTATGTTGTGTTCACCACCAATATGATGGTGAAGTGTCTGAACTTAGAATGAATGAGCAAGACGTGAAACAAGTCTGCTCCTGATCTGTTGGTGGTTTCCTCAGAGTTACATTTTGCATGGTATTTAGGATCATAGTTTGTTTTTTTAAAGAGAGAAAGGATCTAGAAAACAGGAAAAAACAGAGTTATGACAAGTATCTCCAAGAACATAGCATGGCTGCAAATTAAATGGTTACTACTGTGATACATTGTGAATCTTGCATTAAATTATTCCTAAAGAGAGAATTCAGTGTGTTTTATCCATTGCAAAACCTCTGGTTTTAATGCAAAATGAATTATATAGGGTTAAATGACTGTCTTGGGTTTTCAGATTAACTTTTTCCAGGTGGCCTTGCCAGAGGTCTGTAGTAGTAAACCTAGCCAATGTAATAGTAATAAACCCAAGTTTCCTATGCTGTTTTCTGTTCAGCGATAGCTGAGTCCTCTGGTCTACTCCGTGACACAAACCACTCTGCTTTCCAGAAAAGGCCATGATTATCAAAGATAACAACACCTTCTTGTGGTTGCAACAAGCCCATGTTACAACAGAGTCCTCACTCTCAATTTTTTTTTTTTGCGTAGATTGGAAAATATATTACTAGTATTCCTTTTTAAGTTTCTGTCCTTTGTTTAAGTTTATTTAAAAACTCTACTGCATCATTTTTTCACTATTGCACTATATGGATAAATCTTAAGGTGTCTTGGAAAACTGTAGCATGAAACTTAAACATGTATTCATCTTTTTCCTCAAACGAAGGGGAACACAGTAAATGTAGGAGTATTAATACTAGAGTTTAAACTCGGCTGTTTAATTTCTAATGTTGATGTGAGATCTGGTTCATGCTTATACCTTGCAAGTGATCAGTTTCATTGTAAACAACATTAAAACAGCTGACATGACAAGTGATGATAATTTGAATGTTTGATAGTGTTTCCTTTTATGGTGGTCCTTATTTAAAACAAAAAACAGATTTCTGACTTCATTGTATGGGAGCGGCTATGACGTGGTGTACAGATCTGCTTTTAGAATGCAGGCTTCTAGTGGCGGAACAACAGGATCCTTATCAATAGATGACTAGAAAAAAAGTGGCCTGTTTTGATTTGCAGATACTAAAATTGATACCGTGGTTATCTTGATAACCATTCCCAATAAATTATTTTCCTAATGGAAATAAAAAATGGAGATACTTAAGTGTATTTTTTAATTACTCCTTTGGTCTGACTCAAAACAAGGGAATGCTTTTTCAAAGAAGAGCCCCAAAATCTTTCTCTTAATTCGTCACGCTACTGGAAAGTGTGCAGCAGGGCTGTTTGCTTGCCTCTGAAATCTGTTGCCTTTCTAGATACTGATAAGCACCCTCATTTCATGATTTTTTGGGCAGGTTTGGAGATTGTATACTTCATATTCTTATTAATCCTTCCCATGTAGAAATAAAATTCCCTAGATGTCATTTGAAGCTGTTTCTCCCACGTTATTCAAGAAATAGACATGCGTTGTTTGCCAGTAATAGAACATCATCAGTGCGTGAGCGCTATCATGGCAAGGTTATCTGCGAAGTGTCTAAATAAATCATATCTTCCCAAGGGGGTATTCTCTAAATCATTGCCAAATTAGAATCTCTTTTGGTCTATGAAAGAATTTTTAGACTAACTTGCAACAGTGATGTGCAAAATAATAACACTTTGGTTTGATTCTGTAGTTTTAATCTAAAATGGCAGCAGAAGCAAGTTTTAAAATACGACCATTGTAAGTGTTAAACCACTTGCAGAACCCACTAGTTGAATTCGAGAAACTGCAATGAAACCTTTTCTGTAAGCAATAACATATAGAGAGAATGGTGGGATGAAATTCAGCTCAAATATTCTTGGAAGTATTTGGGTTAATGTCCTCAAAGGTGTTGAAAGCTGACTGGGGTTAAGCTGAAAAAAGAACAACATAAGTGGGGGCCTGTGCCTGATTCTGTTAATCTGCAGCTACTTAGGCAAGGATTAACAAAATAGTTAAGCCTGTGATTGCTTGTTATCATACTCCTTCATTCTGTTAGTTTAAAAACTACAGAAATTCCAGGTGTTAGCGTAGTGAGAGGACATGGTGTTTTGAAGACTTACAAATATATTTCTGATCTCTGAATGAAATAGGTTAACTCGATCCAAACAAATAATAAAAGAGCCTTGCTGGAATTATCATGGAGAGTTGGTAAGCAGAAGAAAAAATACTGTGCTGATAGAATAGGGGCTCAAAACTTTTCAAAATTCTCTTCCCAAAACAGTTAATCAGTACATAACTATGTTCTTGAATCATTAACATACATGTGTTCCGTTTTATCTGATTACCCTTTAACAAACTATGGACCATACCCTCATTTTTTTAAATTGGCAACCCTTCTTCTGAAGTCATTGCAACTCCACTAGTTTACTAGAAGAGGTTGCATTCCAAGTAGCTTTTGAATTTGTATTTTTTACTATTTTTGGCATGTTATTACCTGCTATCTTAAATTCATTTTAAATTCATTTTAATCTAAGGGAAAAGACCTATCAATCAAATAGACTCTTCAGATTCCTTTAAACCGAGCGATCCATTTCAGCCTTTCCCCACCCCAGACATTCCCAAAGAACAAGAAGCAGATCTATTCTGTGATCCATTTGCTCCCACCAGCATCAGTAAAGAGGCTGACCCCAACAATTTTGCAAACTTCAGTACTGTGAGTAAACACTTTTTACATTTGTTTCAGTATAATGACAGCTTTGAATTGTTCACACTGAAGTATAACTTAAAATATTAAAACATATCCCATGTACAAAAGGGATATCGCTTCCAGTTAAAACAGTAGTTACATTTAGTTTACAGCTGAGGCTGTCCTAAAACAAAATAATGCAAAATGTTGTGGTTAACGTTTAAATTGCATTGCTTTTGTGAGTTTTTTTTCATGAAGGCCTCCAAGCTTTTAGAAAATAGGACCTTTTAAATATCTGTGTTCTAGGGATTATCCATTTTATCAGAGCACGCAGCAGATTTAAATTATCTGTAACAAGCACACTGTTAACTATACAATTAAAAATAAAACAAAAGGTGTGATTTTAATTTAGCTGTCACTGAACCATTTGGTCACAATTTCAATGTACTGAAATATTGATAAACAGCCTCATAAGGGTGTATGTTAATGAAATATAATTTGGTGAGTTTTGAATGGCTAGTAAATTCCAGACTTATGTACAATGAAGTAAAAAGTAGTAAGTGTCTCTTTATAACCAGAATCCATTTCATAGAAGTCGTGGTGTCCAAGCAGTAGAAGCAAATCTAAAGGTTTGTGCATGCCTATATTTTTTTTTTTTTCTTTTGAGCTTTTGCATATAGGAGTTTTGAAAGGCATCATCTCACTTTCAAGCTTGATACCTGTTAAATGCAATTTGCATTTACAGTATCTTGATCATACTGCTTTTTTTATTTTCAGGCCTAATAAACTATGTGCTTGATTGAAGTAAACTGAGGATTGACAGACTCTCAAAATTGACTTGCACTGGTTGATGTGTCTTGTAGCATGATAATTTCTGAAGTGCTGTTATTGATCACTTATTAGTTAGAGGGACTGAGAAGCCAGTTTGGAGGAGAGAATGTGAAATGTGGAGGAGAAAGCAAAAATGTTCATTATCTTTATGAAGGAAAAAGTATTCTTTTCCAGCTGCAATTACTGAAAGTACTAAATGAATTATAGAGAAGACTCAAGCTTTTCTACATTTATTTCCCAAAGAAGCAGCTCAAAGCAGAAACTAGCTGGAGTATATTATGATAACCGTTTCAGACTTAACATTGGGACATTCATGAAGACATGGGCTTCACCTACCTCTTAGGTTTTCTGCATGCTGACTAGAAACAAACTTTAGCATAATCTTTTGTATTTTATTTAAGATAATACCCTTAACTGTCTCTGATTTATGATCATTGTACCACAGAAATTTAGTTCACATTCTGTTCACATCAACATACATGGAAAGAATCTGTTCGGGTTTTTTTTTCCTCTTCTATCACACTGATCTTTCTCTATAGTACTACTAGGCTTCTAACTGTACAGTTACCTTATTATTTTGCTGCTTCCTGGCAGAAGTATTTTTCATCTGCACCATTAAAAACAGTCATTCAACAGCTAATTTTTGCAGTCATTGTCACCTGGAAAAATCATCCCTAATGAAAGTCAGGTAAATCAGGATGTCCCACAGTGTGGATAGGGGTGTATTTTGCAAAATGTTCTCCTGATTTATTCAAAATTTTTCTTATATAGACTGGTTTTTATCCAAAATAGTTTGAATTTACATTATAGCACTTTCTGCTCAGTAACTTTTTTGAAACTTAATACTGAATTTTGAAACATGGCATATTTCATAAAAATACATCAATTGGATGGCTTCAATGCAGTTCTTAATAGTTAAACTTTAGGCTAAGCTAATCTGAATAGTGTATTAAAATTAAAAAGCAAGTAATATTTGAGGACTAGAATATAGACATTATTTTGAAAAACTGTAATTGTCCCTTAAACCAAGGACTTGGACAGTATTAGTTACCATTGTATTATTAATCTGGTTTATTTTGTCTTTTAAAAATGCAGTATTCTACTGAGGAAGACATGATTGAATGGGCTAAGAGAGAAAGTGAGAGAGAAGAGAAAGAAAGATTGGCAAGACTAAAACAGCAAGAGCAAGAAGACTTGGAACTGGCTATTGCACTCAGTAAATCTGAAATATCAGAAGCATGAAGTTTAGAATAAGATTTTGTCTTATGTCAACTGTTTTGTCCCTTTTCCTGAATACCTAACCTATTTAAATGTTAATCAGAAAATACATATATACAAGAAACCATGAAAGGTTTTAAATTTCTGAAAGTGGTGTGACTGTTTCTGCTAAATTCAATCCTTTTGGTTATTGTTTGAATAACTGTTAAGTTTAGCGTTCAATTTCTCTCAAGTTTTCAGGAGAACAAAGTACTTTTCCCAGCTGTAAGCAAATCAGTTTAAAATGCAGATAGTGAGATTGTAGTTTGACTGTAATCTGTCAGCAGTTGGTAATTGAGCATAAAGTGAACATAGCAATTATTCTGCCATGGCTGACTGTCTCCCATCAAGCAGTTAGTCATTTGAAACCTTTTATCCTTCTAAAGAGATTTTAGTAATGCCAGAGTTGTGGAGTGCTTTATTTTATATGTATGCATATAGATTTTTCTCTTCATTGAAGATTCTATGTTTGGATTTGAAATAACAATCTTCATGGAGTCTAAGTCAGAAAGAGTGCATCTTTCTGAAACCTTCAATGCTTTTCTTGCATGGTCATAGGTTTTAAGACAGACCTGTTATTTTGTTTTATAAAGCAATTAAGTTGAAGATTCATGTGCATTTGCTGTTGGCCAAGATGACTGTCAAATTATGAGACCCCACTGCTATTTGAGCCACTTTTGCCTGTGAAATATGCAGCTGAACCGGCAAGTTAATAAGTTCAATTTGAAATAGGATTGAGAACAGAAAGAAAAAACAGGTAGTCTGATTTTTTTTTTTAACCACAATTGTTTTCTGTATATGTAATTTATTGAATGCCAACTGATAGTTGCACCTTAAACTGAATGATTTCTTTATGGTCACTGAGTCAGAGTAGGATTGATAGAATGTTAATGAAAATAACTTAATTAAAATAACTTATTGTTCATTTTGAAAGAACTCTATTCTGGAGAATCAGTTTCATTAAAATAATTCCAAAAAGAATAATCTTTTGCCCTATCTAAGAAAAATGGATGGCAGCAGCATAAACATTAAGCATAAACATTTTTTTCCTTGCACTTTTAATCTGTGGTATTTCTGTTGAGGAAATTGAAGTGTTTCAACACACAGCACTGGGGGGGAAGGGGGAGAACTCAGCCATACTTCAGTATATTTAAGCTCTTCCCATTACCTGTCAATGCTGCTGTTGCATGAGTTTGAGGATAGTTTTCAATTTTTCAGGAAAAATGGGTAACCTGACTGGGATGGTTTTTCTTTTGCACTGGGAAATGAGCATTTAAACACCTGCTCAAAAAAAGTAACTTAAAATTTTGCAAGTACTAAATAGTTATAACTTATCTATACATCTTTGTAATGAGTGTACACTAATCTTGCAAATCATATGCTTAACTGGATTACATAGTTTCTTATCTTTTGTTAAAAATGTATACTCAGTGGACCAACACAATATTATATGTATATATTATATATATATATATATATATTCCTGCTTTCCTTTACGGAATTTAAAGTTTTGAGTCATTTGATGTTACATTTCATGTTACTGACTCTGACTATAGTACTTTTACTCAGACTACCAACAAACCACTGCTGTGAGCTAAATGGCATTACTTTATGAAGTTTTAACTTTTTTTTTTTTAAAAAAAAAAACTTGTTCAGGTGGGATTAGCCTCTATTTATAGACTTCCCTTTTGTTTAAAAATTCTAACAATAGCCTGTAATTATGAAGAAATAAAGTTTAAGTACATAAGTGTGAACTGTTTGCCTATTTTTTTCAAAAGGGTGCTGTAAGCTGTAAAGCAACATGTAAATGTAATGCAAACAATATAAAGTGTTCCAATTGTAGTCTGATGGGAGCGGGTTAATTTTCAGAGAAAAAAGTTGCCTGAATCTTGAGGTTAGCTGAAGTGCACGCTAATCCCAGCTGTCACTTGCTTCATTAGGAGTTGTGGCAGCTTCAAAGAAAACTCGGGCTACTCTTGTCCAAATATTTTTGCCTGCACAAGGGTTGCAGAACCCCAATGTTTAGATACTTAAGATTTATCTGTGAAGATATGTAAGCATCCTCTACTGGCTGCTGTCAACATACAGGGCTTAAGAGATCTTGAGTTTGACCCAGCATATATGATTCTTCTAATTATGTCTGTCAGCATAATGTCTCCTTTATGTCAAGGCATAGACCGCTTGGTCAGAGGTTTAGGAGTTCCAACAACCATTACATGTGTCTTTTGATCCTTTTGTTACAGTAGTGCTAGGTTTTAATATACTTATCTAAGTGGACCCAAATCTCTTTGACTGTTTTCTTTTAATGAGACATCAGTTGGATTAGGCAACATAATATCTTCATTAATTTTATCAGGTTCACACACATTCTTGAGGCTATTTGAAACCTTCTACAGGCTGTCCATTTTTTTTTTAAGTCCCCTGTCAAGTTTCCATCTTGGGTGCACTTTACCTCTGATTGTGCTGCTTTCAACCCTCTCTCCCCTCCAAATTGTGTGCAGTCCATTTAACACTATCATGAAACTGAAGAGGATAGCTAATCATCTTGAATAATTTGATATCCTCTTTTCACTGTCTTTCTCTAACTTCCTATATGATGAAGTTCTAACTGTCATGTAAACGTTTCTATTGCATTCACAGAATACCATTGTACTCAAAAGATTGAAGAGATTATCTAACTTCTAGCAGATGAATTGGCCACTTAACTTGCATTGGAAATGTAACTGTCATTTGAACTAACTTAACTAGAAACTGTATTGGAAGAATGTACTGGGGATTAATGTTAAGTCTGTTATCACTGTGAAGTACTGACAAGGAATAAAATGGCAATAAAGGTGCTTAATGAAGGAACTGACATACCAGGTTGACTTTAAGTGGAGTTCTCTAGAAAGCTGTCTGCTTCAGCACACAGGACTTTAAGCCAGGAGACTTGATGTGACAGAGAATACTAACCCTTCTGCTTAATGCTTAAAAGCTGTTGTGTTAGACCGCAGTATTGGACTTACTGGTTTGTTTGGTTCACATGACTTCCTTGCCATCCTTTGCCACCTGCCGTACCCGCTGTGTGTCACCTCTTCCTAGAAATACCATCCAGCTGTCAGAACCATGTTGCCTAGTGTTGTTTCTCCACTAATTTCTGAACAGTTTCATTTAGCTACTTAAATTGACTGTTTCAGAATTTGAATATTTAGCAAAATTATAACTTTAGTATTAGAATGTTTTAGTCATGATTTAGCCTGAATCTTCAAAGTGTGTGCATGGATGTGCAACCTTGTTTTTGCAATACTGACAGAATGGTATTTTTAGATTATAATGTTTTTAGAAAATATAGTGTGTACAGTTTTAATTTATAAAAGGGTAAAACTGGAAAAGTAACGTATCTGTTCAAAACATTGGCAACTAAAGTCATATGTCTATGGAATTGTGTCATGTCAGTGAATACTCTTGAATTTGATTCCTTTGTTAATTAGAGTGAACATGAAGGTTGGCTTTCAGATGCATCCATTTTTTGTCATAAGGGGGAAGAGGACTTGTTTGCCTTATGCAATTATAAAACACAAGACCATGTCAAATAAATGCAGGTAGTGAACAGTTTGTACTGGAAGTACGCAGTAATTTTCCCAAATTGAAGATCTTTCTTGATGCAAGTTTGAGATTTACCCTTTTGGTCAGTGGAGTGGAGCTTTAGTTACCTATATGAGTGTTACTGAACTCTTGAACTCTCTGCAGAATAACTTGTGTGTTGTCTTCCTTGTTGGCAGCAAGGTGTAGGTATTAAAATTTAAAGGTAGAAGAGGAGGGGGAAACAAAACAAATCTCTGAAGCGGTGGCTAAGGGTACAACTACCAGCTGGGAAGAGACAGACTTTCCAAGCTTGTAGCACCTAAGCCTTAGTGCAACAACCAAACAGTCTTCACATCTTTCCGCCTTAATGATATCTCTGCTATTCATAGTACCAGTCAAACTCTCATGCTACCAAAACAGCTAGAAAACTTGTGTTTCCAGGGAGCTTGGAGGCTAAAATGAAGAAAGCTGCTGCCTGCACTCATTGCAGAACTGTAACTCAGTACCCATGCAGGGAGGGAAGACAGCATAATGTTAAGGAACTTCTGATGTGGAGAAAAGTCAGGAAGGGGAAAAGAAAAAAAAGTAAAAATACGTTCCTCTTGTGCTTGTAGACTGATAGATGATTGTGAGAATTCCTTATTGCGGATTTTTGTGGGAAGCTTCACAGTAAATTTTGGCCTGTGTCTGTTATCCCAGAAAAGATGGGAAGGAACTTTTAATTTGTCAGGTGACAAGCCATCAAGTCTAGGTCAGTAATATCCTGAAACAGAAGTCATTTTCATCCACAATCTGTTTAAAGAAACATGAATAACAAAAAATACATAAATAATACCAGCTGCATTGCCATTCCTTGCTCAGAATACTGAAGAATTGCTGTTGTGCTAAAATTGAGAGATCTAGAGCTGCTAGGACCTTAGATTTTAAACTTGAAAACAAAGCATTAGGTTTTTAAAGCAGGTGATCAGGTAGCTAGCTGATAGAGGGGGAAAAATGCTGCATTGTTTGGATGTGTATTCAAGAAGTCAGGATGTTGTTTCTAGTTCTCTATTGCTGATTTATTAAATGATTTTGGACAAACCACTTCTTAATGCTAATCTGTTTCCTGTTTTCTAAATGACAGTGGGTCTGATAGCTTATTACGTAACTGCTGTAATTTGGAAAGACAATCTTGTGCAGAGTAAAAGGAATTCTACCCCATTTTACTTGTGTGTATCCTATAGTTAGGAGAGATGTTACAAGGTGTTTTCTCTTCTTTGTTAGTATGAGCAGCCAGTTGCACTCCAGGCCTATACAAATAACTGGAAATAGATTAAGAATTTGACAGAAGTGCTGCTTTGAACAAGATATTTTCTTGAGGATTTAGTTTGCTGATAACACAGGGTGAAATTCTTACCTTTGACTTCAGAGGTCTGTCCCAGTTGGCGTTGGCCAGCAAGAGATCCTTGTAACACTGTCTGCAAACTGTCAGCTGTCGCGGGTTTGTACCTGACAGTGCCCAAGTCAATAAAAGGCTTCATCCTGATCCGCTTACTCAGACTGATTTTTCCTGTGTGGACAGATTCATTATTTATTCTGTTGAGACTATGTAGCATTGAACTTCTTGTATTCAAAGCCAAAAGGTCTTTAGGATTGTTTTCCACAGAATGCGGTCTCTCTTGAGATGTTACATGAACAGGTGTGGTCACTTATACAGAAAAAACTAATTTTGAAAGGCTCAATGGATTTTTAGGTAAAATCCTTCTTGTAGATTTTTTTTTTTTCTTAAATACACATCTGAAGCTCTATTAATACCTCCTTATTCTTAAATGCTCTTCTGTAATAGAGACTAGTGTCTTTGAGTTCTAAACAGTTCTGAGGAGTTTGGAGTATGAATCTCATTTTGGGCCCACATCCAGTAATAACTTTTACTGAATAAATAACTCAGTTGAGGTTCAAACCAGTGACCCAGAATCCTGAAAACTGTATGTAAAAGTACTAGTTGAATGTTAGCCGTAGATTCAAATTCTTTAATTTTCCTTAATATGCTATCAATTTATCTTAAAATATTTATTTTACTGTCAGATATTAAGAGCACAACTGTTCTGTTCAGGAACATACAATATGCTCAGGAGAATAATTCGAACTGCAGTTAAGCTAATGATGCAAATTTGTCTTTCTGTTTTAGCTTTTTCAACTTTGTCCCTACAACACAGAATTCCTAAAAGTTGTAAAAAGCAATTTAGAGTATATTCTGGGGTGGTTATTAATAAAAATGTTCTTTAGGTTAAATGTGACTGGCTATTGAAAATGGGTTGTATTTGAAGTGCAGAACTACATGGGCAGTCTCCCTCATTATGAAAGCTGTGAGTTGGAATGTACGAGCTTCACAATTCAAAAACCTAAATGTATGTAAACAAGTATTTTATGCTGAAAAATGTGGTTTTGCATCTGTACGAAAATAGCTGTGTGAAGGTGCTTGTCACCACTCCTTACAACATCCCTCATTGATCTAAAATGTTTGATTTAGCTAAGACAATCATGAATTTTTGCCTGTTAGACTAAAGAATCATGCTCAAATTGATCAAATGTGCTCCCTTCAGTTGTCTCAGCCTCTCTCTCGAAACAGCTGCACCCCGTGCACTGGAGCGTGAGGCAGGCCTGCCGCCTACCTCTCGTTCCTCACATCACGAACCACATTGTCAGTGTTCAGCTAATAAATTCTTTCTTTTTTTAACCTTATACACCCACTGTTCTCATTAATGTGCCCATTGTTTCTTTATGTCAGCCAAGTCCTTCTGTTTGTCCTGCCACTCCCTCTGCCATGTATACCTTTGCCTTCTTTCCTCTGTTCGTTTCCTTCCACAAACTCCTTTCTTTTGTTAATCTCTTCTGAACTGTTATCCCTGTAACCCTGAAGCTGCATGATTGATATGATTATAATATATGAATGGCCAAATTAAAACAATTTTTCAGTACTGCATAGCTATTAGTAATTTCACTTGGTTTAGCTTTTTTGACTCCGTACTTTAAATTATTCAAAATAATTTGTCCATAAACTGATAAATTTGAAATGTAAGTACTGGCGCGTGTTACTCCTTTTGTCCAATTAACTGACCATTGTGTGTTGGGTAGAGGGCTCCACCCAGGCAACACTTTCTTGGAAGCAGGCTAGTAGGGAGTGCAGGCTAATTTAAAACTTGACTAAATATGAATTATATTTTCCTCCTGTTTTTTTCTCAAGAGGAATTCATTATTCTAATTCCAGCACATAATAATAATGCATGCTTTCCTCTCAGCTGTTCTTGGGGCCCGCCTGGGCTCACCGCAGGCCTCCCTTCCCATCAGTTTAACAGCTGGCTGAAACCCTTCATCCCACACGGCAAAGGCCCCAGGTCCTGCAACGAGTGAAACGTCCAGCTACCGCCGTGTGCCCAAATACTGCGTTATTATCGTAACTCCAAGCCCCCAGGGCTGCCCCTGTACCTCACCCTCCCCTCAGGGCTTCTCGCTCTGCGGTAGGGCACGAAGGCGCCAGATTCCCCCCCTCCACACCCGCGCCCCCCGGGGGCCGGGGCAGCCCCCCGCGCCCTGCCCAGAGCCGGCGGAGGGGCGGGCGCTGCCGCAGCCGCTCACCTGCGGGGGCGGCCCCTCCGCCCGGGCCCGGCCCTGCCCGAACATGCGCCGAGGCTCGCCGCTGGCGCCGCTTCACACCATGCGAGGTGGTTGCGGCTGCCGCCCGCGCTGGGGAACAGCAGCACCGCCAGCCCTCGGCTCCGGCCTCCCCTCCCACAGCTTCTGGAGCCGGGGACGCCCTTCGCGACGCCTCCATGGACTCCCGCGCGGCCAACAGCGGGAGCGGCGACGGCCGGTACGGGGCTGAGGCGGGGCGGGGGGGCCGCGGCCGTTACCTCAGGCCGCGAGGGGCAGCGGGGTCTCTCCCGCCACAGCCAGCGCCTGCAGCCTCCGGCGGGGCCGGCTGGGGTGTCCCCTGGCAGCAGCACTGCCTCCCCTGAGGCTCCGTCCCGGGTGGGAAGAGGGGGCAGCGCGGCGGGATCGCCCGTCCCGGTGCCGGCCGAAGCCGAGGGTCTGGTCGCAGGAGGCGCCCGTGCCTCGGCGGAGGGAGGTGAGGGCGGCTCGTTTCCCGGATAAGCAGCCCGCCTTGGTCTGAAGCCTGTAAATCGAGTTTGGTGCCTCTCTGAATTATTCCCGGCTGGCTGTGGGGAGTCGGTGCCTTTGTAGCTTCAGCCCGCCTCGTCTCCTCGCTGTGGTCTTGGGGCCGGTCCTGCCCCCACGCAGGCCGGGACCACCGGGCAGGTGCTGCCCGGGTGCAGCCCAGGCTGGGACCGAGCCAGCCTTCGGTCCGCTTTTGCCACCAAACTGCACACAACTTTGGGCAAACGGCTCTGTCCATCTGTGCGTCTCCGTATCGACCTGAACGCAGCGACTGAAGGGGCAGAAACTGTTTTTTGCGCTTTCAGGGCTTTTTCATTTGCTTAGACAAAAGTATTAGCTTAAGCTAATTGCATATATATGTCCTTCAGTAGTTATATGCAAATTAGCTTTGCTCTTCCAAGTGGTGTTTAAGAGCGGTGTCACGTCTCTGAAGTCTGTGGAAGAGCATGGAAGACCAAGTCCTTTTTCTGGAGCTCCTGTTTGCACAGCTTGCAACACACCTTGACAGTGAAACATTGACATTAATGACTCTGTAACTCAATGCCTTCTTGCTTGCCCTTATGAACAAGCTGCAGGTGGATAACTTTCTCCTTTCCACGTGTGCACTCCCGCTGCCCCTAAAATACATAAACTTCCATTGTGTGCGTGTGAGGGAGTTGTTTTTTCAAAAGCTGAATCAGTGTGCAAATAACATTCTTCCCCGGTGATGACGGCATGTTACATTTTAGACATGGCTGCATTAAAGGCCTGTTTATGGATTCCCTACTTGACATAAGACTTTTGAAATAATCTGCTTTATAATCTATGCAGGAGTAGAAACTTTTAAGAGTGCAGTTGTTTGAGAGGTCAGCAAACCATTTCTCTGCTTAGAAGAGTGGTACAGAGTCCATTCATGGCTCTTCATGAAGTGTTGGAAGTGGTGTTTTCCTCTGTCTTTGCCTGCCTGCTTTCCCTGTATCTTAGAGTTGAAAACAGCAAACATCAGCCCAAGACTTTAATTTGTCTGCAGAAACCTTGATGGAAAACATTTCCTGAATTTCAGATTATATAAGCTACACAATAGTGCTCATTTTTTGGTGGCATATATATTAACATTAGGGTTATTACAGAGGGTGGAGGTGGGTGGTCTAGTGGCACTTAAAGCAGCAAAGTCCCGTAGGATTAAAAAATACAGAGTCTGTTAGCCCTACTAATGATCCAAAATGACAAGTGTATTAGTATTTATAATAGCCTTATAAAATTTTGTTGCTACATTCTCTCTCAATAACTCTTTAATGGACCAAACAAATTTTTTTTTTTTTTTACTCTCTGGGATGGGAAGGTGGGCCATATGTTTGCAGTAATGATTTTAAATGACATCATTAAATGACTTCCAGGTCTTGTGTTTGCATTGACAATAGTAGCAGCAAAGACTGAGAGATTGCGACTGTGACTGCATTGTACTTCAGAAAGTTTTGAACGTACAGAAGAATGTTTGCAAAAATGTTCAGAAGCAGGAAGGAGTTTGCTGAATTTTGCTAGACTGGGCAGGTTGTCCCAAAAGTCAGACTGTGTTACGGAAGCTACTGGAGAACTTGGTGCTAGGTCCTCATTGCCTTTCTGTAGCTCCATCTGCTGGAACCAGCTGTCACGTTCCAGTGTAACATTGCACCGGGATGTAAAGTGCTTCAGATGTTTCGGTTACTGTAGTACAAAATGTTGAAAACATACCTATCAGGATTTTTGCTAATTTTTGAAAAAAATATTACTATTTCCTTATTGTAGTTCACATTTTACTTAAAATGCTCCTTTAAAACCCCAGTGAAGCTCCTAGACAGTGTTTGTCCAGGGCTCAGCTTGTGGTTTCTTAGGTTTCAGATATATTTTGGGAATAGATTGAAATTATTCGCTCATAGTTGGAGGACACGACGGTCTCGTGGACTGGTTAGAACTAAAAACTCAATGCCAGATTTTTTGAGTAGGAGTGATGGAAAATGACCTATTTTTGCAGATTTTCAGCTTTTGTCTTCACTTTGATAATAAAACTTTCAATCATCTTTTGTGGAAAAAACAACTAACAGAAGAGAGTCTGAATGTTAGGACGGTCATTCAGATATACTTAATGGCTTGAATCTTGAATGCAAATCAAATAGAATGCAATACTGAACTTGCATGTAACTTTATCTTTCTTTCTCTTTGGCTCTAACTAAAATTGTCATCCTGAACTGATGAAATCTTCTCAATACGTCTGCGTCAAAGTTTTTAATTTTGACCAGTCCATGTTTCCTGTCAGAAAGGGGAAAAAATGCCAGAAAGATCCCAGACGGTTCTGATTCTGAGTTCAAAATCAGCCTTGCTTTTTTTTTGTTTTTTTATCCTCAGGTAGCTTACTTTGTTGTTTTTGCACTCTGAAATGGAGAGAATAGTAACTGTCTGCTTCTTGAAGCTATTGTGCCTAAGAATAACTTTTCAAAATGGCTTTAGAAATACTGAGTGCCAAGAAAACTTGCTACTAGTACTTCTTTTCTGTTCTTGAGTATTGATTCAATAGGCAAGTTCAAGAGAGTTATAAAGGCATGTTGAAGTGCTATGCTTGAATTTTTATTTAATTGAAGAGAAAGTGGCATTGTTATTGGTCAAGGTACCGTGAAGTATGTTTTGCAGATGACTTCTGAAGTATAAAGTCAGTTTGTTGGAAGCTCTTAGGGAAACATAATCTGAAATTTCATGTAAAGCAATGATTAAAGGCAAAGCAACAGTTCCCTATTTGTTGAAGTATTTTGTGTCATTCCTATATATATTTATGAGATCCTAATGTACTGTTCAGCAATGGAATTGAAACAAAAGCATGATTATTTTTTTTTTAAGTTGCAATAAAACATATTACAGAGTAATTTATTTTGAAAATGCTTGGCATAGATTTAATGCGAAAAAACCCAAACCAAACAAAACCAAAAACCAAACCAAGAAACATTTCAGCTCAGATGAAGTACTGCAGGGAAATTCCTTTTGGGCCAAAATGTGTATTTCATCCCTTCCATGTTCGTCACCACACTGAAGTCTGAAAGAAGTGAAGTGTAAGTCAGCGTGAAAAAATACAAACCAGACTTCACAAAATGCTAAAGTAAGATGCATAGGTAACTATTTTGTGACCTACCAGTCAGTCTTTGTTATTGCTAGGTAATGCAAAATCCAACCAAAAGGGAAAATTGCATAACATCCGTCCCTAAATTCTCACTGAATCTTATTTCAGAAATAATACAGACCTCTACCCTGATCTTGCAGTCCTTACAACAACAAATCTCACAGATTTTGTCTGGCTTCTTACCATGAATGTGGCAGACATGAGCTTGCATTTTTCTTAATGCTTTTTTTGTTTGTTTGCTGGGTACCTAAATGTGCTCAACACCATTGCAAGACAATGGTCTAGTGCAGCTCTTGTTGATTTCTTATTAGTTTTAATATGAACAGGATTAGACCTTTAAAAATTGAGAGTAACTATGTCAGAAGTGTAGGTTGACCAGAGGCAGTAAAACTGTGAGAAGTTAGAGGACTTTGAGAAAAGAGCAAATGGGTATTGCAAGGTTGTCTGAAGACCTTAAGACTCTTAAAAAACCAAAAAGGCATGATATGAATCACATCGGTCCTTCAAAGTGACAAAGATTGTAGAGCATTTGAATTAAAAAGAAGAGCTATTAAAACTTGCTAAGCATCAATACAGACTGATTTATGATGAAAATTTAATTGCAGCGTTCCTGTAAATTTCTTTAATGGTGGATTTATTTGTTTTCTTTTAATTTTGACCCTGTGTGAGCTAATTTTTTCTGTGTACATTCCCATAGGTTATTGCAGTTCCAGGATGCTTGGGTTGATAATTTGTAATTTGCCAGACTATATTGTGTGTGTATATATACATTTTTTTTTCATTCTCTCTGATGCATGCAGTTCTACTAACTGGGAATAATCACCCACAATGGTGCATTTAGCCCTCTGTGAGCAGTCATGGCAGTACAACACAGAATGGGAACTGCAAAAATGACACCAATACTTTTTATTTGTCTGAACAAACCTATCTTAATGAATTTATTGCATTGTTTACCCGTTCAAATACAGGATGAGAACTGTGAACGTAATGCAACCTAGATCCTGCTTGGTGCAAGTTAAACAGCGGTAGAACCAAGGGCAGAACACAAGTCTGTCAATTCCCTGGACTTTGTTCTGCTCACTTGACTGCTTTGCCACATCTCTTTGTTTTGTGAGTCTTCGCGGAAACAGAAGGGCCGAAAGCTTGAGTGTCTTTTTAACAAAAGACCTTTGACATTGCTGAGGCATCAACAACTTGGTGGTTTGAGAGCTGAGTTAACCTCAAAAATAAACTGTGTCATACTCCATGTACAACTTGAAATACTGACTAAGATATCCTGAATTCCGGAATTGTATCACTGTTGTGTCTATGCAGAATATTTGGAGAACATCAGTATTGAAACCTTTCCAGGTGCTTTGTTGTTAGAAGTAATGGCATTTCTGCAGCACCGAGGAGTCTTAGTCACAGGCCAGAAATGTGTTCAAGAACACAAAAAGATAAATGCTGAGGTATTACTAGCTTGGCATGTAGAATAGGAAAGGATACGGTAGAATTAATTTTCTTGCATTAACTTATTTGCTTTCGAATTATGAAGAAATTTCTGTATTGTCTGAAAACTGAATAGTAACAAATTATTGTGAGAACTGCTTACTGGTTCTCCTTTTCATGGTAATGAGAGAGCTGTTCATCTGAGATTATTTCTGATCTCATGTGGTTTTGGAAATGTTTGCAAAAGAGGAAAAGAATTCTTCCCAAGTGATGTGCTTTTTGTTTTCTTTGAATGTAGAGATTTTTTCAGTCTCAGGCTCAGAACATTTGTTACGCGGCGTTGCTCAAAGCAGCCATCTATTTAGAAAAGTAGTAGTCATTGATTTAGGAATGACCTGGCAAACTTGAAAAGGCTAAAGAAAGTAACCCCAGGTGTATCCTGGTATCTTGTAACGTCTCTGTAATTATC
Organism: Gymnogyps californianus; assembly: GCF_018139145.2. Taxonomy (NCBI): domain Eukaryota; kingdom Metazoa; phylum Chordata; class Aves; order Accipitriformes; family Cathartidae; genus Gymnogyps; species Gymnogyps californianus. Next base: position 29,243,984 of record NC_059478.1, on the reverse strand, counting down.
CAGCATTATGAGAACAGAAAGTGGTGTCATGGCAAGAATTTCTATATTCAGTGGTGATACTTTTGAAAACATGCAATGAGAAGGACACCCAGATCTCAGCGACAGTACCTACCACACATGGTGGCCTGTGTATCAGCAAGTCAGGATATGTTCATATGTTGGAGGTGTCTTTAGATGTTTTTTTGTTAAGAACTGAAATGCAGACCTTTGAAATGTGCTTTGGGATGCTCCTCACATCTGTGAATGGTTGAAGTGTTAGCACTGATGAAGCTTTGGTAGCCTGAGTGGCACAGTGTTTGTAGGGAGCAATATGGTTTTACTACTCCTTCCTCTTTGGAAAAAATGAAGCCACTTCGGGCATGTGAGACTAATCTCTTTTCAGTTCCATTTCATACTCTGTAAAGAGGTTGTTTAAGAATTTATTACTTTTTTCCTGACTACGTGGCTAGAAGCAACCCTCTCTAAATCTCTTTGTAAAGATAGGGAGAATGTAATGCTAATTGATGTTTCTCTGTACAGACTGAGCTCTCCACCATCATAGTAGTAATGTGTGCTGCCAGGTATGTTCACTATTGATGCAGGTAGCTTAAAAGAGCTGCAAACATAAGTGTTGGTGCAACCCAGTCCTTTCTACCAGCGCTATGAGTGTTTGTGCTGCCTTTTAATAGCATAAGATTAGCATTATCATGCAAAAATTGAAACTGGATGTTACACGGAGAGCCCTTGATGTAAAGGAGGCCAAAACACCGTATTGTCCAGATTGTTAAATATAAAATAAAATCAAGAGCAAATACTTCAAAATTACTTAACAGGAAACTTTTGGGCTGAAATTGTAACCTTTCAGATAAACAGCTGTGTTCTCCTTGCCTTCCATGTAGTAAGGCTGGGTGCCGAATGATTTCTGTTGTGTTGCAGAAGAAACATTTCAGTGGGACAGCAGGAGCAGAAGCCAGCAGTGCAGTACAGGTAGAGCTATTGCAGCAATCAACCCAGAACCCAAGTTAGTATTCACTAGAGTAGCGTTGTTGATGTTTCTGAATAAGATGAAAGCAGTGTCAGTCATTACTGAGCCCAATTGCGCTGGTGCTGTTCAAGCCCCTGAGATAGAAGGTCTCTAGTATGGTTACAGAGATTTTGCTGTGAAGTTTCTTTGGGATGGGAATATAATCTTTCCATTAGATGCTTTTCTCTGATCTTGCATCTCACTTGCTTTACATGTTTGGGACTAGGCTGTATTTGGAAAACAGGCTGTGCTTCCATTGCTCCCCACTCCAAGAGTCTCCTGATAATGGAGAGAAGAGAGTCAACTACTGAGTCACCAGTATTTGGTCTTCTCTGTGGTGGTTTCTCATCAAGCACTGGTTTAGCTCAATTGTTCTTGACTCTTTGTATTTTATTCTTTTCCTCCAAATGAAGTTACCCATGCACACTACCTCAGCTGACTTATGCAGATAATGTAGATTTGGCAGAGAAATGCATCCGTATTTTAGGATATGACTGATTTAACTTGCTTTCAGTGTTTCACAATACTGAAGGAGCTCTTGAATTACTATTAAAAGCATTACTATAAAGGCACAAACTTCAGACTTACCTTTTTTTGCAAAGTTTCCAGAATACAAGGTTCAAGATCCTTTTTATTGAAGAAATCTGTAAAACTGAATGACAAATCATAAAGCGCTGCAAACCTATGGTAAGAAACCAGTCAACATCATCTCACAGTGAAATAAAATTATGCAGAAATATGGTAACTCCTGTGTTCAAAAAAGCCTTCCTTCCCACTCCTTTTGACCGTGGAAAACATCATGATTCTTTACTATTGAAAATGCTTTACTTTTCATTAATATTCAGAAATTTAATTTTGCTTAGTTCTGCTTATTCATTTTGTTTGATATTGCTGTTGGCATAAAAAGGATTTGATGTTTATGTAAAAAGGGCATTGGCTAGTATGTCGCAAGTAACCGCTTCCGACTGGAGACAATGGGGATGCAGTGGAGTAAGGAGATCAGGTCTTACCTTAAGTCACAGGATATACTGTAATTATGATTTGTGAAGCACCCCCAGTCATGGTCCCTGGGGCAGAGGACGATGATTTCATAAATAATAAAACCACAATGAGAACCATATGACTGTCCTTGCAAGACCTGCTGCCAAAAAGCAAAAAAGCTTCTAAAGCCAGGGGGGAAATGGCCTAAATTTGGAAATATTTCAGATCTTAATTTTTTAGATTTGTTTTCTTTAGTTAAAAGAAAACATTGATACATGTGGGGAAAGAGAGGTTGCATGCTGAAGCTTGTCTGAGCGTATAATTGCTTCCGGAGAAGTGGTATTCAAATATAAACCTGCCAACTCAAGTCTTGAAGAACTTGGCAGAAACAGCCAGAGCCTTCACCATACAGAACTTTAAAGACCATTTGGAGAAATAGAGTATCAATTAGAAATTGTGTAGACAGCTAGTGAAAATGGTGAATAATCTTTTCAGAGTAGCTCATGATCTGCCATAGAAGCACCCTGGTTAATTTTAAGTTGTAACCAGTAGTTATTCCCAATGGAGGAAAAAAAAACCCAGTAATGTCTTTTATCTCCTGCTGTGGCCCAGGTACATAGTGCTGTTATGAACATGTAATGGAGTCATTAATGGGGCAGCCTGTGGATCTATTACAATAATTTTTATACCAAATGCAGCACAGGCTTTTCCTGTACAGGATGTCATAAAAACAGCAAGAGATTTAATCAGGTATGTTAATGTCTTCAGAGTATCTTCCTGAAATTATCCTTCGCTTGTTTATCATTTTTGGGTCTTCCTTCAGCAGTTGATGTCTTCATTATTGGTACTGCTTTGTATAATCTAACAAATAAGACCATGTGTAGGAGAAAAGACATGTATAATTTTTAACATTAGGTGCTCTTGGAGACTAAGTAGATCATAGCTGATCAACTTCTACAGTCCAGCTGTCGTAATGAGAGAGGTGACTGCTTTTGCTGCTTGTAGCTGCCCTTCTTATGTGCAGGACCAGTACTGCTGACATGCCAGCAAAGCAGCTTGGGAGCATACACTTTTATTTTGGGCAAAATCAGCCAGATGAGCTCACTCCACTGATTAAATTGTTTATGCCAACATGCCTCATTTTGCATGGCATTAAAGAGATTTTTACAAAGAACATGTGAAGTCTCACTACCTCACAAAGTTACAGGAACCAATAAAAAGCAGCAGTTTGGCTTGTGGATTGAAGCCTGTTTTGCGGAGAATCTTTGCTGGGAAGAAGTACTTTCTTCTCTCTCTCGCCTGTCTGTTTTTCATATTTGCAGCAATTAATGCCTCAGTTCTCCTGCATGTCAGCTGGCCTCATTTGACTCTCCGTTCCGGTTCATACGTTTCTGATGTGGTCCACTGCCACATGCAGTAATTTTTGTTGTTTCAGATCTGCAATTACAGGGATATTTGACTTCTGCCTAGTTTGTAGTGAATGAAAGATAGCTGATGGTGCCACTAATTTCAGACAGGTCTGTAGATCAAAGATACGCTGGCTGCTGCCAGCACCTTCTTCATCAGTAGTATTCAGTGATATATGAACTTCATGTGTCATGGACTGGCTTCCAAATCACTCGTTTTTAGTATGTTGTAAGTGAACTAGCGATACTCGTAACTCTCATCGTATCATCCATAATGACCAATCAGAGAGTACGGTATCGCAGGCAGGCAGGCAGGCAGGCAGGCAGACGCTGCCCTACCCTGTGCTCGCAGTGTGACTGTCACTCAGAGCCGGTTAAGTAGCACCGAGTGCTGCTGCTGCCGCTGCTAGATGTTCATGCCTAAATGCTGAGTGGGCTTACAAATGACTATGTCAGAAAACACAAGAGGTTTAGCAGAAAGGTAAGTAGCAGTGCACAGCATTTTCCATTTGGCTTAGAGGCAGTTCTGATCTTGGTGTTGAAAGCAGGAGAGAATCTGCAGCCCACTGAAGCATGACTAATCAGTTTGCTAAAATGCTTAGCACTCTCTAGTTTAAAGTATTTCTTCCCTATTGTTAGCAGCAACAAATGATAATTTGTAGCATTTATATAAGGTGTGTATTGTGTTCGGGTCTTAAGCCCTTTACTTGGGAGCTACCTCAAATGTCAGGTTTCCTTGGAGCATGAGGGAAGTGTGCAACTTATATTTTTGCTGCTGCTGGGGGTGACACTGTGTTAATTCTTATTCCAGAAAAAATGCCAAGTAATTAATATATCTTATTTGTGCTTTGAGCTTCAACAAAGCTTTTTCTTTGTCATCTTTCTGTTTCAAAGGAATATTTTGAAAAGTTTTATTTGTATTGAATGGGGTAATTCTCCTGCATGACAAGAAACGAACAAACAAAAAACCCAGGTAAAATGTTACTAGTCTAAATATTTTAAAACAGATGAGAATATGTTTTATATAGTGTTAAATATGCTATTTGGTTCAGGGACACGGATTTTAAAAGGGCAGGTAAGAATTGTAATACAGTAAGTAAGGCTCAGAATAGTTAGGCAGGCGTGATATTGCATATTGTGAGACGGATGCGAAGACTTGGTTAATCAATGCTTGCAAAGCACTTGGAGACTCTCTTGGGTGCAGAAGGATTTACAGTGTATCTGAAGTGTGATGACAACAGCCACTATGAACAGTGTCATGTAATGTTCCTCTCAAATTTATAATCCTGTTTTTCATATATATAATTATGCTCTTTTTTCTTTGCAGTAATTGTTCTTAAAACCAAAACCAAACCACTGCTGCAGTCAGTGGTTGTTACTGATGCTATCTGTTTGTTCTGTGCTCCCCTGTCTTTTCCTTAAGATGATACCAGGACTTTGCTTTCTGTTTTTCCTTTCAGCAGGCTATGTGTTGTGCCATTTTTTAAGGAAGTAACATAGTTTCTAAGTCACAAGACAGATCACATCAGTTCGAGCTGTTCGGAGTCAGGAACGTGATGAGGATTTGTTTGTATTTTGTTGGGGGAGCTTTTTTGTACAGACTTGTATACAACATATTAGTGCAGTATAGCTTGTTGATCATTAGATACAGATGTTTCAACTGTCCTAACATTGGCCAGGTGACCTTAACTTTGTTAGTGCAAGGCCTTATTGTTTCTTCTGTGGATTTTTTTGTCCAGCAGTTCTGGTGGTGGTGAAGTTGGGCCAAACTTATTCAGCTGGTCTGTATTATCCTGTTGCCCATAACCCAAAGACCAGCTGAGAACCCTTGTGACAGGTCAGCCTGACATCTGAATGTTGTAAAGGAGAAAAGTACAGCCAGAGTAAGCCACTGAGAATCTTCTGACTTTGAGATACAGCAGCAGTTTTTTTGTTTGAGTGCAGTAGCACTTCTTAGGGACAGTGATGTTCCCAGGAGCATGCACAATGTGAAATTTTAACCGACCTGCAAGTCTGTAGTAGCCTGCTGGTCAGGAACCATACTGAACATGAGCTGAACTAAAGCAGATGTTCTAGCAGCAGTCGATATAATAATCTGATGCAGTTTGGCAATGTCTCATCCTTAAAGTGACAACATGATCGTAGCGTCACTAGCCTGTAGTCTCTGTCAGCCTTACACACAGTCAGATGTGCGTTGTCACCCAGTGCTTCTGTGTTCCTGATACCCGAGCTCATCAAATTGCCACGCTCCCACATGATAACTTCTGCATGTCTAGGTTCTTATTTACAGTACATGCAGTTTCTTATTTTCAGAAAGTACAAAACTTAAATTGCTTTCCACATGTCACAGGGTAAGAGCATAGTTAAAAAAAACCAACCCCACAAACATAATGGAAGTCACTTTGATTTTTTGCAATCACTAGAAATGGAATAGCAGATTATACATGGGAATAAGGCTAGAACTGAAGAAGGGGGGTTCAAATGTAGCAGTAATGCACCGGCAGAAGGAGAACAGATGTGCTGAGTTTATTCTTTTTTCTTCTGGCAGGTCATCTACATCAGACCTCAACATGGCATTGCATGAGTGTATGGCAGCTCTGGATTTATTTCTTAACAACAAGTTCTCAGATGCTTTGGCTTCTTTACAAGCAAAGTAAGTTTATTGCTTTTACTAGTTTTCCTCTGTTTATTTTTCTTTGCTTCACCATCTCTCAGGACAATTGACTAGACAGCTAGTTCTCTGTTAATAGTTGATAAGATTGCATGGTTTTGGTTCAGAAGGGGGTGGTAAGTTAATATGTTAAGTTTTGGGGAAGACAGAATAGGTGCTTTCACTTGGGTGACTAAATAACAAGATTGATCAAAGGTAACTACAAAAAGTACAGAATTGTTGTCCAAAGAAGTAACCCCTCAGCTGTAGTACAGTATGTGAGAATCTTGCTCCTGGAAGAATAAAAACCATCTTCTGTCTCTCCCCCCCCCCTATATTTTTCTGCATACTGTGAGAATTTGAGAATTTATCGTTTTGTGTCTAAATGAGCAACTGACCATTAATTGCCAGGTTTGAGACACATTAAGTATGAATTCTTTTTTTGTTGTTTTTTAATAACCACTTGCAGAAACTTTCTCACAGCTTATTTTGCAATTCAGTGTTGTGGTCATGCACTCTGTTTCCTAATTACATTGCAGCCCAGCATGTAATGAGTGGCCCAGCTGGAGGCAGTGAGGTCATAAAATAGCTTCGAAAAATTGTTGTGTCTTTACAATGTCTGTGATTTTTCATACCCTGTCCTGAAGTTACCTGTGATCTTGGCTTGTTGAAGTCTGTGGTTAATTCACATCTTTTTCCCCCACTTTGCTCCATTTATTTTTGAGCCATCAGCAAATTACATCATGCCTTCTTTCAGGCCACTGGAATATGAAACAACTAAAATTTGTAGGAAATGCAGTAGTGTGTGTTTGATATGCATCAGGGGTAAATGTAGTGAATACTACATATCTGCTTTGCTGGGGTATCAGCCTCAGTCTTTGATGCCAGAATCTGTAGCTTAACCATGTAAGTACACTCTGTGAAAGACATTCATGATAAATTGTAGGCTCAGATGTATTAATAATACTAGTTTTATTCACAGCAGTGTTGTTTTGTGTTTATATATCATCAGAAGATATAAAAATGATAAGAAGCATAACTGTGTTTTCATTAAATTCTGACAGTAGAGCCCCTGTGCCTCTCTGGAAATGCTTACTCAGTGCTTAGCGTAAAATAGGGAGATATTTTATTGAAGGGGGTTTCCAAAACTCTGCAAAAGCTAGTGAGGCTGTGGGGTTTTTTTTCTGTAAATCCATTTTTATTCTATTGCATATGGTTTTCATTCAGCTTTTGTTGTGCCCTGCAGAACATATTTCATGAGCTGGTACTCTGTTTTTGTACCTGTCTGTATTGCACACTGCAAAACCATTTTGAAACTGATTTTTCATGTTAGGCTGTTGTGATGAGGAGGCTCTTATTCCTGTTGCCTTTGGCAGTAAGAGAAATACAGACTTACGATCTTTGTGAGTGTAATGCAGAAACAGGATGCTAAATTTCCCCACAGATGATATCCATTATGGACACACTCCATCTCTTTGGGGAATGACAAGAGCTGTAGAGTGGGCACATATGGTAATACTGAATATTTTCTTTAGGAGTCACCAGTTGCTCACTGTTGCCTTTTAGCGTGCTGAGATTCGAAATTGGTTTTCACAGTCCATAAACATACTATCCTTATTGAAAGAAATACTTTTCAGTTTTTACATGCTTGTAAAGAATTTCATATCATAGATTTTGCAGCTTTACCACTTATGTTGTAGGACATGCTCTGCTCTGTATTACATTATTGCAGATTCACTAAATTACTCACATTTGGCTTCCACAATAAGTGTATTTTCAACTGATTTGTACCATGTGTAACTGAGAGCAGATTTGGCAATGTATGAGAGTTAAAATCGGAAGATCTTTCCTAGCAGCTTAAAAATAAATATCTGAGGATGATGTCTAGACTTGTGTTGAGGTAAAGCTGTTTTTTTCCTGTTAGAAAAGCAAATCCATCACAAAGAAGAGATCTCATGTCATTAAAAAATACATCTGGCGTTTTTGCTTCATATTACATAACTTTTCTTGTTTCCTCAGCTACCTTTTAGGTTTCAGAGTCAATTTTCTTTATTATCATTAACAATCACTGTACAATAGTGGGCTCCAATTATCTTGTGGTTTCTGCAGTAAGTTTAATTAAATTAATCTTTTATATGGTGTATTCACACTAAGTCTAAGAACTCTTAAGAAATTCCTTAAATTCACAGCAGTGATTTTCAATATGTAACCTGTTAATTGTGACAGTGACTAACACTGAAATTATCTAGTCACTGGAGTGGGGAAAAAATCTCATCTTCCTTCTCAGCCCTGAGATACACATACAGTAAATCGATTAAAAGCTGACTAGATTTTAGCCCTCATGTAATTGCAAACAGGTAGTCATAAATTAAGGAGTTGATTCTGGTGAGATGTCCCCTTCCCTTCCCCAAGACAAATATTTAATATTTTAATAATTATCCTGAAGGAAAGCATGACATAATCACTTGATAGTTTGCTGATGTCAGATCACTTGGGAGAATGGTGAATAATAAAGATAAATTCGTGACACAGAGTAATCTGGATCATTGGATGAGCCGCAACACATCTGTGTTGCTGCTTGCAATATTATAAGAACAATATGAGAACGATTCATTCTGGGCAGTTGACTTTATTCTGAACATAGTCTCCAAAAAGGATTTGGTGTTGTGTGGTGGAATGTTAATTCTAGAATGACTGTGCTTGAAAGGTAAGTTCAGTCCTTTGATGTGGCAGTATCTCAGGTAGGTGTGAAGAGATTGTGTTTCTGCTCTGCTAGTTACTTGTGAAACTTACTGGAATAGTGTAGTTCTGTGGTACCTATTTACTATCACTGGAATTTTTAATATAAGCCCAATTTACAATATTAAATGTTATCTTGTATATTGTGATCTTTAAAAAGTTTAAAGAGGTTACTAAGAAATGGAAGCCTTTTGTAATGGCTGTCTTCATGGTGTGGTGAAATGTTCTGGCCCTTGTAGAACAAAAGCAAACATGAGGTTGTTTAGTGGGGTGGAGGAGCTTTCTCTGGGAACTGATCTAACAAAGATAGTGTGTGATTGTCAAACTGAGAGCAGTGAAAGAGCAAGGGGAAGCACATGGAGGTAGAGTGAAGCTCTAGACAGTGTTTGGATAAAGATGGTGCACAGCTCTGCAGAAAGCTCAAGTTAGCTATTTATTGTAAAGAATGTCAAGAACATGAAGAACGTCATTATTTCTAGGGTTTTTTTCTCTTTTTATGCCTGGAGTCTGGAAGAACGCAACTTTTATAGTCTTTGTAAATAAATAAATTGCTGCCAAAACCTGACTTAATTGTTGGTTTCACCTCCTAGCTGGAAGAATTTACTAGATTCCAAATTTTGGAGAATGGCTTAGATCAAAAAGGCTCAGGGGTTCTCTTGTTGAACCACAGCTTTTTGGCTTAGACCAGACTTAGACCGTTCTGGCAGCTTGTGGTAACTAGGGCACCAGGCTGGTGGCTGATTAGAATGGTCTTTTCTAGTTGTAAACTTAATGCTAGTGGGGAGTTTTCATAGGAAACAGGTTTTTATTGGAAAATGTCGATTCATCAAAACAGAGAGTTTCTATGGAAGCCCATGCAGTAGGTCTAGCAGATTGCTTGAACAGTGGGTGGAACTCCTGATCAAAGATGAGGAAAGCCTTCAGGCTCCGTGTCACCACATTCTCCTGGTGCAGTTTCCGTTTGGGCCTTGATCTCTCACTCCTGGATAGGCCTGGATGAACGGACTGTTGGCTGGTCTGTGGAGGGTCTTTCTCACTCTGTGCTGTTGGATTTGTTTTACTTGTTAGAAGCATCTTGATACTAAATCAGGGCATGGACTTGAACCTGGGGTTTCTGTAACCTGGTGGTGCATGTCCTGCCTGCTGGATTACTGTAAAAGGATCCACAAAAAGATTTTGGGCACTGTGTTTTTCACAAAAAATACCAGCCCCTGGTTTAATTCTGAGGTCAAACCAAGCCAAGCTTTTTGATTTTCATACTTCAGCTGGAGGGGAGAGCTGTCACCGTCCTCACTTAGGTACTTGTTTTCAAGCAGGAATAAAAGTGTTCTCCAACAGGTCTCAAGAAAGGGCAGTGCTACAAGATGATAATGATTGCACCGTAGTTGGAGAACAGGCATGTGGCATAAGTCCATAAGTGCCTAAAGATATTATTTATAATCCTCTTATTCAGCCATGTGATACCAACTACTGGGATAACTCATTAATCAGAATATTAGTTGTATTTGTGTCATAAAGGCTTGTTAACTCCAACAGTGTCCTGGGGAAAGTGCTGCTGAGGAATCAAAAGAAATTAAAAAAGCTATCATGTTTCACTCTGTAGCCATCCATATAAAATGCAGGCCTTAAAACTTCTGACAGTATGCCAGGATGTAACTGGCAACTTTAATTGTATGGTTAGTATAAATAGCATAGATAACTGTTACATTTGGTTGCATTTCTACCCGCCTCCCAGCCCCTGAAAAAAAAGAGTAAATTTGAGTGTTGATAAATACTAGTTGACTAATGATAAACATTAATTATTATCTCCTTTAAATGTTAGAAGCAAAACAGATGAAACCATTGATTAGGGCAGGGGTGATTTGGTATCAGAAGCAAATTACTGGAGCAGGAAATCCCTCTTCACCATGTATATGTGAAAAGTATCAATTTTTCTTTTAGTGCAGTGAATTTAATATTTATCTGCTTTGATTTTGAAAGCAAATTTCTGAAATTTTGGAAGGGGACTATTTTAGTGCCTTCCCTGTGCTCTGAATTTGAACCTTTGGAAGGGTTTTATTTTAATAAATATGAGATTAAGTGCGTTTCTCTGCGCCCACTGAGGTTGATGAGTAATCAAATGAACAGGAACACTTTATCAGGCTGGCATTTTGTAGTATGTTCATTTTTTTTCTACTTTACATTATCAGTCTACTGAAAGAATTGTGATTTAGGAGGCCAAGACAGAGCTGTCCTGACTCCACTGGATTTTAAACTAATTTCTCTATTATCTGTCAGTTCTTCTTACTCATGTTGGAGATGAGATGGATGTTAGCATAGTCTGGGGCTCATAGCACTTATGGCAGTAGGTGATTTCCCAAAATGGCTTTTCTGCTAGATTGGTTTAGATGTTGGTTAGAGCAGCTTGTTAGGTAAGCTGTGGACATGGTGAGGGCAACTAGGAATTAAGGACAGCCACAAAACCCAGGCTGCAGTGGAGTTTAAAGATGTACACTGCAAATTTCTTCAGTACAGCCAGCCTGCTCTGTGCTGTGCGTATTGGAAAAAGTAGCCCTTTGTCGTCAGTATGAAGGTTGGCAAGGGAAGCACCAGATATCCATGTAACGTTATCTGCACCAACACTAGGTATTATTTTAATCCCTAGATCTCAAAAAATATATATACAAAGAAAGTCAGGATTGTGTCATCACTTGAATTTTTCTTTGGTGATTTTATTGCGTAATGTTATTGAGAGGGCGTTACTTCAGATGTAGACAAGGTTATTTTTTGGCTCTGGAAAACACTAACCAAACATCAGGGACTCCTGAGGATACTTAAGGACATTTTACTCCATTGAGCAAAAGAATTAATGCATAATAATGCATAATAATGTATGAATTCTTAGAAAACTTAAAGGGATCCAAGTCACCACAGTGAGTTATTAGATCACTGATTAATGTAGGATTGTCTAAAGTTATCCTTAAAGTTATCTTTCAATTCAATCCAGGTATCAAAACCTGGGGAGGCAAGTGTGTTTCCAGGGGGGAAATTAAATGGATTGAGATGTCTTTAAAGTTTGGCTTTTCCCCTTAAAACAAAACCACTGAATCAGAGTGGTTGAGGTTGGAAGGGACCTCTGGAGGTCACATGCTGAAGCAGGGCCACCTAGACACGGTTGCCCAGGTTCACGTCCAGACAGCTTTTGAATATCTCCAAGGATACAGAGCCTACAAGCTCTCTGGACAACCTGTGCCAGTGTTTGGTCACCCTGATAGTAAAAAAGTGTTTCCTGATGTTCAGACAGAGCCTGCTGTGTTTCAGTTTGTGCCCATTGCCTCTGGTCCTGTCACTGGGCACCAGTGAAAAGAGCCTGGCTCTGTCCTCTTTGCATCCTCCCTTCAGGTATTTCTATACATTATAGGAATCCCCTGAGCTTTCTCTTCTCCAGGCAGAACAGTCCCATCTCTCTCAGCCTTTCCTCATAGGAGAGATATTCCAGTCCCTTAATCATCCTCCTGGCCCTTCACTGGACTTTCTGGAGTATGTCCATGTACTGAGGAACCCAGAACTAGACACAGTACTCCAGGTGTGGCCTCACCAGTGCTGAGCAGAGGGGAAGGATCACCTCCCTCGACCTGCTGGCAACACTCATCTTAATGCAGCCCATTGGCCCTATTTGCGGAAAGGGCATGTTGCTAGCACACCACTTTCACCTTGAAAGAAAAAGAAAATTAAGTGGTTCGTTTTGAGAAACAAACACCTGAAGTACACGTATTGAGAAAGGTGTACTGAGGCTGGAGATTTTTTTGAAAGGATATCGTTGTTTGACTGCAAGTATTTTTGAATATTCCCTGCCATATAGAACTATCTGATCCATTCTAAAAGTGTAAACAATTGAAATAGCAATTGTTGCTCTTTAGCAGTATTTGTCTAAGTCATGCTATTTGTCAGGGGTGGATTAGCAAGGTCTACAGAGAGTTTCTGTGGCAGGAATTCATCTGAGCTTGCCCTTCAACATATTTCCCAAGTCGTCTTTATTGGACCTCTACGCCTGAAGATATTTTGATTCATTTGCAGAGGATTATACCATACATAGGTACTGGCTGAATGCTGTAAATGTGTGCAATATATAAACCCTTCTTCCTGCCAGAGGAAAGATGCTGGCAATGGCTGCATGTAGGAGTTAATTGTTTTCCTTGCATTAATGCCAGAGTTTTTGGCTTTCTGCAAAAGAGGCACCATCTGAAATCCCACAGAATAATATTTAAGTAGAACAGATTGGGGTGGAAGGTTGGCAGAAGGGGAGAGGAGGAAAAAGCTGTAATGTTTGACATAGACTAGGATGTTTCTGGTGGGAAGATCTGTTTGAAGAAGATTCTACTTTGGCCATGGTTATAGTATTGTGTTACTTATCTCCTTGAGTCTGTCCTGAGTAACTGTCCCAAATTAGAAGAATATCTGGATTTGTGTCATGTGTTGTAGTATTCATTAGAAACTCCATTAAAAAAAAACCACCATGATTCTGTTGTCCCTGAATGGTTAGCCACGTGGTTAATTCCTGTGCTTTATGTATGTTAAATACCGATCTTCAGCTCAGAATTGGAACATTTAAGCACAGTTATTGAAATTGGAGCTGTAGACATGATTTCCTGTACAAATCTCAATCTATTAGTGTTTCTTGATTGTTTTGCATGTCCTTTGTGTTTGATCTCTAATTCATTTAGACCTTGTTCCCATCAGGCTGATACATTTCTGGAATTGGATTTGTATTTGTTTTTTAAAAGTAATAATATCAAATCAGCTGTGCTTTGCATCTTGTGTTTTCTTTCAGAACTAAAGATAGTATGTATCATGCACTGACTTATGCCACCATATTGGAAATGCAAGCTATGATGACATTTGATGCTCAGGACATACTGAATGCAGGAAACACAATGAAGGAAGCTCAAGCTACCTGTCAAAAGTAAGTGTGGAGCAATTCAGTTAATAAATAGTCCCTTCATGGGAAAGTTTTGAAAGACATACAGATTAAAAAAGAACATGTAATTTCATAGAAATCATAGGAAAACTGAGGTTGGAAGGGACATCAGGAGGTGATCTAGTCCAGCCTCCTGCTCAAAGGAGGGTCAGTTATGAGGTCACACCACATAACTTAGGGTTTGCAGCAGTCTAGTCTTGAAAACTTCCGTTTACTGCAATATCTGATTTTTCTTGTCAATTAGGTTTTTGTCCTATCTGTAGCCCCTGTTCTGCAGTGTGTGGAAGCTATTTACCATTTACAGACACTGCAGAATCTTCCCGTTTGGTGATGGTTGTGCTGTAGCTAGCTATCTTTGAGTCAACTGTGCTCCAGCTTCTGTACACGCATGCGCACATACACACACACACGCGCACACACACACAAAATAAATCAAAAAGCCCCCTTATCCCCTTCCTTCATCAAGACAGATTTCCGCACATGAAGGGTAAAAGATGGATCCCAGGAGGACCATGTTGACTAAGTTCTGTATGGAATATGCTGAAGTTTGTATATGTGGTAAGATGACAGAGGGTTGGTGAGCACTAGAGGTATGTTAGTGACTGTATGGGTGGCTAACTGAAAGATATCGTTCTCTGTTGTTGATGCTTCATGTTCAGAATGACCAAACTGACTTTTCTGCAGATTTAGGAAGAAATCTACAGTAGCTGATTCCATCAACAACCTTGTGCATAGACAAAGCCTTGAACATTTTACTGAAGGTAACATTATCTCTAACATGCGTAACGTTTTCCTCTTTTTTTTACTGCAATTTGAATTGTGTAGAATTGTTCACCCAACGTGTTTTTGCAGATTGTGAGTTCACTGACAAAATTGTTGATTTGGCCTTTGCTGGATCAGTGTTTTGCAATTGCTGTGTCACCACATCCAAAATAACTGTTTATGTTGATTGCTGACTCAGCATTTTAAAAAATTGCTGGGTGAAGAAATACCTAGAAAGAAGTATTCAAATGCCTAGAAAGGTTCTAGATCCAGGAATTCCTGAAAAGCACCAGAGAAATTCCTGCAAAGTTTCTGTAACTGTGTGTCATTTCTGTTTGGAGTTACTTCAGTAGTCTAGAACTGAAACACTACAGCAAATTTGGAGAAGATTTTTCTCAGTTTGAGCTTTGTGATCTTTGTGATCTTATTCCTATATTAATGGTCTAAGTGTTTTTTAATTACTTTTTGTCTGATTAATTTGTTTTCTTCCCCGCTCTGTGTGACACTAGAGGAAATCCATGCAGAAATTTGCTATGCTGAATGTTTACTTCAGAGAGCAGCACTCACATTCCTCCAGGTATGGATTCCTGCATGGCTCTTTGGGGGAAAAAAACGTACACACCATACAGGTTTCTTTTCTTAAAATTAATGAAATGGTAGAAGATCCTAGTATGACCTAATGGTGTAAGACGCTTTCATCTGGATTAAGTCTGGATTTTATCTGGACTATCTGCTGATGAGATAGTAGAATGTTTTGTTATCCCTCACGATTATCTAAAAATGCTTGTCTCAATACACATAACGCTGAGTCCCCTATGACACCCTTCTCCAGTCCGTTTTGGATGTGTGAAAGGTAACTGCAGTAAGCACCAATTTTCAAATACTGTGTGTTGGGATATCAGATTAAAAAAATTAAAAAAATAGATGGTCATTAAGCTGTGCTATGCTGGAATGCAAGTGAGATTTTTGTTTCAGTCAGGCTGGTGTTTCCTTTCCCACGGCTGCTTTTTCACTTGTTTGTTCTTGAACAGCTATTATGGTCTGCATAGACTCATGGCTCCACACGTGCTTTTTGCTAAACAGTGCTGCCTGTCTTTAAAAGAAGGGGAGCTCTCCCTCTTCTTTGAGTTTTGTCTGTCTGTACTAATGAAGCTTGATTTGTTTGATGGATCAACATTAGCAATACTTACTTGGGCTCCAGCTTGCAATTTAAATTGTTAATCATAGTTGAAATAACAGATTATTTTTTCTTGATTTGGCTGTACTTGCTATGTGACAGTGGGCCTCTTCATCTATGCAGAGGGGATAATAAAAGTTACATTCACAAAGGGCTTCTGCTTCTTGGCTCAAAGATGCTGATAGAGAATGAAATGCAGGTGGTGATTTTATAGCGTTTGGGAGTTGCCAGATGGGCTCTGATTTATGTTACTTATGATAGTTTATGAACCGTGTAACCTTTTTCAGCGATCTGCCATGCCTCTCTGCTAGAAACTATTGCTTCATAGCAAAACCAGTTGTCAGAGTAGCTGCTTCTGGTTTTTAGAGTGCTGATGTTGTTGGCTTTATGGTAAGATGATGGACTTTGAAATGGCCAAGGTGTAGCTACCTATTTCCATATTCCTTTGGGATCCTTTGGGATGGGTAGCCTCTAGCACTGGGGACAGTTTGGATGGTATCTGAAGCTATGGAAGCAAGGCTTTTCAGAACTTCTCCATTGTGCCTGTAAGAAAGGAGTGTTTTAATGGAGTGTCTCTTGGTTTTAAGCACTATTTTCACAGGTATCTGTTTTTAAAAATGTTTATAGATACATGAGAGATTTAAGAGTAAGAAAATAGTTTCTTGTCCTCTTCTGCATAAAAAATGTCTATTTGCTTCCTCTTCTATTCTGTGTTTAATTTTTCATGAACACATGAACTGGTTTTAAAAATTAAACAAAGGCACTTGGTTCCAACAGCTGTTGAAGTGGGTTAGTTTTGATGCTTAATGTAAATGACCAAATCCAGTTGAAAACACATAAAAATTAGTCTCAGGATATTTTAAGGGCTGGACTGTTCTCACATTGGTTATCTCTGTTGTTGGTATCATGAGTATTCTGAATTTAAACATTTTAAAACTGTCTTCTTTCCTCTTTCCATTTCCATTCAAAGGAAAATATAACTGAACCTTTACATATGGTTAGGTATGCTGTACCACACCACCCCCCACCCCCAGTTGCTAATTAAAAACTGACTTTTTTCTACAGGACAAAGAAAAACAGGATCACATTTTTCTGTGGTTATATTGTTTGCATGTGATTGGGATTCAAGTCTCTGGGGATATATCATCAGGAATTACGTGTTCATTTATGGTGCATAGTTTCTGTCCTCAATTATCACTCTTGATAATGTTGCTTAAGGATGACTGTAAAGGACACAGGCTAGTGGTGGTGTTGCAGGCTGCAGGAGTAAGCCCCTGCCCTTCAGTTCAGGCCATTAGGCTTCCTACACTAGTTCACAGAAAGCAAAGTCTGGAAGAAGTTGACCTGTAACTTTGATTGGATTGAGTTCTCTTCCTGACTTACATGAGGATGGAAAGCTCTTTTAGGCAGGTTCTGTCTCTTTGTTCACATATTGATGAGCACAATTGGGCCCTGTTTCTTTAACAATAACAGTAAAACAACCAAATGTTCATCTAATCTATGCTATTTTCTCCACAATGCTTCATACAGCCTCTTAAAATACCATCACAGAAAAATCGTCTGCTGAAACGCATGTAGTCTTCCTATCCCAAAGTAATAGCAGATATCAGAACAAACCAGAATGACATTATATACGATGAGTGGGGCAAGAAACTGCCACTAGAAGGTTATGAGACTGAAGAGAGCTCTCTTTGCGATACAGCTGTAAACTAATGGTCCCTCAGATAAACTTTGTTCTAAGTTCTCAGTTCACTGTAATGTAATGTAATGTTACCAGACTAGTATGGATCTCATAGATACTTGAATATTCAGACCAGAAAGAGCATATCCTGCATAACTTTACCCTGCTTCCTTTTTAGGATGTGAAACTATATTCTGTAGACTCCTGCGGACAGGCAGTTATTTGTATCTGGTGCTGAGCCAGGAAATGTTCAGATCTTAACTGTGCTGAAGGACAAATGAGAGAAAGCTATTTTTTGAAGCAGCCACAAATGCATGTACCTTAGGTGCCATTCATTAGCGTAGTCCCTGTGTTCATTAATGCAAATTCAGATGGTCCAAAGGTCACAAGGGCTAAACTAATCACAGAAGGTGTCAAAATAAAGTGTATGTGTCTGAACAGAGTAAAAATACTGTATTATAGAAAGGAAATCCTAAATCCATGTATTGTTTCTCAGAGACTTATTATTGTCTGTGTCATGATGGTTGTGTTCAAGGCACATGTTCCTCTCAAGAAGACAAAAGCTCTTTATAATGCACAGCAATTCATATTGCTGATGTGTTTCCTTTCTAACAGGATGAAAATATGGTTAGCTTCATAAAAGGAGGCATCAGAGTCCGAAACAGTTACCAAACATACAGGTAAGTCATATTTTAACAATGTGATTAAGTGTACTCTTGTAGTAAAAAGTTCTGCTGGTTGAATTGTCCAATTCACAAATTAATTACTGTTGTATTTATTGCAACCTTTATTATGAGCCTCATGTCTATAGCCTTTCTCAGCCCACACAAATTCCTCCTTTGCATAACAAAGGACATTGATATTATGGTTGATTTGGATTGTAAAGATAGTGGACCCTAACCCTGTTAACTGCCAAGGTTTGCCTGCTTCAAATACTATATCCTTGAAATTATGTCAAAAAATAACTGTTCTAAATGATGTAGTGCTCATTGTGTCTGCATAGCACAGTTTGGAGGTCTCACAGTCATTAGGCATATGAAATGGCATTTCTTCATAGTTGTAGCTGCAGCTTTTTGGAACATTCAAAACCAGTAGCTGAAGCACAAGTAATTCCATAATAAATGCGTGAAACTAAAACAAGATTAAGAGACAATAAACTGAAGAGCTTGCAATGGAAAGTATAAATGGCTTCAAAGAAAGATTAAACAAACTTACAGGAAATAGGTTCATAGGGGCTAGTTAGCGTAGTACACCAGATGCAGTCTCTCGGTGTCATGAAGTCCCTGAACAGTCAATTCCTAGAGGATGCTTTTCCAAACATATGCCTCTGTCCGAGTGAAATATTTGGTTAGCTGGACTTTTAATCTGGTTAAGTATGGCAGTTGTTCTACTCTAAAGAGAAGGTGCATGCTATTGAAAATGATAAGCAGGGTTGCTTATCTGAACTCACAATATGCCCATTACTTAGCGTCTATGAGCCAAAAACATCTGCTTAAGCAGATTTCTTTTCATCCAGGAAGTTACGGAGAGCTACTCTCAATATGTGCAAAAGGTTTTGAAGTGCAGTAGTAAATTCTAAAAATTACGTTAAAATGTACACCATGGGAAGCATACTCAGTTGTGCCTCAATAAATTAAGATCAGCTCTAGTACATGTAAAAACAAAGTGTTATAAATTAGTAGCTCTCAGGCGGTCTTCTTCAAAAGAATGCTAGTAACAACTTGCATATTACTAAAACATGTATTTTAACAAAGAGAAAGTTTGTATGTGAGATTGGCAGTTACGATTTTTGTACTGTACCTTTGAGGTGGGAAGAAATAATTGCAGTTTTGGTGAGAGCATGGTGCAACAGGTCACAGAGAAAACAATGAAATATGGAAATGCGACTTTATTTGCTTTGATTGATCAATATTTTTAAAATATTTTTTACAACATAGTTTCTGATATAAAAAGCCATCTTTCCTTTCCCCGCTGTCAGCAATGCTGCTTGATAATCTGCAACAACAGCAACCCTGAAAAGACAGGAGGAGTATATGTTGCAAAGATACAATTTTTAAAACTCTCAGGGAGGAAAGGTTACCATACACTGTAAAAAAAAAAAAAAAGGAATTAAATAAAACAATAATTCAGAATGAAACATTTACTTATTGTTAATGAATAAAAAGTATCAGAAAACTTTCATGGTAGTACAGACTTATATGAATAATTTTAAAAAGTGAAAGCTAAATATGCATCATATTTTGTTTTATTTTAGGACTTTAAATTTGGACTCAGAACAGCCACAAAAAGTCATGTGTCTAGCAGACACAAACCAGCATCCAGTCCAGGTTCTCCAGAAGTATACTAAAAGGGAGAGAGATGACATTTGTCATATTTGTGTGGGTTGAAGGTGACTCTAAATGCAGGTCCATTGTAAACACTGCAATTACAATGAATAGTCCTATATTTGTTGGCAACAATCAGCAGATAAAAACGTGACAGCCTGAACACAAGTATGTGGCTGCCATTAAAAGAACGTTTTTCTTCTAGTAATTAACAAAATAAACTAAAACAATAGTGTGAAAAACACATAGCTATAGAAAGCTTGGAGACAAAACAGGTTCAAATCCAGCTGGTTTACACAGGGGAAGTAAAGGGATGCTACAAAGTTGAGATCTATGAAAGTTAGAAAAATAAGTGAGAAGTAATTTCCAATATACCTGCCTATTTTAAAATATTTCTTACAGTTGTCTTTTCCTATATATAACAAAATGTTCTTTTGAATGAACATGCACAAAAAGGGAATACCTAATCCAGGAATTAGTGAAACTCAAATAAAATTTGCTAATGTAAATTTAACTCTCCTGCACTGCCCCATCGTCTCTTTTTGCAGTAGTAAAGGTTGGTGTTACTCCCAACAGCCATTCTTGAAACATTTTCAGGCAGAAATGTGGTTGCAAATTGACTATGTCTGTTTGACAGGAATTAATCTCCAGGACTCCATATTTTTTAATTGATAGTAATGTGACAGAAATGATTTGTTGATAAATCCAACAAAATGTTGTAGGTGTTGTTCACCTGGGTGAGGTGACAAATTGACCTTTTTTGAACTACTGTGTACTTCAAGGTAATTGGGTTACTTTCTTACTGAATTGTAATTAATCATTTTATTTACTGGCAATGTAAGAGTATCTTGTGCATTTTCAGGGAGCTGGACAGTCTCATACAGTCTCCACATTATGTCAAAGGAGAGAACCATCTTCATTTTGAGGGAGGTGTAAAACTTGGAGTTGGAGCATTTAATCTGGTATGTACCAACAGTTCTTCTCTTGAGCTGAAGTCCTGCAACCTCCTGAAAATGATCTTAACTTAAATACCTGAGAAGTTCCACTGACATCAGTGTTACTAGTCATAGAGTTAAAATTAGATATGTGTGCTGACACTTGAAGGATTCTAGTCTCTGGTCTAAGAATGTCAGATAGTAATACACTTTAGAAATAAAGAGACTACTACCCGCAGCATGGGCAACACTGCTTTGTGTGTGCAGACCCACTTGCACATCCTCATGGGGAGATTATCGACTGAGAAATTACCTCATCTGACATGGCCTAAGGGCATGTTCTTTGAGAATATAGCTGAGTGCCTGTGCCCAGCTTCCAGTAAGAGTGTTCAGTAGCCAAGTGACCAATGCTTGGGAGGTACTTGGAGGGGAAGGTGTTATAGTCTCACGAGCAGGGACCCACTGGCTTGGGGGCCAGGAGAAGCCTTGCAGAGAAGCAGCAGTTGCCTGTGCTTGTTGACTTCCATTTACTGTTTAACTGGCTCTTGGGAAGCAACCAGGGACTTGGCTGTTAGCAGGGCAGTTGGTGGGGCAGGGTACATGAATGGGGCCTGGGGTGCTCCTCAGGCCACTGCTGGCTGTTGTTGTTTGTGTTCTGGTCAGAAAGCAGGTGGTCAAATGGTACAGGATGGTTCCTGGTATGTCAGAGAGGCATTGACCCAGAGATGGCAAGGGGTGACGTGGTTGTTCAGGTGATGGGCTGCAGAAAGTGCCTGGTGCTTCCCCTTGCTTGCATTACTTTGTGTGAGTCTGGCATACGCCCAAATGTTAGATTTACTGCACAAAGAACAAATATGTACTGTGTGGTATGCACCCAGTATTTCTGAAACATCCAAGAAGTACTAGAGTTACTAAGCATGTGCTGTGTAAACATATTTCTATGCAGGGAATCCTGGAGACACAGGGTCCCTATATTAAACAGATATTTCTGTTTAAATTGTATGTAAAATATAGCGAGTGTGTACATTTACCCAGAAAATCGTCAGAAATATAAAGATGTTTTTAGTAATTTTCGTGATTATTTGTTGTGTTTGGAAAAGTTGTAGGAGGCAGCTGGTAGCTGAGAGGCAGAAAGTCTATTACTGCATAACTGTTGCATTTCTTTCTGTAGACATTGTCCATGTTTCCCGCACGGATTCTGAGATTACTGGAGTTTGTTGGATTTTCTGGAAACAAGGTAAATGTGAACTAAATGTTATTGGTACATTCCCCTCACTCTTAAATTAAACAACAGAGACAGGAGTTTCTCTCTTCTTCCTCACATTAGCTGTAACCCTCTGAAACACTCTGATTGGTATCACCCATGTGCAGTGTTGGCACTAGTGCTTTCATGCAGCTCAGTTTTCCTTTATATTTTTGTCTGAACTATTACACTTCAAAGATTGTGATACCATTGTTCAATGATGATACAGTTGTGAAACATGATAAAGACAATGGCTAATACAATGATGTTGACATATTTAGGGTTTTAGTTATTGGTCTTTTGATGTATGCTTGTGCTTAGAAATCCATAGCCAAAAGTGTATTCTTAGCCTTTAATATATTAGCTTGCTTGATAGTTACTCTCATTATGGTGTCTGAATGTCCCTGACAGGTTCCTGCATGACATCCAGCTGGGGAAAAAAAATAATTCAATTTCATTTCTGATTTTTTTTTTTCCCTCCATGTCTTTAATAGCAACTGGTAACTTGAGTGTGGCAATTAAATTATCTTTACCTAAAAGAGTAAGTGCTTTTTTGCCTAGAGAGTAACCAGTCTGACCTATGTTGTTTGTGCATGCAGTCTAAGGACAGAAGTTTAGTAATGAAGCACCAGTAAACTCACATGAACCTGCGTTATTCTGCAGGGCAGATGCACGGAAAGTGCTATGTTAGTTTTTTGTGGATTATTTGTTTTAAAATAGGATACTAAATTGATGGGAATATCTTGGCCTTGATACCTTTTGCCTGCCCTTGTCTCTCATTCTGCCAGCAGAACATGAGATTCACTCAAAGTTGGGTTCCTGGATTAAGAAAACATGGTCCGTTTAACCTAAACCACTGGTTGCATTTATTTCATAAATGCTGGGTAAGGTAAATGTTTAATGTCCTGCAAACACAAAAAAAGCTGTATAAACAAGTTAAAACGTAACTCTTTTGTAATGCTTTCTATTTACAAAACAAGTTTCAAGGAGAAAAATGTTTCCTTAATCAGAGCTGTAACCTTAGGTGACAGGTGGATGAGTGTCATCACCATTTTATTAGTTTACTGGAAGGATCTTAGATCTGAGAATAAAATGTGTAGTTTAAAAGCAAGGAGCTTTTGGCAGAGCATGGATTAGAACTTGGAAATTTCCAGGAGCTGACCAGGACCTGTTTCACAAGCAGTAGAGGCAAATATCAAATAGTTCTACCTGTCAGTTATGAAAACAAAGAGCATCTAAAGCAAAATGTTCTCCTAGAAATGTAAGGGCAATTCATGTACCAGCAGAGTTCTGAGAATACTTTGCTGAACACTCATCTTATTACTGCAGATGAAAATTGTCCCTCTAATTGAATTTCTGTTGTTTTCTTTTGGCCCTGGGATTTCTTGTATGGCTATGAGTGGGCTGATATTTGTGTTGATGAGTCAGCTTCTGTTCCAGTTTTTTAATAACTCACTGAAGCATGACCTAGATTACCATAAATTTAAGCAAAAACCTGCTGTCTGCACACCATAAAAAAAGGAGTATTTTAAACATGTTGATCAAAGTTCATTGGTGGTCATTTATTTTAACATCCTAAAAAAGTCTTTCTGCGTTTAACATTTGTGAGTCAGATGCCTAAAGCCAAAAGCAAAATTGCAGTTGCATTTGCAATCCTTTCCAGTGGTGGTTTTCCAAAGCTTGCAAGAGGAGGCTGTCCCCTGCAGTACAGACAAGAGTCTAGAAGGTGAAAGAAACAGTGACAGAGGAGGAGAGGGAAAGTTTGTGTCATGTGCTGCACCCCATCCAGCAGAAGGGAGTTTTGAATACGTCTGTGTTTGATCTTGCAGTCTTTTCCATTAAATGCTCATGGTGAGCATCAGATTGTGCAAAAGACAAAAGAGCCATGGTTAGTGCCTTGAGCTGTTTACAGTTTACCTGAGACAGCTACAGTGCACTGGAGGACAGCTTGCTTTTGGTGTGGGTCATGTGTTTATTTAAAACTGGATATAAAATTGCATTGTGATATCTTCCACAATACTAATCTGCCTTGAAGCCAGCAGATTTGCCCCTAGGGGCTCTTCTTGTCTCTCAGACATGTCATGTCTGATAGTAAATGAGGACATGCCCAAAGCTCCATTACTTCCTAAGCCATTTGTGAGCACTGTGGACAACATGATCAACTTAACAGCAGTCTGGAGTCTCAAAATAGTAGGTAGGATAAGATCAAGAAAGTATAAAAGTAGCCTGAGGCCACGTTTGTTCCCTTCCAGTCCAAGATGTGCCAGTTGTGCCCTTCTCGCTGTTCAAGCTCCTTTCCCCTGTGTCATTAGTCAAAATATGGTCTTATTTGTGTTTAATGGCATAGGCCCTGCATTTGGGCAATGAGGTTCAATGCAGTTTTGCCCAATTCCGTGAGAAATTTTTTGTGGGCAGAGGTATGTATTACCATCATGTACGCTGTGCTGGGGAGGCATGCCTTCCTCACTCACTGGGCAGTAGGTGGAGTATGTGTCCCATCTGGACTTTTCGTGTTTAATGATAACTGACTTCTGATGCGAGATCAGAAGAGTCCTTGCGCTATCTTCCGTACAAGCATTGAACCCTTCTTACTGACTCCTCTGCCAGGTCTCAGGCTAATATTTACTCTTGTTCTTTTTTTATAGACGATTACAAATACTGTGCTGCTAAACTGTAGAAAAGTTTGACATGAGCCCACCATATGTTAAGTGCAATTTGTCAGGGGGTCAGGTGACAGCATGATTTCAGGGGAAGGCAGGAAAACTTTCAGATAGAACCAGTTTCTTTCAAATTATACTTTTTGATGTGGGAGGACATTTTTCCCAAAGCAGCTGAGCTGAAAAATATTTTTGATGTGTCAGTTTATAATAAATTGAATTCCAGTTTCCCACTAAGCATCTCTTTTTGAATTGCATTTTGGTCTCTTCTGCAAATTTTAAATGAAGGTTAAATCTAAAATTATTTCATGGGATACATTCAGATGCCCTGTCTACCAGTTTAATTAGTCAATTCTTCGTAAAAGCTGTTAGTAGTATCCATCCTCCTTGCTAAGCCTGCAGTAATGTGATCAGGGCACGGGACGTGAACGATGACCTTGCTTTGCTTTCATTATCAAGATCCCTAATTAAAAGAGGGCAGTTTAAAAATATCATTCAAGAGCTTTCGCTTCAGGAAACTAGATGGATTTTAGTCAGTGACAGCTGAAATAAATATGAACCAGTCTCAACGTTGTCTGATAATGGTTTGGAGCATTGTCCTTGTTTGTCCTGCATTCACCGTGGGAATCCCCACTGCTCCTGTGGGGAGTCCTGAATGACAGAGCTTTGGATGTCTTGGGACAAGGATCAAATCTATGACATACTGATGTAATATAATGTAGTGACAGTCTTGGGAATTAAGAGCTTGTGGGATGTTATGAGCAACTTGCACAGAAAGGTGAGAGTTACCGTATTGGATCGCATTTGTCTCTAAGAAGTGTCATTGCTCCCTGCTCTGCATTATACCTAATGCCCTTCAGAGTAACTTACATTTTGTGTGAGTTAATGTCATTTAAGTATTTTGGAGAAATTATGACCACTTACTGCCTTGACATCTGTTTTATATTGTAGCAGTATGCCTTGTAATAGACTTTGTTTGGAAGCTCCTTCCTGGTGTTCTGGGATTGCTCATATCACCTGTGGCATAATAGGTGTGGGAGATATTTATGGGTTATTTATGGTTAGAAGGTGTGTCCTAACAATTAAATATAATACACTCACTTAGTGACTGGCACCAGTGAGTGTAGTTTGTTTACAGATTTTCTGCTTAGGCTCAAGTAGTAGCTGCTTGTGATTTGGTTCTGAGATCCTCAGTTTGATCCCCAGTGAGGATTACATGGGGGTGTTGCCCAACTCATGACACCTCACTGAGATGATTAGGTTTGCTGGCTAATCTCCGTGGGCTCCCTATGGAGAAAGAGTAGGTGCTTGAAAAGGTGATTCATAATGTCTGACCTAGGCTTCTGTGCTGAATTGTTCCTTGGAGGAGTACCTCTGTCTCTACCAGCCTCAGGGGGAGCCTAGGGAGGCTGGCTGACTGAGTGTGGTATCTAAAACATGTTTCCTGGTGACACCCGTCATCGTCCTGCTTTCCTGGGGATCATCTTATAACAGAAGCAGTTTGCAAGAGTTTTTTTGAGGAGAAGCAGCTTTGTTGCAGCCTTTTCTACAAGCAAGCATTGTAATACTAATAACAACTACTTCTAGATTTCTTTTTTTCAGACTGTGTCTACTGATTATGTTGTTACTTTAATATAGGAAGTTTGGGATATTCAAGTGGCAGAGTGAAAAGTAAGCATTCTTTAATACCTGTACTGACAAAATAGGATTATGGACATACCAGAGTGAACTAGCTTGATCGGTGAGCTTCCCATACCTGTGTAACTACTCAGTTTAAGAATTTAGGCTCAAGTATGCCGGATTTGCAGCCCTCTTCTGATGAATGGGCAATGTTCTTAATCCAGTTACTTCACAGTTACTGCTTTCCAGGATGCAGTCCCACGTGGGGTGGGTGTGGGTTGCATTCCTTGTCCGTACAGATGATAACTTTGTGTTTGGCTGTATTAAAATACATTTTTGAGACTAAAATACATGAGATCAACTTGACAAATGATTAAATTATTCTATATGACTGATAAAATTTGCTTCTCTATCATTCTTAGTGCTGTTCACAAATGTGATCAGCATTCATTTTATATATATTTTTATATTATATGGAAGATATCAAACACTGTAAGGCATAGTACTGATGTCAGTAAAGGCTCAGTGAAATAACCAGCCTGAAGATTTTTCACTTCAAAAAAATGTACTTTGGAAATCTACTTTGGAATTTTTTTCTGCCAAAATTCGTTCCACAGAATGTTTTGTCTTACTTCTACCTTGCAGTGCTATAGTGCTACTTTTTTTTAAATCCAAATATTTGTGGTTTTCATCTGGGCAGTTTAAAGCAGCTGAATATATCATATTTTGTTACTTACCTGTATCAATCAAACTTCTGCTCTCAGCAGAAAATGAAGTTGGCTTTATTTTGCTGAGTGCTTGATTTCTATTAAGTCATTGATTTTCAGTAGTGATTTTACTATCTTTTAATTTCTTCTGAAGTGACATGCAAGTCAGTATTTTCATTATTTTGTCCAGGCTAGATGTTATACTAATTGACCTGCAAATATGTATGTTAATGGTACCTTTAACAGTAATTAATGTAATAAATTAAGATTTTTTTAAAAAACACAAAATAACTGTATTTATATGAAAACACTTAACCACACTAGTTAAGTGAAAAAGTACATGTATGATGAAAATTAGAATATGATTACAGACTTCAGGGTTTACACAGTAAGTGGTAAAGGTGAGGTAGCGTAACAGGCCTCTGTGGGCAACGACACACAAAAGATGAAAATCTGTGTTGAGATCATGCTCTGAGTGCTCTCTCTGATACCTTCCACAGTGGCTCTGATAGACATCCCTCAGGGTCCCTATTTATAGTGTAGCTGGTTTGAACGGATGTCCTTATAGTCACATACATCATGTTCCAGTAACTTTCCATTGCAGTCGTAGTGTAACTTTTAAACAGAATTTTCCCCAGCACACAGTGGACGTCTTACTGTGCATATTTACTAGTAGGCAGATCTCATGTTTAATGCATTTGCATATTTATATTCTTGCTGTTGATATCATGGAACCAGTCCTAGAATGGGCTGCTAAATGCTGTTGCCTCAGGAGCTTGAATCCTTAAAGTTGGTTGTCCGTCATGCTCTCATTGATTATGAATACAGCATTATATTTGATTGCTTTAGTTCTTCCCAAAGGGAGCAGAAATATTCTTCTTTTCATCGTATTTTTCCACTGGTGGTAGTGGGCCAACATCATTGCAAAGCTCCTTTTGTTCTTAGCATACTTAAAAACATCCTTTTGCCCTGTCACCTTTTGCCGTGCTAGTTGCAGATTTTATTTTTTTTCTTGATATCTTTAACTTGCTTATGCAGTGAATAACAACAAATATGGATACACTACACAATGGCGATATGTGTTATTTGCCTTGCATTTCAAAACTCTGTCTTTCTGTTTCTGGAATGCTGTTTAGCAGCACTTGGATGACAGTGATAAGTTGTCTTGCATTCTCTTATGTTAACCATGTAATACATCCCAAGTTGCTGCTCTGTCATCAGATGCTTTCCAGGCTAAGCAGTAACTCCATGAAAAACTGTTAGATAACTTCATATGTGTGTTTTTATCTTTGATTGCTATGTAAGCAATGTATGTCAGTGCATTTTGGGAATTTGGTGAGTGAGCAATCTGTAGATGACACTGCAGAAGTTAACAAAGTAGCAAAACACAGCTTTGGGTCTTTTCCAATACTTGTCCTCCTCACCTCTGTTTGCACAGGAGCATGGTCTGCTGCAGCTTCAAGAAGGAGCATCATCATACAGCTTTAGGTCGGTGCTGTGTACCATGCTGTTGCTTTGCTATCATACTTTCATGACCTTTGTGTTAGGTAAGATTGTTTATAATAACTCTTGGATTTGATTCGTTCTTGTGGGACACAGAGGGGAAAAAGATGATTCCATCACCTATTTGTTGGTGAATTGTTTGTTCATGATGAGATTAAATATAACTCATTTGTGGGTAATTTTACGATAGTGATCATAACTGAAGAGAGTGTCTTAATCTTCAAGATGGAGGTTTGTTTAACACATAAGAAGGGAGATGATGGGGATAGCAAAGGAAGTTGTGAGAACTAAATCTGTCTTCAGTAGTCAGGTGCATTATTTGGGAGGTTAAAATAATGGCTGTAAGTGATGACTTCCTGAATATTTTGTTTATGTTTATATGTCATCTCTGACTTTTTTGGGAGGTGATAGCTTCCCGCTGAGACATACTTCCCTGTTATCTCCTGCTAAAGCATTCTACAAAATGTGTTTGTCTGCGCGTAAGTGAGTTTTCAAGTCAGTAAGCACAATGTTGTTCAGGTCTTCCTGCTTGCTGGCTTAGTGCAACACCAACCTGTGTTTATGCCTTACTTATCAGGGAGAGGAACGTACATATTGGCCAGATGAGGATGGCTAATCAGTACTTTGCATTCCTGTTCTTTTTTTTTTCTTTTTTCTTTTCTTACTATTTTTATCACTTGCATTTTTATGCATTCTAGGGACAGGAAAAGGAAATGTTGAGGAGGCAGAAAGACTACTTAAGCCTTACTTGGCTCGCTATCCAAAGGTAAAATGAATCATAATTTAGTTTGGTATGATCGTTTGTTTTCTTGCCCAATGACAAAGATCTAGACTGGATGGTCAGCTTGAAAACTGTTATAGAACACTTGTATTTTTATTATTATTTATTACAGGGAGCCATATTCCTGTTTTTTGCAGGCAGGATAGAAACACTAAAGGGTAATATTGATGCGGTAAGTAATCCTTTTGCTCTTGGGAAAGTAAGTTTCGAAAGCTTTAGAAAAACTCCTCCAGGAACAATGCTTCCTTTTTGGCTAATGCTTCCTGTGGCTTTGGCTTATGTGTAATTTATAGTTTATGAATTACAAACAGGAATTTTGAAAACTATTTTGACTAGCTTGTTTGACCAGCTCGTTTTGCTACCCCTCTCAATTTCTGGTGATAATCTAGTCCGCCAGAATTAATGACACAGTTTTCTCATTGTCTTTCCTATCCTGAAGCAAGTTGTGCCTTTAATAACATCCCGTGGTAATCCTTTGCCTTCAGTCTGAGTGGAGAGTCATACAAGACTTGAAACAATTAGAGAGATGAAGAATGCACGTCCAAAATACTCTGAGACAGAGTATCAGCTGGTGTGCAGTGCAGTAGCTCCCGTGAAATCTTTGGAGCTGCAACAATAAATGTCAGCTAGGCATCTGTCCTCTGACTTTAGTTTCCTGATTTCCCTAGACACAAACATTCATTTTGCCTATGCTTAGAACTTAATGTAACTTCCAGAAACGGGGAGCTCTGTGGCAGGGGTAAACTTGCTAACACGAGGATGACTGTGGAGCCAAGAATCTCTTGTGTGAAGCCAACAGACGTAATTTTGGGGAATACTGGGCTGCTAATAACTTGGAAGTTGCAGGAGGCATGCCAGCAGATCATGGAGCCCCAGTGTCTATTACAGCACTGGTGTACGTGCATTTACACTTGATTAAGGCAGTGTTTGGAAATCTCTGTGTTCAGGCAGTTAATAGGTATGAAGAATGTTGCGAGGCTCAGCAATATTGGAAGCAGTTTCATCACATGTGTTACTGGGAGCTCATGTGGTGCTTCACCTACAAGCGCCAGTGGAAGATGGCTTTCTTCTATGCAGACCTGCTAAGCAAAGAAAACACTTGGTCAAAGGTAAGTTAAGTAGAACAGGAGGGCGGAAGGCCCTGTAGTATCTATTACTTTCAATCAGATTGAGTTGACTTTTTGTAGCTTTGAAGATGAGGTAAAACAAAACCTGGTCTGCTGTGGCTCTTATAGAACAATGTGAATTGCAGACATTCAAATCTGAACAGGTTGTGGGCAAACAGAAATCTTTTGGGCCTGACTTGTAGATGAAGAACAGGTTGTTAAAGATGTTCTGCTGTGTATTGACTGGTTGTGTCATCAACACATTGCAGTTAATGGCGCAAGTTGCCATTTCTTTCATTACATTATGGAAATAAGCTCTTTTGGTGATGAGTGAGGCTAGCCATGATGGTGCCTCTAGGACAATAAATATAATTAGAAGAGGCGCCTTGCCCTGTGTGTCTGAAAGGGAGAAGCTCTTCCATCCAGAACCCTGGTAGCTGTCCTTCCTTGTCTTCCCCTGAGCCCCAGGGAAATCTGTCAGAAGGGATTAAGTCTGGCCACGGGAGGGGCGCGTGGTTGATTGGAGGTTTGTTTCTTCCTAATGTGATCAGACTATGTGTGTTGGAAGGGTATCTCTGTCTGTTTTTTCTACTACACATTGTATGTATTGGCCAAGTGGAACCAAAACCAACATAAGGTCCAAGCAGCCAGGTGGGAGGAACTCTCTCAGTGCTCCCACGTGGGTGAACACTGCAGTATGGACTCCCTGTGCCCCTGGGGATTCCAGCAACGCATTCAGCCAGGTGCATTAGTCTGAATAGCTCCCACAGCCAGGGCTGCACCACCTGGCTTAAAAGCTTTAATATCCTGAAATGCTGTAGGATTATTATTAACGTGTGTCCTTTTAAACTGTGTGTAGGGTTTTATACTATGTTGCAGGGGCCTTAGAGAAGCAGAGAAGATGCTTCCTATTAATATGTAATCTACAGTACAAAGTGATAGTAGCAAGCTAGTAACTACATGAGCTAGGTGGTCTAGCTAAATGAAACTAATGTAACTAAATGAAAGGTGGTCACGTTTATGCACTGTTAGATTCCAATGTAAATAAATAATCACAAAATATTCCAGAAAACTCCTGAAACTTAAGGTTACTGTAGACTCCTTAAAGTAGTCATCAAGAACTTGCCAACTGTTATTCTCTGCTGTTGCAAGAGTTGTAATGTCATCTGCTGCTTTGCTTTCCTTATTTGCTGAATGTATGATTGCTCAGGAATCCCTATGAAATCAGTACTTTTCATAATCTGAAATCATGAAACCCTTCAAAAACTGTTTTCTAGAACCTAGTATTTGAGATATGCTACCAAGTTGTGATTGGACACATAGACTATATAGTATTATTTTTTCTCTGAGCATGACCTTTTCATAAGTTTTCTAGCATGTATTCCTGAGAGTAATAAAAATTCACTTTACACAAGCATGACATTTGTTCTTGGAATTTGGACATAAACTATAAGCTGATACAAAGTAAACAAAGACATACATCATAAAAAAATTTTCTGTACACCACTTTCTAAAATACTTATCTCCTGCTTAAAATTTTGTAAGATTATGTCTGTTTGTGAGCCAAAGCAGTAACTTCTTCCTCTTTGTTGCTGTTTTGTGCTTTATATCAATAATGGTGATGCTGTAAATTCATTTTTCTGTATAGATATTCTTGATTGCATTTGCAGGCTACTTATATTTACATGAAAGCTGCTTATCTCAGTATGTTTGGACCCAATGACTGCAGTCCTTTTGGAGACAGCGAAGTTGAATTATTTAGGTAAAATTTGCTAACTTCCAGTTATAACAGTTTCCTACCTTTTCACATCACAGTGTCGGGTGAAGAGAGGCAAAATTATTCATTGTGCAGTTTGGAAGATCTGCGCAAATAGCACTGGACTGGTGAGAAATTGCAGAATGAAACACTCTCTTAGACTAAAGTGGACCCTGAGTTCAGACAGCAGGTTTCTCCTGGCCTGGAAATACTTCAGGGATAGGATATTGGGTCTATCAGCCATACAGTAGCTGCTGCTGTTGCATGTAATATTCACATTCTTTTTCAGTTGTTTCCTTTAATCAAAATGGCATGTAAGATATGAAAGCCTTCAATGGATTGTGCTACAAGATGTGTGCCTCCTTAGTGGAGACATCAGTACAAGTTAATTCTTGGGTTTTGAGTCTGAGAGGAATATGAAATAGTTAAATGTGCAAGTGAATATATGCGTTATTAACACAGTGAGTTAACCTGATTGTAATGTTTAAGCTCAAAAATGCCTAAACCTTGCTGGGGCAAAGAAAATTGATTACTTTGTTTTTTACAGTTTTTCTATAAAATCTAAATATCACTTTTTTATGTGCTTACAATATATTGATACTTTTCAGGTTTTCCGTATCTTATATAATCATTACAAGCAGATTTCACTGGATTTGGGATCCATTATGAAGTGAATAGGTTTGGTCTTTGGGAGAATGGGAAGAACACTGACAAAAGCTAGCTTGCCTCTTTCTTAGTCTGTGAAGAGTGATGGGCCCTTTATAAGTTAGGCGCATCATCTAATTTATTCTTTGGGTGGGGAAGAGTCCCTCTTCCTCCTGCATGATTAAAGAGGAAGCCTAGAGATATACGTGCCCTGCATAAAGACAGCTTTTGTGAATATGTATTGCTCAGCTTCCCCAGAGGTAGCAGTAGCTCAGTGGGTAACAGCTTTTTAAAGTTCTCTTTGGTTTGATTTTTTTTTTTGTTAAGTTTGAATGTTTTTTTCCCAGAGGTTCACAGAGGAAAAATTCCTTACATTTTCCTTTAAACTTTCAGGATTGTTCCCAGTTTGAAACTGAAAATTGCAGGGAAATCTCTGCCTACAGAAAAGTTTGCAATTCGGAAAGCTCGACGATATCTTTCTTCAAACCCCATTCCTTTGCCTGTTCCACCTTTGGTAAGTTAGAGATATCCCCCCCCCAACATTTTTTTAATTTATGGAAATAAAACCGAGGTAATTAGAATAGTATCTTTCCGTGTTTCTAAGGTAAAACCTCTGCAGGAGACTGGAATGTTCCCAAAGCAAAGCCAAATGAATGCGAGGAATGCTGTAAAACTGGGGCATGCACCAGCCACAGGGAACTAAGCCAGTTGTTTGTGACACGTAAATGTGTTGCATGTGTAACTCATTATTCCAGCTATAGACTAGCATGCTCCTAACAGCTTTCTTTTGATTCCCTTTTGAGGAACTTTGCCCTAGGTCTCTTCTGTCATGTGTCATTTACTGAGCCTACTAAAAGAAGACTTTAAGGTACAAGTTACGGGGGGTGGGGGTGAAATCAAGGAAACAATGCAAGAATTGGGGACTGTATGTAAGCATCTATTTAATGTGCCCCTGAATGTTTGCAATTTGGTGCTCTCCAAAGCAACTCACGGGTGCCGGGATGAAACAACCAAATCCTTTAGCCACTCCAGAAAACCATTGCATACTGCTGATTTTTTTTTTTCTTTTTTTTCTTTTTTGGCCTGTAATGCTGGCCAGTTCCCTGTGGCCAGATGAGAACAGCTGCATAAGGCACCCATTGACTCGCTCATGGTGCACTTAGAAAAATCTGTCTGCAAAGAACACGTAAAAGAACATAAAAGGATTTTGAGTCCACAGGTTTGCCAAGTGCAGTGGTGCTAACATTTGCAGTGCTTTGAGCTGTTGTGTTTGAGAAACAGATGGATAATTAGTAAATACTCTTTAAGAAAATGCCTGAACAAGGAGAGCCTCTTGGAGACACCAGTGAGTAGTCATTTCTCAGCCCACCAGCTGGGTATGTGGCACAGTGCTTCTTGAAGAAATATAGTTGTTACAGCATAGCGGGGGTATTCGCTAGGGGCCACTTTCCACTAAATCTTAAGACTGAAATGAGAGAAATAATTAGGTTACTTTGATTTGCCTTTCAGGTTTCAGAGGTTTTAGAGAGTAAGAAACGTACACACCTGGGGTTTAGCTGGGCTATTCTAATGGGATTTTAGCAGAACAGGTTTCTGTACTACGAGCTCTCCTTGGAGTAGCCGGGCACTGCGTCCTTTGTTTCTGCTGCAGTTGCATTTCTGAGGCAGCAGATGCCGCAGCTGAACAGTTAAAAGCACTCTGAGGATGTGGAATTGGGTGCAGAATCTCATCTCTAGGATTTTTCTTTTCACTGTGAAGGGACTTGCTTGGACTCAAGCAAGTCTTAGCTCAGAGATTTAGCCTAGAATAAATGTAGTTTGAATACTTCTGTTTCAAAACCATGTTAACAAATCTGCACTAGATACAGTAAGTTCAGCACAAGTTTTCCAATTGATAGAGACCGGATGGTGAAAGCAACAGTGATTGGGGTTAACATGCTGTTTCATCTATTCTAGCCTGACAGCTTTTTGTACTATAGTTCCAGAACTCAGTTATTCTATACAGAAATTTTATTGAAAAGCTTTAAATTATCAAATACAGACTAGATCGTATAAATAAATAGAATAAAAAACTTATCATGAGGACCAGTCATAAGCCTATATAAATATTTCCATCTTTAACTTTGTGATTGCTAGTGGCAATGGGCGCATTTGGTCCGGTGATATACTCTAAGAGAGAACCCCAATAACAGATAGGAATTAAACCAATAGTTTTTAATAAAATTTACTCTAAGAACAGTTGAATAAGAAAAAAGTTACTTTCTGTGGGAACATCAAACAAACCTGAGGAATTTAAGGAGTTTACAGTTCGGCTCTAAAATTCTGTTGGTTTGCTTGAAGCTTGGCTTAAAGTTCAGGGGTTTTGGTTTTCTTTTTGTTGTCCTGAGATTTCATATTTTTTCTATGGAAGCAATACATTGTAGTTAGTTACTACTGCCCTGGCTAGGTTAGAACTGAAAAACAAGAGGAGACCTTAATCAAGGGACAGTTAGCCATGTGCCATGAATGTTTTAAGTCTGTCTGTTTTGTTGGTACTTGCCTTCATCTATAAGTGAGATTGTGTTTTCATTCTGTTCAAGCAATCCTCCTTGCATTGTGTGTAGTAAATGGCTCTTTAGTTGTCTTCCAGGGCTAATTTGTTGTGAAAACCAATGTAACAAGTTTTCCGTTGCAGTGGAAATACGTTTTCACAAACTGACTTTTTATTTAAGGAATCTGTAACTTTTTCATCATACATAAACTAAAGTATTTGATAACTGCATTTATCCAGTACTGTAATTAATGATGCTGTCATTTCTCCCTGACCCTAGGAAATGATGTATATCTGGAACGGCTACGCTGTAATTGGAAAATGTCCCAACTTAACAGAAGGCATGTTAGAGACTTTAATTGAAGCAGAAGAAGCATTGGCAAGAAGTTCAGGTAATCAGTGATATGGTTTAAGCAGGTATTTTACAGTGCAATAGCTAAAGATATTATCTGTGAATAGAGACACTCATTAGTAAAGTTAATCTGATCATAGGAGGAGCATAGATAATGAAACCATAAACTGTTTATGCAGATAGGAATAATCTTCCTTTTTAACATAGCAGTAACTTACAATAGTAGCAAGTGATTTTCCATCCACAGATGTGTATTAGGAATAGTTTATGACATGTATTAAAGGACTATTTATTTTGCTAGATCAAAATCAGCATATGCATTGACTTGATTACTTGGATCATGAAGCTTTGTCATCCTCAGATACTGTATTTCAGTTTTGAAGGATAAATAGAAGGAGACCAGTTGGTCTTCTGTTTCAAAAGTGCTGTTGATTTATGATGTGACCTTGGGCTGAACGGTATTTATGTGTCAACAGTATGCTATAGAAATCTGGGACATCAGGGATGGGCTTCCTTTGCACTATGAATGAGCATAAGATAGCATTGAACTGGAATGGGCTCTGCTACCACATCTTCTGTCAGTCTGTTAATTAGCCATCCATGAGAAGGTTGAGTGGATGTTTATTTCTTGCCAGTCTTTCCCAGCTCCTGTGGGAGTGCAACCAGTCTGCACAGCTTTTCTCACAAAGTTTTCCCTCACTAAATATTTGATCTTATTACTATATACTACCTTCCTGCAAAAGGATCAAGCCCCTGTTGACAAAGGAGTATGGGCTAAATCACTGCATTGCAGTCTTTTCTAGGACCTTGGTCTTCCCGTGCACATTGTGTTACACAAGATTCGAAGGAGTTGCTTGAAAGACTGGCTAAAGCTATCTCCTTTTTAATTAATTGAAAAAGAGAATGGCAAAATACTTTCAGTGAAGGTGACATCTTAGAAAAAGGCTTTTGATCCTTTCACCTTCTTTGTCACCCATTTTGTTACATTATTTTGAATAAGTGAATTATTTCTCTGTTACCTTTTTTTCTTAGTTGGTAAATCATGGATAAGGCTGGCTTTTTGCAGGGATTTGTAGAAGCTGATTCATGTTTATAAAACACTATGAGGACACGTAATCGAGAAGTGGGATATATTTTAAACACGCCAACAATTTGAAGTATTACCTGTTCCAAATAGTGACTTGCTGTTTCCAGGCGTCAGGCTTTCCTTGAGCTTTCCTGACAGTATTTGGGGCTAAACTATTGTATTTTCAAGTATTTTCTCTGTATTACTGTTAGATGCAAGAATCTAACACTATAAAATTATGAATCGGAGGATGTGCTCCTAGCAGTGTTATACCATATAAGATGTAAAAGGAAGTCTGTTAGTGGAAGTAACATCTAGAAATACAATTATGCATATCAGATTTGCACCTAGGATAGGTCCCTGAATGTTTGCTTGTACAATCCAAGGTAGTTTGTAGGGTATGTTATAAGTAGAGGAAATACATACATGTGAACGTGTTCTTGGGACAAATGTCCAGAAGAGACAAGTGATCTGCTTTTATTCTTATGAAATAGCTCTTCTGTGGCCCTGAGTCATCTCACTGTGCACATACTTAGTGTGTCAACTTTTGCCTTCTTCCCTGTTCCTTCTAAGTTAGTTTGCCGCATAGTCTTTGGGCATCTTCCCTGGGATTTGCTTTGGTGACACATGTATGTAGGGGCCTCTGTGGGACTTAGCAATAGAAGTGACTCCGATTGTAGGATCAAGGCATCCAACTGCATAGTCCAAAGGGAAGCAGCTGTTTCATGCAGTATGTGTCAGCATTTAATCAGCTGGAGTGATAGAGGAAGAACCAGGTAAGGTTTGGAGTAGTGAAAACAGAGTGACATTCAATAGCATGAGATGCAGTATCACACATTTTGCAGAAATTCTTTTTAGTTAGTATTTCATGAATTGCAAATGAGCAAACAAGCTGAAGATTTTGCTTGTAAACTTTCAGACTAAGCTGCCTATACAGAACAGCTATGAAAAAGCCAGATGTTTTCTTTGAAATGTATTATGCAAAAATTTTCTGATGGAGAAAGGGTGTTGATAGTAATGACTTTGAACTAGGCACTGGTAAGGCTGGTAAGACTCTGGGCACTCATAATTAGAAGTATAAACTCAAAAGAGGTGAAAAGAAGGTATGGTAAGAAGATGAGGGGATGTGAGGTGCAGGTAGCAAAGTTTGGCATATTTTTGTTTAGTCAAACAAAGGTGGAGAATTGATAAAACACTTGCATACAAATAGGTCATGTGACTAGAAGTCAAGGAAGGAGAAGAGCTATACATACTAAAGGGCAATAAAGGCATAAGGTTAAGAGATTATATATTGTGCCACAATATTTCCAAAGTGGACACCTTAAATTAGTTTTTAGGTGTCAGAACAATAAGATTGTGGAATAGCCTTTCAGTGGGAGTAGGGAGGGAAAGAACAGCCCAACAATTTTTAGACAAAGTTTGATCGATTTATGAAAAGGCTGATGCATTAAATGCATCAGTGGTGTTTGTCTCTGCATTAAATGAACTAAACTGACCAATTAGTTCCTTCTGTCCTGTGTTCCAGTAAATGGATTGTGCTCACACCTACCTGTGTAAAAGTTTCCCTATAGGTAGGAAAGTCTCTGCTGCTCTAGAGTTTTCTAAAATGTGCCATTTACTTCATCTTGCAGCTACAGAATTACTAGCAGATGACCAGTGCGTGATAAAACTGTTAAAGGGCTTATGCCTCAAGCATTTGGGCAAGATCTCAGAAGCAGAAGACCATTTTAATTACATCTATTTAAAGTAAGTTTTCATACCTGGCATATGGGAGAGCTCTTGAATTTCCCAGTAACTGTTCATTTCAAGTAAGAGGAGATGCAACCATGATATGAATAGAAGGGAGAGGACTGCAGTATCTTTAGTATTTATTTCAGTTGCATTGATATCAAGGAATTGTAATTTTAATTGCCAGTGTTGTTAGCCATGTATGGAAGAAGAATTGCAAATCTGCACTTTTTACTGAGATACTTTCTCCTTTTTGGGGGACTATGGCTGCATAAAATTTTTGAGATACCACTTCCCTTTTTTTGCCTCCTTCCTCTTACCAGTTATGAAGAAGCTGTACCCAAAAAGCCAAATGCAGTCTGCAGAGACAGGTGGCAGCATGATTATACTTGGAACTTCTATACATCATGCAGTGAATGGCATCTCTTTTTGTCAGTTCACATGGATAGAGCTCATAATATTGTCATCTTTTCTAATACTTCCCTGATCATAAAGGCAATAGTTTGTAATCCTGAGAAATAACATACTATATAGGATGGTTATGCAAAATACGCATTTAATAACCTGGAAGGTAGCTTTGGATAGAGAACCTGACAAGTGTCGTAATAGAGATTGATTGCTCCTTCTGATCTTAGCTAATCTATTTATTTGTGTTTGGAGCTGTTAAATGAGGGAAACAATATATCATTTCAAGATCTTGAGGCTGTTTCTTTTCCAACGCAGTGAGAAGAAGATAAAATATGACCACTATCTAATTCCAAATGCCTTGCTGGAGCTGGCGATACTGTATCTAGACCAGGATAGAAGAGAAGAAGCAATAAAACTACTGGAAAGAGCAAAGTAAGAAAGTGAAAAGCCTGTGCTGATGTCTGATGGGTCAGTATGGTATTTTACTGGTTAACGGGAAGCAGAAACATTTCATTAATATCATGGAAACTCGTTTCATTTTTTCAATGGAAGCACGCATGCCTTAGTTTTGGTTTGGAGCTTTCTAGTGGTAGACATTATCTGATCGTTCAGTCTGTGACTTACCCATCCATTCTGATAAGAGCAAAAAAAATTTTGAAGATGTTAATAGGAATGTCAAAGGCTTCCATAAGAAATAATCCATTTGTAACAAAATGTAATAATCTTTGTAGTCTATTTACTTATTCATAAAAGATGCGTTAAATTAAATCAAAGCTCTGTTATGGTTAAAATAGCATTACTCAGCTTGATGGCTAGCAGTGCTGTTTTCTTTCCTTGATGAAGCACATTTAAGATAATGCTTCAGGTTGCATTTAGTATCTTTGTATTGTTTCACCTGCATCTGAAAGGCAACTGAAACACCTGCTTTTACTATTTTGTGTGATTGATTTTTCTAGTGAAGTAGGTTTATCAGGAATAGTTGGACTTGATTATGTGGGTTCTTTATTATAAAATTAATGAAATACGGTTTTTGCCTCTGTCCAAGCCTTTACTTCTCTGCTGAGCCAGAATTTCTTGGGGGGGGGGGCGGGGGCGGGGAGGGAATCCAAACCAAACAACCCTCGCCCTCTTCAAGCATCCTGCAGCAGGGTAGTTCACCTCTCTGCCTGGATCCTGAATGAGTCCAGATGTCTGCATCTTTCCAAGTGCAGAGAGTCACGCCAGTCACTGCCGCAGGTGTGAGCAGCTACAAAACTGATGTCTGGCCCCGAGTTTCAGAGGTCAGATAGAGTTTTTGTGTTGAGCTTTTGTCCAAGTCAGTCCACGATGCAAGACAGAGTGATGAATCAGCCTACCGAAGATTATGCCAAAAGCCTGTCAACACACAAATTAAAATATTGCAATTCTTAATCTCCTATGCTTATGAGCCTGGTTCTCTGTAAACTCATGGAAAATATGAAGAAGAGCAAAAATTGCATTAGCAAAACGCAATGGAAAGTGTTTCAATTGGTTTCACATTCCTCAAAGCATGCCTCTCCTCCTGTCCTCATTTCCTTTGTTCAAATCTCTCTTAAGAGATCTAGAAATTAATGATTCAGAGCTTCTCATTCCATCTAGTACTTCCATTGCTTGCTGCTCAGCCATTGCACCTTTCCCCTGATGGCTCTGTGTGGCTCAGGTCGCAGGACCCCTCGAGGGAAGGTGTTTGGCTTAAAGAAGAGCACCAGCAGACAGCAGCTTTTAAAAATTTTGTTGTTACCCGGTGTACGAAAAGCTAATACTCAGACTTGCTATACTCAAAGAACTCATGGAAACTGTAATGATATGCAAAAAAAACACCACCACAAAACCCCGCCTTGTTTCAGTCAGTCATTAAAAAAAATGCAGTCTTTACATTTCCACCTGTAGCTGTTACACTGCATTAAAATGCTCAGGGTTTATAAGCTTTCAGCTAAAAATGCTGAATGTCTTCACAGCCACTAGAGGGAGAAAGCGTTGTCCGTGGTGGGTTTCAGGACTGCGGAATTGTGTTTGCAGTTGGCAGGAGTGCAGATGAGCACTTGGCTTGTGCATGACGCTTGATTTGCTTGACCTAAATCCACATACTGCTGCTGGCTTGAATGTTTCAACTCTGGGAGAAAGAGTGGAATGAGATGATAAACAGTTTTGGCTTGGTCATGCATGGAAATATTTCTATTTGTATGACTGTAAGCTACAAGCAAGAATATCAGCCTACTGATGAGAAATACAATATCTGCATGACAAAATCTACTTAATTTAAAGAAAAAACTCCAAAGAGTTTCAGATCAGCATACAGCAGAACCCGGTCACCTCCTTTTCTCAGTCAGCCTCTTGGGTGTTGCATACATAAAATTATAAGCTGGTGTAGGATGGGTGTGGAATTCCTTGTTTTCACAAAGAGACTGCCACTGCCATAGTGATAGATACCATGCTTCCATGCTTGATTTGAATTATGAATTTTGAACTGAAATGCTTTTAAGGTATACAGACTGTTTAATACTTAATGTTATGTTTCTGTAAAGATGACAAATACCTTCTGAAAGAAAATTAGCATAGTCTAATCCTCTTTGGTATCTGGATTCTGTATCCATCCTGCAGGAGCTGACATGTTAATTCCTGTTAAGTAGGATCTGCACTTTCTGTGTGGTCCTAGCGGCAAATTTTCTTTTTTTATATAAGCTTTTCCATGAAAATACAGATTCTTTTAATATTTCTGTAACTCTTCAGAGCATGACATAGCTACTGGAGACTATAGGCAGATGACACTGCTGAGTCAGCCGCTAGATGTTTGTGGGGGAAGTCCTACCAGTCTTTCCCTGGGCTGGTGAATTGCTCCTGGAAAGCTGATAAGGAGTCTCGTGTGTGCCCACTTTCTCCTTCCAAGCTTCTAGGGCAGCAAATTGTCTGGCCTTATTTCCTACACACAGTACACATCGTTGACAGCCATAGGATGGAGATGGGGTGTTTCCCTCTTCTGGTTCAGGACAGCTTCTCTCTCTCGCTCTCTCTCTTTTTTCCCCTCTCTTTTTTCCTCTCTTTCCCCCTCCCTTTTTTCCTCTCTCTTTGTGTCTCTCTCTCCATCTCTCTCTCCGTCTCTCTCCCCCCCCCCCTTGAAACGTGTCTGCTGAATTAAGATGAGTCTATCTTATTAAAATGATTAAAAAAAAAAATCCTGAAAATGTTTGTAATCAAATTTGTCAGTTATACTTTGAGAGGGGAAAAACAATCTAATTTCTGAATGTAAACTAAGTGGAAGTTATAGATATTTAATGTGGACTCAATATTTTGATTGAGTGGACCAGATTCAATTTCTTATTAAGCTATATTTTTCTGGTAATTGCCAGACAGTGGAACTACAAATAAAGAATGAAGAGCTGCATTGTTTGGCTAGGAACGCATGCCTTGTATTTCAGAGTAGGCAACAAAGGAGCTTGTGAAGAAAAGCTTTTTTGCTGTCTACAGTTGTTTTACTTAGAACAATAATATAAAGATAACTTGAAAATGTTTTAAAAATATATATTCATCAGAGTGGATCTGCTTTTGTTTTAGACAAAACTACAAGAATTACTCCATGGAAACAAGAACACATTTCAGAATTCAAGCTGCCCTGCACCAAGCCAAATCCACCCCAGAAAATGGAATGCACTCTGGAGCCTCGGCAGTGTTGTAACTTTTTCTTCTTTGATGTCCTGTTTGTTGCAAACTTTGGTGCAGAAAATTACTGACACTTTAGAATTATTTTTCCTTCTCTTTCAAGTCAGTGAGAAACCAAATCATGTAAAATTTTGAAGGTGATGCATAAAACATTAATCTAGTGTAATGACATGGCAAAAAACGTCTCAAACCAACCGTAACCCTGAAAAATATTGTTTTTCCAACAGTGGCTTTTTGAATACTTACATCTGTGTAATTCATTTTTCAATCGTGTGCCTTTTTCTTGCCTTCGCAACATTTACTAAGCAAGCTACATCATAAAGGGGAACAACTGGAAAAAACCAAACAACAAAACTTTAAAGATTCACTGATTTAACCTCAGTTAGCTATAAATGCTTGTTTGAATTCATCCTGCTAGCAGTTGAGGAGGAAGCATCACTTTTTCCAAGTACCTACTTAGTTGAAATGGTGTGAGAAAATCTCAGTGCACAAGAAACACAGCAGGGAGGAGCTCTGAATCCTGGGCATTTCCAGTTGCGCAAGGAAAGCTTCTCATTACCAGCTTTTACTAGTCACATTTTTGCTTCTATAAGAAATTTGCTGGTGAAAAAAAAATGGTCTCCCTTATGCAAGTATCTTGACTTTTTCTTTCATTTGGTTTTCATGCCAAGTCTGCTGCTTGTAGCGACTGAATGATTTACTGAGGATTTGGGGGGGGAAGGTGATGACAGTATAAAACTGCATCACTTCTTCGACAAGTTTAAAAATGGGAGGTCCTTAGGAAACAGTTTTTTCATCAGAACAAACATGATCTGAAGTTTATATCAAATTTAAAGAGTAAGTCCTTGAAGGTCACTTAAGAAACAGCAATATTGCACTGGCTGCACAGCAGTACAGGAGTTACTGTGACAGTCAGTTCCTTAAAACGATTGTTCTTAGATTTGCCTAACTTGAGCTGTCCATGTTTAAAGAGGTCATATAGCAATGTTTCCTGTGTTAAGAAGCTGGGGTCGGAGCAGGCTCCCTTGGCTCAGCGCTCTGCTTTTCCCAAAGGAGAGCCCTTTATCTTTTTGCTCTTTATTGATCTTTTGGGGGAGTTTCTGTGTAAAGGGCTTTGAGAACAGAGCAATGAGCTAGGTCTGCTTTCCAATGCTGTCTGCCATAGAATTGCTGCTTTTCTGCAAAACTGGTGAAGTCAGACGTAACACATATTTGACTTGTATTTACTGTTCTCCAGGCTAGCTCCATGTTTGTATGCCTGTGGGGTTTGGGGGCACACTTCTACCTCCCTTTTGAACGAGCTTCTTCCCCATGACCCATTCTGATATGTGGAGATGGGAGGTCTTCTGACAGCCCTTTTTCTCCAATGGAGATGTTTGTCAGGAAGATTCATATCTACGTACCTCACAGTGAATATTCTTTCTAAAGTGATTGTTCCCAGCAGAAGAGAAAATTGACGGTTTATAGCTCTGCTTTTACCTCCTCTAAGGAAATGACATTGTTTTATAATTGCAAATTAATATGCAAGGAGACAGAACCACCTTTTCCTCAACACGGAGAACTTGCATTGTCTTAAAAATAGACACCCT
This sequence comes from Gymnogyps californianus, assembly GCF_018139145.2. NCBI lineage: Eukaryota > Metazoa > Chordata > Aves > Accipitriformes > Cathartidae > Gymnogyps > Gymnogyps californianus. The sequence continues at coordinate 29,200,003 of NC_059478.1, read as the reverse complement.
TTAGAAGTCTTCCCAAGTTAAAATCGTAGATGAAGAATGCATTTTTTTAAAGTGACTTTCTCAGATAAATTCAGTGCAGATAAATTTCTCAACTCATATGAAATTCAGTATAAACAGTTATGCTATTTACATATTGCACATCAAAACTTACGTGTAAAAATTCAGTCATTCTTTGTATAGAATAAAAAAGATTCTTGTTCTATTTCATGCATATAACGCCTCTTCTTCCAGTTATGTCCTTTTCAAATATTTTGGCAGTCTTAGCATCTTTTAAGCAAGCAACGCCATGAAAATTAGCATAAATTGTACTTTGCAGAAAGTGAACAATCCTTCTGACTGTAGATTCATCTCTCAAGGCCACTGAAACACTCTTTGAAATTTCACCCACAACCGAGTTTCGCCTGATCTTAGATATATTGCAGAAAGGACGTACTGTGCAATATGCAGCCAGCTTCCCTAATTCTTTGCAGCAATGAAAATCCTAAGATTTTCAGAGTCATCTTTGGTCGAGCACAAAGACCAGTCATATTGTGGACCTCATTTCCAGCTTCAACTGAGGACTTTGCAGTTAGCCATCGTCAAGTAGTCTGTGCTTTCACTCTGACTTTTTAGCTCCCAACCAATAGGAAATACTCACCTTCCTGATGCAACAACAAAGATTTACGGACTGTAATATTCTGAACTCACTAAAGGAAAATAACACCTTGCTTGCTAAAGGATGAATGGAAGGTCTGGAACATTGTCACTGTGTATATGTTTTTCAATGTGTTACGTTTTGAATTGCCCACCATTACTCTTTGTTCATCAATGTGCTTCATTTTGATGCTCTTCCGTGGCAGTGGTGTCAGTCTGGGCTGGAAGGTCTGTGCTGGGATTGTTTTTCCATTGCTTCTCCTGAAGCTGCTGCATTTTGCCTGAAGCAGCTCTCCAGAATGGTAAATTGCTTCATCAGTCTGGAGTCCCAAGTACAGTGAATTAGGGAAAGCACAATTGGTGCGAGTTCTCAAACAGCTTCAGTGTTCAGTATATTCCCCTACCAGAAAACAGCAGATACTCTAATGGAATCAGAAATGAAGGATTTCAGCATGGCCTGAGATTCAGGAAACGTAAGGACGACTTCAGGTGGATATAGTCAACACCTCATTTGCAGAAGGAGCACTTCCTTCTGCTTGCAAACATTGAATTGTCTGACTAAGGCTAGAGAAACCCACTCGGTGTACGAGGCTTTAGCCAACAATTGCTGGTATCAACTCTTCTCAGTTCTCAGCAAAGCCAGAGAAGTTAACCAAAGGCGAACTACTAACTCATATAGCAGAAGATAGTTTTCTGCACTTGGTAGGACCTTTATCATGAAACTTACAAACTGTATTTCTTTATGTATTTTTTTTAGTAGCAGTGATAAGTGGTTTCCTGTCAGTAGCTGAGGAGGGGTAGAAATTCATGCTCAGTTTCCTGGATGTCTGCAGCAATTGCTGTGGTGCCCCACGTGATACCGCTATGGCATCTGAAAGTGGTAGTGGCCAGGAAGGGAAAAGCAGTAAAATGAGCATCACTTTTATCATTAGATCTGATATGTGGAATCCATGTATGTACGGTCTCTCATTAAACTGAAGAGAAGGTATTGGGCTGAAAAACCAGCAGCTTATACTGAGACATCAACACCTAGCCTCTATAAATAACGCTAGGTGAGATAACCTGTTGGATGAAGAACAGTGGGCTGAAGCTGAACCTGGTCACAGGTTTTCTTGATCAGAAGAGGTTTTGATGAAGTCACCAACATGATACAACTACTATTATTTGGAAACATCCATTTATGATTGCTCAACTAAACCAGTAGCATAGGAACATGCTTTGATTTATTACTGATACGCAGTTCTATTACAATCTACAATTAACACATTCTGTCATGGATGGTTAGTTTAAAGACTGTCCCATTCTGACAGTGCCTAGCCTCAGGTTGTTTACACTGCAGTGATAGAGCATTCAAAACTTTGCTTAGGAAACTTTGCCTTTTATAAAATATAGCAACATAGAACAGGATCATATGAAGCTTTTCCTCCCGTTTCACACTGCTTTTGGCATTAAATTCTGTATCAAGTTGAATGCCTTAGTATTTTTAGTTGATCTGTGGCCTGGGTCCAAGACTACTAAAAGATCATGGGATGATAGCTTTGACAGCTTGCATGCCTCTGGCCCAACAGAAGCATCAAGTAATGCTCCTCTGTGTGAAACAAGGCTTTCCTAGAGGTCAGTCCCAGAATGCAAAAGGCACTCCCAAGACTTCAAACACAACACTCTCAGCCTCCGGTTCCACGGGTGAGATGCATTTCTTTGCCTTCTCAAGCATAAAAACACAGCAGCAAAGCAAATGTATATGAAGTGACCAAAACAATGCGTTCCACACAGTTCCCCCTCTGGGAGGAAGAGGAGAAGATAAAGAGGTGAGTCATGTTGTTTACTGCTGTACAGGAAAATGGTTACTGGTTGGATCACTGATGAATGAGATCGGAAAACCTGAACAGACTAGAAGTGAACTTGCTTCTTTTCTCATTATGTTCTGCAAATACCTTTTTGTGATAGATTATATGCAAAGCGTGTATTGGCAAGTATTTTAATTGAATGATTTGTCATCATAAAATATTTTTTAAAGATGCTATCTAGGTTTGCTTCAGGTGTTTAAAAAAAATATAGATACAAATACTTTCTTTTAAAAACATTCCCAGTCAATCCCTGTCTCCAAGATTTATGAACAGCAACAGAGCTAATAAATATCTGCATTGCACTGTGGTAAAATTCTGCATGGTGTTTGCTCCAAATTCAACAATGTTTTTGTAGGACTGGGCTGTGTTCCATTATTTTCTGGGTTTTTTAAATCTCTGGACCTACTGACTTTCATTGCTGGCTAAACATAGGCAAAATGTTTACTTAGAATTATGCACTGCATTGAATTCTACTTGCTTTATCTCTCCTTGACTGTTTTACAGAAAGAATACAAAACAGAGCAGTGACAACCCACCCACCCACCCACCCCGCACGCTCTCTTTATGGGCTGCTTCAATTCAAAAAAGAAAAAAAAAGATCAAAAACTGTTTATCTCATGTTAGTCAAGTGCTGTAACAATTTCAGGTCTGTGGCTGAAAAGCAATGTAGCAATGTGGTGAGAAAGAGAAGATAAGTAGAAGCTGCAGTATTCTGGACGGTTTTCATCTCTCACTGTTCCTTTTATCCTGCAGCACACAGGGTGTGGAGGTAAGGAACAACTTCCTTAGCGCTGGAGATGTATAGGATGTTTGTCTGCAATGCTGGAGCCACAGGGGCCGTGCTTGGTGTTGGTAGTGTCATAGGTGCAGTTCTAGGATGAGCTGGTGTTTTGTTTGTGAATGTGGTGCTTTTCCTGATGTTTTTAAAGGTGGGGGTGTGAGATGCCTGAAGACTGCCTCTGCTCCTACTATCCAAAGATGCAGAATAGGAACTTTATCTCCAACCGCGTTAGCAGAGTTCAGTAAATCATTCTAGGGAGGTGAAACAATGTTGTTTAACTCTAGAAGATACAATATATGGATCGTGTTCGATGTCATCTTCATTTGGGTACAGTACTCAGTACTGCTGTCATCGCTACCAAGGTTACACAGCCTCTGTTGGGCAGCTGCAAAGGTTTTTTTGAAGCAACCAGCGGGGCCAGTTACAGTTTTGGTATTTCAATCATAGGATCATAGAATACCAGGTTGGAAGGGACCTCAAGGATCATCTGGTCCAACCTTTCTTGGCAAAAGCACGGTCTTGACAAGATGGCCCAGCACCCTGTCCAGCTGAATCTCAGAAGTGTCCAATGTTGGGGAATCCACCACTTCCCTGGGGAGATTATTCCAATGGCTGGTTGTTCTCATTGTGAAAAGTTTGCTTTGGCTTTCATTCTTAGGGCTTGTGGATACCTGGGTCAGGTCTCCGTACTGTGATGCTGGGCTCATCACTGATGCAAATAATTCTTGGTATTTCTAAGGAACAGCAGGAATCTCAGGTGCAGCGCCTTTGCTACATGTCTATTGAAAGTGTGCGCTCTCGCTCGCTCTCTCTCTCTCTCTCTCAAAAAAGTATATATAGATACACACAAAAAGTCTATGTATGTATACTCACACACACCAGTAGCAGGCTCTGTAGCCAAAGCTTTTTGAAAAGTTACCAGAACCGTTTGAACTATTAAATTCAGCACTTTAAAAATAAAAAAGTTAGATACTTTTTAAAAAAAGAAAAGCTTTGACACTTTTTCAGATGATGGCTGAGGAAGATGCAGGGAGATTAAGGGCCTTTACTAATGGTTTGCTGTGGGATCATAAAGGAAACAGAGTGTGCAGTACATAGCCTTCTACAAGGAGAAATCCCCAAACAACCGGGCAATCTAGCAAGAGCCCTTCAGTGAGGTAACCTCACCAACAAGCAGTTTTAGGCTGGAGAGTTCAAGGGCATCAGACAGTTTTTACTCTGGAATAGCAGAGCTCTGCCTCAGTGGGGCAGCGCCTGGGACGGCTCCGTCCTGCTCAGAAAACAGTTTTGGAGTGATTATCTTTTTCCCCTTGAATTTCTGCTTTGTCTGTCTCCCTCAATCTGCTTACCCAGCGTGAATTCTTGATTAGACAGGCAGCTACCACTCATGTGGCAGAAGGGTAGGAAAAAGATGCTAAAAAGGTGGACGTTTGTCTGTCTGTCTGCAGTGAGAACCCTGGCAAAAGTGAGCAAAAGCAGGACCTGTTGTGTCCAGGAAAAATGCTTGGTGTGGACAGCCAGGGTGCACGTAATACGTGCAGTGAATTGAACATTTACTGTTGTGTGCAGAGCTGTTGTTGAAATGCCTTATTTAAAATAAAGACAACTATTTTCTGGGGGCTGGTGCTGCAAAGAATAGGTTTATGAAGTTACTGCTACTTGTTTTCCAACTGAGAGGACAGAGGTGGTTTGGGGGCTTGCTCTTTGTTTGTAGTATGGTTGGTCCTCTCTTGCTGAGTAAGTACATACCTTTGTGCTGCTAGAAACATGTACAGGCATTTTCACAAATATTTTTTTCATTATAGATTCCTCTCTGCAGCTTTTACTTAGCTAAGTGTCAGTGCAGAGTGGATAGTGTAATAAATCGGTTGCTAGCATGCAAATATAGTTATTTCTTCTGCTTAAATCAAAAAGATGCTTTTGCAGAGTACGTTTAGACTGTTCTTTTTATCAAGAGGCATTAACTTTGCATTTCGTACCAAGAATTCCAAAGCCCCTAACTCTTATCCCAGAACAGGTTTAAATGCAAGATAATCTGCAAAGGACGGTTAGCATAAATTATATTCTTCAAAGTTAAAGGCTATATAAAAGGAAAAGTTAATCCTTGAAGCTAATTTTTATTCTGGGTATTAAGAAGGGCTCTTCTGAACAGATTTTATTCATGTTTTTTATAGGTTATCAACTAGTACGTATGTTTTTAATAAAAATGTGGTGTCCATAATAAAGTGTATTTGTAATCAACTGGCATCCACTTTGTCTCCAAGTCCATTTTAATCCAGGATTTAACTGATGAGAGGCCTTGTATGTTTGGTTTCAGCCATCTTGTTATTTATTTAACTGACAGTCTGACTCAGAAGAATTTTCATCTTTACCACGATTGCACAAGGACAGGAAACGTCAAAGTCTTGAAACTGTGGCAACTTAAGTAAGTTCAGGTATTTCATAATCCCTTAGCCTAGAAACGTACTCTTCTACCACTGCGAAGCGAGGACTGTCAGCCTTCCAAACACGTAATTGCTTTCAGCCCTGGGAAGCTGCAAGACAGTAGGAACTTTTAAAACCTTATGTGGTTAAAGCCCTTCTACAGCACTAGCTCCTCACAAAGAAATTTTCTGCTCTTTTTTTTTTTCGTTTATGTACAAATTTTATGATTCTCTCCCAGATTTACATAATGAACTGGCAACAAGTAATAAGAACTATCATCCTTAGATGTAAAATGATTAAAGTGGTAATTCCAGTAGCATGCAAGAATTTTTGAGCATAAAGGTCTTTATAAAATGGAGTATTCATTACTTGTCATTGCCTCTCTTCTGCCTCAGATTTGGGGGAATTTTGTTTTGAGACAAAATCCATTTCCTGCTGTAATCTGCAAATGTAACCTAACCCTTCCCCTGCTGCGCAAGTGTCTTGGATGTTGGCGATGCCCTTGGTCCCTACCTGCTCTGTTTCTGCGGCACGTCTGTGGCAGCTCGTAGTCTTTAACCGGGATAGCAGGTTGCTATGAGAGGCTGTGGTGTCTGGCGATGACTAGGGCTGTGTGGACTTTCACCCTCAATGTCTTTTGCGTTGTCGCCTGAAGTTGCAGAGGATTGAGCCTGATGATCCACTCAGCTATTTCTGGGTCTGGGCCAGGGTGGTTTTGCCAGTTACAGTTCTAAAGTACAAACAGCGTTGTTGCACTGAATGTTTTCATCATACTGCATAGTCCCTACGAAATGCTTTAAAGCAACATTTTCTGATGACTGCTGATGCACCTACAACCTTGGTTACTTACACACAGTAGCTGTAAGAGTAGGTTTTTTGTTCAAATTGCTTTGCACACATCTTTCTACGGGCCTGTCCTCCCTGAAACATAACAGCCCTGGCATAAGAAGGGCTATAGCTGAACAGGTCCAGGTGAATAAGATCCAGCCCTTTCCACTCACTGAGCTGCAGCAGACTCTGGTTAGGAAACAGCTGTGCTGTAAATGGACTGTCTAATATGTTTGAAGTGTAAGTAATTTATTAGACACCTCTGAGACAGGAGGCAAATATTATCTTCATCTTACAGATGGTGGAATTAAGACACAGAGCTGGTTTCACAACTGTAGCTAAAATTCAGGTTACACATTATTTTGCGTTAAATTCGGATCAATTACTTCTTTGAATTAGAAATCATCCAGAACAGCATTGCACCTAAAAACTTGAAAAATCATTTGATTTATTTGTTATATTTACACATTTGTCTTTAAGCTAAAATTTGAACTTTTTGGAATGTTTTTGTGTAATCAACTCTAGTTTTAGCCCTTCATACCTTTTTGCTATTTAACAAGTATTTTAATAAAAGTAATTTTTTCCCTTAGCCCAGTAAGTATAGCAGTGTTAAAAGTTCGACTATACAAAGTGCCTAGAAAAGCATTCAGCTCAGTAATCGGTCACTTCATATTTCTTTCAAATCTTTCTTAATCAAGTCTTGTAATAAATAAAGACTAATACCAACATGACAATGCTGTTTTTTCAAATTGTTCATTTGCCAGTTTAAACAAGATAAAGAAAAGAAATGAATACTTAATGTGGACATTGTTTTACCAAAAAAAAAAAAAAAAAAAAAAAGGGAAAAGGAGAGAAACCAAACCCCCAAAACAAACTGACAAAAAAGAGGACACAGAGGAACACACATGGAATGATGAAAAGGAACAATGATATTGCACAACTTCAGGTCTCTCTTCCAAGATTTTGATCCATGTAATTAGGTGTGTATCAATTCAGCAAAAAATTGTGTCCAGATAAATGTGTAGCAATTTGAGTGACTCTAGAACTGTAGACTGCTTTCAATTCCTTCTGACTGCTACTTGGAGTTCTTCTCTAAGAGAGCAGGTTCCTGTCAGCTGCAGGAATAATAAATAAGTCAACATGTTGATTCTACATTTTGCTGACCAACCCTTCAAAAATTACCCATAACATTCACAATTCTTCTATATTGTAAATACACTAAGTCTTCAAAGTACTTGGGTCTTTAAACACAACTTGTATCAAGTACTCAAACTATATATGAAAAACAATCAATCAAGAACATTCCCTGATTCGTTGTGGTTAACTTGAGATTGCATCTCATTTTGCAAGACCAGGACTTCTCAATGTATCAGCGTTGCGTTGAATGTATAAAAGTCACAGCAGGGTAACATTAAGGGAAAAAAAAAAAGAAAAAGAAAAAAAAAAACCACGCTAAGTGGATAAAAGGTCTTTACAGCTACAATCTTTGCTAGACCACCTCTTAACAAGCACATACTGTTTGCTACAGAAATTAGCTAATTGTGTCATTTGGGCTATAGTAGTACTGTTTGCCCCCTCAACTGCTAGTATGACAGTCTGTGTTTATATAAACTTTGCATTTACATGCAGAACAAAATATATTTTTCTCATATCTGATTTCATATCTGTTTGGTGGACTGATGTGTCAGCCAGCAGGGCTTAACAGATACATTTAATACAGGAGACTGAGATACAGTATGTTTATTCTTAACTTCTGATAACCTAAGAACTACAAGAACGAGAGATGCAGTATCCATTTGCTATAATCCAAGACAACCATTTTTAGGGAGAAAAAAAGTAGAGTAAGTGATCAATGCTAACACTACATTAGTTCCAAATATTTTTTTTTCCGTCAGAGTAGCTTAACTATTTATTGTCCATCTGGCTCACTTTTAACCTGATCAAGTTAAAGGTGACATATTAAAGTTTAAGGACTGTTGTTTCATCAAAACCAAAGCAAGTTATAAAAACCATGAAACCATAATTTCACTGTAGGGCTTGTTTCATATCTTCATATTCCGCATCACTTGTAGAAAAGGGATAATGCATCTCAGTTTGCTTACAAGCTAGGAGATCATTTTGAAGTCTGCATATTCCTAACTGCAAACAAAATATAGCACTTTTAACAGGTTATAAATAAACTGGTTTTCAAGCATAGAGCCAGCCCAACAATAACAATACACTATTAAAAAGACCTAAGGCAATGAATTCCATCTCCAATGGAAAAAAAAAAAAAAAAAAAAAGAAAGAGAACTGTGCAAACAAGCTTAAAACTATTTGTGCCAGTGTTATAAAATGTAGATTTCAATAAAGCCTTGACCCAAATGCCAGGACTTGTGAAAAGAATCAGAACAAAACTGGTTACTTTATTTAGGAAAAAAATACTCTTATCTTGCTGCTAATAAAATTGGATACACGCAGTTTAAACATTTACAGTTGCTGTAACACTTTACACAATTCCTATATATGGGTGTAAGAACAAACATTAAAAGACAATGGTGGGTCAAGGCTTTACATTAAAAATAACAACCTACTTTTCTATAGTCTCTAAAATACTATGTTTTTTCCAATATTTGCAGCCATTCAGGAATATTTTTTATTTATTTATTAGGAAATGTATACTTTGTGCATGATCTTAATTCCTAATTCCTGGCTCTTTGGGCTGAATGACAAAAGGATCAAACCCATTAAAGTGGATGGTCTCCTTGAAGGTTCAGTGGAGAAACCCTGGCTCAGTTAGTCTCATATGATGAAAGCAGTGCTGCATCCACTGGCTCCATGCAGGATGGACAGGTAAAGGATCTCATCAACCAGTCATCTATACAGTCCAGGTGGTAGATGTGCATGCACGGCAGAAATCGGATAGGGTCCCCATAAACAAAGTCCATCATACAAATGACACATCTGGGGGGCGAAAAAAAAAAAATCATAAAAATATTTAAGCTGCTGTTACCACACTGGAAATGAAAAGTAGTGTAATATCTACTCCTGGATATGTTTGAGTCAAACAAACTTTTAGTACTTGTAGATACTGCGAGGTGTTCTTAGCTCTGTCAGTGCTGGCTCCACCAAGCACTCGATTTTTTGGGCGTTTCCTTTGCAGTATAGGTGCCCGTGGTTACACCGCTAGCGAGGGCAGGAAGCCGCCCGTAGGCATGGCAGGGGCAGCTCAGCAGAGTGCGTAAAATGAGAAATGGTAAAAGGGAGCCATAAAGGTGAGGAAGTAACGTGAAATTATTTCCCCGTGAAGAGAGGATAAAGAGGAAAAAAAACTTGTAAGGGCATGAATTACATGGGTCGGGAAAGTAAGTTTCACCTGGAACAGGAAAACAAGCGAGGATAAAGGAAAGAGCCTTCTGTATGGTCATTTGTTTCAGAAAGCGACATTAGATTACAGTCCCTGAAAATAAGGCACAAACAGGAGGACAAGATGAGGTTTCCCAGGGCACTATCATAAACCAAGGCAACAGCCATATTAGTTCAGTTAGGTTTCTGTAACTTACTCTCTGATCTTCTTCTCGGAGCCATCTCTTCCAGGATCATAGACTCCTTTAGGTAGATGCTGAATAAGGCCTATCCTCTGCGCTATCCTGATTTGTTCCTCTTCTGTCAGCTGTGTTGCTAGCCGAGTCTGGCTAGGAGTCGGGTGATAAACAGGAACAGGGACCTGCTCCTAAAATTAAAATACTGCAGTTAAACCACAGAGGCTTTCCTAGCATTTCGTAGCACAGTACAGGCAATGTATTTAACTTTTCCTCTCTCAGTCCTACAAATGTTTGTAGGATCTCCCACTCCTACTTTGCAATTTTGGGGCTATGATTAGATTAAGGATGGGATAAAGAACTGAGGCCAGTATCTTGAGCAAGGAGCTGCTCGTGGTTGTCCTCTGCAAAAGCTTTTTATCTCCACGGATCATTCATACATGAAATACACGTACAACAAGCTCCACATGACAGCGGGCAAATAAACCTTACAAGCATCTGGTGAACTGCTAAGATACTGAATTGAACAACGTAACGGCTGAGGAAGAGTCCCCAGTATTTGCACCAAAAAGTACATTTTTTTTACATTTAGGAAGAATTATTTGCAAAGATGAGGACAGTGCCTATTCTTAAGAGTTTTAGAGAGGAAGGCTTTATTGGTTCTGTAACAACTAAAATTTATGTGAACTGTTCTGGGCCACACAAGCTCCAATCCAGAACTGTAAATTTAATTCTTGTGTGTTTAAAAAATGTCACCTGAAGAATAGCTTAAGTAATCCAAGCTTTACATTTGTTCTCATACATTAGTATGATTTTACAAGTTCTCCCAAGCTGGACTTCAACTGCTGTATGTTTAAAGTACATATTTCCCAAACAAAAAAACAGGCAACGTGTAGGTATTATGCAGTCCTTCCTCTGCCACATTCTCAGAAGCTTCTTTTGAATATTAATGAACTTCAGATCAGATATTTTCACTAACATTATATTAACATGGTACTTATTTTACTTGCTTTTAAAGTGCTTTTTTGGACGTAAATACCAATTTTGAACAGGAGATACTATTAGGACAGTATTGGCCAGTAGCCATAAATCTACTGTTAATAGGGAGACGATTTCTTGCAATAGGCCTATTTTAATGGTACTTCTTAAACAGCAGAAAAAAATTCAACTTATAGATGTGTTCTGAAAATAAACCTAGTGCATCAGAGACACAATAGCATCGATTCATCTGTTTGAAAAATGCAAAAGTTGATGTTTCAGGGGACATTGCTGCAGAACAAGCAGACTGCGGGAGTGTGTGCAGCTTCACCGCCGGCAGCGCTGCTGCAGCACACCTCGCCTCCGACAAAGTTCCCATCGCCAAGCTCCCGCTCGCTCGTCACTGACACGGGGAAGTTGGGGGCTTTCACTGTCTCTGACAGAGCAACCACCTTCTGAAACGTGCATGTCCTCACAGAGCACGGAGCGCTGTGGGCATCTCCAGGCATTTCTAGCAGCAGGAAGGAACGCAGCCGCGTTCCCCTCTCCTGTTCGCTCTTTGCCTTTTGGCCTGCTCCGGCGATGGTCTAGTGCGGCGTTCAGCGTTCAACTGACACCAACACCTGGCAAAGTCCAGTACGGGGTTTAACGCATGTAATACTGCGCTTGTAAAACCTGATAAAGCGATTCTTCTTTCACTGCTAGGAAGCATGGCAAGTGGAAAGACAGACAGGACTCCTGGAAGGCCGGGAGAAAGCAGCCCGAGGAGCGCGCGGCCTCTCGCCGGCTGGTGCTGGGGGTGCCCAGCAGCAGAAGTCCTTGCTTATGAGAAATGCTAATCAAAAATACGAGTCTGCCTGGCAATGCTTCTTTTAACACAGTGCCTACCACTTGCAATTCAGCTGTGGGGTAGAATTCACAGTCTTCTCCTAATTTAGTGACACTAGGATTTCCCCCTCTGATTTCCTAGCAGAACTCAGAGGAATTATGAGAAGGTTCAAAAGACAAAATGCCAGTGGTTCTGTAAGTTTGATTAATTTCCTGACTACTCTAAACCGTATTTCACAGAATCACAGATTTCTTCTCGATCAGCTGCCTTTTAATGGTTTAAATTATCTAAAGTATTCTCTAATCACCGTTTGGATAGGGAAAAGCACCAGCTGAAGCTAGAGATGACCTGTCAGATAGAACAGTATTCACGAAGTGGCTCTGCAACCTTTGGTGCCAGCAAAATAAAGCATTTTTTCCCCTCCCAAATGCTGCAGACCCTCTGCACTGAACACATCAGCTCAAGGCAGAGCCCAGTCCTGGTTTTACGTTTCAAGAACTTAACACCACAAACTATCAGTAACTTTTTTTTTTTCCCCCAAGGCTTTGCTATACTTCTTTGGACCAATTATTAAATCAATAGCAGAAGACATTACTGCTAGCTCCTTTATTTGTTACAAAGACATACAGAACACTTAGCGTTTGGAGAGAGATGCACCCTCCTTCCCGTCTTAGAAAAAAAGAGGAGCAGTATAACTAACCGCATGCACGGCACAGCTTGGTGCTAATTAAGGGCAGAAGGAGGGGAGGCTACTGTATTTAATACAGCTCCCCTTGGCAAAACCATGACTGCAAGTGATAACGCAGAAATACAAGGAAAGGCAAAAACAGGAGGAGGAAAAAAGACCCAAGAAATGTCTGAAAGTAGCCGTGACAACTGATAGTGAATGCTTATAGCTGAAGAACAGCAAACTGATCATCTCAGCAGAAATTTTACAGCAAAAGGAAACTTAAGTAAGAATCTGTTGTGAGTTAAAACTATCACATTTGGACAACTCTGAAATGAGAAATCAGTCATGCTATCCAACTGACAACTGCTTTGGTTAAGTTCTGGACAGTAAATTAACTTTTAAGCCTGTAACAGGCCAAACAAGAACAAAACCTCACGCCCTTGTTCTAGTCTTTTACAGACGCTTGCTGTGAGCGACCACCGCGGGACCATGTACTTGGGGAACCCATTTGTGCATTACTGCAGTGCCCCTCTCCTGTGGGTGTCGTCTTTCCCGCAGAGACCTGAGGATGAGGGGCCTGATGGACCCCCCGGGCCCCCTTCCCATGCCCAATACACAAATGCTTTCCTCACTGCCAGCACGGTGTGGAAACACTCCTCCTTTTGACGTCCTGTCTCAGGTTCCCTCCCTGCAGAGCCAGCACCCTGTGCTACGTCTGACGTAACCAATTAAGGCAGGAATTTATAGTTGTCAGCCGTGGGCTTCTATAATTTCACATACTAGACAAGAATCTCTTGTCAGATGAGTAACTCCGGATGAAAATGGTGCTGTCTTTCACCATGATGTCTTCATGCTTGTGAATATAAAAAAAAATGGGGTTGGTGTGGCTCCCAAGCTGTTGTGAAAAATGCATAAATTGTACTACTGCAAATAAAAAAGTGACCACTCAATACCCGTGATCCGGTGCACTTCCTTAACACGCTGTCTGGTGGCACTTCAATCTCGCCTCCCGATTACTATTAAAAGCCTGCCCAAACTGAGCTAGTAGTCCACTGGATACAAACATACCAGTGAAATGGAAGAACACAGCCGCACACATTGCAGAGAGTCAAATTATAGGGTACACCGACAACGACCTTTTCAAACCAGTCCTCTCCCCTCCAACAGATAAAAAGAAAAGGTGTGTTTATACCTGCATGATTCTAAAAATATTTTAAACTATTTATTCATGAGAACATGAGAGCCCAGATTTCTCTGACTTCGTTTGTTGAAGTGACATTTCGGTATCCCCAGAGGGGTCGAAGGAAGAGATGGCGTAGACTGCATGAAGCGCTCCCTCAACCAGACCCTGACCACCGCCCATCAGTCGAGCTGGGCTCCTTCAGCCCCCGGTAGCCCCGCTGGCACGCACCCAGGCTGGCCCCGCACGCAGCAGCTACCGCCGCCGCATCACCACACCGGCAGCTGCATCCTCTGGTTTCTCCACTACCAAATCTCTGAAGCATTTTTGGAAGTTAAGCTCATCCGACAATAATTTCAAGCCACCTGGAAGGACAGAGTGCAGCCCTGCCTGTGCGGGTTTATCACCCCTTTGCAAATCTTTCACAGTTCATAACGGCTACTTTTATCAACCCACGCTAAGGCAAGGTCCCGCTCACTCCAGCATAGATATTCAAGGGTAACGACGTGAGGATTCGAGACTTCGGTCAACTTACAATCTTTTTTTATGTATATATAAATGTCAGGGGACCTCTAGCTACAAATGTATTACCCAAGTAATTGTTATTTTACTCCAAAGACGAGCATGAATTTATTGCTCTGGTGTCTCACTTTTCCCTTATCTACCATGGAAAATGTTTTTGCAGACAAAATTACAAAATACCGAACTTCTAGCCAAAGTCCGTGTTATTTATCATTTGATAAAGATGTCAGGCATTTCAAACTTCCCTGTAAAAAACCTAAAAAAAAAGGCCAAAACAAATAATCAAAACCACATATTAGTGTCAGGCAATGAAATAAAAATCACTTTCTGGCACTTAATTTGCTTTAACTATTTTTTTCCCATATGAATTTAGTAATGGTGAAACATCTCAGATGGCCACAGTCCTGGAGATACTTTGTGAACAAGAAAAAAGTTGTGTAAGTGGTGTCAGCACAAGTCTCCCTGGCTTTCTGTGCACAGAAATCATTCGTTCCTAATGTTTATTCGGCCCTTAAATAACAGCATTAATTTAGACTCGAGGACTACAGCAGGGTTTGTGTCTCCATCTCACCCTGGCTCCTCCTCCTTGGGGGGGGTGGGGAATCATAGAGGGCATCTGGAGGTCTCCATTTTTCACTTCTAATGAAAATAAACATTTTCACACATGGCTTAAAAAGCCCAGACACTGTGTTTCTGCATGCAGATTCCCAAGCACGCTTTGGGTTCTCGCCTAGAAAAAGGAGGTTTCCTCAAGCACAATTTTTAGTTTGAAGTTTTCTCATCAATGCAACTTACCTTGGTTACTTATGCTGCTGTAAATCTGCTTTTCTCTTCTTTTACAGCATTTTCATCTTGTTTTTGCAAGTGCAATGAATTTGTAATACTCTTAAAACAGGTCAGTGGTAGATCAGAAACTCTTAATCCCTGGATAAAGATTATTTTAAGATCCCTCTACGCCATATATCAGCAGTATGTTATCAGGGCTTTTGTTTGTTTGTTGTTTTTAATAATTGCACCAACATGCACAAATTATCCTTTCAGGAAGGTCAAAGGCAAGATGGATAATTCATAACATCTAATAGTTCCAGAGGTTAAAGCTTCACTGCTGTCCCTGAGATCCTGTCTACAGCCACCTGCTTTCCACTATTGACTGCTTTGCTTGGTTTCCATCTCTTAAATTTTCTTCCTCATCTAATCCAATGCTCTCAGTGTGCCTCACCCTCGGATATTTATTTGCATTTTAACACCAGATCAACAGCGTATCTATTAATTCAGTCCGACAAAGGAGACAAACGTCTTCCTAGCTATGTTTATCCTAAGTCTTTTTTACATTTTTTTAAATACCAGTAGGTATAGCGCTTATGCTCCTTGCGGTTGCTGCCTAATTAATTAATGCAAATATAACAGTTCAATTTGAATTTCCTCAACCGTTCCCACAGCTCTTTTTTGAAATCCCTTCGATATGCAAATGTCTTTCTTGAAATGTGTTGTCTGAAAGCAGCTGCACTGGTTCACATACAGCTGCAGCAGGGCCACAGACACTTTACTGCTCACCAGCCCTCAAACACTGATCTGAAAAGTGGCCTGGCCTTTCTGCAGCTCTAACAGCCTCGCAACATCGCTGCCTGTTACAACGCTCATCGTCACTATACAAATCTTTCCGCCTTGCTGCTTCCCAGTTTTCTCATCTCTAAGGTGAGATGCTTAGCAGGAAGCCTAAATAACTAATCTAGGCAAGAACAACTTCAGTTTATAGATGTACAGTCAGGAGGTGAGAGAGAAAAAAAAAAATGCTTTTGGGGGTTTTTTGCAAAATCTCTGCTGAATGTTATAAAATTTTCTCTTCTTGCTACTTTATTACTCATAAGAAACTCGCTGGGATGATGGTCCAGGGGCCTTTTCTGTGAATGCCATTCTGATCTGGGTGAAAAGACTCAAACTCCATCCATGTGTGAATATACATTCTGAAATAATATCCTCCCCCAAGACATATTAATGTAAAACCACTCGCCATTATAATGTGCATTATACGACAACTACAGCTACTTTAATAATACTTAGAATATTACAAGCAGCCTGCCAACTATAAAAACCTTTTCCTGCCATACAGAAGAGAACAGTTCATTTATAAAGCTGAATACCAGTTGCTATAAAACATCATGTAATGAAATCGTTACCCAATGTTTTATATTCCTGCTTCCAGGTAGCCAGTCAGTATAAATAACTGCAATAGCTGAACACTTAGGCTAAAAAGTTGTTTTGAAAGAAAAATGCCCTCCTCTCACCTCTCCCATTTGGAGGGGATGCCTGGGACAGACAACCCGATCACACACACATGGGCGCACAAGAGGAGCCGTTCTGGCACAAGCTGGAATCTAAAGCATGGGTTTGTCTAGCAGACCCCATTCACTTAACAGTAATATAGTCAGAAAAGAGATTAAACATTAAATTAACACTGTATTAAGCAAAACTGTAACTGATCCTTTACCAAATTTTCAAGCATGCCAAAGACTGCTGTGAGAAGCGTGAAGATCCAAGTAGTTCTCTCCCAACAAATAATAATATGTTTCGAAACGGATTCATCGCACCTCTCTACCAAACACACGCTCACCTTTACAAAACGTTTCCGAGTCCTTTCATTTCTCAGATTCCCACATTCCGCCCTAAGGAGACGAATCACACAATTCAAATTTTGAATGTATATTTGATTAATCTGGAACTTTAAAGCCAATAAATGTATACTTCATTTTTAAGATTTATTAAGGGATTGTTCTGCTACCACTGCTTGCTGGAGAGCGCTTACTTTAACTGTTCATGACCATTTTAAACAAAACCACTTTACTTTTACTTTCCTTTGTTTGATATATTCCTTGTTAAGTTTGACAGCACCGAAGGACAAAAAAACCAAACCCACAACATACACAGTTTCACATCTCAGTTTTTCCTTTAAAGTTCTATTAGTATCACAATTATCGTTTAAATATTAAATAGAGAATTTTCATGCAGAAATAAACGTGTGCATTAGCACCTTACTGGTCCATAGCCAGGAGGAGAGCAACGCTCCAAAACCCAGCAAGGGCTCCCCTGCACCTGGGATGTGTTCAGGTTCATACACGCTTCCCACCAGGGCGCTCTTAAGGGAAGATTAATAAGAATTCTGGCGTTGTAGGAATTGGGCTCTGTAGATATGGTCAGTAATTAATATAACAACAGACTAAGGAAACAGTCTGCAACAGAGGAGAGGAACGTGCAGCATCTGCACGGCGTTTCTCCAGCTGCTACCACCAATTAAGAAGCAACACCCGGTTTGAGTCATGTATCATTTCAGAGGGAGGTGTTTTTTGGTGAAAGCCACAATGGTTCTGCAGTGATGGCGTAGCCTCACTTAAGCTATTACTAAAACTGTAAAATTGTCCTTTGCATTTTTCACAATTATTCCACTGAAATTACTGAGAAATAAATGTATCTGAAGAGTTGGAAAAGATAAGCAACCATGAAAGAAAGTGAGTCCTGGCTGCCAACTCTTAAAATACCACCTGTCCCCTGAGCTCAGCTTTGCTACCGAAAACAGGGCTGGGGCAGAGAGAGACGAGGTACAAACTAGATGCATCCTGCCTGCTGCTTTCCCAGACAGTGACAAGGGCTATTAGAGAAAGGGACTTCATTTTCAAGCTTCCTACCTGTGCTGTCACACAAAACCAAAACGGCTACCTACTGCCAAGATAAATAGCTGATGGTGCCCTTTTCAGCTTGGCCAGTGCAAACCCAGCCTTACCTGGCAGATGGAAATCACCTGCTGCTCTATAGAGTCACCTGCTCTGAAATTTGATTAACCATCAATGCAAACCTAAATACAAAAGATTAGCAAGGAGGAGTTGTAGGGGAAAAGCAGTAATTAAAAAGCAGTAATTAATCCCTGGAAGCACAATCTCCTGACACAACCAGACAGTTTTTACATTTCCAGGCTGCACAGGTTTCTCTGACTCAAGGGCCATATCCTTGGGTACGGTTCCACTAACTGAATTCTTGTTCACCAGCTTCATGTCAGTTTTAGCTGTCCTTGTTCCTTTCTCCAGTGATCCCATCAAACAGGAGTGCGAATTTATTCAGGAAAGTGGATAACACATACACCAACACATCCCAGACCATCAAATCGCTCACCAGAGAACTGACTCCATCTCTCCAGACAGCCTCACTGACAGCTCCACTTACAGCATCAGGTCACAACTTCTGAGAGGTAACAAAGTCCTCTTATTACAGCTCCTAGCATGTTTATTTTAATAGGGTTTTTTAATATAGGGAGGGAAAAGATCCATAAACAATTTACAAAATTTCATGCTTTTCTGTCAAGTTGCTGCAGTGAGCAAAGCCAGGAAAGAACAGTTGCCCCTAAACATTAAATTAAGGATACTCAGGCACAAACTGCAGCCTCCTGAGACTCGTACAGCCCAAGGACTACAAAGCAAAGCAGCTGGGTAAGGAGAAAATCTAGCAGAAGGGGCCAGCAGTCATTTCTGCAGCTGGTGCCAGAAGAACAGCACATGTATGCGGATCATCCTACCCCATAAGCAAACCACAACATCTGCATTACTGGTGCATGTTCTCTCTTACTCACGCCAAGTGGTTATCTTTGCAGAAACCCCTTCTTACGCCTGGCAAGCACAGACAGTTATTATAGTGCTATGGCTATGTTAAACACAGCACTTATGGTTCAAGAAAGACGGTTGCTGGAGAAATGAGGAGCAGATTTAACAACAAATAAAAACCTGAAGTTTTGGTAAGAAGAAAATGGTCCTGTAGCAGAAGAGGCTGAAAACAAATAAATCTCTCAGACTGTCTCCTCTGCTGAAAGGTACAGAGTGAACCTACTGCGTCCCATTCACTGACTGCTGTGGAACTGCTGGCTAGCAGGAAGCAAAAATAAAAAAGAACACCCCAAACAAATGAATCCAGTTAACATGTTTTTCGGAGGCTGCGTTCAAGCACAAGAGATGGGGGAAGCACTCTGGAGCTACGATGGAAAAGCTGACAGAATGCTAACAGTCCACACAGAAATAGGAGAATTGTTCACACTTCCTTCAGACACATACTTACTTTCTGGAAAGGGTAAACATCAATCAGTGCAACTTGTTTATAGTATAAATCAAAGGGATAACAGCTAAAAATTCTGGTATTGATCATCCTGGATAACACAAAGTCTGCAGGCAGCCTGGACTCTTGCTATGCCAGGTCCTGTATTCAGTGCAGCAAACAGGCTTGCTCACAACCTGCCCCGCTCATCCCATGATCTCAGACACGTGTGATTTGTCCCAGACACCATCCCCCATGCACCGCCACCCAAACCACTCACTCGGAGGCTTTGACTCACCTCAGGGTACAGCAGACAAAAAAAAGCTTAGGCTCACCCATGCTTCTGCCTCCTGAGACAGGAGCTCGGCCCAAATCTACCATCCTATAACCCCCAAAGCACTGCATCACTCGGACAAGTCCATGCAAGTCCCTTACATGAAGGGCTTGGCATGGATTACTGGACAGGCAGGCACTCAATGAAGAGTATAGGCATATAGGTGACTTCAGATGGCACTAAGTAACAGCACACTTTAGGCCCTGAACTGCCTACTGAGCCCCCAGACTCAGCGTAGCCGAGCTAAGTACACGCAGCCCCTGCTTACCTCCTGGTGCCATTTCAGGGAATTTGGGGATTAGGGTGCAGCTGACTCCAGCTGGTCTAGAACAGCGCTGCCTCTGAACCATGGGTCCTGCCATGTCCCTTGCACTGGCTCTAGTCGCTGGCTGTGAGGACACTGATCTGACTGACTCTTCACCTCATGAAAAGCAAACAAGCCATCACCATCGACTGTGCGATCGCTATAGCCACTGACAAAGTTGGGAACGGGAGCCAAGAGGAAAATGGGAGGAGTGCCCCTGTCAGGACTTAAGCCATTTGTGAAATCCTGACTCCAAACACTTACAAAATGGCAAGAGTGCTAAAATGTGTCTTTTGGCAAGAATTAGGTCAGCTTGAAGGCAATTCTAAGAACAGGACAGCCTTTCTGAGTACTTCAAGAATAAGGTAGCAAAATTACAGAAATCAACCCTAATTAGCCAAGAGGAAAGGCTGGGGACAAAGAGCCAAAACAGCGAGTAAACACCAAAACGCATATAAGCTGAAGACAGGAGCAATCCATCAGGGGAGGACTGCTGAAGTATAAATACAGGCTGTACTTCTGCATCTAAATAGAAGATGTGCATATGTATATTTAAACGTGCTGGTTTGAACCAATAAGAACATAATAACATATAGCACAGAAATATTATGCATAACTAGGAATGTATTGTAGAAAAAGTGTATAGTGAGTAGGATAGCAAAGGATCAGTGAAATCAAGCGACGAATGATCTCATCTCTCTGCTCAGCTTATGATGTTATCTTGGCATTATCGTTCAATGACACGGCAGGCATCCTCCTCAGGACGGGCTATCCAGAACGCAATTTAACAGCCTTGCCTAAAGCAAGTTTCAACACACATCCAAAACCATCGTATCGAATGCAAGTCCTCATACATCAAGTTCCTAGAACAGGACTTAAATAGACACAATAGCCCCAGTTGGAACATCACCCCCGTGTGCAGTCTTCTGGGAGGTGTCAATTTAGCTTCAGATAAGAGGTAACACAGATAATGAAAACAAACAGGCAGATCAACAGCAGCTATCTCAGATCATCTACCCCTGATGTACTATCCTACACGACAATGCAAAATACTTTTCCGTAGCCACCCAGTCGTAAGCAAACACCAAAAAAGAGGTTTAAAAGAGGACATAGTAGTTCTTTTTATAGAGATACAGTCTGTTACCCAACCAAAATACACAGAAGAGGCAACACAGGAGAGGACTTCTGCAAACCTTGACAGGGACCTTCCCCTTCACCAGGGAGCCGGTAAAGAATGGCTGATGAGGCAGAGCACTGCAGCCAAGCTGCGCTAGCCCAGGAAGATGGGCTAGCAACAGGCTCCCACCAGCAAGGTAAGCCAAGGAGAAACCTGATGAAGAATTTTCCATCATGCCTCGCAGCAAACAGGGACTCAGCAGAGCCGGACTCACACAGTGCAAACCTCTGCCAACCCATAGAGAAAGGAGAGAAAACAGATTGCTCTACTAAGGATAAATGACTTCAGGGAGAAAAGTGGTAACAGTCCACGTGCTATTGCAGAAGAGCTTCAAAAAGCAGATGGGGCTGGTGATGAGCTGGGGCTGGTGATGAGCTGGGGCTGCGTAACCACAGAGCAAGAAAACCTGAAGCAGAGAGACTGCTGGCGTGGGGCACCTGCTTTGAGACCGTGTCAGCAAAGCAGCCCATGACAGCAGGGTTTGTTTCAAAACTCAGGAATCTGTGTTATACTTCACTTGATCATAACTTTGTACTCAATTTGAAATATTTTAATTGCCTTTTTAACAAAGCCATCCTCAATTATGAATGCTTGCTCAAGCAGGAAGCTGCCACACCTTGGCAGTTTGATGGTACACGCAGATCCACAGGCCTTTTTATTTTCTTAACAGCGTCTGAATTTCTAACACAGAATGGATGCCCCTAAGATCCAGGTACGTGACTTGAAGCCTCAGCCTAGGCAGTGAAGCAGGGGACTGGACTGTGCAGAGGCAGCCAGGAGGCTTCCTGAGGCCAGTTAAAGGATATAATCAATGCTGCATTTTGCAACAGTTTAACCACAGCAGGTTTTAAGCATGTTTCTGCATTAGCCTGCTAGAAAGCCACAGACAGATGAAGCCTCACGCACACCTGCCATACTTTAGGGCACCTCAAATGCAGTACGAGTCTCTGTGTGCAGCTGCCCCAGGTGTCACCGGCGGTGGCGTGCCAGCTTGGCAAGGACATCCCCACCATCCACCCAGCCAGCAGCTCCTCCCTTCTGCCAGATCCTGGGCAACCGATGGGGGGATTTCTGTGATCTCTTCCACATTTTGAAGCTGGAAATGGGGTTTGAATCAGGGGGTACCGACAGCACCCTGAACTGCTGGGCTGCACACAAGAGATTTCGGCGCAGCCCAGGGTGCCGCATCGTGCGGACACGGTCACCTCTCCCAGGCGCACGCTCGCTGCCATCTCCCATTTCAGTGAGAATGAACACACACAAAAAAAATGCGATTTGGCTATTTGTTTAGTATCATTTGATAATAACATTAATTATTTCTACTCTGAGTTAATGAGCAGCAGCTGTAAGCAGCCAGAGGCACCGATTCAGGCTATCAGCTCATCTCAGCCAGTCATTTATTAATCTTAAAGGAATGTCTCTGGCATTAAATGAATATTACTAAATCTGTTGTTTTTTTTTAAAGCAGTGCTCTATCTAAAAGCAAGGAACGACTGTATGGATATTAAGGCACACTAAAGCTTGACGAAGCTCCACTTTTCAATGCAGTATTAGCAGTGAACACAAGGGCAATGTTTCTATTTTTTCTAGCGAAGTCTTGTCCTCGCAAGCAGTGACTCTGCATTTTTAGCTCGCAGGGCACAAATCCAAGTGTGATCTCATGCAACTGTCAAACCTCTTCTAACAGAAAAAAGGCCTGTGCCAAGAACAGGTAGAAAAATCATAAATAGCCCTCTCAGGAGTTGGTTATACAAGCAAAATATTTCCAGAACATGTTTTTCCTACTTATTTTAAAGTTTTAAATGCATAGACACAGTTCAATGAGCATCTGGTCATTTCTTTAATCTGTCACCAGAAAACACACATTCATTTTACTGCTATGTATGAAACATACAGCTCGTTGCTGGTGCAACCAGGACAAGCCACAAATGTTCAGCTTCACAGATGAATAAGGTACAACGTCTATCACTAACTGTATAAGCAACCACCTGTCTAATCAGCATTTTCAGTCTATGTTGGTTGTTTTTTTTTAATACTCTGCTTTGGATCTTGCCTGTGCTGGTTTTACACCAAAAATACTTGTGTTTGTTTCAGCACAGGTGCTTTCAGAGCAGGTGGTTTGAAGGGGGAACTGAAGCAGGTCCAACGCTCTGCAAGGACGAGGGGGGACGAGATGGGGAGCACAGAGCCCGGCCCAACCTCTGCAGCCGCCGTGGCTCCCGTCTCACCTCGTTCAGCCCCGATGGGATGAAGAAAAACCTCTATTTTGTCAGGCCATTCCCCTACTTACACCTGCTCTCATGGAAGGTGGCAAGAGCTTTGTTTACATTGAAATTGGCTTTCTGAAGGAAAATTTGAGGTTTCCACAATGGATTCATCCTGCTGACTGCAAGTATCAGATAGTAAGATCTACAAATGTCCCCACTACTACCCCAGCAGCACACTTAGTAAGGAGTAAGGATTTCAAACACTGCCAGGGACGCAGCTCTTGAGCACCTACTTAAGTACTTGCCTGAATTAAGGCTTGGGCTGCTATAAAATCTCAGAAGAAAGAAAACTGTTTGAGAGGAGGGACATGAAAACAGAGAGGTCATTTTTCCGAATGTGGACTAATTGGTTGGAAGACAAAGCCCCATTTCACCCCGACACACCCGTATGAGAGCAGCTGCGAAGCCTGGAGACGTCCAGCCTTAGCTCATCCCTACGCAACGAGGGATCCTTCATGTTGTGTGAAGTACATCAGAAACCCTGTACACCTTATACAGTGATAGACAGGATGCAGTTTTTAGGGCTAGAGTAGAGAAGATCACATGGAAATACAAAGGTTATCTGTGCAAATTTAAAAGCACTAATTTCCCAAGAACATTACCTGTGACTTTCAAATACTCCAATTTAGACACGAGTACGAGGAAACTGCTCAGGCCCTGCACCGAAGCATAACTCTACTGTAGGTGAGGTACGTGCTACTTTTGATGCCCCTCAGAGTCAGAAATGAAAGCCTAACGTCATTAACATCATGCTACCAACAGTCTTTCAGGCTTCATGAAGATATAAAGAAATACTTCTACTTATCGTATTCTCCTGCATTAATGTTTAGGGTAGAATAACCATGTCCTGCTACAACGCACACAATCACTAAAGTAAGTTTTGCCAGTTTATACACACACAGACAAACTGCAGTGACGATAAAACACCAGAATGGAGTAACACTGAGCTTTGAGGTAGTAAATCTGGAGGTATTCGGTATATCGTGTCAAAAAAAAATACACACAGCCACAGCAAAACAGCTATCAAGAAAACCCTGGGAGTTTTTTAGGTTTAATTTACGACATTTAGGCTAGAATACGCCTTGTTACCTTGGGAGTCATTAGGGTGTAACTACAGAGGTAACTGTAATAGCTAGATAGGCCCAAAGAGAAGAGAAAAAGAAGCTTCTTGCTCAGATTTTAACTCCATAAGCAGAAATATCATCACTCAATTACTACAGAAATATTTTAGTTATCTTTCTAGACTTTTTAGCTCACCGTACGGTCCCCGAAAGAACACCTCTCAAATGCATCTCTGAGAGGCAGTGGGTGCAGCAGAGTAGCCTAGGAAGCAGATGGCATTTAGTGCTGCTCCTCCAAGTCCGAGGACCTACAGGACTAAACTCACTTTGTCTCCTTACGCACCGCTGCAGTTAAGTGAAGTCAGGGAAGGTGCTTCCCTGGGGACACCAAAAGATCTGCTGAGTAATCTCTGAACCAAATAGGCAAGGTAACAAGATGAGCCTGAATTCCTGTCTTTATTTGGGATACCTCCTTTCCTACAGACAGATCTCCACTGCAGTAAAGACACGAATAGAAATTACTGCAGCAAACAATTTTTTGTTCTTTCATTTGTTGTTTTGAATCAGACAGTAGAAGCAGAAATAAACTGATTGTTTTGGGAGACAGGCAGCTCTAGATGCTTCCTTGGGGGCAGAAAAGGGCTAGGCATAGCTTTCTCCATGAACTTTGGCAAAAATGAGTCCGACGTTCGTCAAATGAAATCTGCTGAAAGCCATACTGCAAGTACCCTACGGAGCAATTTCAGACTGGCAGATCAGGTTAAAGAAAATTTCTTTGCTCCACTGAAGCTCTGCACAGAAATTAGCCTTGAAATAACTTACAGGCCTGATCCTGACTTTTTTGTATCACCTCACGTAACACTGCGTTCCTGGTGAGGTCTTCAGCATGTTATGGAATGGTTTACCCCAATGACAGAGGATAATGGCTAGCAGCACATGAAAAGGTGCTTGCCCCTTGGACTTCTGAGCTGCATGTTCTGCAGATTTAAAGTAAATACTGTCTATGACTTCCATTATCAGTCACCATGACAAAATTCACTGCAAGATGTGGAGCAGTCAGTCAATGATCTCTCAATCACTTAAAATATGCCTTGCTTTAATCTTTTTCCTTTTTTTTTTTTTGTTTGGGTTTGTTTTTTGTGGGGGTTGTTTTGTTTTAGTTTTACTGACTATGGATGAGACAGATTTTGTTTTTCAGGAAAACCAAGTTACTTGAATATCATATCCACTAACAAACAAAATAAAAATAGAAGCATTAGCCTAGAAAAACAAAGGCTGAAAGGGATACAGGACTGATCTCTAAATAAATCAGGAGAGTAAACATCAAAAAAAACCCCTAAAATTCTGTTCAGTACAAGAATAACAGCTCCAAGTTTGCCATAAATAATCTAGAATTGTGAAATAGCTTCTTGAGCCTTAGTTCTCGGTTGATCAAAAGAGGCTCCCTGTAGGAGTAGTAAGGGCAAAGCTTGACCAGTGTCTTGCAAAAATCATACATTGTCTGCAGAAAATAACTTCACTGAGCATATGCATAACTATCCATATATCCCCTTGTTCACAGACACCAGAAAAAGTCCAATTCACACACTTGTTAATGTGCAATTTCCACTACTGCACTGAACAGGGCTGTTATCCAAATTAATGTAATCTATGATGCAGTATAGCACATTCTGAATCTCCAGCTTTACAAACCCACTTGTGTTGCTTGAGTAGCACCAGGCAGCTGCACCACTGGCGAGGATTTGGCCTGTGGCAAGCAAAACATAAGGTCATCAGTGAACAATAGACGTGGGATTATTGCACTCTATGTTGATATACAGGCACTTTATTGCTGCAACACAGTAACCATTCTGCACCTAGGATTTTAAAAAAATATGTATCTTACTTCAATTTGATATGTTACTTAGGTCTTTTTAAGGGAGAAAGGGCAATAGCTATTGGTCTACTTTAAATAGTTATATTCTGTCCAGCTGAAATGCGTTACTGTATTCAAACTGAAACCTGGCCAGCATATCTTGTGAAATAAACCAAGGAAGCATTAGTGGCAGCAAGCAGTCTCACTCAGAAAATTATTTCTACAGCTTCGCAGTGCCCCACAGCCCCGACAACGTGCTGGGCCATTTGCTTATCAGTGACCGACAAGGAAGGGTGTCCCTCACTGCCCCAGCAGCCCTACCTCCTGTGGCTTTTGGGCTTTTTTTGTAGGTCTCCAAGCCAAAAATTAAGCCTGACCCGACTTTGTTCATGAGATCCAAAAAAGCAATAAAGATGGTATTTATGGCTCGTGTTCAGCGTTACTGCTTCTGAATTCAGAAAACTAAACAGAAAGGTACCGAGCAAGAGGGTTCAAGCCATTAAGAGCATGGCATTACCAGAGAAATGACAACAGCTGGTAATGCTGCATAAGCGGATGCATGAAGCAGCAGCAAGATTTGCTTCTCAAGTTTATTTCTTGGAACAGAGTTTTGTCCCTCAATTTGCTTTAAATAAGACTGGCTTCAATAGGAAACTAGTGGCCTCTCCTGAGGGACACCAAACTAGAATAAGAAGTCATAACATATAAAACAGGACAGCCAAATTGAGGTGGCCAGCTTAGCTCCTGCTCTTGCATACTTATATGATTTCTTAATTCTAAACATTTTAGACAACAGGGAGGTTGTTTTATTAAACGCCACATACACTGGCAGTCCTCACATACATATGCACAAAGGTAATCAAACTCCTAACAGCAGTGACAAAGCTTGCCAAGTTATGTTCAGACTTTGGAAACCATCCACGGAGTCATAACTGGAAGGCTTGTGTGAGGAAAGAGGCAGAGCAGCACCCCACAATGCAGATGAATGATGTTACTGTAGTCAGTTGTGTCCCAAGGGATATCACAGTCTGCTGCGCAACATGAACAGGCTGTGAAAGTCTTCACCCATTCCTGTACTTACCAAATATACTCATGAACTGACTGTCGGGTAACATTAATGAAGCTTCTTTAAGAAAGAAAATAGTGAGGAAAAGCATCCAAGCATCTTTAATGGCAGTTGTGGTAGACAGATTTCTATTGTTTTATTTTGTTTTGTTGGGTGGTTTTTTTTTTAAACCAGAAAGATCACATTTAAGAAAAACAGAATTAAAGCTCTGTCTACATCAGAGATTTGTCCTGAAATCACTGCCCCACTGAAGTAAGAAATGGCACCTTTAGACTGCATTTCATGTACAGATCATTCCCAAATGCACTCACTGCCCAAACCAATATCAGGTACTCATTCTGTGCATGCTCTGGTATGCAATTAAGTCCGAGTATATCCTCAATTGCGACATGGAGAAGCCAAAACTCCTGTAATACTTGGTGGTAATAGCACACATCTAATACCTGACACCTCTAGACCTTTCCAGAGATGTCACAAAGTAAAATGCAATATACAGATGGCAAAGAGTGCAGATAAATTCAATCTCCACCAGGAAGTCAGTTTGGTTCACTAATCTAACAGGAGGAAAATAAGAGCAAGAGAAGCCATTTCAGACACTTGAAGGGCATGAGCTGACTCACTGAGGGATCATCCGTTTGTCTTCCCAAGTAACCATTACGCATGATGGAGCCCTGCTTTCCTGGAGATGGCTGAACATCTGCCTGCTGATGGGAAGCAGTGAATGAATTCCTTGTTTGCTTTGCTTGCATGCGCAGCTTTTGCTTTACCTATCAAACTGTTTTTATCTCAACCCATGAGTTTCCTCACTTTTACTCTTCCGATTCTCTCCTGCATCCCACCGGGGGGAGTGAGCGAGCGAGCAGCTGTGTGGTGCTTAGTTGCTGGCTGGGGTTAAACCACAACAGATAAGCACCAAAGCTACCACGAAGCGACTGCAGAGCACACGGCTGCAAGTGGAAAACAGGCGGGAGAAGCTAAGCAATCCCTTTTGGCAGCAGCGGATGGTTAGATCAGACCTCCTTGCACCAGAAACATGGACACACACAACACCAGTCAGGAGGCACACCGCATTTTCACCTGGTTTCAGCTCGTGGTCCGCTGAACACAGAGCTAGCCCCCAAGCCTCTCCTTTCGCCTTGGCTGCGTTCACTCCCGAGAGGTGTCTGTCAAAGCCATTATTTGTAAGCACTGGAGCAGAATCCTGCCTCAAATTAAGTTAAATGAACAGAGATGCTAGTTTCCCCATGTGCCGGAGGTGTACACACCCCAACACAGGAGCACCGATGGGCTCCACTGGCACCTGTCCCTGGTGTGGTGAAGGCCCCAGGAGAGGAGTATGTGGTGTCGTTAGGCCGTGGCACTTTCTTTAGGGACACAGAAAGTACCCTTCTCTTCCCAGAAGGGCTGCAGAAGCCCAAATAGCTCAAGCTGCTGACGCACTGACTCAGATAAACTCCCCTATATTTAAAAAAATGCCTTACGCTGCCCAAGGGATGGACAAGTTCCTCTCAGCCTACAGTACTCTTCACCATTTGACTCGTTACCCTGAGGTGGAAACATTTGTCTGATCCCTCAACACCAACAGCCTGTTTGGTAGCGTCTGTTACGTAGTTGTTACTACCATTTTCCCAGTTTTTGCTTTCCAGTAAAAATACCACCACGCCAGCAATGCTGCTTGGAGGAATCTCCATCTGCATGATCCAACCAGAGAGAAGAACACACTGACCCCAGGGTATCACGTTCAAAGTCCACTGCAGAAACTCCTGCCAGCACGAAGGCATGATCCAATTCACTCGTTAACCAAGAGATAATTGGTCATTATTCAGCCACAGCACATTGAGGAGACACAGAGACGAAGTTCTGTATGTTGCAGCTGGGAGTTTGGAAGTCTGGCCTTCACCACGCTGGAATCAAGACAGTGGCATGTCTGTAAGATATATTTAATAGACTCCAAAAAAAGAGGAAGGATAAGACACCCTCCTTTCCTACCTCAGCCTAAAACTATAGCTCTTTTCTCCTCAGTTTATCAGCTCAGAGTAGGTGACAGCTACATAAAGACACTTCAGGAGAAGCTATATATAGGGTGAAGTGAACTCTTCCCCAGGAAGCTCTAGATCTAGGTCATCTTGCTGCTTCTCAGAGGTAGGAAAAAACAGGTCACTCATTGAACAAGAATACAGTTTTAGAGGAAAACAAAGATTACTTGGAGTATGAAGTTTTGTGTGGATAGTATTTTTTCTTTCCTAAAGGATTTTTAAAAATAAAACTAATTAGTCATTAAAAATTGTGTCTCTGAATACCTGACTCCATCTACTGTAAATCAAGAAACCCACTATATTTACAAAAGGAATGGGCATTCTTTGGTAAACTGACTTTCAGTAGTTTAGCCACACAGTAAAATAAATACGACTTCAATTCTTAGACATTCCAGAGAGTCTGTCTAAATTCAGACTTAATGTAAAATCCCTCTTTGCACCTCATTTTTGGTTCTTACAGATGACTGGCTGGAAGGATTGTATACAACCCAGCAGAGCTCCGGGTGAGTTACCATATGAATCCGCTCCGAGGGATTAAGCTCCACACTACCACTTCCAATCAAGGGCGGGGTGGGAGAGCAACTGAGCATCTCACTCAGGTTTGGGCCAAAGGCCATCATGTAACTCAATCCAGCTGCTGGAGGGTACCTGGCCATCACAGCCACTGCAGCATCACGTGGATGCCATTAGCTAAAGAGGTGTGCCTCTACTGGGGCAGGCAGAGGAGTTTTCTTGGCTCAGGACAGACCTTAGAGTAGTAACACTACCTATACACTGCTTCTTACTAGTTTCTGATTTGCAGATCCCTAAAAATTGTCAAGTAGAGGTGTGGACCTGTATTCTCAGTTTAGTGACTACAGATGGGATTTTATTAGCTCTTGAGAGCACTGTAAAAACAGCCCATAGAGCCTCAGAGACCCAGGAACTAAGAAGTAAAAAAGCACTAACCTAGAAAAGAATTAACAGTTAATTTAAATTAAGTATTTTTGCTTGAATTTTAAAAGTGACATTGTTTCCTTCCAAGAAGGACAATATACTTTCAAGGATGCCACTCTCCGCAGGACAATCCACAACCGCCTCAAGGTCTCCAAATATACAGATGTAACATTACAGAACTCTGTGAAGCAGACACTAAAGCAATGACTTAGTCATATTTCATAAGCTAAATTGAAGATATATGGATGCAACTGCAATACAGATCATAATACCTAAACAGAAAACAACCAAGAGAAATCCCAAAACATCAGAAACTGGCAATGGCAATTAAGCAAGTACTATTATAGAACATAAAACAAAGTCTACAGGTGTTAAAATGTTAATTTCAGTGTCTCAACTAAATCTGAATTTAGAGCATTAGTTTGCTGATCTGAGCCTTTTATATAGTTTCCACTGAATACAGCAGTTAACTGCTTTCTGTTAAGCAACGGTACAGACCAAACCAGTTCAGCAGTTTGGTACGTCTGTAGTCGAGCAATGCTTGCATCTATTTTCTCAAAACCCGAGAGCAATCACTTCTCTTTCTTGAGCTTTAAATAAAATGAATTTATTCAGGCAAAATAAATACTGGTCTTAATCTATACTGCAAAATTATGCTATGTCTGAATTACAGATTTCGACAACCATGTTAATAAAGTGCTGTGATGAACGTTCAGTGCACAGAACAAACTCCGTATCTGGGTTTAATTACAATGATGAATAGAAGTCAGGCACAGGCATCATCCCAGAGAAGTCATGCATTATACTGTCCCATAGATACTGAAATAATGGAATCTGATGCACTTTGATCTCTTAAAAGTCTCCCGCAGCTCTGAAACAGAAAGGGCAAGAGCACCCAGCCTCATCCAATTCTGCAACGTTCGCACACTGAGTCATAAGAGATTTGTATCCCCCACTACCAAGATGCATCTTATGGGAATAAATAAAGTCAGATAAATATTGCTGCATTTCCTTCTGGGTAGAGCTTGTATGCAAATCATCAGGAAAGCCATACAGAGTGATAGTGGTGAAGACTATAGGGAAACCTTACCGTCTCTACAGAACTACTGGCCAAGTATATATAGCTATGTTATAGATATATTTCTGGGTTATATTCTAGTCTGACTTTTTTTTTTTAAAGCCATTTTGCCATGACAAAGATTAGAAACTGGCAGTATCTAGTAAATTTAATGGTTTTAATCGTGGCCGCAGGATAGCAGATTCCTTGCTTTTGTCCAAACCAGCACTGCCTGAATGATTTTTTTGCTTACCACTGGATATTCACATGGCTTCATTAAATTTTATTAGTCATAAAACAGGCGTTTCCTTGATGCTTCTAGGACCTCTCTTAGCAGTCCAAACTCTAATGGCACATGGGCTAGCTACAATCCCAAGCTCTGGAAAACTCAGCATTGTCAGCCAGCTGAGATTTGTCTTTGACTGAGGATGAGGTTGTCCCTGCATTGGCATTTGGCCTTGGAGTTCACTGAACTACATACAAGGACTGCTTCTGAACTATACCTCTAGAAATACAAATTGCTCCGAGTGAGGAAAAAGCAGATGACAGGACACAGAGGCCTTTCCAGCATCCAAAAAATACAATCAAGGGAAACATGTTTCAGTATTGCAGGGATAATAGTCTGTACGTTCATCACTGCATGCTGGGGCTAAGGGAGGAACTAAATTTCCTGAGTCACAGTTTCTCTCATTCCTCCCACAGTTTCAGTCCTCCCCCAGGCACCTCAGGTCTACATCATCCCTAAACTAAACCAGTGGCTAGAAACAGAGGCAGGATGAGAACGCTCAAAAATCAGCCCAGCCTTTGATACGATGGTATGTGTGCGCACACGTGTACGAAGCAGAGAGCATGCGTAAGCATTCTGGTGGATCAGCAGAAATACCCGATGCAATAAACCAGCTGGTTGTGATTTGGCTGACGCAACTGCGGTTGAAAGGATGGTTCTTTTATCTCCTCCTCCAGTTGCTGCATGCATCTGCTGTTTGTCCGTGTCACTGCATGTGGATCGTGGCCCAGCAGCTTTTATGCCACCGGCATTCTGACTTTCTTCTTCACTGATGAGAAACAGAGCGGCTGGCAGATTCCTATGGAGGACTGGTAAATAAAACAACCACTCTCTATAACTGTTTGGTCTCTTGGAAATTGTTTCATTAGTTCATAGGAAAGTCACGGCTGATTTGCCTTAGTCCATTCCACAGATCATTATCTCTTCAAAACATAAAACTAGTTTACTTTCTGTGGTTCAGAAACTGAAGTCCAGATGTACGGCCAGCAACAGCTGCTGATCACAGAAATGAACCAGTGGTACATACGGGAAACATAAGAGCTTCCTAAACACACGGTGGTCCTAGATTTTGGGGAAGGTGGTATTGCTTGTTTGGGTTGGCTTGCCTGAAAGAATGCACAATCTCCCAGCATAACAAAGATTCACCAACCTGATCAGGCAAGATTTCTTATTACCATCTCCACGGCCTCTTCATTCCTACTAATCGAGCATCTGGAACACAGGCTGCCAAATAAGCGCTGAACTATCAGATTCCAAAACAGATTTTAGGAGACTTATCTACTGCCTTAAACAGATCTTCTGATAAAACTCCCTCTCTACAGCAGCCGGTTTGTCGTAAATTCCTGCAAAGGTTCGTTTTATAACGGAGGAATATTATTTTATTAAAATCAAATTATCATGGAATACTTTACAAACATGAATTAAATTACTAAGCATGCCTGCACTGAAGATAAACTTTATTACTCCTTTACTCCTCATTTTACAGCGAGGAAACTAAAGCACAGACCACTTAAGTGATTTGCTAAAAGTTACAAACTAAACAGAAGACTGAACTAAGAATGACGATGGCTTATGCTAGGGCTGCTAGAGTGATTTTTTGGTGGATTTTGTTTTGTTTAGTTTTGGGGGTGGGGTTTTTTTGGTTGAAGCCCACAGTGCAGTTTTACCCAGCAAGAAGCTACACATGACTGTTGCTCTGCTAGGACAGGTCACTGCTGCGGCTGCCCCCCAAGAGGCTGGCAGAACGACAAGAAAGATAGCATCTTCTACAAAAACACATCCTACTTTCAGGAAGTGACACACACTTTCACTTCTGAGACCTTCACAATGTCAGGGCAAATTTTGTGGTCTAAATCAAGACTGAAGCTTGCTTTGCCTTTTAGACTCAAAGAACGGTGACTCTTCAGCTTCTTCCCCTGAAGAGGTTTTATTCTAACTTAGCCATGACATCTCTAAAAATCCACTCATTTTGTAATTCTTTGGTCTCTTAGGAACTGTTTCATTAGCTCATAGAAAAGTCACAGCTGATTTCCTTTAGTCTATTCCACAGACCATTACCTCTTCAAAACATAAATACGTTTCTCTTTGTGTGTCTATGGGGAGGCAGCAACAAGGACAAGCACAAAGACTAGAAGACACAAGTCTGTCACAAGCAAGTACTGTTATTTTTAGCTTCTTGACCTTACATTCTGCAACCAGTTTGACTACAACCATTACCAGGGTCTACAGAAGTGTTCATTAAACCGAGCTTCTTTCCTTTGTTGAAGTGATGAACAGGGACACAGGAAGACAGGGATGGACCTTGTATAGCATCTTGATCCAACTTAGGACATTTCTTGCAGAAATCCATGTAAAACAGCAAACAGTACTCTGTCAAATGTGATTATATTATCTTCTTTTCAAAATTCCTCTTGGAAAATCTTCTGGTCAGAATGGTTAGGAACAGATCTTTACTGATTGCTGACTCAACAACAGTGAGTCTAGAAACTAGCTCTAAATTTCATAACAGAAAGATAACGCAGAGAACTCGAACATCAGCATACACTTCCCATTTCCTCTAGCCATGTCTAACATTTATAACCAATTGGAGCTAAAAATCTATTTTAAGCAGGCAAAGAATTACAATATTCAGCCAATATTCATTAAAATATTCATTAGTAACAGTTTATGAATGGGTATTTTCAAGATTAAATTTACCTAACTTTGTGATACCATCTGGTATCCTTTATTTTCAGGTTTGCCCTCCTTCCTCTCTTCTCCCCCTGCCCCCTCAGCTTAAGACAGCACCAATCAGCCAGCCTGGCAGGCTACGCTGAAACCAGTATGTATTAAGACAGGAAATATAGGTGCACAGTTTTTTCTAACGGTTATCTAGAAAGGAAGTTAGACTTGCACCCTCAGGAAGCTTTCCATCTAGCACCAATTACCAGCAATACAATTCTCTAGACAACTTGCTAAGTTCTTCAGACGTGGAAGGAGTAAGAAGTGTCATGGCATATTGTTCACTAACCAAATAATCTTGAATGCTATTACAATGAAGTTCATAATACATATATTTCATTACTGACTGGATAAATTAACTGTATATTAATGTTAAAAAAGGTTTATTATTGCTTTGCACATACAAATAATTTAGCAGAACTGCACCATAAGACATGGAGGGCTTACAATTTAGATGGCTGTGTTCAGAAAATCTTTATCATAACTATTTATCAGGAGTGACTTTATCACCTAGTGCTTGGTCTTTCACAGTTAGAGCTATTATTCCAGAACACAACTATAGCACTTGTTCATTTCTGAAAATGAGTTATATAAGGTAGCTTAAGCAATCATATTCTTGAGAAGAAGTAAACACAAAACATCACTGGCTTACTCTACCATTTCTTATTCGTGCAGCAAACTCTCAACTTCAGCTCCTCCGTCGCTTTCTCTCCTCACTGAAGCTGATCTCCACCTAGGGCACTGCTGCCAGAAGGCTCTAGCCAGCAACACACCAAAGAGACACTCTTGTTTGAAGCCCTTTGAAGTTTCCACCAGACTGAGGAATTGTGGACTGGAGCGGTATTTCAGTTCACATCCACAAATGCAACTATAATTCATAGACGTCATCACTGAGATGTGGAGGACAGGCAGAGAAAAGGGCAACACCTGCATAGGCAATTTTTAAATATATTCCTTTCTCTTACATGAAAGTAAACTTACTAGTTGGTTTGCTTTTCTTCCATGGATAGCTTTCCGTATGTAATGTTTTCCCAACACATCTTTCCTCCTCTTATGCTGTTCCAACATATACCAACAGTTCCAGCTTTGCACAACCACCCAATGTTAAATTATAACATGTTATACTACCGTAGTCTTCCTTCTTGTACAATACATGCAATCACAGATGATAAATCATCTCATTCACAGCCCAAGAGAATTTTGTACGGATGTTTCTATAAATGGGTACAACTCCTATATCAGAATTAATTTGGTTTGCAATTTTTAATGATATTAATTACCATGCCTTTGAAAAGACAGCATCAGCACACCAATGTAATATATTATATAAGTCATGATGCGAGCATAATAAAAAAGTTTTGTTTCTCTGTTGAGCAAAATACATCCAACACATGCATCCACAGGGGCAAGTTTCACACAGAAACACAGTAGACTATTTCAAGAAAATTTTCTGACTGTTCAAACTGGGGACTACTTCAACATCTTGGATAAGCAACACTCCAGGGCTGCATCTACTGTGCTGCACTCAGGCTGAGGGGATCCTGGAGAGTGACTTACTAGGGACCTAGGGCACCATCATCACAGACTGCTGTGCCACCTCCCTGAACTGGGGACAGCTGGAATGAAACACAACAAGACAGATGGATGGGGACAAGGGTACAATGCGCACAGGTGACGCTCAGTTAACAGAGGACGCCCAAGGAGGCTATCGCAGCAACTTCAGTTTAAGAGAAGCCATGAGACAGCCTAAATAGTGCTTTCAAAACCTCCTGTCCCCAACAGCTTTTGGAAGATTATGGGAGTACGACATTGGGTTAAGCTCACGTTTGTGATCTCTCGTCTCATTTTGTGCCTACAGCCTAATCAAAGGAGTATCCAGGTCAAAAGGTTTTAAATTAATCCCTCCAAATAAAATCTAAAAAATTAAAAAAAAAAAATCCACTAGATCCACTGAAACATTTTATCTGGGCCTGTAAGACAACACAGGGTGGTATTGAGTACCAGAGCGCGCTGTGGATCTCTTCAGGTAAAGCGGTAAAATATTTTATTAGTCTATCTGCCTCATCAACATATCAAACGTGCTTTTATGAGTTCAGTATCAATACCAAGAACTTGCACTTATTTCTCATGCTTTTAGCTTATTAATTTAGCAAGTGGTATACATCTTTTTTAGAAGATTGCAGTGTATTTTGTCCACAGTAGTACTTTTTAGAAAGTTACAGAGAAAAGATGTAAAGTATTATGTACTTTACTGTGTAAAATTCCAAAGTTTATTAAACTGGCACATTATTTCCTGCAACTATTAAGGAACTATTTAAGAACAGAAATAGGAGACAAGGATTAAGAAAAGGGGCACATCTGTTCTGCAAAATAAAGTCTTTGAGAAGAACTACTAGAAGGAAGAGAAATTGGAAAAAACAGTGAACTTGTATGGAAAAACAGCAGAAGGCATATTGCCAACAGATGGCGAAGAAGTCATACACAGAAAAGGAAAACAAACTTGAAAGCATACTCAATTTTGAGGACTTGAGAAAAAACAAAACCAAAGCTAACTCCTTCCTAATCACAGATTCACTGGTTAAAAATGGAGTTGCATGTGCTTAGCACTTAGAAAAACAGTTGTAATTTCTGGCTTCTAAAATGGAGGCATCCAAAATTAGCATCTGTCTCTGAAAATGTTGGTCCACTCTTGAAATCACTTCCTTTCCCCCCACCACACAAACACACTCTTTTTTTGGTGTGTTTTAATTATTTCCCATGTTAGCCATTAAGCTTGATGCACTGGAAAATGTCTGATGCTTTAATGGACGACTTTCTCATTAACTCAGATACCTGTTTAAAAAGATGCTTCCTCTCTGAAGCCTTTCTGCTGTAGTTTATAACACATACTGCCACAGAAACTGAGAGCAGAGACAGGTATATGCAGAGCCTCTGAATATAATACCAAGTTACTCCCTGTTACTCCATGTGTCCATACTGCCAATCCAATTTTCAATCTCACTTTTGGAAGCAGAAATTTCACACAGCCAGTTCAATAGCACTCACTGATAAAAGAAATTTGACATGTAATACTAAAATGATTATTGGGGGCGCATTTTGCAGTTAGAAATCAATAGCTAAATAAAAACTACGGCTTAACAAGAATCCCATATG
The DNA here is from genome assembly GCF_018139145.2 of Gymnogyps californianus. NCBI lineage: Eukaryota > Metazoa > Chordata > Aves > Accipitriformes > Cathartidae > Gymnogyps > Gymnogyps californianus. The sequence goes on along the minus strand of NC_059478.1, from coordinate 29,162,467 downwards.
GATGCCCACGGCACAATCCTGTCAGAACACGAAAAAAGTATTTTAAATGTCAAAATAATACAGACATTAGTTACAAGAGACATAGAAGTAATTTTCTACAACTATGTATCTTCACCCAACAAGCTTCCTTCTCCTAGTTTGCATACCTCGCACAATCTATTCAGGAAGTTGACACATCATTGCTGCAAACCCAAGAGAAGCAAACATACCAGATTTTATTCTCTTCTAAAATTTTGCAGCTGAAATTTCAGTAGTTGGATTTCAAATTGTTCATCTCCCAGTTTCTTGCACACACTGCTAGTTGCCACAAACAAGTTTTCAAATTCATTTTATCCTCTTCCTTGCTTTCCTTCCTAATGTCTATATATTATACACACTCGAATTCTGGTTAAGACACTGTGAAAGGAGTAATTATCACAAACAAGGACAAAACTCCTAAATTCCCATTTGTAACACTGAATCCAAGCTGCCACTTGAAAGTTAAAATGAGAGAGTGACCTATTGCTAGTACAACAGCAATAACGGAGCATAAGGAACTGTTCGCATTTCGAGTTTGGCTTGTGCATCTTGTAAATAATTTAAAATTATAAATCTTCTTGACCTCAAAGTGCATGAAATGCTGCACTTTTTGTAGGCAAGGCCTTTGGGTTTTTTTTTTTTTTTAAATCACAAACCATTGTGGTTCAAAATCTGTGGAAAGAGTAGCTTTGAATTTTGACTGTGTGAGACAAAGTGCTACCTTAAGGTGAAGTTTTAGGAATTGCTAGGATCAGTGGAGGGGCTTTCAGGACAGCCAGCGATGTCTGAGACAGCCAAGCGCCTGTGGGCACATCACCTGATGCTACACAGCTCTATTCAAGTGAGGGAAGGTTTGCTATGAATACACTTACTCAATAACAGACACCTGTAGGTTCATTTATTTTACTGTCTACTGTGTTTCAGTCAACCATCCACACTTATGAACAAGGAGTTCTTCATCAAGAAAAAATAAAAAAAAACCACCAGCGACAGAGGAAGAGTACTTATCTACACTGAAATCCACACAAGAAGGCCTGCATAAGGCATATACTCAATTTGTGACTCTTAAAGAGCTAACAGGTTGTTTTCAAAGGGGAAAAAAACTTCCACAAGTCTTCCTAGAATCACACATGTAAATGCAATAAGTAGCACAAACAGTCAAACTTTATATGTTGATTTGACAAAAATACAATGCATTCATTCCTAAACTGCATGCACAATTCAGGCTTAATTTAGAACAACACAACCTTTAAAAAACTTAATCTGCCACCAAGCACTTTCTATTTACTGGACTTCAGCAGACACAGTTCAGAATTCAGAAAAAATTTCCCTACATCACAAAATTTATTCTAATATTAAGCTTTTGCACCCAAACAAAACAAACAGGCACACACTGCCAAGCAACACCAGTGCAGCTTCACTGCACCAGCAAGGGCTGCTACGTATGGGGCTTCTCTTCAACACTTACGGGGCTTTCTATCAGGGCTGTAATTCTTGAACTTGTTAAAGCATTTGTAGATTACATGTCTGCCTGGCTAAATACTTCCTGCAATTTTGTTAATTGTATGTCAAGGTCTGCAACTACTGAATGACTCCCATCCTCGAAAACAGAGCACTCTCAAGTCGCCCTCCAGAATTTGTGTCTCAACTGTCACTTCTATAGATTTCTCTGGAACGTATCCAATTATCTCAGATAGGAAAATACTTTTAAAAAATTGAATAAAATGTGCATTTATACCACTGGAATTTTTTTTCCCCGTTTTTTAGTGCTGTACAACCGTTTACTGCAGATGGCTTGTTTAGGGTAATATACATTTCTATATATGGGGATGGAGATCACACGGAGCAGACAAGTGCAACCCCAAGTTCAGCTTCCCCTTTCCGCAGCCATCCCTCCGAGAAGGGGCCAAGAGCAGGGCTTTCATATTAACGCCATCACCACTTTACATCAACGTTATCCTCCGCTGCGAGGAAAGCGATAAAAGAAAATACCCGGCCTTTTTTCCCCCCCCCCCTCTGTTTCGTCATCAAGATGTAAATTAACAGCTTCCCTCAGAGACAGAAAAAAAAACCCGAACAATGGGAAACACTTCCCTGCTGGTGCCCCACACGACCGAGGGAAATAGGATCCACTGCGCCAGGAGAGTTACTTACTGGGGATCAGATGCTGCTAAAAATACGGGAGCGAAGCCCAGGCGATGGCGAATGCGCCCGGACAAAGCCCGGGCAGTGCACGCGCCCGCGGTCCCCGTCCCGGAGCGTCACCCGAGCAGCTCAACGCCAGACGGTGATGTCACCGCAGGCAGGCAACAAAGGACGCGGCACCGGCCGGACGGCCAGCGCCTGCCCTCCTCCTCCTCCGCCGGGACCCCGCGGCCGCCCCCCGCCCGGCAACGGGACCGACCCCCGCGCCCCCAGCCGGGCCCGGCCCGCCCAACGTTCCCCGCCGGCGGAACCTCGCCGCCCGTCTGCCGAGAGGGCCGAGCTGTGAGACTGGAAAAGACAAAGCGGCTTCCCCCCCCCCCCCCGGTACGCGTGAGCGGAAAGGGAGCGGTTCGGGCGGCCGCCCAGCGCAGGAGCGGCGGCGGAGGGGAGCCAGCGGCGGCCCCCGGCCCGGCCCTCAGGGCGAGCGGCCTGGCGGTTGCTCCGCGCCGCGGCCCCCGCGCCCCTGTCCTCACCCCCTTTCCCCAGGGCCCCGCCGCCTCCCGCGGCCCGCCCCGCTCCCTCCGTCCCCCTCCAGCCTCCGCTCTCCGCCGCGGCGCTCCCCGCCCCCTCCCCTACCTGATATGGCGGCGGCGGCTCCTGATCCGGCTCAGCCCCGTCCCCGTAGCTGGCTCTGTCCGACTGGGACTCGTGGAGCAGCGAGATGTCATCCGAGGTGGGGGACTTGAGGCAGTTCCCCATCTTCCCCCCCGGGGAGCGGGGCTCCCCCTCCGCCTCCTCAGGGACGGACCGCCAGCCCCCGCCGGCGGCGGCGGCTCCGCGCCCTCAGCCTCCCCGCCGCAGCGCGCAGCCCGCAGCCGCCCCGCCGGGGAGGCTCATGCCAGCCCCGGCCCTAAGCGGCTTAGCAGCAGCCCGGCCGCCTCCCGCTTCGCTCCGCAGCCGCCCCGACCCCCGAGCCGGGGGGCGGCAGGACTGGCCTCCCACCCCCCGGGGGGGGCGGCGTGGGGCAGCGGGCTCCGGTGGGGTCCGCCCGCCCCGCGGCAGCCCGGCGCTGTTCTGCTTCCCGGTCACCAGCTCCCTGCGCACTGGGCTTTGTCGCACAGGCCGCCCTGGCTCCTCCTCTCACTCCTCCCCGCCGGGCCAGGTTAGCAACCGCAAGGCCCCGCTCCGCCGCGCCGCGCCCGGCCCCGGCCCCGGCCCCGGCCCCGCGGCGAGGGGAGCCCTGCCCGCCCCCGGCGGGACGAGGCGAAGCGGGGGTTGGTGCCCGTCCAGCTGCCGCCGCCTGCGGGGCGGTGGGCTCCCCCCGGCCCCCAAAATGGTGGGTGCCGCTTTGCTCCACCCCCGGGAGCGCTTTGTTTTTGTTTGTTTTCCGGGCATGGCGGCGCGGCTGGGGCGGAAAGGCCGCCCTGGGTCGGCGGAGGGGCGGGCGGACGGGCCCGGCCGGCGGCACCGGGGCTCCCGTCCCTCCGCGGCGGCTGCAGGGACCCCCCCACACACACACACACCCCGCCCCGGCCTGGTGGTGGTTTGTATGAGGCCAAGGATCCTTCCCCGGCGTGTGGTTCACCCCTGGGTTGTTTCTCAGGGAGGAAAGGGGGCTCCTCTGGTGCTTACCGCTGGCATTACTCGAGTGGGCACAGTCTGTAGTTGTAGGGGCAGGGCGTTGAACCCCGAATGTGGAGCAAAAAAAGCAACAGGCACTTCATGTATCACTTCTATGTTTCTGAAGGTGGCCCTTCAGGCTTTTTAGCTGATAAGCAGATACTAAGATGAACCATGTATTTAGCTCCTTTTTTTTCCTTCATAAATTTATTCACCCTTGGATATAAATATAGATAAGTATAGACAAATGCAAATTTCAAGAGAGTGAATGTCCCTCTTTCACTGCGTTAAGAGTGCTGGCGCAGACCCACCCAGAGGGGAATGACACTTTTTTTCCTTTACAGGGTGATCCTTTAAGTGTTCTTTCCAGCTTTCTCATCTGGGACAGTTCTTCAAAATCCCTCCCTGGCTTTCAGATTCAGACCATGGAAAATATTTAAAAATCCATTTTTGTTACCGTATTTTTTAAAGTGAAGCAAATTTGGTACAGATGCGAACAGCTAGAAAGTACAGTCTGTGAAGCAGTACAGCATGGCTACTTTTTATCACTGAGTTCTCTGCTGATCCACCTCAGTCCTGGTTTGCACTAGAGCTTCCATCTTGGGTCAAAGTATCTACAAACCAGTTGTCCACAGTGACGTATTTGGCTCTACAACCTTTACTTAACCGTTTGAGAGGTCCTGTGGTGGACATCTCAGCCTGGGAACAGACTTTTCGCTGATTATGAGTTCTTCCTTGAAGATTTCATTTCATTACTATTCAGGAGTTTTGTTTTGCTGCTCATCAATGGATAACCTAAACAGCCCCATTGTAAAATCTGTAGCAATAGAAAAGTTATTACTGGCATTTATGGGGTTCAAACACAGTTTTAGGCTTTTCTAAGAAACTGAGAGTAAACATGGTTCACGAATTGTGATCATTGCTCATGATGAAGAGACTTTGCAAATGGAGTACTGTAAATAATAATGACTTGTACGTGACTTGGTCATTTGGGTGTTTATCCTATGAGTATGTCGACTTGGTTTAATAGGAGAATTAGGCAAGCAATCGCTGGAGAGGATCCAGCAAACCACTGCCTCACCCAGTCATGATTTCAAGGTTAAGGCAATGTCAGAGCTGTCTGCTGTGAGAACCTTGTGGTGAGGCTCCGGCTCTGTTACTGGTATTTTCAGTTGTGCAGTGGCAACATCGGGAACAAGATTACTGGCAACTAGAAAGGCTTCTTTATTCAGCTGTCATTTCATGGTTTATTGTCTCTATGGAGCTTCGGCCTGTGTCGTTGGTGTAGCTCAGTGCAGACCACAGGCATGTGCCGCACTGTGCCTTGCAGTCCTGATCCTGCACAGTGTGCAGGTCCTGTGGGAGCATGTGGTGCCTGCCCACTGGCTGGTGTGCCAAGATTTCCTTTCTTTGGAAACCAGCGTGCAAACGTGGGTCTCTGGCCTCATCCTGGGACATCCTCTGGGGTCCCACGGTATAGATGTTGCATTTATTTACCTTGAGGCAGATCTCCAAAAGGAATAGCTGCTAAGCCCAGTTAAAACTTTCCCATTAGTAGCTACAGGATGCTACAAATCTGGGCACCATTTAAAAGATGGAGACTTGTCAAATGCCGGAAAAAGATCTACTTTTCATGGTGGACTCACAGAGACCAAAGAGGAAGCAGCAGTTCGCATTTGGCTTTGTAATATGGCAGGCTCTGCACCCCTGAGAGCTCTGAACGAGGAAGAGCTGTTACCAGTCATTACTGGGTTCTTCAAAGTCGGGGTGGTTTAAGCCACTTGTTTTTCTAAGCCATTCACTCCTGTTATGTCAGGTAGGTGGTTAATAATGGCTTTGCACCACCAGCTCAAAATGTGTACAGCAGTCCAGGAGACAGGGAATGGAAAAATTCTTGTGTTCACGAATGCACAAATGTTGTCTTTTAATATCCCTGCATACGCTTGGTGTGACTGTGGGGCTATTCCTTTTGCTGCCACATTTTTTGCGGCTTGAGGCCAAGAAGGCAACTGAAGAGCTTTTCAAGGTAGAGGTTGGTTGTCCTTATTGCTCAATAACCATTTGATGGGAGTCTTTTCTCCAGAGAACACATGAGCTGTTTTCACCATTTCTTAGTATTAAGTTGCAGAAAATTGAACAGACCTGGCAGGCTTCACTGTACCTGCTTTCTGTAGATAATATTTGTAAGTACAGAGGCTGCTTAGAAACATCTGCTTTTGTGGAAATAGACACAGAGGTGATCCTTGCACATGCAGAATAGTAGAGGTGACTATGGACCAAATAGAGTATAGACCAAAACAAAACAAGCCCCTGTTTATGAGCTGTTCATGCTGTAGGAGATCCTTGTTCCATACAGATTTGGAGGCTCACAAGTAGGTTTTATGTGGTCTCTTTTTTTCTGAGAGGATGTGATTTACAAGTACAGTTTGTCTGTTCCAGCAGAACCATAGGACAGTTTAACTGACTACTTCAGTTCTCTCTGTTTTTTACTTCCCCCGCTTAGTTTGGGGAACAAGTAATTATCAGACTGGATTTTCTAGAGCCTTAAAATGATCCTATAGATGGAAGAAAGAGCCATGTAGTGGTTTAGGCCTGCATGGATACGACTGGTAGAAAAGATGGATGCAAATACAAAAATTTGTATCAGACTAATATCAATACAGAACTGGCAACCTAAGTCAATGAAACTTTTTCTTACCTGTAAACATTTGGCTATAATCTGTTGTCAGAATGGAAATGGGGTAGTCTGAAATTTGCCAGTGTACAGGATTAATGTTCTGGTAAGTCTGGATACGACAATGTCATACACAGGTCTGTTCTAACCACTTTTTGGCAGCTAGTGTCTTCTAAGTAAAATGTATTTTTAAAAGCAAAATGGAAATTCATGAAAAATGTTTTTAAAGGATGCAAACAATAGAATGTTTATGTTTTATTTTGGAGGGTTTTGGTATGAGGGGAAACAAGTTACATAATGCTATATTCTTAAGGCTCATATGAGCTAGCTAGAGATGATGAGCTATCTTACTGAAAAATCCTGATTTATAGATAAAAGACCCTTTGGTGACTTCATTTTACGTGATCCATGGTCATGTTATTGTTGGGCAATGTTTTGGGTATGTTTAATGTGTCACGCTCAACAGAAGTTTTTGAAAGACCTTTTCTGTCCTCAGCATGGACAAGTTTTTTCACTTCCTTTTCTTCCGTCGGGCTTATTGTCCCAGCACTTATCATCTCTTATTATGTCTTATCTTTCTTCTGGATAAGATTGTTTTCTCAATTCATATACAGAAGCCCAGTTAACTTGTGAGTGCAATCTTTCCATGCCATGGTACCCATAGGTTCAGAGATAGCACTGTTTGCTCAGGTAATGTTGGCGAATAAGACACATTGCAATTTTAAAACCTTTTTCTGGAAAAAAAGGCCTTGTATACCTCTGGAGAATGGAAGTAAATAACATTCTTCTATTATATATGTGAATCTGATTATGGGAATGACTGAGTTAATTTATCTGGTTATAAAGAACATAGCATCTTCTAAAATGCATGTGATTAGTTTTGTTGATTTTAGCTCAACCGTAGACATTTCTCAGTACATATTACAATTGTATATTGTTTTCTGAGAGAGAGTGAATGCAGCACTAGAAGGCAATTATGGAGCTAATGTATTTCCCTGAAATGCACTTTGTGATGCAGCATTTTGCTCATGTTTCTAAAAATTACTTAAACTTCTGCTTAAATTATCCTGGTGTCACAAATACTACTTATATCAATTTATCCCAAAGATACCATCTTGGTAAGGATATGTTTTCCATTATTGGCATAAATAAGTTGCCTTCCATAATAACTGTTTTCCCCAGATCCGAAATGTTTTATCACCAAGGAGTGTAATGCCTACCTACTCCATGCACTGGGGCACCTACACTGTATGTCACAAAGAAGAAAAAGGACATGCATTTTGGCATTAAAAAAAACAAACAACAAAGCAGACAGTCATCATATAAAAGTAACCTCTTCAAACAAACCCTCTGTCACCCAGCTTCATGGTGAATTTTGTGTAGGAGTCAATTTTCCTTTTTCTCTGTGTACCACATATTACCACAGTCTCAACTTCAAGAATGATCAGAGACCTAGAAAACATGATCTAAGAGCAAAGACTGAAAGAATTGGGGTTGTTTAGTCTAAAGGAAAGGTTGGTGTTGGGAAAAGTGGTAATGATCTTCAAAAATGTAAAAAGTTTCTCTGCAGAGAGAAGGAATACATTTTTCTTCATGTTCAGTGGGTCTAGGGCAAGAGGTGATGGACTTGGAGTAGGAGATTTAAGGTAGACATTAGGAAATTATTTCAAACTGCAAAAGTCGTTTAGCACTGGAAATGATTACCTGGGAATTTTGCTTACTGAAGGCTTTGAAAGGCGGATTAGGTCAAATGTCTCAGGAATGGTTTTAGTTGCAGTAGATTATATACAGATAACCCCAAAAGGTTCCAGACTGGTTTATACTGTTTCATTTCTCTTGGGTGATTTACAACAGATGCATTACTGCTGTGTTATTTTAATTCTCACTCTTCCTTATATCCTTAGAAAATGCCGGTAAGAAAACATGGCAGTAGGTAAAAAAATTGGGTAAGTAGAATGGGTGGTGAAGTTCCCAATAGCAGAATATTAAGGAATCACAGTTATTGCAGGATAACTGTTGTGTTTGAGCAGGAGTGTGACTTGCTGACACGTCCCCCTGACAGGCTTTGGGATACTTGAGTACTGGGCTGGCGTTCAACAAGCAGTGGATATTCAATAAACAGAAATCTATGTTTTAACTAATCTTCTAAATTTTAATTTAATTTTAATAAATTTTAATTTAATTATAAATTTTAATTGAAGTGTTGCTCTTTCTTCAGTTTTTGCTGTGTGTAAATACTTCATGAATTTGCAAGGAGCGAGCTCTGTCCAGAGTTCACCAGTGGCCAGTTTGTTAGTCATCGGGTACCATCACTGCGGGTTCAGGGATATTCTGCCCAAGATGAGGGGAAAAGATAGATATTTGGAGTAGCAGGTCCAGAAGCCAAAATTACCTCAACTAATGAGGGGTATAAAGTTGAACATGATATTATTTCATCTGAATTTGACTTCTATCTTGGAGACTTTTTGTTCCTCACAAAGCCTTCAGTTCACTGCAACAGTAAAGTAGTATCCAAAATGCTTGTTCCTCTTTGAAACAGAATGGGGGCATTTATCATTTGTCCACACTGAATATGCTTTCTGCTGCACAACTTAAAACACCTCTTTTTCCCCTTCTCCTAAATCTTCCTGGTTTTCTGATTTTCACCATTTTTCCTGTAGCCGAAAATCTCTGTTTTCTTCCTGTAGGTAGCTATAGGTCTTCTGCAATAACAGAGTGATAAAATGACACATGGAAAGATTCATGAGAACCTATGGAGTGTGACCTTCTGACATACAACTCTGTCCCAGTCCAAGATCACCTATGTCTTTGTCATTCCTTGACAGAAAACTGTTGAAACTGTTTCTGGATACTGAATGACGCCTGTAGGTACTGTGTTCTAATCCCTTGCAATTTTAAAATTTTTCATAATATCTAAGATTGTTACAAGTCAAACTCTTTATTACGTGTCCTGTCTGCATTGTTGCAGTGATTTTAGATATCTGAAGACTGTTACGCTGTGTTGTTTCAGTCTTTCCTTATGGATCATGATTTGTAAATCTCCTATACGTTTCACTGTCCTGCAGACTCTTTCTTTGGTCCACTTTTTCAGTAAGCGTGGCATCCAAAGCTGGACAGAGTACTTCAGTTAAAACCTCAGTGTTGAGTAAAGAGAATATTATTTAGTACGTGCAAAAATGCCATTTATCAAACTTAGTGTCCTTCCTTTTTTCATAATACAACATCATTGACTTCAGTTTGCAGCGCACTGTCACTCCTATCCTCCGTGTAATTCCAACTTATTCAGATTTTCTTATTTTGTGCTTCTCCAGATGATTATTCTGAAGGGTACTATTTTGCACTTCTTGTTGAGACTCTGGTCTGTGACAGCTTAGCTAGCTGAATTGCAGAAGACAAGTTACTGGAGACTGAACAGAAGGAATGTGAGGAGGAACCACTGAAGATTTTGTGCAAAAAGTATTAGGTGATTGTGAATGACTGCCTCTGGCACTGGGGAGGAGTTAGTCTTTCGGAGATTAACTTTACCATCTGGCCAGAAGTGTTTCCTCTTCTTAAGCTTCAGTTTTACTTTTTGAATAGTCCATGTGTGTACACCCTCCTCTTGGAGGGAGAGCAGGCTGGAAATTTGTACCAGTATTTGCTTTTGCATGCTGGAACACTTCTGTTGTGCTTCCTGCAAAGAATTCTGGAAAACAACTAAATCATGCAGAAAACAGGAATGATCATAAATTAAGTCTTCCTGATTTCTCTAGTACTACGAGGGGGGATACAAGAAAGTAGTTGTACAATCCCAGTTAGTCCGTCCTGGTTTTGGTTGTGTGGAGATTCCTATAAGACATGAAAACCTTGATTGTTTAAGCTTACTTATATGAGAAAAGAGGAGGCAGGCCTTTTTTTTAGCAGAACAAATCACATACAGTTTAAACAAACACTTCTCACATGCTGAAACAAAGACAGCTAAAGGTACTGTAAGTCTATTCCTATTTTTTTGAAAAAATGTTTCAAAATTTTTGTGTCTAAGAATAAATTATTTTTCATTTGTTTTGAAGTGCATGCCTACAGTTAGTTTTTGTAACAGCAAACTTTTCCCTCTTTCAGTTAAGTTTATAGAAATTACAGGCTCTGTGGAGCTACTTTCTCTAACTTTTTTTTGGAGGTGTTATCATCTTAACAGAAACATCCTAACAGTGGACTTGCAGACTGCTTTAGAAATTCATATATTAGACTACATGTTGACTTACGAAATGTCTCAAAACAATGTACACTTCATTTGGTGTTTTGGACTGCGTACCTTTCCACAAAAGCTTGTGTAGAACTAGATGACCTTACAGAAACTCCGCAAGACACAGGGTGATTGTAATGGTGTGTATTGCCTCTGACTCAAGCTGTACACCAGCACAGTGCAAGGGTTAAGGACAAGGTAAAATCACTTGCTGCTGTTTTGATTTCCTGAGGGATTATTGGTTTTACACAAGAAATGGGGAGTGGCGTTCCTTTTCTGAGGACTGTTCCTGTGCCAGAATTTGAAAGTATGGGCTAAAAGTGTTCCTGTCAACTGTGATGCCACTCAGAGCTTTTGCATCAGAATCTTAAATTTGGATACAAAGATCTCCGTTGTAGAAGCCCCATCTTGTGGACAACCAATCAATGACTACTTCAGCACGACTGAGATTTGAAATACTTAGAAAATCTGAAGATATTTTGGTAGTCTTTGCAATAAACTGAAGAGTCTTCATATTGCTGGACAATATGGAAACTTCATTCATGTGTAGAAATCAGCATATGCTTTTTGAAGACTATTTCCACAGATAAGAAATAGTGAATTACAGAGAGGTGTTAAACAGGGATGGAAACAAGGTTATTGTCCCCAGAACTCTGTTTTAAGTCTGAATCAGCTAAAACACTAATAAGCCTGAATCCTGCCTTGAATTCCCAGAATAGTTTCTTGTAGCATTTGTAGAGTATAAATGAGTCTTTGGATGGCAAAATCATATAAGGGCGGAAGGACATTCTTTGAAAAAATTGTTAAGACAGGAAGAATAACAAAGTATGCATGAAAACTGAATCTGGAAACTTTGAAATATCCTTAAGGAGATACCTGGTTTCAGCTCAAAGTAATGGAAGAGGGCAAGCAACTCCAGACTCACTGAGCCAATGTACTTGGTAGGAAGAGTGTTAGGAAGGTAAAAAAAGCGTGAAAACAAGCCTGTGATAAAAGCTATTTTCAAATTTCAGTATGACATTAGTAGAATATATTATATATATTCTATTATATAGAATAATATATACATATAATTAGAATACCTTTTTGTCACTCTGAAGAAATTGGGTTACTATATGATAGTTTTCTATTTCTTCTGTCTGAAGAAATTAGGAAACTATATGATAGTTTTCCATGTGATAATAAAGGCTCTAATAAAGTAGCCAGAAAGTGTAGCGACATCTAGGGAAAGTTTGGCACAAGTGCCTCCGTGCCAAAACATCTGTAGCTCCATTTTTTACTCCTTACATTGGCATTTGACAGTTACACTTCATGCAAAAAGAATAATGTCTTGAGCAACATAACCTCTTGAGAAACAAACATAATGAATATCAGAATATGATCTTTATTTTAAGGTTTCAGAATAGTCCCAGTAGGAGTTTTGAGTGATGATAGTAGAAAAGAGCTACTCTTCACTGAATTTGCAAGTTAGATCTGTGTGAATTTTAAGCAGGAGACAGGTATGTGCTTAAATCCAATCTACTCTTCAAAAGACATCCTACATCTCTAACTGAAAATGTAACCACTTTTTTTTCTGAGAAGGTAGTGTACCCAGGGAAGGTTTGGTTGGAGTGGCTTGCTTGGAAGAGTAAAAAGGAGTATAGCATGCGGATAGGGTGCCATCCCAGCCCCTTTGTTGGGAGAACAGAGGTTGCTATTCCTACAGGTGGATGTCTGACTAAGCACAGTGATTAAAAAAGAGACAAAAGTTCGTGATCTGGACATCACAAAGCCAGGAAAGAATTTCCTAGTTCTTATCAAGGGGAGTCTGGATGAAATCTTCACTTTAAAGACATATCAGGTACAATATGTTTTCATACTTAAAATTACCTGTAAAAGTGAGTGTACACCTGCCACTTTACAGTTTAGTTTAAAGTAACTGTTTACTTCATATTGAATCTAAAGACTTAGTTTTTCATCCTTCAGTAATCTGGGAATTTCATAAACACAACTAGTTTGTAACATAAATAGATCTAAAAAAGTCACCATTCTTAATAAATTAACAGATAAAACTACAAATGTACATTACCAGCATATTATTAAAAAATTCACAGAAATGCCTGTGGATGCTTAGGAGTTCCTGACCGACTCCTTTTGTTTCTCATAGGAATCCAAAGCCTCTTTTGAAATAGAATTCTACGTTTTTGGTGAAGGGCATTATATTGGGTTTGCGTGGCAAGGTTTTGGTAGCGGGGAGGCTACAGGGGTGGCTTCTGTGAGAAGCTGCTAGAAGCTTCCCCTTCGTCTGACAGAGCCAATGCCAGCCAGCTCCAAGTTGGATCTGCTGCTGGCCAAGGCCGAGCCCATCAGCGATGGTGGTAGTGCCTCTGTGATTGCATATCTAAGAAGGGGAAAAAGTTACTGCACAGCAGCAATTGCAGCTGGAGAGAGGAGTGAGGATATGTGAGAGAAACAACTCTGCAGACACCAAGGTCAGGGAAGAAGGAGAGGGAGGAGGTGCTCCAGGCGCCAGAGCAGAGATTCCCCTGCAGCCCGTGGTGAAGACCATGGTGAGGCAGGCTGTCCCCCTGCAGCCCATGGAGGTCCACAGTGGAGCAGATATCCACCTGCAGCCCATGGAGGACCCCACGCCAGAACAGGTGGATGCCTGAAGGAGGCTGTGACCCCATGGGAAGCCCGTGCTGGAGCAGGCTCCTGGCAGGACCTGTGGACCTGTGGAGAGAGGAGCCCACGCCGGAGCAGGTTTGCTGGCAGGACTTGTGACCCCATGGGGGACCCACGCTGGAGCAGTCTGTTCCTGAAGGACTGCACCCCATGGAAAGGACCCACGCTGGAGCAGTTCGTGAAGAACTGCAGCCCATGGGAAGGACTCACGTTGGAGAAGTTCATGGAGGACTGTCTCCTGTGGGAGGGACCCCATGCTGGAGCAGGGGAAGAGCGTGAGGAGTCCTCTCCCTGAGGAGAAAGGAGCAGCAGAAATAATGTGTGATGAACTGACTGCAACCCCCATTCCCTGTCCCCCTGTGCTGCCTGGGAGGAGGTAGAGAAAATCGGGAGTAAAGTTAAGCCCAGGAAGAAGGGAGGGGTGGGGGGAAGGTGTTTTTAAGATTTGGTTTTATTTTCTCATTATCCTCCTCTGATTTGACTGGTAATAAATTAATTTTTTTTTCCCCCCAAGTCGAGTCTGTTTTGCCCGTGACAGTAACTGCTGAGTGATCTTCCTGTCCTTATCTTGACTCACGAGCCTTTCATTATATTTTCTCTCCCCTGTCCAGTTTAGGAGGGGAATGATAGAGCAGCTTTGGTGGGCACCTGGCATCCAGCCAGGGTCAACCTACCACAGACATCTTTAAGGAGTTTGTAAGCCAGGGCAAAATCTTTGAGAAAAATGCATATTCTCAAGTTTGACCTCAGTCTGCTCCTTAAGGAGGGGAATATTAAGACTTTAGCAATATACAGGACTAAAATTTTTACCTGAGAGCAAATTCTGCTGGAACCAGCACGTGCAATAAAAATAAAAATCTTTCTTAATATGAAATGAAGCCATGAAAGGAGCTTTGTGGCTCCTTTCTGTGGAAGGTTTGTCTTCCTCAAGAGACACGGAACAGCAGATGCTAGTTCACCCCTCAAGGGAAGAGCATGTGAAGTGGGAACAGCTACTTAGAATTCCCTGCACTTAAATAATGAAGCATGAACAATTCAACAAGAGGAGTACAGACAGGTATTAGTATGGTGTGAAATCTAGAGAAGAAGCTGTAACCTAGGAAAATAAAATTAATATGTAAAGCTTGTAAGAAAGAGGTGTTGGAGAGCAAGAATTTATTCCGGAGGTATCGAGGGAGGGAATAATGATTACGCTGAATCCCTGCTCCACCAGGTGAATTCATTGTAGTACAAAGAAAGGACAACCCCCTGGTATAAAGGACAATTTCCTTATTCTGAGCAGAAGGCTCTAGAAAAAGCTGATGTTGGTAAAAGCAGAAATCTCTGGAGGAGTATAAGACAAGGGCAAGCATTCAGTGATACTTTTTATATTAGATTGTATTATAAATTATAGTTGCTAGTATATGCCCATATGAGAAGGAAGGAAACTGATGACATCAAGACACTGAAGAGTAATCTGTTGTACATTCCCCTGCTAATATGTACGATAAAATGTTCACTTGCAGTGTATCATAAACAGAGGGTTAATTGCTAAAAGTTGCAGAGTAACACGAATCTCTTGTACTAATAGATTTTATCAAGAAAATACAGCAGGACTGGAAACTCAAAGTTTAAGTGTAAACTTGCAGTAATCCACTGGCAGAAGAGTTGTGTGGGTGTATAAAATTGATTTGAAAGGGAATGAAGAGGTGTGACTTGTGAATTTCTACTTTTTAAAGATAAAAAATTAGTGCACATGTAGGTCATGTTAAAAAAGAAAGTAGGTCTTCATCCTTATCTCTTTATTATGCACATTTTTGTGGATGTTTTCTTTGGTTGCCTCTAGCCTTTCTACTATTTTAAATCTTTGCATATTAATTTTTTATTGATCTAAAAATTTTAAGAGATGTAGTAATACTGATATATCAAGTGATTTAGCGTTAAAAAAGATAGAAAGATCTTCAATGGCCATTTGAAAACAAGGCTTGATGCGTTATGTTACTACAAAATTAAATATATGCAGTTGAACTCTGAGCACTTGTGTTCGTAATATATGAAAGTGTTCTCTTAAATCTGTGTCTCCATAATGACATTTGAATTCCAACTTTGGTATGTAATTTTAGCATAGTGCTTCATGTTTGATTTTCAGCAGTGTAGGTTTTTGCAGCTGAGTGGCTTACGCTTCGAGCGGATTCTTCTTTTTAATCAAAAGGAGGAAAGCTTTTGCTCTCCCTCTTTATAAACTCACCAGAGCCAGTCCTTCATACCAAAGTTCATGTTTTATTGACCAGACAGTGTTTTGTCTTGGCAATTAAGTTCTGCAAGGATACAGTGCTGTAGAAACTAGTAAAAAACAATATTGATGTTACTGTAGTATTTGACCAGAATAGTTATTTAAAGTATACGGTTCGTTACTTACATTTTCATGTCTGTGGTATCAGCCTGTTCCACTACTCTGCACCTCTACTGTCTCTGCCTTGTGTCCCTTCCTCTTCCAGCCCTGTCCCTTTCTCCGGAGCTGTGGTGGTGCCACATTGCCGTAACCTCACTGCCGCTTGCATTAGTCACCACCATAGGATGCACTCACTTCCCTAGAGACGGATCCTGGTCCCTGTGCGTAAACAGATCAGAGAGGTAAGGAGGAGGAAAGGCCCCTGCCAAAGACAACTTGAAACTCTTCTGAGCCGTGTCCAAAAGGTTCAATAATAATTCTACAGTTCCTTATGGTAAGAAACTTCTTCTGGTATTAATGTCATGAACATTTTAAAATAGCATCAGCCGTTAATTACTATCACAACTTTTAATTCTGTGTTTCTGTTTCAAATTTTGCCCAGTTCAGTCAGAACCAAAAGTAAATGCCCGCTGGCTGATTTCCAGTGCATGCCTCCACAGAACAACTGTTGCCTTTAACTGGTGGAGAGATCAAGGCTTGAACTGACAAAAGACATCTGTATCTTGGAAAAAAATTAATGTTTATGTTTTAATTTATAAGTTCCTGGCTCTTTTATGGTTTCTGTTTTTCAAGTAATGTCTCTTTGGATCCCTAGCTGATGGAGAGTCAAAATGGAAAAAGCCCATGAGAGAATTATCACAATACAACATCTGGTCTGCATTGGAAAAAGCTGAGAAAGATATTCAACATCTCTGAGACCGAGAGGCAGCTATGAGGCACTTGGAAAGTCAGTCTGTGAAAAATCGTGCAGGTTGTGGCCACCTGGGCCAATCTAGTGTTGTTTTGGGAAGAGCTACTCTGCTTCCTAGCATCTGAATTTTAATCTCACTTCAGCATGGATATGTGAGAGCTGGGAGTGGTATGAAAGGTGTTTGCTTTTCATAATGTTAATCTGAATCCCAGCATTGTCCTAATTACATTGTGGTTTTTTGCCAGTATCCCAATTTTCTTTTGAGCATGTTAGCTGAAGAGTCGAAAGGCTTTCCCAGGGCTTTTGGCATAGCTGTATAGGAAAAAAGATGGAAAGGACTTTGTCTATTTTGGGAAGAATATTTTGCATCCTGCTTTAAACTACTCCAGAAGGTAAAAGGACATTAGCTAGACTGCATATTGGCTCGTGTACTGGTATGTCACTAAGGGCAAGGAGTTTTGCTTTGCCTAGTTGTTCCTGTTTTCTGCAGTCACAGACTATGAGAAATGCAAAGAAATGGACCAGCCCAGGCAGTAAGGGTATCACTGGATTCAGAGGGAAGAAACTCTTTCCACCACGTGAAACTTTGGTCCTTTAAGTCATCAGAGCTCATGCAGAACAGAAACAATTTGACATGTATAACAAGAAACACTGCAAATTGTTTGCCAAATAAAGACATATACTGCAGATGGAAGAACTGATGAAAATTGTTTATAGATGAGGAACTAAATGTAGATTTTTCAAGAACAAGGTTGCTCTCTCCCTTGCCAAGACAAACAAATCTGATAGAACATCTCATTGCTTTAGGCTGCCTGAGGACCCACTGGAAAGTCTATGGACCTTTCTCCACAGCAAATTTGTGTGTTGTCAGTACGTAAGTGTATTGTCCACAGTTGCACTGTGGCAGCTGCAGAGGAAGTGGAAGGTTCTCAGGAATACATGAGGGAGAACTGGATTTTTGGCTCCTGAAACAGTATGGAGTGCTTTTGGAAACTCTGGAAGTTTATGAGCTGAATGTTACTGCTACAAAAGGTTATCTGTGAGTTAAACATAATGGTGATTAATCTGCTGTCTTTAGATCTCGACACTAAGAACATGATGAAATTGAGAATTCCTATTCTTTAGAATTGCAGTTTTCCAAGATGCCTTTCTTCCTACGAAGATTCTCGGATTTGCACTGTTAGAGGTTTTCAGTGTTACCTTTAGAAATCTCTGCACAGATGTTTTTACAAGGCAGTATATAGTCATCCTAAACAACTGGTTTTAATGGGCCAGTTATTTAGGAAAAACATGTAATGAGCATAAATACAATCCCTGATACTGACATAAAACATGTACCAGCAGAATAATATAGTTTGTATTTTCCTGATATATAGCAGGCCCTGGAAATATAAAACTAATCATGTCCTTAAAATTCTGTTATATCTGTAAACATATATATTGGAAAAGAGGGCCAGCAGCATCCTGGGCTGCATTAGGAAGAGCATTGCCAGGAGATCAGAGGAGGTGATCATTCTCCTTTACTCAGCACTGGTGAGACTTCAGTGGGAGTACTGTGTCCAGTTCTGGGCTCCCCACAACAAGAAGGACATGGACGTACTGGAGCGAGTGCAGGAAAGGGCCATGAAGATGATTAAGAGACTGGAGCGTCTGTCATATGGTTGCCCAAAGAGGTTGTGGAGTTGGCATCCTTGAAGATACTCAAAACCCAACCGGGCAAGCTCCTGAGCACCCTGCTCTGGGTGATTCTCCTTTGAGCTGGGGGTTGGACTGGATGATCTCCAGAGGGGCTTCCAACCTCAGTGATGCTGTGAATATTTGAAGCAGTTTGCTTATGTCTTGTCAGCGTTTTAGCTGGAACTTGGTTGTGTAGGAATCATAAAGAAAGCAAAGGCTGTGACCCTGGAAATACATCCAGATAGCTGAGGCCCGGAAAAGGCATAATGGGAGCTGCTAAGTATTTGGAATGTCTCATCAGAGTGATATTTGACTTAAAAATACAAATATAGAAGTGACTTGGGTCTTACTATCAATGACACTGAATACCCATAATGATCTCTCACTTCAGCTGGACTGCAGATGGTAACAACCTCTCTCTATCTGAACACCTATTTTAGTTTAATCTTGCTCTGGAAAATCTTACCATATACTTTGCTCTAGAAATGAATATTTGGTGCTTTATGGTGCAGAATTCATTTGTTGGTTTGTTACACGCTTTCTTTCCTTACTAGTACTGATATTAACAAATTGCAATCTATTTTGACATATTACTTCAGTAATAGGCACATACTGTGTCTCAAGGAGTTGAGAATATCACAATTTGAGCAAGGTAAAATCAAAATATGTAATTACATTGCACATTCTATGGCACTTAGTTTGTAACTATTCTTACAGCACCTTCAGAATAAGAACAAAGATGAAATTATAAAATGGCTTTCATATTTTAATAGACACATGATTTATATGGAAAGGCAGAGATAATGTATTTTTTTAGATCAGCTGAATAGTGGTAGGAAGATTTACCTGTGGTTTTTCATCGTGAAAATGCCAAGGAACTGACTTGCAGTGTTGAGAATTCCTGCATCCTCCTTTTGAAAACTCTTCATCTTTCATATTGCCTCTAATAAAAAGGGAGAGCACTCTAGAAAACAAGAAATTGAGGAACACTGCACAAGAAATTAGGAAATAAATAGATTAGAAAGCATTTGATTTGATTGTTTTGCACTTTGGCAAATGAAACAATAAGTAAATAACCTGTTTCTTTATGATCAACATATGGAGTCACATTGGGTCTGGCAGACCAAGACATAAATGTATAAATAACACCTGTGATAATTATTAGAAGACATCAAATTTTGCTATGGACGAACCCATCCTGAAACCACAAAATTAAGTCTTCAGACTTAAATAACATATGAACGTCAAATACACTTAGTCATAAGTTGCCATCTTCTGCCACCACTTTTCCCTGACTTCATGCTTTTACAGCGTATCCCCTCTAATTGCAATAGTCTCTGCGTGGGACGGGTTTTTTGGTGGGGAGAGTATTACTTTAAATTGACGCCTCTAGCAGCAGTTTGTATTTCTACTGTTTTCCTTTTATAAATTTATAGCCTATTATATCTATCCAAGCCTGGCATAGCTCCAAGTCACCCATTTCTCAGTAATACAGGAAATTAAATCTAATGTCTAATACGCATAGAGGCTTATGCAACCTTCATTCGCTGAAAAAAGTATTAAATAATAATATTACCTTGTCTTTTGATAGCTAGAGAGTTGTGCCCTTCGTTTTTCTGTAGACCAAATAGGTTCTGCATTTGGACTAGAGGAGGCTGGGTTTTTCCATCCCTTTCTGCAAACTTTCTGAATGTCACCTCAATATTCTTCTCTTGTTGAAGGACCCCCTGAAACTTTAATGTCTAGGGTTTGGTGCCCTTCTCCACTTCTCCCTGTGGTAGGAACCCCCTTTGTTCCCCATCGCAAGGGCTGTGTACCCCGTAGTCTTACCCCAGGGTGCTGGCTGCTTTCTCACTCGTTCTCTCCCTCCCAGGATTTTCTCCAGCCTGACCAGATTTCTGCCTATTCCATCCCATTTTCTGTTAATACCCACTGCACTTCTGTGTCAATGGGTACATCATTTAAAAATGCAGAAATCTGACTTTAAGCCATATGGATTATCACCGTAATTTCAGGGGCTTGTCTCTTGCATGTATCAGTTTAATAAGTGGATTTATACTGAATAATTTTAAACTGTTACAGCCCTCTGAAACTGTTTCTGTCTAGCTTCTGTAATATGTAAAGTGAGATAAGGTCACCGATGCTGTGGAAATTGCTTTTGCATTATGCTAATTCAGCAAGAAATCAGTTCTTGCAGAAGCCCAAAGAAAATTATTTTAATATAGCGCCATGCCACTTCATTGACTTTCAGGAAAGAGATAATTAAAACATTCAAGGGAGTTCCAAGTCTCTGGAGAAAACACCATTATGGAAATATAAGGTTATTTTTACCACACAGCTTATTAGCTTCTTTTCTAAAAGCAAGTCAACTGAATGTGATGGACACAAAATAACATTTTCACCTGCTCAAGAAGATGAGAAATAAGATATTTTTATAAACTGAGTTCAATATAAGAATAGACTTGGCACAGTCTCTTCTGTGTCACTCACCCCAGGTTTACGGTAACTGCTGCTGCAATTTTCTGGATGAAAACTTCCATCCAAATACATCCGGGGCCATTAATAAGGCTGCACTAGTGCAACTGATAGCAATGGGGAACAGAATTACATTGATGCTGCCTAAGGAGAAGGAGAATCTCTGCACCCAGTATGAATAAGGGGTAGCAAGTGCCTTATTTTTTCAGAAACAAATAATTACGTTAAATTGAAAATAATTTTAATAGTCAATCTCTAAGAATAATCACTAAGAATTTAGAAGCCCTATATTTTTTCCAAACAGTGCACTTATACTAGGGGATTACTGAGCACAAAAAGTAAAATAACTGTAATATTTACTGTATGAAGACATTAAAGGAAAACAATTTTACCAGCATAAACTGCTTCATCTTTTTGAGATTAAGAAGAATAAACAACATTTTCTTTCTTGAAGAATAAACAAAATTAAACTGAGTTTCTAAGAAACAATTCTAAAAAGATCTATATTGTAAAAATTGTATTGTCATTGTCACGTTTTAAAAGTTATTTTAATTTTACGAGATATTAAAGGAAAAAAATGACAATTTACTCTATATTCTTTCATAAAACAGGTACAATACTGCTATTCCCAAAAGAAAGACACCAGTTCCAACAAGAGTAGTGTCTGTTCTGGAATGAAAGATAAATGGTTCAAAATATCTACATAAACAAGAAAGTTAAAAAGCTTAATGTGAAAATAATGTTATTGTATGTAACAGCATCCACTGTGTTCAGACTATTCTGTTTCAGATGGCCCAGGAACGCAAACAGGTATGACATCATATCATTTTACATCATTAATGGAAGTGTTTCCTTTAAACAGTACATTGTTATTCTGCTCAAACTTTCTTTCATTAATTCCAAAGTTCTTTTGGCCCAACCATCTCTGTGTATGTTTAGCTATGTTAGCTAAAGATGGTTTTCCAGTGTTTTCTAATATAGACTTTATACCAAACAATCTGTTTAATTGCATTACATGACATTTTAATAAACTAACTTTCTAAAAATCTGTATCGATGTATATTCTGATCTTTCCTGATAATCTGTTTCAGAGTGACATTATTATGGAAAGGACTGCCTCGGAGGTTGCTTTAGCTATTTTAACTCCATTCCTGTAATCCACTCCAGTCTTCATTTTTCAGCTGGTAACTTCTCCAATAATGAACATTATTATAAAAAGTGGTTATTTAACAAAGAGTAAATTTGGCTCTGAATTTGGTTGTCACCTAGGTTTCTTTCTTGGTGCAATACCTGTAAATCGGATTATTTTCAGCTAACAGAGTCTTCAGAGGCCATGCCAATGCCTTAGCCGTACTCCTCATCGCTCTTCTTCCGAGACTGCAGTAGTGGGTGGCAGCAATGATTATTTACCTCCTTTACTAAAGATACATAACTGTAAGAATAGAGAAGGATGTAGGTTGTGGAATCCACGTGAGCAACGTGTCACCAAAACCCAGTAAGCCACAGCTCCTGGGTAAAATCTGCAAACTCCACTGGAGGTGAGTTTGCTTCCCTGGCTGGCAGTGCTCAGTGTATCATTGTAGCCTGTCTGAGATTTTCTGTGCTTGGTTTCTTCCCAGAGTGGTTTGGTTTTCTCAAATGCTAGACCACTTCTCCTAAGTTACCTTAGATGTCAAACAAGCCCTCCCGTAGAAGTTTGTTAACTACCTGTATTTATTCAATTCATTCAATTTAGTGAGCTCTGATGTTTGCTGTAACACTCCATTTCAGTTAGAAACGGCACAAGGGCAGTGGGCAGTTGTGGAGCAGCCTCTGAGGCTGCCAGCCAAAAACTTGATTTACTGGTTATTCATATCACTATAATGATTAATTGGGAAGAGTTTGTGAAGGCACAAAAATCCAGAAGAGGTGAGAAGAAAGAAACTTGTGCAAACTTCATTTAAAAAGAGATACTGTCTAACAAAGAAAAAAAAAAATCAACTGAGACAGCTACTTAAAAGAAGTTTTCTCAGCTGAAGGCTGCAGAGTTTCCGTGCCTTGCTTTAATAGTTACATATTTGTCAAAGAGTTAAACTAGAAGTGGAAATGCTGCGGTGGGTGAGCTTCGTATACTACTAAGGCGAGTTTGGGGAGGGACTGTGGTATGGTCACTATTAGTCGAAGGGCCTGCAGTGTTTGGGCTGCAGAGGTCCCTATTTGAAGAAGAGATACGAAATGAGGGATCTGTGCCCCGATACTATGCCAGAGACACAGAAGCTGTTCATCCCCAGCAGGATTTATGCATGTGAGATCCCCAGGCAGAGTTCAGCATGGTCTGTCGACAGTCCAAGAGGGGAGGAACTTGGTCCAAATCTTTGTCTTCTCCTCCACCTTCACTTTATGCTGGTGTAAATAACAAGTTGTATGCAGTTACTTTTTTAGGAGATAGAGATAGAAAATGTAATTCAATGTTTAATATTATGCTTCCCAAACTTACTCAGATAGGCACACACAGGATGGATGTATGCTGCAACAGTAACACCCTGTTATCTCAACTGTGAAATGTTGTTCTGGGAATCTAATGGCCAACAGAGTGGAATTTAAATTTACTTTTTGTTTTGTTTTGTTTTTCAGCAAGCATTTAAAAGATCCACCAGTTCATCTCTGTCAGAGATTGTTTTACTTGTGGCTTAGCTTGGACACTAATCTCACTGTTGAGTTTACATTTATGGAGTAGGACCTAAAGTTTTCTCCACGTGTTCAGTATTATGGTTCTGATTTTGCAGATCTTGTTGCTTGGGATACTTGCACAAGTCATGTCTGTTTGCACAGCAACAACAGAACTGGGGTTCAGATGCTGCTAGTTCTTCAATCAAGAAGGAACAAAAATAGTTTTGAAGGCTACCACTCTTCTTGGCTGATGCTCGGAAGAGTTGGTAAAAACTGCGAAGACAACTGAGTACACTGATGACAATATTCATTATACATTTTATTTCATAAGTGGATTTTTAGGAATCAGTTTTTTAATTTAGTTATTTTACTCGGCTTTAGCGAATCATATGTGAATATAGTTGTTGTTTTTCCAAAACGCCTGCTCTGTTTTAGTTGCTTTTGTTGCCACTAGTCAACTTTTCATTCCATGTAGTAATGTCCACAAGGTGGTGCCACAGCTAAAAAGTTTGCAATAAGCCAAATACAATTTGATAATTCGACCTGCTTTTTGTAACTGACTGAAGTATCTTTAAAGAATTAACAGTTATTTTATAAGCATAGTATCATCGGCATTTCTAATGACATCACAGGTTTGCAAGCTTTTTTTTAAATCACTCGTGTCAGCAGAGCTGAGTGTGTCTGCTGTCTGAGTGGGAGCAACACCCACACCCCTGTGACAGTCCAAAATCGTGTACAAAAATGAAGAGACAGCTCAGGGTTAAGAAGACAGGCTGATGAAGAAAGAACTGGATCTGTAGAGACTAAGACCCGCAGAGCTGTGTATGTCCTAGCAGGGTTACCGGTGCAAACACTGTGCCCCACGGATGTGTCTTCTCATGGAGAGCGTGAGGAGATGTATGTCTAGATCGCTTCAGCAGTACCGCAGGAGGCAGCCTGAATCCGGACAAGCAGAATAGTTCATCCTCAGCTTCAGCTAAGTCAGCTTCCATGCAGTCACCCTAGTGTGGCTATGGCATATCATAGCCCAATTTTCAGAGGTTTTTTCTACAGGCAAGGATAGCCAGGCTCCCCATTACCCTGTCATATGATAATGTACAGTTGACTATTAATTCCAAAGGGGTATGAAGTGCTTACAGAGGGACCTGGTATGAGAGCAGCTGGATTAGTATATACAGGTAAAATTTAGTAGTAGTCTCTTTTCTTCAATCATGGTTAAAAAGGCAGCCATCCCAAATGGTGTTTAGTACAGGTGAACAAGTTTCTGAGCATCTTTCTACACAAGATCAGACTAGAGAAAATAAAAGGCAATAACAGGGAATGTAAAATGAGTACATGAATTAACCACCCAGTACAGAAAAAGGCAATAAAACTTACAGGAAAAAGTTTTTTGTATGGATCTCAATGGCTACGCTGTTGTATAGCAGACTTGCATGTCCCAGAAGAGCTGATGTGCAGAGGGGCTTGGTCATTCCTCTTGGCAAGTGTGTGTTCAGTTCTTCAGCTACCCTTGGCCACGTGGCCATGGTTGCTTCTTGCACCCCTGCCCTGCTCCCCCTCAATGACCTCTGCAATGCAGGTATGCGTGCTAACACCATAAATATTCTCTATGAGCTTCTGCAATGGATAGGTTAAGTTTGAGTCATTTATTCATCACATTATTTTGTACCAAAAGCAGCAAGAAAAAAGGATAATTTAAAATACCTTTCAAGCAAGCACTGCATTGATTGTCACTTCCTGCTAGAATCTCTGTTTGGTATAGTAGACCTATATCAGAAAGAGAAAAATAACAGGTTTTGCATAATATATTTTCTCTAAATTGCTATATTATTATTTTAAAACATACTAAAATTCTGGTGGCTTGTAAGAGACTCAGTGGAAATTATATATACCCATGAAAGATGATCTGTCCCCAGCTATAAAGCAGAATGAGAGTTAGAGGCTTACTGAGTCCAATTCTAAAATTTGTCAAATAACAGAACTGCCACCTCTTTTTTTTTTTAAAGGATAGTATTCTTAAATTATATTTTAAAGTGGTTTACAGTATTTTAAAACTTTGTATTGGTTTTAACATCTGTTTGGAAAAGTCAGAATCAGAGAACTAACTAAAAGTACAAAGTCACTGAACAGGTCAACTAGATTTAATTTCTGAGTCAGTCAGTCCAGTTAGTTAGTTTGGACTAACTGAATCACAACAGTGACATTCGATCAGAGTATTCCTGTAAGATTGTTCTGAGTGTATGGCTGCAATGTGTGTTGCAATTAAAATGACATATTTCTGGTTTAGTTTGGACTTTGCTTTTTCTCTGACTTCATAAAATAACTTTCAAATATATATTTTTTTCAGATATTTTACACAGAGAAGGAATGATGCTCTATTCTAAAGGGAATGGCAGAGCATCTGAGATCATACATTTAAGTCTCCATTAAAAAGCCCAGATATGCATTATTTTAGTAATTTAACAACTGAATTGAAATCCTGAACATTTGCCCTTGCAATGTTTGTGATGATTTTGCATTCTTGTTGGAAATCCTGTAAGTGTTTTTAAAACATCAAAACTCTTTTCCCTCTAAGTCTGGTTTTCTGGTTTTCCATTTAGGCAATCATGAACAAAACATGCTTTAGCTCTATGCCTATACCTAAATCTATATTTAGATCCCATTAAATATTAGAAGGAGGTAGCTTCCAGTATTCTAAGTTAGGAGTCAATCTGAGCACGGCTCAGAAATCATCCTGCAGATGCACAGTGTTAACCGGAAGCAATTTAGAATGGCAGTGGTATCCTGCAGGATGTGTGCAACTCATTCGGCTATGTGTTGATTTACACAGGACTACATTATAGATTATACATTCTGGTAATTGCGGTATTGTTATTGCTAGGCTATATCTAAGCACAGGAAATACATATAAGCACATTTGAAGTGATAACATCCGCTCCTGTTTAAAAAGCAATATTTTATTCTTGTCGAAAAACTCAATACGGCATTTGCAAGAGAAAGTAGATACTTTCCTAATTAGTACTTAGCAAGACTTTTAGGAAAAAAGCTGATTCATTATGGGAAGCCCATAACCAGCATTTACAAATAAATCCACATAAACTTTTATTCTTAATCACTTTAAGAAAATTTTTTTCAGTGTGGACTCTAATCCAAGATCAAGAAGGAGACAGTACATCTCCATCTGAAAACACAAGAAAGACCAAAATAAATTTTCAGTGTGTCACCAAAACCACAGTAGTAGGTTTCTGTTAAGGAGAATGAGTAATACCGTTCTAGCTATGCAGAATGCTGTGAGTAGGTAATAATTCCATCTAGCTGATAGGGCAGATTAAGTATTCTGCAAGAAAATTATCCCATCTAAAATCTTGCCCTATTTCTTCAGCTCAATAAGAAAGCCTACCCACCATACCCATTTACCTGAAGTCCCTCTGTGCCTGCTTGTCTAATATTAGGTTTCAGGAACAGGCCTGTTCTCCATCCAACATCCCCAGCCCTGTCTTGCAATTCAGGAACAGATTCGCTCCAACCTTGACTTGAAAAGAGGCATCCGTTCCTGCTGGTGCTCCTGGGATGTGGGATTTGGATTCATCCTCAGCTCTGCAGGGGGAATGGAAGGAGGAATGGATGTGTCCAGTAGAGGGAGGGAATATCCATCAGATTTTGTATGCCACCCTCTTCTCCACAGACAACACTAACTGACAAAACATAGTTAACGTAGTAGGCATGCTATGCCTATTTCTTACTTTGTTTCACCAGGGAAAGTAGATTAAAATTGATAGAAAGTTTCCCTCTTGTTCTTCCCAACGATAGAAAATTACCAGGGAAGAGAAAATAGGACAAAGATTTAACTTTATGGAATAATTAGAGGAGAGCATATGATGTTCTCTCAAAAGGCCTTCTGGCTAAACAGGGGGGGGTGTTAATATTATGAAACATTCTTGCCTGTATTAATACATGAGAAAAGTAACAGTAGAACTGTGAAACAAATCAATACATAAAAAAAATATAAACCCCTGGGCCATAGCTAAATCTATATCCATACTGCAGCATGATATCAATTGTATTACAGGGTAAAATCAGAATTAGAGTTGATGCAATTTGATGCTTTTCCTGATCATAATCCTGGAGCTTGTAATACTGTTGCAGATCAATAATATCATTCTATACTGTGTAAATTGATTTGCTGAAATGATAGTTATGAGTGAGGTTCTAAGCAGACACTGCAACTTATAACAAAGGATTGACCTACTAACTGATCTGATGGTGATGTGATAAATACATACACAAAGTAGCCCAAAGCCTAATGATTTGCTTCACAATTTCATGAAAAGCTTTTTATTGTTCTCTATCTATGTTATTTAACATTCAGAATACATTCGTCTTTATGAATTTATAATGCTACTGGTCTGAAATTTTTGTGCTGCCAGTCAAACTAACGCTGAACAGAACTTTAGTTTTGTCACATCTTACATTAGCAAAATTTTGAAATAATAAGGTGGACGATGCCTCTAAGTTAATATTAATATGCCTTTGCTTTTGGGCAGGGGGGGTCATTATAATATTCTTTTGGAAGTGTCACCCCCTTGGATAAGCTTTGATTTACAAAATGATATGAAGATATGTTTAATTTTAAATATGATCTTCAGTATTTTCCTGAATAGGAATCTCTGTCCCTAGTTTAAACTTGTAATCCTGTTTAACAAAGGAGCAGCTTCAATAGTACTTAGAGTACTTAATGTTATGCAAGTTTTCAAAGTTTGTTGCTGGGATCAGGGCTTTAAAAGCAAAGGCCAGGTGAAGATCCCTTCTTGGAACACACTAGGATATGAGCCCCTATGTTTATTTTTTCTTCATAAGTCTACTTATTAAATATACCAATAATAACTTTACCTTTAATATAATTAAATATATTTGTATTTGTGTGAGTCATGAGAAAGGAACAAATATATGTATTCTGTTGAACAGCACACCTAACACAGCTGCAGCGTGTGTGAATCTTTCTGCAGTACATTCAGATGTTGGCTTTCATTAAGCAGTAAGAGATGCTGCCTGCAAAAATATCTCACAACTTCAAAACGATATTCTAATGTCTGTCTGTTTCACATGGGAAATATATTTCATCACTCTTTTACCTGACATCAAAATCATTGTGTCCTTCCTTAATCATCACTATGGAGGATGAATTACAATGGAAATGAAAATACCAGACTCTGCATGCCATACAATTTGTAATTAGCTTGAGATATCCAGAAGAAATTCTGTAAGTTACTTTAGTCTCTTCATTTTGCCTTGTCTCAAATCTGTCTGATTTGGTTTGAGTTTATAAGAGCAACTTGTCACTGAATTTTTAGTGGAAATGTATATGTTTCAATTGAAGTGCTCTAACAAGTCCTCATCATTAAAATCCCATGAGTTCTGTTGCTTGCAAGGAACCGTGCGGAGCCCTGGAGCCCTTGTGACTGTTGGATAACTCAGAAGCTTCCTCATCTTGCTTGAGCAGTACGACATAACTCTAAAACACCTGAGATATCTTTAGGGCTTAAATATTTGGTTTAAATATCTAAAAGATAAGAGTTTCTTAAGCATTAGAAGACACCGAGTTTAAAGATCAGATTGAGCCATGCCTCTTGCATTTATTTCTTTAATAAAGCTGTCAGGATGCTGACCAGCTAGCCTGCCAGATGTGCTCTTCCATATTTTGGGTAAGTAATCACTTGAGCCTGGGATCTTCTGTACAAGTTATGTCTGAACCCATTTGCAGTTATTTTAGGTGACACAATATAGTGGTCAGCATAACCTGAGAAAACTTTGTCAGCGTGCCAGAAGAAATTCCTTGGGATTCAGAGTCTAAGGTTTAATTTCAATTAATTGTCAGGATGCTGAATATTATTTATTCCACACTAGGGCTCATTTTAATCCAAAACACTGTCAGCTAGCATCAATGCAGGCAAAATGGTATTTCTTCCAGTTTGCTCTCCTATCTCTGAATTTGGTCTGCAAGGACAACAGGAACAGAGACTGCAGCTGGCCTGGGATTCCCTTGCACCTGATCATGTGTCAGCAGCCTGATCTAATTAGGCAAGTCTATTTATTTATAAAAATAAAATTATTATAGACAAGAACATGATGAATTGAAAACTTCTCAAAGTTGTTAAATTCTATCTAGTTTCGAAAAGGAGCTGTATCAAGCAGATACTTAGCGAGGCAATGAAGCCCAGTGGGCAGAGTGCTGGACAGGGATTGAGAAATCTGGGTTCTTTTCCAAACTCTCCTGACTTTTAAATGACCTTGAGCTGTCACTTCTCTGTGCTTCAGTTTCACTGTCTGTATGAGGAGGATAATAATCCTCCATAATGATTTTAGATTTACTGAAGAAAGGGTCTGTATCAACACTAGGCATTTCTTGCACTAGCCTGAGCTAGATGCAACTGTGGTTAGAGATGGCCAGGATTTGGTCAATACCTCGTGTATTCCAGAAAATCTGGGAAACTTTGATTGTTAGACTCCTTGCTTTCAGTTTTCTCTCAAAACACATTTCCATGTTAAAGGTCTTTCTTATCTTTCAGACCATTACAAAATATCTCTAGAACATTTCATGTTATTTAGTTGCTGCATTAATGCTCACAGTTCTTACTAATGTTACTGGGAATTGCAAAGTGCCTCTCAAGATCATACAAATGATAACTTAACATAGATAATGTATTTTTGACCGAAAAAAGTGTTTTGCAATATTATACTTAACATATCTGGGCAAAATTTTTATCAGTTAGTTTATGTTATAAGATATTTCAATTGGACTTTTAGTTTGAAACATTCTGTTTGAAATTAAAAATTTTTTTTTTTTAATTATATCTTGATTTTACACATTTTGTATTCATATACAACTACAAGCTCTGTGCACAAAAAGAACAGTCTACTTTCAAAACTGTTGAATGCTTTGACCTCAAGGGCATAGAAACTGTTGACTCATTGTTTTTACTGCATATAATATTAGTTCTTTGTCACATCCAGGGAATGACATCATCTTCTTCATTGTTAGCAGCAGGTTTGAATAATAGAAAAAGTGCAGCATTAGTTGTCTGCTGTATTTGCTTTTAATAAATGAATGGATATCTGGTACCAAGATTCAGATTAGGATTTTTGAGTAACATTTAGAACAAGTTTGTGCCCAGTCCCTGCAAGGAGCTTCTCTCCTGCCCGCCGTCTGCAGGGCAGGCAAGCTGGCAGGAGCACAGAGCCTGCAGAGTGAATGTCACTGATGGTACTGGCTTCTCGAAAGCGATAAGGGGAGACAGGAAAGGAAGAGACGAGGCACAGAGTGAAACATCTTTTCTTCAAGGTCAGTTTAGTAAAAGGAATCCCTGAACTTCTGGGAATCGTATTTCTCTGGAATCTAAAATTGTGAAAGGTAGTTCTCTGAAAACAAGTCATCTCTAGGACATGCTAACAAAATGGGAACTGATTATCTTCAAAATGCACCAGGATAAGTATTTTATCCATTCCAAATTTGTAGTCATGTCTGTTAGTCTTCTGCTCCCTATAACTAAAATGTCTATGTCCTATTCTCAAAAAGTAATTCCCTGTTAGAAGTATTTGCTTATGCCTGTCTGCATCATGGAAGAAGGATACATCGTTATAGGTAGTAATCAGGCCAGTGGAAGTCTTCTTTGGAGTGATACGCCACTTTCTTCTATAGGATTCTGCAGAATTCTTTCATGGCAAGGAAAATTCTAAGTGTTGCTTCCTGAACAATAAATATTCCCAGTGAAACAGAGTTTACTCAGGGAGAGATTCCCTGGAAGTCTGATAAAATGCCAAATCCTAATCTGTCTCAGTTATCTACTGCCTTTAAGTTTTCCCAGAAAAACGGGATGTATTTAACTATAAAATTATACCCTTGTGGTCCCAAAAAGATTTTATGCTGCATATAAGTTCCTGTGTTGACAGACTGAATCAAACTCGACTTTGAAAAGCTGAAATCCATACAGCTGTGAGAGAAGAACCGAGGCAGCAGGCTGGGAAAGTTGGAGGCAATGGGTTAAGCATCCAGGATTGCTTAATCGCGGAGGCCCACATACCAAGAGTAGACTCAGGCAAGGGGTACACACATGGAAATACTTCCTAGAATGCCAGAGCTAAAAAAGAAAAAGCAAACCACAGTGTAAAAGATCAAATTCAGACCCACTGACTTGGAAGCAACGGGGACCTAATGTATTGGCCTTTTCTCAACGGACTTGTCTGTTCTTGTGCAGGTAGAGACAGCTGCCTTGCAAGTAGATGGCTCAGGTTTTGAGCAGGTGCCTCTATCCCCGTTCCTATCCCAAACTTACATTCCAAATTTCAGCCTTATCTGTTATGAGAAGTAACAAATGTTACGCTTTTTCCTTTATGTTTCATATGCTTTTGCCATATGAAGCCCGACTTCTTTTCAGTCTTCTGTTCCAGCCCACAGTTCCTCTTCAGTCAATGTTTCCAAAAGATCTCAAGTAGCATGAATTTTGGTGAGGCTAAATCACTTGATTTTCCCTTACCCTGTTTAGAAGAGGCTTTACTTGAACAAAAGCAATAATGCCAGCCATTCCCTTCATCCCTTTAAAATTATTGGCCACCTTTAAAGAACTTGGTCTCTCTTTTATGTCACTTTCTGACAACTCATCTGAGTTAAACAGGTTGCTGTGGCCAAATTAAATGCTTGGGAAATAGGCCATACAATTAATTTGCAATAGTAAGTTGTCTCAGCATCATTTCTCTTCCTCTCAAGGGGAATGCTGGCTCAAGCAAAAGAAAAGATTAACGTAATAAAAATTTTCTAAAGACATCCTGTTAATTGTCCCAAGCTCCGATGGTATTGTCTATTCTTCTGTTGTATGTAGCCAGCAAACAGTGTAAAATTCAGAATTTCTTCCCACCACAAAAGTATAGCCTTCAGTGCTACAGGATAATCTCTGCCTGTCTGGAAAGTGGATGAAAATGTGGTGTGGCAGAGCTTTGCTTTGGTTTTCATCGGTGATCTCAAATTTGCCCCATTTATGAATATAATAATAGGACTTGTTAAT
Source organism: Gymnogyps californianus (assembly GCF_018139145.2). NCBI lineage: Eukaryota > Metazoa > Chordata > Aves > Accipitriformes > Cathartidae > Gymnogyps > Gymnogyps californianus. Next base: position 29,130,145 of record NC_059478.1, on the reverse strand, counting down.
TTAGACACGTCAGCAACTTTAATGAAGAGAATAAAGGTATGTGAACAAAAGGAAAACTGCAAGCAAAATAACAGCAAATTTTGGAAAAAGAAGGAAATATTTTTTCTCTGAATATGCAAATAAGGTTTCCCATGTTTGTTTAGAGACAGAAAAGACTTGAGGTTTTAAATTCAGCCAAAATAGAAGCTTTCACTTACAACTACATTCACAATGTTGACCTTGAATATCACAGTGACAGCAAATCTCATATGAAAAGTAAGCGAATATATCCAATAAAAGTCAGAATTATTCACAAATGCCTGAGTGAAGCATAGCTTACAGAAAAGTGAGATGTAACAAGAGTCTGTAACTCTCTATTTGCTCTAAAATGTCCTTTCCTCAAAATGGACAAAGTCTGATTTGAGGCATTTTGCTTATACGAAAACAGTCATAAAATATGTAAGAAAACACAGAATGTTATTTGCTTCAGTTCATGTAAACTAATCAGGCTGAGTGATGGGAAAGTCTTCCTGTAATTTGGAGTACTACTGAATCCTATGCATGACACAGTGTTCCTCCCCTCATAAACAGCTCGAGCCTTGCATATGTGTCAGTGTAGAAAGATAAGTATTGACTTATTCACAAATTATTTTTTAGGCACTGGATTCCCAGAAATATATTTGTATAACAGCACCTAGAAGCAAATGAATTTGTTGATAATTTAATCGGTTTTTCTTTCATTTTATGGCCTTAAAGACACCTGGATCTTAAAAAATCATGTTTGTCATTTTGAAAAGCAGAACTTTTATTTCAACTCTGATGCTCACTTCCTTACTTATTCTTCTAATACAGATTTTTGACATGGAGTCAGTATGCCCTATTTCATTTCCTTTCAGACTGCCAATTAAGACATTTCTTAATATTTTATCAAACAAACAGGTTCCCTACAAGAGGCTACCTTGTTCTCCTGCTTTTATTATTTATGTATCTTTCCAAAATGAAATATTTTGAATGTTTTACAGGTTTTTTCACACATCAAATATGGATTTTTTAATTCTGTCATTCTGCAGAACAGTAAGGAGAGAAAATAAATGGGATGTTTTATCTGATTGTACCTTGATCAGGTTTTTCTGTGTTCTCAAAAAGAACAGTGTGGAGCTTCACTTGCTCCACAAAAAGCATTTTTAGCTTTGAAAATATTTTAAAGACATCTCAGGAAAGCCAGACCCAACACTAAGAGTGGAGTTCTACTCATCTTAAAAAAAGGCTCATGTTGCTTTACCATGGTCATATCTGGCCATTTAGGATCTCCTGGTATTTAATCTCCATTACATGGATTGGGAAAAACTTATTAGTAGGAGCCAAAATATGGGCAGAATTTCACCCACCATAATACTTCCTATCACTCTCCATCACTGACATGAGTGGGTGATGCAAACTGTCCGTAAGTGTTCTTCTGGGTACATCTTGATATGTGGCAACCTAGGAAATACTGACACTGTGTGTTAGTTAGGTACTAACCATGGTGGGAAAGATGTGTGAGCCTTCACATTAGGGAATTTGCTGTCTTTGAAGTATAAATTGAAACTAATAATGTTAGTGATAAGATCATGGTGGCCATGGAAGTCTAAAGGTTGTGGTAGAGCTTGTGTCTTTTAACAGACAGGGTAGAACAAGCAGACAAGGTTTTGGGCAGACAAGAAAGTAATGTTGCCCTCCTTGTATGATACTTTTGCTATAGGCAGAGGATGTTGCAGATTTGTTCTGAACATTAAGTAATCCAAGAAAACAATAGGATTGTGAAAATCCAAGAATTAGACTTTAATTATTTTCCATCTCCTTTATTATCTCCTCAAATTATACTGCAAAGATCCAGAGCCTAGACCTCTGGGAAAGCTCCTCAATCTCTGGGGAAACGTCTGAGGAAGATGTTCTTCAAAATAATTTACCATTTAGTTTTCTCAATATGGTAGAAGCTAGATATAGCTCTTCTGGCTCCTCTCAGTCCTCCACAGATGCCTTCCATTCATAAAAGGCACCTAACAACAAGTAAACCTTTTTGAAACATTTGAAAGACTTCTCAGTGCTGCAAGATAGCTAGTATTCTCATTATTTAAGATATGTACCCAAACTGATTTCTCTCTTTTGGTGCCTCCGGTGCAAAATAATTACTTTGTCAGAAATAAATCAAGTCTAACTTGTGGGGAAAAAAAATTTGATTCCATCGTGTGTTTCATATTGTACCATTATGAAAATGGTATATTCAAATACTTCAATTGTACTATTAGATGGTGTCATTATGTGGCTTGCTAATTGATAGGTTATTCAAATGAACATTATAATTTTAGACTTCTTAGAAGCATCCATATGAAGAATTTCCAAACTTCAGAGAAGTAAACTTGGTGTTAGGAAGGAAAAACATTTACTGAGAATATTTCCTAATGCATGTCACTGAAAAATCGTTACATAACTGCTGTATGCATTCCAGGACTTGGTGCAGTCTATTTTTAATACCTGGTATGAAAGAACTTCCTGCTACTTTTTCTCTTTGAAGGCTGCTTTGTAGTTCATTAGATCATGTTGTCAGGCCAATTTTTCTGCTATCCTTAAACCTCATTTTTCCTGCTAAAAAAAAGGTGAAACTGTATCAAATGGAAGAAGGTGCTGAGCATAAAATACCATTAAGAGTAAGGTACGTTATGTAAATGTTGCAGTGGTCCCAGAACTAAGCACTGCCAACTCAGGCTTAATATTAAACCTGAAAGGAAATCTAAACATGTTAAGCACATGCACTTTTAAGAAAAGCAAAAAACTTTGTGCCAAGCAACAGCACCTAGCAAGAATTCTCAACTTTGTGTTTATGAAGACAGATTTTTTTTTTTTTAGAGTAGTTTTAATTTCATACTGTTCTCCATGCAGTGTTATCACAGGTCACCATTTTGACCATAATTTATATAATCATGATCATTAACATAAAGCATTTTGCTGAAATGCATTTTGCTTAAATGCAACCAGACTTCTTCAAACATAGGCTATGCAAGATATTTCAGAATATTTTAACTGCACAGAAAGTTTAAAGCATTAGTGTGATTTTGCTGTTAAAATCCTAGACAAACAGAGACTGATAGAGATGAAATGACCAGGGGGACCACCATTTTCACCTCGTCTGACTTCCTGCAAAACAAAGGCCACGGGACTTCCTGAATTAATTTCTTTTCAAGCTAGAACATGTCTTTTAGGCAAACGTACAGTCAAGTGACAGACAATCCATTAGATCTGCTAAAAGAATTTTAGAGTATTAATTTTCTAGACAAAAAAATAATGAATGTACTTGCAAATTAACAGGCAGTTCATTATATATGAGAAAGGACTTCTGTGAATCTCTTACTTTCATCCATAGCAGGGAAATGGAATGATGATTTTAAATGCAACATAGCATTCAGTGGTAATTGCTGCAACCCTTGCCGTGAACCTACTCTTGAAACCTCTGGCAGGGAAGCAGCAGAGCCTTTCAGTCAGATGACTGAAACAGGTCACACCTTCCACTGTCCAACCTGCCGCTGTGACATACATCGCCATTGCCATAAAAGGGGGGCTTCAACATACAGAGCAGCTCCCGAACAGCCTGCCTTTGCAGTTCGGTGTATGAAGGTAAACAGTCGACTATGGGAGATGTGGAGCACCTTTAGGGACTGTTAGGTTATGCTTTCCCTGGGGGTTGTGATGGTAAGCTGCACTAACGAGGGTGTGGGGACGAGGGTACCTGCTCTACTCTGTGTGTTTAATCCATCGGCACATGCGGAGCAGAGCCAGGGTATATAAGAACCCCAGAGCTAACAAAATATTTGGAGTTCCCTTTCTGTTGCTTTGATGTTCTCCCACCAGAAGCAATTCCTTTCCCCGCCTTCCCTCTGCTGTCTCCATAAGGTTTCATCTCTGTAGAATACTTTTTGATCATTTATTTCTGCACTTCTGTAGGTCTTTCAAGTTCTTTTTGTTGCCAAAGAAACTGCTCCAGCCCTCAGTCCCAGTGCTCCCAGTCTCAATCCTAGCACACTCCTCCCTCTCCCTCTTCACATCAGAGCACTCTGGATCATAACCTTTATTTTCAGAGGAAACATCTTCACCCAAAAATGTGAAATCTGACTGAATTCTGCTTATTTCAACAAAGTTAAAGAAATTCATTACAGGTCACTTAAAAATCTTCCACATTTAGGCCAAAGTCATAGAACTGCTCTGCTTAACCTAGTCCAGTGCTTCATAATAACATCTTGTTTTCAGTTGCTTGTAGCTGTTTGGGCTAGTATTTTCCAAGCCAAGCATCTGCCCCAGGTTTAATTTTTGGCAGTTTCCAGCTAAACCACTGTAGTCATTTTCAAGAACAAGGTTAAAAAAATATTTTGCCCATATTAAAAAATAATAATCCGGTTGCTTCATTCGGAAGTGTCGGTATCCCCATTTCTCTACAGAAGGAATTTGAAATGGAACACCATCACTGGTCTAGTTCCATCCATGTACCTTTTGAGCAGCAACTTGGAATTTGGCAGCACCATTGCTGTGGTTTCACAGATGTGCATCCAAATGTAACAAAGTTATAAGACTCCATAAAATCTCAGTTTGCACGTGATCGGTTAAGAATTGTTAGCTTTTGGCAGCTAAATTTTCCGAAGATCAGCCTGTGCTGACGGAGCCTGTTCTGCGTTCGGCTGCTGTATGGCGTGCAGGCACCATGCGCAGCTTTTTCGCAGAGTACGCTCTTTGCCTGAGGCAGTGGGGACCAAGCAGCATTTCTCTGCAATTTCTCCTCCTGCGTTCCTAAAAGATTACTGTCTGTGAGATGAGGGAGGGAGCAGAAAGCGAGAAGCAGAAGGAGGAGACGAAGGCAGTGGATGCCAGGGAGACAACTATTACTGACCGGTGCTAGGACTTCTCCTAGGACAACTAGGACATCACAGACAGAAATCAGTTGTGGAAACAGTTCTTCATGAGTAGGGAAATAAAAAAGATTATACGTATATACATAATGAGATTCTGCTACACAATGGGGAAAGGATATGATACATTAGGTAAGGAGGTTAATAAGCATAATGGAGATAAAGATAAGATGCCAGGGGAAATAATTAAGAAAAAATAAGAGGGTGGATGTGCAAATGAAGGAAAGGAAACTGGGAGATGAAAATCGAGCATGAAGAGTGCAAGAAGGCAGGATCCAGGGAATGGAGGGACGGATGAACAAAGTGTAGAAGAGCAAGAGCTGGGAGTTACATGAAAACAGCACAGAGGAGAAAGAGAAGGTGGGAGCCAGGCAGAAGGAAGATTAGTTAAGAGCATCAAGGCAGAGTAGCAGTGTGAGTGCAGACTGAACTCTAAGCATAGGCTGATTTTTTGAGTCAGACATCAATGCAAATTGTGATTTATCTGTAATGGTATAGGAACAGGAATTGGGTATGGCTAGCATCTATAGCCACACTTTTTTTCTTGTTAGAGAGTTTCTTTATCGAATATGCTGGATCTCTTGAGCCAGAGCTCCAGAGTAAAGGTGACTGCATGTCACTATCTGTTTACTTGTCAGTCTTCCTCTGACTTAATTAACAAACATTTGAAGTGCCTAAAGTGCAATATGCTGCTTTTTTAACCACAGTAAAAAATAATTCTGCAAAATACATTTGAAAATATTTTAAGTAATTTTAAAATTATAGGTAGGGCTGCCAGCAATGCCTCTCGCTGGCAGAGCAAAGCAAGGCCCTGTGCTTAGCTCAATGGCCTTTCACCATGGGTGTTTGTCATCTAAGAGGGCTTGCACCATCACCACAGTAATTAGGCACGCTTCATCACAGGGATGAGCAGCACTGCCTTTGCAATTTTTTTCTCCCACCAGCTAGGAACAACACCACCTGGAGACAGGGGAAGAGAGAGGTGGAGAGGGCTGGGTGCGCTGGGTGGCCTCTGCGTGCCCACGGGCAGAGCAGAAACGGAGGTCACTGGAGCAGGAGCCAGGGAGTGCAGCAGCTGGAGGTGGAGTGGGAGGTGTCCTGCCCCGTGGTACTGCTAGAGCTGCAGAGGCACCAGAGTTACACTCTTCCAGTGATAAAGTAGGGGGAAACGATGATATTTGCCTCTAACACGATGATTTAGCTTGCAAGCTGGAATTTCGTTAACATGAATGGCAAATGCTTCCCCACAACCAGCACGTTTGGTCTGTTATGTTCTCTGTCAGCTGGAAGGCAAGCTTTGCAGAGCTGAGCTGCTTTACTTTCCTTTTGAGAATGAAAGTAGCACTGCTGTCAGAAGATTAAGTTGTTGGTATGTATCAGGTGATAGGAAAAATTACTCTGAAACTGCAAATGGTCTGACATACATTTATTTTTATATACTTGGGAGCTGCAAGTGTTGATTTGCTGTCTATTTATCTGTTTGTCTTAATGATAGCTTAAAAACACAAATTACACTCCTAATAACAACTCCTAGGGGTAAGGCTGCTGCTACTACTTGGTTCCTCCTAAAGATTAAACAGAGCTAAGAGTTGATACATTGACCTATTGCTTCTTGAAGCAGATCTCTGTTCAAATTCTGACCTACGACCCATCTAAAAATGCGTTCAATCTTTTCTTAATTTGTAATAGATACTTGTGTACATTACAAAACCATCTCGCAATTTGGCAAATTAAGTTGTCTGTGGTTAGCTCTGGAATTGCAGAGATATTGCAGTGCACTGAAGCATTGCATAACAAGCTTCCCCAGATTTTGCCTTACTCGAGTGAGTAACAGTTATCCTTATCTCTAGCGAGCATCAGATTCATCCCATTTTTGAGAAAAGAATTAGTATCAAATATACGATGGGCATGTTATGCCTTGTGGCTGCAATGTTTTTTCAATTAACTTCTCTGAATATACCACAATGAAAAGTGTCAGCTTTTTGCCTCAGAGGCCTATAATTAGATTAAATGAATACAGTTAATTATCTACTACCTTCTTTACACAAAACAATATGTTTCTTTAAATTAAAATGCTCGTACAGGAAGGAAATTGTTGTTCACTCCAATATATGCATACAGTGCTGGATTGTGAATACTGTGAATATATCACAGTGTAGCTCAGCTTTTTCTCTGCAGCCCTTATGTTACAGGAGCTAAAACAAATTACATCAGAAAAATCCACAGACATCACACTTTAGAGCATACATGTTGGTGCAAGGAGGTGATATTATTAAAAGTTACAGTGCTCATGAAACAAATACACTTTTCTCTTTCACAATGTTCTCTATAAAATTCCCTTAGAGAGATTAAATACAGCTTTGTTTGTGTACCTACAGTCACACCCTCAAAGACTATGGTATGTCCAGATACAAAGCTGCTTTTTCTAGCAGAGTGTACTTCTCCTTTCAGAAAATTTAAAAAAAATCCGTTCTGTAGGAAGTATTTACAATTAACAGCTTAGTTTCCAGGCCTGCTGGTATTCTAGCTAGTGTGGACTGAAAATCTCTCTGCCTGTTCTCCAGCATTACTAAATATAAGCAAAAGTTCATGACCGATCAATACGCTCCCACACTGGCATGCCTGATTTAGAAGCGCAGATAGATATTCAAATGGTGGTGCATCACCTCGGTGGTAACATATGTGAAGCAGAAAGCACTCTTTTCGGTTTGACAAAATGCATCCAAATGTCCCTATTTCCATCAGAATAGATGTTAATAACTTAAGGCCTAAACATGCGATCCTCCCTCACCAGAAAATTGCAATTAACTTCAGCAGAAGCCCTTATTCCGGCCTGCAGTATACTCTGCATATAAACGCGATGTGTACCCGGGATTGGTCTTGTGTTTCATTAGGGTCAAACCCTGAAAAGCTTTTGAATACTCAGTGTTCCTACAGGGCATCACATTTTATTGTGGTTTGTGCTGTGTGAGTATCTTTTCCTTTAAACGTTCATTAGCTCCGTGTATAAAAGCGTTCGTTAAAATATCATTGTCTTGATAATAATCTTAATATTGAGGAGTGAAGAGGGCTGTGTTGCCATATAAATGCTGCCCCGTTTCCTGCTCTCAGGGTGTAACAGGAGAAAGAAAGACCATCTTGATAGGCACTATCTGCTGAAGGAAAACTTTCAGCAGGAGCTGTGAATTGACTTTAACCTTTTAGTGGCTGCACTGTGAAGCAAAATGTTTCGGGCTTCCTACACAGAATGAAGCTTTTTTTATTTAAAATACTCATAAATACCAGTGGCCCTCCTAATTACTTCTACAAATATCAGAAAGCAGTTACAGAGGAACAAAGAAATGCAACTGGAAACATGGTTCAGTGGTCTTGTACTTCCCTGAAAAGCTGATTATACTTTTGGCTGATTCAGTTTCTTTCAGAGGGAATTTACCCTTTTTGGCAGTTTGAGTTTCAGCAGTGCTGATTGGACTAACGGCAGAAAATGCATCTGGGGCTGAGGAAATTAACTCAGGGTCCTGTGCGTGTCAAACCGAGTTTTGCCAGCGAGCTCTAGGTTTTGTCTTTTAGCCCCTCGGTGTCCCTTGTTTTGTAGGATTCAGAAGCCATTTTAACCCTAGTTTCAAAATAGTGACATTTCATTTACGCTTTTGCAGGTGCCTTGCCCGATTCCCTGCTTTCCCTGTACGACTTATCTTTCAGGATAAGCACTAATGAAAGGTCAAGGTTATTCTGAAGTATCCAACATAGGAGGGGTCTCTTCTTCGTAGTTCCTTAAGATGAACTTCGCACAATTATAACTGATGCCGTGCTGAAAGGTAATCCAAACGTTCTTGGGAAATAGTACAAAATGACAAGCAGCAACCTTTAGCACTGTAAAATGTCCCTGGTGATTTGTACTTAGTGCTTCTTCAAAATGCAAGAAGCCATCTTACCACTCAGTGCCATGGCAGAAGTTAATTTTTTTTCGAGTGGGGCTCTGTAGTTTGGGTCTGCAGAGCACGAGTTGGCACATCTGGCTGTCAGAAATGTGCCGTGTAGTTTACATCCGAAGATCATTTCCTCGCCTCAGTGACACAGAAACCAAGAAGCGTGGAATTTTTTTTCCCCCTTTTTTCGCCTGTCTGTAATTTTCAAATGTAACAAAAGGTCACGAAAAGCTCTGGCTGGGAGATACACCTTGCTTCCCAGTTTTTAAGGAAACCTGGAGACAAACCTGCTTCTTTCTGTCTTCTGCGTGGGCTGCGCTGGGAGGAGATGCTTCTGCATCCCTGAAATCTGGGGGTGGGGGAGGAGAGCCCCGAGCTGCAGCGGGAGCGCCGCCGCCGCAGCCCGGGCAGCGGGCAGCAGCCACAAATATGTGTCATAAACATCCCCCCGGCAAGATGTGGGTCCCTTTTCTGTACTCACTGCGGCCGAGGGGCTGCGAAGGCATCAGGGTTACGCTGAGGAGGCTCCAGTCTCGACTGCGGGGAGAGGGAGGGAGGAAAGGGAGGGAAAAAGAAAAAAAAAAAAAAAAAGGAGGAAAGGGAGGAAAAAAAAAAAAAGGGCGCAGTGCAAGTTGCGAAGAAATGCGGCGGCGGAGGCGAGGAGGGAGGTGGCGGGGGTGGCCGGGGCGCCCGCGGAGCGGCGGCCGGGCGCGGAGCGCTGCGCGGGCCGGCGGCCGCCCCCGGGGCCCCTCGCGGCGGGGGACCGAGGCGAAGCGGCGGCGGAGCCCGCGGAGGAAACTAAATAAATAAAATCAGACTGTTATTTAAGGCGCGTAAATTTAAAAATATTTGGACAGGAAGAGAAAGGGGAGAGGAACCGTAGAAGACAACCTAACGGTTTCGGAGCCGGGCGCCCCCCCCGCCCCCGCCCGCCGGCCCCGCTCCCGGGCGCGCTCCCCGGGGGCCGCCCGACCTGCCCGGCACCTCCGCCGGCCCCGACCCTCCCTCCTCCCCGGGGATCCCGGCAGAGCCCTCCGGGAGCACCGACATTTTGAATGCGTGTGTTGTGGGGCAGGCTTTTCTGAGACTTGGTGAGAAATCTTTCTTTCTTTCTCTCTTTCCTTCTCTCTCCTTTTTTTTTCCCTCTCCCCCGCCCCCCCGCCATGCACAGTATAACAGTCCTCACAAATAAATGCAGAAGCTTTCCTCCCCTCGCTTTTTCGAGGGAATTTCAGCACTTTAGTAAGTAGACAATAACGTATGGTTGCTTCTGGCTGCCCAGTGAATTGCCAGGTACATTTGTGGAAGAGACCCTTTTCTTTCTTTTAAGAGCTAAAGAGTGGTGGGTTTCTACTGTTTTAACTCTTTCTTCATGTGAACAATGCAATGGCATTTCCTACGAAGCTAATTTCTTATCCCACCATGGAATAAAGCATTGATTTCATTCCTCTCCCCACACTGAAAACTGGAAAGAAAGTCTTTTCGTGTCCTTAAATGTGCAGTCATTTATTGCACTGGCGACTGAGCTGAATTCAGCTTCAAATACCTTAGAATTTACGCTCCCCTGTGTAAGTGCACGGCCAGCTTTATGTGCCTGCGTTAGCCGTGCACCTCTCCCCCTCTCTCCCCCGGCATTCACAGACCGGCTATTTCACCCTCTCACGGTACTGCTGCCACAGATTAAACTCTGTTCGTTCCCTGCAGGATCCCTTTAGGATCTGCCCCTTTTTCAAAAGGAATTCAACAGCCCCCGCCGTTGTTCCGAGGATGATTTAGAAACAAAGGTCAAGTGTAACAGCTTTGCTCATCTGTGTAACTGAAATAGGGGAGAGGGCTCTTTCCCCACAGTTGTATTCTCCCGTAGCCTGGTCCGTATGAATCCTGGTACAGCCACATTTTATACTCTGTTTCTTCATATTTGTCTGTGCTTGCTGTATTTGTTTCTATTTATACATCTCATCTCGATACTATATTGTTTACTGCCTGTTCCTGAGCTGCTGCAGGGCAATCTCTGCTCCTGCCTGGGAGACTTACTTTTCAGTTGGTTTATGTCTCAATAAGAGCTCTCAAAAATATTTCGTTCCATCTCATGCGCTGCAGTTTTGCATCTCCGGGTAAACACCATTGTCGACAGTTTCACAAATATGCGAATTTGTAAAACTGGACTTTTTGATGTTGCCAGACTACTAGGGAAAAATCACAAAAGTAATTTCTGAAACCACATCCGATATTAGAATCCTTTTTCGGTATAAAGAATCCCTAATAAAGAGGCTTGCTTTATATTATTTTCCCCTCGCTCAGTAAATGTCAAAACTTCTGCAGGAAAGCTGACCCACAGCACACCCCAGCAGCTAGGCACATTTTATCACCTGCAAACCCTGTAAGGTGCACGTAACCCACCAGCTGATTTATTTCTTTGGTTTCCCAGAGGCTTTTTGTAGTAACTATTAACTTCCTGGGGCAACAGAGAGTAATTTTCCCTTTCAAAGTATCTAACTGGGAATTGCAATTTATAATATTGTTTCCGATAAACGGAGAGGCTCACAGAGAAAATGCAGCAGTAAAAGCAAATAAAAAGTACCTTTAAACCAGACTTAATATCGCCCGTGACTCACCCGCTAACATTACAGGCATGACCGTGGTGTAACACGTCCTGGCTTTAAACGTGAACTTCTGGCATGCAATAAAAGCCGCTATTTCTGACTAGGCGGGACATTTTTCTCGCTAAAGCGGTTGTTTTATCAAGCCACTACTTAAACTTCGGCTTAGCGTAAATTAAATGCTGATGGAGCTCAAAATGGGTCTGGGATGAGTTTTTTTCAGCAGCATAGGCGAAAAATAAGTGAGAAAGATGGATGAATATTACCTTTCGGTGTTCAGCTCTGCTGTAGCAGCGAATGGGAGAAATCCTGGTGGTAGCGCGGATTTCTGCTTTATAAAAAGAGTGCAGGACACTAGTTGTGGAGAAGAAAAAAGCTTGGAGCATCCTCCAGGACATGAGGAAAGGAAGACGGATAGCAATAGAGAGTGGTTTGGGTCCCTTCACCTCGGGGACCTGCGGATTACGTTGCTCGGTTTTAATATTTCAGATGGTTTTAGTGCTCTTTATACCGGGTATTTTGTGGATTATTTCCCCAATCATGCATCCTATGTGCTGTGCTGCTTGGATTAATGATCTCTACATCCCTTGTGAACAAAAAATTGTAACAAAAGCGCGCAAAACTTCATATTTCACAGAGGTTTTTAATCAGAAAACACAGCAGTGTGACAGAGCGTATAGTAAACGGGACAGACAGTTTCAGCAAAGTACTTTTTACTTGAAAACGGTAGTAACTGATTTTGTGGGGCTAAATTTTTTTTTTTGTTGAGAGTTAAAACCTAAACTAATGTACACCCCCTCCTCTTTTATGTGCTATCTTAAGCGCTATTCATTTTGCATTGATTTAAAAGCTTCTATTTTGCGCAATTAAAATTAGGCTATTCAAAATAAAGCACTTTAAACTGCCCATCTGTCCAACAACTAGATCCCGTACGAATGTTAAAAGTTTCATACTAAACTCTTTCCGATACGGTGCTGAGCATCGTTAGCTCCTGTTGTAGCTGGAGAGGTAAATGAATTTGAGTCTGATGAATACTCTCAACTGTATTGCAATGGAAAATTTTCAATGGTTAAATTGTGTTTTAGGTGCAAGCAATAACATAACTTCCCGAATATCAAACGTGCCTCTTCCTAAATGTCACTGTATTCAAATATTCCTGTTTGTGAGATGCACCTATCATTAAAATAGTTTATTTCCAGGCAAAACAGAATAGTTGGTGGAAAGCAAATATTTCTTAAAGAGCACCTAAACTGCACTCAGCTTATGAAGCGACCAGAAAACTTCTTGTATTGCAGCCTTCGTGTCCTCTTGCCTCTGACAATGGTTCTCTGCTGCTTGTTTTGAAACTAGAAAAAACGTTTTGTTCAGTGCACGGTAAACACGAACTACTAAACTGAGCTCTTTAAAACCTCTGGCAATCAAAAAAACACCACTTATACTGTTTCTGGTAACTAAATTCAAAACCAGCTTGGTGAAAGTTTAAGTGCACAAAGGGGAAAAGCATAATCTACATTTAGAAAGTAAGTGACCTACTTCTACAAGCTCTTGTTGGTGTCAAAATGCAGCTATTTCCCAAAGCCTCTAAGCGCCATCCTCTGTCCTCAGGCCAAGCAGCCTTTGACTTCAAGATCTGCCTGAGCAGGGAATTGCAGGTTACCCCTCAAAGGACTGTTTTAATCCAAATCAGGACTTCACACTCTTAAGCCTGACCGAAGAGGGGGGAAGGGGGTGGTGGTGGGGTGTTTGCGTTGAGAGGTGGGAGAAATCACAGTAAGCCATTTCCTTTTCTTAAAAGTCCAGCAACATTAAGCATGTGAATATGTAGCTCTTGTATTAATGACTTAATAAGAATGACCTAAAATAAATTGTAAAACTTGATACTGGAAAACTAGGTGTGAGCGACCAATATATACATGGCTGAGTCTGTGAGTACTTTGCAAAGGGCAGGTGTAAGAAATTGCTGGGAGCGTGGATTTAAAATATTTCCATTATCTCAAAACCCACCTCTAGAATTTCTTGAGACTTACGCTATCAGTTGTTCAAAAAAAAAAAAAAAAAGTAGAAGTAAGGTCGCAACAAACGTTATTAAAAAGGAGGGGGGAAAAAAAGAAGGCTGAAAGCCTTAGTGTCCAAAGGAGAGTACGTCCGAGTCGGATTTAATTCACGGCTGCGGGGAAGAAGCTGCTGTCCTCGAAGAGCTTCACCACGGCGGATCTCTTGTAGAGCTTGGCCAGGTCGTAGGCGGTGGCCCCCCGCTTGTTCTGGTGGCCCACCTTGCACTCCGCGCGCTCCAGCAGGAACTCCACCACCCGCACGTGCCCCTCCCGGGCCGCCAAGTGCAAGGGCAGGTTGCCCTCGTTATCCTCAATGTTAACATCAGCTTTAAACTCCAGCAGAGTCTGCAAAGTGTCCAGAAAACCCTCTCTGGCTACATCATGAATTACAGCGAAGCCAGTACTGTCTTTCAGATTGGGGTTTGCACCGTTAATTAGCAACCTCCTGGCAATTTTGGGGTTCCCGAGTTGCATTACCTATGAAAGAAAGAGAAGAGTTGAATACCGCGGGGGTGTTTGCTTCAGCACTGGGTTTAGATCCTCAATTCTTCTCTCTGGGTTTTGTCACGGCTCAATCCTCATTTAAAACAGACAGAAGAGCCCCACTATAAAACTGAAAATACACCAGAACACCTATTTTTTATGTATTTTTTACTAAACTCGGTGAAATTGTGAAAGATGTTATCATTTCGGTGGTAATAGCTTTCTGTCTCAGAGAGATTAATGTCTGAAATAGGCGGTGTAGAATGGGGATATAACAACTTTTTTTTTTTTTTTAATGTGGGTTATCTCAGTTTCTTAACAGATGAAAATTAAGTATGGTTCGGTTTTATTTGCCTAAAGACACCTTTGCATTACTTTTTAATCTCGTTAAACATCAAATATAGGGTCTCTGAGGAACAGATACTTTACCTCAGCAACAGCAAATGTAGAATGTGTTTTTATAAGCTTTCAGGTGTTTACATTGTCTGTGCATTATCATAAAACAAATATTTGGACTGTACCATAGCTCTGTCTGCTAAGAAAAATAAATGCTAGAAGAAATTTTTCTCCCCAATATTTGTGTTTCGTTATGTCACCCAAAAAGGAGAAGTTAAAAGGAATGTTCCAAAGTTCCAGAAGCTTTCTTCTAAAACCAGTATATTATATTATACTTTCATAATTTCACTTTAAGTAAACTGTGGCTATATTCTGTTGTTAAAAACATCCCTTTTTAAAAAAAAACAACAACAACAATTGGATTTTCTGACTGTTTCTCTCAGGAAAAAAAAAAGCTTCTTTGAATTTTCTCGATTGCGTCATAAAACTATCATAATTAGAACGCAAATCTCTCTTATTTGGGACTTAACAGCTTGCACCGATTTCCCCTAAATTGCTCATTTTTTGTTTGCTCAAAGACTTTCAAAAAATGAACACGGTAATGTATAATCTCCAGCCTATAGGCAATATTTTCCTGTCCTTGTAATTAGTCTCATTGTAAGTGTCAAATTCGAAAAAACTCCCCCTTTTTTATTTCCTTAGAAACATCCACACATTGATTTGAAAATCTTGGTAAAAAAAATTATCTGCATAAACGAGCATTACAGTGCATTAGATTTAGCATAATGTACGAGTTCTACAAGGGATTTGCTGAAAAACTGTCCTGGTGAAAAACATATATTAGGCTTTTTAAGAAAAGCAAGCTATAATAAATATAATTACTGCAGCGTTTGGACTGTAAAGCAGCCCAGTATATTATATCTACAGACAAGAGCAAAAGTGCAGATAAGACAGGCTGGGATTCAGGGAAAGAGATTTCTCTGTGCCCCAAGGCTTCCAGCTCCGCATGTGTCATTTCTTTCACTTCTGACTAGAGATGGAAGCGATGTAAAAGAAAACAAGAGCATTGTGATCTCTCTTTCTTTAGTAAAATCTGGGCATTTTGATCTCTTTTTGAGAGCCCAGGCTGTATTATTTGTGAATTCAAATCATGTATTTTGTTTAAGTGGGAGTTTTCTGTGTTCAGGCTAGGGGACTGAAGGCTTCAGTTAAAGATGCGGGGCGGGGGGGGCGGGGGGGGGGGGAGAAAATCATATAAAAGGTGATGCTATTGGGACGTGGGCTACAACTGTACAGCAAATGCCCTTTATTTTGCAAAGTTTCACTTGGGGGGAGGGAGGCAAGGAAGGAGAAAGCATTAATTGAATAAGTCTGACGAAGAGCATAAGGGCAGGACATGTATTTGAGGCCTGCATAGGTACACTTCATCAGAAATAAAAAGTACAGAGCAAGACAAGCTGAGCAGTTGTTTAATTAAACATAAATGCAGAAGAAAAATATAAATTCATTGGCATTAATATAGAAACATTCTCTCTGTTTTAATTGAGAGAGAGATTATGGAGAGATTATCTCAGTTTTGGAGAGTGCACTGACAGAGCTCTTTCGAGCGTGGTCATGCACCCACAGCACATTTCGGGATGATACATACTGAAAATAAGTCGACAGATTCTCCTGTTTTGATTTTTGTTGTGGTTCATTAACTCAGTTATGATTAGGCAGCGATAAGAAGTATTGTTAGGACACAGATGCGTGTTTAATATAGCTGGATGCTATGTCATTGTGTAAAATATGCCTTAATTCAGGATACGGACAGTTAGCTGCTTTTAGGAAAAAAATTACATTACTGTAGGACAAATCGGTTTTCAGCCCTCGCCCCGAGGATAAACCAGCTAGCTAAATGTTTCCTGCTTTCTTAAAGAAGTTAGTTTGTGTAAGTTTTCAATTTAAATCCTTTCACTCTCTTAAAAGTTGCTGCAAGTGCCTGCACTGCCATGCGATGCCCTATTTAGGTGCTAACAGGACAGAGAGGAGCACACAGATCTCCAGCTTCAGCGAGATTGTCAAAAAAGGGTCATTCCTGCTTTTTTAGCAAGAGGTGCTTATTTTCCAGCTCTAACATTTTGATGTTAAGCCAAAAAGCTGTAAATATCTCGAGTACATTCGCAAGCTATATGCTGTTTAAAAACCCAATTTCAGAAATTACTATCATGGTTTCGGGGAGGGGGGGAGAGGAGCTAACAAACGATTTTTCTAATGTGTGAAATGAAAAAGACCTATAGCTCCACTTCTACATTTCATTGCTTACACCTTAAGTACAAATAACCACACATTTTTTCCTCCGGATTTATAAATCACTTCTTTCACTATTTGGTAGGTATTCTAGCCTTTTCGCCATCATTATCTGATATTATTAAAAGCAAAATCTTTCATCAGCTCCAATAGTGAGCAGTTGGACGAGTTCCAACTGCTGCCTGCACAGCCACACACTTAAAAATTAGGACATAGCACCCTATACGATCAGAAAGGAAATAGCTGGAACCAGTGCCCTGCTAGCCGATCTAAAAAAGCAAATTTTTAAGCCTTAATTATGAATGAAAAAGCAAGTGATTCAGCTGGAACCCTAACTCGTAGGGCTAACTGTTAATGTACATCGAAGGTCCTCGGTTCTGAGCAGCATGCTTCCCAATGAGAAAGGTCATTCCTCACAAACAGCTTATAAAAGAAAAGTACCATCTACAGCAGACCCCAGGACCGAGACAAGTCACGCTTTAAAAGCATATTGCAGGAGGAAAAAAGGAGGAAAAAAAGAGATAAATCCTAAGCTTCAGAGAACAGCACATTTGTGTTTACAGACCTGCTATGAAATCCTGCTCACCTAAGCTGATTTCTTTTCATCTCAGCTCTTTCATTCCTTGCCTCCTCCCCACGAAGTTACAAAATATTAGCAAACTCGTAGCCCGTTTGACATTGAGGGTGATCCCCGATTGAAATCATGGTTTTGACCAGTTTTATTTCAAGTACGTCATTTTAGGGAGTTGGAGCCACTAAAGTTATAAAATATGGCATCCAACGAGTTTGAAAAACCACTCGAATTTCATCCACCAGCCTGTTTAAAACGTTGTCTTTTTTGGAAACCCGGGTCACGTAGGTACCAGTGATGAAATATTTTCTCCCTCTCTGGATACCAACCTGCAGCGCAGTCCTCCCAAATCCATTTTGTGCATTGACGTTTACATTCTTTTGCAACAAATTAGTAAGTTGCTCTAGGTCCCCCTTGGCAGCCGCGGACGCCAGCTCGTTCCCAGAAGGCTCGGCCATTCTTTAGGGTGACTGACGATCGGAAAAAAGATGAGATTTTTTTTTTTTTTTTTTAACCAGGCATGGCATCGGAGACTGACAGAAGGATTGGGATGGTTAATCTTCTGGAGTAGACCTTGTAGTAAATACTCGTAAAAAACCTCCTTGCCAAGAGCCCGCCCCTAACTCACACGTGATTATTCAGCAAAACTGCAGCTCCACTTGAAAGAAGATTTCTTTGCTTCCACATATAGAGTAACTCCTATTAAAGACTTTGGCCACTTTCGGGGGGGGGGGGGGATAGATTAACAGCTATGCAATATATTATATATGTTATAGGTAACATATATACACGTACACCGGAGACTCACTCAGACCTGAGATCTTTGAAGAAGAAGACAACCCACCCTGTTCACAGTCGGGATCTGAGACTTAGCAGCAACAGCTCCGAGGAAAAGTCTTCTGTAGCAGTGTGCATCCAACTCCCGCTCGGGATCCCCCCTTTCATCCCACACCGCCGCCTCTAGTCCGGGCCGAGCAGGGAAGAGAAGGACGAGCCGCGCCCGCGGAGGGCAGGGCGCGGCGGCAGCGCCTGCCCGGCCGCCGAGCTCGCTCCCTCGGTGCTCTCGCTCCCCGCAGCGGCTTCACTCCCGCGGCCCCGCGCAGCCTCCGCGCAGCGGGCGGGCGCGATCCCGGCCGGCGGCCGCCCCCGGCGGCGGCGGCTCCGGAGCATCCAGGAGGGCGGCGGGTCCGCGGGCCTGGCGGTAGCGGCGGGGAGGCGGAGGGGGGGGGTGTGTGTGCTGCCGCGTACCGCCGCCCGCGCTCAGAGCGCGGAGGAGCCGCGGAGCGGGGCCGTCTCCGCCGCCCGCCGGGGCCCCGCCGCCGCTGCCCGCGCTCCGCCGGGCGCTCCCCGGCGACAGCCGCGCCTCTCGCCCCGGCCGGGGAGCGGAGGGCGAGCTCCGGGCGGGGGCAGGGGCCGCGCTGGTGCCCGCCGCTGCCCCGGCCCGGCTGTGCTCGGCAGCCTCCCGGCGCGCAGTGACAGCCGCCGCTCGCCTCCTCTTTCAACTTCGCGAAATAAAGCTGCACTTGCCGGTCCGCGGTCGCTGCCTCCGCCCGCGACTTTGCGCTCCCCCTTTTTTAAGCACAAACAATCGCTACTTCTGTTTCCTACGGACACGAAGCCGGTTTCTCTCTCTTTTTTTTTTTCCTCTTTTTTTTTTTTTTTTTAACCTCATCAGCTTTTTTTGAAAAGAAAAAAAATTTGAGCGCTTTTTGAGTTGAAACACCCGCCCACATTTTAACGGCAGAGATTTAAGGAGGCGCGGCGGAGTTGCGGCGCTGCCGGGCAGGAAGGCCTGCAGCCGCGCGCACCCGCCCCTCGCCCGGCCCCGGCTCCGGCCCCGCCGCGCAGGCCCCGGCCACGGCCCCGCCGCTGCAGCGCGGCGCCTTGTGTCGTTCCCCTTGCCGTGCAGCCCGGGCACGGCACTGCCCCGCCACAGCCATAACAGTCAGGGTGCTTTTAGGAGGAGCGCTGCTGACGCCTAGGGGGAAAAAAAACGGCGGGGGGGAAGGGGGGAAATGAAAGAAAAAGGAGGTTTTAGCACCGGCAGCCGCCGCACCCCTGCGGGAGGACCGGGGATCGGGGGAGTTCGCTGGGCGGGAGGGCGGCTTCCCGCCGTGGCTCTGCCCGGCGCTTCCCCCCCGGGCGGTCTCCACCTGCCCGCGGGGGGAGCGGACCCGGACCCGGCTCCGGTCCCGGTCCCGGCCCCGCCGCCCTCGCTCGGCACCCCGCGGGGCAGCGGCTCCGGGGCCGGGGTCCACCCCGGCAGCGACGCGGGCTCCTCTCCCTAAAGGCAAGGTCAAGGATGAAGGGTCAATGTCAAGTTGTCTTAACGGTGGAAGGCGACCGTCCACGGCAGCGCTCCTTGCTTTCCGCGTTTCTGGTGTCCTTGATTGATTTGAAAGTGCCATTTTGAGGGGGAAACGCACCCAGCCACCGAGAAGACGTGAGGGCTTCGCTTTTCCTTCAAAGGGCGAAGAAGTGACGACGGTACAGTACGGGGATTTCATTGCCATTCTGCCTAACAGCATTTAAGGTCTTAAAACTGCTTTAATGGCCGGATTGCTTTAAGTTTCAGGGACCCTCGGAAGGCTGAATTCTGCCAAAGCGAGCCCTCCCAGAGGTAAGATGCAATGTCACGGCTCCCTGATAAGCATACGTAACCTATCGGTCGCAGAGGCGATCTGCTCGTCTGTTTTCTGCGTGGACGCTACGGGAAAGTGAATTTGAATGTAAACACGCGTGAGGCAGCTCGGGGAGGTGCGTTAGCGAGGGAACCTGTCTGGCAGTAACATCAGCTCCTCCAGCACTGCTCTGCGGGGGAAACCTGCCGCTGGCAGCCGGGCAGGGGCAGGAGGTGGCCGGGGCCTGACTTACAGCCACCGCCGCCAGAGACAGAACCAGTTTTACAGGGATGAACCTGCAACCCGGGCAGCTGAAGGAAGCCAGGATGACTTCTGCATCTGGCTCTCCTTTCAACTTCGGTTGCTTCTTGTTTCGCAATTACATTTTCCTGCACTGATTCCCCCACCCACACTTGTTTGTGAAAATACAAGGGTGACAAGTAATGAACCGCCTACACGCGGAGCAGGGAAAGCAGCTTTGCTCAAACTATCAACTGACCCCCACTCACACTCACACTAAAGGGGGAAAAAAACGCGTATTTTTAAGGGCCTCATTACGATAATTCTCGGCCAGAAGTAATAGTGCTAACAGTTTTGTAAACAAAAATACGAATGATAATTTCCCTCAAAGTTAACTCTAGAAATATATGTATATAAATAGCATCAATTTATTCAAATACAGTTGCTTTTCTGCATAAGGAAGGAATTTATATGCAAAATTTCGACTATTCAGTCAGACGGCTTATAAATGACTTATTTCGTGACTAATCAGTGCCTAAAATCCACAGGCTTTGGTGGTGTTACCTGTTGCTAACTTACTGCAGAATCAGACCTGCAAGTCTTGCAACAGTCTCCCAGCATTTTTTTGTTGTTGTTTTACAGTTCAGAATAAAGCCCCCATCTTCTGTTAATCACGCCACATAACAAAAATAATTAAGTAAAGTGTAGCTGGGGTGCCGCAGGCCTCCTGCAAGTAAAGCTGCCCGGCCAGAAAATGCCGTCAAACCTCCTTCACCGTGCGGGTCTGTCAGAAATCTTTGCAGAAAGCAGCTCGTTAATCCTGATCATTCCCTCTCAAGAATGATAAAGATACTCCTCCTAAACCAGAAAGAGTTGCCCCAATCGGCTCCAAAATCAGCAGGAAAAAAAACACCTTCTGGAGGGAGATATTATCGCCGGGCATTGCAAGGAGTACAATAAGCGAGTGTCCCCCCGGCTCTCTAATTTGTCTGACACTCGTTGGAGGAAAAAAACCAACCCACCTCGAGTGGCTCGGAGTGAGGGGTTGTGAGAAGGAGAACAGAAACTTTCGCTGTGACTTGAAGGTGAACTTCCTGCGATGTGGGGCACGTGCAGCTTTTCACCTTTTCTTCACGTTCTGGATCAAATCCTTCCTGTTTTGATCTAATATGGGTATCATTATTTAAAATATGACTGTAATAGACGTGAACGCCGCGTAACCAATCTTGACAACATACCTATAGCTTCAATTCGTGCCAGGAATGAATTGGCTTCAATCCAATTGCTAAAACTCGCTTTTCAGCCTTTATTATAGTTACTCTCTAGTAATGTGTGGGTGGATTTGTTTGTAATTTAGCATAGGCTGTCCCTGGCATCGCACCATACCTGGTACCTAGTACGGAACTGTCTGTAACATCAAACTGGGAAAAAAAAGGGCAGGTGTGAGGGCAATTACTTTATCATCCCTCCGGTCGGTGGTGGGGAGCTCGAATTGTTAAGCTAACGTCAGCGGGCAATAAAAACCTCTTGGCAAACCCTGCCAACATAAACTAGAGCAGGAACACGATAAAATATAAAATCCAGCTTCTCTGACACTCTGGCGTTTGCATCGTAAGCGGCGTTTCGGTGTGGCCTCAACCCGCCGGGAGACCCTGAACGACTCCGCCGCCGCCAGACGCCAGCCCCGGGCGCCCTGAAGCCCGCGCTCCCCAGCAGCGTCCGCAAACAGGCTTTGAACAATTCCCAGGAGTATTTTTCTTGGGCACACGGACTCTCCTGAAGGCACAGTTTCACTTGTCATACGCCCCTATCCGCACGCAGCGTTTGTTCGCTGTCTCTCCCCACCGACGGACCCCCCCGCGGTGGGCGGTCGCGCTGTGCCCCCCCCTCCCCCCCCCCCCCCCCGCAGCTCTCCCCGGTGCCGGCCCGGCTGCTGCGGAAGGCAGCAGGGAGCTCGCAGGCTCTGCAAAACTCGTCTGTAAGCCTCACGGATGGAAAAGCAAAACAATAAAGAACTGTGTTTCCTAAAAACGCCAGAATAACTGGGTTCAAAGACATCATCATGTAGCTTTATTAGCTGATAGGAAAGGTGCTTGACGTATCTGTGATCTTCGATAGCTGCGACACCCATACAAAGAGCAGAGCAAAACATGTCGGACTAATTGGCAAATTGGTGTCCGGATGCGTGTTTGTGTTAAACGTCAGTGCTAAGGGGGTATGTGAACGCCATTAGGTTGTAGGAGGCAGACTTAAAAAACATTAATTACAGCTAGATTTGCATTACTTAAAAAAACCCCAGCTTTATCTGTGGTATATAATGCGATTGCATCTTACAGGGCTGGAGTGCTAAGCTCGAATGAGGGCCGCTGTGCAGACCACGGTCGGTTGGCTCAGAAACCTGTGAGAAACGCTTTTCCTTCTTTTGAGAGAAGTACAAGGACGGGGAATATCACCGCTTTACCGAGCCCCCGCCGGCCGGTGCGTGCCCCCCGCCCCGGGGAGGCTCGGGTCACTTAGCGAGCACAAAGTTACGGGTTGTCAGAGCAGACGCAAACGGCGCTGGGGACTAAGCCACTGTATTCACTGATGTCACCGCAATCCCGCCCGCTCCTCTGTCACGGGGGCGCGGACGGATGCCCGGCTCCCGCACGGGGAGGCAGAGCCGCCCTCCGGCCGGCGGCTGCAGCGGCCCTTGTGTCCCCCGTCCCCCCCCCCCCCCCGCCCCCGGATGGCGGGCCCGGCCCGGGCTCGCTGCTGCCAGGGCCCCGCTAACCCGTTAGGCCGCAGCCGGCGGCGGAGCCCAAGCCGGGCCACCCCGCGCCGCCGCCGGGCCCGGGGAGCCGCCACCTGCCGCCAACCGCCGGCGACGGGGAGCGTGTGTGTGTGTGTGTGTGTGTGTGAGCCCCCGGGGCAACGCTGCCCCCGGCCGAGCCCAGCCGAGCCGGGGGCCGGAGCTGCCCCGCCCGCTCGGAGGAGCCGCTCCCCTGCGCTGAGGCCGGGCCGGGGCCGCCGCCGTTGCTCCTCGGAGGCTGAGGCGGCCCGTCCCCTCAGGAAAGGCCTACGGGCGGGCCGCGGGCTCCCTCAGCCGCTCGCGCGGACCGGCCGCCCCTGGCCCCGCGACCCGGCGCCGGCACCTTCCGCCGGGCAGCGGCGCGGGCTCCTCGCGCGCCCCCTCCCCTCCCTTCCCGCGGGAGCCGGGACCGGGGCCGTGGCCGGTCTGGGCGCCGTGGCGGGGCCGCAGCGGCCGCGGTCACGGCGGGCTGCCGGAAAGGCGCGGCCCCACCCCCCTCCCCCGGCTTCGCGAGCGCTTGACAGGAGGGTGGTCACGTGCCGGCCGCAAAGCGCCTCTTTGCGACCTCAATGACAGGCAAAATGTGCGACAGGCGCTGTGGAGGCAGGGAGGGAGCGGCGCTGCCTCCTCCTCCTCTGCGGGCCAGCAGCTGAGGCAGCGCTGCCCGCTCCCGGCCCCGGCCCGCTCCCGGCCCCCTGCCCGCCTCTCTCATCCCTCCTCCTCCTCCTCCTCTCCTCTGCTCGCCGCTGCCGCCGCCGCCGCGCCCCGACCGCCGCGGAGCTGCCAGGTGGGGCAGCTCGGGGGCGCCGCGGGAGCCTGAGAGGAACCCGGCGCCTCGATGAGCTCCTAGCTCCCACCCTGCCCCGTCCTCGCCGGCAGCAACTCCAGGTGCGCGGGTCAGAGCAGAGCCGGGGACGCAGCTGGCTGCAATGGCGTCCAACATGGACCGAGAAATGATATTGGCTGATTTCCAGGTAAATTTCAAGCCGCCGCCGCCACACAGCCGTGGCCTCTCGCTGCTTTTCTCTTTCTCCTCGTTGCTGTGCTGCTTGTTCTTTGTGGGAAGGTCCAGGGTGGTGGGTGTGAAGCCCACCCTCCAAAGCCTCTGCTCTTTCTTTCTTTTTTTTTTTTTTTTTTGGTCAGAAATGGGGAACATGTGCTCTCTTCTCTCAAGGTGTGTGAACAAAATGTCTTCTTTAACTTAGAGAGTTTCAGTTTTTAATTAAAAAAAAAAAAGCTTTTTCATCCACTTTGCTTGTTCCAACCCTCTACAACCACCCAGGCCCTGGGACAGCTGTGAGCCAGCTCACTTGGAAGAGGCAAATGCCAGGGAGGATACAAAACTCATCACTCCTCATGATTTGTCACAGTGTTTGTAATGAATCACTTACTGGTACTACAGATTAACGCTGAACAGAGGTGTTTCCATTATAACATCAACACTAACTTCATGGTTGCCTCAACCTATGACTGTTGTAATGACAGTAAAACTCTTCCCACCCCATTCCAAACAACAACATGTTTGTGTAGAAAGGAGGAATATGCCCTTAAAAGTTGTTTGTTACCTTCCTGCCTCCCTACAAAAGGGTTATAATTTAACTTCAAACTTTTAAATCTTATTCCTAGAATAAAGTCTTTCTCTGAATAAAAGTGATGTGTTCAGGAGCCTGGTTAATCTCTTCAGTATATTGCTTCTTGATATTGCTTGTTTTTCTAAGAAAAAATAAACAAACAAGTGGAAGATACCTGCATTTGAAATAGTGGGGAGAGCCAAAAGCAGCTTGGAAGGGTATCAGATTGTATTTGAATATATCTTTTTAATAGTTGCTTTTCAATCAATGTTTGTTTTTTTTTTTTTAAGCTTTCTCCATTTGCAGTGGTTGTTCTTACATGGATAGGCTCCTGGATATTCTTGGATTGCATTGTAAAACTGCTGTCTGTATGTTCAACTTCTTAAAAGACTGTTTCTCAGCTGTTAGCAGTGAAACTATTTTATTTAGTTTAAAAAAAGTAATCCCTTCATTCACTCTGTGTGTGTGTTTAACAAGAATGTTTCTTTGGAATTACAGGTAGGGCGACTGTAGTGTACATTATGTAATTCCTCTTCTGCAAAAGGTGCCTGATATCTCACTGACGTAACACGCAGAGTTCCCAGTTGATAACAGGGAATTGTGTTCCCTTTCTGTACCTGAGTATCTTACACCCATATTTATTAAAATGTTTAACAAATATTTCTATAATGATCCTTTATTTTGTTGTGCTTGGAGATACTTTTGTGTGTGTAAGGAGTGACGTCTCAATTTTGAGGCTGGGGTTTCATAAAGGAGTTCTTCCAGTAACAATACACTGTGTAAAAGGAAACTGGGACCCTAATTCTGCACTCACACTAGTGGAGACAGACTCTTATGGAATCCCACATTATTAGCTGAAACAGGTTGACATTCAGGAATCCCAGATGATGATTAAGTTAGTGGCTGGTGAATGTAAGATTTTTTTAATAGAGTTGTCAATCTGTATCCACTTTCCAAGTTTTTAGTGTCAGTGCTCTTTTGCAGTTCTGCAGTATTTTTGTGCTTGGGCTTTGAAACCAATTAATAAAGGTATAAGACCAACTACAGTGTTTGGTACCATGAAGACAAGTAAGTATTATTGTAAACTTGCAGATGGGTGGTGGAGTCACAGAAACTAGTTGTAGATCAAGGATGACATAATGTGTCTGAACCTAGGACCCAGGAAATATTTTATCATATAACAATGCTTATTCAAAAAGAACCCAAACCTTTTCCTCTTGTATGTCAGCAGACAACTTTGTTTTTCTGTTTCATCCTTTTTTTTTTTTTTTTTAAATAATATCAAGCTTCTACCTGATTCTGAAACACTGAACTGTCAATTGTCATGCCGCTAAAGCTTCAGATTAGTAAAAGACAATGTCAATCATTATTAGGCCTCGTATCTTTAGACTGTTACAAAATGGTAAAGGATTTTGGGTATTTTAAACACTTGATGGAATTTACAACTCATTCACTAAGAATTTAAAATGGAAAATAAAACATTATGTGCAAAGTAATTCTGCATGATTTTCCCTTCTATATTTTCTGTACCTTTTAATTAATAAATATGTTTCTCAGAGTTCTGCTGCCATCTTCTATGTTTGTGTGAGGTATCTTGTTGAAGAATGTTGTGTACACTGGAAATTTAAAAACAATTCTTTGTAGTTTTGTTCAGCTAATCTTTGCTGAATTAAATTGGGAGGGAAACTTCCATCACCATTTCACCCTCGCCTTTCCCAAGTTACGTTTAAGATGGATAGAGTAGTGGTCTTTGAACTTTTAAAACTTGAAAGGGTTTTCCCTCCCCATAAAAAAAAAAAAAAATTCAGTGAAGTCATAATTATACTGATGTTTGATGCTTTTGTGAAGCTTTCATGGACTTATTTTGTATCTTTCAAAGCTATTAGGGATTCTGCCATTGATTTCAACTAGAGCAGGATCTTGTATTGAATTTGGATTTTCCTTTTAGCTCTGACTGTTGTAACAGGTTACTTCTGCATTCTGAGGTACTAAAGAGAAATACTTTTTAAAAAGATTTTGTATATATACATACGTATACATACAAACATTGGATAATTTTAGAAAATATTTTAACTATAGAGTAAAACACAGTAAGTGATCTACCAAAATATTTTTTTCTTAATGTCTCAAAACATTTTAAGCCTGTTCTGTATGGTTATAATTATTTTCTTTCCCTCTCCGTTTTTAATGAGGTTACTGTATGCTACCCAGGGAGTACAAAGTACGTATTCATGCATGTGGGCTGTATAAGCGACCTGTCTAACTTTTCCTTCTTAGGCCCTCACTTAAGAAAGATTATGCAGAAGCTTAGCTTTATACATGAGTAGTCTGATTGTTTTCAGTGGAAGTAGCTAAAGTAGTGGAGTTAAGCGCACAAACAAGTTTTAGCTGTTTTACTAAATGCAATTCAGAATTTCTCCACAAAGTGTCATTGGCATATAGGAAAGACTCCAGAGGAAAAAACCCAACAACTTGTGTTTGTAGCATAAATTCTTTAAAAAGGTAGCTGCATGTGAATTGATAAGAGTGATGCTGCAACATACCTCACATGCTGGGGGAAATAAGGGCATATAATTTCTACCAATTTTTGTTAACATCTCTGTTCTTCTTTTGTTTGTTGTGTTTAACTGCAAAATGTTTTTCCATCTCCTGTGGGATACCCAGGTACTCACATGATACAAATATATTCATGATCTATGCAGTTTGGGGCCCTCTTTTCATTATAAAGAAAATAGATATTTCTTTTTTTTTTCTTTTTAAATTGCAAACTTTAGTTGCACTGAACTTAGTTAAATTGGCATAGTTAAACTGTTCAGGAATGAAAACCAGTCTTTGAGTATTGGCAGACATGTCAGACGTCAACATTTTTGTATGCTAGCACCTTTACTTAGGATGGGGACTAAAATTAGCAAGAACATCTCTTTGTCATTATAAGTTATATCCACTTATAGGACCACTTTATTTGTGCTATGTGGTTGTCCTCACAACAATTCTAAATGTAGAGTGGGCCTAAGGGTTGGAGTATTGTGGGACTTGCCAGCTCCTGGGTGTCCATATATTACAAGAATATCTGGCACATGGAGCTTCAGAAGGAAATTTTTCATAGAATTCACATTTTTTGTTGACCAAGTAAATAAGTAGCTCAAGATTTGGTCTGGGTGGGAAGACTTCGGAGTGGAATGGCAAAACTCAAAAATCCTTGCTTTCATTGAAACAACAGATATCTAGTAGTTTTCTTCTTCTTCCTTCTGTCTTTCATCTCTGTTCATTGTGAAACAAAGTCATGTGAGTTTTTTTCTTTTTGCAATTTTTTTTTTTTTAAACTGGGTAATAGACTGCTTTGGTATGATTCACCCGCATGTATATAAAAATATCTTTTTTTCAAACTTCACCTTTGTGTCAATCTTTTTCATAAAAACAGAGGTTTGTGGGAGGAGCAAGGGGGAGTTGGGAAGGAAGAACCTCATTGCCATCAGTTACAGAAAGGTGAGAAAGCATGCTAGATAATAATGTTATAAGTTATAAAATTGACCATGACATTGATATATCAGCTTATTATTTCTTTATTTTTATTTTTTAAATATTTAACCATAATTCAAACTACTCGTTTCCTTCTGGAATGGTTAAAATTAAAGAAACTGGAGAGTCTTTTTCACTTGGAAGTTAACGCAGTTAAAGATTTTTTTTTTTTTTTGGTGGTGGTTATGAAAAACATCTGTCTGCTTCAGCCCTGTACAAGATTATCTCTGTTATGCACACTGTTTTCACTATCTAACAGTCTATGTGCAGAATTTACATGTGTATTAATTTTTTGGGGGGATGCAAAAGGAGCTTTGCTTTCTTCTGTATGTGTTGGTATGCTGGCTCAGGTTTTCTGTCACTTTTAAGTTACTGCCAGTATGAAAATTTGATGGGTGAAAAAGGTAGGCAGATACAGGAGTAGCTTTGAG
This sequence comes from Gymnogyps californianus, assembly GCF_018139145.2. NCBI lineage: Eukaryota > Metazoa > Chordata > Aves > Accipitriformes > Cathartidae > Gymnogyps > Gymnogyps californianus. The sequence goes on along the minus strand of NC_059478.1, from coordinate 29,101,797 downwards.
TCAGTACCCTTGATTCTTGCCCAGGACTGTGACTTATGCTGGGGGCTGGAAAGAGTGTTTCATCCATTTTCTGTAAGGGTAAACCATCCACTAAGGGGTTTTGAACAAATAGCAAAGTTGATGTCCTTAACATTGATTTCTGAAAGAAAAGGTGGTGTTTTGTCATTAAGGCATTGGAGCAGAAAGGACTGTTCTTGATTTCTTTGCAGACTTTCTGTGAAGTGTTTGGCAATTCACTTGGAACAAGATCCTCAACAAAAGACAGGTGCTGAAGAGACTTCCAATCAAAGTTTAAATCTTTGGAAAGTGTCCTCCAACTTATGTTTAAAGTTCTTGGAGGCCAGAAAGTCTCCCTAGGCACCTGAATATCTGGTTTTATATGTGTTCAGATCTGTCTGAGCTTAAAACCTCAGTCTTGCTCATACCAAATCATTCTTTTGTGTGGCCTCTCTGTAGGATATAATGCGGTGGGTGCTCCTAGAGCACACCAGCTGGACTGAGCTCTGCAGCTCTCTCTATAGGAGTTGGAAAGAAATCCAGTACTCTATAGACTAGAAATCAGGATTTGGGATAGACAGGTTTGTTTCTTCATACCCTCTTACTGGGTACCTGTAGGTAAAAGTGGACTCCGCTAGGTTTCTAATAGTCAGGTGCCAAGATGCTCAGTGCTGCTTCACCTGACCTTTTTTGTGGATATAGGTTACTATATCCTTAGCTAAATTTTGAAACAGTTAACAGGGCTGTTTTTCAGTGTAAAAAAGAGGACTTTAGGACACTGTAGGATGTTGAAGCTCATACCTATGAAGCCTCTTAATTTACATTTTGATTAGAATTCCTTTTAATCCTTGCTGCTTTTTAACATGTTATAATTTTGTGCGTTACACAGTAACAGCATTGGAACTGGTAGTTGGATCTTTCAGTTTGCAACACAATTGGTTTTGTTTGCTGTAAATGGCCTTAGGGTCAAGAGACATGATAAAAGCATACTCCATGCCTAGTGTGTTTTAGTTTGGTTATTTTGATCATCGTTGTCTGCTACCAAGACCATTGCTCTATTAATTTGTTCTTTGTGTGTTTCTGAAGAATCAACAGTTTAATTTTTTTAGATACTTTTAGACTCAGCTGTAATCCCAAAGCTCATGTTCATCAGAACAAAGCTAGTTTGATTTACTAGTCACCTTTCTGGCTTTTAAACTGAAGGTGAAGTGGATTCCAGAGTCACAAATAAGAAATTGGAGTAAGAGTGATGTCCATTTAGAAACATGATAACTTGGATATTTCCACTGATAGCTCTTCATGGAAAAGCCAGCTAATTTCTCCTATATAAGGACAGATAGTTAATTAGAAATACTATCTGACATTTGTTGAGAAGAAAGAGGATACTATGATTTCTGTGCATCAAAGCCCTGTGTAAGAACCTAAATAATTTACCACTGGAGCACTGATTCATCTTTAGAAAGAGGTTTATGCTGTTCTTTTCATTCAATTACCTTGAAAAGACTCTTCACATCATAGTAATCATGTCACCATTTCCATCAGCCCATTCATATAGGTATTTGGGTTAGTAGGTCACTGAAACAGATTGAGAGGTGGTAGCTGTAGAATCCTTTTTCAAATGCCATGACAACTAATACTAATTATAATACTGAAATTATTAATTATATGTACTCCCAGAGGCTAGGAATGTGCTTTCATTGAAAGGTAATGTGAAAGTTATTTGACATGTTGAAAATAAAATGTGGCTAATATTTCTTGGTAAGCAAGGATCATTTACAATAAACACACTTACTGAGTTCATGTTTTTGTGTGGAAGGAAGTGTGGGAGAGGAGAGGATGAGGATTTGAGTGATTTGCTACATGTCTTGAGGGGTCCTGAGAATCTCCCGTCTTGAGAATATTGCATTGGTGCTGGAAGGTCTGAAAGGGTGGAATTTCCCCCTCTATTTGGACAGTTCTTATGGTTCAGTTACCATTGCAAGCCTAGTTTTTGTGCATTTCCCTGCTAGAAGGAAGAGTTAATAGCTTATTAAAGGACCTACGTGTCATATCTTTGATAGGATTTCATATTTTTCTAGTCAGTGGATAAGTTTGTGCATTTGTGGGGCAGCCATTAGATGAGTCCTTTCTTTTAATTACTGTAAGAACTACAATAAAAAGCCTGGGGAAGTACCTAACATTTTACTCGTCCCTCATCATTTGGATGAAAGGAAATGACATGCTTACTGGCTGGATTGATACCTACTAATTAAGCCAATTTTTTAGAGTTGACTAGATAATGTGCAATTGTAAAAACAATTGCTCAAAGATGAAACCAAAGCCCTAATGTATGCGTTACATGTTGTTTGGTCTGTCGAAGTAGTCATCTGCTGGTCCTCTATGTCTAACTGGTTGAGCAGGTCTTTGTTCTGCAGGAGTAGTTATGCTTTCAAAAGATAATTCATTAAAGCTGAAGTTCTTAAGAGATGTTTTGAAACTATAACAGAGTACGTTAGCCCTTGAGTTATTTTATATAGGTTTCATATTTTACCTATTGCAGGAAACAATTTGTAAAGACAAGAACTCTGAAACTGAGTCACCTCTATTATTTTTTTTTTTTTCTAAAGGTCAGGTTGTTTGTGTGAGCAAATATCAAAGGTGCCATATCAGCTCAGATCGAAGACCCAGCTGGCCTAATGTCTCATCTGCAGCAGTGGCTGGTCCTTAGGAAAGAGCCGAAAGAAACAGAATTTGAATGGATTTGCCTCATCCTAGTTTCTGGAAGTCAGCACTTTAAGAGCTTGACGATGGGGTTTGTTATAAGACTTTGGAAATAAACTGTGTCAGCTTGAGTTAGTCATGCGTTCTTCAACTGACTGAGTTCTTCAGAGACATCTGAATAGTTTTGTGATATGTGAGTTTGCTCTATAGAAGCTGTGTTCACTTTTTGTCAGTATGTCACATATTCATGTATATACTAATTCTATTCTATATACTTTATTGGAATTTCTGCTATTTCTTATGGTACAGAAGTCAAATTTGTCTGAACTGTAGAAATCTTAACCCCTTCTGGTTAGCACCCCAATAAAATTCACCAAAAAGCTAATGTCAGCACAGTGGGAATGTGAGGTTGTTTTAACCTTTAATTAAGGCTGATTTGAAGAGCAGTCTGCTGTGAAAAATTCATATTTAAGTTCCTTTAAAATTTTAGGAACTATCATCTGGTCCTGGTGGTTTGTTCTATATGTCTCTACTGACACTTTAGGATGAGAGAGTTCTCTATAAAGAGCAGCTTTGTTATAGGATGGTCCCTAAGTCCCTCTGAAGTGAATATGAGCACACAGAATTCATTTAGCTTTTCTGATATGCCCTTACCTTCTTTGAATACTTCTTTAGTGTCTTCTTCCTTTGGTCCCACTGACTTGCTGGCAGGCTTCCTTGTCCTGCTGCTTTTAAAAGCTTATAGAATTTTTATGTCTTTAGAGAAATTATTTTTTTGTAGTCCTTGTTGGCCTGCATTATGGTATGACCTATGCTTTGCTGGGATTTGAGTGTTCTTCTGTTTCCCTGTTTTGGATACCATTTCCAGGTTTTGAAGAATATGTCCATTCCTTGTGGTCCTGTTCCTTACCAAAAAAATACGAGTGTTTGTGGAATGTTAAGTAAAATATTTTTTGTATGGATTAGTACTCTTCCTTTGTGTACTTATCTAGAAAGTGGCTTTTATTTATTCTTTAGTTGTTTTTAAGGTTCTACTGCTCTTGAGGCAATGAGGAGAAAGGAGATGACTGCAAATATCCAGTAAGCAAAAGTGTTTGTCTGACCCCTGCAGTTCTTCCTGTTTTCCATCAGTTTCTCTTGTGTGAAATGTATAAGATACTGTAAGAGCAAAATGACTGTGATTCAGGAAATCTTGGGGTTTTTACCTTCACTGAGATACTTTAATAAAAGTATTAAACAAGCACAGAAACTTTGGGATAATCCTAACTAAACCTTTTTGTAGTTGTTCGGTAAAGGCTGTCTTCAGTCCTCAGGAAAGACAAATGGGTTTAGTAGTCCAGAGTACTAATTAATGGGTACTGACTTTTGTTTTGGTTTGGCTTTTACTTCAGTTTGAGCACTGCTCTTTCTGTGTAGTGCCTGTGGCTTAAACACTGGAGTGTTAGCATGGGGCTTGGGAGGCTAGAGTTCATGTCTTGGCTCAGCTCATGGGCTTCCTAGGGATGTGCCTTCGTGGTATTCTGGAAGCAGAATTTGCTCCAGAGTCTTGAGAGTGTTCAAAGTCTGCTGGAAACGATTTGAAAGTGGTTAGTGTGGTGCCAAGTTAGCTAGTTCTGCTAAGAAGTGGTTAGAGCTTCGTGCTACCAGTTTAGACTTCGTACCCTGCTTGCTTTGTTCAGAAGGCTTGCAGTCATCTCAGAGCATGGGCAAAGTTCACTCTTGTCTGCTTGGTAACTAATAGGTAGAAATGTCTTCTGTGACATTCAGAAATACAGTTTTTTCTTTTTTTTTTACCCCCCGTTCCTCCTGTAGAGAGGGACTAATGCTTCCTTACTTCAGAGTTTTGCTTAAGGTGGCACTCAAATAGTAGAATGATGAAGCTTGTAAATAGTTGGGGGTGGGAGTTGAAATGCATTGGGCAAAACTTTAGCCTGGCGTATTTGCCTAAACCCTTTCTCGATTTCAGATACTGGTAAGTGTATTAGCTTGTTTTTGTTAAGTGAACAGCTGGTGAATCTGCTTATTTTTTACCAGATGGTCTTCTGAGTTATGTAAAAACAGAGAAGCATTCTTATCTCTTCATTTAGATGCTCGCAGTAGGTGACCTTTCAGTGTTTGTCTCAGTCGATATGCGTGTATGTATTTTTTAAGTGTTTGTCTGAAACAGAAAGAAGTAAAAGTTAATTTAATAACCACGGATGACTCATAAGAAGAACAGTCTCATTACATCAGTCAGGTTGTTGCAAGGTTAGAATGATAGGGGATGCCACAGAGGGGCATGTATGTAGCTGGTGGTGCAGTCTGTGGAGGTGGTCCTGAGATAGGCGGGACTCTGGGATGGGAAGAGCTGAGGTACCAGAAAATCTCAGTTGTGAGTGTCTGTGCTGAATCTCTTCATAGCCCAGAGGGGAGTTACACACGGATCCTAAATCTGATATTATGGTACTAAAGCCTTTACTTGCTTGGCTGAGCATATTGGTTTACCTGGTTTTGGGGAACAAGTGTTTTGCTTTGTTTCAGTTGCTTTGAAGTAATTACCATTGCAACAGTGTATGTGTGAATTTTCAAGAAAATTTTCTCACTTACTAATATGTCATAGGTCAATTAGTGTCCTAAAGCTTTCTGGGTTTGAGTAGACTTCTAGCAGATACAATCTGGAGCTGCCCTTGGCTGCTTTATAGACACTTAATTATTATCTTTGATTACTGAGCCATTCTCCTCATAAGAGATGGGAAAAGGAAGCAAGGTACTATGTTTCACTCTAGAAACAGGAAACTTGGTATTGGGTTGTTTAAAAATCCTACATCCAGAAACCTGATTTTTATTAGGAATGCTTAGAAAGGGAATTACAGATTCTTCTAGTAGAAGTAGTAGCCACATAGTGGGCTGCACTAGTATGCCAGGAGACTGAGGGAGGCCATTCTTCCCCTCTACTTGGTACTGGTGAGACCACTACTACCAGGAGTACTGTGTCCAGTATCAGTTCCTCCATTGACAAAGTGGAGCAAGTCCAGTGGAGGGCTGCTTAGGAGGGGAGGAGGCTGGAGCATGTTTTTTGAAAGGTGAGGTTAAGGGAGCTGGGTTTGTGTAGCCTGGAAGAGAAGGCTAAGGAGGGATCTAGTTGCTGTCTCAACTATACAGTGGGTGATAGCAGACAATATAGAATCAAATTTCTCTTGGAATTGCACAGTCCGAGGATGAGAGACAGTGGATACAGGTTACAGCAAGGAAAATTATAATTAAATATAAGGAAAAAAAAATTTTCCCGGTGAAGGTGGTGAAGCACTGGAACAAGCTGCCCAGAGAGGCTGTAGACTCTCTGTCTTTGGAGATATGCAAAACCTGTCAGGAAGCTGAAGTGTGTCTGAAGTGAAGGCGAGAAGGGAAACGGTGCTACAAGTGAGATAAATTTTGCCTTGCTGCCAAATACCATTCGCTCCCAGCTTCTGTGAACTGATCTGTCTGGTTGTAATTGAAGAGGTGAATAAAACAGCAAACTAAATTTTGGTGATATTGCAGGGGAAGTATGCAAGGAGATAAGTAATATCCTTTGCTATATCTCATATGCTATTAAGAACAGCTCTGAGTGTTTGTTTTTAGGCTGCTGACCTGGAGAATTCAGCCATCCTTCTGAGCAGGTTAGTGGCCTGTACTCGAAAAGAGTTTTCCATGCTCCTAGTCTCTCTTATCTTTTGAAGAGTAAGTTACGGAAGGGATAGTGAATTGATTTTAACAATATTTGTTCTTCGCCAGCTTTTTTGATTTCTCTTTAAAACCTCATATATCTTTATGGAATAGAGTTAGCTCTAGTTACATTGCTGTATCTAGTGATAAAAATTTATTGGGTACTTTCAAAAGTAAGCATTTCCTAGGGTGCTGTCTGTGCAGTTGCAGTGGATGGAGATGCTCGCTTCCTGGCTTCCTGGGATTTTGTAGGAGATCCCAAAGGGTGAAAGCTTTTCTTCCTAGGTGATCTCACTTGTTGAATCTTTTGGTGCCTTAATGTAATTGTTTCTTTGGGCATTGTAGTTTTGTATAAATATTAAAAAAATGGACTGAGCTATAGTTGTAACAAAAGGCTGATGACAGAAAGCTCTCTTCTCCTTTTTCATCCAGCACAGGAGAGTCTGTATCAGCTGTTTCAATGTCTGAGGACTGGGCATCAGATTGAATCACAGTAGCTTAGTCTTACTCTGAGACAGATGGATGTGATATTAGTGAGAGGGGAAAAGTCTGTAGTTGACAACTGGTGTGACTCTACCCTGGAGATCAGTTGTCTGAGTTTGTTGCTGTACTGGGTTATGGAGCTATGGCTCCAATTTTATCCTTTTGGTTATGTGGACTGAGCATGGTACCTGTATTTGCATCTGCTCTAAATTACTGCAGGAGGCTGCAGCTGAGGATGTTAACTGCAGAGTGCATGTGGAGATTAGTTAGGCACAAAGTAAGATTTTTTTATTTATTTTTTTTTTTCTCCCCCTCCGGCTGACTTTTACAGGAGAGACTGGTGCATGGTGTAATTCACAGCCATCTGTCTGCCTGACTTTAATGGGCCTGAACCTGTTGTGCAAAATGTTCTAGGCTAAAGCCTAGTTTGGGTTAGCTTAGAGATGGTCCCTGTTTGGAGAAAATATAGCTACTGTTGGTAGTCAAAGGAAATATGGAATTGTTCAACAAAAATGTTCAGAGAGGCAGACTTCTAAGTCCTCTGTATCCAGCTACTGGCTGTTAGGCTGAATGCGGTCTTCTGGATACTTTTGGCTGCTACATTTTGCCTTGGCGAGAAGGGAAATGGTGCCACAGGTGAGATAAATTCTGCCTTGCTGCCAAATACCATTTGCTCCCAGCTTCTGTGCAACAACTGCCACCCACTATCTGTTGGGGCAACAGTAGCCTGACTCTCTATTTGAGTCAGCAACAGCTGTTTGTTGCTTTCCCAGCTTGTGCAGAAGTAACAGCCTGGCCCTCTGTGTTAGGAGCAGCAGTTGTCCCTTCCAGCTTTGCTGTGTAACAACTGCCTGGATCTCTGCAGCAGGTGCCGGAGGAGCATTTTCAACAGCAGCTGCCGCCAGATGGGGAAGTCAGCTGCTTTCCTGTGATGTGGAGGTAGGCTAAAGCCTGTGCTCTTGAGGTGGGGGGTCACAGAGGGTCTCAAAACCCAGATCCAGCTGTTACGGCTGCCGGGGTCGGACCACCCTGCAAGGGATTTAGAAGAGCAAGTCTGTCATCCTGCGTTATAGCTTTCTGGACGCACCTCCTAGGTTTGTCTTGAATGCCTTGGAAGTCTGTCTGGCCTCTGACTTTTCTCCTACTGAATTGTTTCCTCAGTGGCTACTTTGCTTCTTTTATGTAACAGTGATTAAGGTTACTGTGCTAGTTAAATAGGACCCCTGATGGTTAGCTGTGAGTCTTTCCAAGGGTAAGCTCTCCATCACTAAGGTGATGGTTAATCTGCAAAGCTACCTGAAAAAAATTTGGAGAAGCGCTCTGAAATTTTATTATATGCAAATCTAAATCTGCATGGTGGAAACACTTACCTGGCCTGGTAAAGCAGGATGCTAAGAAAGTTGTTTTAACATTCAGTAACTTTATCTTCAGAATCTGATTTTATGCATTCAGTGCAAAGCAATAGTTTTCTCATCTTCACATTCATTTTCCTCTTGTGTGGTCTGAAAAAAACATAGAAGAGACTGCACAGTCTCTGGAGCTGCTGTGAAGGGCAAAAATGCTATCCTAGATTTAGAGGAAATGCAGAGAGGAGGAGAAGGAACTTGTTCTACCTTTTCTTCCCTTTTGTCCTTCAAAAAAAATTATTCGGTTTCTTTTTGATGTGTAAAGGTTTACAAATCAGTGAGCCTTGAAGGTTTTACCTTTACTGCGATGGTTTGTTTCTTTCAGTTTGATGACTTAGAGGATGTGCTGGTTGTTGATTGAATGAAGAGTTAGTAGTATTCTGGTAGGAATTTTCTTCTAAAATATTTAATGCCTTTTATTAAGTAGGTCTCTCATGAAAATAAAGCTGAATAAAATCTGTGAATCAAAAAAAAAAATTCTCCTCAACTAGTATCACTTTACTTGCCTAGTAACAAAGATGTGTTTTTGCATCTTTGGAGCTCATCTACTTTGCTATATTTTGAAGTTTTTTTTCCTTCTGTTTCTGCGCAAATTTAACGTGATTTTTTTTTTTCCTATTCAATTATTTTTTTGTTTGTTTGTTTCTTGCTTGGGTAGAATGAAAGGCATAAAAGTGAGCAAAAAATCTTCATGTATTGTAAATAAGTAAAGCCTGTGACTTTTAGTCTGCCTTCCTAGATAAGTAAGGCATATAGCCTTATGGTGCCTAGGTGTCCCCTGGACTCATACCAATTAAATTATTCCAAATTTCATGAAAATACAGCCAGGTAACACGGAAAGAAGTGCATCAAAAGAAGCACTTATAAATATTCCAGCAATAGGAAAAGCTTAAATCAGCCCTTGCAATTAGGGATGAGAGGCAAACCCATGAGGAACCAGACTTTGTTAATTTTGTTGCTCACAGAACCTGCTGGTTTCCTGTGTGTGTTTCCCTAAAGAAAATGAAGGCAGAAGCAGGCCAGGTTGTTCTGGGACTAATCTGCCACTGCAGAGTCCTTGACATCACGTCATGCTTGCCAGTGAGGAACTACCTGTCTCGTGTGCTTAATTTCTTAGGGAAAATGAAAGACATGCAAACCAGATGATTTTCTTAAATTTATCTTGCATGACATGATGCAGTTAAAAGGAAGAAAACCTTAATTTTTAGTTGGGTTTTTTTTTGGTCTTACTGATGGATTATGACTTGAGGCAGGGATTTGTATGTGGTAGTGTGTAGTGTCTGAATGTTGAAATATTATTCTGAAGATTCTGAGTTTGCTGCAACTGTGACATTAACAGGGTGTTGAGGAAGATCTTGGAATGTCTATTTTGTGGTTACGTTGATAAGTAGTACTCATTCATTGTTGTCATTCAGAAATGTTTGTTTTCTGTTTTATTGACAACTAGCAAAAACAGTCCATCTGGAAAGTGAAATCTTAGTTTTAGAACTAAAACAAAATCAAATGTTAGAAGTGATTGTAAAAATGGTCCAAGGGTTTTCAACAAGACTGCTTTTCTTGGGTATTAAGAATTCTGATGTGTTTGATTTTTAGTTAGTGTTTACACCTGTCCATTCCTGTTACCCAATGACTCTGCATTGCTAAGAGAGCAAGAGTGGGGTTCTATTTTAGATTGTAAATCACCAACAGGATGATTTAGGAAGGATGCAGACATGCAAGTGAATTAGTTGCTTAATTACTCTGCCTCCGCTGTGATGAGGTAACTCCTTTCACTGTGTGCTCTGGCAGAAGGGTAAGCTAATTCTGTTTAGTTTATCTCAAAATAAAAGTATGCCACAGTGAGCTGAATTGCTTTGCGATTAGTATGGGCTAAGAGTGTGCATATGGACAGTTGCAAGTCAGCTGAGCTGCAGGGGTGATGTGAAGAGGGGGCAACTAAAAACCAGTATTTGAGCCTTGAATTCTAGGTACCCTCTCCTCAACTTCATCTGCACAGGCCGGGGTTGAAAACAACACATTGTTGGTCAGGTTCTTATTGTAGGTTGGAACACAACTTAGTTCTTAGAAAGGTCATGCAGAGTTTGCAGGGCTGATAGATGAGAAATAGTAACTTTATTTCTGTAATGACCAGATTTTTAAGTGTATTTCACTTAACTGTAAACAGAACCTCAGACTGTCACTTCTGCAAAACTTTTTCTCAAGGTAAGACTACTTTGCAGCAGAACTGTCGACATCAATTTCAGTGGCAGGTTTATGGTAGTATGAACCCTCCTGTGATTTCAGAAATGACAAGCTCAAGCCCTGCACTCCTCAAGCGTACCTGGTGTAAGTCTATATAACCACGTCATTTGCTAGGGAATGTGGTAAAGTGTTGTCTCATTTTTAACTTCAAAAGTAACTGCAAGAAGTAATGGAAGAGAAGGCAAAATGATGCTTCTGAAGAGCAAAACTGTATTTTTAAAATTTTTTTAGCACTCCCTATGCAAAGTGGGTGAAATTCAGTATTAACACAGCATGCTGTGAGCAATGGAAGAAATTTTGTCTTGTTCCAGAGAGAATCAGTCTGGCCATGAAAGCATTGTGGATCAATAGAAGCTGCTGCCTCCCCTCTGCAGGCAAAAAAATCTCTAAAATGTCTTTTTGTGATCCTAACAGTCCTCCAGACTGGTCCTTTTGTGTAGATATACTGCGTGTAATGCTTCATAAGCGTGGAATTCTTCAGCGTTGAATTTGGAAAGAGAGAATTGGCTTTGAATTTCTCTGTGATTTCTTTTCTACTTTTTATTTCTTCGTTGTTGTAAATTGGGAGAAAATGTTCCATTCAGAGCATGGAAAATGTATGACCTGATGGCTTTTTATGTCTTGGGAGAAAAAAACCTGTATGTTTTTGTGCCTAGCCCCCTTTTTCTCTTATCACGTAAAGGAAAAACAGGACTATATATCTTTGGGATCAGGCAAACTGATCTGTTTGCTGCTGCTATCTAACTCTATTATTATTGTTAAAAGGTTGGATTTTTTAAATGTAGTTTTATGTAAACGTTATATGAACTTTTTATATAACTGTGTGGTAGAGCAGAAGGAACATGATCATGTTTCAGATCTTGTAAAAGTCTGAACTCCTCTTGTGTGCTTGAATACAGAGCATAGCTTTGATTAGGATGAAAGATAAATTCCAGAAAGAAACGTAACTGTTTCCATTTTTTCCCTTTGGTGAAATATATCTGATATTCTTCAATGTGAATGGTAGCAAATATGTGGCAGAATGAATAGCAATGCTCTGCCTGCTGAAGTTGAATAGTTGAAAAGATGGGTATCAAAAAAAAGAAAGCAGGATGCTGCATCAAGGTTTTTGCTGAGTAGAGGTGCTCTCCTGTATTTGGAATTAAGCTCAATTTACAATACCATTTTGTGGGATGTTATCACTGCTTTAAAAATGCTATTGTATTAGATTTCTTCAACTAGGTAAAGCCAAGAGTGTGGGGCTAGAATAACATGCAAGCGTTTTGTCTGAAAGGAAAACATTGTAAATATTTCATTATATAGTCTTGATTTTAAATGGTTTCACAAGGGGTACTCATTTGTACATGCAGTAGTAAATTGGCACTTTGACAATCAAAAATTCATACTTGCCACCTTCTTTTCCTCTTACACGGCACTGTGTAACACCCAGAGTGAGTAGGGGTATAAGATGATGGTGGAGGCAGTAGGGTTTATATATGTGTTTCTGGCTTTAGACAAAATATTTCAGCCACCTCAAACATAATTTTAAGTTTTTTTGTGCTCTCTTAAGGTACTATGAGTGTTTCATAGTTTTGAACGTAGAATTCTCAAAACACCTTTATGGGACAGCACTATTGTCCTAATTTTACAAGTAACTACTTTGTCTTGCTTCCCTAGGTGGCTTGCTCAAGGTTACACAAGAATCCTCTGGTGGAACAGGGAATTATATCCAAATGTTTGATGTTTAAAACTTGAAATCTGATTTCTGGATTACCCTCTCCTAACAGAAATGAAAGACCTATACCTTTCCTGTCATTCTGCTGAAATTAATTAAATTGTAAGTATTAATACTCTGATTTTGATCAATGCTTTTAATTCTGTTTACTGCTTCTTTTTCTTTTTAGGCATGTACTGGTATTGAAAATATCGATGAAGCTATAACGTTGCTTGAACAAAATAACTGGGATTTAGTGGTAAGTATTCTAAGAAAATGACTTCTTAGATCAACTTCATGTAACAGTGACGTGCCATCTTGCTGAGACAGCTATTATCTTTATTTCAAATTTGGGTGTGTCTTATGGCTGGGGCAAGCAAGTTATGTGCAGACTGTTTCTGGTCTGTTAAAGCCTCGTTGCCAAGTTAACATGATACTGAGTTGTATATACCCTGGTATACTCTGGTTGTCTTCATGCCTTTTTGATTTGTTTTTTTTTCCTTTAAATCAGTGTTTCCTATTGTGTTTAGTTTCCTTTTTGGTTAATTGTATGCATAATTTTGTAAGTAGTATAATTAAGGGTAGCATTTTTAGAAGACTCTTGTGTATACACACAAGATTTTTGAGGATTTAGGTGCCTGTGGAAGAAATGGAAAGTAAAACAACTTCTTCAATATTTCATATGCTTTTAGTTTAAAAATAAGATAGTTGCTCTTCTATTGTTAGTTGTTACGAAGAGTTGAGTCAGAGATTAAGGCCATACCTTATTTAGATTTGGTGTTATCCAGACACAGTTAAACACAAACAAAAAACCCAACAAACAAACTCATCCTAAAAAACCCTATTGTCTAGTTTGTAACAAGGTTCAATACGCAGACAAATACGAAGAAACCAATAAAACAAGCAAAACAGTTTTAGGTATTTTAAGACTCTGCATAGGATTATCAGGATAAATAAGGAAACTATTAATCCATTTTCTTAAGGTTTAAAAGTGTAAAATAGAACAAACTTAATTAAAAAGCAAGTGATCTTCCTTTCAAACTGTAATCCCTTTGATTTCCTCCGCCCCTTTTTTTTTGCTTTTCCAAATAAGTGATCTTTGGACCAGTGCAAATTATCAGAAAATTATTTAAAAAAATAAATAAATTAGATTTTCTAAAATTGACTATGGATACAGTTTCAACTGTCTGCCACATTGTGTTCCCAGCATACTGTTTAGAGTGTTCTCTATCTTTTAATAATTGCAAACTAAGTATCAGAGAGGTTAGGGTGAGGTTTTAAACTGAGTTTGTTAGAATGAATATTCTGTTTCTTTTAAGGCATAATGATTAAATTGACATGTAATATTGTAACCTATTGTAAACAAACACTATGTACTCCAAACACTTGAAACTAAACATTTAAAATGAATGTTGGCCAAAGTATATGGAGTCTTTCTTTTGCAACATGTCATGGTATAAGCAAGAATGAGACACCAACAAGCAAAAGGGAGCACATATCATCAGTGTCTTCTAACAGAAAAAAACAAATACGTGTTGACGGGGTGGTATAGTTAAAAACATGTTTTGTCCTAGCACTTTGTTGTGACTTAGCATGGGCTGTTTTGAAAATTAAAATGTTTATGGGAAGGCAAGGAATAGCCTTATGCATTCTGTTCAGGTTGCAAAGTTCTCAATACAATGCATTAAATCAGTTGGATGTGGTTTTGGGGGATTTGTAAATTGTAAAGTATATGCTTTACAATAAATGCTCACAGGTGGGGTTGAATGAGAGAACTGCGCTGAAAAATGATAAGAACAACTAAGGAGGTTTGTTTTGATTTTTTTTCTTTTCTTTTGAGACTCCAGAACGAGTAGAAAGGGAGAGTGAAGTATTCACAGCTATGAGAATGGCTATGAGAATAGCTTCAAATACTTGATTTTATTAGTGATGATTAAATGATTGAGAAGTAGAATATAGTGGGAAAAGAAGTAATGACCCAAAAATGCAAGCTTAAAAAAGGCATAGGGAAAGTGAGAAAGGAAAGAAAATTAGGGATGTAAGAGGTACTTCAGGAAAGTACATAGTTCTTGAAACTAAACAGAAGATGAATGAGAAGAGTGTCTATGAAAAGGAAATGGTAAGTTGTGGAAGGGGGAAAAAAAAAAATTGGGGAGAGTAAAAGTGAAGAAGACGCCCTAAGGGTCTGTCATTAGTAGGACACTGGCTCCTTTTTATTAAAAGCAGCCTTCTTGTAAAAAAGGGAGTGAAAACCAAATCATGCTAGTCTAACAGAGTTAGAAGCTGAAGAGTGAAGAAAGAGGAGAGAAGACAAAAGAAACGTGAACGTAAGAAGAAAAGGAGTTGCTAGCTTGAGAGAGAATCAAGCATCTCTTTGTTAGACAAGGGATTTTAGCATTTCAACAGTCAAAACAGTACATGAAAAAAGGCTCATGACTTATAAGAAATGTAGCATTTTTACTTTTAAAAGCCTGTGGTCCATGTGTGGTGGGGTTTTTTGTTTGTTTGGTTTTGGGGTTTTTTGTACCTTTTGATTCAGTAGTCAAGTACAGATTCAGTGCCAAGAAATTGGGGAGGAGGGAAGGCTTTGTTGTGATTGAACCGAAAGGTCTTGGAGTTTTTTGGCTGAGATGAAAAATTTAAAAAAAGCCTTTTGCTTGGCACTAAATATTTCATTCAATGCAGAACAAAACATTTTTTTTGATTTGTAAGGAAAACAAAATTTGTAGGACTTGGTTTACAAATCATGAAGACAGTAGTGAAGTAGTGATGATTTTGGTAAGGGTTCCTCTATCATTTTTTGACCACCAATCTATTAGGTAAATGGGAAGGACACCATTGCTGTCTTCTCTAATTTCACTTCGTTTTGTGCATCTTATTCAGAGGCTCATTTCAAGTTCAAGTTTTTGATAAACGTGACCTGTGGTAGTAAAATATAGTCATACAGGTGTTCAGGATTGTTTTTTCGGGGTTTTGTTTTTTTTTAAATGTGGATTCCTTTACTTCCATGATTTTGGAAGTAAAATCAGAGCTCTGTATTTGATCAGGAAAGCTTCCGTGAGGCACCCAGGGTAATATGAAGTAGAAAGCTAAGCAAGTCCTGTTAGGATGTGATCAACCTAAATTCAGGGGCACTTCTGCAGCAGTAGGGAAAAAACCAAAACCATAAATTAAGGAATTTCTTGTCTCAAACAGATTGCTTTCTTGCTCTTCATTCAGGCTGTCTGTATCTCAATTCCATTTTCCTGTTTGGGGGGAAAAAAGTCATGCGCTATCAGAGGCTGTGCTAGGGACCCAGGCTGAAGATTCCCTTGAGCACCTGTTGCTTCTTGAGCTCTGAGACTCAACTCAAGGGCGTTGTTATTTCTCCGGGACTTCAGCCAAAACAACCAAGAGCAGGTAGTCCTGGTGAGTTGGAAAGCAGAAGGATCCCAAAACAGAAACAGTGAAGCACTTGCTGACATAGGCTGACAGAGAAGTACATCAGAATGCACAGAGATAGTAGAGCTTATATGGTTCACAAAATAAGTTTCTAATGTCATGCTACAAGTACTATGTTTTTGTGTAAGCTTTTTTTGAGGATTTCTTTGTTTGCACTGATGCAATACTCCTGCGGCTTATTTTCTCCATACTTTTTTTTTTTTTTCCTGGTCTTGCTAGTAGATTTTAGTATCAAGGGTTAAAATGTCACCAGTGTCTTTCCTGTTACTTCAGTGAGTGTTACTGTGTTTTGTATCTTTTGGACACTTGGCCTTACCTTTAAAAAAAGCCAAACCTGAGTGAAGTGTAAGGAACTCCTTTCTTGGTTTAGTTTTTCTGATAGCCATTTATGTTTTTCGTTAAGAATTCATCTGAATTCTTTTTTCTTTTTGATTTAGAACTGAAACATCAGCTTCCTATTTTTGAACTTTTAAAGATTACCCACCTGCAATTAGAAGTCTTCATGTCTGTTCCTCTATATGGGATACTTTAAGGCAATATAAACTGCCGTTAATTTATCTTCAACTTGGAACTAAATAAATTTAATGTCTCAGAGTTGTATATGTTTTACAGTGTTCAAATCATGTTTGTAGCTGTTTGAAGTGATATAGGAAACTGTCTTTCATAAGTGTTTGATTGCTAGGCTTTGTTCAAGTGCTTAAGATCAAATTGATCACGAGAGTGCTGCAGAGGAATTCATGTGCAGTAACAGCACATGAATTGCTTGGTGGGATCATGAAGTCTAATCTTGCCAATAATTAGTTCCCCACTGTTGCATATGACTTGGCCTTTGTGGTGGTCTGCTGCATATATAGCAGCTTAGGGTTTTTTTCTGTATTAGAACACTGTAGCCTAATTACTAGGCTTATTATAGGCTGGGCGATGAAATGTTTTAGCTGTTTTGTGAGATACAGAAGATCAACATAGACAATGTAATGATCTCCTCAGGCCTTCATCATTATGAAACTGTTCTGCAATAAATGGATCAAACTCTCTTAAGCCTACCAGGATTGCTGATATGTTATTTCCTGAGTGTCATTTCTTTGAGCTCTATTAATTTACAATCATTTTTAACATCTGAGGAAGCAGAAGTTAGGAATTTTTGTCTATTGTAAAGTCTGATGGTGTCATAGCTTGCCCATTTAAACTATGACCTTCTGTTTTGGCATTTGAAGGTAAGAATGGCAGTATAAATGTATCTTAAACTTTGTGTAAAAACAATAAAAGTATGAAAAATCCCAACTATGTGTCTGTTGAAATCTTTTTGATGATGGTACATATGTAAAGGAAATGACCCATTAATGCAAGAATCTATAATCTACTTGACCTTATGAATATGGACCTTCGTATATATGAGGTTATTACATAGGTGATAGCTCTTCGCTCTCCTGAAATCAAATGCTTGCATCTGCACATGAAACCTGGTCTCCTGTACCTTTCACAGGTTTAATGAAAAACTCAAATCCTTCATATATAGCATGACTTTATATTCTGTACTGGTAATCAGAATAGTTTTTTTGAATGAAAAGCAGGATTCACCATGCTTCATTTTCTACTTTTTCCAGTATGACCATTTCTGTTGTTACTCCTGTTCACTGGTTTAAAATTATTTTTATTTCATGTCTTTTCCAATAGACATCGTAATGTAGGTACTGCTTAACGTCACTTTAAGAAGAAAATAAATTTCATCAAAATTAAAGGGGCGGGGTTATCCCATTTTCACTTCATTATAAATGTGTGTATAATGATTATAAAAAAATAATAAATCTGTTTTTTATTTTCAATATATATTCTTAAAATGACCTTTGTGCCTTCCTGCTGTATTTAGCTTCGTTATTCTGTATTCTGGTAGAGGCTCAAAGCACAGTATAACTTCAGTAAAACCAGCAGTTTAGTGCACCTGGAAATGTGATGACTTGCAGTTCCTGTTGTACACAGCTTCCAAGAGTCAGCTGACAAAAAGCGTTTCTGTACCTTGGAAAGAGAAATTGTATATTTTGAACATCTGTTTTTATAAAGCTTCAACTCTCAACTATAGTTTTTTCTTTTGAATGGATAACTTACACAGAAGATGAGGGTTTTTAAACAGCGAGATGCAAAAACCTTTTAAAAATAGTTGTTAGTTGTCAGACAGGATTTTTTTTTTTAATATAAGTATCCATTTTGTTTCTATATTTATATTTACTTCTATGTAATGTTGTCTTTCGGAAAAAAGGAAGTTAAAAAAAAAATTGAACTGAGAAAAATAAGCTAGGGCTTTGCAATTTTTCTTTTTTATTTCTTGTGGAGGTGCAGTTTAGATGGGATTCCTAGGCAGAAAATGGGCCATTGGCTCTTGACAGTTATCAACAATCTGATATTTGTATCTTTTATGGCTTTCTAACCATTAACTTAGTTCTTTTGTTATAATGTGTAGTAAATCTCAGTACAAGTTGGTAAAAACTAATACACTAATGATGTCTTTTGTCTGTTTTTCTAACTGATTTGCCCTGCAAAAGCTTTGATGTTGTATCTCTTTGTACATTTTTTTGATCGATTTGAATTAGTCTGCCTTGAGAAACTAGGTGATTAATTTAAGTTTGGCACAGGGCCATTTCTTTTCCTTAAATGTGGGACAGTATTGTCATATGTTTAGCAGCTCTCTTCTTTCATTCCAAGCAGGCTGTATTTCAGTGGCTGGAGAACCAGGGCTACACATTGTGGTGATCGTGTTCATCACATTGACCCCTTTTATCTTGTATTGTTGACCTGCTGTTTTCTTTACTTCAGAGTTGCATACTGCATATGACACACATTTGACAGCACTGACTATGGGACTAGTGAGAAGTTCATGGTGTGCTCCTCTCATTAGGACTAGATCTGAGGGATTTTCACTGTTAGGAACATGGGTTTATCTGTATTAATAACATTCTCCCTGTGGTCAAATGAACAGTCACATCTGCCTGTGGGAACCAGAGGTTTGTATCCCAGGTTTTTTTTAAGGAGCTTTTAAAGTTTTGTTTTACACAGGTGTCCTCTTCTGGATCTTGATGTCCTGTTGAACATGTTATTGTCAGCTCAGTTAGTTTATGCTCGCTGTTACTGCGCTGAGTTGCCTGGACAGCATTCAAAATCCTGCTGCCAGCAGAGCTAAGGAAGCTCTGAGTTAGGTAATGACAAGTAATGTTGGTGGACAGGCATCCCGCTGGTGCAGGCGTCCTGTGGGCATGGTGCCTGTTCTCCAGGAAATACAGGAGTTGCAGGTTTCTTGTATGTCCAACTGCAGCATTAATCTCTTCTAGTAGGACACAATTAAATTGTATGTGAACGTTTGTTTTACAAAGGACTACAGAAATCCCTTTTGGATTTAATGTACTTTCTGTTAAATTAGGGATCCCTGCTTGCAAAAATCGTTTGATTTCTCATTCTTTGTATTTCCAGCTTTTTGCAGCTCCCAAAGTGACATTTCTGTCTCTTTGAGTAAGCTCAGATGCATGCTGTGTATTTTATGCAGCTGGGTGGTAGCAAAGAAGACTAGCTAATTCTTAAAAAAACCCATTATTATTAAATTCATTGTTTTTATTTACTTTTGAATGCCTTCATCTCGGGTAAAACAGATGCTTCCTTTTTGTTTATTTTCTACATTGAAGATGGTATGAAATATGTGGATCTATAGGCAGTGGTAAGCCTGGTATGACTTTCCACATAGCTGTATGCACATTAATCTGTTAAAAAAACCAAACCAAACCACCACTGCTAATACATGTGCAGGAAATTAAGATTCTTTCTTGCAGAATGCATAATAAGACTCCTGCTTTGTCACCTCAGTAATGTGCTTCAAGGAAGGAAGATTACCTCTGCTAGCAGCAAGGTAGCCCAGTCTTTGTGGTCCTACCAAATCCAAACTGCTTTCTTCTGAGACTTTCAATAATGGCAGTAGTTGATACCTCAGGTGATGCAGGAAAGTGTTCAGTATATTGCCTCTGTGACAGTCATTTCACATGACTTCGACGAGAGCACAAATTGCGATTGATCCTGTTGTGTCTCTGCATCAGTCTTGGTCCATTGCCTGCAGGTGGTTAGACATCAGAAAGTGGTCAACAGAGCAACTACAGTTAAAATAAAATGGAGCCAAACCCAATAAAAATGTCATGTACACCTTCTGACACATGCAAGCAAGGAAACAAACATACTAAAGGGAGAATAAAAGTAGCAAATGTCTAACTTGTGTGTTCTCAACTTTTGTTTTGAGTAAACTATTATTTTATTACATAGGTTGGTCCCTTGGATTTTTTTTTTTTTTTTTAAAAAAACTTAGGTGGTCTTTGGATTTGTTTTCTTGTTTGGATGACCCTTTGCTCTTTCAAAAGAGGTTGAGAAACACTTCTTGGATCATGTTAACGTTGCCATATCTTGTGATTTTTATAAGGAAACCCGTGAAAGCTGTAATCAATGCTGTAGCTGCTGATATTGTGTAAATATCCAAGAATCTCAAGTTTCACAGTGTTCCCCTGTGAAGAAAGAGCTTGGGAAGGGGGCAGTCTCAGGCTTGTCTGTAGAGAAAGATTTGAAAACTGAAATTGTTTTCCTCATCTGTAGTCTGATATCGCAAAACTTTATTAGATTCCCATGGATCTTGCCTGGGACTATTCAGGTACAAAAAAACCTCTCAAAATGTACTTTACCCCAACAAATAATAGCTAAATTGTGTACTAGACTCAGGGGGACGTTGGGTTTCTTCAGTTCATTTCTGTCTCTTTCTTTTTTGGTCCTAAGGCAGGTGAATGAGTAAGAAATACAAACTCTTCTTCCCCCACCCCTGAGGAAATTACTGTGTCTCCTTACCAGGGCAAAGCCTTGTCTGAGAGAGATTGTTTGGGAATTTGGTGAAAACAGTTTTCATTTCTTTAAATTGCTCTTCTGCTGAAACATGGTGCTTATTTCACGGAAAAAGTCTTGACAGCCTCAGAGCTTGGGAAGACTTGAGCTTTCATTATGGAAAACTGGTGCTATGCAGTGGCATTCTTGTCTTCTATTTTCAAGGTACTGCTAAAATATTAACATTATAAAATTATTTGTTTAGTAGGTGACTAACTGTATTTAGGGCTCATTTTGGTCTACCATGTTTAAACGGATTGAGGCCAAGGGATGTGTAGTTTGCAACTTTATGGAAACCATGAATTAGGGTTAAATACATAAATTATTTTTTCCTTCAATTTGAAGGCAGTTGTTTGGGAGGATGAAAAAACTGATAGCTCTGAAGGAGGTAGGGATTTTTTTTTTTGTTTAAGGTAATTAAGAGTCATGGCTTTAAATGTGTTTTCTTTAGTGCTGTTTCATATATGCTTTGCAGTTTTGTTGATTCATCAGAAGGGACTAATTCTCACATTGTTGATTGAAGGAAGGTGTAATGGGGTATATATCTTTCCCACAGAGTAAAACTGGTATAGCTTGGGCAAGGTGTCTTCTAGATGAACGCCCTGTTCCTGTTAAACTGGCATAATTCTTCAGTATCTGTGAAGAAATCCATATCTTTCACCCCTTCACAATTTTAGCAAATGTAATGGTTAACTTGCAATATAGCAGATAGTTTTCTAGACACTAAGGGGATTATGTTAATCTAAAATAGTTTGTTTCATAACTATTGATTTTAATTTTTCTAATAGAAAAAGCCTGCTTTATTCACTGGAGGATAACGAAGGGATTGTGATTATGTATTTTATGGCTGTATTTTTTAGCCACATTGCTGTGATGATGCATATGAAATTTTAATGTCTGGCCAGAAAGAGAGCGGAGGAGATTTTGAGGTAAAACTTTGCTGTCCACATTGTAAAGTAAGCTGTGTCTCTCCTTTCCAAATAACAGATGGAATTTAGTTACTTGAGAAATAAGCTCCTTTACTTAAGTTTTTCTTGCACAGTGATCAAACAGGCAATGGGACTAATAAATTTAGATTTCTGTTCATGGAAAAAGACTCTTGTTCTTGTAAGAGAGTTTTGTGTTCTGAGAATAACCAAAAAGCGGCACCTGAGATCACAGTAGTGCCTGATAGTATCGCTGTAGCTATATGTATGCATTACAAACGCCTTATGTTTTACAAATACTTATTTTCAGAGGCTGGTACCTCTGTATTGGCAATTTCTGTGAAGATTGCATAGCATTAATTTGTCTTGAGACATTCAAATTTAAGAGCAAATTTCTAGAATATATTAATAGTGAAGTGGCTGGTAATGAGGTATCTGTAAGTAGTTTGTAGTATATTACTCTGTGACTAGTTGAACTGAAAATTGCATACGTCTTATAAACGTGTGTTTGACAAGTGATTAGTCTGTCATGGAGTCATGCTGGGAATGTATGAGTAGTAGAAAAATGAAGTAAATTATTTAATTTAAGAACCAGCATCTGTGCCAATGCTGTGAGTATTTTGCAAGTGAACCGTAATTGTGACAGACTTTACCACAGAAGCTAGGATTCATCTAGACCCATCAGGCTTTCAAAGCAGAGTATTTAAAAAATGGATTTACTTATAATGCTGTTGAATATCTTAACAGTTCTGTCCTAGTTTTATTTAAATAAACTCTCCTTAGCTGGTCCTGGAAGACCTGGGTTGCTGCAGCACCAGCAGTATAGCATAGGCTGTCGAGAGGTATAAGGAGAAATACTGTGAGACAAGTTTTAGGTTACATACTTTGGCTTGGGATTTTCTGTTTTCCGAACTTTTAAGCTAAATCTTGCATCATTATTCTTTTATTATGGATTAGTGATTAGGCAGTCTGCTGACTATGGTTAGGGTAATTTGAAAACTGTCATATAACATGTTTCATGTTATTACAGCTTTTCAGTGAAGGGGCCTTAGTCTGTAGGCAGTACTTCTAGGACTTTTTGAATTATCTTGTGTCCTGAGATTTCATCCCTGGTAGTACTTGCTAAGAGCTAGTATGTTATAACAATGAGTGATTTAAAAAAAATTATTTTTTTAAGACTAAACAAAAAGTATGTTGTCATGGGGTAGCTATCCCCAACCTGTGCGTTTTAGTGTTGTCATTCAAATTTAAATAAAATAATTAGGAGAGGGGTAGAAATGTGGGAGTTCAGTACATAGATATTTTTTCAGGCAGAACCTTTGTTTTATCTGACTCTCCTGCTGTCTGGCTTAATGTTTTAAGGAGTAACAAAATATGTTTTGTTATCAAGCATAAGCATTCCTTTCTGTTAAGTTAGAAGGGGAAGCAGTATTAGTGTAAAAAGTTGTGAAGTTAATGACTGGGACCAAGATACATATATGTGTGTCAAAGCAGCAGACACATCATGATCTACTCGCTCCTTTTCTATATGAATGAGTTTTGAGTGGATAGTTCAGGTAGGTTATTTTCCTTTATTCCTGCTGAAATAGAGTTTCAGCTCAGATAAATACCGATCCATAAGCTTCTTATTCATCTGTTCATGTTATTTATTTTCATTACACTAGGAAAATCCAGTTATGAATTTATTATTGAGATTGTGCTTTGTTTGGGGAATTATGCAGTGACAATATAAAATTAGAGAACTGTGGAAAATGTGTTCCCCCCCCCCGGATTATAGAAGTATATCTAACTGTTGAAAGGCTTCCTAGTGCATTTCGGCATGTTGTAGGAACTACAGGAAAAAATTTGCTGAAGCCACCAAAGAAGTAGGGAGAAATGGGAAACCACATCTAGAGTGCTAATTGTAAACTATTTCAACGCGTGCTCTCTTGATGATGAAGTGAATCATCTGTATGAATATATTCATGTGGCATTTTTTTGATGAAATGTTAATTTTTTGCTTTATTAGCAATTCTATTGTTTTGCAGCTTTTCATGAAGTATATTTGTTGTAAAGAAAGCAAGCTGAAATAAAGCAGAATGCATAGAAGACATTTCATTGTAGTTCAATTACAGCTTTTGGTTAAATTTTAACCACGATGGGGACGAATGTTGGCATTCTGTAAAAACTTTGTGGGTGTAACTTCACGTCTAGCACTTGGAAATACTTTGAGACTTGCAAAGCTGGGGAAACGCCAGCAAGTATAACACAAGCGACAGGAAAAAGCTGACTCATTTCTTTGCCTTGAAAAGCCTGCCAAAGATAACAAAGGTAGAGGTTGCTTCTGTTACTACTGGGGCACAATTAGTAATTTTTTTATTTAAATATTATTGCATTCGTTTAAAAATCCAAACCGAATAATATTTTTTATAACTTAAACTCATAGCAGTCATTACTTGTTAAAGTAATGGCTTCAAAGTAGCTGTGTATGTAGAAAGGTGATAATTGTTTGTAAAAAAACCTCTGGTCTAAAATAATTAGTATTTCTGCAGAAGGTTTTATGGAATTTCTTGTTTAGAATAACACATCGCAGACTTGCCTGTAACAGGCAAGATTTGATAGTTGCATAAAGCTGCACAGAAGCCATGTTCCTCTGCGTGGGAATCTCAGTACAATCTCAATGTCTTGGGGCAGAAAGAAGTGATTGTATTACAGCTGATTTCAGTAAACCTTTATTTTATTAATCCGGGTTGACTGCAGTATTTGACTAATACTTGCAGTATGTTTTTGACAGCATCAGTTTGTAAAACTTCTGCTGTTTATTCCCAAATTTTCTACTTTTTTATTGTTGAAAACTGATCGCAAGAAAAATCTATGCATAGTCTTACTTACTTTTTATCCGGTTTCCTGAAATCACAGTATCAGCAGGTCAGAACAAATGTTTTGACACTTCTACATCTGGCATTACCCGTTATTATCAGTTCTGTTGAAAATACAAGCCCAAATTAGTATTTGCCAAAAAGAAAGTTATTAGGGGAGCATTATTTCAAAACATTTACTGTTATTACTGAACTATATACATATAGCAGAGCCCTGCAAGTTAGTTTCATTGTAAGAAATACTTCTGTGCTCAAAAGGAACTAATAAATCTTTGCGCTTCTCCTGTTTTGCTTTACTGTTGTATATAAAAGCAAGTTCCTTTGTCACGCAGATTTATAGTTTGGAAGCAATTTAAAATTCACTTTTGCTTTTTTGGTCCTTTCATGCATGTGTTGTCTCACTAATGCTTTCCTTTATCCTGTATAATTTAATTATTTGTTTTTCCTCTCTGGATAACATTTGTTCAGTTTTGGGTTTTTTTTGTTTTGTTTTTTTTTTTTTTAAGCTCCCCATTGTACAAAGCATCTGGATTTTTTTGTTTGAATACCAAATAAAATAATGGATTTAAAATCTTTAGGATAAGCAATTTATCATGTGAAAGCAACAAAATTAGAGTAAGAATATTGTATTTCAGGGGGAATATCACATTTAGCCCAAATTAGGAGTAGAATTAATTGCAATGGAATTACAGTTGTAAACAGAGTAGTATAAATGACCCTTTTGATGCTGTGAAAATATATTGAAAATACAAAAGATAAGAAATAATTTTTCTAGTGTATTATAGATTGCTTAGTGAGAGCCTTTTAGTATATTTCATTACACTTTTAGCTTTAAAAAAAAGTTTAATTTGTTTAAATTCAACAAATCTTGAGTGATCCTCAAGCAGGATGGATTGATAGCACAGAGGAATACTGGCTGATGTTTTCAAAATATAACAGTTATAATTTTTTTTTTTATTCTACAGAACTCAAAACCACAGTACGTTTGTCTTTTGTGTCATCTCTGCCTCCATAGTGAGGTTTTGTGTGTAGGGTTTGGTGTTATATTCATTTGTGTAATCAGACTGAGAAATAAATCTAAGATTAAATGCTGAAAGGGTCAGTCAAATATTAAAATAAGTTTCTATTTGTTTTGTAGTGTGAAACAGAAAAACAACCATTTTTTGGTTATATTTCAAAATATAGTCCTAAAAGCTGCTAGCAGCCCTTCCTCTAAGACGATGAGCTGTCTTTACTTCTGCTAATGTAGAGAACAGCATGGGGTAAACTTTCTGAATTTGTGATTTGAGAGAAATTGTTTTTGTATCAAGGAGACGTTAAATATATAATAAGAAGAAAAGGCAAAATGAGCAGGAAAGACACAAAATGCAGAACTTTTGGTTTTTCAGCTTACCAGACGTTTTAAACCAAAAGTAAAATCTATGAGTTGTAGCATATGGGGAAGAATATAGATTTTTGAAAGTCATAATAAATGAATCCTTTCATCAAAGAAAGCTCTTACTGAGTTTCATAGAAATAATTAAATATGTGGATTATGAGGCTATTACATTAAGTGGAATACAATTAAAAAATTATAATTACTAGAAATCCAAATGTGTCAGACCTACAGAAAATTGGGGGGTTGGAAGAAAATGCCCCATGAGCAAGTTACTCCATTATATTTCCCCGTGACTTTCTGAAGCAGTTGATACTGTTTGATTGGACATACTTGGATTTTGGATTAAATCATCTGCTATGGCAGTTCTTATTACCCTGTGTCTATGTCTCATTTGTGTATTGTGTTTGTTTAATGTAAACCTTCTCAATTTTTAGCTAAACAAATGTAAAGCTCTGTGTGGGCTTTATTAAGTAGACTGAAGTGGTCTTACTTGCTGACTTCGGTCAAACCTAAATAAGGCTTT
Organism: Gymnogyps californianus; assembly: GCF_018139145.2. Lineage (NCBI taxonomy): Eukaryota > Metazoa > Chordata > Aves > Accipitriformes > Cathartidae > Gymnogyps > Gymnogyps californianus. The sequence continues at coordinate 29,075,571 of NC_059478.1, read as the reverse complement.
TAAAATTGTGTGTGAGCTGATTCATACATAAACTTGTACTGGTTGCGTTAAGCTGATACGGTTATTTATCTCAGTGAAAATCATGCAGCTTTCACATGTGCACGGTATTTACATCTCTCTAGCCTCTTCTGAAAGGGTTGTTCTTCCAGCATCATGCTGCTTGAACTTGCTTTCTTCTTTTGCTTAGAGATGTGTTTTCTAATACCGTTTTGGAAAGTCGATCTTATGTTGTGCTTGGTAAAAGCTCTTGCTCTTCATTAGGGTAGAGATTTGAATGGGGAGAGTTTTAAAGGATCTGTATCTAGGGTAGGGTCTGTATCTGTTGGCCAAAACCGTTGTGTGGTATGGAGATTGGAAAGGAGAGGGAACAAGAGGTGGCCACGGAGGAAGGTCACCTCCCACTTCACCCGTTGCAAAAGCCTTTAACTGCACTTTTACCCGGGCCTGCTTTTAACTCTTAAGATAATGCATCTAAACATCACTTCTAAATTCTGGAAATTTAAAAACTACCTCCCATCTGTAGTTAATGAAGAGGAAGTAATTCCCCGCCTCATTTGGATATACAATCAGTATATGTAGACCTCTGCTTTTAGATAATATGATTGGCAAATCCAAGCTGTCTTCAAACTTAGTGATAACCACTGAGTATTTTAAACTCGGGAGTTTAATGTTTGTGCTATCTAAAATACCAAAGTTCCTTCATAATTATTCATAGGACCCTCACTTCCCTGCCATGAGAGTCACTGTAAGATGTGCTTAATTGCTTTTAAATGATTAGTACTATAATTGTGTATTTTGAAAGAAGTCATCAACATTGTTGCTTCATCAGATTATTAAGAAATGGTGGTTCTTGGTTTTCTCTCTGACACTGTTTTGTTCTCATAAAAGATAGTCACATTTAGTCAGAACTGACTAATCTGTTTAAGTTAATATTCCCTTGAGGAAAAGCTTTAAATTTCACAGTCTGCTTCACACTGTTCTTGAGGCACTTAAATAATTTCAGTCTGTTTGTAGAATACCACAGAGTTTCTGGGTTGTCCAAACTATTAATGAATTTGGGAACCTTTCATTAACCCTATTGCTTTATTGTTTCCTACGTTTGCAGGAAACAAAAAAGTTGGATTTAATATATTTTGATACTGTAATTTGGAAGCTTGCTGCTGAAACAAACACCAAAAAAAGTATTGTTACTTTGAACCTTTGTAATTGGCACTCATCAGTCCAGTATGATATCATATTCCTGTCTTCCCATTCATTTAAATGAACAGGATTCTCAGTCGTGTTTATCAATATATCCTATACTGTTGGATGATGAAGTCACAGAGTGCTTGAGATTGGAAGTTATTTTTGGATGTCAGTCTGGTCCAAAGCAGGTCCAATTAGATCAGGTCATGCAGTGCTTAATAAATTCTTAAATAAACTGTTTGAGTTCCTGGATATATGACTGATATCTCTAAACAAAATGTATAAATCACGAATAACTCAATTTGGCTTATAATTTCCTAAAATAAATTGTGGGCCTGGAGTTGTTTGAATGTTGTCATCAAAACAATAATTATGTCCTCGCTTCTATTCCTCTGTTCCAAGTTTGAACAGTGTTATGGTAGAGTTTGTATATGAATAGCACTGAGACACACCTAAGATTCTTGGCTTTGGGAAAAATCTTATGAAACCCCTATAATTTTCCATTTAAGGTGAGTTTCACTCTTTAAATAGTGATAGCATTAGAATGGGCAAATACCTGTCAAAGCTGTGGTACCCAGTATCCAGCAATGACACTCATGGATATGCAGTGTGAGAACAGCGTAAGCATGGAGTGGTACTTCCCTGGTAGCACTCTCAGCAACAGCTTATTGGAAGCTGAAGAAATTTTCTGAGCCAGACATGGTATCTTTATATTTAATAACCCATGAATAGATTTAATGCACCTGTTATTAACATTGTTTCAAGGGTAATACATCTTTTTAATTACTGTATATTAGTCACACAGGCTGTTTTTGATGATCAAATGATCCCTGTTTGGAAAGACAAAAAAATTTAATATCTTTGAATGTTTGCTTAACCATAGAGACCTGATCCTCTCTCAAAGGGGACTGACATTGGGGAAGAACAGCCTGGAACAGATCTTGCCTTAATAACTTGTTCTTTTTAAAATTTTTTTATAGTCACAGCCTTCTTCCTATGAAATTCTAAAGCAGATGGTTGTTCCTTTTTCTTATTTTCTTTGCAGGGTCTACTTATAGATGTCTTGTAAGAACATGGATATTTAATATTTATGCAATATCTACATGTGCACTGCTACCATTTGCCATCTACATAATTTTAGTCTTCTATCTTGCTTAACAAACTGTGTCCAGACTCCTTGTTTTTACAGTGTGGTTAACAGAGGTCTTTCCATCAAAAAAGTACATAATGCTGCTGCTGTTTTTTCTTGCTGCTGTGCCCCTTAAATATCATCAAGTTTACAAAACTGGGGACGTGAACAAGTGAGTTATTCAGTTTTAAAGAAAATAGCTTGGAGCCTCTATCGTGTTTAACCCCTCTAACTAGGCTTAGAAAAAGTTTGAGCTGACTTAATCCTCTGAGACTGAGACATGAGCTTTGACAGAAGAAGTGTGGAAATGCCATGCTGTGCTATATTTTTTCATAGCTGAAGCAGCTTCTTTTTCTCTGAGTAAAGAGAATTCTGTTGCACCAGCATATCATTATTAGTGTAGGTCCTGTGGTACAAAAACCTGTATTTGCTTTCTGTATCCTACAGATGCAAAATAAAGGGTATTTTTGTCTTTCAACCAACTTTACCTGTTGATTGACAGGAATGAAATGTATGTTGCTGAAGAGTATGGTGGGGGGAAGCCAATCCAGAAAAACCCAAACAAACCAAAACCTCTTGCTTTTTCTGGGAGGTTTATTAGATGCACATGATCAAGAGCTATGTATGACTGCAAAAACCACAATGATGATAAACGAGACATGTTGTTAAAAAGAAACCACTGATTATTGGCATGCAGGGTGGATAAACTGATTTAAAAACTGATCTGGTAGGAAGCTTTGTTTTCACTGTAATTTGATACAGCCTCATGGGTAGTTGCTGTAGCTTATAGATACCTGTGACCCTTTTCCTTGTCTGCTTTTTTGCTATTATTTATGCAATATTTGTTTATAAATACATGACAAATCTTATTTCAATATCATAGTTACTTAGCTGAGTTCAGCAGTAATACTTTTTTACTTTAGGTAGCCTTAACTATTAATGGAAATTGTAAAAAATCATGTTTATATATTTAAAGAAAAAGAAACCATAGCATTTAAATCTTGATTTTTGACTATTTTTGTGTTTATTAAGCACTTACTTAAGCTGCATTTTTTTTTTAATGCCAATTTGTAAAAATGATGTTGATAGATGATGACTGTCCATAGTTCAGTTGCAGTATATGGCTTTGTCCTCCTGCAGTACCAGGGAATCTATGAGCTTCTAAATGTCAGTGTTCCCCTCTTCATCAGGGACCAGACACTCATTCACCAGGTATTCTGGCCAACAGGTCAGGTATATCTGACATATGAGAATGGATATTAGAAGCTGTGATAGTAGAAATGCATGAATCGCTGCTGGTACAGCAGAAAATGGAGATTAGTGGGATGCTACAAGCTCTCTTTAATCTCACTGTTAAGCCTAACAAATATGTACCTGTGAACACAATAGTGATTATAAAGATCATCAAAGAGCAGAAATAGAATTAGTCTTTTGAGGTCTGGTTTCTTTTCCTCTCCAGATTTTTTTAAATTCTTTCTCATTCCTTGCCAAATTCCCTCCTGTGCTATTCCACCTTATCTGCCCACTGCTGGGCTAGGATTAAAAGTCTGAAGTTAGGTAGGGTTCTGACATCTTTACTTCCATATCTTCTAACAATAATCAGAACAAAGTTTAATCAGCTGAGGAGTAAAATGTGTAAGTCATCTTCACTAGCTCACATGGTATCACTCTCTCTGCCCCTCAAATCTGAAAAATCCTAGCAACGAGATGATTTTAAGACACTTTTTTTAGTGGTATAAAGCAGTCTGAAATAAATTGTCTTCTAAATGCTGTTGAAGAGAGTCTTATTGGCTTTCCAAGTTTTTCCCTCATCCTGACTTACATATAATTTCAAAGTTTATACAAACTTCTATAGCATCAGATGTGCTGGAAATGCATTAAAACTTTCTGCAACGTGGAACGGCGCAATGCTGTAACAGGCTGAGAAGACAATTTTGTCAGAGATGGGGTTTTGAACTTGCAACTAGGGTATGTTGTGGCTCTTTTAAAAATAATGCATTTTAATATGAGATAGAATTCATTAGGATATTTTATAGGTAATAACTCTGTAATTTCAAGTAAGACCGAGTCTGAATGCAGCTTGCCAGGTTTGTACTTATACACCTATAAGTAATATTTTGTTTATTCTGATGATCTGGACAGCATGGGATGATATTTAACCACATAAACCTTACTTAAAAAAATACTTCCTGTTCTACCTGAAGATTGTTTGAATTTTGGGGGTAGTCATTTCTGTGATTCCCTGGCACATGAGGACTCCTAACAGGCTAGATGGTATTTGTGTGTGTGAGCTAGAAGCAGGTTGTCTAGAAGGTGTAGGTGTGATGGGGGCATGTGTGCTGTTGAGTAGCCGTTTGCACCAACTTCAGCAATTCCTGAACACATCAGGCTTGCAACATGCAGCGTTTGTGCAGCTGTGCAGGTATATAGGTTTGTGCAGGTCTGATACTTCTGGGAAACATTAGATTTTTCTGTGTACATGCTGTCTGGCTGCCTTGTCTGTGCACAGGTAGCTCAATGTATTTGAAAGCGATATGTTCACTGTATGTATGTACCAAGTGTACAAAATGTTAGATTTACTGAGCTTGGGCCATGCAGTTTATTCCCATGCATTCCACCTGGGAAATCCATCGCACGCATATAGGAGTCTGAGCTTCAGGTCATGTTCATTTTCACTTAGATAGGGTTTTTAATTTATGCAGGTACTTTAATGACGATATCGTTTACCAAGAATATTCACTGAATGGAGTACATTTCATGGCCTATTTTAAAGCAAGCTAATCACTCTTTAAAACATATTATAGAAGTTCTGATGTATTTTTGTTGCTCTGTATGCTTGACTCAAAATTTGTTTTCTCTTTTCAGGCAGCTATAAATGGTGTAATACCACAAGAAAACGGCATTCTACAAAGGTAAGCACAGAAGACTGGAGTAGTACACACAGAGAATGATGCTGAGTAATAGTTACATTTTTTTGTTCTTGAATCCTACGATGATGATGTAATTCTCCTTTTAAAGCAGTTTCTGGAGCCACAAATTCTATTCCTGACAAAGCTGATTAATGTTCAATTTTTCCCATACTGATGGAGGACCAGCTCAAACACCTATTCAAATTAATTAATTTTTATTTTGAATTCATTGGTTGTTGGGTCATTCTGTGTCTCGTTACTAAGTCTGGATTTTGGTATGCTTTCTTGGATGTCAAGACTTGGTTTGTTTTTTTTTTTTTGGGGGGGGGTTAGTTTTTTTCCCAAAGTTCTAAAAATTTGCAAGGCAAATCCACAGATGTACCTGGCTAAGTGTTTTCTTTTTCCTTATGCATTTGTAAAGGTATTCATGCTTCCCTGTCCCCGGCCAAAAATGTTTGTATTTTTGTAGGGTTTTTTTGTTTTGTTTTGTTTGTTGTTGTTGTTTGTTTTTTTTTTTTAAATTGAATTACAGGCAGCAGATACTGTGCTAGATAAAGTAAGGTTGCTCCCTTCTAGAAGTAGCTTTACTGATTTTCTTTCAGCTTCTGAATTAAATTTTGGCTTGTATACTGATGCCTGGATATCTTGAAGTCATTGAAGCCCGAGCTCCTAAGTGCTGATGAGGCAATTGAAAACAGCAGAACAGGAGTTGAGCTACTTGAGAGAGACAGTAAAATAGTGTTTAAAATTTTCTTTAGAAAATACTCAATGTACTGTTTTAAAAAGTTTATTTTAATGATGAAAAAAGATACATAATGTAGGTAAAGTGGTGTTTTGGTATCTCTGTCAGTACTTACTAAAGCTATCATTAAATAGAGTCAGTTTTTGATTCAGGATAAAACCTTACTTGCTCAGTAGAGTTACTAGATGTTTATTTACCGTTAGGCCTACCTACTCCATTTGAGATCAAGTCTTGATTGTGCTGAGCACTCTTTCTACCTATGTTAATAAGTCCTGACCTCAAAGCATTTATATTCAAAATACCAGAAGTTTGGAACCGTTTGGTCAGGGGGAAGGAGCTGGGGAGTAGTTATGCCTGACTTGGATAACAAGCTGGTCCAGTGTCCACTTACAGCTTTCTTCTACAGTAATTTATTAATTTTTAGAAATGATTAGACAGTCGAATGTGTCTCAAATATTTTTTTTTCTTTTTTTTTTTCTTCCAATGGAAGTGGTTTAAAAGGAGGCTCAGAAGTGGTTTTCAGATGAGGCTTATTTTACTGATGTGAGGCTTTTTATGTTCCATTAGAGGTTGCCAGTCAGATATGTAGGATGCCTTTGGTGGTGGAATCATGTAGAATTAATACAACTGGACCTGAAGTAAGTTAATTTATTGAAGGGAAAAAAACCCTTTGTTTTATAATTCAGTTGTGTTGTTTAAATAAATAAATAAATCCAGTCCTGACAATCAGGATATTCATTGCTTCTTGGGTCTGTTAACAAAATGGTTATAGTACTTAATTCATAGTTGGCCATCAGATTTAAGACAATAACATATCATTTGGTATTTATACTTTTTAAAATCCTGAAAATAAGACTGTTTCCTGTACTCTTTAGAACTCTGAAGTGGGTCTTTGACCTTTGAGCATGGGTCTTTGAGTGTGGGTCTTTGTAGCTGGGAATTCATCCTTCCAAGCCTGCTGATGTGAGAAGTGAAGGAGCCCCTTGTTTTACAAGCGTAACATGTTTCTCTTTTTCAAATGTGGAAGGCACAATGATGGGATTTGCAATAGCTGTGTATAATTTCTGTGCTTCTGTGACATGCATGCCATCCACATTTATGCTTTTTTTTTAAGTTCAGGCAGCCTCTAGATGACAGATTTGACTTGCTATAAGAAGTATTTCCCTTGAGAGATCTCGTGATATCTTCAAGAAGGACGGAATGCATTTTTCAAATAAGTTCTGTTTAAGAATGGAAATGAGACAGCTTACATCTCAGCATCTCCTAAATCTTTCTTTGCTCGGCTTCCATTCTTTCAGTGCATACATTTTACTAGCTTGCATCCTCTATCATATCATGTAACTGCCCAGGACAGATAATCTTCCCGATAACATCTACAAGGCAAAGCTCTAGACTTACCCTATGAAGTTTCTTGCCTTCCAAATTTAATTTCTGTACATCGTAGGTTTTTTTGGCCTGCAGTAATGTTCCTTAAATTTCATGTTTTGTTACCTTTGTTTCTAATCCCAGTTACATGCTTCTTGTGGAGAGACTCACTGAGGAAGATGAAGTGCTTCTGGGTAGTGAGGGTTTCCCAATTTATTCTGACCTGTAATGCTGTATGTATCCTTGAGCCAGGTATGGAGACATCCTTATATGAATGTCCAGGAGGCTTGAAGGATTTTGAACTTGAAGGCAAGCTAGAATTCAGCATTGCATTACTGTTGTACTTCTAGGTATTTTTTGCAATATATACCTCATTATCTTAATTTATTTGCCTTAAGTACATAACTATTTTCACATCTGACTTGTTTTCCACTAATTTGGTATTGGAAAATACCAATCCACGTGCAGTATTTTAAGCTTTATTTCTTATTCTCATTTCAAGTTGATACTAGCCCAATGATGTAGAAAGCTGGTCATTGCCATGGTGTCAATTTTTATATGGTCACAGCACTCCTGGAATAGGAAATAATCCTTCTTCTCAAGATAATTCTGATATTAATTACATAGTGAACTTTAGACTGAAATAATGGCTTAAATGCTTGTTTGTCATCTAAGCTGTTCTCCTATAGCACTTCTGAGTCACTGAAACGTTAATATTGCTGATATGAAAGTTATTTTCTAATTATTAATAAAACAATATTTTCAGATATGACAGTGTAGTTTATTCAAGAGGTGTGTGCTGTGGACCACAGTAAGTGAATAATACTGTTCATTTTGCTTTGCTAACTTTTATTTAAACATATCAAGCTCTTCTGTTTAAACCTTCTTATCTGCATATCTTTCAGTGAGTACGGTGGAGAGACTTTACATGGACCAGCGTATGGCCCCACAAGTCATTCTACAGCAGCTTCTTCAACTCCTTCCTCATCCTCAGCGTTTCGCCATGTAGTGCCATCTAGACAAATAGTGGAAAGACAGCCTCGAATGCTTGACTTCAGGGTTGAGTACAGAGACAGAAATGTGGATGTAGTACTTGAAGACAGCTCCACAGTTGGTAAGGATTTGTAAAAATGAAATGAAAACTGTTGTGGTAAAATTGTTAAAACAAAAACAAACAAAAATACCCAACTCCAAAAATGCAAATCCTAAAAAAAGGCAAACCAAAACAAAACCCCTCAAAAAAGAAAAAAATCCCCCCAAAAATGCAGCCTCCGCAGCTACTAACCATTTTCAAATCTCTTTGCAGCTTTAAAAAAGCAAAATTTCACTAATCCATTGTAAAGGTTAGTGATCTATCAAATATTTATTTTGAAATGTAGTTTTCTTAAGAACTTGCTTCAGAAACCAAATGGAGATTACTGATTAAGTTGAGACATGAAAATGTAATTTGGGATAGGATTAGTGTAGATGCAATCTACTAATAAGTGGATGATCTTGGCATTTCCTTTTCGAATCTGTATGGCATCTCTTTCTGTGCAGGATTAATGACAAGATTTAGAGGAATTCTTTCCAATGTGAACAGCATCGTTGCATTCTTCTTTTTTTTCAATTTTATTTGACTCTTTTGTGCAAATTAAGATTTCTTTTATCAGTTTTATTGTCTTTATCCTAAAACGGATGCATTTTGTAGCAGTATGTTAGAAATACGCTATTGTTAGTATTGCAGAGCATGTTACATTTTGCATTCCCCAAACTGTGAGTTCATTTACTTTTGCTAAGGAAGAAGAGTATTTTTTTTTATTTTTCATTTTTAGTGAAGACTCTACACAGATCTAAATAAGGAACTACATGAAGAAATAGTTGATTAAAAAAATTTTCAGTGCTGCGGCCTTATGTCTGTGATGAAATTTTGAAATTGAAACTTTTGATCCTTATTTGTCTTTTTAGCATTCGATTTGGTATTGGCTGGTGCCACCTAGTGGTAATTCGTTTGAATTCCTGATTAGTGTTTCATGTTTTCCACAGCACTGCACTGAGTGGCATCCATGCAAAGCAGATATAAAAGTCTGATCAAATCAGAATGTTGCAGCTGTAATTTTTTTTTTTTCCCTTATTAACTTTTTTCAGGGATAAATGATTAAGCTGTAGGGCAGAAGCAGCTAGTGTAGAACTTTTGTCTGTATCTTGGTATATGAAGATTGAGGGCAGCCTTGTGTTCAAAGTCCTGAGAGGAGTGAGCAAGGCAAATAGTAGAATTTCAACCGTGGACCTCAGGAAAGAAGATTTTTGGCTTTTTCAGGGATCTGCTCGGCAGGATCCCATGAGAGACTGCCCTGAGGGCAAAAGGGCCCAAGAGAGCTGGTTGATCTTCAAGGACAACCTCTTCAAAGCACAAGAACAGTCCCTTCCAACATGCAGAAAGAGGAGCAAGCATGGCAGAAGAACAGCACAGAACAGAATTTCTGACTAAGCTAAATGCAAAAAGAAGGTACACAGAAGGTGGAAGGTAGTGATGGGCTACGCAGGAGGAATATAGGGATGTTGCCAGAGTATGCAGGTTTGGAGTTGGGAAGACCAAAGCTCTTGTGGAGCTGAAACAACTGAGGGATTAGAAGGGCTTCTGGAAGTACATCAGCATGAAAAGAAAGGCTAAGGAAAATGTGAGCTCACTGTTAAATGGCAATTGCTGAACTTGGTCCATGGGAAGATTATGGAGAAAATCTCCCTAGAAGCCCTTTCTGAGCGCAGGAAAGAAAAGAAGGTGATTTGGAACAGGCAGCACAGATTTGCTAAGGGCAAATTGCACCTAGTCAACATTACTTGCCTTTTATGATTTGATGACTGGCTCTGTGGACAAGGGGAGAAAGGTGGATGTCACTTTGACTTTAGTAAGGCCTTTGACATACTCTGCTGTAGTATTCTTATAGTCATATTGTTAAGATAAGGACTAGGTAAGTGGGCTGATAAGGTAGGTAGATAATTGCCTGGACTGCTGGGCTCAAAGTCTGACTGGTGAACAGTTACTAGTTTAGGGATGTCTCTAGGGTTGATCCTGGCGCCAGTGTTGCTTAATGTCTTTATTAAAAACCTTGTTGTTAAGGTAAGCACACTTGGCAAGTTCACAAAGAATACCAGATCAGAGAAAGTGGCTGATATTCTGGAGGGCAAGGCTGTTATTTAGAGGGCCCTGAACAGCCTGGAGAAATGGGATGACAGGAGCCTCATGAAGTTCAAAGAAAGCAAAGTTGAAGTCCTGCATCTGGGATAGGATGACTCCATGTTATCCCATCTGAAAGCTGGCTGAGGGCTGACAGGCTAGAAAGCAACTTTATTAAAAAAAGGGATCTGGAGGTGCATCAGCAGTGCACCCTTGCGGTGAAGAAGGCCAGCCACATTCTAGGCTGTGTTAGCAAGAATGTAGTCAATGAATCCAGGGAAATAATTATTCCCCTCTATTTAGCACTTGTGAGTGCATCTGGAGCACTACATCCAATTTTGTGGTCCCCAGTACAAGAAAGACGTTGACATTCTGCAGTGAATCCAGCAGAGACCAGCAAGATAGCCGGGACTGGAGCACATGGCAACATAGGAGGAGAGGCACAGAGAACTGGAGCTGTTCAGCCTGGGGAAAAGAAGGGGAGAGGTAGAGACCTTACCTCTGTCTACAACTACTTGCTGGGAGGACACAGAGAAGATGAAGCCAGGCTCTTCTTGGAGGTGCACGATAATAAGATGAGAGGCAATGGACACAATTTGCAACATCGAAAATTCCCATTAGATAAAAGGATTTATTTTTTTTATCAGTTGTAAGAGTGAAGTACTGGAACAGGTTGGCCAGAGAAATTGTCAAACCTCCATCCTTAGAGGTGTTCAAATCCTTGACTAAACTGGTTTAATTAGACCTTTGAGCTGAGCTTGGGCTAGATGAGCTCCTGAGGTACCTTCCAGCCTGAATTAGTTTATGACTGTAATAACTACAGGGAGAGGAGAGCATCAAAATGTGCAAAACATTGAAAAAGCTGTCAGAGCAGTTAAATTGTGTGAACATTCCAGTTCTTTAGGTCAGGACTATTGATAATGGAATTGGGTATCAAAAATACTCACCCTCTTTATTGCTGGCAAAGTCCATTGCTCCAGATAGCATGCTTCTGCAAATGTGTGTGTCTAGCATACGCGGTGTAGAACTATTCAAATATATGTCCAAATCGTTAAATCCTCATGTGATTCTCCAATCATTCATGCTTTATGTGATTTTTTTTTTTTTTTTTTTTTTTAGTCTTCATTTGTCCTTTACTGTTTGAAGTGTATGTTATGAGGGTAACTAGACTAAAAATGGTTTTCATAGTAAATTTTTCCTTGCTCTTGTTTTTTAATTATAACTCAGTACTGTTTGAAACAAAGCAGTAAGTGTGTACATTTTGTATATTTTCTTTGTTTTCTCTTTAGGAGATATCAAACATATTCTAGAAAATGAACTTCAGATTCCTGCATCTAAAATGCTGTTAAAAGGGTGGAAGACTGGAGATGTAGATGATAGTGTAAGTTTTCAACTGTGTTTTCAGTTAACTGAATTCAGAGTTTCAAACGGAGCATCTGTGGGTGGGGATTACAATGCAAGAATTGTAAGTTTCAGACAGTGTTACATGTCTCGGGTGGCATACAAAGAAGTCTTAAACTAAAACATTGCAAAAAAAAACCCCAGGACAAATCACTTTGGTTTGTTTTGGTTTTGTATATAACATGGCCCACCTTCTAAAAGGGTGTTATGAAGTTAACAGTAAGTATATCTCAAAACAAAATATTTGGTGGTATTGTAAATAAGTATCAATAATTAAAAGAAATAAAATAATGTGTCAGAATTGGTGAATGTTTTATATTTATAATGATTTTTCTCCCCTCAGACTGTTTTAAAAACTCTACACTTGCCAAAAAATAATAGTCTTTATGTTCTAACACCTGACCTGCCTCCTCCTTCTTCAAGTCATTCTGGGTAAGTCTTTTGGCCATAAATTCTACTTGTATGATTTGGTTTTGTATGGTTTTTCTGAAGCCACATGTATCCTCGCAGGAATCTGCAATTGGTAAATACAAAGCATTTTCACTGCTTTAGTGAGTGTTGGGATGAACTACCTCAGCACCTCATTGTTGAGAAGAAAGTTGTTAAGTTTTTTTTAAAACCTTGGTGTGGTACATGCACCACTTACGTACATGCAGAATTTTACACCTCCCAGATGCGATGACTTTAACAAAAATGTAGTCCCTGTGGAAACGAGAGCTGGCCTTTCCTAAGTTACTGCATTGTGTTGGTTCTTTTAACGTAAACTTGTATAAATCATTGCCAGCAGATTGGAATGTTCTTTCTGAAATGCTTGTTACATTATTTTATCTTATCTTCTTGGACTTTTAAAATGTACATAGATAGGCTGAATAATTAATTTCCTCTAACTGAGCGGGATATCTTTTGTTGCGCATTTGAATACTCAAAAAGTTAACGGTGAGCGTTCGTACGTCAGTGAATATTGCTAAGGTTTGAAAACGAAATGTTATCTTATGGACAATGGAATCTTTACTCTTGTAAGGTAACTTGCAATTACTTCGATTACTTCGGCTTGTTTTCTTTCCTGCCCTTCCCTTTCTCCAAGGCAGACCTGCATGCGCCCTTTACCAGGAAAATACGCATGTTATCCGGTAGCCGCTAGAGGGCGCCCAGTAACTGAGCGTGGCAGAGCGGCGCTGCTGCGGCCCGGCGGGCCGGCGGCGGAGTGGCGGTGGGACTTGGTCAAACAGGCCCGAGCGCCTTCCAGCCGGCTCCAGAGGGAGTTGGTTTTCTGCCCTTCTAGTCGACAGGAGAATATTGTACAAATGCAGCCGTGTTACTGGTGAAGGAAATTCTTTAACAATCGGTAGAAATGAATAAGTGGTTTCCTAATGGCTGAAAGTACTTCACGTGTTACTGAAAGGTACTTGTGCACATAACCGTGTAGCCTGTGGAGAAAATAAGAATGCTGATAGGAATTATAATAATAATAATAATGATAAAGAAAAGAACCATTAAGAGAAGGAATAGTGGCACTGGAACAGAGGGAGCAGAGTGGTGGTGAGCTGTATGTGAACTGTATGTGCTCTGTATGGGCAAACAGGAGCTGTAGTTGTGTGTGAGGACAATAAGCCATTGTACTTAAGCAGCTAATTGAAGGACAGTGAAAATACTGTGGAAAAACACTGTAGCTACTAATTGTTTGGTTTTGTTTTTTTAATCCATTTCCAATTTCAAAACTTTCTACTCAGGTATCCCAGTATATTGTAATTTGAACATCTTCGATTCTGGAAAGAAAACTGGAGTCTGAAGAATGTTGTTTATTGCAACTGCAATAAACTACGTAACAACAAACTGTTTAAAAACAGTTCTTAGGCTTTTTTATTGGATGAATAATTTAGAAGAACAAGTAAAGTTCTTCTTTAGAAGAACAAGTAAACTTTTAAACTTTACTTTAAGCAAGTAAAGCTAGTAAAATCAAAGTGGTTGTTACCTTTACAGTTTATACTTGTTTCATAGTGGAGATTAGTTCTGGATATTTTTAAGATAAAGTTGGTAGCTTTGGGATAGCAAACGATGATTAATTAGTGGCTATTTAAACAAGGATAATTTGAAGGCTAGATCATCTCCCTGAAGTCATAAATTCTAGATGAAAGGGGAGGCTTGCCTCCAATTAAAGCATCAATGCAGATCAAAACACATCTAATTGAAGCAATGTACCAAACCCAGTTACACTGTTTACTGCCTACTGTTAGGTCAGTTATTATTCAGATTAGTTTGTTACCCACAATTTTTAAAAGCATCATGCTCACATCTATTATTAATGGATGTTGAGGAACTTTGCCTCTTACTTTGTGAGTTCATCTGTTGTTTTCTTCAAATGCCTTCTATTTTGAACTAGAGTTAAATAGTTGTGATTTTGAATATCTCCAGAAAGTGATATTTGAAAAGCCTGAGACTTCAGTACGTGATATTTTATGTATGTGCCCTTCTTACAAGGAGCAATCTGGTCACAGCTGTATAAACTCCAATTTGTGCCTGTTCTTGACACTGAGGGAGAACAGTGTCTGAAACACCCTTTTCCAACGTATTGGTACGTAGGCATTGAAGTTTATCATGACAGACTGAATGGGCTTAACCCAGAACTGACTTAAAACTAGCATCTAAATGTGATGGCAAAGTGATCCTGCAGTTTAAACAAGCACAAATCTCCTAGGGTGTCTTTGTTCATCAGTGGCATATCTAAAGCTTTTATAGGTAATAGAAACCCAGTGAATTACTACCGCATGCTAGTAAATCAAGGTGTAAAGATTAAATTTAAATGTCGAATACCACCTGTAGGATTACATGCCCTGCTTCCACAATTTCAGTTGGCAAAGCCATACTTATCCATGCATGATATCCAGAACAATAACAACGTGTTCTGTGAGCTGTGGACGTAATGAAACCTGATTTCTAGTGAATTCCTGCCTCATCCCAATGGCTGCAGTAACTCAGCCCTCTCCCTCCATGCTTCCCGTGATCTCACTTACCTCTGACACTGCCTCCAGTTCTTCCCATGTGTTTTGTAGCACCTATGCCATTTTTTTCCCCTGCATAGATGGTCAGCTCACCCTGCCTCTGTTCTCCAGCTGGTAGCCAAGTAATATCAAAAGAAGGGAGACATCACATGCTGTAGGTAGTTCTGTAATCATTGGCTAGAAGTTGGCTGGATGGAGTATAAAAAAAAAAAATATACTTGTACTGCACCCTTTTACTAAGGTGGGTAGTAATTTGGGTCCCTTTCCTCTACCCAGCTGTTGCTTTACACCAAGTCTTTGAGACCTTTATAATGCTGTCAGATCTCCTTGAAACTAGTGAGTATGTTCAAAAGTTACTGGATGGGACAGGAGGGTGAGAAAAACACGATTTGCTTTGGAAAGCAGTCTTAAAAGGAAAGGTGCCAAAGAATGTCCATCATTTAATTGTCCAAGGGGAGGAGAGATCCCTTGCACTGGCTCTGATTCTTCACTTCCTCAGAGAGACTTTCCTTCCCTTTGTTGCCTTGGGTGCTTCTTGAAAGCTGGCAATACCCAGTTCAGGGAAAAGGTTTTGGAGAATGCAATAGAGGGGAGCATCAAAAGTGTAGGTGTGTGAGTCTGGCCACGGAGCTAGCTCATCCTGATCGTCTCTCCTTTCTATCTTGCATATTCTGGGAGGCACTTTTTCTCAATTTTTTTTCTTCAGTTGTCACTTTAATGGGTATAGTGTATTTTATATTTATACTTTTTTGCTAAATAGCTGAAAGTCTTAGATGCTTTATTATACCTGACGAATCATTGGAAGATTCAAAATAGTTAAAAGCTATTTGAGCAGGTGCATACCTTGGCGATGATTACAAATAATGTATTTTTGCTAAGCAATTGTAATTTATTTAAGAAATGTAATCATCTGTGTGGATAGGAATAAAAAGCCCCATCTTGGACGTAATGGGTCCATATATTGCTGAGTGCGCGTGTGTTAGATTGTTGCAGAGGAGTGGTGATTGTGGCATGGTGTCTTGTTGTACGCTATCAACTGTAGCAGAGTGTTAATTAAGAACGATGTAACCTGCAACTCCAATTATTAGTATTGTCTGTTTAGCTGGACAGGAGCAGTGCCTTGCTTTAGTTACTTTGAAAGCTTCAATAAGAATGGTAAGATTAATGTTTTATTTTCACATCTGCTCATGAGACAGTTTAAAAATCCTGAAGTTTAAAATGCAATAGAATGTAAACAAAAGGGCTTCTGCTCATTTACATGTTAGCCAGATTTGCTAACTGATTGCTGTTTGAACCTAATCTACCACCTCCTGCTGCATTAGCTACAACAAACATTACATTTACATACTGATTTCTTATTTTGTTTTAGTGTAAATAATCTGTAATTACAGTAAATTTGGACTTCTGTTGACATGAGCTTGTATAAATCTGTAAGTTTAAAATGGAAATGTTAATTACCTTGTGTCATGCCTATTTATATAAAATTCAGAGATTTTGGGGGAAATCTCCATGTGACTGAGAAAGATATTGCCTAATGGGAAATACTGAATGTATTTCATAAAAACTTACAGAACTGAAATGAAAAGGAGCATTTGCTGATCATTGATTAAGGATATACTTTTGGTTTCAAAGCTTAAAATATTACTAAAATTTCAAAGAAAAATGCTATTAAAAAGCAAAGTATTACATCAGATATTAAAGCATTAAGGCAGTCACTTAACAATAGATACAACCAATCTATTTTATATGTTAAGTGTTAGAGAACAATAGAAAAGCAGTAAAACTGGAAGCTTAAAATATAATAGATATCAATACTAATACCATCTTGCTTCAGCATTGCGTAGACTGATTGAATAGTTGCTGTCCCCTAAGATGAGCATTATTTGCAGTTACACATTTTTTTGCTAAATATTGTTTCTATTCTTGATTTATTAGACTTGTGGTTTATAAATTGTGCTGTATTGGAATTTGGATGGAGTAGGTAGTGAATAAACTCTTTCCAGACTCTTGAGTTTTGATATTTTGAATTTAGTGAAAAAAAATTCTTGCAACTGCCGTTGCTTGAAATTTAAGTTTCAAAGAGGAGCATTTTTGTTTGCATATTGTAGAGTTTCAACCCCAGCTGAATCCTGGTCCATCACTGAGGTTTCTGTGCATCGGGATAATGCCTATAACCAATGCTATATAGGCAATCCATATGAAATCCTAAACTGGTCCAAGTCTCTCTTGCTAGAACTGTTCAGAGTGATGACTGTGCTCAGGTCTATTTTGTTTTGTCTGTTCTTGAACTTCTTTTTTTGGTGTAGGCGGAGTTCTTCTAATGGAAGGTCGGTGCCCAAAAATACCATCAAGTTCCCTTGCCTCCTGTGCTGGATAGTGAATATATAGTCATTCAGCTGAGGAAAAAAAATGTAATGGCAGTATATAACCTATCAGCAAATGCTTTTGAAAGCTAGGGTTTGCAGTAGGGGCGAGATGGTGCTGATAAGAGTGGCCTACTTTAATCCTGTGTCTAGTTTTTGATTTTCTTTTCCTACTAATTAATTCTCAGATTAATTAAATTCTGTTAGCACTGATGGCCAAAAAAAAAAAAAAAAAGAAAATCTGTCTTGACTTTAATGGGACCTGGAGTTTGGCCCTGATTTTTTTTTTTTTTTTCTTTTAATGCAGATGTTTCATTTGGAAGATTGTAGTCAACTGATAACATTTGCAGGAAAATGAAACTGCTGCAAACATTGAAGCCAAAATTTTAGAAATGTGCATTGTGTTCACAGTCAGTCTTCTCAATACAGTTATGTGCACCTAAAAAGAAATAAAAGTAAGCTTCAGCTTACTGTCAATGAGAAGTCTCCTTTAAATGCGCTTATTTTGTACATTTGATCATAGCCTTAATGGCTGAAAATACAATTTTAGGGCAAGGTACGTTTTGGAAGCAGAGTTCTATTGGCACAAATAATTTGGGGTAATCTACATCCCTAGTTGCTGGAGGAAATTAATATGGGAGGGGACTGACATCACTGGTTGTCCAGCTATGTGTTCAGATCAACCCCATCCCGCAGAGGAGCGTTGGTATGTGTAGGAAGTCATTGGCACAAACTGCCCATCAGATGTGCTATCAATTCCTCCTCCCATTGACTTTCTGACATATATGGTCCAGGTCTTATGGCTGTCAGACCATATGAAATTTTGATATAGGACCTCAAAGGATTGGGTCAGTTGACCACTGCATTTCTGTGTAAGCAGAAGGAATATTCCTCATTATATTATTTTTCTGAAGAAAAGATGAATAATTAACCATGCACTTTAATTGCAAACACTTTCAAACCCAATTTTTTCCTCAATTTTTTCAAGGTTTTTTTTTTTTTAGCCAGCTTAATTTTCAGCCTCTTCTTTGACTGTTTTTGGCTATGAATATGTACTGAGAATTTGCTTGTTAAGAACATTCAGCTTGTGTGGTTTAGAAATCCAAAAAGTAGAGATGTCAAAATTGTTAGTTACTTCAAAAATTGAGGCTTTTAATTTTAAGGCACTTCATTTAAATTAACTGTGTTGGAAGAGTATTTTTTCCTTTTCTAAATACTCTCTGCTGTCACATCCCGATGAAATAGAGAAGTGGAAAACCTTTCCTACGAACAGATGCTTTTTATTAGCATGCTGTATTTTGGATAGTACTGAAGTGTGTGTATCATGCATACCTTGAGAGACTGAGGATTTGATCGAACAAGCCTGTTTCATTCTATGTTTACATCAATTACAGAATGAAAACGTGAGTCATGTTATCAGTTAGCATCTACAGATTTTCAGATAGCTGTAACAGAGCCTTATGTGATTCTGTATGGAATCCAGAGCCATTCGCATATGCTGTAGTTAATGTTTTCAAAGCAATTAAATACATCATTCACCTCCAGTATTTGCTGAAAACAAATAAAAAATCAGAATCTGAAAAAGCACAGCAGGATATTTTAATTGCTACTGAACATTTGCCAAAAGAAAATATGATTATGGCGATGCTAAGCTTACTGTTAACAATCAAATTAGAATTACCTTTGAAAATAGGCATACAACTTTTCAGGACTCTTTTTTTTCTCTTTTGAACGACTGTTAAGTATTTAAAAATTTTTTAGGCCTTTTCTTCCAAGGTTTTCTGACAAGTGCAGCTAACTTCACGTTCAGCATAGAAGACTTCAGTTACATTTGTAATGTCTCTCATACACTTGATCATACCTAGCATTGACAATGAGTTAAATTTATCTTCCATATTACACAACTATAAAAGACGAGAAGTAGCACTTCGTGATTTTGTTTTGTAGTATGTGATTATTATGTTTAAGATGTCACAGAATCCAAATTAAGTTGCTGAGTGAAGATATTTTTGTAAGGTAATTTTTCTTGAGATGTTAAAGCAAATTGTGCATCTCTTGCTAAAGCATCCAGTGAGTATTGCATGGGTTCCTTACCATCTGAGCAGCAGAACTGCGGATCAGTAATTCCAGTAGAAGTTAAAACTAACAAATCAGGTCTCAAATAATCTAGCAGTCTTTGTCTTCTTGTATCTTAAGATACAGCTGTGCTCAACTGCATACAGAATTTGTCCTTTATTACTAAGAGGAATGGCATGTTGAAGTGTCGTGGAACAGTGAAGATGTGACGGAAAAAAACCCAGTCTGTCATTCTTTTAAGAGTATGCGATAAGAAAAAAAAGAATTGAATAAGCCCAATTTAATTCCATATGCCACTGAACAAATCAAGTCTGCATAAATATTGTTTAGAAATCCAGCTATGTTACAATGTTGCTGCAGTTTTGTAGCCTATATAAGGTTGTACACAGCTGTAATTGCCGTGTCTATGACAGAAGTCCTGCCTTCTAATTTGAAAAGTAGCTGGCTGCATAATTTTATACCTAATTAAGCAAACAGGATGCCTTTTTAACATCCAGATGTTTTGTTACCAGGAAAATCACAAAAAAACCCCAAGTTTGTGACAACATGAACATATAGTTGGCCTGTTTAATCTGTATCTCAAGATTTTTTTTTTTTTTAATTCATGTGATTAAAGATGTTTTAATGTACAGTTAAAACAATTTGAGCAGAACTATCTTTTCTAAATGCTCAATACCCACATGAGAAATTTTCTATGGTTAGTTTTCCAGTTCTAATTAGCTGAGTTTATGTGCTTTGAATGAAACTAAGTGGAAGAATTTCCGTTTGGTTTATGCTTCAGGTAACCCTAGAGAAGCGAGAGCATGCTTTGCCTTGTTCTACTTACCATCAGTTTTTAATGTGCATTGTAGCTTGATATTTTGTCTGGTCATCAATATGCTTACAAGCCTGGTATTAATGGCATTATGAGTGTTAAATATACCCGATGTTTGTGAAGATAATGTGACTCTTGATTTTGAGAATACTTAACATTAGAAGAGCTTTAGAGGCTGCAGTCACCTTATTAAGGAAGGAGTTCAGGAATGGCCTTTGGTCATTCTCAGCATGCTTCCTTGCATTTAAGAGTGAAAAGAGAGATGATAATGTTGTGCCTGGACTTGTCCATGTAGAGTTTAGGGTACCCTGGGGTTTTTGCATCTAACTGTAAAACAAGCTATAACATGCTTATCCCTGATTTTCTTGTTTTTCTTTCAACCATTTCAGGGCCCTGCAGGAGTCATTAAATCAAAACTTCATGCTGATTGTCACCCATCGAGAAGTCCAGCGGGAGTACAACCTCAACTTCTCAGGAAGCAGTACCATTCAGGAGGTGAGTGCTGTTTCACAGCTGAAGAATAAATGTAGCTCATTATAGCTAATGCCAGCTCTGTTAAAGAGGGTTTACATGGTCTTGATGGATATTCCTTTATTTTATTAGTCTTTTTTTGGTTTAATCAACTGGATCATCAAGATTGCTGTAACTTGATTAAAGAACTTGGCCTGAAAAAGGTTTTCTATTAAATTATACAGAAAAGATGTTTCTTTTTGCATTGTAGTAGCAAAATATACGAACATTGTTTATTGAGTTCTTCTAAAGTGATGATGAAAGGCAGTTATTGAAATTACATTTTATCTTTAAGTCCCTTGAAGCTCCCTCTGTCTTCCCTTCTTCTAACCAGCTCCATCTCCATTTTGTAGGAACCTCTACCATTACTGGTTGCTATCGTAGTGCTATAATTCTTAGTGGCTTGGTAGCCAAATGGTTTTGTGTATAGTGGACGTCACTGCTGTTCTGTAGAATGGCCAGCAAGGGGTGATATTGTAGAGAACTTTGTCAGAATTAAGTCCTAGAGGAACAAATATCTCTAATGTGACTCTGGACTCTCTGAATTATAGAACAAACAGTCCTTGCGTGTTTTTTAAAACTCCTTTCTAAAGCCAAAGGTTGTTGTCTAGTCCTCCATGGTACGTCTAATGCCAGATGTTTTGGATGTTGTTTTCCATATAACCCACTAACTTCTGGAAACGTGACAAACAATCTAGAAATGTGAATCTTCAGAATTCGCAATACAAAATATTAAGTTTAAATGTTTGCTTTTGAAATTAAATGTATGTTTGCTATTGGTCTGACACTTCTCTCAGTCTTTTAGGGTTGAACAGATGTTACTGAAGTTTTTCATGTCACATGCTGACATTGTAGACAGAATTATTTTAAGTTCCGTAATATTAGCTATAGGAGCAATGTCTCATACAACAATGAAAAATGATCATTAACTGCTTTCATTGTGAATCCTGTTATTTTTAAGATCTAAATTCTGATCTTTCCTCTGTGTGAAAGCCTGTTTTCTACTTTACCTTTTTAAACCTATTATAGTAAATTCTGGGATTTTTTTTAATAATATAAGCAAAAAAACATACTTGCATCAGGGTTGTTTTTTTGAGGGGCCAAGCTCTGACTCTTTACAATTAAAAATAATTTGAATATTTATGAAAATAAATGATTAGAATATTTGTTTTTAATTTTAAAATGGTGAGATTCTAAAAGAAAACACATACATACATATTGTCTGTTTGTTTTTTATCTATGCTATATCAATTACTACTTTGCTGGTGGGTCATACCCAGCTTAAAGGAACCAGAAAGCTGTGACAGTTCATGGGAATCTAGGCTGCCTTTACATGCACTGAAGTTTTCTTGTTTGTTGGTAATGGCAAGTTACAGTCAACATATTAACATATGAAGTTGACGTAATTTAAAAGTCAGTTATGATTTTCCCCATTAAACAAAATCCAAAAAACCCCTACCACCCCATAACCAGCATGAGCATCAAACCTTTCTTTGCCTTTCTGTCTTGTATCTAAGTATTACATCCAATAGAGTGTATAAAATTATGAAGACCATTTCAGAGGCTAAAATGAAAAGAGAACTCCGGACCTTCTTGTGCAGCTGATGCTGAACAGGTGAATATGTCTGTCTGTGCAAAGTCTCGTGGAAATCACTGGGGATTTGGCTGAGGTAAAAGGGTTGGTGAACATTTGTCTAATTATAGAAAACAAGCATGGTTTTGTATGTTAACTCCCTAATGGCTTTTTAATTTAATTTTTTTTTTTTTCTTTTAGCACAGAGTGAGCATTGTAACAAATGATTGATGAATCTAGTCAGTCTGTGCGATTTGGAGGAACCGATGATATCTTTCCTTCTCTTCTCTCCCTTGTCTCTCTCCTCTTCAGGGACTGTTAGATTTTTCTTCCCCCCCCCCCCCTTCACTCTCTTGTTCACACTTTAACAAATTAATAGTTTACTTTCCTTCTGGTATATTTTTGTAATCGTGGAAAAGCTCTATGTGAGTTGCAGTTGCCAACCACAAGAGGGCAGGAAGGACTATTCAATTATTACCTAAAAATGCCATTCAGTGTTTTCAAATTAGCTTCTGGTATATTAACAAAAAGGAGTATAATGGCCAAGTTATTGTTTGATTTACAGATAATTGGCATATTGCAGGGAGGAGACTTAATTTCACCCTTTTAAATTAAACAGGGAGATTTAAAAAGACATAAAATATTCATTAATGTTCAGTGATTATAAAGCAGTGGCATATATTTATTCTACCTTTATTACTGTTTCGATGGGAAAATACTGCAAATATTTCAGAAATCGACTTGGCCATACTGACAAGTTGAAATGTTTAAGCAGTGTTAATGCAATCTACTCACATGTTATGTCCTATGCAGAAAGATTCAAAATGACTACATCAATTATTAAAAGAAATATTTAAAATTCTATAAATGTTCTACTGCTTGCCACAGTTGGGTGCAACTGTCTCTCCAGGGCTAGTTGTTTAGTTTGTTGTTATTAGTACTGTGAATTTTAAGGAATAGATATTTTTCCAAGTGTCTCAAAAAAAACCCCAAAATCAAAACCAAAACACCACACCAAAAACCCAACCCCACCACCCTTTCAAAACTGTCGTAAATATTTTGCAATGGATTAAATGCAAAATCCAGTGAGCTCTCAGCTGTGCTTTCCTAAACTACTATTGCTTCAGTTCTGTCATCTTTTTTATTGTTTAGAATGCATGTTTAATAGTAAATGATATTTGGATGAGTTGTCATTTCAAAGAAATCTTGGTGTTTAATGGGGAAACAATCTGACAGAAAAATCTCTGAGAGAAGCCTGAAGCCATAGTGCTCATGTCTGCTTCCACAATTTCTTGTGCATTAGTTCAATAGTTGGATTTTGGATGGTACTTGAAAATGCCTTTTTTTTTTTTTTTTTTTTTTAAACATGCTTTATCTACATCTTCAACTGTTTACATATTAAGATTTAATTTCTCAGTTTAAAAAATATAAATTACATTCAGTTATACTGATGTGGGATTATAAGCCTATAGGGAATCTTCAGAAATGAAATAAAAAAATTAAACCGAACTTGTCCAAAATTCTGGATATTGGATTTTTTTTTTGTGAGTTGGGCAGGGGAGTTGTTAACTTGGAAAGTTAATGATAACATGTTGGTCTAAATTGCAAATTAATTTGTGTCACAGGTTTCTGACATCTGTTTGTTCTTGTAAAATTGCAGTATTAAATTAATTCTGGGCAGATACTGTTCTGGGAAATATCATGGTTACTTTTTCCCATGATCTGCATTTTAAAGTGGAAAGTAGTAGGTTTTGTGCCAGTTTGGAGACTGTAAATTAATACATTTCCAATGTATTATACGGTTAAATAAGGACAATTCTTCCTAATACTTACAAGACTAAAAGGAGTTTTCTGTCTGAGTACTTGCTCTTTATTCTGCTAAGATAATTTGTAGAGGCTATCCATAATTGGAGTGAGAGAATTGTTAACTTTTGATTTGAGAAGCTATGTGCTAAGTTATTACAAGGCATTGCCACATTCAACATAATTTGTTTTCTGTCTATTCTTACGAACTTGTTCTCATGTAGAAATGAACGTTTCTACTACTTTTCATTTTTGCAAGTTGTAGTTATATTATTTGACAGAAACGAAGGACAGCCCTTTTCAGAGGGGGGAATATTTAAATGTTTCATGGAAAGCAAGTTTGTCTTCTCATCCTGGAGTAGACAGAATTTTTTTGTAAATTTGTAATTTGTAAAAAACTTTTTGAGTTTGAGTTCTTGTCACAGTAGGATGCTGCACACTTTTTGTTGTTCTAGTCAGTGATATAGGAAAAAAAATAAAAAAATTTTAACAAAGTGGATAACTCTGTTAAAAACAAGGAGTTTGCGTTTGTCTATTTTACTGTTGGTATAGACTCTGAAGCCTTTTTGTGATTCCTGCATGCAGGATTACAGAAGTATCCAGTGTACACAAGCTGTGGCTGCTAAAGGGTGGATGAGTTAAATATGCAGAAACCTCAGGCCTCTTGTAGATTGGTGATTTTATTTTGTAACTGCTGGAGATTCCAGTTGAGAATACTAGGTAAAGCATGTACCAGGCACTATAATGCCTAGTAAAACATAAAATCTGTGCAAACAATGCAAAGAAGATGGGTCCCTAAATACTGGCTGCCTCTGCATAGCTGCATCTGCTCTTTATTCTGTTCCTTTAGCCAATAACCTAATCAGAGGCTAGCTGCTTAGCATCCCTGTCACCTGTGATAGGTAATATATTTGTTCTTTGTTCCCTATAGACTTACTGGCTAAGGTGGAATATGAAAAGCAATGTATCCAATAGCACTCCAGGCAGGAGGAGGAACTATTTGTGCATACAAATGCTTGGGCTGAAGTAAACTATAAATTCTGTGTTGACAGACCCTAATGACAGTTTGAAGTCCTTTGTGCTGAATTTTTTAAAACTTTTTTGATAAGTGGATGAATGTGAAACAAGATACAAAACCACCATTTATAAACATGCAGGCAGAAACCTTATTTAAAAGGCCTAAATAAATGTAATATATAAATATAGGTAAGCAAATGAATTACCTTCAGCATGCAGAAAAATAATCCAGTTGAAGGTCTTGTACCTTTTTCAGATCTGATTTTTGGTATCTGTACAAAATATTTTCAAGCCAATTGTTGTTGAGTGAGATAGTCCACAGTAAAGGTCAGACATTGGCATGGGGACACGAAATGTATATATAAATAATGTTCCTCTTTTTAATGTTGTAGCTAAGCAATTACAATAAAATACATTCACCAAAGATCAGGATATGGACATAACCAAATATGGTACATACATTAACAGTTTCAGAAACAGTTGTGTTATATTTTGAGGTTTTTTTACTTGCTTTAAAATTGTTGAAAACTATTCTTATGCTAATAAAAATCAGTAACTAACACTTTCTGGTATTTAATAGGAGGTGCACAAACGTTCTACACTATTGTTCAATTATTCTCTTAGTATCAGAGAAGCTAGTAAAATACGTTGTTGCTATACTGATTGTACTTGAGATGTATATTCTTTTTGTGAAATTTGAACATTTTGTTTGATTTTTAAAGAAATCTGTCGTGTAAAAATGATATTCGATTTATAGTGAGTCGTAACAACAGTATACATAATTTAAACATCTATCACTGTGATAGCCTCAGTGTTCTACAGTGGTAAATGAATACCAGCTAGCAAGCTAGGTTTTGACTTTTAAATAAAGAGAGTAAAATCTATTTTTATTAAGCTAAATCAACTTCTTGATTTGTTTTTTTGCCTTTCTTTTAAAGAAAACCAGCACATTGCTAAACTAAAATGTATTTGATGAAAGAAATCCTTGATAAACTTTTTGTAAATGGTCATGTGTTAAGAATTATATGAAAAGGAAGTTCCTTGGGAAATAAAGAGAAAATACCTTTTATGTACCTGTTCAAAAGTGATAGCTTTATTAGGCACTTAAAATATCTTAATATCTGGACTGTAGAGATCTGTTTTGAAGAGATCGTATTGATAAAGGTATAAAACTATTATTCTTTTTCTTTTTATGCAACAGAAACAGCAATAAGAGATAAAGGAAGGGCACTGTTCTACTTCTCTATTAATTATGAAGCTTAATATATTCCTGACAGAATATGTTTCATAACCTGTAATTTGGTTTTGGTGGGTTTGGACGTGCATATCATTAAAGAAACGATCTTCAGTTATCAAAAACTAGTAAACATGGACATTTTTATATGCAAGAAAAGGCAGAGAGTAAATAATTGCACTGGTGACCAATACTGTAATAATCCTGTTTTACAATATGCACTTGACAGGTTGTAATAGTGCTAATTGAAGAGACTAATTCACACTTGCTTCATTCTATTCAAAGGCAAAATCAGCAGCTTGTTTTGCTTTTGACCAGATGGTCCTGATGAACACCTACTGTGCACTTTAAGTGCTTTACTAGAATTACAAAGGCTGGGGGCTGCGTCCGACTCAAAATGATTTGAGAAGAGAAAAAAACCTCACTGCTCAATGGATTTGGTGCAACTAAATTAATTCTAGTGGACCCATTACACATTGAGCCCCCTTTTCAAAGTGCTGAGCCTCCTCGTTTGTTCTGTAGCAATGAGAAAGTGAAAGGCAGATTACTGCAAACAGAAATAAAAAAAAAAGTGCTGTGAAAAGGAGAAAAGAGGCCTTGAAGCCTTTTCATATCATTTGGGTTTTTCAAGTGCGTTATTTTTGGGGAGGGTGGATGTATGAAAAGCCAATTGGAGTTTTTTTTGTTTTAAAGTGCGCTATTTAAGTACTATGAATATAAAAGCAAGAGCAACAGTTGACTGAGTTTACTGTGGTAAAGCTTTGTGTCCAAGGATGAATCAAATTCATTATAGTCAATGCTTTGTATTTTCATATGAATGTAGGGTTAGTTTCACAAGACTGTGTCTGTTTAGGATAATTATAATTTAATATTTTCCTTTCATAAAGTTATCACTGTAGATAACCAAAATTTGCTGAAAGCAAGGTTTTTTTCTTGAATAAATTTAGAAGCACCCAGAGAGTTTAAAACTCCAAAGGAAGCTGTTTGATTTCCAAGGGAAGGCGAGGCATGTTCCAATAGCGTCGAAGCACAGATTATTATAACTAATTAGAAGTCACACATCTGTTAGCTTTCGATTTGTCAGCGCTTGTAGTTTTGTATGTATGTTTATATCTCCCTTCTTCCTTTCTCTCGTTCCCTTTCTCTATTACACTTCATCTGTAAGTGTAGTTGGATTTGAGAGAAACTCGCAAAGGATAAGGATCAATTTATTTGAATTTGAAAGTATTGAGGAGTCATTGTTATAA
The DNA here is from genome assembly GCF_018139145.2 of Gymnogyps californianus. Taxonomy (NCBI): domain Eukaryota; kingdom Metazoa; phylum Chordata; class Aves; order Accipitriformes; family Cathartidae; genus Gymnogyps; species Gymnogyps californianus. The sequence continues at coordinate 29,048,047 of NC_059478.1, read as the reverse complement.
TTTTGGTTCTAGGTTTGGCTCCGTAAATGCTCAGTCATGTGAGCTGTCCTTATTTTAGAAGTAATCATGTTGAATTGAATGGCTTTACTCATGTAATTTAAGGATGCTAAGGATTTTGGGGATCAAGACCTAATTTAAAACCCTGAATTTTTTTAAAACTGCAATTAAAACCATTGCTTGCTATTCTGGTTTTGAATGTTTGCTATGTTTTACTTTCGGGGTGGAGAATTTTTATGCAAGGCTTCTATCATAATGCTAGCTATTAAAAAGGTGTTAGCATGAAATGACAAGAAAACCTAAGCAGCTTTATGAACGTATTAAACAGCTATGTCCCTAGTTCCTGTGCTATTTAAAGTGGGAAAGCAGTACTCTGTAGCTAATAGTATAGCATTGTTATCTGTATAAATTATATTTACTTGAATCATAACTGAAAAATTAAAGCTAGCATTTTTTGCCATTAAAAAAAAATTAATTTACAGCTTGTAAATTAAAGTGTACTAGAGCATGGTTTAACCTTCTATCCCGTGTTAACTATAACATGATCACTTCTATCATTGCATGATATACACTTATATTAAAAAAAACAACAATCGTTGAATTGCTGATTTGTTTTCAAACAATGAAATTTGTATTTGTGCAAATTATAGTAGGCACAATGTTCTCTCATGTTTTCTCATCAAACAACCCAATTATGCTTATAAATAGTGAGGTGCTAATGAACTGTTGTTCTGGAAAAGTTGTTTGTTTTTTTTTTTTTTTTTTAAACTTGAGTAAGAAAGGAAACACTTCACAATTTTAGAGTGCTTGCTTGGTGAGAAAATATTTGAAAATATTGTACTTATGTAAATCATGTTGGTGCTATCACTTTTAAATACATAACAGAAGCTAATCTAAAAACCCCATCAGTTCATATGGAGCTCAACTAGATTCTTGACATTGTAAATTGCTCGCTTAATTGGGAACTGGTGGTTTACTTCTATTCATAGAGTTACAGAAGTTTTTTCACTAAGAGTTTATATTTCAGTTTAAAGTTTATTAGTGCGTTCATTTAATAGAAAGAGGAAATTTTTTGGATAGTTGAGGTGATGAGGATATTTAACATAGTAGTTGTGGAGATACGACACCAAAATGGTCAACAGTATCTTAGCAGCAGTGTAATGATAGTGCTGCACTATATTGCTTTGTAATTACTATGCAAAGAAAATACTCAGTTGCCGTCTCACATGTGAATTAATGATGTTTGTCTCTGTCCGGTCCATAATATCTTAGCGAAACAGTGTGCTATCTCTTTAGTAAACCTATTTCTTATGATTTTCACTTATATTCATATATCTGTGTAAAACGTGAACTTGAAAAGTTGTTCTTTTGTTTTTGTACCAAGAATCATGGGCATAAATTGGAGAGACTTGCACTCATTTAAAGGATAAAATGGCCTCATAATCACCCTCAAGAAATCCCTGTTACTGTTTTTAAAAAGGGTTATAGAAGCTCTCGGCAAACATTTGCAATAAGTGGCAAAATTTATGCCTTGCTTTGTGATAGTTGCGTGACCAGACAGTGGGGTATAGGATTGTTTTAAGGTTTTTACAGCTGCAGGCAAAAAGCATCTGTTCCTAGAAAAGCCTTCATTGTTTAATTTTGACACTGACTTTTCCATGCTGCTTGTACCAGTTTCTGGATTAGGTGCCACTAAGATAAAATTTGTTTTAAGTTGCTCCCAAATGCAGCTGTCACTATACAAGGCCTTGTAGCTTAGGCAAAGTAGACATAATCAAAACAAGCATTTTTGTGCAAGGTCATCTCGGTAGACTGAAAAAGCTCAGAGCAGGAATTTTGACAATATTGTATCTTGTGAGTAGCTAGGCTATTAGCTTTTGTGTTTGTTTAATAATTCTTCTGGTGATCACTAACATATATGACTGCCTCAGAAACGATGAAAGAAAGGGATTTTTTAAACTGCACTGCTTTTCTTTTACATATAATCTGTATTATATTTATTTTGATTGAGCAGTTACTGTGGTATTCAATTACATACACTCTATGTATGTGTGTTTGTATCTCTATATCTCTACAGTGAAATGGAATGATTTACAAAAATCAGGGAAAACTGACATTTTTGAAAGAGCTTCCATTTCTTTCCTTCAAAGTTTCCAGTGAATTAAAAATGAAAGAGCACTTCATTTTATGTATCCCAGAGTTGTGTTAATTTCTACCCAGCTGGTCTAAAATGATTGATACAAAGCCAAATTTGTGACTGCCTGCATTACAAAGTCTGTAATTTGCTAATGAATTATGATAATAATCTTTCATCATACATGAAAGATTTAGACAAACAATTTACTAACTATATAGTTTGATCACAATTTTTGGGTTTGTACCAAGCCTCAAGTCTACTTTATTTTTCCCTGCCTAGATTAGCAGACCAAAGTGAACTTATTCTTACCTTGTTTTGAAAGCAATAATGCTGGAAGATATGGGGGGATGATGGTGGACAGCAGAAGCGATATAAGCTTGTAGTGTAAAACTCCATATTTATGTATATACAAATCAAACAACCCAGTTTCCAACTAGAGAAGCATCACAGTAGACATGGCACAAGAAGTTGTTTGAGACTGCATCTACTGTTGTAGGGAGATAGAAGTAAATGAAAACAGGGTAGAGAGATATCTCAGGTTAAACCTCCTCTGGGTATGGTGGAGGCAAACTATTTAAAGCATAGCTAGACCAAGCCATAGGAGCAAACTAGGCTTAAAAAGAACGGAAAAGAAAACCAAATCCTCCAGAAGAGGGGCAACTGCCACAAGATCCTGTCAGCCTGGGTGAAATTTGTTGTTACCTGCATATCATGTCAGCAAACAGTTGATCTTGAACACTCTGAGGACCTTCTGAGGCCTGTGTTCACAGTAGGACATGAGCACAGGATAAGCAGGTGTCTTCCTATACGAAATCTGCTCATTTTTGGTCATCTCAGGGAGCGGATCATCCACCTGCTGACCAAAGGTTACTTCCCAGTTCTGCAGAACTTGCTTCTGTATTGGATATTTTACTTTTCCAGTAGTGAGCAACACAGGAAAAAGGAGAGGAGCTTTCTGTTCAGTGTCCTCTGACTTTTCTTCTGTTTTGCAGATAGCCTCGATCATTTTTCTGCTCCTCTTGAGCTCAGTTTAGTGGATTTAAGTAGACATCATTTTGATGTCCACCCTAGAAAAACAACCAACCAAACAAAAAAACCCACAAGACCTAACACATATATCCAGTGCTGCCATTATTGTTTGGATGAAACTGTTGACTTCAGTGGTTTCTGGCTTTATGTACTTCTCTTCAGACGATGAGTTACCTGAAACAGCTGGTTTCTCACCCCAAAACCACACAAATATGACTGCCCGAAACAAAATCGCATTGAGATTCCTGTGGCTACTCTTACATGAACTATTGTTTGACTGGTAAAAAGGTAGAAAAAATGAAGAAACTGGGAGTAAAGGCAAGAAAGTAGGACAACCAGCAGTATCAAGAAAATGCCATCCAGAGCGAGGACTGGTAATGTGGCCTTGTGAAAAGATAAGGAAAGGAGCTTCGGGGTAGGTGCTGACTGGAAAGAAGGTTGAACCGTGAACAAAGGCTTTTTGTTGTTGTTTGATTATGTTATTTGTTCTTATCATATTTAGGGAACTAGAACTTTGTGAATAACCAGTAATGTGTTGATGAATTACTTCTTACTGAATCAGGTTAAAAAGAAAAAGTCATAAGTTTGGTTAGAAGAGGATTTTTTTTTTAGTCAATCTTCCCACCTGATAGAAAGTGCAGAACAGTGCTGTAAAGACTTAATCTATTTTAATTCATTGGGCTTTGGAAGAAAAGGAGATTATTAGAAAATCTTGATTTCCCCCCCCCCCCGCCTTGGGTTACCTACAGAAACTCTCTCAGACTGTGCCATATGCAGCATAGAATACTGCTAATGTTTATTCTTTGGGGATGATGCTTTTGGAATTAAGAAAATTTGAGACATCATTCATTTGTATATATTGCTTTGGAGTGGGGAGGGGGGGTGTGAACAACAGAGGTTCGGTGTACCAAAGACCTTAACTCTCACCACTCTTCTTCCTCCCCAGGAAGGTGATTCTATCTAGTAGCTGTTGCCTAGTATATCTAATATCTAGTAGCTCTCTTGGAAATTACAATGTTACTGTTATTTGAAAGTGTAGAAGACTATCTCAAGACCTTCATAATATTGGAAACAGATAAGCAATAAAAGAAAAAAAAGGGAAAGAAGAGTACAAAGAACAAGGATTTTTTACTATTTTTCTGTAATTTGTCTATAAGGAAGAGAGCGCCTCTTCCTACAAATCTGTACTTATAAAATGGCAGTAAGTCCAGCTGCCTGGTATCACACGGCACGGCTGTACATACCTTACTCCAACCCCAACAAAGGGAAACGGAGAAAGGAATAACGAATCCTAAGAACTGACATAATTTCAGTCATTTCATTCGCAGCATCAGGGCAAAATGCAGCACCCCAAATATCTCTGCAATTTCTTCCAGAAGAAGCAGAAAGACAAAGGTTTTATATTGTTCTCAAATGTATTTTACTTGTTTCTGATGACAGGCTACCTTTTACTGAACTCAGCAACTCTAAAACAGTAACTCTTAAGAAACATTGTGAGCTATGTTTGTGTCCCTTTATTAGTTTCTCTGTAACCGTAAGCTGAATTTCAGTGCAACATCTCCCCTTTGTGTCTTGCATAAACTCCTGTTTGCACTTACCCACAAGAAGTTCCTCTTTTAAGACAAGAAGGACTTATTCCTGAATAATTCAAAAGTGGGGAGTGTAAGAAGTACTTAGATTAATCTGGGGAGTGTTTTGTGTGTTGGCAATTTCCCCTATAACTAACAGTCTCTTTCACTCGCTTAAAAGGTCTTGGCTCTTTTTTATTCTATGCATTGACATTGGGCTGGCAGAGAAAAGACCAGACTGCAGCTGAGAACTATGACCACAGGGCAGCCTAGGCCAAACAAAATGGAGAAGCTCTGACATTCGCAAAAAGCAGCAGCAGAACAGTGGAAAAGGATACTTTTTTGTAGTACAAAACAGTAAAGTCAAACTTCTCTCCCTGATACAAAAGGTAAACTGTCAAGTCAGGTAGGTCCACGTTAGTATTCCAAGGTTGGGTCTTACGAGGCCAATGAAAAATATGGAAGTTCTCTAGAGCATTCTGTGAGGTCTGGGTGGGATGAAAGTTTCTTTTTTGATGAACTAAGAGTAGTAGACTGAGATGAAACTTGAATTGCCATGGAGATGTCTTTATTCTCCTCCTTAGATCTTCCCACAGAACACTAAGTTGTAGTTCACAGCTATGTCTACGTTAGCATGCAGGACAGTGCAATAGGAGGTCTGCATAGAAAACCAGTTGGTGGTGAGGATCTAACATCCATGCTATTTATGTTTCTGGCATTCTACTAGTGACCATTTCTAGTCTGGTCCTGTGGATTGAGTGTTTCTTAGTAGTTGAAATTCAAAAATTGTGCATCTTCTGTTTTAGTTTGATCCTAATGGTATTCAGTTTGCGTACTCTGAGACCGCTCCATCATGCAAGCTTAAGTACAGTGAGTCAAACAAGTGGGAGACTGAAGATCAGGAGTGTGTTTTTGAAGTGAAACACTAATGCAATTCCGTCCTACAAGGACTGGATCTGCATCAGTCCTTTGGTGCAAACCAGTATTTTCAAATGTTACACCACTGGGAAACCTTCTCCATTGTAGCAGAAACACTGTCATTTTTTAACAATTCTGTAAACAGAGGTGGTCAAATTGTTCCTGAATGGGAACAAATAAATGAAAGATTAAGTGAAAAGTGCACCTCCTGTGTGTTTTCAACTCACTGCAGAGTAGTCATGCAAGGAATCAACATGAGCAGTAGGAGAAGCCTTTTGAATACTCAAAAAGGTATAGTTTTTCCTTTAGAGGAGTACATTAGCATTGTGTTTCATGCCATATTTTTCTTGAGATCAGTTTGAAGTGAGGAACAATAAAACTCGGAGATTAAATGTTTCTTCTGAAACATAAATGCAAACTGTTTGGAGTAGAGGATAATTTTAGCATGCAGTCTGAAATAAGCATCTGTTGTCTCAAGACACTGGTATCACAAAAGAACTGCAAATCCAATTTCAGTTCTCATTTTGTGTCTTTTGCCTTATGTCAGTTTATAGGTTGGATCTAAGATAATTCAGTTTTAACTTACAAAATTTGACAATCACCCATCTATATTTTCTCCTCTGTAGGTCATTTTGCATGTGTAGTAAACCATGTCTTTCTCTCTTCCCCCCCCCCCCCTTCTTTTTAAGACTTTGTTTTCTTCTGTTTCTTTTATTCTTTGTTAGTCCACATACATGTTTTCTTTTTCACTGCTTGCTCATTTCTGCTCTTTATCTTCTGGTTTACTGAATCTTTTGCAGTTTTTGATAAAAAAACTTTTAAGAATTTCTTCAGTGCTGCTTTTTTTAAAAAAATCAAGATGGTTTATCTGACTTAACTTCTCTAAATACTGTTTTCTCCTTACAGTGCAGAAAAACATACTGTAAATCAGAAACTTTTGAATTATTATGCTCTTTATACTTATTTTCTGCAATGCAGAGTGCTAAGTATGTTGAATTACACTTGAAAACTGTCCCCGTGTGGAGGGAATTACTGAGTGCAATGCTTGCACGTTAGCACTTCAGAGACTGAATTTTCACTGATTATTATATGTATATCAAATGGAAATTTTTTCTGTCAACTAAATTGTTGTTCTTGATGTTAACTTCCATAGTTCAATAAAATTACACTTTCCTAGGATTTAGAAAAGAGTGTTTTTACATTTTTGGTGTCTTTTTGTTGGTGTATATTTTATACACTGAATTTGCATAACTATGAGTATCCTTGTGGTTCAGAGGAGGAGCTGTTAGTAAGGATCTGTAAAACAGTTGTTTTATTAATATCTTCACAGGGAAAAACCAGACAGAATAGCTGAATATGTAAATGAGCGGCTTGTGATGCTATAACTTGTCAAATAACCATTGATGCAGTATAGCTGAGCAAACTGTTTCAGTGTGTGCATATACAGTAGGTATTTTTCTCCAAATTAATATTTGCATTTGAAATATGTGTGTAGTGCAAATACATGAGAAGTATATAACAATTAATAATATTTTGTGTTTGATGTTTACATATTATGTGCTCTGCATTTTAATTCTTAATGTTATCTGCTTCTTTAATCGTCTTGAATTAGTGTTCCAAATGTATTGATTCAAAGGGGTTTATTACTTAGTTATTAAGGTTTGGTAGGCATTTGTATCCTTGAAACAGGTTGGGTTTGGTCAGGAGTTAGCTGGCATTTTTTGAGGTTGCCATTTTGTTCTTCAGAATCTCAGACCATTTTAAAACTTCTGTGTCAACTTTATGAATGTTTCTGAGTTGTAGTGATGAGAAAAACTTACAGAATATGACACCGATTTAACAGTGTTTTCCAACTTAGAAGTGCTCTGTGCAAAAACACTACATATTTTTAAAATAAGGTGTATTTCTAATCTGATTTAGTTAAACCAACATGAACTGTTGTGTGAATATTCTTATTTAGCTTAAGGGCAGTTTGTTCTACTTAAACAGAGGAGGAATTAGATGAAGTTAAAGCAAAGTAAGGCTTGTCCTTGGTGAGGTAAAAAGAATAATTTCAACCTGTATTAGTTAATAGATGACAAATAAATCATAGTAAACCCCTTGTATTTACAAAACAGTCATATACATGCATCTGGTAGAGGGCAAAACTTTGGTTTCCCTCAAGAGTCCCATCTTCATTGTGCAAGCAAGTCGAAACTACAGTCTGTACTAAAATCAGCCGTATCTGTTGTAAAGTAATAAAGTAACACTAAGTACTATAGTGCCAAATGTGGAACATGCAATAAACCTCGTGAGCATGCCCTTCTGTCAGTGCTCCTACCATCTTAGTATAATGAGCTTAAAGTTTTCCCTCTAAAGTGGCACATGTTCAAGCGTGTAAATAAGGTCTTTGATTTGAGGACCTTTTACAGTCTCTCTCAATTTTATGTAACAAAAAATTATTACCTTTATAGTAATATTGAGGGGGGGGGGAAAGGTGGCATGTTCTTCAAGGTATTTAGGGTCCCCTCCTAGATTTCCTTCCATGATGACTTTCTTGTTCAGCCAAAAGGAGTCCTTCGACTTTGGTTGGTTTCATAGACAAAAAATGCTTCTCAGACTTTTTTAAAGTTCTTTATCAATTCCTTGCATTTTTTGTCTCCCATTTATGAATAATGACTACCTTACTGTAATGCAGTTGGAATAAGGAAAAAAAGTCAGTTGTACTCTCTTCTTTGACTGCTTGGCAATTCAAATGTAGTGTTACAGTAGAAATTACTAGAAAGTTTAGTGTTCATATCCATCATAAATAAAAACTTGTTTAAACTTTTAATTTCTGTAAACATGCTATCCATGTTCTACCACTGTTAAAATGATGATTTGGGTAATTTTTTTTTTTTTTTTAGTTCTTTGTTCAGTTTAGTGATAAATGTCACTGTTACTGAATAAATGTGAAAATACTCTACCATATCATGAGATTCATGGTGTTTTGGAGGAGTTCAGTGTTGCAGCAGTTGTTCTGTGATCTTAGGGAATGGAATGAGAGAGATGTTGAGCAGTGTTTATGCAAAATAAAATCAGCTGTATTCCCAAAATACACCTTAAGATAGCTTATTTTTCTGGTTATTTTATAAAAAGTGAAGACCTTGTAGCATCATAAATTTAGGGCCAATTCTGCCTTCCTGTCTGCCTGCACAGATAGGATGTTGCTTCTGCAAAACTGTCGGTGTCCTCTGGGAGTCGTGTCCTGCTGCCCTTGTAGAGGTGCCCCCAGAGCTTGAGGGTGGGAGAGGGAGGAGGAGAGGATGAGCTGTTCTCAGCAGCCGTTTGCCCTTAGACTTCTGTTTTGGATCCTAGCTGGGAGTCAATGTCATTTTATAGCTGTATTTAACTCCCTGTCATCCTGCTCCCCTCTTCCTCCCCATGTGCTGCTTTGAAGGCAGCCCCTGGGGTCACCGGCAGCCTGGCTTCTGCAGGAGCCGAGCCGCCGCTCAGAAAGGGAGCCTGAGAAGCAGCGCAGAAGCGGGAGCCAGGCAGACCTGTCAATGGCTTTTTCTTCCCCTGAGTGTTAATTGTGGTCACAAAAGTTAAGTGTTTCTGTAAAATTAACATCTTGGTATTATGTATTTATTTTCCACCATGTAGCTTCAATGTCAAGTTTACCCAGCAGACAAGTCAAAACAAGAATATTTTTTCTAACTGATGCTACAGCAAGTCTCAGCCTGGGATCTCAGAAAATCACGGTGTTCGTTCTGGTTAGCAGCTAGTAGGAAACAATAAAGATTTAGGGTTCAGAATTTAATTGGCACTGATGTTGATGCAGGAAGAACAACCGCACACAGTTTACTCTTGTGAAGCTTTATTGATTCTTTTTTAAAAGGAAAGCTCTGATGAAAGTAAAAAGAGGCATTTAATTTGCAAGTATTTCTACACAGTTTTTATTCTGAAATGTGCTTTTCTATCCTTCTCTGTCCCTGCACAGTAAACATATCTTAAGATCTTCTGAGTCAGAAACAGATACTGAAAAACAAAAATGTAAGGATGTAATTTCTACTGTTCAGCTTGTTCATTTGCGTGATATTGGAGCTTTCTTACAGATTAAATTTACATCTTTCCCAAGGCTAATGTCTGATGTGCATTTGTAAGTAATTTTTAAGATAACATGACTTTAGCGTATCCTCAAAATCTCCATCCCAGATTCTAATCTTTAGTGACCTATTTCTAAGGATCAGATCTGGAATATCACTCTTGAAGAGGTGGTGATATGAACAGAAGCTTCCTGTTTTTCTGACATTACCTGTATACCAAAGTCTAGAAACAGGATCTTTTTTTGTCACTTATGCAAATGATCTTTTGAATTTCAGTAAGTAACTGAGGATATTTCTTCAAGTATAGATTGATTCCATGCTTTCAGAGTCTGCAACAAGGTCAAAGATAGGCAGCAGAATGAACTGCAGACGCCTTTGAATGACTTCCTGCTCCCACGGCTTCCTTGCAAACCATGATAGAGTCCTCAGGGTATCATCATTGGCAAAGCCACCATAGATGGACCTATATTCAATAGCTCGTATCTCAATCTCTACTTTCAAAACAGTTTTGAAGATTTTGGAAAGGAGTGACTTATTTCCCCTTCAATCTGACCTGTCCGTTTTCTCCATAGCTTTGGTGACAGATTACACACATTTCTTCTGGTCTAGAATTACAATTTAAAATGCCTGTCTCTGTGACACCATTACCAGCAGCTCTTAGCTTTTTGTTGGCTTTCTGCCATCCCTGCAACCTTTTCTCCTGCTGCTTTTCAGGAATTTGTTTTCACAAGATATCTGCGGGCAAGCCTTTTCTAGGTCTTCTAATCCATTGGGCTTTAATAATGGCCTCTTATTTCAAGGGAAGAGGATTTTACAGAAACTATTCCAAACATCTAAAATGAATACAAGATGAGAATACTTACCTTTAAAATAGGGTGTCTGAATGCCTTTATTTTCGCATTCATGTGGAGAGTTTTGTTGTTACTGAGCTGGTTTCACTGCTCAAGGAGGTCAGTCTGTGCCAGATCCTGTCTGTACATTGCAGCTCATTTCTTGCCCAAGAACTGTCTTTGACTCTGATTATGTCAGGACTGCTATTCATGCATGTGTTACATAGAAACACAAAGCTACAATATAAATTCACCAAATTTATTGTCAGCAGTCACGCCATCCATGTGACGGGGTAGGTGGCTTTCTGTCCCTTTTCTGATGATTGGTGGGTGACAGCTCACTTGCCCAGGCAGGATCACAAGCTCTTTATAGAATGTTTTTCAGCTGCTGTTGATAGTGTGTATGCTGAAGCCTCACGTACCCCATTGTCACGATGATGATCACACGTTGACAGGGATGTTCAGAGACTTCACTTTTCTCTTAGAAAGCATTTGGTCTTTCAGAAAGGCCCATTCCTTTCTGGTGCATCTGTTTGAGTGCCCAAAGATCATGTGCCCAATTGATGTGGAACATGTCTGACAAACGAGACCTTGGAGGATATCCTCAAAACTTTCCAGGTTGTGGTTACTCAAGGCTGATCTTTTGGTTCCAGAAACAACAAAAAAAGTGCTGATGAATGTATTCCAGACCTTACATCTCTTTAGCCTGCCTGTTATATACATTCTTGATCCGTTGGATGTGCCTCTAATTAATTTTCTTATAAGTGTTCTCACGTAGATCATGAAAGAGGTGATTATGATTTCACTGTCCCGTTTAAAACAATTTTAGATCCAGGGCTTACTCTCTCTGCCGATGAATGACCAGCAAAATCTCCCAGTCCTTTCTTCAAGTTTCCGGCTTGTTCTTGCTGGACTGTAACAGATTTGTCTACCCCATCTCAAATCCATGGACCCCATGATGTATGTGGATGCTTTCAGGGTTAGAGGGTGCTTGCTTGTCTCCAGTAGTGGATGTTCATCCTAATAGGTAGAACTAGTCCAGGAGACACAACAAGATATAGCTGAATGACGTGGTTTTTGGTAGAAGTCTAGATCCTTGTCTCTCATGGAAACTTATTCCCAAGGGATATTGGATTGTTTCCTGGATCTTAGAGTGCAGAGCTCTCAGATATCTCTTAGCTACCCAATAAGTCTTTGTCATCTCAGCCCATTACCCATTAATAGAAACAAGGAAGGTTACTGCTCAAAGCAGAACTTCTCTGTTGCTGTTAAATAACTGTCCTTTCTGGTCAGAGGTTTCCTTTGCCATTGTTGCAGTGAGATAAAAAAATATTTTGAAGTATGTGAAAAATAAAGACTTGGTGTAACTCTCTTGTTGTTATAACAGAATAATAAAAAAGACTGCACAGGAGCAATTCATTACTTTTTTCCTTTCAAGCACTTAAAAGAAAAACAGAGCTGAAAATATTTCTTTGGGAGATACTGAAATACCTCATTAAATCTTTCTTTTTATTGGCTATTGAGGTGATAATTCTGTAACAGGAACGAAAGTGAGAATAAATTTTGCTTTGATTTATAGAAATGTGTTAATTTGAGCTGAATAGATCTTTTCTGATCTTAATATTTGTTATCTGTGAGTATTGTGTTGTAATACATAGTTTCTAGTTTTATTTTAGAGAAAAAGTAATTCTGATAGGAACTCTGTTAATTCTGTGCGGCATTGGAGGTATTTTTGGGGAAATGAGTAGCTGAGTTTTTAATAACCTGCAATTTAAGTAATATTTTTCATTAAATGGAATAGCATTCACTGCTTATTTAATAGTTACAAGAGTTGCATGTCGAGCTAAGACTGAAAAACGCAGAGAAGATAATATGTATGTTTAAATAATTAAGTTAACCTTTATTCAAATGTTTCTGTTTTAGTGAGATGACAAGTTTGCACAGTAGAATAGTGAAAATGGTCAGAATAGCTTCATATTAGCTCTTTTTCTGAAGTGGTCATTCAATTTTCTGTTGTTGCTCTGCAGCATATGAATGGTAAGCTTTGTAAAGATTGAAATCTACAGAAGAGGTAACTCCCTGTAGTGTTTTGGTCAAACACTAATGAAATTGCACTTAGTTGTATATTCAAGAAATATTGACCCCTGCCTTCGTGAAGCAGCTTTGTGATTTCAGCAGTGTGTGGTTTCTGGGTTACTTGAGCTAGACAATTCTTTAAGGTGGCCACCGTTGAAGATACAGTGGATAAATTCTTGTTGCATTCAGAGAGACTCAGTTGTGCACTCCTCTTAGTAGAACCAAGATAATGTAGTTTTCTTTTAAAATTTTGGAATTTTAAAGGGAAATATGATTTCGGTATTGTGGACTACTTACGTTTTTAATTTAACCAGTCCAATTCTGGAAGCTAGTCCAGTTCAGGAAGAACGCCTGAACTATGAGTTGCAGAACTGGGGCCTTAGCATGTATATTTTTGTGAATACTAAGTTATCCAACTTCCTGAAAATTCTGCCTTACAAGTTAGTAAAAATGGTCTTAGCATTTTTTTAGATTTTGGCCATTTGTTGCTCTCTCGCACAAGTCCTGAGAGGTTTGTCGGTTATATTCCCAGTCAAAACATGCTTCCTGATAGCAGTTTCATTTGAATAACCTAGAAATTAGCAGGGAGTAAGAACGCATGGACTCATCCCCCATCCTGAAAAACTTAAAATGAAGTTGTGAACTTTTCTCATAAGGTTTCCTCCTTATGAAAAATGCTCTTTTCTAGACAGCTTTGGTGACTTTTTTTTGTCAGCTTTTCTGTCATAAATGCAATTCAAGCATGTGAAGCAGTTTTTGGCAGGAGTGTGCCAGTATGCCTTTGATAAAAAGGTTAGGTTCAGCAAAACAGGACTTCTTTTCTTCATAAAAGGATTGCTGCTTATAAAGAAAACTTCCTCATTGGAGAGGCTTCCAGATCATTTTTATCTCCAAATTGTTCTATGTACCAGTTTATATTATAGAGTTCACATTTATTAGTTTTTCTCATTCTCTGGTAACATTTTCCTTTCATCTTCCTGTGTCTGCACCTGCGTAGAACTTGGACTTCAAGTTTTCCAGTGTTGCTCTCAGCTTAGTGTGTTTATTTTAATTGTTCCTAATATTTTTCTGTTACCTGATAACTTCTAATAGAGAACTGGAGTTGGAAATAACCCTTTATAGCCTGCATGTAGAAAAATGTGATTTTGACAACTTGAACCTTACTAATTTGCTTTCCCCATCATGTTTTTGTATTCTACAAATATGTACGACTCACGTACACCTACCACTAGTTCAAATGCTGACTTACTTGGGGAAAGACCTAAAGAAATCAAAGAAATAAGAACCAGAGAGAATGCAGATTGGGGTTTTTGGTCGGGTTGCAGCTCTTCTTTTCAACTCTATTCTATTTTTTGAGGAAATGTGTTTAAACAAATACACTAAAAATAGTATTATTCATGAAACCTAAACAAAATTGTATGACTTCTTTTAGTAAAGATAAAAACCTGTATTCGGATTGCACCTTTGCCCGATTCCTTTTGTTAACTCAACAGAATTTCATCTCTGCTTCACTCAGTCTTACTGTCTTTAAGTTTTTAAAATCCTGATGATGATCAATTTTCACCTTATCACGGAAGAGGAAGACAGGGGTATAGTTGACAAATATGGACAGATGTTAACGATAATGATTCTTGTCCCTTATTCAGAAAACTCTTAATATATTTTCACCTGTACTGCCACTGCTGGTAAAGTGCAATCTGTGTCAATAAAAAGAAATGAGAGAGGTAGAGGTCTTCATATTTTTTCTATATTTTTAGTTCCTATGTCAAAAAACAAAAGCAAATCTAATATCTGATTTTTTTGTCATCATCTTTTCTTAATTTTTTTGTTTGTTTATTAGAAACCTATTTCATATTGACTTTGAATGCAAATAAAGATCTAGCTCTTATAAGATGTGACAATAAAGTTCTGAAAGCTTTAAAGTTGTTTCCAATGAAATTGTGTTTGGGACACAAGTACAGGGAAGCAGTTCTTTAAAATAATCTACTTTTTAACTTTTATTCTATATCATATAGAGGGAAATATATAATTTTTTTGTACATGTTAAGTATGTTCTAAATGAAAGATTTTTCTCTATCTTATTAAGTAAATGAGGGGTTTTTTTTGGTGGAAGATTCCATAGTTAAAGATGTAAACCAGCAATTTCTTGCTTCTATAGCACAACATAGTTCAGAGCTGAGATTAGAGAAACCCTGTAGAGTGGCTAATACTCGAGGGCATCCCCAACTAGAAAAGTATGTGAATTTAGGCATGGGAGGAAGGAAGGATCTGCTTTAAATTTAGTGTAGGGTCACTGAGTCTTAATGATAGATTAAACAAGGGAGGTGGAATAATGAATAGGGGTATGCAATGTGTAGCACTAATACCAGAAGTCCATGGTTTTCACTGGTTATTTAATGTCTTTTCCCATATGTTTCTGAATAGAGCAGGTTATGGCAGGGATGAGCTAAGGAATAGCTTTGTTAGTGAATTGTTAAATAGACTGAATTCTCTTTTTAAAAATGTATATGTATATAGGAGAGCTGCTTGTTAATAGTATAATTGGGCACCTTATATGCATATACCTTAAATGTAGCAATATTAGTAACTATATTTATAATTGATGTGTGTATGTTGACATTCTTAAAATACACTGTGCAGATTGTCTGCATAATTTTCTTTTCCATTGTGAAACTAACAGCCATTCCTTGGTTAAAGCAGAAATGAATTTCAGATTCTTTTTGAATATTGTTGATGTAAAGAAAAACCCCAAAAGAAGTGGTGATTTGGTAGACATGAAAATGAAATGGAGGAAGTACCAAGAAATGTTTTTGTTAGTAGAAAGTTGACTAACAGCTCACTAAACCTTGTTTTATAATTTATTTTAACTTGAATTGAAAATAATAGAATATCTATTCAAACTCAACCACATAAAATAATTTATTAAATTCATACTTACAGTGACTAAGAAAGATATCACAGTTTACTTTAGCGTTGAGTTCATACTGAGTTCTCACATGTAAGTGTCTGCCGACTACCTGATACCAACAACCTTGGTGAACCAAGCAAGTCAACAGTTGAGTTATTGATGGGTTTCTGGGTAACCCATGTTCTCTTTTGTGTGGTGAAGATACCAGCAAGTCTTTAGAGAAAATGCACTTTGCACATAATTTTTCCTTTGAGTTACAAATGGGATTGCAAGCTACACTGGAAGGTGCAATGCAGGTCACACTAATAGCTTTGTCTTGTTGTTGCAACGGTACAGTATTGGTGAAATTAATATAATGTGCAAGACCTTTCAGATCTGTGGCTCATCTTCCTTTTTAGATGCATCTTGTTGGCTGGCACTGGGAATAAAAGGACTGTAGAGAGAGCCTACCCATCTCTCTTCACTAAGCAGCAGGCTTGCTGTGATCTTTAAGTGTAAAAGTGGTGGGAAGAGAGAATTAAAACATTGAGGTTAGAGGTTTTGGAGGATTTCTCTACATGAAAGTACTGCACAACTCTCTGCACAACTGTGGTACTTTGCTTCACAAAATTCATAGATTGAACTGCTTTTTCATATAATGTCTAAATTTGCAAATATTTTCTAATTATTGACCACTTACAAAAATTTGAATAGATTTTATATTGTGTTTAGTAGCAATAAAATATGCTGTCATAAACGAGTGTTTTATCGATTGCCTAGAGACAAGGAAAAAACACATGACAAAATACTGATTTTGTGATGTTCTGTTTCTTAAACCAAAATTGGTAGGCTTATCACTTAAAATAAGGATTGTCTCTGAAGCACATGTGGTTTATGCGTTTTCTGAGACTTTGAAACAATCAGTTCTTATTCTGAAACATGTTTGGGTAGGAATGGAGGAAGATACTGTCTGTCAATAAAATATGTTAAGGAGCATGTGTCTTCGTATCATAATCTGAGATTTGCAAGGGGCAGTAGGATTTATTCTCTCATTGGACCAAAATGAAAAGAAATTTGGAAGAGAGAAAGGTGTTTTTTTTTTTTTTAGTATGAATACAAATGTTGCTCTTTAATTAAATGCAGTACGAATGGGAAATCTAACTTCCATTCATCTCCTTATTAGTTCCTAAAATGACCATTTATTTTACCATTCATTGATATGACTGATTACTTTTGAAACCCATGAAAATGCACAAGTAGGGGAGTGATGAAAGACCAGTACATGTATTTATCATGCTTAGGCTGTTGCAAACCAGTTTCTTTTGAAATGAAGATGAGGGTGTTTGTCTTCAAATAAATTTGTCTAAATTTTTCTTTTGTTCAGAACATGACAGCTGTGAAAATGTAACAGATCTACTTTCCACTGAAAGAATCATATCGACTATCTCTTTCACTTCGAGTGGTAATTCAAACCCTAGAAATAATCTTTAAGGTCCTTATGAGTGGACACCTAACTATATCCAAAATATTCACTATGCTGTAACTCATTAAGACATCTAGTTCCTTAAAAAGGAAACAACACAGCCAATACAAGATACAGGAAAGTATAATACAGATTTTTGCTGAAGAGTTCACACACTGATTCCTGACAAAGGAAGTGGAACAGATTGAAAGACAGGAGCTGCAAAATTACACTTGTTTGTGCAGTAGTCTGAATATATGCACATGTGATATGAACAAGCTGGGATCAAGCCTGTAGATTTTTTTCTTACTTCCCAGCCTCTGTTCATATTTTACCATTACCCAGTAGTGACAGTAGCTTCTGGTAAGTCTGAGAGATGTTGGGATGCACAGAAAGTGTGTTTAGTAGTTTAAATTATGTTTTCATACCAATTTTAAATAGCTTGGATCAAAGTTACTGCTCTCGGTCATGTCCTTAACTTCATGAATAGTAAGTGTCAAGGTATATTTTTCTCCAAGTTACCAATTTAATCACTGAGATAATTTATTAGGATTATCTATTAAGTCTGCTGAGGATGCAATCCATATGAAATTGCTTGTCCCTTGACTCCCGATGATCTCTTTCATCAGGTTAGCCCAAATACAAACTGTTACCCTGGTGCTGTCTTCTGTTGCATTTAGTAGGCCAGCTGTTTCAACTAGTGGTTTTCATATGGCTTTTTTTAGCTCCAAAGATCATAGAACTGATCTTAATAATTATGCTTTTCTAATTTGCAGTGTTTTTCTTATCAGTCTTTCATGGCTTCTTCCTAGACATATCCTAATTCAGCTTGTATATTCTTTATTATATCTGTCTAGCTTCAGCTCTGTTACAGCCTTGTACACTGCTGCAGCAGAGTCCAAAATAACCCTCTAGACTTCACATAATTTTCCTACCATGCTTTGTGAAGCACTCTGAAATCTTCTGGAAGGTGGTAACCAGAAGTAACATTTTCTATAGTGAAACTAAGGTCTTATTTTTCCTGCCAGATGCAGGATCTTGCATGAGTATTGGCCTCCAGAGTTTGTCCAACTATTTTTAAAGGGGTCTTAAAATGTTAATTTTTAGTGGAAATAAAATACCTGATGTTTGGCAATTTATCAACATTTTAGGACATAAAAGCAGCTGGAATTGGGACAGTAGCATTAACAATCTGTTTTGGTAACTTTCCTGTTTTTTACAGCAAATAAATATCCTGCCTTGGGGAAACAATATTAGAAACTGTATTTACCCTTTATATTGCAATTGAGTACTTTGTCAAAAGAGTAGTTGCCTCTTGATAGTGATCTGGTGATAGATGACTTAGTAGCAGTTGCCTGTTTTCTTCCATAATGTGCATAAAGGTCAGTTAAAAGTTTCCACAGAGCAGTGCTTTTTCATTTAGGTTACTAATAGGTATATTTTCTCAAATGACCATTCCTACTGAATGGAAAAACAAACTAGGACTTCAAAATGTATCTTTTCTGTGTCAGTGCACTATATGTAGAACAAACAAACAAAAAACTTCAAGTATTATCATCAGTTTTATTTTGTTCGTAGAAGTCTTTAAGGCATTTTCAAATAAATTCGTAAAATTGTTTTGGCAATAAGTCTTTATTGTTTGATCTCTTTTAACCCTAATCACATCTTTCTTTCAATCTTTAATGTCACAGCTAGCTCACACTCTAATTCTTTCATACCCTATTTCAACTTCATGCTTGTGTGCCGCTAAAATGTTTTTTTTTCTGTTTTTTTTTTTAATACGCTTGTGTCTCTTGCCTCAATTTCTTAAGAATGTGTTTTCCCTTCTTCTTCTATAGGAATTTGTTTCTTCTTTTAACCTTCTATTAAAAAATTCAAAGGGTCATACGGTTTTAAGTTCAGAGGGGATTATCACAATTAGGTCTCCTAGGCACTACAAGCAATGAATAATAATAATTATGTAGGCTGAACCTTTGCGCAGTGCAGGCCATATAGCAGCAATCAGTAACTTCTGCATCAAGTTCAGAAGATTGCAACTTGTGTTTAGCAGTAACGCTCTTCTAGAAAGATAGCTAATTTTAGGTATTTAAAGATGGAGATCAGCAAAGAGGTTTCTTTATTCCACAGAATTAAAATGTGCATGTATACTGGCAGAAAACTGAGGCATTGAGAAGTAAAACAACATTTTAAAGACAGTGAAACAGTTGTATATAGAATTTGAATATAGTGAATAATATAGTGAATATACTTAACATTTGCCTCTTGCTGCAGCCCAGGAAAAGGCCAGATCCAAAGCAGTGGCAAGAAGTAGTATCTGGTAGCTTGAAGAGAGCTTAGATTAATTCTCAAACCTTGTCTGTGCAGGAGGCTGAGGCTGGGAAAATATCTTGCTAAATCTTTGAGGGAACATCTCATGTGCTTGGAACATCCATCTTTCAGATTATATTGTAGGTATAGAAATATATTGCATGAGGCAGTCAGGAGTTTACATGTCAAAAGATTCAGTAAAGTTTAGTTGAAGCCTTGCTTTTATTTTCTGTTTCAAAATTTGCAGGTTTTAACCGCAAAAATATACTAGTATTACCCAGTGGATCATTTTATTGTAGGTTATGGTGTTAAGATACTAACTTGGCACAGATCCATTAAAAGAAGGTCAAATGACATCCAAGAAGGGTTGGTTTAAAAGGTTTAAAATACGAGGTCCAACGAATGAAATAGAGGATAATGAAGTATTAATAACTGTGAAATCTATGAAAGTAATTTATTCACAATGTTATTTCTGTTGGTGAAAGGAAACTGCCGAATGCTTCTTTACAAGCATTTACAAAATGTAATGAATTTTAAATGTCATACATTTGATGAATTTTTAAATCAATCTGGTGATTCCTAAACTGGATGGGCTTCTGATAACAGCTTCTAGTTAAGAAGAATTTCTAAATTATTTGAATAAGTGTCACAGCTCAGAAATAGAGTTGCTCAATGAGGTTATGAAGTGAGTAGGTAGTGTCTCTGAAGGTCTTTCTCTCAACTGTAGAACAAGTAGACCAACTAGCCATAGCCAAGTCGACCATAGCCAACTAGCTTAGGAAAAAAAAGGTTTATTTTTTGAATTTAGGACATTTAAAGTTTGCCAATAGTATTTCATGTAAGTAATTAGGACTATCTGTGGTCCTGAAGAATTTACATCAGTAAAATGGAATTAACATTTTTGGTTTGGATTTTGTTTGATGACTCGCTATGATGGATATAAATCTGGGTGAATGAGGCTGAAACTGCTTAGTTGGGGAGTAAAGAATCCATATGCCTTTCTGGAAGCAGTACTGGTGAGACTGTCCTCATATCTAGTATCTTATTTTCCTAAATGAGATGGTTTTTAGTAAAATATTATGGTGAATCATCTCTCTGTTAAGTTTATTGTCTGTTTACAGATTCTTTCTCCTGAAAATTTTCCTCCCTTTCCCATTTTAAAATACATAATAGCAAAACAATACATTAACTTTGCATTTACTTATTCAGCCACTTAATCTTTCTTAGGAGTTACCTGTTTCTCCTTGCCTCATCACTCAAATTGGAAATAGTATGGATTATTTATGTTAAAGTATTCATTTAATCCCTAGATATATGAAGTTCTTACTCCACCTTTCCAACGATGAGAGGCAAAATTCATGTACTTCAATCTCTTTTCTAGATATTGAAATTAAAGAATTGGAAACATCAAAAAATGTATTTGCTTGTTTTTGCTTAGTGTTTAATGTGACTTCATCTTCTTTGTTTGAACTCCTATCAGCAAAGTGTCACAAAAATCACACATTATTTTCCAGGCCTAAGTTAATTTGAATGGTTACATAATGAAGTCAACGAGCTTTCTAATGAAGATATTGGCACAATATTTACTGAGTACTACAATACAATACAACCCATTTTTAACAGTAAACTGGATTTATTTTGGTTCGAACACTGTTCAATACACTCTAAAGTGAAAGTTGGATGCATTAGTGGCTTTTCTGTACATAAAATGTGTTTAATTGCAAGAAACTAGTACACGAAAACTTAGCAGAAGATTTTCTACTGATTTTTTTGTGTTGTAACTTGCTGATGAATCCTGCTTTGTATGTGGCTGACGTACAATCGACATTCAGGTTCTCTTAGGGTCCTTTAGGAAGGTTTGAAATTGCATATTGTTTTTAATTTGGAAATGAAACAGTCCTAATTAGAGGGAAGAGAATACTACTTTCAGGAGATAGACAAGTTTTGGTGCTTTTATTTGTTTCAATTTTACTTACCATGATAGAATAAGCAAGTAATGTATTTCAGACAATGAATTAAAACCAATTATGTTAGAATTTAATGGATTTTTATTCTGTGTTAAATAAGAAAAGAGGTTTCAAAGCTTTAGCCTGCTAAAGGGGAAAACTTAATAAATGCAGATCAGAATCTTTTCAGAGGTATTAAAAGCAAAAATAGTAATTCAAAGAAAGATCTGTGAAATAAAATATTAATTAGAGAATGTATTGTAGTAAAACACACATTTAAGTTCTTGTGTATTTCATAAAAGCGCTGAATCACAACTGACTTTTGGCTGGCAGGAGAGGAGTTCTTTTGCATTTAGTATAGATTTTAAATGTTTAGGTTGGAAGTGTATTTTTTTCCTTTAGATTACAACAGAATGAATTGAGTATATGTGCAAATGTAAATAGTTATTTTAGCAGAGTGAGTCTTCCTTGGAGAGCTTCAGTGGTATGAAATGCTTGAGAAGCATATGCCGTTATTTAAAAATAGCCTGATTCTGACATCTTAATTCACTAATTGAAAGCATTCCATAATTTAAACTTCAGTCAGCTGCTAGAAGGAGAGGCCGGTTATCATTTGACGTCTTTAGAATTGCATTATTGTTTCTAAAGTAAAGCCTACACTAAAATTAACATTTGCTGATTTAAATAATCTCCGTTCTTTATGTTTTCATATAGTTTATTATATTGTGTATTGGAGATACAAAAAGGCAAACAAAATTCTGAGTAGAGCAGACTTATACCATTCCCCTCAAATGAATCTTGCATGAAGTGACCTGAGAGTTCTGGTTTGGGTGCTAATGTTAGTTGTGGTTCATACAGTACATTACTTGCTATATATGAATATATCCTACTTGTGGGTTGCTGGCTAAAAATTACTGCACATATCAGTTTTTAAAGTTAAGAAATTCAGTTTCTCATTGACTGCTGATAGCCTTTTCCTGATAAAATGCAAAATACTTTTTCTTTGTTATGGGAAAATTTTAAATATGGATCCCTTATTTTTGTTTTTCATTTTCTCTCCTAACTGCTTCTGTTTCTATCCTGTGTCTTTACTGTTACTATTGACCAAATTGCAATAGGTTGTAGCAGAGATGCTGATTCAGAAATTCTTTCTCTCTAGTTTTACATCTCTATATTTTTAATAGTTCTTGTTAGTCCATAGTTAACTGAAAGTACCCTTTTATCTGACCCATCTTTTTGTTCATAACTATTGATAACATCATTATCCTTTCAAATTCACCACTTTATCACCTTTGACACTTCTCTGTGCTTAGAAACTTGGTAGATTCTGTCCCTGCTTCCCATGTATTACTGCCAGATTTGCGATGCTCTGCTATTTGTCGGTGAAATTTTGTCTGGCAGAGATGTTAAAGGCTTTCTTCTATAATCTTGAAGACTATTGCTTTAGCTGGTTTTGCCTCATTTCTTTCCATCTTTCTTCACCAAAATGCTTTTGCTTACTTTGCGTTTCTTTCTGTCATTGCCCCATCCATACCATTGCTGTCCCCTGAAAATTTTGCTTGCTTGTCTTGGCTTCTTCTCTGTTGCAATGTCAAAGTCAGGATTCTCGCTTTACTATCAGTGCCCCATGCAACCTTGCTCTGTCTGCATCTGATCTCATTTCCCCACGTCCCCCAACTCACATTCCACATTCCTCACAGTCCTCTGACTTTATTGCTCCTTTTGTCTGCCTTTCATGCACTCATTTTTGCACTGTCTTTCATGCTGCCTATGTGCCTGGAACAGTCTTTAGCATCTCAGCCAATTTACAGCTTTGCATAAATTATATTTAATAATAAGACTAACAAAAGTTCATTATCTACATTATTTCAATTAACTTTGTACCTGCATAAGCGGGAAACAGCCTGAGGGAAACTACTGTAAAACTTTGTTTTGATTTGTTGTGATTCAAAGATACAGGTTCAGGCACGACAGTTCTTTGATGATTCAGCATAATAGTTAATTTTTTTAACAATTCTGTAGATGTTAGGGTTTTTTTTGATGGTAGATTTCAGATTTTTCTAATTCAGAAATAAAAAAATAGCTACTTATTCCTGGCAAGTGAAACCACCAGAGGGTCGTCATCATCACATTACCTGGTACAGACTTCTTGCCCTGTGATATATTTTGCTTCATTTTATCCGTATTAATATGGATGTGGAAGGGCTTTGAATGTTGGATTAACTTCATATCTACAAACGAGGTGTATCTTTTGTGTTTAACCTTCCCATTAAAGCAACAGACTCATCTGCTTAAAAAAAAAAACAGTGAAAGATAAGAAAGTAAGACTCTGTATCTGGGAGGTTTTCTCAGTGTGTTGGCTACTTTGACATATGGGTTTTCTTAAAATATTAAAAGTTGTTTAATATTTTAACTCCCTTCTAACAGCAGTGAAAATGACCTGAAGGTAAAACTTCATGTGCTTTTCCAGCATCAGTGTATAGCTGCAAGGCAGGGCATTCTGCAGGAATTATACATAATTTTCCAAGTAAAATTGCATCTGAATTATCTGGGGGATTTTTTTGTTTGTTTGTTTAAATGGTTGTATTGATACTGTTCACAGCTGAGTTGTGGAACCAAATAGTTGTGCCTTTAATTTCTTTTTAAATGATTGTATATTCTGGAGATTATAATCTGAACGGTGGCTGCCATAGTAATGTGCCAGTCACCATGGCATCTGAACATTATGAAAAGAAATTCTGGGCTGCACAAAGACTATGCCACCAATTAGTATTTCGAACTGATCAAAGGTGGGGGACCAAAACGTTTGCCAATAAATGTAGCTCAGTGGATGGCACTAGAAGTTAGAGTTTGCTTTACACAAATCTATAAAGATTTCAGTCCTCCTATCAATATCATGTGAATTTATAAATAAAAGCCTTAACACCGACTTCATCCATTTACTACGCTAACTTTTTTCACTTGCATGAAGAGTATGGCTGTAGGTTTTTATTTCACTGGCCTAGTAAAGAAGCAGTTTATAGTTCTGCTTTATATGAATCTTTAGAACTTTTTCCTCCTTACAGAATTTTTAACTTTAAACTGAAATTAAGTCAGTTAATGAAGAAATGGGATTTTCTGTTCTCAATTGGTAAATATTCCTAGTCTCTCAAACTTTTGCAGTCTGCTCTCTTAATACTATTTTAATTATCAAACAAACCTAAAATTAAATAGTTATTTAAAAGCAAGCTTATTTTATCTTAGATAATTGATTGTGGCTTGTTGTTTGAAAGAGGACTACTTTGGCATGAATTCCAAATCTAGTTATGATCTTAACTCAAGCAGTTTGTTTAATCAAACATTACTCTAATAAGTCTTACATGGTCCCCTACCCGACCAGGCCTGTCTGTAACAACTAGTTTATTCTGCGACGAGTTGCTCAACAGATGTCATTCTGGTAGAATAATGCAGCAGAATACTTGTGCGTTGGCTAAAATTACTTCAACTTTGATCACTTTTGTCCAGCACATCAGTCTGGCATTGTGCTTTATACCAACATAACACTTTACCCCGAGCATGCCTTTCAAGCTTAGAATAGCAGAGGAATGTTATTGAATTCAGTGCAGTTACAGATGAGTTAATGAAAGAAGGGAAATACTGTTTTTTTCATAATGCCCTTCTGTTGTACTTTGGAATTAAAAGGGAATTTGAGGAATGTGACTTCTGAGTTATTTATTTTTACTTCTGAAGGCTTTTTGAAAACAATATTATGTAGTTGTATTGATCCCACGTTTCTGTAAATAAGTTTCACCTTTTATTTCAAAATAGCTCATTTTAGAGTTTTATATTGTGAAAATAATATTAATAAGACTTTTTGATATGTAATTGGAGAATAGTTATCTCACAGGGACAGTTTATCCTGGTATTTAATGCAAGAAAACTAAAATTGCAAGAACCGTATTCTTGTGATCACAGATCAGTATTGTTACATTTTGATGGGCTGTTGTGGGGTCAGTACAGAGTAATGACATCTCTTTACCTTGATACTGCGAAACGAATACTGCACAGCAGGCTACCTTCTTGTTAAGAAGCAGTGAAGAAAGGCTGTTTGTTTTGAACAGTAGGAATGAGATCATATACCAAGTTCTATAGAGTTTGGTCTTCCGTAATTCCATTTTTCACAGGTGCGTGTGTGTATACATATGCGCATGTATATCAGAATATACCATATATATGTGTATTTGAAATGAATTTAAATAAGTTTTTAATAATTAAGGTATGTTTGTCTTTTTTAAAGCATGATGACATGCTTAAATATGAAGAAGCACTAATATGAAGTCCACTTTAATTGCTAATAAATACTTCAGTATTCTGTATCTTAAAAACCCAGTGTTCTTGTTTTAGTTTTTTTAATTAAAATATAGTTGTAAATTTTTTTATTTGAAACATAGTTACCAGATCAGTCTCCCTGCCAAAACTCCTGAACAAAACCAATATTAACATAAAGGTTATCGGGTGTACATGTAATTTACCAGTTTTACAAAAAAAGGAGAGATATCTTAATGATTCTAAAACATACAATGAATGTAAAGCTGAGCTGAAAATCCAGCCCAAATATATGTTATGATACTGAAATGTCCAGCTAAGGAACCCACGTGGTCTGACTTTCATCCTTTAGATGTAGAATCAGAGTTGGAAGTAATGTATCTTGCTGTTGGATAATAAATTGAAGCCATTGTTTTCCACTCATCTGTGCAGAATATTTATATTTATAAAGCTTTAAACTGATAGTATTGAAATTATTATCTGTGTAGCCTAGTTAACACTAGTAATTCATATTCCCATGCCAATATATTAAATCTGTCCAGAAAGGTGAAGCAGTTCTTCACTGTTTTTACTAAGGGGCACTTTATTAGTATGAAATAACGATACTACTACTACAAGTAATGAGAATGAGCAACAGTAATTGAATGGAGGATTGGAGAACTGGAACTACAGTACTTTATGTTTACTCTCTATATGACCTGAATTTTCTCAGTAGTATTTATTTGTTGGCAAACTCCTGCAGCAGTGCCATGAAGAGTCTTTTGAAGAATGTTGCCCAAATCAACATTTGTGAGCAAGCGTATGGTGGAAATCCCTGCCTCATCCTTCACCCCCCTTAGGATATTTACAGTGATTAGAACAGTTCTTTTACCACTTAATGTCTCCACATGTATCCTTCATCCACGTATTAATGTGCTTGAACTATGTGCAAAATTTGAAAGAAAGGGTCCATGCAGCATTTCTCTCTAAAGATGATCCAGAGAAAAAGAGTTTTGGTGCTATTTCATTATGCAAACACATTTTTAGATGAGTATCTACTGCCAGACGTTGCATATACGTTCTGTACTAAAAATAAGTGACAAATTTTGAGGGAACATATGCACATTCCATATGTTTATATTACCATATTACCTTACCGTGTATTCAAAACTCAACGGTGCTTCTGTGAAGAAGCTATGGCAAGTACTGATTAATAGGTAGGGTCAAATTATATAAAATGTCTGTATAGTGGATTGCTTTGTTTTATTGCATTATCTCCCTAAGAATGGTAGTTTAGAATTACTTTTCATTCATTTCTTGAATAGGAAACCTTTAAATATATGGATTATGTTAGTATTTCTCATGTTGACGAATTTCAGCTTTCTTCCTGATTTTTTTTTTTTTGACTATTTTTCTGTTCAGAGGAAGTTGTTAACTTAGGATAAGTGCACTAGACTGCAAGCAAGGTGCTAGCTCAAAGATCTTTTCTGCTGACAACTATATATAATTTTTTTCAGTTCACGGAATTTTTATTAATACTCATAGCAGAAGTTAGAATACAATTAATTGTTGTTTCTTTCCAGTTGACAAGTGAACAAATGAAAAGCTAAAGAAGGCATCAGAGGACAGTTTTTGGAGTAGTCTTGGCATTTGCTTTAAGTCAGATCTTACCCATCTGCCTTAATATCTTTTGGTTTAAAGTGTCAAACACTTGGTTCTTGTGTCTGTTAGCGTTAGACTGTACAGCCTTCTTAGAGCTGGGAACGGGATGCAGAACTTCTGACTTCCTCAGATACTCTGTCTAGCGAATGGTCATGTAAAATACTAGTAAAATGTATCAAACCTTACTTTTATCTATTTGAGAATGTTTTTCTGGATGTAATATAGGTTGTTGAGATCTGTACTGTAAGTTTTTTTTTTTTCTTTAACGTAGTTTGTTCAATTGCTTTTAGTAGTACTGTGTGTAAACGTGTGGAACAGATCTGAATCTTTGAGTGTTGGAGGAACCTGTTTTACAATAATTAGAAAAAATCAAAATAAAAAGCTTGGGATTATGATGAAAATAATGAAATTTGCCTGTATTGCTTTTGTTAGAGCAAGTTCTGATTTTTTTTCATTTTTTTACCAGGTAAAGCGGAATGTGTATGACCTAACTAGTATCCCTGTCCGTCACCAGTTATGGGAAGGCTGGCCTCCTTCTGCCACAGACGACTTGGTAAGTAGCTTTGGTTCTCATTTCATTTCTTCCTACAAATAGCTTTTGATCGGAATCACCCAATAGCTTTTACTGTCTTATATGCAGTAAATTAACATTACACAGACTTCAGCGCTTTATCTTGAAAGATACAAATACTAAAGTACTGGATTAGTGAAGCACATGGAAATTGTTCATGTGTATCAAATTCAGTGCATGTTTTAGACGAGAACGAGATATGTTCCTAGACTGAAGCAAAGCTGCACAACGTTTTGGAAGTTGAAGAAGTCTGTTGTAGTGATTGAACTTCAGGAAGGAAGTCCTGTTTTTTACATGTATTCTGAGCACACATCCAGATATTTTACTCAGTAGTGTACATTAGTTCACCAGTATGCTTAAGCTTGTGTCTGGCTTTAAGCAGGAGGTGATCCTCTTGAAATCGGTGGAGAGCTTCACTTCCTTGTAAAGTGTCTACTTTGGTTCTTGCTGGACCAGTAAGAATTTATGGACATTTGCATGATTACATTGTGAAATAGTAAATAATATGTGTACAGTACAATATGTATTCAGTTTTCAAACTTATGTTGCAGGTTTTAGAATTACCATTATTTAGAAATGGAGGGAGATCTTAGCTGAGATCAATATGAACCCTCGGTGACAGAATCAGCTAACTGTGAATTGCCTACAAATTCATGAAATTGTGGGACTTAACTGCAGAATTCCATTAAATATTAGACTTGCTTCCTTGCATGGTTGTCCCTACAGTGTGTTTTGTAGCATGTCTTTCAGTTTTGCTCAGATAATTTTCTTCTGGTAGTATGTTCCCAATGCCAGCTAGTGAGGTCCGCCTTTACTAAAAAACAAAAAAACCCCAAAAAACCAAAAACCCCAAACCCCTCCAAAAAACCTAAAAGGCTGAAATAATTATGTAGTTATGTTGTATGTAGATTTTGTGACCTGAGAAAAATGCAGAAAAATTAAGTATTTCTATTTTTATAAAATAATTCATTTAAATTAGGGGTTGAACCTGAGTATTCTACAAACTGAAAATGGAATTGGGATTTGCTTTCTCTATGTATTACCATTATCTTCAGTGCATTACTTTCCTGTCCGTTTCTACTCTCTTCTTGTAAAGGGAGAATTGCTGTTTGTATGATAAGACTGCTGCTTTTTTGCTCTGGTTAAAGGATTTATGCCAATCAAAAAAAAAAAAAAGCAAAGACTGTCTGAATTTCTAATATACTTGTAAAATATGTCTGTGGTAGTGTTTGCAGAAACAGTAGTTAAGTTTGAGAGAGGTGGGTAAATCTATGTCCATGTATTCAGGAGCATATCTGAGACAATAGAGGTAAGATCTGAAATAACAGCATGGTGTCATGTGGTAATTACAGTCTTTGAAATGTGGATCCATTTTAACATTTTATTAGTTTACATTAGCCCAAAAAAGAATTGGAAACTCAACACTTCTAATCTGTTTTCCCACAGCTGTTAGGTTTTCCTGTATTCCGCCCCCCCACCCTTTCTTTTGAATAGGATACCTCACATATGTAAAACTCATAAATCTGTTTTAAGTCTGTTTTTACAAGTGACATTGTTGCAGGTGAATTTTTCCCCTTTTCATCTTTAATGAATTTGGTGAATGTTGAGTCATCTGCTCCAAAGCAGGAGAGTCCTCAAAGCTCACTGCTCGAGTCTGGTGCAGCTGAGTCTTGTCAGCTGTGTAAACAGATTTGAATGTGTTACCAACAAAAATATAATTAATTTCTGTCTAAAATTAGAGGCCATAGCTTACTGTTTATAAAGATTTAATGTTAGCAATGATTATCTATGGTTCTGTGATCTAAACATTTTTTCCTTTGCAAATTAGAAATGTTCAGTAATAATTACTTTAGTAATTAGTCATGATGTCTTTAGTTCAGTGGCAAATTTTTGAAATCACTTTTTCTGTCATGAGTTTTTAATTTGCTGTATTGTATATTACTCCATTGCAATTAAAGAGTTAAAGAAAGACTTGATTAAAATACTTTTTCATTTACATGTTATGCAGCATAAGAAATACTTTGTAATACCACAGGAGGTTTTTTCAGTGCAGTTCTCGTTAACCTTTGGCTTAGCAAACAGGACAACTAAATAGACTTCGCATAATTGGATTCCTGTATCATCTTGAGTCTCTTATGAACCTGACAGACTACAGTGTTCTGACATTATCAGGAAATTTAGTGTAGTCAATAGTCATTTAAAACATTGTTGCTTCATCTCCCTTCAGAGTTAAGATACGTTCTCTGCTTGTACTATCTAATGAAATATGGGATACTGTATGAATTGTCAATAACTCTTTCAGATCCTTTTGCGCACTTTCACCAGGGAAATGGGTATCAAAACCTCCACACGCAGGAGAATGTGTTCATGCTGTGACAGTTTGATTGTGGGAAACAAGACATACGTAGTCTGTGGAAATCTCATTTCACCATTCAGGAAGGACATATTTTTAGCTTTTATTGTGCCTGAATAATTTTAACGCCATGAATTATATCTATTCTGCTCATTAAAGTTCAATCAAAATAAATGTATGAGTTTTAAATCATTCTTTTTTAAACAAGTTTACGTAGGTAAAACTTCATATTAAAGGCTTAATTTATCTGTTTTGGGGTGTATATCATCAACTGATATAACGAAGTCTTGAAAATTATCCGAGAAAATAAAAAAATAATTATAATTTGATTTAAATAGATTCACAGTTTGTTCTCAATTTTTATTTTGGATTTTGTAACAACCTTAACATTATTCAGCTTGTAAAATGGGAACCAAGCCAGAATAATTTACTAAAATTGCTGAAATGTATTCCATTTCTCTTTATTATATTGGCTGAACTTCTAAACTTCCACTGGTAATTGCTGCTATTGCCAAGTGGAATGAGCAACCGTCAAATGTGTGTGTATTAAAAAAAAAACCTCTGAGATCAGTCGTAGGTGGTGTTTTAGTTACAGTTTTTACCTGGAAGCATTGTGATTTTATTTATATAAGTATGGATGACTTTTTGGATATTAGCTTTACACATGTATGTTTGAGGGAAAACTTTTTTCCCCCGTGAGTTCACTGGTTTTTGATTTATTTCAGTAGGATGAGTTTTTGTCCCTGATGTTTCTGTTCATTTTTGGTAGCATAGAACAGCAACACCCAATATGAGAAGAAGGAGGGAGGTTGCTTTTGTGCTGCTTTTGTTCTCGGTATTTAAGCTAAAACTTTTTTCTTAATTGGTTCATTGTTTTAAGTCATTTCAGCATAGCAATGAGAAATGCCTGCTTCTTCATAAGTAACGACAGTGAGCTTGTCAAAATGGAATATATTTCTGCATGAAAAAGATGTAAAAGTTTCAGGATGAGGTTTGAGGCAGGGAAAGGGGAGAGAGACAAAGACATAAGATGAAACGCCCTGTGTTGTAACTGTGCCCTCGCACACAGATCCCATACAGAGGAACTCGGCATCCATCCTTCCACCTACTGCCGGTAACGCTTTGTTTCCCTAAACAGTACAGTTGGTCAAGACCTCATATCCTCATTTCAAGAAAAGTAACTGTACTTCTTCATTGTATAGATAAGCCATTGGATATTAGTTTAGGCAGAAGTAGGTCTATACTGACAAGTTATTCGGCTGCACTGCTGGAGAGTCACATTTCAGATGCGACATGTGTAGCCACTAACATGTTGAGGTTCTGCATCATCCCTTGTGAACACAACCACCTTCAGTTCTGTGATGGCTGTAGCAGATGTGGCTGACGTTCCTTAGCTGAATTTGATAAAGACTTCTAGGTTGTAATCAAAATTCTCAAACGCTTATGTATGATCTAATTAGCACTGCTGATACATTTAGCTATTTCGTTGCTAAGTACTAAGCACAGTCCGTCTGCACAGATAGAAATTAAGAATGCTGATAAATAGTGTTCTGGTACAAAGTCAAACCATTTATGACACTTTTTGGCTGATCTCCAGATTTTTGAAGAGGTTGAGTATTAAGCATCTGAGTAATTAGTATTTGGGAGTATGTATTTCTTTCCCTTTTCAGGTCTTACAGTTCTGAACAGAAAGTTCATTACTGCATGCTGTCATTGTGATATGAAAACAAGTTGTGAGGTTTACATACACTGGCTGTTTAATTGTAATGGATGCCATGTCTGCATTTACTGGATCGTTTGGAATTTTCCCCCTGGAATTCATATGACTAAAGAATGAATAGTCCTGACAGAGAAAGTGCCTGTTAATCGGAAGTATAAAATTGATTATATTTAAATTAAAATACATACATCATTAGAAAATACTCAACTATTTTTTTCTGTGTAAGAATATCATAATTATAATTTGGACTGTCTGTAATGTTAATTACTTTGTATGTTACTTTCCTTCTGTGGTTCTCATCAATCGCTTGCAATAGAGTGGTAGAGTGGATCTGGCAGGATCCTTTTAATTTAGATACTTAGAAGAATACTTGCAATCTGTTTTCTTATGTGGGTTCAGGAATATGGAAAAGTTTCAATTTAACACTTATACTATAATCCCAATTTAGTAGCGAAAATCGTTAGACAGTACCGAGTCTTGGAAGTTCATGGTAATCTATGAAGCAATACATTCTTCATCATTAAGAAATAGAAAAGTAACTGAGTAATTTAATTAACAGTTCCTAAATGTCTTTATTTTAGATAACCTTCTGACTTTGACTTATGGCTTGCTTGGATGTTTTTATGTGGATGAAAGTATGATGAATTATCATGTTCTTTCCCCAGAATAAACAGGGAGGTTACAGCTGTTCCTTCACAATTTTTTTTTTTACCCCACCCCCTTGTCTATTTTCTATTTATAAAAATTAAGATAAAGTGATTGAAATGAATTTCATTCTTGTAAAAATTGCCATGTCAGGGATAATCAGTTCTGTGTTATGTTTGTACTTTTTCATCATAAGAGAATTTATTTAGGATTGTTCAATTTTAAAACATAAAAATTCAATTGAAATGATCTACACCTATCACGTTGCTTTTGGGAAGGGTTTATTCCCTCACTGTGTGGTAATGAGTCTTATGGAAGTGCAAGAAGTACACACTGAAGAACAAAACCCATTGTATCATCATATTAAAAATACAAGTCAGTCTAGTAGCTATGATTTAAAAACAAACAAACCCCGAACCCCCCCCCAAACCCACAACCTTTCAGTTTTCGGCATTCTTAACCATGCTGGGTCCTGATGGAAAAAAATGTTTGTCATGTTCTGCTCACACTTCTGCTTCTTGTGATCCAGTTTTAATGTTTTTTTTCAGTTGTTAGAGATCCTGGAAATGAAGGAAATGGGAAATGTGC